>NC_136068.1:1313573501-1316201834 GCF_964261635.1 Lissotriton helveticus
CTGCGCCGGTCCGGTGCAAAACCAGTTTTAGATTTAAGCAACAGGCTTACTACTGTCTCACAGGTCACAAAACATGCGAAGGATGTCCTCCATCTACCCCCAGAGGCATGCCCTTATGCAATAATTCTAACTGGTGTACCCCCCCTTAGAGATGATCAAAATGAGTCTGGGGACCAGCTTAAAAATAAATGTATTGATTGGTTGTGCAAGTATAAGGGGGTGGGGCGGGAGATTGCCAATGATATTCTGATGGCCCGTAGGGTGGGATGGGTAGGATCCTCCACTAAAAACATCATGGGAGACTGTATAGTTGTGAATCTGAGGTACCCTTCACTGGTGAAATGGTTACTAAAAGTTCCGTGTGATCAGTTTAATGGTCCCACAAATATCACCCTAGTATCGTTGGGCTTTTTCTACAGACATCAAGAGAGAGGATATAACCCAGCCACTCCACTATACTCTACATATAATAGGTTTACAGTTCTATCTGACTTGGAGAGGCAGGATTGACCACCAAACAGACCTTTAAATATTGTAGAAGGGCAAGTGGGATTATTGTTGAACTGTTCGGCTACCGCCGAATCTAGGTTGATAGATACCCCCAATGAAATTTGCATGGTAAAATCATTAGCAACTTGTCCCGTGATTTCTGATCCACGACCCTTAGATCAAAATTTAAATATAATTAGCTGGAACATCGCAGGCTTAAAATCTAAATTGAATATAATGGAGTGGATTAATTTGGTTTGCCAATTTGACATCTTAATGTTCCAAGAAACTTGGTGCACTAGAGACCTGTTGCTTGATGGGTTTGCCTGCTATAATAATATTGTTCCTAGTCCTGAATTTGACCGACCCAGCGGGGGATTATCTATATGGATAAAGATTGCCAATTTGACATCTTAATGTTCCAAGAAACTTGGTGCACTAGAGACCTGTTGCTTGATGGGTTTGCCTGCTATAATAATAATGTTCCTAGTCCTGAATTTGACCGACCAAGAGGGGGATTATCTATATGGATAAAGATTACTGCGGACAGCAATATAAAACCCATAGAGACGAATGATGGGAGTTTCCAGGCTCTGATTTATAAGCAGGGAATTACGCTGTGCTTGATACATTTTTATAATAATGATTTTACATCACTGCTCAATAAGAATTTTAACAATTTATTTGAATTTGTTGATAATCTGGTAGATGAGGAAAGGTATGGCAAATTAGATGGAATTTGTCTGGGGGGGGATTTTAATGCCCATTTGAAAAAGAGAACAGATAAATCTGCTGTTACATCTGTCCGGATAATCCCGTGTAGAAGAGGGGAGGAACTGTCTAGTTATTTATCTACTCGCAATCTGGTTAATGTAATGGATAAAGCAGGATGCGAATTAGATAAATGTGTATTGCCTACCTATAGAGGTCGTGGTTGTTCAACTACCATAGATTATGTTTTTAGTTCTTCCTCCCTTGAGAATTTCTTAGTCAAGGCTGAAGTATTAGGCACAAGTTACAGCGATCATAATCCAATTTTAACAACTATTAGATTTTTTAATGAATTTAAAAAACTAGAGGAAATAGGGGCGAAAAACCTGGAGGTATCTACAGACAAACTGAAAGTGATTTGGAAGGGCACAGATAACAAAGCCTTACTTGCCAGCACCTTAAAATCCTATCTGTCGCTAGTGGAAACGTGTTTGTCTAATACATGCTCAGGAATAGAGATAGTCCAGGCTTTTTCTGAGTTATATGCCGGAATCAAACATGAGATCTCTAAACCTGTCATGAGTCAGGGCAAGAACCCGTAGATGGTTTGATGGTACTTGTTCTCGGGCCAATAGGGCTCTTTGCGACGCATTAGACTGCGAACCAAGGGACATGACATTAGTCAGATTACTGAGAGAACGCTATAAGAAAGCTACCAAACTACGTGCAGAGGAGGTATTAAAGGAACGGTGGGGCTCCCTTGCCTGCGCAGCTTCTCTCAAAGATGTAACTGGGTTCTGGAAAGAGGTTAAATCAATGCAGGCTATGGGACTGAACATTACTCCCCTAAACTGTAATATATCTAGTAAAGCATGGGAGGAACACTTTTCAAGAATATATACAGCCCATATACCAAGCACTGATAGCTACCCCCAGTTACCAATGTGACAATATCATTAGCTGAGCTGGAGGACGCTAACATCAAAGCGCAGGGAATAAAGCCCCAGGCTCAGATGGTTTGTCAATTGATCTCATTAAATCTGAACCGGATTTCTGGTCCCCTCTTTTATGTAACGTTTTTAATAATTTGACCAACACTCCAACTCCAAAAACCTGGTCAACGAGTATAATTGTGCCCATTTTTAAGAAAGGGGACAGATCCAACCCTAGTTGTTATCGCCCAATATCCTTGATTGATGATTTTGGGCAGGGTTGTTTTTAATAAGATCAGGAATTGGGCAGAGGACAACAATTTTAAATTGTTGCCAGTTGGGTTTTAGGAGTAGTGTTGGAACTGTTGAACAGTGCCTAAATTTGAGTCTTATATTGGGAAAATATACTGTTGCTAAAAAAGTACCTTTATATTTGGGTTTCATGGACTTAACTTCAGCGTTTGATTTTGTTAATCGTTCACGTTTATGGGAGATTCTTTTAAATTATGGGTTGGACACTGCACTTGTGCACTTTTTGGCGTATTTGCACAGAGATTTGAAAGCACGGGTGAGGATCAACAATGAAGGAGAGGTTTCTAGGGACATCCTAATTGGCAGAGGAGTGAGACAAGGGTGCGTTTTAGCTCCCTTGCTTTTTATTCTTTATATTAATGAATTAAATAACTCCCTGTCTGAATTAACACGGGATGTACCGAAAATTAATGGTCAATTTCACCCCGTACTTCTATATGCGGCCGATGGGGTCCTAATGGGCCGCACACCAAAAGCAGTACGCATTTTAATCTTAGGTTTTGTATCCTTCATGGCGGATTTGGGAATTTGCACTAATTTAAATTTTTTTTACATAATGTCTTGTGGGCCAAAAAAGCACCATATTAAGCACATCATGTCGGGAAGTGATCTTTTAAAAAGCACCAGCACTTTCCCTTATCTGGGTTCAGTTTTTTCTGAATCAGGATCATTGCGTTCGCATATAGCTCAAGGTAGAAATAAACTTGGTAAGGCAATTAATTCCATCATTAGCCTGCGACAGCCCAAGAAGGCTGAAGTGGTGATGCCATTATTACAAATCTATAAAACCCAATGCCTGCCTACGGCGACTTATGGCGCCGAAGTATGGGGGCATGTAAATTGTAATGGAATACAAATGGAGGAAAATAGATTCTGTAGAAAGATTCTAGGGGCTCAAATTTCATCACCTACCTACATATGCCATAAAGAACTAAACTTACATTATGTGGAGGATTTTATTAAATCGCGACCTGCTCTATTTAGACTAAAGATATGGCGCAGCCCAGTTGCGATTTTAACCCAAGAAATTATCACAGACTGCCTTAAATGTGATGAAGGGAAAGGTATACCCTGGCTTAGAGCAGTGCAAAATAGTTTAGCCAGTGTTCAGCTAGAATATACCTTTCATTTTCCTTCAACTGTAGACGGTATAAACTTAAAGGCAGTAAGAAGGGCACTTTGGGCCCGATGTAGGTCGGTCGGTAACGGCCGAAAATCGTTATTTTCGGCCGTTACCGACCGGTATTTAGTAAATGGTATGTAGGGCCCAGAATTTTACAGATTCGGTAAATTTACCGATCGGTAAATTTACCGAATCTGTAAAATACCGAATCGGTATTTATACCTATTCGGTATTTTTGATATGTAGGTGGGACTCTTCTGAGTCCCACAAGCCTTACAGAATCGGTATTTTACCATGAAATCCAACTTCATGGTAAAAAACCGATTCCGGTGTGCATGCACATCTGTGCATGCACACCTGTGCCATATGACAGGCAGACCTGCCCTTAGGGCAGGTATGCCTGCCACATGGCCCCCGAATCTTTTTTGGGGGTGCTAGAGGGTGTCAAAGTGACACCCCCTGCACCCTTGTCAAAATCGGTATTTACCGATTCGGTAAATACCGACCGGTAATGCCCCATTCATTCCTATGGGCTTCAAAGCCCATAGGAATGAATGGGGCATTACCGGTCGGTATTTACCGAATCGGTAAATACAGATATTAACCGATTCGGTAAAAGGAACATCTGGATGTTCCTACATATCCACCCCTTAGATTTACCGATTTTTAATTACCGAATCGGTAGGATTCGGTAATTAAAAATCGGTAAATCTATTTTACCTACATCTGGGCCTATATGATTTATATCGTGAAGAAAGAGGAAAAAACGAGTTGTGTAAATCTTCAATTATTAGATATATTCCCATCCTGAGGTCATTAAGTAACAATTATTATATGCCACAGGACTATCTTAGGAAAAATATTGAAAGATGGAATAGGAGTTTGCTTTTTCGCCTCAGGGATAACAGCATAAAATACTCAATCTGTTTCCCGATTGGTTTTAATAGTAACCTGGAGGAGACATGCTGCCCATGTGGCACTGGTTGTAAACAAACAGTATTACATTTCATGTTCTCCTGTAAATTTTATGTAAGATATACAAAACAATATTTAATCCCCTATTTTAAGGTAAATGCGATTTCTGATTATACCTTGGCATACCAGGAAATACTGCAGCTGGGTTGTGATGACATGATTTTTCGAGTGAGCTCATTTCTGCGAGCAGTGGTACGTTCACGAACTTTCATGAATGCACCTTAAACCATGTTATACACTTGTAATCGCTTTTCGATTTGGATCTAGCATACATGTGATAGCTTATTTTGCACTCAGTCGGATGTTTACAATTGCTTACTTTGCACTTAGTCCAAAGTTTACAAATTTGCGATCTTTGCACAATAATGCTGCTAGATTTTTTTTCCACTTATTGAATGTTTAAATTTGCGCTCATTTGCACTTTATTGCTACGCCTTGCACATTGGTTTTATGCTATTTATTGACTGTAAGACTATTGTCCTATCCCGTTTTTAATTCTTTTGTATTTTTACTGATGTTGATGAATGTATGCTATATGTATATTGGCATTGATGACTTGTACTTTTATGGATATTTTATATCCGAATAAAGACCATTTGACTTGACTTGACTTCATAAGTCCAATAGGATCAGGGCACTGGGTCTTTTACTGTCAGCCATGGTGCTGAGCTCGTCAAGTACTGATAGCATGACCAGTTCAGTACTGTGGTGTGATCTGAAACCTGCTTGGCCAGCATGGAGCAACTGGTGGTCCTCCAGGAAGGATTAGAGTGTTTTAAGGACATGTTGCTCCAGAACTTTTGAGAGGAAGGGTAGCTGGGAGATGGGCCTATAGTTTTTAGGGTTGGCCGCGTCCACCCCTGACTTCTTCAGTAGGGTTATGACTCTAGCTTCCTTTAGGTTAGATGGCATATACCCGGACTCCAGAGAGTGGTTGAGCATGGTGTTGATTTGACTTTCCAAACCAGGAAGCGCCATATGGCGCTTCCTGGTTTGGAAAGCATGTTAGCATTGTTATGAGAAATCAGTTGGTGGATGTGGGTCCAAAAAGGGGCGTCACCAGAAGTAGGAGTATACACATTAAAACGAGAGAGTAAAATACCATCAATCTCTAATTTGGCAAACAACCATCTACCCTCATTATCCATCTCTTGTGAGAGAAGGGACACATGCAATGATTTGTGTATTCCATTTATTTTGCCATCACCAGAGGAGAAAAAGATTTCACCAACGCCATTTTTTTTAAGCTTTAAGGATTCTGACTTTGTGAGATCGGTTTCTTGCAACAAAACAATTTTAGCATCCAGTTTAGATAAGTAAGATAATACCTGTTGCCTCTTAACAGGGGAATTTAAGCTTTTAATATTCCATGTAATGATTTTTAAAGCCATAAATTAAGGAAGCAAAATGAGTAATAAAAAGAACCAGCCATAATGCAAATAACATTAAAAGATAAATAAAATACAAATACATATGAATTAACCTTGAAACTTAAAAAAGAGAGAAAGGGGGAAAGAAAGAGGTAAAGGAAGCATTGTGGGTGGTAAGGAACAATGCAGTAGAAGAGAATAGAAAGAGAGTAGAAAAGGCAAACAGAGTAAGATAGAGTTACAATGAAAAAGGACACAAGGAGAAGGGAAAACATACCTACAAAAAATCTCAGACAAAAGAAAGGTGGGGGAGGATGAGGCCACAAGGAACAATGACACGTCCACACTCCAAGGGAAGGACGGTAAGAGCTGCAGAAACAAACAACGTGTACAACAAACGAAACGGACAAGAAGAAGAAGATAAAACCTGAGAGAAATAGTAATATTTAGAACATAATGATAATCCAGCAACCTGAACTAGCAATTTAAACCAAGAGAGTATCATAAAGTATAACATTGATAGTAAAACATGAGATAGAGCAAAACAAAATTATTTGCTAAGCGATGATAAAGTATCCATAGTCTCTGCGTTGCAGGAGTGTAGAAAACTTTTCAATCTCATGGGATCCTCATAGGTGGTAGTCTTGTTGAAAGTCACCTTAAAAAGACAGGGATGAAAAAGACCAAAGCAAGCGCCGATGGATCGAAGGTGCGGTCTCAGTGCTAGGAATTCCTTACGTCTGTCTGAAGTAGTCTTTGCATAGCCTCGTGAAAAATACAAAGAGTTGCCTGGCAAAGAAATACGTTTATTGGACCTGACAGCCGTTCAAATTTTGAGCAAATTAGTGTATTCCAAGAAGTAGACAATGATCCCTCTCGGTTTCCTAACGGTGGAAGAAGACGTGAAAGATGAGGGACCCAACCTGTGAGCATGCTGAATATTGAGAAGAGTTCCTTCAGGTAAATTGAGAATTTTAGGAAGGAAAGATTTGAAGAAAACAATAGGATCTGATCCCTCCAAACCCTCTGGTAAACCATAAATTCGTTGTTTCTTCTATTCCTGTTTTCAAGGTTTTCAACCATTTTTTGGAGTGATGCCACTTGAGATTGGAGGGCATTCACTTTGGTGGTAGACAAACTGAGAGATTGTATGTCCTGATTCGGCGGTAGTGAGTCTTTCTTCCATTCTTGACCAACTATCAGCCAAAGTCTGCAATTTAGAGTTTGTTTCTTCCATGAAAGGGCGCAGAGCTCTGATTTCCTCTAACAGAAGGTCCATAGAAACTGCTGTGGGTTGTTTAGGGGGAGAGAAGGGATTCTTTTTCAGTCTTTTACTAGGCGCTTTATTAGTACCAGAAGAAGTGTTGACAGCTGAAGAGAAAGTGCCCTTGGCGACGAATTTGTCACGTCATCCATTTGAAGGTGCAATAAGGTAATAAAAGTGCACACAAAAAATATGTGAAAAGCACCAAAAGAGGACCAAAAGTGTTTAAATTAACCCAACACCAGCAAGGAAAAAGAGGGTACTGCTGTCACAAAAGAAGACACCTATTAACGCCAATGAGCTGATAAATTAAGCAGGAAGGTGAAGTACCTCAGTCAAATCAATGAAGTTGGTGTAATCTGTCTCCAGACAGCGACAGTCAAATCATGCAGTGGGGGAGGATGACCCCTTTCAGAAGTGAAGTGTCTGTGGAGAAGGTCTCAAATACACTAATAAAAGCGAGGCTGAGACAATTATGAGGAAAGAATACTGCAAGCTGGTGAGTGGACGATAAGTGAAAGCGAGGGGAGCACTATAGAGGTTGAAATAGAAAACATATCATCATGCTAACTATCCAATATAAATTGAAAAAGGAGACCATTTGAGGAGAAAAAACGAATGCAGAGAATATTTCTATAAAATAGAGAGAAAAACAGGAGGTTACATGTAGTATCCTGAATGAAAAGCACTAAGCCTAGGAGAAAATGCCATGAAAAATGATCGTGAAGGCAAACTCCTTATAGCAATGCCTGAGCTAAAATGGCGGATGTCGCGCAGATGGAGCCGCTCATGAAGTTCCCTCATAGGAAACAAACCTCTCAGGACAGTGTGAGCTAAAATATGCACAGCGCCGAAGCCTTGATCAACGAGGGGTCATTGCCTTCCTTTTGGTGGACTTACATTTGCTTAGTAAGTTGTGAGGTCCACAGCTCGCTCTGCCGTCTGAAGAGAGTCACGGGATCGCAGCCAATTTCCACGGGTCCTAGCCACGCCCCTGATCCCTTCAGTTTCATTTAATAGAAATGTACTAGAAAGAGAGAATGCTGAGACATCGGTGACCACCATTGCCAGGTAAGCAGATGTCAAAGGATAACCGTGCCAAATAAGGCTTCTACTGTGAAGCTTTCATTTGGTTCATCACACATTTCTACAAGTCTCTGAATTTGTACCATGGAGAAAAACCACCTCTTCTGCATGGTCACCCCGGATTTTCTACATTTTGCTGGACCTTATATGTTTGCTAGCTTTAGAAATCTCTGAACTTTACCCCTCCTAACAAGAAGTACAGGGCCCGTCCACCACCTTAAACATGGCTGTATTGGTATACTCCTAACTGGCATATTTAACTTGCCTATATGTTAATAGTTTAGGATAACCCGAAATATGAAGAGATTCCCTTGAGATGAGTTACAAGCAGGATTATATCAATGCACAATTCTGAGAAAATGATTCAGACATATATAACACAAACATATAGCAGTTAAAAAGTCATTTATTATAAATGCAAAGACATAACATTAAAACCAATTATTCTAACTAGCTAATCTAATAAGCTAATAAAAAAACATGAATACATCACAATCAATTATGACCCGCATAATTGAAAAGCAAGACAGAAGTGTCAAACATAAAATTGTTGAATACAGTTTGTACATTCAGACTCCTTTATGGTTTCATCGATCTTATGTTACTATTGAATCTGTGAATCAACCATCGATGCTGGAGTCTTGAATTGTACCAAGGATGGCGCTGACGCGTGTCGGTGGAATAAACGGATGAAAACCACCTTTATCAAGACTTTCTGTATATCTGTCGTGATAGGGAATTAGTTGAATCTCCCTAAAATATATATATATACACACAATGAGAATAAAATAATAGTCTGGTATATCTATACATGGTAATGCACAATAGGGACATAAGTACACAGTTTACTTCCCTATCTCAAACCTATTTCTTCAGTCAAATTAACATAGAACTGACATTTGTTAAAAGAAGCAGGCTGTTGTTAATCTCTATGTTCCAACAATCTATAACATAATGTAGATGATAAATCCACTACACTGTATATACAACAAATGTCATAATTCATCCTGTGGCTAAGCAAGACATAAGGTAAAAAATATCATGTGCTCACTCGGAATTGGTCTCCTGGAGTCTTACATTACATAGGCAATTTTCTATTGGTAGACAAATTAAATACTCGGGGGAGTCCTATGTTCAATCACAGACTTCATGGAAAGCCACATAGTAACATGCAGTTCTCTATCTGGTCGGTACCTATCTTAAAGGGGAAGACAGATTCAATAGTAACATAAGCTCGATGAAACCATAAAGGAGTCCGAATGTACAAACTGTATTCAACAATTTTATGTTTTACACTTCTGTCTTGCTTTTCAATTATGCAGGTCACAATTGATTGTGATGTATTCATGTTTTTTTATTAGCTTATTAGATTAGCTAGTTAGAATAATTGGTTTTAATGTTATGTATTTGCATTTATAATAAATGACTTTTTAACTGCTATATGTTTGTGTTACATATGTATGAATCATTTTCTCAGAATTGTGCATTGATATAATCCTGCTTGTAACTCATCTCAAGGGAATCTCTTCATATTTCGGTTAGATAACCCCACTTCCCTTGACTAGATTAAGGGGTACCTCTCTCTTTTCACACAATAGTTTAGGATACAAAGTGTACTCTGAGCCTGGATGTTAGATGCAACCATTGTACTGCAGCACCTACTGTGCAATCCACTACATAGTTCAAACATGGCTTTAGGTCTACCCTGTGAAGCCCGATTGTAGCTGTGTAAAAACTTCAACTTGACCTGTGAAAATAAGCCTTTCTTACAATTCAAACCTCCCTTCTGAATATTAAAAAGAAATTCCTATGTAGGCCTTATAGCCTACAAGGCAGGATACTTGCTATTTAAAAGGGTTGTGTGACGTTAGAATACATTCCTTTGCAACGCATGCCTTTACCATGCATGCATTACAACGTGAATGCCCTTACCACATATAACCTTTACCAAACATATGCCTTTACCACACATACCTTTACAACAATTTTTGTTTTAAAAGCATGCATATTAAGGGCATTGTCATCTCTTTCCCTGCCCGCTAACATAGGGGGCAGGGTAAGAGATGAAAGTATTTCTCTCACACACAGGGAGCTGTATTTCCAGCAGGTCACAGTGGCGAGAAGAATGCTAGCTCCAGCAGGAGGTAGGGAAATGGCTGGGACGAAGGGAGCTGTAAGGATCTCCCCACGGTCCCAAACATGCACACTGGAATCCCTGGGTGGGAGCAGCACACCCAGGGAGAGACATGGACGGGCCCCTGGGGATGGGGTCCCGCGGGTCGAAATCGGCCTAGGGAGTGGGGCTGTGCAGCCCCCTTCCCCACTGAATTGTGGCCCGGTCCAAGGGATTGGGTCCCCAGGTGCGAAAACGGCCCAGGGACGAGGGCTGCGCAGCCCCCCTCATTGTTTTCATTAATAGTGTGCAAAGGTCTTACCGCCTTTCCCCATGTTGATGGACAGCTTAACAAAAGATGCTTGAGCGCGTTTCCAACCGATTTTGCTGACCGTTATTGATGCATAGGAACACGAGGGCATCTCCACCAAATAAAGAAGCACTTACCTACTTAAAATTGTCAAGAGGAAGTACCCCTGTTTGGTGGAGATTCACCTCTTTGTAGTCTCATTGTCTTCTCTTTACGAGGATTCACGTTATCACATTATCAAAATTACATGCACACAAGGTCACAGGAGACATTACCCTGTGGTCCTTAAAGCAGATATTTACCCAACAGGGTAGCACTTACTAATTAACCAAATCAAAGTACTCCAGTTGAGTAGACATTGTTGGCAAAGCTGGGGACTCAATGGGAAGCACTTAAAAATATGAATATAGGAGGTGCCCCAGTTGAAGCTCTGCTTCAATAAAGCACAAACTATTAAATTATGCTCTAAGGTAACTATGACTTGTACCCCCATCTTGCACAGTTTTGTCATCAATATTTTCATTGCAAATGTTGAAGTGATATTATCAATAATGACTGAAAATGTCATGATTGATGTAATATTTGGGTTAATTAGCAGTGCATAGCGAGGGCACAAGTAGTAAGTACCTTAGGGTATGAGTTATAGATAATTGAGATAAATTTAACTGGTGAATTCCAGTGGTTTTGTATGTTTGAAATGGCATATTTAGCTGACATTTTCACCTAACTGTAATGTTACTTTAACCTTTCTTTTTTTCAGTGAATGTTTAGCTTTTTTGTTAATGTACAGTAATATTTTATTACCATATGTAAAGCAACCTGCGGCCGGTCCCTGTGTCCAACCACTTGCAAGCAGCCAACCAATTGCATGGTTTTCTAGCTTGTGCAGGTCCTGGCTGCACTCAGGTAGACTTACTTACTTTGCCAAAGAATCACGCAATCAAAATATATAGTATTTTAAATTATTTATTTATTTTATTTAGGAGTTTTATATAGCGCTAGTCAGACCCGAATGTATTGGAGCGCTTTACAACATTTGTCGATTGACAGTCGAATATACAAAGAGTGGCACAGTAAACACAGTGTTCAAAGGTGGGTCATTGATCGGTATAAGTCATGTAGCATTCGAATGCAGAGCAGTAGTGGTGGTGGTAAAAGTAAGGGGGAGTAATGTGCGGGTCAAGATGAAGATGCTGTAAGGAGTTTTTCTTATTGTTGTTCCTATTGTAGTGATTGGATCCTCAGTTGGTGGCGGATCGTTATTGGCTTTTGAATTCTTTGAAGGAAAGGTTAGTCCTGATATGTATAGGTATGGCATTCCAAATTCTGGGTGCATTTCCGGAAAAAGACAGACAAGGTTTTTTGGGCGGATGAGTGGCAGAGTGTTGGTGCTCATGGGATTTCTTGTCTGTCTCACTTTGTTGAGTTTAGCGGCTAGATAAGTGGGTTTACCAGTGTGCAGAGCTTTGTGGGTGAGACAGGCAGTTCTAAAGTTAGCACGTATCTCTAATGGGAGCCAATTGAACTCTTTGAGAGCGGGGGAGATGTGTTCATATTTCTTTACTCCCATCATCATTCTGGTTGCTGCATTTAGGGTCGATCTAAGAGGTGCAAGGTGTAGTTTAGCCGTGGCTGTGGGGGTGGCTTTCCCGTGGTCTAATCTGTATAGCACAAGGGATTGCGTGACTTGCTTAAGGTCATTTGGAGGGATGAAGGGTTTGATTTTTTTTAGTAGTTTTAAGTTGAAAAAGGCACATCTTGCGGTGTTCTTGATGTGTTTGACCATGTCAAGGTTGGGGTCTGAAGTGATTCCCAATGACTTCACAGAGTCTGCCGGCATGAAAGTGCAGTTGAGAGCATCAATAGACTTTATCCATTCCTTGATTCGGAGGGTCTGCTCTTTGTTGGCTATGAGGAGGATTTAGGTTTTGTCCTGGTTGAGTTTCAGATGGTTTTGAGACAGCCATTTTTGGACTTCTATTAGGGTGTCATTGAGTCTTTGCATGTCCGCTATGGTGGAGGTTTTGAGGTAGATCTGGGTGTCATCGGCATAAAGGTGGAAGGATATATTGGCTTTTTTTAGGATGATGGGGAGTGGCTCCATGTAAATGTTGAACAGTGCGGGTGAGAGAACTGAACCTTGGGGAACGCCTCTGATTATGGGCTGTATGTCAATCATGAAGTTTCTGATTTTTATTCTTTGAGAGGGGTTTTGCAGGAAGGAGGTGAACCATTGAAAGACCACCCCTTCTGCTCCTTCCCTTTTTCTGGGTACGTTGATGAGTAGTTTGTGGTCAAACGTGTCAAAGGCCACCGAAAGGTCCAGGAGTATTAGTAGACAGCAGCGGTCCTTGTCCAGTGATTTCTGGACGTCATCAATGACATTCAAGATGGCAGTCTCTGTGCTGCATCCTTTTCTAAAGGTGAGGGTCGAGGAGATCGTTGTTGTCCATGTGATGGGTGAGTTGACGGAGAACACATTTTTCTAGTAGTTTTGCTAGGAATGGGAGATTGGAGACAGGCCTGAAGTTGTTGAGATCGTTTGGGTCAGCGCCTGCTTTTTTAGTAATGGTGTTACCTGACCAATTTTGAGGCAGTCAGACATGATTCGTGTTTTCAGGGTGCTATTTATAATCTCCGACCAGAGTGGGGCTAGGGAGAGCTTGAGTTTGTAACGACTTGCGTTGTAATCCCCACGTTGTAATGGCATGCGGGGTAAAAGCATGCATTGTACTGGCATACAACCCAGTTGGAGCTGCTTTATAGGATTCAGCAAGATCCCTCTCCTCTTGCATGGACATTTCAGCGCTAGTCCTTTTGAGTCTATGTAGCTGGCTCCTAAGGGGGGTTGTCTTCCATCTGAGTCGTTGGGCCTTGTGGTGGTATGTGTGTTTATTATGAGTGCCTGTGTGTGTGAGGGGTGGGCGTTGGGTGGTGGAAGTGGTACATTTAGATAAGATTTTATTAATACCCTCTATAACTATTTATTTATTTTATTTTTATTTAGGAGTTTTATAAAGCGCATGGCATTACGCACACCGGCGTGTCCCCGCGCTGAGAGAGAGAGTGAGGAGACCAAACATGGAGTTTACATCAGAGCTGAGCGAAAAAGATAAGTTTTTAGAGCTCTGCGGAATTTTGCTTCAGAAGGTTCGAGACGCATCTCCATCGGAAGCGTATTCCAGCTCTTGGCCGCCAGTAGCCTGAAGGATCTACCTCCCATTCGGGTTTGATGAATTTTGGGGACTACAAGTAGCCCGGTGCCATAGGATCTAAGCCTGCGACCTGGACTATAGGGAGTGATGAGGGATTGTAGTGGATTAGGCGCCTTGCCATTGATGATACGATGACAGACGCATAATGCCTTACAAGTGATCCTCTCCTTTACCGGAAGCCAGTGGTGGCATTTTGCAGTACCTGGAGGCGATTGAGGCTTTTTGCTGTTATTCCCAGATAGAGAAGGTTGGAATAGTCCAATCTTGATGTAACCAAGGCATGCACAAGAGTCTGTCTGGCACCGACAGGAAGTAGGTCCAGGATCTTTCGTAGACTCTTGAGTATACCGAAGCACATCCCGGCTACCCGGTCTACCTGGGGAGCAAATGTCAGGGCGGAGTCAAACAATACCCCAAGATTTTTCGCCTGTTGGCAAGGCACTGGGGTGGAGCCCAGGCACGCAGGCCACCATGCCGAGGACCACACATTCGGACCGCCCCCTAACCCGAACACCTCAGTTTTGGACCCATTCAGCTTTAGGCAGTTGTCAGACATCCAGGATGCAAGCTCCTGCATGCAAGCACTGAAGCTGACTGCTGCAACATCCGGTACTCGTGACAGTGAGATGGCCAGTTGTGTGTCATCGGCATATGACACTAGTTGGATTCCAAAGCGTTCAACAATGGTGGCCACCGGGGAAGCATAAAGGTTAAACAGGGTGGTATTTCTAGCTGGTATTCCAGTCGTGCCGATCTATGGGCTGTACTCATGGAGGAAGGGTTGGTGGAGTTTGGCCTCGGTGTGTCCAGAGCCTGGCCATCTACAGATGGGGGATGCTTAGTTGTTGTTCGGGGATAGGGAGAGCTTATTTGTGTGGGTGAGGCTCCCTGTATTTCTATTATCTGTGTGGTTTTTGGGGGAAATCGTGGGAGTGGGTTGTGATAGATTGTTTCGGGAATTGTGTGGCGAATTCACTGGGTTTTGTGCAGGAGGGTAGTTCGGTGCTGTTGTCTGCGGGTCGGTTTTGTTTGTTGCTAGTTGGGGGTACTGGGAGGGGGAGACTGGAGAAGGGCTGCAATGTATCATCTTGGATGAGCCTTGTGTTTGGCGTGGCTAATAGGGATGAGTTGTGCGAGTTGGGGAGAGTTGGAGGGGATGGTGAGGCTAGGGGGAGATAGGCTGGAGGGTTGGGAAGGAATTGAAGGATTGTTTTGATAGTTTTCCAGGGACGTCTGGCTCGAGGATAGAGTTACTTTCAAGTAAGAGTGGAATAGATGAGTGAAGGTGATGCATAGGATGGGGAAAAGTGAGTCAAATGCATCCAGGTTGTCATTGTTGGCTTGGATCAGGATTGTGCCATTGCTGTAAATGGTCGCAAAGGTGTTGCCGTTGTGTGTATGGTGGTTAGGTATTAGGAACATTAGTTTGCAGCATAGAGGGGTTCTAATAGTTTTAGAGATGTGGAGGTGGGATCTGAGAATGGAGTTCCAACCCACCGGTTTCTGGGTGTGGAAAATAAGATCCATTTTCTGCATGCCTTTTGAGTAGCAGTAGTATTCGTCTGCTATTAGTGTTTCTTGGTGCTGTCTTATCAGCCTGTGTTTAAAATGTATTTTCCCTATAGGTGAGAGGTTGGGAGGACAGATGACGGAAAAGGCGTTCCGGACATGGGGTTTTAGGCCATGTGCTGAGTTGGCTCGGAGGGGGGTTAGACTGTCCTGTGATCTATTTGTTTTGTTATGTGGGTGCATTGTTGTTCTCTAGAGGGCTAGGAGTCAGGGGATGGAAGGAGCCTTCTGAGACAGATTTTAATTTTCGGGTGATACTTGTGGATGCCTGCCTTGAGTTCTTCCAGCTTGGTTAGACTAAAAGGTGTGTTGTATTAGGTGGCAGACTCTTTCTAGACAGCGTTCTGACCATACCTAGTTGTTACTTGCGCTCGATTCGTCAAGGTTGTCATGTCATGTTTTAATCTAGTGTACATTTCAGTAATTCACACAATGCAATGTTTAATAATAGTGATTATTGTAAAAATGTTCAATACTCCTATTTTAAAAATATTAACATGCCTGTGAGTTTTTCTTTAAACATAGTTTTTATTATTGCATTTTATGGGTTGCAAAATGTGAAAAGAAAGACTTCGATTTAAAACAAAAAAACTAAAAAAAGCAACGTTTCTCAGTCTTGAGGCTTTCTTTTAACATTTTTAGGCCACTAAATGCAATCATAAAACAACCACAGAGGGCCTTGCACTCCAGCTGAAGAGCATAGAGCTCCAGCTTGGAGTGATTAAAAAACGTATTTGTAAGCTCTCCTGGGTTTAATGAACAAGGAGACTTACTGTTATTTTTTAATGTTGCTGGGGGGGGGGCTGCTTCACTTTCCCCAGCACCCAATACCATTAAAGACTGCTTAGTGGTGCCCCTCTCTATTCTAAAGGCATCACCAAGCATAAAAAGTTAACAAACAAAAAAGCCCTTGCAGGGCATGAAGGGACGGTCCATGCTGCAGCAGTGAATAATAAATGAGTGATTCTTGTCACTCAATTATTATTCACTTTGGTGTCCTGGTGTCAACCAGGAACACTCTTTAAAAAATAATATTAGGGAGGGGGGTGTGCAGCTCGCCTCCCATAGCCTTTATGGCACCGGCGACCCCTTCCCCCAGAGCTGTTATGTTTAAATAAGGGACAGGGGGTGTGTGGACCGTCTCCCGACTCACCCTAGGCCCTGGGGACCCTCTCCCAAGGCCTACTTTACACTCCCTTTCCCCACAAACTGTTGTTGCACCAGCCTGGATCCTGGGCCAATACGCTGTTAAGAGTGTGGGTACCTGTGCTTTTTTTTTAATTGTGCCATGAATTATGTGATTATGCGCAAATTAGCCACTCCTCTGCAAATTTGTGGCAAAATTAAAAAAAACACTTATAGCCCAATGCGATCCCACCACCAGGTCTCGGAGGTCAGGGTGTTCCTAACCTGCCCCTCCTGTTTTTTTAAAACATTTTTCTAGGACTCAGGACTAAGTCCTCAGTCGGCTGCCCCCACATCATTGTTGATGTGGTGACAGCCAATCAGATCTCACCTTGAGATCTGTTGACTCTGCGGTGTGAAATATGCAAAGTTTCTGAGCACTCATTTTTCAAAAATTAATGAACGAATATACACCACATCACATAAAGCACTCTTTCTGGATCAAGATCTAGCTTTATGCCAAATTTGGTGTAAAACTGTTCAGCAGTTTAGACTGTGGATGTCTAAAGTTCTGGGAGAAAATGAATGGGGAAGATGCCCTTTTCTCAGTCATCTATTAACGGATCACCCCGAAACTTTCCAGGAAAGAGCGTAGGTGGAAAACATTTTTTTCTCATACGTTTTGTGAAGATTCGTTTAACAGTGCTAACTACAGATATTATGAAAACAAAAAAATCTGTTCCTCCCAAAATGTAGTCCTAACTATAACTGTGTATATTGTGTATGTACATTTATATACATATACACTTACCTTAAATATTTACCATGCATGATAAAGGCATCTGCATGGTAAAGGCATTGTTGTAAAGGCTGTTTCCAGTTTGTGGTTGCTTAAATTAATAGAGGTTAGGTGTGATCATTAGTAAGGGCTTCGTGAGTTTATGCAGATTATTACTGGGAGATTAGGTACTGCTTGGTGCCTTGGATATGCTTTCAAAGAAGGAAAGTTTGTGATCTATGAATTATCTTGAAACAAATAAAAAGTGGGCTGATGGTCCCGATTTTAACCTGAAAAGCCGTGTGCAGAAAACGTTGCGAACTACGGGAAGTAGATGTAATATTTAGGGAAATTAAGGAAAAATCACTAGAAACTTGGGCTACTTGGCACACCCCTTTATTTAGATGGCCTATTTCCAAGTACAATCACCTCTGCCTAGAGACGTTGGGGTTATTCTGCTTTGATTTGTACACGTGACTAATTCAGGTCTTTAATATCTTTCGTTTTGACTTGTTTTTTTGCCTACCGCACCCTCTAGCAACACAATGAATCGCTCTTCTGTCTTCAAACTAGCAGTCACCGATGAGTTTCTTGAAAGTCTAAAAAGAGGATTCCTTCTGTTTTAAAGGCTCTGCTCTACCAGTAAATGTAATGTCTTAATGTGGGTCTTGCTTAACATATGGATGCTTTTTTAAAGCTCGTGATATATTCTCAAAGGTTGCTTTATTATCGCTGTGCTCGTTGCATGGAGCGTTCGTGAATATCATGTTCTGTCTGTTACAAACAGAGTATTGTTCTTCACAAAGATAGAAGATCCTTGGAACTGTTCCATCCGTTCTTCTTAATGTTGTTTCAGATTGTAAACCATTTCATTCTGCTTCCAGCTTTCCCTAATTATGCCACTCCTGGAGAGCAAATTGTGTACCTCGAAGCTAAACTTCAAAATATTTTGGTTTTGTCTTTAAATGAATTGCTGTTTCAAGGTAAGGTTGCTCCACGTGAATCACTCATAGAAACACGTTAGATCATCCCTGCGCCCATTTTACAAGCGTTAATTGTGCAAATTTGGCTCGTCTTAGTGTAATCATTGTCACTGAAATTTACAAAGCAGCCACATGGAAACTGGTTCATACCTTGCTTAAGTGCTTTTGCTCGAAAGATAATCCTAAAGCAGATGCACAAGTTGGGCAATCTGTCTTTAAAATCGTTTTTGCTAATGGCTCTTTCGCAAGTGCCCAACTCCGGAATGATGCTGATTGTCTTGTGCTGTAAGCATGTGAATCTACATGATATCCTATGCAAGGGGAGGAATGTGTTCTTCGCGGGAAAAAATAGTACTCTAGGATAGCATTATGCTCTCTATAATGTGAGACAATGGAGGATACCTACAGTAGAGTACAGTGGTACTTCACCTTAGATCGAAGCCTCTTAAAAGGTCTTGGGAGTCCCACTTTCTTCTGTAGCCTCAATCAGGTTTCAACAGCTCCAACCCATCTACATCCTCACAGGAGAGGACCCATCAGCAGCCTTTGTTCACTCACCTTGAAGTTTTGCAGAACTGCTATGTATTTGCACACATTCATCCCGATGGCAAAGGCCTGAATTGCTCTGTACGGAGGGCACATGTGGAAGGGCAGCTCACTGAGGACTGGAGGTTCCAGTCCTACTGAGGACAGGAGGTTCCAGTCCTTGAGAATTGTCATTTAGATTTCATTTGGACTGTAGTTACAATGATGGTCATGGTGTCTGCATGAGTATTGGAGTTAGTTAAGCTGCTGTTAGGAAGGCAGTGGGGTGATTAGCAGTTGGACTCTGAGATCCATTCATCCATTCCTAGCACTGAGCACAATCAAGCTGTGCTTCCTTTCAGAATCCACCCCCCCCCCGCCCCCATCGGTCAAAGTCTTTCTTCCATATGGCTTCCCTTAGTGGCACATTTGATTGTTACTCCTTACTCTCAGCTTTCACATATGAAATGGTCAGGTCTAGGGATTACTACCAGAGTGCTGTGCAGGATTCATGTTCTGCAACAGAGCTCACAACGTTCCATTGGGCAATCAGAAGGATACCCATGGAAGAAAGAGCCCTTTTACAGATCTCCAGGACGCCTTTATCTGGATTCACTCAGCCTAACAGTAAACTAGTAGTATTCTAAGCTTAGACCAACCCTCCCACTTACTAGGAGTTTCCCCAACAACCTTGCACAGATCATCCCAGCGCTCACACTGATATTCATGCTTGATTTACCAGTAACGCTCAGGCTGCTGAATGGAGAGTCACAATATACAATACAACCAAATCTGATACATCAGGTGCACTATGACAAATAAAAGGTCAACAAGCATTTGCAATGCAATAGGTCTCGCATTAGGAAAGTTTGAGCAATTGGTATTGTAAATGACACCTTTTTTATTTATTTGTTGATTTTGAAAATAGCGAAATTAATACGTTTATCATTTACAATGCCAATAGTTATAACTGTCGCAAATGTGACACCTATAGCATTTGTAATGCAATATTTGTTGTATTTACGTGATTTAGATGTATTAATATGACAAATAACAATGGCTTTTAATTTTTTAAAATAATTAATACTTAAATAAAATTTATTATAATTTATAATGGCAATAGCTTAAACTTTTGTAAATAACTTTTGTGAAGATTATATTCAGTGTATTTTATTGTGACGAAAATCCAAGAACAGAAGTGAAATATTAACATCTTTTTGTGACATTTGTAATAAAGCTTGAAACATTGAGAGAACATATTTGAACCGGTTGTTGTTGAATGGTTGCACAGATTGATGCTGTGGTGGTGCTGAGTGATGTGGTGGCGACGAGTGATGCTGTGGCATTCAGTAATGCTGTGGTAGAGCATAGTGATGTTGTGGTACCCCTGAGTGATGCTGTGGTGGGGCTGAGGGATGCTGTGGTGATGCCATAGATTGAGTGAGTGTGATAGATAGAGTGAGGGCGATAGATAGATAGAGGGAGGGCGATAGATAGCTAGAGGGAGGGCAATAGATAGAGAGAGTGAGGACGATAGATAGATAGAGTGAGGGCGATAGATAGATAGATAGATAGATAGATAGATAGATAGATAGATAGATAGATAGATAGATAGAGTGAGGACGATAGATAGAGTGAGGGCGATAGATAGATTGATAGAGTGAGGGGTGATAGATAGATAGAGTGAGGGCGATAGATAGAGTGAGGGCGATAGATAGATAGATTGATAGAGTGAGGGGCGATAGATAGTGTAATTATGTGGCATGTAATTATGTGGCACTGAGTGGTATTTGGAGTGTATGTTGCGTTGAGCGAAGTGTAAATATGTAGCATATAATTATGTGGCACTGAGTATTTGGAGTGTATGTGGAATTGAGTGCAGTGTAATTATGTGGCATGTAATTATGTGGCACTGAGTGGCATTTGGAGTGTATGTTACGTTGAGCGCAGTGTAATTATGTAGCATATAATTATGTGGCACTGAGTGGTATAATGAGGAGTGTATGTTGTATTCAGTAGAGTGTAATTGTGTGGCGTGTAATTATGTGGCACTGAGTGGTATTGTTTGGAGTGTATGTTGCATTGTAATTATGTAGCATATAATTATGTGGCACGGAGTGGTATTGTGTAGAGTGTGTGTTGCATTCAGTAGAGTGTAATTATGTGGTGTGTAATTATGTGGCACTGAGTGATATTTGGAGTGTATGTTGCGTTGAGCGCAGTGTATTTATGTAGCATATAATTATGTGACACTGAGTGATATTGTGTGGAGTGTATGTTGTATTCAGTAGAGTGTAATTGTGGGGTGTGTAATTATGTGGCACTAAGTGGTATTGTTTGGAGTGTATGTTGCATTGAGTGCAGTGTAATTATGTAGCAAATAATTATGTGGCTCTGAGTGGTATTGTGTGGAGTGTGTGTTGAATTCAGTAGAGTGCAATTATGTGGCATGTATTTATGTGGCACTGAGTGGTATTTGGAGTGTATTTTGCA
This sequence comes from Lissotriton helveticus, assembly GCF_964261635.1. Taxonomy (NCBI): domain Eukaryota; kingdom Metazoa; phylum Chordata; class Amphibia; order Caudata; family Salamandridae; genus Lissotriton; species Lissotriton helveticus. Next base: position 1,313,594,875 of record NC_136068.1, read on the forward strand.
TTGAGTGCAGTGTAATTATGTGGCGTGTAATTATGTGGCATTTAGTGGTGTTTGGAGTGTATATTGCATTGAGTGCAGTGTAATTATGTGGCGTGTAACTATGTGGCACTGAGTGGTATTTGGAGTGTATGTTGCATTGAGTAGAGTGTAATTATGTTGTGTGTAATTATGTGGCACTGAGTGGTATAATGAGGAGTGTATGTTGTATTCAGTAGAGTGTAATTATGTGGTGTGTAATTTTGTGGCAATGAGTGGTTGTTAAAGTGTATGTTGCATTGAGTGCAGTGTAATTATGTTGCATATAACTATGTGGCACTTAGTGGTATTTGGAGTGTATGTTGCATTGAGTGCAGTGTAATTATGTGGCATGTAATTATGTGGCACTGAGTGGTATTTGGAGTGTATGTTGCATTGAGTGCAGTGTAATTATGAGGCGTGTAATTATGTGGCACTGAATGGTATTTGGAGTGTATTTTACATTGAGTGCAGTGTAATTATGTGGCGTTTAATGTGGCACTGATTGGTATTTGGAGTGTATGTTGCATTGAGTGCAGTGTAATTATGTGGCGTGTAATTATATGACACTGAGTAGTATTTGGAGTGTATGTTGCATTGAGTGCAGTGTAATTATGTGGCACTGAGTGGTATTTGAAGTGTGTGTTACATTGAGTGCAGTGTAATTGTGTGGCGTGTAAATTGTCACTGAGTGGTATTTGGAGTGTATGTTGCATTGAGTGCAGTGTAATTATGTGGCGTGTAATTATGTGGCACTGAGTGGTATTTCGAGTGTATGTTGCATTGAGTGCAATGTAATTATGTGGCGTGTAATTATGTGAATCTGAGTGGTATTTGGAGTGTATGTTGCATTGAGTGCAGTGTAATTATGTGGTGTGTAATTATGTGGCACTGAGTGGTATTTGGAGTGAATGTTACATTGAGTGCAGTGTAATTATGTGGCGTGTAATGTGGCACTGATTGGTATTTGGAGTGTATGTTGCATTGAGTGCAGTGTAATTATGTGGCGTGTAATTATGTGACACTGAGTGGTATTTGGAGTGTATGTTGCATTGAGTGCAGTGTAATTATGTGGCACTGAGTGGTATTGGGAGTGTAAGTTACATTGAGTGCAGTGTAATTATGTGGCGTGTAATGTGGCACTGAATGGTATTTGGAGTGTATGTTGCATTGAGTGCAGTGTAATTATGTGGCGTGTAATTATGTGGCACTGAGTGGTATTTGTAGTGTATGTTGCGTTGAGCGCAGTGTAATTATGTAGCATATAATTATGTGGCACTGAGTGGTATTGTGTGTAGTGTATGTTGTATTCAGTAGAGTGTAATTGTGTGGCGTGTAATTATGTGGCACTGAGTGGTATTGTTTGGAGTGTATGTTGCATTGAGTGCAGTGTAATTATGTAGCATATAATTATGTGGCACTGAGTGGTATTGTATGGAGTGTGTGTTGCATTCAGTAGAGTGTAATTATGTTCTGTGTAATTATGTGGCACTGAGTGGTATTTGGAGTGTATGTTGCATTGAGTGCAGTGTAATTATGCTGCATATAACTGTGTGGCACTGAGTGGTATTTGGAGTGTATGTTGCATTGAGAGCTGTGTAATTATGTGGCGTGTAATTATGTGGCACTGAGTGGTATTTGGAGTGTATGTTGCATTGATTGCAGTGTAATTATGTGGCATGTAATTATGTGGCACTGAGTGGTATTTGGAATGTATGTTGCATTAAGTGCACTGTAATTATGTGGCGTGTAATTATGTGGCACTGAGTGGTATTTGGAGTGTATGTTGCGTTGAGCGCAGTGTAATTATGTAGCATATAATTATGTGGCACTGAGTGGTACTGTGTGGAGGGTATGTTGTATTCAGCAGAGTGTAATTGTGTGGCATGTAATTATGTGGCACTGAGTGGTATTTGGAGTGTATGTTGCATTGAGTGCAGTGTAATTATGTGGTGTGTAATTATGTGGCACTGAGTGGCATTTGGAGTGTATGTTGCATTGATTGCAGTGTAATTATGTGGTGTGCTATTATATGGCACTGAGTGGTATTGGGAGTGTATGTTGCATTGAATGCAGTGTAATTATGTGGCACTGAGTGGTATTTGGAGTGTATGTTACGTTGAGCGCAGTCTAATTATGTAGCATATAATTATGTGACACTGAGTGATGTTGTCTGGAGTGTGTGTTGCATTCAGTAGAGTGTATTTTTGTGGCGTAAAATTATGTGACACTGAGTGGTATTTGGAGTGTATGTTGCATTCAGTGCAGTGTAATTATGTGGCACTGAGTGGTATTTGGAGTGTATGTTGCATTGAGTGCAGTGTGATTATGTGGCGTGTAATTATGTGGCACTCAGTGGTATTTGGAGTGTATGTTGCATTGAGTGTAGTGTGATTATGTGGCGTGTAATTATGTGGCACTGAGTGGTATTTGGAGTTTATGTTGCATTGAGAGCAGTGTAATTATGTGGCGTGTAATTATGTGACACTGAGTGGTATTTGGAGTGTATGTTGCATTGAGTGCAGAGTAATTATGTGGCGTGTAATTATGCGGCACTGAGTGGTATTTGGAATGTATGTTGCATTGAGTGCAGTGTAATTATGTGGCGTGTAACTATGTGTAACTATGTGGCCCTGAGTGGTATTTGGAGTGTATGTCACATTGAGTGCAGTGTAATTATGTGGCGTGTAACTATGTGGCACTGAGTGTTATTTGGAGTGTATGTTGCATTGAGTGCAGTGTAATTATGTAGCATATAATTGTGTGGCACTAAGTGGTATTGTGTGGAGTGTATGTTGTATTTAGTATAGTGTAATTGTGTGGCATGTAATTATGTGGCACTGAGTGGTATTGTTTGGAGTGTATGTTGCATTGAGTGCAATGTAATTATGTAGCATATAATTATGTGGCACTGAGTGTGTGAGGGTGCAGTGTGTGTGAGGGCACAGTGTGTGAGGGTGCAGAGGGTGTGAGGGTGCAGAGTGTGTTAGGGTGCAGAGTGTGTGATGGTGCAGAGTGTGTGGGCGCAGTGTGTAATGGCGCAGTGTGTGTGGCCTAAAGGGAAAAAAGTTAATTAGAAAACAGTCTATAGCTAAGTGGAAGGCGAATTCCATGTAAAAAGACCACCATGGGATTGTGGAATAGTATCATCCAACAATATGAAGACTCCCCACCCAGATAGTAAGTCATTATTCAATTTTATTATTCAAAAATGGTATAAGTATAATATCTGATTATCACATTTTCTTAACCTATATCTTTTAAATACTTCTTTGTTCTTGTAAGGTAGTTTACAATTCATACAGTTAAGCTCTTAAAATCACAAAACATACACACAATTGGCAATAGACAATACAGATGATGGAGGCAATGCGGCGGGGTAGTTCACTACGCGCGTTTCGGCTAAGACATGAACAAAATGAGCGCTGGAAGAATGCGAATTGTGAGTTCAGTGTGGGGGTGCCTCCTTCGCTACACCTTTCAAATCCCCCCACATGACGAAGTTTAAAGCAGGACATTTGGGACGGAGCAGCCTTCTTGTGTCTTTGAAAAGTAAAAAGCAATTTACAAAAAGCGACAGTACTATACGCAGAGAATGCTACTCACAGAGAGGGTGGAAATGGGGAAAGATTTCAGCAGATAGGGTGCAAAACGAAGGAGTTCACACACTAGGAGTCACAAGGATGGTGCGAACCAGGAGGACTTGTAACGCGCAACACCGTTGCACTCTCCGGGAGCAGCGAAAAGTGTGCACTTTGAGAGTGCAAGGTCTGAGGAACCTGTTTGTCTGTGAACCCACCTTGGCCTCCCTGATTGCTGACCCTCGCTGGCTGCCCTGTCCTCTGCTCTCCCTCCCACCGCCACAGCACACCATCTTGCGGCCGCCGGGTGGAGGGAGACGGGAGAAGACTACAAGTTCCGGGATCCCTTGCGGCCGCTGCCGCTAACTCCACGCCTGGAGGCGCTTAAAAACAGACGAGAGCCCCCGCGACGCGGGCAAAGGGCGGGCAGTCTGTAGCCGTCCGGGGCCGGACGAGGCCGGGCTGACCACCTCCCTTGGAAGTTCTTCGTATTAAGGTATCGGGCGATATCATAAGCATCATTTTTTTGTGACTGAACTGATCTGTAGACTGGAACAGGAACTATGTCTAGGATGAATGGGAGGCCGGGGGTAACAGGCTCCTTAGATGACTTCATAAGTAGAGCAGAACAACTAGTGTGCCGTGAGATAGAATTCGTTAAGCGGCGACTCTCACTAGATCCATCAAATCTTCCAACATATGGACAAATGCTAAGTAACTCCACTAGCCAAATATCGGCTACTGCAACAGTTAATGTTCCATACCAGAACAAGGGTAATAACTCACTGTCATCGCAGCAAAACCCAATTACTATCAGCTTAGGCACTTCACACAAAAATGTACACAAAGAAGCTGCAATAGCAGGGATCTTTACTAGATCACGGACACAGAAGACTGTTACAGAAATGGGAGCTAAACCAAAAACCCAGTGTAAGGAGAAAAACTGGGAAGAAAGGAAAGCAAAGCAAACCAGTGGGCAGCAAGGATGGGGATGATGAAGCACACAAACACAAATTGGTTTCAATAAGATGTAGATCCCTGGGAACCCAAACTGACTTTAATTATGATATGAACTTTGGCAAATCTAATGGGACGGAGGTAAATGAAGATCGCACAATATTGGAAATATTTAAAAATGCCCTAGATACAATAAAATCCCAGATAAAAGAAACTCTAAACTCTAGACTAGTAGTTTTTGATGACAAGGTGGAGCAATTAGATAAATTGTCTTCTAAATTAAGTGCAACCATTGAAGAGGGCAGGGGGCTGATTAAGGACGGTACTTGTTTGTTGATTGAGCTGGAGAGTAGAAGCATGGTTAGCCAGAAATTGATCAATGTCGCTGACCATACAAACCGACCAAGCCATATTTTGATACAGGATGATAGTACTAGGGTAGACGGACCGCTAGTAATAGATAATAATATTGCCCCTGCACCCGCTGCAGTACTTACAACCGCTGCAGTACATACTACTAATAACATAGAACATATAAGGTTAAATGGTAGAGAGGGGATTTTTCATAGCCCTAAGGGGACTGACTTGGTGCCAAATGAAGATATTCTGAACCTACCACCAGCTGCATCTCCTTATGTATTGGTATTATCTGGGGCCCCAGTCTTAAAAAGAGATCAAAAAGAGTCTTGGCATAATCTTAGGAACAAAGTTGTCAATTGGCTCTGTAAATACAAGAAGTTCAATCCAAACAGAAGTGCAGAAATATTAATGGTGAGAAGGGTAGGGTGGGTAGGTGTAACACCAAAAGATATTCAAGGGGATTGCATAATTGTTAACTTTAGATACCCTCATACGGTCTGCAAGATATTAAAAATCCATGAGGAATTCTCTCTGCAAAGCCCTGTGTTACAAGCCTTACCACTGGGCTATTTCTACAGGCCAAGTGGACCCAAGCCAATGCAAAATCTGGGAACACTAGGCTTCTTGGAGAGTCCGTTGTGGGCCCTAGAAACCCCAAACAGGTTTAATGAACTATCATCGCGAGAGGCGGTCGATTGACTTCAATCAGCAATGTATACGACCAAGGCAAAGGACATGGTAGACGTAGACATAGACCCACCCATGGAGGGGCTTTGTATGTGTATTAGGGATGGCGGGGATATAAACCAATCTCAAATTTTCACCCTAAATCCACTATGTGGTATGTTGACACAGAAGGAAGGTAGTGGCGCGGAAGTTAGGGTAGTAGAAAATACACCTAGTGCTGTTAGTGCTATTGGCTACTCTCCCTCAAGCAGTGCTGTTATTTCAAACGGTCCCTCTGAGATTAAGCTTATATCATGGAACATAGTGGGCATGAGGTCAAATACAAGTGACCCAGAATGGAACCACTACATAAATACCAGTGACATCTGTGTTCTTCAGGAAACCTGGGCCACGAAATCCATACATAGGGTAGGATACAAAACTTATCAGATAGATGCAGTTCCTTCGGTAAGGGGCCGCCCCTCCGGAGGCTTTATCATTTGGGTCAGAGTGTCTCTTGAGATAACAATTAACAAATTAAGTATTGACTCCTTAGACATACTTGGAGTGAAAATAATCACTAATGATAAACAGGTACTATACTTATACAATGTTTATAATAGGCCATGTTCATCTTACAGGGAGTCACCCACAATCGAAATGTTGGACTCAGTGTTAGACACTTTGGACCTAGGAACAAGTAAGATAATATGTGGAGACCTGAATTGCAATTTCGAACCTATAGTAGGGTTGGATAAATTGCTTGAGGATGAAGACAGTGCCAATGGTATACCGTCTTTAACCAGTAGTGGGACAGTTGCTGGCACTGTTCTAGCCCTCCAAATCACAAGGGTAATGACAGGCCACGGGATGAGGGCGTGTAATGGGCGCCTACCATCCAATAGCCCCAAAGCCCCAACTTTCTTTAGACACAACTGCCAGAGCAAAATCGATTATATTATCCTATCTCTGGATTTATGGTCGTTTGCTGTAGATATGGAAATAAGAGCAAGAACAGATAGCGACCATCGCCCACTTGAAATTAGTTTTTCTTGTAGCCTACTATTGGGACAGAATGTTAAGGAGAGAATGCGACATGTTACCCCGGACAATATTGTAGTTAGCAACAACCGACGTGCAGTAAAATGGGCATACATATTAGAGCAGGAAGAGTTAGTGACAAACATTTACAGTTGCCTCACCAACACATTTGGAACATACAATATCTCTCGAAATGAACCAAGGATATTCTTAGACCTTCATAAAATATTTTTCAATGAACTCCTGTTATTAATGACCAAAAAAACAAAAAAAAGGACAGGAGCAACTGACTTTCAGTCGTTAGGTAAACCTTGGTTTAACAAAGAATGTCGTACAGTAAAATCGACCCTAGTCCAGGCCATAAAGAATAAAAATGTTTTGGCAGTTAAAGAGACTAGGAAAGAATATAAGAGAGTGTTGGCTGATGAAAAATTGTGTTGGGACCAAGAAATTTGGTCCAGTATGCTGTTAGCGGCTAAAACAAAGGATCAAAATCTATTTTGGGAAATAGTGGCAAAAGGCAACAAAAACGAGAAGGGTTCGCGAGAGGTGTTTCTTGATGAGGCCACTTGGATTGATCACTTCACCAAATTATACGCTATTTCAGAGGGGGAAGAAATTACACAGGGTAAAAACACTTTGCCGCTCGTAGATATCGAGAGCACGCCAATAGTTTTTGCTCAGCAAGAGAACGAACTAGCTATTGCTTTGGTCAAAAATGGGAAGGCCCCTGGACTTGACAAAATTCCAGGTGACCTATTCAAACACGAATAAATTTTTGGGCACCATATATAAATCACCTATGTAATGTTATCGCTGCTGGTGACGAAATCCCAGACACATGGAATGGGGCAGAAATTATTACTATTTTTAAAAAGGGCGATAGAAACAACCCTGCTAACTATCGCCCTATAAGTTTATTAGACATAACACAGAAAATATTTGCAAGGCATATTTTAAACCGTATTAATACATGGATGGAAGATGAGTCAGTGCTCACAAAATATCAAGCAGGGTTTAGAGCTAAAACAGGTACCATTGACCAGGTCCTAAGGTTCTGTTGTTTATGCTGGAAGTATGTTACCCTAAGAAAAGGCCACCTGTATGTAGCATTCGCCGACCTTCGGGCGGCGTTTGATTTAATCCCACGAGAACTTTTATGGGAGACACTCAAATGCCAGGGATTACCAGCTGACTTACTGAAACTAGTCATAAAATTACATACAAACAATTATGCAAAGGTTAGGTGGGGTCCCAATGGGGAACTATCACAATCCATACCAATAAAGAGGGGAGTCCGCCAGGGATGTGTGTTGGCCCCGACACTCTTTTCCCTGTTTGTCAACGACATCCCGCTTTACATGGAGGCATGCGACAATGACTCCCCAAAATTGGGGGGCGAACGGGTTTCGTCCCTCCTTTTTGCGGACAATACAATTCTCATTTCTCAAACACCCCGGGGTCTACAGAATCTACTAAACAGGTTCCAGACATATTGCAGCTCTAAGGGCCTAGAGATCAATGTTAAGAAAACAAAATATATGGCTCTAAATGCCAATAAAATTTTTAGGAAAAACCTCACATTAAATGGGCAAAAATTGGAATATGTCCAGAATTTTACATATCTGGGGGTTTCTCTAGACTCAAACCTATCATGGAGAAGCCAGATAGAAAAAAACAAAATAGTCTTTAAACAAAATTCCCTTCCGATACTGAAAAGACATGGTAAATGCCTGAACAAAGCAGTCACCCCGGCTTTAGAGATTTTTAAATCTTAAGTACAATCAGCGGTATTATATGGGGCAGAACTATGCAGAAACTCCTTTGAAATCGGAGAGAATAAGTTCTTGAGGAGGTTGTTAAAATTACCAGTAAATACCCCGTCGACTCCCCTCCTTTTGGACTTAAACATGAAACGCATAGACCAACATGCAACCCTGAGACCCTTAATGCTCTGGGTCAGATTGTGGACGACTGTAGAACTGTTCGACTATAAGGAAGGCCTAAAAGAAATCATGGATCTTGATTGCTGTAAAAAGGTTCATTGGCTTAAACATATAAGATCCTGGTTGACAAAATTGGTTTAGCACACTATTGGAATGACCCAGTAACAATGAACCCGTCCTCAAAGAGAATCTTAAAGCTATCATATTGGTCACACGTAAGCCACAAGTCAGTGAATGCAAAAATACATGGATCCCTGACCAATAATTTTTTACTGTTCAAAGATAGAGCATCCTTGGAACCTTTTTTGGACGAGATTCACCCACCACTAGCAAAGGCAATCTATATGAAATTTAGATATGGCACCCTTAGGACAAAAGTCTTTGAAATGAGGTGGTCCAAGATTAGTTGTAACTTATGTACCTTATGTGCAAACCAGGCGAAGGAAGATGATCTATTGCTTTTTTGCCCGAGTTATGCAATACCAAGGAAAAGGTGGATATTGCCTCTTTGTCGTAACATGGGTTCTAGATCCTATAAAGAGGCTGGAAGAATCCTAAAGACTAATACCAGTCACGTGGTAGTCTTTGGCATCAGTAGATTCCTCCTGACCGTTAGTTTTATGAGAACGAAACTGGGTCTGAACCTTTGATGCTGTAGAAATTAAATAATCATGTGCAAATCTCTATGTAATATGGTTGAAGAATTATGAAGCAGAATATTATTAACATTTATACAAGTCATATTAATTGCCTTATATGATTGATCCTCAGATTTTTAATTTTTAAAAAACAATTTTTAAAATGTATGCCTTCAAGTGTATATCTACTTCCTTTTTAACTTGTATATATTAATTTTTTCATTGTTTTAATATAAATATCCGCCCCTAGAATGGTGTCTGGTACGCAAATGATATGAAAAGCCCATGAATTAATTTCCCCGTTATGTGAAACTATGATCTATTTTATCGTATAACTTACCTTTTCTTGTATTGTGATTGTAATGTATTTTATGCATCTTTTATGATACTGAACGTATCGAAATAAAGATTTATTGATTGATTGAGTGCAAGGGAGAGTCTCACAAATAAGTGTGGACTAAGGGTACTCAGAAGTGTTTAAAAGAATGGTACAAGCAGATAGGGGAGAGGGGTTGGCCTAACGGCTAAGGCGCTCGACCTCGGACCTGGGGATCTGGGTTCGAGTCTCGGTAACGATGCCAAAAACCCCCTGTGATTCTGGCCAAATCACTTAATCTCCCCGTGCCTAAAAAATTAAAGTGTGTCCTCATGTAACGTAACTGGTGCTATGTAAAGCGCTCTGATAACTGATTCGGTTCGGTTCTAGTTCGCGCTATATAAAAACTCCCAAAAAAAAAAAAAAAAAAGGGGTGACTAGAAGAGTGAAATGCGAGTACACTGTCTGAGTGAGCAATAAACTGGTACTTATACAGAGGGGAGAGAAGAGGTTACTCACAGAAAGTGAGTAATGGGGGACAGGCAACATGAGGGTATAAGTTTAGGGTACTCACGTACACAGGTGTAATATTAGGGTAATCACCAGAGGGTGGAAAAGGAAGGGGCTAAGAGGATAAGTAAAATGAGAATACTAGCAGAGTGTGGAAGAGAAGTAGTGGCAGATCGGGGGTGTTGATACTCAGAGGATAGAATAAGCGAGTAATGAGAAAAGTGTAAAATGATGTGTATACAAGAGGACATTCACAAGGAGTAGGGGCAAAAAACAGGGTCCTGGCAGAGAGGCTCTAACTGAGGTGTAAAGTGAAGGCTCTTGACGTGAAGTGACAGGAGGGACGATCTGGAGGGGGTTACAAGGAAGACTTAATAAGAGAGTACTCACACAGAGAGGTGTCTATCGGAAGCCAGGGTGGAGCTCTCTGTACAGTCCATGCACTCATGGGGTTCTCCAGCCCTGCAGTAACCTTCAGGAGACATGTCCCAACAGACACTGCGGCCATGCTGAAGGTGGCCATGGGGCAGCAAATACACTGGCTGTGCCCTGAAAAGCAGCCTGCCCGAGGGGCAACAACTGTAAGAACGCAGGAGAGCAGTTCCCTCACTGCCTGCATGTAAGATGTCTCATGGTGCTGGAAGCGTCCTGTCGAGTTTTAGAGAAATGCTTGAACAGTTAGAAAATACTCCTTCAAAACTCTGACCGACTACCTCTCCTGCCCAGAGCGAGGTTTCCCACACATCTGTGTGCCGCACTCCAGGGAGGGAGGCGGAGAGTCATCGAGAAGCCAGGAACCAGGCGCAAATATGGCAAACATGCTAGAAACGACAAGGATTTGAAGCTCCCAGATCCCAGAGCGTGTCACAGAGAGGGAAGGGAAAGAGAGAGAAGGCGGGCGAGCAGGAGAGGGGGAAAGAAGACAAAGGGGAGGCAGAGAAGCGGGGAAGCTGGGGATGGGAAAAGGGGGAACAGAGTGACAGGGGGAGAAGAGGAGAGAAGAAAAAAAAAGCCACGCCAATGAAACTTTGTGCCTTACCTCCGGGGAACCCTTTATTGTGCCCCAGAGTGAAATGGTGAGCATTTGGCGGCCGCTTTGATGTTCTCAGTGGCCACGCGGCTCACTGAGAACATCAAAGCGGCTGCAAAACTGCTCACAAAGGCTGTAGACGGACAAATGGTGCGTGCGCCCGGCACACATGCACTGTGCCCGATCCACCTGCAGACTTTGGGAGCATTTTTTAAAGTCCCTTACTATACTCTCGCAGAACAATGCAGGCGCGTTGGTTCAGCGAGACCAAAAAACCATCTAAAGGCTAAAAGAAACATCGTTCTTACTGTTTTCAGAGAGCAGCACTTCATAGGGCTCACTGGCTGGATGGGAACTGTGGCTCAGGTTGTGCTGATGTCTCAGGTCATGCAGAGACACGATGCTGCAGCTTTACAATTTAAGCACAGCAGCTCAGGTCATGCCTCTGCATCAAGGTTTGAGCACAGCGACTCAGGTCTCACCACAGCTTCAGAATTTCCACTAGGATTTGCAGTGGAAAGTTTGGGGCCTGCCGACACTGGGGCACACCTTGCTGCACTGTAGTCATGCTGCAACTCACTGTTTCTTGAAAGTTACTCCTCATGCAGGGTTAGTATGCTCCTTCCCTCTCTCAGCAGTCTGGCTGGCTACTAGGCACTTCAGGATAGGTCAATAGCTAAGTTCCCTGTAAGATGCTCGAATCCTACACTTTCACAGCACCGAGCACCGCTGCAGGAGTGCACATTGGATTACCGGCACAGAGAGAAAGACTTCCCCAGCTGCTCACTTAAAGAGAATGCTGAAGCGTGGAGGGGATTTTTCTCTTTGTGAGCAAGCTACTAAAGTGGAATCAAGTTGAAAGACATCCTGCTTGGGTCCCATTGGTATTCTGATGGGGCCCCTTAGACAGACAGACAAACACACACACACACATGCAGGTATTTTTAGGGTGTTTAGGGGTGGGTTGGGGCATAGGATGGTAAGGGTATTTTTATGGTTTAGGGGTGGGTAAGGTTATGAGTTCTAATGGTGTGCTGCTTGCAGGTCAAAGTCTTGCCCTACCCCCTTGCCGCCCACTTCTATTGGTCCCAGATGAGAAAGGCCTCAGACGTGTTCTGTTGGTACTGCAGGCAAGCAGTAAGACAGGAGGGAGGTGCAAGGCCCGCTGCAACTATTTCCTGTTGTGGGCACCCCTTTTGAGTGGGTGGGCATTGATAATGTGGAGCCTCTGGATCACAAGACAGCCATGGGCAACAGATTCATCCTAGTCTTGGTGGACCATGTCACTCAATACCCAAAAGCGACCCTCTTGAGGATGGTGATGGCGCCTGTGATGGCCCGAGCCCTGTTGAGGATTTTTACTTGCGTGGGTTTCCCCAGGTAGGTGATATCTGACCGGGGGACCAACTTCATGTCACGATACATGAAGGCCATGTGGAAGGAGTGTGGGGTGACCTACAAGTTTTCCACCCAACCCAAACCACTGGTTTGGTTGAGAGTTTCAACCGAACCCTGAAGGGCTTGATTATGGGTCTTTCCGGCCCTATGTGGTGTAAGTGGGACGTCTTCTTGCCATTTCTTTTGTTTGCTGTCAGGAAGGTTCCAGAAAAGTGGGTTGGCTTCAGCCCATTTAAGCTTTTGTGTGGGCACCATGTGAGGGGTCGTCTCAGTTTGGTGAGGAAGGGCTGGGAGCAAACTCTCAGGAAGCCATCCCAGGATCTATTCAGTTATGTCCTGGCATTCTAAAACCAAACAGCCTGCTTCAGGAAGTTTGCCCAAGCAAACCTGCAAGCTAGCTAGGAGGCTATGAAACAATGGTATGACCAGAATGCCACTCTGTTTGAATGTCAGCCTGGTCACAAAGTGTGGGCCACAGCCCTTGTGGAGCCTCGTGCTCCATAGGACAAGTGGTCTAGGCCATCTGAGGTGGAAGAGCACAAGATTGACCTCACCTATCTGGTGGACTTGCAAACTCCTAGGAATCCTTTGCGGGTCCTGCATGAGAATCCCCTCAACCCAGTGCTTAATTTGTAAAATATGAAGTGCAGGTGCTCACAGTCTTTAACAAGGCCACACCTACTTCCCCAGCTCCTCCCACTCCCTCCAGTGGTCCCACCCACTTCCCTTTATTGGCTTTACCCACATCCACAAGCCTCAACACATCGGAGTCACCTCCTCTCTTAATGAGTTCCGCAAGAAGATGAAGGGCTGGCTCTTCACAAAAGCAACTCAGGCACCTCACACATACACACCTGCCCAAATCCCTGGATACCCTCCTGGGTGATTAGTGCGCTATACATATCAATATAACATAATATAACATATAGGAAGCCTATGACAAAAACTTAAAAGTGAACTCAAATTAGAGAAAGGTCATTTGAGGACTTGAGGCTGCTTTGCAAATAAAAGAAAATGTGCTTGCACTGCGCTGTTTAAAAGAAAGAAAAGAATGAAGGAGGAATACATTAAAGAAGGCAGTAACAAATGCAGACAGGAAGAGGAGCACTGGAGTGAGGAAATAAATAAGTAATGGATGAAAGAAGTAGGAAATAAGAAAAGAATGTGAAAGGAAGAAATGAAGGGATAGAGGGAGAAACACACTATGTATGTTTGTAAAGCACATATTCACTAGAGGAGGCCTTTACACCAAATTAAAAATGTTGTTATCCAGCTCAATTGCACTAATTTTATCTAAAGATGAAAGACTGAGTGACCACACCAAGATTTCAATTTATGACCCTGAGATAGAACACAGATTCCTGGAGTAGATATAAACATATGCGCAAGAAGGACAAAATTAAAAGGGAGAGTGAGGGAGGAGTAGAGGCCTAAAGTCAAAGATAGATGCAGTAGACAATGTGAAGAGAAATGTGGAAAGCAGAGATTGGGATTGCAAGATTGGAGTGGAATGTGATGAGAAGGAAAAGTGAAAAGAGGAGAAAGGCAAGGGACGAAAAGTGGACAGTGGGGAGCATGTGAGAGTAGTATGGAAGGGAAAGATGGAAAGGTAAACAACGAAAAGCATTTAAAGAGGGGAGGTGATGATTAAGAGAAAAAACAGATGTAGGGCAGAAAGTGAAGTAAGATTGGAGAGAAGTGAAGGAGTGAGGTGTGAAGGGGAGGAAGAAAAGCAGAGACTGATATAGAGCAAGCAAAGAGTACACCTCTGCTTTATTAAATATACAGTCATTAATTATGTAAAGTTGAGAGGTGACAGGAGTGTATCATTCTTGGCCTGTCTCATCAATGCCGAGCAGTGTTGTCCAAGACACACAATAGCGATTCTTTAACTGTGTTAAATGTTATGCCATAAAAAGATATTTTGTTATGTCACAATAGTAATTCCTGATAAAACATAATAAAGTGTCAGTTATACCATTGGGATTACGCTTTAATGGAGAACCACACTCTCATGCTTCAAACAAATAGTTCTATTACATTATCAGACATCAGACTATAAGTCGCAAAATCCCACTGCCACCTATTTTCAAATCAAGTCAGACATCCAATTCCATTCAGACAGGCTTTCACACATACATTTTAACTAATAAAGCACACAATTCTACTGAGACTGTCACCTGTGCTATTTTAGGATTGTAATTTTTGATCTGCGAGTAACAAAAGGACGTTTGTTACAAAAAACAGAAAACCACTGAGCACTCCACATAAATATAGTTCTGTCATCTGCATGGTACATGTTCTACATTACCCCTCGGTGCTACAGTCAAAACTTCAACTAGACAAAACTCTGATCTCTCTCCAACAGGGACATAAGGCTGTAAGTATGCAGCAGGGGTTTACGGGACATGGAGAGAAGGTGTGGGGCGATAGATCTCAGCAGGCTTGTCGGGGTGGGGGAGGTACAGAGCGCCCAACACAGCCTAGCTCCTCTGATAGCACGTTTTGAATCAATGCAATTTTTTCCAGATCAAAGTTGATATCCCTTGATATCCTCTCTCTGGTTAGGGGGTAATTGGGAAAGCCTCCTGGTTCGAGTGGCCAAGACTGAGAAGGGCTTTGCGGTCTCACGTGCAAACTCAAGTATGGATACTCAGGGCCCAGTGCATGCTTTATTACAAAGCGATGGTGGGGAGGGGAGCTCTGAGAGTGAGGGAGGGAACCAAGGGGTACTGTAACAGTAGTAAGTGAGTGTTGTTGCAGGGAAGGGCATTGTGATACAGAGGGGGAAGGGGACTGTAAGTAGAGGGGCACTGAGATGCAGGTGAGAAAGGCACTGTGGAGAGAGGGGCACTGGGATTGTGGGAGAAGGCCACTGTGGAGAGAGGGGCACTGTCGGAGGTAGCGGTGGGGCACAGTCACAGTGGTAGGGATGGGATGTGTTCTTCAAGGTGCTTGTGGCTGCAACGGTGCCCATTGCAGAAGGGAGAGGACGGGTGTGATAGAGACGAGATGGTACTGGGACAGGTAGGAGCGTGGTACTAATAGAATGGCTGTCAGGAAGAAATGTTTTCACTTTCAGACCACCCTCAGCTGCTTCCCGTATTTTGTTATTACGCTGCAAGGCCGGCCTTGTCTGGGCTCCTGAGGCAGGCAGCTACTGGGCAGTTTCCTGTAGGTACCACTGTGCAGGAATTTATCGATGGTGTCTCACGGCCAAGCACTATTCTGTCACCTGTAGGATAACAGTTGTGTGTAAAATAACGCACACACAGCTCACCTAACCTTGCAGCTTTGGCTACACTGGAAAGCGCAGTCTGCTGGCTAGCGCAGCTGAAATTATGCTCCCAGTTCCTCGTTCGTGCAGTTTATACTAGGCATGACACAACACACCTGTCCTTCCCCCACCCTGAAGACCAGGCACTGGTGTGCGCCAAAGCAAGCACACTAGCAGCATGCACCAAATCAGAACGTTCAGCTGCACAAGCCTTGCTCGAGGCTGGGGCTTTTTAATGGCCTGTGCACAGAGCTGGCTGTGCATGGGAGAAAGATTCAATAGACCCGGCCCTGAGAATAGGTGCCGGTGCTCAGCACCTGAAAGCACCTGCACAAATTAAGCACAATTTTGAGAAGACTAAATTGACCATGTTGTTGGTCACGGATGATGGGGTGAAAACGGAGACTGAACCTCTCCTGGACCTATTGTCGACCAGGGAGCAGGATGGGTCACTCTCCTAGTTTGACCCCACCTAACACAAAAAGAAACAAATACTTAGCTTTGTCCATCTGTATTATACCTCTAAGCCCTCGACGGCACCTGCACAAAGCCAGGATCACTATCTCCCCATCGACAAAAGGTTATGACCCAAGAAGCTGGTGTGCTCCCCATCTGGAGAAATGTTTTCCCCTCAAGCGAATATGTGACCTGCCCTGGCAGTTAGCTGCAGATGCACACAAGGTTCCCAAAACCTCTCAGACCTTGTCACAATGTTTTCCAAAACAAAGAACCCTTTGGCATGGGTCCAGGTGAAGTACCGGGTTTTTTAGAACCCAGCGGTGCCAGGGGACACACCCGAAGACTTCGGATTCTCCTGTCTCAGACTACAGAAACACAGGAACTTCTTGGTGACGTCAAAGATCAGATTTATTGGTTGCAGCCAGTAACAGGTATCCTAGAAGTACAACACGATGTATGTTCTCAGGAGACTGCTCAACTTTACAAAGCTAGTCATCCCTTTTTATACCAAATATTATGCTTCAGGCAAGCATTCCTTATTTACAATTGGCCATTCACATGTTTTCATGACAAAAGAAAAACAGGATCATGATGACAAGTCCATTTTTCAGTTTGCCCAGCCCATAATCAACTATTGGTCAAACCTAACATTCTTCATCAGATCGGTCGATCGAACCCACCATAAAAACGGGCACATCCCCATCGTAAATGGACCATAAAGAAAGGAGCAGAGACAGGTGTGAGCAAGATAAGACATAGCTGTGCGTAATAAAAGGTTTGATGGTGTCTTGTGTCTTGATCAATAATCTTAGCAGCTACTGGGAAAGGAACTGGTTTAACAAGTTTTGGCTTCAGGCAAGAGGGTCGCTCGCTCAGGTCATTCAGAAGTCAGCTAAAGTGTACGTGTGCTTGGAGACTCGTTCGGCCACTGTCATCGGCCTATGTGAGGGCAACCACAAAATGGCTGCCGTATACAAAATGGAACCCGAGGGTTCAGAACGGAAACTCTGATTTCACGGTGATCTCGTCACTCGAATATGACGAAAATACTTGTACAACTTACACTCGCCATTTTCGGTCTGATGCTACCAAAATCGTCATGGTACGATGACTTTTATGAAACGGGTTCAGAATTTCAGTACCTCAGACCCTCCTTTTGCCCTTACATAGGCAATAACCTAAACCCATGTTAGTCTGAGTCTAGGTCTATACTCATCAGGTCATCAAGATGTTGCTGTAGCATCATCCTATTACTTAGCATGTCTCTTGGTAAAGGATTCCTTACACACGATGTAGCACAGAGGCCACATATAGCAGGAGCACACTGTACGCACAGACAGAACAGGAAAAGAATGGCTAAGATCATCCCAATGATCATCAGAATCTTCCATCCCCACGTGGATAACAGTCCCCAGAACCATCCCATCAACGACCAATCTCCTTTATCCACATGTATAGATTCAGAGATCTTATGGAATCTGGAAATGGCCTGGTACACTGTCGGAGCATTATCTGGAATGAAGACACAGCAACTTGATTGGATCACTTTATGTACCCCACCTCGATCTGCAAATATGACGTCTAACGCAACTCTGTTCTGGAGTGTCATAAGACGATCCGACTGGAGCTCAGCAGTCAAGTTACTAAGGGCACCGGCAGTTTCAACTACGGTGGACTCAACCACCCTCGTCAATTGCTGTATGTTCCTGCTGTTAACCATAGGTCCCCAAAACGGCAGAAAACCCTTCAAGAAGTCACTCAATTCTTGTCCTGCAGTATCTTCCTTACTGAAGACACCTCTAACTACCCTTGTCTTGTGGTAATCTGCCGCAGCTGTGTAGGTGGGAGGCAACAGTAACGAGACAAAACATGTGCCCGAGAAATCAGGGGGCAACCATGTGTATGCTCTCTCATAACAGATGAAATAGGTACCCTTAGCTGCTAGGAACGATGGGGAAGTCTGAGACGCAAAAACATACGTCTCAGTGCAGATACTCTTCCCTAACTGAGCTCTTGGATTCTTGCCATTACCTTGCAGACATAGATGACCCTGATGGGCTACAATCCAAATCGGAGAGGATCTTTTTGCTCGCTGATTCTCACTCAGACTCGCTCCATATACAGTCACGTTCCATCCAACATACGCTAGTGTCTCATCTTTCGGGATAGCCTCATAGGAACTAGCTCCCTTTATCATGTCGACTATTCCCTTGACTAGAGCACTATTCTTTGGGTTGTCTTTCACAGAACGTAGGGGGTGGACTTCGCGAGCATAGATGAACATATGCCCACACAGAACCATTATAGCTGAATGGCAGGACTAGGTAAGGAATACCTTTATCAGTAGTATGAGGCATAGGACCACACACCCAACAGTTAGTTGTGTTCACTACTAATTGGTGTTGGTGCAGAAGCTGAACGAAGGAGTTGTTAATAAACTCTAATCTTCTAACGGACTCATGTTCAGGTAGAGGGTGAAAAGAATGCGAGGAAACAGTAGACGGAGGTATGTGCTGTGAGGTGGGTGCAAACGTCACTCGAAAAGAGAATAAAACATATCCCATTAAAAACATCATCACGCTAAGCAACATAAAAATGCATAATATCAGAAAACGTTTTCTAGTCATCACTGTACACAGTTTGGCTCTAAAATTAATCTCTTTGGCAGGTCTCTCCATCTCGAAAAACTCCATCCTCTAACCTTGCTGCTCGCGGAGGTAGGGTGTTCCGTGCTAAGGAATGCGTCTGTCAGTCCAGGGAATGCCCTAATACCAACCAGAACCGTCGACCTTGTTCCTTCGGCTTGCACTCCAGAGACTTGACGCCGCGACCCTACAGCTGAACCCGGATGGCGGTTCGAAAAACAAAAATCGGTCAAAACAGTTTCCCTCTCTTTGTCTATGGCTGTCCTAGCAATCATCACCTTCCATATTCTCCCCTTCTGCATAGTAGTCATCGGCATAGTACTGAGTCGTCCTACCAGACGCGTTATTCTGCTGATCAAAACTATTCATTGAATTTTGAGGAGGAAATGGACGTGCGTTCTGGGAGAATCCTCCATGCCCTCTACCTCTAAGAGCTTGCGGAACACCCCGACCTCTTGCGCTAGAAACACCATTCATGCGCTGTAACAACACAGGGCAGCTACTTTTAAAATGACCCTCTTCTTTGCAATATGCACACTGATTAGGGCCTACAGGAAAACGTGGTTGAGAAGACTCGAACCTTCGCGAGTTTCTCTGAAATTGCTGAGGTTGCTGATAGTCACGCTGATTACTACGGGTCGGATGCGCTTGCTGTAAAAGAACCTTCGTTTTTAACTCTTTAGTTTTCTTGTCTGCTCTGTCCTTCTCATCCTTATCTCTATTTTCGTAGTATTGTGCAGTAGCCAATATCTGTGCTGAAGAGGAAACGGCCCAAGAACTCTCTGAGTCTTTCAATTTCTTACACAACTCGGGAAGCAAATTGTGCACAAACTTGTCAATGAACAACCGTTGACCGCCTTCTGTACTCATGTCTTGACCACTGTGGTCGATAAACGTTTCTTCAAACCTAGTGAAGAAATCAGACACAGTTTCCTCTTTCTTCTGCTTGCATGCAGACAATTTATCCCAATTTACACGCATCGCAGGCATTAAAGTCTTCATGTAAGTAACGATCTTACCAGGGAGTTCTGCTACTAAAGGCTCAGGTTTAGCACCGCCTACTTGTCTGTCATTTGCCGCACTAATATTAGCACATGTGTCCCCTAACTCCTGCGCATGATCCGTGTGACGAATCAAACCCCACAAAGGCTGTGGGACCACATTTCCAAACAACATGTCTATATCAGCTAAATTCATAACACATGAGTCTGCAGTCTGTGATAATTCCTTATAATAGCCTGCAGGATTTTTACGGGGGTCAGGTAAGGTCTGTTTAAGGGCCAGGACTTCAGCACGCTTCCATGGGACATGTACCCAAACACGCTGAAAATGAGGCTGAACAGGTGGATTAGCGGTTAGATCCCCTTCTTTCCAAACTGGGGGAACTTCTCTCATGGGATACTGTCTCACTTTCCTCCTCGTTCGGTATGCCCACACAGAACCATTATAGCTGAATGGCAGGACTAGGTAAGGAATACCTTTAGAGGGTGAAAAGAATGCGAGGAAACAGTAGACGGAGGTATGTGCTGTGAGGTGGGTGCAAATGTCACTCGAAAAGAGAATAAAACATATCCAATTAAAAACATCATCACGCTAAGCAACATAAAAATGCATAATATCAGAAAACGTTTTCTAGTCATCACTCTACACAGTTTGGCTCTAAAATTCATCTCTTTGGCAGGTCTCTCCATCTCGAAAAACTCCATCCTCTAACCTTGCTGCTCGCGGAGGTAGGGTGTTCCGTGCTAAGGAATGCATCTGTCAGTCCAGGGAACGCCCTAATACCAACCAGAACCGTCGACATTGTGCCTTCGGCTTGCACTCCAGAGACTTGACGCCGCGACCCTACAGCTGAACCCGGATGGCGGTTCGAAAAACAAAAATCGGTCAAAACAGTTTCTCGGATGGGAGAGCTGAACCCTTTTTTTTTTTAAAGTAAAAATAATTTTTATTTGTCCATGGTTCTTGGTCTCAAATCATAACGGCTTCTTCCAGATAACGTCTGGTCTTGGAATAGGAATTCAGGCCCGGTAGTGTCCAATCGAACAGACGGTGGCACGGCTTCTTGCAAAAGGTCGTCGCTTTCACGCTCAGAACTTGTCCCAATTAAACGTGCATCGCTGAAAGGCAGAAAACGAGGCACAGTCTCAGTTTCAGAATCAGCAATACCCTCCTGGACTCACCGGTCATACGGCAGAGGCAAAGGGACCCTCTCGCAGTGTACGCCGTGGATCCAGTTCTTTTTTCCTTGCACTCGTACTGCAGTTCTTGTGGACAAAAGCACCAAGTAGGGGCTGATCCAGCGGGGCTGATCGTTCTTTGTCAGCTGGAAGTTCTTGATTAGTATCCACGATCCAGGATCGATTGCATGCCCTGGATGTTCAGAGGCCCGAGGCAGTGTATCATGAACCTTTGGTGTAAGACACGCAATTTAGCCGTCAGATCATACAAGTAATCAAGCAGTACAGGGTGTTCAATCTCGCTGAATTTCGTCGGCCTTGGCACTCCCCATATGTTGGCCGGGCGACCAAACACAATCTCATAAGGACTAAGTCCTACTCGGGAATGTACAGTCATCCTGGTTGACAAAAGTGCTAATGGCAAAGCATCAGGCCATTTAAGGCCAGAGCTTGCTTGTATCTTGGCCAGTTTTAGTTTAAGAGTGCCATTATAGCACTCTACTAGTCCAGCTGATTGGGGGTGATTTGCAGCATGGAACTTCTGGCGGATTCCTAGCCCTTCACACACTCTCTTCATCACTTGACCCACAAATTCACTCCCATTGTCACTCCAAACCATTCTCGGCAAACCAAACCTAGGTAAGAACTGTTTGAGAAGGGCTTTCGCTGTGGACAAGGCAGTATTATCTTTTAGGGGATATGCTTCTACCCATCTCGAAAAGGCACAAACAACAACGAGTACGTATTTCAAGTTGTTGCACCTCTCCATGTGGATGAAATCTAGCTGCAAAACCTCGAACGGATACGTTGGAGGCGCAAAATGACCAGCTGGAGTTGGAGTTCCCTTCCCAGGATTGTATCTCATACAAACCATACAATTTTTAACCACATTCTCTGCACACTTGGGAATTCCAGCATTTTGCCATACTGGAGCCAACAACTTACAGATCCCTTTCACACTGATGTGAGCCATTCCATGCGCCATTGTAACCACTGCAAGCACGTACACATCGGGTAACAACCATCGCTGATGCTCTGACAACTCAACCCAACAACACTTCGCATCCAATTTACCCGTACTCTCTCTCCACACACTCAATTCTTTCTCTGTAGCTTCGGCTTGGATAGACTTCACACTCTCTATCGTATCTTCACACATTCCAACGTCACCAATCCATCTTGCAGGGCCCGCAACATACATTCGACTTATCACATCTCTTGCCGTTTCTTTCGCAACCTCATCAGCAAACGCATTACCGCGACCAACGTCGTCAGTAACCTTCTTATGTGCACTGCATTTCACAATCGCAACTTGCAACGGCAAGGTAAGTGACTCAAGAAGCTTATTCACCAACTGACCATGCTGTATCTTAGTTCCATGAGATGTGAGGAACCCACGTTCCTTCCACAATCGTCCAAAACTGTGAGCCACACCAAATGCATACTGGCTGTCTGTATATATGGTCACTTTCTTTCCTTTTGAGAATACACACACCCTCGTAAGTGCAATCAACTCTGCTGCTTGAGCGGAATTATGTGAGATACGTGCAGCTTCAACAATCGTATGCAAAGTCGTAACAGCATATGCCGCAGTCATATCACCATTCGGAAGCTTGAAGCACGAACCATCCACCCATAAGGTACCATCACACTTCACAAGAGGAGTGTCCCTAAGATCTACTCTCCCTTTCGTTTCCTCTTCTGTCCTGAGAAAACAATCATGTTCTTCAGAAACATCTGACTTTGCTACAATCGGTAACAACGTAGCTGGATTCAGCGTGTTGCATCTCTTTATGTGCACATGGCTCGCTAAAAGTGTCAGCTCATAACCTGACAATCGAGCACTAGTTAAGTGCTGTGTCTTGGTTCTGTTTAGCAAAGTATCCACTGCATGTGGAACCATTACAATCAACGTATTATTCATCACCAAACCAGCAGACTGTCGAATAGAAACAGCTGCTGCCGCTGTAGCTCTCAGACAACTTGGCAACGCTCTAGCTACCGGATCCAAAGTCGACGAGAAATACGCACATGGACGCTGCTTGTCCCCAAAAGATTGCGTCAACACTGACAATGCACATCCTTCTCTCTCATGGACATACAGTGTAAAGGGCTTACTGTAGTCGGGGGTACCCAACACAGGAGCCGAGCACAATGCATCACGCAATTCCGAAAAACTTTTCTGACACTCTTCGGACCATGGAAGGGGATTTGGTGTATCTTTACAAGTCAATGCCACCAAAGGTTTGGCCAGTAGGGAAAAATTCGGTATCCATTGTCTGCAATATGACGTGATACCCAAGAAGGCACGCACTTCTCTCTGTGTAACTGGCACACTCATTTTTGCAATTGCCTGAATTCGTTCTGGGGTCAATCTTCTTCCCTCCTTCGATAAGAAATGACCTAAGTAGGTCACTTCTTGTCGACAGTACTGTAATTTCGAAAGAGACACTTTATGATGCAAATTAGACAAATGACGTAACAACGACAAGGTGGCTTCTTTACAAATCTCCTCAGTATCTGCAGCGATTAACAAATCGTCGATGTACTGAATAAGAGCAGCACCATCAGGTAGAACAATTGTATCAAGTTGTATTTTCAAAGCCTGACTATAGATTGACGGACTCTCACAATAGCCTTGATGAGCGCGCTTGAACCGGAAGCTTCGACCTCCTAGAGAAAAACCAAAAATATCCCTACTCTCCTCGGCAATTGGGATGCTGAAGAAGGCATTCTTTAAATCAATCACTGAAAACCAAGTGGCGGAGGCTGGAATCATAGTTAATAAGGCAGTGATATCAGGAACAACAGGAAATTGTGGCACAATGATTTTATTCACCTCTCTAAGATCGATCACAAACCTGTAAACGGGTGGCTGAGAAGAGTCAGTACGTTTCAAGACAGGTAAAACAGGGCTATTGCAAACATTACCTCTCGTTTCTTCAATTACATCTTTCTCAATCAAATCATAAATGATCGCTAGCAACGGTTGTATGGCATTACAACGCAGGCTTTTACCCCGCGTGCCATTACAACGCTGTTTTTACAACGCAAGTCTTTACAACGACTTGCGCTTTAAGCGCTGGATAGTGGAATAGTTTAATTTTCTATTCCAACTCCAGCCCACGTTACAGTAGGGAAGGTGCTGGAATAGAAAATTAAACTATTCCCTTTCCAACAGCGCCCTCCAATGCAAGTTGTTGTAACAACTTGCGTTGTAAAAGCAGCGTTGTAATAGCAGCACGGGGTAATGCCCGCATTGTTATGGCTGTTTAACCTAGCAACGCCTTTTCACCTTCAATAGAGATCTTGTATTGGGGAATGCGCGGCATTTTAACATTCGCTTTCAACGTCACAACATATGGCGGTATTTCCAAAAGACCCACGTCATTAGGACCAGTAGCCCACAGAATATCAGGAAGAGATGACAATTCTGCCGGAAGTTTATCCTTCGACAAATACATCGGAACATACAATCTTTTCAACAGATCCAATCCTAACAAGTTCTCAACACAACCTGTCGTCAGAATAAGGGGTGCTTTGAATTCACAAGGTCCAACAGAAAGAGGCATAGGACTAGAAATCGGGTTCCTAACCGGGGCGCCAGAAAAACCTACTGAAACATTCGTCTCACCAGACAAAGGTGCGCCAGGGAGTTTAGAGTGCATAATAGAACTCTTCGTAGCACCAGATTCCAACAGAAAAGGCTCTGACACACCTGATGTAATCAACTCAACATAAGGTCCACTCTGATCTACTGGAACTGAAACAACTCCCTCTCTTTGTCTATGGCTGTCCTAGCAATCATCACCTTCCATATTCTCCCCTTCTTCATAGTAGTCATCGGCATAGTACTGAGTCGTCCTACCAGACGCGTTATTCTGCTGATCAAAACTATTCATTGAATTTTGAGGAGGAAATGGATGTGCGTTCTGGGAGATTCCTCCACGCCCTCTACCTCTAAGAGCTTGCGGAACACCCCGACCTCTTGCGCTAGAAACACCATTCATGCGCTGTAACAACACAGGGCAGCTACTTTTAAAATGACCCTCTTCTTTGCAATATGCACACTGATTAGGGCCTACAGGAAAACGTGGTTGAGAAGACTCGAACCTTTGCGAGTTTCTCTGAAATTGCTGAGGTTGCTGATAGTCACACTGATTACTACGGGGCGGATACGCTTGCTGTAAAAGAACCTTTGTTTTTAACTCTTTAGTTTTCTTGTCTGCTCTGTCCTTCTCATCCTTATCTCTATTTTCGTAGTATTGTGCAGTAGCCAATATCTGTGCTGAAGAGGAAACGGCCCAAGAACTCTCTGAGTCTTTCAATTTCTTACACAACTCGGGAAGCAAATTGTGCACAAACTTGTCAACGAACAACCGTTGACCGCCTTCTGTACTCATGTCTTGTCCACTGTGGTTGATAAACGTTTCTTCAAACCTAGTGAAGAAATCAGACACAGTTTCCTCTTTCTTCTGCTTGCATGCAGACAATTTATCCCAATTTACACGCATCGCAGGCATTAAGGTCTTCATGTAAGTAACGATCTTACCAGGGAGTTCTGCTACTAAAGGCTCAGGTTTAGCACCGCCTACTTGTCTGTCATTTGCCGCACTAATATTAGCCCATGTGTCCCCTAACTCCTGCGCATGATCCGTGTGACGAATCAAACCCCACAAAGGCTGTGGGACCACATTTCCAAACAACATGTCTATATCAGCTAAATTCATAACACATGAGTCTGCAGTCTGTGATAATTCCTTATAATAGCCTGCAGGATTTTTACGGGGGTCAGGTAAGGTCTGTTTAAGGGCCAGGACTTCAGCTCGCTTCCATGGGACATGTACCCAAACATGCTGAAAATGAGGCTGAAGTGGTGGATTAGCGGTTAGATCCCCTTCTTTCCAAACTGGGGGAACTTCTCTCATGGGATACTGTCTGACTTTCCTCCTAACAGAGGGATCAGGCTCAAACAACGATCGAGAAATAGCCTCATTCCTAAATGACAACAATGTCGCAACTGCTCTCTCAATGTCGGAACCCACAATCGTGCCTTTCGCAAACTCGAACCGTACATGACACAACTCAGGTGGATTGGGTTCCAAATCATGATCCTCCAATTCTTCGAGAAGAAAAACACACATTTTATCAAAAACATATCTCTGCTTCGGTGCTTCCCATTGGCGGAAGACATCCATAACAGACTCTAACTCATATCTTGTAGGGTCGGTAACCCATCTATGCGCCAAGTGGTCCAATACTCCCTTCTCTCTAGAATCAGGCAGTTGGCTATGCAACTGTTTATGCTCTGAAGCGGGGGTCGTGTTTAATGACCCAAAGAAAGGAGACAAAAGACTAGTAACAGTGTCCGTCATTCTCTGTCGGACAGAAGGAGAAGTTGACAGAACAGGAGATAAAGCGGACTGAGAAGAAGCTAATGTATGAGCAGTAGCAGAGGAAGCAGCAAGAACAGGTGAAAAAGTCGTAGGTATTAAAGACGGAACAGGTAGCAAAGTCGGCAGCCCTTGAGAAGGCTGCACCAGAGGAGTGGGAGCCAGCTGAAGAGGAGCTGGCGGCTGTGCAATAGTAAGAGGCAAAGCAACCAGAGGTTGCGCAACTAAAGGTTGCGGAGGTGCTGTAGCACTCTGCGCATAAGGGGGTGGCGAATTCAACAAATGTGACATTAAAGGATCTTTCTCAAGTTCCTTTGTTGCATCTTGCTGAAGAGGTGGCAAAACTGGATAGCATTTATCAATCGTCAGTTTACGTTGCCTGTGCAACTGTTCACTCGCTTGTTCCTCTTCATCATCCTTATACTGCATAGCAGCTTGCATTATCGAGATACCCCTTTCTCTTTTATTTCTCTTCGCTAATTTAATTTCTTTCTGTTTGGCTTTCTTTCGCCATAGGCGGAAAGAGTCAAACATCGCCGGCCGGGCTTTCTTCTTAAAAAGTCTAACCTCTAGGTTATCTAAAATTTCTGTGTCGAAACTACCATATCGGGGCCATTGTAGGACACCGTCCTTCTTTGTGTAACAATTCCATACTTCGTTATATGCGATGGGGCCCGCGCCATGCTTCACATAGAGCTCATAGGTTGGAGTTCCAATTGGAGGAACCGGACACGAGTCCTCCAATCAGAAATCCCTATTATAACCACAACAAAACAAATTTCCAAGTCTGCTAAGACCAGGCATCTTCGCTCACTAGCCTAGCTTCAAACTTCAAGGGAATATCAAAAACGATAGTCTCGTGAATACACGACTCCCTCGGCTTTGGTACTTGCAAGTTCCAAATCAAAGATCCCAAGGGGATACGCAAAAACTAAGGACTGGGAGACGCTCCACTCATACTTAACTGAGGTATCGATGACGTCACCAGAAGACTCGTCTATCGTCTCGCTCTACAAATCATCAAAGGGTCCAAGACAGGGCGATAGGGAGGGCAGCAGTCCTTCGTAGCCGTCGGAAAGCGGGGAACCTCGCAGCAAAGACTTTCGGACCACGACGACATACAGGGGTCGATGAAGTGGTTGGCCTTCCTCCAGAATTTTCACACAAAGCTCCTCACGAACCTCAGGCTTGGACCGGTACCGCTGAAATCGCCCCACGTTGGGCGCCAAATGAAATACCGGGTTATTTAGAACCCAGCGGTGCCAGGGGACACACCCGAAGACTTCGGATTCTCCTGTCTCAGACTACAGAAACACAGGAACTTCTTGGTGACGTCAAAGATCAGATTTATTGGCTGCAGCCAGTAACAGGTATCCTAGAAGTACAACACGGTGTATGTTCTCAGGAGACTGCTCAACTTTACAAAGCTAGTCATCCCTTTTTATACCAAATATTATGCTTCAGTCAAACATTCCTTATTTACAATTGACCATTCACATGTTTTCACGACAAAAGAAAAACAGGATCATGATGACAAGTCCATTTTTCAGTTTGCCCAGCCCATAATCAACTATTGGTCAAACCTAACATTCTACATCAGATCGGTCGATCGAACCCACCATAAAAACGGGCACATCCCATCGTAAATGGACCATAAAGAAAGGAGCAGAGACAGGTGTGAGCAAGATAAGACATAGCTGTGCGTAATAAAAGGTTTGATGGGGTCTTGTGTCTTGATCAATAATCTTAGCAGCTACTGAGAAAGGAACTGGTTTAACAAGTTTTGGCTTCAGGCAAGAGGGTCGCTCGCTCAGGTCATTCAGAAGTCAGCTAAAGTGTACGTGTGCTTGGAGACTCGTTCGGCCACTGTCATCGGCCTATGTGAGGGCAACCACAAAATGGCTGCCGTATACAAAATGGAACCCGAGGGTTCAGAACGGAAACTCTGATTTCACGGTGATCTCGTCACTCAAATATGACGAAAATACTTGTACACCTTACACTCGCCATTTTCGGTCTGATGCTACCAAAATCGTCATGGTACGATGACTTTTATGAAACGGGTTCAGAATTTCAGTACCTCACAGGGAGAGGGAGCCAATGACCTCGGACAGAGGCCGCTGTGTCAGGCACTGTCGTCCTCCCGATATGGAGGCAGAAGACAGTCTAAGCTCCCAGCTCAGGTTCCCCCAACACCCCTTGGACACCATATGCTCTGGAGCACAAGCGAGCACAGGTCTCTTTGGTTGCAAGCATGGGCAACTCAGACTCTGCAAACTTCCCCCACACTCCTCCAACTCCTCAAGTCCCGGCACCTCTGATGGTTGCTGATCTTTGCGCACACACTCCTTTTGCACAGCAAAATGTTGATGTATGTCATGATGATCCTTGTCCCAACCACAACCACTTTACACCTGTCTCTGCTGCACCCAGTGTGGTCCTTACGGTCTCGTGGAGGCAGTGAGAGCCCTTGTGATCTAGGGGACAGGAGGCCAGCTCACCGGCCCTCGGAGAGTTTATTCATGACCCAGGTCATGACAGTTGCCACTAGCTGCAGGCCAGGAAGGTCCAGGCAAAATCCACCAAGTGATAGTCCCCTTCTTGGAGCACGACAAGCTCCAACCCACCACAAGTCTGTGGATAGTCCAGTTACAGTCCCTCCTGCCTTATGATTCCTTGTGCCAATGTCCCAGTATCATACCAGCATAGGATGGTTCCAAATACAAACGTGTCTCTACTGTCGGAGGCTGAAGCCCTAGAAATGATACCCACCATGGCCTTTGAAGATATGATTGGTTCAACTGGCCACCTTTGAAATGCACAGGCCCTCTCTATTTTGTCCTGTCTGCCATCCTACCTCGAGAGGTTTGGTAACAAGCTTTAGTGGGGCCACGACCCTGCCCCTTGGAATGAAGGTCCAATTTTTCCCCCACGCAACCATTCCAGAAAGGCCCTTCAGAGTCAGAGGTCCACAGTTTCCTGTGAACCCCTAGTTGATGACCCTCTATCAGGAATGCACAGATGTGGCTATCCCCCTAGCACCTAGTTGTGAATTTTGGAGACAGGCCACCAGGCACGCAAAGCCAAGCACATTGAAATACCCACTTTCCCAAAGTGACATTTCCATCACCGTAATCCTGAACCCACTCTTACTACCGGAGAGGATTCGCTATTATGAACGCATTGATACCAAACATCTTACTGCTACTATTCTTCCTGAAGGAAATAATGCTTGACAACCTTTCCCTACATTCCTCATGCTACTCCAATGCAAAAAGCAGGTCCCATTGTACAGAACACACAATCTGATGTCATTCAGGACTCTTGAAGGTAACACATACACACAGCTGCCCATCCTCTTCCCAGCACCACTCCCTGTCACCAGGGAGAACTCCGATATAGCAATAGACATGCAGAAACTTGGCATACAGGTTTGTAAACACCATGTCGAGTAACAGTAACCCATGCACATTGGGCCCACCATGGCAAACCTGTGGCACAATCAATGAGCTACCTCTGTGGATGACACAACACGTATGTCAGGCCCACGGAGGCACAATCGAGATACCTGCCCGTGAAATAGGACTCACCCCATGACAAGGACCTTACAGCTAACTGTAATCAGTCAATCATATATACACTGCTATGCAGCATGTACATGATAATCCCATCGCTTTGACACTGCCTGGCAGGGCCAAACGTGACCAAGTCCTAAGCTAACAAAGCAAGGTCAAGACACGAGGTTGAGTGCCAAAACGTTTAGGGGAGACCATGGCAACAAAGTCCAGGTCTAACAGTAAGAGTATGGTTGCTAAAGGTATTTTAGGGCTTAGGGGCTTTAGGGCTTAGGGTTGGTAGGGTTATGGGGTAGTAAAGGGGGATGTGAAGTTTCCCTCCCCAAAAAATGATAATGAGAATTCGTTAAAACAACCGGGTGTCTTGGGGGAGGGGTCTCCCCAAATAAGAAAAAGTAATATATGTGTGTGTGTATGTATGTAAATATATATTCACTGAAAAAAACATAGGTTTCAGCCACATTATAGTTAGGAATTAGCATTTAAATAACCTTAGAAATTCACTGAAAAAACCATAAGTTTCACACATGTTATAGTTAGCTGGACATTTCACTCATACAAAACCATTGAAATTCCCCCGTTATAGTTAGTTCAGCTAACTATAACTCGCGCGCTAATTCATAACTATAATGTAGCTGAAACCTATGGTTTTTTCAGTGTATTTCTAAGGTTTTTTAAATGCTAATTCCTAACTATAACGTGGCTGAAACCTATGGGGTTTTTCAGTGAATTTCAAAGGTTTTGTAAATGATAATTTTCAAATGTATTAATTGTTATTTTTTTATACTGATTTACTACATTGTTTTAAACTATTTATTTTTAGATATTTTATTTTTTAATTACATTACATATTTTTAATATAAATTGAAAAAAATGTGTTTAAAAATATTGAAATTGTAATATTTGTTTTTTTTCATATATTTTTTCAATGTATATATATTTTATATAGGAGGCAATGAAATCCTATGGAAGGAAATTCAAGTTAGTGGTAAGTATGGTTCAAATTACTTTTCAGGATCAGAACTGGGCTGAAAGATACAGCACTGAGGTCTCTCCTGATAACAGGTGAGTAAATCGGAATTCGTAGTTCGGCTAATATTAGAGGATTTTTTTAAAGTTCCAAAACTCCACACTTAGAAGAATTTCCAAGTGAAAGCAGTCAATGTTAGGCTATGGAAGGAAATTAAAGTTACTGTAAGTATGGTTAGAATTACTTTTCAGGATCAGTAGTGGGCTGAAAGATGCAGCACTGAGGTCTCTCCTGAAAACAGGAGAGTAATTCAGAATTCGTAGTTCGGCTGATTTTAGAGGAATATTTGTACGTTTCAAAAATCAACAGAAACTTTTCTGCTGAAAACCACACAATGGATTCCTATGGAAGAAAATACAAGTTACTGGTAAGTATGGTTAGAATTGCTTTTCAGGGTCAGTGCTGGGCTAAAAGAAGCAGCACTGAGGTCACTCCTGATAACAGGTAAGTAAATCGGAATTCGTAGTTCTGCTGATTTTATAAGAATAATTGTAAGTTCCAAAACACCACACTTAGAAACTTTTCTGGTGAAAACCACACATTGGATTCCTATGGAAGGAAATTCAAGTAACTGGTAAGTAAAGTTAAAATGACTTTTCAGGATCAGTACTCGGCTTAAAGTTGCAGCAGTGAGGTCACTCCTGATAACAGGTGAGTATATTGGAATTCGTAGTTCGGTTGATTTTATAGGAATTTTTTAACCTCATCACATCGGCACGGATTCCGCCGCAGTGCCGAACATTCCTATCGCGGGCGTGGTCATGACGGCTCCCGGCCGTCATCAGCACACGCCCACCGTGACTCATGACGGCCGGGAGCCGTCATGAGCATGGAAGAGGTTAAAGTTCCAACACTCCACACTTGGAAACTTTTCTGGTGAAAACCACACAATAGATTTCTATGGAAGGTAATTCAAGTAACTGGTAAGGACGGTTAAAATTACTTTATAGGATCACTTAAACTGGGATTAAACTTGCAGCACTGAGGTCACTCCTGATAACAGGTGAGTAAATCAGAATTCGTAGTTCTGATGATTTTATAGGAATATTTTAAAGTTCCAAAACTCCACACTTAGAAACTTTTCTGGTGAAAACCACACAATGGATTCCTATGGAAGGAAATTCAAGTAACTGGTAAGTAAGATTAAAATTACTTTTCAGGATCAGTACTGGGCTTAAAGTTGCAGCACTGAGGTCACTCCTGATAACAGGTGAGTAAATCGGAATTCGTAGTTCGGCTGATTTTAGAGGAATATTTGCACAATGCTGAAGGAAGGGGGCGGTGCCTGAGGTGACATGTGTGCAAACACGCCCTGTGGCGCGTTTTAAATTGGGGAATTAATTCCTCTTCATTCCTGAGGTCCCCTGTGGGCCAACTAGCCCACCAGGTACCTCCAGTATGCGCCAGGGAGCTACTTTGCAGAAAGGTGTTCAGCTCCTTTTTACAACACTCTGCCACGCAGCTCCGTGGCGCTAAATGGACGTACCTGGTGTGCTAGTTGCGCGATTAAGTCCCCTTGAATACTGGGGGTTCCTGGGGGCCAACTATCCCACCAGGAACCTCCAGTATGCGCCAGGGGCTGCGTTGCAGAGAGGTGTAAAAAGGGGCGTGGCCTCTTTACACATCTCTGCAACGAACCCCCCTGGCGCGTTTTCAGAGGGGGAACTAATTCCCCTTGGAGCTTGGACACATTTACACTCTACAACAGTAACAAAATGATGCCCCCTCTCCTCAATGACCTCTTTTACATTTCCTCCTTAGGTGTCTTTCTGCAGTAACCCCTTTCCAAAACTACCCGTCTTTGGCACCTTTGGCACACGCACCTCCTTTTAAATACCCTTCCCTTCTAGCGTACTTCCTCACATACTAAACACAGAATATTAATATATTTATAATACTTTTTTTGGGTATGGGGGTCCTTATGGGACCCCCTAAGCAGGCCTAGGGGGTCAGGGTGTTTCTACCCTGCCCCCTTTGCGTGTTTTTTCTCTGCTTTCTTGTGCCTCGGTTCCAACACTTCCTGGTTTGGAGTGTTGACAGCCAATTAGCATAAAGCTTGTGCTCGGGCCTATAGATATATCTATGATTTTACTTTTGATGTTTTTCAGGAACTACTGAACAGATTTACACCATTTAACAAAAAGCGTAATCTGCAAACCAAACTCTACCTTTTCTGCTAAATTTGGTGTAATTCCGTTCAGCAGTTCGGGCTGTAACCGTGTCTAAAGGTCCCTATGGAAAATTGCATGGGGATAACACGTTTTGGGACCCCCCTTTTTTCTCAGCCCCCGCTTGAGGAATCACCCCGAAACTTTCACGATTGGAGCGGAGCGGAGCACCCCATCTTCTTGGAGATTTTCGCGAAGATTCGTCGACCGGCATCAAAGTTATTTCATATAGAATGTTGCAGATTTCCTATGGAAACTAGGTCTAAACTATAACTACCTACTGGCGACCGTCAGTAGGTAATATATATATCTATATGTGATCAAGACCGGGTTCCCTGGTCGAAACGCGTCATGTCTGCTAAAGGAGGAATAAAGCACTAAAATATTCACTTTCCGTCTGTGGTCCGTTTCCTGATTGGTACCTGTGGGAGAGAGAGGTGCTGCACAGTCGGGAACTGTGTGTTCATATATATATATATAAATATATATATAACGAAGAAGACCGCCTGGTCGAAACGCGTCGCCAATAAACGCAATTTTCTTACATGGACCCTGGAGTGCGAGTCTTTTTGTGGTTCCTGGGAACGTATCTGCTGTGGGAGCCCTTTCGTATATATATATATATTCACTGAAAAAACCATAGGTTATAGACCATATATAGTTAGGAATTAGCATTTACAAAACCTTGAAAATTCACTGAAAAAACCATAGGTTATAGACCATATATAGTTAGGAATTAGCATTTACTAAACCTTATTTTACTCACACAAAACCATTGAAATTCCATATATAGTTAGTTGCACTAACTATATATCGCGCACCCGCAATCCACTGCTGATCATGTCACATATTACATCATTCATGACATGGTCAGTGACATCACTGATGACATCACTGATGACAACATCCAGTGATTATGTGTTTCTGTAAAGTTTAAATATGTTTTACATATTGAAGAATGAGTGGATGTATAAGTGTCTGAATGAAGGTTTTAGTAGGTGCGTGATTGACTGCATGAGTGAGTGATTAAATGCGTCTTACTGAATGCACGGGTTAGTGACTAAACTGTCTAAAAGTGTGCATCAGTATGTCTGTTGTTGTGCAAGCTGCTGCACGTGTTGATCAGTAGCTATATAAGTAGCTATATGGGTTATTGATTGGTTGCACAAGTATTTGTATGGGAGACTGAGTGTGTGTATGGCTGGCTGGGAGGTGTGTGACTCTGTGCAGATCAATGTGTACTTGTATCAGTGATTCTATAAGAGAGTAACTATGTGTTAGTATATGTTTCAAAAATGTAAGGTGTTCTGTGTTTAACTGTATAGATGAGAAAATGGAAGTGTGATTGATTCTTTTCAGGACTGACTAGGTGTGTGAGTAACTCCATGGATGAGTGGCAGAGTGTGAGTGTCTGTATAGGTGTATGAGTGCATATGATAGTGTTGTAAAGATGAGTGATTGTATGTATGAATGATTGTATGAGTGAATGTGTGTGTAGACATAGGAATCAGTGAGTGCGTATGTAGTAACTAGTATTGGTGTGTCAATGGTTTCAAAAATGATACTCTCTATTTAACACTGGGTGTAACGGAGGTTATATTAGAGTGTGAGGAGATGCATTGTATTATCACATGAATGATATCATCAGTGATGTGATCATTGATATCAAGTGAGATGTCATCAGTGATGTCATTTGAGATGTCATCAGTGATGTCATCAGTGATGTCACTGACCATGTCATGAATGATGTAATATGTGACATGATCAGCAGTGGATTGCGGGTGCGCGATATATAGTTAGTGCAACTAACTATATATGGAATTTCAATGGTTTTGTGTGAGTAAAATAAGGTTTAGTAAATGCTAATTCCTAACTATATATGGTCTATAACCTATGGTTTTTTCAGTGAATTTTCAAGGTTTTGTAAATGCTAATTCCTAACTATATATGGTCTATAACCTATGGTTTTTTCAGTGAATTTCATTGGTTTTTTAACAGCTAATATCTGTAGCTGTAAAATTTATTCTTCTTTAAATCCAAAAATATATTTTATATGTTTATGAATAATTATTTTTTTAAATATTTTTTTTTCTTCGTTCCCGCTTCGCGAATCGGGAACCTTACAGTAAAAAAATGTTCAGAAAAATAAAAAAAAAAGTTCTTTTCAGAACTACCTCCCCGTTATTAAAAAATTGGTACAATATTTGGAACTGTGCCAACCTCTATTTCTCTTAGTTCGCTTCCTAGTTCGCTCGCTGGTACGCGAACTGGAAGCGAACCAAAAACAGTAAGTATAAGGGAAGGAAACACACACTTATGTTAAAAGAAAGACAGCTATAGGGGAGTAAACTAGAGATACTATTACCCATAATCCACTACTGATGATGTCACATATTACATCATTCATGACATGCTCAGTGACATCATCAGCAGAGGATTGCGGGTTTTTTGGCAACATGCCTTATCGACGGTTTAATAACGCTGCCTTTTGCTTTATATAAGTTTTCAAATTGTATGAAATATATACCAATAGGTCTTTATGAACCTTTAGGTAGTGCTTTTGTTCATGAGGTCTGGTCGCTTCCATACACATACAGATGTTTCAAAGATGATCAAGAAGTTTATCTGAATGGAGAGGAATGCACTGAGACGCCAGATCATTCACTAATGTGTAGGCACATACAGTTACACGATTCATGCAACAAACAGCGACCAAATATGGCTTGCGTGATGCAAGGCACGCCAGTTCCTGCTATCATCCCCACGTTCAAGTTGTTGGAAAATGGTAGTTATTTGATGCTCAATAATGAAGATTGTTCTGAGTTAATTAAAAGTATTCCTTTTATCGTAACAGTAAGTGAACGGGTTATTTGCTGCAGAAATGTTCTATTTCCTCCCACACATGAACATAGGGAGTTTTCAATCTGGCCACAAATACCAACCTTGGGACACGTTTCAACGGCATGACAAGAATAAGAGCTCTTTTGTCTCAGAGAGAGGTGGCCTTGAGTTCGGCCCGTGAAACTTTCGTACTTCACATAGCGAACACCCGTACACAGGTTTGCCTTTCAATTTCAGCAACATGTTTCCGACTATCTTTAACGCATCCTCCACAAAATCCCTGGCACACTTTTTTAAAGTTGTTACCAGTGGTCTCGTGACTTCATTTGAGAAAATCTTTGGAGTCATCCCTGCTCCCTTTCATTCCATTTTCTCCACTCTGGTTCGTGGATTGCATTTTTACTTGCATTACCAGCGGACGCTCTTGTACTTTTTTACATTTTTAAATATGGATGTCCCTCCTATGCAACCTCCGACCCTGCAGCTGCTGACACTGTTCCGCAATCGCATGCTAGAATATTATGGCACAATGCCGTTGGCGATATTAAGCACGGCATATGGATTATCTTTTCGGTTCTCCTACTTCACCTGTGTCCAGCCTGTATTTCACTGCCTGACCTGTGATTTCGATTGGGCCATTGATTTGTGTCTCTGCGGACCGGTTTCTCCTGACGTCGACTTTAATCAGCTGATGACTCCTATCATTACTCACGAGTTGATTTGTCCTGGCGAAAGGATTATGGCTGTGGCATTGATGCATGGACTACTTGGTCCCTGGAATTTACTGGCGGCAGCACAGTCTTTCTTGGAACACAGCTTTCTTGAAAACCCACCGAGCTGTCCTCTGATGGTGATAGAGGATCCGGTGCTGGGAGAGCACGTATGTTCTTTTCCGCTTTTAAATTGGATGGCTGAACTGTTTTCGGATGAAGACGGTGACTTCCTGTTGGAGGCTGTTGCAGCTTATTTTGCATACACAGTTATGTCATAGACCTTTTTCATGTTTCATATGCTGAGTACTAGCATTTCATTGACAATTCATTGACTTAATTGTCAAGTTTTTATTATTTACCTTGCCTATTGGCTTAAGACTCGATAAAGTACTTGGCTGTTTTATTTTTCTTTAGCATTGAATTTTCCTAGTTTTTAATGCTTTACCTTGCGGACCGTCCACATATAAACTTGCAATCTGCTCTCATGAGATGGCACTTCTATTATCTTATTCAGTTCGTTTCCGGATCATGAGGAGGTGTCATCTAGGTCCTGGATATCTTTACACCGTGTTAAGTTAGCATGGGCTCATTACCGGTTTAAACGCCATTTTTCCTTTTTTGCAACTTCTGCACACGACATTTAGTTGTTGCTTTAGCTTTCCACCTAGTAGTTCATCGTGGTTTACATGAGAATAATATGTTATTGGTCTACTATCTGCTTTACTTGTTAAACTATATCTGTACAGCGAGTGCTAAAGTTTCAAGAACAACACGGTACAGAATTGTTATGAGGTCTGATCTCCACGACTTCATACTCATAACATAAGTGCAACTTCTGCCAATTCTGGGCATGAGGCGGGTTTTATATTGCTTTGCCGAACACACATACACAACAGTTGATGCGGTTCACATGAAGAGAGAGCTGGTGTATGCTGATGTGATTCCTTCAAATCTAAGACACTAAAGTATGGGCACGCCCTAAACCAACACAAAGAGACCTTCTTAGCAAATAATATAATATGTGTATTAGGGAGGGTGAGATATAAGCAGCCGCGGGCCGTGGAGGGAGTTACGGTGAGGCAGGGAGGCGGGGAGGGGGAGAAGCAGGGTGGAGCCCTCTCTACCTTGCCCCTCCCCCTCCCCGCCTCCCTGCCCCACCGTAACTCCCTCCACGGCCCGCGGCTGCTTATAAGTGTTGCTAACTCTTATTCATTTACAGCATGTTAACATACTGTCACCATTCGCTTTTTATGTACTAGTAACTATGCTGGTAATTTTGCTACTGATAATATGTGTACTTGTATTCTCCACCCTGCTTCTCCCCCTCCCCGCCTCCCTGCCTCACCGTAACTCCCTCCACGGCCCGCGGCTGCTTATAAGTGTTGCTAACTCTTATTCATTTACAGCATGTTAACATACTATCACCATTCACTTTTTATGTACTAGTAACTATGCTGGTAATTTTGCTACTGATAATATGTGTACTTTTATTATCTAAGGTACTACGCCTGAGAAGACGGCATTAGTAAATAAACATTTCAAATACACATGTGTTCTTCTTAACTCCATGTTCTGGTTTCTAAGAAATATATAACGACCGACTGTTCATGAGTTCCACGTATCCTGAGGTACTATAAGTTCATATTCTGGATTGTCTAAACATTGAGAGTTTGTTATATCCAATGTGACACTGTACCTAGCTTGCTAAATAGTTTTTGATTACTAACGTGAGTTTTGGGACACCCTAATTCGCCGAGGTTCCAATCCTCTGTCCACAGTTCTGTGTGAGAACAGAAACCCTGCGACAGGGGCACCCCCGACCCTTGCTGGACCTTCATCACACTTGCGATACAACTCCAGCAATGCGCCACCTTTACGGCACAGATACATCACGCATCTGTGCTGTTTTTGCCCCGTGATGCGCCGCATTGTAAATGCAGCACACCATAGGTGACGGAACAGCGGCACAGAATGACTAACACATCCCTGGTGATGCGCCAGTCATCATAAATCTATCCCTATGCTTCTTATCTTGTTAGAGATGAACCGCCATATGTATCATCAAAGTTATTTGCATTTCCTAAATAGCGAACTTTAAGGAATAAATAGCGATTCTTTACCATTCCTAGTTTGCGATGAGCTATTTGCTAATTAGCCGAATGTAGCCCAATGAAGCCCAATGTAGCCCAATGTAGCCCAAAGATGGCCGCCAGACACACAAAAAAACAAATGTAGCCCAAATATCAGCCAGATGTAGCCCAACTATAGCCCAGTGACAGAATGACCAATCAGCTTCGCAAACCTCCGTTACGCGAAGCGGAGCGCTGTTACAGATATATATCTTTTTTTGAACGTTAATTTCTCAAAATCCACTGGAGCACATATATTGAGACCTAGCAAAGGCACATCGGGCTACCAGTCCCTAATATTTTGCCAAGTTTCGTGCAAATCCATTCAGCCGTTCAATTATTATTTTTATTATTTTTTTTTGCCCCGCGGGGCCCTTTTAAAACCTCCACATCAAACCTAGGGGGTCAGCGAGGATCTACTATGCCCCCTTATAGTTATTTCCCCCTTTGTTTTGACCTCCTCTTGTCTCTCGATCCTACCGAGAGACAAGATGGCGGCCGCTACAGACTGTTTGGAATGTTGACAGACGCCGGAGAACCAATCAGCTTCGCTTCACAAAGCTCCGTTGCGCGAAAAGTCCGCGAACCAGAGCGCTGCCTGGTCCGCGCTTACAGATATATATCTTTTTTTAAACGTTAATTTCTCAAAATCCACTGGAGCACATATATTGAGACCTACAAAAGGCACATCGGGCTACCAGTCCCTACAATTTTGCCAAGTTTCGTGCAAATCCATTCAGCCGTTCGGGCTAAAAGTGAGGCCAACCGCCCTATGGAAAACTCAATGTTAAAAACACGTTTTGGGACCCCCCTTTTTTCTCGGCCCCCACTGGACGAACCCCCCCCAAATTTTCAAGGGCTGCTCAGAAACAAAATGTGCCATTTTCCTGAAAATTTCAGCCAATTCCGTCCACAAACGCCAAAGTTATTAGACATAGAATTTTCAAAAAACCCATAGAGAAAAAATCCTAACTATATATACCTACTGGCGACCGCCAGTAGGTAATATATATATATATTTGTATGTATATATATATATATATATATATATATTTGTGTATATATATATATATATATATATATATATATATATATATATATCATCCACAAATCGCCCTAAAGCAGTGAGAGGGCACACAGCAACATTCCACCCTCCGGTTCTGTAAAATGCAGTCTGCCACTTCACTCCATATTTCATTCAAATGCCGACGCGTTTCAAGGCCATGAGCCTCTTCTTCCTGGGCTGCCAAAAACTGCACAGCTGAATCGCATTCATTTTACTGACTTTATTCACTAAAATGCCTCCCTCTAGAGGCGTGTGCTGAGTTCCGCGTCCCTGAAGCATTGTGGGGCATGAGGTCTCCAATGCGATAAATGATAACCACTTTTAGTAAGTTCAATCGTGCAGTTTCAAATATGGCTCACTTTTTCCTTTAGTAGGTCCTGGATAAAAATGCAGACTTAGTATGCATATTGAACGTTGCGCTGATAATGTCCCAAACAGTTTGGAAACCTAGCCTGTCCGAACGTTCCACAACCTACTATTGGTAACTAACATGTGCATAAACAAACAAATGAACAAGTGACGTCTGCAATATGGACTTCGTATCCCAGGAGGCATTAGAACTGGTGCAAAAGAGACACGCCCATTGGAGTAATGACGAATACAAATAAAGCAAGCAATCTATGCAAATTGCAGTTGTAATTTGTTGGCAGGGCATACAAATCTAAAGTGAAGCAGGAAGGCAGGCTGCAAATGAAAGCCGGATGGTCAGAGCGGTGTCGTGTGCGCTCTCAAATGCTTCAGGGCAATTTGTGTTTGAATATATATATATATATATATATATATAATGTCGCTCCTCTGCACCTTGTTGCAGCGCACTCTCGAACGATTGTTTGCGAAGGCCGATATACGGCCTGATAATGATGCTGATGCTGGGGCAATGCAACATATAAAATTAAATGTCCGAATTCTTTTCGCTCGATATGAGCGAGGGTATTGTTATAATGTATAGGATTTTACTAAGCATTAGGACTGTATTGAACTACATTAGACATGTTCCAAGATGGTGCCCATGAATAAGAGTTTAATGGTCCTTCTTGAATTTTTGGTTTCTGTGCATCCTGTGACTTGGTGATGATTTTAAAATGTCGTCCTTGGCGCGCAAACATGGTAACATCAGAAAAAGGCACAAGCCAAAGCGCGTCATGTTAACTGCTGGCAAGATGAAATAAAATATTCGAAAGAAATCAAAAGACCCCTGTGAGGGGGAGGAGCCAAGCTCGCGACCGTGATGGCCGCGTTGTAGCTCGGCTCCGTCAACCTTCCTGCCTGAACTATCTATCCTGCACCTTATCCTGCCCCGAGAAGTCTTATTTGCTGGAATATGGACTTATGACGTTTTGCTGGCACTCACCGTCTGCTCCGGATGTTCCTAGGTGCCGCGGATCCTGAGCTGCGCCCTTGTTCGCTTCGTGGCCTCCGGGGCGGGCAGGCCTGGGACTCGTCTGCGGCGGCCAGGCGGGGCGGAGCACCGGGGCCGACCCCTTGGTGGAGGAGCGGGGTCGGCCGGAGCGGCCATTGTGCGGTTGGACCGGTGGCGACTGACCGGGCCTGGTCTGGCTGTCTGGGGACCTGGTGGTGGAGTGCTGCCTTCCACGGACGGGGGTTGACCGAATGGGCGACTCGTCTCTCCTTTGTTCTCCTGTCCGGCCATCTTGAAACCCTCCGCCCGGTCTCGGCGGGCGGCGCCCGTGGGTCGGTGGCGCCGGCTGCCTCAATATTCTGGTGGCCCGCCTTTTTGCCCTGAGGGTTCCATTGCTTGTCGCCGGCTTGTTCCCATCGAGCTCTGTTGGTGGCCGGATTGGGGTCGGAGATTGCCGCGGCCGCGCCGGGCTGCAAAGATGGCGGCCCGCACCCTGCATCTACGCCCAGTTGGGGACGGCGACATCGGCTCGCCGCACGGCACGTTTGCTGAATACCGTAAAGGTGAGCCTACAGTCGGCGACGTCTTCGCCGCCTTGTGTTCCTGGCATGCTTCCATGACTGTGCCTGTCGATGGGCTGGATGGTAGCCTTTGTTTCGGGCTCGTGGGGCCGTCCCCTGCGTGTATGGCTTCGCCGCTTCAGGGTGCTGCGGTGCCTTTCCTGGACATTGAAGATACTAAGGCCACCGCTTGTTTGGACGTACAGATGCCTGCTGCCTGGTATTGCCAGGAGTTCTTCCCTGTGGTGGATGCATTGGAGAGCCTCCAGGCGAGATCTGCCCGGATCTGTCTCACCGGGCCCCCCGGTGATTATTTGCCTCGGCCTGCCGAGCGGAGATCCTGTAACTGTTTCACCGGGGCAATTTTTTTCCCTTGGTCTGCGGAGCTGCGCTTGAGTTGCCTGCTGCTGTTGCCGTCCTTTTTTGCTCATCCGGTCCGAAGCTGTTATAACTTGTGTAGTAGCTCGACGTTTGGAATCCCTGCTTTTCGCCTCTGGCCCCTCATGTTCTGGTTCTTTGTGCACTCTGTGCCTACGGCACTGGACAGACGAGGACAGGGTTGAGATGAACTTGCACCGCCGGACTATTACTTTGTGGCGTGGCCGGATGACCGCCTTGCGGCTCTACATGTATGATTGATTCCTTTTCATATTCCTGGCACCTGTTTATTGTTTTGAAATGACTTCATCTTCTCGTGGGCTTTGAATGTGCTCGGACGGGAGAGTTGGGGGTTGATAGTTTTGATTACGTGACTCCTCTCCCGATAGTTTTTTCCTTCCTTTCCCCCTTTCTTCTTTTTGCCTATATGGTTTCTTCCTTACTTTTTGACTCTTCTATATTTCGGGTTTCCGGTTAGGGCGACAGGCACGCTGCTGGGGGGGTAGGCCGTAGCCTTCTGCAGGGGTGCAGGGTGGGGTGGGTGGGGGGGGGGGTCTGTCTTTTTGTTTTTCTTTTGTTCTTGGTTCTATGGCTCTTGTGTATTCTTTTTCTGGACGCTGCGTCTGCATGTAGGCCTCCTGGGGTGTTTTTTTGCCAGCGTGGGCCCACGGCCTCTCTGCCACCGATGTTCATTGCGTATCCATTACTCCTGTTTCCTTTGGCTCCGTGGGCTGCCCTTTTTTTTCGTGTGCTTTACTTGCCATGGGGCACATGCTGTGAGGCCGCGTCCTCTTTTCCCTGTTTTTTCAACCCTCTTTCCTGATGTTCTTTCCCCTTTTTCCCCTTCCTTCTCTCTTTCCCCTGGGTCGATGTAGTGGATGGCTTTGTATTGCAATCCTGACTTTCTTTCTACGTATTGATGCGTATTTTTGTAGTAACGGGTGGGCGTTGGGCAGTGGATGGTATTGTTTGCTGATGTGGGACTCACGTTTTGCCCTTGCTATAATGTAGCTATTCTTTTTTTTGAAACTCGCTGTGTTTTGTTTCACTGCCTGTTGACGACCCGCCACGGACTTTTGGACCTTAATAACTGCAATGTTCCTGCTACTCACCCTATTATATTATAAAATTAACCTTCACTTTTCCTTCTCACTGTGGTTTCCTTGTGGCTATCTGCCTCGCTTTGTTGCATCTGATCTATCGGAGACCTGCTGGAGTTTCTTTCCTGGCCTAAGTGCTAATACAGTGTGGTGGCCGGCCCGATGGGTTGTAGGCCCGTATTTGTCAGCTATATTTGCACAATAAAGGTTTAAAAAAAAAAAAAAAAAAAAGACCCCTGTGAGTGCTTCTTTTTACCCG
Source organism: Lissotriton helveticus (assembly GCF_964261635.1). NCBI lineage: Eukaryota > Metazoa > Chordata > Amphibia > Caudata > Salamandridae > Lissotriton > Lissotriton helveticus. The sequence continues at coordinate 1,313,638,466 of NC_136068.1, forward strand.
GATGGGACAAAAAGAGAGAGCGTATATATATATATATATACACGCACACACACGACTCCGGAGGAGGGCGGGTGGGCAAGCCACCATTATAGTAATGCATGACATTAGCAATGAGCCACAGCACTCTGGGCACAGCACCAGCATCTGGGTGCTGTGCCAGCTGCATGCATCCATTCCATTGTGTAAGTAATTCCATATATTAGAACCTCGTCACCTGCATCATGCAACACTATTATCAGCTTTGGATTGCTCACACAAGCAACAACGAGGAACAGGGCGGCGGTACGTAGCAGAACGACTGAGCTCCATGGCAGGATTACATCTTTAAATTACTTCTCATTTTTCAGTGGAAATGCCACTATTTTACTCCAGTGCCCATATTCCTGCAGGACCAGCTCCCGGCTACCCTTGGGGCATCCTGCTTACTTCAGCAGGTTTTCTCTCCGTCCCCTGCAGCCGTCATATCTACGCAGCATTATAATGTCCCAGCGATTGCATTGATTGATACTCAGGGGAAACATAAAGGCAGGGGGCCGTGTCTAATGTCAAACAAAATACACATTAGACCCAATTCTGAATTACAGCATCATTTGTTAAACTCTGCTGCCTTTGCATAAAGACCTGAAGAGATGAATTCGCTTAGGCCTCACTACACTGCCTACCATTCCCAGCTGGGTGGGCATCTTCTCCAGGCATGCAACCAATCAGTGCTTAATTTGTCCCAGTGGTGGGATTTACGTTTCATCATCCGACATTGGGGAGGAAGAGAACGATAAGGAAACAGTGACAAAGGGAGGAAGGATGCATGAAAAAGCCTGCGCGAATGAGGCAAAGAGACAGGCAGTGCAGATTAATGGAAGAAGAATGTACCAGTTAGAATCAAGGTGGGGCAAATTGTTCAGCATCACTGGCTTTGCTTCCCTAAGAAAAACTTTGCACTTTTTTCCCAATTTACGGACAGGATCAAGTGCTTCTATGAACTGTGCTCCAACCAGATGTACCCAAAATACTGAGTGCTGTACACACTACAGTACAGAAAGGAAGGATGTTACTTCACTTGGGTAGCTGCAAAATCACATCTTGGACGGATATCTAGCAAACGTTTTTGCTTTATTAACTTCGGTTTGTTGTATCACGCTTGACATGTCACCTTATGGCCACATGCCACATCATTAGTGAAGAGGGCACAGTCAATGCTCAGGTGTCTAGATAGGCATTGGTTTTACTCTCTTCCAGGTTTCAAGATGTTTGCGCTGTCAGGATTTAGGGTTTCTGAATGGGGTTATTCAACTCATAGGAAGAGCCCATCGGCATCGAGCCAATGAGTTTGAGTTTGATTCTCTCTCATTGCCCCTGACATGGTCGAAGGTATCTGATCATGAGCTATAACATCAGGCGATAGTGCCTGTTGGACCTGGAATCTCCAAGTCACATAGGGTAGCTTGGCACTAAATGGAAAGGCTTAACTCAAAGGTCCATGTGTTAAGTTTGCATCACACCCTCACAATAACATAACATCCATCCACTCAAAAATGACACTACACCTTGATTTTGTTATAAAAGTAGAAAAGCTTTATACTCTCTTATGGTAGTTCCTCGTCTTCCTTTTAGACGCCTTTATGACCACATTTACAACTCAAACAGTGCAATTACATTACTTGTTCTACAAATCACCAAAATCATTCTTGACTCTATAGTTCACTATTTTAACCCCACTCAGGTAGGATTATTAGAATCCTTTCCGCTTCAGTTGTCAATCTACCTGAGCATGAACAGTTGACATTTATTACATTGCACACTCATAGTTATTCTTGGTCTTAATGATACACTTGTCCCTCAGTCGTAAGGAACCCAGTGGGAATTCCCCGGACTTTAGCCCAGTTATTCTTTAGATTCCCGTGAAGCAGGTCACAACTAGACAGGACCCCCGTCAGGTAGTCAGTTCACAACAACCCCTTGGGTACTGAAAGGTTAACTGGGCTGATCACCCTATCAAATAATTTTGAATAGACAGGACAATGTGCACTAGATAGAATTCTATAACTGGGGGGAAGTTTACATGCCCCAATTTACATTTGAAATGGTTAACAAATTGTACAGTAGTTATGCAGGTTTTAGAGCCAGACTTCTCATTCTCCTATACGTTAACAGTACATACAGTTTCATGGAGTAGCTTCTTCTAGTGAAAAGTTCCTATTAGCATTTCATTTCAACCCTGCCGCCTCGTGCCTGAATTCAGACTCCACTCTCACTTTCAGCACGAGACAGCAAGTAAAGCGCTTTGGCACATTCCTATGCGACAATCTTTCACCAAAGACGTTATGCCTTAGCTTCCAGGAACAGTCACGGTCTTAATTCACCTCTTGAAAGGAGGAGGAGCCGCTCCCTCTTTCCCTCCCAAGCTTTTGCTGATGCGCTGAATCCGTACCTTCACTTTAGCACGGGTTCCCAGAGCCTCGCCTGTGGGTTCCTCAACTCGCTAACCCGCGGCAGGCTCTCACAAGAGTAACAAGTCTCACCGGCCCTGTCGCCTCACACTCTGACCTCTACCTGGTCTTTGTGGTACTCAGAGCCGGCAATGCGGAGGCGGAAGCTCGGCGCACAAAGGCGGAAGCCTCGGACTCCAGGCAACCCCGCCCCACGCCTTCCCCGACGCTGCCTCAGTTTCCTGCCAGCATGAATCAGCTTCCTCTCGCGACAGCAGCGGGCTCGCTCCGGTATCAGGCCCCTCAGCCGCCACACCACAGAACCCTCTTCCGGCTTCCCGCTCTCAGTAAGTGGCCCGGGCGTCCCTGTGGTGAATGTTACGGACCGTTTGTGTGGAAACAGGGGGGAGTAAGGGTTAAGTTCCCGATCTGCCTGTGTTTAAACAGTAGACCTTCGGAGTCCCGAGCAGGGCCCTGTGACTTTAAGGCTGCACAAGGGTCAGTCGGATTCTCCTTTTCTCCAGGCCACCGTAGGCATTAAGGGTCAGTTTCCCCAGGCTATCCAACCGCACTCACCGCCTTGGATAATGTCCTGACTTCCCTCTCACGTTCTGGTTAGTGCCATCTCCCTCCTGTGGGATGAACAGGGGGTAGGAGAGGGGTTCGTAGCTCTCTTCCGAATTGGGTCAGGTCAACAGAAAGAAGGGCAGCAACAGCCGGAGAGGCAGCAGCCCCTGGAGACAGTCAGCTTCTTCCGTGTAACAACCTCCTCGTCCTGCAGCCTGGACTCCAGTTCCCTTCAGTGTCCACTAACTCTACCTTCTAAAATGGCTGTCCAACTTTCCGCCTTATATAGGCTGACCCCAGTTGGTCCAGAAGGGTCCAGAAGATTCTGGAATGTCCCTATACTAACCTATGGGTCCGTTCTCTGAGGTGGCAGTTGTGGCAGTTACTGGCCACCATTTTGTGGGTTTTCCTAAATCTAGTCAGAAAGGCACCCATGCCTCAGGGAAAAAGGACTATGAGGTCAAAGAACACCTAACCCTTAGGTCAACACCTCAAAAATTCAGTGGGCATAAACAAAAAAAATGAAGGGTCTTGAGGGGCAAAAAGGGGACAAAAATAAATAAGTAATTAGGAGGGACTACCCAAAGGCAGACAGGTCTAACACGCGTCCCCCCCAGCTGAAAGTGGGGAGAGCTACCCAACCCCTTGGGAGTCCTCATCACTAAGGCGGAAATACCTAGAGAGACCGTCTGCATTGGCGTGGGCCACTCCAGGCCGATGTTCCACCCGGAAGTCCATTCCCTGTAGGGAGATGGACCATCTCAACAGCTTGGGATTCTCCCCCTTCATTTGCATCAGCCAACGAAGAGGTCGATGGTCAGTCTGAACCAGGAAGTGCGAGCCAAACAGGTATGGCCGCAACTTCTTCAGAGCCCATACCACTGCAAAGGCTTCTCGCTCAATTGCACTCCACTTTTGTTCCCGGGGAAGCAGCCTCCTGGACAAGAAGACTACAGGCTGATCCAGACCCTCTTCATTGAGTTGCGATAACACTGCCCCAATGCCATGCTCTGATGCGTCTGTCTGGACAATGAACTCCTTGGAGAAGTCTGGGGCCCTCAGGACCGGTGCTGCACACATTGCCTGTTTCAATTTCACAAAGGCTTGCTGATAAGCCTCTGTCCAGACTACCCGTCGAGGTTGTTTCTTGGATGTGAGCTCTGTGAGGGGCGCTAAAATAGTGCCATACCCCTTCACAAAGCGACGGTAGTAACCTGTGAGGCCCAGGAAAGCTCGGACCTCAGTCTGGGTCTTGGGGGGTTCCCAGGCCATGATTGCCTCAATCTTTGCCTGGAGGGGCTGCACTGTTCCCCTACCCACCAAGTGGCCTAGGTACACAACCGACCCCTGCCCAATCTGACATTTACTGGCCTTGATTGTCAAGCCAGCCTGTTTCAGGGCCTGGAGAACAGCTTGCAAGTGACGCAAATGGTCCTCCCAACTGCTGCTGAAGACGGCAATGTCATCCAGGTAAGCAGCGGAGAAAGCCTCCATTCCAGAGAGGACCTGGTTCACCAGCCGCTGAAAAGTGGCAGGGGCGTTCTTGAGCCCAAAGGGCATCCCACAGAACTGGTAGTGTCCCTCAGGCGTGGAGAAAGTTGACCTTTCCTTTGCTCCATCTGTAAGGGAGATCTGCCAGTACTCTGAAGTAAGGTCAAAAGTACTCAGGTATTGGGCAGCTCCCAGCCGGTCAATCAATTCATCCGCCCTAGGGATCGGATGAGCATCAGTCTTGGTCACTGAGTTCAGTCCTCGGTAATCCACACAGAACCTTAGTTCTGGAGTGGTGCCCGGTGGGGCAGCTTTTGGTACTAAAACCACCGGACTGGACCTGGGGCTACTGGAAGGTTCAATAACTCCTAGCTCCAGAATCATGGTAACCTCACCGTGGATGCTGGCCTTCACCTTGTCTGACAGCCGGTAGGTCTTTGACTTCACTGGTGGGCTGTCTCCTGTGTCCACATCATGGGTACACAGGTGGGTCCTTCCCGGGACAAGGGAGAACAACGAAGAGTACTGCTCCAATATCTGGCGGCAGTCCTCCCGCTGCTCAGGAGTTAGGGATGGGGAGAGAATCACTCCCTCCACTGACCCATCCTTTTCCTGACACAAAAAAAGGCCAGGTAGAGGCTCGCTTTCCGCTTCCTCTCCTCCATCAGTCACCATCATCAAGATGACCTCAGGCCTCTCATGGTGGGGTTTGAGGCGATTAGCATGCAGCACCCGTAGGGGCTGTCGAGGGGTCTTAAGATCCACCAGGTAAGTGGCCTTACCCTTCTTAACCAACACCTCAAAGGGGCCTGTCCAGCGATCCTGGAGAGCATTTAGCTCTCCAGGCTCCATCACCCACACTTTCTGGCCAGGCTCCAACTCCACCGGGTGAGCGTTGTGGTCATACCACTCTTTCATTACTGCTTGGCTGGCTTCCAAGTTGTCAGAAGCTTGCTTCCACAACTTTGCCATTTGGCTCTGGAAAGCCAACATGTAGCTCACCACATCCTGGGGAGGCTTCCTGGGAGACTTTTCCCATCCATCCTTTACAAGGCTGAGAGGTCCACGTACAGGGTGCCCATACAGAAGCTCGAAGGGGCTGAAGCCCACGCCCTTCTGCGGCACTTCCCTGTAGGAGAATAGCAAACAGGGCAGGAGGACGTCCATTTCCTCCGTAGGCTCTCAGGCAGACTTCTTATCATGCCTTTCAAGGTCTTGTTGAACCTTTCTACCAGTCCATTGGACTGGGGGTGGTACAGAGTGGTGAACCGGTAGGTCACTCCACACTCCTTCCACATTGCCCGCATATATGCTGGCATAAAGTTGGTCCCCCTGTCGGACACAACTTCCTTGGGGAAACCCACTCGGATAAGATCCCCATCAGGGCCCTAGCCACAACAGGTGCAGTGACAGTCCTCAGAGGAATTGCCTCCGGGTACCGCGTGGCGTGATCCACCAGAACCAGGATAAACCTGTGACCAGCGGTAGTTGGTGGATCCAATGGCCCCACGATGTCGATGCCCACCCTTTCAAAGGGGGTGCTAACGACCGGAAGTGGTTCCAGGGGAGCTTTCAGCTTCACCCCTGTCTTCCCACTGGCTTGACAGGATACACACGTCCGACAGTATGTGTCAGAAGCCACTTTCATCTGAGGCCAGTAAAAGTGGGGGACAAGCCAGGCAAAGGTCTTGTCCTGACCTAAGTGTCCTGCCAAGGGAATCTCATGAGCCAATTCTAGAAGAAAGGCTCGGTATTGTTGAGGGACTACCAAGGCCCGGGATGAACCGGGCAGAGGTACCTTGGGTTCACTGTAGAGGAGTCCGTCCTCCCAGTAAATATGGTAGTGCCCTGCAACGTTCCCTGCTGCCTGGGCTTCGGCCTGTCCCCTCAGTCCCTCAAGGGTAGGGCACTCCTTCTGGCCCTTACAAAACTCCTCCCTGGTAGGCCCTCCCTCCACATGCCACTCAGCAGGGATGGGTAGGTCCTCCAAGGAGACTACTTCCCCCTCCACGGACTCCTGGCCCACCACCGCAGGTGGCCGATCTGTCTCATGGGGCGTGGAAGCCGAAGCAGGCTTCTCCTGACTTCGGGTCTTTCCCTTTTTGGCAGCGGGCTGGGCCATTGTTCCAGGCTCCAGCCGAGGCGAACTCCCTCTTCGGGTAGTCGCAGACCTTGTGCTTGCACAGGCCCAGTCAGGTGAACCCAGCATCTCCGAATGAGTCCGGTATTCCACCTCCTTCCAAGCATTGTGCTCCATGTCATTTCCCAACAGACAATCGACTGGCACGGCAGGGCTTACGGCAACTCGAAGAGAACCTGCAACCCCTTCCCACTCAAAGGGAATCTCGGCCACAGGGTAGTGGCCCAATCTGCTGTCAGCCATCGCGGCGGGGTGGAGTACATGTAGAATCACCTGCTCTGGAGACACCAGTTGACTCCTTACCATAGTCATACTGGCTCCTGTGTCTCTCAGAGCCTCCCCTCTTTGGCCATTGATGGTGACCCATTGCCCATACTTTACAGTATTTGAGGGCACCTGGATCTTAGGAACCATCTCCCGATCTCCCAGGGACACTAAGGTGACACCCGCCCACTCACCCCCCTTATCTAAGGGCAACTCCTCCCCGAGCACTACACTAGCGACTCCCGGGGCTTTTCCTCCAGTGGGAGGGGGTGGTCTTTTTGGGCACTTGACATCTCCCTTATAATGTCCAACACCACCACACTCAAAGCAGTGGACAACCCTTGGCTGCTGACTTTGGCCAGGATGAGGGTTTCTGAGCGAGTTAGCCTTAGGGGTGAATCCTGTTCCCTTTCCCTGGAAACTATTTTGGGGACCTTTTGAGAACTCCCGCTTTTTATCTCCCCCCTCCTTCTTCTGGGGGGCGCCCTGTCCGGCCCTTTGGGAATCCCCTCCAGTCCCCTTTGAGGACACCCGGGTACTTGCCCAGATGTCCGCCTCCTCTGAAAGCCTCCGGGGGTTGGTCAGCTTGCTGTCCACCAGGTGTTGACGCAGCTCGGGAAAACATTTCTCGAGTAGGTGCTCTCTTAGAATAAGGTCGTACAACCCCTCATAGTCCCTCACCTAGCTGCCTTGTATCCAACCCTCTAGTGCCTTCCTTGCATAGTCCAGGAAATCCACCCAATTCTGTGTGCCTAACTTGTGACTTCCCCTGAACTTCTGCCTGTACTTCTCTGGGGGTAGTCCAAATTTCTGAAGTAGTGCCACTTTCATGGTGGGGTAGTGGGTCTGCTCTTCCTGTTCCAGGGCCAATAGTGTGTCCCGTCCAGTAGGAGGCATGAATTTGTACAACCCACCCCCCCCCCCCAGTGTTTTTCCTGGATCCCATGGGCTCTTAAGGAGACCTCTTAGGCAGCCAGCCACTTGGCGATGTCATCCCCTGGGCTGTAGCTGGCAACTATATCCTTAGGTAGGTAGGGTCTGGATTCCCTGGTCAGTTCTTTTGTTTCGCTGCCACCATTTGGAGAATTAGAGGGTCCCATCTGTAGGGTCTTGAGCTCTAGCTCCCTAAGTTTCAACTCGTGAGCCATCCTCTGTTCCTCCCTCTCCTTTTCCATCTTAGCTAACTCCCACTTTAGCTGTCTCTTTTCCCTCCTGTCCACTAGTTCAGCTTCGGTTAAGCTTCTTCCGGAGACACTGCTGCCCTCCCTTGAAAAGGTCCTAGGTCCTGGTAGTAGGTTCCCCATCTCAAGTGGAAACAATCCTTCTACCTCTATGACTGTGTCCCGGTCCGTCCCCTCTTCCTCCTCTTTTCCCTCTCCATGTGCTGCCACCCAAGCCCTCAAACTGGTCTGGAGTTCCCCCTTCTTGGCACCACGCTTAAAAAAACTCCCATCTTCTGGCAAAAGTCTCTAAGCTGGGCTGTAGTATAGGTCTCCAGTTCCTCCAGAGCAAATTCCATTTTGCTTATGAGAGATATAGGGACAACCACTCGGGAAGAATTGGTTTTAAAAGGGCAATTCGAAGCTACCTCCACCCACCACCAGGAGTAAATTTGGAAAACCAAAAATGTAATTAGGGAGTCCGCAAGGAGAAAACTCCAGGTGTAGGCCTGTGGAGTACACTTTGTTACTTCAGAGTGGACGCAAACACAGTTCTGATCCCACCGCTAGGCACCAATTATGTTGGACCTGGAATCTCCAAGTCACATAGGGTAGCTTGGCATTAAATGGAAAGGCTTAACTCAAAGGTCCATGTGTTAAGTTTGCGTCACACCCTCACAATAACATAACGTCCATCCACTCAAAAATGACACTACACCTTGATTTTGTTATAAAAGTAGAAAAGCTTTATACTCTCTTATGGTAGTTCCTCGTCTTCCTTTTAGACGCCTTTATGACCACATTTACAACTCAAACAGTGCTATTACATTACTTGTTCTACAAATCACCAAAATCATTCTTGACTCTATAGTTCACTATTTTAACCCCACTCAGGTAGGATTATTAGAATCCTTTCCGCTTCAGTTTTCAATCTACCTGAGCATGAACAGTTGACATTTATTACATTGCACACTCATAGTTATTCTTGGTCTTAATGATACACTTGTCCCTCAGTCGTAAGGAACCCAGTGGGAATTCCCCGGCCTTTAGCTCAGTTATTCTTTAGATTCCCGTGAAGCAGGTCACAACTAGACAGGACCCCCGTCAGGTAGTCAGTTCACAACAACCCCTTGGGTACTGAAAGGTCAACTGGGCTGATCACCCTATCAAATAATTTTGAATAGACAGGACAATGTGCACTAGATAGAATTCTATAACTGGGGGGAAGTTTACATGCCACAATTTACATTTCAAATGGTTAACAAATTGTACAGTAGTTATGCAGGTTTTAGAGCCAGACTTCTCATTCTCCTATACGTTAACAGTACATACAGTTTCATGGAGTAGCTTCTTCTAGTGAAAAGTTCCTATTAGCATTTCATTTCAACCCTGCCGCCTCGTGCCTGAATTCAGACTCCACTCTCACTTTCAGCACGAGACAGCAAGTAAAGCGCTTTGGCACATTCCTATGCGACAATCATTCACCAAAGACGTTATGCCTTAGCTTCCAGGAACAGTCACGGTCTTAATTCACCTCTTGAAAGGAGGAGGAGCCGCTCCCTCTTTCCCTCCCAAGCTTTCGCTAACGCTCTGAATCCGTACCTTCACTTTAGCACGGGTTCCCAGAGCCTCGCCTGTGGGTTCCTCAACTCGCTAACCCGCGGCAGGCTCTCACAAGAGTAACAAGTCTCACCGGCCCTGTTGCCTCACACTCTGACCTCTCCCTGGTCCTTGTGGTACTCAGAGCCGGCAATGCGGAGGCGGAAGCTCGGCGCACAAAGGCGGAAGCCTCGGACTCCAGGCAACCACGCCCCACGCCTTCCCCGACGCTGCCTCAGTTTCCTGCCAGCATGAATCAGCTTCCTCTTGCGGCACCAGCGGGCTCGCTCCGGTATCAGGCCCCTCAGCCGCCACACCACAGAACCCTCTTCCCGCTCTCAGTAAGTGGCCCGGGCGTCCCTGTGGTGAATGTTACGGACTGTTTGTGTGGAAACAGGGGGGAGTAAGGATTAAGTTCCCAATCTGCCTGTGTTTAAACAGTAGACCTTCGGAGTCCCGAGCAGGGCCCTGTGACTTTAAGGCTGCGCGAGGGTCAGTCGGATTCTCCGTTTCTCCAGGCCACCGTAGGCATTAAGGGTCAGTTTCCCCAGGCTATCCAACCGCACTCACCGCCTTGGATAATGTCCTGACTTCCCTCTCACGTTCTGGTTAGTGCCATCTCCCTCCTGTGGGATGAACAGGGGGATTAGGGGGGTTCGTAGCTCTCTTCCGAATTGGGTCAGGTCAACAGAAAGAAGGGCAGCAACAGCCGGAGAGGCAGCAGCCCCTGGAGACAGTCAGCTTCTTCCGTGTAACAACCTCCTCGCCCTGCAGCCTGGACTCCAGTTCCCTTCAGTGTCCACTAACTCTACCTTCTAAAATGGCTGCCCAACTTTCCGCCTTATATAGGCTGACCCCAGTTGGTCCAGAAGGGTCCAGAAGATTCTGGAATGTCCCTATACTAACCTATGGGTCCGTTCTCTGAGGTGGCAGTTGTGGCAGTTACTGGCCACCATTTTGTGGGTTTTCCTAAATCTAGTCAGAAAGGCCTCAGGGAAAAGGGACTATGAGGTCAAAGAACACCTAACCCCTAGGTCAACACCTCAAAAATTCAGTGGGCATAAAAAAAAAAAATGAAGGGTCTTGAGGGGCAAAAAGGGGACAAAAATAAATAAATAATTAGGAGGGACTACCCAAAGGCAGACAGGTCTAACTGTGCCCTTCTAGGCATGTAGGGTAAAGTCTTGCCTTGAGCGCAGTGGGGTAGCAAGGGGGTATCGGGAGAAGGGTCGGACCGAGTTTTGGGGATGTTGGCCTCCCCCAGCCCTTACGTGCCATCTCGGGCGGGAATCGCCCCTCTCCTCCTCCCCCCTCCACTCTTTAATGCTATGTCCCTGTAACTCAAAACCGGTCAGTCAACTGACCCTGATAGCCTCTTCAGGCTGCAATAAAGGGTGCAGGTTCAGGCAACCTTATCAGCAAGCAGGGCAGCAGGCAAAAGAGCAGCTGAGAAACAGGCAGCAGAGTGGCAGAGCAACACAGCATTCCTTCTTCTGTAGAATCAAGAGGTCCAAGAGTGTAATGAAGAGTTGGGTCTGAGGGTCCATTATTTACACCTGGTGCCCACTTTTATATAGGAGAAGTTTCTAGAGAATTCCCTTTACAGAGAAGTTTCCTGCATTCCCTGCCCTGGCTCCAAGGTGGCAGCACGAACAATGCATTGGTGACAGGTCCTTTGTGTGAAGGCAGAGCGCAGCTTGTTCTGTTGCAAGAGGGACAGTGCCCTGCTCAGCCCCCCTCCTATCCAGCCAGTTGATAGCCCATTTAGGCATATCTGATCCCTCTATTGTATGACTGTCTGACAGGAATAAACAAAGTCCAACCGCCTACTACCACACCCAGTCACATGACCCAGGATAGACTGCCGGCACCAAATGATTAGGACAGGAAAATGACAACATTCTAAAAGTGGAATGTTCAAAATTGCAACTTCAAATCCAACTTTACCATGAAAGAGGATTTTTTACCTCAGACACCTAACATGAAATGTTTACCTGTTAGCACTTATTAAATGTAATAAGGCAATCCAGTGTTGTCCCAGAGCTGATAGTGATAGTGCAACACATGGCAGGTCGAAGGGGCCTAATATGAGCTGTTTTGTAAGCGTCTGGTCTAATTATTTGCGAAAGAAAAGTTCCTTATCCCCGTAAAATAAACACATTTTAGCCAGCACTGCATTTCGCATAATTTAAAGAGAAGTTTGACCCAAGGGTTTATTCATATGAGCAATAGCTGCTCCTGGAGGGAGTGCTGCGGGTCGGTGGGGCGCATGGGCGTCCCCAGGGGGGGGCAAGGAGGGGCGCTTGCCCCCCCCCTGGAGCACCCCTCCTTGCCCCCCCCAGGAAGCTCATGACCATCGCCATGCAGCGTCTTCAATCCCTCATTCACCCCTCTTTTAAACCTCACGTCAACTCGTCTCCCTCCTACTGTGAGTATCCAGCAGAGCATTGAAGTATGTCTGTGAGAGTGTCGAGCGGGGTCAATTATGACTTAATGGGGCAATTATTCAGCTTGGTTCAAGTGCATAGACCGAGGAGTCATTGGCTTTGGAAGCAGCCAGGGTCGGATTAGGAGATCGGGCCAGTACTGAGGCCGCCCCGCTGTTAGGTAGTGTGTTTTACCCCAGTGCCTCATCTGTAGTAACCCAGCTGCCAGGAACACCTTATACAAACCACTGTTTGTTGCCATAGAAAGGTGTGTATTCCACCCAGCCTGCTCGGCTCACTCTCGCGCACAGAACGTGTGAGTCATTTGTCCTCCCGGAACTGATCTCGTGCTTGGGCCTGAGCATCCTTTAGAAGTGTGGGGGATTGGGGTCGAGGTGGAATGAAGCAGTTGTGTTGCCCCAGTCGTTATGGTTTATTGGGCATTTATCAGCACCAGTGGCATCAATGCCTTTGAGGTGGCCTCTCTGGAATTTTTCAAGCAGCCCACGGTGTTTGAAGACTGAGGCCAGAGGTTGATTTGGGACGGCCCCAGAAGGGAACAGTTTTTCAACAGAATGTACAAGAACCCTGAAGGTTATACTAGCCAGCCATGCAGTCTTATGTACATTTTACTCGTTTGACCTCACCTGGTGTAGTACATGCAGGCCTGTTTCCTAAGAGTATTTACCTTTCCTAGATGCAGCGCATAACACGAGCTGAGTTGCTTGTAAGGGTTCGGGGAGCTCAGATGGTGGAAGGGGTTCTGGTGGCAGAATTGAGCTCTCCAAAGTGTGAAAGCAGTGTGAGTTTCATTCTCATCCAAACGTTGGCCTCTCTGCAGAGCACAGTAGAGGTGCTGCAGATCAAAACTGACTCAGGTGCCGTATTCAGTTTTTAGTGGAGTGCCAGGCACAGCTGTGAATGTCAGGAATTAAGCGGCAGCTGCTGAGGTTGGTTCAGCACTGGGTTAGAGGCAGGTCCCAAACAAGGCAGAAACTTTGCCTGTTTACCAGTCGAACATAGTGCACCAGTTGATGTCCAGGCGCTTTACACAACCGAGCTAGAGCCAAAAACAAAAAGTGCAAAACTCAAAAAAGAACACGGATTAAAAATCACCACTCTGGGCCTACATTGGTTTCACATAGTGTGTGCAGTCCAGCGTGTGGCATGTCACACTGAGTGGGGCAAGACATGCACCACATACGTGCTCTTTGATTATGTCTCCTGCCTTTGGGTGCAGCACAGTTCCAACGAGGTCAGGGGGCATCACCCCTTTATGGGGTGGGTGCCTTAAGTGCAGGTCTGCATTTGGGGGTGTCCCAGAAGGATGGCCCTGTCAGTCTGGGGGAGGCAGGAAGGGGTCTCTTGTCACTGCCGGACACCGCAAGGAGCACAGGCAGGTCAAGCTGCAGAAAAAAACCCATCTACCCGGTGCCAGTGGGCAGAAGGAGCATGAGGGTGGAGAAGGCACCGCCCTGCTCTGAGGACACATAGATGTGCATTGGTACAAACAGGCAAGCTTTCTGTTTTTCACTTACTGTACCGGAAAACATTACCCCAAGTGATAAAGTGATAAGCAAGGTGTCATGGTAGGCCACGGTCCGTACACACTGGACACTTTTAAGGGTGTCGGAGCCTATTTTGCAATTTCTGTCTGTTCTTTCACAGGATGTATGTAAAGCGCGCTGATACCTAAGGGTCTAGCTAGCGCTATATAAAACTTTTAAAATAAAATAAAAAAGACCTCTACTTTAAACAGCGGCGCAACTAGAAGAGTCAAATTTCGGAGGGGGGGAAAGGGGCTAAATCATCCAGCCATATGCAGAGTGGAGCTGCAGGGGCTCTAAGAAGTGGTGAAAACACAACAAAAGCCTCAATTACAAGTGAATGGTCTTTTAAAGACCTGTGTGAAATACTAGGGTGCCGCTGTGTGTGCCGGGGAAGCCTTCTCAGCCGGGTTGACACAAACGACAGGGGTGGGGGGTTTGGAGAGGGGCAGGGGCTGAAGCTCTTTGAGCGCACTGGGCATTGCGCGCCTGACTTTAAACACTCTGCTGTGCCCTCCAAGTTCTATCCCTTCTGTCATACACCGGTCCTAACACCCGTGCCTCAGCGACTGAGACTCCAAGGAACGAGAGAAAAATGCCCCAAATTCAGATTGTGATGTAAGTATGTTTGGTAAGTACTGTGTCCTCGCACAAGCACATAGTGTCACAAACTCGCTTCGGTTCAGGGTGGGTATGGGTTTGGAGGTGCCAGGGGTAATTTTGGAGTTCAGGGTTGGTATGGGTTTTGGGATGCCAGGGGGTAATTTCAGAGTTCAGGGCGGTAAATGGTTTTAGAGTGCCAGGGGATTATTTTAGGATTCAGGGCGGGTATGGGTTTTGGGGTGCCAGGGGGTAATTTTAAGGTTCAAGGTGGGTTTGGGTTTTGGGGTGCCAGGGGTAATTTTAAGGTTCAAGGTGGGTTTGGGTTTTGGGGTGCCAGGGGTAATTTTAGGGTTCAGGGTGGGTATGGGTTTTGGGGTGCCAGGGTAATTTTAGGATTCAGGGTGGATATGGGTTTTGAGGGCCAGGGGGGTTATTTTAGGGTTCAGGGCGGGTATGGGTTTTGGGTTGCCAAGGGGTAATTTTAGGTTTCAGGGCGGGTATGAGTTGGGGGGGCAGGGGTAATTTTCGGGTTCAGGGTGGGTATGGGTTTAGGGTTGCCAGGGGGTAATTTTAGGTTTCAGGGCGGTTATGAGTTGGGGGGGCAGGGGTAATTTTCGGGTTCAGGGTGGGTATGGGTTTTCGGGTGCTAGGAGGTAATTTTAGGGTTCAGGGTGGGTAAGGGTTTTGGGGCACCAGGGGGTTATTTTAGAGTTCAGGGTGGGTATGGGTTTTGGGGTGCCAGGGGGTAATTTTAGGGTTCAGGGTGGGTATGGGTTTTGGGGTGCCAGGGGTAATTTTAGGGTTCAGGGCGGGTATGGGTTTTGGGGTGCCAGGGTAATTTTAGGGTTCAGGGTGGGTATGGGTTTTTGTGTGCCAGGGGGTAATTTTAAGGTTCATTGTGCGTTTGGGTTTTGGTGTGCCAGGGGTAGTTTTAGGGTTCAAGGTGGTTATGGGTTTTGGAGTGCCAGGGAAATTTTAGGGTTCAGGGTCGATATGGGTTTTGAGGGCCAGGGGGGTTATTTTAGGTTTCAGGGCGGGTGTGAGTTGGGGGGGCAGGAGTAATTTTCGGGTCCAGGGTGGGTATGGGTTTTCGGGTGCTAGGAGGTTATTTTAGGGTTCAGGGTGGGTATGGGTTTTGGAGTGCCAGGGGTAACTTTAGGGTTCAGGGTGGGTAAGGGTTTTGGGGCACCAGGGGGTTATTTTAGAGTTCAGGGTGGGTATGGGTTTTGGGGTGCCAGGGGGTAATTTTAGGGTTCAGGGTGGGTATGGGTTTTGGGGTGCCAGGGGGTAATTTTAGGGTTCAGGGCGGGTATTGGTTTTGGGGTGCCAGGGTAATTTTAGGGTTCAGGGTGGGTATGGGTTTTTGGGTGCCAGGGGGTAATTTTAAGGTTCATGGTGCGTTTGGGTTTTGGGGTGCCAGGGGTAATTTTAGGGTTCAAGGTGGTTATGGGTTTTGAGGGCCAGGGGGGTTATTTTAGGGTTTAGGGCGGGTATGGGTTTAGGGTTGCCAGGGTGTAATTTTAGGTTTCAGGACGGGTATGAGTTGGGGGGCAGGGGTAATTTTAGGGTTCAGGGTGGGTATGGGTTTGGGGTGCCAGGGGGTTATTTTAGGTTCAGTGCGGGTATGGGTTTAGGGGTGCCAGGGTAATTTTAGGGTTCAGGGTGGGTATGGGTTTTTGGGGTGCCAGGGGGTAATTTTAGGGTTCAGGGTGGGTTTGTGTTTTGGGGTGCCTGGGGTAATTTTAGGGTTCAGGGTGGGTTTGTGTTTTGGGGTGCCTGGGGTTATTTTAGGGTTCAGGGCGCGTATGGGTTTTGGGTTGCCAGGGGGTAATTTTAGGTTTCAGGGCGGGTATGAGTTTGCGGGGGATGGGGTAATTTTCCGGTTCAGGGTGGGTATGGGTTTTGGGGTGCTAGGAGTAATTTTAGGGTTCAGGGTGGGTATGGGTTTTGGGGTGCCAGGGGTAACTTTAGGGTTCAGGGTGGGTATGGGTTTTGGGTGGCAGGGGGTAATTTTAGGGTTCAGATTGGTAATGAGTTTTCGGGTGCCAGGGGGTAATTTTAGGGTTCAGGGCGGGTATGGGTTTTAAGGTGCCAGGGGGGTAATTTTAGGGTTCAGGGCGGGTGTGGGTTTTGGGGGGCAGGGATAATTTTAGGGTTCAGGGTGGGTATGGGTTTTAGGGTGCCAGGGTGATAATTTTAGGGTTCATGGTGGATATGGGTTTTGGGGTACTAGGGGAGTAATTTTAGGGGTTCTGGGTGGGTATGGTTTTTGGAGTGCAAGAGGGGGACATTTTAGGGTTTAGGGCAGGTATGTGTTTTGGGGTGCCAGGGGGACAATTTTAGGGGTCAGGGAATGTATGAGTTTTAAGGGGCCAGGGGGGTAATTTTAGGGTTCATGTGTGCTCTAATTGTTGTCCAGTTTCAAATGCAGAATTCACCACTTTTTTCCCCAGCTTGGCCTGAGCATTACCCAATCCTGGTTGTCTGCCATTTTAGCTCAGCCCCTTTTGATTAACATTAGCCATGCCCCTTCATTTGACAGGTTTGCCCCCCCTGGAAAAATTTCTGCGGACGCCCATGGTGGGGGGTAGTAAACTCTGGCATACGGCTGACCGGAGTAAGCTTACTAAATAAATAATACAAATTATATTGCGCGCGCTGAAACGCCTATGGCGTTTCAGTGTGCTCAATGTAATTTGTTTTATTTATTTATTTAGTGAGCTAACTTTGATCGGCCATATGGCGGAGCTTACTACACCTCAACCTGCCCCTCCCCTGCCCGCCCCGCAGCACTCCCTCCAGGAACCGCTACTGCATACGAATTATTCCAAGATTAATGCATACTTAATTGTGCGCAATCCTGTGCAGAAGCGCTGTATCTAAGGCAACCTTCTGCAGAGCCCCTCAAAATGTGACTGGCTGTCTTAGACCTGTAAGTCTTTTAGAATCACTGATGAGAGTGTAACAACTCTCTTTAACACTCAACTTGTATTTCGCCAACATAACGAACACATACTTGCTTCTGCCACAGCCCTTGTGGTTTTCTTGAGGTGATATTGTTACTTGCTGCATACCAGCTATTTAACAGGCGCTAGAATTAGTGACAAAACTCCTTTTAGCCTTTCTGGTACACTCTCTGTTATACAATCATTTAATTAAATTACTCTTTTGGGTATAAATGAGGCCATTGTCACCACAATAGTCGAGTGTACAAAGTGAGACATAAACGACAATGCACTGCTTTTCCACGCTAAACCCTGGATAGAGCTTCAAGTTTTTTTTAAAGTACACAGTTTTATTGTTTCAATTCTGCACCTCTACATTAGCACATATTTTAAAACTGCACCCAAGGTCAGATCTAAGTTGGTGATAGGTGGAGTACCGAACACCTTGAGCAAGTGAGATAAATGCCACTTGACCCCTGTGATTGGTAACTTTTTGTTGGCTAGTACTCTAGTAGACTGAGCCCTACTAGCTGTTACAATTATGAAAAAGAATTCTGTTTTCCCGTTTTATTGCACTACCCCGCTCCCCTGTTTTTCAGTCTTGGCCGTAAATTGTTCTTTTAAGTCAAAGAACAATGTCGTTTCTAGCTGGCGGCATCCGTAGGTGTCCCAGCTGAGTTAAATAGTAGATAGGAGTGTCTTTAAAGCCCCTATGAACTTGACATGTTTATTCATAATGTAATTTTCATAGGAAGAGTTTCAGGCCAAAATAGTTAAGAGGGAACCTTTTTACCACCGGAACACTGCAGGAATGCATTGCTTGAAAATGGGGAATACTGTTGTGATTGCACCATGCATATTTCTCTCCCAATTGTGGAGTGTGATATATGCTGGCAATACAATTGTTTTAGAAGTAATTCTTCCTACAAAGTGCTGCCTGTGGAGAAATGTAGTTTATGTGTTTAAGCCATACCCTTAATTACATAGGCCATTCATGCCCCTTTTAGAGACCCCCCCTTTTTCATCCCTCTTAAAACCCTGATGCCAAGCTCTTTCATTTCTAGTGCTTTGCCTTTGCAGCAGTTTTAAGATGATCTTAGAGTTTCCCCTTGCTCAAATGGGTGTAATTTCTGATATTTCGATGCTTCCCTTATCTTTATTGCTTGAATTTGCTCGGCAGAAAATGTCACTCATAGTCATTGAACTGTCACTCATAATTACACTGAAATTTTGAGAATGTCACACATAGCAACCTGAAACCCTGTCATAGTCGCTGAAATGTCACTCATAGTTACACTGAAATTTTGAAAATGTCACACATAGCAATCTGAAACCTTGTCAGCTGTGTGTGCGCGTTTTAAGTCTCTTGTGTAAATATCCTTAGAAATTTGACAAGATAACCTCACCATACTGAAAGCACCTGTACTCAACTATTTACCCCAAAATACATGCATTTAGGGGGGGTGTAAAGCCCCCCCCCCTGAAGCCACGCCCCTGTTTGGGCAGCTGATTTAGAAATCTGCGATTTTTTTTCTATGGTTCGAAAAATTCTCCAAGCGATAATACTCACCCCTCAGCGACGTAACTGTAGTGTAGCTGCACGTATTGATCGCCTTTTTGCCGGAGCAGCGGCTCTGACTGACGTGTTTATTCGTCTCCCTGGGTAATGACTTGACAAATCCCTCCATTAAGGAGCTGCGGCCCCGCTTTCCTGCAGAGGCGCAGTACTTCCCTTTTGCACATTCACCGCTCTACAGCCAGAGGGCGCCAGTCGCACTTTCTCTCCTTCCCTCAAAAGGAGATGTCAATGCGAAGCTTGGGGATGTTTTTCCAGGAGATTATGCTAATGCAGAGAGACTCTTCATATCGAGGACAATGGAAGACTTTTTTAATTGGTTTTGATTGGGCACATAATTTGCTTCTGTTTGAATGCGCGGCTCTGACATCCAGTGGGTGCTTCTGCATAACTCGCTTCAACCATGGAAGGCGAAGCAGATGCCGGCACAGTTTCTACACACGCATCCTCTCGGAAGGATGGAGGCTGAACTGTTGACACTGAAAAAAAATGTTATATATTTTTTTTGCACTGGTTAATCGAAGGAGAACAACTACACAGTTTGAGTCTGTTTGTCTACTAATTATGGAGCCTCTAAGGGGCTTGCATGTAAATTTCTGATGATTAAAGTCCTCCTGCATATTTTGTGTTCTATGTTAAACTGATGTGGCAAAAATTACAAAATGTTAAACTTATTATGAAAGTGAAGTAATAATTAGCTCCGTGCGTGTTCTTTTGTATTTTTTCTCCTCGCACGGTAGCGCATGAACTGGCAGAGACTCCCTTACCTCCTTCACACACACTTTGCTTACTTCACATTGGTTTTCTTTTTTGTTGGAATAGTTACGTGCTGTTTTTATATCATCGACTTTTTCTCATTTTCTTTGATTAAATTCTTTCAGTTTGATTTCCATGTCTTTACCCTATTGGGGTGAAACTCTTTATGACATTACTATACCAGAAACAAAGGGGCAGATTTACAAGCCCCTTGTGTGTAACTATTCCCACGTTAAAAGTGACGTAAAAATGGGGCAAGAAGCTTGTAAATCTACCCCAAAGGGGTTCTGGGTTACTCCCTTCACACCTTCATTCGTAGTTAGGAAGAAGAAACAGTTTTTTTCCTTCAGTTTTTAGCCCCGAAATATGTGCTTTTTACTGGTCAAATATTTATTCAAGTTAAAGCCTCAACAAATTTATCACTGTTTTTACTTTCAGTGTTTTCTCCGTGAACGTGAAAACATTAGCTTTAACATATGTTTGTTGGAGCGATAGCTTTGCAGACTAATTCAAATTTGGTGTTAACTTTACATGACTACATTACCAATAAGTTTTACACTTCACAGGTAGCAATCAGGAGTATTGAAACTGTATTGCGAAAACATATATGTGGGAGGGACACAACACACAAGTCTGATCAAGAAAGTAGCAAAGGGCCTCATTTAGAACTGGCATAATTTAAACATCCTCCAATTTTTGGAAGAAGTGTAATATCCTCTGCTAGAGTATATTCTCAGTTTGGAGAATGCAGTGCTGGAATTACCACATAGGAATGGTATTACGGAGGTCATTTTGTCAGCAAATTATCCATCAGGGGATGATCTGGAAATGCTTCACAGGTGAGACGTCACAGTTTGAAATGACCAATCTACTCTTAACTTCAGCTGATCCATGTTTGGATGTCATTTTTTGTCACATTCCTTTAGTGCAAATCGTTTTCAGAGCATTTTGCTCTTATGGAATTTTTGTCTTCATTCTGTTATAGTTTTTAGATAATTGTTAATATATAGTAATGCCTGTTTCTATGCCATGCAAATCGGCAGTCAATAGAAATTATAGAGAGGGAGGTAATGTGGTTTCTCAGAGGTTATATTTGTCAGAATTTTGATAACAAAATTATTGTCTGCCATAAAATATCGTGGCCTACATATTGTATATAAAAACATTCTATTCAGTGTATATTTTCATAAAATAAACTCAACAAAGCTATATGTGTTTGTAAAAAACATTTAGTTTACAATATTTTGTCATACAACATGTAGGCCACAATATTCTTGTACCATCCTTTATCTAACTTCACGCAATCAGTCCTAGTGGTGAAGTGGGGGTTAGAACTCAAGCCCAACCTATTTATAATACTACTAACCAGTAAGATAAGCACTCAGGGCCTCATTTACGGCATTATGGTATAGGGCAGCGCAGCAAACCTCCTTGCTGGCTGCCCTACGCCAAAGTGAAAGGGCAAGAATGCATCGTACTTAAGCAATAGGTAATTTCTGCTTGCGTTGTCACAGTTTTTGCAGCTTAGCGGCAATGTAATTCCAGACAGGATTGTTTCTGCGGGCAGGGTTGTTTTTGTGCAGGAAGGCGCCCCTTCCTGCACCAAAACAATCCTACGAGGCGTTTTCCTCTTTCTCTCTGTGCTGCAGAATACTGTACACAGGGAAAGGGAAAAAACAAGGAGAAATTAACATATTTCTCATTGTTACGCCTTACCTCGGGAGGCATACGGATTTGCCACTTCCCCAGGTTTACATCACTTTGTAAATCTGGGGCAGCGCCAAATGCCATGGGTGGTACATGGAAAACCCCATGCAACGTCCATGGAATGCCTCCCGGGCTCAGAGTAAGGATGCAGCGATTTGCGGTGCGTTGCCTTACTCATGATTTATGAGGCCACTCAAAACCACACAGGGTGGCTTTGTGGGGCTTTATTAAATCATTATAAAAGCCCTGCATCATACTTGCACCACTTTACATGGTGCAAACGTGACAAAGAGCTCTCATAAATAAGTCTCTCACTTATCCATGTAGGAGCAGAAGATAGACTCCATTACACATCTGTGCCACGGGAGGCATTAGGGGCTGGGTGTCTTGTAAGAGAGATACCTTGGTGTAGACCTATGCTAGCCTTTGCTGTGGTGGGACCACTGCTGAGCATAGTGCGAGACTGCCTGGCAATGGGGAGGTATTGCGAAACGACATTTTTGAGTGTGCCTTGAAGAGGAAACCATCTTCAGCACATTTGTCACTAGAGAAGTGTTTGCAAGGAAGAGCAAAAAGCATAGTAGGTCTACAGGAAAAAGCTGGTGCACTCATTTACTTGAGGCAAGAACAGAGGAAGTGGAGGAAAACCTTGAGGTCATAACACAAGAAGCAGGAGAAATCCACTAAGCATAGGTGTGCTGGGACAAACTGTACCACAATGACATTACAGGAAGGTTACAGGCAGACTTCTTGAAGACAGCTAAATCACCCCTCTTATTGTAGTCTCAGACATTCTGAAAATGCTGCCCAAAGACGGATACGAGGATGAACAAGTGGCTTAAGAAGTGGTGAGAAGAAGGACTGCGACCCGCTGGATGGGGAGCATTTTTCATAGGTAGAAGAGTATTTATAACAAGCATTTGCAATGCAATAGGTCTCGCATTAGGAAAGTTTGAGCTATTGGTATTGTAAATGACCAATTTTTTATTTATGTGTTGGTTTTGAAAATAGCGAAATTAATAGCGTTGTCATTTACAATGCCAATAGTTATAACTTTCGCAAATGTGACACCTATAGCATTTGTAAAGCAATATGTGTTGTATTTACGTGACTTAGATGTATTGATATTACAAATAACAATGGCTTTTAATTTTTTTAAATAATTAATACTTAAATAAAAGTTATTGTAATTTATAATGGCAATAGCTTAAATTTTTTTAAATAACTTTTGTGAAGATTATGTTCAGTGTATTTTATTGTGACGAAAATCCAAGAACAGAAGTGAAATATTAACATCTTTTTGTGACATTTGTAATAAAGCTTGAAACATTGAGAGAACATATTTGAACCAGTTGTTGTTGAATGGTTGCACAGATCGATGCTGTGGTGGCGCTGAGTGATGTTGTGGTGGCGACGAGTGATGCTGTGGCGTTCAGTGATGCTGTGGTAGCGCATAGTGATGTTGTGGTGCCCCTGAGTGATGCTGTGGTGCAGGCGCGGCCCGTGGAGGGAGTTCCGTGGGGCAGGTAGGCGGGGCGGGGGAGGGGGAGGGTGGGGGGTGGTAAACAGCGGAATATGGATGATTGCAGGTAAGTAAACAATTAAATTAAATAAACTAATTTCGTTGCGTGCAGCGATGTGCCATGAGGTTCCTGGCGTGATAGCAGGTACTGTCTCCTGATTCCAGCCATCACGCAACCCTAAGGAGCAAGCCCTATACCTAATCCGGTACGGCACTCAAACAATCCCCAACCTTGGATACAGGAGCGTACTGAGGAGAGCGGCGGCTGCCCACTCCCTCCATTGCCTCCAGGACAACCATTCATGTTGTTATCGCTACTTACAGAGGCACAAACAAGTTCTGAACCAGGCAAATGTTATTTTCTAGTCTGATGATGATCCCAGGTTACCTGAGCAAGGGATCGAAACGTCGACATTTCTAAATAGAGCCACAAATGTCCATTGTGCTTAACTGTTGTGGTATCACATACATACATACATACATACATACATACATACATACATACATCTATTTTTGGTCAAAACTTGCTGTTATTTAAAACTGAATGCAGGTGGCCAAAGCTCAAAGTCTTTGCCTGTATTTCTGTTTTGGTTCGATTGTCTGTATTGTTACCCCATTCTCCCACACTTCCCGGTTCTTAAAAGGGACAGGCTTGTGCCTCACTATTTATGCTGTTCTAAGTATTTCTGACTTTATTTTCTCCATTGTAAAAATAAAACTCCATTGTCTGGCTGGACACTGGATGGCTAGAGTAACCCATTGTTGGTTATATTCTAATTATTTTGTGTACATTATTATTTGCTTAGGACCTTTGTTCCTTGAAATAGGTCCAATATTGTCTGCCCTTGTGTCTGTGCCCGTTTTTCTGTCCTTTATCTGACTACTTGTTTTTATGCCTTGTAATTGTTATTTTCTGTCTTTTTTGATTAATTTGCCTGTGTTTTTTTATCGTGTTCCTGTGCCCTTGTTGTGTCTGCCGTGCCCGTTTCGCCACTTTTCCCTCTGCTGATGCCCCCAGGGCACCTCCCCCTGCCGGTTCCCGCTCCTGTTTCCCAGCTGATCTTCCCTCCCCCTTCCCTATTTAATGGCGGCCGTTGATCGGGCTTGCGAGCAAGACCTCTGACCTCCTGGTCAGGGTCTCTGCCCTCCGCCCCAGCAGCACTGTTGTTTTGCCGCTGCCCCCTACACCTCTCTAAGTAGGTAGGTGTTTGAGACCGTCTTCCACCCGCAGGCTCCTGCGTGCATCTCATCCCTGGTGGTCCAGTGGGAGAGCCTTGCTCCACTGTTGTCTGACCTTGTGTCTGTGCCCTTTTTTCTGTCCTTCATCTGTCTACTTGTTTTTGTAATTGTTACTTTTTGTCTTTTGTTATTATTTTGCCTGTTTTTTATTGTGCCTATTTCGCAGCCCTTTCCCTCTGCTGCGGCCCCCGTGGTCCCTCCCCCCTGACGGACCCCGCTCCCGTTTCCCAGCTGATCTTCCCTCCCCCTTCCTTATTTAATGGCAGCCATTGCTCTGGCATGCGAGCAAGACCTCTGACCTCCTGGTCACTCACGCTGCCCTTCGCCCTAGCAGCTCTGCTGTTGTGCCGCTGCCACTGCACCCTACACCTCTCTAGGTAGGTAGGTGTTCGAGGCCCCCTCCACACACAGCCTCCTACCTGCACCTCATCCCTGGTGGTCCAGTGGGAGAGCCTTGCTCTTCTGCTGGCCCAATGTTGTCCGTCCTTTTGTCTGTGCTAGTTTTTCTGTCCTTCGTCTGTCTATTTGTTTTCGTGCCTTGTAATTGTTATTTTCTTTCTTTTTGTATTAATTTGCCTGTTTTTTATTGTATTCCTGTACCTGTTCCCTTGTTGTGTCCTCCGTGCCTCTGATACTGCCTGTTCCCTCTGCTGCTGCCCCCGTGGCCCCTCACCCCTGCCGGTTCCCTCTCCTGCCTCCCAGCTGCGCTTCCTTCCCCCTTTCCTTTTATAATGACGGTCGTTGCTTGGGCGTGCGAGCAAGACCTCTGACCTCCTGGTCAGGGACTCTGCCGTCTGCCCCAGCAGCTCTCCTGTGTTGCCGCTGCCATCTACAGTCTCTAAGTAGGTAGGTGTTCAAGGCCCTCCTCCACCCACAGGCTCCTGCCTGCGCCTCATCCCTGGTGTTGCAGGGGAAGAGGCTTGCTCTTGTGCTGGTCTGCTGTTGTCTGTCCTTGTGTCTGTGCCCGTTTTTCTGTCCATCTGTCTACTTGTTTTTGTAATTGTTATTTTCTGTCTTTTTTTTATTATTTTGCCTCTTTTTTATGGTGTTCCTATACCTGTACAAAACAACAGTTGATGGACAGAATGCAGAACAATGTCATACATTCACCCCAGTATTTTGTATTGTATTTGTATTGGTTATTTATAGAGCGCAACTATCGCTCCGGAAGGAGCATCTTGGCGCTAGTAAAACAAAGTGCATACAATTGCGGGTATTGGGTTAGATGGCTGTCATTACGTACTCATCTGGAAGACTGAAGATCCAGGTTTTCAGATGTTTCCTGAACTGTTTTTCTTGAGTAAGCAGTCTAAGGTGTTTGGGCATCGCATTCCAGGCCTTGGAGGATAAGAAGGTTAGGGTCTTACCCCCCTTTGTTTTGAGGTTGAATTTGGTCAGTTTAATGAGGTTTTCTCCTGCTGATCGTAATGTCCTAGTTGGAGTGTAATGGGGGAAACGTTTAGTAAGGTACTTCGGGCCGACGCCATTGAAAGCTCGAAAGGCAACAATCAAGATTTTGAATAAGATCCTCTTGTGGAGGGGTAGCCAATGTAAGGTTTTTAGGGCAGCTGACGCTGAGGATCTTCTTGGCAATTTAAGGACCAGTCTGGCTGCCACGTGTTGTACACTTTGGAGTTTTTTTAGTGTAGTTTTCTTAACGCCAGCCATCAGGCCATTGCAATAATCCAAGCGTGCTAGGATTAGGGCTACAGTGACGGCTTTTCGTGAGTCAATGGGCAGGAAGTCAAAGAATTTCTTTAGGGATTTAATGATGCTAAAGCAACTTCCTGCGACATTCCTCACGTGTTGGTCAAATGAAAGCTCGGTGTCGAATAAAACCCCTAAGTTTCTTGCTGATGTCACAGTTTGTGGGGGAACAGGAGAGTCTTCAGGCCACCATTTGCTGGGACAGAAATATTGGGACTTTCCCATAGGAAGAATCTCTGTTTTACTGACATTGCATTTAAGATGGTTTTTGTCCATCCAGAGAAACACATCCTTCAAACAGTTCTTAAGGTTAAGCTCAGCATTGGTAGAGTTCTTCTCCAGAGGAACAATGAGCTGAGTATCATCGGCATACGATGTTACCAGTATGCCGTATGATTCAATGAGGGAAATGAGAGGGACCATGTAAATATTGAACAGGAGTGGGCTCAGAATAGAGCCCTGGGGAACTCCTGACATGATCTTTTTTTCCTTAGATAGGAAAGGGCCTAGAGCGATAGTTTGTGATCTCTCCGTCAGAAAAGAGGTAATCCATGACAGTACTACCCCTGAGATTCCGATATCTCTAAGTCTCCCTATCAGTATTGTATGGGAGATGGTGTCGAACGCCGCTGTGAGGTCTAATAGGATTAGGACGGCGTTCTTTCCTTGGTCCTGCAGGATTTTTATGGAGTCGGAGAGTTCGATCAAGGCTGTTTCTGTGGAGTGGCTAGGTCTAAAACCCGATTGTTGAGGGTGCAAAATATTGTTGGTCTCCACGTACCTTTTTAGTTCTTTATGTACCATCTGTTCTGTAATCTTGCCCAGAACTGGGAGAAGTGATATTGGGCGTAAGTTGGCCAGCTCTGTGGGGGGTTTGTTGGGTTTCTTCATTAGTGGTTTTACGACTGCCTGTTTCCATTGGCGAGGGACTATGCCTGTATTAAGAGAGGTATTTACAATATTGTTTATCAAAGGGTTGACCACTTCTATTGCCTGATGGAGAATTCGTGGGGGGCACGAATCAGAAGGGGCACCTGATTTGCAGGCGAGAATTACTTCCCTGGAGAGGTCGAGCGATACTGGTGTGAAGGTGTTAAGATTATCAGTTATATTTGCTCCTTGGTGAAAGGGAGTTAAGGGCTGGTCGACTTTAGGAATTGGGAAATCTTTTTGTATAAGATCGATCTTTTCCACAAAGAAGTCTGCAATTTGGTTGCAGAGCTCTAAAGAGGGTGGAATTTCTGGCTGTAGGAATTTTGGGTGCGTAAAGGTCTTTACGATGGAAAATAATGTTTTTTGTTTTTGTTTTGCTTCCCTTATAGCATTAGTGTAGTAATCCTTCTTAGCAATTTTAATAGAGGCTAGGTATATTTTCCTCTGTTGTACATAAAGGATTCTGTGGGCAGAATCATAGGATTTGCGCCAGTTGCGTTCCCCTTTCTTGCATGCTAAGTGGAGCTCTGCTAGTTCTGGTGTAAACCAGGGGGCACTCTTCTTTCCTCTTTTTTCCATTTTGCGGGGATGTTTTGGTGGAACACGTTGTGTGATCTCTTGCTGCATCCAGTCATGGAAGTGTATTGAGTCTAGTTCTACATTGCCAGACAGGTTAGGAGTCTGATTCTGTATTATGGGTCGAAGTTTAAAACTGTCTTCGACCTTAGTCCAGTTTATACTATTTACTGCCTGTTGATTCAATTTTGATGAGTTAGGGGGGCGTGTAATTTTGATGTTAAAGGGTATCAGACTATGATCTGTCCAAATTTGTGGAATGGGAGTGTGGACATTCAAAAGGGGAAAGTTCGAACATATCCCATCCAGGATATGACCTGCTTGATGTGTCTGTTTGGTTATCTTTTGCTGTAGATTGAAGATCTCTAGAATTTGGTGGAAGGTAAGCACCTGGGTGTCTATATTGGATTCCAGATGTAAATTGAAATCTCCCAAGAGTGTGAAATGAGGGTAACGGAGAAGGAGCTGGCCTAGGGAGTCGCTCAGTGACTCTAAAAATTTAGTTGTGGATCCTGGTGGGCGGTAAATTAGTCCTCCTGAGAAGGAGGTGGTGTCGTTTAATTTGATGGAGAATCCAATCCCCTCAGAACCCTGCAGAGAGTCTAAGTTAAAAGTGTGGCATTTTATATGGTTTCTCAACACCAAAGCAAGACCTCCTCCTCTTCCCTTCGGTCTGTCCTGCCTAACAATAGTCCACAGAGATCTGGGCCTAAATCCATCGTTTTTTTGCACTCCACACCACCCCAGTTCAGACAATGCCATATGCAAATCAGCCTTGACCCTGTGCCTCATGAGAACAGTCCAGCCCGAACTGCCAAGCCAAGTATTTCCTGGACCGGAATCAAGCATCCTAGGACCGGTTTCTGGCTTCCTATACCTGTGCCCTTGTTGTGTCCCCAGTGCCCGTTTCGTCGCCCTTTCCTGCCGCTGTTGGCCGTGCGACCTTTCCCCCTTATGGTTCCTGCTCCTGCCTCCCATCTGCGCTTCACTCCCCCTTCCCTATTTAATGGCGGCCATGCCGAAGGTGCGCCAAAGGCAAGCCCGCCTGCACCTGTCGGCGATCCGACCACAGCTAGCGCCAGGTTCCCTGGCTCTCCAACCACCGACCCCCACGACCCAGCTGCCCTCCACGCACTCAAACCCAGAAGGAACAAGAACTGCCAGCTGTCTACGGCGAACACCACCCATGGCCAGTTCTTCTGCCGACACTGCTGACAATCCTTTACCATCCTACGCACCCCTACGGCTGCTGCCCACACCACCGCAAGCCCTGAGGTGCATACTCCTCAACGTGCACAGACACCCTATAGAGATCAAACCTCTTCAACACCCTATCGCCAGATGTCACCTTCTTTACGGAAACCTGGACCATTGGATATAAATGATCCAGGAGAAGAACTGCCCCGACAGTCTCAGGAGGAGGACTCGCCATCACACACAAAAGCTCCCTCCGACTTACCACCTCCAGCACGAGTGACTCCCAATCCACCACCGAATACCTCCATTTCCAGAACCAGACACGCCACCGGAACGACCCTACGGTGCACCCTCGCCTACAGACCTAGGACCTCGAACCTTGTTCACCACTACCATCACCGACCTCATCTCGCCCCACGCCATTGCCTCCATAGACTACATACTCATCAGAGACCTCTATTTCCACCTCAAAAACCTCAGAGACCCCAACTCCGCCACCCTCCTGGACAACCTCGCCAACCTCAAACTGAAACAGTTCATCACTACCCACATCCACAAGGCAGGACACGCCCTTGACCCCATCTTTGCAGGAGGGAACAACAGCCACTTCAGCCATACCGCCCAACACCCCTGGACGGACCACCACTGTTTGCACTTCTCTTTCAACACTGCCACAGCTCACAAACCCACACCACTCCCACCATGAAGGAACTTGAGCGAGATCACAGAGGAGCACCTCAACTCCACCCTCACCCACGATTTCCCTCCCACCTGGACCACCAACTCTGAAGCCAAAGATCTACACTGGTGGATCACCAACTGCGCAGACAAGCTTGCCCCACCGTGAATTCGCCAAACCCCCCAGCAAAGCCACAGACGTCACACCCTCCCAGGACCTCTGCAACAAGCTTGACTCCTTCTTCCATCTTAAAATCAAGGCCCTCTATGACAACTTCAGTGAACAGACTCCATAAACCACTCCTTCCCCCAGCAACGACAGCAAGCCTACCATCGTCACGTGGACCCTGGTCATCATGGAAGACACCGCAACGACCATGAAGAGCACTTACTCTGGAGCCCCCATGGACCCCTGCCTGCCACACCTCTTCCACAAAGCCGTCGCCACCATAGCACCCAAGCTACGAATCTGGCATATTTCCTGGATGACTGGAAATGCGCAGAAGCCCCTCCTCAAGAAACCCTCTGCAGACCCGACGGACCTGAAAAACTACCAATGCATCTCTCTCCTTCCTTTTGCGGCCAAAGTCACAGAGAAGATCATCAACGCCCAGCTGACAAACTTCATTGAGGCGAACACCATCCTCGACCCTTCCCAATCCAGATTCCACAGCAACCACAGCACAGAGACCGTCCGCCTCACCGCCACAGACAACATCTGCACGCTCCTCAACGAAGGCCTCACCGCGGCACTCATCCTACTAGACCTCTCCTCATTCTTCAACACCGTCTCCCACCGCACTCTCACTGCAAGACTCCACGATGCCGGGATACAGGGAACCGCCCTCGACTGGCTCCGCTCCTACATCGCCGGCAGAACCCAAAGGATCAGACTTCCGCCTTTCCTCTCTGAACCCACAGATCAACTACGGACTACCCCAAGGATCATCGCTCAGTCCCATGCTCTTCAACACCGGTGAGTAGTGTGCTTCACAATTCCCTGATTGATTGGTTGATTGACAGGTTTGAATCCTGGTGGGTCCACTCAGCCTTTCATCCTTCTGAGTGCCATTGAAATGAGTAGCAATGAACATCTGCTATTTCATCGTCAAGATATCAATCAATCTAACAATCAATCAATCAGGTATTTGTAAAGCTTGCTACTCACCCGTGAGGGTTTCAAGGTGCTCGGAGGAGGGTGTGCAGCTCCGATTCAGCCAAAGAGCCAGGTCTTTGAGGCTCTTCCTCAAGGTGTGCAGAGTGGGGGAACATCTGATGGTGAGTGGGAACACGTTCCAGGTTTTTGCTGCGATGTAGGAGTAGGCTCCCCCACCCGCTCTGGCTCTGTGGATGTGAGGGGTTCGGCGAGGGCGAGGTCGAGGTCGGCGGAGCAAAGGTTTCTAAAATACCCGTCAGGGTGAATGTGCGCTATACAAATAGCCATGCTGTGTTATGATCTAAGAAAGATATCAGTTCTGGAAATGAGTGGAATTCTTTAGAGAGCACCAAATGATTCCTTTTAATTGAATATTTGACCTGGCGTTATTTGTGAACAGCTCCATTACTGAGGTCAGCGCTTAATTTGTGCCAGTGATTTCTGGTGCTCGGCACCAGCACTTAATTGTAAACACTGGCGCTTGTGACAGTCTGCCACAAAGTGGCACTGTCTGGCTAGTTTAAAGACGTCCACAACAACAGTCAATTATAAATTCAATATACTCTAAAAATGACTATTACCTGCCACCCACACCATTGTTTGCCAGGCTTTAGGGGCCTGGACTAGTCCGTTTTGTCACACTTGTAGGAGTGTGACAGTAGTTGTGTTGTTAATATCATTAGCAGCATGGCAGGGACAATGTGTGATGCAAGCTTCAGTGGTCTCCTGACGAGAGCCCTAGCACTTATTTTTTTTTACCAATTAAGCATTGACTGGGGTTCTAAAGGGGCTAAGTTGGGAAGCCATGTTGTGTGCCTCTTTGAAGAAGAAGGAATCACTGAACAAGCCAAAGCCATCAACATCATATCACAAAAGGAGTATCTTTTTTTTCAACAATTCACACCCTCGGACACCAGTATTGTACATACTCCCGAAGATCCATAAGGACCACACCAACCCACCAGGCCGCCCCATTGTTTCTGGTTGCGGGTCCATTTTGGAACCACTTGGCAAGTATATCGATGCCATCATCAAGGAGTTTGTGCCCATTACAGACACATTAATCCGGGACACCACTGATCTGATCAACACCATCGAGGACAGACCCTTTAACACAGAGACAGACCTGATGGTTGGATTGGACATAGAATCATTATACACGAACATTCCACACCATGAAGGTCTTGAGGTAATCAAAAACCTTCTTCTAACCAGACCCAGACTCACCCTGATCCCGACCGATTTCATTATGGACCTTCTACGGATTGCCCTTGAGAATAACTACTTTCTGTACAGAGACACATTTTATCTACAAGTCAAAGGGGTCTCCATGGGCGCTTGTTTTGCCCCGAATTTTGCTATTCTTTTTGTACATCATATGGAGGAAACACACATCCTTCACACCAACAACGCCTTCTGGAACAACATCGATCTCTGGCGTCGCTACATAGACGACATCCTTCTTCTCTGGAACGGAACAAGAGATACCCTGAATCCTTTCATTGATTGGCTTAATCAATCCCAAAACCATCTGAAATTCACCAGTGACTGTAAAAACAACAATCTGCCTTTCCTGGATGTAATCATACACGCAGAAGACGGGATACTAGATACATTCTTATTCCGCAAACCTATGGAGAGAAACACCCTCCTACAATACTCGAGCTACCACCGACGAGGATTGAGAGATGGCCGTCCCTACGGCCAATTCCTACGGATTAGAAGAAATTGTAAGTGGAACAAAGATTACTTTCGAGAATCCGATATTCTAGTCAACAAACTTATCATGAGAGGATATCCAAAACGCCTTGTCTCAAGAGCTCGCAAAAGGGCATGGTACTGCCACAGAGAACATCTCCTGACCCTTCAACCCAAAAAACCTATGAAAATAAACCCGTTTGTTTCCAAGTTCAGCCCATGCAGTAACCAAGTCTCCAAGATCATAAAGAAAAATTGGACAATACTACGCCCTTTCAAGCCTTTCGAAGAACAACCCATCTTCTCATACCAACGAGGAGATAACCTAGCTTCACACCTGGTACATGCTATCACATGGCCCGAGAACTCTATGGACAAACATACCATCACTGCGTCTTGGGGGCTTCCACCAGTGATTGGACATTACAAATGCCAAAACTGCTGTGTTTGTGACCTCACCGTAAACACCAAAGAATTTAACTACAAAAACAGAACATACAAACTGAGAAACCACACCAACTTTAGATCACAAAACGTCGTCTACACAATCTAATGTCCCTGCAATTTCATCTATGTAGGTCAGACGACCCAGATGGTCAAGAACAGAATTATCCAACACAAAAGCCGCATCAATTGCAAAGTCGTCTCTGCCCCACTAGTCTCGCACTATTTGGAGAAGAACCATCAAGAAACTGACATCATCTGGCAGGTGATAGAACAAGTTACACTACCAACAAGAGGCGGAGACATCAAAACCCTCCTGAACAGATGCGAGTGCAAATGGATGACCTTATGTGACTCAGTAAATCAGGGCCTCAACACCATAGATGAATGGAACAGCACCTTTTCCATCTAACCTGCTCTAGATCTCATAGACTCTTTCCACCTTGCATTTATGCTTTCGAATTCTTACTGCTTTTCACTCACGATATTTCTCACTATGCCCTCCCCAATTATACATGTCTACTTCTTTCTCCCCTTATATACATGCCTCTTGACTACGTATCCATCTAGTCTAACGTATTGAGTTACCATACAGGCCTATTCCTGTCAATATATGAGTATGCATACATACCTGTCTTTTGTCTCTTCCCTCAAAATTGATTTGCTTTAAGCCACTGCTCCGTTCATTCAACTTAGATACAGTTTTTACATCTTATGTTCCCTGTACAACTGTAATTACATGCCCCTGTTGTGCTCATGACCATTTATTTCTACATGGTCACGCTATCTTGAATGTCCATGACCCTGTTTTAAATCTAATATGGATAGCACTACATCGTAACTTCTTCGGCACATTCACAAATTATTACCAGTTGAATTATATGTCAGTGGCACCCTTTCGTAAATTATCGACATTGTGTTGAACTTATGACCTATTATTTCTATACGGTCACGCTATTGTAATGTCTTATGACTTGTTTTAATCCACCAGTGACAGTGACACATCGTAATACCTTCACACACTCGCGATTAATTACCCATTGAAATGTGATTGATTGTTCACTCCACCATGTGTAATTTATTGACATTGTATTGCAATTCACTTCTTTCTTTTCCTTAAATCAACTGTACCGATGTCTTGCTTGATTGACCAATCCGTTCGCACCATCCCTCACTTACGTCATGACCCTCCGCTCACCACACCGCCTCTTTTGACGCGATACCATGACACAGACCATGCCCCTCCCATCCATGTTTCTCAGCCTATCCGGCCTTCTTTTCACAAGAGGCCAACCTCCTTGCCCTCCACGTGACGCGGCCACTCCCCCTCCAATTTCCTTTTTCTCTTCCCGAGTCCAAGTCGTGTCCTTGGCTATGCCGGATCGGATCGGACTCGTCCTCGCTGCTTTTTTCAGCAAGAGGTATGTCCACTTTAGCCCCATGCCCTAAGCCGAAACATTACCAATTTACTTCCTCGTAATTGACCCGCTTTCCCATTCCATGCAGATTGATTCTCCCTATTCTGATCACTTCCTGGATTGGATTCACCTACGCTACCCACGGAACCCCAGCCGCGGCCCTGAACTACTCAGCGTTCAGGTCAGTCATTGTCCATTCATGTTTTTGCCGCGTTCCCATCCCGTCAACTTCCATGACCAACTACCCCTTTCCTACTATTGCAGGCCAGCATTGCTCGCCCTGACGGGGTCGAGTTTTATTCTCCCCCCCCCCCCGGAATACCGCTGACCTATTCAAGTTCCAACAGGTACTCCCTCTCTTTCCCCGTGTTCTGTGCCCGCACTGTGACATGCACCGCGCCCTTCCCCCTGCCTCCGGCTTCTTTCACTGTTAAGCCACCTCCGACGGTTCACAATCTGCCACCATGACACATTATCCCATGTGCGCCTCTACCCACCACAGCTTATTGCCCCCTATTGCCCCCTAAGGCCTACACCTCCATACTGTGTTTGTATACAGATCAGATCTTCTGTTGGCAAAAGAGGGGAAAAACGGTTAGACAAAGGGACACTTTCACTATGTACATTGATCGGTTGCGATGTCTTTGTGATGGATCGAGTGACATGCTGGTTGGTAGGTACCGAAGGTCTAGCCTTAGATTGCATTATAAAATCACATGGTCCTAGGGTTAAGCCATGTTTCCCCCCGGCTAATTTATGTGTAGGAAAGTTAGTTTTTTGGGCCCCCCTTGGTGGATAAACGTAACCCACAGGTAGTGGTCTAATATCATTGTTAATTATGGGAGATCCATCCCACAACAGTTTATCAGCCACTCCTATAACTGAGAAGTTAACAACTATACAATCTCCTTTGATGTTCTTAATTCCATGTCCAACCCACCCTACCCTTCTGGCCATGATAATGTAAGGGGTGATATCTAGTTCGCCACTTGAGTATTGCTTGCACCATCCTTTCGTTTTATATAATAGATCTGTAGTAGACTCTCTCTCCTTCTGGAGCAGTGGTGGAACTCCGCATATCACTGCTACGTACGGAACTGCTTGAGGAGAAAGATGCAGTCTAGCAGTGTTGGTTGGACTGTGGTTGTGCAAATTATTATGGCTTATTACAGTTTTGCTCTGTGTGGTAATCTGAGAGATAACACCACCATTTGGCACACTGTCTGTGGCTAACGAGGAAGTTGGTGGGTCCGTAATATGTTGAGGTTGTACATTAGACGGAGTAGTTTTAGTTGTAGTGCAGTCCATTGGCTCCACAGTGTTAGGAACATTAGACTTGTGCTTGGTAGTATCTTTTGACAACTGCTCTTTAGCCCGAAAATCATTTATAAATGTGTCGATTCTCTCGCACCTTTTTAGCAGTCCTGTCAGACAACTGTTCAGGCAGTCCACGATGTCTTTGCCAATTTCTTCCAGTATTGGCTCAAGGCGAGCAGTCACCAAGTCCTCCAGTTTGTCCCCCATTATTAAACAAATATCTTTAACAAGATCCTGATGGTTGGGAATAGGGGTGCCTTTCTTTTCAATTATCTTAACTTTCTCTGTGGGACTGTTAGGGGTCTTCGACCGGCCCAGCTCCCCATTCTCAGTATGATGCTCTACTAAGTTTGTTATATTGGGGTTGTTGGGTGGCAGCTCCTCCGCCGGCGGAGTCACCGCTGAGGGGTGTTGGGAATGCTCAGTGTCAGTGACAATGGGGTTTGTATACAGTTTCTATACTGCCTCCAGTACTTCCCTGGTCCCGTTGTGACCATGGTTCTGTATAGACCACCTGACTGGCCCCCATTTACACTGGGTCAGACCTGCACCAATGTTAAGTCAAGCAATTTCCCTTATTCAATATTACTTTTTGCGCCCCAGTGGATACTCAATAGATCCAGTTACAGGCTCCACTCTGACCTGTACATTTTAGAGCTGCTCCCCCTCCGCGCTCTGCCACATCACCTTTCCCTGAGCGCCTGCGTTTCTCCTTCCTCTTCCACCACCCCTCACCATCTCTCTCCTCCCTTGTACAGCACCGTTTCCCCTTCAACCCAGTCCTGAAGATGATCCCAAATAATGAGGATCAAAACGTCGTCAACCGCTCAGTGCAATAAGAGGCGCAGCCCACAATGTGATTCATCCTGACTACAGTCAACCTAATTCAGAACTCAAGCTTCACGATTCAGCTGGAACCACATTATTTCTCATTCTCTCACTGTATATATCCAAGCACCATTCACTATGCGCCGTTTATGCTGATCATAATTGTCACTTGCGTCGCCACCCTGTCTATCACTTGCACACCTTAAGCACCAAGTACAATTTGGGTTGTGTTGTTATTTGTTTACCTACAGTGCTGCTACGACTGTAATTTGCCTAACTACTTCTATTTAAACATGATGCCATGAGCACATTTGAAATACTTATTGAATCTCCTTATTTCTGTTCAGATAATGCTTTTTGCATTTCTATTCTAATTGTCTTTCAATAATACCAGTTGGGATACTATATGTTTATTCCCATTACTGGGGTCAGCGCTTAATTTGTGCCAGTGATTTCTGGTGCTCGGCACCAGCACTTAATTGTAAACACTGGCGCTTGTGATAGTTTACCACAAAGTGGCACTGTCTGGCTAGTTTAAAGACGTCCAAAACAACAGTCTATTATAAATTCAATATACTCTAAAAATGACTATTACTGTATAATTGAAATGTACATAATTGTTTGTGTTGTAAATAGTGTTTATAGGTGTGGCAGGGTATTCTCAGACATGAGTCCCTTGCTCACTGCTCCATCAGGATTCAAGCAAGCCGGGCCGAAGACGCCTGAAATGGCAGAAACCGGTCCCCGGAAGCTTGTCTCTTTTCTGGTGAAGAATTGGCTTGGTAGTTTGGTCTGCCCTGTTCCCATGATGCACTGGGCCAGGGACAGATTAATTTGCATATAGCCAGGTTCTGAGCTGGGATGGGGCAGTGAGCTAAATAACGGTGATGGATCAAGCCCTGATCTTTGGACTGGGTAAGAGTGGTCTGCTTAATTCAGACACTCTGTTCATCACCACCCCCTTTTCTGAATTGTTTTTGGCCACTATAGGTGTGGCAGGGTATACTCAGACATGAGTCCCTTGCTCACTGCTCCATCAGGATTCAAGCAAGCCGGGCCGAAGACGCCTGAAATGGCAGAAACCGGTCCCCGGAAGCTTGTCTCCTTTCTGGTGAAGAATTGGCTTGGTAGGTTGGTCTGCCCTGTTCCCATGATGCACTGGGCCAGGGACAGACTAATTTGCATATAGCCAGGTTCTGAGCTGGGATGGGGCAGTGAGCTAAATAACGGTGATGGATCAAGCCCTGATCTTTGGACTGGGTAAGAGTGGTCTGCTTAATTCAGACACTCTGTTCATCACCACCCCCTTTTCTGAATCGTTTTTGGCCACTATAGGTGTGGCAGGGTATACTCAGACATGAGTCCCTTGCTCACTGCTCCATCAGGATTCAAGCAAGCCGGGCCGAAGACGCCTGAAATGGCAGAAACCGGTCCCCGGAAGCTTGTCTCCTTTCTGGTGAAGAATTGGCTTGGTAGTTTGGTCTGCCCTGTTCCCATGATGCACTGGGCCAGGGACAGACTAATTTGCATATAGCCAGGTTCTGAGCTGGGATGGGGCAGTGAGCTAAATAACGGTGATGGATCAAGCCCTGATCTTTGGACTGGGTAAGAGTGGTCTGCTTAATTCAGACACTCTGTTCATCACCACCCCCTTTTCTGAATCGTTTTTGGCCACTATAGGTGTGGCAGGGTATACTCAGACATGAGTCCCTTGCTCACTGCTCCATCAGGATTTAAGCAAGCCGGGCCGAAGACGCCTGAAATGGCAGAAACCGGTCCCCGGAAGCTTGTCTCCTTTCTGGTGAAGAATTGGCTTGGTGGTTTGGTCTGCCCTGTTCCCATGATGCACTGGGCCAGGGACAGACTAATTTGCATATAACCAGGTTCTGAGCTGGGATGGGGCAGTGAGCTAAATAACGGTGATGGATCAAGCCCTGATCTTTGGACTGGGTAAGAGTGGTCTGCTTAATTCAGACACTCTGTTCATCACCACCCCCTTTTTTGAATCGTTTTTGGCCACTATAGGTGTGGCAGGGTATACTCAGACATGAGTCCCTTGCTCACTGCTCCATCAGGATTCAAGCAAGCCGGGCCGAAGACGCCTGAAATGGCAGAAACCGGTCCCCGGAAGCTTGTCTCCTTTCTGGTGAAGAATTGGCTTGGTAGTTTGGTCTGCCCTGTTCCCATGATGCACTGGGTCAGGGACAGACTAATTTGCATATAGCCAGGTTCTGAGCTGGGATGGGGCAGTGAGCTAAATAACGGTGATGGATCAAGCCCTGATCTTTGGACTGGGTAAGAGTGGTCTGCTTAATTCAGACACTCTGTTCATCACCACCCCCTTTTCTGAATCGTTTTTGGCCACTATAGGTGTGGCAGGGTATACTCAGACATGAGTCCCTTGCTCACTGCTCCATCAGGATTCAAGCAAGCCGGGCCGAAGACGCCTGAAATGGCAGCAACCGGTCCCCGGAAGCTTGTCTCCTTTCTGGTGAAGAATTGGCTTG
Source organism: Lissotriton helveticus (assembly GCF_964261635.1). Classification (NCBI taxonomy): domain Eukaryota; kingdom Metazoa; phylum Chordata; class Amphibia; order Caudata; family Salamandridae; genus Lissotriton; species Lissotriton helveticus. Next base: position 1,313,676,893 of record NC_136068.1, read on the forward strand.
GTAGTTTGGTCTGCCCTGTTCCCATGATGCACTGGGCCAGGGACAGACTAATTTGCATATAGCCAGGTTCTGAGCTGGGATGGGGCAGTGAGCTAAATAACGTTGATGGATCAAGCCTTGATCTTTGGACTGGGTAAGAGTGGTCTGCTTAATTCAGACACTCTGTTCATCACCACCCCCTTTTCTGAATCGTTTTTGGCCACTATAGGTGTGGCAGGGTATACTCAGACATGAGTCCTTGCTCACTGCTCCATCAGGATTCAAGCAAGCCGGGCCGAAGACGCCTGAAATGGCAGAAACCGGTCCCCGGAAGCTTGTCTCCTTTCTGGTGAAGAATTGGCTTGGTAGTTCGGTCTGCCCTGTTCCCATGATGCACTGGGCCAGGGACAGACTAATTTGCATATAGCCAGGTTCTGAGCTGGGATGGGGCAGTGAGCTAAATAACGGTGATGGATCAAGCCCTGATCTTTGGACTGGGTAAGAGTGGTCTGCTTAATTTAGACACTCTGTTCATCACCACCCCCTTTTCTGAATAATTGTAACTATTGGCAAGGAATGAAGGATGTGTCTTGGTTTGAAGGGACATTTTAAACAATTAGTAAATGAAAACAAAAAAAGAGGGGAGATGGCAAGGCTTTTGTAGATTATTACCAAGTTATTGCTTCAGTTCCATTGCTGTTTTTCGTGCCAATGTAGTTATGGAGGGTTTGGTGCTGCATTATAAAGCATTCCTAGAAGAAACAGTCCCTTGAACTTTTATTGTTGTGCTTTCAATAAAGTTTAATTATATTTTTTTCAAAAGTGTAGTCTTGGAGTTTTTCGAATTTATTTTTACCTTCTATACTTATGTTGTGTGCTCTGTCTATATGGGAGAGGAGGTGGAGTTACGGCCAGATCTGCTGGCTTTGGATTTGTTTAACCGAGTTCCAGTCTCAGCGTCCCTCAATAACTGGTGATTTTGGTAAAATCCTTTAATCGTGTCTAAAATGATGAATGTGGCCTTGTGTAATGTCAATAGTGCTCATGTAAAGCGAGCCAATACCTCCGGGTCCAGTTAGCGCTGTATAGAACTGCAAACAAAAATAATAATAGGTTTTGAACTAATTCCCTGGACTCTTTGACACCTTCTTGTAATTTTGTATTGCATGATGCACTTATTGAGCGGCTATCTATGCCTTGAAATGAAATGAAATGAAAAAAGGTTTTATAACCCTTGTCTTGTTGAATTCTGATTTGCTGTCAAGGTTCTCTACTTAGAGACAAGCAGAGGTGTAACAAAACTTGAGGGGGCCCCCCTGCAAAGCACAATGAGGGCCCCCCCAGCAGCTAGGCCCACCACCTACCACCGTCCACCAATTAGTTATCACTAATCTGCATCTCACATGGGAGTCACGGAGGGCCACGAGAAGGGTGCGCTGAGTTGTTTTACAGGGTCTTTATGGCTGTACAAATGAGCTGTGGCCCCCACACGACAGAACGTGCATGGCATGTAAAATGTCACCCTCTTACAAACAGATGTTAAAAAAATAAATTGCGCTCCTCAAACACAGAGTGTCTTGTGTGTGAGTGCACGTCAAAATAAGTGCACAGAGGATTGTTTACACGATCCTCCGCAGACGTGATCATAGTGAGTGATTACGGGTGTCTGACCTTGCAGGTTATATGGAGATCATACAGGATCCTCATCAGCTAATTCGGACGCTAATCATCACTTCTCCTGTTTAAACTGCTCTATCTGCGCTCTTAATCCCAGCGCGAACGTTACAGAGTAACTGCTTTATTTTGGGATTGTTTCACTCAACTCGCACCACACGTGTTGTTTTACAAGGTTATCCAGCTTGCACGCTCCCATGGTGCATATGTAGGACCGCTGAAGGATTATGATGGCTTGGGGGACTCTACACAGCTGCAGGTGCCCACGCGCCACTGATGTAAGACACAGCAAATCAGCAGAAGCGCGCGGGACACCCCATTGGGGTAGCTGCGCGCTATATAAAACAAAACAAAAAAAAAAAAATAGTAGGCACCTGATGCAACAGGTGTCAGCCCTCTTTCTCCATCGGTCTTTTCAACCGCCATTCACATTTTGTTTCCACCCACCAGCATGGGTTCCCACTTCAGGCACCGGTTCTCTTGATTTGTGAATGTTTCTTTTTCCTGATCAGGTGCACATTTACCTAAATTATGCACCATGTGTCAGGGCAGATGGGCCAATATGTTACTTTGCAAATGCTTTTTGTTTCTATTCTTTTCCTTTTCGAATTTTTAGCCACCTTTATGTGCTTCCATGTTGCAGTAATTCAAAGTCAATAGTACATTTATCTTAGTGCCAACAAAAATCATATTTTCCTGTGATACGTATTAAAATTAGGAGGGTTTCTATACCTGTTTAATTCCACCTGCCTGCTATGAAGCAGCAATAATGTTCTGTTAAAAATATACATCATATTTAGGCAACATGTCTCTTTATATTTCTGGCATAGAATTCCGATAAAAAAAGATACAACTAGCTATCATATCAGCTTGTCATGCCAGGCCTAATGTCTTTGCCAATGCTTGTTTCAGCATAGCTATGAATGAACTACTCCTACAAATCTACAACATGCTGTGGCACGTGTAACGCTTTGAAATGGGCTCCTACTCCGTCTCTATTGTATAAATGCCAATACATGCATAACATTTTCAGGAATTAACCACACAATTAATATCAGCGGCAAAGCTCTCAGTTTTCATAGGTAAGTAACACATGCAGTCCAGAATTTTTTTTTGCATTCTGTGACTTGCAGTCTTGTTATGAAGGAGCATTTTAATGTTTGCATATTTCAGTTCCAGTAGAAGACAAAAAGTATATACTAAAAACAGGGCTACATTTTTTCTCATATAGCTTAATATTGAGTGAACAAAATTGTTTAACAATGCACAAAGGGTACCCACCACGCATTAAAAAATGTGTAGCACACAATTCCGTTTTAAAATGGTACCAACTTGGAATTAAGGACAGCATGGGTTAATGATTTTAACATATATTGTGCCGTGATTTTCACCCATTTTATCTTCAATAGCTCGCAGCTGAGTGTAATTGGACAAGATTTATTTCAGAAGTGCTCTTGCACAAAGGCCTGAAAGGGGGAGGGGGCGAGGTTTACACACCTCCGTGCAAACAGCCTTGGGCAGCTCCAGACATATAGGAGTCATGGACTCAGGGCTAGATGTATTCTACTATCCACCCGGCAAACAGATAGGGGAACATCTTCCACTCTCATACCAGGGCCCCAGAGCTACCCAGCTATGCCACTGGACGGGGGACTGGTGGAAAGAACTAATGAGGCAGGAAAAGGGGACAATTTCCATATCGATAAGTGACAGTGCCAACACGCAGGGCCGTTAGGTAACTGCAGCAGTTGTCAGGGTTATTGGTGAGTACATAAGCCCGACTGTTTTATGCCGCCCCTTGCACCTACTAGCACAAAATGCCACTGACACCATACTGGGGCACACACGCCTCTTTCAAGGGCAGAGAGTGGTCACTCACCTGCACCTGCTCGACGCTCCCAGAGGCCGAGGCTCCGTAGCACTGCCGCCTGTGCCATGATTATTTGCAGCGCGTCTCCGCAGCACTGCCTCAATCTAGCCAGCCGCCTGTGGTGTCCCAGTCAAGGCCTAAACATGGAGGACACAGGACACGTGTGTTGTAGTTGGTGGCAGTAACTAACTTGGCCACGCCCAGCTCCCTGGGCCTTTTATTGATCAACTTGCGTGTCCACGCTTACGCTTGGACTAAACCAAAGACCCCTTACGCTCTAGGGGTAGATTATGTAATAACAGTGGGGAGGGGGCGTGTGCTGCAGTGGTACACCCCACTGGCAGCAACACTACATTCCTCCTTTACCTAGGGATAAAACAAACTGGAAAAACACAATGGCACACAAAAGTCTCTTTGGACAGCGGGGTCGCTGTGACCGTTAACTCTGCTATGTTTAACAAAGTCCGCTGAATAGTCTCTGGTGCAGTCTCTGAATTTTACTGATAAACCATAACATGTCAGACACAAAATAGAACAGTCTTACTTTATTCTCGGCGGGGTCAGCCATCTGGATCATTTCACCGCCAGCACTGGGCCACAAAGTCTCGGTACCTCTGGGAAGGCTTGGGGCACGGATGTAAGCTGTACCTTGCTTGGCTGCGACCTTCTGCCGTGGCTGGGGGGGTTCTTCTGCCTCTCCAGTCTCAGTGGCGCTGGGGACTTCAGATGGTCTCTCTGGCCCATTGTTGCTCGGGGTGAGGTCACCTGTTAGGTGTGTCGTGGTGCTTGTTTCGGTTGGTCCTGATTGTCTGCGCGGTGGGCACAGGTGCCTGTCATCCGGTTCCGGGTCTTCTCTTCTCTCGGGTACTTGCTTGAAAAACGAAATGTTTCTTGTGACTACTTCCCCATTCCTGACGGCTGTGATCATTGTTCCGTTTACCTCGGTGACCTTCCAGGGGTCCAGCTCGAATGGCAGGCGGAACTTCCCGCCGGGATGGCGGTCCTTCACAAGAACGGCGTCTCCGGCTTGAATGGGGCTGTCTGCGGCCCTTCGCCTTCGGGATGCTTCCTGGTTGTTCTTGGTGCGCTGTTCCATGGATCGGTTGCTGGGGTTAGGGGCTAACTCCCACATGGGGTGGTGTGGGATGGTGTCAGCAATAGCCCGGTTGAAGGAGAGCCTGTTCGGGGCGACTCCAGTAGTGCAGTGCGGGGTCTGGCGATATTCTCGGAGGAATTGGTAGAGGGCCAGCTCCAGATAGTGACCATCAGCGACTGCGATTTGGATTGTTTTGTTCAGAGTTCTCATTAGCCTTTCGACCTCTCCGTTGGCTTGCGGCCATCTTAGTGTTATCCTTTGTGTTTGACGCCATGGCTCTGCAGGTACTCTGTAAACTCGCTGCCATTGAACGGGGGTCCATTGTCTGTGCGGACTTCTTTCATGATCCCGTGGGTGGCGATGATCTTTTCGAACTTTGGGATCACCTCCGACGCTGCAGTCGATGTCACAATTTCTACTTCGGGGTAGCGGGAGAAATCATCCACCACGACAAGCATGTACTTGCCTCCGGGAAGGCTGCCGAAATCTGCACTCACTCGTACCCACGGGGATGTTGGCCCTTCTTCGGTGATTATCGGTGCTGGAGGGTTTGGTAGGCTCGTCGCTAGGCACAACGGACAGCTATGAACCACTTCCTCGACGGCTCTGTCGAGTCCAGGGAACCACAACTTGCTTCGGAGTCTGTTTTTAGACTTGACGATCCCTTGGTGCGATCCGTGAGCCAGCAAAGCAGCATGCTGGGCGAGGCTGCTGGGCAGTACAAGGCGTGGGCCTCTCAGGAGACATCCTTCGGCTGAGACGGATAGTTCATGTTTGACTTGATACAGGGCTTTCAGAACAGCTTGGGCGTCCTGAGTGCGAAAGGATGCTGGGCTTTGCAGCGCCTTCCAGTCGCCGGTTTCTATGGCCTGGATCGCGATCTGGAGGCAGTCATCGTCCTTGATGGCTCTCGCTACTTCCTCCAGGGACATTGGACGTGGCTTTGACCGTTCGACGATTAGCCGGACGTACTCTTCCGTGGCTGTTGCTTCAGCTGCTTCAGCGTCGGTGACTGGACGGGCGTGTCTTGACAGATAATCCGCGGGGTTCCGCGTGCCGGGTCGGTATTCTATGGTGAAGTGGAACTCCTGCAATTGCAGCACCCATTTCTCGATTCTCGGTGGTGGGCGAGAGGACGAACCTTGGAAAAGTGGTATGAGGGGCTTATGATCCGTGATCACTGAGAAGGGATGTCCATAGAGGTAGATATGGAAATGGCGGCACCCCCATAGGATGGCAATCGCTTCTCGTTCAATTTTCGAGTACCGTTGTTCGGTCGGTGTCAGCGTGCGGCTGGCGTACGCTACGGGGGCCCACTCTCCGCATGCCTGACGCTGCGATAGGACTGCTCCCAGGCCAGTGGGGCTGGCATCCACCAGCAGTTGTGATTCGTGTTGCGGGTTGAAGTAGGCCAGGGTCGTGTCAGCCGACAGGGCTGCTTTGGTGTTCGTGAACGACTCTTGCTGTTCCGGGCCCCACATCCAGGCGGCATTTGACTTCGTGAGGTCGCGGAGGGGCCCCGTCAGATCCGACAGATCCTTGAAGAAACGCCCGCAGTATGTCACCATACCTAGGAAGCTGCGGACGGCTGTCACAGATGTGGGGGCTGGTGCGTCGTGGATGTCTTTGACCTTGTCCCGGTCGGGGCCAACTCCTTGGTCGGAGAACCTGTATCCAAAGAAACTGATGTCTTTGCGTAGGAACTCGCATTTGTCTTTGTGGAGGGTTAGTCCTCTCTCCTTTAGCCGGTTGAACACTGCTTGGAGGCGTGCGATGTGTTCTTCCAAGGTTGGGGCATGTACCAGGATGTCGTCGCTCACATTGAGCACACCGTCGAGGCCTTGGAGGACATTGTGAATGATGTTCTGAAACACCTCCGCCGCACTCGAGATGCCGAAGTTTAGCCTCCTATATCTCCACAGGCCTGCGTGGGTGGAGAAGGTTGTTATTGGGCGTGAGTCTGGGTGAAGAGGGAACTGATGGTACCCCGACCGCAGGTCCATCTTGGAGAACCATTTTGACCCTGCAAGCTCCCCAATGATGTCGTCAATGGTCGGTGTCAGGTGACGTTCCCTCTTAATTGCTAGGTTGGGGAGGCGCATGTCCACACATATCCTCACTGCCTCGGGTTGCTTCGGTTTTTTGGCTACAACGATGGGGGACACCCACGGCGTGGTTCCGGTCACTCGTTCGATGATACCGGCGTGTTCAAGCATCCTCAGCTCAGCTTCGACTTTCGTCCGGAGGTGGAAAGCGATCCGTCTGTGCCGGAGGGCTACTGGGGCTACCGACTGGTCAATGTGGAGTCGGACGGGGGGGCCTCGTAGGCATCCGATGCCCTCAAACAGCGAGGAATGTTCTGTAACCAGATGGTCCAAACCTTGGGCTTGCACTGTTAGGGCAAAGTGTATGAGCCCGAGCTCCCGTGCTGTCTTGCAACCGAGAAGGAATCCTGATCCTTCCTGGGATACATAGATCTTTGTCTGTAGTTGCGTTGAGTCGTGGGCCACAGTCGTCTGGAATACTCCGCACAGGCGCAACGGGCGCCGGGTTCCGTAGGCAAACACTTGCACTCTTGTGGGGTGAAGCGTGGGGGCGTCTTCGAGGCACTGGTACACGCTGGCAGCCATGAGGTTTATCGCGGCGCCGGTGTCGATGAGGGCTCTGACCGCTTGGCTATGCACTTGGACGGTGCACATCGGTTCGGTCAACGACGCGGCCGCTAAGGCATTGAGCATGCGCACTACGTGGACTGTCGTGGCGTCTTCTTCGTCGTCGTCCATGTCGCTGCTGTTCGACGTGTTCTGTAGTGGCGCCACTTGTCGTACCCTTCTGGGCGGGCCACTCTGCTTCTTCCGTTGGGACAACAAACAGACGCTTGCAAAATGATTTGCTTTTCCACACGCGCTGCAGATTTTGCCCTGGGCCGGGCAGGCGCCTTTGTGGGGGGTGACACCTCCGCACCACATGCAGGCTTGGTCGTGGGTGGACTGGCTTGGTTTCGGTCGCCCTTTCCTGGGGGTTCTCATCCGGCCGTCTGTAGGTTGCGACCTGACGGCACACACGGGCTCTGTCTTGATTGTTACTGTTGGAGTCGGTTCCATGTGGGCGGCACGTGCTTTGGAGAGCTCTTTGGACCGCCCCAGGGCCAGGATGTCGCGCATGGGCATCGCGTCCGTTTCTAGCCCCCTCTCTCGCAGCTTCAGGGAGGCGCATCCCTGTATGAATTGGACGCGAATTTCATCTTCTGCATCCGGGAGAGTGCATGTGCTGGCCAATTTCTTGAGCCGAGTGTAGAACACATCTACGGATTCTTCTGGGAGCTGGTGTGCTTGGCGTAGTAGGAAACGTTCGTAGTCCGCACTAGCAAATGGCTCAAAATACCTCGTGATGGCGTCTCGTAGGGTCGCATACGTGTGGGGCGGGGCACCCTCCGTAACGTCCTTGGAGATGTCGTGAATGGCTTCACCCCCTAGGTGTAGCAGCATAGCGCGTTGACGCCCCACCGCAATATTCGCTGCGACGAAGTAGTTTTCAAGCCGCTCTACCCACTTCTTCCAGCGGGCAGCCTGAGAGGGGGGGCTTCCTGTGACAGCAAAAGGCTCTAGATGCGGCACGGTGGCCATGATGGCTGAAGCACTGCCGATAGGGTGACAGGAGGGGCTTCAAGAGGCACCGTAGGTCGCTGCAGCAACTCGGGAATGGAAACCAGCAGAGCGGAGGGTTCCGAGGCCTCATTCCGCGAGATGCGTGAGGGTTGGCAGGGTCCGTGCTCACGCGAGAAGCATGAGAAAAGGCTGAGCGGCCGCGTCGCGCGTCAGAAGTATGGTGCGGGAACTCACTGCGCATGCGCGGGAAGGCCGAAGAGCCGACCGGGGGCCGGGGCCGAGCAGAGCGGTGCAGCCAGGGGCTGGAGGCAGCGTGGAGCAGCGGGGGCACTCGGGGGTACCTGATGACAGCGACCAGGTCCGCGGAGCAGCGGGCGATGCAGGACGGCACAGGAGGCGGGCCTGATACCTCAGCCGGCACTGGTGAGTGGAGCGCCGGGCGGTGCGCCACGTGCAGGCTTGCACGGTGCTAGGCAGTGGGGCACGCCTGGGTCGTCGCGGTGGTGCAGCAGGGCACGCTACGGGGTGGATTGTAGACCACCATCGTCGCCAGTGTGGTGTCCTGGTCAAGGCCTAAACATGGAGGACACAGGACACGTGTGTTGTAGTTGGTGGCAGTAACTAACTTGGCCACGCCCAGCTCCCTGGGCCTTTTATTGATCAACTTGCGTGTCCACGCTTACGCTTGGACTAAACCAAAGACCCCTTACGCTCTAGGGGTAGATTATGTAATAACAGTGGGGAGGGGGCGTGTGCTGCAGTGGTACACCCCACTGGCAGCAACACTACACCGTCCTAAGGCTCGCAAAACAAACTCCCTCTGCAGGCCGTGCTCCAACAGCAGGACATGACGTCCCCAGCAACGACGTCAGGCTGATAGTCAGAAGCTGTGGGGGGGGGGGGAGGGATTGAAAAGCACAATAATGATACATTGCAGCAAGCAGGTGTGTGAGGCTGCCAGCAGACAGCTGCAAGCCCCAAGCTTGCTGGAGCAGAGCAGCACGCTCAAGCCACGTGTGCCGCCGCTTGTGTGAGTGTGAGTGTAAGTGTACAGTGGGCTTAGAGGGCCCCCAACTCCGCGGGGGCCTTTGTTACGCCCCTGGAGACAAGCATCCTCCACAAAATGAGACCACTTCTTTTTAACATCAACTAAGCCAACTGAGACTTATATTTTCTATTTAAAACTGGGCATGCCAATCCTGAGGTTGAATTGGCATTGCCCGAGGGGCGTAACAAAGGCCCATCTTCATCTCATTGAGAGCAGGAGGATACTGCTAGGCCAGAGCAAAGTATGGACCGGGGCTCCTTTAATGCCATGTTTGCAACTTTTCTCAGTCCAGCCTCTGCAGTCTGGTGTTGCAAGCCTGTCCCTCAACCTGAGCAGTCACTTACTCAGCTGCAGGGATATCAGGCCTCTCACTGCTACACCAGGTGCCACCAGCCCTTCCACTCAGGGGCTTGCATGTCTGAGCCCTTCTCATTCAACAATCACTGCCTTGACTGTCTCTGTAGTCACGAATGAGAAGCGATAGCTGCACATGGACTACAATTCAGTTTCGGGCAGACCCGTTAAAGTGAGGCTGCGGCCCGCGACTTTATGGTTGTGTGGTTGTGTTTACAGACGTTAGCTTTGTATGACTTCAAGTGGATCACTTGTTGATGGTCCTGAGATTCACATGACTTGTAGAACATCAGTCAGATAACATGTGTCCTGGTGAGAGCCAATAGATAGCCCCGGATCGAAACGTGGACATCCCCTCCCTAGGTTGCTTCGAGAGTTTAGGAGTGCCCCAGAGAAACTTTATATGTAAAAGATAGGATCTCTATATGTTTGCTTTTCAAAATGAATGAATCCCTCATCAGTCAGGCTAGCTTGATTCCAGTGGCGCAGTGAGCCCGGGACCCTGAAGCAAAATTGGGTCACCTAGTTATACCTTGAATTTGACACCCCACTTAACTTGGAACCTTCCTACTTCACCTAGATGGTGGGCTGCATCAGGACCCTTCTTATTCACGGAGGTGGTCGGTTCTTAGCAAAATAAAGAACCACTGTGTCTGAAACGTGAGCATCTACTGACTGCGGTCAGCATTTCAGCTTCGATAATCGCCTCTCTTTGCCAGGGAGGGCCTGGTCTTCGCAAGTCATTGAGTCTGCCACTGTGTATTGACTCATGAGGTGCGCTAAGTAGCGAGTTAAGCACATTTCTGCATAACATTACATCCCCAGAAGCCCTTCAGAGTGTAATCTATTCTCTGCTAAGGCCAGGCACATAAAACTGTCGTTCAATTTCCTGAACGGTGCTGGACCCGGCGTTTCATAGCCCCTTGTTCCTGAAATGCATGCACGGCGTGTAATTGGTTATTACGCTGCCAGCCTGCTGACAGGCATGAGGCGGTGGCGTTTAGCGGTGGATTGCGGCTTGATTGTTCATTTGGCTGAGGGGTGTACAGGATCAGCGAGCTCAGCTTTTCTTCAAACACAGTTAAAGCCACTTCAGTCGTTTTTTCATTTCTTGTAAGTATTATCCATTGCCACCTCCTGCACTTCTTATGCCATATTTGTCGATGCAATGCTGTTTGTGTATCCGTTCATTTTGGGAAATGGCTCAAGAAAGGAAAAGTGGAAAAGAGGCCTTTACTTAACCCCCCCCCACACACACACATACAGACCCATCTGACCATAAAACAGGCCCACAAACTGCTCAAAAACAGCCCACACACTAATCTGTCAGACCCTCACATCCGGCACTGCCTCGCTTCATATACATGTGGGGCTCAGTAGCAGTACCAGTCCACCCCCACACGCTGACTCACAGCATTTTCACACAGTAGCAGATTGTTTTTCCACACAAGTATAGCACAGAAGTGCATGTTACTTCTTATATACACACATTTGCTCACACTAAGCATTCAATTTCAAGTTCCCTTACACAAATACTGTATAGTTTAGCAGCAATGTAAGCATCTCCCATGGGGGTATGCAGCTGTTTGTGTGGAGACTAGATACAGCCTATTCAAGTGTAAGTGGGTCTGGGTACAGCTCCTCCCTCCCATCCTGCCAATGATGGCCCATCAAGTTACATCTAAACTCCCCATTGTGTGTGACTATCTAGGAGGAATACACAAAGCCAAAGTGTCACCCAAACCCATTCATGTGACCTAGAGAAAGGCTGCAGGCACTAAATGGCTAAGGCAAGAAAATGGTAAGTGGTATTTTCAGAATTGTAATTTAAAATCCAACTTCACCACTCTCCAGCACTCTTTCGACACCCTGCCATGAGCGGTGTTCAATCGATTACATTCCTTACTGACGACACTGGTGTCGGCGAGGGATAGGCGCAGAGTGTCTCGGGAAACTCTTAATCTGTCCAGGGTGGAGGGTGGGCTTGCACTACCCGACCTGGAGCTGTACTATCTTGCATCTCAATTGCAACATGCAGTACACTGGTTGTTAGATTGAGAAAATTGGGAGAGGAATCTTCTCCTTGATGATTCCAGAGTGCTGAGCCTGCCGCAACTACTCCCCAGTGGGGGAAGAGGTAGTTCCGCAGTGCCTTATATAATCAGGCACACCACCTTGTTATGGGAGCGAGGGGTGAAAGTGGTGCTAAGACGCCTCCTTCGCACGCAAGTTTGAGTTCTGGGATCTTCCAGCATTCCACTGGTTGATCACAGCAGTGGATACTACTGCGTGGAGGGAGGATGGGTTGTTTGACACTGGGAACTTTTTATCCCAGTGAAACATTCATTACGCTTGAAGTAGCTCTGGGGGCCTTTGATGTCAGTCAGAACCAGGTCTTACTGTATGCAAGTATTGTGGATATAGTCTCAGATATCTGGCAAACGCATCCTGAGGTCCCTATCTCCTCCAACATGTTTAGAATACTACTGGAGTTTGATGGGGGTAGACTTTGATATCTCACCTGTACAGGGCCATGATTGCAGATAAGCGAGGGCTGTATTTTGGGATGAACAGGCTTGGTGAGAGCAAATTGGTACTCCGCTGGAGGAGGCACAGTGGAAGGGTGTTTGTGTGCTGGTTAAAGAAGGGGCCTGTAATGCGCAGTTTAAGTTGGTACATTTAAGTGACATATACCGTACATATATTACTTCGGTCCTGTTATACAGAACAGACCCTACTAAGATGGATGGATGTCCCAGATATCAGGGTGGCCTGGCTACCTTCCTCCACTTGGCTTGGCACTGCCCACAAATGCATACATTTCTGAAACCTAGTCGTCCAAAGATTGGGATATATTGGGGGTCAGTTAATTGATGCAGAACTGACCAAACTTCTTTTGGAAAACATTACAAAACACAAGGGCAGGAAAATGGAGTGGAAATGTATGCAATTGGCCCTGGTACTGGCAAAACAATGGGTTGCCATCTCGTGCATGGGTCTTTTAGATCCTAGTGAACAGGAATGTTAAAGAATGGGGGGTGGCAAAGAAGATCAGTCTTCGTCAGTGTAAAAGGTATGAGAAGGTGACAGATGACTTGCAAACTTGGGGTCTATTCCTGACGGGTTTGAAGAAAGAGGGGAGGGGCACGAAGACCACTCGCAGAACTCTGATGCTTGAAAACTCAATTATATTTTTTTATTTTTTACCTGCGGGATGGGATGTTTATTTGGGGAGAATTCGCTTGGATGGCACTTACTAAAGTAATGTTCTTTCTTGTCCTTATTGATTAATTTGTACGGAATTCCTACTGTTATATAACTGATGTGGAAGAATGGCTGGGCTCTTACTAATACTTCATAGTACAGAATTTGAGATGTACTGTATGTTAAAATACAGCAAAACAAAATCTTTGGGAATAAAAAAAATCCAACTTCATCATAAGTTAGGAGTTTAAATTTGTATTGCAGAGACACCAAACATGAACTGGTACCTGTTCCCATTTAGAAATGACACTTATAAAATATAATAAGGTAATTACAAAGTTACCCTATGGTAGAGGTAGGCCTTGAAATAGTGAAAAACGAATTTAAGAAATGTAAAACGTTTTCACTACCATGACATGTACAACTTAAAAGTACATGTGCGACTTTTTAAATGCACTGCACCCTGCCATTGGGACAGTGTACAGCCTACCTTAGGGGTGACGTACATGTACTAAAAATGAGATTTGGGTCTGGAAAAAGTTTTATTTTGCCAGGTCAAAATGGCAGTTTAAAAATTCACTGGCAGACCCGAGACATGTTTATATTGCTACCTAAGTGGGTGGCACAATCAGTGCTGGGGTCCAACTAGTCGCATTTAATTTACAGGAGTGGCACAGGTAATGCCACCTTACTAGGGACTTACAAGTAAACTAAATATGCCAATTAGATATAGCTAATCTCACATTTTAAGGAAAGAGCAGAAGAAATTTAGCGCTGGTTAGCAGTGGTAAAGTGCGCAGAGTCCTAAATCCAGGAACAATGAAGTGAGTAAAAACAGGAGGTCTGAAAGCAAAAGAAAGTTAAGGGAAAAACCATACCAAGGATGCCAGGTCTAACAACCACCAATAATAGGTGTGAATCCTTTTTTTGAAACTCATCAAACCAACATGTTCCATGTTCGTGAACCTAACTAGATGTACTATCAGTTCAGCTGGAGGAATCAATAAACTCCTTCTCAAGACTAGCTCACCTTCAATGGTCAACTCCTCCGGTATATTACCTCTCCATGCAACATAACATTTAGTATGTATCATTCTATCCTTGTATCGAACACACTAATTGTAATACCCCATTATATCAATTTAAAATGCTCAAAATGCTATGGTGCGAATATCAGGTGAAGACAAGTTAATGTGGTTCCATCCCAGTTAGACCTGGCATCCTTAGGGTGGCCTTCTCCCAAACATTTTGCCTGCTTTCCTCCAATTTTGCTGGATGTTTGCTTCTGCTGGCACTGTACCATTACTAACGAGTGCTAATGTGCTTGTGCTCACTCCCCTAAACATGGTTTAATTGGCATACCCCTAATTGGCAGATTTAATTTACCCATACACCCCCAGTAGAGTGCACTACATATGCGCAAGGCCTGTAAAACAAATGCTACTAGTGGGCATTCAGCACTGGGTGTGCCATGCACTTAAATAGATCTCTAAACATGTCTCAGGCCTACCATTGCAGAGCATGTGTGTGCAGTTTTAAACTGCCATGTCAACCTGGCAAGTTAAACACCCTAACAGACATAGAAAACCAAAGTTCACTAGGAGCAGAGCGCACAACTAGGGAGCCTGTAGGCCCGATCTCGGAGAAAATTAACAAAAAGTATTCAAGATATACACAATTGTATATAATCTAACTGAAATGTAACATTTTTATATCAGTGCCCACATGCACCATTTATTAACGTAAATACAGAATTAAGTAATTGTCGTGGAAATGACTTTCAAATTTTGCTCTACATTCAAAGCCTGAATGATTTGACAAAATGGATGAATGATGCTTCTCACAATCTTGTAGCTAAACCTCTTGCCAGACACAAACCTTCATTTTTAATACAAAAAAGTCACGCCTTGTGTAGGCCCTGGGCAGCCCAGATAGCAGGTGCAATGTATTTAAAAAGTAGGACATGTACTTTTCAGTTGCACATGTCCTAGTAATGAAAAACACTTAAACTAATTTATAACTAGTTCAAGGACTATATCTCCCGTAGGATAACATTACCTTATTACATTTTATAAGTGTGTTTTCCAAGTGGGAATATATAATTGGTTCATGTTTGGTGCCTCTGAAATCCTAATTTAAAATCCTAATTTATGGTTAAGTCAGATTTTAAATTACAAGTCTGAAAATGGTACTTTTAGAAAGTTGAAATTTTCTTGCCTTAGCCATTTGGTGCCTGCAGCCTGTCTCAGGTCACATGAATGGGTGTAGTTGGCAGTTGGGCTTTGTGCGTTCCACCTAGACAGCCACACACAATGGGAGCTTAAGTGTCACTGAGTGGGCCATCCTGACAGGATGGGAGAGAGGAGCTGGACCCAGACTCACTTATACCTGAACAGGCTGTGTCCTGTCCCCACACAAAGGACTGCCTAACCCCCTGTAGTTAGTCTGGAGCCAGGGCTGACAGGGCAAGACATGTGAGCACTTCTAAGGCTTGTCTTTCAAGTATCCCCTGATCCAGCGGCCTATAGGAAATATGTCATAAGCAACGCTACCTAACTCTATAACCTATTACATTAAACACTACTCAAACTCATGGACCCATTAATCAAATATGGCATATTTTGACCTACTGAATCAGGTGGCCAAATTAAACTTATATACAACTTATTTACAATTTATATACATCCGCGGTAAAAGATAACATCATTTGAACAAATCCTAACTATTTAAATGACCACCATGGCAATGGCATCTAGCTAATAGTAACCCACACCTCTGAATAATCAAGTCCAGCTTGTTTCCAAAAGTAAGATTTTATTAACTAATTATAGATTGTTGTGAATATAATTTTATAAATGTAATTTTATTAGAATCATAGTGAGCATATTTGAAAACATTTTAGAAGATTACAGTTTTAAGCAAGAAAATATAAATTTAGCATTTCTAAAATCCTAAGTCCCTAACTAAGCTTAATAAATGGAAATGAAGTAAAGTCTTTAAGGGATCTTATGTGCTCCAAACAAAGTTCGTCAGCACGACACCCTCATCTGAAAGTTGAAAAGCAGCAGCCAGCACTAACCATAGGGCACAGGTTTTTTATACCTTTCTACGCTAGCTAATCTAAGTAAAGGAAAATTTTCTGCAAAAGTCGATGTCCCATTGGTCCGAAAGTGACAAGTGACATGTCACCCCATATTTCAAAACTTCCATTCTGTCATATTCTTTGAGACCATTGTCTTTTTTGTACGTGATCCAAAGCTTCCTTAGATTGCAACACATTTGAACAAGAGTTCTCACTGGTTTCATTTCACTTCCTCAGGTGCCAAGTTATCAAACTTTCTTTCTGCCGGTTTCTGACCTTGGCCACGTCCGACAAAAATAATGACAGCGCTTCTTCATTGTTAAGTGAATGTAACTTTCATGGAAAACTTTAGGGTGGACATCGTGCTTCAGGCAGAAATTGAATTCATCTTTTTGCAAACTTGAGCAAACTAGGCCCAAAAGCAGGCAACTTATTTTTCTAGTATAAAACAAACACAAGAAAAGTATTAATGAAATAAATATTATTTTATTCTGTTTCCACCCTTTGTTTACTAATAGATTAACCCACCCTATTAGTCTAGTGTTACCTAGCAAGAAGCAAACAAATAAAGCAGCATTTTATATCTACCAGTCTTCAAGAATCCATGAAATCTTATATGCACCTATAATAGTAGAAATAACATCACATAGACAAGGAAAGCAAAACAAGCACATGCCACTTTAAAATTTGCAGCAGTTAGTAATGACAAAAATGAAAACGACAAAATTAATTTATTATTTTTGCACAAACAAAAGATGCAACAATAATGCACGTTTATAAGCACACATGTTAATATCCCCACGTGTAAAGTTTAATCTAGGTTGAGTTAGCATAACATATCAAAAAATCATTAATACTATTAATTTATATTATGGAAGTGTGACTTCACGAGTTTAAACAAAATTTTGTTTTCTATCTCGCTTCATCAACTCCCTCATCTGGTGATTAACAAATCACCACACCATAACCCAAAATTTGAGAAAATTTAGACTTCTAGGAAAATGATTCAAATTCATTTGAGTTAGTATTTCTAGAAATTTGTATCTGCAAAATCCTTGCAATTGTCATACTGTGCTCTGTGTAATTCTTGTAACTCAATCTCCCTTTCTTCTTCTTTTTTAATTTTATAAATTCTTCTCTTTTCTTTCATTTGTTTCTTTCTCTTATGCAACAAACAACCAATTTTTGTCAGAACAAATATGAATATTATCACAATCAAAGGTGCCAAAATCTTGCCAAGAACTGAACTTCCAATATCATGGAACCAATTTTTTATAGTTTGAAATCTCTTTGAAAGTCTTTCTGAAAAATCTTCTTCTTCTAATGGAATTATCTCTGAATGCATTTCAGTAATGTTCTTAATATACATCTCAATGTTCTTACTCTCATCAGGAATGTAAGTGCAACAATGTTGCACATGTAAAATGCCGCAGACTCCTCCCTCTTTTGCAAGGAGTATGTCTAAAGTAAGGCGATCTTGAATCACCATAGATCTAATTGCAATGACCTCTACGTTCACTAATTGGAAACCATCAGCTGTATCTGTTGACAATCTGTCAACAATTGTGGACAATTTTCTAACTCTCCCTGCATTCAGTGTTATACCTACTAAAGGTATCACTGGTTCAAAAATATCTCCCAAAATTTCTGTAAAAGTTTCTCTTTTAGCCCTATTTACATAATTATTAATTTTGAACAATCCTTCTGTATTTCTATCAACATGAAAGATTTTAGGGAAAACAATCCCAACATAACAAGTCCCATACCAGTGGTCAGGAAGGTTGTAGTAAGCTTTGTCACCACAAACAAAATAAATCCTAGGGAAAATTGGATCTTTTCCACCTTTGAATCCCCAACCTCCCATAATCTGATATGTATCTTCACAATTGCTTGCACCCACAAAATAATTATCAAAAAGTGTATTGTCCCTTCTAATGCAAAGCTTACCACTAATTGGTTTGTCTATGTGAATTGCAGCGTTATCAAGTGTTTTACCATTTAACTTCTCATCCTCTTTTTGCCAGAACCTAGACTTAGTCTGCTTGACTATTTCATTTCTCTTGTAAATTGCTCTCCTCTCCTCAACTAGGTTCAAAAATTTCTTTCCCTCAACACTTAATTTGCAGGTTAGATTGTTTTTGTAAGCATACTCATATGTGAGTTCATTAGTAACAAGGAAAAATTCCCTCATCTGTTTAGCCTTTTTATGCTTATTCAAAGTAGCCTCAATTTTTAAATTAGCAAAAATGTCATCATAATTCGAATATTAATATTCTAAGCGTCCAGTTTGATAGAACAGACTAGCTAACACACTACATGTTACACCATATGTAAGAGGAAGCATATTGTATGTCACTCCCTCAGAAACAGACGCAGGTAATTTAACACAAACATAACAGTCTTTAGCATTCATTACTTTGACATATTCGCTCAAAAGCCTTGTAAATGTATTGCTTGAAAAATCACTAATAGATTTGTCCTGATGAATGTCAGGTTGATGATCAATAACTTTGCCTATTATACTATGTTTGTTTTGACTAACTGAAGCTTTGCTTGTCATGTTTACTTTGTGAAAATCTTTGTTAATTTCAAAAGGAATAACAACAGCTAAAATTAACCAGAGCAGAATCAAAATGAGCACACACACCAGAGTCATCTTACAGCATCTTTTAAAAATGGAACACCTTGAAGTACTCTGTTCCATGACGTAAGGCATCTTTTATTATCTTTGCCTTATAAGAAAACAAAAATTATTTTAAAAATGATTTAATTAATTAATTAATTATTTACACCCCCCTTTTAAAAGAATTTTTTTTTAAACCCTAACAGTGTTTCTTCGACCTTATGTCACAAACAATTTTTCTCAGCTAAACAAAATTTCTTCGACCTTATGTCACCTAATAAGATTTCTTCAGCCTTTTGCCAAAATTAAAAACTCAAAAATCCCAATTAAAATCTCTATACTTCAATCATTGTCACTAATCTCTTCAATTTCTTCTTCTTCTTGGCTGCTATCGTAAATATCAATAACAGGAGGAATCACTAGATAAGACCACTCAGGAGATTTATATTTCTGATTTGGTTTTATAATCCTCCTAGTCTTTCTTGTCACTACTTCAATTTTTCTTCCAACTCCAACTTCTTTTTCAGAATCCTTTTGACTACTTATTTCTTCCACCTGCTCCTTCGGTTTTTTGATTAATCTGACTCTCAATCTTCCACCTGGCCAAAAATCTGTTTTTCTCAAGAATTTTCTTTTTGGTTCAGAAACATTTACTTCTGACTTCCAGGATCTCTTCTTTTCACTTCTACTTTCACCATCTACGTCACTTTCTCCAGAATCGTAGTCTGAAACTTCAATGATTGACTCAGGAATTTTTCTATTCGGCAGTTTCACTCTGTCAGGAACTATGCTTTGTCTTCCATCACTGGTACTAGGTAATTCGTCCTCCTCCTCTTCTTCAATTACCTCCAACTTCCCAGTTTCTGGTCTTCCGTTCCTTGCTTCAGAGCTTGTTTTCTGCTTTTCAATACTCTCCTGGTCAGAAATTTCAATTGGTTCAGCTTCTCTGTCTTCAACAGAAATTACTCCATTTGTCTTCTTAACTGAATCCTCAGTTGTCTTTCCTTTTAATAGATTCTCTTCTTCTCCAGAATCTATTTCAATAATTTCCAAGTCTTTTCTTTTCAACTTTTCATTCACAGGTACATGTTCCAGATGTCGACCTCCCTGTCGATCTTCAGAATCTGGATTTGTTTCACTTTCTACTTCGGAATCAGAATCTTCCGTAGTATCACTCTCATCATCAGAATTTTCAGGAGTAGGCACTGGAATAGTATGACTAGGATGGATCCACCTTTTCAATCCTCTGCACTTTACTGCATTAGTAGTGACCAGAATAATTTGTCTAGGCTTCTGCCACCTAGGAACCAGACAATTTCTTCTTCGATGTACTTTTGTTCTGACCCAATCACCAGGTTTCAAATCATGTGTCTGAACTTTTTCATTTGATTGTGCTTCAGTTCCCACCTGATTAGATACAGAAGTTACTATATCAGATAACCTTTTACAGTAATCCAAAATAGCACTGTCATTTATACTCAACAATTTGCCTACAGGTACAAAAGCTTGTCTCATGACTCTTCCCATGAGAATTTCATGAGGGCTCAAACCTGTCTTTTTATCAGGTGTACTTCTTAATGACATTAAGACAAGTGGAAGAGCATCAGTCCACTTTACACCAGTTTCTAGACACATTTTTCCAATTCTGTTTTTTATTGTTCCATTAATCTGTTCAACCACCCCAGATGCCTCTGATCTGTATGCACAATGTATCTTCTGCTCAATGTTCAATGCCTCACATATCAGTTTCATAAGTTTGTTATCAAAATGGCTTCCTCCATCACTCTCAATAGTGACTGGAAAACCGTACCTTGGAATAATTTCTCTGAGCAGCAGTTTTGCTACCGTAATTGAATCACAATGTCGTGTAGGAAAAGCTTCTACCCATCTTGAAAACAAACAAACAATCACAAGAACATATTTCAAACAATTGTGTAGAGGCATCTCAATGAAATCCATCTGCAACCTGGTAAAAGGACCACCCTCTCGACCAATTACCCCTGTTCCTACAACTGATTTTCTGTTGGGGTTCATTTGTTGGCATGACAAACACCTTTCACAAAAAGACTCTGCAATCGTTCTGAATTTTGTGTTAAACCAAGTCTCACGGAAAAGTCTGATCATAGCATCTCTTCCAAGGTGAGCTGGACCATGATATAATCTAGCCATGTCAGCAATCAAACAATTTGGTAAAACTATTCTACCATCTTTGTAAGTCCACACTCCATCCTCATCACGTGGTCTACATTCTGCTCTCAACCATAAATCTTTTTCCTCATCATCTGCTTCATTTTGTAAGTCTCTGATTTCCTGCCATGTCTCTACTGTTGTTGTTAGCATCAATGAATTTGAATCACATTCTTTACTTTTTTCCCGATTGTATGCGCGACAATTTTTCGCACAATATTTAGCAGTTTCATCTGCATAGGCATTACCTTTTGAAATATAATCCACTCCTTTTGTATGTGCAGCGCACTTTACTATTGCTATCTCTTTTGGCAGTTGTATACCATCAATTAATCTTTTAATAAAAACTGCATTTTTAATTGGTGACCCTGCTGAAGTTAAATATCCTCTCTGGGACCAGAGCTGTCCATAATCATGCACAACTCCGTACCCATATTGACTATCAGTAATGATGGTAACTCTTTTATCTTTTGATAATTCACAAGCACGAATCAAAGCAATCAATTCAGCCACTTGTGCTGAACGAATTCCCTCAAGACATGATGCTTCTTCAACATCTGCAACTGTACAAACTGAGTACGCTGCTTTCAAAACACCTCCTTCTGTCCTCAGACAGGAGCCATCTACAAAGTAGACGACATCTGATTCAGGCAAAGGTACATCTTTAATATCCTGCCTTGGTTTGGTGCAAAATTCCATGACATCCAAACACTCATGTTCCACTTCATTCTCATCAACGATTTCTGAATCAGGTAATAAAGTAGATGGATTTAAATTCAAGCATCTTGAAATGGAAACATTGTCTGCTCCTAGAAAGATTTTCTCATATTTTGTCAACCTGCTGCTGGTTAAATGTTGAGTTTTACCTCTTGTCAGTAATATTTCAACTAAATGAGGCACAAAAACCTTCACAGGAAATCCCATTATGATTCCTTCGCTCTGTTCAAGACTAACACTAGTAGCTGCAACTGCTTTCAAACAACCTGGTAAGGCTTTTGCTACAGGATCAAGAACTGCAGAGAAATATGCAATGGGTTTCTTCAAATTCCCATGTCTCTGAATTAACACAGACAATGCACATCCTTCTCTTTCACTACAATACAGTTCAAAGCCTTTCTCATAATTTGGCATGCCTAAAGCAGGAGCTTGACATAAGCTCTTTTTCAAATTCTCAAAACACTCCAACTCAGCTTCATTAAGAATAATTGGATCTTTTACATCAGACTTAGTAAGTCTCTGCAGTGGTTTTGCAATTACTGAAAATCCACTTATCCATTGTCGACAGTAGCCAACCATTCCCAGAAACATCCTAACCTGTCTCTGTGTTCTCGGAGGCTGCATTGCTTGAATAATTTTTATTCTCTCAACTGTCACCTGTCTTTTCCTTTTAGCAATTCTATGACCAAGATATTTCACTTCTTGTTTACAAAACTGCAATTTTGCTGGAGACACTTTATGTCCCTCATCTGCAAGATGGTTTAGAAGTATTATGGTGTCAGTCACACAATTTTCTCTTGTTTTAGCAGCAATCAACAAATCGTCGATATACTGCACCAACGTTGACCTGCCAGGTAAATCTAAATCTTCTAAAGATATTTTTAACAGCTCATTAAAGATAGAAGGACTCTCTGTATACCCCTGAGGAATTCTACACCATGCGAGGGTCCTACTCTGGAATCTGAAAGCGAAAATTTCCTGACTCTCTGGATGTAAAGGAACTGTAAAGAATGCATTGCAAAGATCAATAACAGTGTACCATTCAGCATCATGTGGAATCTGATACAAAATAACTGCTGGATTTGGAACTACCGGACAACATGGAACTACAATTTGATTCATTTTTCTCAAATCTTGAACGATTCTGTACGTTCCATTCGATTTCTTAATTCCCATGATCGGTGAATTACAAGGGCTACTCCCAATTTCTTTTAAAACACCTTGTTTAATGAATTTTTCAATCACAGGTATAACACCCTCAATTGTCTCCGCTTTCATCTTGTATTGAGGAATATTAGGAAATTCTATTCCCTGCTTCAATGTAATTTTGACTGGATTGACATGTTTCATCAGACCCATCTCATTTCCAGTCAAATCCCAAATTTCAGATTTTACTGTATTTTTGAGCTCCTCTGGCAGAATTTCTTTTTCAAATGTAGGAAACAATTTTGATTCCTCTGATTCCATCAACATCATCGTCATTCTGTACAAGCCATCTTCTTCTATTGTTTGTATTTCCACCCCATCAGGAGAACAATATATTCTGCAATTCATTTTGCACAATATATCTCTACCCAATAAATTTACTGGACTACTGTTACAAACCACAAACCTGTGTTTGTCTTTAAAATTTCCAATTTCGACCGGTACCGGGTCAGTTAGGTCAGTCCTGATCTGTTTATTACTTACTCCGACAACTTGGATGGTTTCCCCAGAGAGAGGTAGGTTTTCAATTTCTACTGATCTAACAGTAGAACGGGTAGCACCAGTGTCCACTAGAAAAGTGATGTCTACATCATTAACTTTCCCGTTTACAAAAGGACCAGACTGGTCAACCTCAAGAGTGGCTCCAATAACACACTCTTCCCCCTCTCTCGGGCACCGTCAGAAGTAATCATCAGAGTCACTTCCCTGTCCTTCTGTTAACAAAAACTGTTGTGAAGCATTTTGCACAGTTTGCCTTTGGGATTTTATTACCTGTTCATCTCCTTGAAATCCCACACCAGAATTATATTTTTGTATTCCCCCAGAATTAGGAAAAGGAGGCTGTGGCAATTGATTCTGCTGGTGATTCACCTGATGCTGCAGCTGTCGCTGAAGATTTAACTCATTAATACTCTGTTGTAACTGTAGCTGTCGCTGCAGATCAACATCATTCTGCATCTGTGGATTTAACAATGGATTTTTTTTTCTTGGTGGCTTCTTACATTCGTCTCTCCAATGTCCAATCTCGCCACAATTAAAACAAGGCAATTTTTGTTTCATTTCTTCGATCTTAGGATTACATTTTCTGATAATATTATTACCCTTAAATTTTCCTTGCCCAAGATTTGAATTTGTAGTCTGAACAAAATTTGTGTTTTTATTTCCAAGATTAGCAATTTGTTGCTCAGCCACTTTCACTTGAGCCCACATTGCCTTTTCCTTGAGCTTCTTTTGTCTCACTTCTAATTCATCACTACAGTATTTTGCCTTTCTCAAAATGTCATCAACAGTAAGTGCTTGCCATCAACAATACTATTCCTAATCATATCAGCAATTTCTGGTTTCAAACCATAAACAAATCTGTAGACGAAATGACTCATATCTTTTTCGTCTAGTTTTTCATAGCCACTGTATTGTTTAAAAATCAACAGTAACCTTTCATAAAACGAATGAACTGATTCCTTTGGTTCTTGGTTTTTTCTTTCTATTTTAACCCAATCAACCTCTTTAGGCGGAATTTTTTCTTTTAACCAGTAAATCACTTTTTCATAAAAATCCATTACTATCGGATTAGGAGCACCTGTTTCTTTTATTCGTCCAGGTTCTACTTTTGGCCAACTTATGGATATTTTACATTCTGTCCAAAGATCCGATGGGACAACAATGTCAAAAAATCCATCCAGATCAATCCACAGAACTTTTGAGACTTTGATGAACCTATCTACCTGTCTATACCACTCAACAGGTTTTTCTCTCAGCCTCGGAAAATCATTTGTAAAAAGTAGTATGTCCTGTCTTGACCAAGGGACATGAACGTACCCTCCACCAGCAATTTCTCTCATTGGAAATTGTTTTGACAATTTTTCTAATTTCTCATCTTCCTTCTTTCTTGTCCATTTACCTCTCCACTTACTCAACTCTCCCAGTTTTTTTATATAAACAATTAAATCTTTTATGTGCATTATTCTTCCCATTGAGTTCAAATTCTCAATGTCATTCTCTGAAAAATCTAATCTGTAATGTTTTGCAAAATTCTTTTGCCTGCTCAAATCAATTTCAAGTTCTGCTGCCAGTTCATCCAACTGATCATATTTGTTTTTCGTTTTCCACTGAATACTCTTGCAAATGAACAGAAGTTCATCATCTCGATAAAATTTTAAACTGTCAGGACCAATTGTACCAATTATTAATTCTTCCAAATTTGCTTTTAATTTTGCAACATCAAGTTTAGGTTTTGTCACTCTGACTTCAGAATACTCAGCATCAGATTCTGCACCCATCGGTGATTTAGGAAATGAATCCTCATTAAAAGTTAGATTAGGCATTCTCGATTTTGAAGAATTAATTTTCGAAATGTCTGAATAACAATTTTCGGCAACCTTTTGAATTTCTGCATTTAAAGGAATAGTCAAACCTGGCTTATTAATTTCTCTTTGCTCAAAGACAGGCTGAACAGGACCAATCGTTACTGGAACTGTCACAGCTTCCATGCCTTTTGTTATTTGTCGAATTAATTCTTCTTTTGATCGTAAATACTCAGAAGAATTTCCAGCTTCCACATTTCTGACTTCTCTCACATAATTTTTTGGAGCTTCCCTTTCTCTTGGAATTAATGAAAAATGTCTACCTTCAATACAGACATCTGTATTTGTTTCAGTTTCAAATTTTCTTGGAGTTTCAAAAGATTCAGAATTATTTGGATAAATCTTAGAAGAATCATTAACTGGAGGTGCACTCGGTGTGATTTCTGTAGAAACCATCGGAGTAGACCATGACCTAGGAGGTCTCAAAGGCTCATTTCTTTTATTAGAAGTGTAAATTTCTTCTAAAACTGTATCTTCAGTTTCACTCTCTACAGAAGCATTATTTTTCTTTTCAGTTCTTTTTTCACCAGGAGAACCTAAAACCATCTCTCTAATTAAATAGAGTCCCTCACTCATACTTCCTTGTCTCCACATTCTCATCCTGTCTTCATGTGTTTCCCTTCTATAACTTGGAGTTTTAGGAGGTCTTTTAATTCCACTTGCTTCTCTTTGTAACTGAAACATCTCATCCTCCCATTCAACTAAAGCTTCAAATTGAGTAGGTCTCGGTTTTGGAATAAGAGCATTCATTTTCTCTCTCAAATTTCTCAAAACCTTTACATTAAACGAACCATCATCAGGCCAAGCCAAAACACCATCATCTTTAGTGTAGTGTTTCCAAATATCGAACCACAAAACAGTATGATAACCATATTCACCTTCTATATATGCTGCAGGTGTTTTATACTTATGAAGTAATTTACCACCTCGCGTTTCGATTTTCTTGTCAGGTGAGATAAAAAATTTTAGCTTCTGAAATAACGTTGGCTTTTTCTCAACATGTTTAAAATGATAACTCATTTTTAAAATTTAAATTCAATTAACAAATTTGTTCGTAAAATATTTCCGGGATGTTCCGCAAAGCCAACCAATCCGTGCGCGAAACACACTAACAAGCCAATGAGAGTTGAGCCATGTCACTATTTTGCTCAACCAATAGATGTAGAGTTTTTCTGAAAAGCCAATTAACTTACAGCTTGTCAGAAACTCAAGAACCAATCAGAACACAGCTAGTGACGTATATCACCCAATCACAGCGCGGCTCTGTGACGTACACAGTAGCTGCGGTTTCTCACTTCTCTCCCTCAGCGCTCACCCCTCCTTCACAAAATCTTTTCACAGTGCCATTTTAAAAACGCTCTTTCAGTGAAAATTAATTTTTTAACAAAGACAAGAAAGACTCATCTGTCTGTTTCTCTAAAAAGTGATAGAATTTCAATCACTCAAATATTTCTCGGAAAAGAAGGCGCTATTCCCATAGAATATACAATTGCCAGTACAGTAATCTTTTTACTCTACCCTTCAAACAAGCAATTATGAACTCATTTTCCCCAGAACGCACAACTAAGTGACTGTTCGAAAGTTCCACTTGAACATAATTTACAAAACAACCTCGCACTTTCACACGGAAAAAGTCCCTAAATTCAAACACACATGAAATCCGTACAGGACTCTCACCTGTTTATAGAAATCATGCACCGTCAGTAGAATATCGACGCTATCCGTACAGGACTCTCACCCGTTTATAGATATAAAACATGTACCTCTACAGGACTCTCACCTGTTTATAGATAATCATGCACCGACGTTATCCTACCCTTCATTCGAGCTCGAATATATACTAATACTTTTATCACAGTGAGTTTTATAACAGGCTCTCAGTCCCTATACTCATGCTGTTCAAATTTCTTAGATAATCCTCACTATAAAACTTTTACACCTAACCCTAACGTGTTGCACGGCCACAACACCTGTGATACACGGCGATATCACTACTCTGAAACAGATCAAATGCCCTGTGTGACTACCTTCTCATCACACAATCTGTACCGGTACTACTCACATATAGCACAAAAACGAACTCAACATGTGTTAAACATTGATCCTATATCTATACCATAACAAACTGGTTACCTTTAGCAACCATCAATCTCTGCTACCAGAAGAATTGATCCAGCGGCCTATAGGAAATATGTCATAAGCAACGCTACCTAACTCTATAACCTATTACATTAAACACTACTCAAACTCATGGACCCATTAATCAAATATGGCATATTTTGACCTACTGAATCAGGTGGCCAAATTAAACTTATATACAACTTATTTATAATTTATATACATCCGCGGTAAACGATAACATCATTTGAACAAATCCTAACTATTTAAATGACTACCATGGCGATGGCATCTAGCTAATAGTAACCCACACCTCTGAATAATCAAGTCCAGCTTGTTTCCAAAAGTAAGATTTTATTAACTAATTATAGATTGTTGTGAATATAATTTTATAAATGTAATTTTATTAGAATCATAGTGAGCATATTTGAAAACATTTTAGAAGATTACAGTTTTAAGCAAGAAAATATAAATTTAGCATTTCTAAAATCCTAAGTCCCTAACTAAGCTTAATAAATGGAAATGAAGTAAAGTCTTTAAGGGATCTTACGTGCTCCAAGCAAAGTTCGTCAGCACGACACCCTCATCTGAAAGTTGAAAAGCAGCAGCCAGCACTAACCATAGGGCACAGGTTTTTTATACCTTTCTACGCTAGCTAATCTAAGTAAAGGAAAATTTTCTGCAAAAGTCGATGTCCCATTGGTCCGAAAGTGACAAGTGACATGTCACCCCATATTTCAAAACTTCCATTCTGTCATATTCTTTGAGACCATTGTCTTTTTTGTACGTGATCCTAAGCTTCCTTAGATTGCAACAAATTTGAACAAGAGTTCTCACTGGTTTCATTTCACTTCCTCGGATGCCAAGTTATCAAACTTTCTTTCTGCCGGTTTCTGACCTTGGCCACGTCCGACAAAAATAATGACAGCGCTTCTTCATTGTTAAGTGAATGTAACTTTCATGGAAAACTTTAGGGTGGACATCGTGCTTCAGGCAGAAATTGAATTCATCTTTTTGAAAACTTGAGCCAACTAGGCCCAAAAGCAGGCAACTTATTTTTCTAGTATAAAACAAACACAAGAAAAGTATTAATGAAAGAAATATTATTTTATTCTGTTTCCACCCTTTGTTTACTAATAGATTAACCCACCCTATTAGTCTAGTGTTACCTAGCAAGAAGCAAACAAATAAAGCAGCATTTTATATCTACCAGTCTTCAAGAATCCATGAAATCTTATATGCACCTATAATAGTAGAAATAACATCACATAGACAAGGAAAGCAAAACAAGCACATGCCACTTTAAAATTTGCAGCAGTTAGTAATGACAAAAATGAAAACGACAAAATTAATTTATTATTTTTGCACAAACAAAAGATGCAACAATAATGCACGTTTATAAGCACACATGTTAATATCCCCATGTGTAAAGTTTAATCTAGGTTGAGTTAGCATAACATATCAAAAAATCATTAATACTATTAATTTATATTATGGAAGTGTGACTTCACGAGTTTAAACAAAATTTTGTTTTCTATCTCGCTTCATCACCCCCACTTCAGAAGGCACTACTATGTATAAGTACTGGACCTAAGCGATACAAAAGAGAATGATGGATGGAGCGTTTGCACAAATCAAACACTCACCCCCAGTCAACTGATCTGGGTTTAATCCATCACCATTCTTTAGTTCACTCAGCCACCCCAGTTCAGACATGGCTATAGCCAAATCAGTCTGACCCTGTGCCTTATGGGAACAGTCCAGCCCGAACTGCCAAGCCATGTCTTCCCTGGACCGGAAACAAGCATCCTGGGACCGGTCTCGGATTCATAATCCTCATCAGCCAGGCTATCTTGAATCCAGTGGCCAAGTGAACAATGGACTCACGTCTGAGCATACCCTGCCACACTTAGGGCGAACAAAGCGATTCAAAAGAGAATGATGGATGGAGCGTTTGCACAAATCAAACACTCACCCCCAGTCAACTGATCTGGGTTTAATCCATCACCATTCTTTAGTTCACTCAGCCACCCCAGTTCAGACATGGCTATATCCAAATCAGTCTGACCCTGTGCCTTATGGGAACAGTCCAGCCCGAACTGCCAAGCCATGTCTTCCCTGGACCGGAAACAAGCATCCTGGGACCGGTTTCGGATTCATAATCCTCATCAGCCAGGCTATCTTGAATCCAGTGGCCAAGTGAACAAGGGACTCACGTCTGAGCATACCCTGCCACACTTAGGGCGAACAAAGCGATACAAAAGAGAATGATGGATGGAGCGTTTGCACAAATCAAACACTCACCCCCAGTCAACTGATCTGGGTTTAATCCATCACCATTCTTTAGTTCACTCAGCCACCCCAGTTCAGACATGGCTATATCCAAATCAGTCTGACCCTGTGCCTTATGGGAACAGTCCAGCCCGAACTGCCAAGCCATGTCTTCCCTGGACCGGAAACAAGCATCCTGGGACCGGTTTCGGATTCATAATCCTCATCAGCCAGGCTATCTTGAATCCAGTGGCCAAGTGAACAAGGGACTCACGTCTGAGCATACCCTGCCACACTTAGGGCGAACAAAGCGATACAAAAGAGAATGATGGATGGAGCGTTTGCACAAATCAAACACTCACCCCCAGTCAACTGATCTGGGTTTAATCCATCACCATTCTTTAGTTCACTCAGCCACCCCAGTTCAGACATGGCTATATCCAAATCAGTCTGACCCTGTGCCTTATGGGAACAGTCCAGCCCGAACTGCCAAGCCATGTCTTCCCTGGACCGGAAACAAGCATCCTGGGACCGGTTTCGGATTCATAATCCTCATCAGCCAGGCTATCTTGAATCCAGTGGCCAAGTGAACAAGGGACTCACGTCTGAGCATACCCTGCCACACTTAGGGCGAACAAAGCGATACAAAAGAGAATGATGGATGGAGCGTTTGCACAAATCAAACACTCACCCCCAGTCAACTGATCTGGGTTTAATCCATCACCATTCTTTAGTTCACTCAGCCACCCCAGTTCAGACATGGCTATATCCAAATCAGTCTGACCCTGTGCCTTATGGGAACAGTCCAGCCCGAACTGCCAAGCCATGTCTTCCCTGGACCGGAAACAAGCATCCTGGGACCGGTTTCGGATTCATAATCCTCATCAGCCAGGCTATCTTGAATCCAGTGGCCAAGTGAACAAGGGACTCACGTCTGAGCATACCCTGCCACACTTAGGGCGAACAAAGCGATACAAAAGAGAATGATGGATGGAGCGTTTGCACAAATCAAACACTCACCCCCAGTCAACTGATCTGGGTTTAATCCATCACCATTCTTTAGTTCACTCAGCCACCCCAGTTCAGACATGGCTATATCCAAATCAGTCTGACCCTGTGCCTTATGGGAACAGTCCAGCCCGAACTGCCAAGCCATGTCTTCCCTGGACCGGAAACAAGCATCCTGGGACCGGTTTCGGATTCATAATCCTCATCAGCCAGGCTATCTTGAATCCAGTGGCCAAGTGAACAAGGGACTCACGTCTGAGCATACCCTGCCACACTTAGGGCGAACAAAGCGATACAAAAGAGAATGATGGATGGAGCGTTTGCACAAATCAAACACTCACCCCCAGTCAACTGATCTGGGTTTAATCCATCACCATTCTTTAGTTCACTCAGCCACCCCAGTTCAGACATGGCTATATCCAAATCAGTCTGACCCTGTGCCTTATGGGAACAGTCCAGCCCGAACTGCCAAGCCATGTCTTCCCTGGACCGGAAACAAGCATCCTGGGACCGGTTTCGGATTCATAATCCTCATCAGCCAGGCTATCTTGAATCCAGTGGCCAAGTGAACAAGGGACTCACGTCTGAGCATACCCTGCCACACTTAGGGCGAACAAAGCGATACAAAAGAGAATGATGGATGGAGCGTTTGCACAAATCAAACACTCACCCCCAGTCAACTGATCTGGGTTTAATCCATCACCATTCTTTAGTTCACTCAGCCACCCCAGTTCAGACATGGCTATATCCAAATCAGTCTGACCCTGTGCCTTATGGGAACAGTCCAGCCCGAACTGCCAAGCCATGTCTTCCCTGGACCGGAAACAAGCATCCTGGGACCGGTTTCGGATTCATAATCCTCATCAGCCAGGCTATCTTGAATCCAGTGGCCAAGTGAACAAGGGACTCACGTCTGAGCATACCCTGCCACACTTAGGGCGAACAAAGCGATACAAAAGAGAATGATGGATGGAGCGTTTGCACAAATCAAACACTCACCCCCAGTCAACTGATCTGGGTTTAATCCATCACCATTCTTTAGTTCACTCAGCCACCCCAGTTCAGACATGGCTATATCCAAATCAGTCTGACCCTGTGCCTTATGGGAACAGTCCAGCCCGAACTGCCAAGCCATGTCTTCCCTGGACCGGAAACAAGCATACTGGGACCGTCCATCATCCCCTTTTGTATCGCTTTGTTCGCCCTAAGTGTGGCAGGGTATGCTCAGACGTGAGTCCCTTGTTCACTTGGCCACTGGATTCAAGATAGCCTGGCTGATGAGGATTATGAATCCGAAACCGGTCCCAGGATGCTTGTTTCCGGTCCAGGGAAGACATGGCTTGGCAGTTCGGGCTGGACTGTTCCCATAAGGCACAGGGTAAGACTGATTTGCATATAGCCATGTCTGAACTGGGGTGGCTGAGTGAACTAAAGAATGGTGATGGATTAAACCCAGATCAGTTGACTGGGGGTGAGTGTTTGATTTGTTCAAACGCTCCGTCCATCATCCCCTTTTGTATCGCTTTGTTCGCCCTAAGTGTGGTAGGGTATGCTCAGACGTGAGTCCCTTGTTCACTTGGCCACTGGATT
Source organism: Lissotriton helveticus (assembly GCF_964261635.1). Classification (NCBI taxonomy): domain Eukaryota; kingdom Metazoa; phylum Chordata; class Amphibia; order Caudata; family Salamandridae; genus Lissotriton; species Lissotriton helveticus. The sequence goes on from NC_136068.1 coordinate 1,313,708,891, forward strand.
CAAGATAGCCTGGCTGATGAGGATTATGAATCCGAAACCGGTCCCAGGATGCTTGTTTCCGGTCCAGGGAAGACATGGCTTGGCAGTTCGGGCTGGACTGTTCCCATAAGGCACAGGGTCAGACTGATTTGCATATAGCCATGTCCGAACTGGGGTGGCTGAGTGAACTAAAGAATGGTGATGAATTAAACCCAGATCAGTTGACTGGGGGTGAGTGTTTGATTTGTTCAAACGCTCCGTCCATCACCCCCTTTTGTATCGGTTTGTTCACCCTAAGTGTGGCAGGGTATGCTCAGATGTGAGTCCCTTGTTCACTTGGCCACTGGATTCAAGATAGCCTGGCTGATGAGGATTATGAATCCGAAACCGGTCCCAGGATGCTTGTTTCCGGTCCAGGGAAGACATGGCTTGGCAGTTCAGGCTGGACTGTTCCCATAAGGCACAGGGTCAGACTGATTTGCATATAGCCATGTCTGAACTGGGGTGGCTGAGTGAACTAAAGAATGGTGATGGATTAAACCCAGATCAGTTGACTGGGGGTGAGTGTTTGATTTGTTCAAACGCTCCGTCCATCATCCCCTTTTGTATCGCTTTGTTCGCCCTAAGTGTGGCAGGGTATGCTCAGACGTGAGTCCCTTGTTCACTCGGCCACTGGATTCAAGATAGCCTGGCTGATGAGGATTATGAATCCGAAACCGGTCCCAGGATGCTTGTTTCCGGTCCAGGGAAGACATGGCTTGGCAGTTCGGGCTGGACTGTTCCCATAAGGCACAGGGTCAGACTGATTTGCATATAGCCATGTCTGAACTGGGGTGGCTGAGTGAACTAAAGAATGGTGATGGATTAAACCCCGATCAGTTCACTGGGGGTGAGGGTTTGATTTGTTCAAACGCTCCGTCCATCATCCCCTTTTGTATCGCTAAGTACTGGACCTCACACACCACCACATCTGTGCACTTCTAAACCTGTGGATACTCTGCCATGAAGGACTCCTGGGCTGCTGAAGCCACTCTGCTGGACTGTAGCTCTGGAAGAACTTCTGCCCTGCTGTGCTGGCCTGCTACCTGCTGCCCTACTTGCCTGGGTGGGAAGGACTGGACCTGCATCACTTGAACCCAGAACCCAGAGTGACTCAAGGGCTAGTTGACTGGTTTCGTGATCCGAAGCTTCAGTGACATAGCAAGCTTCCAACCACCTTGCATCTGCACCTGGACTCTGCCTTCTAGGAGTCTACCTTGTCAGGTGGTGCCACGCCAGTCCTTGACCCTTGGAAGTGGGCCTAGGGTGCTTCCCAGCAGAACGTATGCATCTTCTCTGCTGAGCAGCACATCTTCCAGCCCAACTGCCCATCTCCTCAACTGAGCACCTCGAGCAAAACTGGCACATCACTGCTGTTGTGAGGATTGGTCGTGGCACAGAAGGCCTGTATTGCCCCCTTGCAGCTCATTGAAACTGATGCTTTGCCTCGGCTGTGCACTGCATTCTCATTGCTCGAACGTCGCATCACAAGCCCTGCATAAGAGTACTCGCACCACAGCCATGCCACATCTTCGAACCAACGCCTCACTTTGACTGCGCGATGCTTCTTTGCCTCAGATCCACTCAACACTCTGCAACCAGGATTTAAGGTACTTTGTTCTGCAGGCCTAACCTTGTGTCTGAAGCCGGCCCGCGCTCGTGGAAGGCCTGAACTTGAGATTTTGTTCCAGTACGGTGCGACCAGATATCCCTTGTTGGCAGTTTGGGCTCTTTGGCGCTATTCCACCCTAAAACTTTAAAATTCAATATCACTAATTTTCCTGATTGGATTTTTGTCATTTTAGTCTTGTTTTATTTATCTTATTATCTAAATCTGGTATGGGATCTTTTTGTGTAGTGTCACTGTTTTTACTGTTTGAAGTGTTGCACAAATACTTCACACATTGCCTGTAAGTTTAGCCTAACTTCTCTGTGCTAAGCTACCAGAGGGTGCCCACAGGTTAATTTAGATTTTACCTGCCTCTTACCATGACTAGGATTATGGTTGCTGCTTGACCGGGGATCATACCCCAGTCAACCCTTAACCCCATTTCTAACAATTCCTTTTCATACAACTTATCATTCACAACCATCATAGGAGAACCTGAATCAACCATGACATCCAAATCTTCATCACCACTATTTATATTTCAATTAGGATTTTCTCCTTTGTCTATGTTTTCCAGAGATTTGACCATCCTGATGGACAGCACCACTTTATGGCTTCCTCCATAAGTGTCACCAGGTACAGGAAAAAACATATTTAAAAAATCGAAACTAAACGCATTTGGAGCAGGCAGCTTTCCTTGTGCACCAGTAAGGGGAACATCATAGGTAAGGAGGAGTTTACCTTCAATTCCATGTAGTCTCTGACAAGCAAATGACTGGATGAGATACTGAATCGGTGCGGTCCATCTCCCTAGGTTCACTCAGCTCATCACCAAAATCAAGTTACATCAGGTAACCATGACCTCCGGACAGGAGAATTATGAAAGATTATTTATTTAAGATTATGGCATCAAACAGCACACAACATACCTTTGGCGACTGCTCCAAGCTCCTTCCAGCAACTGACAGCAAGAACACTCACCAAGAGATGCACTTTAAACATTTCAACCTTTAAAGAGACTTTATTCAAAGATAGAGCATAACACACAGGTGCAAACAAAATGTATCACATGAGCAGGATATTGTGGTGCTCAAATATTCACATGTCTGAATCAGGGCACGTCCAGGACCCAGGTCATGTCATTTAAGGCAGGGAGCCTGCTGAAGAGTTGCCGCATGCTACCCCGCATGGGCATCAAAGGATGTCATCATCATGAACCCCTTTTGCATCGGATATTGGTGAAATTGATAACGCATGCAGCGGTCAGACAATGGTGCCCGTACCCATGAGAGTGTCACTAGCCTGGGGTAGTGTCTCCTGGGTGCTAGCACTGTATGTACACCTACATCCATGTCTTCTTTTATGTGCTTTGGACTCAAGATCTACCCAGGGCCACGGGAATGATGCAATTCAGCACCTGTGGCATTTTCCACATAATGAAGGATTTGACACATTTGCCACATATTCCATCATCCACTGCATAATCTTCAGATTTTAACACCCCAACAATATTTCTAGCTCCAATGGATTAAAAGTATATATTGACACGCAGTGAAAGGCCCTTCAGTTGCTTATTGATGTTTTTGGGTGTTAAACTGGTACTAAAGGGGTGTAACCTTTGCCCATGCAGTGCTACATGAGTAAAAATAAATTAGTAAAGTAATACTATCAATCAGTAAATCAATCAATCAGATTTGTGAGCCCTACTGCATCACCCGTGAGGGTCTCGGGCACTCGCGGAGCGATCTGCTTGTTCTCCAATTGGTTGTACATCCAGGTCTTGCGGTCCTTCCTGAACTGCTGGAGTGATGGAGATGCTCTGAGGTGCAGGGGGAGGTGGATCTAGGTGTGAGTCACCAGGTGGGAGACGGAGGGGCATCCACTGTTGGTCTGGCGGATGCGACGTGTGGCTGCCAGGAGTAGGGATTCGGAGCAGAATTTTCTTGTAGATAAGTGGAAGTTCATTCAAGTGTTGAGGTACGCTGATCCTTCATTGTGTAGTGCCTTGTAAGCGTGGGTGAGCAGCTTGAACTGATATTTCTTGGCAACTGGTAGCTAGTGGAGTTTCCTGAGGTGAGCGGTGATGTGAGTCCGCCTGGGGAGGTCAAGGATGAGTCTGACTCTTAGTGTCCAGTATAGTCTGGAGTTTCGTCATGAAGTGGGTGGTAGTTCAGACGTAGCGGGAGTTGTCATATTCTAGTCTACTGGTGACAAGTGCTTGTGTGGCAGTTAGCCTGGTGTTGGGTGGAAGCCACCTGAAGGCCTTCCTGAGCTTTTGAAGGGTGAGGAAGCAGGCAGAGGAGAAGGTGCTGACCAGCTCCTTCATGGAGAGCTGGCTGTCGAAGATGATGCTAAGGTTGCTGGTGTGTTCGGTGGGTTTGGAAGATGGCCTAGCTCAGGTGGCCACCATTCCTTGCTCCAGAGGTTGTCCTTGCATTTTCCAAAGATGAGTACTTCTGTCTTGTCAGTGATGAGTTTGAGACAGTTGTTGCTCATCTAGGTGGCCACATCTTTTCCAAATCGTTTTTAGAAGTGTTTTTATCTTTGCTACCATTTCGCTGCTGGGGGGTTCTAAATTACTTAGTTAACAGGGGAATTTTAACGAGGCACACTGACACCTCTTACACGTTCTTTGATTCTGCTCCCTGCCTCGCCCAGCCGTTTATTGAGCCGGCTGTAAGCGACGGCGGGCGCCATCTTTGGTGTGGCTGGGGCTGCGCTCTAGTCGCGCTGGCCTCCCGCCCTCCCTGGTTATTTAGCCTGGCTTAGGATCCGCCTCGCTGCCTTTCAGAGCTCTCCCTAGTGAGAGACTAGGGCTGCGAGCTAGTTCGGACCGAGCACTTTGTTCTCTTGAGAATTGCTGATGTGAAAATCGTTTTTAGAAGTGTTTTTATCTTTGCTACCATTTCGCTGCTGGGGGGTTCTAAATTACTTAGTTAACAGGGGAATTTTAACAAGGCACACTGACACCTCTTACACGTTCTTTGATTCTGCTCCCTGCCTCGCCCAGCCGTTTATTGAGCCGGCTGTAAGCGACGGCGGGCGCCATCTTTGGTGTGGCTGGGGTTGCGCTCTAGTCGCGCTGGCCTCCCGCCCTCCCTGGTTATTTAGCCTGGCTTAGGATCCGCCTCGCTGCCTTTCAGAGCTCTCCCTAGTGAGAGACTAGGGCTGCGAGCTAGTTCGGACCGAGCACTTTGTTCTCTCGAGAATTGCTGATGTGAAAATCGTTTTTAGAAGTGTTTTTATCTTTGCTACCATTTCGCTGCTGGGGGGTTCTAAATTACTTAGTTAACAGGGGAATTTTAACGAGGCACACTGACACCTCTTACACGTTCTTTGATTCTGCTCCCTGCCTCGCCCAGCCGTTTATTGAGCCGGCTGTAAGCGACGGCGGGCGCCATCTTTGGTGTGGCTGGGGCTGCGCTCTAGTCGCGCTGGCCTCCCGCCCTCCCTGGTTATTTAGCCTGGCTTAGGATCCGCCTCGCTGCCTTTCAGAGCTCTCCTTAGTGAGAGACTAGGGCTGCGAGCTAGTTCGGACCGAGCACTTTGTTCTCTTGAGAATTGCTGATGTGAAAATCGTTTTTAGAAGTGTTTTTATCTTTGCTACCATTTCGCTGCTGGGGGGTTCTAAATTACTTAGTTAACAGGGGAATTTTAACGAGGCACACTGACACCTCTTACACGTTCTTTGATTCTGCTCCCTGCCTCGCCCAGCCGTTTATTGAGCCGGCTGTAAGCGACGGCGGGCGCCATCTTTGGTGTGGCTGGGGCTGCGCTCTAGTCGCGCTGGCCTCCCGCCCTCCCTGGTTATTTAGCCTGGCTTAGGATCCGCCCCGCTGCCTTTCAGAGCTCTCCCTAGTGAGAGACTAGGGCTGCGAGCTAGTTCGAACCGAGCACTTTGTTCTCTTGAGAATTGCTGATGTGAAAATCGTTTTTAGAAGTGTTTTTATCTTTGCTACCATTTCGCTGCTGGGGGGTTCTAAATTACTTAGTTAACAGGGGAATTTTAACGAGGCACACTGACACCTCTTACACGTTCTTTGATTCTGCTCCCTGCCTCGCCCAGCCGTTTATTGAGCCGGCTGTAAGCGACGGCGGGCGCCATCTTTGGTGTGGCTGGGGCTGCGCTCTAGTCGCGCTGGCCTCCCACCCTCCTCACACTCTATATTACTAGCACTATGACCAGACGGCGCAGCGGGCTGGCGCAGCGGGCGCGCCGGATACGCACCGAAGCCGCGCCTAAGCCAAGCCCGTCTGCGCCCGTCCGCGACCGGACACGGCCCAGGGCCATGACCCCTGGCCTTCCATTGTGTTATTCCTCAACACAACTTAGACTGCTGAACCCTGGCCATGCGAGTCAACACTGCATTCCCCTATCTCCTCCCACGGCTGTGGGCATCAACCCCGCCCCATGTATTGGGTGTCAACATCAATTGCCGTCTCCTCTCTTATCTGATTCATTAGCTTCAGATCCCCCCTCTAATATATGCCTTCAGGATATAATCACCACTCCTTTTCTGGGCTGCCGAGCAGCGCTCATTGACACTCGCTCCCTCCCATGCCACAGTCTGGATATTAGTGAGTTTATTATTGCTCACGATCTCGACTTTCTTTTTGCCACCGAAACTTGGGGAGATGCGGGCTCGGGACCAGATTTCTGTCAAGCTACTCCTGATGGCTATAGTGTAGTGAGACATGATAGACAAACAGGAAGGGGGGGAGGACTCGCTATTATTTACAAAAATCTGGATCGTACCACGCTTGAGCCCATTCCATCCACTAAATGTGAAGCGGCAACATTTGCTATCAACATTAACTGCAAACAAACCTTCAAAGGTATCCTGCTATACCGACCTCCCGGATCCCGGAGCTGCTTTCTTGATTCCCTCTCGGAGCTAAATGACTACATCATAGGCTCGACCGATTATACGATACTCGGAGATTTCAACTTCCCGCTGGAAGAGCAGGGAAACCATGATACCATGCAACTCACTGCTGATTTCCTAACCCTAGGACTTCAACAACTGGTAAAGGGAATCACCCATCAGACGGGACACACATTGGATGGTGTATTTACCAATAACTCCCTCATCTCTATATTAGATATTCTACCTCTCACGTGGACTGACCACAGAGTCATTATTTTTGGCATCCACACTCGGCCAGTCACTCTTCCCCCTTCCAGGCCACCTAGTAGGGTAGGAATTCGTGCCTGGAGGAACGCTGACATCCCCAAGATGGCAGATATTTTGACACTATCCTCCCTCACCAGAGGAGCCAACTCTGTCCCTTCAGCTTCCGAGTTCTACGATTGGATCAGGAATGCTGCTGATCAGGTAGCCCCGGAACAATCTATTCGACCCAACAGAGCATCTCCGTCGGCGCCATGGTATACAGAAGAGCTTAGACTTCACCGACAACATTGTAGGAACTTAGAAAGACACTGGAGGAAATCTTATTGCCCCATAGCTAAGCAATCCTACAAAGATGCTTTAACCATATATAAAAAGGCTATCACTGCTCGAAAAATGGTCTTTTTCTCGACTCAAATAGAGAATGCCAAGAACTCGGCCAGAGAATTGTTCTCAGTGGTCACCTCTCTATCTACCCCTCCCTCTGGCCCTGGAGTTGAACCTTCCCAGCCTTTCTGCAATGCCCTGTCCACTTTTTTTATCACTAAAGTGGCAGATATTTATGCATCCTTTGGTGGGGATGCAGGGATTAGACCTACTGTCAGCAGCAAGGAAATATCTCACATGGACCATGACCCCCTTTTGTCATTTGGCTTTACCACACAAGATCAAATTTGCAAACTCATCTCCATCACTAAGTCTGGATCCCCTTTGGACCCCTGTCCCCCTTCAGTGATGGCTAATGTAAGCAAGGTAATATCTTACCCGCTTATGGAAATCTGCAACACCGCCTTTCAAACTGGCGATTATCCCGCTCCGTGGAAAAAGGCTGTTATTAAGCCTCTTTTAAAGAAGCCCTCCCTGGACCCTACTGCGTCGGCTAGTTATAGACCTATTGCTTGTCTCCCCTTTCCTGCCAAAATTTGCGAAGCTCTGATGAACAAACAACTCTCAGAGTTCGTCGACACCCACCAACTTTTGGACGAAACGCAGTTTGGTTTCAGGAAAGGACATGGAACGGAGACCGCTCTAATAAAAGCCTCCGACGAGATCAGAGCCATTATGGACCAGGGCGGTGCGGCCATTCTGATTCTACTGGATCTGTCCGCAGCATTTGACACGGTCGACCATGCTATTTTGGTCGACCGTGTCACAGCTCTGGGGATAAACGGTTCGGCCAGAGACCTTATTTCATCTTTCCTGGCCGACCGCACCCAGACAGTCAAGTTGGGTAATTTCTATTCTCCTGTCTCTGCAATACCTTGTGGAGTACCACAGGGCTCCTCGCTAAGTCCCACGTTATTTAACATCTACGTAGCGGACTTAGCAAGGGTAATAAAGGCCCATGGGGTCAGATTAACATCATACGCAGACGACACCCAACTGGTGCTTGCGATCCATAAGAATGGCACAGCGGTGGCAGCTAATTTCCAGGAGGCTATGCTTGATGTTAGTTTGTGGATGTCTTCCAATTGCCTGAGGCTTAACTCGGATAAAACCGAGGTTATGACCTTTGGTAATCTTTCCCCAGAATGGTCTTCCACATGGTGGCCTAACCAGCTGGGCTTTCCACCTGTCCCAGTGGAAAAGGCGAGGAATCTTGGAGTCATCTTTGACAGCAAGCTGACATTCAACCTTCATGTCAACAAGGTTGTCTCCTCTGCTTTCTTTATTTTAAAGAAAATTAAGAAATTGCTGCCTTACCTCCCTATCTCAGCCGGGAACACCCTAGTTACTACTTTGGTATTCTCCAAAACGGATTACGGAAATGCCCTTTTTCTCAATTCTCAGAAACTTGTGTTGTCTAAGCTACAGTCAGTACAGAATGCGGCTGCTAGAATTCTCTTACACATCCCTCGCCGCCAGCCTACCACTCTCGCCATTCGTCAGCTTCATTGGCTCAGAGTGGAGAGCCGAATTAAATTTAAGGCCCTCTGCATTGCCTATAAAGCAGTACATGGCGTCGGACCCAAGTTTCTGACTGAGGCCTTTCAGCTCTACATTCCCATAAGGTCACTGAGATCTGCCAACACTTGCCTCCTACCAGTACCGCGCACAAGGACGGTAACTTGGGGAGACAGACGTTTTCTGGTCGCCGCACCAAAACTCTGGAACCTTCTGCCATTAAGTATCAAAAACGCCCCCAACCTGATGAGTTTCCGGAGGCTTTTAAAGACATGGCTGTTTAACCAGTGAACCCTGTTGTTGCGGTCCTGCTAGCTCACACCTGCGCCGAGACACCTTCGGGTATTTGTTTGCGCAATAAAAATCTCATAAATAAATAAATAAATAAATCTTTCATACATTTTTGGAACTTGTCCTTGGTGTTCGTTGGCTCATTAGTTAGGTAGATGATGAGTTGGGTGTCATCTGTGTAGGAGATGATGTTGAGTCCGTGGCTCTTGATGTTTGCCAAGGGTGTCATGTATACGTTGAAGAGGGTTGGGTTGGGGGATGAGCCTTGAGGTACACCGCAGGTGATACTCTTATGGAGCGAGGAGTAGGGCGGGAGATGATGTTCTGCATTCTTCCTCCAAGGTAAGATGCTATTCACCTGATGGCTTCTCCTTGGATGTTGATCTGATGGAGTCTGTTTGCAGTGTGTGGTGGAATATGGTGTCGAAGGCTGCTGAGAGGTTGAGGAGGATGAGGATTACTGTTTCCCAATGGTCGACAGCATTTTGATGTCCTCCATGGCTGTGATTAAGGCTGTCTCTGTGCTGTGGTTAGCTCTGAAGCCTGATTGGGAGGGGATCAGAAGGTTGTGGTTCTCCAGATGGCTGGTGAGCTGGATGTTGGTGGCTTTCTTGATGGCTTTGGCAGGGAAAGGGAGCAGGGAGATAGGTCAGTCGTTCTTGGGTTCTGCTGGGTCTGCATTATGCTCTATAATTTGCCTTTTCATGCCGAATAATAGGCAGTGCCCTTCCAAATAATTTGGAAAGGTAATAGGCAAAACCTTTGATACCACTGAGACCAGCTCTGACAGCTCGTGACTACACTCATGATTCACGCCAGAACCACAGAGGTGGGCCACAGGAAAATGTAAAACTTTACCGAAGAAGTAATAATAGGCCTGGTCCCAGAGATAAATCCACATGTGAAGTAGTTGCACAATTTCAGGAAAAATACCTCCAGAAAGTCACATGGTGAGACCTGCTCTGCGCACCAACGAATGTATGATTTATTTAGCATTCTGTCCATCCTTTTTTCACGTAGCACTTTTCACCCTAAGTGGGATGGGTATGCCCAGATGTGCTACTGGATGTGCTACTTGCTCACTGTGCTACTGGATTCAAGCTAGCCTGTTTAACGAAGGGTAAATCCCAGAAACCGGTCCCAGGATGCTTGTTTGCAGTCCAGGGAGGACCTGGCTAGGCAGTTCAGTCTGGACTGTTCCCATGAGGAACAGGATCAAGAGAGATTTGCAAATGTCTGGTTCTAAACTGGGGTCACATGGTGAGCAAATGAACAATGGATTTAACCCAGATCTCTTGACTGGGGGTGAATGTCTGATTTATTCAGCATTCTGTCCATCATTTGTTTGCATAGCACTTTACACCAACAGCAACTGTCAGTGACAATCGGCAACACATGAACTGCACTTTGTGCCAACACAGTTCGTGATGATCAACGAACGCAAAGCTCTATTGAAGACTGGCTCTTTGCACTATAGCAACGACCGCCCACAACACTTGATCTGCTCTTCATGGCAAAACCTCCTCCTCGCGGTCTCCTCCAAAATGAACAGAACTTTTCATGCAAGACATGAGAAGGCAACTATTAAAGGGGATTAACTTGGTCTCTGTATCAGACCCACATTCCATTGCTGGTGGCCTGAATTTGTGACTTTCTGGCAGTCTAGCGCAACTAGATAACTGTGAGCGATGCTTTCTACTTCTTGCCACTATTTTCCCTTAAAACTTTAAAATTCAATATTGTCGGGTTTAGTGATTGGATTTTGTTCTTATTAGTTTAATTTTATTTATTAAATTATACTCTTTTTTTCTAAATTGGTTTGGGATTTTTCTTTTGTTGTGTTTTCACTTTGTCACTGTTTGTGTGCTGAGTAAATACTTTACACATTGCCTTTAAGTTAAGCCTGAGTGTTTTGCTGCAATTATTAGAGGATTAAGCACAGCTTAATTTAGTGACTGGTTGTTGCCTGAGTAGGGTTTCCACTCCTCTCAACCAAGAACCCAATTTCTTGCAAATACATACAAGACAATGACTGCACTTATATTGGTCATGGACCAAATGCTGCAAGTCTGACCGAAATGGCTTTGCTGTGTTGGTTGAAAGGTGTGATGACATACCAATACAGAATGTATTTGCCTATGTACCTTTGGATTTGAGCAAGCATAACACAGCCTAGGCCTGAACATGAATGTTGCCAAGTCTTTTCTTTTGTCAAGGCCTGCAGGGGGGGGGGTAGGGGTGGGGGCCTATTTCCCGAACTCATACATTTTCCTACTTGGGGTAACATTTGACTCACAGGGACCTGGGGCCTGTGCATGAAACAGAGGAAACATACGTTTTGCAATTTACTTTCTTTTCAGTCTTGCCTCTAAAATTGGCAACAAGCCCATTCATTGCATCCCTGCTGGTGACTTACAAACGGAGGTGCTTACCTGTCCTAACTTATGACGCTGGCCTGTGGTTATAAGGGAACCAGGGGGCAGATGTATCATCACCATCATTTGCGATTCCCAAATAGCGATTTTTTAGAAATCGCTATTTGAGAATTGCAATTTTGGATGTATGTAGAAAATTGCTATTTTTTAGCGATTTCTTAAAATTCCTTAATCGCGATTAGCAAATTGCTAATCGCAATTAAGGAATAATTTCCCATTCATTTCTATGGGCCAGGAGGCCCATAGGAAGGAATGGGAAGTTATTCTCAATTTGCGATTCGCAATTTGCTAATCGCAAATTGAGAATAATTTCAAGGGTGCAAGGGTGTCTTAAGGACACCCTGCTGCACCCCTGAAATTTACATGTGTGCGGGCATGTATGAGCGCCACATGACACCTTTACAAATGCCAAAAAGTGCATTTGTAAAAGAATTTGCAAATTAACACCAACTACAAGTTGGTGGTAATTTGCGATTTCTTAAGGGCAAATCGCTAAATTGAAATGCTTGATGCATAGCATTTAAGGAATCGCAATTTGCGATTCCTTAAATGCTTACACAAAATTAAGGAATCGCAAATTTTGCGATTCCTTAATTTTGCTATGCATTTTGCTTCATACATTCCAAATTGCGAATTTTTTGTCGCAAACGCTGCTTTTTTGCGAATCGCAGCGTTTGTGACTTAAAATGACCTTGATACATCTGCCCCTATGTTCCTATAGGGGGAGAAGAACATAATATGCAGATGTATCCTCTGCATTTTACCAGGATCGTTGGCGCACTCTGTTCACGAGGAACTTGGTATTCCACACGTTACTAATGAAATCAACCTGGCGCTATTGATGTTGTGGTATTCAATTTGGAATAACCCTGAAGCTTGTTTGAAAAAGACGAATATGTCCAGGGAAGACATGGCTTGGCAGTTCGGGCTGGACTGTTCCCATGAGGCACAGGGTCAGACTGATTTGCATATGGCCATGTCTGAACTGGGGTGGCGGAGTGAGCTAAAGAACGGTGATGGATTAAACCCAGATCAATTGACTGGGGGTGAGTGTTTGTATTGTCAACGCTCCGTCCATCACCACCTTTGGTTTTTCTTTGAATATGCCTGACTGTCTGTTGTGTGACAGGGGCTCCTGTATCGTGTGATTTTCATACATTAAGGACAGCTGTAATAAGCTAGGTAGACCAAATATATTTCTTCAGCCAGGTAACATCTCCAATGGTGACACACCTGGGTTAAGTCCAGGTTCATGGAACTTAGAAGTGGGGAAAGAGAATTGTTGGTCCTAAACGGCCAATAAGGAATATCTGTCAATCCAAACCAGACCAGGGTTGGAACCCTATCTGGAGTCGGCGCCAAAATCTTGGGATAGGGCTTTATTGACCAGATTTAGGCCGGGACTGATATGAAGTCAGCTCTAATTCCCTCCGGCCCAGTACACCCACATTTTATTTTGGTATGCATTTGCGAAGAACATTCCTTGCAAACCCTGGTCACATTGTATTCTTTTGTAGATTGTATTGTTGTTTTACTAAAAGGTTTTTAATTCCATCAAAGGTGCCTCGATTACTAAGCATGTTGTGGCCATTTTATTTCTACAGTGGCTCCCTTCCCTGGAAGTATGTTTAGGTGTGGCTTCTTTTTTGAAGTGTTCCATCCAGCGTAGACAATCTTTATTGTTGCACTTGACCTGATTTTATTTTAGTGTAACTTTTATAGTGTTTTGGTCTGTGGCTGTGCTCCTGATAACTTTCACATAATAAATGTGGTGGTAGCTGGGCTGTTCTAGTTCAGGTGATGCATGATTTGTATTAGTTTGTTTACGCTCTGAACTTTACCCGATTACTTTGGCTCTTAGGCTCAGAATCTGTTTGCAGCGTGAAGCTTTCTAATGTTAACTTGTCATTTGTAATATTTCCAGTAGCGGCTGGCAGTAAATGAAAGTGGAGAGGTAGGAGGAGGGGGGTTCACGTGGGGGCCGGCATTACAGAATAAAAACAAAAACGTATTTACATTCTCGCCGAGTTCGCAGCCCCCTCCGTTGTGTCATCCCTTCGGAACCAAGAAGATCCCAGGCTCCCTCCCCAGATGTGGCAGTGAGTAGTTATTGTGCATCGCGTAGGGTGCCGCGCGATGCTAGTTATTGTGCATAGCGTAGGGTGCCGTGCGATGCACGTACATAGGGCCTTTAACGTTTCCCCAGTCACCGTTGGGCTGTCTGCTGATCGGACGCATCGCGCGTTGGGTGGAGCTATACTTGGAATAAACTTATCTTGGAAATCCAGCTACTTATTGTGGAAATTCCTTCTTGCAACACCAGACCAATTACAACGCTGAAATGCAGCATTGTGATTGGTCTGAGCGCCACAGATCGGCGCTCAACGGGACCTGAGAGGGTTTGCACGTTTCTCACCAGACTGTGTAATGCCAGCGTGTAATGCAGGCTGGCAGGAACATGCAAAGTGTGCATGACTGCTTGGGGCGGCCCGAGAGTGCCATCCAAGCAGTCATGACCACTTTGAAGAGCAGCAACCACTCCTCCTCCTGGATGTCACAGGAGCCCAGCCCCGCCCAAAGAAGAATGATAATAACAGAAATAACTTCTGCTATTATCAAATTTTTTTTTACACTGCTCCGCGAGCAGTCGGGCGATGCTCCTCTGCCTTAGCGGAGGAACCGCCACAGAATATTTCCCAGTTTTTAACAATATTTTGAATTTTTTTTACTTGTGTGTGCTTTTATGGTTTGCATTTACGAATCAAATAAAGAAATAAAGTAAAGTACGTTAAGTAAAGCATAAGTAGGTGGAAACTGTTCTGGGGGTGCCCTTGTTTTCATGTGTAGGGATCCTGGCCTGATAGCTCGGGCAGCCCCTTTACCATAGAAGCAGAGCCTAGACTGATTAGTATATGACTGGACTCTGCAAAGCTGTAGTTGGTAAAGCACGATGCACTGGAGTGTGGCCCCAAGCAGTTCCCTATGGCTAAGAGTAATTCTAGTTTCCTTCCAACACTTTGTTATTTGTTACAATACTACAGATGCATATAGATGTAAAAAAAGAGGCCCTTCAGAGACATGTTAACTCTTACAGAACACATCAGTGAGGGCCTTATTGGAAGGAGCATGGAGGGTCCCAGGATCCCTATTGGGCCTGTGATCCAGACTGAACCTACAGTGGGGTGCTGCTTCAAAGGTATAGACAGCGTAGCTTGATCTGTGCTTTTTGTCACTGGAGTGATGTCTGACCCAGTTTCCCGATGTGGGCGCTATAGGCTGCCACAAGGAACAGTGGTTTTTGATAATCAAAAGCACAGTCCGGTTTGTGATGGGTGACGCTAAAGGTATTCACCATCTCAAATCTGACCTCTACACTAAGAACAAGATGTACAAAATGTAGGGATTGCGATTGCCTAATTGTAGTTCTTACTGAATAGCATTTAGGAAATCGCAATTCCTAATGTACAAAATAAGTATAAATATAATAGTGATTCCTAATAAGTGCACAAATGACCTACCTCATGAATATTAATGAGATAGGTTGCAATTTGCAGCCTGTTAGGAATGGCAGACATCACTGGGATGTGACCTGCTGACGTGAGCAAGCCACCATGTCTGTGATGGCTTTTTAATAAATCAAACTTTTTTATTAAATATTTCCCTTTTACCTCGAAGGAAAAAGGGCTGCATTTAAAAACAAAAAAACTTAAACTTTGAGGTTACATTTTTTAAGAGAAGGCAGGCAGTGGTCCTTGGGACTTTCTGTTGTGCCGGGTCAGATAGTGTCTTTCACGATGGAGCCAATGCTGGTAGAAGAGAAACTGAATTGGACATGGTTGATGCATCAGAAGTGCTCATGTCTGGTTGGACTGGTATGTCCAGCCCGATGTGCATTTGGAGCCTCTCAAATCCATGCATGGGAGATGTAGCTCCCCAGTCTCCTATGGAGCGTAGGATTTGCCTGACCAAACCAATGTTGGTGATGCTGTATGAGAGCAGCATGAGGACTGGTTTTAGAGGTTGGCCTATACTCCCACAGCCAGGGCTCAAGTGACAATGCCGGGGCAGGAGATTTGCACAACTTGACCAATCACTGTGTGGCTTTATTTTGAAGCCACACAGTGATTGGTCATTTCCCTGTGACAGTATCTCTCTCTCTCGCTCTCTGGCAGCGTGCTAACTCCATTTGCACTGCGCAGCTGATAACACTGTGCGAACAGTGAGGGAGTGAAAATGAAAGCACTGCCCACTATAGAGCATCCTGTTGACAACTGTGTGTGGGGCAGGCACAATACGACATTCAACGTGTCCAGACTGGTTGCATCATGTAAGTTAAGAGTGTTTGCTTTGAATGTTGCCAATTACCATTGTTGTTTAACCCGGCAACCATTCTGCCTCCTACGTTAATCTTACTCAGCTGCTGGTCAATAAAGTAAAATAAATAAAAATGCAATCACTAGAAGACAGTGGCGGTGCGTCCACTGGGGGTGTTGAGGCGTTGCCCCACTAGCCATGGACGACCGTCACGTCACGCATTCAATTAGGAAGAATAGGATTCAAAATAAATTATTCTGAGCGCACTCACAATATGCGGCAATGCTGTCGCTCAGAGAGAGCTCTACCAGGACAAGCCCGACACAATCGGACATCGCGGAAGGGTGTGGGGGTGGGGCTGTGGCAGTGAGGGACAGCGCTGCCAGCAGAAATAGTGCAGCAGGCAACAGCAGTGTGCGCGCATGTCACATTTTGGACTAGTCATTTTTATGACTGGCCCGCGCATGCGCACACAAAGTACTACCTTCCCTCCTCCTCCCCTATAGCACTCAGACAGGCGGGAACCCGGACAAGTTATGGGCAGTTAGTAACCCTGCTCTTAGTCAATCCTGGCGCAGTGGTGCTGTTAATGCAGCGCCAGGATTGGCTAAGTAGACACCGCGCAGACTGCAGCAGGATGGAGCCGCGAGTGGGTGGTGGCTGTGCTCAGTGCAGCACTGTATGGCCAATCACACTGTGGCTTATGTCAAAAGCCATGCAGTGGTGATTGGCCATTTCCCGACGCTGTCGGCATGTCACCGCGCCTGGTGCGCCAGTGCCACAACAACGACGAGTCAGAGTCACGAGGAGTGTGTATAGTGTGTAGTAGACATCGTGACTCGTGAGTCGTGCCTGCTGCAGTCAGTGTCTTGTCTACACAGTCAGTCGAGTCGAGTGGCACAATTCTCTTGCTCATTACTTAAGTTTTTTAACACAGTCAGTGACTGTGTACAGTACAGTGCATGTGCGGTGCGGTGCGCGTGGCATGATGATTGATGAACTGCACTGGACTTGACAGATTTTACGCGTACTGAAGCCATTAGCGTTTTACAGGGCAAAATGCCGCCTTTTCAGTATCTTTTAATCAGTATGGAAACATGCTCAATATATGCAAAAATCTACTCTACAGGAAATTGCTTAATAAAGTTCATAATATTAGCATATCATTGTGAGAATAGGCATCGGATTCGTAGTTAGAACCGCAAAGACACGGAGACAGTCCCGTTTATATACCGCCCAATAACTTGTCCGCGATGGCGTACAAGCCTGCCTCTGTGCCTCAGTCAGTTAGACCTCAGAGGGAGGCGGCATTCAAAGGCGATGGGGAGGCTGTGGTGTCAGCGCTCTAGGCACGCTGATGTGCGTGTGACGCAACACGCACTGGGGGCAGAGCGCATGCTAGTGCGCATGCGTGAACGGCGATTCGCGCCGCAGAGAGCGAGTCGGACCGCGAACACAGCTACACGCCCGGCGCTCTTCTCAAGTGTATTGCTTATGAATAAATACACTCCTGCAAACTACTACCTGTGCACTGGTGGTAATTTGGGGGAACCTTGCAGCTCTACAGTGGCGACGAGGAGTGGGATCTGTTTCCACACACAAAAAAAAATAAAACAAGAAGACAAACAGTGGAGTAGAGGAGATCAAAGGCCCGATACACACCAACAACAATTGCCCACCGACGGAAGCGAGGGTGAGGTGCAAATCCACCGCAGGACATGAAGGGAAGAGCGTGGCAGAGGCGCAAGAGACTAGACACACACACAACGTGGCCTAGACCCCATCAACCCCAAACACCTGCACGGAGGCACAGCAGGAGCAAGCAAGCGTCCCCACAAAGGCCCTGGCGGAAAAAGGTGACCACGTGGAGAGTGGGAGAGGAGAATTGAGCCCCGACACGTCGCAGGCAGTGAGTACCAGCACACCGGGCAGCCCCAGGAATCAGAGAGAGGACGACAGCGCGCCAGGCAGCCCCAGGAATCAGGACGGTGAGCCAGACAGACGAGCCAGAATGAGTAACCAGGCGTCCTCACTCACGGCACCCATCCCTTTCCTACCCAGGCCGGGGGAACCCCAGATGAAGTGGAAGGACTGGAGGGAATACTTCAAGAACTACCTAGAAGCCCTAGAAGACGAATCCAGTGATGAGTTCACCCCCGCAAGAAGAAAACGCATACTACTACACAATCTGGGCCCGGAAGGTATAAGGGTGTTCACGAACATAGCGAGGACACCCCTGCAAGCAGCTGATGCGGACGTTTTCAAGCAAGCTCTGGAAGATCTAGATGCCCACTACCGCCCAGCGGTGTGTGTCTCAATTGATCGGTACAACTTCCAACAAAGGAAGCAAGGGGAAGGAGAGTCCGTTGACGACTACGTGGCAGCCCTGAGAAGGTTAGCGGTCACGTGCAAGTACGGGGCGAATGAAGAAGACTTTATTAAGGACCAGATAGTAATGCACACAACCAACAGGAATGTGCAAGACAAACTGTGGGCTTACGGCGAGGCGACGCTAAAGGAAGTAATTGCAATGGTGAAGAAGGCCGAGCTTTCGAAGCGTTGTGCAGATGCCGCAAAAAGGGAGAGTGCGCAAAGAATCATGGTCAACAAAGTGGATGACGCGGAGCCGTCGGGAAGACACAAGATGGCGCCTGGAGACAACAGAGGTGCCATAAAATGGGCGGGAAGGCCCGGACAAGCAGAAAAACACGTCCCGCACGCCAAATCCACGTGCTATCGGTGTGGGAGTGCGAACCATACAGCCCAGGACAAACGCTGCCCGGCGTTTCGTGCGAGATGCACTTTCTGTGGTCTGGTAGGCCACTACGAGAAGGTGTGCCGAAGGAAGGAGAAGAGATCGGTTGTGAAGTACATTGCGCAATCGCAGCACGAGGATGGAGCGGACGAGGAATCAGACGAAGATGACAGAGTGCTGTGCATCGAAGAACTAGTGCTGGGTATTGACACCAAACGCTCGGACAAACCGCAAGCGGACATGTTAATAGGGGGAGTCAAAATCAGAATCACAATTGACTCGGGATCCCCATACACCATAGTGCAGAGTTCGGTATGGGAATAGGAATTCAAACCCAGCCTAGGCCCCAAGCTAGAACCACCGGACATAAGGTCAGTGTCATACACGGACAACCTGATTCCGATGGTGGGTTACCGGAGCCTGCGGTTCAAGTTCAGAGGGAGGACAGCGACATGTAAGCTGTACGTGGCAGAGAAATGTCCATCGGTCCTAGGATGGAGAGACCAGGGAGACCTAGGGATCAAACTAGACCCGGGCGGCAAAGAACAAATACTTCTCACTGACAATGAAAGCTGGCCAGACTTGGAAAGGGTGAGGAAAGAGTTTCCAAGGGTCTTTGGAGGAACGGTAGGGAAACTCGAGAAATTCATACACAAGATCATCCTCAAGGAAAACTCCCAACCGGTGTCCCACAAAGTCCGAAATGTGCCCATAGCAGTGAGGGAGGCTGTACAACTAGAATTGCGCAGACTTGAAGAACAAGGGATCTTAGAGCCCATAGACAGCTCGGAGTGGTTGGCCCCCTTGGTGGTCGCTAGGAAACCCAGTGGCAAGGTGCGCCTGTGTGTGGACCTGCGCGAGTTGAACAAATGCTTGGTGGTAGAGAAGTTCCCGCTCCCAAGAATCGAGGAAGTGCTGGCCAAGACCAGAAGTGTGAAATGGTTCTCAACGGTGGACCTCACGTCTGCCTACCATCAGATTGACCTGAACCCGTCAAGCAAAAAACTCACGTCCTTCATCACAACATACGGATGTTACCAGTTTCGCAGGATGCCCTTCGGGCTAGCGTCTGCCGCAGCGGTTTTTCAAAAACTCATGCACCGCCTGTTCAAAGACGTCGACGGCAGCCAGTACTTTCAGGATGACATCCTAATAATGGGCAAGGATCGCAAAGACCACGACGACAAAGTGAACAAGGTGCTGGGCGTGCTGCAAGAGAAAGGGTTGACAGCGGAATGGGAAAAGTGCAGATTTGGGATGACATCCGTCACCTATCTGGGTCACGAGATAAGCGAACAGGGGATCACTCCCAAGAAGGAAAACATGAGGGCAATCTGTGAAGCCAGAGCCCCAGCCAACAAGGATGAAGTGCGGTCATTCCTCGGAATGGCCGAGTATTATAGCAAATTTGTCCAACACTTTGCAACAAAACACACAAGTTGAGACAACTGATAAGAGACAAGACAACATTCCAGTGGGACGATGAGGCTCAGAAGGAGTTTGAGGAGCTTAAAGGGAACATCAGCCAAGCCGTGCCACTGCATGGGCATGATCCTACAGGAAAGACCATTCTCACCACGGACGCCAGCGAGAAAGGCTTAGGAGCAGTCCTGGCACTGGAGAGAGATGACAACACCGTGGAAACACTCAGCTTTGCGTCCAGAGCATTGTCACACACCGAACAAAAGTTCAGCGTGATTGAAAAAGAGATGCTAGCTGTCACTTGGGCCATGGGGAAGTTTCGGCAGTTCTTGTGGGGAACAAGGTTCCGCGTACAGACCGACCACAAGCCATTGGTTAAAGTGCTTACCCCGTGCTTACCTCATGCGGACACGACACTGCCACTCCGCGGATAGCAAAAATGACTCTGAAGCTCCTAGAATACACGTATGATGTGGAGTACATCCCGGGGACACGCAACAAGGTAGCGGACTACCTCAGCTGGGCCTCAGCCATGGAGGAAGCACCCGCGCCGCAAGCAGAGAACGAGGAGATGGTAGCGGTGCTGGAAGACATGGAGAAGGCTATCAGCTTACAAGAGTGGGCGAACAAAGCGATACAAAAGGGGATGATGGACGGAGCGTTTGAACAAATCAAACACTCACCCCCAGTCAACTGATCTGGGTTTAATCCATCACCATTCTTTAGTTCACTCAGCCACCCCAGTTCAGACATGGCTATATGCAAATCAGTCTGACCCTGTGCCTTATGGGAACAGTCCAGCAAGAGTGGGAGCAGGCGTACGAGGAAGACGTGAACCTGGTAGAAGTCAAGAGGAACCTTGTAAAAGGATGGCCGGAAAAAACAAGGTTGAAGGAGATACCCAAGAGACTATATGAAATAAGAGAAGAATTGTCCATGAGTGATTCAGGAATCTTCCTTTACCGCAGTGACAAAGTGGTGCCGCCGGAAAAGCTAATCCCTACCCTGCTGAATTTGCTGCATGAGGGTCACCTGGGCATAGTGAAGACCAAGTCACGGGTGAAACAGATGTACTGGTGGCCAGGAATGGACATCCAAATTGAGAGACATGTTAGAGACTGTAGTCAATGCCAGGGGTCAGACAAAGTACTCAAACCATTGAGACCGGCGCTGGGGAAATTTGAGCAGCCCCGCAATCCCTGGGAGGACCTGGCGGTTGACATACTAGGGCCAGTACTGGATGGACATGGAACGGCCAAATACATATGTGTCATTGTTGACAAGTACTCCAAATGGCCGGAAGTGCATGTGCAAGAGGAGATGGACTCAGAGGTGGTGATCAGGTTTCTCACCTCGGTATTCCTAAGGGAAGGAATTCCTAGGACAATAGTGACAGACAATGGTCCGCAGTTCACATCTGATAAGTGGCACCGATACACTGAGAGAAACGGCATAAAATCCAAGCACACCTCAGTGTACCATCCGGCGAGCAACGGACAGGTGGAGAGGTTTAACCGAGTTCTCATGGGTCTATCCAAGCGGCCATCATGCAGGGCAAAGACTGGGAAGCAGAGATTCAGAAAATGCTGTGGGCATACAAAATCACTCCTACCGCAACGGGGTATAGTCCCTTCCACATCTTGAGGGGCAGGCACCCGTTCACGAAAGACAACGTGGTATGGAGGGAAAAGACCATCACCAGTAAATGGTCACCTGCCGTAGTCCAGCATAATTTGGAAAAGGCCCAGAAAGTATACACGGAACACTACAACCAAAGGAAAAAGGTGAAGGATTCGGTGCTGGAGAAGGGAGAGTGGGTGAGAGTCAAGCAAGCAGTACTGAGAAAGAAAGGAGAAAGCAAGTACAGCCCACCCCTACAAGTGGAAGAGGTGTACAGCAGAGCTGCACTTCTTAGCGACGGCAAAGTGTGGTCCCAGGATCGCATGGCGAAGATAAATAAAATCGTGCAGTGGCCGGAGGAGAAAAGTAATAGCCCCCCTGTCCAGGGACTAGAAGGTGACGTAGGAGGAAGTGCATCCAGCGACGGAAGCCAAGAAGAAGAAGGCGCGTGTAAGGAAAAAGGAGGACCGAGCGAGCAGAGTGTGAGCGAGTCATTGGCTAAGGAAGAAGTGACACCCCGGAAGAACCAACAAGGCCAGGAGAGAGTAAAGGAGGGTAGCCCAGCGGCCAAGGGTGTCCACGAAGCCTCCACTCCGGTAAGGCACACGCGCGCGGGGAGAGTGATAGTCAGACCTGCACACCTCAGAGACTTTGAGTGATTGAACATTAGACTTTGGACTTGAACTTTTCCCTTTGCTGTAAAAGGAGGAGATATGTGGTGTCAGCGCTCTGGTCGCGCTGATGTGCGTGTGACGCAACACGCACTGGGGGCAGAGCGCATGCTAGTGCGCATGAGCGAACGGCGATTCGCGCCGCAGAGAGCGAGTCGGAGCGCGAACACAGCTACACGCCCGGCCCTCTTCTCAAGTGTATTGTTTATGATTAAATACACTCCTGCAAACTACTACCTGTGCACTGGTGGTCATTTGGGGGAACCTTGCAGCTCTACCTCGGCAGCAGGAGGAGTACCTCATCAACCTCATAAACTATGAGACGTGAATTTTAGTTTGTACACATAAGGTTAAACCCGGCCCCGGGCTTGGATATCAGAGCCGGTTTGGAGCAGATCAAACTCGCCAATGTAAAGACTCATGTCCTGTGAGTTTCAATAGCACAAATTGACGGAGTGCACCCCGAAGCACACACTAAAATCATATGGCGCATGAGATTAGGAGTGGGAGTGTGGCTCCACTGCACTCCCTTACAGTCGGAGGTTGTGGCCTCTGCGCTGAGTGTAGGGCCTGCAGAGACCGGAACCCACAGTGTGCCCTCCCATAGCCCTTTCCAGGCCTGGTACCAGAGCCTGCACCCATGTGTAAACTAAAGCGGGCACTATGCAATGGGGGCCTGCAACCCCTTGCACTCTACCTGGCAGAGTGACGGCCTTCAAGTGCAGTGTGCACACCAAGACTGCTGTAATTCTGGAGCTCCCGGGCAATTCATAACCCCTGTGCAAGTGTACTACTCCACAGAGGACAGCATGCAATCTTACGCCTGTGATTGACAGCATTGCGTGTTGTGTGTCCTTCTGCAGTGTCCGGCCTTCAGCAATTGTGAGGTATGTATTGCTGCAGTATTAGTGTCTGCAGCCCACTATGCAGTGTGAAGTCCTGTTGCATTATACACCTCTTCGGCTAGCGCTTGTAGCCACCCGCCATAAATGATGCACCTCTTCTGTCAGTGCCTCTAGCGCAGTACATTATGCACTCCTGCTTTCAGAGGTTGCAGCTCACTGTGCAGTGTGCACTCCTGTTGCCAGTACCTGTATCATCACTATCCAGAGTATACACTCACTGATGTCAGTGAGCCTAGCAGCTGTAACCTTATGCACTCCTGTTGCCAGTGACAGTATCGCCATGTACACATTATGCACTGATGTCAGTGCCTGCTGCAGCTGTACATTATGCACTCCAGCTGTCAGCGCCTCTAGCAGTTGTACATTATGCATTTCTGCTGTCAGGGCGTGTTGCAGCTGTGCATTATACACCAATGCTGTCAGTGCCCCTTGCAGCTACTGATGGAGCGAGATAGAAAACAAAATTTTGTTTAAACTCGCAAAGTCACATTTCCATAACATGAATAAAATTATTAATGATTTGTGATATGTCGTGCTAATACAACTTAGATTAAACTTTACACGTGGGGGGACTAACATGTGTGCTCATAAACGTGCATAAATGTTGCATCTTTTTGTTCGTACAAAATAATAAAATAATTTATTGTTTTCGTTTTTTGTCATTACTAATTGCTGCAAACTTAAAAGAAGCATGTGCTTGTTTTGCTTTTCTTTGTCTGTATGATGTCATTTCTACTATTCTAGGTGCATATGGGTCTCATGGAAAAACGGAGACTGGTAGATATAAACGCTGCTTTATTTGTTTGCAATGGCTAGGTAACATTTTGATTAATCGGGTGGGTTAATTAATTAGTAAACCATGGGGTGGATACAGAATCTACTTTATTTCTTACATTAATACTTTTCTTGTGTTTGTTTTATACTAGAAAACATAAGTTGCCTGCTTTTGGGCCTAGTCATTTGAACCGCAGAAAAAGAGCTGACATATAATTCTGCAGAAAGTCACGAGACGCCCATTCTGAATTAAAACGTTTATTGAAGCTGCATTCACAAAGCAAAAACTGATGAGCTGACATCATTCTGTCGGACATGGCCAAGGTCGAAAGTGAACATTTTGTCAGTCCTTAACTTGGCATCCGCGGAAGTTGTATTGAAAGTCTATGGACGCTGCGAGAATGACTTAATACATTTGTTGCAATCTCAGGAAGCTTCTGGCTTCACGTGGAAGAGACAATGGTCTTTATGAGACATGATTTAATGGAACTTTTTGAGAAACGGGTGACATGTCACTTGTCACTCTCAGCCAATGGGACGTCGAGGATTTCTGAAAACTTTCCTTTGCTAGTTTAGTTAGCGTAGAAAGGTATAAAAAGTCATACCCTTAGGGTTGGGCTGGCTGCTGCTTTCTGACTTTCCGATGAGGGTGATGTGCTACTGGACTTTGCGTGGAGCACGTAAGAATCCTCAAAGAACTTTACTTTAATTTCTATCTATTTAGCTTAGTTAGGGAATTAGGTTTTAGAAATGCTAAACTTTATATATTTTCTTTAAAATTGTTTCAATTGCTTAAATAGTAATTTTCTCATATTTCATTATAATCATGCTTGCATTATTGCTAATAAATTTCATTTATAAAACTTTCAACTTATATACCATAGTTTAGTAAATAAAATCTTACTTTTGACAAACAAGCTGGTCTTGGTTATTCAGAAGTGTAGGTTACTATTAGCTAGATCACGTCGCCTACGGTGGTCATTTAAATGGTTGGGTTTTATTCTAATGACAATATTCTTTCTGCAAATGTATAAATATGTATATAGTTTGTAGATAATGTGTATATAGATTTATTCTGACCACCTGATTCAGTAGGCCCAAAATATATCAGGTTTATAAATGGGTCCATATTTAGTTTAGAATTTTGTTTATAGGTTATGAAGTTGGGTAGCGTAGTTTATGATATATTTTCTATAGCCCGCTGGATCAATTCTCTGGTAGCAGAAATTGATGGTTGCTAAGAGGTAACCAAGGTAATATGTTGGTTGCTAGGGGTTACATTATGGTATGGAAATAGGATCGATGTTTTAACACATGTTAAGTTTGTTTTTCGTGCTATCTGTAAGCTATACCGGTATAGATTGTGTGGCGAGAAATTAGTCACGCAAGCCATCTGTTGTGTTTGTAGTGATATCGCCGAGTATCACAAGAGGTATCGCCGTGTACCATAGTGTTGTCGCCGAGCAGCACAGTTTTAGGGCTAGGTGTGAATCTTGTATAGTGAGGGTTTTCTAAGAAATTAGAGCAGCATGAGAATAGGGACAAAGCGCCTTCCATAAAACTCACTGTGATGAGAGTATTAGTTATATCCGAGCTTGAGTGAAGGGTAAAATTAACGTCGGTGCATGATTATCTATAAACAGGTTAGAGTCCTGTACGGGTACATGTTTCATATCTATAAACAGGTGAGAGCCCTGTACGGATAACGTCGTTATTTTGCTAACGGTGCATGATTTCTATAAACAGGTGAGAGTCCTGTACGGATTTCATGTGTGTTTGAAATTAGGGAATTTTCCGTGTAAAAGTGCGAGTTTGAATTGTATTTTATGTTCAAGTGGAACTCTTAGAACTTTCACTTCGCGGTGGGTTCAGAGCAAAGCGAGTTCATAATTATACGTGTTAGAAGGGTGGGGTAAGGTTACTCTACTGACAATTGAATATTATCCTTAGTGTGAATAGCGCCGTCTATTCCGAAGTGTGGATACTTGAATGTATGTAAACTATCCTAAATAGTGAAACGAACAGATGTTGTCTTTATAGTCATTGTTAAGAATTAATTTACACTGAAAAGTGTCCTTAAAATGGCGCTGTGAAAAGATTTTGTGAAGGAGGGGTAAACGCCAGGAGTGAGAAGCGAGAAACCGCAGCTGCTGTGTACATCACAGAGCCGCGCTGGGATTGGGTGACCTACGTCACAAGCTGTATTCTGATTGGCTCTTAAGTCTCTGACGGCCTGTGAGCTGATTGGTCGTTCGAAAAAACTCTAAATTTATTGGTTGAGCAGAAAAGTGACGTAGCTCAACTGTCATTGGCTTGTTGGTGTGTTTCGCGCACGGATTGGTTGTTTTGCGGAACATCCCGGAAATATTTTACGAACGATTTTGTGAATTAAATTTAACTTTTAAAAATGAGTTATCATTTTAAACATGTTGAGAAAAAGACAACATTATTTCAGAAATTCAAAAATTTATTTTCACCTGACAAGAAAATTGAAACGCGAGGTGGTAAACTACTTCATAAGTATAAAACACCTGCAGCGTACATGGAAGGTGAATACGGATATCATACTGTCTTATGGTTCGACAGTTGGAAACGCTATACTAAAAACAACGGTGTTTTAGCTTGGCCTGATGATGGTTCATTTAATGTAAGAGTTTTAAGAAATTTACGAGGGGGGAGGAGCCTAGCTCGCGACCGAGATGGCCGCGCTTTAGCTCGGCTCCGTTCGCCCGCCTGTGTTTTTCACATTTATCCTGCATTTATCCTGCCCCGGGAAGCCCTCCTTGCTGTGTGGTACTACTACGACGCACTGCAGGCACTTACCACTTGTTCCGGTTGTCCTGGCTGCTGTGGGTCCGGTGCAGTGTCCCCGATCGTTCCCGGGACTCGAGAGCGGACTGGCCTGGTTCTTCGTCCCGGCTCCTGGGCCGGATGCAGCCTGCGGGCTTGCCCTTCGGGGCGCGCTGGAGGTGATTGGAGGGCCGCTGTTCGTGTGAGCCGGAGGTTCCTGGCTGAGAGACTCCTGTGTGGCAGCGGCCTTGGATGGTGACGCTGCCCTTCATTATTGGGGTTCCTCGTGTGTTCGGCTTCCTCCCCCTTTGTTCTCCGGTCCGGCCATTTTGTTCTTTGCCGCCCGGACTCGGAGAACGGGACTGGCGACATTGGAGGGCCGGCGAATCCCCTTCTTCTGGTGGCCCCCCTTCCTGTCCGGGGTGTTCTTCTGCCTGTCGACGGGTCTTCATCTGCTTTAATGCCGCCCCGGCGGAGGTTGTTGGCCGCGCGGCCTGTTCGGGCTCTCAAGATGGCGACCAGCCCCATTTGTTTGGGCCGGGCCCAGACGAGCACTGGGGGCCCGCCACAAGGCCCGGGTGTCGGATACTGTGAATGTTTTCCTGCACTTAAGGGGATCCTGACCATCCTGCTATCCTGGCGGCTATCGGTGGCCGCGCCACTCCTGGCTCTCGAGACGGTTCCTCACTACGGGCCTCCCGGGCCCCCGCGACCGGATGAGGCATCGATATCGCGGGGTGTGGCTGGTACTCTCCTGGCGGACTCGGCCCCGGCTGCCGCCCCGGAGGCGCGCGTCCTGATGGCGCCTTCTCCTCCTGTGCTGCCTCCTCTGCCCTTGGCCCGGGAGCCGGATTTTGTTTTGCCGGACTTTCATGATTCTCCTGGTCCCTCTCAATCACCACTGCCCGATGACGTCTCCTGTACCGGCCCGGATGGGTCGGCTTTTATGGATATATCCTTGGAACTGTGCCTGCATCGTTTGCTACATTCTGTGACTTTCCTGGATCTTCCATGCTTTTCTTCCTGTGACTTTTTTGGACTGCCGTTGGACTTTCCTGCTGCCTGCCTTCTGTTCTTTCTGGCAGGGTCCTCGTTGGATCGGACCCTTACTGCTTTGGATAAGAAGGGTCAGGGCTGATGAAAACTGGCTCCTATATGCGGTGGTTCATGAACGGTTTGGATGATCTCTGTGTCTTGATATGGTTCTGTGTAACTGTTTAGTGCTCCTGGACTTTGGCCTGATACTCTTTGGCTTCCCGAGGACTTGGACCCTTAACCCGGGCGGGTGGATGGGTGCATTTACTCCTGTCTTTGGCCCTCCCCCGTGTGTATGTTTGTATGTCTTTATTCCCTTCTTCCTTCCCTCCCTTTCCCCCCCCCCTCTTTTTTGTCTTCTACTTCCGACTTTTCTTGTTCCACTACATTTCGGGTTCAACTTAGGGCGACAGGCACGCTGCGGGGGGGTAGGCCGTAGCCTTCTGCAGGGGTGCAGGGTGGGCTTAGGGGTGGGTGGGGGGGGTCTGTTTGTGTCGGGGGGTCTTTTTCCCCCCTTATTTTCCCTTTTTGTTCTATGGCTCTTGTGTATTCACTTTTTCGGGACTCTGTCACCTTGTATCTCCCCCGGGGGTATTCTGTCCTTCTTCCGGTGTGTGGCTGATTGTGGTTTGCTGCCTATTCTGGTATTATATTGCTGTTACATCGCATGCCGGTTTTACTGTCCTGTTTTTTCCCCCTGAGGATGCATGGTCTGGCGGGTGTTCCTTCTGTTGTCTTTTTCCCTCTTTCCCTTCCTCCTTTATGGAGGTGCCCCTTTTTCCGTTGGGGTGCGTATTGTATAGTCTTTGTGATGGGGCTTTTTGACCACGTCTTCTTTGTTTGGGTGGGGGCGGAGGTGAGTGTGCGCGATTGATTGTTGCCACTGTCGCTATTTGATGTTCTGATTCTGTTTTTGTCCTTTGCTCGATTTGATTATATGGCTTCATTTTTTACGTTGTGTTTATAAAATGGCGGCTTGCCGCGGTCCCTCCCTTGTATTCTCGTATACGGCCCGTTACTCTTTTGGTCCCCTCCCCGTGCTAGAAAACTTAACCTTTATTATCCTGCTCTTGCTGAACGCTCGATGATCTTTCTTGTTTCACCGGTGCTCCTGATGTTATATCCTGTGCAGATCTTCCTTTCGTATGCTGGTTATTTGACCGTTCTGTTTCTGGCCAGCCCGTGGGGTTGTAGGCCAGTATTTGTGAGCTTTCATTGTCAATAAAGGTTTTCAAAAAAAAAAAAAAAAAAAAAAAAAAAAAAAGAAATTTACGAGAGAAAATGAATGCTCTTGTTCCAAAACCGAGACCAACTCAATTTGAAGCTTTAGTTGAGTGGGAAGACGAGATGTATCAGTTACAAAGAGAAGCTAGTGGAATTAAAAGACCTTCTAAAAATCCATCTTAGAAAAGAGAAACTCATGAAGATAGATTGCGAATGTGGAGACAGGGAAACATGAGTGAAGGATTGTATTTAATTCATGAAATGGTAATGGGTTCTCCTACAGGGAAATCTATGGAAAGTGAATCTGAGGATGCAGTTATGGAAGAAATATATACAACTACTAGAAAGAATCAGCCTAATCAGCCTTTGAGACCTCCTAGATCATGGTCTACTCCGGTGGTTTCTACTGAAACTTCACCGAGTGCACCTCCAATTAGTGAAGCTCCTAAACTTTATCCAAATAATTGTGAAATCACTGAAACTCCTAGAAGATCAGAATTCGAGAATGCTCGAAATGAAGGTAGACATTTTACAATGACTCCAAGAGCAAGAGAACCTCCAAAAGATTATGCAAGAGAGACAAGAAATGTTGAAGATGTTGATTATAATGAATATTTAAGATCTAAAGAAGAATTAATTAAAAGAATGACAAAAGGCATGGAAGCTGTCACAGTTCCAGTAACAATTGGTCCTGTTCAGCCTGTATTTGATCAAAAGAATACAAACAAAAATGGATTAACTATTCCTTTAAATACAGAAATTCAAAAGGCTGCTGAAAAATTTTATTCAGATTTAACGGAATTAAACACTTCTAAATCAAGAATGCCTGATTTAACTTTTAATGAGGATTTATCTCCAAAAACACCAATGGGTGCTATGTCAGATATAGGGAGTCCTGAAGTCAGGGTAACCACACCAAAACTTGATGTGGCCAAATTAAAAGCGAATATCGAAGAATTAATAATTGGAACAATTGGCCCAGATAGTTTAAATTACTATCGGGATGATGAACTACTATTCATTTGCAAAAGCATTCAGTGGAAAACGAAAAATAAATATGATCAATTAGAGGATCTAGCTGCAGAACTTGAAATCGATGTGAGTAAACAAAAGAATTTTGCAAAGCATTACAGATTAGACTTTTCAGAAAGTGACATTGAGAGTTTGAACTCAATGGGAAGAATAGTTCACATTAAAGATTTGATTGTCTATATCAAAAAGCTAGGAGAACTGAATAAATGGAGAGTAAAATGGACGAAAAAGAAGGAAGATGAAAGATTGGATAAATTGTCAAAACAATTTCCAATGAGAGAAGTTGCAGGTGGAGGATATGTTCATATCCCGTGGTCGAGACAGGACATTCTGTTATTTACAAATGACTTTCCAAAATTGAGGGAAAAACCAGTCGAGTGGTACAGGCAAGTTGATAGATTTATCAAAGTGTCAAAAGTTCTGTGGATTGATTTAGATGGATTTTTTGACATTGTAGTTCCATCTGATCTTTGGACAGAATGTAAAATATCTATTAGTTGGCCAAAAGCAGAACCTGAACGAATCAAAGAAACAGGAGCTCCAAATCCACTTGTAATGGATTTTTATGAGAAAGTAATTGTTTGGATGAAAAACAAAATTCCACCCAAAGAAGTTGATTGGGTTAAAATAGAAAGAACAGAACAGGAAACAAAAGAATCAGTTCATTCTTTTTATGAAAGACTATTGTTAATCTTTAAACAATACAGTGGTTATGAAAAATTAGATGAAAAAGACATGAGTCATTTTGTCTATAGATTTGTTTATGGACTAAAACCTGAAATTGGAGAAATGATCAGAACTAGTATTGTCGGATGGCAATCACTATCTGTAGATGATATTCTAAGAAAAGCAAAATATTGTAGCGATGAAATAGAAGTAAAACAGAAGAAGCTGAAGGAGAAAGCCATGTGGGCTCAGGTAAAGGTAGCTGAGCAACAGATTGCCAGCATGGGAAATAAGAACACTAATTTTGTTCAAACTGGAAATACAAACCAGATACAAGGAAAGTTTAAAGGTAATAATTTCCCAAAGAAATTTAGCCCAAAGATAGAAGAGCTGAAACAAAGATTACCTTGTTTTAATTGTGGCGAAATTGGACATTGGAGGGACGAGTGTCCTCATCCTCCTAAAAACTTAAAGAATCCCTTATTGAATCCACAGATGCAGAATGGTGTTAACCTGCAGCAACAGCTACAGATGCAACAGGGGTTAAACGAATTTAACATTCAGCGACAGTTACAACAACAGCAACAACAACAGGTGAATAATCGTCAAGACCAATTGCCACAACCACCTTTTCCGAATTGTGGGGGAGTTCAAAAATATAATCCAAACGTGGGATTTCAGGGAAGTGAACAGGTAATAAAACCACAAAAACAGCAAAAGCAGCAAAGGGTTCAAATGCAAAATGCTTCACAACAATTTTTATTAGCAGAAAGTCAAGACAGTGATTCTGATGATTATTGCTGACGGTGCCCGAGAGAGGAGGAAGAGTGTGTTGTTGGAGCCACTCTTGAGGTTGACCAGTCTGGTCCTTATGTAAACGGGAAAGTTAATGATGTAGACATCACTTTTCTAGTGGACACTGGTGCTACCCGTTCTACTGTTAGATCAGTGGAAATTGAAAACCTACCTCTCTCTGGGGATACCATCCAAGTTGTGGGAGTAAGTAATCAGCAAATTAAAACAGACTTAACTGATCCAGTACCAGTTGAAATTGGAAATTACAGAGACAAACACAGATTTGTGGTTTGTAATAGTAGTCCAGTAAATCTATTAGGCAGAGACATCCTATGTAAAATGAATTGCAGAATATATTGTTCTCCTGATGGAGTTGAGTTACAAACAATGGAGGAAGATGGTTTATACAGGATGACAATGATGATGATGGAAGCAGAAGAAACAAAATTGTTTCCTGCATTTGAAGAAAAGGATTTACCTGAAGAGCTAAAAGAAACAGTGAAATCTGAAATATGGGATTTTACTGGGAATGAGATGGGTCTAATGAAAAACGTAGATCCTGTAAAAATTGCATTGAAACAGGGAATAGAATTTCCAAACACTCCACAATATAAAATGAAAACAGAAACAATTGAAGGTATTACACCAATAATTGAAAAATTAATCAAGCAAGGTGTATTAAAGGAAATGAAGAGTAGCTCTTGTAATTCACCAATTATGGGAGTTAAAAAGTCTAACGGAACATTTAGGATCGTACAAGATTTGAGAAAGGTTAATCAAATTGTCATTCCATGTTGTCCTGTGGTTCCAAATCCAGCAGTAATTCTATTTCAGATTCCACATGATGCTGAATGGTACACAGTCATTGACCTTTGCAATGCATTCTTTACTGTTCCCTTACATCCAGACAGTTATGAAATCTTTGCTTTCAGATTCCAAGGTAAGACCCTTGGATGGACAAGAATCCCTCAGGGCTATACAGAAAGTCCTTCAATCTTTAATGAATTGTTAAAAAGATCATTAGAAGATTTAGACTTACCAGGTAGGTCTACGTTGGTGCAGTATATTGATGATTTGTTAATAGCTGCAAAGACAAGAGAAAATTGTGTAACAGACACAATAATTCTGTTAAATCGCCTTGCAGAAGAAGGACATAAAGTGTCCCCAGCAAAACTACAGTTTTGCAAACAAGAAGTAAAATATCTTGGTCACAGAATTGCAAAAGGAAAAAGACAAGTAACAATAGAGAGAATAAAAATGATTCAAGCAATGTTACCGCCAAGAACACAAAGACAGGTCAGAATGTTCCTGGGAATGGTAGGTTACTGTCGACAATGGATAAGTGGATTTTCAGTAATTGCAAAACCACTACAAAGATTGACAAAGTCAGATGTAAAAGATCCAATTATTCTCAATGATGCTGAGATGGAATCTTTTGAGAACCTGAAAAAGAGCTTATGCCAAGCTCCTGCTTTAGGTATGCCAAATTATGAGAAAGATTTTGAACTGTATTGCAGTGAGAGAGAAGGATGTGCATTATCTGTATTAATACAGAGACATGGAAATTTAAAGAAACCTATTGCATACTTCTCTGCAGTTCTTGATCCAATTGCAAAAGCATTACCAGGTTGTTTGAAAGCAGTTGCAGCTACAAGTGTCAGCCTCGAACAAAGTGAAGGAATCATTATGGGATTTCCTGTGAAAGTTTTTGTGCCTCATTCAGTTGAAATATTACTGACAAGAGGTAAGACTCAACATTTAACAAGTAGCAGATTGACAAAGTATGAGAAAATCATACTGGGAGCAGATAATGTTTCGATTTCAAGATGTTTGAATCTGAATCCTTCTACATTACTGCCTGATTCTGAAATTGTTGATGACGTTGAGACAGAACATGAATGTTTAGATGTCATGGAATTCTGCACTAAACCAAGAAAAGACATCAAAGACAGACCTTTGTCTGAATCGGATTTTGTCTACTTTGTAGATGGCTCATGCTTAAGATCCGAAGGAGGTGTCTTGAAAGCTTCATACTCAGTTTGTACAGTTGTAGATGTTGAAGAAGCATCATGTCTTGAAGGAGTTCGTTCAGCACAAGTGGCTGAATTGATTGCTTTAATTCGTGCATGTGAAATATCAAAGGATATAAGAGTTACCATCATTACTGATAGTCAGTATGGGTACGGAGTTGTGCATGATTATGGACAACTCTGGTCACAGAGAGGATACATGACATCAACAGGATCACCAATTAAAAATGCAGTTTTCATTAGAAGATTAATTGAAGCAATACAATTGCCAAAAGAAATTGCCATTGTCAAATGTGCAGCGCACACTAGAGGAACTGATTATATTTCCAAGGGAAATGCCTTCGCAGATGAAACAGCAAAGTACTGCGCAAGGAAAAATTATTCATACAATCGGGAGAGGAGTAAAGAAACTGATTCAAATTCATTAATGCTAACAACTGTTGTAGAAACATGGCATGAGATTAGAGATTTACAAAACGAAGCAGATGATGAAGAAAAAGACCTATGGTTAAGATCAGATTGTAGACCACGTGAAGAAGATGGAGTGTGGGTTTACAAAGATGGCAGAGTAGTCTTACCAAATTGCTTGATTGCTGACATGGCCAGATTATATCATGGTCCTGCACATCTAGGAAGAGATTCTATGGTCAGACTTTTTAGAGAAACATGGTTCAATACCAAATTTAGAACCATTGCTGAATCTTTTTGTCAAAGGTGTTTGTCATGCCAACAAATGAATCCAAACAGAAAATCAGTGGTGGGGACAGGAATAATTGGTCGAGAGGGTGGTCCCTTTACCAGGTTACAAATGGATTTCATTGAAATGCCCTTACACAACTGTTTGAAATATGTACTTGTAATTGTATGCTTATTCTCAAGATGGGTAGAGGCTTTCCCTACACGACATTGTGATTCAATTACAGTAGCAAAACTATTGCTCAGAGAAATCATCCCAAGGTACGGTTTTCCAGTCACTATTGAGAGTGATGGAGGAAGCCATTTTGATAACAAACTGATGAAGTTAATTTGTGAAGCTTTGAGCATTGAGCAGAAAATACACTGTGCATACAGACCAGAGGCATCAGGTGTAGTTGAACAAATAAATGGAACAATCAAAAACAGAATTGGAAAAATGTGTCTTGAAACAGGTATTAAGTGGACTGATGCTCTTCCACTTGTTTTGATGTCATTAAGAAGTACACCAGATAAAAAGACAGGTTTGAGTCCTCATGAAATTTTAATGGGAAGAGTTATGAGGCAAGCTTTTGTACCTGTAGGTAAACTGTTGAGCATAAATGACAGTGCAATTTTGGATTACTGTAAAAGGTTATCTGATATGGTAACTTCTGTGTCTAATCAGGTGGGAACTGAAGCTCAATCAAATGAAAAAGTTTTGACTCATGATCTGAGACCTGGCGATTGGGTCAGAACGAAAGTACATCGGAGAAGGAATTGTCTAGCTCCTAGATGGCAGAAACCTAGGCAGATAATCTTGATCACTACTAATGCTGTAAAGTGCAGAGGATTGAAACGTTGGATACATCCAAGTCATACTATTCCAGTACCAACTCCTGAGAGTTCTGATGTTGAAAGTGATACCACAGATGATTCTGATTCTGAAGCAGAAGACAGAACAGAAGGTGAAGTAATTCCAGATTCTGAAGATCGACAAGAAAGTCGACATCTGGAAACTGTGCCAGTGAATGGAAATCTGACAAGGAAAGACTTAGAAATAATTGAAATAGATTCTGAAGGTGAAGAGAATCTGTTAAAAGGAAAGATAACTGAGGATTCGGTTGTCTCTATTGAAGACAAAGAAGCTGAACCAAAAGAAGTTTCAGACCAGGAGAGTATCGAAAGGCAGAGAACAAACTCTGAAGTAAGGAACAAAAATCCGAAATCTGGGAAGTTAGAGGTAATTGAGGAAGAGGAGGAGAACGAATTACCGAGTACCAGTGATGGAAGACAAAGTGAAGTTCCTGAAGGAGTGAAATTGCCGAATAGAGAAGTTCCTGAGTCAATTGAAATTTCAGACTACGAAACTGAAGAAAGTGACGTGGAAGGTGGAAGTGAAAACGGAAAGAAAAGGACTTGGAAGTCAGAATCAAATAATTCTGAACCAAAGAAGAAGTACGTGAGAAAAGCAGACTACTGGCCAGGTGGAAGATTGAGAGTCAGATTGATCAAAAAGCCAATAGAACAAGTAGAGGAAATAAGTAGTCAAAAGAGTCCAGGAAAAGAAGTTGGAGTTGGAAGAAAAATTGAAGTGATATCGAGAAAAGGGAAGAGAATAATAAGACCAAACCAGAAATACAAGTCTCCTGAGTGGACTTACTTAGTAATTCCACCTGTTATTGACATATATGATAGTAGTGAAGAAGAAAACGAAATACAAGAAATTAGTGACAATGATTGAAGTACAGAATTATTAAATTGGCAAAAGGCTGAAGAAAATCTGTTAGTTGACACAAGGTCGAAGAAAAACTGTTTAGTAGAAGAAAACTTATGTATGACATAAGGTCGAAGAAATCTTGTTTAGGGTTATAAAAGAAAAATATATTTTAAAAGGGGGGTGTATATAAATTTTAAAATTTATTTTTATTTTTGAGGCTAAAACTAACCTAAAAATGCCTTATGTTAAGGAGAGCACTTCAAAGTGTTCTGTTTTTAAAAGATGCTGTAAGATGACTCTGGTATGTCTGCTCATTTTAGTTCTGCTCTGGTTGGTACTAGCTGTGATTATCCCTTTAGAAATGAATAGAGAATTACACAAAGTTAACATAACAAGCAAAGCTCTGGTTAGCCAAACTAAACATAGTACATCTGCAAAAGTTATTGATCATCAGCCTAACGTTCATCAAGATAAATCAATAGGTGATTTTTCAAGTAATACATTCACAAAGCTATTGAGTGAATATGTAAAGGTAATGGATGCAAAAGACTGCTATGTCTGTGTTAAGTTACCTGCTTCTGTTTCTGAGGGAGTAACATATAATATGCTTCCTCTCACTTATGCTGTAACATGTAGTGTATTAACTAGTTTATTTTATCAAACTGGTCGTTTAGAATATTACTATTCAAATTATGATGACATTTTTGCTAATGTTAAGATTGATAATGCTTTAAATAAGCATAAGAAAGCAAAACAAATGAGAGAATATTTCCTTGTTACTAACGAACTCACTTACGAGTATGCTTACAAGAATAATCTAACATGTAAATTAAGTGCTGAAGGAAAGAAATTTTTGAATATGGTTGAGGAGAGAAGAGCAATTTATAAGAGAAATGAATTAGTCAAGCAGACTAAGTCAGCCTTCTGGCAAAAAGAGGATGAGAAATTAAATGGCAAAATGCTTGAAAATATTGCAATTCACATAGACAAACCAGTTAGTGGAAAGCTTTGCATTAGAAGAGATAATACACTTTTTGATAATTATTTTGTAGGTGCAAGTAACTGTGAAGATACTTATCAGATTATGGGAGGTTGGGGATTTAAAGGTGGAAAAGATCCTATCTTTCCTGGGATTTATTTTGTTTGTGGTGACAAAGCCTACTACAACCTTCCAGACCATTGGTATGGAACTTGTTATGTGGGAATTGTTTTTCCTAAAGTGTTTCATGTTGACAGAGATTCAGAAGGATTGTTTAAAATTCATAATTATGTAAATAGAGCTAAAAGAGAAACTTTTACCGAAGTTCTGGGAGATATTTTTCAAGCTGTAATACCTTTTGTTGGTATAACCCTAAATGCAGGAAGAATCAGAAAATTGTCCACTATAGTTGATAGATTATCAACTGACACTGCTGATGGGTTTCAATTAGTGAATGTTGAAGTTATTGCAATTAGATCCATGGTAATTCAAGATCGTCTTGCTTTAGACATACTCCTAGCAAAAGAGGGAGGAGTCTGTGGCATTTTACATGTCCAACATTGCTGTACATATATACCTGATGAAAGTAAGAATATTGAAATGTATATTAAGAATATTACACAAATGCATTCAGAGATAATTCCTTTAGAAGAAGAAGATTTTACAGGGAAACTTTCAAAAAGGTTTCAAGCAATTAAAAACTGGTTTCATAATATCGGAAGTTCAATTCTTGGCAAGATTCTGGCACCTTTGATTATAATAGTATTCATTTTTATTTTGACCAAAGTAGGTTGTTTGTTACATAAAAGAAAGAAACAGTTGAAAGAAAAGAAAAGAATCTATAAACTCAGAAAAGAAGAAGAAAGGGAGATCGAATTACAGGAGTTACATAGAGAGCGTCATGTTAATTGCAAAGATTATGCAGAAACAGACTTTTAGGTTTACTGATACAAATGAATTTGAATCGATTTCTTAAAAATTTAATTTACCAAAATTTTGAGTGCTGGTGTGGTGATTTGTTAATCACCAGATGAGGGAGTTGATGGAGCGAGATAGAAAACAAAATTTTGTTTAAACTCGCAAAGTCACATTTCCATAACATGAATAAAATTATTAATGATTTGTGATATGTCGTGCTAATACAACTTAGATTAAACTTTACACGTGGGGGGACTAACATGTGTGCTCATAAACGTGCATAAATGTTGCATCTTTTTGTTCGTACAAAATAATAAAATAATTTATTGTTTTCGTCTTTTGTCATTACTAATTGCTGCAAACTTAAAAGAAGCATGTGCTTGTTTTGCTTTTCTTTGTCTGTATGATGTCATTTCTACTATTCTAGGTGCATATGGGTCTCATGGAAAAACGGAGACTGGTAGATATAAACGCTGCTTTATTTGTTTGCAATGGCTAGGTAACATTTTGATTAATCGGGTGGGTTAATTAATTAGTAAACCATGGGGTGGATACAGAATCTACTTTATTTCTTACATTAATACTTTTCTTGTGTTTGTTTTATACTAGAAAACATAAGTTGCCTGCTTTTGGGCCTAGTCATTTGAACCGCAGAAAAAGAGCTGACATATAATTCTGCAGAAAGTCACGAGACGCCCATTCTGAATTAAAACGTTTATTGAAGCTGCATTCACAAAGCAAAAACTGATGAGCTGACATCATTCTGTCGGACATGGCCAAGGTCGAAAGTGAACATTTTGTCAGTCCTTAACTTGGCATCCGCGGAAGTTGTATTGAAAGTCTATGGACGCTGCGAGAATGACTTAATACATTTGTTGCAATCTCAGGAAGCTTCTGGCTTCACGTGGAAGAGACAATGGTCTTTATGAGACATGATTTAATGGAACTTTTTGAGAAACGGGTGACATGTCACTTGTCACTCTCAGCCAATGGGACGTCGAGGATTTCTGAAAACTTTCCTTTGCTAGTTTAGTTAGCGTAGAAAGGTATAAAAAGTCATACCCTTAGGGTTGGGCTGGCTGCTGCTTTCTGACTTTCCGATGAGGGTGATGTGCTACTGGACTTTGCGTGGAGCACGTAAGAATCCTCAAAGAACTTTACTTTAATTTCTATCTATTTAGCTTAGTTAGGGAATTAGGTTTTAGAAATGCTAAACTTTATATATTTTCTTTAAAATTGTTTCAATTGCTTAAATAGTAATTTTCTCATATTTCATTATAATCATGCTTGCATTATTGCTAATAAATTTCATTTATAAAACTTTCAACTTATATACCATAATTTAGTAAATAAAATCTTACTTTTGACAAACAAGCTGGTCTTGGTTATTCAGAAGTGTAGGTTACTATTAGCTAGATCACGTCGCCTACGGTGGTCATTTAAATGGTTGGGTTTTATTCTAATGACAATATTCTTTCTGCAAATGTATAAATATGTATATAGTTTGTAGATAATGTGTATATAGATTTATTCTGACCACCTGATTCAGTAGGCCCAAAATATATCAGGTTTATAAATGGGTCCATATTTAGTTTAGAATTTTGTTTATAGGTTATGAAGTTGGGTAGCGTAGTTTATGATATATTTTCTATAGCCCGCTGGATCACTACACATTATGCACTCCTGCTGTCAGTGCCTGTTGCAGCAGTGCATTATGCACCACTGCTGTCAGCGCCTCTGGCAGCTGCACAGAGCACCCCTGTTGTCACAAACTGCAGCCCTCTGTGCACTTCCTGTGCAGGACGTGCATTCCCGCTGCCGGAGGCAGCTGCTTATGTTAACTCGTGTGGTCCGTGGAGTGTGGACCGTTTCAATTTATTATTCTTCAGCTCTCTTGTACCCTTAAAAAACACAAAGTCAGTGAATCCTGTAACAGGCGTTAAGGAGGCAAACTTAATCACAGTAAATGAGGTCCGACGGGGAAATGGGGGGGGGGTTGGGGAGGAGGGAGGGAGGGAGGGAGAGAGAGAAAGAGAGAGAAAAAGAATGCATGGTTGGGTGAAAGTATGAGTGTGGAAGGGGGAATGATGACTAACGATGAAATGGTGGATAGATAGAATAGTAATGGAAGGATGGATGACTGGAAGTGTGAAAAACGGGTGGATGGGTGAAAGTTTTGAAGCCTGGAGGGATAGATTGACGGAGGAGGGATAAATGCTCCTCTTGTAGGGTCGGTAGAGTGTATTCACTTAGCTAACACAATGACATTCTCGAGCCTTGAGGTATGGATTAAAGTGGGTGTATTTGAATTTTCAGGCTAATCCCTTGATCAGCACAGAATAAATAACGACATTAATCAAATTGAAATAAAATGAGATAACACGATTTTTGTCCTTCCATGTGGTACTTTATTTATTTCTTAAGAATAGACCAGCAGTATCAACCAAGATGTTTCCAAAGTGACTTTCCTACGACCATGTCATGCCAATAAAACAATGTCACTAGTGGCCTTTTCTTGCTCTAGCGAACTATAACCCACGACAAAGCACGTTTTTTTGTTTCAAATCTCATTTATGTGAACACTTAGGACCGTACTATAACTCCACAGAGGAAGAGAGGGGTCCGAGGGATGTTTAAAGACCTGCCATAGTTCATATCCCCCAACAGTGATGTTGAACAACAAACAGAGAACTAGGGGTCTTACACAGGAGAATTAGGTACATCGTATACTAATCCTATTGCAAACAGTGTCAAATTCAGAAATTATTAACAGATCGCATTGGCGATCTGTAAACTAAGAGGGTACACACCTATACACCCAATGCAGGATCACAAGTGGTTGTCAGTGAGACTCACAAAGATCAAAATCAAGGATTCCTATAAAAAATCTCTTGTAGATCTATATTCTCATCTGGTCATCCAGTAAGACTGTGGTGATCTGTCCCTCGAACATTGGGACCATATACACATCCAGGCGCAAGAAAGTCTCAGTGAGTCAAACCCACAACACAATGTAGACCATGAATTAGATGGTAAGTATGGGAATAAGTACAGTGCAAAAAATGTGAATAAGTGGTGACTTAAAACAGAGTGGTAAAAAAACGTGGATCAGACAATTTTATTATAAATGGTTGTTTTCACCCACTGATTAAAAACAAAGAACAGTGCAAAAAGGCGAGACAGTCCTAAACAAATATCAACCGTCTCAAAATAAAGGCCAACATGTTTCAGCCACTAGGAAAAAGGGGTTACTCAGGCTTTCTTCAGGGCCTCTGTTCATAAGGATTTGCTACCGCTATGTGTGAAAATAATGTACAACAAGTGATAGAAAATGATATAGGATATAACTTGCTCCGTATCAGACTGGAGTAGTCTCACATCTAGAGAAGAAAACAAACACAAGGATCTCAGTTAGGTGTACACAGTGTTACCCCACTATGTTTAAGAAAAGAATTCAATACATTTTCACTCACCCAGGCTGACCGGGGGTGAAGCCTCACCTCCCCTGGTCCCTGCTCATTCTCTTGGAGAGAATTAAAATATAGAATGTCTTACGTGAAACTCACTGCCCCTCGAGCAATTACAGTTCCTACCAAAAGCACAACCATAAATAACTTCTCTCTCAACCGAATTCATTTAAAGACATCCCAAAACCCTTAAGTACTAGATTACGCTAGAACCAACACCGGGGTTATGTTTAACTGGAAACAAACCCCTGTTGTGGACTGTGTCAAAGATAACGTCCGTTTAAAACATATAGCGAACCAATCTCCCCAAACAGATAGAATGCCCTGTAGGTAGCTGGATATGTGACCCCGTAATAAGGAAAGGAGGAAGGACCTTTTTGTATTTGGAAACCCTATCTCGGGGGACAAAGAATGGCGCCTGAATTCTTAAGAGTTTGGCAGCTAAAGAGGTAAAAGGTAAAAAGCGGATAAAAAGCGGTAAAAAGCATGCCCAACACAGCTGGCATAGACTCATCTATCCGTCGTTGCCTCGATACGTAGGCGGTGAGTCAGGGGGGAGGCAAGGGTGTACCGCAAACGCGAAGGCTTTCTACCTAAAACTCCGATGGAGGCAGAGTCACGTGACCCCGGGTCCGCCCACTTCCGGGATTCCGTGTTTATGTCTAGCGCTTATCCTGTATCAGTAGGGAATATTATTTGGATAATGCATTTCTTGATCAGCATGTCAGTGGCATTGTTTAAAAAGGTTAAAGAAACCTGAGAGGCAAAGCAGCACAGGATAACTGAACCCTGGTCCAGAAGTTAAGCATGTCCAATCACGAGGGACTACAACGGACTACAAAATGATGTCAGCTGCTGACAATTTGTAGTTTACATGTGAAAACACGCAGGACTATCCCGGGTTTCAGAATGACATCAGCTACTGATCGAATGTAGTCCGGAGTGTACCCATCCATTTTCAATTGGTGGATGAAATTAAATTAAGTCCACATCAGGAGATAAAATGAGCCTAAGAAAAACCTTTGTAAAGTGTATGCAATCTCCTCTTGATCACATGGAGATCAGGTAAATTTATGGGCACATCGTAGCATTATATTAGGGATTATCTTAAGGACTCATTTACAGACTGACCCACGGGATATCATCGAGTCCTTGGGAGTCTGTGGAAAGT
Source organism: Lissotriton helveticus (assembly GCF_964261635.1). NCBI lineage: Eukaryota > Metazoa > Chordata > Amphibia > Caudata > Salamandridae > Lissotriton > Lissotriton helveticus. The sequence continues at coordinate 1,313,751,241 of NC_136068.1, forward strand.
TTATAAATCCAGCGTTGTTCTTTAATGAACAAAAACTTGGAAACATCCCCAATATGTGCAGGTATGAAAGGTTTTTCTAGGATCGTCCAATTAAAATCCTCTTCTGTATGTCTTAGTTCCACAAAGTGTCTTGTCAGTTTCATTACGGTCTTTTTGCATCTGAATGCACTCTTATGTTCAAGCATCCTGAGGCGGACCTTACGCGTGGTCATGCCCACGTATTTGATACCGCATGGGCATGTCAATAGGTAGATCACATGTGAACTGTTACAGTTGGTGAAGGTCCGCTGTTCCCATGGACGTACAGTACCTATGTCTATTTCTGTGGTGTGTCTGGTCTGAGGGCATATCGAACAGCCACCACATGGGTGATGTCCCGATACTGCTGGTAAGTCCCATAAGGTGCCTACCGTGCGTTTCGGGGTCTCTTTAGGCCGTGTATGTACCAGGCGGTCGCGTAAATTACTCGACCGTTTGAAAGAGAACAAAGGCGGCTCGATTTTGTCAGCACTAACGTTTAGAATCCGCCAATGTCGGTTCACAATCTTTTGTACCTGATTAGATTTGGTACTGAAGGTACTAACAAATGTGAGACGATTAAGTGTGGGCTTCACTTGAGGAGGTGCCAACAGGGAATCCCTGTGATTATTCGCAGCACGTTTCATCGATTGTTTTATCAGGCGTCTTGGGTAATCCCTTGCTTCCAATTGTCGGGACAAACTCTCTGAGTGTCTGGAAAAAGCCTCTTTAGTGGAGCAATTTCGCCGGACACGGAGAAATTGCCCATAGGGCAAATTGTCTCTTAGAGACTTCGGATGTTGACTACCGTATAACAGTAGAGAATTCCTTGCCATGCATTTTCGGAAGAGCTCACTCTCAAGACCATTTGCGGTAGCATAGATGGATAGAGAGTTAATCAAAAAAGGTTGGAATGGACACTATTGTCTACAGAACCATTGGTTTGAATTTTGACAACCCTCATAGGCAGCCTGATTTTACGATGCGGTATATCTGTTTTTCCGCCCCATCAGGTGTCGTGGCATATTCATAGGGTAGTCAAAAAGTGTGGTATGCCTGCCTCACCCGAGGCTACCTCTGGTCCAAGTAGAAGTATCCAGAAATAATAGGGAGGGTATAGAGGTTATAAAAGCAGTGTATCTCCAAAATTGTTTTAATGGAAAGGGAGATAACACTGTGAATAAAAATAGAGCGATATAGTTGTAATCGGGTAACTAGATTACCATATATCTATATATATATGGATGCATCGTCAACATGTTTCAGCTCTCTGGGCCCAGCCGGGTCTTTGGAGCTTTCGTCAGGACAATAAAACAAACAGAAAACATACATTCGGTTACTCACACCATTAGTGTAGCTTCCTTTCGCTATTTGAAGCGTTTCTTATTTTGCCACCTGCAATATAGGAACACAAACATATACAATCCCAAACATTGTGGCATTGTGATTATGGTGATTAGGCATCGTGATTCAAAAGAACCACATACACACAAACTAGAATTGCTAGTGAATTTATGCGCTTTACTTCTAGTCACATAAACGTTTTTTCGCGAGAAAACAGATAAATGGGGAACAAATGTGAATGGATTACAGGGAACATGCAATACATGCGTATTTTTGCTACCGCACGACTAGTTGGTGCTGCGTGCAATAGCTTCATACCAGGGACAAGTGAGGCATGTGAGCGCCGGTAGGCGGGCAATACTGTATTATGCTGCTTGAACACTTATAATGGTATGCGGATCATTTGTAGATAGAGAGTGTATATTTACATTATGTACAGGTAGGCGCAATAAGAGCGTGTTGGCGCGCTGCTTTTCAAATGGATTATGGTGCATAAACATCGCGCGCACTGGTATTAAAAAATCGCGTTCTGTCATGCATGCGCAATCGCTAGTACCTTATTGGCTTCTTTTCAGTGCTTCAGCAAGGGAGCAGAAGTAGCTCTACGTGGTCTCTACTGGGGAGATAGTATTGGGAATTAAAGGGTCGCAATGACCGGTCTTACCCGTGTTTCTCCGTCTCTTCGTTTTTAGGACTTACTCTTACCCTCGTGGACCGCGTTATGGGCCCTGTGCTGACTCTGCCCTTGGTTACAGGCGGGGCACAGTTGCTGGGCTTTTCTACAGTGTAAGCAGTGACACAAAAGTAGGACTCAAGACTCATCTCAATATGGCCACTCGTGTGTTTTGTATCAGCCTCAGTACATTATCCACAACAGTAGTTTGCAATATTATAAGTGTTATAGATACACAAGAGGGATTGATTTTCAGATAGATCCCATTGTAAGGTCTTAATTAATTTAATTTAAATTTAAATTGCATTGTAGTCCCAAGGGGAAGTGTGTCTCAAATTTTTTTTGTAGATGGCTGATATTGTTCGTTCTGTACTGTATAGTATTAACTGATGAAGTTAATTGAACTGACTCCATGGGATATTGTCGTTCATTCCAGAAATATGGGTGCCAAGGCGGTCCACCCATCTTTGCTCTTTCTCAAAGAGAATTCGTTCTGCATTATTATTTTTATCTTGCAGAATCTCAAGAACTGTCCAGATTAGTTCATCGCAAGTGTGGCCTGCCTCCACAAAGTGTGTACACAATTTTGTGTTGTTTTTCTTGAGTCGCACATTACTCCTATGTTCCCCGATTCGCAACTTCACTTTTCTACATGTCATGCCTATGTATTGGCGTTTGCAAGGACATGTGATCATGTAGATAAGGTGGGAGGAGTTGCAATTCGTGTGATGTTTCTGGGTCCATTTTAGGGTGCTCGTGAGTTGTAAAGTTTTGGTTGGCCTCGTAAACTTACACACCCCACAGGTGCCACATGGGTAATGTCCAGAGACAGGTTGCATTCTGGCATCTCTTGTAATTGTTAGTACTGGTTTTATTTTAGGTCGCGTATGGACCAGGACGTCCTTAATGTTCTTAGTTCTCCGATTCGCAAACCGTGGTTTTGGCCAGTCGAATTGTCCAGAATTGATTATTTGCCAGTTCTTTCTAATTAGCTTTTGTACTCCGTAAGTGGAGGGGCAAAACGTAGTGACACATGTTACCAGGTCTTTTATAGGTTCCTTCACATTTGTCTGTAGGAGGCATTCGCGTGGCTGATGTTTCGCCCTTTTCAGGCATTTATTAATCACTGCTGGTGTGTAGTCCCTTTGTTGTAATTTTAGACTCAGTTCCATCGCTTGTTGCTTGTAATCGCTGTCTTTACTACAGTTTCTCTTGTGACGTAGATACTGGCTAAAGGGGAGATTATCCCGCAATGGCCGTGGATGGTAACTGTAGTATGACAGCAGGCTGTTTTTTGCTGTAGGCTTCGTAAAGGTCTTAGTTTCAAGTTTCCCATTCTCATGGAAGATTGTTAGATCTAAGAACGCTATACTTTCGTTATTCTCAGAAAAAGTGAAATTGAGCCATTGGTCTCTCGTATTCAGCCATTCAATGAATTTGTGCAGATCTTCTTTAGTGTCCCATATTAAAAGCACATCATCGATGTACCGTTTCCAGTATAAAATACTGGAAACGAAAGGGTTGGTTGTGTTGAGTACCCTGTTTTCTTCCAATTGGCTCACATAGAGACCTGCCACCGAAGGAGCGCAGGCGCTCCCCATGGAGGTCCCATGGCTTTGAAGGAAGAGTTGTCCATCATACTCAAAATAGTTTTCTTTTAATACCAGACGACAACATTCCATAATGAAATGGCGCGGGGTTCTGTATGGCCAGTCTTGATTAAACAATAGGTCTTCAAGCATTTGTAGCGTGTCTTCCTGTCCCTATCGAAATTTGTGGATGAGTACTTCAAAAAGATGGTCCAACGAACCCCCACTTACCTTAAAGACACCAGAGATCTTTTGACACAGATTACAGATTTCAAATACAATCCGAACACAATGACTTTGGTGGGCCTCGATGTCGAGGCATTGTATACTAGCCTGCCACAGGAAGACACGCTACAAATGCTTGAAGACCTATTGTTTAATCAAGACTGGCCATACAGAACCCCGCGCCATTTCATTATGGAATGTTGTCGTCTGGTATTAAAAGAAAACTATTTTGAGTATGATGGACAACTCTTCCTTCAAAGCCATGGGACCTCCATGGGGAGCGCCTGCGCTCCTTCGGTGGCAGGTCTCTATGTGAGCCAATTGGAAGAAAACAGGGTACTCAACACAACCAACCCTTTCGTTTCCAGTATTTTATACTGGAAACGGTACATCGATGATGTGCTTTTAATATGGGACACTAAAGAAGATCTGCACAAATTCATTGAATGGCTGAATACGAGAGACCAATGGCTCAATTTCACTTTTTCTGAGAATAACGAAAGTATAGCGTTCTTAGATCTAACAATCTTCCATGAGAATGGGAAACTTGAAACTAAGACCTTTACGAAGCCTACAGCAAAAAACAGCCTGCTGTCATACTACAGTTACCATCCACGGCCATTGCGGGATAATCTCCCCTTTAGCCAGTATCTACGTCACAAGAGAAACTGTAGTAAAGACAGCGATTACAAGCAACAAGCAATGGAACTGAGTCTAAAATTACAACAAAGGGACTACACACCAGCAGTGATTAATAAATGCATGAAAAGGGCGAAACATCAGCCACGCGAATGCCTCCTACAGACAAATGTGAAGGAACCTATAAAAGACCTGGTAACATGTGTCACTACGTCTTGCCCCTCCACTTACGGAGTACAAAAGCTAATTAGAAAGAACTGGCAAATAATCAATTCTGGACAATTCGACTGGCCAAAACCACGGTTTGCGAATCGGAGAACTAAGAACATTAAGGACGTCCTGGTCCATACGCGACCTAAAATAAAACCAGTACTAACAATTACAAGAGATGCCAGAATGCAACCTGTCTCTGGACATTACCCATGTGGCACCTGTGGGGTGTGTAAGGTTACGAGGCCAACCAAAACTTTACAACTCACGAGCACCCTAAAATGGACCCAGAAACATCACACGAATTGCAACTCCTCCCACCTTATCTACATGATAACATGTCCTTGCAAACGCCAATACATAGGCATGACATGTAGAAAAGTGAAGTTGCGAATCGGGGAACATAGGAGTAATGTGCGACTCAAGAAAAACAACACAAAATTGTGTACACACTTTGTGGAGGCAGGCCACACTTGCGATGAACTAATCTGGACAGTTCTTGAGATTCTGCAAGATAAAAATAATAATGCAGAACGAATTCTCTTTGAGAAAGAGCAAAGATGGGTGGACCGCCTTGGCACCCATATTTCTGGAATGAACAATATCCCATGGAGTCAGTTCAATTAACTTCATCAGTTAATACTATACAGTATAGAACGAACAATATCAGCCATCTACAAAAAATTTTTGAGACACACTTCCCCTTGGGACTACAATGCAATTTAAATTTAAATTAAATTAATTAGGACCTTACAATGGGATCTATCTGAAAATCAATCCCTCTTGTGTATCTATAACACTTATAATATTGCAAACTACTGTTGTGGATAATGTACTGAGGCTGATACAAAACACACGAGTGGCCATATTGAGATGAGTCTTGAGTCCTACTTTTGTGTCACTGCTTACACTGTAGAAAAGCCCAGCAACTGTGCCCCGCCTGTAACCAAGGGCAGAGTCAGCACAGGGCCCATAACGCGGTCCACGAGGGTAAGAGTAAGTCCTAAAAACGAAGAGACGGAGAAACACGGGTAAGACCGGTCATTGCGACCCTTTAATTCCCAATACTATCTCCCCAGTAGAGACCACGTAGAGCTACTTCTGCTCCCTTGCTGAAGCACTGAAAAGAAGCCAATAAGGTACTAGCGATTGCGCATGCATGACAGAACGCGATTTTTTAATACCAGTGCGCGCGATGTTTATGCACCATAATCCATTTGAAAAGCAGCGCGCCAACACGCTCTTATTGCGCCTACCTGTACATAATGTAAATATACACTCTCTATCTACAAATGATCCGCATACCATTATAAGTGTTCAAGCAGCATAATACAGTATTGCCCGCCTACCGGCGCTCACATGCCTCACTTGTCCCTGGTATGAAGCTATTGCACTCAGCACCAACTAGTCGTGCGGTAGCAAAAATACGCATGTATTGCATGTTCCCTGTAATCCATTCACATTTGTTCCCCATTTATCTGTTTTCTCGCGAAAAAACGTTTATGTGACTAGAAGTAAAGCGCATAAATTCACTAGCAATTCTAGTTTGTGTGTATGTGGTTCTTTTGAATCACGATGCCTAATCACCATAATCACAATGCCACAATGTTTGGGATTGTATATGTTTGTGTTCCTATATTGCAGGTGGCAAAATAAGAAACGCTTCAAATAGCGAAAGGAAGCTACACTAATGGTGTGAGTAACCGAATGTATGTTTTCTGTTTGTTTTATTGTCCTGACGAAAGCTCCAAAGACCCGGCTGGGCCCAGAGAGCTGAAACATGTTGACGATGCATCCATATATATATAGATATATGGTAATCTAGTTACCCGATTACAACTATATCGCTCTATTTTTATTCACAGTGTTATCTCCCTTTCCATTAAAACAATTTTGGAGATACACTGCTTTTATAACCTCTATACCCTCCCTATTATTTCTGGATACTTCTACTTGGACCAGAGGTAGCCTCGGGTGAGGCAGGCATACCACACTTTTTGACTACCCTATGAATATGCCACGACACCTGATGGGGCGGAAAAACAGATATACCGCATCGTAAAATCAGGCTGCCTATGAGGGTTGTCAAAATTCGAACCAATGGTTCTGTAGACACTAGTGTCCATTCCAACCTTTTTTGATTAACTCTGGATCTGATCAGGGGAACTGAATGGACCGATTATCCTCTTCCCTCCTTTTTTGATTGAAGCATAGATGGATAGATCAAGAAAGGAGAGTCTGTCTTTACTTATTTCAACCGTGAAGCGCAGAAATCGGCTCTGGTTATTCAACCAGTGATGAAACTGTAAAATTGAATCACGGTTGCCTCTGCCTCTCCAAACCAATAGAACATCATCTATATATCTTTTCCACCACACTATTGATGGAAAAAACGGATTAGTGGGTGTAAGGATGTGTTGCTGCTCAAAATTGTGAACATATAGGTTAGCCAGGGACGGAGCAAAAATACTCCCCATTCTCGTCCCTGATACTTGGGGGTAAGTTGTTTGCTCAAATGAAAAAAAAAATTCTTTCATGGCAAGCCTAGCCAAGGCCATGATGAAAGGGACTGGAGTAGGGGAGTCCAAAGGTGTATTCTCCAGGATGGACTGAATGGTCTCTAAAGTCTCATCCTGGGGTATAGAGGTGTACAAGGACTCTACGTCAAATGACACCAAAAAATCTGTTTCCACATTGTATTCAATCTCAGGAATCACTCTCAGGACATCCTTTGTATCTTGCAGATACGTAGGCATAGTCCGCACGATAGGTCGTAAAAAGTGATCCACAAATTCCAAGAGTGGCTCCAGTAATGATCCTAGACCAGAAATAATTGGTCTGCCCGGTGGAGGTCTTTGGGTTTTGTGCACCTTGGGGAGTGTATAGAAGTAAGGTATAGTCGGATGGTTAGTTTGTAGAAACTGTGCTTCTTGGTTGTCTATCCAGCCTTCGCTGAGCGCCTCCTCAACCAACGTCTTAATTTCAAGGCTTAGTTTATTTGTAGGATCTTCTCGTAGTGGTACGTACGATGTCCTGACCTCAAGTTGGCGGAGACACTCTGCTCTGTAATCCACAGTGTCTTGAATCACGATCGCCCCGCCCTTGTCGGCCGGCTTAATCGTGATAGTGGCATCTCCTGCTAATGTCTGGAGGGCCAGATGTTCACCTTTGGATACATTTTTGATAGTCTTATTGTCATCCATGGCCCACATCTTTTTGACGTCATCAGACACTGCTTTCTCAAAAGTAACCACCTGAGAGGGTGTCATCGTGGTAGGAGGCATAAAAGTGGACTTCTTTTTCAATCCTGTGTTCTTAATATCGGTAGCATTGTCTTCCATAGGTTTGTCCTTAAAGAAATAGTGCAATCGTAGTTTGCGAAAGAAAATGGCTAATTCCATTTGCAATTGGAATGGGTCCCCTGAAAAAGTAGTGACAAACCTCAGCCCTTTGTTTAGTACTCTTTCTTCTGTATCGCTCAGTGGTCTCTTACTCAAGTTTATCACTAGGCTGGGTTCTGATTGCCTTGGTTGTTCGTTGGTTGTTGGAAGTTCCTCCTGGTGTTGCTGCGGGTCCCTGCATGGGGCCCTGTTGTGTCTTCCCAATGGACCTGTGGTTGATTTCTCCTCTTGCCTCTCGATCTGCGGGGGCCAAACCCTAAAAAAGGAATATATTGTGGCTGATATAATGGATGACCATAGTAGGGATCAGTCATAGGTGGGCTGGGGGCAAATGACCCCATGGAGGAAGATGTGTCTGTTGTTGGCCCCTATGTTGTTGAAACCTATTGGGCCTGCCTCTACTCCTCCCCCCTGTCCTGATGGACCTGTAGTGTCAGTATCACTCCCACTCTCAGAACTGGACCCTGAATAATTGGATCCATATTTTCTACCATTATTTCTGAAAACTGGGGCGACATAATTATCGCTGGTATAGGGATAAATGACATCATGCTTGAATTTAGCCAAATCTTTCTTAAATTTGTCCACTTTGATCTGTAATATGGAGTCTTTAAAATCTTTATTATGTTTATTTGACTCCTCTTGTTGTTTTTTTAAACAGAGCTGGTGTTATAGTGGCTCTAATCTGTGTTTCTAGTGTTTGGATTTCCACCAAAAATGAGTCTGCCACCTTCTTCGCTGTATTGATAATCAGAATCAGCCAATCCCGCGTGCAACGCCACGCTATGAGGGACCAGTCTTTCAGAAATGATTTATCATTTAGAAACAGACGAGGGGCGTTTGTCACTATAAGGCCTGGTGGTGCACAACCTGCCCTCACATATTCTGCCATTGTTAGACCATGTACTATTGTTTGTGATTGTGATTTCTTCAACGTCAAGACTTTCGTCCAGTCATCAACCGTGTTGCCAGTAGGTGGAGGTAAGGTTTCAAGTATACTAGGCATGCTGTCAAGAATGGACTGATACACGGAGTCATGGAACGCGAGACCCCCAAATTCTGCCATTATAAATACGTTAACTGACCAAGTACAAAGGGATATAAGACACCAGTGAAATGGACACCATAGCGACAATATAAAGAGTAGTTCACTTCTTTGGACTAGCTACCTATATTTTGTGTAGCTTGAGACTTAAAAGGAGCCGCAGCCAAAGCTGCACTGAACACTATAACACCACAGAGGAAGAGAGGGGTCCAAGGGATGTTTAAAGACCTGCCATAGTTCAGATCCCCCAACAGTGACGTTGAACAACAAACAGAGAACTAGGGGTCTTACACAGGAGAATTAGGTACACCGAGAGAGGGTTTCCAAATACAAACAGGTCCTTCCTCCTTTCCTTATTACGGGGTCACATATCCAGCTACCTACAGGGCGTTCTATCTGTTTGGGGAGATTGGTTCGCTATATGTTTTAAACGGACGTTATCTTTGACACAGTCCACAACAGGGGTTTGTTTCCAGTTAAACATAACCCCGGTGTTGGTTCTAGCGTAATCTAGTACTTAAGGGTTTTGGGATGTCTTTAAATGAATTCGGTTGAGAGAGAAGTTATTTATTGTGCTTTTTGTAGGAACTCTAATTGCTCGAGGGGCAGTGAGTTTCACGTAAGACATTCTATATTTTAATTCTCTCCAATAGAGCGTGGCCTGCGCCAGCCTGAGCAGGGACCAGGAGAGGTGAGGCTTCACCCCCGGTCAGCCTGGGTGAGTGAAAATGTATTGAATTCTTTTCTTAAACATAGTGGGGTAACACTGTGCACACCTAACTGAGATCCTTGTGTTTGTTTTCTTCTCTAGATGTGAGACTACTCCAGTCTGATACGGAGCAAGTTATATCCTATATCCTTTTCTATGCACTTGTTGTACATTATTTTCACACATAGCGGTAGCAAATCCTTATGAACAGAGGCCCTGAAGAAAGCCTGAGGAACCCCTTTTTCCTAGTGGCTGAAACAGGTTGGCCTTTATTTTGAGACGGTTGGGGACTGTCTCGCCTTTTTGCACTGTTCTTTGTTTTTAATCAGAGGGTGAAAACAACCATTTATAATAAAATTGTCTGATCTCTGTTTTTTACCACTCTGTTTTAAGTCACCACTTATTCACATTTTTTGCACTGCACTTATTCCCATACTTACCATCTAATTCATAGTCTACATAGTGTTGTGGGTTTGACTCACTGAGACTTTCTTGCGACTGGATGTGTATATGGTCCCAATGCTCGAGGGACAGATCACACCAGTCTTACTGGATGACCAGATGAGAATACAGATCTACAAGAGATTTTTGATGGGAATCCTTGATTTTGATCTTTGTGAGTCTCACTGACAACCACTTGTGATCCTGCATTGGGTGTATAGGTGTGTACCCTCTTAGTTTACAGATCGCCAATGCGATCTGTTAATAATTTCTGAATTTGACACTGTTTGCAATTAGATCAGTATACAGTGTATCTAATTCTTCTGTGTAAGACCCCTAGTTCTCTGTTTGTTGTTCCACACTTAGGACCATACAGGCAGATCAGCTGAATTATGTGTTTCTCGAGCAGGTCTAGGACCGCAGTCAAGGACTTGTTAGCTGCTGGTATATTATGGCGCGCCTCATTGATGAACAGGCGAATTCAACATCCCATTGTTCTCGGCCTATGAACAGCTTGATTATCAAACCCCTATCAGTCTAATTTCCCGTGTATCACATGTCTCATTGATTACAGTACTTTTCATGAGTACTTCAAAAAATCTGTCATTGCGTTGCTTTTTTCCCTTAGAAATTATGTACTCCCCCTTGAAGCCTGCCACATTTCAGCTTTTCTGTGTGACAAATTATGCTGTGACTTATAACTTTACTTTCCACTTACTCCTGTTAAGAGAAATAACTTTTTTGCATAGAAATGGCTTGTTACATTCATTTTTGCCGCGTGAGCTGCGCTGCTCCTGGCATGGCCAGCAGAGGCCAGCCTGACGAGGGATTGCTTTTAGTGGTATGTAGGTGTTGAGTGGTCCACTATAAGACATGCCTTTTTTATACCCAGGAGTGCACTGTTTTCCAGTTTGAAGCTTGCTGTCATGCTTCCTCTGTACCAATTGTGGGGTGCAGGTTTGCCAGCTTAAGGCCTAATCCCTCAGCTACGAGACTTATTTAAACACGTATTCTCCCTCAGTCCTGGCTGTGCGTTTTCCTTGCCTCAGGCATATCAGTTTCGGTGCGCCATGTTTCGTGCGCATTTTCTGTTCTTAAAATATGTTTGTTACCCGAATAATACACTTCTATGTTTCTCCTTCCATGTTTAAGAAATGAGCAGAACGTAGGCCAAGATGCCTGCATGCTTTTGAAAAATCTGGGGAAAAAAAATATTATAATTTATTATTATTTTACACCTGGAATAGATAATCAAATCGCAATGCCAGCTTGCTCAGCCATTCAGATGGATATCAGGCGTTGCTCACAGTGACATTTCGTGGAGTGAATGATACAGGTACACACACACAAGGCACGCACAGAAGTACACACACACTCATACAACACTCACACAAACACCCAAATAAACACACACAGGCAGACACAGTGGGACCCCAGTGGGACGCTCACAGCCCCATTAAAGAAATGGCAGGCCGCCATTAAAAATTATCCAGTGTTAATGCCTTAATCCTGGCATTGTGAGATTGACAACATATTACTATAGGAATAAGTCCCAATGTCGTGAGTCTTCCCTTTGCATGGGAATGCCACTGTAAACAGAACAAGCATTGGCATAGCCAATAGGTCTCGCCTTTGGGACCTTAAAAATGTTTAGCCATGCAACACTTGATGTTGTTGTACCAAGGATATTGATAATGTTTTTCATAGAGAGAGATCAGAGTTTTGTCTAATGGAAGTTTTGACTCATGGAAAGGTAGCACAGAAAGTTAATGTGCCTGCTGCAACAACATGTACCTGGTGCAGATCACGAAATGCACATGATGTAAATAGGTCAGTGAGTCACTGCATTTGTCAGAGAGATAATTTTGTTACTTGCAGTTTGTAAATAAAAATCCTAACATACAACAGTGAGTTATTTACTGTCATTTAAGAGCTGCATGCAAACTGCAAGGTAAAAATTGTAGCGTTATGTCCCCCTACCCCCAAGTCTTTGTTTGATTACCCTAATGTCTCAAAAATAAATTGTTATATTTTTATTTTCAGCACCTGGTAAAGCCTGACAACCTGAACCTTTACCTAACTTTTTGGGCAATTTTTGGAGAAAGAACAAGAGGCCCCAACCTCATTTGCTGCTCTTTCATCCCTGCTACAACCCAGCAAACAACCGTATTCAAGGTAAGGAAACTGATGATATTTTTTTTTAGATTGGAGTTAGGGCTATGTTTGTGGTCACTCTACATGGTGGTTGGGGTGGGTGCACATTCTGAACATTGTACCCTCAGTGGATGGAATTTACTAATACTGAGCCTTAGCCCTGTGCTATGGGCAATACCGGTTGTTAAAGGCACTATCTATTCTGTGCCCTCAAACAGTGTCTGTTTCAGTGCCTTCAGCAACCACTATGGCACATAGAGGAAGCAGGCAACAAGGCTGTATTTTTAGCAGTCCTGTTGTCCAAAGGGGACCTGTTGGAGATATATTGCAGTAATGCACAAGATATATGTATTTGTACTGAAATTTGATATTATTGCACCAAATCTTATACGTTGTACTGACTATTGACAGGCTTCTTTCATATTGATAAGGACAGCATCGGCATGATGAATACGGTACAACAATTAATTACACGGTCATTCCATGCAAGGCCACTAGAAGATAAACTACAGATAAAGAGATTAGGACCTGATCCTGTGATTGATACCTTCACAGAAAAAGTCACACAAGAACTTATGGACCTGACGTACAACTGCAACAAGTTACCCAGGACAGAGGAAAATCTTACAATCATACATTCTCAAATACCTGGTACACAAAAGCTGATTGGCTTACAGGGTGCCCCTCAAAAACAGACTGTTCTGCTTACCCTGCCTGCTGTTTAATGGTGACTTTCCTTGGACAAGAGAAGGAGTGAAAGACTTAAAGCATCTGTCTGAAAAAATAAAGAAGCATGCACACACAAGAAAGCATATGGAAAAAGTGACGAGACTGGGAATGTTGGGAGCCGCACCGATTGAGCAGCACATAAATGATGCATATCGCCAAACAATAAAGAAACACAATGAAACAGTTGATAGGAATAGACACATACTATCAAAAATAATTGATCGCATTTGTTTCTGTGGTACTTTCGAACTGGCATTGCGAGGCCATGATGAATCAGAAGGTTCCACAAATCCTGGAATATTCTTAGGCCTTGTGGATTTAGTAGCAAGCATAGACAAGTAAATGGAAGCACATTTAGCAAGTGCTAAAGTCTTTAAGGGCATCTCTAAAACTATACAAAATGAACTCCTTGAGTGTATGCTAGAAATTATGAAGGAATCGGGATATTGGCACTTTTTGATTAATTCAGATGGTAACAAAGATAAATGGGGAATTAATGGAGGTGATAATTTCATATTATGTGGGACAGCAATGTAATGTGACTGACATATGCTTTTACAACTGATGAAGGTTCTTTAACCGAAATGCATTAGGTAAGATATGAATCGAATGTGATGGAGGAAATTCGGAACATGTTCATGCATAGGCCTGGATGGGCAATACATAGAACAAGTTACACGCTAAACGTTTATCAACGAATTTCATAGTTTTTGACGTGATGAAAAAACAAGAGAAACTATGATGGAAAATGAGGAAAATAAAATGGATTAGAAATGATTACTAAGGTGGAGGTGTATTATTTTGAAGATACCAATGTGTATACGGCTGTGCAACCTATCTTGACCCGTTAATGTGCGGGCCACCACACTTGAAGAAATTATGAGAAGCCATATTGTCCAAGAGCTGCAAAACACAGACTTTGTGGCTATTCAGGCTGATGACACCACTGATGTGGCCACACAAACACAGTCCGTATTAGTCTTTTGGTACCTGGAAATGGCTATAATGTTGTGGAGAGGTTCGATGGTTTCACTCATTTAAGAGACTCTACTGCAGTAGCCATTACTGCAGCTATACTGCATCAACTGAACTTCATTTTTCCAGAGGTGCATAAAAAAACGTATTGCACAAAGCTATGATGGTGCGTCTGTAATGAGTGGAAGCCATAGTGGAGTACTGAAAAGAATTAGAGATGTGTACCCGTATGCTCATTATGTGCACTGTTACGCCCACCAACTTAATCTTATAATGCAACAGGCAGTATCCAAGATCTCCAAGACTCAAATTTTCTTTCAGGATGTAGGAGGCATGTCAGCATTCTTCTCACGTCCCCCAAAAAGAACGGTAGCCCTTCAGGAGATTGTGGACAAAAGGGTTCCAAGGGAAGTCTCAACTCGTTGGAACTATAACATACGTACAGTCCAACTAATATTTCAATATAGGGAGGACCTTGTGAAATGTTTTGAAGCCATAGAAGTCAATGAAACCTTTGATTTCAAAACTCACAGTGAAGCCCGCTTAACACTAGAACGCTGGAACACTAAAAGATAGAGAGTTTCAGTTCTTTCTGTTTTTATTTTAAAACATAATGTCAGCTGTCGAGATTTTATACAATCGGTTACAAGCACGAGACATAGATACTGTCTCTGTGAAAAGATATATCGCTGAGTTTGTCGAAAGCATTAGCAAAGTGAGAGATGAGGTTGACAATTTAGACAGCCAACTGCCAGAGGCTTCTACTTTTTCAAACCACAGGAAAAACATCACCACTCTGGTCCGAAATGCAAAAGAGATATGTGACATTGTAATTGTGCATGAACAAGAACGTTTTGCTTTCACAAAACATTTGGAGAGTGCCGCATTATTGGAAAGTAAATACTTTGCAAAATATGATGAATCCTTCCCTGAGCATGCTCTGCATGAGGCTGTGGAAGCTTATCCGATGCTCAACTAAGAGGACCTGAAAACTGAGTTGACTGTACTGTACTCAATGCCTGTGTACCGGAAGGTCAACGATGCCAGGTCTTTGCTGGCTTTAATTCATGAACTTAATATGGAAAAGACATTTACAGAGACAGTGGCTTTACTACAAATTGTCATTACCACTCCTATGACAACATCAGAGGCAGAACGATCTTTTTCCGCCTTAAAGAGGATTAAGACATTCCTGAGGAACACCATGCTTCAGGAAAGACTCAATGCTTTGGCAATGCTCTCTATAGAGAGCAAGCTAGTTCAAAATATCGCTGACTTTAACATTCAAAGTGAAAGTCAAAGTCAATATACTTTATTCGGTTTTAGAAATCGTAAAACTATAAAAAATACATGACAACCAATAAAATTATTAAAATTCATGGGAGCACATATACATATTTCATAATCACAATGCACAAGTAATCATTCCTATAGAGGTGAGAGGATATATATATATACAGTAAAATAACAGTCATCTATAACAAACCTATAGGCTCTCGGGGGTAGCTACTAGAATGACAGCTACAATGTAGGGACATGTTAATGCTCCATGCGGTTTCGGATTTTCAGTGAGGATTTCAAATAACCAACCACAAATAAAGTACATTCTGGCCTCAACATTTGTAAGAAGCAAAGGGCAGGACGGACCTGAGTAAAATTCAACCTTTTTAAAAGTGCCTTTAAAAAGAACCTCCGGGGAGCCTTATAAAGGCGACAAAAAAAACTAAAGTGCACCAGATCCTGAGGAGACACACTCTCGCAGTCACAGGATGGTTACTTTAAAGTAATTGAAAAGTTTGCGGCTCTTAAAGACAGACTTGCTGAATTTAGATACAAAAAGTAAACATTTGTTGAATGGTGCTAGTTTGTGACCTGTTTAGTTGTTTGTTAAATAAAAAACATATGTGAGGTACTCAGAAATGCATTATATTTCAACGTCTGTTATGAAGCTATGTGGTTATACTGAATAAGCAGCTACCTATGTTATATGACATATCTTTAATAATGTAATAACTGCACTTTCACAATTGCTTTATTAACATTCCTGCTTTCTCAAATTTGCTTGAAAATGCCCAATTTTTCCACTCTTTTTTCAAATTTTTCTTTTTTAGGTTGTTTGGGCTTGCTCGCTGCGCTCGCTTGCTACTGTGATGTATGACAATCATTTTAGGCTTTAGGCTCACCACATTCAAATGTCACTGTCCGCCACTGCTAGAAGACAAGAAAGAATAGAAGTTTTTTATTTTTTGTCGTCTAGTGACAGCATTTTTGTTTATTTTGCTTTATTGATGAGAGCAGGACAATGTCTACCCACTATTTTCAGAGGATAAGACGCTGTCTACCCTGCTGCAGAGCTGGCCACTTTCAGCAGAGTGCCACATTCCTTTCCTGCTTCTCACAGAATTCACAGAAATATGCTCATCTTGTTCCTGTGTAACATCAGGACACTTTCAGCAGCGCCTGCACGTTGTCTGCTTTTTTCAGAGGAGCAACGTGCAGGTTGTGAGGGGGCTTATCAGACTCAAGCTTCACCCAAAACACAAGCTAGAGTTAAGGGTCCCTCAGTATCCTGGCTGGCATCTATTGGGGTATCACACCTAGATGGAATGGAGGGGAAACAAAGGCTCACACCTTTTCAATTCACTGGTACTTAAGAGAGAAATGCTGTTGACTTTGTTCAGTCCTTGTATATAAGAAAAATGCATACACTGTAAGGATGTCAGATGTATTGCTCGCCTCAATATTTTACAAATAACAATTTACCACTATTTTTTTTCTTTTATAGTGCTTTAGCACCACCCATCCCAATGCAGGGTTCCAGACCGCATTACATCACACATACAGATATATATAATCGCAGTAAATCATATGTGTTTCATCAATGTGTAGGTGGTGTTCCATAAGACAGTGAGGGTTAAGGGGACACGCAAGCGCGCAAATTCAAGATGGCTGCCGTTTTGTGAGCTCTGAGTGGAGGGGGCCCGTTTTTGTTGACAAAATCTGCTATTCCAGTCAGATTTTACTGGAAATTTACCCTCCAGTCTTCTGAGGACTTACCTGATGCTGTGGTGACATTCCTTGATGTTTTTGACGTCAAGAAAGGTATTTTTCGTCCTCCTGGTTCTGCTGCCATCTCTGACATTAGGTACTGCCCAGAGTTCCTCTCAGGGCGGCGGAGCGTGTGTTTAGGAAAGGACCTGGCTCTGGCCTTACCACACCCACAGTCTATTTTAGCTGCTGCACCAGCTTTTTCCTTGCAGTATTTTTTTCTACTTTCACATTATCTCATTGTACTCTGCATTTATTTGCTCCACACTTTTTTATTATTTGACAATGGAGAATAAAATGTGTAAAATCCTAATAATCAAAGGAAACAGCAAATTTCTCCTCCTCCTGTAAAATCTATATTGGTGGAACCTAGTGAACCCTCATTGGCATTAATTCTTGACGAGCTTCATGCATTGCATACCAGTACTGATACTATTGCGTCTGAAATTAAAAGCCTACGTAAAGATATGGATAGTGTGTCAGTGAAAGTTTCTGATAACTCCATTAAAATTCAAGATAACAAAGATCAAATTGATGCTTTCGCACCACTTGTGGCAAAAATTTCACTTATGTCTACCCTTCTCCTGGACATGGAAAATCGTAATAGGCAATACAATTTGCGTATTTTTAATCTACCTGAGGATGTTAAAGGCTCTAATTGCAGACTATTTCTTGAGAATTTGATACCTGGTCTGTTAAACATTACATTTCTGGAGAAATGTGAACTTGATAAAGGGCATAGGATTCCATCCCATCGCAATCCTTGTCACACTTAACCTAGACAAATAATTTTTAAGGTTCTACGTCACCATCATTTGGTCTTGATAAGAAAAGCAGCACAAGAAATGCCATCCTTAATGGTTAATGGCAATAAGATCTTCATTCACCAAGTCATTGCTAAAGAGACTGCTACGATTCACAAAGAATTCTCTGACATTTATCCTCAATTGAGAAGTCTTGGTTTGAAATATGGCCTATTTGACCCTTCAACAATGCAAATCTGGAAAGATAACCTTTCAAAGTCCTTTCAACGTCCAGAAGATTCAAAGTTATTCTTGGAACAACACTCGCAGCATTCTATGGATTCGCATGATTCTGCTACTTGAATATTGTCATAACATGTATTTCTGACTAATTCTAATGTTCTTTTCACGCTGGGCTCCAACGGTTTGGTCATGCTTGTAAAGCGTGTATGCGTTTCAAATGTGTTATTGATGTTTATTTGTGGTCATCTTTTTTATGTTTGTTTGTCTCTTTTCTTTTCCCTCCTTTTCCTTATACATTGTTCTAGAACTACAAATTTCTATATTTTTCTTCAATGTTCTCTCCTCTTCCTAAATCTTATTTCTTTTTACTCTCTTTTATTTTTCTTATGGCTAATGTTAATAATGTTAAAATAACCTCTTTAAATGTCAAAGGTTTGAGACACCTGGTGAAACGTACAAAGATTTTAGATTATTTAGGTAATTGTAAAGCAGATATTTGTTTTATTCAGGAAACACATATTGAAGATAAAATATTAGATTTTATGAAAAAAAGTGGGTTTATATTTTTGTATCTTCTCCTGCTAAAGGTAGAAAAAATGGTGTTGATATTCTTTTTGCTAAAAGAACACATTGTTAAATTGTGAGTAACTCATCTGATTTAGGAGGTAGATATGTCATAGTTAAAATTAAAATGTATGATTCTATTATGTTTTAAATTAATGTTTATTGTCCAACTGCTGATAATCCTATGTTTTGGTCTAATTTAACTACTGAAGTACTTAAGTTAGGTAATGTTCCTCTTATAGTTGGAGGAGATTCCAACCTTATTTCTGATCCTTCACTAGATAGATCCTCTCTCACTAAATTTCGACCTCCAAAAGCTCTTCTTACTTTTAAATCTTTCTTTAAAACTACAAAATTAACTGATATTTGTCGATTGCATTTTCCTACGGAAAAAATGTTTACCTTTTTTTTTAATCCGCATAACTCACATTTGAGATTGGATTGTTTACCAATTTCCAGACAATTAATTAATTTTGTGGTTACTCCTGCCATTGGTAATATTGATATATCAGATCATGCTTTATTATCTTTTGTATTACAATTTAATTAACATTTTAAATCACAATCCAGATGGAGAATTAATTCTGATATTGTTCTTAATGACCAAAACAAATTGAAAATATTAGATGCTATTCAAGATTATTTCCAACTCAACCCAGAAGGTGTACATCCCTGGTGAATGGATGGGACGCCTTTAAAGCTTACATTAGGGGTGCTTCTATCTCTCTCATGACACATGAAAACAGAACTTTTAATGTAAGAATTAAAGAATTGGATAAGCAAATTGCAAAATTTGAAAAGCTTTTTATTACTTCTAATGACCCTCAGTATAGGATAAAATTACAAAAACTCAGATATGAATTTAATTCCATTCTTAGCAGAAGAGCTGGTATTCAATCTCCAATTCTAAAGCCAAATTTTGTTTTAGTGCTAACAGATCCGGGCAGGTTTTGGCTAATTATCTATGCATTAAAAAAGATAAAACCCAAATTAATTTGATTCATGGTCCCAATGGGAAAGTTGCCATATCGCAAAATTATATTGTTAATGAATTTTTAAATGATTATACTACTTTATATAATCAACCTAACTTTGTTGATTCTTCTATAATTGATTCTTTTTTAAATAAATGTGGTTTACCCAAGATTCCCCTTTTAACTAAAACTAAATCTACCCATTACTGAAGATGAAATTCGATTAACCATTAAATCTCTTAAACAAAAAAATCCCCAAGACCAGATGACATTCCAGCAGAATTTTACAAAGTATTTCAATCACAACTTATTCCTCATTTTTTTTAATTTAGTTAGCTTTTTTAGTTCCACAGGGACTACTACAGGTTCTTTTACTGAAGAGTTAATTATTGTTTTGCCTAAACTTAACAAAGACCCTTTACTTGTTTCCAATTATTGTCCTATTTTCTTATTAAATCAACATTGTAAGTTCTATGCCAAAATACTTGCAAATAGGTTAACCTCTGTTTTAGATTCTATTATCCATCCAGATCAATCAGGGTTTATGAGAAATAGATATTCTGAAAATAATACAAGAACATTGCTACATGTTATTGAACAAGGGTCCAATGTACCTTTACCAGCAGGAGTGTTAGCATTGGATGCTGAAAAAGCCTTCGATAAAGTTCATTGGCAATTTTATTTCGTACTTTCTTTGCATTTAATTTTGGTGATATATTTATTCTTATGATTTCTGCGCTTTATTCTAATCCTACAGCTAAATTATTTATTAATGGCCAAACTTCAAACTAATTTTCTCTTTTCAGAGGTACCAGACAGGGTGGTCCCCTTTACCCGCTATTATTTCTTCTTGTAATTAAACCTTTGCTTATTTCAAATAGGAATTGTAATGATATTAATGGTATTAATATCAAAGACGTTAAAGTTAACATGTTAGTATATGCCGTGATATACTTTTATTTATTAGCAATTCTAGCTCCTCACTTCCTCCTTTATTTGAGATTATTTCATTTTATTCCATAATTTCTGGTTATAAATTAAACACTAATAAAACAGAATTTTTCCTATAAATATTCATTGCACCTCAGATATGTTACACTTGCAGGATATAATCTGGCAAAGAGAAACATTTAAATACTTAGGCATTTTGATTTCCTCTTCTATGAAAACTACGATATCATTAAATTGTCAGTCTATGTTAAGTTACTTTAAAGATAAAAATGTCTTCACTTCATCTTTCGTGGTGGGGGAAAATGGATTCCATAAAAATAACTATAGCACCACATTTTTTTTACTTCCTAGCCATGATTCCTACCCAATTTCCTATTAGGTTCTATAAAGATATAGATCGGCTTCTTACTAAATTTCTTTAGAGCAATTAGACACCGCGTCTTAGTTAAAAAAAAATTAAATTACCTAAAGGTCATGGAGGTTTTGGTGTACCACATTTCTTGTGTTATCACAATTTTTTTTCATTAAAACAAAGTACTTTGTGGTTTAAGTATTCTCATTTCAATAATCCCCATATATGGCTTTCTATAGAAAAGAGTTTAATTAATCAATTTCCTTATCTTCTTAGTTAATTATGTCTAATAAATCTATATTTTTCAATAAATCTGTTATTTTGAAGTCCACTAAGGTAATATTACATGATTTTGATTTAATTTTTCAATAATAATAATAATAATACAGCATTTTCTAAAGCGCGAACAGCTACCTCACACGGAGGTGTCCCGGCCATGTCCATTACTGAAGGTATGTCATTATGGTATAATTCTAATATAAAACTTACCAAAAATGTTAGATTTTAGCACTCATGGATTAAGGCTGGTATTTTTTGCCTTAACGATATTTATCATAACAATGATTTTATCTATTTTGATGATTTAAAGGAGAAATTTAATTTGCCTTCTTCTGATTTATCTAAATAGGAATTCTTATGCAATTATATTTTAGATTCATTTCCTCAATTTATACCTTTTAATGTTCAGTCAGATTTATCTATTTATATTCGAACTCTTTCTACTTTACCTCATGGTGTTTCCATATTGTATAAAAAGATGACTTCATTTAAGGGTGACAATAATAATATGCTTTTAACATTTTGGAATAATGAGCTTTCTTTTTCTTTATCTTATGAAGCATGAAAAACTATCTAGCTTAATAGTATAGCAGGATGGTTACCTGTTTTATTTTATCAAACAAACTCATATATTTTATATAATTGCCTATGGTCTCCACTGAGATTGTTTCAAGCTAAACTCCTCCCGACTTCAAAATGTTGGCACTGTAATTTATATACTGGTTTGTTAAAACATACGCTTTTTGAATGTCCTATTATTTTTAAATTTTGGACTTAAGTTTGGGATGTTATGAAAAAGATACTTAGGGGTCGATTCTGATTCAGGAAACGAATCCGTACGACGATTCGTATTCATAGCTGTTTCAGTACGAATCGTACAAAACCGTACGAATCGCGTAGTACGATCTGTAGGAATAGAATACGTACGAATGTCTGCGAACCGTACGAAAAACGAGGTTAAATCCGTACGACATAGAGCGGCACAGTGAACCGTACGATTCGTAAGCATGCCATCCGACCCACCAAGTACGATCTGGACCGGGGACTGAGAACGCGATTTGTACAGAAAGCTGCAAATGAGCAATTCGTACGGAGTACCACACATACGCACCGTACCCCTACGATCATGGGGGTATGCACCGTACCCTATGCTCTGCACCCCTACGCACCATATATCTACACACTGTACACCTACGCTACGTACACCCATGCACCGTACCCCGATGTACCGTTCCCCGATGTACCGTACCCCTATGCTTCGTACCTCGACACACCGTACCAGTTCGCATCGTACCCCTGCGAACATGGGGTGCACTCGCATACCCGGGGGAGTCCGTTTCGCACGCGTTTAGAGTCGAAATGTGCTTTTACGGATGTTTTAAAGTCCCGTAGAGAAAGAGTCGTACAGAGTGTCATCCAGACAAATCGTACTTGCTGGTTCGAAAAAAGCTGCCTTTATCCGTACGAACATCGAGTACTGCGTGTTCTGAGTGCGATCCATACGGTTTCTTGAATCGTACGGTCCTTTGTACGATTCGTACTGCATTGAGTACACATCGTACTACATCATACGAATTGTACGGGAAAAACGCTCCGTACGGCGATTCGGACTGGATTTTACTGAATCGGAATCAGCCCCTTAATGTTTGTGATGATTTATCATTTAATTTGCTAATTTGTAAATCTGTCATTCTTTCTCATAATTTAACTGATTTAGAAGGTAAACTTTTTAATTTCCTGTTAACAGCAGTGTTAAAATCCATTACTTCATGTTGGAAAGATGTTTTATTATTATCTGTTCATGTGTGGTGGTCATTGGTTATTTTTACTAGAAGATGAGCCTATTTATCCTTGAAAGGTGTTAATCATAATTATAATTCCTATCACTTATTCTGGAAACCTATTGCTATATATTTATCTTCTTAAAACGCATTTTTGTCTTTAACTTACATATTCATTGATACTTTTGCATAGTTTCTTTTTTATTAGTAGTTCTATTTTGCTTATTATCAATATCATATGTATAATTGTTCCTTTTCCCTCCCTTTATAATTTTCTGTATTAATAAATTAGGAAATTATATTTTATTGCACCTATTATTACTTAATGTTGTTGGTAATTGTCAAATATTCTTATTAGGTACTTGTATTGCACTATTTTTTGTATTGTCTATCTGTTAACCACAAATTCAATAAAATATTTTGAACTAGAAGACAGTGAGGGTTACAAGGTGTAGGAGCCACATGTCCTTCAGACCTCACTGTGCCACATTAGAAGGATTGCAATTTATGAATTGCAAGTAACAATAGGATCACTGCCTTAAAAGCACTAACTCACTTACATAAAATAAAAATCTGTCATCTGCGTGTTACGTAATGTGCTTTTCAGTAGTCATATTAACCCTCCATGCTACTTTGATTCAAAACGAGGACTTGGCAAAAGTCAGAGCTCTCCAGCAAATACATTATCTTACCATTATTATTATTCCCTGAGATTTAGCTAGCACACAAAGATGTCTGCAGCAGGTGCCTTAACCCCCTAAGATATTTTAAAAATATAGACACTGCAACCAATTAACAAGAACAGATTTACTGCCACATTTCTCCTTGTTGCCAATTTCTTTCTGGCAGGGTTTTAAAAAAAAATGTACAAGTTGATGCCCAGATTTTGTGTCGGGGTCAAATGGGGTTGTGCGTCAATATTTTGGCACAACCCCAATGCAAAATCTAATTTGTTAAATATTGTAATGCTCTCAAATATACTTATTATAGACTTGCTAAACACTTCCTGTAATGCCACATAAGATGCCAGGTGCTGTGATGTCACTTCCTGTGATGTCACACACGGAGATGTCACTTCCTGTTATGTCATGCGCAGTGATGTCATGCCCATTCTACAAAACTTGATGAGTCTCCCCACTTCTTGTATTGGGACTTGAGCCCTGGATGAGAGACAGTTCACTACATCGATGACCACTTTTATGCCCCCACCACTTTCAAAAGTCACCATCTGCCACTGCAGTTCCTTACTGCGATATTGGAACTGAATTTGATTATAAAGCAGCAACGTAGCGTAACTTGAAAAAGATACATTTCAGCGCCTACAGTGTTCAGTTATAATTTAACCATGTGCTAGGAGGTTAATCATTAATTTTGTACGCAAAGACTGATAAAAATGAAAACAAGCATTTACAATGCAATGGTTTGGCGTTTTGAAAAGTTTGAGCTATTGGCATTGTAAATTACACATGTTTTATTTATGTGTTGGTTTTGAAAATAAATAAATAAATGGCATTGTCATTTACAATGCCAATAGCTTAATCTCTCCAAATGCGAGACCTATAGCATTTGCAATGCAATAGGTCGCGTATTTACGTGAGTTTGAGCTAATGATATTGCAGATAACAATGCGTTGTATTTATGTTTAAAAAACCAAAACATAAATAAAAGGTCTCTCACACTGCTGTCTCTCACACACCGCTGCCTCTCACACACCATGTTCTCCCACACACCATGCTCTCCCTAGAACACTCACACTGCTGTCTCTCACACTGCTGTCTCTCCCACACACACACACGCAGAGAGCGACGCACACACAGCCACACACACATACAGAGAGCCACACACACAGCCACACACATACATACAGAGAGCCACACACACACACGCATACAGAGAGCCACACACACACACACACAGAGCCACACACACCCACCCAGCCACACACACACACACACACACAGAGCCACACACACAGCCACACACACACAGCCACAGCCACAGTTTTCAGTAAGCTTTGATCCTTTTGAGTTAGAAACAATTTATCTACAGATTATGCGCCAGATGAGGGATAATTATACAAAATAAAGCAGAAGCAGCAAACACAGCATCGCATAATTCCAGTGGCCCTCCCCATGACCTACTATTATATTTGAACTCAAACTTTTTGATGGTCACACTGGACCCTCTCCATACCTCTTCACTGGGTGCAGTGTGATGAATCTATTGTGACCCCCCAGCCTTCAGCACCTTTGTCAGAGTAACAGGCCCCCCACCCTCACCCTAATCAGGTCTCCACAGACCCAGGGGAGACACAAAAGGCAAAGCCACGGCCCACCGTGATTGGATGGTGCAGCTGCTCGCTTCTCCTCCCCTGGGCCCCTTAACAAGTGACATTTATTTATTTAATACGCTTTTATATAGCGCGAACTTCTGTTCCCGAAGGAGTAAGAGAGCTTTATAAAAGGACCAGTTACATTACATAACATTCAAGGCTGTAGTGGAACAAGGGTGGCTCCCTAGAGTACGAGGAAGCCTTTAGGGGGGGGGTAATGAGGGAGAGGCTGCAGGAAGTTCAATGGGAGAGTCCGGGCAGGGAGCTGACAGAGGACGGAGTGGGCAATACGGAAGGAGTTCACATACCGAGGAGAGGGGACTGCCTTTTAAAAAACTATGTTCAGAGCAGTTAAGTAAGAATTATTTAAAATATAGTGAAACTGGACTTTTGAATGGCAAAACTGATGGACCTCAAGACCGGATGTGCAAATACCTGCACCACATTATAAATGATGTGCCTTACTCGGGGTGATGTAGTCACAATGGAATTAACCTTCAGTTACTACTACCCTTGATGCATTATATGCTGCAGCAGGAAATCGGGGAGCCAATCACTTACTTCAAAAGGTAACTTATTTTCAGAGGGGGGGAAGGTTAGGGGGGTCCCGAGGAGTGACAGGCATGCAACAAGCTGTTAACGAAAGGGTCATGACTGGCTAAAGTGTACCGTGGCAAGGGGCCCCTATGCGGGCCTCCTACCCTACAACCCGGGCTTCTCACGAGGCCTTTGATACTTGGAGTGTTCTGTACCAGTACTATTCAACAGGTGCAGATGTTAGACGGGCCACTGTCCATTAATATGTATGAGGGTGCACCCAGAGGCGCAACTAGAGCCAAATTTCGGGGGGGGGGGGGCTGAACCTTTAATCAGTAGACAGAGTGGAGCTGCAGGGGCTCTTAGAAGGGGGTGAAACAACTGCAAGGCCTAATTAACATTCAAATGGTCTTTTAAAGACCTGTAAAACGTTTGGGTGCGGCTCTGTGTGTGCCCTAGGTCTGTCTCATCCCGAGCTGCCACACACGACGGGGAGGGGGGGGGGCTGAAGCCCGGTGAGTCCAATGGGTGTTGCGCGCCTGGGTGCACCCCATCACATACACACTTCGAGTTCATCCCGTGCCAGGCACTAGCAGCCCACACTATCCTGTTGTATTACTCCATTTTATGACACGGTCATTACTTTTCATCAATGTAAAAACAGAACACTGCAAGTACCACAATGCAAAGGAAAACGTGCAAACCACACTCCACGACAAGCAACAACCCGCGAGCGCTGCAGAACCTTTGGAGGATGGAAGTCCTCACAGCACGTGGTGCAGTGAAGCAATCAGCCAGGACCAGGCGGGCCTTTCATCCACCGGGCACTTCCCCATCGGGCTGGAGACCGTGGAAGCTCCAGAGAGGGGGAGAGAGAACCCGACTACAGAGGGATGGAGAGGAAAAGAATGGATGGAAAGAGACTGAGCGAGGAGACGACGTGAGCCGGGCTGGTTTTAGCATTTCCCCCCTGGGCTGCTTCGGTTCCCCAGTCCGGCCCTGCAACCTCCGGGTTGCAAAACTTCCTTTTGTGAAAAAAATACATAAATAAATACCTCCCACGATACACAAAGCACGAGTTTGTTTCGTGGCAGGCGTGAGGTGCTTCTATTGTCTTTACAGTCTGGGATTTGCAATCTTTCGTTTATAATGTGGAATACAAGACGGAAACACCTCGATTCTACAGGCAATACATTTAGTCTGAGTTAACCAATCACAGCTGAGGTGAGGCGACCCGGAATGTAAGACAGAGGAAGATAGAGAAATAAAATGCATGTACATAGACCCGAAGTCTCTGGTGTCCAGAGCAAGTCATGCATTAGAAGACTGTGTTCTCCTTTCCAAACTGAACTCTCTAAACCCCCCTCCCCCCCTCCTCCACCCTCCACCCGGTCCACCACAGCCCTCGTTCTTACGGTTGTCCAAAGTCCACAGAACACCGTGTTTCCAGCCCCGGGCGTTCATTTAACAAACCTGTGCATGCTGGGAGCTCTGTCAAGGTACATTCAAATTCCACCAACACATCCGATAGCCAAATAACCATGATTTATATAAAAAAAAAAAAAAAAAAGAGAAGGAGGACAGACGGCATGATCAGACAATACTCTATTAAACGTCTGCGATTGTAAGTAGTCGAAAGTACAGGTGGAAAAATAACAAAAACACGTTAGAAATAGTTCCTACATAGTGTGTGAGACAGCGGGACACCTTTGGGCGCGGGGTGGTGTGTGTGCTTCATGCAGCGGGACACCTCTGGCCGCGGGGTGGGTGTACTTGCTACTAGTCACGCTTTGGTTTATCTGTACCAGGGACACTGGACTATGCAAGTCTTAAATCGCAGTGTTTTCAGCATACTTACGGATGTAAGAAATAATCTGCTATTACGTCATTTGCAGATGTAAAAAAACAAAGTTTCTAGCTCGAACTGAATTTAAAACAAGCACCTACGGGCACACGAACAGCGGGAGGGGTGGGCGGGAACGGACAGCGGGAGGGGGGGGCGGGAACACAAACAGTGGAGCTTCGGTCTCGTGATCAGGGGTGCGTTTCCTTGGGGTCGGGTGTTGTTTTGGGGAGGGGGGTGTTTGGTGCGAGTTTTCGCACACCATGGAGGGGGACTCACCTGGCTCCGGATGGTTGCTGCTGCGCTGGCGGGTTTCCTGGGATGGGGGGCCTGCACTTCTTCCCGGAGCAGCGCGCACCTCGCCCGGTGGAGTGAGCTTATCTGTCCGAGCAGCATAACAAGCACCTACGGGCACACGGACAGCGGGAGGGGGGGCGGAACTAACAGCGGGAAATGGAATGGTGGTGGAAATGGTGGAAAACAAAGCTGTAAAAAAAAAAAAAAGTCAGGTCCCGGGCCGGCAGCCAATCACAGCACGGCCCGGGGAATGACGTCACGGGGGTGTTCCGGCCGGCAGATTCGGGGGCGTGTTTTTCATGTTCTCCCCTTCCCATTGGCTGGAAGGTAAAATTCCAGCCAATGGGAAGAGGAGAGGGCGGGACTTAAAAAACACACGGAAACGCCCCCGAATCGCGTTTTCACGGGGAAAGCGTGATTGACAGTCACTCTCTTCCAATGGCTAGCCTCCATTTATGGAGCTAGCCAATGGAAGAGAAGGCGGGACAAAGCCCCACACTGTAGGATCATAAGATTTCGCCCTGGGCGGAGCAACTGCTACGCAGTTGCTACGGCCAGGGCAAAACCTAAAAACTGAGGACTACATTTACCAGAAGGCACTGTCACATTATTTTGGCAGCTGCTGTGAAACCTAGAGTTATCATCTAAAACATGATCTACACCCTAGGATATGTCAGTATACTATGATGCAGCATTTTGGGTATCTTACACATTATAGAGACTCCATCTGTACATGATCCATAACATTAAGATGACTCAGAGGTAACAGCACCCCCAAAGTAATTCTGCTCGGCTGATGAGAGAGTAGAGGAACTTCACACTACTAGTGGTATTTGCTCCACGTGCTCTCTTCTACACAGGTGGCCGTAATGTGCCTGTAATGCGATGTAGGGCAGAAGTGGGGCTTGCAGCTAATTATAGGGGAAGTGATAAATTCAGTGATTTGAGTGTAGTACCAAATACAGGATATCATCTTATAAATGAATGATCAGCATACACCATTGATTGTGTAATTTACAGATTAATCCATTCAATATAGTGCACCGACTCCATTCAGGTTTTTTCTTAAAAGATTCCTTTATTCATATTTTCTTGTTTTTCAATAAACCTTTTTCCCCAAAAGTAGCCAATTTGTTTCGTCTCAGAAAGAGACTTCTTCAGGGCTTGTGGTAAAATAACACCTATGTTGATTAACGGTTAGCATCCACTGTACACTTTGATGATGATTCAAGAATAGTTGCTCCTTTTCACGATTTACAGTCAAAATCAGTCTGTGGTATCTTGTATTTCTTACTATTTTCTCGTGATCCCGACCTTGTGGCCATTATTTGCATATATGTTGTCCCATCCTATGTCAGCATCAGAATCCATATGCGCAGAATCCTGCAAACAGGGTTGTGTAGTGACTCGAGTTCAAAAAAGGTTTATAATCTATACACCACAAAAACAAGAGACATAGCAAGAAGGTAGGGTAGTAAGATGGTCCAGATAGATAGCCATTGTGTAAAGTGACTTTAACAAGGAACCATTGTCGGATTTGAATGATGTGATTGAAGCAAAAAACATCTGTTTGGGAGCACCAAGTTGTCACTCCTTTTACACTGCAAACCTGCATTTGGGTTGACCAATCAGAAGAACGTAGTAATAGTAAATGTGTGCGCAAGCGCAGATGGGCAGCACTGAAAGTTAGTATTGGGAAATCTTGTGTCCAAAAAGACTTACAGAGAATGGTTTCAAAGTGTTTTGCAGTGGTTGGCACAATACTAAAAACGAGAACTTCAAAGTTATGCTGTATAATTAGCAGTGGGCACCATTGTTGATAATCTGCCAAGTTTTTTGTCTTTGCGCTTATATAATGTGTGGAGAAGAACCTCTCGACTGCTCGCGTGACAGTTTTATTACGATAGGGAAACATTTGTTTTATGGTAATAGAAGAAAACTATTGTTTAGTTCACTGGAGCAGAGATGAAGTGCCACACGTCCCCCTCTAGGAAACAGATTCTAAAGATGTTGTAAATCTTCCGAGGCATATTATTTGGGAAAGAAAGAGAACTAATGTCTGAACAGTGAGTAAACCTATGCAAACTGCATAGGTACATAATTAATTATGTCTGGGCTCTTTTCAGGATCCCTGCTGAGACTGCAACTGGACTATAAAGGAGGAATATGTTCATTCAGGAGGGTTTAGCGTACACAAGGGAGTAGGACGGGACAAAAGCTGAGGACTGGAGTAGGATTTAATGGAGTGGGATCAGGACACTGGATATGAATAGGGTAATGGCTGCAAAGACTAACACAGGAAATAAAAGGTATATACTATACAGCAAACAGTAGGAAGGATGTAATAAACACAAAAACAATAGATAAACAATCATAAACAATACTGTGTATGCGCGTGAAATATGATCTGTGATGGAAAAAGATCTAATAATAAGGCAAGGGATAGTTAATCCCACAGTTGTTGAAGACACTCAGCAGCTCTAGTGGAAGGAAATACGAACAAAGCCTCAGAACTCACTGACACAATTTGCAAGAATTATATTTCAATATAAACAATAGAGAGGACAAAGGGACTGAGCAAGTGGAGCTGAATAAGGAGAAGGGCTCATGGAAAAGCAGGACTGTATTCTAAGACACAAGGATTGAACTGGACTTGAAGTATGCAGATCAAGGAATACTGAACTACAGGACAAAAGATCTGCAAACAAACAAGGATAGGACTGGAAATTTTCTGGCTGAATTAGGAATACTGGAACACAAGGCAAAGAATCTGTACACAAGAGCAAGAAACATGCAAACAAGGACAAGACTGGCAGAATGTAGGCTGAACTAATAATGCAGTAGTGCAATGGAAACAGAGGGTCTGAGGAACAAAAAAGAGAAGTGAAAGCAGCATAGCAAGTAATGGGAACAACAATAGGGAAAGTCAAAGCACACAAATTAAGTGAAAGTCTGAAAACAAAGCAGCAAAACAGCACCAGTTCATGCAGTATCTCAGACGTAAAGCCGGTTGCAAGAATACTGAGGCAGAGGAGTGTCAGTGTCGGGGACAACGCAAGTATTGGCGGCGTAATTTGCAATTTGCGCCTCTAATTTTGCACCCCTAAGAATTTTGAGCTAAGGGCAAATGCCCCTGAGGCCACACCCATGCTAGGCCACTGCACTGAGGTCACAGGACAGAAATAGGGGGAGGAGAAGAGGTGCGGGGGGGGGGGAGATTGGGACAAATTAACCAGGTGTTAGGAATAAGAGAACCAACAAAGAAGGCAAAGCTGCTCTGGGACTGAAAGAGGGAAAGATTAGGAAAGGCAGAAGAAGGGAAACAGGCAAACCTGGACTGGAGTGCGGATCAGAGCTGAGATTAAGATAAGTTAAGAAAGCAAGTATGAATTGGTTAGTATATCCATAGCAGCCAGAGCGTCACCTGTAGGACATGATCTAGGGAAGGTTTGGCAGCAAAATAACTAGATGAACCATGATGTATCAGGATGGTGGCATGGAAGCATGGACTAAAGTGTGATGTGGAGCAAGGTGTGTGATGTGATGGAGAGTGTTCTGACATGAGCTCGACTAAAGGTACAACCCCACGGGGTCTTAATGTGCACCACCTGATGGCGAGAAGGCAGTATCCTGACAGGTGTGTTCATAGTGGTGTGAATTTCAAAAATGGTAAATAAATCATTTCTGTGAATGATGAATTTGATTTATTACATATTGTATGTTGTGTATTGTCTGGCACTTTGAGAAAAATCGTATTTTGATTAATGTTTGATTAAGTATGAAAAAATAGTTTAGGTGAGGTGAATACCTTCCCCTATCGTCATTTGACAGAAATGTAATTCAGCACAGTAGATCGTAGCGTGGAAATGTTACGATTTCCATTCCACTGCTGACACCTGCAGCAGCCCACATCTGACCAGATACTGGAGAGCAGCAATGCTGGAAGGCCTGATTAACAGCTGCAGATGGAGGACTGGGATGGGGAGGTCCTTCCCTCGCCTCCCTTGAACCAGCTGCCACTGACTCCGCAGAGTGCTTTCTCAACCCTTAGGTTCAAACGAAAATGCTGATTGCAAAGCCCACATGTATTTGACATGGTTTCAGGTTTGTCCAACACGCAGGAGCTTTGTAAATGTTTGAGGTAGTCAGGTGAGAGCACCAGCCGATTGGTCAAAGTTCATTCTGCGAGTGCCTGAGACCATGCATTTGCATGCATGCATGCATGCAGGCAATCACAGTGCTGCTAGAAGTGGGAGAAGAGGGGATGGGAGCTGAGCTGACGACTGAATGGAGAAGCTCGAGCTTAGACAGCGCCTGTTCAACGTGTATTGTACAAATAAAAACATGCATCGTGGGAAGGCCGCAACTTTATGCTGGGCACCTCCACGAACTGGAATAAACTGCCATTGCATATCAAATTTTCAATAAATCTTCTGTCTTTCAGAGAGGCCTTGAAAACATGGCTATTTGTCTCTGTATAGTCACCTAATGCACTAATAGTCTCACTTACGTTCATAGTAGTTAGCGCTAAGACACCCAAGGGAATTCGTTCACTTAACACGTTCATTTAACATAACATACATATTGGTAGTCAAATAGTGCTTTCCATGTTTCTTGCGAGGCCTAAGGCTCTTCATAGGGTGGTCTGGCTACATTATTTATTTAGTGCTTGATACTCCCGGTGAGGTCAAGTTGTCCGCTTTGTGTCAGGTTCCTTGGCTCCCTTTGGAGTGCATGGGGGAAGGGTGTTATTTGTGGTTTGGCCCATATGGAATATGCAAACGAATTGCATGAAGTTTTATGATGTGGTGGGTGCAGAGTGTGCTGAATGTCACTGTGCATAAGTGTGGGTTGTAAAGGAAATGTGAAAAAAAGACACAGCTGCATATGCAGGTACCTCCCATCTTTTGTAGTAGGTAATATCATACTTAGAATCTATTTCAGATGTGCATCATTTAGGTTGATTGTGATATATGAAGCTCAACCAGTGGAACCAGAGAAGTGAAAAAATTGAAGGCACTGTCAAGCCACCAAAGGGCATAATATGGACTCTACCCAGGAGTGGCATGGGGGCAGCAATACAGGAAACCAATGGAGGCACTGTTGAGCCACCAGGCAATATTATGTGGAC
Organism: Lissotriton helveticus; assembly: GCF_964261635.1. NCBI lineage: Eukaryota > Metazoa > Chordata > Amphibia > Caudata > Salamandridae > Lissotriton > Lissotriton helveticus. The sequence continues at coordinate 1,313,784,468 of NC_136068.1, forward strand.
TCTACCCAGAAGGAACAAAGAAGCAACCTCTTGGAGGCACAGTTAAACCATCAAGGTGCACTATAAAGAGTTTACTCTGAAACGACAAAGGAGAAATCCACTGGAGGCACTGTTAAAAAACCGAGAAGTATTACATTAAGTCTTCCAGGGGCTATAGAGAAAGCTGCTCAGGTATGAGAGTGGGGTAATGTATTGGAGGCTCTGTTAATCAACAAAAAAGAGATACAGAGAATGAGGAAGAAAGAACAAATATAAATGCATTTTTCACAGGTATGAGTCTTGTTAAAATGTGGTTACACATTAGTGACTCTAGGGAGCAGGCATATATTATCTCCTATGGGTCTTCAAAATATAGGCTGTGAGGTTTCTTGTATGGAGATGTGTGGTGTGTAATTTGAGGAATGGTGGCTCTTTTTCATGACCTTTTGCAGGCGCCCGAGGGCCAAACTGGGGAGTCACCATAGGGACTTTCCCTTCAACGCCAATGGGCTTAATCAAGGAACACCCTGATTCTGTACGTTGTGGGGAATGTTATAACAAGCATTTGCAATGCAATCTGTCTTGCCTTTGGGACCTTATAAGCATTTAGCTATGATGTACCCTCATTCCTCGCCCGTTCATTGACAGTGCATTAACTAATCTCCCTGAAAAACATAGATACAACTTGTGCTTGCTATAGTGATAAGACTTGTTTGCAAGTTTTCACCAAATTACCCCCTCTTCCTCACTTAAAATCGCAGGTGTATGTTCACAACCTCGCTGGCATAATTCCGGCAATTTATGGGCATCACAATTATCACAATTCCGGCATTTTATGTGCATCTATTAAAAAATCTGTATGGTCTCAAGTGCCTTGGTGGGGACATTTGTTTCCTTGTGTGCTCTATACTTAGAAAATCCAATAACTCCTGCATAAATATGTACACACAACGTGGTGCATTCCACAACAGCAAGTGTACCACAGGAATAAAGACTGCACGTCTTCAGATAAAGCTGATCTATCTATCTGCATTCACGATTGCACGTTAACTTTATTGCTACCATGCCATTGTCTGGCAGGCGTCACCAACCTCCAACCTGCAACAACGCTACTCTCATACAAAATGGGAATTAACATGCTAATCGCTGCCACACATGTTTAGCGGTTATCAGAATAAAGCAGCTACTCGCAGATGCTACTTTCCAAGGGATGAGGTGTAATAGGCAGAAAGCTGTCTGGGGAACTGTAGACTAGCGTGAAACATGCAAATGTGCCGCACATCAACACATAAATATAAAGCAGATCACATGAAAACCAAATTTGTGAATCGCGCAGCAATTGTAAGTTCCCGCCTTTATGTCAAATTAGCTCCATCTTTGCATGTGTGGTTAATTTAAAGGGGCTCCGTCAGAACATATAGCCTTGTACTCTATAGAATGAGATACACATGCATTATCCAAAACGTCTTCCTCCTCGCATCAACGAGGTGGCATTTTTCCAGTGTAACCAATGGTGACTTAGGTGGATGAGCACTAGAGAACATGAATGATGCAGCTTCCACTACACATTCACAACACCAAGATGCACAAAACACCTGGAAACTGCTGTCATCTTCCAAGCTAAACAGCAGAGGCACGCCAGGCAGTATCTGGCAGAGAATAGATTGAAATCTGACTTACAATTTGAAGATCGGCGGATTCCTCTACTTGCATTGTAAGCCCTGGCCGGTCAAAAGACAAGCAGCATCGCTCCAAGGACAGGATGAAGGTAGATTAAAAACACATTTTAAAGCACAACCACAGCGTATCCTACTGACCATTGCTCCGTCCCTAGGGAAAAGGGCCTCCTTCTTCCGGTCCAATGCTGATAATGCTCCTCGGTCTACGGCAAGCCGGAAATGCGTGTGGTATTTGCCAAAACCGGCCTGGGCCTACAGCAAGCTGGACATGCGTGTGGTGTTTTGTCATGCATGCGTACAATGTAAGGCATCACGCGCATTCGAGACAAATAGTGCGAATGCACCCACGATTCAAATAGGCAACAAGCACTGAAAATGCGATAGGACGCTTATTTACGCGTGTCCTATTGCATTTTTAACGGAAGTGCAGACGTAAAAGAAGGCACGAACAAGAGGGGGTGGGAAGGTGTTGGTGGTCGAAGAAGTCACGGAGTACGGGGGGAACGGGGAAAGGCAGGGGAGCAAAACTGTTTATGAAGTAAAGGGGCCGATAGCCTCGGAAGGTTAAAAATTCCGACATGCCCCTCAGGAGGCGGGATTACCAAGCCAACCACCAATCTGAATGCAGAAAATATGATGCAAGCCAATCAAAAATAAGGTTGAAAAGTGGGCGGAGCTTCCCCCACTACACTGTATACACCATCTCTCGACGAGACAGCGCATGCGCTGCCTAGCCGAGACCTAACAATGGTTCTATAATCAAGGATTACCAAAGTGCTGATAACTAAATGTGAAATGTGTGAACTGATGTAGGCCAATCTGCGGGCTGATTAGAATCTATTTCTGATGAGACAAATACTTTGCACTTGATCTAATTGAGACCAAATAAATATGCAGCCTTGTGTGAAAGTGCACATGGTCAGGGATGGGTGAAATGAATGGGACTCAGTGGGCCATGATTCAAGGACGGAATTACACCCATTTCTAGATTCTAGGGCCACTCATGCATGGAACAAATTAGGAACGCGTGAATCCGCTGATCAAGGAATGTGGGACAATGGCCGAAGTGCCTGAGGCCAGGGATGTGGTTATGATGAACGCGTGACTTGTGGCACTGTAGGAAGTCACTGGAGTGCTATGTAACTGAATATGCTTCATTTAAATATGATTGTCCAGGGCGAATGTATAAGTCCAAGCTCCATTCAAGTGAATAAGAACCGGCTTGTGAGGATTAAATGGGTTTGAGGGCCAGTGATACGGTTCATCACCTAATACACAAATAGTTGCAATAGGCCAGTGTGCCTAAGAAAGCCTTTAAACCTTGCCTGTATGCCCTATGCAGCAATATGCCCCACTGGTGTGCATGAAAAAGTCCCCATGTCCTGTTGAAGATCTCAATCTTAGAGAGAGAGAGAGAGAAAGAGAATTGATAACAGTGTGTGTGTGTGGGTGTGTGAGTGTGTGTGTGAGAGAGTGTGGGTGTGCATGTGTGTGCGTGTGTGTACATGTATGTGTGTGTGTGTGTGCGTGAGTGTGTGCGCGTGTGTGTGTGTGCGTGTGCATGTGTGTGTTTGTAATTTTTAAAGTGACCCTGCCAGAAGAATAATGATTGAATCAAGGAGATGAACACATGATGATATTATTACTCTAAAACCCAGAAATGAAAGGTAAACGCATTTTAATAAACACCGTGCTGTTCATTTCGAGTCTATTGCCCTTGATATTTAATATTATGTTGTTGGCTGCCATTTGGAGGTATACAGAGGTACCTGCTAATGTTGTATGGTAATTATATACTGGGGTTTTAATTCTCACAACCAATAATTGCAGTAATAACCTCAGTAGGCCATGGTATATGAATACAGCACAGTTCGATACTATTAAATCTGCATGTTAGGTTCTTATGTATGGTATGTTGTTTTTTTTTATGCTCTAATAGCCTCATTTCTGCTATTAATTGGCTTAGTACTTAGATTAAAAATTGTCCAAAGTTGTGTACACTTACTAGAGCTTAGTGGCTACTTCAGTTTGGCTAATCGAGGTGAGGGCGCTCTGAATAATGACCTGTGCTGTTCTAGTTAAAACAAATGCCCCAGATGTAAAACCTTGCTGATAATGTATAGATGTCTAGCGAAATGCTGTATGCTTCTCACTTACTATGCGTCTTTTGGTGTCCGTCCGCCTCTTTATTGACGGTCCGGAGAACTCTAGACGCGTCTTAGGAGTCCTTTTAAATTCTGTGTTAGAACGTATGAGGTTACTTTCCTAAACATGGCGTTGTGCGACGCCTACGGCCGGGTGTAAAGAGAAAGATAGAGAGCGGACTCAAATGGCGTTGCCATTTTTGATGGCTGTACGTGCGCTAAAGCGATTATAATTATATCTGCACTATACATGGCCTATTTGAAAGTCACACTACAGCTATGTTTAATATGAGGGGAAAGATCACACTAAGATGGCATTGTCCTCATTAGGAATTATGGAGACGCTAAAATGCTTATAATTACATCTAAACTGCACATAGCCAATTCACTGGTAAAAGAAGGAAGAAACAATTTGCGGAAGTGAAGCATTTGCATGCTTGTATTGCACATGTGTTATAGAGACTGCCATCTTTGGGTCAGGCAAAATAAGTCGTCAGCAGCGTGACACCGAAAAAGAGTGCAATCAGCCAGCCAATCCCACAACAAGCAAGCATTTCATAATGCAATAGGACTCATATTTACACGAGACCTATTGCATTGGAAATGGGAGGGTGGGGTCCAGGAAGGCACGAACGAGAGTGAGAGGGGATGAGGGGCGAAAAGTCAGCGACTGCAGGAGGGGCGGGGGAACACAGGGTCAAAAATTGTTTTGGAGTAAAGTGGCCAATAGCCATAGAAGGATATGAATGACAACATGGCCATTAAAGGAGGAGGGGCTAAGAAGTTAAAAACTAATCAAAATGCAGCATTTATGATTGAAGCCAATCAAAAATAAGGCTAGAAAGTGGGCGGAGGTTCCCTCACTATACTGTATACACCATCTCTCGACGAGACAGCGCATGTGCTGCCTAGCAGAGACCTAAAAAGGCTGGACACTTATCACATAAGATACTGTACTGGCGCAGAGTAGTTAATTACAACACAGGAAGTATGGGGTCATCTAAGAACACTTCAGTCCTCAGCCTAGCAAAGATGCACCCCAAAACTAATTAGCCAAACTACAGTGACTATGTTTGTGGAAGAACTACAGCCATAACTCATACAAGGACATGTTGTAGCAGCGGAAATACACTATTTTAGTTGCACAATCTTTATCAATTAATGAAAAACAAATTTTCAACTACAAAGAATTTCCTAAAACAAAAGCCAACAATTTGGCTCAGAAAAACAGGTCCACCAGAGAAACAAAAGTTCCAATACTACTTTTAAGAATGAAATAGTGCAGACATTTAAGGGTATGTTGTAACAGCTGAAATACACAACTTAAAATGCACAATCTAGAACATGTATCTAATAACGTAGTAAAAGTAAAGAGTAATTTCAAAGCACAAAATCTAACAAATTTTCTCAGAAAATTGGGGCTAGCAGGAAGAGGAAAATTGTGCCTGCTGGATTTTTAATAAAATAGCACACACATGTATGTTTATTTGGAGAGAGTACAGAAGAGGGGATTGATAGAGAACAAAGCCAACGGAGAGCGAAGACTTCAGCAATGGCTTCTCAACAACTCAGCAGCAGCTCTTCTGCTAAGGCAGAGGAGCGTCGCCCACTGCTTTTGAGCAGTGAAAAATAAAAAATAAAATGATAATAACAAACTTTATTATCATTTTATTTTTCCTCGCTTCCTTCCTGCAACGGAGCCGAGAGCGGGCCGTCCATTCCAACACGTTAACACAGCTGCAAGAAGGAGAAGGAGTGGTGGCACTGCTTGAAATGTGAATGTCGTTTTGGCTGGCCATCATAGGATGGCCAAACCATCATTCGCACTTAGATCTCTCACCACAAACTGTACTTTACAGCCGGGTGGAGAACAAGCAGAGCGTCACATTCACTTAGTGAGCGCCTAACTAAGTCGCTCACACCAATCACAGTGCTGCTCTCATGCTGGGTAATACCAGCATAAAAGCAGCATCTGAATTGGCAGAGGGGACCCTGTGGTATGCCGGGAGTCAAGGAGCAGAGGCCAGAAGAGCACCAACTCTGTGGAATGCAGGTAAGCATTATTTTTTTGAAATTATTTTCCCCTTTGCTGCCCCCTGTGCTGCCCTACCACTTAAATGCCACAGCAGCAGCCTCAGCAACAACTTTAATCTGTGCCCCATTTTCCCCTGGCTACCAGACAGCTGTTGGGATTTATTGTGTCCAAGGAATTCTCTATTAAAAAGCTGTACTCTCTGGCAGCTATACTGTATTTTTTTGGGCACTGGCACTTCTTGGCTTCTGACTGTCCACTTGATTTGTGTCCACATTCATCCACCGGTCTCCCTGCCCGACTCACTGCCTACTGACCTTGCCCTTATGGTCACTACCGCTGCGGCCTTACTGAGGATCCCGTTGTTGCTTGTGGTACATTGCCTTAAGGTCTTACAATAGACTGGTTAACATCCATTGCACCACCATGCAGAAGTAGAGAACACGAGCCAGAGGAATGCCTTTATGCACAGTGGCGGCTGGTGACATTTGAAATTGGGAGGGCGTAAAAGTTGCGGATGAGACGCGAAGCGAGCGTGAACGTCATAAGAGGGTGGGGGAGATTATCCCGAAAAAAAAGAGTGCAAATGGGGCATTTTAAAGACCATCTGACAAAGCAAAACGGTTTATAAAGCAATTATGAAAGTGTAGACACACATACTATAGTTGACATCACCCGACAGGGCACAGGCCAATTGCTAAAACCGTAGTTAAACACTGCTCCATGCATTCCGTCAGTCCCTCATGAAAACTCGTTATTTTTAGAGCTGAACTAAGGCTACGATATTTTTTTATTTTTTACTCATCATCTCAAACTACCTTTCAGCTGGGATATGCAAGTATCCAGTCTCTGAAAAATTAAAAGCTGGACAGACTAGAACAGAGACATTGCCAGGCATTCATTCTTTGCAAGGAAACTGATATTTTTGGACAACAAGGAGACTCTGAGATAAACGTTAACCTGTTAACCTCTTCGTGTGGCCATACCCTGGGGAGTACATGAAAAAGCCTCTAAACCCAAAAATAACTGGAAAGTAACACTAGTCTACAACCAAGTTTAAAAAAAACATGCAACACAATTGTGATTATTCAGTCTTCCTATGCACAGACAGACGCATTACATTAAGAGCGGTTGGAATTGTTTTCACACTAGGACACGACTGTAGGGCACTTCAATAATTAATAACAAATAGTAAATGTTACACCATGTAGCATGCGCTTTCATTGTGTGGTTTCTAGGCGCCGATGACAGGTGCTGCCGTGCTGCGTCTGTTCTGGGCAGATCAGCAGTGGGACGCACCCACCCCCAGATTGCACGGATGTGCACCTTCATTGCGTGAGTCAGGCACAGACCAGGTTAGAAGGGAGCACCAGCCCTCTCAGAAGTATAGGTTTTGCAGGAACACCACACAGCTGTGTTGTTTTACACGGAGATTATTCCAGCTGCAAGCAAGCAAAGTCTTCAGGTGGAATAACCGGGGATAAACATGCAAAATTAGTACTTAAGTCCGATTTCCGAATATTATGCCCGAAAAACTCTTAATTCATATTATTTCCCTGCACTCAGAATTAACGTGAACTCTGATAACAAGAACTATGAGGCAGGCAAATAGCAAAAAAATTGTTACTGGCCACTCGTAATGAGGACCTACAAAACACACAGACCATAGCGTATAGTACCCTTTTCAAACCATTATTCATCGTGTGAGGAAGGGACGGTGTACTCTGTAAACATTCCTGCCCCTATAATGACTACAGTGTTTAACCTTTGATTACTTGTTTGTGCCGGCCGGGCTGTGCCATCATTTTGTAACTCGTGTAACGCAGTAAGCAATTTGTCAATTGTACATTTCATTTGTTTTTTAATTGGTGTCTGAAAAACTTCAGCGATCATGTCACACAATCCACCGTAGCTCACGTAAAAGCACATCATCACAATTAATTAAAATTCCCTCAAACAAGCTACAATAGTAATTATACGATAACGATGTTCATTTGCCATAATTTGCCACAACGTCACGCAGTCAGTCATCATCACTGTTGTGAGTCACAAAGCCTCGAAACCAATGATAATATTTATGCGTGCGTTGGCGTTAGCACGCAGACTGTGTCACTGAGTCAAAAGTGTTTTCTGAAAACGTGCACAGAATCCAGGCAGTCATAGTTTTACCTCTTTTATTCTTGTTTTGGTCACGGTGGTATCTCTGTCTCTGGCCCCGACTGCAACTGCTGCCTTTCGGCCTGCAGGGTCAGCTCAGCAACACCATCCTCGTGCGCGCGGTAACTCAGCCAATCCTGGCGCAGCATAACATCGCCACTGCGCCAGGATTGGCTAAAGAGCAGGGCTAATACTGCCCATAATGAGACCCGGCTCCCCCGGGTCTCTGCCTGTGTGACGGCTAGGGGAGGAGGAGGAGGGAAGGGGCTATTGCGTGTGTGCGCATGCGTGGGCAAGTCATAAAAATAACTTGTCCTAAATGCGCACACTGCTGCTGCCCTCCCTGCCACGCTGCGCTGATAATAAATCAGTGAGTCACACGCTGCCAGCCTGCCACTCACTGCCGCAGGCCCGCCCCCCACACCTTCCGTGATCACGATAGCTATTCTTGTTGTGTGCTCTGCGCTCATAATTTTACTTTTCAATTCGCAGGCAGTGTAAGTGACAGCAGTGACGGTCGTCCATGTGGGTAGTGGGGCAACGCCCCAACGCCCCTAATGGACGAACCGCCACTGTTTATGCATGCTTGAGCATGGCTGAACCCAGAGAACATTTCTGCCTCCTACATGGCTGCTCATTGAGAATCCAAAGTGTCGGTAAATGGTTTTTTGGCCTAATCTAATATGTCTGTAGAGGGCAAGGCCTGTCCTTTGGCTTGAGTGGGGTCTGGACCTGTCCTGTGACCAAATGTACCCTTGTTTACTCACAGTGGACTACTATTCTTGGTGTGGGCTTAACATGTAAGGTGCTGGTAGCAGTGTACAGTGTTTTGTGAATTCACAGTATTGATTACACCTTTTTACGTGCGTCACTTTAATAGAGGCCTACTGGCCTGCTTGTGTAAAGTTCTGCTGCTGCGTTCTAACAAAATGTTATCACTAATATCCTAAGGGTATGTTATGCGTGTGTGTATGTGACTTGCAGTGGTACAAGCATTGTGTGTATGAGTGAACCAGATTTCCTAACAGTGGAACTGTATTGCTGACATTCCCAAAGCTGGAGAGAAGACATATAAATGTGATAAATGTGGCCTCCATGGGCACCCTCTCCAGAAAATTACTTGGCCTGCGCAAGATAGAAAGATTATGCCTGCTGTTGAGACCTGTAAGTAGAACCCTATGGGCTGAACCTGCTCCCACCTTTTCCCAGGACAAAGGAGTGGGCTTGAGTGGTCAGTTGGCTGGCTTCCTATTAACCCAGAGTGACACAAAAACGGTAAGAAACTACTTTCCTGGGAGAGCTCAGTTGACCAGTTACAAATGGACATTCCCTGGATCCTGCTGGTAGCTTCTGCTGGAGTGAGTAAAGAGTCCCAAATGCTCTCCCTGAAGTTCTGGAGACCATGGCTGGTGTCAGCGTGTACTCCTCCTGTTAAAACTACAAAGCTGGGACTTGAAAACATTTAACTAAATTTCGGCTTGGAGACCAGGACTACACTGCCAGCAGATCCACCGAGTGTTCATCATCGGCGGGCCCGACTTTGCTGCAGCTCATGCTACATACTCTACAGCAGCAAATCAAATTCAGTGGGTCCGACGCTGACTGTCGTCCAATGACATCAAAATCTCTTTGGCTATAGCCAACAGCCTTGTCCCATTGATGAGCTCCAACTTCCAGAAAAATGTCTATATTCAAAGGTAAAGTTGCAAACAGAAGGGGAGAGAGAGAGTCAGTGGATTCAGTCTCCCTGGTCATGCGAATAAACAAAGTAGAATCCACTCAGAGTGGTGGTGATCCCTAAAGTGATGGGGAACACACAGTGTTGTTTAAATGCCCCTCACACACCAACAGGCCCCTTGGTGTCATGCTTCATCATCGGGGCCTTCGCACCCCTCTGCGGGATGCGGCGTGCTACGACTCGCGACTACGCAGGAGCACTAAGTAGTGAACTATGTGAGGGGGTGTGTTTATTAAAGGAGTGAGTGAGGTGAGGTGAAAGTGAGTGGTTAAAAAATACCTGGCACGTAGGTAAAAAATAATTTTATTAAATCCTCGGCTGGTATTAGTAAAAGAAGTGCAAAGTGGGGTTGTAAAAATACATGTTAGGGTATTACAACCGCCTCAAAGTGTCAACATGTTTCGGAGCGCAGGGGCTCCTTCTTCAGGACAAGGATAAGCACAGATCCTCCCCTTACTCACATGTAAATGTAAAAGTGTATATAAAAAAATTATTACAACAATGTGTAATGTACCTAACAATGTTTATATATAGGTAGGTTCAGTTGCGCCCAATTGGCGTTCGATGAAAACCTGCAAAAAGAAAGCATAATAAACACACTGGTCTATAGTACACAAACTAAGAGAGAAAAGCTGGTTCTCTTAGTGTAAAAGGGTAAGCCCCAAGTGAGGGTCGCAAAACCCTGTAAGGATAAAAATGGACAAACACAGCAACATACAGACATACAATCACAGTGTGGAAATACTCTCTACTCAGGTGGAAAGAGAGAGAAAAACAAACAGGATTATAAAAGGCTTACTTATAGTTCTCAAAATCAAAACCTCATGAGCCTATGCGTGTTATTGGGGGATCCTTCCTTACTGCTCAGTAAAGTGACCTAAAAGACATTAATACGTGGGATTAAGTTTGTTGTACACACAAACTCCCTTAAGCATCAAGGTAGTACTTAATGTCATGGCCCAACTCACGGTTACTGCAAAAGCTAGTTGCCTGCCTTCCCTCAACGCGGCTCCGATGAAGTGAGCGTTGGAAACGCTGGTGTCCTTTTTATACTCTCCTAATTAGCAATTAGTTTGTTGTGGATTGAATGATAGGACCCGGGAAATGCCCAAATACGGGGACTGTTATAATGTAGATCCGGAACTGCGCGCCCGGTTAAGCGTTTGGAGACGCGCATGCGTGCATAGACCTAAGCTTAGTTGCGTGTGCGCATGCGTCAAGGCGAGTAAAGCCGCGCATGCGCGTACCATTAACACTAATGGGAAATGCTGTGTAAACGTGCATCTGTATAATTAAAGTACTGATCAGAAGCGGTATTAATGTACCCAGGATCGGCCAAGCGCTGTTTAGGAATGGATGTCTAAGCAAGGGGAATGCCCGATAGAGTCAAAATATGTACATCTGGACCCAGGAGGTTGAGAGAGAGTGAACCTAAAAGTAGTATGGTCAATTTGGCAATGTTAATAGAGATATATCTTGGGGAGCAGTTTACCCATTACGGAACCTCCGTGATTACCCCATTGACTATGGCCATCACATACCGAGATGAGATGCAGAGTTAAAAAAAGCTGGCCTGATATAGCTTAACTTGAGAAGCCCTGTTTAACAATTATTCCCAAGTTGGGCAGATAGTGTAAACAAGGGGGATGCCTGATAGACTCAAAAAATGTGTGAATCTGGACCCTCGAGAGTCTCATTATGGTGTGGTAATTTAGGGACACATCAAGGGGGACAGATTGACCATCACGGAACATCACATATCAGGCTGAGATGCACAGTTCACTAAAGGAGTCCTGATATAATTTATCTTAGCAGATTCCAAGGAATGGAGTCATTGAGGCCGGTAGTATCGGTCCCAAGACGGAACACCCACCGTTGTTCCTTTTCCAGAAGACCTGCCTCAGACTGTAATTGCTCGATCACTGTCCACTGTAACTCATTGACACAGTGTTGATGTTCAATAAAGTGGGCTGACATTTTTTTTTTTTTAAACCTTTATTATACAGAAAGCGCTCACAAATACGGGCCTACAACCCATCGGGCCGGCCACCACACTTAAAGAAACATATCGGGCAACACAGAAGCTCCAACAGGATATCACAGCAAACCATACGGGGAGCAAAGGCGAAAAGCCACAGAGCAACCACCACGATCAGGATAAGAGAAGGTTGATTTTATAATAGAAGAAAGGGTATAGCAGAATAATGGCAATCAATAAAGTCCAGAGGGCCGTGGCGGGCCGCGAGCAAGCAGAAATACAGAACACAGGATAATTCAAAAAGAACAGTTACATTTTGGCAAAGGCAGAACGTGAGTACCACAGTAATAAGCAATTGCAACCGCTGCCCAGCGCCCACCCACCACTACGAGAACACACTATGTTACACAAAACTGAAAATAGGCTTGCAAAACAAAAAGCCCTCCGCTACAACAACCCAGAGGAGGAAAGAAAAAAAAAGGAGGGGAAGGGGGAAAAAGGGAAAGGACATCGGGAAAAAAGGGGGGAAAGAAAGAACGCGGCCTCACTGCATGCGCCCCATGGCTAACGAAGCACTAAAAATAGGCCGGCACATGGAACTAGTGGTAACAGGAGTAATGAATGCGTAGTAAACCGTGACGGCAAGAAGACCAGAAGGCCCATGCTAGCAAAAAACACCCCAGGGGGCACACATGCCGAGACCGCGTCCCGAAAAAAGGGGATACATAAGAGCCATAGAACCAAAAAAGGAAGAAAAAAAAAAAGGGGAAAAAACAAAATGACAGACCCCCCCCCACCCCGCACACCCCACCCTGCACCCCTGCAGAAGGCTATGGCCTACCCCCCAGCAGCGTGCCTGTCGCCCTAACAAGGACCCGAAATATAGAAGAGTTAAAAGGAAAGAAAGAACCACAAAGACAAAAAGAAGAAGGGAAAATAGGGAAATAACGACGGGAGAGGAGCCACAAAATCAAAACCACCAGCTCCCACCCCCCCGTCCGAAAATACTCAGAGCCCACGGGAAGATAATATGCACAAGGATAAGCTCCAGGAACATGAAGGAGAATCGAACATAGTCATACAGTCACAAACGGATCATCCGACCATACCGCAAGATAATAGTCCACCGAGGCAAGTTCATCTCAACCCTGTCCTTGTCTATCCCAAGCTGTAGTCGTCCAACGCACAAGGAACCAGATCATGAGGAACAGGAGGCAAATAACAGGGAGTCCAATCGTCAATCCACACAAGTCATATCGATTGCGACCCGGATGAACGGGAAAGGACAGCAACCACCACAGGCAATGCAGGCACAGTTCCGACGACAATAGGAGGAAAGCCGACCCGGCGGAGCAATCACAGGATCTTCGTTCGGCCACTTGAGGCAAAAAGGGAAGGGGAGATCCAACGAGACCGGTCCGGACGGTACCCGGCCGGCGGACCCCCGGCACAGGGGGGAGCACAGGATGAGTGAGGGCAGCGGATATCCGTACACCCACACGAGCGGCAGCCGCCGGGCCCACGACCTCCAGGAAAGTTCCAGCAGCACACAGCAGCGATGAAGCCGCACACACCGGGGGGGGGCCCAGCAGGCCCGGCAGAATGATCCTCCTCCAGGTCAGCGGTAGGTGCGGCCATAGGAGCACTCCAGGAGCGCAAGGCGGCGAGGATGTCGCCAAGCGTAGGCTCACCTTTACGGTATTCAGCAAACGTGCCATGCGGCGGACCAGCGTCGCCAGTCTCGGCCAGGCTGAGAGACATGGGGCCGGCCGCCATCTTAGAAGCCCGGCGGGGCCGCGGCAATCTCTGACCCCCGCCCGGCCACCAGCGGGGCAAACAGGATACAGCCGACCACCAGCAGAGGCACCTCCAGAGCAGGAAGGCGGGCCACCAGAAGAAGGAGGGTCGCCGGCTCCCCCACGCCACCGGCTCCGTTCTCCGAGTCCGGGCGGAGGGACTCAAAATGGCCGGACAGGAGAACAAAGGGGAGACGAGCCACATACACGGTCAACCCCGTCCATGGAAGGCAGCGCCCCAACACCAGGCCGCAGGATCGCCGGACCAGGCCCGGAGAGCCGTAACCGGTCTAACTGCACATCGGCCTCTCCGACCGAGCCCACTCCGCCACCAAGGGCCGGCCACAGCGCTCCGCCCCGCCTGGGCGCCGCCGAGGAGTTTCAGGCCCGCTCGCTCCGGAGGCCCCGAAGCGAACCAGGGTGCAGCTCAGGATCTGCGGCACCCAGGAACAGACGGATCAGACAGCAAGTGCCTGCGAAGTGTCTTAGTTCCATAGTCTATCAAAGAATACTTCCCGGGGCAGGATAAATCACAGGATAGACGTTCCAGACAGGAAAGCGAACGGAGCCGAGCTAAAACGCGGCCATCGCGGACGCGAGCTTGGCTCCTCCCCCCATTGGGCTGACATTTTTGTTGTAAGTTTTTTGCACCTAATGTTACTTTTGTGCTCGTTGAGTCTTACTTTCACTGGTCTTGTTGTCATTCCCACATATTCTTTCCCGCATGGACATGTGATCAAATATACAACATTCTTGCTGTTGCAGTTCGTAAATGCACGTTGTTCCCAATTAGTTCCATTGGAAAAAGTAAGAGTTTGGCTTTTTTTGGTGAGGTGACAATTATTGCAGTTGCCACATGGATGGTGGCCCTGTACCCCCTGCAGTCTTGGCTGTTTTTCTTTGATAGGACGGGGTCTTGTGTGGACAAGCATGTCTCTCAGGTTCCTACCCCTTCTGTGTGCAAACAGAGGTTTCTCCAGTGATAGAGTACCACTTGTTAATATACGCCAATGTTTATTGACCAGTTTCGTAACCTGATTGGTTACTGGACTGTATGTGGTAACACAGACTGTTCTATCCGCTTGGTTGTCTCTCTGAGGGTTATCCTCCAGGAGGGCCTCTCGGTTGTTGTTTCTGGCTCTTTTCATAGCCTTCTGGATCACCTGGTCAGGATACTTTCTCTGTCTCAGTTTCATGCTGAGATCCTTGGCCTGAGTTTTATATTTCGCAATGTCACTACAGTTCCGACGTAGGCGAAGAAACTGTTCATATGGTAAGTTCTCCCTCAGATGACGCGGATGAAAGCTGTCAAATCTGAGGAGACAGTTCTTGGCCGTCGGTTTGAAATGGGTCTCCGTCTTCAAGACGCCTGCCTCATGATAAATGTTCAAGTCCAGAAAAATCATGGTACTGCTTGACATTTGGTAGGTGAATTTGAGGAATGCATTCTGGTTGTTAAGCCAATGCATGAACTCAGAAATGGAGTTCACATCTCCTTCCCAGATAACCAAAATGTCATCAATATATCTTCGCCATGTAATAATCCTCGCCCTGTAGGGGTTGTTTGAATGTAGGATCTTAGAGGATTCCAGATGATGGACATAGAGTCCCGCCAGACTAGGGGCAAAAAAGTGCTGCCCATGCTGGTCCCGTGACTCTGCCAAAATAGAGTGCCCTCATATTCAAAAAAGTTCTTAGTGAGCGCCAGTGAGATACACTCCATCACTACACTGCGAGGGGTATGATACTTCCAATTGGTCGAGTGTAGTACTTCTTCAATAATCTGTAAAGTCTCATGTATTGAAGCACTTTACGGTGAGTAGCAAGCTACTCCGGAACCAATACATCACCAGGGATAATTACAATTACTTGTCGTGGACTACCATTTGCCGCAAACTAGTTATCCCCTTTCTGACAAGTTAGTGCCCTCCCCAGGACTTTAACTGAGGCTTAGCCTCCTAGGCACAATGGGTTGTGTCAGGGTTTAGTGTAGGGATTATTTAGTTGGTTCTTGGACTCAGAGAAAACATGTTTTCTGCATCCTTCTCATCTTTACTTCGCGGATTGGTGCTTCTTTTTCTTCTTCTTGTGTAAACTACTACTCTAGGGAGGGGCTGAGGTAGGTCCTGATCATCCTTAGAGTCTGTTCCTCTCTTGTTTCAGGTTGTTATTACTGAGAGGTAATTCCACAATCCATTTATTCACAAGGTCGGAGATATTTGCCTTGGCCCATTCCCCTTCATACTCAATGTTGCATACTGTTTACAATATGTGTATGTATATGAAGTGCTGTTAAGTTCTGGCTGCTCACAATGTCGTCTTGGACATTATCATAACGATCAGGCCTGACATATTTTTCCACTTTAGTTGTACCCTAATATTCACTTTCTGCTCTAATACTAACACTGCAAAAAAGTCATACAGTTGCAATATGTGAAGACCCTTTCTCACCTAAAAGCATAAAACATTTTAGTAAGATTAGGGGCTTATTTATGAGAGCCCTGCATAATTTCTGTACCAAGAAAGTGGTATATACATGATGCAGGGCTCTCAAAGATTTATGAAGCCATGCAACGCCACCCCGTGTGGCTTTGAGTGGCCTAGCAAATCATGAGTGAGGCGACACAGCCCAAACTGCTGAATCACCTTACTCTGTGCCCGGGAGGCGTTTCATGGACATTACAGTGGGCTATCCTATGCAACACCCATGGAATTTGATGCTGCCCCAAATTTACAAAGTGATGTGAACCTGGGGAAGTGCCAAATACGTACGCATCCCAAGGTGAGGCATGACAAGGAGAAATATGTTTGTTTCTCCTCGTTTTTTCCTCTTTCCATGTGATAGAAAGAGGAAAACGCCTCTTTGGATTTTTTTTGTGCAGGAAGGTGCACCTTCCTGCACAAAAACAATCCTGCCTGCAACAGAGGCACCCTTACACCATGGTGCAAGGGTGCCTACGTTGGCGATAGGTTGCCGAAACAGCATCAGCCGGAAACAACCTTTACAACGCAGTCATTACATTGCAATACCTTTACAATGCAGTCATTACAACACAACATCCTTTACATCGCATGCCATTACAACCCAGCCATTACATCGCATGTCACTACAAAGCACGTCATTACAGTGCATGTCACTACAACGCAATATAAGGTAAGTAATGGGAAATAGTAATTTTTACCCCTACACTATCCAACACTTACCCTAGTGTTGCACTCCCAGGAGTGGGAATAGTAATTTTAACCCTACACTATCCAACACTTACCCTACTGTTGCCCTAAAAGTAATATGCCTTCTAATGGTATGCGTTGTAATTGTAATGGAATGCGTTGTAAATTTAGTTTCTAAAAATGCGTTTGTGATGGCATGCGATGTAAAATCATGCATTGTAACGGATGTTTGCGACGAAAAGACTGGAATGCACAGTAGTGCTTAAATATGGTGCATTCTTGCATAGGGCTGTGCAGCAAGGTGCCTTGCAGCGCTGCTTATGCTATAAATGAGGCCTTCAATTTTTGCATGTATGACATTACAAAGCGAGTCAATACAGCACGTGCCTTTACATCGGGGTCGTTACAACGACTGCAATGTTACCACGCCATGCCATTACAACACAAGTCTTTACATCGACTTGCGCTAGATGGCGTGCTAACATTAGAAACGTGTAATTTTCTATTCCAACTCCAGTCCACTTAACAGTAGGGAATGTGTTGAGATAGTAAACTACACTATTTGTAATGTTAGCACGCCATCCAGCGCAAGTCGATGTAAAGACTTGCGTTGTAATGGCATAGCGTGGTTACATCACAGTTGTTGTACTGACCCCGATGTAACAGCATCGTGGTGTACTGACCGCGATGTTAAGGATGTTTCCCTCAATTTTTATAGTGTTTATTGATTGTGCCCCAGTTACCATAAGAGAATACTCTGCTAGTTTACAACAACAAACAAGCAGTGTTATGTCACTCTAGCAGTAGCGGCCCATGCAGGTAAGAGTGGTAGGGCCGGGTGGGGGGGATTTTGACAGACGTGAAGGGAAAAATAATTCTTCATTTATTTTCCCCCATGTTCGTCTGTCGAATCCCCCCCAACCCGGCCCCACCACTCTTACCTGCACGGACGGTGGCTGCACTTTAGTTAAAGTAAACAAGTTTACCCACTGCCCTGAATCTGAGTGTGTTGGAGCAGTAGGTGCTATTTATCGCGCCTGATATCTGCCACAGTGGAATTTAGAATCTATTGGCTAGCACATTTTCTAAGTTATTGTAATATTATGTTGATGTCACAAAGTCTGCATTTTGTGGTAATACTATACTGTTACAAGCATTACATTCTGGCAGGTTTTTCCTGTTGAAATGTTATGAAGAGTGCAGTAATTATTGGGTGCAGTAAATACCACCCAACTCAGAATTCTGAGCCCTGCACAATCAGGCGTTTAGGCTGTGGTCACAAAACTCCATTATGTTCAGAATTATAGTCCATGTTGTGGTACAAATAGATGTTTTAAGAAATCAAAATGGTCTTGTCCATGTACATTATTAAATAATACATTACATGCGGAAAGGTAATCCAGTAACACATAATTTCAATACACATGCTGAAAGTGTCCCCCTAATTAAAAGTCCCATTAAAACGTTGTGGTGTATCACATTTTATGTAAACTTCTTCATACTCATTTTAACTAAAATACTTACAAATACCAACAAGCATTTTCAATTCAATAGGTCTCACATTTTTTAGAGTTAGAGCTATTGGGGTTGCAAATGACAATGTCTTTTGCCTATGTGTTTTGGTTTGGAGAGTAGTGGATGTATGAATAGAGACACAGCTGTAGCACTGCCTTCAGGACTTCAGGACTGAGAGTGAGACATTACTGACAGGCCCAAAGAAGCAGCTAGAAGCACTGCCTAGAGGACTTAGAAGGAGGAATTACCGACGGGACCAGGGTAGCAGCTAGCAGCACTGCGTAGAGGACTTAGAATGAGGAATTACCACCTTATAAGAAAAAGCTCCCTCGCGACCTGAATTCTTGTTTTACCTACATTACTTCAATTATAACATGCCAGCACTAAAGAAAACACTAAATACATTTTCAAATACTCAATAATTAGCAAAAATATATATTCTTTTATTTCATTTCTTTTTTTCCTTTTTTCAATTTTTTTTCATCAATTAGTACTTTTTAAAAACTTTTATACACAATTTTTCTTAAGGATACTAAAACAACAGCACATAAATTATTCAAGATACAAATGCACCTACTACACTAAAAGACATAATAAAACATAATACACAGAAATTTAGGAAATATGAACCCCAGGTAGAGTGACACAACCAAACTCATACACAACCAGTCATACCTCACTCTCAAACCAAACCAACCTTCACACACATCTCACATATATCTGAAAAGCACAAGCTACAGAATGACATTGTAGTTTCAATGACCAAGTCCAACTACTACATATAGGAGGATCTTAAACAGGCTGTGATCGCTCGAACGTCCCACAGTTAAAAAAACCCGTGAATGCTACGCAGTATGAAGGGGACCCCCTCTAAGAAGGACAAATAGGGTCAGGGAGAAGAGGGGAGGAAAAAGAACACCTAACAAGAAAAAGCTTCCTCGTGACCTGAAATCTTCTTTTACCTACATTACTTCAATTATACCATGTGAGCACTAAAGACATTATCAAATACTCAATAATTAGCAAAAATATATATTCTTTTATATCATTTCTTTTTTTCCCCTTTTTTCAAAAAATTGTTTTCATCAATTAGTTCTTTGTTTAAAACATTTTATACACAGTTTTTCTTAAGGATACTAAAACAACACCACATAAATTATTCAAGATACAAATGCACCTATTACACTAAAAGACATAATAAAACATAATACACAGAAATTTAGGACATATGAACCCCAGGTAGAGAGACACAACGAAACTCATACACAACCAGTCATACCTCACTCTCAAACCAAACCAACCTTCACACACATCTCACATATATCTGAAAAGCACAAGCTACAGAATGACATTGTAGTTTCAATGACCAAGTCCAACTACTTCGAATTAGAACCCCATAACCACATGGTACATAAATTCTAAGGAAAAATTCACAACCCATTAACCACCAGAATAAACCGCCTTTCACACCACATAACGTAAATAAATGAAAAGGAACATTTACAAGTTTTAACCAACCCAACGACCTGCTGTTATTTTATAGAATTATTTTTCTGGAACAGTAGCATTCTCCCTCTACTATATTTTAAAAACCTTCTCCAGTGCAACAGGGCCAGACCTCTGGGAAAGTAAGTGCATTTAAAAAATATGGCATAACCTTGAAGAATATCATTCCTCATTCTTAAGAAAAATACCTCAACAACCATTTCCCCCCTTTAGAAATGACCCACAACCACTCCATCACCAGACAGAATGAGTCTCAAAATCATACAATTATTTAAGGCAAGCCTCCACCTACCTAACATAACAAGCATTTACAATGCAATAGGTCTCGCATTTGCGAGAGTTTATGCTTTTGGCATTGTAAATGACAATGCCTTTTATTTATTTGTTTCAAAGACCAACACATTAACAAAAGGCATTATAATCTACAATGCCAATAGCTCAAACTCTAGTAAATGCGAGACCTATTGCATGGGCAAATGCTTGTTCTTTTTTCTCTCGTAGGGCTCCTGCGCTTTATCATACAACCTTCCAAACGGCATCTGCATGATCAAATGACCAGTAGCAGCCCACAGAGTGCATCGTTATGACATTTTCTCTGCCTGCTGCTGAAAAATGGAAATAGGCTGGAGAGCGCAGCGATGGTAGGGAAATGTAATGTGTAGAGGCTTTTGCGGACCACCACAGTAGCGTGGGGCTCTGGAATGTGCGTGTTATGGCTTGTTAACAGGTTTACAAGCAGTGATGACACATGACAGCGATGGGGGCGGGTGGCGGAGCATGATACAATTGGGCTCATGTAGAAAATAAGAAAGGCACATGGACGCCCCCAGGCTCTGAAGCCCCAATATGCTTAAAAAGGGAAAGTGGAAGGACTACAATGTCTCATGCCCCCCTGGAAACGAAATTTTAAAGTACAGGGGCAGCGTAACTCAGGGGAAGGGCGTGGGGGCAGTGCTTTAACTGGGACGGTACTGTCCGGTACGGAGTACCGTCACTTTTTTATTTTGGGAGGGACAGTACCGGCACTTCTCAAGAGAAATGCTATTCTTTTAATTGGAGAGTACCGGCACTTCTCAGAAACAAGCAGGTAATCTGCTACAGAGTACCTGCACTTCTATTTTTCAATTTCAAGCACTGCGTGGGGGGGACAGAAAGCACATCTGCAGAAATACAGATTTGATTCCCGGCAAGGTCTTAACATCCCGTGAATCTGAGCAAACTCACTGCAGTCCAATACCTCTGACAGCATGCTGGCATTATGGAAGGAGGCTACGACCTTCAGCATGCGCAGCCAATCGTAGAAAAAGGAAATGAAAAGCGGGATGCCAAATTAAGATAAAATGCATCAAAAGCAAATGAAACGAGGTGCAGCCATTGCCGAAGTTCCATGTTTTGTTGGTCCCGGGCCTGTCTGTTAAGCAGGCAATGGCGGTCGCCTGTTTGAATTTGCAGCACACCATGCGCAAATGTAATTTGTAATGCGAGTGCTGTGTGGGAGGGCAGCTGTTCTTTAAGTGAAAGTGCGTATGGAGAAGTGTGGTTCAATAGTTAGACCGGCAGACCCTGATGCAGAGGTCTGGCCCGGGACCAGGGTTCAATTCTTGCCTCGGAGGGTCTTGGGCTCAATTTTCTCGGACCAGATAATTCTCGCCTCGGTGCCTATCCTAATCATGGGCCCCACTCTGCAACTCTGGGCAATAGCTTGCTTAATCTCCGCAACGGCACCAACAGCGCTGGGATACCTGGCTTCACCTTGGGGGTGCCCAGGAGTGGGCATTTCACAGGGAAAAGCCAGGAAGGGTTCCACAGTGGTATGCGTACAGCGCCAAGACACCTCAGGGTATAAGTGCGCTATACAAGTACGAATTAATTTTATTTCACTGCAAATACAAACAAGCAGCCGGCATTGCCAAAGGGGGTGTTCAATTGTTTTGTGCTCTTGTTATTTTGGCGACCGCTTGTTTGTGTTTGCAGGAGTCATGCCTGCTTTCACTTTAAGAATAGCTGCTGCCCCACACAGTACTTCCAGAACGGGACATGAGCGCTGTATGGAGCGCCAGCTGTTGTGAAAGTCTGCATGGCTCGATGTAAATGCACACACCGCGGCCGCAATTGTTGAAACCTGCATCTCAGGAGGTAGGAGTGTTTTGGGCTGCACTTTAAACAAGTGGTAACCATTATTAAAGTGGAAGCACGAGGGCGCCATTGCCATGCGCTCTGTCATACTTGCATCGGCAAGACGTGAATTAAATAGTGCTTTCTACCATCTAATGAAAGAGAGTGGTGCGGACAGGGCAGTAACAGAGGGCCTGGGGACTGCGGCTCGGACGTGGTGGGGGCTGCAGGCGCTCAGCGCACTCGGGCCGCAGATGTCCATGCGGCTCTACGTGATCCCTATGCCTACAAAACAACAAAGTATTCCCTACATCAAAAGATATTGCCCTGCAGTGTATGTCTACTGTAGTTGGTCATTGCTGCTTCTTGCAGAAACAAAAGAAATCTGAAGTGACGGATGGGACCACTAGCCAACAATGACCGAGGTAAGAAAAGCAATGCCAGATTGGACCAATGGCAAGCGAAAAAACAAAAAGAAAAGCAATGGGTGGAATTTTGCTGGTATTACTAATTGCTTAATGCCTCGGAGAGGCAGTGCATGCACTGCCTATGCGAGACCTAAAAAACAGGGCAAAATCTCAGCAGTGTACTGCAATTGCCTCTGGCAACAAGCAGTCACCTACTGCAATTCAGTGCCACCAGTAATAAAAAAGCAATAGCATTTTGCACAGAATCAGCGTGTCAACAAAATGCCCAATTGTGGTCCCTGAAAAGGATAGAGTGAACACGGATGGGTCAACAACTACAGAAGAAAGAAAGGATTTGAGTGTGGCCAGGATTAAGCCTGGGAGATCTTGTGAAGGGAATAACGTGAAAGGACTACAAGCCCCATCATTGCTTGGTAGTACAAAAGGGTACGCGATACGGCTGCTTGCAACACGGAGAACTTGGAAAGCTGTTTAGGTACTGCAAACAACGGCTCTGCTACTCCTTATATTTAACCCCTTCGACGCTAATGACAAGGTCAGCTCGTCATGGGCGTTACCTGCGCTGCGCGCATGACGAGCTGACCTTGTCATGTAATTTACAACAAGGGGTGGTGATGGACAGAGTCTCTGAATTAAGCAGAGTACTCTCACCCAGTCAAGAGATCAGGGCTAGATCCAACACAGTTTTTTAGCTCATTGCACCATCCCAGTTTCAGAACCTGGCTATATGCAAATTAGTCTGTCCCTGGCCCAGTGCATCATGGGAACAGGGCAGACCAGACTACAAAAGCCAATTCTTACACTGGGAAGGAAACAAGCTTGTCATGTAACGAGGGTTTTTACATATCGCAGCGCACAGCGGGAAAACCCGCTAGCGCGCATGCGGTTAAACACATAGCCAGCAAGAGAATAACAAAAAAACTATTAAAGATGGCCAAAGAGAGAGAGATAGAAAATGCGTAAATAAAAGGACTGAAACAGATGGCCTGAAAGAAGAAGGAAGATCAGTCAGCCCTGGGCAAGGCCAAACTTGGGCTTCTGGAGAGAAGTAAAACACTAGGACCAGCGGGGCAGGCAGACAGGGACCAAGCAAACTGCAAAACAATGATGCTGTGGAAAATTAATTCTGAGATGAGCACAGAATGTCCACGATGGAAAAAGTAGAGGCTTTGCTCCCTGCCATTCACCGGGTCCACACAAACACAGGAGGTGGGGGCCAAGGGGGACAGATGAAAAATGGTACATTTGTTATAGCGGAAAAATTATTATTAACTTAAAGTGCCATAATGTTTACATTTACAGTTTATTACTGTGTAAATTACAAGACACAGTTCCTTTAATATGCAATCCAGGCCGGGAGCTGTGAATAATTTTATTTCAGATTACAATTTAAAGAGGGAGAGTACCTGGATGGGACCGGAGAGGACAGGCAAAAGGAAGGAGAATGGAAAAAAAAAACCGAGGGAGACGCGTAGGCAGGCTGGCCAGGTTTTGCTGCTGAATGTAGAGGAGTGCTCCTTCACTAAATGCCACGCCTCGTTTTTACCTCTGCCTGTGCCTACCAACCACCTGGGGAAGGGAAGATGTAAGACAAGCATTTCGTGAAATCCAGGGCTGTCGCTAGCTCGCCTGAGACACATGAGGATTCATAATGTAAGCCAAAAATCAGGTGAAAGAAAGAGAAACACCACTGCCACGCCAAGAAAAGAGCGGTACAAAAAGGGGGTGGCAGGCCGACCATACAAACGTGGAAGAGTCAATTTCCGGCATCCGTGACTGCTAGGCAGTCTGCTTCGCAACATACCAGTAGCTAAGGAACAAGGGGGAGAGACGGGCAGCCGTTCTAGAAGAGTATTCATAATTTGATTGTTCGTCAATATTTATAAAAAAAAAAGGACTGTACTGCTCTGAAGCAACAAAGGTTTAATTAAAACAAACCTAAACTCATTAACAAAACACCCCATTAAGCTCTCACCATTGTGTTTCCCCAACGGAAACCCAAAAGAAAACAAGGCCATATTGTTCCGTATGTTCGGGGGTCTCTCTATAAATGATGGCAGATATGGTACAGACATAGTTAGATGTAAACCGGAATCTGGTGATATACCACGAAGCAGCGGGTAACTCTGCACTTTGAAGGCTTTCCCATGTAAAATGGCGTTCGGGATATTTACGGCTGCACTCTCTACTGTGCTTTGCACAGGGAAATGGAGCTATACATTATTGCAAGTAGTGTCACAAGGAGCATATGCGGAAATGACCCTACAGCACCCTGCTCGCACTGTGACCGAAAAGCTGATGAACTAAGCATTTTTAAAGTTAACACCTTTAAAGCTAACGCTGCGCTGCGGGAGTGAGAGGGCTCCCCAAGTGTGAAAAGCATTAAGTACACGTAAAAGAAAGTTCCCCTCAAACACACATCAAACAGAAAAGAGACCGAAAACAGTAGTTAGGCACCGCTGCTTCCGGACTACACGGAAGTCAGTATCAGACTAACAGCGAGTAAAAACCCAGCTAACAAGAGTTATGCCAAAGTTAAACAAATGGCGAGCAGCAGGAGATATTACCCGGCAACAGGAGGAGTTTCACCCAACATCTAGATTACTTAAAGTCTCGGAGACAGCGCATGCGCTGCCTCGCGAGACCTAAAAGCGAATGCTACACACTCAACACTATGTGATCATATCACACACATTGAGGAGTATATTTAAAAGGGGATATCGATACCAAAATGTCACTTTTAGGGACATTCTGGTGGCGCTATGCCCTTCTCCATTTTACAAAGTGGTGTTAGGCCACCTTTTGTGGCATACTGACGCCTGGTATATATGGCCCCGTTACACGCATCATTTTGCATGAAAGGGGCATGCAATGGGTGTTGCTGTGGCCACTTCAACGCAACACCCATTGCTTTTTGACACTGCCCCAGATTTACAAGGATGTGTACTCCTGAGGCAGTGCCAAAAAAGTCATGCACTAGCAGGCAATAGAATGGCGTAATGAGGAGAAAGACTTTTATTTTGCCTCATTTTTTGCTTTTTCTATGTGTGCTGCAGTGTGCTGCATTCTGCAGCACACATAGAAAGAGCAAAATTCCATTTATTTATTTATTTATTTTTAGAGTTTTCTATAGTGCGAACAAGACCCAGGGTAGGGTATCAGAGTGCTTTACAAGCAAAGCAGAGTAAGTAAAGAACATTTAGCAAAACTAAAGAACAAGCAAAGTATCAAACTATTTCTTAAGAAGGTTAAGTATGTAGCAGCAATGAGCATGTAGCATTAGGAACAAGTTTGAGTTTGTGACAGTCATAGAGGCACAGTGTCATTAAGGGGTTAGAGGCAACAAGTTTGAAGTTGTAGGTTGGTTCAGTGCCCAGCGGAATAAAGGGAGGAATTTGCTCATCAGGAATGATTTTGCTTCCCTTTTGAATAGTGGAGTTGAGGAGATTTTTCTGATATGCAGAGGTAGCAAGTTCCAAATTCTTGATGCAGCTCTGGTGAATGCTCTGTCAGAAGTTTTGTTTTTGCTGAAACAAGAGGGTTTCAGGAGTGTCTGTTTCCTCCCGATAAGGTACATTTTTGGGAAAGGTACTGGGGGTATTGTGGAGTAGAGGTTTATGAGTGATGCAGGCCATCTTTAGTTGGATTCTAGCTTCATAAAGTAGCCAGTTGAGCACCTTCAGGTGTGGTGAAATGTGGTTGAATATCCTAGATCCTGTAAGGAGTTTTGCTGCTGCATTGAGACAGGCTTTCAAAAAGGCTGTAAAGATTTTGGGAAGCCCCGAGAGGGTAGTACAACTGTATTCCAACCATGAGATAACTAAAGTCTCAACTGATGTTTTTAGGTCAAGGATCTCGATGAATGGTTTAATTTTTCTGAGATAGTTGAGATAAAAGCGGGCATTTTTAGCTAACAGGCTGATATGCGCTTGTAATTCCAAGCGATTTTGTGGAATCCACCAGAGTCGTGATCATCTTGGTCCACTCCTTTATCTCCAGAGAGTTTTTAAGGGGGGATATTAACAGAAATTCTGCTTTTTGCAAGTTGTTAGCCAGTGGACGGTCTTTTTGAGAGCTTGATTCATCAACTTTATATCTTCGATGGAGGAGATCTTGCTGTAAAGTTTAATGTTGCCCGCGTACATGTGGTAGGAGATATTTGCTTGTTGTAATAGCTCGGTTAGTGGTTCGACACATAGGTTGAATAGCGCATGGGATAGAGTTGAGCCTTGTGGTATTCTTAGTTGGTTGGGTGAGGAGGGGGAGAGATTTTTGTTTACCATGGACGTTTGCTTTCTGTTTTCCAGCAAGGATTTAACCCCTTCAATGCTCATGACGGAATGGTTCTGTCATCAGGACAGGGGCAGGAAACATCTCTGCTTCAGACAACAGAGGGATTTCTTTCTTTCCCTGGGACCTCGGGAGCTCGGGAAGAGCTTCCCCAGCTCCCGAGGCCCCCCTCCCTGGTTTCTGTGCCATGACTATCTGCGTGCACGTCGCGCTGTCGTCATAGCACAGAAACCAAAACTGAAATGAGCCTTTAGGCTCATTTCAGTTTCACTTTCTATGTGCTCAGAGTGCTATCTCAGCCCCCTGGGCACGTAGAAAGACGTGAGAGGTATCATTGAAAAGGGGAGAATCTCAGTGGATCCCTGCTCCACCCACTAGACACCAGGGGGGGGAGCGCCCCTTGGGCAAGGCCTTTTGCTCCCCCCAAATTGTTGTGGTGTAATTTAGTCTGTTTGCCCCCCCTGGGGGGCAGAAGGGGGCAGTAGCCCCCAATCAGCCCCGGGGGGCAAAAAGCCCACTAGACCCCAGGGATATTTTTTGATTGCCGCATAATTTATTAGGGTGGGGGCTGCCCATAAAGGGCATGTCCTTGCCCCCACCCGACAAAATGTACAGCCTTTCTGCCCCCCCGGGATGCAGATGGGGGCATTTGCCCCAAATCTGCCCCCCGGAGGACAAAAAGCCCAGTAGACGCCAGGTATTTTATGGCCAAATTTAAATTATGGTGCGAGCATTGGCTCCCAATCTGTTATGTCATGTTATGTTAAGGGGGTATTTATTGAGCGCACTATCACCGTGGGTATCATGGCGCTGAAAAGGTACATGAGGAGGAACAGAAAGAATTTAGCTAGGTTGTGGGAAAAGCCAGGTTTTTAAAGATTTGCGAAATTGAATGAGAGAACCAGAAATCCTAACTGGGAGAGGAAGGGAATTCCAAAGTTTGGGGCCGAGGAAGGCAAATCTTCGACCACCAGATCTACAGAGTTTAAAGGAAGGGACCACCAAGAGATGTAGGTGAAGGGATCTAAGGTTACGTGAAGGGCAGTAGGGTCGAATAAGAGATTTCAGGAAAGCGGGGCAAGAACCAGAGAGAGACTTAAAAACGAGACAGCCAAGCTTAAAGGCTGCCCTAAGGCTGACAGGGAGCCAATGAAGCTTGGCAAGGAGGGGTTTGGCAGACTGCCACTTCGGTATCCCGAGGGCCAATCTCGCCGCCTGGTTTTGAATGATTTGCAACCTGTAGATGGAACATTTGGGCAAACCATAATAGATGGAGTTCGAAAAATCCAGGCGGGAGAGGACGAGGGCCATGATGACTTGTAGCAGGGCATCGGGGGTGAGGAGGTAAGCCACCTTCCTAATCCTGCGTAGCTGGAACATGCAGGAGGAAACCACCGTCCCCACCTGCTGCCCGAGAGAGAGCCCAGCGTCAATGGTGACCCCGAGGCTTTTCACCGAGGCTACCGGGGTGGGGGGGGAGCCAAGCTCTGCCGGCCAGAAGTGTGGACCCCAGTGGACGGAGCTCTTACCCGGCAGGAGGAGCTCCGTCTTTCCTGGGTTCAATTTCAGCTGGTTCTGACACATCCACTGAAAGATATGGGACATAACTGCCTGGAAGGTGGGAATAGCAGAGGGAGAGTTTAGAGAGAAAATGAGTTGTAGGTCGTCCGCGTAGTTAAAGACGGTGACGTCCCACTGCCTCAAAGAAAAAAGAAGGGGGCGAAGATAAAGATTAAAGAGAAGAGGGGATAGAGAGGAGCCCTGGGGGACCCCACAAGGCAGGTATGCCCTAGGTGCCCCAAATGTGCCTAGGCTGAGAGACTGGGATCTCCCAGTGAGGAATGATTTAACCCATGCCAGCGCCAGGCCCTGGATGCCGGCCTGTTCGACACGGTGGAGAAGGATGTTATGGTCCACCGTGTCGAAGGCGGCCGACAGATCTAATAATACCAAGGCCTGGGAGGTACCCTTGTCAGCTCCGTCTCTCAAGGTATCCAGAACCGCCAAGATCACAGTCTCTGTAGAATGGCCAGGGCGGAAACCGGCCTGGTTGGCCTCGAGGAAGGTGGAACTCTCGATGAACCTCGAGAGGCAGGCAGTGACATGGGCCTCTAAGATTTTAGAAAGAAAAGGTAAGAGAGAGATGGGGCGATAGTTCGCCGGGACGGCAGGATCAGCTCCAGGCTTCTTCAACAGAGGCACAAGAACGGCCTCCTTGAAGGAGCTGGGTACCGTCCCGGAGAGGAGAGAAGAGTTAAGCAAAGGGAGGATACAGTCAGGTAGGGAATGGCAGATGTCACACAGTATAGAAGGTGGACAGTGGTCGTCAGGAGAACCAGACTTGATACGAGCGGCCAAGCTGGCTAGGGAGGTAGGGTCTAATGGAGGAAGCTGAGTGAGAGAAAAGGCATTGTGAGGGGGAGTAGCGAAGTCAGCGCCCAGTGAGGAGACTGGGATAGTGTCCTTAATCAGAACAATCTTCTGTAAAAAAAAAAGTACTAAGTGCGTTACAAGATTCCTGAGTCGGGGCCTGGGACAGGAGCGTTCTGGAGTCAGAAGTAAATTCGTCCAGAACTCTGAAAATCTCCTTCGACTTGCAGGGGGCACGTAAAATTCTCTCAGAGACATAGGCTTTCTTGGCTACAGAGATAGCGGATCTATACTTATTGCGAGCTGCCACATAAGTAGCTCTGCTTGGCGGGTCGTAGTCTCTTCTCCATCTGCGTTCAGATCGGCGAAGCTCCAGCTGTAAGGTTTTGAGATGGGGAGTATACCATTTATGTGAATTGCTGTGGCGGGATCGAGGGAACTTGATTAGTGGGGCAAAGGTGTCGCTGGCTGATATAAGCCAGTTGGAGACTTGGCCATCTAGCTCGTTGATGTCAAGGTTATTGAGGGTGGGGGGACGTGTATGAGACAGATGGGTTAACAGTTTGGAAGGATCAACGGTCTTCCACTTGCGGGCCATGCCACCCTCCCGCGGGGGGATCCTAATCTGACCCGCCACAGAAATGGTGGTGTCAATAAGGCATTGGTCAGACCACACACAGGGTGTGGTAAGCGGATGGGAGGGCTTCACCCCATGGACCCAGATATGGTCGAGTATGTGACCACCACTATGAGTAGGAGAGGTGACTAATTGGCTGAAGGTCAGGCTCGAGAGGCCTTCAAACAATTCAGAGGCATGGGGACCGGCGTCCTTATGCTGAAACCAGTAGTTAAAATCCCCAGCGATAACTATACGTGGGGAAGAAATAGCAAGGCTGGCGAGCTGTTCGATAAACGATGCAGGAAAGGAGGGCATGGACTGGGGGGGGCGGTAGAGTACCATAAAGGTAACTGCGCCCACCTCGGTCCCAAGACTAAAAACCAGGTTATCCACATCAGGGAGAGTCATGGAAGTGGGAGCGATAATGTGAATGTCCTTGCGTATTACCGCTGCGACCCCCCCTCCAGGGCGGCCCCCGTGGCGGTTGGTATTAAGCAGACAGTAGTCAGGGGGTAGCGCTGCCAAGATATCTGGGAGGGAGTCGTCCGTGAGCCAGGTCTCAGAGAGCAAAAGGACATCAGGCCTTTCAGTCATAAGTAGATGGAAGATGTCAGTTTGATGCCTGACAAGAGAACGAGTATTAAGATAAAGTAGGCGGATCTGTGACTCAGGGATAGTAAGAGAAGTGGAGGGAGTGAGCGGGCCCAGGTGGGGGGGTAGGTCACCAGCAATTCCGAGTGAAGTGATCCGAGTCCAAGTGTCAAACGATAGGGGGCAGGCGGGGGCTCGAAGGTGCAAGAGGGCGGGGGATGAATAGGAGATGGCAGTGGCAGCATCCCTGGCCCCTGGGTCCGGCCGGTCGTGGACGGGCGCAGACGGGCTTGACTCTGGTGCGACTCCGGCGCGACGCCGGCGCGCCCGCTTCGCTCGTCCGCTGCGCGGCCGCATAGGGGACGTTTAAATAGGCGCGTGACGCGGGAGGTGGGAGGAGCAACAGGGCGGGAGGAGTGAATTAGAAACTAAGTGATGGCGTCAACCGCTAGCAATCAGCGTGACGAAGGGCTGCTCTTGGGTCAGCAGAGAATGAGGAAGTTAAAAATCAGGTAAAGCGCCCAGCGCGCGCGAGCCCTCTGCCACAGGGCTGCTCGTCTGTTCACCCAGAAAGAAAAAGGGGCGTGGCCTAAATAGGCACGTGACGCGGGAGGTGGGAGGAGCAACAGGGCGGGAGGAGTGAATTAAAAACTAAGTGATGGCGTCAACCGCTAGCAATCAGCGTGACGAAGGGCTGCTCTTGGGTCAGCAGAGAATGAGGAAGTTAAAAATCAGGTAAAGCGCCCAGCGCGCGCGAGCCCTCTGCCACAGGGCTGCTCGTCTGTTCTGCACCCATGGGGGATCAAAAAGCCCACTAGACGCCAGGTAAGCATATTGCTAAAAACAAATCCGTGCTTAGTCGGCTTTCCGCTGACATGGGGGGGATATCGGGGGTGGGGTTGCCCTGATATGCCCCCAAGGGGGGCAAAAACACTGTGGCTAGTTTCTTTGGGGGGGGCATTGGTATGCCCATTCTGGGCAGGCCCCACCCCCACACATAAAAAAGCCAGCGTAATCGTTGGTGTCTGGGGGCTTATGCCCAGGGGGACAGAAAGCCTACTAGACGCCAAGGATTTTTTGGGGCAAATTTTAATTAGGGTGGGTGGCCCTAAACAGGCATGCCCAGACCTGGGGAACGCTGGGTGGGAGGAAATTTGTGGATCCATTCAGATTCCAGAACTTTTCACCACAGAAATGTGAGGAAAATATGTTTTTTTTTATAATCTTTTAGGTTTGCAAGGTATTCTGGGTAACAGAACCTGGTGGGAGTCAGTCAAGTCACCCCATCCTGGATTTCCCTGGGTGTCTAGTTTTTAAAAATGTATAGGTTTGCTAGGTTTCCCTGGGTGCCGGCAGAGCTATGGTTCACAAACTACAGCTAGGCCCTTTGCCAAAAAAGGGTTGTTTTTCACTGCGAAATTGAGGTGTGTCCACGTTGTGTTTTGCGCCGTTTCCTGTTGCAGGCACTAGGTCGACCCACCCAAGTGAGGTACCGTTTTTCTTGAAAGACTTTTGGGAACATGGGGTGGGTGGAAATGTGTGTATCCACGCAGATTCCAGATCGTTCCACCACAGAAATGTGGGGAAAATATGTTTTTTTGGACAATATTTTAGGTTTACCAGGGATTCTGGGTAACAGAACCTGGTTGGAGCCAGTCAAGTCACCCCATCCTGGATTTCCCTGGGTGTCTAGTTTTCATAAATGTACAGGCTTGCTAGGTTTCCCTAAGTGCCGGCAGAGCTATGGTTCAAAAACTACAGCTAGGCACTTTGCCAAAAAAGGGTAATTTTTCACTGCAAAATAGAGATGTGTCCACATTGCGTTTTGCGCCGTTTCCTGTCGCGGGCACTAATCCGACACACACAATTGAGGTACCATTTTTCTTGGAATACTTTGGGGAATGCAAGGTGTGTGGAAATGTGTGGATCCACGCAGATTCCAGAACTTTCCACCACAGAAATGTGGGGAAAGTGTGTTTTTCTGACAAATCTTTTAGGTTTTCAGGGGATTCTGGGTAACAGAACCTGGTGGGAGGCAGTCAAGTCACTTCATCCTGGATTCCCCTGGGTGTCTAGTTTTCAAAAATGTATAGGTTTGCTGGGTTTCCCTAGGTGCCTGCAGAGCTATGGTTCAAAAACTACAGCTAGGCACTTTACCAAAAAAAGGTAATTATTCACTGCGAAATTGAGGTGTGTCCACGTTGCGTTTTGCGCCGTTTCCTCTTGCGGACACTAGGCCGACCCACACAAGTGAGGTACCAATTTTCTCGGAAGACTTTGCGGAATGCGGGGTGGGTAGAAATTTGTGGATCCATGCAGATTCCAGAACTTTTCACGACAGAAATGTGGACAATTTTTTAGGTTTGCAAGGGATTCTGTGTAACAGAACCTGAAGGGAACCAGTCAAGTCCCCACATCCTGGATTCCCCAGGGTGTCTATTTTTCAAAAATGTATAGATTTTCTAGGTTTACCTAGGTGCCGGCAGAGCTAGGGTTAAAAAACTACAGCTAGGCTAAATGGTAATTTTTCACTGTGAAATTGGGGAGTGTCCACGTTGTGTTTTGCGCTATTTCCTGTTGTGGACACTATGCCTAACCACACAAGTGAGGTACCATATTTATTGGTAGACTTTGGGTATTTCAGATTTATAAAGCAACTATTATTACCTATTGACTTTTGATGCATTTCCGCTTTCCAAATGAAAGACATTGTGTAAAAAAGAAGTAATTTTGAAAAATGACCGATAATTCTCATGCTAGTATGAGTATTCCCAATTTAGGAAATGTGCAAATATCTACTGTTTCTAAACTCTATATTTTGTTCCCATTTCATAAATACATAGGTGTCTTTCATACCGATTTTTCCATGTATACATTTTTCCACAATAATTGCTATATACCCGGTACATATTGCAAATTGCTGCTCAGTTTTTGACTCTGGGACATCGGGTTCGAAGTGAACCTACAAGTCCTATATATCCCCACATCCAGTAATGTCCAGCGGATGTAACTGTATATTGATTTCAAAGAGTTGTCATAATTAGAAGAACTTACAGGGGAAAACGTTGACACAAAAGTCTGTTTTTTTCAATTCATTTTCAACTTTTCCTATATTTAACTGTTAGTTTCTATAAAGAAACCTTGATGGATCTACACAAATGACCCCTTGCTGAATTCAGAATTTTGTCTACATTTCTAAAATGTATAGTTTTTCAGGAACCATTATTGCTTTTATACCCATTTCTACCATTAACTGGAAGGATGTTGAGAGCACAAAAAATAGCAAAAATAGGCTATGTCCCAGAAAAATGCCAAACAAAACTGTGTAAAAAATGTTGGTTTTCTGACAAAATGCTGCCATTCTCTAAAAGCTGGGAAAATGGTGATTTCAGCCCCACACCACCTTTTTTGATACCATTTGCAGGGAAAAACCCAGACGCTTTCATTTGCAGCCCTTTTTTCCCATTTTTCCCAAAAAAACTCAATGTAGCTGTATTCTGGCTAATTTCCGGGACCCCTCCTGGGGAATCCACAAACCCTGGGTACCTCTAGAATCCCCATGATGTTTGGAAGAAAAGGACACAAATTTGGCGTGGATACCTTATGTGGTCAAAAAGTTATAGGGGCCTAGGCGCACACTACCCCACACAGCCAAAAAAAGGCTTAGCACAGGGGGGGAAAGGCCTAGCAGTGAAAGGGGTTAAACCATTGAAGGACTGTGCCAGATAGGTGAGTTGTTGATGCTTCTACTGAAGGATCTAGGTATGGGTGAGTATAGCTGAGATTTAGGAGATGTAGGAGTAGAGGGAATAGTTAGGTCTTGGGGGACCCTGGGTGGAATGATGGTGTAGGTTTTTAGTGTGATAAAGTATTTGTTGAATAGTTCTAAGTCCTTATTAGCTGCTTGAATAAGAACAGAGCCATTTTTGTCGGAAGTTATGTTCAGGGTGGCGCTGCGGGTGTCGTTGTGATCTTGGTTCCATAGGGAATGTTTTTCTTGTCATGAATAGTTAGAAGCCTCGAGAAGGCAGTTCGCCAATTGGCCATTTTTCTTGTGACGAATATGAGGTCATTGATTATTGCACCTGTCTTGGCGTTGAAGGAGGGGTCAAGGAAAAGTGTTTCGGGGTTTCTTCTGAGGAGGTTCAGTTTGAAAGTTTTAGAGGCATTTTTAGAAAGATTGGGGGGGGTATTAAATGGAATATGCACTGTTTCCTGTGGGTAGCAGATGTGACCCGGCCATTACGTGACTTTTCTTCTTCTGGGAGGGGAACAGCGGTGGGAGATAGGGGTAAAGGGCAATAGGCTCAGGTCTGCATAGCGGACGCAGAGTTCGGCCTGTGTAGATATGGGTTGGAGGGTAAGCTCTCTCCTGCATATTTGCGGTGTGCGAAGTCGTGGGGTTGGGTCCTCTGAGGACCAACCCATGGAGAGTAGTTCAGTTCAAGATGGCCGCTTCCTTTACTGTAGGGGACTGGTCCTATTAGCAAGTCATATCTCACTTTCCATTAGTGAAACTGTCCTGGGGTGGAGTCTTGTCACAGTTTCAATATGCCTTGTGTTGGTTGGCGAATTCTGTTTTAAATTCTGGGTAGGCGAGTAAGCTCTCACCTGCGTATTTGTGGTGTGAGGAGTGGTGGTGTTAAGTCCTCTGGGGACCAACCCATGGAGAGTAGGTCAGTTCAAGATGGCTGCTTCCTTTACTGTAGAAGAAGACTGATCCTATTAACTAGTCCTATCTCACATTCCATTAGTGAACTGTCCTGGGGTGGGTTATTGTCACATTTTCAAAATGCCTTGTGTTGGTTGGCCCAGTGTGACTTATTTCCTTGTTGAGTGATAGGGACGAGTCACATGATTCTGTCTTTTCTAAGACCATCCCTTGAGGGTGAGTGTATATTCTGCAGCCATTTTGTAGCCTGAGGTGGAGGATAGATAGTTATTAGAAGCCTCCAAATTAAAAGTGGAGGGATCTAAAGTCGGTGTCTTCTTTTGTGTTGTCTCGGTGGCCAAGAGTGTTAATATAACAATGAGAGGAAATAAAGTAATGAAGGTAACCATATCAGCAGAGACATATTATTGTTTTCTGTCTAATCAGAAGCACAGGCTCGCTTTGGCCCGGGTTGTGGCAGAAATATGATAGGTTATGCAAAGTTAATGTTGGGTGGGCGGAGTCACATCACTTGTTTGCCTTACCAGTGGCACCAGTAGAATGTAATCGACGGGCTCTTCTGAGCAGTGCTTGCTCCTCCTCAAGGGGTCACTAGACCTGCAGACAGGAAAATAGAAAACGTAGACAGCGAACAGTGTACGGCACGCTTTCTCATGCCCACGCTTGCGAGATGGCACTTCCGCAGAAGGGTAGGAAGGCCTGCCAGCCGATGCAGCAGTTGTTTACGACGAGGCTCTCCCCAAGTGCGCAGCTGATAGACAGAGACTCTCCTGTGGAAACCCAGGGTGGGGAGAAGCGCACAGCCGCTCCCGGCCACTGACTCCCCTCAGCAGGGTCGATACAGCAGTTGGTTATGGCGCGGCTCGCCCCGAGGATCTCAGCTGTTGCTCAGCGACTACTGCGGGGGTACCCGGTGAAGAGGAGCAAGACCGTTCCCACATCAGGGTCAAGGCAGCGAGGGGCGGCAGCTGACTCAGGACTCAGCTCGCACCAGGTGTTGTAGCCGTTCCCTGTAGACTCATTTTGGGGCTCTGTACTAACCCGCTAGTTCCCAGCGGGCAACAAGCGCCGGGGCCCAGGGTGGTGAGTGGCCTGCAAAGGGGGGGACCCACCAAGACCTCTATTCCTGGAGGGTCAACGGACGGAAACCAGCAGCCCAGGTCAGACGATTTCAAGCCTTCTGCAGATGGCGGCCAGTCAAGGAGCAGTTCTCGGTGAGGGCTCCAGGTTGTCATCAGTGTGTCAGCTGGGGCGAGGCATCCGACAGGCTTACCAAGTGGCCAGCTCATCTGTCCAATGGCTGACGGTCCCATGTAAGGTGAGAGTTGTCCATGTAAGATAGTCGGAGCGGTGGGTCCAAGATTGCTGTGGTGGTGGTGGTGGGCAGCAGGGTGATGGAAGGCAGGGTTAGACAGGGATATCGACCAATTTGGTGATCCCAAACCCAGGAGCTCAGTTGGGGAGCTCTTGCCCGGTGGCCATTTTTTTGTCATAAATGATAGTTTATGTGCAGAAAGGTGTCCCTGTCTGCACATATACAATCATTGCCTGCAACGCAGGCACCCTGGCCCTATGGTGCTAGTGTGCCTGCGTTGGTACTAAGTAGCTCATTTTTTAACCTGTGCTAGGGAAAACAGAGGGGTGCTCACTGCAATTTGGAAATGTTGAAGTGCGGAGCTGAAAAATTTGGTGCAGCTCCGTGCGCCGACATTTCACTGTAAATATGCCCCTTAGTTTTCCTAGCCTACTTGTGAAATTCAAGTCACAACATAAGAAGTATTTATGACAGTTATAATACCTGGTGAATTGCATAGTTAAAGTAATATGTTCTATGCTGTCTCCAAACTTATTTACAACTTCAGCTGAAAAATGGAAGGAAATTCATTACTTTTTTAAATATTATGTTTCAGCCGACATCGATTGACCGTAAAAGAATAAAGTTTAAAATCTAGAGAATGGCAATCATTGAGGTGTCAATCAGTAGCGGCCGGCATTAATCACATTTAGGGAGGTGTGAGGGGTCGCGTGGGGAGTGGTTGGGTGTAAATGTAATAATTAAAAAAAGAATGTACATGCCCTCCCGCTGGGCCCCGCATTTTCTTTACAGCTCTGGATCCTACTCCTGCTCTCCTCTACTGCCTAAGGCAGGAACAGGAAGCAGACAGTCTCCCACCCTTCCCCTAAGCCAATTACAATGCTGTAAATGCAGCATTGTGATTGGTGGGGCCGCCCCCCAGCCAGGCGCCTATGGGGAGGCCATTTTCTCCATTTAGGATGCATTGCAGCCTGCATGGATAAAGGGCAGAATGCGCATGTCTGGTTTGGGCGACCCCAGAGAGCCGACCAAACCAGTCATGCTCACTCAGAAGTGGGCACACCACTCCTTCCCTTGCCAGCCCTGCACATAGAGCAGCCCCGCCCACCTGTCCGCCCCCAACCAAAACTTCTGGTTTTACCATTTTATGTTTCTGATTCTCGCACTGCGAGAAAGTAGTGGGGCGACACTCCTCCACCCTAGTGAAGGTGCTGCCCCTGGTGTCAATACACCCAACTCAAGCTTAAACAT
Organism: Lissotriton helveticus; assembly: GCF_964261635.1. Taxonomy (NCBI): domain Eukaryota; kingdom Metazoa; phylum Chordata; class Amphibia; order Caudata; family Salamandridae; genus Lissotriton; species Lissotriton helveticus. The sequence continues at coordinate 1,313,821,814 of NC_136068.1, forward strand.
GGTACAAGTCCTACAAAAAGAAGTGGGGGGACTGACAATATGCAAATTACCTAATGAGGTCACGTGCTGAACGTGTCCCGGTGTCTGAAAATTACACCGGGACACGTTCAGCATATTTCTGTGGGGCCCAGCTTCTTGGCAGTGGGGACGGTGTCCACCCTGTTTAAAGAGTGGGGGGATGCCGTGTACCTGCGTGTACCCTCGACTCGAGCCCTGATCTTAAATAATGAAACAAAAAAAATAGGGATGTAAAAGAAAACATAAAATCACGATTCGATAACTACACACATTCCGTAGCTATGCATCAAACTAACAATCTACTACCAAAAAATATAATGGTAGTAATTTAAATAACAATCCTAGAAGGTTATTATCTCTTCTTTTGCCGGTTGATTGCAGTTTAAAGTTACTCAAGAGTTGAATTTTTATCCCAGACTATGGGGCCGATTATGATGGCGGACGGACCTGAGTCCGTCCGCCACCATAGAGTAGGAGGGAACCTCCGCATTGCCTGCGGAGTTCCCTCCTGTGCAATTAGGATGTGACCGCCACCCTGGCGGTCACATCCTCTATTTTTACCATTGCGGCGGGTGTGGCTTCAAGCTGCATCGGCCGCAATGGTAAAAATGCATACATTGCATTTGTATGCAGAAAGCGGCAGGCACCGTGCGGTGCCTGACGATTTCTGCATACAAATGCAGGGGGGTACCATAGGTACCCCCCATGTGCACCCCACATCCCCCCTTCACCCAGGGGGCCCGCAACGGGCCCCCGCAGTGAAGTTACACATGCTTTTCCACGGCGGAAAACCCGCCGCGGAAAAGCATTTTTTACAGCCCTTCCTAATATGGCGGACGGTGTCTGAGAGACACCGCCACCATATTAGAGCTTTTCCGCCGCGGTTGTAAGCCAACCGTGGCGGAAAAGCTGCGCACGGAAACCAGGACCCACCAGCCATCCTAATGTGGCGGTGGGTCTTTGGTGGGTCCGCTGCGGTTTTTCTGCATCCTCTGGGCCGGCGGTGGCTTCCGCCGGCCCGGAGGATGCGGAAAAACCGCTATCGTAATAGGGCCCATAGTTATTAACTACTATGAATGGAATGTGGTGGGTGCCTTAGTGTACAGTGGCAAAAATATACTCTAAAACGAGCTGAATTTTTATCTTGAAAAAGTTTTGCTTCCCAGATGATGCCAGTTTATGTTTACATCACAAAGCAACAGTTATTTCAGTAAGGTGCTCATAGGCCTCCAACGCGAGTTGCGCGGAGCGATATGACAGACTCAGGGCTTTAAATGGTCTGGCACTGTCAGCTACTGAGTACCTGCACTTTTTTTTATTTGAGAGGGGTACAATACATTTAATTTGAGAGTACCGACACTTCTCAGAAGTATGCAGGCTGGTATGAGCATTAGATTCCATGGAATTGGGAATTCCATGAGGTATTCTTCCTGGGAAACCAGTTCCACACGGCTATTCCCCATCCCATGGAAATTAACTCATAATAGGAATAGTCAGGTGCGGAAATATCGTCTCGGATCACTAATTGATGCCACATGGTATCACTGCAATTAACTACGCCTAACTTGTGATGGGGCCATCCTCTAGGAGAGAACAATAAATCATGCATCTTTTTAACGGCCCAATGTCACCTGGTCCTAATGAGATGCCTATATAATAGATGTGCAATGTAAACTATTGCTCTGGAGGATTGGTCCTCAATTGGAGAAGGTACTTCCAGATGCCGGGTGGTTTGAACACAATATAAACCCAACATTGAGCTCCAGGAGGGCAGACCTATGCCCGATAGACTACTATGTAAACAAGTTCAATTTGCATTCAGCGAACGCAATTTATGATATGTGCAAATCCTGAAAAAAGGCTTGGATCCGGGCCTCCTGGGCCTAGACTGAACACCATGTTCTAAAACATAGATTAAAAGAGGAACACCTTTTATTAAAATTACTGTATGTATTTGGCTATGTGTTCTGCTACGAGTAATATTCTGTATGTATTACACATTCTATTTTACTCTGGATGGTGACAGTGTTATTGCGTGTGCTTCAGTGTAATTCATATTGGTCAATAAAAATTAAAAGCATGCATTGAACATAGGTAGATTTCTGTCCTAAGAACACATTCTACTTTTAAACACATTCAGATCCATTTTGTAGCAAACCCTATGTATAGTAAAATGTCTAAAATGCAAGCTATCATTTACACAGTTTGTGCTGTATAGTTTCCCTCTTGTAACAAACCCTATGTGCACTAAAATGCCAAAAATGCAGGATTTTATTTCCACAGTTGTGCTGTATAATTTCCTCTCTGTGCACACAATCTCCCCCCATAATTAGCATTTTCTTGCTGTATAATTTAGTAAATCCGTGCAGATATCCACTGCAGGGAAAAAATAGCACATACATATTTGGCAGGGGCGAGAATGAAAGGTTGCTTGGCGCCTTAACATTTTAAATTTGGTATATTTTCCACATTGTTTTCATTTGTGTAAATTAATGTTGCTCTAGTTTTATTTTTTTTAATAAAACAGTTTTGTATTGAATATAGTTGATTTTTTTGGCACATGAACACCCAGTTTTTTGACTTCCGACTACAAATAGATGCTGAGCCTGTGTGTGGGTGCATTCTTTCATTCTCACTCTCAACTCGCAGCTGTTAAACATTCTCACTGGTAGTTTCTCATCTCCCGCAATGTTCTTTTATTAGTCTTCGATATCACAGTTCAGCTTTTGCAGTTTATTTATAGGCGCCATCTCTGTTTCTTGCAAGCGGTCTTCGTGAATAAATATCGTCTGCAGAGGATGGAAATGGAGAATCCATTCAGAGGAAGACTTGGGTCTCATTATAAATTGTGCGTTTGCTCCATTCCGTGTGTAAATCCCTCCGTTTACACACTGGCCAGAATTACGAGTTTGGGGGCATATTATCAAGGACAGGCGATACATTATCGCCGCTTTTATCGGCAGGAAACTGCCGATAAATCGGCGATAATGGCCTTGATAATATGCTCTATGAATTCCAATCGAAGCCCATGTTAGATGTGAACACATCTAACATGGGGTTCGATTGGAATTCATAGAGCTTATTATCAAGGCCATTATCGCCGCTTTATCGGCAGTTTCCTGCCGATAAAAGCAGCGATAATGTATCGCCTGTCCTTGATATTATGCCCCTTGGTTTTATTTAAAGCATCCGATAATTATCAGATGCGTTAAATAACCCAACCTGCCTTAAAATTCAACAGGGGAAATGTGTAGGATACTTACCAAACCATGCAGATTTTTGTGCTTTGGGCCTGTTTACAATTAAAGGTGTTATTTAATGTATCGGGTAGATACCCTAGGGTTTGTTATTTATCGGGTGGAATAAATTGCACCTAATACGAGGCATTTGGAGAATAATATGTGGATTTTGGTGTTTAATACATCAGAATCCACCTTGGATGGTAAATGCCGCATACATTTACCCTGTTATAGTTCAGCAAGTTTGACCTGTCTAAATTTAACAAATGTTGGGTTATTTTATGCATCTGATAACTATCAGATGTGTTAACTTAAACCAAACTCGTAGTTCCATCCCATTAAGAAACAGTTTCTTTTGTTAGGTCCGAAATTGACCACCAAACTTGTAAACAGGGCCTAAAACACCAAAATCTGCATGCTATTCCCCAATAACTCTGTTGGAAAATGAGTCTTTAATTGTGTGGCCTGCACAAGTAATGGGTCTACATTTGTCCTCCACTGGGAACCAAACACCCCATTATGAAGCTTAAATCTCATAGAGTAGCATTTCAGAGCAGCCCAAGGCCTACTCTAGGGAGGTAGTGCGGGTTAGTAATCACCCTTCACTGATAAACAACAATAACAATAAATAACTGTCCGGTCTCATCTTTATTTTAGAAAACGTAAAAGTACATTTATTACACACACACCACTCAATACTATGCAACAATTTACAAATATACACAAGCTGATGGAATTACTTTTGGATGACATTGCATAAACATTCCTACCGCTTTCTAACCCCATCGCCACGATGCTAACCCCATCGCCGCGGTGCTGATGACGAGCTCGGCTCGTCATGCAGCACGATGGCGCTGTGCTGATGAAGAGCTGAGCTCGTCATGGCCCCGCCCGCTCAATGGAACGCCCAGCACAGTGGGGCAATTATCCCCACGTGGGCGTTCCGTGGAGGCCATGACGAGCTCAGCTCGTCATCAGCACAGCGCCACAGTGCTGCATGACGAGCTGAGCTCGTCATCAGCATGAAAGAAGCTAAAGAGGTGGGTTTAGTAGCACAATTCACATTTGTAAATTTTACTTAGTCCCTACATGCCATAAGTTGGAAATAACTTAGGATGAGGGCCCTTACTACTGGTACCAAGCTTGTGGATGCCCACCGCATCCTTTCAACAAGAATTTCATTATGGGAATAAATGCAATAATTACATATAAACATGACTGAGAGCACATACAACTGGCAATAAAGCATGAAACTTTAATCACAAGTCACTGTCAGTTCCATTATTCAATTAAGGCATCGGCGAGAGTAAGGGCCATATGTATCAAGCCGTTTTTGACTCGCAAAGGCCGAAATTCGCAGAATTTCGGCCTTTGCGACTCGCAAACGGCCGTTTTGCATGTTTTGGGATGTATGAAACATTCCCAAAATAAGGAATTGCAAAGTTGTGCGATTCCTTATTTTGCCATAGCATTTAGGGAATCGCAATTTTGCGATTCCTTAAATGCTATGTATGTTGCATTTTTGGCTAGCGAATTATGGTTAAGAATTCGCAAATTACCACCAACTTTTAGTTGATGGTAACTTGCGAATTCTTCAAAAAATGCATATTTTGGCATTTTTTAAGGTGGCATGTGATGCACACACATGCCCATAGGGCATGTATGTGCGCCATATGCACACACAAGTACATTTCAGGGGTGCAGCAGGGTGTCTTTGAGACACCCCTGCACCCTAGAAATAATTCTCAAATTGCGATTAGCAAATTGCGAATTCGCAATTTGAGAATTATTTTGCAATCATTCCTATGGGCCTCCTGGCCCATAGGAATGCATTGGAAATGATTCCTTAATTGCGAATTCGCAAAATGCGAATTCGCAAATAAGGAAGATTAAGGAATCGCAAAAAAATAGCGATTTTTTTCATACATACCATTTTGCAATTCCTAAATAGCGATTCCTTAAAAATCGCTATTTAGGAATTGCAAAATGGTTTGTTGATACATATGGCCCTAAATGTCCACGCATGTCTGGGACTGAGGTGCACTCATCATAACTGATAGCATGAATCATGCAATTCACTCAATGCCCCTAAAGAGCATCTGCATTTATTACATTCTATGCAATTATAATAACACCCCTAAAGGATGCTTGCAATGTTGAGAAATCGCATTCAAAACATATTGCATGTGAACCACTTTGATAAATGCACACCTGTGGAGTATAACGGAGTGTTCCTACCGCCAAACAGTAAAGCATACTGACTATCGCTTCATCTGTTCATCCACAATATAAGGCCCATTCTAGGTCACCACCTAACTCTGCATAGTTCCTACTTTGCCAGGCTGCCTGTACACAGCTCCTGGGCCGCGCACAATAGGAATATCCCTGCGCAGCCCTTACATGTGTGCACACATGTATGCACACATGTCCACATATAACCAGCCCAATGCCCCTTACCATGCCTGCATCGCAGCGGCCTTGTCTCATAAGGTGGACACTGGCGGAAGACATGCGCAGTCTACTTTACCATGAATTTACCGTGGGTGAGTTCAAGGTTATGAGCCTCTCCCACAGTCAAAGGTAAAAAATAAGGTCAGAACCACCTTCTAACAAACTCGTAATAGGTGCTATTTATCTCACTTAATAAATACCGAACTCCAGGGTATTGTTATTTACCAGGTAGGATAAAGTGCACCTTTACTTGTAATCAGACCGTAAAAGTGGAAAAACGAGATTATGAAATAAAAATAGAACCGGTCATGGAGACAGAAAGTAAACAGAGAAAATAGAGAAACAGCCAAATCTGTGGGAGGGAAAACCAAAGAAGTGGGAGAGAGATGAGAGTGAGAACAATGCGGGAAGGGAGAGCAGGAGAGAACGAGAGAAAGGAAAGAGAACTGACACAGTGGAAAAAGCGGTGATAGAGAGGAAAGAACCGGGGGGAAAAAGTACAGAAGGATGGGAGGGAAAGTGAAGGAAGGAAAGGCAGGAAAGGAAAAATAAATTCCTGGGTTAAGAATAAGAGGAGAGGAGAAAGTGGGAGATTAAGAAGGGAATTGCTGGCAGCATGGACAATGAGGTGGAAAACAAGGAAAGAGAAATAGTACAAAGTACATAGGTTGGGCAGAGTAAAGAGGGAACAGGCTGAGTGGTATAGTGAAGGAGGCAGAGAACAAATACAATTATATTATGCAATGAGGAGAAATAAAAATGAAAGGAAGGGGACTTGGAAAAATAGAAAATGAAAGGTAGTGGATACGCCCCTATTATGAGGAGCCAGGTATTCTCTTTTTGACTGAGAAATCATTTTTTCATATAAAATTGAATTGCAAGTTGATGCTGCCAGCCTCTGTTCAAAATTGTTTTTCACCATGATCCATACAATCATGCATGATCACTGTGGGGCTTACCTGTACAAGGATTTACACCCCAGAATATCGATGGCAAAAATATTGTGTGAACACAATATCGTGTCAAACATATCTAGGACCAAAATATAGAGAAAACAAGCATAAATAGGTAAATCTAAGTTTACTATTCTTAACTCCACATCCATATATCACCAAGGTACAAATATGTTGAGTTTCGTATAGTAAAACTTTTCTTACCAATAGAAACATACCTTTAGGATATTTTTGTTCTTAATATTCTTTGCACAATATTTTGTCCACATGTGATTTTTAACATGATATTTTGGCTAAACACCCAGAGAGAGGATGCGAGATCGTGGAGGGTCACCCACAGTGCGCCTTCTTTCCTAGAGGGCCTGCTGCCCTCTCTATCCAAGCAGTGTGAGGCTTGGTGTGAGGCTTGAGGTGATGGCTGGATTATCCTAGTGAATGGGCAGGCTATTTACCTGACTTCTTTAGGTGAAGATGCTGCAAGCCTCCACTGTTCAAAAGGTTCTGCCATTCTTCCTTAACTAATGTTAACACTTCAGCCTGTGCAGATTAGGAGTGAAAGGCGTATACATGTGACGTGCATGCCGCAGATTGAGTTTGGAGCCTGTGTGTATGTCTTTCTTAGTGCAGGGGATAGCTCATTTTGGCTTCTATGTTTGGATATGGAAACATAAATTGGAGAAGGGCTTTGTGCAAGATTACTAAATTGTCCTCTGACCAGAGAGCCTGCACATCTGTGTTCCTTTTCTTCATATGTTACTGTAAAGGGGTTACAGTGATTTGTGAGTGGAGATGTAAAATATCTATGGAGGTAGTTTGCCTGTACTTTCCCTGCCTGAGCACTTTTTGCTTAAACCACTCTTCTTGCCTCACAAAGGATTTGGCCTTCTGTCGGAGCCAGTGGGGGCCACCATTTACAAAGGGTGGTGGGGTGGGTATGCTGCCCACCGCAGCATATCTCACACAGCTTGGGTGGTTTTAAGGGGAGATATGGAAAACTGTGTGCAAAAGTTTGATGTAGAAAGTGAAATGGGAGAAAGAGATAGCGAGAAAGAGAGATCAGAGATATAGGTACATGTAGGTAATGCAGGAAAGAGAGGGCAGACTGGAAGAAAGTGAGAGGTCAGACAAGACTGATGGAAGAAAATAGGAGAGAGAATGATAGGGAGAGAGCGAGAGAGGGGTAAAACAGAAAGAATTAGACAGAATGAGTGAGAGAGATAGGAAAATGCAATACATCAGGAATTGGTAGATACAAATTAAAGGATGGAGTGAAGGAGGAAAAGTTGGAGGGGAAGGATGAAATATATGATCGTAGGTTGTGGCTCAGTAATATTTGCATGCTCTGGGACCCCTAAAATGGTTGTGGTACTGGGCAAGAAAAAGAGGAAGCTGAGCTATGGATTGTGGATAAGGGAAAAAAAAACTAACAGGACAGACGAAATTAAGGGATTACACAGGGGAACATGGAAAGGAAGCAGGAGGGACATTCGGAAATATAGATAGGTAAAGATACGTTCTGAACACCATTCCAGAAAAGGGGGCTAGAGGAAATAAGAGAGAATAGAAGTGATTGAATGGATGAAAAGAGACAAGGAAAGAGGATGGGAGTGGGGCGACAGCAGAGGTGAGGAAAATACAACAAAGAGAGAATGAGAAAGAAGAGAGATAAACAGAGAAGGAAAAACAGAGAGTAACAGAAATCAACATACTGGCAAGCAGGGCGTGAGTTTTAATATCAACCTCCAAGTTGTCCATATAATTCAATATGAGATTACGGTTTCCAAAAAAGCCACACATCTGGCTTGTGGGAAGCGATAAAAGAGACTGACGAGGTACATAGACAAGAAAAATCTAAGGGTCAGATGTAGGTCGCCCAATAACGGTCGGTATCGGCCGAAATTACCAAATTTCGGCCGTTACCGACCGGTATTTGGCTTTTGAGATGTAGGTTTCATGATTCCTGGATTCGGTATTTTACTGAATCAGTAATTTAAGGTATCAGTAAATTACCGAATTCTTAACATACCGATTCGATAAATTACCGAATCCGTAATGAAGGGAGCACTCAAGTTAGTGCATTCCTGAGTTAAGGATTCGTTATTTACCACCAACTACAAGTTGGTGGTAAATATCGAAAACCTTTGAAAAAGCAATTATTTTGCTTTTACCACAGTGCGATGTGGCAGACATACATGCCCTTAGGGCATGTATGTGTACCACATGTGCACCCATGCACTATTCAGGGGTGCAACAGGGTGTCAATTTGACACCCTGCCACCCTTGAAAATGTTCCCCCTATTACCGATTCGGAATTTAGCGAATCGGTAATACTGAATGGCTTCCCAATCATTCCTATGGGCCTCCATGCCCATAGGAATGAATGGGAATTACCTAATCGGTAAATACCGATTCTTAATTACCGAATCCTACCGATTCGGTAAAATTTACCGAATAATTATCTACATCCCATTTACCTATTCTTAAACACCGAATCGGTAAAATTCGGTATTTAGGAATAGGTAAATTGAGATTACCTACATATGGCCACAAGTGTTGCAAAGTCATCCTGTGCCCTGGGCACCCCCCAACTTTTTGCTCTCTAGTAACTGACTCTGCTCAATCAGGCCCACTTAGAATACAGTGAAAAACCTACACACACTAGGCTACACTAAGGGTTAGGGTACCCCTAGGATTGGCATGACCTCCTCTATAAGGCCCTAGTACATAATAGGACAGGGAGATTGAAAGTTTGAAACTACCTTTAGGTCCCTAGTATATAATAGGGCAGGGCAGGTTAGAGGTCACCAGCTTTTTCAGCATATGTGAGCACTGATGGAGCCTGGGGTCAGTTTAAAAGCAGCATTTCACTTACCACATTATGATAAAGTGCTTCACAAAATTGACTTTTGTACTAGGAGCACTGTGAGAGGCTCTGCAATATTTTGACATATTCAAAACCCCTAAAGTTACCCTAAGTGTTCCTGGGGTGGGAGTCCTGTAGATATAGGCAGGGTTCTTATAAAATATGTTTTTATAAACCCTGATGTCCGACAATTGGCCCAAGTCATTTTCTTGTTGCAAATCCCCTGACACATAGAGTGGCAAGAAGTTATTAACTAATAATTACCACTAGGAAAATCATAACAATAGCATTTAAGGACTTCCTAAAATGGTATTGATAAATCCAACAATATGGTATTGTTGAATTTCTTCTAAAATGTACAGACAAGAAGTTATAAGACTTTCTTGTCTGTAAGCCAAAATTCAGCCTTCAAGTGGTCTGTCTTGATTGGTCAGAGGGAAGTGGATTAGTGAGACTCGTTAGATGAGATGATAAAGAACCCCTGGGGTTAGCCAGCTCTTCTGCAGAGCAGGCTTCTGCTACACAGAAATGCCAGAGCAGGGAGAGGTGTCATAAACAATATTCTTCAATGGAAGGAGGAGATTGGCAGAAGTCACCAGTTTCCTTTACAACTCTCCTCTTTCACCCAGCCAGATGCTAGGCTTACAGAAGGAATGAGCAGATGCAAGTGGGAAGAGACTATGGAGATTAGCTATCCTGGTGGTGTGTTTAGTCAGCTCTTCTCTCCCTGCTGAAAATTCTGGCATATTGAATTTTGGAGAAATAGTGCTTTCTGGGAGATCATTGTGCCAGACTGTGGAGGACGTGGTCATGCTCTGGGGTGTTGCCCTGCACCTCACTGGACAGGAGAGTCCTCCTGCTTCAGCCCAGAGAACATTGAATAAGTGTCTGGGAGGGGCAGTGCCTCTCAGATCTGCTGCTTGAACCTTAAGAAAGAAGAAGGGTCCATACTGGAAGTTTGATTCTTGCACCAATCAGGCCCTGCACTCTGACTGACTACGCCTTCTGGACAATCTGAAACTACAGCCCTCTGGATCACACCTGCTTCAAAATTACTATAGAGTGGACTCCCTGCAAGCTACAGGTTAACAGAGCTCACCTGGACCATCACCACAAAGAATCCTCCGCCTGGAGTACTACTAGTGGATTTGTAATGGGTTTAAACCGGTGGGTTGTGGGAACTGAAGTCCCAAACGTTCAAGGACCATCTTGGAGATTCCAGACCCTTGGATTGTCTTTTGGATGCTTTCGACCCACAAGAGGAACTTCAGAAAGGAGTTCCTCACTAAATCCAGCCTGCTGGGGAAGGCTGCATGACGTCTGGTGAGAAATCCTCCGGAAAAGTTGCTAATTGTGAATTTGTCCCTGTCAGAGGCAACCAAATGTCCAAAAGTGGTACTTTTGGTTTCTAAGCACTAGAAAGTGTTTAATATTTAATTAGTCATATTGCTGGTTCCCTATTGTGGTTTTTTTCATTTTGGTGTCCTTTTAAAGATAAAAAATATGTGATGTTTTTAAATGCTTTACATACTTGTCAAGACAAGTTACAAAGGTTTGAGCATGGGATTACTTTTCTAAGAGCTATTATGAGCCCTATATTGTGTTAATGGTATTATTGCCAGTGGTAAATGCATATTTGCCACTACTAATAATCCATTTTCCAACACTAGCTTAATGTGTAGAGTCCAAATTCTCTAATCCTAAACTCTTGAGGCCATTTAATCAACTCCATTCTATCTACACAGTACTTTAGGAGTCCCATTACAGAGCTAATTTCATAGAGACCCATTTCCTTTATAGTTTAAAATCAAATGTAGAGCGTGATAAATAACATTTAACTTACTGCTCTGTTGACGTTTTCTCACTTTAAATTGATCATCCTCCAATACCACCACTAATTCTGCCTTTATTTTTATTGCTCACACTTTTTCTACTATTGCCACATCTACTCGTGCTGCTCCTACAACGTCCCCCAGTAGTAACAATGCTTCTTCCAATGTAGTGTATTCCATCCACCTCAAGGTAATTCAATACATAGCATTTTCTCTGTTCTGATGTGGGTTTGAGCTGCCTGCGCCTTCTTTGAACCTCAGTCCTCATTGTTTTCTGTAAACAAATCCCTCTTCTCTGTACTCTTCTAGTTGGTAGCATTAGCGAGGACAGGCACAGACCTTCTACCTAGGCACAGGTGAATATATTTAGCAAAAGCAAATCAGTGAAATCCCTTTTTTGCTTCAGTTGAAAAATTGGGTTACAGCACCCCACCAAAATCCGTGCCATTGTCAGATTAAAGAAACAGGCATATTTTGTTGTCCAAAAAAACAAATCCTCATTTGTTTGGGGTGCATACCTCTCTGGGTGAGAAAACACAGTCCAGGGAGGTGAGGGCAGTTCACAGCATTTCTGATGGCCTGACAGCAACCTATCAGAATAGGCATCATTAAACAGATATAGTTTCATTGGATTAACCGCCGGTCAATCACATTGCTGTTCTTTCAACTATCTCAGTGGCCACCATTTCAACCAATATGTATAGGGCCATGGTCTTGGTGTTATAACTTGTGTATTTTACTATGCATGTTCCCTGATGCTCTGGTTTCTTGTCATAATCTACATTGTATTTCTTTTCAATTCAATTCCATTTTATTATTAAGATTTGGATCTCTAATGAGGTCCACGGTAAAACAAGTTATACACATTCTAGTGATAAATATCAATGTAAAAAATATTACAGTTACATATTTAAATCCTTTACTGCCATCCGATTCATTGAAATAAATATGCATGTAATTCATTAATATTACAATTTCCATGAATGGACAATTCATGAAAGAATACATATTTCATGCAAAAATTCATACCACATGGCTACAAAGCTTGTGCAAATTGTTCTAAGGAAGTAACATCTATGGTACTATGAACAAGATTAGGATCTCTAAAGAGGATCATAACAAAATAAGACCGGATATTGTAATTTTATTCATGAGTAAATCGAGATAATAATATTTCACTTACATAATTAAGTTCTTTACCATTATCCAATTAATCGAAATATACACAATTTATTATTACAATTTCTAAAACTGGGCAATTCATGAAGGAGACAATTTGTACAAATAGAAATAGTTCAAAACCAATAGCAGTCATAGTAAGGTCTTTAAAGAGCCCCAAAATGTACATTCTTGCTAAAACTGTTACCCTGGGCTAGATAGTAGATAGGCATACATACAAAATTTCGTTTTAAATTACACTTATTCTAAAATGACAATATTCTGTGTAAAAAAATCCACTCCCCCTAGCAGCAAATGTTATCCGCAAAATTGTTCGAAAGAAGATAAAAAACACTGGCGGCCAATTGTTTAAAGTATAAGTTGCCTTAGGCTGGAAACAAGAACAGTATTTCAGTTCAAATTTCCTATAGCTCCGGCAACAAGTACCTCCTTTCTAAACTAGGATCAATATAAGTGATCTACAGAGCAGACCTGTAAGCTTGTTCCTCCCATATAACAATATACAAAGAGGGTCAAATTGGTCCAAGAACTCCTTAAAAATATAAATATACTAGCAGCCCGTCCCGACGTTGTCCGGGTATGAATTGCTGCCGGCCAGTAGTATATTGTTTTGTAGGATTTCGTTTTGATAGCATTTCTTATCTGTGACAGGCCTGTGAAATGCTGCGATTCACAGTGCACTGCTGATGCACTTAAGAGTGCTAGTTCAATAGTGTGTGAACTCGAGTTTCCCTACTTTATTTTTCCTTGCAATATTATATAGCGCGAACTCGACAACATGGCATGAGCACAATTTACATTACAGAAGAACACATTCATTTGTGGTAGGCACGGGGAGACAAAGCAATTTGCCTGGAATCACAGGATGTTGAGCTGATGCCGATATTCGAACGTAGCTCCCCAGCTCTTAAGTTCGCAATTCTAGAACTTGTGGTGGGAGGTGTGTCTAAAAGTGTATGTCGGTGCTGGCCATCAATGAGAGAGACCTGTGCATTTTTCAAATGGGTGGTGAAAAAATATGAGTATGTTGCTGGAGATGTGGGCCGCCGTGCCACCAATGTACTTACCGGGGGAGGGTAAACACCCATTTTTCCGCAACTTTCTTTCCGCATACCATCACTCCACATACTCTCATTACGAAAGTACCATGACTCCGCAATGCCATTATAACGCATGGCATTACATTTTATATGCTTTTACCACGCATACATTTACAACGAAATTCGTTGTAAATGCATGAATGGTAAAAGCATGTTTTTTTTAATGTTTGGATAAGGTAAGTATGGGTATCGAGGTATATGTTTTGGGGTACTGAGGTATATGTTTTGGGGTGTTTGGGTATTTTAAGGGTTCAGATATAGGTTTGGGTTATGGGGTACAGGGGTAGTTTTAGGGTTTAGGGATAGGTATGGGTTTTGGGGTACAGGGGTATTTTTAGGGTTCAGGGCTAGGTTTGGGTTTTGGGGTATAGGGGTATTTTTAGGGTTCAGGGGTAGGTTTGGGTTTTTGGGGTACAGGGGTATTTTAAGGGTTCAGGGCTAAGTTTGGGTTTTGGGGTACAGGGGTATTTGTAGGGTTCAGGGCTAGTTTGGGGTTTTGGGGTACAGGGGTATTTTAGGGTTCAGGGGTAGGTTTGGGTTTTGGGGTACAGGGTTATTTTTAGGGTTCAGGGCTAGGTTTGGGTTTTGGGGTACAGGGGTATTTTTAGGGTTCAGGGGTAGGTTTGGGTTTTGGAGTACAGGGGTATTTTAAGGGTTCAGGGCTAGGTTTGGGTTTTGGGGTACAGGGGTATTTTAGGGTTCAGGGGTAGGTTTGGGTACAGTGGTATTTTTAGGGTTCAGGGCTAGGTTTGGGTTTTGGGGTACAGGGGTATTTTTAGGGTTCAGGGGTAGGTTTGGGTTTTGAGGTACAGGGGTATTTATAGGGCTCAGGGCTAGGTTTGGGTTTTGGGGTACAGGGGTATTTTTAGGGTTTAGGGATAGGTTTGGGTTTTGGGGTACAGGGTATATTTATAGGGTTAAGATGGGTTAGTGTTTAAGGGTGTTGGGGTATTTTAAGGAGTAAGGGTGGGTTATGATTATGGGGTGCAGCGTTATTTAAAGGGGGCAGGGTGGGATTAGCACATGATATGAGACATGGCATGAAGGGCGGAACGTACCACACGCCCCCAGCGTTTGTTACGCCCCCAGCACACGCCCACAGTACAACGCAGACACGCCCACAAGGGACTAGTTTGCTGGCACGGTTCTTTCACGTTTTAAATGTATATGGTGGGCGTCTGCATAGCCTATGTCCTTCTGCTGCAACTGCCCTTTCCAACGCTGTATTGGGTGTTGTGATTGGTGCTGTAGTTACAGAGATTACCTGCCTCAAAGGTTTGGGCTCTCTCTTTATTATATTAGTATGGATTTGTGCATATTATTTCATTCTTTGAATTATAAACTCATGTGCTGCTGCTACGGTTTTAATATTGTTCTGTAAAAACACTGGCCATAGCAGCCGAAGACGATGAGATAACAAGGCTGGGCTAACGAACAAAACATGATTAAGGTTTTTAATTCCCAAATTACACATATTGCAATATTTCACTGGTTTGGTGGGGCTAGACCAATTTGCCGTTAGATGATTTAGCTGAAGCAAATTCCAGGCTAAGAAGTTCTGGGCAACTTTTAGATTACTTGATGCAGATATCACATCCAGCCTTTTTCATCTTCCAACAGTACTCAAGATCTTTCTGGAAGCTAATAATACAAGTAGTACTTTTTAAGAAACGTTTGAATTTCAAAATCGGGAAAGAAAACACAAATATCCTGTGTGTCAAAATGATTCAACACAAGAATAAAGTCATGTGAGAAAGAGTATTTATCTGTCTTTGAACACAAAAAAATCCTGGGGCCTCATTTATGAGGCCTTGCGTGAGTTTTGCGCTTCCGATGCGTCACTTTTTGTGACGCATCGGCGGCGTAAAACATGCCTCCTGATGCGCACTATTTACAAAGTGACGCATCTAAGCAGATGCGTCCTTGTGATACCAATGTGTCCATGGGTGGCGGAGCTGCGGCGCACAATAACTGGCGCATCCCTGGGGATGCGCCAGTTATTTTAAATCTGCCCCAATACATTTAGCCAACGAGGGAGCACTTACTGATTAGACAGTAGAAAGTACTCCAGTTGAGTAGAGGTATTGCACAAAAAGGTGGCATCTTCGTGGACAAACACGCAGGGCGGGATTGATTCTGCCCCCTGTTAGACTCGTTGTTTGTGCCCTTCTGCCCTCTGTTAGACTCGTTTATCCCTTGTTTTTCTGCCCTTCTACCCCCTGTTAGACTCGTTTTTTGTGCCCTTGTGCCCTCTGTTAGACTCATTTTTCCCTTGTTTTTCTTCCCTTCTGTCCTCTGTTAGACTCGTTTTTTGTGCCCTTCTGCCCTCTGTTATTCCCTTGTTTTTGTGCCCTTCTGCCCTCTGTTAGACTCGTTTTTTGTGCCCTTCTGCCCTCTGTTAGACTCGTTTTTGTGCCTTTCTGCCCAGTTAGACTCATTTTTTTGTGCCCTTCTGCCCTCTGTTAGACTCGTTTTTCCCTTGTTTTTCTGCCCTTCTGTCCTCTGTTAGACTGGTTTTTTGTGCCCTTCTGCCCTCTGTTAGACTCATTTTTCCCTTGTTTTTCTGCCTTTCTGTCCTTTGTTAGACAGCTTTTTGTGCCTTTCTGCCCTCTGCATCAGCACATCATCACTCAGCGCTACCCCAGCATCACTCAGCACCACCACATTATCACTCAGCACCACCACATTATCACTCAGCACCACCACAGCATCACTCAGCAACACCACAGCATCACTCAGCACCACCACAGCATCACTCAGCACCACCACAGCACTACTCAGCACCACCACAGCACCACTCAGTGCCACCACAGCATCACTCAGCACCACCACATTATCACTCAGTACCACCACAGCACCACTCAGCACCACCACAGCCTCACTCAGCACCACCACAGCATCACTCAGCACCACCACAGAATCACTCAGCACCACCACAGCACCACTCAGCACCACCACAGCATCACTGAGCACCACCACAGCACCACTCAGCACCACCACAGCACCACTCAGCGCCACCGCAGCACCACTCAGCGCCACCATAGCATCACTCAGCGCCACCACATTATCACTCAGAACCACCACAGCCCCACTCAGCACCACCACAGCATCACTCAGCACCACCACAGCATCACTCAGCACCACCACAGCACCAATCAGCGCCACCACAGCATTACTCAGCACCACCACAGCATCCCTCAGCACCACCACATTATCACTCAGCACCACCACAGCACCACTCAGCACCACCACAGCATCACTCAGCACCACCACAGCATCACTCAGCACCACCACAGCACCACTCAGCACCACCCCAGCATCACTCAGCACCATCCCAGTATCACTCAGCACCACCACAGCACCACTCAGCATCACCACAGCACCACTCAGCACCACCACAGCACCACTCAGCGCCACCCCAGCATCAATCTGCGCAACCATTCAACAACAACTGGTTCAAATATGTTCTCTCAATGTTTCAAACTTTATTACAAATGTCACAAAAAGATGTTAATATTTCACTTCTGTTCTTGGATTTTTGTCACAATAAAATACACTGAACATAATCTTCACAAAAGTTATTTACAAAAGTTTAAGCTATTGCCATTATAAATTAAAATCACTTTTATTTAAGTATTAATTATTCAAAAAAAATTAAAAGCCATTGTAATTTGTAATATCAATACAGCTAAGTCACGTAAATACAAAACATGTTGCATTACAAATGCTATAGGTGTCACATTTGTGAAAGTTATAACTATTGGCATTGTAAATGACAAAGCTATTAATTTAGCTATTTTCAAAACCAACACATAAATAAAAAAAATTGTCATTTACAAGACCAATAGCTCAAACTTTCCTAATGCGAGACCTATTGCATTGCAAATGCTTGTTTTTATATCTGTCAGTGCTTCCTGTTGAGGTTTAATTTTCGTGACAGGCGCCTCATTGCCTACTTGTAACTATTCTCTGACCCTGCTTCAAGGGTCAGAGCAGGGTCAGAGAATAGTTGCAAGTAGGCAACGAGGTGCCAGGAAGCACTTACAGGCTTACAACAGCAGGTGCCCAAGTTGAAGTTAATTTCTTTGTAACCCTTTTGTAAAAGGTTACAAAAAATTAGCTTCAACTTTTGTTGCTTGGCTGAAAAATCGTCCCCGCTGATTCGCGGATATTACCGCGATTTCGCGAGATTCCCGGATTGCGAAATCGCAGAAAATCCGCAAATTCCGCGAGCGGAACTAATTTTCAGCCCATGCTTAGTCTGCATGAGATGTGTGTGCATTGTGGGGTGTGTGTGTGTGTGGAAGGGATATGTATATATATTGTCCCTTTCTATTTTGAACGGTGATGTAGGACTGTTTTGTTTCTTCTGTCCTTTATTTAGCAACATGTGATCCTAATGTAAATGTGTTGTTTTCATCTTGCATTCACAATATTTTTATGTGTTCTGTGAAGGGGGAAGATGTGTTATAACTTAGGTATTTTACTATGCATTATCCCTAGTACTCTCTCTTGTCCTTACTGCCCAGCCAGTATGAATGTGCTGTGTGGAATGGTGGAGTGCATGGTGATGCAATGCAATGCTTGGGGGCCTGTGAGGTGGACAGTGCCAGTTGGAGTATGGGGTGAGCAGCAAGGAGGCTGCTCTTGGTGGAGCTATCCTAAGGACTAAGCTAAGAACCTTCTATGAATATACTTATCTGCAATAAAGACCAATAAATCATCACCTATAACCTACACTTTGGCTACTGGACCTTTCACTATAACACTAAGCCTATCAGAACAGCCCTGGTGCAAACTACCAGCTATCTCCATGTTGGGTTGGTAATTTAACAGAGGTATTTTGCTGCTGTTCACCTTATTTAAAGTTTGCATGGATCACATGAAAATCGAAGTTTTGAACTGTGATTCACATGATTGTACCACAAAACAAGCTTTGGGGTCATGCAACTCTAATAAGGAACCTCAACCGTGACCCACAGAAACCTTTAGTTTTCTAATATTTCTAATAATACACACCCCTTTCAAGTTACTTGTCCTAACTAGCATCACTCCTGCTAATCCATTTCAGAGGATGATATAGGAATGAATCTACTCTTATTCCAGTACTTGGATACACTTACCTATTTACTCATACCCATGCGGGTGAGCTCAGCAAAGTTCTACTAATATATTCATAACTCACATGCAACACTCCTTGTTTTCCTATTACTGGATTGTGCATGTATCTCTTCATACATTAAGCTCTGTCAAAGTGACACAGTTGATGAAGCTGTTTGGCTGAAATCCATGCTTTGCTGGAATCGAACTCGTACATGAGCTTACTTTAGGCAAACAAGTTCTCGGATGCTATCTTTTTCTGTGACATTTCATTGCATCATGTGAATTGGCTTGTATTTCAATGTCTTGCTGGAGGAAAAAAATATTTGTACCGCGCTGAGAAAGACAATGACTTTCACATTCTGTTTGGAACAAAGTGTATTCATTTAAGGTCAAACCTAGCTGCCCCATGGACACCATATACTATGTAACAGATTAAACCCAGTAAAAATTATGAGAGAGGCCCATGAACCAAAGGGACATGGCTCAACAAGACTAAAAAAGGATTAACATTCCTTTTGGTGTTTTAATCATACACTCCTTTTGAAACCCTCATAAACTCATGTTACAAACATACCAAAGCCCCACAGGTCTATAGTTATAGTGCCACAAATACTCAAATGGTGTGAAAATATATCATGTATTTATTAAAAACAAAGGAGTTTAAAAATTATTTTATACAAACATTAAATCATAAGTTAAAACATTGTTCCATGCATAAAAAGCTGTTTCATGCCTATAACATTTTCACTGTGCAATACAAGATTATGCCAAAATAAAAATATAAAAATTATTTACTCAGCCATGCTCAAATGAGCCTTGGTCCTGCTGCAATAGTGAAGTACCACATCGGTACAATCAATAGCTTCTAATATCTGAGGGCTGATCTTGGAAGAGGACGATTATTGGGAAATCCCCCGGGTGGTGGGTCCACCGCCAAAATCCTGGGCGCCCTTGAATGTACAATTACTTTCCCTGACTTTAGCCCATTCAATTAGGGCGTGCAATGGTCGGGTATCCCCAGATATCCCAGCCAGGTGCACCTATAACAAGCCTGGACAGAAGGCGCGCCTGGACTATATTTTTGTAGAGACCAAGGCATGGGCCAGGTTCAAAGAGTTTAGGGTGGAAGAGCGAGGTGATAGTGACCATAACGCTTTAATATTACTTTTTAATTTCCCTACTACTGCTATTTCTAGCCCCCAATTAGAGAGTGGACTGGACGATCGAACAAACCTATCTAGTAATAGAAGAAGGATTAGATGGGATAAAGCAGTAACCCGCCCAGAGTTGTTGGCTGAGATTTATGGCCATATAGTTACGGCATTGGAAGCTGCTGGTGCCTTGCTTTCCAGGGGCAGTTCCCCTTCCTTGTTTGCTGAACTGGGGGCACTGTATCAGGCTTTGACATCTAACCTTGCAGGGATTTTTAACCCCATAGGAGGAGGGACTAAGCCAGGTAGAAAACCCTCCTGGTATAACCAGGCGTGCAGGAAGGCGAAAACTGAACTTATTCATGCTCTGAAGCATAACCAAAACAAGGACCAAATCAAAACAAAAAGGGCCTTATATCGCCATCTTATTCACCACGCAAAAAAAGAGTGGGAGGTGGACCACTGGGCGAAATTGGTTGTATCGCTGGCAACGAAAGATGCTCGTAACTTGCTCGCAAATTGTAAACACAGGATCAGCCGATCCTGTGGCGGCTGTGGCACCCAACATCGCCGCGGAGGTCTGGGAAGAGCATTATGGAAACCTTTACCAGGGAGATAATGCCTGTGATAACCCTGAGTGGCAGGTACTTGTCCCCCCTCACCAAAGTAGTACTAGAGGTGGCGAATTTTCCGTTGGGGAGGTGGAGATGGCGGTTCTAAGTCTACCGTCAGGGAAAGCCCCGGGGCTGGATAGAGTTCCTGGCGACCTTCTAAAACATGAACCCGGGGTGTGGGCACCTTATCTAGCATCTGTTTTTAATGCAATATGGGGAGGCATGTATGTGCCTGATACTTGGCTGGGGGCAGAGATCGTCCCTATTTTTAAAAAGGGATCGCCTCTGCTCCCAGTCAACTATAGGCCAATTAGTCTTATCGACGTGCCTCAAAAACGTTTTGCTAGGCTAATTCTAAATCACATATTAGATTGGACCGAGGAACATTCCATTCTGAGCCCCTATCAAGCCGGCTTCAGGAAGAATGTGTCCACAACAGATCAAATTTTCCGCTTGAATATGCTCTACTGGAAGGTTGTGAAGGCTGGTGGAGGTTCACTCTATACAGTCTTTGTAGATCTTCGCGCAGCTTTCGACTTAGTCCCACGCCGGAAGCTGTGGACTGTATTAGGTGAACTAGGGATCCCGCCTTCACTTTTGAACATCTTGATCCGCCTCCATGCAGGAAACTATGCCCAGGTCAGATCTGGTAGTGCTGGGTCTCTAACAGCTCGATTCCCCGTTGGCAGGGGGGTAAGACAGGGTTGTGTCTTGGCACCGACCCTGTTCTGCCTCTACGTCAACGGGGTAATCGCACATCTGGAGTCCGTAGCAGATACCGATGCCCCAAAGCTAGCAGGGTCCAGGATTCCCGCAATTATGTTCGCGGACGATACCCTGCTATTATCAAAAACGCCGATGGGTATTCAGCGAGTCCTGGACGGGTTTGTTTCCTTCTGTCAGGACCGGGGTCTTGAAATCAACACCACAAAAACTAAATTTATGATTTTTAACCCGCCAGCTAAAACCCGTCCAAACCCTGTCATAGAGGGAGTACGGCTTGAAAGGGTCTACACCTTTGACTATCTCGGCCCGACCCTCAATGAATCATTTAACTGGGTCCATCACCAAGTAATATCACAACTTAAGCTGACCCAAATAGCCGGGGGCATTTTGAAACTGTTGAATAAATCATCAATTAAGCCGCTTGGCCCCCCTCTTGAAATATATAAACTGAGAGCACGTGGGGCTGTGACCTATGGGGCGGAGCTGTGGGGATTCAAGGTTGCCCCAGGAATTGCAATTGCGGAAAACAGATTCCTTAGGCAGCTGGTAGCTCTACCTCCAAGCACGCCCTTGGTCCCACTGAGACTTGACTTGGGCTTACGGCCAATAGAAGAAGAGTTGGCCCTAAGACCATTAACTTTTTGGAGGCGGCTCTGGGCCTCTCCGGAGTTGAGTCTATACAGGGGAGAGTTAACTGAGATTTTGCAATTAACTAATGCTGCTAAATTACCCTGGCATAAGCATGTTAGAGGGGAACTCGAGAACCTAGGCCTTGAGGCAAAGTGGTCTGACCCAGAGCAAGCATGTGCAGGGATTTCGAGATTGCAGCTGGTCCAGCTGTTCCGGGAAAATAAAAGGGCGCGTTTACTGTCTAACACCCAAACGGGAACACTTACAGCCACGTTTTTAGCAATAAAGGACTGCTATTTTTACGAGCAAGTTTTGGATGACATGAGCCCCGCTTCGGCGAGGAAGCTTTTCCTACAATGGCGGCACGGCTCTCTTCCCATTAGAGCGCTGACTTCAAAGTGGAGCACTTCATCCCCTGGGAATTGCCCAGGTTGTACTGCCAATTTAGAAAGTGAGGTCCATGTTGTCTTTTTTTGCCCTGCTTATGCTAATCTAAGGAGGAAGTGGGTTGCCCCATTATGTAAAAACCTGGGGTTAACTCACTGTGCCCAAGCATACAGGATTCTTAAATCCGATCTCTCGTCGGTTGTGGTCTTTGCTGTAACTAAGTAAATAGCAGCAATGTGGAACAGGAGGAGATCACTCTTGGTTACCCTCTGAGATTTGAATTGCTGCTACTTGACTGGACCATTGGGGGTTGCCCCCTCCTATCTCTGCTGGGGTACGAGAGACTATGTATCATGCACTTTCCATTGTCTAATGTACATGGATTTGTCAAATTGTTTTAACTTTTTATCCTTGTTTTAACTATTTTAGATGTAATAATTGTTTGAATATTCTTCTTTTATGACAAACAATTGTCGAAATAAAGAAAGAATATCTGAGGGAAGTGGAAAATCAAGTAAAATTGCCTTAACACCTGTGGCCTTCCCCCATTGAGTGTGACAAGGTAATTTCTAGACATGGATGTCTCTAGTTGGCAGAGGTTTGCAACCTGTCAACTAGGGACCCTTATTCTAGTCTGGGTAAGGGAGTCACACAGCTAAGATAACCCCTGCTCACCTCATTATTATCTTGGCACAAGCAGTCAGGCTTATCTCAGAGGCAATGTGCAAAGCATTTGTACAAACACACACTAACCCACTGAAAAAACTACAAAATAAGTCCACACCAGTGTAGAAAAATAGCCAATATTTATCTGAAAAAACCCAAAACCAAAGCAATAAAGATCCAACATACAAAGGTAAAGATCTAACTTGTGAAGTTTAACAACAGTTCAGTTCATAGACATCTATGAATGCATCACTTATAGCACACAGTACCTGGGATGTGTCTAAATCAAAGACGAAAACAGTCGCTGGTGAGATGCCGGAAAAGCAAAGTGATGTGTCAGTCCCTTACTCCCAAAGGAGGTGATGCGTTGGTTCTTTACTGCGAGGGAAGGTGATGCATTGGTTCCTTACTGCCACAGGAGGTGATGCATCGGTCGCTTACTTTCAAGGGAAGTGATGCTTCAGTTCCCTACTGTGAAGAGAGGTGATGCATCTATATCTGGATGCACAGGCTTGGTTCCTTACTGCAGGGCAAAGTCAATGAAGCACTTGTTGCAAAGAAACCATGCGTCAAAAATCCAGACGTGTTGTTTTTATGCAGTGGCAGCAGAACAGGCACTATGTCGATTTCACAGTCATGTAGCAGGTGATGCGTCAATTTCTTCTGCCGCACAGCAGGGCCTGCACTAAAGTTGGAGCGTGCGCCAAGGACATTAGTGATGCGGTGCTTGGGACTTGGGTTGCGGTGATCTTTCAGCCACATGGAAGGTGTTGCATCAATTCTTTGATGGCACAGGGGCGATGCACTCGCTCTTTTGGAAAAACAGGTGCTGTGAGTCAATGTGTGGATATTTTTGGTTCTTAGCAGCCAAGCCACCCCCAAGGGTTCAGAAACTGGATTTGCCACCACTTGGCAGGTCAGAACTCCCAGCAGAGGAGTTCAGGTGCTGCATATGACGTCTTTTATGGCGCTGAGTTTTCTTAACAGGAGGCACGAAAATGGCTACTTTCTAAAAGTGGTATTTTCAAATACGCTATTTAAAAACCAAGGGCGATATGTATCAACATTCCATTTTGCGATTCCTAAATAGCGATTTTTAAGGAATCGCTATTTAGGAATCGCAAAATGGTATGTATGTAGAATTCAGCTTCTTTTTAGCGATTTCTTAATATTCCTTAATTGCGATTAGCAAATTGCTAATCGCAATTAAGGAATAATTTCCCATTCATTTCTATCGGCCAGGAGGCCCATAGGAATGAAGGGGAAATGTGCGATTAGCAATTAGCTAATCGCAAATGGAGAATATTTTCAAGGGTGAAGTTCACCCCTGAAAATGACATGTGTGCGCATATGGCGCACATACATGCCCTAAGGGCATGTTTGAGTGTCACATGGCACCTTTTGTTTTTAAATAAAATGCTTTTTAAAAGGAATTCGCAACTTACCACCAACTAATTTGCGATTCCTTAGGGACAATTAGCAATATTTTTTTGCATCATACATTGCATTTAAGGAATCGCAAAATAAGGAATAGCAATTTGTGCGATTCCTTATTTTGAACCACATTGATTTAATACATACCATATTAAGAATTCGCATTCGCAAAGGCCGAAATTCTGTGAATTTCAGCCTTTGCGAATGCGAATGTCAATGATACATATGCCCCCAAGTTTGCCAAAAGATGTATTTTTAAATTGTGAGTTTAGAGACCCCAAATTCCAAATGTCTATTTCATCCCAATTGGAAGTTACACTTGTAAAATGATGCAAGCCAGCTCCAATGATAACCTATGCGAGAGATAGTCCGTGCAATAGTGAATAACAAAATTAGCAGTATTTCACTATCAGGAAGTTTAAACACACCTATACATGTGCTATCTTTCAAGTACACTGTACCCTGCCCATGGGACTACCTTGGGCCTGTAGTGTAGTTCCTATTATCCCAATAGGCTCTGCGCATTGGAATAATATCTTCAATAGTATAGACCTAGGGCAGAGGTTAACTAGGTCTTCTACTGACGATATTAGACTTAAAGTTTTTGGTTTTACCAGCTAGCTCAGAGTTCACTAGAAACTTTCTCGAATAGACAAGGAGGAGTTTAACTTCCCTGGATAGACAAGAAGGGATTTAGTTTCTGACAACCATAGAACATGACAACTTTGCTCTCCCCCAATCAAGAGTGTATCTCTAGAGTCGTGTGAAAACAAAAGACAACTTATTTTACTCAGTCAGTACGTGCATTCTTAGTTTCACCAGTTTGTAGAGAAAAGGAAGAGACGGGCGTGTTCAATAAAAGATGGTATTTATTGATCAGTCTCTTTTCTCATACAAGAGAAATTAATCGATATTATTGCGATACTTATGGTTAAGTAAAGTGCATACAATAAAAGCAGAATTATAAAATAATACTGCAGAAGCATTGATATGGTTTCTAAGCCATATGATATTTAAAATCGATAAAATAGATATATACATATATACATTGACTAATCGTACTCAACTGGTGCTTCTAACCACGCCTACCCCAGTGTACCTGACCTAAGCCTAATACGTGAGCGGGAGTAGATAAGTAGCAGTTTAAGTTAAGTTTGTTTTGCCAAGTGACTGACTCAAGAATTCTCTGCAAGGGGTTGTTCAGTTCTGTACCTGAGATCTAGAATGGTTGAGGGCTGGTATCTCTCGTCTCTGGTCTTGATATTCCAGCTGCCTGCGAGGGCTGCTTGGAAGCGCCGGAGCTGGATTTCTCGGCAGGAGAAAACAGCGTCTCGTTCTCAGCGCGTCAGGAAGGCGGGGCAGCGCGTGTGGGCTTCGCTCTCTGCTGGGCTCCTCAGCACGTCTCGCTGCTCCGATCTCGTCACCACCGCGTGTGTTTGCTTAAGGAAATGTCGGTAATATTTATACCTGTAAGGTGTCGAGATTGACGTAAGGATGGACATGGATACATCAATAAGGATGTCATACGAACGGGCTTGTTCGCACATTCTTTTGCTGAAGTTCTCGGTGAAATCAAAACTATGGCCGCAGGGATTTTCCCAGGTTGTCATAGGTTTGATTTGTTTTGAGAACTCCGTATGCCTTATCAGGGGCTGGAGGAATAGTGCTTGTCTAATTAGATGGCATGCGTTATTACCTAATCAGATAACACGTTTCTGTGCCGTGGTGTGGCTTAATCAGATAACGGTTTTTTGCACCGTGGGTCGGCTGCTAGTTAAGTATTAACCAGAACAGGGTCAGGAATAGGGGAATCGATACAGAACCTATAGGAATACATCACACCCACTCCACGCTGACTATGTCCATATTTACAAGATCTAGGCATAGTAAATATACTAGTAGAGCATGTGTATACCGTACCACCCCAAAATACATCCATATGCATTTTGAAACATGAAATATACGAAAAGATATATATATACATTATATGCACTCAAGCAGTATATTATTGCTAAATAAATCACGCATATTCATACATCATTATTAATAAAATATGAAAATTACACATGAAATGGCTCTTAATACAGAAGAAAAAAAATGCGAGACCATTTCATCACAAAATAAAATATTTATGAACATGCCAGAGGGCAGCTAATGTCTCTAAAGTTCCTAAAATAGAAATATAGTTCTCTAAGAATAGTTTCTACTTTAAGCAGAAGATAAGTGTCCCGAAAAATTGTAAAATATTTTTGGGGCCGCTGAAAAATTATGTTCCGCTGTCCGTAAACTGGAGAAAATTGTTCATGATACTTTAGTATCAAAGTTGAAGGCCAAATTCAGGGTGTTGGGAACGCCTTGTGCTAGCTTGTTCAAAAGTCATTATTTCTGCTTTGGTGAGTACATCATATCATTTAGACTCTCGATAAAGCTGTCAACAGCTTCCTGTGAAAGTTCCATTAACTCGGAAAAAGATGTTACCATGCATTCGTGAGCATGATTGCCTTCATTGATGTTTGGATCAGCATAGCTGACAGAAGGTCGTACCTGATCGATGCTGCTTTCATCTTGAACCTCCCTACCCCGTAATCGTAGTGGTGAAGTCTCCACGAATGCCGTCATCAGGATTGGTAGCCGCTGGGGACAGCACAATGCATGAGCCGTAACCGGACCCAACAAAGTTTCTGCATCCATTGGCGCATCCGATTGTAGCGTCAGACAGGTGTCCAACACGCATTCTTCTCCGCATAGCAAGCACCTTAATACAGGTAAAACACAGCTTTGCCACATAGGTCTAAATGAAAGAAACCAAGTCATGTTCAGGTCTCTAAGCCGGGACAGTCCAAGGATTTTAGATATCCGGTCCCGGTATCCAATGGCTAGGATTGTTTCTTCCCTTGTCGCAGGTGTTTTGTCTGTGACACGGTTTGCCATAGCGAAATAACAGGATCAAAAATAGGATTCCTGCCACTAGTCCCAAAAGGAGAGGAAGTCCACCAAAGACGGAATGGACAAAGTCTGGAAAAATACCCAGAATGGCTTTAAATGGTGTTAGAGCCCCTGAAAACACTGTCTTAAATACATTTGAGACTCCACTGGTATCAGAAATATTTAAGATTTCGTTCAGGATTTCTGCGAAATGTATGGGGGAATTAGTCGATAACAATGAATGAATCTCTGCCGTTGTCCTTGCAACTTGGAGATCATACGTTTCTTTTGATGACGTGAGCCTGGTTGGCGTCTGAAGGAGCACAGTTTTCATTCTGCTTAAAGTATCAACTCTAATGGAAGAAATTTTCAAATTCGGCCATAACCTTGCCTCCCTGTCTGGCATTGCGCTGGGGAACAATACTCGTTCACAGCACATGACCTTCGCAGTCGTAGTTATGAGATAAGCTATTCCGGGCACCAAGCTACAACATCTGCGGTCTACAATTATAATGTAACTCCCGTTCGATAGTCTCCTAAAGAATGGTTCTATTTGTGTCGCAGGTGTGCCTAGCTGGTGACATGAAAGGTTATTTGAGGACCCTTCACAGTCTCCGTGTAAACTAATACCATTACACAGAAGTGTACCGCTTAGTGACATGGCACAATTATCGCCACTAAGAAACACTTTCCGGCCTTTATTACTGACACATGCATGTGAATAGGGCAAGTTCCATGTTGACTTAATGTACCCTTTACCCAATTTTTCGTACATGCCAGCCTGTATATATATTTGGCAGTATTGAAACCTGAAAGTAGATATTGGAATATTATTAATTCCATGTATTATCCACTCACTGACAGGTCGTTCTGACATTGTCAATGGTAATCTCTCGAGTTTCTCAATGCTCAGGATTGTATAATCAGCACCCTTCTGTGCCATACTGATTTGTTTATCAGTAAGGTTAAAGATATTGAACAGTGACGTTGTGTTGATTAAACGCCAAGGCACATAGCCTGAACGCAGATTTTGTAAAGTCCAGCCAAGTTGTACAATAGAACGCAATTGGGACTGACCGTGTTGTAATAACAGTAAGTCTTGCGATATTATGTCGATTGCTGAAGACACAATGCTGTCCAAAGAGTATATTCTGGAGGACAGAGTCATTAACCCATTGTCCACCACAGAAAGTGATTTTTCCAAATTAATACGGTCAATTTCCCGTATTTTCTCTGATGTTTCAATTTGAGTTATTTTCCAGGCTTCGTTATAAGCTGCATATACAGAGGCTGCTATGAAGCGTTTTTGACGCTGTTTGCGTGGTCCCATAATGAAATCACGCAAGTCAGCACCATCAGTAAGTAAAGTTAGGTGTTGCTTAATTTCAGACAGTGTGGATGTTTGTAGCCATTGAAGGCAGAGTTTGCCCACACTGTACGTGGTAATTATCCCTGGGTGTTGTCTTTGGGAATATCTAGGGTCTGGCCTGGTCAATTTGAACCCCTGGATTTTGTTCAGGAATCTGTCTTGACAGTTATTAGTATCTGTGGGCCAGATCAACCACTTTTTCCAATCTGGATGTGTTCTGTTTTGGCTTAATATATGGTTTACGTCTATCTCCTCATCTGTAGAGCTATTACTGTTCATTGTTGGCTTTGGAATAGACGGTTTGTTTAAATCTTTGATTTTGGCTAGGCCAAGACAGGTAGTCTGTTGAATAGTGTCATTCAAAAATATCATTTGTTCTGGGATCATGCAGGCTCTAAACAATGATTCTATACCTTGTACTTGCCATTCCTTTGTACCCCAAACACTTTTTACTTCAACATTTTTGTCCCAGTAATCAAAACCAAATGCACTCATTTGTTCAAAAAACGAGTCTGAATATATCAATTTAGTGTTTGTAAGCATGGTCTTTGTACCTGTCTTATTTGATAATTTGAAATAAAATGTTTCTGCATTACTTGTGTTGAACCCTGAAAAATATGAATATTTGTCATAAAAAGTTCTTGAGCTACCTTTTGGAGGGGTTGCAAAGTGTTCCCATTGATTATAATTTAAAACATTTCTAGGTTGTGCAGATTTATGCAGATAATGATTACTATAGTGATTGTAGCAGAACATTTTATCATAATTAGACGAACCCTGCAAATAATCATGTTTTGTAAATTTAGCAGACATCACTAGGTCAGACATCATATTATTAATGCTTTCAACGTCCCAATCATTAGCAACTGAGCTTGGTTTTACAAAGTCACTCAATGAGATCTTGATTTGATGTGGATACTTCAGGATTTCAACCGGACCATAGATTTCATAATCAGTATTGTCCCATGCTACCCCACCGGGTATAGGATTGGCTGTGAAGTTGACTGAAGAAAGTTCCCTTTTCTCGATGTGTGAAGACGTGTGTGGTTTGAGGACCAAGTTGATTTTCTGGCTTACTGTGTCCATTTTAGCATATTTTCCCTCAATGAAGTGTCCCAAACATAGTACCATGATGAGCCAAAGTATGAGGATAAGTGCACCTAAGGCCACCCAGAATTCAATCCATGGAGAAATCAGATAGGTTTCTTTCAGATGTTGAAAACGTTCCTTAGCTTTATTTTTAAAGGTTTTTGTTGATTTTTGTTCCTTTGATTCACTCAGGTTTTCAGATGAATCGCTGAAGTTGATGAAGTAACCGGATGCCGTTCTGTCTATTGTTCCAATTGCTTCAGGATTGATATTTGCTTTATCAGTGTGTTTTGTTGCAGCAGCATAGTCATTTATTACTTCATTGTAGATTGGTGTGTCTCTGCTAAATGTTTTTATTTGGGTTTTTAGAGGTTTAAGTTCCATAGCATTGTTGCATAGTCCTTGTTGTTGTTCTTTTGGCATTTCAAATGTGAGTAGCCTCTTAGATTGAACCTCTGTGTTTGTAGCAAACCTTGGTGTTCTGCTACTTATCGGGAGTCCACTTGGCCTACTGTTTGTTATCGGCCACATGATTGTGGTTTTATCAGGTCGATTGATACAACCCTATTCTCCTTTTTACCAGCAAGGGGCGGTAGTACTACTGATCTTGTCCCGTTGATAGACAAGACAGGAACTGCTTTTCTGTAAGAAGGCCCAAATTCCTTCTTTACCGCGATCTTTTCTCTGACTAGATCCCCGACTTTTGGAATCCAGACAGGTCTTGCTGGGACAGGTGGTTTTTCTTCAGTGGTCGTTGGCTGTTGTTTCAACTTTATGTTGCTCAGGTCTTTCCTTGTTTCGTTTAAGTCCTGTAAAATAGCCAAACGATCTTTGATATCAAAGCTTTTTTCTTTAACCACTGAAGTCTGACTGTCAAGATCTAAGACCATCATTCTAGTTCCAAACAATAGTTCGTACGGACTGAATCCCCTCAGAGAATTTCTTGGCAGGTTATTTAGACTACGTTGGACACTTATTAGATGTTTGACCCACCCAGCACCCGAACCTAATACCTTCGATGTTATAGATTGCTTTATGCCCTTGGTTTTTTTCTTTACACCATCCCGTATCCCTCAGGAAGGAAGTGAGAAGAGTCCCGCTATGCTATGCTCATCTGGCCTTGCTTCCCCATAAGCTTGAAGGCTAAAGGGAATACATTAGTCAAAACGTAGCATGCTCCTAGCGTATATGCCATTATAGACTCGCAAATCTTTTTATAACAGTCCAGATGTCAGCCGAGCGCTGGGGTCCTACATCATGAGTGTAAATTAGTCTTTATGTGTTAATATAACGCTTTTTTTGTGATGGGTACTTTTATTCTTGTTGTGTTTCTGGAGCAAAGTGCCATGGTAATAGTCCTCCTCGCTCGCCACTGCGATTTCTATTGCAGTCTGGGCAGTTTTTTACATAAATCTGATGATGCAGGCTCATGCCTGGCCACCAGTACAGTGATTGTAATTCTTCCAGAGAATCTTTTTGTTTAAGGTGTCTGAGACCCTCACCCATATGTGCGTCAGCTATTAACAAGCCTCTCCTGTCCGTGTTTGGAATCACTCTATCCCCCACTCCAGGGATTCGAGCAAAAGGAACGGAGTTTGCATCGATTATGTATGTATAATTGAGTGGATAATTGATCGGTAGTGCTGAGCAGTCGCCTTTTGATGACGTTTTCACCGCCAGCATAGTTTCACCGTCAATGTGTTTTACTGTACGCTTTTTCTTGACTACGGAAGCCGATTTAGTTGCTGCCGTTGTGGCTTTCTCAGCCAATGAATTCCCTGCAACGTGAACGCCATCACGCTGATGACTCACTGAATGTATCACATGAGTTTTTGGTAGTTCTTTCTGTAAAAGAGCTACTTGTTCCCAAAGCACTTTGGGGCAGATTTATGTTAACTGGCGCATCCCCAGGGATGCGCCAGTTAATGTGCGCCACAGTGCGCCACAGCTCCGCCACCCATGGTGCGCCGCATTTACAATGCGGCGCACCATGGGGCAAAAACGGCACAG
Source organism: Lissotriton helveticus (assembly GCF_964261635.1). Lineage (NCBI taxonomy): Eukaryota > Metazoa > Chordata > Amphibia > Caudata > Salamandridae > Lissotriton > Lissotriton helveticus. Next base: position 1,313,853,553 of record NC_136068.1, read on the forward strand.
ATGCGTGACGCATCTGTGCCGTAAAGGAGGCGCATTGCTGGAGTTGCGTCGCAAGCGCGACGCAGCTCCAGCAAGGCTCGGGGGTGCCCCATCTTAACAATGCTGCGTCAAGACCTACGCCTGCTTCAAGCAGGCGCAGGCTTTTGACGCAGCATTGGCCTGAAAGTGACTGAGTGAATCGCCACTTTTGCGAGGCGCACCTGCCCCGGAACGCCCACCCTACGCTGGAACGCCCACAAGCGGCGCAGGGCTTTACAACGTAACGCATCTGCCTAGATGCGTCACGTTGTAAATCGTTCGTAGGGATGCGCCACGTTTACGCCGCCTTGCGTGACGCAACAGCGGCGTAAACGTGGCGCAAGGGCCTCATAAATCTGCCCCTCTTTGCTTTATTGTTGCACCTGTGTCATCTTTGTAACCGTTTTGAATCCATTTCTGTAAATCGTTATTGTATGATTTGACGCAGTAATACGAATCGAACACTATAAGTGTCGGGAATTCGCGATCGGCATTATCTAGCGCCATTTTTAACGCTATAATTTCAGTTTGTTGTTCTGAATTATTTTCCACTGAGTGTGTTTTTGTAAGTAGAGGTCTTAATTTACCTCCGCGCCACACTTCCTTTACAATTTCGCATGTTGCCTTGTAAGCCAGCTCTCCCCAAACTGAGGGTTGAGCATGCCCGTCTGTATGTATTACACAGGCGTATTGTCGTAAAGGCAGAATGTCGATTGGCAGAGGGTATATTATTTCCTATTCTAGATATTTTAATTCCTTTAATTCTGGATCAAAGTAGTATTTTACTCTGTCCGTTGCAATCGAATTCACCCATTGTATCCATTCTGGATTCAACGCTGTTGTTGGTAAATTACATGGGGTTGTTAATGCCTCAAAGGCTGACTCCGCTGTTCTGACTGTGATACGTCTACCGTCAGCGTTGTCTTTTTCTCTTGCTATAGCCGTTTGAACTGCATGAACAATGTTTTCTTTAATACTGAACTTCTTTTCAGCTTCTGTGTACAAGTGTGATTTGTATGCCATTGGTACCTTTTCTCCCTCATTAGAGGTCAGGTATGTGAATCCGCATCTTCCTGGGATGACTCGAATCACAAGATTACGTGTGTTATCACGTGTTTCTAATTTTGTTTTAATTAGCATGTCTGTTTGTAAAGATCTCAAAATTTCTGTGTGTTTTTGAGTCCAATTGATTCTTTTAAAATCTGGTTTATTAGATCATAAAGGGGTTTGACCCTTTCTGCATAATTTGCAATGCATGTTCTTCCGAAATTTAGGAAGCCTAGAATTGATTGTAAGTTTTTTAGTGTTCTAGGAGCTTGGAGTACAGCACATTTCTCTAGGAAATTGTCAGCCAGGCTTTTGCCTTCACTTGATAATTCATATCCTAAAAACAGGACTGTTAGATGGGCAATTCTTGATTTTTTAAAGTTGAATTTGTAACCCTCTGCTGCGAACCCAAGTATTATGGTGTTCACTCTCTTCAAGTGAGTATCCAAGTCATCATCTGTTAGGTAAATGTCGTCGACATATGATAATGCCTCGTCATCGTATGTTTGTAGTAATTCTGTTACTCTCTTTGAGAATAATCCTGGGCTATTCTTGTGCCCCTGGGGTAAACGACAGAAACTTTTATGCGAGCCATTTACCGAGAATGCAATCAAATATCTGCTCTCTTGTGCTATATTTTGACAAAAGAAGCCATTAGAGATGTCTAATGTTGTTTTGTATTTTTTGCATACTATGTTATTCATTAATGCAGCACTATGTGAGTTTTGTACTGCAAAGGTTTTGCAACATGAGTTAAGGTGTCTGTAATCCAAAACTAGACGATATGAGTTATCTGGTTTGGAGACAGGAAACAAAGGATTGTTTATTTGTGAGGTGCAAGTTTCAATCACCCCCTGGTATTCAAGTTGATCTAGGATCTCTTTTACCAGTTTTTTAGCTTCTTGCTTAATTGGGTACTGCCTCTGTGCAGTAGGTTGTGATTTTAACTGGATTTTGTGAGGAGGAGAGTCCTCATCCCATCCTACATGATTTTTATATAAAGCAGGAGCTTGAGCTACTGCCCACTTTCTAGCAAGTGTATATTTTTTATGAATTGGAATATGATTTGAGAAGGCAGGCATAATTATTTCTTCGCCATGAGGGCACTCTCTGACAAACTCGGGTGGCCAGTCTTGTTCAGCTAGAAGGATGTCATAGCCCTGGGAGAGATTATCCCAAAAGAGACCCCTTATTTTTCTAGTCTTATCCTCCTCTATACGTAATGTTATTTCATATATTTTGTGAGGTTTGCTAACTCTGGTGTCTGCAGTTTCCACTTGAATATATTCATTCGTGTCCACTGTCTCCAGATGATTCATAAGGACTTTGCGAGCTATGCTCACTTCTGCTGCGCTGTCTAGCATTGTCTGAGCCTATTCTCCGTTTTTCAGCTGTGTCCTCAGTATTCTCGGCATCTTTGACTACTTTAATACTGGCTACCTTCTTTTTTGGAAATTGTAACTTTTTATTTGGATGAGCAGGTTCCTTGTCTTTGGACTTGACGTGCTCTTCCTTGTGTTCTGATCGTCCTCTTCTTTCCGATTTCTGCGAGGAAGTCTGAAAAGATTGAGAGGGACGTGTATCATTATCTTGATATCTATCAGGTTTCTTTATATTATCCCTATTTCTAAGGTTGTATTTTTTCCCAGAGGGCTCACTTTGGGGAGACCTGCGTCCTTGGTTCGGAGATCTTTCTCTCCGCCGAGGAGACCTTCCTCTGGACTGGAATCTTTTTTCTTTAGGATTGGATTGTTTGTTTCCATCCCAGCTCTTTTTTTGAGTGTTTAAATTATTTTTAATAAATACCTTTTCAGGACTTTCAATCAGTTGAGGTTTTACCGGTATTCCACCCAGACTATCCCTTCCTAGTTCTTCATAGGATTTCTCTATGATTCTGGCAATTTCAGTTGGTTGGTCTGCTATATCTGTCTCTTTTAACCTTTGGCGGATCGCCACGTTTGCTGCTTCTCCCTTTATGTTGGCTAATAATATAGCCGAGACCTGCTTGAAGTCTTTCAGTAATTTCATACCAAGAGTTAAAGCGGGTTCTGGACCATATTCATCTTGAATTTGTTTTAGCACATCTGGTATTACTGACATGGATGGTACACCATGTGTTTTCGTGTATATGGAAGCAAAGACTGTACCCCAAGTGTCACAGTCCTCCACGTGTGGTGCGATTCCCATTGGAAGACAGATAGTCAGAATCCTGTGTTTATCTACAGGGGTGGTGTCTGGAAACACCGCCTCTATTTGAGTGATTTTTTGTGCTAGCCAGAAAGGTATTTGTTCCCGTTTTGCGGGTACTTTACCTAGACAGGACTGTATGTTCTGTGGTGTAATTTTATTTGTGTTACCCTGATGAGGGGTCAGCTGTGGAATTTTACTTGCTGGTTGGATTGTTGAAGTCCGCATTACATATTGGACTAATTGTCTATGTATTTTGATTAGTTGTTTTAGCTGTATTAGAAGCTCTGCTGCAGACATTTCTTCAATGTCTGGATGTGGTGTATATCCGGCTAGGACCGGCCACGTTGCTCCTGGTCTACCTAGTGGACCGAGCCTGGTGATGTGATTATTATGTTTTAGGGCGCCATCAAACAAGAGCAGGTGCTCTTGGAATTTGAGTGGTACTTCTACCTCCTCGAAAGGAGTGTAGGTATCCGGTGGTTCCTCTATTTTATAATAGTGGAACTCTTTTGTTACAGCGTTTGCTGTTGGAAAGTTCATCCATGCATAGAATACCTCTGTCTGCCGATATTCGTGTGCCTCAATTACGAATATGACTGTACCACCTCTCGATGTCAGTCCATTTTCTATAAGTTTTAAAGTTATAGATTTTCTTATGTTGACCGGGATGAGTTTTATATCCGGGTCATTTTGTAGCAGAGTATTATCAGCTGCTACGAGTTCAGCTGCTAGTCTAGCTGTCTCCCTTTCATCATCACTGTCTACCATTTTACCGACAGGAAGGTTATTCTGTTTGCTTGCAGATCAGGTTTCTACGGAAACAAAGATTAGATGCACAATATTTTGGAACAGTGTATCCTTCAACGTTGACTAAACCAAGAACCATACATAGGAGTCTCCTCCTGCGAGGTTTGGCGGATATGACCTTTCACCCACTCCAGACGTCTTTGGAGTATTATGGGAAAAAAGGGGGTTCTGTGTGAAAAAGCACGACTGAGTTACTCTAATGTCTTGCGTTAGTTTTATCGCCTATCCAAACGTTTGGGCGCCATGTAGTGTAGTTCCTATTATCCCAATAGGCTCTGCGCATTGGAATAATATCTTCAATAGTATAGACCTAGGGCAGAGGTTAACTAGGTCTTCTACTGACGATATTAGACTTAAAGTTTTTGGTTTTGCCAGCTAGCTCAGAGTTCACTAGAAACTTTCTCGAATAGACAAGAAGGAGTTTAACTTCCCTGGATAGACAAGAAGGGATTTAGTTTCTGACAACCATAGAACATGACAACTTTGCTCTCCCCCAATCAAGAGTGTATCTCTAGAGTCGTGTGAAAACAAAAGACAACTTATTTTACTCAGTCAGTACGTGCATTCTTAGTTTCACCAGTTTGTAGAGAAAAGGAAGAGACGGGCGTGTTCAATAAAAGATGGTATTTATTGATCAGTCTCTTTTCTCGTACAAGAGAAATGAATCGATATTATTGCGATACTTATGGTTAAGTAAAGTGCATACAATAAAAGCAGAAGTATAAAATAATACTGCAGAAGCATTGATATGGTTTCTAAGCCATATGATATTTAAAATCGATAAAATAGATATATACATATATACATTGACTAATCGTACTCAACTGGTGCTTCTAACCACGCCTACCCCAGTGTACCTGACCTAAGCCTAATACGTGAGCGGGAGTAGATAAGTAGCAGTTTAAGTTAAGTTTGTTTTGCCAAGTGACTGACTCAAGAATTCTCTGCAAGGGGTTGTTCAGTTTTGTACCTGAGATCTAGAATGGTTGAGGGCTGGTATCTCTCGTCTCTGGTCTTGATATTCCAGCTGCCTGCGAGGGCTGCTTGGAAGCGCCGGAGCTGGATTTCTCGGCAGGAGAAAACAGCGTCTCGTTCTCAGCGCGTCAGGAAGGCGGGGCAGCGCATGTGGGCTTCGCTCTCTGCTGGGCTCCTCAGCACGTCTCGCTGCTCCGATCTCGTCACCACCGCGTGTGTTTGCTTAAGGCAATGTCGGTAATATTTATACCTGTAAGGTGTCGAGATTGACGTAAGGATGGACATGGATACGTCAATAAGGATGTCATACGAACGGGCTTGTTCGCACATTCTTTTGCTGAAGTTCTCGGTGAAATCAAAACAATGGCCGCAGGGATTTTCCCAGGTTGTCAGAGGTTTGATATGTTTTGAGAACTCCGTATGCCTTATCAGGGGCTGGAGGAATAGTGCTTGTCTAATTAGATGGCATGCGTTATTACCTAATCAGATAACACGTTTCTGTGCCGTGGTGTGGCTTAATCAGATAACGGTTTTTTGCACCGTGGGTCGGCTGCTAGTTAAGTATTAACCAGAACAGGGTCAGGAATAGGGGAATCGATACAGAACCTATAGGAATACATCACAGGCCTACCTTAGGGATGTCTTACATGTAGTAAAAGAGAAGGTTAGGCCAGGCAAGAGGTGGCACTTGCCAGGTCAACATGACAGTTTGGGGGGGGGGTGGCTTGCGCGCTGAAGAGGCATGGCAGCTCCTGTTTGAGTTCCGCATCGATGCAGGACTTCGTTTCGGATTTGGAGCCTTGTCTGACCGCTTCCCTGAACACGGACCGCTGAAATGGTCTTGTAAGGATGCGGTGAACCTCTACTGTGGAATTTGCGCTCCCTTAACTAACTTAAAATCCCTGTGCCGCGGCGGTAAGTTTTTTACTAAAAAAATCGAGGGGCCGCCATTTTCTTTTCGGCGCTGGCGCTCGCGTTTTTCTCTCACGGCGGAATGGCCCGTATAAGCATGTATCAGGGCATTTCTTATGCTAAAACTACTATAAGCAGCAAATAATTATCTAATGCCCATATCTGGCCACCTGTCCTCTCTCTACGGTGTCACACCCAATTTATTGCCAGCCTCTCTTTTATTCACAAAATATATTATATGTTAATAACATTGGAATAAGATTATGACTGCATCATTATTAACCTGGAACTGATGCAACAATACAACAAACAGAGCTTGGCTACAATATAACCATTTCTTCAGAACGAGCACCATCACACAGCGCTCCCGCCATTTTACATTAAGACATTTTTTCTTCTGCCTATTTTTAGGTGTATCAGTGCTCAAATAATGTTGTTTGTTCTCTTTCATTCATCTGAGGAAAGGACTGGGCATTGACTATCTTATAAATATGTTCTCATTACCAATGTTTCATTAACTTCGGTGACAGGGAGACAAATATGCACCTACTGTGATATTTGATATTCCTTCCTTCAGGTTCTTTTATAACTGCTGCTCAGTATTCTTATTATAAGGTGTGACACACGTTGAGGTCGTTTGATAATATAACTTCCTCACCTGTACAAACTCCACTCCTTTTCTGCTACGTTTTTGTGACGCAGTCATCCAGCGTTGTGCTTTATAATCGCTCTTCTCTGCACTACATAATGGCTAGTGATCTCCATACTGTCAGATCCTCTTCCTCTGGTACTAAACCGAAAAGACATAAAAATTATCCACCTTCTCCTATTCTCTCCTCATAAAATCCAGTATTGGACTCTATATTAGACGAAGTACGTGGCCTTCAACCTTTTATGTCCACTACCAATGAGAAACTAAAATAGATTGAAGAGAGATGGATTGTCATGGAGGGAAAGGTCTTGGATCTAGAACAAAGAGTAAGCGACTTACAAGATGTGTCTTCAAAGATTCCAACATTAGAACAAGAGATTCATAAGTTAAAATTGCATACAGAGGATCTTGAAAATCATAATCGAAGGAACAATCTTCGCCTTTACGGTTTTCCCGAAAATATTGAAGATTCTGATATGGTTTCCTTCCTCCAGAAAGTCTTGCCTGAACTTTTGGATGGTGAGGTAAGTTGTGACCGCCTGGAATGGGGTAGTATAGGGTGTCCGCCGACGACAGCCCTATGCTGGAGCAGCCCCAGTAGATGTGCACAGTAATGAGCTTTATCTTAGATATGGGATCCAGCAGGGAACTGATTTCCCAGCTGTACAAGGCCCTCAAGTTGGACCGGCATACAGATCCATTGTGTGCACACTGTTTGTGGGACACAGACCTTGATAACGCTCTGACTGACCAAGAATGGGCTAAAGCGTTTGCTTACGTGAAGGAAGTAGCAAGTTAAGCACGGTTTAAACATGTACAATTTCGCTACCTACAGACCATGTACCCAATGTCACAGAGATTGCACATATTCTTCCCTGCACACAGCTAGGGATGCCCGTGATGCGCTATTAGCCTAGTGATGTTCCTCCACATGACCACATGACCTGGGACTTCCTGCTGTTGGGGGGGTACTGGCACGCAGCCATTGAGGAGCTCCTGCAGGGGACTGGCTTGAGGTTGGATTCCTCTCCCAGGCACTGCTGGCTTGGCCTCATCCCGACTGATGCTAAAATTTGTGTGCACTTTTCAACCCTAGAACTTGTGCTCGCCAGATGGCAGATAGCCATTCATTTGACAGTGTCCATGTTGCCTTGGGTAGGCAAGTGGTGGGAGGACCTATGGGAGTGGGCTTTGCGGAGGAGGTACATCTGCGCATAGTCAGAACGGATGAGAATGCGGAAAGAGATCTTGGGCGGTGGGAGGATATGGTCAACCAGATGATGGTGGTGGAGACTGATGATGCCCTCCTGGAGACCAGTCTTGATGAACCCCTCAGAGCTACAACTGGAGAATTGCTGGGGACCCTTTGTTGAGGAGGGGAGTGGGCAGAGAGAGTAAAGGCTGGGGATGGTTGTGTGCTCAAGGGAGCCATGGAATGGGAATCGGGCAATCGTGGTCTTGCTCCCTGCCTTCCCTGGAAGTCAAGGCCACTATGACTGGGATGTTCGGGGACTGTGTGCATCGACCCCCTTGATCCCCTGCAACCCTGGCTGACGTGGCTAGGATGTATACCACTGCCCTACTGTACAGGCCAGACACTCTTGCTAATGTTCTTATTGCTTATTGATGTCTTCTTGCTTTGCTACCATCCTCAATGTTTGTAACCAACGGACTGGCTGATAATGCCATTCCTTGCACTGTGGGTGAATGGAGACATTGCAAGATCTCTATAAAGGACACAAATGGGTCCTGCGACCGTTGTGTAACTGCTCGTGTCATGATATATGTTATAAACCATAAAAAAAATGATATACTAATCTATTTCTGCCTATCTTTACAGTTGTGTGCTGTGTGTTTTATTCAAAACAAAATGTACAGATTAGTTATCTTAAATTATTTTGTTCTTTTTTCCTGTATTTCCCTTCGTGCTATTAGTGTTATTTCCTGTCTCTATTGATTTCTAAAGGATTCCTTTGCAATATCTGTGAGTGGTCATTTGTTGTGACTTACTTGAAGGCTTGGCTGCAGTAGATTTCAGCTTGTGCAGACTGTGGAACTACTGGCGTAGATGTGGGTGTTACTTTAGTAAATTTTAATTGGCTTACTCTTTTGTAGGAGTGTTTTTGTATTTGCATTCACTTCCCTGTGGCCCATCTTAATTTACCCATTACTCCTCTGATTTTGAAGTAGGTATTCCCCATTTTCCAGACACTCCCCCTTGCCATCCCTACATTCCCACAAACAAATGTAGACCATGTGTGCGGAGTTTCTTCACTTGTGGCTGAGTATGACGTACAAAAAGAGAATAATGAGGTAGGTGGCGACCTGCGCCTCTACCTTTGTCAGCTCAATTTGTAACTAAAATTTAGTCGTACCATAGTAGTACTACTATACTTGTTTGCAGATGCTTTGGGGAGTAGGCCTCAATGATTTTTAAAAAGAAAGTCCAGGACTGGACTCACCAATGATATGCAGAACTCCTGGGGCCAGATGTAGGTAATTCCGATTTACCTACTCTTAAATACCGAATCATACCGAATCAGTATTTAAGAGTAGGTAAATAGAAAGGAGGCAGATGTAGGTAATTTTAATTTTACAATTACCGATTCTGTAAGAGTCGGTATTTACCGATTCTGTAAATACCAAATCAGTATTTCCCATTGATTCCTATGGGCCTTGAAGCCCATAGGAATCAATGGGAAATACCGATTCGGTATTTACAGAATCGGTAAATACCGAATCCTGGCAGGGGGAACGGGGTGTCACTTTGACACCCTGTAGCACCCCAAATGCAGGCTTGTGTGCCATGTGGCACACATACATGCCCTAAGGGCATGTCTGTGTGTCACATGTGATAGGTGTACATGCACAGATGTGCACCTACACTGGAATTCGGTATTTTACCACCCAATAGGATTGGGTGGTAAAATGAGAAATCCTAAGGGCCTGTGGCACTGCAAACTGTGCCACCTACATATGGATTTACAGAATCGGTATATTTACCAATTCAGAACAATACCGAAGTGGTAAATTTACCGAATCAGTAAATATACCGATTCTGTAAATTCCGACCCACCTACATGTCAAAAGCCAAATACCGGTCGGTAACGGCCGAAATCGGCCGTTACCAACCGGTATTTGGCTACCTACATCTGGCCCCTGATATTTTATTACTGATACCTACACATAGCTCTGTCATCAGACCTCAACCCAATCTGTGGCACTCCATAGCATTCCAGACCTGGGAATCATGTATAGTTTTCCCAATCCACTACTGAGTGGATCCACATTTTAACAATAAAATCCATCATAGTCTAGGAATTCTGTGATAATTTTAGAATTACCACTGACAAAATGCACTTTACCGTAGATATATATTTGATGCACCTTTTCATTACATTTCACACCAGCTCTGCGGCCACTGATAAAACATAAAATGCTGTTCTTACACACTGATGCTTCAATGGTCTGTGCACCCATGTAATAGACTTTCAAATCATAGTAGAAAGTGCTGTATCAAAATGTAATAACACAACACATGGGAGGTCCCAACCTGAGTTACCTAGAACCAGCAAATCAAGTTACTTCCTCCTTCTCACTTAAAACTAAATAGCAAGGTCTCGGTCAAGCCTTTTTAGGTTTCGCTTACACAGCGCTTGCGCTGTGCTTGAGAAATCTATTGTTTTAATATAAACTTAAAAGGGACTTTTAATACTCTAGCTCCAGTTAAGACTCTCCGCCTTGAAGAAAGCAACCCTCTGCGCCTTGGTCCACAGAGGATTTGAGAACCCAGAAACTCGTATGTAAAAAACTTGAACGGAAGTGGAGAAAGGGCTATGGAGAAATAGAAAAAACAGAGTACATACTCAGTCTGCGAAATTACAAACAACTTATTTTTGTGGCTAAACAAAAGTATTTTGCAGCCTGCATTGATTTGGTAAAGAACTCAGAACGGTTTAGAACCTGGCCTTGCCAAGTCCGGCCACCGTTTAGCCTAGCCTGGAACTTTGTGAAGACCTTGCCAAGTTCTTCCTGGCCAAAGTAGAGTCAATTTTCGGTGCTTTTAATGGGGTGAGTAGTGAAGGATCATCTGTAACAATGGAAGTACCAAAATCTACAACAATGTCCACTGCTACATTTGTAAACTTTACACCAGTATCCTTTGAAGACACTCAAGAGCTTCTTTTGGCTGTAAACTTAGGGTCACCTCATGACCATGTCCAGTGGCTGTGGCCAAACTAACTCCGATCCCTATTGCATCGCAGCTATCATTAATCTTTAACGGCATGTACGCTAACAGACAATTCCCTACATGCTGAAAATTAGCCTCTATCCTGCCCCTACTGAAAAAACCTATTCTGGACCCCAAGGATCCTAACAATTTTCGTCCCATTTTTAGGCTTCCACTCCCAGCAAAACTGATAGAAAAAAATATGAATTCACAACTCTTGTGCTTTCCTAGCTGAGGCGCAAGCTCTGGATTCCTCTCAATATGGCTTCAGGGGAGGCCACAGTACTGAGACTGCCCTCATCAAGGCTACCGATGAGCTGTGACAGGGGGGCAGGGCAGTGTTGGTGTTGCTGGGTCTGTCCGCTGCCTTTGATACGGTCCATCACGGTATTTTGATGGATCGTCTAAAGGCATGCGGGTCGGGGGCAAAGCCTTGGACCTTTTAAGATCCTTCCTTTCAGACAGGAGACAAATTGTGGCACTCGGAGATTACCAGTCTAATCCTTTCACTCTGCCCTGTGGGGTTCCACAGGGCTCTTCTCTTAGCCCCACACTTTTCAATGTTTATGTTTCCTCTCTGGCGCCTATTGTTAGGGAATTTGGATTTGGCCTGACATCATATGCAGATGACACCCAAATTGTGGTGTCTCTGCTACCCGGAGAGGAGGCAGGGTTATACAACCGATTTTAAGAGTGTATGGTATCAGTGGGGAACTGGATGGCAGACAACTGCCTTATACTTAATTCTATGGCAGGACCGGAGGCTCAGATTATGCTTTTCTTTCTCCGCTCTTTATTCATAACAATAAACAAAGCAGCCTCAGAAAAGCTTCCAACATAAAATGCTTATATACCTCAATATATAGAAAAGCATTTAGCTGAAGACATCAAAAATGACTTTGGAAACTACAACTCCCATCAGTCCATAGCGATAGTCCACAACATTAGTCCTTCCACTATGTCCATCAACATTAGATAGGGAGTCCCTTCTCTCTCTTCCCCCTCTTTCTTCGCTGCTCACGCAGCCAGTTAAGTGTTCTTTTTCTTACTCTCCCTGTTTGTGGCTAATTGCTCTGTTGGTGAGGGTAATGTTGTTTTAGGGGCGGGGGGGCTCTTGTTTGGTGTTTTCTTCCCACAGAGCCCCGTTTGAGCCGCGGTAGCGATCTTCGCTCCTATCGCGTCTTATCTCCCCTACCTTGAGAGTGCGGTGCGCAGACGCCCGCTAGAGGGCGCTGTTCAGTCGGGTCTGTATTGCCCCAGATATTCTTTTGAACACCCCTGTTGGGGTTTGTATTGCGGGAAAACTGCGAAAATCGCCTGCGGGCAGGTCAGCGCTCGTAAGTGTTAGTGTGTGGTGGCGCGCTGTGAGGTGGGCAGACCCGGTCCCCAGAGGAGGGTTAGCGCGCTTTACAGGGTTGAGTGTGCGCTGTACCTGCCAGTTACTGGCTCCCAAAAACCGTTGCAGTCCTTGGGTCTGCCATATTTTGCTTGACGCCAACGCAGGTTGGGCAGTAATTAGGGGACTCTTAAGTCCATTTCCTTTTAGACATGGAACAGGGGGATTACTTTGAGGATGAGTCCCAGTCAACGATAAGGAGGTTTATAACGCGGTGGACAGCTCCATTTACCGCTGCGTCACCGAGGTGGTGGCCCCTATGGAAGAGCGTCTTTCAGCTCGCATTGTGGAGGAGTGCGCAAAAATTGAGCACGCTCAGGGGGGAGTACCATTAGCCCTCCCAGGTCCCTCAGGTGAAGGGCTTGTCCGAGGGGGTCAGGGAGTGGATAGGGGTGCCTTTGAGCGTCTCCGTGATGCTTTCTTGGCAAAGGCAACCGCCCCCCTCCCTGTACCGCCCTCGGCCCCTGAGCCCTCGGTGGCTTTGGGTACGGCTCCTCCATCTCCGGATGGGGACACCCCGGACACTGATGAGGATGAGGAGTCGGTGCGCTCCTGGCGCGCTTCGAGGTCGACCGCCGAGTTGCCTCGGGATAGTTCAGGCATGCTGGATCCGGACGAGATCATTCATCCGCGATCCGCGGCCTGGGCCCCGGGTGACAAAGTGGCGAAGTTTGTCGCGAGCCGCCTGCCCAAGACTCTGGAGAAAAAGGCTAGAGGGAGGCCCACGCTGGAAGGTAAGGTGGCCTTGACGCCCGTGTTAGATGCTAAGATGGCCACCTTCCTGGCGAAGTTCATGAAGGACCCGCGTAAGGGTATTGACCGCTCCTGGCGGTCATGTCAGGATAAGCTGTTAGACGCGGTCGGCCCTATCACGAAGATCCTTGATATGGCGGAGGAGGCGAAAGTGACAGGGTCCACCATTTCTCCCGACGTCCTGTCGAACTGGGCGCAGAGGGTGATCATTTTATTAGGGAACACCAATTGCCCCCTATCGACCGAACACCAGAGATCCCTTCTGATTAAACTAGACCCAAAATTGGGAGACCTGGCCTCCTCGGAGGCAGGAGCAGTGGCCCAGGGGGGCCTTTTTGGGGAGCCTTTCATAAAGGAGTAGCGAAAATTTGTGTCATCTTTTACCTCCCTGGATAAAGCCCAGTGAAGCATAAAGAGGGTTTTCCAGCAGCGTTTCTCCCAAGGGGCCGGTCATAGTAGGGTCCGCACGACCGGCCGTGGCGGTCAGAATGCCAACAATAGAGGGCAAGGCTCCGGGCGAGGCCAGTATAACACCTCAGCCAACTTCAATAACTTCTACCCCACAAGAGGGCAATGCTTCGGTGGTCGCGGCTACAGGAAAAACGCTGGACCTAACAATTCGAACGGTGAGTATTATCCGTACAAATCAGATTCAAATTGGCGGTCGGCTAGCGGCCTTTCAAATGGAATGGGCGGAGCTGACTGTGGACGCGAGGGTCTTACAGACTGTGCGCGGATTCCACATAGATTTCTACGACCAGCCCAAGCAGGTAGGTGCCCCGCGTCCTATAGCCTTTTCAGTATCCAATGCGCAGTTGATCGACGAAGAGGTCTCAGTGCTCCTTCGCAAGGGGGCCATTCGTCAATCAATGCGACATCCCTCGGGGTTCCCCACCAAATCTGTTTTTGGTGGACAAAACCGATGGAGGCAGACGGCCGGTGATCAATCTCAAAGAGTTCAATGGGTGGTTGGTTGATCGGCATTTCAAGATGGAGGGCATACATCTCCTCCGGGATGTCCTCCTTCCACAGGACTGGAGGGTGCGATTGGACCTCAAGGACGCCTACCTTGTGGTTCCCATTCACCCTCCTCATCGCCGTTTCCTGCAGTTTGTCTGGAGGGATTGGGTGTTCGAATTCACCGCCCTTCCGTTCGGGCTTTCCTCAGCCCCATGGTGCTTCACGAAAGTTTTGCACCCAGCGGTGGAATATCTGCGGGAGCAGGGTATACGGATGATCGTCTATTTGGACAACATCCTGCTGATGGCGCAATGCCCCAAGAAATTGAATTCTCAGCTTCAGCATACAGTTGCCCTGTTGCAGGGACTCTGGTTTATCATCAACAACGACAAGTCGGTCCTCGTGCCGTGTCAGAAGGTGATATTCCTCGGTTTTGTCATAGACTCCGTCAGGGCCTCTCTCAGTCTTCCGTCTCTGAAGTTGTCCAAGATCCATCATGTCTTGCGACAAACGATTGCGAAGTCTCAGACGTCCTTACGGCAGATTGCCAGGGTGGTGGGACTCCTATCCTCTTCCATCCAGGTGATCTTCCCAGAACCCCTTCATTACAGGGCAATCCAACGTCTCAAGGCGCATCATCTACGAAGGGGCATGTCTTATGACCAGATTGTTCCTCTCTTGGAGGAAGTGAAAGAGGAAATGTCATGGTGATTGTCCCACATGGAGGCCTGGAACGGTCGGGCGATCCTCGGGTCAGTCCCGGATCTGGTAAACGAGTCCGACGCCAGCAGGTCCGGTTGGGGCGCACGCTGTGGGGAATTCTCCACAGGCGGCACTTGCCCGTCAGAAGAACAAAAGTTACACATCAACTGCTTGGAACTTCTGGCGGGTTCCTTCGCAGTATGTTGCTGGACCAGAGATTCAGCGAAGTCATGTGTACTGTTGAAGATGGACAATGTCTCAGCGGTTCGATATGTCAACCATCTGGGAGGTCCACGATCTTGAGCTCTATCAGATCTAGCGAAAGAGTTCTGGGATTACTGCCTGGCCCATCATGTATCCGTGACGGCGGAGTACTTACCGGGTCAGGCCAATCAAGTAGCGAACTGGCACTCCAGACATCTGCGGGATTCCAGTCATTGGATGTTGGATGTTCAGGTTTTTTAGTGGCTGAACGCTCTGTGGGGTCCTTTCTCAGTGGACCGGTTTGCGTCTGGCTTAGATCATCAGCTTCTGAGGTTCTTCAGTTGGAGGCCGGACCCTCTAGCGGAAGCTACAGATGCATTCCTCCAAGATTGGAGTCTAGAGAGACTCTTTGCGTTTCCTGCCTTTTCGATGGTGGTGAGGACAGTGGCGCAAGTTCGCTGACAGCATTTGGAGCTGGTTCTGGTGACGCCGCCCTGGAGGTACCAAGTTTGGTTTCCGGTTCTTCTGGAACTTTCTTGGGATTCTCCAATCCTACTCCCCCGGTTTCCTCACCTGCTACTCAATCAGGATCGGGAGCCGCATCATCTCATCGTTCAGGGTTCTCTCCGCCTCATGGCATGGAGGCTTTCCGGCGACGTTGGTCGCTCTCGGGCCTTTCAAGATCAGCTGAAGGACTTTTGTCAAAGGCCTGTTCAACCAGTACGGCAAAGCGCTACAAATCCGCTTGGACTAAGTGGGTGCGTTAGTGTCTTCGACGGGGCTTGGATCCCTTGGTCCCGGGAGTCGTTCCCATTCTGAACTTTTTGGCGGAATTGGCCACAGATGGTCTTGCGTTCCGAACAATTAACGCAATGCGTTTGGCGATTTCGGCGGCCCATCATTCGGTTGTCGTAACCCCCAGAACCTCGTTATTCAGTCCTTTGGACGTCAATGTGGTTCTGAATCTTTTCTTATCTTGGCAACCCAATAAGTATCTGTCCTTGAAGGAACTCTCGGCCAAGTTGGCCATGCTTTTATGTTTGGTATCATGTCGGGGAGTGTCGGATGTTAGTGCTTTGGACATCTCCGCACAAGTTTTTTCCCCGGATGGAGTTACCTTCACAGTGGGGCGTCGCACAAAAACCGCATCAAGAACAATTTCGTATCCGGCTTTTGTGGATGTTCCTAAGTTGTGAGTTGTTCAATGTCTGAAAGCCTATGAGGATATGACTCTAGATATTCGCCCTCTGGGCAAACGACAGTTGTTAATTGCCTTGCGAAAACCACACAATGCTGTCTCTTCCCCCACCATAGCCATGTGGGTGCGCTGGGTCATGCAAGAGGCAGGCATAGATACTAAGCGTTTTGGAGCTCACTCTGCCAGGGGGGCCATGGCCTCTAAGGCCTTTTCTGAAGGAGCTCGTTTAGAGGACTTGATGCGGGCTGCAGACTGGTCCTCAGACTCCACGTTTAAGAGGTTTTATTTTAAACCGGTGGTGGATATTGCTCATTTGGTGGTGAGTAAGCTTTAAACTAGCATAATCTGAGCCTCCGGCCCTGCCATAGAATAGAAATTTGCCTAGCTTTACGTAACGGTAAGTTTCAATTCTATTAAGGACACAGAAACGAGGATTATCCCTCCCAGGACATCTTCGAGTGAGATCCCACCCGCATGTCAGTAAGTAATAAGGTTTTAATCTGAACTCTGTGCCATGTTAAGTCAAGTCAAGTCAAGTCAGGTGCATTTTTATAGCGCACATATCACTCCAAAGAGTTTCACGGCGCTTGCAGACGGCTCTGATATGAGAAGACAACTTAGTTTGCAAAAAGCCAGGTCTTTAACTTCTTACGGAAGCAGTGATGTTCTGGAGTGGTGCGCAGATTCAGGGGCATCTTGTTCCAAAGGGAAGGGGCAAGAAAGGAAAAAGCTCGACCCCCATTTCTGCAAGTTTGTATTCTCAAAGGGGTAAGAAGTGACGCAGAGCTAGATCTAAGTTTGTTTAGGGGTGTGTACCACGTCAGCTTCTTAGACCAATATTTTGGGCCGCTGCCGTACATGTGTTTGTGAACCAAGCATATGGTCTTAAACATGATTCGCTTCTTGACCGGAACCCAATGAAGGCCTCTGAGACATGGGGCAGACTGAGATCTCCGAGGAAGATCCAAAACCAGCCGGGCCACGGTGTTCTGGAGAACCTGCAGTCTTCTCACGTGGTGTTCGTTTATTGCCAGGAGGAGCGAGTTCCCATAGTCCAGCCTATTTATAATTAGACCCTGTACTAGGAGTTTTCGTGCCTCCGCTGGAAACCACTAAAAGACTTTGCGCAAACTGCGCATAAGTCTGAAACAGGTTCCCACGATATGGTTTGTTTGGGTTCTCATGGACAACTTATTGTCCATGTAAAAACCCAAATTCCGTACGGATTCTTTAGGGATGGGGTAGTCGCCCAGCTGTTCCGGCCACGAGTCATGGGCCCAGTATTCCGCAGCTTTCCCAAAAAGCATGATCTCGGTTTTGTCGCCATTAAGCTGCAGGTGATTAGTGCTCATCCAATTCTTAACCTCGACCATGCAGTTTTTGAAGCGCAGTTTAGTTTCGTTAAGGTCCGGGCCTAAGGTGACTAGGATTTGGGTGTCATCAGCGTACGATAAAACCTCAAAACCGAACGCTCTAATTACTCTCGCCAAGGGTGTCATGTAGATGTTAAAAAGCGTAGGGCTCAAAATAGAGCCCTGCGGTACACCCATCTTAACCGGGCATGTGTTTGCAATATTGTTGCCAATTTGGACAGCAGTTGTGCGACTGGATAAGTAGCTGGTGAACCATTTTAGGACTTTCCCTCTGACACCAATCTCCCTCAGCTGTTGGATAAGAATGCGATGGGAGATGGTGTCAAAAGCCGCGGATAGATCAAGTAGGATAAGGATCGTAGATTGATGCTTATCCAGAGCCAGCCTGATATTATCCGCGACCTCTACTAATGCCGTCTCCGTGCTATGGGCGGCACGGAAGCCCGACTGGGAGGGATCTAAGAGCCCATGATTCTCTAGATGGCTCACCAGCTGTCCATTGACATGGGACTCCAGTATCTTTCCAAAGTATGGCAACAGAGAAATTGGGCGGTAATTTGGGAGAACATTAGGGTCGGCTGAAGGTTTTTTTTTATATTGGCCTGATTCTGGCTGCCTTCCATAATATAGGAAAATCTGCCTCCAGAAGGGATCTGTTGAAGAGACTAGTAAGACATTCTACTAGGGCCGGGGCAAGTATGGTGAACAGTTTTGGAGAGGCCTGATCAGTGGGAGAGCCCGACTTGATTTTTATGCCAATAGATAAGGTCTTATCATTTCAAATTTGTCCCAGATGTATGATGGGTCCCTTGAAATAGGTATCGGTCCAGTGGGCTGCAATGGAATTTGACAGGGAGGAAAGGAAGCATGTATCGCAGTTATTTTATCCTCAAAAACCCCGAAAGTGCTTCCGCCCATTCACTAGAATTAGGAGTTGACGATGGGTTATTAGGAATGGTAAATTCTCTCAGGATTTGATATAATTCTTTCGAGAAATTGTGTGCTGTGTTTATACGATCCATTAAGTATGATCGTTTGGCCACCCTTATCTCTCACATATATCTGGTGTGCAGAGTTTTATATGCATTCCGATTTGTTTGATCTTTATTATGCCGCCATTTTTTCTCGGCGGTTCTTGTTAGAGATTTTGCGATTTTTAACTGTTCGGTGAACCATAGAGCGGTCCTGGTCTTATACTTGATTTTACGTCGCGGGGGCAATTTTATCAAGAGCTCTTTCAATGGTTCCGTCTAAGTGGTGTGCAGCTGCACTGACACTTCTGTCGGAACTCATGGACTCGGATTGAAAGTGCTCAGAAAAAGAAGGTAAAGTCATTTTTTTCAGGGATCTGCGAGATATAAATTCCATTTTAGAGGCTGACTCTATTTTAGGCGTGGGAACAGTGAGCTTCACTAAATAATGGTTGGTCCAGAGCAATGGAGTGGGGGGGATCAACCCTGATATCAGAAGAGTTGGAAAAAAGAAAGTCAAGAGTGTGGCCGGCCAGGTGGGTCGGACCGGCGATCTTCTGAGTGAGGTTCAGGGTACACATGTTGGAGATTAATTTCTCAGTATCTGCATCGGATAGTTCTTCGGCATGATGATTAAAGTCCCCAATCAGCAAAAAGTTATCCGAGGTCAGAACATGAGGGGCGATAATTTCTAACAGTGAGTTGGCAAACTCACCCTTAACGCCAGGGGGACGATAAAGTAGGGCCCCTTCCAGACCTCCTTTGAAGGGCCATTCATTTTAAATACAATAATTTCCGTACAGTCAAACACCAGGCTTTCCACGCAGCTTATATTGATGATATGAATAGCTGCGATAAGTAGGCCTACCCCTCTAGAATCCTTCCTATCCTGACGTATTAGACTATATTGTGGAGGAAAGGCTATATGGAGGTCCGGGGTAGCACTATCGTGCAGCCAGGTTTCAGACACGAAACAAATGTCAGGGGCCTCTGCATCAAGGAGACTCCATATTTCCAATGTATGGTTTGGGATTGAGGGAGCATTGAAATAGATAGCAGTGAGGTCATGAGGTGCCCCAACAGGGGAGTTCAAATTGGGGGGGGGGGGCAGTAATTCCAGTCACGCCAAGGGGAGAGACTAGACAGGAGATCTGCGGACATTTATTGATATCAGCTGCTAGGGCGTCTGAAAGAATAATACGGGGGAGATTAAGGTCCCTCAATTCAATGCTGGAATACCTAAGGATGGACATACTGTTTGGGATTAAAGGGTACTAAAACTAAAAGTGAAAACAAATATACCTGGCCGGAGACAGAAGAGTGTCCTGGCGACTGGCGACTGGTCAGGAGCGGACGGGCGCAGACCGGCTTGCCTTTGGCGTCCGCGCCTTCCTCCCGATTATATAGGGAGAGGCAAGCTAGAGCGCTGCTACTACTTCCGGTAATGCAACCGGAAGTGATGTGAATGCCTGGGCCGACCCTCCATGCAAGCTGCACAAGCCGTGACGGAACGGGGTCTCAGGCAGAACAACAGTACTCGAAAAACGTGGTAAGCTCTTTTAAAAGTACAGATGTAAATTATACACAAATCAGGCACATAACATAAAAGATTTTAAAAACGATCTAGTGCTACATAATGTTGTTATACAAATGATGGTAGCAAGTGTACAGTTTACTTTTACAACGCTTACGCTGTCGTGTTTTTTCTGTTAGGAAATGATGGTGCCAAACAGGACCAATGAGATGTGGGCGTAATTTCGCGGGAAGAATGAGGAGGAAGAGAGAGAAGGGACTCTCTATCTAATGTTGATGGACATAGTGGAAGGACTAATGTTGTGGACTATCGCTATGTACTGATGGGAGTTGTAGTTTCCAAAGTAGTTTTTGATGTTTTCAGCTAAATGCTTTTCTATATACTGTGGTATAAAGGCATTTTTTGTTGGAAGCTTTTCTGAGGCTGCTGTGTTTTGTGTTATGAATAAAGAGCGGAGAAAGAAAGGCATAATCCTCGCCTGCGTGTCCTTAATAGAATTGAAACTTACCGTTACGTAAGCTAGGCAAATTTCGATTCAGGTAAAACCGAAGCTATGCTGTTTGATAACAACTCTAACTTCTGGACCCCAAATTGGTGGACACCTTCGATGGGGTTCCTCCCCTCACCCACCATTAAGGTGAAAAACCTTGGGGGTGATAATGGACGAGGACCTCACCTTTAGTCAACAGGTCACCTCTGTGACCTCTAAAACCTTTTTTGTGATAAAAGCAATTTGGAAAATACTGCTGTTCCTGCCCCCAAATAGCTGGCAAACAGTAGTTGCGAATCTCGTACTGTCAAGGCTGGACTACTGTAATAGCCTGTACCTTAATGCTCAACAAGGGCTTTTGAATAAACTCGAGACGCTGCAGAATGCAGCAGTCAGACTGATCTCTGTAACACCTCGGTTTGCACCATTTACCAAGGAAATAAATAAATTGCACTGGCTATTGGTGAGGAATCGAGTTCGCTTTAAGGCCCTTTGCCTAGTTTTTAAGGCGCTGCATGGTACAGGACCTGACTATTTGAAACAGCGTTTCTAATGATATATACCGAATAGACCACTTCCTTCATCAGAGTCGCAGTACCATGCATAAAAAGAGTTTGGTGGAGTGGCAGGAGTTTCGCCCACAATGCTGCTAAAGCCTTTAATAACCTGCCATTTCATCTAAGGAGCATTACTAACCTATTGGCCTTCAGGAAGAGCCTTAAGACCTGGCTTTTTTCTCAATAGACTTCTTTCATTTTTCAGGCACAGGAGATGTAACTAGTGCCAGGACACCCCCGGGTAACAGTTGCACGCTATAAATGTCATTAACATAACATAACATAACATCTTGCCTCCTCTCATTCCTGGCTTCTCATTGATTCCTGTACGTGACACTTACCTTTCCTCCATTTCTATTAGCTGTAGCATATTTTCCTGCATTTACCAATGCTTGTTTCATGTCTGCTTCTCTTATCAGTTTCCTCCGCTGGTATACTGTTAACATCCGCTTTGGTGGAACTATATTTTCATAAAGTTTTGCCTTTTACTATTGCAGTGTATATATAACAACAATTTATCACTCTAAGAGATTAAGGGCCAGATGTAGGTAAACGTGAAATACCGATTCCTTAATAGCGAATTTTACCGATTCGGGATTAAGGAATCGGTATCTCCGATGTACGTAAAGATTCTGTAAAAATTACCGAATCGGTAACCATCTGTAAAAAATAGCGAATCGGAAGGTATTGGTAAAAAAATAATTCAGAAACCCCAATACCGATTCGTAAATACCGAATCCAGCACCGAATCGGTAAATACCGAACCGGTAATTTAAACAAATCGGAATTTGATGAATCAGCCAATCCTGTGCATCCCAATTACCTCCTAAATAGGAAGTGGCCACACCCAGGCAGCTGCACTGAACCTGGAGCTGACTGTGAGGCAGGTAGCTGAGCAGAGGAGCCAGGAGCAACACAGCCTCTCTTTTTTACCAAAAAAAACAAACCTTGGAAAATGGCAAACCAGGAGAGAGAGAAGGAGGGAGCAGAAAGAAAAGGGAAGATGAAGTTCAGTGAGAAGGAGCTGGAGGTCCTCATTGAAGACGTCAGCAAGGACCATGAGAAGCTTTTTGGCAAGCAGTCCCTCCATGTGCCAGAGTCTCAGAAGAGACAGATCTGGCTTGGGATCCAGAGCATGATAAATGCCATTGGGGTCACCCAGCGCTCCATTGAGGACATTAAAAAAAGGTGGTACTACCTGAGAAAGACAGCAAAGGCAAGGATGGCGGAGAGGCAGAGGTAGGCCAGCAAAACTGGTGGAGGGAGGAGCAGAGCACCTGCACCAACAGCTCTGGAGCTCATGGTAGAGTCCACCCTCCAACCGGAGAGTGTGAGTGGCGTTGGCGACGCAGACAACTCTGCCAGAGCTGGCAGCAAACAAGGTAAGATGCATGCCCAGCATGCTGTTCTTCCCCCTCCCCAACCCCAATCCCCAGAGAGGCATAGGGACTCCCACTCCAGTCTATGTTTTACTCATGACCTGCAATACATCATGGGAGATGTAGTCATAAGAAACACATGTTCAGAACAGTCAGTCTAGCAAACCCAAAAGCATGTGACAGCAATTAACAAGGACAGTCAGTGGGATTGGCAGGTATAATGTTTAATGCAATGCAAATGCTGCCAGATAAGTGAGTATATCTACATCCAAGTGGCGTCCCGGCGCTTTGGAGATTGTGTAACACAACATAGTAGAGATGACCCAGCAAATAGAACCAGCAAATAGGACTAAACTGTAGAAAATAGGAAGGTTTT
The DNA here is from genome assembly GCF_964261635.1 of Lissotriton helveticus. Taxonomy (NCBI): domain Eukaryota; kingdom Metazoa; phylum Chordata; class Amphibia; order Caudata; family Salamandridae; genus Lissotriton; species Lissotriton helveticus. Next base: position 1,313,876,278 of record NC_136068.1, read on the forward strand.
AGTGCCTTTCTAAACGGGAACAGGTCGGGAATGGAACGGAGAGGGGCAGGCAGAGAGTTCCAGAGAGCTGCCGCCAACACTGAAAAAGACCGTCCGCCCATTCTAGCTTTTTTGAAGCGTGGCACAATGGCAAGATTTCATCCAGCGGATCGAAGGGCTCTAGAGGGGACATAATGAAGGATAGTCTGCGACAGAATGGGAGGGGAAGCTAATTTAGGAATTTTAAAAGTTAAGCATAGAGCTTTAAACTTCATTCTTTGCCCCACAGGTAGCCAATGGAGATCTTGGATAGTTCGACGTGCAGATGGCTAATAGCCATGCAGGAGGAGATGGCACACTGTAGTAGGGATGTGGCTAGTGGGATGGAGACAATGACCTCAGCACTGGAACTGCTGCAAACCGAGAAGGTGGCCACTACAGCAGAAGGGGGGACAGTGAGGAGGCTACTAGCCGTAGTAGCATTACGCCCTCTCCCACTGAGACCAGGAGGTGCAGCGAACGCCACAGCGCTGGCCAGGAACATACTGGCAGTGCAGACAGTGGGGCCAAGGAACGTGGCAGTGCAGCGCGTGGGCGCAAGAAATAGAGCCAACCAGGATATGATACTCATGAAATGGATGATGTAACCCATGTCTGTATGGACACTGGTTTTGATCTTGGTGGTGTGCTTTGACCATTAAAACCATCAGTCAAATACAGTAACTGGCTATGTCTCCTTACTCACTCAGAAATAGTTGCGTGTTATCTCAGCCCGTCTGTGTCTCCCATCCGGTCCTGCTGCTACACCAGCTGCGCAGGGCTCTGGCTTTGGATTGTCCTCGCCCTCGTCCTCAGAGTGAGTTAGTTCCACTGCTGTTCCTTTCTTTGTGGCAAGGTTATGTAGCATTGCACATGTTGCTATTATTTTTCAGCAGATGATGGGGCAGTACTGACGTGCACCTCCACTTTTGTGGAGGCAACGGAACCTGCTTTTAAGCAGTCCAAAGGTGCGCACCACAACATTGTGTGTGCTTTTATGTGCCACATTGTGTCTTCTCTCCCTAGGGGTGGATGGGTTGAGATATGGGGTTAGTAGGAAAGACTGGAGGGCATATGCGCTGTCACCTAAATGTAAAAGAAAGAGCCATTAATTTGTGTCACCAATACGTTAATCCAAGGTATACATCAGAGTGTGTCACATTGATTTACCTAGTAGGTATTCTTCTCCAAATTCACCAGCAGCCAGACGTGTATAGATCCCACTGTTCCTGAATATGTTGGAGTCGTGGGTACTCCCTGGGAATTTAGCAAAAATGTCAGTGATGGTGACGTTTGCATCACATATCACCTGCACGTTGATGGAGTGAGTGGATTTGGGGTTGCGGTAAATGTATTCTGTAGCTGCTGGTGGGCAGATTGGTATGTGGGTCCCATCGATGCAGCCTATTACGTATGGGAACTGTGCCTTTTGGTAGTAATCCAGCTTGGACTTCTGCAGCTCCGCCTGTGTGCTGGGGAAGCGTATGTAATGATGCATTCTGTCCATCATGGCGTCCAGGAAGGTGTTGAAAAAACGGGATAGGCAGCTCTGTGACACACCACCTGCTGCGGCTATCACCCCCTGGTAACTTCCTGATGCCAGGAGATGCAGGCAACAGAGTACCTGTACATGGGTGGGTATTGCGTGCGCCCTTGGTGTCTGATGCTCTAGGTATCAGACACCAAGGTATCATGTCAAGGATGGTGTGTGGGTGTAGCCTATACCTGTCATGGATTTCTGGCTCATTCAATTGGAACAGTGTGACACGCAGTCTGTACACACACTCTTCCCGTCTCCAAAACCTCACTTCTGCTGCTCGCAAACGTAGCCGCCTTGCTATGACCTAGAGGGCGGCCATTGTGTTCACACTAATGCATTTTGGGTTTGTTTTTCTACACTGCACCTGATTACCACCTGCTCTGGGTCAGTGGTAATTAACGATTCTTTAATACCGAATTTGGACAAGTTCAGTATTACCAAATTTTGCTACATCGCAATTCTGAATTTTTACTGATTCCTTATTTACCGATTCAGTATTATTTTGTTTCGGTGTTCACCGATCGGTAAATAAGGAATCGGTAACTTTTTCCCATTAATTTACCAATTAGTTATTACCGATGGCATTCAATAATACCTACATCGCACAGGGCTAAATGACGGTTGGTAAAGCCAAAATTTACCCAATTTCGGCTTTACCGAGCGGTATTTAGCCATCTACATCTAGCCCCAAGTGATTTGCATAGAATCAGAGAATGTTGCGGGGTGCCGCCGAGACTCAAACTGAGATCCCTAGCTCTCGAGCCAGCTGCTCTGGCCGCTGCGCCACATCCTCTCCACTCCTGTGTTATCTGTCAGGGAGCTCTCTCCTTCCTTCCGGACGATGATAGATAAAATCATCTCTTTATTCATTACCTAGGCGAAACCGATGCATTACCAAGGTTTGTTTTTATTTGATTCTCCTTTTGTTTTTTAGAAGAAAGGTGCTGCAATGCGTGGCTCTTTAAGGTGAGTAAATTAACCCACCCACTTGTGACAGCCCTGTCTCCTTCACCTGTAAATTGGTTGCATAGGTGCAGCAGTGAGCTCTTTTAGATACTCCAATAAACAGGCATTGGCAAAGTCAAAATGATCTCGTCTTTAATATGTACATGTTAATCTATTGCTTTTGTGATTGTATATTTTTCTTTGTGTATTATACGGCAAAAGCATCTTAAGGGTAAATGGCGTTGTATTGTTAGGTGTGTTATTGTATTACTGGTCAATTTTATAAATGTGTTTCAATTTAAAGCCAGCGTATGTTTGTGGCTATGAACAAATGAATCAGTATTTATTGGCATTTCCCTCAGAAAAGTGAAACTGATTTTAGCACCCTATGAGTGAAAATCTGAATGTAGCACAGGGCTATGATATTTCCTAAAGTTTAGATGGAGAAAAGCAGTATGAATGTTATTATTTCATTGACAAGGGGAAAGAACAGATGTCATCAATATTAATAAAATGTGGCATTCGTGTTGCTGCATGGGAGCAATAAGCACGTGGTGCTACCTTCCTTTAAGAGCTATTATTCAGGACTAGTGTTAGTGAGTTCAGGTAAAAAGCAATTAACACTCCTGGTTTGCAATGCGTGAAACATGCAAGCAACTGAAAATACAAATATTACCATTTCAAGTGAGGTAACAACATTTTCGAATGCGTCCTAGGTGAGACTAAAAACAATACTTTAGAACATGGAAAAGATGCAGAATCCTTTATAGCCAATGCAGGCACTGTGATAATGCAATTCAGGGGTGTGAAATGGAAGTGTGAGTGCCACGGGGCCCCAGTCAAGGATGACGCATGACTCTGTTAAGGAGCACATGAAAGACACATTAAAGGAGCGCCCAAAAGGAAACCGATGTTCGGCCAAGGGCAGAGAGGCCAGGGTGGGTCAGTGGACCAGTAATGCATCCCCTACAGGGGCCTGTGATTGACCTCCTGCTCAGGGTTTAGATTCAAGCAGGTTCGCACAGCCTTTCATCCTTCTGAAGTCGATGAAAGGAGTGCCCTTGAGTTGAGTAACAGTAAACATCTTGTTTTCAGCGTCAACATACCCACTGACGACTAATGAAATGTGGACTCTTTTTCCAAAATAAAAGTCAGGTTCCTCGCTGGACTCCCTCCCTCCCCATGTTACGAGGTTGTTAGGGACTAGCCTGGGTTCCATCTACCAGGAGCTCCTTCACAGACTCTATTAAATGTATGTTGGAGGCTGCCGCACAATGCAGCACACATCCTATGAGATCTCTCAGTGGCATTTTACACGATCTCACATAAGATCCTGTTACATCGCCTTGCCTACACCGGGTGGATGCTAGGGTACTGGCTTGGTTATGTTCCTTTCTAGAGCATAGGGAACAAACAGTCTGGCTTAAACCATTCTTCTGAATCAAAAGCCATTAAGTATGGAGTACCTCAGGGCTGAACCTTGAGCCCTAACCTTTTTAATAAAGCAAGGCGACTGAGTTCGCCGAAACGCGTCTGGATCGGGGCACTCTAGATTCACTTTTAAAATGAAATAAAAAGATTTTCTGCAACACGCATACCGGAGTAAAGTGTCCGTTTCTCCTCAAAGGTGCTGTTCTTGACGCAGCGCAGCGCGAGCGCAGATAGGACCACAGACTTGAAATTTTGCTGTTGCCAATACTTGTGCTTTTATTTCCAGAAGAAAAGGTGCAGTCTCAGACGCGTTTCGGACACAAACTGTGTCCTTGATCACTTAGCGACATATTCCATAGTGGAAACATGCATAGCACTTCCGATAACGTGATCGGCATGAAAGTAAACAGTGAGGAAATACTACACAGTGTAATATCTTATTAGAGAAAAACGCTCTAAATCAATATCCAGTGGCCATAAGATAAATACAAGATATTGAAGCGCATCAATAATTAAATGTAAACAATTCTGTTTTCAATAAAGTGCACAAATGCTCAAAGTGCAAAAAAATCTCTTTATCTCTAAATCTCTCCATATATATCTTCATCCAAGAGAGCGGGTCCTTCTGTGGTGCGCGATTGTAGTGGGGGCCAATAATAACAGCAGTAAACGATAAGTTAAACACTGAGTTTATTAGGATGAAAGGCCCACGGGGAGCTGAAGGGAAAACAACTGCAATAAGAAGTGACAGCTGTCAGAATGCCGGGTGACAGCGATGACGTCACTTATATAGCCCTATGAACATTGGCTGGCAACAGTGACGTACATGCATAGAAATAAACAACACGATACAGTAAGAACAAGAGTATGTTCAACATCTCCCTTTCCCCCCAATTACAACAAAAGAAAAATACATGTTATTCCATAACATAGTCATCAAAGTGTTTAGGCATCTTAACAATTCTTCCACTCTTGGATTGCACACCAGAGGTACTAGGGAACTCAATGTTAGTTTCATGTCCCCTGGGAGACACAACTTTGTCCAAGATCCTAACTGACGTAGATGCACCTCCGTCCATGGTCTCACTATCAGCGTCAGTCATAGAACACCTGGATCTTTCCCCTTTTTCCAACAAAACTCTGGGACTAACATAGGGGTTGGAGCAGATTTGGTTTTCTGATACATTTTCCCACTCCAGAACACTATCGTCAAGATTTCTCTCCTCGCTTTCCTTGCTATTCATTATTATTTTTTCTTGTCCCTTCTTTAAGATTATCACATCGTCTTTGCTCCGCCATCCTCCTCCTTCAACTAGAACAGCACTTTTAGATGCTTCGCAAACTTTAACTGGTTTACTATATTTACCTTCACCCTTGGATACCAACCCAGGTTTTTTCAATAACACCCACTCACCAGGTTGAACATCTTTTGCTTTTACTCTGTTAACAAAATCAGAATACATCTTTGCCTTTTTCTGCTTCTCTACTATTTTTTCCTTCACCAAAAGTTTTCTGTCATTTATTTCTTCTGAGATTTCACACTTATTATACCAGTCACTGAATTTGGGTGTAATTAGATTGTTACATTTCCTCCCTCTCATTAGAAAGAACGGAGTTTGTTTCATAGTTTCGTTTGGTGTATTGTTATATGCATTGATTTTTACCCTTATGAATTCTTTCACATCCATGTTTGAAGCCACGGCCAGTTGGATGCCTTCTTTTATGAATCTGTTTACCCTCTCCACCTGGCCGTTACTTTTTGGACTGTACAAAGGCGTTTTAACTTGTTCGATTCCAGCTTTTTCAAGAAGTTCAGTCATTTGTCTAGAAACCAGTTGTGAACCGTTGTCAGACACTAACAATTTAGGCTGGCCTTCTTTATCAAATACTTTCTTCAAAGATTTTATTACTATTTCAGTAGTGACTACTTTAACAAACTTGAAAAATACCCACTTGGAGTAGTAATCAGTAAGAACAATTAGGTTTCTACAGTCACTAGGTAAAATTTGGAATGGACCAGCGAAATCAATAGCAACTTTGACCCAAGGTCCACTTGGAATTTCCACCATCTGCAGTTCATTCTTTTCCATACGCCAATGTTTATCAGATTTCAAACACTGCTCACACTTGTCCATAAACTCTTTTATTTCCTTATCTACCCCGGGCCACCAGTAGTTCATCTTGAGGATATTTCTAGTAGCGGTACTACCTGGATGACCTTTATGAGCAAGGGAAATTATTCTTTTTCTTAAACCATTTGGCGGCACAAAAAGTTCACCTCTTCTTAGGAAACCATTCTCTATTGAGAGTTCATCACTAACTTGTTGGTAGCTTTTTAACTCGTTCTGCAAATTTCTAATATGGGGCCATTTGGTTGTTATAAAGTCCATTACTTTCTTTAGAGTGGCATCTTTCTCCATGTTTTCTTGCCATTCCACTTCAGTTATAGAACCCTCGCACATGACAGTAGCGTCAATCAATGCCACCACACATTCAATGTCATCAAGAGCCTCTTCTCCTTTTGTATCAACTGGTAAGCGAGACAAACAATCTGCTCTGTAATTCTTGCCACCCTTAATATGTCGTATCTCAAAATTGAACTCTTGGAGCTTAGATAACAACCTTATTAGTCTTGAACTAGCTTTGCCGTTGCCACGGCCCTCACCGTTCATCATGTATATCAATGGTTTATGGTCCGTGACAATGGTGAACCTTTTCCCCCATAAATAATCTTTCAATTTATGTACAGCCCATACACTGGCCAATGCCTCTCTTTCAATGGTGCTATAATGTACTTCAGTCTCATTTAGCTTCCTTGAAATAAAAGCGATGGTATTTTCTTTTTTTCCTTCTATCTGACAAAACACAGCACCAATTCCTTCAGCGCTGGCATCGACTGTTACAACATTTTCAAGCTCTGGATTATAGGGTTTAAGAGCAGGAGCCCTGCTATTTCTTCCTTCACTGTTTTGAAAGCTTGCACTTGCTCATCCAACCAAATGTATGACACATTTTTCCTTAATAGCTTCCTGAGAGGTTCAACCTTTTCAGCATACCCTTGTATAAATTTTGCATAATACTCACTTAAGCCCAAAAATGACTTAAGCTTTTTCTTTGTTATCAGGTTCTGGTGCCTCTCTTATCGCCTGTACAAGATCATCTTTAGGAGTGATTTCTTCAGAGGTCAATACATGTCCCAAATATTCCACCTTTTCTGTCATAAATTTACACTTTTCTTTTGATACAGTCATTCCTCTCCTTTCCAGTATGCTCAATACTTTTCTTATCAAAATCAAATGTTCTTTTTCTGTTTTGGAATGCACCAGGATGTCGTCCTGGAATGCCTCTACACCTCCCAAGCCATTAAACAAAACATCCATTAATTTCTGAAATACTCCAGATGAAGAGGCTAAACCAAAAGGTAAGCGAACGTACCTGTAGGCTCCAAATGGTGTTATAAACGTTGTTAGTCTTTTAGACTCCTCAGTTAGACATACCTGGTGATATGCAGCTTTTAAGTCAATCAAACTGAAAAATTTTGAGCCTGATACTGATTGTAAAATTTCTTGGATTTTTGGAAGAGGGTGACAATTAACAACAATGTTCTTGTTCAGGGACCTTAGATCCACACACAGCCTAAGGTCACCTGTTTTTTTTTTCTTGGACACAACAATAGCAGAAACCCATTCTGATTCATCTGCCTCCTCAATGACTCCCTCTCTAGATAATTTATCCAATACATTTTTCAACTCTTTCCTTATGGACAGAGGTATGGTCCTTACCTTGTGTTTACTAGGAGTGGCTTCATTTTTCAATGTTATGTTATGAGTAAAACCCTTTACACAGCCAATCTCATTCTTGAACACCTCCTTAAATTCGTCTAAGGTACTCTTGAGGTCATTCTTGTTGTCATCCACACTCACACAGTTCACCCAATCTTCTCTTAAAATTATAGGATCTTTAGCACCTGGAACTAAAATTACTCCCAACTTTGCTAAATCTTTCCATCCTATTAAAATTCTCCCCTTTTCAGCAACGTACACTTTAGTATTGATCTTCCTACCTCTAAAGGTGACAATATCATGAAAATATCCCAACATGTTTATATCCTTTTCACCAAATGCTTTAGGATTTACATCTGATTCAAATAACTCCACCATCGACCATTTTTCTTCAAACATCTTATCAGAAATGGTGGTTATGGGTGATCCAGAATCTGCAGTAAACTGCAACTCAATATCACCAATTTTCCCTTCACCGATTGGCCCTTTGATCTTACCATCTTCCATGTCCACGTATAAGATAATGTTTGCACACATTTCTTCATCAAAATCCCCAACGGTATTGACATTCACATTACTATATACTCTCTTAGTTTTACACAAGGCAGTTAAATGACCATATTTTTTGCATTTAATACATTTCTTATTAATAGCTGGGCATGTTTTGCTATCAGCAAGATGATCTTTTGATCAACATATGAAACAGCTAAACTGCTTACCTCCAGTTTTTCTCTCACCCCAACTTTTCTCACCTTTCATGCTGTCCCCTTTCTTTCTCTCCTGCATATAAAACACATTAGCATTACTACTAGTATTGGATAACACTTTTGTTGATACTAAAGACCTTTCTATCCCTCTAGTGATATCAATAACTTCTTGCAGAGTTGGTTTTTTACATGCCAATAGCCTCTCTTGCACCTTTTTTGAATAACAATAAAAAACAATTTGGTCTCTAATATATATGTCAGTCATGTCCTCAAATTTGCATTCCATAGCTAAGATCCTTAAACATGCAATGTACTCATCTATGGTTTCTCCTTCCTGTTGTTTCCTCAAAGCAAATTTATGCCTACCCACCATGACATTATTCTCCTCATCAAATTGTTTCTCTAGCCTTTTTATAGCTTCTTCATACTCATTTAACGGAATAAATGTGCCTGGTGGATTTTCATATTCAGGTAGGCTATCGAATACATCCTGACCAGCTTTCCCTAAAAGGCCAAATAATATAGACAATTTCCTCTCCGCATCATAGGCTTTGCCATCAATGGATATAATATAGTTTTCAAATGCTCTTATCCATTTCTTCCATCTCATAGTTGGCTTTCCTGGATCATCAAGAAAGCGTGGTGGAGCACATATATTGTTACTTTCTGCCATTCCTCTACACTTGTTTGGTAATTTATTTATTTCAGGTGCACAAGTTCTATTTATGTAACACTCAAAGCTTGTGTGTTGTTAACAGTCAATTTTTTTTCCCAATACTTTATATTTATTACTTATTCTCACAGATTCAGCTTATATTATGCTCCCTTTATGTAAATTGCAAATATAAGTTCACCGCTCCATTTGCTCTGAATATTATCAATATTCAAATCTTTTTATCAGGTCGATTACAACAGCATCGGTAATTCTGAGGAGATTTTTTTTTTTTAAATGGCCGCTCGAGGTCACATGTTATGACGTACGACCTGCTTATCCAATCCTATCCGGCAATCAGCTGTTTCTCCCAGCATGCCTCACGCGACACCTCTGAGAGGATTTCCTCACACGCCGGCAACTTCCCTCAGCGTCTTGAATAGATTCAGCAAAAAGCGGCTTTAAAGTTGAGTTAAGCTTTCCTCTATACAATTATTCGAACAGATATTTATTGTTAACATCCGGATTAGTTTCTCCTTACAGCAGCGCTTACAAGCCAGTCAGTTCACTTTCATTAGCAATTGTATGCTTTCGCCGTAGGCTAACGCACAAATGCAGGATTCCTTTCCGTCACTATTTGCTGCGCTATTTAACAAGATCATTCACCAGCACAGACAGAGCGCATTAAATCGATGTTTACGCTTACGCCGAAGGCTTGTGCGCAATATGCAGAATCTCCTCTTCAGTTTAATTTCTGCGCTGTTTTTAAGTGAATTGAATCTCCGCTTTATCTTTATATGCCCACTTACTTCATTGCTTTGTTATCTTCAATGATTTTCCCTCAACTGCAAATATACCGACTTTTCGCCGCCTTTATTAATCAAAGAGCGGTCCGGTACGCAGACGCTGCTTCACCCGTAGACCTTTGATCATCCCGTCCTCGTCGCCATTTGTAGTGGGGGCCAATAATAACAGCAGTAAACGATAAGTTAAACACTGAGTTTATTAGGATAAAAGGCCCACGGGGAGCTGAAGGGAAAACAACTGCAATAAGAAGTGACAGCTGTCAGAATGCCGGGTGACAGCGATGACGTCACTTATATAGCCCTATGAACATTGGCTGGCAACAGTGACGTACATGCATAGAAATAAACAACACGATACAGTAAGAACAAGAGTATGTTTAACAGCGATGCCTGTAAAACCCAGAACCAGACTTATAGTAATCCAATACGTTTTTAGAAATGATGGGCACTCTGGAAGGTCCTGGGGCAAAAAGCAGATTGCTCTTTATTGCTCAAACGTTCCGCTTTTCGTCAAATTAATGTCTTGATCACACGAAGAGCATTGCGGAAGTACGTGCATAAATAAACAAAAGACATGAACATAGGACTTCAAATATGTGCCATTCACATTGGTAGTCAACCGTAGCGGCAATTTTGTAATGTAGAAAATCATGCATATGTTAGTACACAAAAGCAGCACTCAGGTATTAGGATCTAGGTGTTAGGTACATCAAAGAATGCTCCAGGGCAGAACTAATTAGACAAGTGTCTGATATTAATTGTATATGACCCTAAATGGTTCTACGGATGTGTAGCCCCAAACAAGGGACCTACTGAAGGGTGCCTAGGTCTACATTCGCCAAGTGGCATATCGTTATTTGGACTACAGGTGGGAAACCCGGTTGGGTTAACATGATCTACTTATCATTCATGGGTCATTGAATGATAAGTCCATTAGGGTGAATAATGATAAGGTACTTTGGGACTAGTGCCAGTGTAGATCAAAGACAAAGTGCCTGATAGTTTATTCGCGCCTATGTGTTAAAATAACCTGAGACATTACTGCGATACAATAAGTCTGAATCAGGCGACTATTGTCGCAGGATCACGTAAAGGTGCCAAGAACCATGTGAGAATTTAATGCGCCAAGTTCTGAGGCAAGATGGCGGCCGCATCGTCGGCTGAATGAGTTAGCTACACTTCCCTCTCCTGGCTGACCTTCTTCCCCATCATACCGTCATACCCGACTGAAGGAATGCTATGAAACAAGCAGGAAAACGTGGGAAAGAATATCTGTGCAGTCCTGGCATGATCTGGCGTTCATGGCTCTCAGTTTGTGGATTACCTTTACATGAAAGATTGTCTTGTGTCGGCTCTCTTTACCACGTGGCGGCAGCTGCTGTCATTCCTGGCTCAATTGTTACAATGCCGCCCAAGGAGTCTCTCAAAGGCTCAAGGACTCGCGGGCCTCCCGCAAGCACCGGGAGCGCTGGGAGTCCCAGGAAATCTGCTTCAGATGGTGCGGCGGTGAATGAAGGTGCACTCCGGTCTCTCGCTGGGGACAAATCGGAGCCGTGGGAGCTTCTGGAAGTCGGGTCGAGAAGGCAAGGGAGGAGGCTCAGGTCGGAGGCGCCAGACGGTCCCTGCATTATTTAAGGCACAAGCTGGGAAGAATAAGTCGGCAGATCATCGATCTGCGAGAAACAACGATGACGGCAAATCTACAGACTCGCTGCCCACGTCTCTGACAACTATAATACCACAGGACAACCGAACTCAGAGGCCCATTCAAGGTACTGTTTATTTTTTCCCAGTTGGCGTAAATGACTTGAGCATGTAGCTCAATGAGCAACGTGGAGCCGGTGGGGGTATGTGAGCATATTGACCGCTCCATTGACATTAATGGTCATAGTGATACCCAAGAGATCCTGATTACTGATGACCGTTCGCCGTGTATTGTAAATGGAATATCTGCTAAACAACAAGAAAATGGCCTTATGGGAACTGTAGTCCACCAGGATAGTGGCCTAGAAAAAAACTGTAAGGAGTCAGATGGATGGGACCAATTGTGATATGAAAGTCGACGGACTGGAAAAGGAAGCAAAGGAATCAGTGGAGTGCTCAGGGATAAGCCTTGTAAAAGAGGGAGATTGAGGAGAGTAATTATTTTCCATGTCAGACCATTCTAACTCTTCCGGGGATGAGAGTCCCGGAAAAGACTGGGCGGAATATGAAAGCGATGCCAGTAGCTTGCATTGGGAAGAAGATGAGACTGGAGATAAATCTCCTCTTACCCCGGGAACGGTTCGTAAGCAAAGGGAATTAGGTGCTGCCGCACCAGATAGATCCCAGGCTCAACCGGCTCCATGACATGGGATTACTCCTTCTCACCTAAACTGGATGGAGTAAAGATGTGGCTGAAGGCCCCGCCCCCTCTCTGCACCACTGTGCAAACGCTCCCTGTGGCTCATGTTAAGTTGGGGGATTAATTCCCCTTCAATCCTGAGGGTTCCTGGGTACCAACTAGCCCACTAGGTACCTCCAGTAAGAGCCACAGGGCTGCGTTGCAGAGAGGTGGTCCGAGGCCACGCCCCTTTTTACAGCTCTCTGCAAAGCAGCTCTGTGGCATTTACTGGAGGTACCTGGTGGGCTAGTTGGACCCCAGGGGCCGTCAGGATTCAAGGGGACCTAATCCCTCAACTTAAAAGATCCACATGGCGCGTTTGCACAGTGGTGAAGGCAGGGGGCGGGACCTGATGTGACAAGCGTGCAAACGCGTTCTGTGGCGAGTTTTAAGTTAGTTTGGGGATTAAGTCCCCTTGTATCCTGAGGGTCCCTGGGGGCCAATTAGCCCATCAGGTACCATCAGTAAGCACAACAGAGTTGCATTGCAGAGAGGTGAAAAAAGGGGCGTGGCCTTGGGCCACCTCTCTGCAACGCAGCTCTGTGGTGCTTACTGAGGTAGCTGGTGGGCTAGTTGGGCTCCAGGGACCCTCAGGATTCTAGGGGACTTAATCCCCCAACTTAAAACGTGCCACCGGAGCGTTTGCACACTTGTGACATCAGGCCCCACCCCCTCCCTTCATCACTGTGCAAAGGGCCCTCGGGCACGTTGTAAGTTGGGGAAGTAAGTCCCCTTGAATCCTGAGGGTCCCTTGGCTCCAACTATCCAACCACATACCACCAGTAAGTGTCACAGTGCTGCATTGCAGAGAGGTGTAAAAAGGGGCGTGGTCTTGGACCACCTCTCTGCAACGCAGCTCTGTGGTGTTTACTGGAGGTACCTGGTGGGCTAGTTGGCCCCAGGGACCCTTGGAATTCAAGGGGAATTAATCCCCCAACTTAAAACCTGCCAGGGGGTGCGTTTGCACAGTGGTGAAAGAGGGGGCGGGACTAATGTGACATGTGTGTACTTATCCAATCACTCCGCCAAAACCCAAGCATTTATAAATTCACCATGCACTCTCCTTGCAGTACTCTAATCATCCAGTCAGTACTCATGCAATGACCCATGCACTAACTCATGCACTGTTACACTACACTGAGCACTACCCATGCAGTCCAGCCATCGCCCTTCAGTACCCGTGCACTCCTTCAATCACCCAGCCAGCACCATGTACTTATCCAATCACTCCACCAAAGCACAAGCACCTATAAATTCACCATGCACCGCCCTTGCATTACTCAAATCTTCCAGTCAGTGCCCATGTACTCATGGAATGGCCCAGGCACTAACACATGCACTGGTACAATCCCCTAAGCACTTCCCATGCAGACGTCTATGCAGTGCATTGTGAGGGCATGAGTTATAGTTAGGTCTACTAACTATAATGGCCGAATTTCTATGGTTTTGTACGAGTGAAATCTCCAACTAATTATAACGTCCCTGAAACCTATGGTTTTTTCAGTGAATTTCAAAGGGTTTTTAAATGCTAATTTCTAACTATAACGTACCTGAAACCTATGATTTTTTCCAGTGGATATATATATATATATATATGACCCACTGGCCTATTCTATCAAATTCGTTGGCATCCAGGTGATCTCCTATGCAGAATAAACCCAACTTCTGCTGACCTATAACAATAATGACTGCAAAGCCTAAATTAAATTTGCAGCTTGTACGGCAGCACTGATGGGGTGGCTCAAATTGAATTCTTTACATTGCAACCTGGCTAAAACGGAGGTCCTGCTATTTGATCCCCTCCCTGGCTGGCCAGGGGCCTGGCCATCCAGTTGTTCTACGCCCCTTCCGCCTACTGGATTGGCCAGAAAAGTAGGGGGCATAGTAGAAACAAACCTATCCCTCAAATTCTAGATGGCGGCCTGGGAGGATCAGAAGACGGTGGAACAAGCAATGATTCTGTCCAGGCTAGACTATGCCAATGTTTTGTACATAGGATTTAAAGGATTATTTGACTCACAGATTGCAAATAGTTTAGAACATGGCTGTCCGCCTGCTTTTCAACCTTCCTAAACACACAACGCTCACTCAATACAGAAAATTGCTGCACTGGTTTACTGGTAAAGGAAACAGGCATCTTCAAAGCTCTCATCAATACAACAGGAGTATCAAGGGGAATACCAGGACACCAGCCCCCCACTCAGTGAATTAATGTCAATAAATAACTGTCTCTACGGGAATACACAAAGCAAAGTTTACAATTAGCAGCCCAAAACGAGTCACATCAATTTAGGACATCATTTTATTTAAACCAATGAACTCAATTGGTCATCAAGCCGCAGTGTATCCTATTTCTAAAAAGAAATAAACCGCCACCACAGACCTTTCATCACAAAGAAAAAGTGTGAGAAGGAAAGAAGGCACCTCACGGTAGCAACACCAAGGGGGAAAACACTGACTGGTACTCGCCAGTGACCCACTTCTCATCATCGGTTACCTTCTTTCAAATGGAAAAAATGTGCATACATATAGTGCAACAGATCCACAGCCCAATGAAAACAAAAACGAAACGAAAAAATAAGAAGTAAAAAGCCTAAATGTGAATGTACTTCCTATGTGTGCAGAAATTGTGCATGTGTTCAAAGGATCCCGTGAGAACCAGAAATATAATTCCCACCATTAAAAATTGGTAAAGCTTACTTGCCACCCGTAATCTTTATTCCTTGCTGTAAGCCTTTCCACGTTAAAATTGACTATTATCAAGTCACCAATTAGTAATAACTAGCCAACATGTTTCGTTGCTATAATCAATTTGAAGCAACTTCGTCAGGGCTAGGGATCCAGATTATTGTTTTCAATAGGGATTTATATCAGAACCTGTGGTGGTAGTAAAATAAAACAGACGGGATTAAAACTGATTATGATTGCAATCTCATAAAAAACTTATCCCAAGGCATTGTAGTACTCCACATCAGTGTTTCAAGGTGATATGACCATCATACCTTCTGGTTGCGTTACTGCTGCATACCGGCAACCTCACAGAAACAAATGAAACAAACGTGTCGTATGATCGCGTCCTCTTGCTGAATGCCCACGGGTCTGTATCACCTATGGTCAAATTTAGAAAACAGAGCAACTCCATCACTACCCATATTCAATGTGATTCAGTGCCAAAGTCCTCATTTGTGTGGTCTCTCACACCAGTCTCACTATGCAGAATTCACACCCTTTCACTGTGTATCATGAAAGCGAGTTGTCATTCCTTAAAAGAATGCGTATTTCAACATCATAACGCATTCGGTCTGTTAGTAGGACATGCCTAGAAACCTCCACTCTTGCGCAGCTTTATACTCACTTCCAAACACCGCATCCAAGTTCTTACCGTGACCTCGGGCTCGGTGCGCATTCAATCATCCGGCCCCGGTCTCTGTGATCGTGTCCATGTTAAACAGCGTCTGACGTCTCACGCACAATTGCGCGAGTACGTCAGACACGTGACCACGATCTGGCTCATTCACATTGGTCGCCATCTTGGAAAGGGAAAGGAAGATAAACTCTATACCAATCACCCGATTCCAAACATGTTTATCAAACCCATCCGGCACAAAAGAGAGTTAACTCTTATTCCTTCGGTGGAAATGGTGTTTATTTAGCAATCACTCTCCATTACCACCACCATAATCAGCTTTAATGGTACTCTTACGTATTTAAAAGTTCGATAGCTAACATATAAGTGCTGAATAAACAGGAGCGGTGGTAAGTGCTCAGTACCAGTAACAAGTAAAGGAATACCATCATAATAGTGTTTACAATTACGGGGCTTCAGGAGGCAATTGTCTCAGACACCCAATTGTCCCACAGTGCTCATACAAGATAAGTACAGAATTCTCTCACTGTGGACAAAATGAATCCAAACAATCAAAGCCTGCTAGATGACGGGTTAGCGGCTGCTGACCTTATTCCACTCTATAAGGTCATTAAGTCCAACTATATCAGTTTTTTCGGAAAAAAAACATCTAGCCTCTTTTTTCGCCAGAATTTGTTCAATATTGTGTGTGTCCCCAAGGACCCTCTCAAGCACTGTCCACCGGAGATCTCTGGGATCATGCTGCTTCTCAGAAAAATGCTGGACCAACCTGGTTGTCAATTTTTTGGCTTTTAAAGTGCTAAGATGTTCCTGTATCTGCACTTTGGCCTTCCTAGATGTAAGTCCTATATAGTGAAGGCGATCACCGCCAGAACCCCCCCGTCCTGCTATCTAGCAGAACCGAGATAACTCCCAATATGGACTAATTGACCGCCGGGAGAACGAGCACCGAGCCTCCACTATAACTCCCCGCATTATTCCTTTCACCGGCGATGATGTTATATATATCACTATTGACAGTCCAAGTACCGCCAAGTTTGCATTCATGCATATATGAGGGGTAATGAAATTGTAAAAGACTCTCAAGACAAACATGACACACCAGTTTTTGTCCTGATGATGATGCATGTATTCCCTAATTGCATCGAAACGCCGTCGACTTTTATGCACCATATGTTTGTTTGAATTCACGTATTGTGTAAAACAATGGGTTGCTATGATTTAATTCCTGTCTGTAAAACTGAATAATAGTACAGACCGCTTTTGTGCGCCTTTACATAATTGTTTTGTCACCTGTTTTGTCTTGTCCTCTGTGGGTCACAGGCTGTGCCCACTTTTGTATAAATTTTATATCTACAATCTTTACATGAAAAATTGAAAAATAAATACCTGTCCGGCTGGACAGAAGTCATATATACTATCTAGTATATGTCTATCATTCGTGTGATCCCTAACTACTAGGGTCCTCTGTTCTGTCCTAAATTGATGTGACACGTTTTGGGCTGCTAATTGTAAACTTTGTTTTGTGTATTCCTGTAGGGACAGCTATTTATCTTCAAAGCTCTAACAGTAGTACACTCTGCTTTCTACAAAACCGGCCCCTCTTACATGCTAGAAACATTGACGAGCTACTGATCGCAAAGATCCCTGAGCTCTCAGTCAGCACGCATATTGTCTACATCCTTCACCAAAAACAAGAGTGGGGTGGTTCAGCCTGCTCGGTGCTTGCTGCTAAACATTAGAACGATCTTCCTTTTCCCCTCAGATGGATACTGGACAAAAAAAAAGTCTGTAAACAACTAAAAACCTACTTGTTTAAAGACTAGATTGTCATTGACCATTATCATGGCCGTCTACGTCAGCGCTGGGACACTAGTAGTAGCTGTGTGCTTTATAAACTTCATACATTCATTCATTCATTGTTGGTAAATGTGCGCTTTACAAATACATATGTGCCTATGTTATGAAGTATCGCAATATGAGAAGTTGTAGAAATGAAAAACAAGAGATCACAACACTAAAGTAAAATACACATAGATGTTGATTTCGTTGGGCTAAATACTTTTTTTCCCCATCTTGTATTTATTTTGCACACGTAATGTTATGTTTTATGTTTTGTAAATTTTGTTGCTACATGGTCATATATTTATATACCGAATAAAGCATTTTGTACCGTACCACTAAAGTAAATGCTCAAGAATGCTTGATGACTGCACTATTTGGAACAGAGTGATGAACATCTTTTAGGACAGAGGGAAAAATGCCATTGAGCAGTTTCAAAACGACATTGATCCGGAGGGCGCAGTATCTTGGCTATAAAGAGATATCAGTAATTACAAAAACGCCAAACACGTTATATCAAAACATTTACTGTAACAGCGACCTAACCTTGTTAGCAATAGTTTCTGCAGCATTCTTGGCAGCCTTGTAAATTTAATTAAAGCTGCACAATCTGAGCTCTACTGAAATCAAATACAAAAAGGCAGAGATTTATCAAATTAGACAAAAAAGCGATGCTCCTTGCTGCTATCAACATTTGGTAAATAAATGCTAGAGTGAGACTCAAAGCCAGTCATTGCTCCTGCAGGTGAGCCCGGTGGGGTAGTGGCGCAGGACATGGCGGGGGGTAAGGGTTGACAGACACATGGCGGGGGGTAATGGTTGACAGACAACGGAATAGGATTTTTTTTTTTAATTTTCCCTATTCCGTAGTCTGTCGACACCCTTGCCCCACTGTGCTTACCTGCAGGAGCCGCAATTGCTCAAAGCAGTACTGTAGCTAATGGAACAAAACATAGCATAGCAGTTCACAAACACTCAGGGCCTGATTCACAAAAGTAATCTGAGACAAAATCCTAATTTACGACTTTCTTAAGGTTTGGTCTTAAGACAACACCCTAGTTTAGGATTTTGTCATAAAACCAAAATTTAAGACAAAATCCTAACTTAAGTTTAACTTAAGTTTAACTTAAGTTAGGATTGTGTCTAAAGACCAAAATCTAAGACAAATTTAAGATAAAATCCTAACTTTACTACTCCTAAATGCCTTTTGTGAATACTGAAAGTCATAAAGTTAGGTTTTTGTCTCAGATTACTTTTCTGAAACTGGTCCAATATGTTTCCATTTAATGCAGGGAATGTTTGACCTAATGGTGTGAAGTTCAAATTCCGTCAGCGTCCACTCAGTCTTCCATCCTCCTGAGGTCGATAAAGCAAGCACCTTTGAAACTGTAAAGTGTCTATGTCCTGTGATTAATTTGAAACAAACAGCTGTGACCTGTCCAGTTTGTATCACGGTCAGGCATGGCAATGAATGTAACTTTGCTGGGGGTCGTACATGCTGTCTCCATATGGTACGAGACTGTATGCCAAGACAAATGAAAAGTGACACTTTTTTATAAAGTAGGCTCAATATTGTAAACATGTTCCTTCACACTAGCTGTAATTAAAAAGCATTGGAAAAGCTGGGAAGGGGAGAGCAAGCAACAAAGGCAGAGCGACCAACAATTATGGGTCAAGAAATAACGATGTGGAAAGCAACTAAAAGAAGAAAACAACTACCTCCAAAAGTGCGAGCTGTGAGCATACACACGCTGGAAGAAGGAAGCTAGTCCAGGGGAGGGACAAACATATGAAGAGGAAGTGAAGGCGGCACACGATGACCAAAGAGAAGCAAGGAAATGAGAGTGAGGATGAAGATAACAAATGGTAAGCAATAAGCAGGCTCTAAGTCCCCTGCAAGGTTACGAAATATCTTGCAAGCGAAAGCACAAGCGTTGTCTCAGGTGAGAGCTAAAAAACCCTTTGAAAGAGTTGATCTCTAAGTGCTAGCACCATGAACCCTGAGAAACCAAACATAACTCGTGAAACGTATTTTGCTAACAAGATGTGGAACATTTAAGATAGGTCAAATAGTTCTAAAATGAACACTTGGGGGCAGATTTATGAAGGCCTTGTGCCTCTTTGCACCGCCATTGCGTCACTTAATGTGACGCAATGGCGGCGCAAACAATGCGCCCTATTTACAACGTGACGCATCTAGGAGATGCGTCACGTTGGAAAGCCCTGCGCCATAAGGAGGCGTTCCTGCGCAGGGGGGGGGGTGTTCCTGCGCAGGAACGCCTCCTAAAAGTGGCTGAGTGAAATCTATGAGATTTCACTATGTCACTTTCTACGTCAATTCCTTACGCCTGCTTGAAGCAGGCGTAAGGGTGACGCACAATGCATTGAAAAGGTGGCCCCTGTGCATTGCAGGAGTCATGTCGCACTTGCGACATGACTCCTGCAATGCGCCGCCCGTATGCCGAGAGATGTGTCACGCATCTTCACTGCCTTGCACCATGGTGCGCCGCATTGTAAATGCGGTGCACCATGGGTGGCGGAGCAGTGGCGCACTGTGGCGCACATTAACTGGCGCATCCCTGGGGATGCGCCAGTTAACATAAATCTGCCCCTTGTTTTTATCGGGTGGCGCAGATAACATGGCAAAATCCGGGAAGAGTAGTTGAAACATGAAACTATGAAAAAAGTGCATAACTTTGCTGTCATGAAAGTATTTGGAAGAAGACATTGTAAAGTGGGTTTGATAGCTGCACAGTTCAGAAAGGAGCGATATTAAGCATAAGGAAAGATGGTAACGTTCATTCAACACCAACAAATGTACATGGATGCTGTAAGTGGAGAGATTCTGGGGCATATTACCAACAACTAGTAATAATTATCGCTATGTTGGCTTAGCGGCTATAATTTTATCGCCGTGTAGCGACGATTTTTATCGCTTAGGAGCCTTGATATTATCAAGGTTTATCTCCTAAGCGATAAAAATCGGCCGAAAGGCATGAATATCGCTGAAAAGTCAGCGATATTCATGCATTACTGAGCAAATGCTCTTAGCCATGTTATCCACCTCCCATTGGATAACATGGCTAAGAACTGCTCAGGGCAGGTGTTAGCTTTTGGAGATATTCGCGCTTAGCGCGAATATCTCCAAAAGTTGGTAATAGGAGATAGCGATGTTAGCAACTGTTTCCAGTCACTAACATCTTGGCACGACCACTTTGCATGTCATTAGTGATACATTTCTCTGACATGCACAGCGGGGCCCAAGATGGTCGCTATCTCCTACTAGCTGTCGCTAACTGGTGTTAGCGACAGCTAGGTAATAGGGAGATAATGTTATCTCCGCTTTCTTGGCTTTTAAAGCCAAAAAAGCGGAGATAAATCCCTTGATAATATGCCCCACTGTTTTAAAAGTAGAAATGTCAGTGTTGAAAGTCATGATAACTACAAGTGGAATTAATATATTAACGTTCACTTGGAGATTAATTTATCAACTGTGCTTGGAACATGGTGAGCAGACAGCTTAAATTAAATGGAACACCCTAGAAATAGCAGTAGTACAAATACAAGTTAGTAATATTCTTCTCTGCCCTCAAGAGTTGTTAAAGAAATGTTTTGTTTATGATAAAGCCGCGGTCTGCATTACGATCATGGGTGTACACCTTAAACTGTGAAGCTCAAGCAAAACAGGGAAATAGTATACAGTTGAAAAATATATAATTTTAGAACAGCAACTGGGGGCAACCCCAGAGAACCAATAATGAAGAGAACACTGCTGCTTTACAGGAAAGGGTGTTGAATTGAGTCTTTAGGGGCATCTACATTTTACTGCCGAGATCCACATGATGGCTGAAGATTTCACAGCTCTGAGGGCAGTGGCCTTATCAGCAGGGCAAAGCCCAACTCTGTAACAAGTTAGCGAAGAATCTCTTGTCATTGGTTGACCCATGACAAGGTCAGCCAATGAGAGCAGTCAGGAGGATCTCCTATGAGTCCCTTCCTTCCCCGAAGCGTCCTGCAGCATCTGGGGCCACCGGCCATCACCTATGAGGCCTGATACGCGTTTATTGAATGATGGGTGCACATGTGTATGTATGAATGTATGTGTATTTGCACATACATGCGTGTGCATGTACGTGTGAATGGTGGGTGTATGTGTACCTGCTTATGAATGGATGGGCGTGAGTGTGTGTACATGTGGATGAGTAAGTTTGGCCTCTTGTGAGTGTGTGGGTGGATATGAGTGGCGCATGTGTGCCCACCCCACTATTTATTTACATTATGAGACTCAACTGTCCCACTAGATGTGTGACTCAGCAATGTGTGCACCTACTGCTGCCATTTTTGTGTCTGCAGACTGCATTACAAAACCACCCATTTGACAGACTGGACTGGATATCAGCTAGACCCTCCGGTTAAGATGACCCACAACCATATGTATTGGGTGTATGAATGCCTCTGCCTCCCCTCCGAAGAGGGAGGTGTGACACTTCCTGGTTCACCTTGTCACCCTCCACTAAGGATGAAATCGCTGTAGGCCACAATTGTTTATTTATTTTATTTATTTTTTATTTTTATTTTAAAAAGTTTTATATAGCGCTGGCTAGACACAGAGGTATCAGAGCGCTTTACATGAGCATCGGATCATAGTTACAGGTTACATCGTTACAAAGGTTACACAGTTCTTAGAGCATGGCAACATAGTTACTTGTAAGGTCGAGATAAACAATAAGCACAAATACGTAAGGGGAAAAGAAGGAAGGTGAGAGATTCAGGGGAGGAGGGTTGGAGTAGGGGAAGTAGACAGATAATGAAGGCGGGAAAGAGGAGGGGAGGGTGATAGACACAGCATAGGGAGAGGAGGGGAAGGGTGAGGGGGACACAAACCGGTAGACTAGTCAAGGCAACGTCCAAAGTCCAGTAAGCTGTGATCCCAGGGGAAGTGGTATCCCTTCCCTATCACTATTGCGAGAGGCACCCTTTATGCAGTGGACTCTCTCAGCGGGGTCTCTGAGACTCCAAGGCCTACATACTGGATCCTTCCCCAAAAAGGGGAGAGGGAGTGCTTTGGCAAGGGGTGCCACACCATACCTCAAGTGTGAGTGGCTCCCTTGGCACAGTGGACTCACTCAGCGGGTTCGCTGAGACTCCAGAGTATAAATATTGGATCTTTCCCCAACAAGGGGAGAAGGAGTGCTTAGTCAAAGGGCACAACGGACAGGGGGGTAGGCAGAGTAGCAGGCAGGGGGAGAGACTCAGGGGAGAGAGGATAGGAGCTATGGAAGAGACAATAAGGAGAGACGAAAAGAAGTCTGCCTAAAGACCGACTGGGTAGGTGACGACCAAGGAGGGAATCCACGGCCCATCTCCCCTATAGCTAAACCAAGTAGCTCCATCGGGCATCAGACAAAATAGTTCGGTCTCAATACATTGAGAGAGGAGGGAAGGAGAGACATAAATAGAGGGAGGATGCGGGAGGAGACGACAGGAGAGACAAAAGGAAGTGCAACAATGTGGTTGAACAATATACCAGAAGAAGATCAACAAGTAAACATGACATCAAACAAGCAGCAATACAATTAGGGGAGGAGAGAAAGGATAGAGAAAGTAGTGGGGCGGGGCGAGGAGGGAAAGTGAGGATAAGGGACGAGACAACCGTAGAGACGAAAGGAAGTCTGTCTAAAGACCAACTGGGTAGGTGACGACCAAGGAGGGAATCCACGGCCCATCTCCCCTATAGCTAAACCAAGTAGCTCCATAGGGCATCAGACAAAATAGTTTGGTCTCAATACATTGAGAGAGGAGGGAAGGAGAGACATAAATAGAGGGAGGATGCGGGAGGAGACGACAGGAGAGACATAAGAAAGTGGAACAATGTGGTTTAACAATATACCAGAAGAAGATCAACAAGTAAATATTATATCAAACAATCAGCAATACAATTAGGGGAGGAGAGAAAGGAGAGAGAAAGTAGTGGAGCGGGGCAAGGAGGGAAAGTGAGGATAAGGGAGGAGACAACCGTAGAGACGAAAGGAAGTCTGTCTAAAGACCGACTGGGTAGGTGACGACCAAGGAGGGAATCAACGGCCCATCTCCCCTATAGCTAAACCAGGTAGCTCCATCGGGCATCATACAAAACAGTTCGGTCTCAATACATTGAGAGAGGAGGGAAGGAGAGACATAAATAGAGGGAGGATGTGGGAGGAGACGACAGGTGAGACGAAAGGAAGTGCAACAATGTGGTTCAACAATATACCAGAAGAAGATCAAGAAGTAAACATTATATCCTAACAACAATAAGCAATACAATTAGGGGAGGAGAGAAAAGATAGAGAAAGTAGTGGGGCGGGGCGAGGAGGGAAAGTGAGGATAAGGAAAGAGACAACCTTAGAGACGAAAGGAAGGCTGTCTAAAGACCGACTGGGTAGGTGACGACCAAGGAGGGAATCAACGGCCCATCTCCCCTATAGCTAAACCGGGTAGCTCCATCGGGCATCAGACAAAATAGTTCGGTCTCAATACATTGAGAGAGGAGGGAAGGAGAGACATAAATTGAGGGAGGATGTGGGAGGAGACGACAGGAGAGACGAAAGGAAGTGCAACAATGTGGTTCAACAATATACCAGAAAAAGAACAACAAGTAAACATTAAATCAAACAGTCAGCAATCATTAGGGGAGGAGAGAAAGGAGAGAGAAAGTAGTGGGGGGTAGGGGAGGAGAGAGAGTAAGGATAAGAGAAGAGGCAAAAAGAAGTCTGTCTAAAGACAGACTGGGTAGGTGATGACCAAGGAGGGAGTCCACGGCCCATCTCCCCTATAGCTAAACCAGGTCGCTCCATCGGGCATCAGACAAAATAGATCAGTCTCAAGTGGCGAGGGAAGAGGTTCACAAAAAAACATAGTAGGGACAAAGGGCAAGGGCATGTGAGGGCAGAGGACAGAAGCTGGAAAGAGACGGAGCGGAGAGGGGGAGGGTTGGGGGAAGGGGGAGGGGGAAGGTAAGGTCAGGAGAGACGCGGCGCGTTAGCCCGAAGTCCAGCTGGGTAGGTGAAAGTCAAAGGAAGGAGCCCAAAGTCAATCTCCCCATAGCTTGGCGAGTCAGCAGGCCCTGGTTCGTTTTTGCTCTTCTTTGGTTGGGTCTGCATTTCCCTTTCAGCCATTTTGGTGTCTCTTGTGTGTGATTTGTTGGAAGAAACCAGAACTCCTCGTCCCGCAACATATGTCTAAAGCAACAGTAGCTCTGTTGGGAGCGCTGTGCTTTTTTCTGACCTATCCGTGCAGCCTAAAATTCGAAGGAGCATAAAATCTGAAATAGCAGAGAGCAACAACCAAGCCCGGTAGGCTAGGCTGAAGTCACGGCCCAAGAAGTTGTATCACAAAGTAGTCTGCCTAACTCACAATCATGGGAGAGCGCACAAATGAGGTAAGAGCCTAGTTGGTAGCTCTCGAAGAATATCTAGCGAGGATGAAGAAGATTGGTTGGCAGCTCTCGAGGAATAACTAGTGGGGGTGAAGATAATCAGGTTGTCTTTAGGATTTTCGCCAGTTCTAGGTCAGGCAATGAAAGGTGAATGTAAAGTCTTCAAACTGACGCCATTTTAGGGTCAGGCGATGAGTAGTCTGCCAGTATAAAGAAAACGTGGAGATACCGCCCATAAATCACGGCTGGTGATAGAAGGTATAAGCTTCCATAATGCTAACTGCTCATTTTGTATGGTGTTTGCATGATCCAATTAGGGAAGCACAATGGATAATTGCGAAGGTACAGTGATCCCGTGTTTATCGGGGCGCCGCCATTTTGGGTCCAGGCAGCCGTCGGTGCACAATGATAATTACGGGGGGTAAAATGATCCCGTGTTTATCAGGGCACCGCCATATTCGGTCCAGGCAGCCGTTGGTACCTTTCTGCGCACCCCTCATTCACCCAGAACCTCTTGGTTCCCCCTCCACTGTGCATCGGGGCTAAATAAGACCCTCCTGCAGCGCTTGCAGGTTGTCCAGAATGCTGTGGCCAGATTTGTTCTGAATGTTCCCAGACGTTCCTCGGCCACTTTAGCCAGAAAAATGTTGCACTGGCTTCCTGTGGAGTACCGAGTACGGTTTAAAGTCCTGTGCATGACATATAGAGCCATCGCAGGGAACAGTGACTCTGGAGTGGGTTCTATCATCTCCCACTACATCCCCGGAAGGAATTTGCGTTCCTCCGGGAAATTGCTTCTCTCAGCCCCTCGTGTGCGAAAGGCTAGATGGGGTGGCAGGGCTTTCTCCACGTTAGCCCCCAAATGGTGGAATGATCTTCCTTTGGATCTTAGGTCCCTGCCTTCCCTGCAGACCTTTCGCGGTGCTTTAAAAACCCGCCTTTTCTTACAGGCCTATGTGTAATGATGATTGACTCAGACTTCTGATGTTATTGTTAGGCGCCTTGATACCTTCGGGTTACTGTCTTGCGCAATATAAATTTTTATCAATCAATCAATCAATCATCTAACTTTCCCGTCCTCGACCCGTCCCGGCAGCGTGAGGTCTGAGACACAAGCAGTGTCACTAGCAGGTGGCCTGGTTTCCACGTCTCACCCCCACCACGTATCGTGTCTCCTTAGGGGGGGAGGGAAGGAAAATCGAAGGTGCAACATCATGCCACACTCACTGTGTCCTGCCGTTTTCCCAGGGCTTGCAGTTCACGAGATGGCAGCAGGTAGGATTCTCAATCTAGAAAATGACGGCCATCTCCACCTACCGCCGCGTTGCTTCTCCGGTAGGGACCAATTAAACCATATGTAGGCCCCCGCATTCGGGGGGGGGGTCCTCTCGTGCACGCCTGCTACGGGCACTGCCTCAGCTCCTCTCCCCGCATGCAGCGCCCCACCTCCGGACCTCAGATAACGGTCCCCGGGTACCGCGCTCAGCTCCTCTTCACAGTGGTCACCGCCTCGCGCTAATGTAATAATGTGATCCTGTCGCTGTAAAGAGACCCAGGCGGGTAGTGCGTGCTATAGAATGTCGCCAGTCATAAGACAGACCCAATGGGTAGGGACTTCCTCTTCACGGCTCTTAACTGCAGAAGTACCACAACCATTATTATTAATATTAAAGGGGTTTGTAAAGCGCCTGGTGACGCCTACCGGCGTGTCCCCGCGCTGTGGAGAGAGAGTCAGGGAAGGGAAGAGGGGAAAAGAAAGAAACAGTTAGAGAGCGAAAAGGTAAGTTTTCAACAGTTTTCTAAATGAGAGCTCATTCTTATCTAATCTGATATTGGTGGGGAGGGAGTTCCATTTGTTGGCTGCCAGAGAGCGGAAAGACCGACCTCCCATTCTGGCTTTTTTTGTAAGCGAGGTTTTGAGCAGACCCATTCCCTTGGAACGGAGGGATCTGTTGGGCTCATAAAGCATGGCTAAATCGGACAGATAGGATGGAGCTTTCTGATGGATGATCCTATGGCACCACAGAAGAGCCTTGAATAGTATTCTCTTACTGATTGGCAACCAATGGAGAGTATCCAGAGAGGGTCTAGATGGAGCTCTTCGGGGAAGTCTTAACACTAGGCGTGAGGCAGAGTTTTGTAGGACCTGCAATCTTTTGATGTTCTTTTCGGAAGTGCCCAGCAGCAGCACATTGCCATAGTCTATACGGGAGGTTATAAGTGCCTGAGTCATTGTGCGCCTGGAGTCTAGAGGGAGCAAATCCAGAGTGCGATTCAGAGTTTTCATGACTCCAAAGCATTTTCCAACAGTTCTCTTGACATGGCCATCGTAAGCGAGTTTGTTGTCGATCCAGATGCCTAGATTCTTAGCCTCCTGACTGGGGGTGGGTAGAGGTCCCAGACAGGTAGGCCACCAATCTTTGGTCCAAGTTGTGTCCTTTCCTCCTCTTATGAGTACCTCAGTTTTTGTACCATTTAATTTGAGGCAGTGCTCAGTCATCCAAACTGCAAGGTTACTCATGCAGGATTTGAAGTTGTCAGCCTCATCGGTAGGAGCTTGGGACAGAGAGATCAGCAATTGAGTATCGTCGGCGTAGGAGACAAGCTCTACGCCGAACGATTGTACCACTTCTGCCAACGGTGCCATGTAAAGGTTGAACAGGGTGGGACTCAGGGCAGAGCCCTGAGGCACCCCCTGTTCCAATATCATGCTGTCCGAGAGAAAGTTGCCTCTCTGAACCTGAAAGCTTCTGTTAGTAAGAAAGGCCTTCAACCATCCCAGAGCCTCTTTGGTGACCCCCGCTTTGTTTAGACACTGTAGCAAGATGGCGTGTGCTACAGTGTCAAACGCGGCACTGAGGTCCAACATGATAAGGGCCATGGTCTTACCCTCATCGGCTCCTTCCCGCAGAGTTTCAGTCGCTCTCAGGAGCGCTGTCTCTGTGGAGTAGCTCGATCTAAAGCCCGACTGCGAGGTGTGAAAGGCATTCTGGGATTCAAGGTGGGCCATAAGTTGGATGTTGGCTACTTTTCCTCGTTCATGAGTTTAGAAGTGCGAATACCACCAGTGGGTTTGATGCACATATGCGCCTTGGATGGTTATAACATTATTAATAGGAAGCAAATACGCTAACAAACAAACCCTTTAACTCAGTCGAAAACATCCAACGCGTTTAAATTGCCTTTTCTAAGCCAAAATTAAATGTATAAGGCAATAATCGCCTGTTTCTTAAAACGCTGTCACTGAACCGTTTCTAAGCTCATTACTTCTTCATATGTGGAAAACACGCCTGTGATTTACAAAAAGTAAGAATGACATTTGAAATTGTTCTTTAACAATTATATGCGTTGTTATGGAATCCGTTTCTGTTATTCTTTAGGGCGTCTTTTGTCAGACATTAAAGCAAATGTATTTTTTATTATTCTGCAGTACCTAGGTGTACTGCTCGCTCAGTAAAAATATTACTAATCTCAAACCTCACGTGCTATATCAACTTTTTTAATGTATCACAAATAATTGGCCTATGACTTTAGATATATATAACACGATGAGTGTGAAATGTTACCTATAACTGCTGAAGAGTTCATATTTCTAACAACAGTCTGTACGTTGGGGGGCGTGGCTATGCACCCGGCGGTAATGGCGGCACCCGTGTGAGGCTCCGAGGAAGCTCCGGGAGACGCAGCGCCAGTAGCCTGTATTTTCCTGATGGACGGCGCTTTCTTTGTATCGGAACACTCCTAGATGCCAACGCGACCATCACCTTTGCGCTGTGACGCCCGGTGACGGAGAACTTTGCTGAAGTGACCAGCTCTACTTCAGGTACCGGCGCAACCGCCATTTTGTGTGATTGTGCGCTTCCAGCTCTCCGAGTCACCTCATGAGGTTCCTCATATGACTGCTTTTTTCTATTTCCTGGAACCTTTATGCCACATTATGTTTCCCAAATAACTGTTTTTGTGGCTGCAAGATTCTCCCTTACCTCCGCTTTGCTGTAACTGGCTCCTGCGTTCACGCACCTCCCGACCGTCATTTTGTGATGCCTTTCGCGGTCACCCGCATTGGTTAATGGTTTGGCGTAGGAGTGCCTATGACTACCGGCGGCTGTCCCTTCGTCATAATTTGCTGCAGCACATCGCTTTAGTGCCTATTATGGACTGGGTGATTCGAGACTTCGTCCACTGGCTTGCTAACAAGCTCTTGTGCTGTCATCTCCACCTGAATCAGTCTATCTGCATTTTGAGGTGAGGGAGGCTGTCATGCTATTTTTTACCCACTCTTTGGATACGTTCTGCCTTACAGTTTCAGGATTACGACAGATTACTGTAATTTCATTGCCACTTTTGCCTGCCAGTCTATGACTTCACTTCTACTCATCCGTTCTGCTCTGGGTGCAGATGTTCAAGTACAGATGCCAATAGCCTTGCTCTTTGCTCAACTTCACCAGACGTTGCTGTTCCTACCCTTGCGGATATCGGGGTGAATGGAGACGTCGATTGTATTATATGCATGATATGAGCCTCTTCTTAGGAGTTTGCTTTGAATGACGCTCTGATGCTTTCAGTAATACCTTTTTGAGCTACTTACTCCTCTTCAGCCTCACAGTTCACTGCACCTATTTTTGCTTGAGGGTTGCTGCTCCTCTCCATCATGCGGCTTTTTGGGTTTGCTTGCGCATGATGCTTATGGAGGTGCACTCATTCACGAAGTCCTTTTCTTCAGTGTAGTGACATACAATTCACCTGATATATTCAGCCCTTACTTTGTCAGTCGTCCATTTTCACTTTGTGCCTGACATTTTCAACGAGGGCTTCTTCTCCACGACTACATTGCCTGCCTCTTCTCTCCAGGGATTCTTTTTGCAACTATTTCACGCCTCCTTGTGTCATTGTCCATCCTATTGCGCAGATAGTGCGCGTTGCATAGGTGCTCCATTTTTGTATGGGGCGACTCAAATGGATGTCGCGCATACCTTCTAAATCATCGACAACGGTGGCCTTTGTGAAAAACTCCAAAGTTTTTTCTGCTTTCTCTAAGTTAGAGGACTCTCCCTCCCCAACTGGCTCGGATACTGCCATGGAACTTCCTCAGCCAACACCGGGGAAAACTACCATCAAGAGACTGAAGAAGGATCCCCCATCGCCATTCAAGCAGTCCACACCCGTCTCCATGGAACTCTTGCTGGAAGAGATAAGATCTTTCCGCCCTTTTTTGGAGGAAATTGGGACTTTGCGTCCTTTCATGGAGGAAACCAATGTCAAGCTTCAAGCTCTCACAGACAGTTGGTCACAAATCGAAACTAGGGTCTCCTCGGTTGAGCAGTCAGTTGCTTCACTTCAGGAAACTCAAACCAAGGTTTCACATCTAACCTCACAGGTGGATACTCTCCACAAGCAGGTGGAGGAGTTGGAAAATAGGAACAGGCGAAACAACCTTCGCATTTACGGCTTGGCGGAAGGTCTTGAGGGCTCGGACTCCATCACTTTCTTTAAGTCTTTCCTTCCCAAATTACTTCGCCTGCCAGAAGGTACGACTCTTAATATTCAGCACGCTCATCGACTGGGTCGCCCACCTGAATCTGCTTCCTTATCACAACGACCAACAGGGTTTATGCTTTACTTTTTGGACGACACTGATCTTTTGAAGGTTCTTGCAGCTGCCAAGGCTTCTCCCAAGTTAACATGGTCGGGCTCCTCCTTGTTCTTCGCTCAGGACTATGCTAAGGCGACTGCAAATCGTCGGAAGGCCTTCCTTGGCATGAGAGACGACCTTCGTTCCATGGGTGCTAGATATGGCCTGTACCATCCTTGCTTGTTTAAAGTCATCTACAACAACAGGACGACCACTTATGAAGATCCAGTGCGATTACAGAGCTTCATCAATGCACATAAAACCACCGCCATGGACTCCTCTGGACCTTCCTCATCTCGTCTTGGCTGAGTTGTTATTCTGCTTGTTCTTACACTGCTCATGTTTGCTCATGTTTTTGTTCTC
Source organism: Lissotriton helveticus (assembly GCF_964261635.1). Lineage (NCBI taxonomy): Eukaryota > Metazoa > Chordata > Amphibia > Caudata > Salamandridae > Lissotriton > Lissotriton helveticus. The sequence continues at coordinate 1,313,907,163 of NC_136068.1, forward strand.
TCTTTTACACGTTGTCCTCTCGACTGTTACTCCCATTCAGTTGCATTGTTGTTGTTTGTTTTCTGTTCTCTTTTGATGTAGGTTTGTAATCTACTCTTGTATCTCCCCTTTTTGCCTCTACAGGATTCTTTTCCCATCTGATGATGTCTCCCCGGCTTCCTGCCTAGCCGAACCTGGCTGTGTTGCCTTACCTCTGCGTTCCCTTCCTCCCCCGACTCCTTCTCGTCTCCTCCTCTTGTAGGTATGTTCATCCCTTGTTTCTTCCTCTCACTTCGTTTTTTTTTTTTTAACTTTGCCTTCGCCTTGTGTTTCAATTTCCCTGGTTGTGCAGAAATCATAACGTTTTTCTTTCAGGTTGTACTTATCTTTATCCTCCCCCTCTTCTTATTCTGACCTTCCTGAACCTCTCTCTGATTTCTACTTTGCTCTTTCTTCCTGCACACCATTTCATTCACGTTCCTCTCTCCCTTCTTTCTCTCCTCTTACTTTTCACTGCGTATCTCTCTTCTCTTTATTTGTTCTTATTCATGGGTCGCTATTCTCGTTCCATTTACTATGTACTTATTGAATTATTGTACATGTTATGTCCTTGAATATAATTTCGTGGAATGTCAAGGGTATAAATTCCCCAATGAAGCGTCAGCGAATTTTATCACACCTTGCCAAATTGAATGTTGATGTTGCGTTCCTCCAGGAAACCCATCTCCCTGACATAGAGTCTGCTAAACTTCGGAGAGGTTGGGTGGGTGAAGTCTTCTATTCGCAAGGTGATGGTAAACGCAATGGTGTTGCAATTCTATGTCGCAGATCTCTCCCTTTCACAGTCATTTCCCAAGAGTCCGATACTAATGTCAGATGGACACATGTCAGACTATCGCTTAGAGGTGTTCCAATCTCTCTTCTTAATGTCTATGGTCCCACCAATGGTGAACCCCTTTTTTGGACTGAGTTTTCTCCATACATCACCCAATTCATGGATGACAATTTCATCCTCGCTGGGGATTGTAACCAACCCCTGGACCCGTTTATAGGTAGGAATTCTGATGCCACCTATGTTCCCACTAAATCAAACAAACTTTTTACTCAAGCTATATCTCAACAAAAGCTTGTTGACTCTTGGCGTCTCTGCAATCCGACCTTACGGGACTTTACTTTTTACTCTCCGTTTCACCAATCCCAATCGCGGATTGATTACATTTTTGTCTCCCATAATCTCGCTCAAACGCTTACTGAAGCCGAAATTGGTCTGATTTTACTCTCGGATCATGCCCCTGTTGTAGTCAGCCTTGAGGTGATCCCCAGGGTTGACGGGCCCAGGAAACGGCGTTTTAACAATACCCTCCTCTTGGATCCCAAGTTCTCCACTTCCTTCACTGCCTTTTTTGATGGGTTTTTCCTGTTTAATGATGTTCTGCCCATTTCAAAACACACTGTTTGGGACGCTTTCAAGGCAGCTGGACGCAACTTCATTATTGGATATGTCGCAAAGAAACGCAGGACTGCCCGCCAATTCACTAAAAATCTCCTTCTTGACATTAAGCGATTGGAACACGCCTATTTCACTTCACATTCAAAAGATAGTCTGACAGTTCTGGTTGCTGCTAAGATTAAATTTAATGAAAAGTCTACTGAAGATGGTTCCTTATATTTGCTAAAGTCTAGCGCTAAGTTTTATGGTGGTAGGAATAAAGCTGGGAAAATCCTTGCCAATTACTTGAAGGTCAAGCACAACAAGATGACTATTGAATCTGTTTATGGCACCAATGCTCACTTACAGCACAAAGATGCCGACATCCTTGCTGCATTCTCCCGCTTTTATGAGACTCTATACACCTCTGACACCCAACCCTCTCTTCACTCTCTCACACATTTTGTCTCGACTATCCAAAAGCCTGCACACTTCCCTCTCGATCTTTCCTCTTTGGAGACTGACATCTCACAGAAAGAACTGCTCACTGCGCTCCAGCGTCTCAAACTCAATAAAGCCCCTGGACCAGACGGTTTTACCGTTGAGTTCTATCTTCATTTTTCCAAGCTGTTAATTCCGAAATTGCATTCCCTTCTCAATACTTTTGCTGAATTAGGCGCCTCCTCAGGGACCTTTTCCGATGGTCACATTTGTTTAATACCCAAAGCCGGAAAGGATGTGCAGTATTGCAAGAACTACAGGCCTATTTTCCGTGTCAACATTGACTATAACATTTTCGCTAAGTCATTGGCGATCAGGCTGGATCATTTACTTCCTGATCTCTTAGTTGAAGAGCAATCTGGTTTTGTTAAAGGTCGTTTCATCACCGACAACACCAGACTTTTATTTAACATATTGTCAAAATCATCCCATCTCCAATCTTCCCTTGCAGCAATAGCCCTGGATGCCCAGAAGGCGTTTGATAGGGTCGAGTGGCCTTATCTCTTCCACACTCTCGGATGGTTTGGCTTTGGCCCTAAATTGAGTTCCCTAGTTTCATTGTTGTATTCTCACCCGCGGGTCGCAGTTTATGCGAACGGTCAAATCTCCCCTTACTTTGACCTCGGTAGAGGAGTTCGCCAAGGCTGCCCCCTTTCACCTTTCCTTTTCAATCTGGCCTTAGAACCTTTCCTGTCCAAGCTTCGCCAGAACCCCGACATTCATGGCTTTCAGACCGCAGAGTCTTCCATTAAACTTGGTGCATATGCCGATGATATTTTACTCTTTATCTCTAATCCCACTGTCTCCATCCCTGCTTTCTTAGGAGAAGTGTGGAATTACTCCTCAATTTCTGGCTATAGGCTTAACAATGATAAGTGTGAGATTTTACCCCTGACAAAGTTCACCGTTAAACCTGATTTCAGCACCTCCAATTTTGCCTGGAGTCCCACCCACATTAAATACTTAGGATTGCACATCACCCCTTCCATCCCTGACACTGTCTCCTTATGCCTGACTAAATGTACTCAGAAAATATCTGATCTCACAGCTAGGTGACATCCTCTTTACTTGTCTTGGTGGGGTCGTTTGGACACCATCAAGATGATGTTATCCCCCATTATTTTATACACAATCTCTAATATCCCTGTCTCTATTCCAGCCAAATTTTTTAAGAAAATCAATTCGGTCCTATCCTCCTTTTTATGGCATAACAAAAAACCCAGAATGTCCCTTGCCAGGCTAATTTGCCCCGTTTCTGAAGGTGGAGTCAATTTTCCGGACTTCCTAGCTTACCAAAAGGCCTTTTTGTTACGTCAAGCTTCTTTTTGGCTACAAGACCCTGCTTCCCCTTGCCCTCTGTGGACTAAGGTTGAGCGCCTCTTCCTTTTTCCTTTCTCCTTCGCTGAATATCTTTCCTTTTCACGCAAACCCTCCTTGATTCCCACTCCCATTCATACATTTACCGTCAAGCTCCTCTTATCCTCCAATCCTCCTCCCCCTGCGAATGTTGCTGATTAGCTCTCATCCACTATTTGGCATAAGAAGTACCTTTTAATCCGTGGTAAACCCTTTTACTGGAAGGCTTGGAGGTCCAAGGGATTGCTCTGGATTTCGCAGCTCTTCTCACATTCCACCTTTTTGCCTTTCCACACCCTCTGTTCCACCTTTGATTTGCCCTCGTCCTTTGCTCCCAAATATCTTCTACTCAAAGTAGCGGTCATGGAGGTCTACACAAGACTCGTGCGAGCGTCATCTTCTCCTACTTCTCCCGACCTTGCTCTCCGACTTCATTCTACCCTACGAGCTATTCCTAAAGCTTCTATTCTTTACAGGCACCTTCATGCACACACAGTTACCAGGCCCAAGTCTAGGGTGGAGGAGCAACGGGAAGTTGATCTTTCTACATCATGGCCAATATCCTTCTGGGATAGGATTTGGACAAAGGTTCGCAAAACGTCTAGAGCGGCGTCCTTGACGCAATCCATGTCTTTCATCTATAATCGATTGCTCTACACTCCTTCTGCCCTTAGCAAGCGATTCTCTGCCACTCCAGATGTTTGTTGGTCATGTTCTTTACCTAATGCTACCCTGTTTCATATGTTGTTTCTTTGCAAGCATGTACATGATTTTTGGTTACAGGTATGGGCCCAAATTAATGTCATTTTCCATACCTGCATTCCCTTGTCTCCCACCCATCTCTTTTTGGGGAGTCTTTCTCCTTGTTGGGTCGGAACTGATCTCCATGTTCGTATTGTTGATTTGCTACTGGCTGTTGCATTTCAACAGATTACTATTAATTGGAAGACTTCCTCTGCCATTTCTTTCAGAGCATGGTGGTACAATATTTGTCATAATCACAGACTTGATACTGCTTTTGTTTTTCCTGCCCAGATGGCAGCCAAACGTGCTGACCTATGGCTTCCTGTCACGATGTATCCCGATAATTGTACAACTCGTTCATTTTGTCCATGGCCTGCTCAGCAGGAGGTCTCCAAACCCCCCTGATGCCCTTGTCATTCCCTTTCTTTTTCAACATTATTACCTGCATATCCGCGTTTGCATTCGCTTTTGTTGTATAATTATTGTGCCCTTTCTTTTGACTTTTTAGTGCCCATGATAAGTTTGTTGTCGTTTCTTCAAGTATACAGAATATTCTGATTTTTCTTCCTATGCTTCCCCTCCCCTCCCCATTTTCACCATATTTCTTTTGCTGTATTATGTATTGATACCTTGCATTATGATTAATAAACTTTTATTGAACTTAAAAACAGTCTGTACGTTAATTAGTATACATTTAATTGCATAGCGTTGCATAATATTATTGCGTACTATGTTAATTAATAAGTATTTACAAATGCAGGCATTATTCCTTAAACGGAAGCAAATGTGCTACCTTAAACATTCAGATCTTTGCATTCTCATACAAAGAAAAGCAGAGACATGAACGTGTGGTTTAACTATAAATACTTAACCTGGGCCTGATTCACATAAATGTAAAAAAGTATGTTTGCAGACTTTCTTTTCTGCCTTAAGTGTACTTCTGTACTTTTCTAGGAATTTACAAGACTTATATTGCGTAAGCATGAAATGTAGTGCCAGTCAAGGAATCCAGGCGCACTAGTAGGAAAGGTTTAGTAATTATTTTTTTGGTATTATTATATTATTGGTAGATAAAAGAAAAACAAACATAACAGCAAGCAAAATAATAGCGGCAGAGAAATATCATGACTCGGGGGCGCATAGTGCGAGACTTAATGAGCATATAGAGGATTTGATAGTAGCAAGGCAATATAGGCTTTCCCCGTGTCAGCTCTCTCAGCTACATGTACCTGAAGTGTGCAGTGTGCAATGTCACCAGGCACCATGTTAGACCTGGGAATTTTTGGCATGGTTTCCCCAATCTTTTTGCTTCTGGCCTCCTGTTTTTAATTGTGTGCTGGAATTCGTTTTTGCTGGTGTTTGGACTCTGGGAAATTTACCACTGCTGACCAGTGCAAAAGTGCATGTCCTCTGTGTCTTAAAATGTAATGTCATTTTGTTTCTCCAGGATTGGCATATTCGATTAATTAGTAAATTCCTCGTACAATGCACGACATGTGCTCTGGGCCTGGAAACCAAATGCTACCAGTGGCCCTGCAGCACTGATTGTGCCACCCACAAGAGTAGCCCTCCAAACGTGTCTCAGGGCTGCCAATGTAGAGCCTGTGTGCACAGTGTTTTACTGCCATATCGACCTGGCAAGTACACCTACTTGTCAGGCCCAGACTTTCCTTTATACTACGTGAAGGCACCCCTTGGGTTGGCCTAAGGTAGCCCCAGGTGCCGGGTGCTGTGTATTTAAAAGTTGAGGGCATGTACTTTTACGTTTTACATATCCTGGTAGTGAAAACCCGCTAAAGTCACTTTACCCTACAACAAGGCCTATCTCTCCAATAGATTAGCATTGGAGCTGTTCTGTAGCACTTAAGACGGGCATCTTTCAATTGGGAGCTGATAGAAAATTTGAGTTTGGTGTTCCTGAACTCACAATTTAAAAACACATAACACAATTTAAAAACACATCTTTTAGTGAAGTTGTTTTTTAAATTGTAGGCCTGAATATACCACTTTTAGAAAATTGGCATTTTCTTTAACCATTCAGTGCCTCTGCCTGTCTCTAGAATACATGTCTAAGTTGGATGACACTTGGGCTTTGCGTATTCACTCTAGGCAGTCACACACAAAGCAAACTAAGGTGTGCCATGCATATCATAATGGCCCATCACGAGCTGATGGATCGTCCATAGCTAGATTGATAGGAGGAGTTGACAGCTGCTCTTAAGTAGGGCTGTGCATTTCTTTACACAATTAACTGTATATCCCCCCTGCAGTGTATCTAGAGCCAGGTCCAGGAAGGGCAGTATCTGGTGTACTACAAAGACCTTCCATTGAAGTCTGCTATTTCAAAGGCCAAAATGGGTGCAAGTACTGGACCTCTGACACCATAATTGTAGAAACAGAAACACTTCTGGACTAAGGACATTCTGCCAGGAAGAAAAGCAGTTGGACTGCCAAGAGGGACTGACACTTTTTTGCATGTTTTGCTCTGATGGCCTGCTGTCTGCTGCTTCTTGCATGGGAGTGAGAGGACTGGAATTCACTCTCTGCATCCTGCTTTCTAAAGTTTTTCCAAGGGCTTGAGTTGAGCTTGTCTCCTGATATAAGTCTCAGGGCCAACAAAGACTTCACCTGCATCTTGCTACCAGCACCTGTGCTCCTCGGCTGTGAGGCCTGACCTGCCAAGTAGGGCCAACCCCAGTCCTAGACCATTGGTGGTGATTCTGGTGCTGCAGCCAAGAAACCGCAAAAACAACAGTTGATGGACAGAATGCAGAACAATGTCATACATTCACCCCAGTACAGAGATCTGGGCCTAAATCCATTGTTTCTTGCACTACACACCACCCCAGTTCAGACATGGCCATATGCAAATCAGCCTTGACCCTGTGCCTCATGGGAACAGTCCAGCCCGAATTGCCAAGCCATGTCTTCCCTGGACTGGAATCAAGCATCCTAGGACCGGTTTCTGGCTATCAGCCGTCATCACCCAGGGTAGCTTGACTCCAGTGGTGTGGAGAGCACGGGACTCACGTCTGAGCATACCCGTCCTGCTCGGGGTGACAAATGCAAAAACAACAGTTGATGGACAGAATGCAGAACAATGTAATACATTCACCCCAGTACAGAGATCTGGGCCTAAATCCATCGTTTTTTGCACTCCACACCACCCCAGTTCAGAATTGTAATATTTAATTTGTTACTAGGCTGGCCTCAATGGTTGAGAATCTCATATCTCCTGGGGTGCTGTTTACTGATTAAGTTCTCAACATCCCAGTAGTCATCTCTTCATAATCAAAAAAGAACATATAGATCCAACATTAATAAATAAATGGTGACATAGTAGATGCATCAGGAGAAGCATGTCATTAGTCAAGAATTCTTTTTTAGGGGCATGCCAAGTGTCATTAGTGGCTGTGGGGGCTACCTCTCTCGTGTTTTTGCAAACCCCCCCACACATTGGTGGCAGTGGGGGCCTTCAATCACACATCACTATATAAATCTATAAAGTCTGATGCGCCCCAGATGTAAAAAAGTTATAAAGAACTTACTTTGTCAAGAGGAATTCCAGCAAAAACCCTAAATCGCCCCATCACCCAGCCGTTCATTTGCCAAATCGAGAGCCTGCATCATCAGAAGAGGCTATAAGAAATGTAGTTCCCTCAACAGCCAATCACCTCCACAGACCAAGACAGACCGTCCGCAATGTCAAGGGTCACCAGGCTGCCTTAAAGAATACAAAGCCTTAAACAAGAGAGAAAAAAGAAGAGAAAGGACCTTTTTAACACCATTTTCAAAAATAAAACCGAAGTATACGAATTTAACCACATATAGGCATAATGGTTAACCTTTTCACTAGTAGCAGGATAAAGAACATATACTACTCCTAATTACCAAGTGTTGATCCTCCATCATTAGTACGTCCAACTCACATCCATACTTTGTTTGCACTGTCATAGAAATATAGAGGAGGACCAAGATACCATATCTTATTCACCTGCACCAAGCTGAAAGGGCACCCCCCACCAGTAGCGATCGGTAGTGGGAGTGCTGCCGGGCTGTGACGTGGGGAGGGGGAGGGGCAGGTTGGGGGTTAGTAAACTACGGAATACGGACAAATACAGGTAAGTGAACATAAAAATAAAGAAAACTAATTTTGTTGCGTGCACTGCATCGCCAAATGCAATGCAGTGCGCACAACACAATTTGTTTTATTTATTTTATGTTTACTTACCTGTATTTGTCCGTATTCCGTAGTTTACTACCCCCACCCTACCCCTCCCCACATCACCGCCCGGCAGCACTCCCACTACCGACCGCTACTGCTCCCCACTGAGTCCTAGATATCATACTGAGTCTTATCCAGGTAAAGAGTTCTCATGCTAAAGGCTAATGGGACACAGCCCATTGAGACCTTACCCTCCTTAATCTCACTCCTTTGTGGAGTTTATTTCCTATGAGCATTTAGACCTGGCCAAGAGATTTCATTGGTATGTCTCTGCAGATCAGTGCACAGCCTATAGATCAAGCGCTGTTCAATTAACAGTAATGATTCATTCATATCTTTATGCCATCATTTGAGCATTTCGATGATGCTGGTCGATGTGTCCCTTGTCAATAAAGTGTCTAGTCAGTTTAGTAGTATCATGCTTACATATTACAGTGCTACGCTGCTTGGTGATTCTGGTACGTACATTTTTCATGGTCATACCTACATACATTAGATCACAGGCTCACTTAACAATGTATACCACATTCTTAGAATTGCAATTGGTGATCAACTTCAATTTTCATGGTGTCTGTAACTCTAGGTCTATCTTGGTAACTACATGTGTCAGGCAACACACATTAATGTTGCCACAGCGCAAGTGCCTTATTAGAGCAGGTAAGTTCCCCACGGTGAGTTGTCTGTTCTTATTATCTGGTCCGTTAGGGTGTGTCCGCACCAGAATGTCCCTCAGGCTTTTACTTTTCCTAAGGAGAACATCAGCTTCTTGAAACTAAGACCGCCTGATGCCTTAATAAGCCAGTTCCGATTTACAATTTTTGTTATCACTTTGGCACTAAGGCCAAAGGTGGTAATACAGGTAAGCCTATCCTGTATGATTTCACAGAATGTGGTCAGATGGTGATCCCTGTCATTACTCAGCACTCTCTTGTTTGCATTAGCAATCAGATGGAAAGGATCATTCTTCTCCAAAGGGCTGTGAGACTGTTTTTAGCATGAGCCGTGTAATCCTGGACTTAAGTGCAGTTACGTCTAAGGCATAAATATTGCCCCACATGGAGGTTTTCTTTAAGATTACATCGGTAATAGCTTTCAATCTTGAAAAAAACATTTTCTGTCAATGGGTTTAAAGAATAGTTCTGTTTTTAAACATCCGTCCTCTGCAAAAGGTATAAGGTCAAGTAAAGACAGCTTCTCTTTATCCATTTTAATAGAGAAGGTTGATTTGTGACACACCAGAAATCGCTGTTTAAATGATGTACTTTTTCCTACATCAGGACTTGCGATTTCCTAATTGTAATTAGGTAAGAATCACAATTAGGAAATCACAATTCTAGATTTTTGTACATCTGGTTCTAAAATGTGCAAATTATCTGTAGCTGCTGCCAGCAGTAGTGGTTGGGGGGATGAGAAAACTGCATTAGACAGGCAAATATCCTCCACATATTCAATAAATAATCAAAGTGGGTGAGCTTGTAGAAGGTTAATAGCACCATAGCTAGCTATTTCACACCAGTTCTTCAGGGCCCTTTTCCATATAGTATTCTATTTTCATCATACTGGCAGGAATACCCCCACCAACATAGTATGGAATACTTAATTATAGAATTCACCCAATAACACTAGGTACACAGCCTGTTGCAACTTGTGGAAAACATGAATTCCATGTTTGTGATCCATGTGACGTCCTGTGTGAGCAGCCGAAGCCCATGCAGGTAAGAGCAATGGGGCGGTGGGGCCGGTTGGAGGGGGGATTTTGACAGACGATGACGGTGAAAATTCATTATGCATTTAATTTACACTGTTCATTGTCTGTCGAAATCCCCTCCACTGGGCCCCACCGCTCTTACCTGCACAGACCGCGGTGTGGGAGTGAGAATTGTCGCCCTCTTAGCCTATTCACTGCTTCTCAAGTGCCCTTATGTTACTATAAAGGAGAACGTGATTGTCTGTCTCAAGTAAAATTGTGTTTTTGCAGGCTAAAATACACTTTTTTCCACTTCCCGACCACTGATTAAAAATATGAGAGTCATAATGTATACTTTATATCTCATTCAGGCTACATGTTTCGGCCCTCGGTTTTAGAGTATTCCAGGTCAGGAGTAGTCATCAGGATAATTGATGTAATGGTCTCAGAGAACATCACAATTGACTGGATGTTCATTCACACTGGATCCCACTTCAGTCATGTTCTGGATAACCCATATCCAGGAACAGGTGTATGAGATAATTATCATTCAAGAATTCGTTATTCAACCCTAAAAATGTCCTATGTATACAGATATACATTAGGATGAATAGAGAGGTAGGGTAGCATCTTAACAATGTAGTTCAAGAGTTGTATCATCAATTCCAAATCAAAGTGCCTTTACTATCAACATGTCTAACATGAAATATGCTTTCATCATTATGATGACATCCTTAGATCACTTTACAGAGTGTTTCTGTCGTTTGTGGTTCAGTCAACATTCTTTTCCTTAAACCCCACATAATTATCCTGAAACAAGCAGGTGTGAAATACCACTTATATGCTGTTGACACACAAGTTTACTACACAATATCATCCTACTGTGACATCTGCCATCTGAACAACACTCTAAACAAGACACAAACCCTTAACAAAATTATCTTAGCACACATTATCTAAAACTGAACTCCAAATAAACTGAACTTTAACTTTTCCTCCAAATGACAAACAACTGTCAATCTAATAATATCTCAAGAGCAACATCGCACTTAACTGCTCCCCTACACTCTCCAACTCCGCAAAGTCCCTGGAAATCACCTTAAACAAAAACATGCTAACAAAAGAACACATGAATAATTCAGCCAAATGGGTGCTCTACACCTTAAAACGTCTCAAGAAAATGACCAATTTTTCCCACTTGACCTAAAAACTGTAGTGCAATCACTTGTCTTCTCCATACGTGACTACGGCAATGCTATTATCAGTGGGACCCAAAAAAGTCACCTTGCGCCACTTAGCACCTGCTCTCAATTGGTTCCCAATAGATGGACGATACATTTTCAAGAAAGCTTGGGTCACCAGTGGTGGCTGGTGACATTTGAAAGTGGTGAGCATAAAAGTTTGGTATAACTTTTATGTAGTCAGCAAAGTGGGTAAGCATAATGGACAAATGTGGGGTCCAGGCTGGATCCGCCTCCAAAGAAAAAAATTGAAAAAAAGATTGGCATATGGAGCATTTTAAAGCAAATTAGTTTAGTGATAAAGCAAGGCTTATAAAGCAGTGGGAAAATATAGTTTTGAAATATTAAACACATAACAATCTGCCCTGTATCTTACTGCATTAATATGTTCATCAGTTACGTTAATGTGCAAATTGTACAATGCGACAATTTCAGCTGTTTAAAGTGAGTGCTTACCCAGTGTCTTGCACTGCATGCAGCATCAACTTTGGAAGGAAATGCTCTAACTAGGCTTTGGGAAGGACCCACAGCTGCTGATTGCAATCAGTCATATAGCAATATGTGAAGAAAGGTCTTTAAGTAGAATGAAAAATGTGTTGATTCTCTAAAAGGGAACCCGTAAAATACATTTCTGTTATTTCCATAGTTTACTACCCGACCTGTATTTTGTTATGTTATGTTAGGTTATGTTATAAGGTCTCTTATATAGCGCACGGCTACTCCAAGGAGTGCCCCGGCGCTTTGGCAAAGAGAACTGGGAAAGAGTACACAACACAGCAACTCACAGAGGGCCGAAAGAAAATTATTGAGAAAAGCCAGGTCTGCAACTCCTTTCTGAAAGAGAACAGACTGTTGGCTTTTCCTAGGGAAACGGGGAGCTCATTCCAGCACCGAGGTGCTAGGTATCGAAAGGAGCGACCTCCAATACGTGCGCGTCTAATGGGGGGAACAACGGCTTTGGCCAACAAGGCCGACCGTAGAATCCTCCTAGGCACGTAGAAGGCCATACGCTTCCCGATGTATTTAGGGCCAATCGAATGAACGGCCTTAAAAGCAACGGTCAAAACCTTAAAAGTAATTCTCTTAGATACAGGAAGCCAATGCAGTCTCTTGAGCAGCTCCGAGGCTTTTGCCCTGCGCTGAAGACCAAAGATGGCTCTTGCAGCAGAATTCTTCACGATCTGCAGACGTGCCAGAAGATATTTGGGCAGACCGAGGTAGAGGGCATTCGCGTAGTCCAAACGCTAGCCTATCAAGGCCTGAACAATGTTTTTTTTATGTTGCAGAGACAACAACGGGAGAAACTTCCGCAGCATTTTCAGAATGCCGAAGCATTTCCCGGACAGCCCAATGATCTGGGGTCTGAACGAAAGGCCGTCATCGAACAGAACACCAAGATTTTTGGCTTTTGAAGAGGCATCGTCGGGAGGAAACATGTCCAGAGGCCACCATGTCTTCCAGCTGGGATCAGGCGGACATCCAAAGAAAAGCAGCTCCGATTTATCGGAGTTGCATTTCAGACTGTGCCGCTGAAACCAGTCAAAAACAGCGCCCAAGCATTCTTTGATCCGACTACCATCAAAGGCCTCACCCTTATTACAGGTGAAAAGGAGCTGGGTGTCGTCATCATAAGATATGATCCGGGCACCAAAGGATTCCGCCACCGCTGCCAGAGGGGCCATATGGATATTAAAGAGGGTGGGGCTCAGGATAGACCCCTGAGGAACCCCCACCTCCAGCGGCGGCATTTCGGCGGAGAACGGAGGTGCCCAGACCACTTGTCGGCGGCCGGTCAGAAAAGACTTAAACCAGTTCCACACCGTCCCACGAAGGCCGATTTCCCACAGTCTTAAAAGGAGACCGTCGTGGGGAACGGTGTCGAAAGCCGCCGACAAATCCAACATAATCAAAATAGCCTTACCCCCAGAGTCAAGAGTCTCTCTGATGGCATTGGTGATCTCGAGAAGGGCTGTCTCCGTGCTAAGATTAGCACGGAAATCCGATTGAGAATCATGCAAGATGTTATTGCTCTCGATAAAGCTGGAAATGGAGAGATGCACGTGCTTCTCAGTCACCTTTGCCAGAGCAGGGAGGAGGGCGATCGGCCTATAATTGGCATGGATAAGGGGATCCAAAGTGGGCTTCTTGAGCAGCGGCAGGATCAGGGCATGTTTCCAAGCCTGAGGTACCTCTCCCGTGATCAGGGAGGAATTAAGCAGCGGATTAAGCAAGGTGTTAACTGCAGGCGCTACTCTCCCCAGGCATTTCGCTGGACAAGGATCAAGTGGCGAGCCAAATTTTAGCTGAGACAGGAGATCAAGAGAAGTAGCAGAAGACATAGGAGGAAAAACTGAGAGAAATGGACCTTTCCCTTCCAATGAAAAGGGTAAAGTGGTCAGGTGGCTAGCAGCTGAAATAGAGCCAGCATGGGGGAAAGAATCCTGAATGAATTTAATTTTATTTATGAAAAAATCACCGAGCTGGCTGATCCAAGCTTCGGTGTGAGAGTGGGAGGGCGTACTCAAGGAGGGGGAGGTGAACTCTTTTACTATCCTAAAGATTTCTTTACTCATATTTTCAGCTTCATCGATTCTACGCTCCAGATATACTTTTTTCCATCCATAATATGTTTATGATAAAGCCTGATAGCATCCCTATATTTTACTTTATCACCCGGGTCATACATGCGCCGCCAAGCTCTTTCAGCCTTCTTACAGTCTTGGCACATCTTACCAAGAGAGGGAGTAAATCAAGGGGCCGAGGCATGCCTACCCGCAGACTTGGCTGGCTTTCCAGGGGCTAACTCCTCAAATCTAGCTATCAGCCACTTCTGGACCAAATCAAGATTTTCCTCCAAATTACCAGATAGCTGACAGGGATGACGGCGGAGAGCATCAGACAGCATTTCCACCGAAACCGGATGAAATGGCCGGGCAACCCCTCTAACATCTTTCAGCGATCTTGGGCAAGTCATAGCAGAGGAAAGAATACGAAAATTAATTAAAAAGTGATCTGACCGTAGGACTGGAAGCGGCGGGGACACGTCAATCGGCCTAGTCGAAAGTATCTGGTCAATGGTATGGCCTTTAATATGGGTGGAACTGGTGATGTAGGGGACCAACCCTAACGAAGAGGCAATGTCCTGCAACTTAATAGTATCAGGATCCGTTGTATTATCCATGTGAAGATTCAAGTCTCCCAATAAAAAGCAGTGCTCGGATCTAAGGCAGGGCACGGAGAGCACCGCCTGCAGTTCATCAAAAAAAGAGCCGAGGGGACCAGGTGCTCTATAGATAAGGATCCCTGCGCATGCTTGACAGGGAGATAGCCGAAGGGTAAAACCCAAGGCTTCACAACCCGCGATGTTATCAACGGGAACAGTCGTGCAAGGGAGATGCTTATCCACAATCAGTGCCACACCCCCGCCCCTGCCTACCACTCTATCCCTCCTAAAGATGGTGTAATCCGGAGGTATGGCAGTCAGCACTCTCCCAACCAGGTCTCAATTAGAAACAGACAGGATGTTTTAGAGTCCGACAACAAATTCCAGATGTCAATGGAATGTCTACTGAGGGATCTGGTATTAAGGAGAGAACATTGATTGTACGTGAGTGGGGTCTCGAATAAGATTCCATCCTGACCAGGAATGCGCCAGCCGCAACCCGAACAGCCCTTCCTAAGTGTTCGTCCACCCGGGAAGACATGATGGCATTTAGTGGAATGTCTTCGCAACGCGAGTAGCTCCGTGGAAGAATAGGAGAGCATGATGACAGGAAATGCAAACACGCCCCCAAAATATGAAAGAGGAAAGAAAAGAGGCCAGTAGTCCTACCTCGTACGCCTCTGAGACGCTGACGAGCTCAGACGGGCAGGACTCTGGCACGACTCAGGCGCAGGGAGGGCGCTCCCGCTGCGCGTCACCGCTGCGCGCCAGGGAGAGTGCTTTAAATAGCCTGCTCTCTCAGTCCACGAGCACAGGGACGCTCCAAGATGGCGGCGATACTTCCCTTCCTGATCCAAGATGGCGCTCCCCGCCCACAACCTCCCCGGAACCGGACCCGCAAAGCAGCGGTGAGGTTTCTGAAGAATTATGGTGCAGGTAAGGGGCAGGACAGGGTCGCTAAAAACAAGGGTAACTCGAACCAAAAAATTAAAATAAATAGAAAAACGGGCAATTTAAAATAAACAGACAGCGGTCTAAGCGCGCGCGACCAGCACAGAGGTGCTGAGGCAGACTCTAGCCGCAGGTCACCTTCACCATTTTAGTTTCTCTCTGAGATGTACATGCATCCAGATATATAACACAACAACTGATCTACACCTAAAACCTGACCATACGATTGTCTTTGTCAGTGGTTGTTAGCTTTTTAACATAAATGAGTAACAAGGATTTTGTATAAATAATTTACCTTCAGATTGTTTCAATTCTGAAATTTCAGTAGTATAGAGGCTTGTGGGAGGAGTTTTGACATTCAGTTATGTGGCTTTATGTTAGATATATATGTCCTTTTTTGCTGCACATTTCGTCCATCTGCACATCTTCAACCACCTCTCTTTCCTCTTTAGCACCCTCTTTTCACTCTTCCCCCAATGCACCTCCTTGCATCTCTCTCATTTCACCACTTCCAAACATACATTTCACTCACTGACATTTAAGCAATGTATTTACTTTTTCTTTTGCCCTGTAAATAGTTTGCCCTCTGTGCACTCTGTTAAACATATTTTTACAAAATTGCATTTACAACTGGAATACATGACCATTGTTCTGTGTGCTCTGCAGAGAGGCCATCCCACTGACAGGCATTTTGCTTTGGCTTCAGTGTCAGAGCCCTCAATAAAACCCCCCCATAAACACCTGCACACCTCAAAGTGTGCATCGAAAAAATACATAAAGAAACACAACATGATAAATAGCTAACTCTTGAGGGAGGCAGATCTAGTAAAACTTGAAATAAAAGAGGAACTAAACCGCTGCCATGCATTGCCTTAACGTTTTTTAACACTCATTGTCCGCAAAGCAATCCATGTTTTTGGCAGTAATGTTGTTAAGGGCATGAAGATAGGGCCAGTTTTAATGTCATACAGCAGACAACTGTCTACTGTAAGCACATATCTCTTGCTTTGCCCATGACTCGGATATTTGTATCAACTTCACAAGGGAACAAGTACTCTGGCCTGCTCATCTTTTGGATCCATTTCCCAGGGAAAAAATGCAGCAGCTCCATTTCAAATGGGGCCAGTGACATGCAGCCAGGGGATGGGGTGTCAAATTGGCAGAGGTTAGCATGGAAAGGGCTCTCAGAACAGTATACATAAGAAGATTAGCATTCTTTTTTTTAGTTAAATAATTTTTGTTGACCCAGGAAAAATCACAGTACTAAAAGAAATAATCACAATCAAATAGCGACATAAGTATACAATTTGCACTCAATACATAAGTAAAACATTAACAATAAGAGAACTATAGCAGAAGAATACATGAATTAATGCCAAATGGTAGGAATAAAACTGCTAATAGCATGAAAAATTGAACAAGGAATAAAGTTAAAGATAACATATCTGTGAAAAAATTCAAATATAAGAAGCTACATAAAAAAATATACTTTAAAAAGAGGAAAAGAGATAAAGAAAAGAGGGATAGAAGAGAAGAAGGAAGAGAAAGGAATAGAATAATGAGCTTATGGAAGAGGCAAGTTTGAAGATAAATATGTAGTTAAAGGTAACCATAATAAGTCAGATTTAATTTGTAAGCAAGTAGAGACGTAAGAAACTGAAGCAAATGTGTGTTCATCACAAATTAGATTCCACCAATGTAAGAAGGACAGTTTGAAATTGTCTTTCCAGCAAATTAAAATAACCTTAAAGGCAACAGCAATAAATAAGTCAAATAAGATAGATTTGGAGTGAACTTGGTCAAAATCTGGAGACCTAGGGGTCCATTATGATGTCGGGCGGATTGCCTCCGCCAGGCTGGCGGTAGCCACGGCCTGCCTGGCGGAGGCAATCCGCCCGACACTGTTTCCCTAATTCCCCCGCCATATTAGTAAGGCAGGGGGGACCGCAGCGAACGGAAAGACCGTCCGCTGCTTTTCTGCCCCGGTCGCCTTGTGGCCGGGGCGGAAAAGGAATAATATGGTGGCAGTGTCTAACAGACACCGCCAGCCATATTATGATGGGGGAAACAGATGCCTTTCCGTGGCGGCGATGCCGCCACGGAAAGGTATGCGGTCTTCACTTTCGGGGCCCCCTACGGGCCCCCAAAGTGAAGGAGTGGTGGGGGATGCACATGGGGGGGTACCTGTGGTACCCCCCCGCATTTGCATATGCAATGCGGTAGGCACCGCGCGGTGCCTGCCGCATTGCGTATGCAAATGTATGCATTCATTCATAGCATTGTGGCGGGCGGTGAAGAGTGCACTGCCCACCACAATGTTATGAATGCAGGATGCGGCCGCCACTGTGGTGGCTGCATCCTAATGCCAAACACGGGACCCCCGCCCTACTGGCAGGCGGTTCCATTCTACGATAGGATGACGGGCGGACAAAGTCCGCCCGTCATCCTAATGAGACCTTAGTACCTAAAAGTATATTATGGCTATTAAAGGGAAGATTATATGAGAAAATCAATAAACATTTCAACCATATATTTTTCCAAAAAGCATGAACCGTAGGAGAGTAAATGTTTTAATGAACCTTCAGCATTGAGACATGACCAGCAAGATGGTGAAATTGAATGGTTGAATTTGTGTAGGAGAGAAGGAGTAATAACAACTCTATTATAGATAAAATATAGAGATTGTGTTATGTTAGCAGCCTTGGAGGTTTTAAATCATTTCTGTCAATATTTTTGTCCCATTGAGAGATATTAGACTTATTAGACTTATTACGAGGATATGGTACAGAAGATAAAATTGTATAGATGAAAGAGGCACTAGGTATAATGGAAGGAGAAACAAAGTATAAGGGAGTGTCTGGTGAAAAAAAGAGTGGGAAAGGTTGAGAAGTATATTGTGGAAAACAAGAGTCAGGTAGACCAAAGTTCGCTTGTAATTGATGAAATGGTAGAATCAGATTATTTGCAAACAGTTGGTAAACGTAAAAAATGCCCTTTTCTTTCCAATGTTGGTAATAAAATGATTTGTGGCGAAATTTAATGTGTCTATTAAACCAAAGTGAGGAAGCAAGGAAAGATTGATAATCGTCAAATGATTTAAAGAAAAGTGTGTGAAGTAGGTGGTGAGAATATTTCAAAATGGGATATTGAGAAATAAAAGAGCAATTGGACATAAATATCACATCCTGAAAGGAAAAATAATTTAACGAAGAATTTTCAACAGAGACCCAAGGAGGTTGAAGCACATTTTGATAATCTTTAGACAAAGCATAAAATTGGCGAATCAAAAATGCATTATGATACAGTCTAAAAACAGGGAAACAAACCTCCCCTTCAGATTTGGGACAAGATAATTTGGATAATACAGTTGGAGCACGTTTATTGTTCCAAAGAAATTTAGTACAAATTGAATTAATTTGGATAAAATAATAATTAGGAATCTTGAAAGGTAACATTGACAAAATAAATAATACTTGAGGAACAATCATCATTTTAAGTGTATCAAGTCTGCCCCACCAATATAAAAATAAGGGAGACCAAGAGGACAGCAAATTGGTCAGTTTAAGTTTCAAGGCATTAAAGTTGTGAGACAATGTATCACAAATATTAGGAAAGAACCAAATACCTAAATATTTAATGTTTTGGGAACACCATGAAAAATTAGTTGAAGCAAACATATGTTGATAACATGAAGCATTTAAAGGTAAAGTTTCCGTGTATTTAACCCCGAAGAGATTGCACAGGATGTTCCCAAACTCCCCACATACATGTACGCGTTGCGGGAAAGAAGAGTCCGGACTCTTCCACATGCTCTGGGCCTGCGCACGCCTACGGGGTTACTGGGCAGGAATCTGTCAGGTACTGGGGACAGTTACTCAGATGTCGGTGCCGGAAGACGCCCTATACTGCTTAGTGGGACTCCGTAAAAGACCTAAACAGTTGAAGGCCAAATTGAAATTCCTAGATCTGGCGCTCCTATTAGCGGTCAGGGCCTTGACAATGAGATGGAAATCCCCCCGGACACCCCAAACGTCCGTACGGCAGACAGACCTAGTGAAATGGGGCCGGACGGAAGGGTCGACCCTACGAAGGGAGGAAGAGAAGGGACAGAGGAAATATCCCATAGCACAGGACTGGGAGGTGATGTTGATGGATCTGGAGAGGATTGATCTTATACAGTCGCAAGGAGGTGGGGAGTGATGCCTATAATAAGAGTGATGTTGGTAGGACACGTTAGTCTGGCACCCAGGGAAGCGCACAGAACACAAATAGGCCTACGTTCGAATTTGCTTAGTATTGTGAGGAATCAGAAGACACTATACTATAGCTGTATCACTGCGACCAGGAGACGAGGGTGGGACAGGGTGGGCGTGTTGGGGAGGGGAGGGAGGGAGATGGAAGCTGTTATTTTCTTGATATGTTTGCAGATGACTAACTATGCAGTTCCTGGGAGGGTGAAAAGAGAAAATGGGACTGATGAAAGTACCATATGTTAATATGAGCTATTGTCACCTCGCTGTAGTCTTGAATGAAGAGTAAAAAATTTTTTTTTAAAAGGTAACATTTCCGTTTTGGAAAAATTTAGTTTGTAACCGGATACCTGAGAGAATGATGAGATTTCTTGTAAAAAATGCGGAAGAGAGGATATGGGGTCAGACATGTAGACAAGAATGTCATCTGCATATGCGGATAATTTAATGTGATGGGATTTTATTTTAAAATCTGACATCTGATCATTGTTTCTGATTCGTATGAGGAAGGGTCCCAAACATAACAAAAAGAGTAAAGGGGAAAGGGGACAACCTTGGCGTGTACCTCTTTGAAAACAAAAATAAGGGGGGAAGAGACCATTAACAAAAACACAAGCTTTAGGGTCAGTGTATAACAATTTAATATAGGAAATAAACTTAGGCCCAAAACCAAACCATTGTAAAGTATGAATCATGAAGTCCCAATTAATCCGGTCAAAAGCTTTTTCAGCATCTAAAGATAGAGCTGCTAAGGGAGATGGGTATTTCTTGCTAAGAGTAAAAATATTAGAGAACATTCCGGCATTATCAAAGGCTAAACAACCTTTGACAAAAACAGTTTGATCTGGGTGAATAAGGGAGGGAATAACATTCTCCAATCTGGTGGCTAAAATCTTAGCAAAAATTTTACAATCATAGTTAATTAATGATATCGGGCGAAAATTCTTACAAAAGGAGGGATCTTTGTTGGGTTTAGGAATAACAATAATAAGGGCTTCTAAAAAAGAGCCGGAAGCCTTGGAATTCGAAAGAAATGAATTAAAAAGTTCCAGTAATTTAGGAGAAAAAATAGGAGAAAAAAATGAAAAAAATTCTACTGAAAAGCCGTCGAGGCCAGGGGCTTTGGATTTTTTCAAGGACCTTAGGGCATCAGAAATTTCTTGAAGAGAGATATCTTCCTCCAGAGAGGCAAAAGTGTCAGGAGAGAAAGTAGGTTTGGGAACATTTTGGAAAAAAGAATTAAACTCTTCCACAGTTGGGCAGGTAGTTTCTGTATATAAGTTATTATAATAAGATTGAAAAACATCAATAACATCAGAATCAGAAGAAAGGAGTTGATTATTTGTTTCAGAACGGATAGGGCCAATATTCTTGCGTTCTGATTTTATTTTTAAATAGTTTGCCAGCATTCTCCCAGCTTTGTTTTGACCTCCATGGTATTTGGATTTGATCTTAAGGAGAATATTACAAACAGCAACAGTGGCAATTTTGTGGAGATTGGATTTGGCTTTAATTAAATCTTGTAAAGAGGAAGAGAATTTAGAGGTGAAGTATGCATGTTCCAAAGTTTTAATGAGACTTAGTATTTCTATATATTATTTACTGAACAATTTTTTCTTCTTAGATGAATAAGCAATAGTAAAAGCTCTAAATGATGCTTTAAAAGCATCCCAGGTATTGTGTACAGAGATATCGAGTGAATTATTAAATTCAAAAAATTCCTTAATAAAATTGTTTGCTTCTGAAATAAAAGTAGGGTCAGTTAAAAGGTAATTATTAAGTCGCCAACGACCATGTTTAAGGGGTGTTAGAGATGTATCAATACATGTGGAGACGGGAGCATGGTCAGAGACAAAAATAGAACCAATTTCAGATGATTGGAGACAATGTAATAAAGATTTAGAAATTAAAATATAATGAATACGAGACCTTGTGTGGTGAACAGGAGACAAAAAGGTAAATTCAGAGACATCAGGGTTACATGTTTTCCAGGAATTAAATAAAGGACAAGAGGAAATGGCTGATTGGAATGATTTATAGGTCTTATCAGGTTTAAATTTAAAATTTGATTATCTGTCAGAGAAAGGGTCCAACCAATTATTAAAATCGCCACCAATCATCACAGAGTTGGATATAGACATCAATTTCAGTTTTATAGTATTCCAAAAGTCTGGTTCTGGTTTCACAGGACCATAAATATTTAAAAAAGTAATTAATGTTTTGTTAATGGTAGCATCAACCAACACCCAACGACCATTTGAATCACATTCTGACGACACAATTTGAGCATGAATAGATTTGTGAAACAGTATAGCAACACCACTATGACGATGAATAGCTGGTGAAAAAACAATTAGATTAACCCAGTTGCGTTTTAGTTTTAAAGATTCAACATCAATACAGTGGGTTTCCTGTAAAAAAGCAACTTGAGCGTTAAGTTTAGCTAAATGAGACAATACCTTTTGACGTTTAACAGGATCACCTAAACCACGAACATTCCACGAGACGACATTAACCATGGATTTGGGTTAGGGAGATTGGATGGACAGGAACCAGATACTGCATACTCAACATAAAGGAAACTGTGGGACCAAGGAAAAAAGACAAGAGAGACGCCCAATATTACATGATGAATAAAGAACATTATAGAAGACAAAACATGAAATGAACAACAGAATTGATAAGAAGAGCAAAGACAGGAAGATGAAAGAAGAAAAACAGTAGACAGATCAAGGAGGAAAATCCATATCTGATAAAAGAGAGAAACGCAAGTCGAGAGAAGCATGGTGACAACGAAGAACACAGACACCCATGAGAAAAAAGAAAATAGAAAGCCAAAGAAGAACCTCAAGAAGAAAAAGATGAGCAACAGTTAAAAACTAGTATGCAAGCTAAACAACAAATAACAGATTAATAATCCTGAAAAAGGAAAAAAAAACAAGTTAATTAGAAGTCTCCATACTGCGAGAGGCAAAGGTATTGAGAAAGAGTTTAAGTTTATCAGGATCATCAAAGGATCTTGATCGACCATCATGTGTTATTTTGCAGAGGCACGGATGAAGAATTCCAAATTAGATGTTCAATTGTCTCAATTGAGTGCGGAGAGCTAGAAATTCTTTGCGACGGGCATTTGCTGCATTAGAAACATCTTGTGAAATAAAATTGTTATGACCCGACCAGATAAGACGACGTTTAAGTCTCACTGCCCTCAGAACACAAATCAGTTCAGTGAATTCCAGGAAAAGCATTATGATCCCACGAGGTCTAGTTGATGCAGGATTAGGATGGCCCAGACGGTGTGCTCTTTGAATATTTAAAGGAGATGGTGATGACTGCAGTTCTAACAGTTCAGGAAGAAACCTTTGTAGAAAAGCCACCAAATTAGAACCTTCAATATTTGCTGGTAAACCGTAAAGGCGTAGATTATTTCTGCGATTGCGATTTTCAAGGTCCTCAGCGTGGAGTTTTAACTTGTGGATTTCCGACTCAAGCAATGGAAACTTAGAAGAGACATCTTGTAGATCACTGACGCGTTGTTTAAGTTCAAGCACCTTCCCTTCCATGACGATCCATCTTTCTTCAATCTGTTTACATTTCTCATTAGTCGTTGACATAAATGGTTGCAGACCATGGACCTCATCCAGTATAGAGTCCAGGGCGGTCATTAGGATGGCCGGGGATTGGGACCGCCTGCCATAAGGGCGGGGGTCCCGTGGGGGGTATTAGGATGTGCCCGCCACAGTGGCGGGCACATCCTGTATTTTTAGCATTGTGGTGGGCAGTGCTCTCTGCACCGCCCGCCACAATGCTAAAAATGCATTCGTGCATTTGCATTCACAAAGCGGCAGGCACCGCGTGGTGCCTGCCGCTTTGTAAATGCAAATGAAGGGGGGTACCACAGGTACCCCCCGGTGTGCACCCCCCACCTCTCCTTCACTCTGGGGGCCCACAGGGGCACCCCAGAGTGAAGACCGCATGCCTTTCCGTGGCGGCATTGAGGTCACGGAAAGGCATTGTTAAATGCCCATTGTAATATGGCTGGCGGTGTCTGATAGACACCGCCACCATATTATTCATTTTCCGCCCCGGCCGCAAGGTGACCGGGGCGGAAAAGCGGCGGACGGTCTTTCTGTCCACCAAAGTCCCCCCGCCATACTAATATGGCGGGGGGAAACGAGTGAGGATGTCGGGCGGATTGCCCCCGCCAGGCTGGCGTTGGCTACCGCCAGACTGGCGGGGGCAATCCGCCCAACATCATAATGGGCCCCTCAGGACTGGATTCTGCGATGACAAGATAGGTGAAGGTGGGTCATTTTTATGCCTTTTTTGATTTGGTATCAGTGGAAGACGACCTAACTGAATGAAGGTCGTTGGCCATAGTTGAAAAAACTGAGAAAAAGACAGTAATAATGTGAGACTGGTACTGAAAAAAGACAAAATGGTGACAAACAAACACTTCTTATGAGGAAATAGAGTAAAGAATTCAAGGGCACCACCAACAGCAAGTCATTTGGCCTGCAACATTTTATGACACCATAGAAAAGCCACAAATAACTGGTGGGAAAGCCACTTAATGATGACAAAATTGAGAGCCAGCACTTGAAATATACATATGAAAGTTGCACAGCTGAAATGGAAAGTTGCACAGATGAAATGGTAGAATCAGATTATTTGCAAACAGTTGGTAAACGTAAAAAATGCCCTTTTCTTTCCAATGTTGGTAATAAAATGATTTGTGGCGAAATTTAATGTGTCTATTAAACCAAAGTGAGGAAGCAAGGAAAGATTGATAATCGTCAAATGATTTAAAGAAAAGTGTGTGAAGTAGGTGGTGAGAATATTTCAAAATGGGATATTGAGAAATAAAAGAGCAATTGGACATAAATATCACATCCTGAAAGGAAAAATAATTTAACGAAGAATTTTCAACAGAGACCCAAGGAGGTTGAAGCACATTTTGATAATCTTTAGACAAAGCATAAAATTGGCGAATCAAAAATGCATTATGATACAGTCTAAAAACAGGGAAACAAACCTCCCCTTCAGATTTGGGACAAGATAATTTGGATAATACAGTTGGAGCACGTTTATTGTTCCAAAGAAATTTAGTACAAATTGAATTAATTTGGATAAAATAATAATTAGGAATCTTGAAAGGTAACATTGACAAAATAAATAATACTTGAGGAACAATCATCATTTTAAGTGTATCAAGTCTGCCCCACCAATATAAAAATAAGGGAGACCAAGAGGACAGCAAATTGGTCAGTTTAAGTTTCAAGGCATTAAAGTTGTGAGACAATGTATCACAAATATTAGGAAAGAACCAAATACCTAAATATTTAATGTTTTGGGAACACCATGAAAAATTAGTTGAAGCAAACATATGTTGATAACATGAAGCATTTAAAGGTAAAGTTTCCGTGTATTTAACCCCGAAGAGATTGCACAGGATGTTCCCAAACTCCCCACATACATGTACGCGTTGCGGGAAAGAAGAGTCCGGACTCTTCCACATGCTCTGGGCCTGCGCACGCCTACGGGGTTACTGGGCAGGAATCTGTCAGGTACTGGGGACAGTTACTCAGATGTCGGTGCCGGAAGACGCCCTATACTGCTTAGTGGGACTCCGTAAAAGACCTAAACAGTTGAAGGCCAAATTGAAATTCCTAGATCTGGCGCTCCTATTAGCGGTCAGGGCCTTGACAATGAGATGGAAATCCCCCCGGACACCCCAAACGTCCGTACGGCAGACAGACCTAGTGAAATGGGGCCGGACGGAAGGGTCGACCCTACGAAGGGAGGAAGAGAAGGGACAGAGGAAATATCCCATAGCACAGGACTGGGAGGTGATGTTGATGGATCTGGAGAGGATTGATCTTATACAGTCGCAAGGAGGTGGGGAGTGATGCCTATAATAAGAGTGATGTTGGTAGGACACGTTAGTCTGGCACCCAGGGAAGCGCACAGAACACAAATAGGCCTACGTTCGAATTTGCTTAGTATTGTGAGGAATCAGAAGACACTATACTATAGCTGTATCACTGCGACCAGGAGACGAGGGTGGGACAGGGTGGGCGTGTTGGGGATGGGAGGGAGGGAGATGGAAGCTGTTATTTTCTTGATATGTTTGCAGATGACTAACTATGCAGTTCCTGGGAGGGTGAAAAGAGAAAATGGGACTGATGAAAGTACCATATGTTAATATGAGCTATTGTCACCTCGCTGTAGTCTTGAATGAAGAGTTAAATTTTTTTTTTAAAAAGGTAACATTTCCGTTTTGGAAAAATTTAGTTTGTAACCGGATACCTGAGAGAATGATGAGATTTCTTGTAAAAAATGCGGAAGAGAGGATATGGGGTCAGACATGTAGACAAGAATGTCATCTGCATATGCGGATAATTTAATGTGATGGGATTTTATTTTAAAATCTGACATCTGATCATTGTTTCTGATTCGTATGAGGAAGGGTCCCAAACATAACAAAAAGAGTAAAGGGGAAAGGGGACAACCTTGGCGTGTACCTCTTTGAAAACAAAAATAAGGGGGGAAGAGACCATTAACAAAAACACAAGCTTTAGGGTCAGTGTATAACAATTTAATATAGGAAATAAACTTAGGCCCAAAACCAAACCATTGTAAAGTATGAATCATGAAGTCCCAATTAATCCGGTCAAAAGCTTTTTCAGCATCTAAAGATAGAGCTGCTAAGGGAGATGGGTATTTCTTGCTAAGAGTAAAAATATTAGAGAACATTCCGGCATTATCAAAGGCTAAACAACATTTGACAAAAACAGTTTGATCTGGGTGAATAAGGGAGGGAATAACATTCGCCAATCTGGTGGCTAAAATCTTAGCAAAAATTTTACAATCATAGTTAATTAATGATATCGGGCGAAAATTCTTACAAAAGGAGGGATCTTTGTTGGGTTTAGGAATAACAATAATAAGGGCTTCTAAAAAAAGAGCCGGAAGCCTTGGAATTCGAAAGAAATGAATTAAAAAGTTCCAGTAATTTAGGAGAAAAAATAGGAGAAAAAAATGAAAAAAATTCTACTGAAAAGCCGTCGAGGCCAGGGGCTTTGGATTTTTTCAAGGACCTTAGGGCATCAGAAATTTCTTGGAGAGAGATATCTTCCTCCAGAGAGGCAAAAGTGTCAGGAGAGAAAGTAGGTTTGGGAACATTTTGGAAAAAAGAATTAAACTCTTCCACAGTTGGGCAGGTAGTTTCTGTATATAAGTTATTATAATAAGATTGAAAAACATCAATAACATCAGAATCAGAAGAAAGGAGTTGATTATTTGTTTCAGAACGGATAGGGCCAATATTCTTGCGTTCTGATTTTATTTTTAAATAGTTTGCCAGCATTCTCCCAGCTTTGTTTTGACCTCCATGGTATTTGGATTTGATCTTAAGGAGAATATTATAAACAGCAACAGTGGCAATTTTGTGGAGATTGGATTTGGCTTTAATTAAATCTTGTAAAGAGGAAGAGAATTTAGAGGTGAAGTATGCATGTTCCAAAGTTTTAATGAGACTTAGTATTTCTATATATTCTTTACTGAACAATTTTTTCTTCTTAGATGAATAAGCAATAGTAAAAGCTCTAAATGATGCTTTAAAAGCATCCCAGGTATTGTGTACAGAGATATCGAGTGAATTATTAAATTCAAAAAATTCCTTAATAAAATTGTTTGCTTCTGAAATAAAAGTAGGGTCAGTTAAAAGGTAATTATTAAGTCGCCAACGACCATGTTTAAGTGGTGTTAGAGATGTATCAATACATGTGGAGACGGGAGCATGGTCAGAGACAAAAATAGAACCAATTTCAGATGATTGGAGACAATGTAATAAAGATTTAGAAATTAAAATATAATGAATACGAGACCTTGTGTGGTGAACAGGAGACAAAAAGGTAAATTCAGAGACATCAGGGTTACATGTTTTCCAGGAATTAAATAAAGGACAAGAGGAAATGGCTGATTGGAATGATTTATAGGTCTTATCAGGTTTAAATTTAAAATTAGATTATCTGTCAGAGAAAGGTTCCAACCAATTATTAAAATCGCCACCAATCATCACAGAGTTGGATATAGACATCAATTTCAGTTTTATAGTATTCCAAAAGTCTGGTTCTGGTTTCACAGGACCATAAATATTTAAAAAAGTAATTAATGTTTTGTTAATGGTAGCATCAACCAACACCCAACGACCATTTGAATCACATTCTGACGACACAATTTGAGCATGAATAGATTTGTGAAACAGTATAGCAACACCACTATGACGATGAATAGCTGGTGAAAAAACAATTAGATTAACCCAGTTGCGTTTTAGTTTTAAAGATTCAACATCAATACAGTGGGTTTCCTGTAAAAAAGCAACTTGAGCGTTAAGTTTAGCTAAATGAGACAATACCTTTTGACGTTTAACAGGATCACCTAAACCACGAACATTCCACGAGACGACATTAACCATGGATTTGGGTTAGGGAGATTGGATGGACAGGAACCAGATACTGCATACTCAACATAAAGGAAACTGTGGGACCAAGGAAAAAAGACAAGAGAGACGCCCAATATTACATGATGAATAAAGAACATTATAGAAGACAAAACATGAAATGAACAACAGAATTGATAAGAAGAGCAAAGACAGGAAGATGAAAGAAGAAAAACAGTAGACAGATCAAGGAGGAAAATCCATATCTGATAAAAGAGAGAAACGCAAGTCGAGAGAAGCATGGTGACAACGAAGAACACAGACACCCATAAGAAAAAAGAAAATAGAAAGCCAAAGAAGAACCTCAAGAAGAAAAAGATGAGCAACAGTTAAAAACTAGTATGCAAGCTAAACAACAAATAACAGATTAATAATCCTGAAAAAGGAAAAAAAAACAAGTTAATTAGAAGTCTCCATACTGCGAGAGGCAAAGGTATTGAGAAAGAGTTTAAGTTTATCAGGATCATCAAAGGATCTTGATCGACCATCATGTGTTATTTTGCAGAGGCACGGATGAAGAATTCCAAATTAGATGTTCAATTGTCTCAATTGAGTGCGGAGAGCTAGAAATTCTTTGCGACGGGCATTTGCTGCATTAGAAACATCTTGTGAAATAAAATTGTTATGACCCGACCAGATAAGACGACGTTTAAGTCTCACTGCCCTCAGAACACAAATCAGTTCAGTGAATTCCAGGAAAAGCATTATGATCCCACGAGGTCTAGTTGATGCAGGATTAGGATGGCCCAGACGGTGTGCTCTTTGAATATTTAAAGGAGATGGTGATGACTGCAGTTCTAACAGTTCAGGAAGAAACCTTTGTAGAAAAGCCACCAAATTAGAACCTTCAAAATTTGCTGGTAAACCGTAAAGGCGTAGATTATTTCTGCGATTGCGATTTTCAAGGTCCTCAGCGTGGAGTTTTAACTTGTGGATTTCCGACTCAAGCAATGGAAACTTAGAAGAGACATCTTGTAGATCACTGACGCGTTGTTTAAGTTCAAGCACCTTCCCTTCCATGACGATCCATCTTTCTTCAATCTGTTTACATTTCTCATTAGTCGTTGACATAAATGGTTGCAGACCTTGGACCTCATCCAGTATAGAGTCCAGGGCGGTCATTAGGATGGCCGGGGATTGGGACCGCCTGCCATAAGGGCGGGGGTCCCGTGGGGGGTATTAGGATGTGCCCGCCACAGTGGCGGGCACATCCTGTATTTTTAGCATTGTGGTGGGCAGTGCTCTCTGCACCGCCCGCCACAATGCTAAAAATGCATTCGTGCATTTGCATTCACAAAGCGGCAGGCACCGCGTGGTGCCTGCCGCTTTGTAAATGCAAATGAAGGGGGGTACCACAGGTACCCCCCGGTGTGCACCCCCCACCTCTCCTTCACTCTGGGGGCCCACAGGGGGACCCCAGAGTGAAGACCGCATGCCTTTCCGTGGCGGCATTGAGGTCACGGAAAGGCATTGTTAAATGCCCATTGTAATATGGCTGGCGGTGTCTGATAGACACCGCCACCATATTATTCATTTTCTGCCCCGGCCGCAAGGTGACCGGGGCGGAAAAGCGGCGGACGGTCTTTCCGTCCACCAAAGTCCCCCCGCCATACTAATATGGCGGGGGAAACGAGTGAGGATGTCGGGCGGATTGCCCCCGCCAGGCTGGCGTTGGCTACCGCCAGCCTGGCGGGGGCAATCCGCCCAACATCATAATGGGCCCCTCAGGACTGGATTCTGCGATGACAAGATAGGTGAAGGTGGGTCATTTTTATGCCTTTTTTGATTTGGTATCAGTGGAAGACGACCTAACTGAATGAAGGTCGTTGGCCATAGTTGAAAAAACGGAGAAAAAGACAGTAATAATGTGAGACTGGTACTGAAAAAAGACAAAATGGTGACAAACAAACACTTCTTATGAGGAAATAGAGTAAAGAATTCAAGGGCACCACCAACAGCAAGTCATTTGGCCTGCAACATTTTATGACACCATAGAAAAGCCACAAATAACTGGTGGGAAAGCCACTTAATGATGACAAAATTGAGAGCCAGCACTTGAAATATACATATGAAAGTTGCACAGCCCTGAAATCTCACATTATCTCCTGAGAGAATAAAGGAGCCCACATTGGAGACACATTAGGTAGAAAAATGGGCACAAAAATGGCAAAATACAAACAGTATTTGTTATGCAGGCATAGATTCACAGAAAAGGATCCAAATGCTGAGGAAATCGATGAAAAAATTGTAGTAGAGGACTCATTAGGTCACAGAATGCATGAAAAGCGGCAGAAATGAACGTTGCGCGAGCGTCGCGGTAGGAAATGGCGGCTGCTCGCATTGCACTGAGGTGAAATCTGCGTGATGCCAAAATCAGCGCAGAAATTAAGAGAAAGCCGTCGGAGCACACCCGCAGACTCACCCCACCTTCACATTGACGAAAACACTGCAGAAGTGACAATATGCAGTCAAAAGAGGCTCTAGAAACTGGAAAGGATCCGCCATGTTGCTTCGGCGGTCAAGCCACAACCCCAGAAGATTAGCATTCTCGCACTTACCATTACCGAGGATAAGGCACAAAAACACACACATGGCTGCATCCAATCCTATGTGTGACCAATGGGAAAGGATGGGATCTATGCCTTTGCTTAATGGACGGCTGCTTTCATGCAGGGACAGAGACACCAGCGCCCTAAACCATGATGCTGAAAGCTTCTTTGACCTATAGAGGATACTGCCATAAACTACAATGGCAAAACCCTGCGTTGTCCACCATAGTTCAGAAAGTTGATTACAGCCTGACTTCCATTTCCTGCTAGAGAGCAAGGCAGGGCAGGCAGCCTGGGACAGACAGCCCAGACTTAAATACATCAATTTTCTTTGGGAGATAATATTGTATCTCTAAATAAATCAATCCATTTAAAATTTGTACAGGGAAAGCGAGGGAATATCGGGGTGCAGCCCCAGAACCCTTATGGATAATCCACCCCTGTACAGTGTCACCCACAAAGCCCTCCATACTGCAAACCCTAGATATCTAAAAACAAACATGAGAGCGTGTAGAACATGGGTTCTAAGAAGCTCCAACTCACTCCTTCTCATCCATCCCAAGCTAAAAAAAAACCCTCCCAGAAATGTGCTTTCTTGGGTAATGCTCTGTGGATTTGGAACTCACTTCCCAAAGTCCACAGCTGCAATCCTCCTTACACTTGTTTCAAACAGAATCTCAGAAGTCTACTGCTGAACAAATAATTTAATTTGCCCCCCTGAGCTTTCTACACCAACAGGATAATTTAATACGGTAGCCTAATCAAATTCTGCATATAATCTATCATGACTGACTCGGATGGACAATGTTGGATTATGTTTTGTACTTTAAGAAATATTTATTAAGTTTCATTGGTTTTACTCCTTCTGATTATAATATGTCAACCTTTAAGCCTTACCTAATACCCCCGGTTTAATTAGCACTATATAAAATTCTCAAATAAATAGTGCAAAGAACATCTAATTATTCTAATTCCAATCAGTGCCCATTGTCAGCAGCAGCGCACAGAGAACAGCTTCAACACTTTCTCCCTTCTAAAGACAGAATACGCGTTTTTTGGCAAAGCAAATAGTGATATTTCTAAAAATACACTCACCTGAACATGAACGCATTGGCAGGGGCGTAACACAGGCCCCCGCAGGCCCCGCGGTGCGGGGGGCCTCGCGCTCCAGGGGGCCCCCTCATTCCCAGTAGAGAAAGACTGCTGCAAGCAAGGCAGCACGCCTAAATTAAACAGTGCACACAACCCACGGAACGGTGACAGCCTCTAATTAAACGTTAAATTACAGGGGAGTAATAAAACAGGCCCCCGCTGGGGCCCCCACGCTCCAGGGGCCCCCTCACGGGGCCCCTGTAGTAATTGATGAATGAATTGAAGCAGAATAGTAGTTTCTTCTTATGTTTAATCTCCAATAAATAAGCATGTCTGGTCAGATCGACAGCCCACAGGAAACTGACCAACAGTAATATATGGAACATTCAATGACAGTAATACTAGAATGTGGTATATGTCATCATGTAAGGAATGTACAATTCTTAAAGCAACACTTACAATCTTAACATTATATAATTAAATAAACTACCATACTACATATCTTCCCTTCTTTGTTTTTTTTTTTTTTTTTTTTTAAACAAAAAAAAACAACTTATTTATACACATAAAACTCCTGAAATTTTGAAGGTCTAATGACAGATCTACCAAAAGAAGACTTCTGGACGGATCCTCTATTTTGGTGAACAGGTATACAATCATCACACACATTAGAAGCACAGGCTTCATTATCACCAGCATCTGAAGGAGAATTGACATTATCACAAACATTTGGATGAACAACCTTATCTTGAGAACAATCTGTATTTACAAGTGGATTAGAATCACCAGAATTCTGAACAGAATCTGAAATGTCGGATTGAATACAATCAAAACACCAAAAATGCCCAAGAGAAACCTTCGAAGTATCTGAAGAAACATGTTCATGCTGGTGTTGAGATGGAGCTAAGCGACTCAAATGCCATTTTTCACCATTCTCTAAGGTAACAGAATTCTCATGAATTTTTACAACCTTTTTGGGAGAACTAAATTTGCTCTGACCTTTGGGTACTTTCCTAGCATTTTTAATACAAACAAAATCTCCAATATTTAACTTGATAGGTCTTGCACCATGTTTACAGTCATGGTATAATCTATTTTTAGTTTGGGCAGAAGACAATTTAGAGTTTATTGCTTCAGTATCATAGAAAACCATATCATTCCTTTTCATCCAACCTGGATTTGTTTTTGAAAAAGGGATTCTACAACGCATCAAAGAAAAAGGACATTTGCCAGAAGAAGGATGTGGAGTAACTCTATACGCCCATAACATTTCTTTACATTCACTTTCCCAAACGAGATTTGACTTAAAACACAACTGAATAGTATTTTTTATGACCCTGTTAAGTCTTTACACAACTCCGTTACAAGAAGGGTGGTATAAAGGTGTAAATTTATGGTTAATTCCTTTTGAACTGAAAAACAATTGCATTTCTTTAGACTTAAATTGAGGCCCATTGTCAGTTAAGACAGAAGAAGGAGAACCTTCTTGGATGAAAACACATTCCAAGAATTCAATAATAACAATTGTGCTGGCCTTCTCGACAACTTTCAGTTCAAACCATTTAGAAAATAAATCTACAATAACAATAATAAATTTGACATTGTTATCAAACCAATTGACAGGTCCCATGATGTCCATAGCTAACTCTTCCCAAGGAAACTTGGGAGCAATAACATTTCCTAAAGGTGGATTGAAAGTTTTCTTTGATTTATCCGAAACTTCACAATTAATGCAAGCCCTAACAAGTTTTTCTATGTCATTATCCATTCCAGGCCACCAATACTGGTCTCTCACCCTGGATTTTGTCCGAGAGATGCCCGGATGACCTTCATGGGACAACTGCATGATGTGAGATCTAACAGACATGGGTGGAATTACTTTATCATTCCTAAGCAGAAATATATCGGATATGGAAAGTTCATCATGGACTTCCCAAAAACCTCTCAAAGAATCGTTAAGATTCTTTTTGCAAAAATTCTTCCAACCCATTACCACTTTGGACTTAACTTCAGTAAAAAGTTTATCATCAGAGTCAGCTTTGAGCCATTGGTCTTTAGAAATACTGTCAAAAACGTTGCAAATTGACATAACATTAGCAACAGAAAAATCGTTCCAGGAATTGCGGTCAGCCACAAAAATCGGTAGAGAAAATCTGCTCAAAAAATCCGCAATAATATTTTTTTTTCCTGGAACATAATTTATGACAAATAAGAAATCCTGCAAGCGCATGGACAATCTTGAAATCCTAGCAGTGGCTTTATACAAACCTTGTGTGGTTAATAATTTGGTAAGGGGTTTATGATCAGTTCTCACACAAAATGACATACCCCAAATGAATTTTCTAAAATGCTCTAACCCCCACACAACTGCTAAAGTTTCCCTTTCAATTACTGAGTATTTTTCCTCAGTAGGAGTAAGGGACCTTGAGGCAAAAGCAACTACCACTTCCTGATCCGATTCAGATAATTGAGTTAGGACTGCCCCTAAGCCTTTAGAGCTGGCATCAGTAGTAACGAATGTAGAAGCAGAGGGATCAAAACCTTGTAAGTTGGGGGCACAGCAAACAGCCTGTTTAATAATTTCAAAAGCTTGTTGACATTCCTGTGACCAAACAAAAGGTACCTTGTTCTTTAAAAGAATACGCATAGGAAAAGTTTTTTCACTAAAATTAGGAACAAATTTGGAGTAAAACTCCGCTAAACCCAGAAATGATCTCAAATCGTCTTTCGATTTAGGAGCAGGAGCATCAGAAATGGCCCTTATGAGTTTAGTCTTAGGCCTAATTCCTTGGTCACTGATTTCATGGCCTAGATACACAACTTTGTCTTCTGAGAAAGTACATTTAGAAATTTCTGCAGTTAGACATCTTTCATCAAGAACTCTTATAACTTGTCTCAATCTAGAATCATGTTGCGTGGCATCTTTACCTAACACAAGAATATCATCTTGGAAGAAGATGACCCCAGCCATATCACCGAATAATTGTGACATGAGGCGCTGAAAAACTGCAGCCGCAGAGGCCAAACCAAATGGCATGCGGCGAAAACGAAAACAACCAAAAGGAGTACAAAAAGCAGTAAAATCACGGCTGGAATGATGTAATGTGATTTGGTGGTACGCTGAAGATAAATCCAGCGTAGAAAAGAATTTAGCACCACGAGTTAAGGACAACATTTCATCGATTCTGGGTAACGGAAATTGATCCACAACTATGTTATTATTTAAATTTCTCAAATCAACACATAAGCGGATTTTTCCATTGGTACGTCTAGCGACCACCAATGGAGAAATCCACTCCGACGATTCAATAGGTTCTATGATACCACTCTCTTGTAATTTTAATAAATCATTTTTAACCTCATCTCTGACAATTAGTGGAATGTTTCGTACCTTATGAATCATAGGCACAGCATCACTCTTTAATCTTATGCGGTGAGAAAATCCTTTGAATTTTCCAATCTTACCTGAAAAAACATTCGGAAACTCTTTGAGAATCCAATTCTTGGTATCTTCACTCACCCCAGTAAGAAGGACTTGTTCAACACTGTTAGGATCAAGAACAATATGTAAGGATCTTTGATCTCTCCAGCCTAAAACAGGAGGACCATCAACAGCGATGTACAATTTACAAAATGCAGAACGATGTTTGAATTCAAAAACCAAAGAACGAAAACCTAACATTTCTATAGTATTACCAGTAAAGCTTTCAGTAAGTATGT
This sequence comes from Lissotriton helveticus, assembly GCF_964261635.1. NCBI lineage: Eukaryota > Metazoa > Chordata > Amphibia > Caudata > Salamandridae > Lissotriton > Lissotriton helveticus. The sequence goes on from NC_136068.1 coordinate 1,313,942,553, forward strand.
CACTTGGCTCTAAGTGAGGACCCAATTCATTAACTAATTCTTTCTCCCAAATTTTTTTGTTGACAATAGTATATGGAGATCCTGAATCAGCAGCAACTTGAACAGGAATACCCCCAAATTTCACAATGCATAAGGGTTTGCTTCTATCATCTTCTCCAACAACTAAAACAATATTACATTGTGCATTAGCAGAAGAATTGGGAGATGACAAACTTATGTCAGAGTCATAGTCAGAAGAAGTATCAGTAATACATGCTACTTTAGTATGTTGATAGGATTTCTTGTTGCACACTTTAGCATAATGACCAACAGTACCACAATTGGAACACTTTGCAGATCTAGCAGGGCAATTTTCAGAGCTGGCATTATGATTTTTATCGCCACATCGGTAACATGCAAAAGAAAATGAGCTGCTTTGGAACGGTTTGTTCTTATTAAAAGTTTTCTTGCTAGATGTAGAAGAAGAATTTTTATTGGTTTGGAATTTCCTGCTTGCACTCTTTTTTGCATACAGACTTTTCTTCTTGTTATCAGAAATATTGCTCACAGTAGGTGTGGAAGAAGATTCAGATTGTTTAGATAAAGCTTTAGAGCTTCTATCTGATAATTCAGCTTTCTTTAGTAAGGTAATTACATCCTTAAGGCTAGACTCTCCTTCAATCCAAAGCCTGTCTTGTATAGTCTTGTTTTTCGTGCAAACCACAACTTGATCTCTGATCAATTCATCATGTAACACACCGAATTTGCATTGTGCAGCCAGAATTTTTAGTTGAGAAACGTATTCTTCAACAGATTCGTTCTGTAGTTGTTTGCGTTTAAAAAACGCGCGTTTTGTAACACCGATGCAAACTGTAGGTGAATAGTGCTCAGATAAGTCTGATAGTGCAGTCTTAAATTTGTCATAATCCCCAGATCTATCAGGTTTTTGCATTTGTTCGTAAACTCTGAGACCTTCAGGACCGAGACTGTGAAGTAACATTCGCATTTTCCTATCAGATGACAAGACACCAACATTGTCTTCCAGAGTGGCGATGTAATTCAAAAAATAATTTTTCCACTCATCCCATTTTATTATTGGATCACCTGGAGAGACTAAAAATTCTTTAGGTGTGCTAATGTTAATATTAATGCATGAGGATGATGTAGAGGCTGTATTGCTAGAAGTAGAATCATCAGTCATGTTTAATTTAAAAAAAACGAATGAGCTGATTAAAAGACTTGACTAAATTGTAAAATGAAATAGCTTGAAATTGTCAATATAAAGTAAATATCAAGTATTAATTAATAGTACCTTACTTTTGAATGAGCGCGCTATGAACGCGCTATGAAGAAACACACAATTTGTCCTTTGCGTGTAAATTTCGAAGAAAATCCGATGACAGACGTGCTCGGAGAAGTTTTCAAAATGGTGGCACGTACGCGTCACGTCAGGTCACGCTGATTGACCTGAGACGTGGTGACGCGTATTAACACACTGGAGCGTTGCTAAGTACCGGCGTTACCTCGAGACAAAGCTGCGGATGGAGCTCGAGAGTTGGTGCGAGCGTGGTTGCACTCGAAGCAACGGAAAGCGTTTGTAGGTAAACACTCTGTGCGCGAAGGAATGGGAGCGCACAATAAGGATTTAACACTTTAACTCACAGTTTTTCCGCTTCGCCGCCTTAGTTATCCCGATGGATGAGTTGAGGAAACGTAGGTTCGTTGAATGAAACCGGCATACATGGAAGAAATTTTTTTTTGTTTTTTTTTAATTATTTTTGAAGGAGTCTTTTTAGTATCCCAATCGTCGCCAATAAAATGTAGTAATTGATGAATGAATTGAAGCAGAATAGTAGTTTCTTCTTATGTTTAATCTCCAATAAATAAGCACGTCTGGTCAGATCGACAGCCCACAGGAAACTGACCAACAGTAATATATGGAACATTCAATGACAGTAATACTAGAATGTGGTATATGTCATCATGTAAGGAATGTACAATTCTTAAAGCAACACTTACAATCTTAACATTATATAATTAAATAAACTAACATACTACAGCCCCCATGCTCCAAGCCCCCCCCTGCCCTCACTCGGCAAAGACGTCAGACGACTGCATCACTGCAAGCAAGCCAGGCCTATAAACTGTGCCACAGACGGTGACGTGACAGTCTCTCTTTTTTATCATTAATTATAGGGGGTATTAACATAGGCCCCCGCAGGGGGCCCCCACGCTCCAGAGGCCCCCTCACTAGTCTCAGCAGAGGCAGAGGCAAGCTAGGCCTATAAACAGTGCACACACACCACGGACGGTGACGTGCCTCGGCTCGGCCTCTGAACCTTTTTTTAATTAATTAATTAAATATTTGGTGCGCACTGCGCAGTACAGCTCTCTTGTATTCATAATTAAAACGGTCCGGAGGCGTGGCGGCGCGCAGTTGTTGTCTATGAGTCTGCGCGCCGCGGTCTTCAGGGTGGGCACTGGTGAAAAATGCGTGCAATTTTGTCATGCGCATTGTAAAGTGCGCGTGACTTTAGTACAGACAGACTTCGAAGAAGGGTGTGGCCGCCGTTGACCGTACTAGAAGTGAGTATTAGCCCTTGCCTGGCCCTGGTGTGGCTAGCCTCGCCCAGGCCCCAGTCGCCCTGTCTTCTGCTGCCCGCAGCCCGCCCTGCTCTCCTTCAAAGCTGCAGGCCAGCCAGGCCTAAGGAGGTGAGCTACCGCGCATCACTGTAGGGAGCGCCAACCTGTGTGAATAGGTCTGTGATTGCAGTATTTCTTTGAAGTCTGTCTGCCTGAGTCTGACTTACCAGGTCACATTCAAAGTGGCACCGCCCACAAATCATGATATTAAGCTGAGACATTTTCTTAGACTCAGCACAGTAAACATAGATCAAATATTTCCTCTAAAACTTTACAGTTCCAGTTTCTCCCTTTATGATTCTGGGAAGTCTCGAACAGGAGCGTAATGCCACAGGTGCAGTGGCATTGGGGGGCGCAAGGGCTGCGAATGGGATGCGTGCATGCATTATCATGGGCTGGGCAGTGGGCGCAGTGGGCGGGCAAATGGGCCGGGATTTAATGCCAAAAGTAATATAGGCCAGGCCCGGTTTTTCACAGAGGACGGAGTCTGTGAAGATGCATATCTCCCGTTTGTGAGAGAGAAGCGAGGGGGCTGCGGCTTGCGCACCGTCGTAGGCCGTGGCCAACTGCTATGGATCAACATTTTTAATCATGATCATTATCACTGTGACCGTGACAATCATGATTAAAATGTTTGATTTATTGCAGTCAGTTTGCCCGTAGCGCAACTGCATGCATCATGGGGCAGACAGGAGCCGGCTTTGCCGCAATTTAGGAGTATATTACAGGCCCCGGGCCTGGTTCTGCCAGGCGCTGCGCAGTGGAGACCGTGACGAGGATTGCCAGCCCCAGTTTCAGTTTGTGAGTGAGAGCGAGGTCGGTCAGTGTGGTTACTGACATTAACATGACATTACATAATGAGCTGCAGTAATCTCACTTAAATGTTTTCATCTGCCCATATGCATGTGTATATAACCTTACAGCTCGGGCCTTTCTCATCCTTACAAGCACATGACTGTCTTGCCGACTCAGGGAGCTTTTGCCTGTTGTTACTACATGTGCTGATTTCAGAACTACCAGAAAACTGTAGGGTTTTGTTGACGTTTTTCGGCATTATAAACACGGTTGCCGGTGCACGAGTATTAAGTACTTATGTCTGTATTTTAAACACATAATCAGACATTATGTTGTTACATTGCAAAACGTGCATTCGCCCTGTAGCTTTACAACTGTGGGCGACTGGCTGTCAGAATTACGCACTTTAGGACCCAGGGGTGTGGACCTTCACCTACGCTTTTGTGAGGATACAGGACTTGACTGCTACCGGGTTCAAGTTTACTTTTCAGTGTACGTAATGGACGGCAATGGTGACCTTTAACACTGCACAGGAAGATGAGTACTGGCGCTTGTGCACTGTCATCACATCACATCTTGTACATATGTACTACGCAGCCTTAAGCGCTCAGCTTCCTGGGGAACTTTCTCCTGCTTTTACCCCACCCTTCCTAAATTCATCACATAGTGCGGTGGATGCGGTTTGAGTACTGTCGAGAGGCTGCAATAAATAAAAAATGTAATCATAACAGGTGGTTGTCACGTGACAATTATCATGATTCAAATTTTTGATTAATTGCAGCCACGCGACAATGCGCAAGCTGCAACCACCATCGTTGCTCTCACAAACTGCACCCCACCGCCGCGAATTGGAATTGCAGAGGAAGTAAAATATAGCTGCAGGCCAGAACTGGAATGGCAGGCATCCGGACCGGTCAGCCCACCCCGAGGTAATTGTAAGGACATTCACTGAGTGACTCACACAGTAGGTCATGACTTTTGTGTGAACCTTTCATGCTCCTAGGAGAGGACCCGCCGCTCAGCTCTTGCAGTGAAAGGCCTGGTGTCTCTGCCATGGCTTAGGCCTGAATAGAAGTGAAAGGCTATGCATCCCAGAGACAATTGAGACCTAGTGATAAAAGGTCATGAATGAATGAACACCTCTACTAATCTAGATCTACGTTTAAAAGGCATCACAACTAGGTAATAATCCAGCACTACTAGTTAAAGGTTCTTCCTCACTAATAACCCACCCTTGGAGGTGATTTACCATCTATCCATATGATAAGTTAGCCTTATAAGTAAAAGGTCCTGTATTCATGTGAATGTAATTGTAATTTAAAAGGTTATTTATTCATCCAATGGCTCCATATTGCCACATTATTCCATTAAGAGGATGAAAAGTTAATATTCTCCACTATTTTCGGAGTTGTTAGTGACACACAAGGGCAGCCTCATCACCAGGCACACTATTACTGGGTAATAGTGCACTTTAAAAATATATAAATCGCTCAAATTATCCAGTCATGAAGGCTACCAATATTCTTGGTTGGATTCACGAGATAGCCACCCTGCTTGGAAGTAAAAGTATATGCATTTTCGGTTGCTAAAATGGTCATACGGGCTAATACATTCACTGTCAGTGTCGAACCTTCAAATCAAAACTTTGAATCCCGGCGAGTCTGCTGAGTCGCCTATATTCTGATGGCAATAAAAGTATTAATCACGGAGCTCGGCAATAGTAATCCACCATGTTGTAAGAGCTTAGAGATGGTTTAATTCATTGTGTGTGCCATAGGTGAAAGGTACTGCATCCCTGTGTCAGCCCACTACTAGATGTGAAAGTTACTGTATCCCCTGGACAACCCATCCCTTTGATGGTTCAGTAACAGAAGCAAACGGGTCCTAATCCCCACTGTTTTTTGCTTTAGTAGTGAACAGTTCTTAATCCTATGAACTACCCATGGGCGTCAGAGGCTCTGTATCTCTAGCGATAATCCAGACCTAGGCGTGAAAGGCCTGTATCCTTGTTCTAATTCAGTCACAACTGCAAAGATCATAGATGAAAATATGTAAAGGATGTTCACCCGAGGGAATCCATACCGTCATGGTGCAAGGCTCTGTGTCCTTACGGTAAACTAGCCTCAGATGAAAGACCTTGTATGGTGGTCGTAACTGAGCCATAGGAGGTGAAGTCTCTGTAGTTCTATGAACATGAAAAATTTACATTACAGGCTGTAGCACATTATATCCTGGATGCAACACGCGTCCTATAAGAGAAATATTGCATCCTGGTTTGGTTTTCATGGGCTATGCAGAGCTAGAGGTGAAGGGGTCTATCTCACTGGCTGGGGAAAGGGTTACACTCCTGGAATGTCTGCACATTCGCTCATTCTTCTGACGCACATACAATGAACAACAACCTCTTGGGTAACAGCCTGCATCCAGTCCCTAGAGGTAATCCAGAACGTAGGCTGTGCTGTAGGTGAAGATATGTGCAACTGAGCCAATCCAGCCATATAACAAAAAGCACTACAACCCTAAATCGGTGTAGAGCTAGTGGTCAAGTGACTCTTGGCACATGCCATATGGTGATTCCCAGGAGGAACTCTGCCCTAGTGGTCGGTACACTGGTGATTACACAATACTTTACATGCGTAGAGCTTTTAAGAATGTGTGTTTAAAGTTTAATAACTGTTTCCTAATGAGGCCTCAGAGACTGGGGTCTAGATTAGCTTTTTATGGTGGGCCCGAGGGACACTTATAAATGGTTGTATCCATATAGTCTGCTGTGGCTAAGACAGACTCAGCTCTTTAATTATCTTGTAAAAGTGACAAGCAGTAAAACATTAGTAAGGCTGGTCTAGATAGGACTTTCTCAGGCTAAGTTACACTGATGTAGGCCACTCAGTGGGTTTCCTTACTTTTATTTATTTCAATTTTAATTATACAGCCCCCTCGCCCTAATAAAAACTTTAGTTTTAATAATTTGTGCCGTGACTCATTTCTTCTTTACTGAAGTGAGCAACTCAAGATGAATACATTCAGACTGAATATTGTCAGACTGAAAAGGAAAGACCGTATTTAGAGTTCACAATCAATGTTACAATAGCTTAAATACTCCTATCACACGTGCAAGCACAGTAACTCCACTGAGCCATAAGCCAGATGGAATCAGTTGATCCCACCCTGAGCCAATGCCCAAGTAACGTCAGTACTGTAATGAGCCTCAAGCTAATAATACCTTTAAGCCACAGCGAGACTAGACCTAGTAACTTCATGCTTCCCTGAGCATGGGTGCAGCAATCTCCGGCTCTGAGAAGAGGCCACACATTGCAGAATAATGGAAGCCCATAAACAATGCCCCAAATGGGTCCAAGTCTGTAATATATATATTTTTTAAAGAACACTGAATTTGACTATCTCCTTCTCAAAAAGATGATACTGCAGACCATGTGTGTTTGGAAGGCAGTATTCATGTTCATGTCCTTCTTAAAATACTGTAGCTGTTTTGGTTAAGTCAGCAACACAAGACAGTTAATGACACTGGATCATATTGACTACTGGTACCAGTATTAAAGAAGGGCTTATCCACTGGAAATGTGGCAATGGGGTCTACAAATGAGCTCAAAGGTGAAAAAGTTGAGGTACGGTCGAGTCTGAGTAGTACACTCAGTCGTTGGAATGCCACTCATAATTACACTGAAATTATGAAAATGTCACACATGGCAATCAAACCTTGGCAGCTATGCCCGCAGCAGCCACCGTGTTCCAGCCTCCAGGGGCCCCATCAGCGCTGTAGTGCACACAGTCAGCACTACACTTTCTTGCCGGCGTTGGTTGCACCAGTGAGTTGCCTCATAACAGTCCTGCCTCATAAATTAAATGGTGCTTGCAGTGGGTGCAGGTGACCAGCTTCCAGGCCCAGCAGCAAGGGGGTTGAAGGCAACTAGACCAGAGCACATTTGCATATTTACATACTTTGGTAAACTGGTTACTGAGGCTTAGCTTTCTTTTTAGTTCCAGTACCCCCTGGGCCCCCACTCCGCCTATGCCTTACATTTGAAATTTACATTTACTGCTGAAGTGTGAGAATGCATTTCATGAAAAGGAATATATAGTAAGGTTGCCAAAAGGAAAATGCCAGCAATGTGTTTAAAGAGCCTGGAAAGACATCTTGACACTAAATAGGGTTATAAATAAAGTATGTGTATATCTGTAATGTGACATTTCTGTCTTTGTCCTTATTCTCGCCCATCCCTTTCAAGCTCACCATACACTCACAGCATTTACAATGCACTCACACTGATCACCATGTCCGCCGGGGAGGGGGGCCCCCTCCATGTGCTTTGCAGGGGGGCCCCCTCAAGTTTCGTTACGCCCCTGCGCGTTGGCATTGTATCGCTAGCGCATGGTCACGTCGGCAACTATTCAAGCTTCATTTGGATATTAGTGACTCCCAGTCCTGTCATTCTGCAGTGCACAGCGCTTGGCCTAGCCTTCATAAATGATAGCATTGGCAGTATCTCAAAAGAAGACATATTTACTATTTCGTCCCTATTTGAAAATATACACAGACGGAAAATAGATTGGTTTTGCCCGTATTCAACTATCCTTATCAGTAAAAATAGAAAACTCTTACCATATATCACTATACAGTATATCACTGAAAAGGCTAGAAAAATTGGAAAAATATCCCAAACTACCTTTTTTGATAGTTTGTGTTTTGTTTCTTCCTCCTCACGCAAAGCCAGGCTCTGCTAATCACTATTCATACGTGCCATACTGGCACAGGTTTCAGTGCAGCACCAAGTGCAATGACATCCAAACTTACACACGTTCTAAGAATGATGTAGGAAGTTAGCAAAATGCTACTGGGTATCTAGGCCACATGTTAAATGACTGAATGAATGAATTAGTTAATGAACCTATTGAGTGTTTGGTTTGCAAATGTGTTCTGATTGGAAGGTGCCAAAAGCTGACGTAAAGAAGGACTAGATCGTTTTTTAGCACCTTCTGAAAAGCCAGGTGTTCACCCATGCTGTGCACATGCAGAGGAAGTGCGTTCCAAAGGGACACAAACTAGTAAGGAAAGGAATGACAGCTCTGCAAATACGTGGAATAGCACAATTAATAAAGAAGAAGAGTGCTGAGTACACATTGGAGCATATTGATTACATTTTCTAGGTCAGCATTAGGGCCTGGGCAGTTGACAGCTAGATGAATCAGACAGGAGGCCTTGAACTTAATGAGCTTCTCCATACAAAGCCAAAGTCGTTTGTAAAGTTGCATCAAGACCGAGCCACGCTTGCCACAATTCGAAAGGAGATGGGCTGCAGAATTCTGATGTATATGCAATATCCTGAATAAGACATTAGGCAGTCTCAAGGACAAAGCATTTCCATAGACAAGACTGGAGGAAATGTGGCTACCTAAATAACAGTGCGGCGGCCACCTGGATGAAGAAATGGTACGATCCAGCATAGCACCTCAGTGAAGCAAAACTGGTCTAGCCCATCCTGTTAAATGGAGAGTAAAAGATTGCTCCTTAAGTTCTGAGACAATGAATCTGCCACAGGAAGACAACAAAGGAGAGCCCACGTGGATGTCGAATTCCTTGTAACCAAGACCTTGGTTTTGTCAGAGTTGAGGTTCAATAAATTCGATGACATCCAATCAGAAATAACAACTAGTCAATCTCAAAGAATCGAAGAAGAATCTTCCTGGGTGGTTGTTGTCCATTGGATGAAGGAGGGTTTCCTCTTCTCGAAACGAACTCAAAGCTGGATAGTGGTACTAGGGGATTGAAAAGGTACAAGCTTATTCTGGGACAGCGCATTATGACTCACCTGCGCTCCTAGTCATATTGAAAAAAGGTGAAAATCTCCGAATTATATTTGCAACAGACATTGTTTGTATCCCACATTAACTCGGTGGTCAAAGCTGTCAACCTTTGACTCTAAAATCTCTGGGAAATCCTACAGCTTCATTAAAGATATCATGACACAGGACCAGTGTTAATGTGTAAGATAATAAGTAAGAGGCTCAAAGATGCTCTTGGTCACCACCATTGCCACCCTTGGCCAGTGCTGTTCAAAGTCAGACTGCTAGAACCCATGTCCGAGGATGCGACCTTGCTGGCTACGGTTCTCGAGGTTTGAAGACAGACCTATTGGTTCTGGCCTACAATTAAGATCCTGAGACTCCAGGGCAGGGACTCAGCAATTCCGATCGCACCTCGCGCCTGCACGGATCTAAACTGGCCTCATTACCTCCTCGTCCTGTCTCCCCGTCCCATTCCTTACAAGTGAGCAGCTAGTCTGCTCCACAGAACCCCTAGCCTAGCCGAGCTGTTTGCACTTCCCCCAGGATGACGTCACCATCACGTGACGATAAAGGGGGAAGTGCCGAAACCAAACATCCTGTTCTTTTTTTTCTGCACCAGTTCCTGTTGCCTGGCTGTGCTGTGCTGTTTGCCTCGTCTTCTGGTAAGTTCCTTTTTGTTTTTGGTTCTTGTTGGGCGGCCTGGTTTAGCGGCCGCCCCTTGTTTCTTGCTGTTTGTTCCCCCCGCGCTGCCTCTGCCGGCGGTCTGCCTTTTCTCACACGGTTCGCGATAGCGGCCGTTTTACTTTGTCCGCTCTTGCCTGGTTGCTCGGCTAGCTTCAGCGGCCGTTTTTGGGTGGTTTTCTGGATTCCCCATGTGCCCTGCTTTAGTAGGCTGGGGTTTTTGATGTGTGGAGGCGCGGCGCTCGTGTTTACACGATGTTTTTGGGGGCGAATTTGGTTGCTGCCTGTGCCTTTTGTGCCACCCCACTTTTACAGCTCTCATGGGACTTCGTGTCCTCGGGACTTTGTGTCCTTTCTCTGGGGTCATTCCTGGCTGGATTTTTTGTTCTTGCTTCTGCCTGTTTTGGGGTTTTGGACTCGGCTGGTTGCTGGCATTTATTCCAAGGTTTCTTCCTCTGCTGCCCCTCTTGATGCCCTGCGCCTCATTTTTGATGAGACTGTGGCTGCTGCTTTCCTGGCTGGGGACACGGCTGGGTCTCCTCCCAAGGTGCCTCGTGTCTCTTTGGATCCACAGGCTGCTTCTGAGTATGACATTGGACCTGATGGTGATGAGGGTGTACGTGGTTGATTCGTTCAGGGTGCCGAGCTCGCTGAACTGTTCACCCATGTGCGATCCGATTTGGGCTTCTCTCCTCCTGCGGATGCTGTCTTGGAGGATGGCTTCTTTGTGCAGTATGTCCAGCCTGCTCCTGGCTCTTTTCCTTTGCACGGGGCGGTGCGCACTGTGCTGCTTCGCGAATGGAAGGAGGTGGGCGAGTCTACTTTTCCTCGTTTCCTGTCCAGGCGTTGCCCTCTTGAGGGTTTTGCTACTGTATTCCCTCCAGCTATGTGGGTTGCCGTTTGGTGGCTGGCCTTTCCTCTCGGGGTTTGGTCGTTTCTGTGGACGCCCTTCCTGCGGACGCTGTGGATATGCGTGTTTGTGGGGGCGGTGAAGCGCTCCTATGCTGCTTCTGTTTTTCTGTCCGGGCAACTGCGTATTCTGCTATATGGTTCAGTCGCTCCTTGGGGATTTCCAGTCCCTGTCGGTTCTGCTGATCGACGGTGAGGATGCCTCGCCTCTTTTTGTCTCTGATGGGTTTCAGGTGCGTTGCCTATCGGTTCTTTCCTTCGTCTCTTTAGGGGCGAGGCAGGATGGCCATGTGGTCTGGGCACTGCGTTCAGGTGACGGTCTCTTCTGGAGGCGTTGGTTCAGATCCCGCTTCTAAAGCTGAGCACCGCAAGCTGGTGGCTCCGGTCCGCCCTCCTTCTCGGGGTCGTGGGTTTGGTTACCGTCGTGTTTTTGGGCCTCCTGCTCATGGCGCTTCTCGGCCCTTTCGTGGCTGGGGTTGTGGCCCGGGGGCCCCTGGATGTGCCGAGCCCCGGGCCGCTGCCGGTGTTGCCGCCCCCGCTTCCTCCTCTTCATCGGATGCCTGGGTGTTTCTGCCTGTTTTGGTGGGTTGCCGGCTCGAGTTTTCCTCTCCTCCTCCTCCGGGTTTTGTTCTGTATTCCCCTGCCCCGTCTTCCTCTGCGCTGGACTGCTTTGTTGGCAGGTGTGCGGCTCCTGTTGGTGATGAGGGCTATTGTGGAGGTTCCTCCTCTTGCGAGTGGCAGGGGTTGCTCTTCACTCATCTTTCTTGTCTCATGGAGAGTCACTTTGTATCTTCATCCTGTTTTGGGTCTGAAGCGGGTTACTCGCTTCGTTGTCCGCCGTCCGTTCGGGATGGTGACGCTCCGGTCCGTCCTGCCTTTGGTCCTGCCGGGGGGCTTCCTGGCTTCCCTGGATCTGATGGATGCGTATTTGCACATTCCTGTCCACCCGGTGGTCCGGCGTTTTCTCCGGTTTGCTGTGGGGGCCCTGCCCTATCAGTTCCGGGTGCTCCCTTTCGGCCTTTCTTCGGCGCCCGGAGTGTTCGCCGGGCTCTTGGCCCCTCTGGTGGGTATCCTTCATTTCAGGGGACTGCTGGTGTTTCCATATCTGGATGTCTGGTTGGTTGTCTCTCCTTCTTTTTCGCAGGCTCTGTTGGATGTGTACCGGGTGTGTCTTCTGCTGGGTTCCTTATCATCCTCAGGAAGTCCTCCCTGGTGCCCTCCCAGTACCTGTAGTTCCTGGGGGCTCTCTTCCGCATGGACATGGACATGGACATGGTTTTTCTCTCGCAGGAGTGCCAGTTGACTTTGTTTCGTCACCTTTCCTGGCTTCTGTCCCAGTCTCGGGTGTCTGCCCGTCTCTGGTTACGGAGTGGGGGGAGATGGCGTCCACTCTGCGTCTCCTTCCTTGGTCCAGGCTACATCTGTTTCCCCTGTTGCATCATGTCCTGTCGCGCTGGGATCCTGCCTCCTTGGACTGCGAGAGTCTGGTCCCTGTCGCTCCGGGGATTCGGGCGGATCTCCGGTGGTGGTTGTCCCCTCTCTCTCTCTTTCCCGGGGGTTCGTTCTCCTTCCTCCTCAGTCTGTGGTCGTGTTGTCCGAGGATGCCTGTGCTTTGGGGTGGGGTGCCGTTCTGGGTGCCTCCAAGGCTCAGGGTCGGTGGTCCAGTTTCGAATCCCTCCAGCCCTCGAATTGGAAGGAGTTGAGGGTGGTTTGGTTGGCTCTTCTTTGGTTCGCTCCTCTCCTTCGGGGTCGGGCGGTCTCTGCGCAGATGGACGATCAGGTGGTTCGTTCTTATGTGACTCTCCACGGGGGCATGTGTCGTGCTCTGTTTCTCCTCTCCCGGGAGATCAACCTTTGGGCCGAGTCGAGTCTCCTGTCTCTGACGGCGGTCTATCTACCGGGGAAGGAGTATGGGCCTGCGGGTTCTTTGAGCAGGGTGTTCCCCTCCTCGGTGTCCCTCCGTCTGTCCCCGGATCTGTTCGATCTGCTTGTCCTCCGGTTCCGCCTTCCTTGGCTGGTTCTTTTCGCCTCGGAGGAGTTCGCCCTTCTTCCTCGGTTTTGCAGCATAGTTCCCTCTCCGTTGGTGTGGGCTGCCGATACATTCTCGATTCCTTGGTCGAGGGGTCTGCTGTTTGCCTTCCCTCCGTTTGCCTTAATTCCGAGGGTCCTCCGGAAGTTTCGATTGGATCCGGCGGAGGTTCTCCTGGTGGTTCTGGAATGGTTTCGGCAGTCTTGGTTCCCCCTTCTGCTGAACTTTTCTGTTTGCCCGCATTGGCGGTTTCCCCTGTCTCCCTCCCCGCTGCGGTCTCCTCTTCTCGGGGTTGCCTCCCTGCGTCGCCTTCGGCTGGGGGTTTGTCACTTGAGAGGTTGAGTTTGCTGGGTCTGGGTTGCTCGCTTGAGGTTGCCCGATGTCTTCAGCTTTCTCGGCGTCCGTCCACCTTGTTGTCGTATGGCCGTCTCTGGAAGAATTTCTCCTCCTGGTGTCTTGTGAGGGGTCTCTCTTCTGCCTCCTGTGAGGCCGTTAAGGTTTTGGACTTCTTACTGGATGGTTTCGTCTTGGGGCTTGCGGTTTCTTCTCTGCGGGCCCGGTGGGCTGCCATTCTCGCTTTTCGGGGTTCCTCTGTTTCCTCTGTCTCCCCGTTGGTGGCTCGCCTTCTGTGGAGTTTCTTGCTTTGGCGTCCTGTCTCTCGTTCTCCTGTGCCTCCTTGGGATCTTCCCTTGGTTCTCCGAGCTTTGACGGGTCCTCCTTTCGAGCCTTTGGACTCCGTGGCCCTGTAGTTCCTTTCTGCTATGGTTCTTTTCCTGGTGGCCATTGCTTCTGGGCGGAGGGTTGGTGAGATTGGGGAGCTTGTGGCTTCCCCCCCTTCTTGCGCTTTTGCGATGATAAGGTCATTCTCCGTCCGAGTCAGTTCTTTCTTCCTAAGGTGGTGTCTTCTTTTCACTGTCAGGGGGATATTGTTCTCCCGGTCTTTTTCCCAGCTCCTGCCTCTCCTGGGAGGTGCTCCTCCATTCCTTGGATGTGCTGAGGGCTCTCCGCTTCTACTTGGAGCGTACGGCTGGTTTCCGTAAGGTTGATTCCCTGTTTGTCACCTATGGCCTCTCGGGGCTGGGGCTTCGGCCTTCTTTGTCCACCTTGTCTCGTTGGGTATGGGGCGCTGTGGTTTCTGCTTCCGATTCTGCCCACTGTCCTCTGCCTTCTTCCGTTCTGGGTCGGTCGACTCGAAGCGTGTCTTCCTCCTGGGCCATGTTCAGGGGGCCTCGTTGCGTGACATTTGCAATGCTGCCACGTGGGCTTCTCCCCATATGTTTGTTGCCCAATATCGGCTTCAGTTGGGGATGGCGGCCTCTGCTGCTTTTGGGGCTAGTGTCCTTTCTGCGGTACATGATTTGTGATCTGTACTGTTCTCTGTTGTTTGAAAATGGACCTGTTCTTTTCTCGAACTGTTTGGTCTGTTTTTTTCTTACAATCACCGTGTGCTTGGGTATGGGCTCACTTGTAAGGAATGGGACGGGGAGACAGGACGAGGAGGTAATGCCCGGTTACTCACCAGTAATATCCATAACTCCGAGTCCTGGTCTCCCCGTCTCATTCCTGAGCCCTTCCCTCCCTCCCTGGTTTGGTTTTTCTTTGGGTGATTGTGTGTTTTTCTTTCTGGTTTCTTTGGTATTCTCAGGATGTTTGGTTTCGGCACTTCCCCCTTTATCGTCACGTGAAGGTGAAGTCATCCTGGGGGAAGTGCAAACAGCTCTGCTAGGCTAGGGGTTCTGTGGAGCAGACTAGCTGCTCACTTGTAAGGAATGGGACGGGGAGACCAGGACTCGGAGTAATGGATATTACCGGTGAGTAACCGGGCATTCTGGCTTAATAGCATATTCTGCTGGTACATAACCCTTACATAAATAATTAAATACATATTCAGCTATATTTCTCTTGCATCCAAGAAATCCTGTGGGGATCATGTGCTCCACAAAGACCTTGAAAAAAAATATGACATAACAGCACATCTCATAGTACAACATAGCATAACATATTAACCCATGCATTAAAATAAAGACACATTTTGTGTCAATGTAGAATCTTTGTCTTTTTGCTGTTATTTATAATGTGGATTGAATGAAGAGAGGGTTTTGGAACAGAAATTTCCTCTGTATGGCCCTGGAGAGCTTGCACACTTCTGTCTGACTGCTTATAAGAGTCCGAAGGTTTTGATTTTTCGCATCAGTGACTTAGGCAATCACACAAGCTCCTTCAGGGCTTCTCATCTAATGTTGTGAGACATCAGAGCATGGCTTTAAAGTCAGTAGGAATAGCTCAGACACCTTCGACCCCCATTTTGGACAAATTGAGAGCGTCAGTTATTCTGTGATCGGGCTGAGAGGGACTTGTAGGGATAGCAGCAAATTATTATAATAGAAGAAACAGGCCCATATTGCCTATGAGCTTCACGGGAGAGATGCCTACTACTTAGTCCCTCCTCAATTGGGTCCTCCACTCCCTCCGTGTGGGATCTAGATGGGAGTGTACGTGGTAGGATCAGTGGGGATTGTGTGCTCTGCTTCACTGTATGGAAAGTGGAATTCATTTTGGAACTCCTGTGTGTGGATGACTCACATTGGGGACCAAATTCTCACCTTTACCCTTGTCTGCTGCCACGCCAGTCTGCTGCCCTGCATTGAAACAGTCCGTGGAGGACTGCAACGGGACAACATCGTTGTTGAGTGTGCCCGGGACTACAATTCCCAGATTCCCCGTGGCGCTCCATTGCCGCATCATCGCACAGCGCCAGGAGGCACTTTAAATCTGCCGCTGGACTCCCGCAGCGCCCGTCGAAGTCAGGAAGAGGCAGAGCAGGACCACCTCTCTTTTATTTGCAATCCATAGTTGTTAAGGCCTTGGTCAGTAAGAACACTAACATTTACGTCAGACCTTCTGTTTTGGGGTTATTGTAATAATTGTGCTTTCTCTGCCTGCGTTATTCAAACCTGCAATAATCCATTATGAGTAAGGGCAATCGTAAGGGGACATGGGGTCCCCGGGTTGTGGGCACTTTATATGCTTTTCTCCTGCGGTCTGAGTCTGTTCTCAATCATGAAATACAGCTCACCCAAAGGAGACTTTCCATGAAACCTCGTTTTGCTTTGATTGAAGACCCATTAGTTGGTCCCCAGTCATGTCTTGATACAACCCCTGACTGTTTATTACAAGTTCCCCCTAGGTCGCCACAATTGCAAGCAGATATTTCACTGTCTGTAGTCACTGTTCCAAATACACCTATTTCCACCCCTTCTCCGGCAGGGCAGGTTCGCACACGCAAGCAACACTTAGTGCAGGAGATGGAAAGGGAGGGTGTTATTCAAGATAAAAAAAAGGAAAGCGGGCACTCTACCCCTAGCCTCACATCAAGCAAACAAAGTGGCAAAAACGAGAGGCGGGCCCGTGGAAAACAAAAAATAGTGTCTCAGTGGCAACAGATCAAAGCTCCTTTAGCTTACCAGGCAATTGTGTCCAGGCCCCTCCATGCCAGGCAGTGATTGAACCTGAAGATTGTATGTGAGCAAAACTGGAGGGGAAGATTGCGGCAATGCTCAACCCTGTATTAACTAAATTGACAGATATTGATGCAAGGCTTAATAAAATAGAGCAATATCTTCTCCTTTCGAAACCCAATGTAAGCAACGAGAGTGCCAATGGCTTTAAGGAGCTTAGGCCGGTAACAGCACATGCAAAACCGACAACTTTTGCTGACGCTGTAGCCAGCACCAGTAAAAAAGCACGTGCCCCCTCTGCAAATCCTCTTACTGCGCAAGTAAAAATAGTTAGGGGGGGGACCCCCTTGGAGCTGACTGAGGGTAGTGACCCAGAAACGACTAGGGGTGATTTGCCCTATCCCAAGGACTCCCTTAAATTACCACCAGAATCCACGCCCTATACCGTTATACTTACCAATGTTCCACCACTCCACCCTGGCTCTGAAGAACACTGGTTAGCGCTTAGAAATAAGGACCTTCATCTATTAAATAGTAGATCAGGGCTGGGCAGTCATCTCTTCCAGGAGTTTAAAATGATCCGTAGAACTCCTTGGGTTGGGACCTCCCCAAAAGTAGGCAGTGGCGATTGTTTAGTTTTGAATTTTGAGTCTCCAAAACTGGTCAAAACTATCTTAGAAAGGGCAGGTGGGTGCAAGACACCTGAGTAGGGATGGCATTTGTATATTGCCACTCGGATTCTATTATCGTAATACAATTTCGCACATTTCCAGAAGGGAGTGTCGTAGGGATGGGCTCCAGCCGCGGAGTCTCTATGATTACAATGCTCCTGTTTATAATAGATTTGAGTTTATCTCAAGTCTGGAGGAAATAGATTGACTGAGTTGTATACTTCCAATTCCAGCGATCCCTCCTACACAACTTGTTTCACATTTTAGGACCCAGGTTAATTCAGTTTCCCGCAGATTAAATATTTCAGAGACTACCAAAAATTCGAGCTCAGATGTTCTATTTATAGAAATGAATCACCATCCAGAGCCCCAGATTCTTGACCCAAATAGAGTATTAGTAAATGTTGACCTAGAATCTTATACTATTTCGGAGATCAGACTAGAAACCTTGGGGACCGTAGAAGCTGTTCAATTGGCGCAGAATGTCTCAGATTGTAATCAGGTGGGAGCAATGAATGAAACAATATGGAATATATTATTTTGGAACGTAGCGGGCCTTCGATCAAAAATTAGTAATGACTTATGGCTCGCTTTTGTTGGCAAATTTCAGGTACTTTTCTTACAGGAGACATGGGCCATTGCAGGACGGACTGTATGCAGGTGCGAGGGTCCTAATCAGCTAGAATGAAAGGGGCCTTGTTCAGTGGCGCTTGGCGCAGGCCTGTAGGAGTTTTCAGGAATTTCAGGGGGTATCGGCGCACTGGAGAAGAAGCCTGGGAGCCAAGGTCAACTTTAACGAGGGTCTTGAAGAGTACCATCATGGAGTTTACCGCGCAAAGATGTACCACGTGAGGGGCGTCCCAAGGGGCGTTTCTATTGGAAATGTGATTTGGTATTAGGGAAAGCGACCCGGGAGGAGAGCAGAGCAGATGATTTTGGGAGCCTAAGGAAGCGGATGGGTAGGCAGATAGGCTGATCAGGAGAGACCATTATCAGAGAAGAGACAAAGAGAAGTGCGTGATCTTCTTAGGAAGTCACCACGGCTGACACCTAGAGGGGTAAAGATCTTGTTAAGTGGGATGTCACTTAGTGTAGTGTAGGGACAGACTAACCTTAATTTTCTTTTCTGTAATGACTTTGAGGTTGCAACTTGTATCCATTTTGGCAACGCTCATGTTATTTGAAATTGTACTCATTATTCTGTTTTTCAGACTCAGACTATTCAAAAAGTTCATGTTCATAGTGATACCAATTTATCTTTTGAATCTCATTTTGAGAAGTTTGTATCTTCAGTTATCTTTGACTTTATATTAAATCTTTACAACTTAATCCTGGTCAGTGGTCATTTAGAGTGGTGTAAGTTCTTAATTGATTGACCTATTGTTAGATTGCCTTTTACTCAATGACAGGTACCAACGATCCAGTCGACTTGGTTTGGGAGCTGGTAAGGTAACTAGTAACCAGTAATCTCGCGTTAACAGTTGGTAGCAGAGTAGGATGGTTATCTTCTTGAGGAAGGTAATCTAGAGAGGTTAGTTTACCCCAAGGCCCCTAGACGTCGAGAGACGAGCAGCGGAAGAATCGTGCGCCGAAGGTGCAGACGGTGCGAGAAAAGCAGCAGTATCGGAGGAGAGTGAGTATAACAAGGGTCATGCGTGAACAGATTGCGGTGTTTTGTGTTGTATTTGTATTGTAATGTCTTGCGGAGTTGAATGCCTGTAGTGTGAATGAGAGAAGGTTGTGAGCGCGCGCAACCTGGTGAACCGGTAAACCTGGTAAACGGGTGAACTGGCAAATCTTAAGTTCAGGCCAGAGCTTAAGTGGTTTTGGGTGTATCGAACACCCAGGGTAGTTGTCAACCATAGTACGGAGGTCATGAGGTACCATTGACAGCCGTGAGACCGTGATAGGGGGAGTGTTTGAGCGAGTGTATGAGTAACGGACGCTGGTCGAAAGTTACTGTGTGTAAGTAACCTATCAGAGAAGGCGATTGTCCGGACGTAAACGGAAAGACATTTCGTCAAGTTAAGGTGACAACTACAGATAAGACTGTGGGCGTACAGTCAAGAAAAGTGATCGCTTGGAAGGAAGTAATCATTTTTTTCAGAGTATGAATGGGACGTGTGCATGACCGAGGAGACGAGCTGAGAAAGGAGGGGAACTGCTGCAAAGGGGGACGGGTGACGTCGGCTAGAGCCGCGCTGTGATTGAGCGGTTGGTGTGACGTTGACTAGAGCCGCGCTCTGGTTGGGCGGCTAGAGTGACGTTGGAGGAAAGTCGCGTACGGATAGGCCAGTTAGTGAGAACCACGCTGAGATTGGTGGATTGTCATCAGGAAGTAAACAAACGCGGAGAAAAGAGAAATCATGAAGTGTTTTAAGTGTTTGAAAGGGATTTTTAAAAGAAAAAGAAGTGAACATTATTACGGGGAAGAGGCTCCTCCGGAGGGTACACCAGCTCACTATATGGGAACGAATGTGGGGCTGCATACCATATTATGGATCGGGGCTTGGAATAAGCTTACGGAAGGGGGTGAGGAAATGCAGTTCCCGAAGTATGGGACGTTTAAGTTAGAGGTGTTACATCGGCTAAAAGCAACTATGTCCTCATTGAAACCCTCACCTAGACCTACACAGTTTGAGGCCCTTAATGCATGGATTAGGGCGGCACACGACAGAAATTTGAACAGGCGTCAACAAAGACTGACGCGATCGGTAAGAGCAGTGCGAGATTCTAAATGGGATGAGGAAGCAAAGCGGTGGAGGGTACAGGCTATTGAGGTGGAAAAAATGTATCCGATGAGGGAGGTGGCAGGAGGAGGAAACATCATGGAGGAAGACGAGGAAAGTGAATCGGAAGACAACCTGATAAACAGGTTGTTGTTAGATAGACCACCTCCGAGAGTTGAGGAGATCGCAGATAGGGGACTCGCAAGGGAAGATGGGACTGTGATAGAGGGGTATACACCACTCCCAGTATCAGAATGGACACCTATCAAAGGCGAGGAGACACCTCATAACAACAATGTACAGAGTGTAGTGGGAAGGTTTGTGGTGCAGAAAACGCCAACCACCGAAAGGGTTGAGTCCGTTGGGCTGCCAGATGCTCTTCAATTGCCTGTTACCATAGGACCTATAGTATCGATCTATAACTCTGAGAGAGATAGAGAGGAAGAACAGAGGCAATTGGATAGAGAAAGGATTGAGATGGAAAGGAGGAATAATGTGACAAATGCATGGAAACAATTGCCAGGATCGGTAACTTGGAATACCCCATTAGACACGACTGTAGGTCCCAATTCAGGACAGGGAGGTCCGAGAGGACCAATGGATCTAAGGGGACCGCGGCCAAAGTCCTATACAGAATTAAGAGCTGATTTGAGGGAATGGGATGGGTCCGCAGTAACTCAGAGTAACAGGTCAAGAACAGAACCAGAGTGGGAAAGCAGAGGGAGCGGGACTGTATCTCATTGTGGGGCCAGCGAAAGCAGTCAGGGCCGAGAAGGTCAAAGTCAGGAGAGCAGAGGAGTTACCTGTCCGATGAATGGGAGGGAACAGCAGGATCAGAATGGTAGGAGTATGGAGTGTGAGGAGGGGTCTCGCCTTATGCAAACAGAGGGAGACCAAAGAACGCAAGAGTACAGAGATAGGTTTAGGTGCACTCATCACTCACACGCACCTGGAGAAAATATACATCACTGGCAAAGAGGAAACAGTGAACGGTCACGTCATACATCGAGTGATCGGAGGTCACAGATGCATGAAGAAGAAAAAGGGAGTAACGGAATATCTTACCAGGCATCCCGTGAAACTAGACAGGATGGGGAACGCGGGGCTATGAGGCGCGAAGGAGTGTTTCACTATCCACCCCGAGAAGATGGGAAGGCATGGGACCTGGAGAGATGGGAGCGAGGGAGGACTCCTTTTAATTCACCAGTGCCTAGACGCAGGACTAGGAGCTGGGACGGGAAGGATGTGGAAGGAGCATCTGGAGCTGAGGTACTAAAGGCTGCGATAAAGGTCAAAAGGCTCGATGTCTCCAGTCTAAAATCCGATTTAGACGAGATTATAGAAGGGACGGTGCCTTTGGAAAGGATCGATTTGTACGAACAAGATGAGCTGCTTTTCATAGCAAAGGATATTACTAGGAAAGCTAGAGCGTTTCATGAGAAACTGACTAGTTTGGCCGACAGGTATGCCGTAGATTTATCTAGAACAAGGGCATTGCAGAGTAACCACAGATTACAGTACTCGGACCAAGACTTAGATGAGAAAAGGACTACCGGATTGAAAACACACATAAGAGAGTTGGTATCAGGAATAAGGGTGTGGAGAGAACTGGACAAATGGGAAGAGAGGTGGTCGAAAAAGGGCACTGTTAGGCGGAGTACAAGTGTGATGACCCCCGAGGGAAGGGTGATGCAGATGGAGGCATTCCCTTTGCGAGAAGTATCAAATGGAAATTATGTACATGTGCCCTGGAGTAGAGGAGATTTAGCTGCATTTACCAACTCATTTCCGAAGTTGAGGGAGAATCCAGTAGAGTGGTACAAGCAGGTAGAGAGGTTCGTAAAGATTTCCAAGGTGCTGTGGATTGATTTGAACACATTATTCGACATTGTGGTTCCAGGGGATTTGTGGGTAACATGCAAGATTAGTGTTCAGTGGCCAAACGAAGAGCCTGAGAGGAATGCTAGGACGAATGGACCAGCGGACAGTGTAATGGAAAAGTACGAAAGAGTAATAGCCTGGTTAAAGGATAAAGTGCCTCCACAAGATATAGATTGGGTAAAAATAGACAGAACGAGGCAGGAGCCCAAGGAGACAGTTCATGAGTTTTATGAGAGGTTACTGAAAATATTCAAACAGTACAGTGGGCTAGATGTAATGGATCCCAAGGACATAGGGCAGTTTGTGTCGAAGTTCGTTTTGGGGCTGAGACCAGATATTTGTTTGATGATCCAACAACATTTAATTTGCTGGCAAAACAAACCATTAGATGAGATCCTGCGTTATGCGAGATACTGCAGTGACGAGATAGATTCTAAAGCCAAGAATCTAAAGGAGAAATTGATGGTGGTGCAAATGCAGTCAGCCGGGAAGGGTGGACAGCAGAAGCAGGGAATGGGACGAAAACCAAACGGTCAGAACAAAGATAACGAAGAAGGCCAGAGACCTAGGATAGACTTTGCCACTTTAAAGAAAACGACAAAGTGCCACCAGTGTCATCAGGTGGGACATTGGCGACGCGAGTGTCCCTTTAACCCTGAAAATGGAGAGCTAGAAGTCGAAGAGCAGGTTCAAGAGGTTCCAGCTCCTAAGGTATCAGTTACAGGAAGCAAGGGGGCCAAAGGGGGGACTTCGGCTCCACGAGCCCAGTTCCCACAGCCACCGAAAATATCGGCAGGGGGAAAGGTCTTTAAGCAAATGCCTCTCTTTATCGAGGAAGAAAAGTGTTATTACATTGATCCATTGACAGGACAGCGCGTGAGTAGTGAGGAGGACTGCACCCTCGGGGCAGTCTTAGAAGTGGATCAAAGAGGACCGTTTGTTGAGGCAGAAGTGGCAGGGTGTCCTACAACGTTCCTAGTGGATACTGGAGCTACTCGATCAACTCTGAGATCAGCGGTGGTTCCAGACTTGCCGATGTCAGGGGAAACAATTCAGGTGGTAGGAGTCGCAAATAAAAGAATGACTAGTCCCTTGACAGAACCAGTGTCTGTGAAGATAGGAAACCATATGAACGAACATCAGTTTGTGGTTTGTGACTCGAGTCCGGTATGTCTGTTAGGAAGGGATTTGTTGTGCAAATTGAACTGCACCATATACTGCACCCCGCAAGGAGTGGAAGTACAGACTACCGACGATGATGCTACCTTTAAGGTGGCCAATTCAAAATCCTGTGTAGAATTATATCCTACTCTGACAGTAGAAGATCTTCCCCAAGACTTAAGAGATGCAGTGGCGTCAGAGGTATGGGATTTCACAGGAGAAGAAATAGGATTGATTAAAGGGGTAGAACCGGTAAAAATACTGGTAAAACCAAATGCCGAGTTTCCAAGAACGCCTCAATACAAATTGTCCCAGGAAACGATTGCAGGAATAAAACCTGTGATCGAGTCAATGATTCAACAGGGAATACTGAAGGAAATCGTGGGTAGCCCTTGTAATTCCCCGATTATGGGTTTGCAGAAACCTAGTGGGAAATTCAGGATAGTGCAGGATTTACGAAAAATTAACAACATAGTCGTTTCATGTTGTCCCGTGGTACCGAATCCATCAGTGATACTGTTTCAAATACCATGTCAAGCAGAATGGTTCACAGTGATAAATCTTTGTCAGGCTTTCTTTTCAATCCCATTGGATGAAGAGAGCAGGTATCTTTTTGCTTTTAAAATGGAAGATCGCGTTTTAACATGGTGTCGAATCCCACAAGGGTTCACAGACAGCCCATCTATCTTCAACCAGTTGTTGAAAAAGAATCTCGAAAATCTAGTACTGCCCCAGAACTCGGTTCTGGTCCAGTATATAGATGACCTACTTGTTGCGTCAGAGACAGAGGAAGCCTGTAAAGCAGACTCAATTGCCTTACTGAACCATTTAGCTGAAAATGGACATAAGGTATCTCCGAGCAAGTTGCAGTATTGTCTGACAGAAGTACAGTATTTAGGGCACCGGTTAGAAAAAGGGAAACGTAAGGTGTCCCCAGAGAGGATTGAGGCGATAATGAAGATGAATGCGCCTACAACACAGAGAGAAGTTAGAATGTTCCTAGGGATGGTGGGTTACTGCCGACAGTGGATAGTTAACTTTTCCCTGAAAGCAAAGCCCTTACAGAAACTGACGCACAAGGAGGTGAGTGATCCGGTACCATGGGACGAAGAATGCCTGGTGGCGTTCTTGCAGCTGAGAGACGATTTGTGTCGTGCTCCGGCTCTGGGAATGCCTGATTACGAGAAATCATTTTCACTCTATTGCTGTGAGAGAGAGGGATGTGCTTTGTCAGTCTTGGCACAGACCCACGGAAATGCCCGTAGACCAGTTGCATATTTTTCGGCTACATTAGATCCAGTAGCCGCAGCGTTGCCCGGATGTCTTAAATCCGTTGCTGCAACGGGTGTCAGCATTGAAAGGAGCGAAAGTATTGTGATGGGACATCCAGTGGTGGTGTATGTACCGCATTCAGTTGAATTGCTAATGACCAGGACGAAGACGCAGCATCTGACCAATAGTAGGCTCACGCGCTACGAGCAAGTTATTCTTGCCGCGGATAACGTGACCCTCAGGAGATGCTCTGTTTTGAATCCTGCTACTTTGATGCCATTACCTACTGTAATAGAAGGCGAAGGATGTGAAGACCACGATTGCCTTGATGTGACTGAACTATGCACGAAACCCAGACCAGATATTGTGGATGAGCCATTGTCTGACCCCGATGAAATTTATTTTGTTGATGGCTCATGTTTAAGAGACGATACTGGTCGGTTGAGAGCAGCCTATGCTGTTTGTACCATTACTGGAGTTGTGGAAGCCGCTTGCCTGGAAGGAGTACATTCCGCACAGGTAGCAGAAATTATTGCCCTAACACGTGCCTGCATAGCGGGAAACGGAAAGAGAGTCACCATCTACACGGACAGCCAATATGGGTTCGGTGTGGTTCACGATTTCGGGCAGTTGTGGTCTCAGAGAGGTTACATGACCTCCTCTGGTTCGCCCATTCGAAATGGAGAATTTGTGCGATTGCTGATAGAAGCATTACAAGGTCCTGTTGACATCGCAGTAGTAAAGTGTGTAGCTCATACTAAGAATACAGATTTTGTGTCACAATGTTGTAAATAAAACAGCGGTATTATTAAGCATTAGCTGAAGCCATAATGCATCAGTCCAAATATCTAGTATAGGGATTTCATTTTGTATTTCGAGTCCACCATTTTCATGCCCTACATTGCCATGTGCTCAATGTTCTGATTGTCCTACCTCTCTGCCAGTTACACTGTGGATTCTACCTAGCAACAGTTATTATTAGTCCTTCTTGAGAGTGTAGCGCATGCTCAGCAGAAGTAACAGTTGTTCCTTATTAGCATAGCCCTCCCATGTTCTAGAAATACTGTTAGCTCCACCCACTGATATATTTGGAAATGTCCTTACGTGGTTGTAACCTCTGTCTAAGCTGTAAGCTGAACCCCTTCCACTGTGTATAAAAGGGGCCATGTGCTTGTATTCAGTGTGCTACTCTGTACAATACTGTAGAAGTGTTGTGGAGGTTGTATCACCACCTTTAAAGGTTTATTAAACTATGTTTTTGTATTTCCAGTTTCCTTGCCAACTTCATTTGTAAGTCTAAGGACTTTGTACACAGAAGGGCGAACCCTTTCGGTACCTTTGGGCCTTGCTGAGGCCTGAACTCATCAATTGGCGCCCGTCACGTGGGGCTCATCGGCGACTCGGAGGCTCGAAGGACTGGTCGTGACGAAGGAGTGGAACTCTGCCGGGGAAGTGATCACTGCCAGCGGCGTCTTTAGTCCTGGCATCCTGAGGTATTTCTTCCTTCCTTCCGATCTGACCATCTGGGTGGCGCCGGTCTTCGACTGAGACCTCTTCTGTCGGTTTGCTGTGGATAAGCTGTTTGAGCAAATTGTGGAACTTGGCAAGTGGAATCTGGACGCTCGTGCTTGGTAAGGACCAATGTATGGTAATTACTGTGAGTGTTTATGGTAGCCAGTGATTAGCAAGGCAGTTTTAGGATACGCTTGCTGTGGCTTATGGATATGGATATGGAGATGTTTGGATGATCGATCATATTATGATTATGAATATGGGTATATATGCGTTGCAACACATATAGGTAGGCAATGTGGAGATTTTTCTCCAACATATGGTTGTGAGCGGCGCAACGATTAAGTGCCATTTTTCTGTATAATATTGTGTATTTCACAATATTTCTAGCATGTCTGCTTTTAGCGCACTACGTAAGTGGTGCTGCTGTGGAAACCGGTTAAGTCTTGAAGAATCGCAGCCGGCTCCCCCAGAAGGGACGCCGAATAGGGACATGTATATTAAGTTTGGACTTTCCCCTATAATGTACAGCACATTGTGGAGGAAGTATACCAAGAAGGATCCTGAGTTGAGATGGCCTTTGTATGGTTCGTTTGATGTGCGCAAAATTGAGTATGTGGAACAGTGCCTGTGTAAGCGCCGAGCCAGACAAGATATGTTTGAGAGTGTGCGAATGTGGGTGAAAGAAGTACGTGAGCGTGAGAAACGTGAACATGCGCTGATTGAGAAAGAGCAGAGGAAGAATGTGCGTGAGAAGGCGCAAGAAATGAGACAACGTGAACAAAAAGATGCGGAAGAAAAACGGGAAAAGGAACGTAGATTGCAGATATCTGGCCAATATCCCATTCGTCGGCCTCTTTATCCTGTCCTTAATAATGCTGATGATGATTTTTCATTACTAGATCGTTCTCCGCCTCCGTATGCTGGCCCGTCTGCTCCGAAAGGGGAAGATGAGGATTCTGGATCATTTAAAGATAAGGTAGACACGCGGTCTAAGCTAACATCTGATCGTATGGCGGAGCTCCGACAAATTTCTTATCGTATTCTTAAGGGTACAATTCCTCTTGCTGAAATATTGTTGTCTCTTGAAAAATGGCCGGACAGGGAAAACATTTATTTTCTTGAAACCTTTTCTGATGAAGTAGTCGGGGCTTTTCGAAAATATTCTCCTGTTCTTGAACCTGATGACATAATACAAGATAAGAAAGAATTGCGTAAAGGTCTCTTTTCTCCTTCCCAGGCAGCTGATGCAGTTCGACGGTTATTCGTATTGCGGGATGAGGCGTCTCGGTTACGAGAAGAAAAGCGACAAAAGACGGTGGACGACAAAGAGACGGGTTTGAGTGGCGACGGGAAACAATCACCTATCTTTTCTTCAGATAAGGTCGATATTGTGCATGTTAAACCTATGCGAGAGGCAGCGCCTTTGTATGTTCCTCCTAAAGGAGCGGGTACTAGTTCAGATAAAGATTCAGCTGATGCCCGAGGGTATTTTATCTATAATTGGGTATATACTCCTTGGAATAGAGCGGATGTTATGGCCTTAAAGAAAGCGTTACCTGACCCACGGAAAAATCCTGCTGCCTTTTATGAGGAAGTTGAGGGGGCTTTGAATTCTTGTACTATGACATTAGCTGACATTGATTTATTCTTTGGTCTTATATTACCCCCTGACATGTGGAGATCAGTACGGAAAATTGATGATTTAGTGACGTTTAAAGCTAAATGGGAAGACATTGAGGAGGAGGACAGAGCTAGGAAACCTGCGCAGAAACCACCCCAGCTCATTCTAGACCTCCCTGCTGCTATTTTGATTAAATTAAAGACGATTATTCCCCCTAAAAAGATTGACTGGACTATGTTAGCATCTTGCAAGCAAAAGATAGATGAATCAGTTTCTGACTTCTTTACGCGATTTGAAGAAACTTTTCACGATTTCAGTGGTCAGTCTCTGACGGATGACACGGGTCGACATCTGTTTGTAGACAAATATGTTTCGAATTTATTACCAGGAGTAGCAGCTCGGTTGAAAGCGAGTGAAAGCTCCTGGACGACTTCGACTCCGGCATCCCTCCTGACAATGGCTCAGTATTACGAGCGTCAGGAACTAGAAGCAAAAAGTAATGAAGATAAGAAATCTAAGGATTTGAAAACAAAAGTTATGTTAGCACAAGTGTATGGACCACCCCAGAGAGGAAATAATAGAGGTGGTCGGGGTTTTTATGATTCTACATATAACCGCACAGACTTGGCTAAAGATCAATGTGCATATTGTAAGCAACGAGGCCACTGGGCCAATGAGTGTCCTTTAGCGCGAGAACACAGGGCTATGGGACGGGGTAGAGGTTTTGGGAGAAATCGTGGGGGTTTTTCTGGACCACGAGGTAACCTAAATGACAGGGCTAGATTCGAATCTAGGGAGCAACAACAAGGAGGGTCTAATACCTTTGATAGACGAAATCAGTATCAGATGTCTGACTATGTGCACCCCGAAAGTCATGATTCCCAATATGCATAGGATTGCGTAGGATGGGGGGAGGAATCAGTTGAAGTACCAGTAGATCAGAGGGGTCCTTATGTTACAGCACATGTTTTGGGTTCTACTGATCAGTTTCTGGTTGATACAGGGGCTACTCGTAGCGCTTTGTCTAAACAATTGGTTCCGAGGGCTCCCCTGTCTGGCTTAACGATCACATCTGTAGGGTTCGATGGAACACCTTCTCTTAGCCCATTATCCCAACCCCTTGCATTTCATGTCGACAAATTTACAGCACCATGTCCATTCTTGCTTTCCTCAAACACGCCTGACAACATTGTGGGTCTAGACATGCTGAAACATTTTAGAGCCACAATCCGCTGCTCCCCTGAAGGAGTACGCGTGATTTTAAATGACAATTACCCTGCAAAAGAGAGAGTGTGTATGGTCGCTGAAAGTGTTGCATTAGCCTCTTTACCTCACACGTTGTGGGCTACTTCAGACACTGATGTGGGACAGAGTGTAAAGGAGGGAGCTGTGTTGCCACGCCTGCCTCAATATAGGATTTCACAGGAGGGTGAGGAGGCGCTCATACAGATTGTGCAGGATCTCATTCGAGTAGGGGTGGTGGAAGAAGTCCCATACAATGTTTGTAACAGTCCTATTTTACCAATCTTGAAGAAGGACACTGATACTAGGGTATATCGATTTATTATTGATTTGAGGGAGGTGAACAAGATAGTGGTGCCCCAATACCCTGTTGTTTCTGACATCACGACACTCCTTACCTTGGTCCCACCAACAGCGACAACATTCTCGGTTGTCGACCTGAAGAACGCCTTCTTTTCGATCCCTATTCACCCTGATAGCCGTTACCTTTTCGGCTTCACTTTGAATAATCGATCGTATAGATTTTGTAGAATTCCACAGGGCTATACTGAGAGCCCTAGTATCTACAGTCAGGCATTGAAAAGACAGTTGGATTCCTTTGTCTTGCTTGAGGGGGTAGTGCTTATTCAATATGTCGACGATATTTTGTTGGCTGCTGACACCCCTGAGCAATGTGAGACTTGAACGTTGTCTTTGCTTCCCTTTTTGGCTTCTCACAATCATAAGGTATCTAAGAAGAAATTGCAATTCTGTAGACCTAAGGTGACCTACCTAGGCCACCTTTTGTCTAAGGAGGGGCGTGCACTTACATCAGATCGTATCCAAGCCATCCTGGACACACCAACACCTTCTACACAGAAAGATGTTCGAGCATTTTTGGGTCTTACGTCCTTTTGTAGGCAGTGGATACTGGGGTTTTCACATATAGTCAAACCACTGTTAGCGCTATTGACAAAAGACACTCCAATTCCCCTTCCTTGGACAGATGAATGTGAAAACGCTTTCCAACAGTTACGTCAGGCCCTTTGTTCAGCACCAGTGTTAGACACTCCTGATTACACGAAACTTTTCACATTATATGTACATGAGAGAGATGGATGTGCGTCATCTGTGTTAGTACAGATGCACGGGGACAGGCAGCGTCCGTGTGCATATTTCTCGGCATTGCTCGATCCTGTCGCTCGGGCATTGCCGGGGTGTTTTCGTTCGGTCGCAGCGACAGCTGTGTCAATACGTCAGAGTGAGGGAATAGTGTTATCTCACAAGCTGTTAGTGTTGGTTCCCCATGCTGTTGACGCCCTTTTGAATCAAACAAAGAAGCAGCATTTAACAAGTGCCCGTCTGACCGGATATGAACTAACGTTGCTGGCTCCCCATATCACATTGAGGAGATGTGCTACGTTAAATCCAGCAACATTGTTACCATTCCTGACGACTCAGCCTGAGGCACAAGAAGCACATGATTGTATTTTTGTGACTGAGGAACAGACAAAGGGTCGTATCGATCTCCAGGATACGCCTTTCTCAGATGTAGATGGAGAATTATGGGTGGATGGCTCCTGCCTGAAGCTACCGGATGGTACGACTTCGGCAGCATATGCCATCACTACTTTGTATACTATCGTGGAAACAGCACGCATACCACAGAAATCAGCCCAGGCAGCGGAGCTGATAGCATTGACACGAGCATGTGAGCTTAGTGCAGAGTTGTGTGTGAATATTTATACAGATAGCCGCTATGCTTTCGGAGTAGCGCACGACTTTGGCCTGCTCTGGAAGGAAAGAGGTTTTCTGACATCACACGGAACACAAATTATGTATGGAGAACTGGTGCACAATCTTTTGACTGCCCTGACATTTCCTAAGAAGATAGCTATAGTGAAATGCAGTGCACATAAGAAAGTTATTGACAAAGTAGGGCAAGGAAATGCTTTCGCTGACCAAGTAGCACGAGAAACTGCAATGAGACCTGACTCCACTTCAATGTATGTTGTGAAGTCACAAGCAGAACGATGGCATGATGCTAGGAAAGAAGTGAGGGAAATACAGAGAGTTGCTTCTGATAAAGAACGAGAGCAATGGTCTGAAAATGGAGAACTGGATGATGAAGGTTGTTGGCGCAACAAACAAATGGATAGGTGGAAGTTGCCCACAGCTTTTGTCCAACCTATGGTTCAAATGGCACATGGGCTAGCACATGTTGGAGCTTCAGCGATTGTGAAATTGCTTGCGCAAGTTTGGGAGCATCCAGAGATTGCTAGCACGGCCAAGAGAGTGGTACAGACCTGTATGATCTGTCTTAAATACAACCCAGGGAAAGGAACACGGACTCCAGCAGGAGGATTTAAAATACCTACTGCACCTTTTGAAGTCCTGCAAATGGACTATATCCAACTTGAACGCTGTAATAATCTAAAGTACGTCTTGGTAGTGGTGTGTGCTTTCAGTAAATGGATTGAAGCCTACCCTACTAAGGACAATACTGCAATGACTACAGCAAAGGTGCTACTTAAGGAGTTCTTCCCTAGGTATGGTGTTTGTAGACTATTATGGAGTGATAACGGGCCTCATTTTATAGCAGACGTTATCAAGTACGTTCTGAGAGGTCTGGGGATAAAACAGAAGTTTCATGCAGTGTTCCATCCACAGTCGGCTGGCTTGGTGGAACGCTACAATGGAACACTGAAGCTTAAACTAGCAAAGATCCAGGCTTCCACTTCTCTGACTTGGCCCGACGCTTTGCCTTTGGCATTGTTGTCAATAAGATCAGTACCACACTCCCGAACCGGCCTTACACCGTATGAAGTGGTGTTTGGTCGTCCCATGAATATTTGGGGAGTGCCTAAACCAAGTTCCGTATATGATGTACCTTGTGTATTGATGAATGACTATCTGGCACAATTAACTGATAACTTGGTTTCTATTCATCAACAGGTTCGAGAAGCACTCCCTGACCGGTCCACAGGTGAGGGTCATAGTCTCCGACCCGGTGACTTCGTCCTCATCAAGGCGTTCGAGAGGACGAGTGGCCTGGAGCCCCGATGGTGCGGTCCCGAGCAGGTTCTGCTCGCAACAAGAACGGCCGTCCGAGTGACCAACCGGAAGAACTGGATTCACTCCCTTCATTGTCGCAGAGTGCAACCCGGATTGGTGGAGCCTGCCGTGTTGACTGACCATCGAGAAATCCTGACTACAGAGAAAGGCCCTGCTGTGGTACCTGATGAGCAAGAGGAGTTCTTCCCGGACCCGACGACTTCTGGAGTAAGAAAATACAACCTTCGACCCAGGAAGAAGTTTTCTGCTGTTTAGACTGCTGTCAGAACGGCCTCTTGGTTGGTGCAACGGAGAGCCGATGAGGCAAGGGGGGGGGGGATCAGCCTTGCATTAGAGTAGTGACACCCGTCTTGGCCCGTTGGTGAAGAAAACAACAGCCGCCTTGGGGGAAGAGTTCTGACAGCCTTTTTTTTTAGTTTCAGGAAGATTTGCGAGACATTTGTTCAACATGGAGAGAAAGAAAGTGATCTGCGCCTTCGGATTTATTGCTAGTGTGGCAGTTGTTGCCATTATCACGTGGTTTGTTGAAGATGTAATTCCTGCCCGTGATCTATATGTGGTTTCTACACCGGTGCCAGAGGAGCATTTCTTTTATACGCTCCCCTATCAGGAATCAAAACACCGCTTGTCCTTTGTAAATAACACCTTCATTCAGATGCTACATCATACCCACACTGCTACAAATGAAACAAATTGCTGGATATGTGGTATGATGCCAGCGCACCAGAAGAAGGGGGGAACACCGTTTATACCTCTCCCTTTCTCTCATAATGGTTCTTGTCGTGCCTGGTATACTCTTCTATTTGCCACAAGAAAGCCTGCTGTTGGAAGATTACTTTTTAGACTAAACAAAGAATGTCACCAGAATAAAGAAGGCTATCCACAAGCCAATGGAACAATATGGGAGTGGAAAGAATATCGACCGGACAATGAGTCTACTCCCTACATTTTTACGAACACTAGAGACACTGTCGAAAGTGAAAAATTTGTGATCTCAGTTGCACAAGCACAAGCGGACTTATGCGTACAAAGTGTTGGGAACATCCCTGTAGGTGTTAGTGATTGTATTAAAGTCTTAAATATAGATGGTCTGAATAATAGCACATTTTTAGCATCCCATAATACATATTTTGTATGCGGTAATAGAGGATATTATCGATTACCAGCTGGCTGGTCAGGAGTATGCTATGTATCGTTTTTATTACCACCAGTGTTTTTAGCACCTGCCACTTATCATAAAGACTTGAAATTGTTGAATAATGCCACTGTGAATAGATACAAACGTACTTTATCTATCGATGATGTGGACCAGACCGACACTAGTTTGCAGCAATATGTAGATTTTAACCTAGGGTTATTCTTTTTTGTTGGAGCTGCCCTAAACAGTAGAAAGATAAGAAGATTAACTAGAGTTGTAGAGGCAGTGACCAACCAAACTGCTGCAGCACTAGGAAACGTAACTGAAGAGTTGCAAATTACTAGAATTGTTGCCCTGCAAAACAGAATGGTGTTAGATGTCATATTAGCAGAAAAAGGAGGAGCTTGTAGACTTATTGGAAGTAGCTGTTGTGTCTTCATCCCAGACAACTCGCCTTCTGTTTATTATGCCATAAATAAACTGCATAAAATAGCTGCTGACATACATGTAGATAATGGTACATGGACCTTCTCTAGTTGGTTTTGGACCTTATTTACTACATGGGGTTGGAAGATCCTCACTGGCCTTTGTATAATAGTAGTAATTCTTTTTACTTGCTGTATGTGTATTCAATGTGGTCCTATGATATGTTCTCTTTGCATTACCTCTTGTATACCCAATAAGAAAGCTGTTTCCCAAGCTGCTTATCAAAAGAGTCTAACTAAAGAGATTTCTAACATTATGAACATTGACATTCAAGATGAGTTTGATAACTACCCTATGAAATGGAATGGCTTCAGCTAACGCTGAAAGGGTCGTCTGTTGTAAATAAAACAGCGGTATTATTAAGCATTAGCTGAAGCCATAATGCATCAGTCCAAATATCTAGTATAGGGATTTCATTTTGTATTTCGAGTCCACCATTTTCATGCCCTACATTGCCATGTGCTCAATGTTCTGATTGTCCTACCTCTCTGCCAGTTACACTGTGGATTCTACCTAGCAACAGTTATTATTAGTCCTTCTTGAGAGTGTAGCGCATGCTCAGCAGAAGTAACAGTTGTTCCTTATTAGCATAGCCCTCCCATGTTCTAGAAATACTGTTAGCTCCACCCACTGATATATTTGGAAATGTCCTTACGTGGTTGTAACCTCTGTCTAAGCTGTAAGCTGAACCCCTTCCACTGTGTATAAAAGGGGCCATGTGCTTGTATTCAGTGTGCTACTCTGTACAATACTGTAGAAGTGTTGTGGAGGTTGTATCACCACCTTTAAAGGTTTATTAAACTATGTTTTTGTATTTCCAGTTTCCTTGCCAACTTCATTTGTAAGTCTAAGGACTTTGTACACAGAAGGGCGAACCCTTTCGGTACCTTTGGGCCTTGCTGAGGCCTGAACTCATCAACAAGGCAACAGATACGCTGATGAAGTCGCACGTTATTGTGCGGAACAAAATTATTCTTTCTCAAAGGTGGAAATAGAAGGTGCAGAAGAAAGGACAGAATTAAGCATGATGTTAGAGACCGTGGATACCTGGGAAGATTTGAGGGTAATGCAGGAGAACGCACCAGAAACTGAGAAAAAGGCATGGGAAACAGCAGGTTGTGTGCGAAGTGAAATGGATTTTTGGGTTTCAGCAGATGGGAGGGCTGTGTTACCTGAAGAATTAGCTAATCCCATGGCGAGAGAAATACATGGTCCAGTACATCTAGGAAGGGATGCTATGATGAGAGTGTTCAGGCAAACTTGGTATTGCCCTAAATTTAGAATAGCAGCAGAATCAGTATGTAAGCGATGTGTTACCTGCCAACAACTGAACGTAGGCAAACGAACACCAGTCACACTGAATCACATTGGGAGGTCGGGGGGGGCCTTTCAATAGAATGCAACTAGATTTCATCGAAATGCCAAGAGTTAATCGCCTTAGGTATGTGTTGGTGATTGTATGCGTATTTTCCAGATGGGTTGAAGCGTACCCTACACGTAGGTGCGATACACTCACAGTGGCTAAATTGTTGCTCAGGGAGTTGATACCGCGCTTCGGGGTGCCTGCCTCTTTGGAATCGGACAGAGGAAAACATTTTAACAGCGAAATAGTGAAGATGTTGTGCTCCACACTAAAGATTGATCAGAAACTGCATTGTAGTTATCGACCAGAAGCCTCAGGAATTGTGGAACAAGTGAACGGCACTTTGAAGAATAGGTTGGCTAAAGTAGTGGCATCCACATCTTTGAGTTGGCCAGATGCTCTTCCTTTAGTGCTCATGAGCATGCGCAGCACACCTGATAGGAGGACAGGTCTCTCCCCACACGAGATTCTGATGGGGAGGGCCATGAGACTTCCCACAGTTCCAACTGCTGCCCTATTGAATATTACAGATGATCTGATCTTAGATTATTGTAAAGGACTGTCTGACGCCATCCATTCTGTGTCCCTTCAGGTGCATGCGGCTGAAGTTCCAGCATCGAGGAACCTGTGTCATGACCTGAACCCCGGGGACTGGGTGTTGGTCAAAAAGCACGTCCGGAAGAACTGCCTAGATGTTCGCTGGCGTGGGCCCTTTCAGGTAATCCTGATCACGAACACCGCGGTGTAGTGCGGGGGGCTGCCAAATTGGATCCATGCATCCCATACTCGAAGAGTTCCAGCACCTCTAGAGGAAACAGCTCCTATCCCAGACGAAAGTCCAGAAGTGGAAGGAGAGCCACAAGAAGGGATCGAAATAGCTGAGGGGGTGTCGGAAGAAGTTGGGAACGCATCGGATCCAGACGAAGAGCGAAGACAGAACGGCAGTGAGACTGAGGACGCAACTGAAGGAGAGAGCAGTAGTGAATACGACTCAGACACAGATCAGTATCAGAGCGATCAAGAACCGAGTGAGAGGACGAGGAATAGGAGAATAAGGCTTGGAGCTGCCACTTGGCCGGAAAGGAGAAGGAGGCTAAGTTTAAGGTCAGCTCAGGAAGAAACCCTTGCTCCTATATCCGAAGACTCAGATCCAGAAGAAGATATCCAGGATCAAGCCGAGGAGGGTCTTAGAAGATCAAGGAGGGTGCGAGTGCCTAGCAGAAGATACTCTACTCCTGATTGGACCTACCTCGTTGCAGATGTCGGTGGGACACAGAACCGGGAGGATCAGGGAAGTGGACCTGGTCAGAACTGACCCGATCATCACAGTGCAAATAAGGTTTCTACTGCCAGGAGCGGAGACCGAAAGGTTGCTGACACTCAACATCGTTCATCCTCCTCTCCTGAGCGGAATAAGAAAATTGATTTTAGAGACAGTTGAGTTCCCAGTTTGCTGTTCACGATATCCAATATTGGAGGGAACTCTTCT
This sequence comes from Lissotriton helveticus, assembly GCF_964261635.1. Lineage (NCBI taxonomy): Eukaryota > Metazoa > Chordata > Amphibia > Caudata > Salamandridae > Lissotriton > Lissotriton helveticus. Next base: position 1,313,978,474 of record NC_136068.1, read on the forward strand.
TCGTCTGGAAATGCTTGAGCGAGTAGTAGAAGTTCTTGGAATGCTCATTGTTGTGGATTAATACCTTATTGTAAATGTCTTCAAAGGGGCGCAGAACTGGAAAGGTGAAGAAAGTGATCCTGATTAGAACGGACCCCTTTGTAACTGTGGATGTAGAACTGATAGTACCAGGAGTAGAAATTGAAAAAACGTTAACTCTCAATTTCGTCCGTCCACTTGTCCAGAGCGAAATACGGAGAATAATCCTAGAAACAGTTGACTTTCCATGTTGTTGCAAGAATTGCCCAGAACTTGAGGGAATGTTTCTTCGGATGGACATTTATGAAGACGTAGTGTCACTCCTTGAGCCATACATAACTTCAGACGGATATAAGACTCTTGAAAATAATTTGTAAAATTACTGCAAGATAACCTAGCGCCGAGTGGAAGAAGAAAAAATGGTAGGGGTTTCCTTTTAGCGGATGGAGAAGGGCTAGGGTTGTCTGTTTCTACCGAACTTTGAACTGTTTTGCGGAAATAAATTGTCAAGCTTCCAAGTGTTCAAAAGAGAGACATTGCGAGAAAGAAAGACTTTTTGCTCAGAAAGAAGAAGAAGCGAATGCTGGAAGAACGTCAAGAACTACACTGTTTGAGAACATGGAGGCTGGCAACCCGAACCGCAGGGCAAAATGTATAGTTGGCACACTGTTGGGAGTGGTGATTTCTCTGATAGTTTTAGTGGTTACTGTCTCATACATAGTGGGACACGAGCGGGATGCAACTGCAGTCAAGGAGGTTAAGGGAGAGTCAACACCGAAAACCACTACTGTTAGCTATAAGGGAAACATTAATGATAAAGACAAAGCGTTGTTAGATGCAGAAATAAAAAGGTTACACACAGATGAGTCACAAGGAAATTTCAGGTCAAATGCTTATGCTAAATTACTTTATGAGTACATTGATGTCATGGAGGCGAAGAATTGCTACGTTTGTATGCAGCTACCAGCTTCTGTAGATGAGGGTATCAGATACCATCATCTTCCATTGACATATGGAATCACATGCAGTTTGTTGTTGAGCATATTTTATGGACGAGAAGGATTTGAGTATTATTTCTCGAATTTCGACTCGACATTGCCAGAGGTTCCAAATTACAAGCATTTAAACAAGTGGGACTATTACAAGAGTGAAGACAGATTACAAAAATGGTTTCTTCCATGGAGAACGATAGATACCTCACATGCCCGAAGAAATAATCTGACTTGTCAAGTATCAGAAATTGAGAAGAAGTTTATAGGGCAGGTGGATACTAGATATAGAAGGCAGAATATCCAGAAAGCTTCAGGACATTGGGAGACAGATTGGACCAAAGAGGAAAGGGAACACCAAAGGAAGGGTAGTAAGGGTCCAATTGCTCTAGACAAAGAGAAAAGGGGGAAACTATGTATTCACAGAAGTTCTTCCTATTATGAAAATTTGTTTGTAGGGGAAGTTAGTTGTGAACATGCTTTCCAATTAGAGTATTACTCAAAAGATTTTCTGAAAGAGATGCAAGCCATACCAAATGTATATTTTGTGTGTGGAAGGAATGCCTATGTGAGGTTACCAGATAATTGGTACGGTTCATGTTATTTAGCAATTGTCTTTCCCAAAATATACCATGCTGAGGACTTAGAGACAACAAAGAGAGGAAAACCGTCCAGGGGGAGAAGAGACCTTGCCGCTGAAGAAGTGGTTGGAGATGTATTTGGGGTGGTATTTCCATTTTTGGGATTGATACTGAATGACATTAAGATTAGGAGGTTAGCTACAGTCGTGGATAGACTATCTGCGAGTACTGCTAGATCATTGATGCTGGTGGAAGGTGAGATGCAATCGATTAGGGCAATGGTTCTTCAGAACCGACTTGCTTTAGACGTTCTGTTAGCTAAAGAGGGAGGAGTCTGTAAGGCTTTGAAGGTCCAGGAATGCTGCACTTACATTCCGGACAATTCAAAACCTCTAGAGAAATACATACGAAACATCACTGCAATTCACCATGAAATTGAGGATCTGACAAAGGTCAACGTGTGGGAAAAAGTAGGTCATGGAATGGGTAAAGTTGGAGGTTGGTTTGCCAACCTAGGAAAGGGTATCGTTTGGTACATACTGAAACCCATCATCATAATTGTGATTTGCGTAATCACTTTGTGGGGATTGGTGCGTTTGTATCAGTGGTATAGAGCAAATAGGTTGCAGAGATCTATGAGGAAACAGGAGAAAAAGTTGACAGCGATGCAGGACACTCAATATAGGAGTCTGAAAGCATTGGAGACAATGAAAAGAGGTGGCACTGCCACGACTTCACTTTGAAGGGTTCTACATTTTTGTGATGGTGTCTTGATGGTGATGACCCCTGAAGGTCATCAAAGGGGGGATTGAGAGAGCACAAGTTTGAAAAATGTATAAGTGCACCATATTTACAAGCACGTAGTTAGTTTAAACATGTTTTGCACACGAGTGTTTTTATATCTAGAAGTGAAATACACAGAGTGTCTTATATTCAGTAGTGAAATGTATAGAATGTTTAAATAGAGTAACAATGATCATAACTGTGTGAGATTAATGTAGAAATGTTGGAATGAATATGAAAACCTCATGTTCTCATGTTAAAGGAATCATGTAAGAGTTAAGTGAAAACTCTGAAAACCAGTATATTGTGTAGGCCTCATGGCAATTCACAGCCAATCTAAACGTGCTGCTAAAATAATGTGAGACGGGGTTAACGTGGTTCTTCCAAAATTGTATTATCGAAACTTAGTATGGGAATATATGCTTTATAGATGTGTTGTTTTAGAAACGTATGTTAGTTAAGAATGCTGTTTAAATCAAGTTAATGTTTTAGAGTGCAGGGACTCGCTTCGTGTAAATCAAATAGGCCCGAACTGATAATGTCATCTCCTTTGAAGTGCCATGTGCTCGTTAAGAGAGAAGTCGGGAGGTGTCCAGCACAGAGCTTCGCGTGTGCTTTACGACCTATAGATATGGTGGAGTTTGGAATTTGAGGCCCACTGCAGGACGGACTGTATGCAGGTGCGAGGGTCCTAATCAGCTAGAATGAAAGGGGCCTTGTTCAGTGGCGCTTGGCGCAGGCCTGTAGGAGTTTTCAGGAATTTCAGGGGGTATCGGCGCACTGGAGAAGAAGCCTGGGAGCCAAGGTCAACTTTAACGAGGGTCTTGAAGAGTACCATCATGGAGTTTACCGCGCAAAGATGTACCACGTGAGGGGCGTCCCAAGGGGCGTTTCTATTGGAAATGTGATTTGGTATTAGGGAAAGCGACCCGGGAGGAGAGCAGAGCAGATGATTTTGGGAGCCTAAGGAAGCGGATGGGTAGGCAGATAGGCTGATCAGGAGAGACCATTATCAGAGAAGAGACAAAGAGAAGTGCGTGATCTTCTTAGGAAGTCACCACGGCTGACACCTAGAGGGGTAAAGATCTTGTTAAGTGGGATGTCACTTAGTGTAGTGTAGGGACAGACTAACCTTAATTTTCTTTTCTGTAATGACTTTGAGGTTGCAACTTGTATCCATTTTGGCAACGCTCATGTTATTTGAAATTGTACTCATTATTCTGTTTTTCAGACTCAGACTATTCAAAAAGTTCATGTTCATAGTGATACCAATTTATCTTTTGAATCTCATTTTGAGAAGTTTGTATCTTCAGTTATCTTTGACTTTATATTAAATCTTTAAAACTTAATCCTGGTCAGTGGTCATTTAGAGTGGTGTAAGTTCTTAATTGATTGACCTATTGTTAGATTGCCTTTTACTCAATGACAGGTACCAACGATCCAGTCGACTTGGTTTGGGAGCTGGTAAGGTAACTAGTAACCAGTAATCTCGCGTTAACACCATTACAGCAATCCACATTGAGGGGTACAAGACTTACTTTTCTCCTGCCATTTCTTCGGCATTTGGTAGAGCTAAAAGAGGTTTGACAGTTTATATTTCGAATCTCTTGGGGTCGAAGTCAATAACCTTCACTAAGTCAGATCCTAATTATCAAATTATAATTGTAAATATAAACAAGCAAGAAAAGTTAGTTTTGGTTAATTTCTATAACAACTTGCATAAGGAACAGCTGATTTTAACCCTAACAGAAATTTGTTTTGCCCTTCTGGAAATCCAGAGTAAGAGTTCTTACCCTCTTCTTGTTATATGGGGGGGCGATTTTAATTTAACGCCATGTAATCAAAGTAGTAATCTGACATGCGGCCTAATTGATGAGAACAGTGTAAACTTAACCCAATTCCTGCATACAATAAGTGGCGAATGTTTAAACGAGACATTATTTTTATTGGAATTGGGATTTGCTAATGAATTAATTTCTCCCCCCATTCCTTTTTCGCAAACATTTAATGGTAGAGGTGCTAGTACCGTTATTGATTTTATTTTTATGATGAGTAGGGCTTCACCCCGTTTGTTGAATTTTAAGACTCACGATAACGCAACTAGTGACCATTCCCAAACAGCATTTCAATCTCTTGTCCTTCCAATCGGGTAGTAATGACGCGGAAAGAAAGGTAGGGCAAAAAAATCTGTCTAACGATAGAATAAATGGGTAATCCCTCAAATGGGATAAAGTTGACCCACAACAAACTACGAAAGTGGTAGTAGCAAATTCCTTTGATTCTATAATCAAATGTTTAGATCCCTTAACTTCACATCAGGAGGTGCTAAGCAATTTTCAGGAAATCACTAAGGAAATAAATAAAACATTGACTGTCCAACAAAAAAATAATAAAGGTAAGAGTAAAGGTTAGTTTAATAAGACCTGTACAAAGGCATATTGTGAGATAAAAATTGCCCTACAAGTAGAAGAGAGGGATAGAAATAAAATTGTCCAGCTAAGAAAAACATACAATCAGGCTATAAAATTGAGAAAAGCTGAGTTGAAAAAAGAACTCTTGGAAGAACTTCATAAAAGTTGTAGAAACCAGGACAGTGCTGCCTTCTGGAGAATTCTTAAAACTCCATTTCTTTCTGAAAGGGGACATGGGCGGACAGTTGAAATTGCTGTCGATGAAAACCATTGGGTAGAACACTTTTCCCAGATGTTCAGTCTAAATATTGATGTCAATTCTATGACAGATGATAATTCTATGATAAGTTGTCTCTCTAATCCTGTATCTTTTCCTATAGTCCTTGATATCAATCTACCAGACGTTGAATATGCTCTAAAGGCCAGTAAAGGGGGAAAGGTTCCGGGCCCTGATGGGGTCCCAGTGGATCTTTTTAAATATAATATGGAATTATGGTCACCAATACTGATAAGAGTGTTACAAGCTACCTGTTCAGTAGGGCTTATTGATTCATGGTCAAATTCAATTTTTGTCCCTATTTTCAAGAAAGGAGACCAACAGAATTCGGCCTGCTATCGTCCTATATCCTTATTGGATTCTTTAGGCAAGGTAATATATGTGAAAGTGAAGGTTATATATGGTCTATGTAGATCTGACCGCCTCCTTCGATTGCGTTAGTCATGCCAAACTTTGGAGTATCTTGGTAGAAATGGGTGTGGATATCTCCATAGTTAACTTTTTAAGAGATTCTTATACAAATGCTACGGCCAGGGTGCGGTTTGGTGTAGGCGGGGAGCTCACGCCACCGTTCAAAGTAGAGAGGGGGGGTTAAGCAGGGCTGCGTCCTGGCTCCCTTCCTTTTTACACTCTATACAAATGGTCTTAAACAGGCCATGTTGGAGGGGAGTCAGGACCTACCTCTGCTACAGAAGCACCCAATACCCGCCCTACTCTACGCAGACGATGCCGTGATCCTAGCGCAAACTTCTCTAGAACGACAACATGCTCTTAACAGGTACTACACTTTTATGGCAATTTTAGAATTAAAAATTAATATTAAAAAGACATTTGTAATGTGTTGTGGGGCGGGGAGAAAGAAGCAGAAGGACATTTTTATAGAAAATGTAAAATTGGAATCAATCGCTACATACCCTTATTTAGGTTTTCTAATTGACAATATGGGCTCCTGGAGACAAGCAATAAATGCCAGGAAACTCCTCTTCATGAGGGCCACCACGTCAATATTTATTTATTTATTTATTATAGAGTTTTGTATAGCGCGAACAAGACCCATGGGTATCAGAGCGCTTAACATAGAGTAGGTGAAAGCATAACATATATATTAACAGTTATAAGAATCACAGATATGATGTAGATGAAATGTAATCATTCTTGACACATGCGCATTGCTGTCAAAAGTGAGTTGCAGCTCCAATTATATCAAAAGCAAAATATATACACATAGGTGAGGTAGATAGTTATAATATATACACATAGGTGAGGTAGATAGTTATAAGTCCCTGAGGGATGCGGTTGTAAGGTCATTTAAAGATAGAGTTTGGAGATAAATTTATGGTCCGTTTCATATCCTAGAATTAGCAATCTTTATAATACTGATTATTCTTCGCCTTCCTGATGTCATAAATGTTCTGAAATAAAGCAGCAATAGTTCAGGGCAGTGATCAATGTTCTTCTCTATTTATTGTATTTGTTCATCAGAAGGCTCTTCACTTCCCGCTTGAATGTTGCCACATTTTTGACCTTCCTAATGGTTGGAGGGAGTGAGTTCCAGATTCTGGGGACAGCTCCTGAGAATGCTCTGTCATAGGTTTTTTTCTTTCTGAAGATGGCTGATCGTAATAGCAACTCCTCAGCGCTTCTTGCTGGTCGGTTACCTCCAGACAGCTGAATTTTCTTGGCTAGGTATCCTGGGGTGTTGTAGTGGAGCGCTTTATGCGTGATACATGCTATCTTCATTTGGATTCTGGCTTCGTAAGGTAGCCAGTTTAAAGCTTTCAAGTGTGGGGATATATGATCATATTTCCTAGATCCGGTGATAAGTCTTGCCGCGGCGTTGAGGCAGGCTTTTAGTGGGGCTGTGGACGTTTTTGGTAGGCCAGCTAAGGTGGTGCAGCCATATTCAATCCTAGAGATAACCAAGGATTGGATTGCCAGTTTGAGATCCGGCTCTGAGATGAATGGTTTCAGTTTTCTTAAGTAGTTCAGGTGGAAGCGGGCATTTTTAGCCATTGAGTTAATGTGGGCTTTCATGTCCAGATTCTCGTCTAAAGTGATTCCAAGCGATTTAGCTGAGTTGACTAGGGTTGGGGTGCAGTTAAGCGCAGTCACGACTTTTGTCCATTCCTTTATTTCCGCCTGGCTCCTTGGTGGTGAGATTAGTAGGAACTCTGTTTTGTGAGCATTTAGTTTCAGATGATTATTAGTTAGCCATTGTAGTGCCATTTTTAATGTCTCGTTCATTATTTCAATGTCTTTTAGGGATGCGATCTTTATGTATATCTGCGTGTCATCCGCATACATGTGATATGATATCTGTGATTTTTGGAGAATTTCTGTAAGTGGTTCGACGTATAGGTTAAACAGATCTGGGGATAACGTCGATCCTTGAGGGACTCCTATTGAGATAGGGCATGGAGGTGAGATAGATTCGTTGACCCGGAATCGCTGTGTTCTGTTTTGTAAAAAGGAGTTGAACCAGTTCAGTACAATTCCCGACAATCCCATCCTGTCCTGCAGCCTGGTCAGTAATGCTTCGTGGTTTACCGTGTCAAACGCCGACGACAGGTCAAGGAGAATCAGTAGGCATGCTTGATTTTGGTCAAGTGCCTGTATCGCATCATCAACAATATGGAGAATCGCTGTTTCCGTGCTATGTCCTGTTCTGAATCCTGACTGGCATTCGTCAAGCAAGGAGAACTTGGTGATGTGTTGGCTGAGTTGGTTCTGGACGCATTTCTCAATTAACTTGGCTAGTACAGGGATATTGGTCACTGGGCGAAAGTTGTTTGGATCTGAGGTGTCCGCTGAGGGTTTTTTGATTATGGGTGCGACTTGACCTGTTTTTAGGCAGTCAGGGAGGGTCCCTTGTGATAGAGAAGCATTTATTATTTCGGTCCATATTGGAACTAAAACGTGGTTGATTTCTCTTAAAGCACTTTGCCGGAAGTGGGTCTTGATAGTGATTGTTTGGTTTGATTTCTGAGAGCGTCTTGGCGATCATGTGCTGGTCGTACAGTTCGAATGTATCCCAGCTTGCCTTGTTTTTTGCATTAGTACACTTCGTTGAAGAGACGGTATCGCTCGAATGCAGTCGTTCGATGGGAAGGTTCGCCACGGCGTTTTTGAGCTCTGCTTCTAGCGATTTAGCCTTCTCTGTGAAAAATGTGGAAAAGTCATCGCAGTTTAGGGATGTTTTTGTATTCTCTTGACCGGTTTTGGCTAATTTGTTCGATTGTTGCTTTAGTATTTCAAAGAGTTTTGGTGGTCTGTTTTTGGCATTGTCTAGTTCAGATCTTATGAACTCCTTTTTTGAGTTGATGAGCTTTTTGTTATATTGGCTTCTGATTATTCTGAGGGCTTTCAGCTCAGGGGATGAAGGGTGTTGTCTCCATTTTCTTTCGGCCATCCTCAATTTGCGCCTTTCTTCATTTAGAGTCTCATTAAACCATGGATTTTTTGTCTTCTCCGTGATTCTTTTCAGTTTTAATGGCATGGTGTGATTGACGATATTTTCCACCGCAGTTATGTAATGATCGGTCAGCTCATTGACATTTTTCATGTTGTTCGGTGGCTTTAGGTCTCTTTCACAGCTTTCAACCAATAGCTCCATATTTGCTTTTTTTGTGTCCCGCATCCATTTTTTGGACTGGAAGGGTTGTCTGGTCCTGCCTTTTTCCACTATGGGTATCCCGAATATTATAGCATGATGGTCAGACCAGTCGCATGGAGTTATGGAGAGGATAGTTGTATCTTTGTTCCTTGAGATAATCCAGTCTAATGTCGCTCCTTTCGAGTGTGTGGGTTGTGTGCACGTTTGGGTGAGGTTTAGTTCGACGAGGAAATCTTTAAGCGTGTTGACCAGTTTATCATTGTCGTCCTCCCAGTGTAAGTTGAAATCACCTAGAAATATGTTTTTGGTTTCGCTGTTGGAGTTGGCCGTTATGATCTCCATTAACTCCTCTGTGAACTTTGCGTTATCTCCTGGTGGGTGGTAAAACGTATGCATGTTGCATCTTTGATTGTTAGTATATTTTATATTAAGACCATTAAGTCATTGGTTAACTTTGCACAGAGGCTAGGCAAGAGGCCCCCGGTAGAAATGCTCCTGATATGCCAAGCCAAATGCATCAGTACGGAAACATATGGGGCTGGAATCTGGGGATTTTGTGGGGTGGATTCCATACAGAAAGTAGAAAATGTCTTTTTGAGGTATTTGTTGGCAGTTCCGCGAGGCACTTCAACGTACAATTGCCATGTAGAACTGGGAATACCTTATATTACTGATACAATAAAGGTACAACCAGTCCTACTGTGGTACCGTATCTGGTCATCCCCAAAACCAGTAATAAATCGGGAGCTTCTGAAGGACAGCCTTGCCCTTGACAATGCTGATAAGATTGGGTGGCTCATGTATGTGACAAAGTTTCTATCTGATCTGGGTCTCCTAAAGTACTATCATAATCCGGCGTTGATAGTACAGAAATCATTTAAAAAACAGTGCATGGGCTATCTGGAGAGGCTCAGATTACTTATTGAAGTGAATAAATAAACAGTTCGGCACAACCTAATGGTTCAAACCACTTTAACAGTGCAACCTTACCTTACTTACAATCTGAATGGATATGATAGGTTTGTTCTAACACGTTTCAGGCTGAACACATTCCATCATCTGATAACCTTCCCTCAAATGAATGATTGGACCAATGCTTTGCCATATTGTCCCTGTGATGATGTATCGGTCCAATCGACAATGCACGTGGTGCTGTTTTGCAAATTGTATAAAGAGTGGAGGGGAAGATGGATAAAACCAATTTAAAAAAAATTTGGTTTGAGAACATGCCGTCCAGCATTTATCGCCCTGTAATTTCTGGATACAGAGTGTTTTGCGAATAATATTGCCCGATTTTTTAAAATTTGTATTAAGCATAGGAAAAACGTATAATAGTTATTAACGCTGTATATCTTGAGGGTGATCAATGTTCGCTTTAGCTATGTTAGAATTAGCTGCCACTTGTTCCCAATTACTGATTTTTAACTTTGTTAGTATTTATTTTTAATGGTATAATGCATTTTAATTCCTGAATGAGTAGATATTTTAAATTATTTATTGTAAATAGTAAATGAAATGTAAATTTGAAATATAATGTGTATTTTTCTATATTCTACTTTTATGGTTTTTCGAAACTTTATGAAAACCGAATAAAGGAATTGAATTGAATTGAATTGACTCACAAAATGGAGACTGGAGCACTTGAGCCTGTTCAGCGTGTTGACTGTTTGCATGAATGGCACACCCCCAGCATGGTCTTTTGAGTGAGCGTGGCCTGGTAACTCCTGATTGTCCTGTAACACACTGAGCCAGTTCCCACAGAGAAGAAAGAACAATGTGGGCACGGCCGGGCCATAGGACAAGAATCATTTTCCAGCTGATGGCACAGGGGAGAGCTCAGAGGCAGTGAGCTCAAGGCTGTGGCACTGATAGCAGACAGACCTCTCCTGCTACACTTATATATTTGATCACAGGCTCTTCAGCTATTGATGCGTAAGTTTCCTTGCGGCCCAATGGGTGTGCTGGCCTACACTTACCCCTAGGAGTTCAGTGGACAGATTTAGCTGGGTAGTTCCTGATTGACAAATAACCTTATAGCCCCAGCAGCGGATTTGTAATCCAGTGTCAACAGCAGAAAAGTTCTATTTTTGTATCTGGAGATGGTGATTCATGACCTTCTATATTTAACCTGATGGGGGATAAATTATCTCAGCACGTAGGAGAGCCTGTCATCACTGGCACATTACACTCCTGCCAGAGTGTGCCAGTCTACCCATCTGCTGATGTGCTGTCATCACAGAGCGGATCATAGGCTCTTCTGCTCCAGAAGCAGGGGTGCCTCAGCTGGCTGATGGGCACAGCCAAATTCTGCAGTGACAAATAGATGTTGTCGTTTACTTCATACTTTTGAAATTTTTCAGATTTCTTACAAATTTTGGAGATGTTCTGCTGCAGAAATTGCGCATTTTGGAAATTTCACTCAGGCTTTCTATAGCCGTCTGAGTTACTGGTCACAATAAAAGTGCGGGGAAGCAACGGAAAAAAGAATAATGCCTGTTGCCAACAAGCTGAGCTCCTGCAACCACTATCAACATAGGATAGCGACACTGCTGTCTTAGGGTTAGGTGATGATCAATTGAAATGGCTGCTCATCGGAAATGCAGGCTCGGCTGTGTCCTGGCCACCTACATGGTGGGTCTTTGCAGGGAAGCCACTCAGCTGGAGCACCCAGTCACTTAGTGGAGACTTCCTCATCCAAATGTGGGCAGCATATGCAGTTGCACTCACACAAAGAGCGTCTGAGGCCCAGGCCTGATTCACAAACTGCATTTTGTAGTACATAAGGAAGTACTACTTACTACAAAATGCAATTCACAATCCTAAGTGTAGCGACCTCCATCTCACCTATTTTTGGTTTGAGGAGATCTTTTAGTAGTAGATGTGCGAGGGACCAGGTGAGTGGTTGGAAAATGTAGAATACTTACTACTAAATGGTAGAGGTTTGCAGAAGGCTAAGGAGGGGATGGTGGACAGTAAGTAAGGCTGTAGTGAGCGTCATCCTAATACAAGCACAGGCCCTCAGAAGAGTAAGCCCATTGCTATTCATGAACTACACTTGTCAAGTTACTGCAGTCCCACAGCTCACCAAACAGTAGCAAATGTACTCTAGTTCTGCCTTTGAGTAAGTCTAGCACCAAGCACACACAAATATAACAACACATTCCAATAGAAAATAATAGAGGCATGGAATTAAAATAACAGCCTGTAGGAAGTCATATAAAATAAATTATTTTGACTTTCGATTTAAATCTTTCTTTCTCTCTGTATGTGTGTGTGTGTGTATATATATATATATCATATAAAGACTAAAGGGTAAGGTTCAATACATAGCCTTATCCTGAAATAGACAAAGGATTTCAGCTGATACATGCAAAGTTTCAATACATTAACGGTGGCCATCTTGTAACATGTTTAGTAGTGCAATGCAGCAATGGGAAACAGAGATCTCACCAACATCTGAGTTGCTCAACTCCATTTGTGTAAAGTAAAGTGCTATTATGATCACAGAGAGCCAATGTTGAAAATGAAACCCTCATACATTATTATGTACTAAATCATGAAATCATGATCACAAGCTCGTGTTGATAACTTATATCCATGCGCTCTAGTGGCTATAAACACTTGTCTGTCCAACAAAAAATAATTGGTAAATAGAGCTTCCGAATATTGCGACCTGCACCAGTATTCCCATAATGGGTATACAAAACAGGCCTGTGTTTAAAAAACTCAATGCTCAAGAGAAGCCAGCAATCCAAAAATGATTGGGAAATATACAAGTCGATTGGCAGATGACAAATTGAAAGATAAACATCTCCCCAGTGGGATTTGCACACAGGATAAGCATTAACCTACAAATGACAAAAAAGCCATTGTGTACCGTTAAATGATGCAACAACCACAAACATTATGATAGACATACTTAGTATGCCTGGTCTACACAACACCAGTGAGACATTTAACAAAAGAAATTATTGCAAAATAGCAGTATAGAAACAAGAACTTCTTATCTCTCAGTCATGGAATGCCCTTAGCAAAAGAAGAAAAGAGTAGGGAACCTGTGCATGTATCCCCACACCGATGGGTGGGCCCCTTCCTTTCCTCCTGTAAAAGACAAACAAATGCAATGGATTCAAACTCAGAGAAATAATACGATAGAAATTACAGAAGAGTACTACGAGAGAAGGATTATTTAGGAGTGGGAAGAAACACAGAAGGAAAAATGGGAAATTTCATGAGGGTATCTATACAGTAATGTAATCAAATTCTAAGGGGCCCCATTCGGAAGGCGGGGGGAAAACCACCCCGACCGCATGGGGGCGGGAAACAACCGCCCGCTGGGACGGCGGAGAAACCGGTGGTCAGATTAGGAACAACCACCAAAAAAGACCGACCGCGGCGGTAGCGGGCCAACAAAAACCACCCTGCGTGGGCGGTGACGTCCAAAAACCGACCACGGCAGTCGGAAATGCAGTGGAAAAGCTACAACCCGCCGCAAGCAAAGCGGAGACACCGCACGGGAAATTAGTATATCCCCGAAGGTCCTGCAGTACAAACCACTGTTTCCGACCGCCGCGGTCGCACACTGCAGTGAATGGGAGAGCCAACGGGAGAGCTGCAGGATGGCCACCACTGCAGACAATCCTCATAAAACATGGCGGACGATGCAAAAGCACCACAACAAAGGCAAATAGTGCACACAAAAAATTTAGCCATGCCCCCCAAATACACAAAACACTTCCAAATGAAAAAAATCTCTAAATGCCAAACAAAAACATACAAACTCCAGGACAACTTCCACATCTCACCTGACAGCAATACCCCATTATCACACACCCACACAGCTGAGTATAAAACCAGCCCCTTCACTGACCACAATCCTTTGCAACATTCCAGAAGCGAAGGGCACACACCAGACCTGTTAGGAGAGGCAAGACAACACAGAACACCCATCACTACCACCTCCACCATCACCATCACACCTGCACCAACAATCCCCCAGCATATAACACATCTCACACAAAAACACCACACCCACCACCTACACCCCTGCACCCACAAACCCCTCAAAAACCACACACCATAGCATCACAGAAAATGCCCAAATTCACAGAGTGAGTTGACAGTCATGGTAAATGAGATAGTGAGAGTGGAACCAGAACTGGTAGCTAGCCTGGTCCAACAGACACTATTAGCCACAAGGACACAAATGTGGGAAAGGATAGTTCAAAGGGTAAATGCAGTAGGGACCATCCCGCGATCCAAGAAGGAGATCATGAAGCGGTGGCATGATCTGAAGAGGGTTGTCAAAGAGAGGAGGAGCAAGAACTGGGAGCTGGCTAACCGGATTGGCAGTGGCTCTCCCATCCCACAGAAAACATTCACACCATGGGAGGAGAAGGTGCTTGCCATACTGCATCCGCAGAGTCTCACAGGAGTATCCGGGGGAGTGGAGGCTGGTAAGTACAAACAAATGTTAACCAACACACCGATATGTACTGTCTTGCACAAACAAAAACCCACACCACCCAAGACAAATCCCACCACACCCGCAAATACCTGTTTTACAGATCCAACCTTCACTCACTCCCATTTATCCTAAACGTAGCCAGCAATATTGCCATGGGACCATGAGCACAGGCAGCCTGTATCACTACTCCCACGATTCTCCCTGGCTCACACCCCAGCAGGAAAAGAGCACTCCCCCACCCATAAGCAGTTAGAAGCCATTGCAGTGTTCACCCTCACCTACCTAACAGGTAGGTAGCCATCTTGCCTTGGAGGCATGTTTGAGGGAGGGAGGCCTGTACCACTACTCCCACAATGAGTAGGGGAGAGGAGTTGGCCTAACGGCTAGGGCGCTCGACCTCGGACCTGGGGATCTGGGTTCGAGTCTCGCTAACGACGCCAAAACCTCCTGTGATTCTGGGCAAATCACTTAATCTCCCCGTGCCTAAAATGAAAGTAACTGGAAACGTATAATATAACGTAACTGGAAAAATATGTAAAGCGCTCTGATACCTCTTTTGTGCCTTATTTTTGCCCATTTTCCCTTTCTCTCCCTCTGCTCCTTCACCCGTTTTCACTCGTTTTTTACCCTTTCTATCTTTCTCCTTTCTGCTCTTTTCTGCATCTCTGCTCTTTTGTGCCTTATTTCTGCTTATTTTCCCTTTTTTCTTTATCCCTTCTTTCCTCCCTTTACCTTTCCCCGCCGCTGCTGCCCCCGCGGCCCCCCCCCCAGCACGACCGGCCCAATCCAGCTCCCCTCCCCGCTCCCGCCTCCCAGCTGTCCAGCCCTCCCCGACCCCTACTTAATGGCGGCCACTGCGGGGACAGGCGAGCAAGACCACTGACTCATTGTCAGTGAAATTGCTCTCCCACCCTCGCAGCTCCACCATTAAGTGAGGTGCCCCTGCCCCTGCACTCTTGAGTGTTGGTGATCGAGGCCCTCCTCCACCCGCAGGTTTCCCTGCGCCTCATCCCTGGTGGTCCAGTGGACCTCTGTCTCCTTTCTTTCTTTCTGCTCCTTCACTCCTTTTTCTCCCCTTTCTATCTTTCACCTTTCTGCACCTCTGCTCTTTTGCGCCTTATTTCTGCCCATTTCCCTTTCTCTCCCTCTGCTCCTTCACTCGTTTTCACTCGTTTTTTCCCCTTTCTATCCTTCACCTTCCTGCACCTCTGCTCTTTTGTGCCTTATTTTTGCCCATTTTCCCTTTCTCTCCCTCTGCTCCTTCACCCGTTTTCACTCGTTTTTTTACCCTTTCTATCTTTCTCCTTTCTGCTCTTTTCTGCATCTCTGCTCTTTTGTGCCTTATTTCTGCTTATTTTCCCTTTTTTCTTTATCCCTTCTTTCCTCCCTTTACCTTTCCCCGCCGCTGCTGCCCCCGCGGCCCCTCCCCCCCCCAGCATGACCGGCCCAATCCAGCTCCCCTCCCCGCTCCCGCCTCCCAGCTGTCCAGCCCTCCCCGACCCCTACTTAATGGCGGCCACTGCGTGGCCGCGCAGCGGCCGCGGGCTGCGGGCGCGCCGCTGTTGCACCGAAGGCGCGTCAAAGGCAAGCACGTCTGCGCCCGTCTGCGACCCGTCCGCGACCAGCACCAGGAACCCTGGACCTCCGCCCCGCCAACGCTACGACCCAGCAGCACTCCACGCACTCAACCCAGGCTGCAACAACAACTGCAAGCTAGCATCACCAGCCGACACCCATGGACCCTTCAGCTGTCACCGCTGCTGGCACACCTGCAGCACCGCCAAGAACACGGATCCAGCACAACCCGCCCACAAGAACACAACCGAACCGAAGACCCTACAATGCATCCTCCTCAACGTCCGATCCCTCCACAAACACGCCACAGACATCTGGGACCTCCTCGACAGCACAACCCCAGACGTAGCATTCTTCACCGAAACCTGGACCAACACCACCTCAGGACCGGACATCGCCATCGCCATCCCCCAAGGATACAAGATCTCCAGGAAGGACCGCCCCATCCACCCAGGAGGAGGAATCGCTATCGTCCACAAATCCAGCCTCCGCCTGAGCACACTCCCTGACGAGTCCACAGAACTGATGGAACACCTTCACTTCAAGATACTGGCCAGCCCCACCGCCGCCCTCCGAGGAACCCTCATCTACCGACCCCCTGGACCCCGCGGACCCTTCGCCAACTCCATTACGGACATTATCTCCCCGCAGGCCATCGCATCCACCAACTACACCCTGCTGGGAGACCTCAACTTCCACCTCGACAATCAACTGGACCCCAACACCACATCCCTCCTGGACAACCTCCACAACATTGGACTCCGCCAGATCGTGACCGAGCCCACGCACTCAGCAGGACACACCCTCGACCCCCTCTTCACTACAGGAAACTCCATCACCTTCAGCCACACCACCGAACTCCCATGGACCGACCATCGTTGCGTCCACTTCACCTTCAGAACACCCACCATCCACCAGCACCTGCTTCCACGAAGAAACTGGACCAAAATCACCGATGACCAGCTCACCTCCTCACTCAACAACTCCACCCCAACCATCGCGGAAAACGACGACCCCAACACCGCAGCCCGAACCCTGCATAGATGGATCTCGGACAGCACCAACACCATAGCCCCCCTCAAGAAAAACAACAATACCCGTGCCAAGAAAGCCAGATGGTTTACCACCGAACTTCGAGAGTCCAGGCGCACATGCCGCCGCCTCGAAAAGGTCTGGAGAAACACCAAATCCACAGAAGCCCACAACAACTTCAGAGCCGCCACCAACGCCCACCATCAACTCATCAGAGAAACGAGGAAAAAAGCGATTGAAGACAGAATCTCCACCCCCGCACACAACAGCAAGGAACTCTTCAGCATCATCAAGGAGTTCGCCCAACCCACCAGCGAGTCTACCGACATCCCTCCCTCACAAGACCTCTGCGACAAACTCAGCATCTTTTTCCACCACAAAATCAAGAGCATCTACGACAACTTCGACGAAGACAACCAACACACTGAACCCTCACCAACCACCCCCGACACCCGGAAACCAGCGATTGATGACTGGACAGCCCTCACCACCGAAGACACACTGAAGACAATGAAGTCAATCCACTCAGGGGCCCCCACGGACCCCTGCCCCCACCACATCTTCAACAGAGCCGCCAACACCATCGCACCCATGCTCCGCCAAACCATCAACCGCTCCCTGGCGACCGCCTCATTCCCCGACGACTGGAAACACGCCGAGGTCAACCCCCTCCTAAAGAAACCCTCAGCGGACCCCACCGACCTCAAAAACTACAGACCCATCTCCCTGCTCCTGTTCCCAGCGAAAGTCATCGAGAAAGCCATCAACAGCCAACTCGCCACATTCATTGAAGAACACAACATCCTCGACACCTCCCAATCCGCTTCAGAAAAAACCACAGTACGGAAACCGCCCTCCTCGCCGCAACAGACGACATCCGCACCTTACTGGACAAAGGAGAAACAGTAGCCCTCATCCTCCTCGACCTATCAGCGGCGTTCGACACAGTCTCCCACCGCACCCTAATACGCAGAATCTATGATGCAGGAATCCAGGACAAGGCCCTCGACTGGATCTGCTCCTTCCTCTCCAGCAGGACGCAGCGGGTCAGACTCCCCACTTTCCTCTCGGACCCCACACCTATCACCTGCGGAGTCCCCCAGGGCTCCTCCCTCAGCCCGACGCTCTTCAACGTCTACATGGCTCCACTTGCCCCCATCGTCAGAACCTACGGACTCAACATCGTGTCATATGCAGACGACACCCAGCTCATCCTCTCCCTATCCAACGAGCCCAACACCGCCAGACGCAACTTTCGAGAAGGCATGGAAGCCGTCGCCAAATGGATGAAAAACAGCTGCCTACAACTAAACACCAACAAAACAGAAGTACTCATCATGGGCCCAAACCCCGACGCCTGGAGTGACACCTGGTGGCCCACCGCCCTCGGAAACCCGCCAACCCCCACAGACCACGCACGCAACCTGGGAATCATCCTGGACTCCGAGCTCAAAATGGACCGCCAGATCAACTCTGTCTCATCTTCCTGCTTCCACACCCTCCGCCTCCTTCGTAAGACCTTCAAATGGATCCCCCTCGAACACCGAAAGACAGTCACTCACGCCCTGGTCACCAGCAGACTCGACTACGGCAACGCACTCTACGCCGGAATAAACAAAAACCTCATCCGCAAGCTACAGAACATCCAGAACGCCGCCGCAAGACTGGTCCTCAACCTGCCAAAACACTGCCACATCTCCCAGCACCTGGGCACACTCCACTGGCTCCCCGTCGAGGCGAGAATCACCTTTAAGATGCTCACCCACGCACACAAGGCCCTCCACGGCACTGGACCAGCATACCTGAACAGCCGACTCAAATTCCACGCACCCCAAAGGACCCTACGATCAGCCCAGCTTTCCTACGCTGTGGTCCCCCGCACCAGAAAGACCAGATTGGGAGGCCGCTCCTTCTCCTTCCTCGCGGCCAAAGCATGGAACGCCCTTCCGCTCCACCTCAGACAGACAACATCGCTCCCCATCTTCGCAAGAAACCTCAAAACCTGACTCTTCGACAGACCCCCTCCTTGATGGAATGGAACCTGCACCCCCCCAGCCCCCCCACCCCTAGCGCCTTGAGACCCTTACGGGTGAGTAGTCGCGCTTTAACAAACTCCTGATTGATTGATTGATACCTGATTCGGTTCGGGTCTAGTTCGTGCGATATAAAACTCTGCAAAAAAAAAAAATTTTAAAAAATGATGCCTGTCCCACACCCCAGCAAGATAGAGCCCTCCCCCCACACCACCCAGGAGCACATGGAAGCCATTGGATTGTTCACCAAACGAACTAACAGGTAGGTAGCCATCTTGCTTGGGAGGCCTGTATGTGGGATGGAGGCCTGCACTACTACTCCCACCATGTCCTCTGTCTCACAACCCAGCAGGATAGAGCCCTCCCCCTCCCAGGAGTACTTGGAAGCCATTGCATTGTCCACCCTCACCTTACAGGTGGGTAGCCATCTTGCTTGGGAGGCCTGTTTGGGGGAGGGAGGCCTGTACAACTACTCACACCATGCCCCCTGCTCCACACCCCAGCAAGATGGAGCCCTCCCCCACACTACCCAGGAGCACATGGAAGCCATTGCATTGTTCACCAAACAAACTTACAGGTAGGTGGCCATCTTGCTTGGGAGGCCTGTTTGGGGGAGGGAGGCCTGTACCACTACTCCCTCTATGCTCCATGTACCACACCCCATCAAGATGGAGCCCTCCCCTCACACCACCCAGGAGCACATGGAAGCCATTGCATTGTTCACCAATCAAACTTACAGGTAGGTAGCCAACTTGCTTGGGAGGCCTGTTTGGGGGAGGGAGGCTTGTACCACTACTCCCACCATGTTCCCTGGCCCACACCCCAGCAGGAAAGAGCACTCCCCCACCCACAAGCAGTTGGAAGCCATTGCAGTGTTCACCCTCACCTAACAGGTAGGTAGCCATCTTGCCTTGGAGGCCTTTTTGAGGGAAGGAGGCCTGTACCACTACTCCCACCATGTTCCCAGGCCCACACCCCAGCAGGAAAGATCCCCCCCACCCACAAGCAGTTGGAAGCCATTGCAATGTTCACCCTCACCTAACAGGTAGGTAGCCATCTTGCCTTGGAGGCCTGTTTGGGCGAGGGAGGCCTGTACCACTACTCCCACCATGCTCCCTGTACCACACAACAGCAAGATGGAGCCCTCCCCCCACATCACCCTGGAGCACATGGAAGCCATTGCATTGTTCACCAATCAAACTTACAGGTAGGTAGCCATCTTGCTTGGTGGGCCTGTATGTGGGAGGGAGGCCTGCACTACTACTCCCACCATGCCCTCTGTCCCACAACCCAGCAGGATAGAGCCCTCCCCCTCCCAGGAGCACTTGGAAGCCATTGCATTGTTCACCAATCAAACTTACAGTTAGGTAGCCATCTTGCTTGGGAGGCCTGTACCACTACTCCCACACTGTGCTCCGTCCCACACCCCAGCAGGATAGAGCCCTCCCCCTTCCAGGAGCACTTGGAAGCCATTGCATTGTCCACCCTCACCTAACAAGTAGGTAGCCATCTTGCTTGGGAGGCCTGTTTGGGGGAGGGAGGCCTGTACCACTACTCCCACCATGCCCCCTGTCCCACACCCCAGCAAAATAGAGCCCTCCCCCCACACCACCCAGGAGCAAATGGAAGCCATTGCATTGTTCACCAAACAAACTTACAGGTAGGTATCCATCTTGCTTGGGAGGCCTGTTTGGGGGAGGGAGGCCTGTACCACTACTCCCACCATGCTCCCTGTACCACACAACATCAAGATGGATCCCTCCTCCCACACCACCCTGGAGCACATGGAAGCCATTGCATTGTTCACCAATCAAACTTACAGGTAGGTAGCCATCTTGCTTGGGAGGCCTGTTTGGGGAAGGAAAGCCTGTACCACTATTCCCACCATGTCCCCTGTCCCATACCCCAGCAGGATAGAGCCCTCCCCCTTCCAGGAGCACTTGGAAGCCATTGCATTGTCCACCCTCACCTAACAAGTAGGTAGCTATCTTGCTTGGGAGGCCTGTTTGGGGGAGGGAGGCCTGTACCACTACTCCCACCATGCCCCCTGTCCCACACCCCAGCAAGATGGCGCCCTCCCCCCACACCACCCTGGAGCACATGGAAGCCATTGCATTGTTCATCAAACAAACTTACAGGTAGGTAGCCATCTTGCTTGGGAGGCCTGTTTGGGGGAGGGAGGCCTGTACCACTACTCCCACCATGCTCCCTGTACCACACCCCAGCAAGATGGAGCCCTCCCTCACACCACCCAGGAGCACATGGAAGCCATTGCATTTTTCACCAATCAAACTTACAGGTAGGTAGCCATCTTGCTTGGGAGGCCTGATTGGGGGAGGGAGGCCTGTACCACTACTCCCACCATGCTCCCTGGCCCACACCCCAGCAGGAAAGAGCACTCCCCCACCCACAAGCAGTTGGAAGCCATTGCAGTGTTCACCTTCACCTAACAGGTAGGTAGCAATCTTGCCTGGGAGGCCTGTTTGGGGGATGGAGGCCTGTACCACTACTCCGACCATGCTCCCTGGCCCACACCCCAGCAGGAAAGAACACTCACCCACCCACAAGCAGTTGGAAGCCATTGCAGTGTCCACCCTCACCTAACAGGTAGGTAGCTATCTTGCCTTGGAGGCCTGTTTGGGGGACGGAGGCCTGTACCTCTACTCCCACCATGCCCCCTGTCCCACACCCCAGCAAGATGGGGCCCTCCCCCCACGCCACCCAGGAGCACATGGAAGCCATTGCATTGTTCACAAAACAAACTTACAGATAGGTAGCAATCTTCACTGGGCTGGCTGTTTGTGGGTAGGAGATTTGCATCACAACACACAGCACCAATTGCATGCAATGCATTGTTACCTGACATGTACGAGTAATTGATGTACCTCTGCACCATGTAATGAGGCACATTATTGTACTTAATAATAATAGTGAAGATCTCTCAATTGTTTAGTGTACAGACAGTGGATGACACGCAGCTAACAGAATACTTGCACAGTGCCCAACACTGACCATTTCCTATCTAATCCACAGGTGATGAAGAACTCACTGCTGAGGATAACAATGACCAGCAGAGTCAGTCTCCACCCCCGGTACATGGAATCTCGGATGTTGACTCCCAGGATAGTTTGGACGATGAGCTCCAGGCCGGCCCATCTGGTGTGCCAGGGTCCAACAGGTCCCAGGCCCCCATTCTTCCCACTACCATGTCTGCTGCAACAACAACAGCACAGCAGAACCCTGCAGTCATGGCCTGTGCCTCTACCGCTGCCACCTCTACCACCACCACCACCAGTTCCACCTGTAGCACCCTCCCCATCCCAGGGGATGACACCAACAACTGTGGATGGCAGGGAGAGTGTGCGGGGACCCACAGTGGCTTGGCAACAAGTCTGTGGCAGCAGGGAAGGTGGGAGGGCCAGGGTCACCCCCAGACCTCAGGAGGTTGGCACACCATCCCTGGACCACTTCACCAGAGTCATCGGGGCATATGAACAGGTCCAGGGACAAAGTGCCCAGTCTGACAAACTATTATGTGAGCACATCCTGCTGATGAGGTCCATCGGCACACGCATTGGACAAATGGTGGACCTCATGGCCCAGCAAGTGTCATTACTGAGGGACAGGCCTGTGAAGGGTCTTCAGGGTGGGTCTGTCGAGGCAGACTTTTCGAATGATCGCAACATCCTCCATGTCCTCCAGCAGTGTTAAGTGACGTGGGAGATTAGGCCTCCTCCTAGTTGAGAAGAACATGGATACATGTCAATGACAACCTTCATGAGATGCCCACAGCACATCCCATCCAGGATGTCACGGAAAAAGAAAGACTGCCATGTGAAATGCGTGACACTCCAGGTTACATGGGTGTACATTTGTGGCACACAGAGGGCACACCTCTCTATTTACCATGCACAAGTGCCGCAAACAACACATAGGTCAATGTGAATGCACACATACTGAACCCCACATTTCACATGTGCACGCCTTGTAGCGTACCATCCAGCCAATGTGTGTAAAATTAACATGGCTGTCTCATATTCATCTGCTGTACCTGTCACACCTCAATGCATCATGTAAACTTGCCACACATCCACAACAGAATGATCACAGTAGGCGGCGAACTGTCATTTGTGTGCATGATCAGATATGAAAGCACAAGTAAGTAACAACACCATACAGTGAGACAAGCCTTGCCAAGGTCAGCAATGACACACAACACATTGATTTGTTACACATTGTTGAGTACACTACAACACTGTCACGCATCATCAACTCTGTTGTGCTGCAGGATGACAGTGCACCATCGTCTCCTGCGGCCACAGCGAGGGGTGAGTTCTCAGACGCCGCTGGCCATGCAGCAGCCCCCCCCCCATCGAAGCGATCAAGGGGGTGTCCAAAGAAGAGCCTGGGAGTCTCTGGAGGCAAAGCACCAGCCACACGCCAGTCATAGAGCCAGCCCTGATGGCAACCCTCTTCCCCACTGCTTTCACTGTTTGGACTGTCCTTCCCCACACTGCCTTGTGAATGGCACCTGTCTGTTGGAGTGGGTTACCACATCCATGTGGTGTCTACTCTTGCATCTCATTTACCATGACTGTCAACCCACTGCTCCATCACCATCTTCATGTAAATATGCCCGCACCCCTCACATGTCAACTTTGTAAATAAAATACTTTACACACTTCAATTAGTGCAGCTTTGTCTTTAGTGCAATATTTACAGTGTTCAAAATGTCCATGATGTATCCAAAAGATGTACAGTATGTAGGCCTGGATAATTTTGAGGCACCTAGGGAGACACAACAGAACAACAGTCACTGGCGTTAGTGTGGCATCACAGACATAACACTGCACCTAACATCCACATAAGTCTACAGGCAGACAACACAATGTGCAAGTGACAACAAACAGAGTTCTGTATACGTTCACATGTGAAATGTCACTGCCACATTTCCACACACAAGTGACTCAACATGTGCCTGTCTGTACCATCCGCACATAGCCCTTCACAACAACAGCAATCACAACAGACAATGTACAAGTCGTACCTCGTCACCCACCTTCAAGTGAAGTAGGGAGTGATGAGCTGTTGACGCATGTCAACTCCTTCTTCCTCTCCACTGTCCTCATCACCGGACTCAGGACCCTGAACAGGCGAGGGCCTTGGGTCCTCACCATCATCCAGGAGCAGGGGAATCCCCTTGTGAATGGCCATTTTGTGGAGCATACACTTGCAGACCTTCCCAGCCGTGTATGACAGTGCACCTCCAGTCCTGTCAAGGCAGCGGAATCTTGCCTTGAGCAGGCCAAAAGTCGGTTCAATGACACAACGGGTCCTGCATGGGCCTCATTGTATCAGACGTCAGCCGGGGTCCTGGGATACCGTAGTGGGCTGAGCACCCATGGACGGCTGAGATATGCAGTCACCTGTGAATGACAAACACACATTGCAATGTCGCACAGGCAGAGGGCAGTAGGTCACACACACAGCACGCCATATCACTAGGCATACTCACCCACAATCCAAGCACGTTCGAGAAGCAGATTAGCCATCAGCCTGGGCACAATGCTGTTCCTCAGGATGTAGGAGTCATGGGCTGAGCCGGCGAATCTGGCACACACATGCGACATGGTCATGTCCGCAAGGAACACCACATGCACATTGATCGAGTGATAAAGTTTTCAATTCCTAAAAATGTGCTCACTCGCCTGTGGTGGCACCAGACCAACATGGGTCCAATCGATGGCACCAACAACATTGGGGATGTTCCCAAGCGGATAGAAGTCTCCCTTCACAACGACCAACTCTGCTCCCCTGGGGAAATGTTTGTATCTATCCTTATAGATCATCATGGCTGCAAGTACATCCCTCAGCACCAGGCTGAACATGGGTTGCGACATCCCTGGAGCGCTGGCCACAGTGTCCTGGAATGAACCAGTTGCAAAAAAATGGAGGGATGCCATCACTTTGTACGTTGGTGTGAAAGCAGTTGGGTAGTGGCAACGAGGCTGCAGGTGGGGCTCCAACAGATCACAAAGGGTCTTCCGGGTGGGTCTCTCGAGGCAGACTTTTCGAATGATCGCAACATCCTCCATGTCCTCCAGCAGTGCTAAGTGACGTAGGAGATTAGGCCTCCTCCTAGTTGAGAAGAACATGGACACATGTCAATGACAACCTTCATGAGATGCCCACAGCACATCCCGTCCAGGATGTCACGGAAAAAGAAAGACTGCCATGTGAAATGCGTGACACTCCAGGTTACATGGGGGTACATTTGTGACACACAGAGGGCACACCTCTCTATTTACCATGCACAAGTGCCGCAAACAACACATAGGTCAATGTGAATGCACACATACTGAACCCCACATTTCACATGTGCACGCCTTGTAGCGTACCATCCAGCCAATGTGTGTAAAATTAACATGGCTGTCTCATATTCATCTGCTGTACCTGTCACACCTCAATGCATCATGTAAACTTGCCACACATCCACAACAGAATGATCACAGTAGGCGGCGAACTGTCATTTGTGTGCATGATCAGATATGAAAGCACTAGTAAGTAACAACACCATACAGTGAGACAAGCCTTGCCAAGGTCAGCAATGACACACAACACATTGATTTGTTACACATTGTTGAGTCCACTATAACACTGTCACGCATCTTCAGCCATCAAATGCATAATTGACATGGCAGGGACCACAGAAAATGTACCTCACACATAGCCAACCATGGCACGTGTGTCAACCTGTGGATTTGATGGAATAATGGCATTGTGTGCACGATGATGTGCCCTTAACCATGTCTCCGCTGTGTACTGTAGAAGTGTTCACGATGGACATTGCCATTGTATGTGACTAAAATTGCGGTAGCTACCGCCTGGCCCCGGCGTTGTGACACCAGCACCACCCCTTCACAAGTGTGGTAGTCATTGGCATGGAGACATGGGTTGTTGGCAGTGGGCATGCTCCGCCACCCAAATCGCAGTAGCTACCACCTGGCCCCGGCGGTGTGACACCAGCACCACCCCCTTCACAAGTGCAGTAGTCATTGGTATGGAGACATGGGTAGATGGCAGTGGGCATGCTCCGCCACCCAAATCGTGGTAGCTACTGCCTGGCCCCGGCAGTGTGACACCAGCTCCACCCCCTTCACAAGTGCAGTAGTCATTTGCAAGGAGACATGGGTAGATGGCGGTGGGCATGCTCCGCCACCCAAATCGCGGTAGCTGACGCCTGGCCTGGGCAGTGTGACACCGCCATGGGGCATTGCCTGCAGCCAATGGGAGCGACGATGGTGGTGGCAGGATGTCGTTTTGAAAATCGCGGAAGGTGTGCTCCTCCACCGCGGAGGCAGTCATTGGATGGGTTTGAAAGATGCACCATCACGGTAGCGCACCCCGGGCCCCTGCTGTGCATCGCCACAATGGAGCATTGCCTACAGCCAATGGGAGCGATGATTGTGGTGGCAGGATGCAGTTTTGAAAATCGTGGAAGGCGTGCTCCGCCACCGCGGAGGCGGTCATTGGATGGGTTTGAAAGATGCACCATCGCGGTAGCGCACCCCGAGCCCCTGCGGTGCATCACCGCCATGGAGCATTGCCTACAGCCAATGGGAGCGATGATTGTAGTGGCAGGATGCAGTTTTGAAAATCACGGAAGGCGTGCTCTGCCACCGCGGAGGCGGTCATTGGATGGGTTTGAAAAAGGCAGACTTGGACAACCAATTGTTGCAGCTTGGCACCTAAGAAACGATCATAGGGGGCTATAAATCTGTGGGAGTGAGCCTCATATTTCCACTGCTCACAGAGCATGTTGCCTCGGACCCTCTCCTGCTGCTGCCTCCAGAGCCTGCTGCCTTGGACCCTCTCCTGCTGCTACCTCCAGAGCCTGCTGCCTTGGACCCTCTCCTGCTGCTGCCTCCAGACCGTGCTGCCTGGGACCTTCTCCTGCTGCTGCCTCCAGAGCCTGCTGCCTGGGACCCCTCACCACCCACTTCCACCACAGGTGATCCATGTCCACAGGGATGGCAAGGACAGAGAAGATCCGTGCCAGTCCATTCACAAGCGAGGAGCTGGAGGTCCTTGTGGACGAGGTGCTGGCACAGTACCCAAGGCTGTATGGGATACCCAATGTTGTGGTAAGTCATCGTAAAGGGAGGAGTATGGCAGGGGGGGTCAGAGATGTAGTTGTACTGCTGCAGTATATGCCTGAGGGTGTGGGGTTGTGTCATACACTGACAAACATGCTGTCTCCAGGGCGAGGGAGTGTGTGTGTCCCAAAGTCACGGTTTACCCTGTCTGCAGTTGCATGCCTGAGTGGAATGTGTTACATTGTCAGCCATACAGAGCCACAGGATGTTAGACATGCAGGTGCCAGGACAGTAATTGCTTGGGTGATTGTCTCTGTGTGCCCCTGTTGTCCGACTCAGCGTGAACCCAGAGACTATGCCCATTGCTCACCAACCAAGACAAAATGACATCACTGTACTTACTGTGTCCTTACTCCTGTTCATTCACACTGAAAAAAAGATTTGCACCATCACAGCCCTGTATAATTGCACACAACCACACTTGTGTAGATGGCTATTTTGTTGGTGAGTCCATGTACCCCGATGCCACACACATTACATACACATATGTTACAGGCCATGCTCATTGAATGCTGCCCAGTCATGCACACAGTGATTCTACACACAGACACAGGTAGATATGTGACGTATGTAGTGGCCAGACGTGCATAGGACTGGAGATGTGTGCAAGCCACTGAGGGGGTTCAGTGCAGTCATCCTGCATGTGTGTGAGATTTTCAGGGACCCTGTATGCCCTCATAAATGCATGCAATCACATTTGTTTGGCCCATGCAGAGTGCCCTTGTGAGGTGTACCCCAGTTTGGGATGGAAAGAGATTACAATTGGTAATGAGTCTGTGTCTTGCTACGGAACTGATAGATGTTGGTCCATGACACTGTCTCACTGATCATTTTCCCTTTTCTTCTCCCATGCCTGCAGCTCAATGTACACCAGCGTAAGGCCGTGTGGAGGGCCATTGCAGCAAAGGTGCGAGCCCTGGGGGTATCCAACCGACGATGCACATACTGCCACAAGAGGTGGGGCGACATCAGCCGGCTGGCTAAGAACATGGCAGAGATGACATTGGGCTGCTGCCACGCACTGGGCATTAGGCACGGCGCAACATGACACCACTGATAGGCCGCATATTGGCAGTGACTCATCCTGAGCTGGATGCACGTCTGAAGGAGCATCGGCAGCAAGGCAGGGGTGAGTATTTGGGGAGGGTGACTTAGTCTGGGAGCAGATGCATGTGTACAGGGCCTGTGGCAGCGGTGGCACATGTGATGTTCGTGGGGTGGTGCTGTTCAGTGTCATGTGAGTAGCCGCTGGGATGGGTGCCAGTGTCATGCATTGGCCCAAACTGCCTTACAAGGGTGAGCCTCCCTGCTGTGCTTAACCATTGCCAGATGTGTCAGCATCTACATGGTCATTCAGCATTGGGATGGAGTGGGGAATCCATTAGGGGGTGAACAGCAGTGTCCACTATCTGAGTGTGACTGCATGTATGCCTACTTTGCATGCACCATGATCGGTGAGACACACACATCAGACAAGAATGTGCCCCAGAGTACCACATGGTGTTTGTTATGGCCTACTTGCCAAAGTGGACTGTCATGTAGTAATAGGTGTGTGTGTTGTCCCCTCCTGTTCCCTCAAGGTCTGTCAGTGGTAATAAGTAGTGTCCCCACATCATGTCCCTATGTGTGTGCAGAGCAAGTTGTGTGTCTGGTACACTTCATACACGGGCAGGGTGTTGTGCTGTGTGGCCTCAACATGGCAGATATTCAGGGTTAAAGGCACTGTTGTGGTCTATGTAGTGTGCAGTTGTAATGTGATTGCAGGGTGTGGTGGTCACCATGTAGATTTGGCCATCTCCTGAACTGCATTGATTGGTTTTCTTTGTCCTGATGATGACACTAACATAACCCTGCATCTCTCACTCATGCAGAATCAACAGTGGACACGGGGGACCAGGAGCCGGAAACCAGTGGTGGCGAGGGTAGCACTACAGCTGCACCGGAGGCCAGTGACACAGAGCCCACCAGCGCATCTGAGGGGGATCGAAGTATGCAGGAGGAATCCCTACCTGAGACACAGAGTACAACATCATCTGATGCCAGTGGAGATGCAGCCATGTTGGAAGGCACAGGGAATGGGGACTCTGCATCATCTACTACCACACAGCGGCCAGTGCCCACCCTCCCATCCACTTCCTCTGGTGCTGCCCGTGTCCGTGTCAGTAAGAGAGGACGAGTTAGATTCACACCTGGCACTGGTGAGCCTGCACCTGTCCCCCCTGCTGCCCTCAGTGCTGAGTCTGTAGAGATCCTGCACCAGCTTTGGGTGGGCCAGACAGCTCTGCTCAATGCCTTCAGTGACCATGACAAAAAATTAGGCCAGGTGGTTGCCTACATGGAGGTACAAAAGGGGGTGGTGATGGACGGAGCATCTGAACCAATCAAACACTCACACCCAGTCAACAGATCTGGGTTTAATCCATCACTGGTCTTTAGCCCACTCTGCCACCCCAGTTCAGACATGGCCATATGCAAATCAGTCTGACCTTGTGCCTCATAGGAACAGTCCAGCCCAAACTGGCAAACCATGCCTTCCCTGGACTGGATTCAAGCTTCCTAGGACCGGTTTCTGGCATTCCAGCCGTCTTCAGCCAGGCTTGCTTTAATCCATCCATCACCACCCCCTTTTGTACCGCTTTGGCCGCCATAAGTTGGCAGGGTATGCTCAGACGTGAGTCCCTTGCTCACTTTGCCACTGGATTCAAGCAAGCCTGGCTGAAGACGACTGTAATGCCAGAAACCGGTCCTAGGAAGCTTGAGTCCGGTCCAGGGAAGGCATGGCTTGGCAGTTCGGGCTGGACTGTTCCCATGAGGCACAGGGTCAGACTGATTTGCATATGGCCATGTCTGAAATGGGGTGGCAGAGTGGGCTAAAGAACGGTGATGGATTAAACCCAGATCTGTTGACTGGGTGCGAGTGTTTGATTGGTTCGGATGCTCCGTCCTTCACCACACCCTTTTGTACCGCTTTGGCCGCCATAAGTTGGCAGGGTATGCTCAGATGTGAGTCCCTTGCTCACTTTGCCACTGGATTCAAGCAAGATCTGTTGACTGGGTGCGAGTGATTGGTTCGGATGCTCCGTCCATCACAACCCCTTTTTGTACCTGCCTACATGGAGGGCATACACTCTGATGTGGGTGGGCTACACCTTACAGTCCAGGCTTTGTCGTCCACAGTGACGTCTGCCCTTCAACAGCCACATGCTCCCATTCCTGCTCCAGTGCCTTTGTCCACCCCCCAGTCAGTGGCCACAACAGATGATAGTGACCACTGTTCCCAGTCACGATACAGCACAAGAAGCATCCAGCAGAAGCAACCCAAGCGGTCCAGCCCAGAGACACCATCCCCACAGAAGAGCAGAGCCAGTCCAGAATGCAAAGACAAGAGCCCGTCAGGGAAGAGCAAGGCAGAAAATGCATCAGGCTCCCATGCCTCAGAGGCATCACCAGCCAATGACTCTCCTGGCCCTAAAACTTCATGCAGAGCTAGGCGTGCAGTGTCTATGCCCACTGAGGGGGTGTTGTCTGTCAAGGGTACACCTAGGAAGGGCTCAGAGCCACATTCCCCGCCACATCAACTCCAATTCCAAGCCCAGTGAAGCAGGTGAAGGAGGGCACTGTAGGGGCTACCCATGACAAACAGGCAAAGGAGGGCACTGTAGGGGCTACCCCTGACAAACAGGCAGAGGGCACTGTAGGGGGTCACCTGGCATACAGGGGAAGGTGGTCCAGAGGTGTAGCCAGACAAAGCGTCCTGCAGGATCCAGCACGTAACCAGAGGGAGTGCCAGTGTCTGCACCTGAAGCGGCTCTGTTGGTGTGTGTGCCTGTTGTGTCCACACCAGTTCCCATTAACCACAGTACAGGAAAGCCATTTCGCATTCCCAAGAAGTGAAAAGGTACCCCTCCAACCTCTCCCACCCACACTGTGTCACAGGTCTGCATGAATCCGCCTCCACGTGCCACTACACCACCTGGTCCAAATAGTCCTCCAGCTTGCAAAGCCACTGATAGCCCTACATCACCTGGGTCTCTGTCTCCCCAGTCAAGTTGTTTCGCTTTCCCGCACACACAGCCAGCTCCAAGTTCGCCTGACAGCCAAGAGTGAGTGTTAGTCCCCCTCATACACCTGTCTCTCATACAGGTGTGGTAGTCCTGCCCTTTGATTACAACCTGGGTGTGTTGCTGGCCATGGAAGGGGACAGTCAAACACACTCACTGTGCAGTTGTTCATGTCCTGACTCTGCACTTTGCCATGCCCACTGGCCTTCCTGTTCTGGCCTTGCCTGTGCAGCTTCTCATGTCCTGACTCTGCACTTCTCCCTGCCAACTGGCCTTGTCATTCACTACTGTTCTGGCCTTGCCTGTTCAGCTTCTCATGTCCTGGCTCTGCACTTCTCCCTGGCCACTGGCCTTGTCATTCACTGCTGTTCTGGCCTTGCCTGTGCAGCTGCTTATGTCCTAACTCTGCACTTCTCCCTGCACACTGGCCCTGTTCCTTTGCTGTGTTGTACTCTCCCCTGTGCAGCCTGTCATGTACTTGTTGTGCCACCTGCCCCAGAAACTGGCCCTGTTGCTCTGCTGTGTTGTACTCACCCCTGTGCCATGGACACTGGCCCTGTTGCTCTGCTGTGTTGTACTCTCACCTGTGCCATGGACACTGACCCAAATGCTCTGCTGTGTTGGACTCTCCCCTGTGCCAAGGACACTGGCCCTGTTGCTCTGCTGTGTTGTACTCTAACCTGTGCCATGGACACTGGCCCTGTTGCTCTGCTGTGTTGGACTCTCTCCTGTGCAGTCTCTCAAGTACTTGCTGTGCCATCTGCCCTGGAGACTGGCCCTGTTGCTCTGCTGTGCTGTACTTTCCCCTGTGCATGGACACGGGCCCTGTTGCTCTGCTGTGTTGTACTCTCCCCTGTGCCATGGACACTGACCCTGTTGCTCTGCTGTGTTGGTCTCTCCACTGTGCCATGGACACTGGCCCTGTTGCTCTGCTGTGTTGTACTCTCCTCTGTGCCATGGACACTGGGCCTGTTGTTTTGCTGTGTTCTACTATCACCTGTGCCATGGACACTGGCCCTGTTGCTCTGCTGTGTTGGACTCTCCCCTGTGCAGCCACTCATGTACTTGCTGTGCCACCTACCCGGACACTGGCCCTTTTGCT
The DNA here is from genome assembly GCF_964261635.1 of Lissotriton helveticus. Classification (NCBI taxonomy): domain Eukaryota; kingdom Metazoa; phylum Chordata; class Amphibia; order Caudata; family Salamandridae; genus Lissotriton; species Lissotriton helveticus. The sequence goes on from NC_136068.1 coordinate 1,314,010,572, forward strand.
CTGCTGTGTTGTACTCTCACCTGTGCCCCGGACACTGGCCCTGTTTCTCTGCTGTGTTGTACTCTCACCTGTGCCATGGACACTGGCCCTGTTGCTCTGCTGTGTTGGACTCTCCCCTGTGCAGCCTCTCATGTACTTGCTGTGCCACCTGTCTGCACACTAGCCCTGTTGCTCTGCTGTGTTGTACTCTCCCCTGTGCCATGGACACTGGCCCTGTTGCTCTGCTGTGTTGTACTCTCCCCTGTGCCATGGATACTGGCCCTGTTGCTCTGCTGTGTTGGACTCTCCCCTGTACCATAGACACTGGCCCTGTTGCTCTGCTGTGTTGTACTCTCACCTGTGCCATAGACACTGGCACTGTTGCTCTGCTGTGTTGGACTCTCCCCTGTGCAGCCTCTCATGTACGTGCTGTGCCACCTGCCCTGGACACTGGCCTTGTTGATCTGTTGTGTTGTACTCTCCCCAGTGCCATGGACACTGGTCCTGTTGCTCTGCTGTGTTGTACTCTCACCAGTGCCATGGACACTGGCCCTGTTGGTCTGCTGTGTTGGACTCTCCTCTGTGCAGCCTCTCATGTACTTGCTGTGCCACCTGCCCTGGACACTGGCCCTGTTGCTGTGCTATGTTGTACTCTCCCCTGTGCCATGGACACTGGCCCTGTTGCTCTGCTGTGTTGTACTTACCTGTGCCATGGACACTGGCCCTGTTGCTCTGCTGTGTTGTACTCTCCCCTGTGCAACCTCTCATGTACCAGCTGTGCCACCTGCCCTGGACACTGGCCTTCCTGTTTGGAGTTTGCCTGTGCAGATTATCTTGCATATGATCAGCATTTTGTGCCTTGCTCTTGTCTATGGTTGTTCTATTGTCACATCTGTGCAATATGTGAATAAAAACAGTTACTCCTGTTGTCTGTTTTGTCAGTGTCCTTGCTGATTACATTTCTTTTGGTGTGTGCATTTGGTCGCCTGTGCCCCATGCTCTATGTGTCACTTCAACAATGCCAAGATCTTTGCCCGCATCAAGTTTTTATACAGGGGTGACAGGGTCTTCAGGCCATTCAGACACTGATACTAGTGTTATCTGTGATGGCTCTTTTACCTATCATACAGTTCTCTTTTCAGTGGTTTGCTATTGTTGGGTACATTGTTCACATGTCAGGTTGGGATACACTGCCAGCACAGGGTGTGATGCTGTGCACAGGTTTGCATACAGGCTGGGCACGGTCATGATGTATGTGTGTTATTGCTTTATGTGTGCCCAGCTGTGTATGTGTATGGTCATCCTGTGTTGGCCCTTAGTCCTGGTCCCATGGCCTACATGAGATGTGTGCTCTTGGGTAGTCAAGAGGTGTGCAGTGTGAAGGGTGTGACTTTGTAGTGGGTGTGGATGTGTGTGTGCCCCTGGATTGTGAAAGACACACATGGGTCACCCAGGAGTTATGTGCCTGTTGTTTATATTGCTGTGCCCTGTGGATATGGTTGTATGGACATGTGTGAGCTGTCTGAGGTGCACTGTGCAGTGTGTTGGTGTGTCCGTGCTGTTCTGTGTGACTCTTCCTTGTTGTTTTGGTTACTTATGAGTGTGCAAAGTGTGTGACTTGCACATCAGTGTTTTGTTTGTTTGATCATCAATGTGTCTTGAATGTGTTTGTGTGGACTGTGTGGCCCTGCTGCTCCACACTGCCATTGTGGTTGTGTTTCTCATGATGCACATGGTGCCTTTTATCCTCCTATGTGGCATGGTGTGTGTGGTGTGATGCCATCCCCTATGTGTGCCGCTTATGGCTACCCATTGTGGGTCTGCACTCCCTCTTTTTGTGTATGGTACACCCCTTCCATGTCTACTGGTGACAAGCAAGTGAGTTCACTTTGATGTCAGCTGTCCCCTTGGTTTACATGTGTGTGTGCCTCCCCATCACTTCATTTGTTTGTGACACTGTGCTTTGTGGTGCAGTTCTTGGGCCAGGGCAAATATGCGGATTAGTGTTGTGTCTGTTGTGTTGTGTCAGTCATGTCTGTGTGTGACTACTTGTTGTGCACATACTGCTTGTTGTGCATACAGTGCTGTGTGTATGTGGCCTTGCCATTGCCTGATGTGCATCCCCTGATGTCCTGTGGTGTTTGTTCATTTTTGATTTGATGTGCATCTATGGTTGGTTTCATGTGGCAGTGTAGTTCTGTGCTGGTGCTCTTCTTGTGTGATTTGTGGTATGTTGTATGTGTTTTGTTCCTGTGTGATGAGGTTGTGCACTCCTGTTGTGTCTGTGCTCCCATTGCCTTTCCACAGTTTGGCTGACAGGGTATGTCTGTTTCTGATGTGGTTCTGTTTGTGTTCCTGTAGTGTTTGTGTGTGGTTTATGGGCAGGCATCTGTTCAGGCATCCCTGTGTGTGTGTTATGTTTGTGGCTACACCCAGGGTGTGTTTTTGTTTGTGTGTGTATGTACTGGCAAGTATTTGCCGCCTTCAGTGTGTGTGGCACTGGTGTTGTGTGTTGTGTGTTCCTGTGCAGCCACTCCTGCAGTGGCTGTCTCACTGGTTGTTTGTTGTGTGGTGCAGGGTGTGTATTGTGCTTGCTTGTTGCTGTGCTTGTTGCTTGTTGCTGTGCATGGGGTTGCTTTGGATGGGCCCCTAGCCTGTGACTTGATGGGGTGGGTTGATGTGTGGTTGGGGCAGGTGTGTCCCTGTGGTGTATGTGCCCTGCCCATGCCTTGGACTGGCTCTGCCTTGTGCATTGTGCGCAAGTGTTGACCGCTGCAGTGACGTGACCGGGATCAGGACGTTGCTGCAGGTTCGTGGTTGATGTGTGTCCAGGATGCAGTGGGGTGACATGCTGGCAGGTGGGTCATGTGTGGGTGCCCTTGTGGATGTGTTGTTGCCCCAGCAGGGTGTCTGTTATGGTTTTGGACCCTGTGTCAGCCCGTGTGTTGTGTGTTGTATATTTGTGTATTTGCCTACCTGCGGCGGCGTCCGCAGCGGCCCAATAGATGATTGTGGTGTAGCAGGTACAGCACCGGAAACACATGTAGAGCTGGGTCAATGGCGGTCGTGACCGAGTGGTGTGGACCGGGTGTCTGCTATCATGCTCCGCTGTCGAGTTTCCGCTGTCTCTAGTTGGGCGGTGTCTCCGCTGCGTTGCGTCTGCCTGTTTGGGCCATCCTAATTTGTGGAGCGGGACGGACGTCATTCCGCACGGTGGAGAGTCTCCATTGGCTCCCACCGCCGCTGGCGGGCGCACATTGATGGAGGTGCGCGGCGCTCTGCGGCGGACGGGAAATGACCTATGTTTTGCTATACTAGTATGGCGGACGTGAGTACCGCTGCTTGCGGGCTGAAAAAGGTGTTTTTCCACCCCGCCAGCACCGCGGTGGTGCCACCGCCCGCCATCCTAATGGACCCCCTAGTCCTCATGTGGATGGGTATGCCAATTCCTCATCCAAGTAATGGCCTCCAGGGTAATTGGTCTCAAGTTCCAGTATATATTTGGATTCACTTTGCGAAGTATGAATACCCAGTTGCTGCTCCTAGAGCCAGTATGTACTAGTTCGATGGCAAAGAAACTCAGTTGGATAAGTGATAGTCTTGAAAGTGCCTGGCTATCGGATAGTGGGTGTCTCTGTTGTTGATAGCTCATGCTCTAATACCCTTTTCTTGACCATGAATGTAGTATCCCCAAATATCTGATCTTGAATGGGCATTCAAGGACATGTATCACAAAGGTGGAACTGCATATCACAAATTGTGTGATTTTCCTAGTGTTGTATTTTCTAGGTGTGGTGTATTCTTTTTTCGTGTTGCTGTTGCGACATGCTTTGCAGTATTCACATGGGAAAAAACCTTGTAGGTTATGTTCCCTTGTGCGTGAGGGATATATCACCATGGACTAGGATGTCCCTAAGGCTGCAGCCCTTTCTTTATGTGACCCTAGGTCTATCATGCAGGGAGTGTCCAATAACTGAGTCACTGGGAAGGATATCCCAGCTGTGATTGAGAATTTTATGTATCAAAAAATAATGTTACCAAAATACACTCTTCTTTCTAAAGTTTTCTTTCATTTCAAAGGTGTGCGAACCAGCTTATGTGCTCTGTGTCTGGAAAGCGCATTGACTTTTACTGAATAAATGACTGCTAGGTGTGGAAAAACCACCTCCTGGCTGCTGATCGCACTTAACATCAAAACCCAATGGTTTTCTTTAACCCCTTCAGGGCTGATGATGAGCTCAGCTCGTCATGAGCGTAACGTGCTGTGCGCTGATGACGAGCTGAGCTCGTCATGTAACGCGGTAAATTTAAAAACGCAGCGCGCAGCGGGAAAACCGCTAGCGCGCATGCGGTTAAGAAGTCTTCTTCAATAATTTTTCTTTTGCTCAAATACTTTATCTTTTTCAATGAATCAAGCGTTATCCATTGCTAATCATCATGTTTAATCGATTGTGATAATTCTTTATCATCCATATCCAAAGTAATATGTTACTTCACACAATTGGTTAAGTAATCACTGCGAATATGCTCCCCAATGCATTTGGGTCAGGATGGACCCTTCGTCAGGGGTCTTCCAATTGCAATCTCTACAACATAATTCAAAACAGAAGGCCAAAAAGGTGATTATGGACACAGAATTTTATGAAAGCAGTGTAATGACGCATGTAAGAGATACTAACATCTACACACAACTAGGCCATGATCCTACCAATGAGTATCAAATCATCTTGAATACAATCTTTAAAAAAGCATTGAAAATGGAATGGATCAACGATAAAACGTTTAAGTACTTGAACACTGAGTATCCACGTCTGCTGCAATTCTATATGTTGCCAAAAATACATAAAAATCCAGCAAAACCTCCTTTCAGACCAATAGTATCAGCTTGCAGTTCCATCTCAGAACCAATTGAGAAATATTTGGATTTTTTTCCTTCAACCCATAGTGCAACAAGGACAGACATACATTAAGGACACCACGGCGTTCTTGAATATTCTGACCACACTAAACAAGGATCAGATGGAAAACTGGTGGTTATGTACCATCGATGTACCCGCACTATACACCTCTATCCCTCTCAATGAAGGGATCGAAGTAATGAATGGGCTCTTTTAAAGCAAGGCAACATAGGAGATAATAAAATCATCTTACTGGAATTGTTGCACTGCGATTATTTCACAGCTACTTTCAATAGAAACAACACTTTTATGCTGAATGCAACGGAACTTCGATGCGGTTTGCAGGAGCCCCATCCTATGCAAATATTTTCATGACAAAATTTGTAGAAGATCACGTACTTAACAAATCAACTTGGAAAGATCATCTGGTATTATATCAGAAATACATTGATGATATTTTCCTCATTTGGAAAGGGGAGTGGAAATACCTACAAGACAACATTGCAGATCTCAATCAAATACATGATCACATCAAGTTAACCTACCAGATTGACAAAAGAAATATTGCATTTTTATAGGTGTTAATTCAAAGAGACTCAGAAAGCAGGAAAACCAACGTGTATACAAAAGAAACTGACAGGAACAACAGTCTTCCCTTTAAGAGCTTTCACAAACACTCTCTTAAGCAACACTTACTATACTCTCAGTTCATTCGGCTCAAAAGAATAGTATCTTATCCTGATGAAGCATCGGCCACCATTAAACATTTTGCAAGACGCTTCAAACAACGTGGATATCCTCACAAACTAATTGAAGAATCTATTAACGAAGTTGCAGTATTAAACAGAGAACAACTACTCAAAAACACAAAGTCTACCACTAAGAAAGAAACCATATGTATTCTAAACATTCCACCAAAGCTCATCAAAATAAAGTCATCATCAATAAATATTGGGCAATTATTCAAATGGAACCCGATTTGCAACATTTATTCAATCAAAAACCTACATTCGCCTTTCAGTGGTCGAGAAATTAAAAATAACTCTTGACAAAAAGCCAAAAAACTGATCAAACCCAAAATAAAAGCATGCAGAGATGTGCAAATTGTGTGCACAGCAACAATGTCATTATCAGCAATAAATGTACACACGTATGAAAGGCACCACCATTCAATTACTACATTCAAGTACTTGTGACACATTGAATGTGATTTACGTGTTAGAATGTCAGTGTGGAAAATTATATGTGGGGAAAACTGAGTGCAAAATCAAGATCCGCATAACTGAACATAAAAGCAATATAAGAAAGAAAAATGAAAATTCTACAGTGGCAGCACATTGGTCACAAGCTGGTTACAACATTGCACAATTATGCTTTACCATTTTACAAGCCAAAAAACCTCAACCAGGGTTAGACCCACATAAACAATTGTTGAAACCTGAATTTTTCTGGACTAACAATTGAATACAATGAATCCAATAAGGATGATTGACAGACTGGAACTTTCATGTTTTTTATGAGTTAAATGATAGATTGTTTTTTTAACAGCGCTGTCAGATTATAATACTGATGGAGTCAGTAATATCAACTACATAAGATCTAAATGTTTTTGTTATCGATGAACCAATATAAGGTGTTCTATTTGTTTAGCCGGGCCAGTATCCTGCAGCATAATGTGGTATACCAGAGCACGAATGTTGATTTTTTCACCTTAGCGTTGATGAACAAAGTTTCTTTTGAATGAACGTCATCACGCACGTCACGTTGCACTAATACGCAATAAACCAACCATGATAATGGCTCTATACGTTCGCGTACTTCGTATGGAAGATGTAAAAATGCATACACAAACCACTAGGTAAGCAGGTTGCTCACCAGGTTTTTTAAACTGAGTTGGAGACTTTACAACAAATGTTTTTGCTCACATTTTGGATGTAAGAGTTTGCATCGCTTCAGTCACTCTATTTTTGAGGGAAGGATGATCACTTTAAGCACCAACTCTCCGGGGGCAAATTCACTCACGAGTCTAGCTAGTCATCTGGTATACACTATGGGTTGTTTAAGTTTTGCATGGACTCTATTTCACGATTGATTACTGGCGTGAATGGACACTTTAGGCACCGTTTTGAACACAATAATGCATGTGTTTAAACACAATCTTGGAACCACATAGAAAATACACACTGAACCTTGTAGTTAACATAGTTTAAAAAAAATCTTTTTCTGTATTTGGATGTCAAGGTGTTTGAGAACTGGATTTAGTGGCCCTCTGTTTTGAATTATGTTGTAAAAATTGCAATTGGAAGACCCCTGACGAAGTGTCCAGCCTGACCCGAAATGCATTGGGTAGCATCTTCGCAGTGAATACTTAACCAACCTTGCCGGTGAGACCACTGATCTGAAGAACCGCTGCCTGCGGTGCCTCCCTGAGCCGCTTGACGGAGGCCCCCGAGGGGCGGTGTGGTGGCGCGGACTCGGAAGGGGCGCTTGGCTCCTGCCCCCTCCCCAAGTCTTGTTGCCCTGCTGTGGCTTGAGATCGCCCCCGACATAGGCGGCCGGCTCCCGGGGTCCGGCGGAACTTTTTGTCTTTTGGTGACTCTTCCATTCTGGACCTTGTCCCACAATCCCTTTGACCTGAAGACACGTCCTGCGGTGCCCTGGTCCGACCATCACATATACCTGCGCCAGGAGACGGCGTGGGGTGCACTGGAAGGAAGAGGTGGCGCGAACGAGCCTCCCCCACCTCCCCAGGTGGAGGTTTCTCAGCTGCACCCCAGCGCTTAACTCGGCATCTGAGTTATGCCCACTCTTCCGGCACAGTGCCTACCTGCGCCACGAGACGGCGTGCGGTGCACCGGAAGGGAGAGGCGGCGCGAACGAGCCTCCCCCACCTCCCCAGGTGGAGGTTTCTCAGCTGCACTCCAGCGCTTCACTCGGCAGCTGAGTTACGCCCACTCTTGCGGCACAGTGCCTCTCTCGGCCAGCTGAGTTGCGCCTGCTCTTGCTATTACAGCGTCTCACCCGCCATCCGGCTGAATTGCACCCACTCTTGCGGTACAGCGACAGGCGGCTGCCACGGAGCTCACAAAATGGCGGTCGGCTCCACAGACTTGGGCCTGGCCTGCAAGGATGGCTCTGGGCAACCCTGGAACTCGGACGCTTGACTGCTAGGGCATGGGCCCCATTCCCAAAAGCGTCCCCTCAGCCTTGAAGATTCTACAAGAGTCACCGGGGCCCCCGACTCCCGCAGACTTCCGGTGGGGAGCGACTGCCATGATTGCTCGCGGAACGGTCACGACGTAGCCACGGGGTGCTCTCATGCTGACGCCAGCTTCAGTCTGAAACATCCAGAAACACTGTAGTATCGCGTTGTCGCGTAATGCGTCATATGACGCGCCGCGTTAGCGCTCCCGATGCGCGAAGCGAGGCGCGAAGCGCAGCTTCCCGGAAGCGATCCGGGGCGCGGCGCGGAGCGCGTAACGTAAGTATAACAGGTCATGTGACTTGTTAATAAAAATTTTCATTGGTTCATTTCACTTTTGGTTTCCTAATGATGTAAGGCTAGGTCATGTGACCTAAAAATGACACTTTTCATTGGTTTAGAACTATTTTTTTTATCCCAAATGATGAAAACCCCTCCTTGTTTCCTCACTCTGACTTTCATCTTTGTGAGAGGAAGACCTACAGTGCCTCGCTCGGCCACCTGAGTTACGCCCGCTCTTGCGGCACAGTGCCTCGCTCGGCCAGCTGAGTTCGGCCCACTGTTGCGGCACAGTGCCTCGCTCGGCCAGCTGAGTTCCGCCCACTCTTGCGGTACAGTGCCTCGCTCGGCCATCTGAGTTCCGCCCGCTCTTGCGGCACAGTGCCTCACTCGGCCAGCTGAGTTCCGCCCACTCTTGCTGCACAGTGCCTCGCTCGGCCAGCTGAGTTCCGCCTGCTCTTGCGGCACAGTGCCTCACTCGGCCGGTTGAGTTTCGCCTACTCTTGCGGCTACAGCGTCTCACCCGCCATCCAGCTGAGTTGCGCCCACTCTTGCGGCCTACGACATGGAGAGGCCGGAGCGTTGACTAGGCGGGGCCTCCGGCCGCAACCACAGCGCCAACGATCGCTGCTGACGGAGGGGAGCCTTGCCGGTGAGAGCCACTGATCTGAAGAACCACTGCCTGCGGTGCCTCCCTGAACCGCTTGACGGAGGCCCCCGAGGGGCGGTGTGGTGACGCGGACTGGGAGGGGGCGCTTGGCTCCTGCCCCCTCCCCAAGTCTTGTTGCCCTGGTGTGGCCTGAGATCGGCCCCGACATAAGCGGCCGCCTCCCGGGGTCCGGCGGAACTTTTTGCCTTTTGGTGATTCTTCATTCTGGACCTTGTCCCACAATCCGTTTGACCTGAAGACACGTCTTGCGGTGCCCTCGCAATGCGGCCTGGTCCCTGAATGTGTGCTGGTGGACAGTATTGATTGGATCAAGATGGCGGCTTCACACAAAGCTGACTCAAGTGTTGCTGCTGATGCTATGCAGACAAAAACTGGTTTTCAGTTTGTACATTCTTCAGGATTTTTCCATCCAAGGCTGGTTGAGAGTTTGTAGAATGATGGCTTCAGATTTTCAACATACTACTCTTCAACATTCTTCATAAATGTAACAATATGAGACTCACTAGGAGAACGGCCGTTTATCTTTCCTTTCAAAATGCTGCCAACAATATTTTCTGAATGGAAGACACCATCTTGTAGCATAAAGGGCTGCGTCAAGGGTGGTATTGCCCAGAATGTCTTGTTTTCTAGTGCTCGTAATGACGAAGCCAGAACTGCCGAAAGGGATTCTGGTCCTGCCGCTACTTATTGGAGACATTGAACTATACTCTGGACCTGCCTGGCCTCGACCAAAATGGCGCCAGTATGGGAGCGACTTGCAACTCCTTATGACATTCTAGTTACTTATCCTTGACGTTATGGGGGATGTATGCGGTCTTTGTGCACATGGCGGGCGGGGAAGGGTACTGACTGGGAATACGGACAACCCTATTGATGTCGATTTTTCTTTATTGATTATTGTATTAATAAAGCTTCGAAGTAATGTTACCCATGATACTCGCCCATGGTGTGCGTATGGACGATTTTATTGTAACTGATCCTGTTATATTTCAATTAAAAAATCAACCTTCACTGATTCTGCAACCGTTTGTCACGTTTAGTTTTTTTAATTAAATGGCCCGCTTGTTACATACTCCTATACCCCTGGCTTTTGAAAGACACCATCTTGTAGAATAAAGGGCTGCGTCAAGAGTGGTATTGCCCAGAATGTCTTGTTTTTTAGTGCTCGTAATGACGAAGCCAGAACTGCCGAAAGGGATTCTACTCCTGCCGCTACTTATTGGAGACATTGAACTATACTCTGGACCTGCCTGGCCTCGACCAAAATGGCGCTAGTATGGGAGCGACTTGCAACTCCTTATGACGTTCTAGTTACTTAGCCTTGACGTTATGGGGGATGTATGCGGTCTTTGTGCACATGGCGGGCGGGGAAGGGTACTGACTGGGAATACGGACAACCCTATTGATGTCGATTTTTCATTATTGATTATTGTATTAATAAAGCTTCAAAGTAATGTTACCCATGATACTCGCCCATGGTGTGCGTATGGACGATTTTATTGTAACTGATCCTGTTATACTTTCAATTAAAAAATCAACCTTCACTGATTCTGCAACCGTTTGTCACGTTTAGTTTTTTCAATTAAATGGCTCGCTTGTTACATACTCCTATACCCCTGGCTTTTGAAACACACCATCTTGTAGAATAAAGGGCTGCGTCAAGGGTGGTATTGCCCAGAATGTCTTGTTTTCTAGTGCTCGTAATGACGAAGCCAGAACTGCCGAAAGGGATTCTGCTCCTGCCTCTACTTATTGGAGACATTGAACTATACTCTGGACCTGCCTGGCCTCGACCAAAATGGCGCCAGTATGAGAGCGACTTGCAACTCCTTATGACGTTCTAGTTACTTAGCCTTGACGTTATGGGGGATGTATGCGGTCTTTGTGCACATGGCGGGCGGAGAAGGGTACTGACTGGGAATACGGACAACCCTATTGATGTCGATTTTTCATTATTGATTATTGTATTAATAAAGCTTCGAAATAATGTTACCCATGATACTCGCTCATGGTGTGCGTATGAACGATTTTATTGTAACTGATCCTGTTATACTTTCAATTATAAAATCAACCTTCACTGATCCTGCAACCGTTTGTCACGTTTAGTTTTTTCAATTAAATGGACCGCTTGTTACATACTCCTATACCCCTGGCTTTTGAAAGACACCATCTTGTAGAATAAAGGGCTGCGTCAAGAGTGGTATTGCCCAGAATGTCTTGTTTTTTAGTGCTCGTAATGACGAAGCCAGAACTGCCGAAAGGGATTCTTCTCCTGCCGCTACTTATTGGAGACATTGAACTATACTCTGGACCTGCCTGGCCTCGACCAAAATGGCGCCAGCATGGGAGCGACTTGCAACTCCTTATGACGTTCTAGTTACTTAGCCTTGACGTTATGGGGGATGTATGCGGTCTTTGTGCACATGGCGGGCGGAGAAGGGTACTGACTGGGAATACGGACAACCCTATTGATGTCGATTTTTCATTATTGATTATTGTATTAATAAAGCTTCGAAATAATGTTACCCATGATACTCGCTCATGGTGTGCGTATGAACGATTTTATTGTAACTGATCCTGTTATACTTTCAATTATAAAATCAACCTTCACTGATCCTGCAACCGTTTGTCACGTTTAGTTTTTTCAATTAAATGGACCGCTTGTTACATACTCCTATACCCCTGGCTTTTGAAAGACACCATCTTGTAGAATAAAGGGCTGCGTCAAGAGTGGTATTGCCCAGAATGTCTTGTTTTTTAGTGCTCGTAATGACGAAGCCAGAACTGCCGAAAGGGATTCTTCTCCTGCCGCTACTTATTGGAGACATTGAACTATACTCTGGACCTGCCTGGCCTCGACCAAAATGGCGCCAGCATGGGAGCGACTTGCAACTCCTTATGACGTTCTAGTTACTTAGCCTTGACGTTATGGGGGATGTATGCGGTCTTTGTGCACATGGCGGGCGGGGAAGGGTACTGACTGGGAATACGGACAACCCTATTGATGTCGATTTTTCATTATTGATTATTGTATTAATAAAGCTTCGAAGTAATGTTACCCATGATACTCGCCCATGGTGTGCGTATGGACGATTTTATTGTAACTGATCCTGTTATATTTCAATAAAAAAATCAACCTTCACTGATTCTGCAACCGTTTGTCACGTTTAGTTTTTTCAATTAAATGGCCCGCTTGTTACATACTCCTATACCCCTGGCTTTTGAAAGACACCATCTTGTAGATAAAGGGCTGCGTCAAGAGTGGTATTGCCCAGAATGTCTTGTTTTTTAGTGCTCGTAATGACGAAGCCAGAACTGCCGAAAGGGATTCTGCTCCTGCCGCTACTTATTGGAGACATTGAACTATACTCTGGACCTGCCTGGCCTCGACCAAAATGGCGCTAGTATGGGAGCGACTTGCAACTCCTTATGACGTTCTAGTTACTTAGCCTTGACGTTATGGGGGATGTATGCGGTCTTTGTGCACATGGCGGGCGGGGAAGGGTACTGACTGGGAATACGGACAACCCTATTGATGTCGATTTTTCATTATTGATTATTGTATTAATAAAGCTTCGAAGTAATGTTACCCATGATACTCGCCCATGGTGTGCGTATGGACGATTTTATTGTAACTGATCCTGTTATACTTTCAATTAAAAAATCAACCTTCACTGATTCTGCAACCGTTTGTCACGTTTAGTTTTTTCAATTAAATGGCTCGCTTGTTACATACTCCTATACCCCTGGCTTTTGAAAGACACCATCTTGTAGAATAAAGGGCTGCGTCAAGGGTGGTATTGCCCAGAATGTCTTGTTTTCTAGTGCTCGTAATGACGAAGCCAGAACTGCCGAAAGGGATTCTGCTCCTGCCTCTACTTATTGGAGACATTGAACTATACTCTGGACCTGCCTGGCCTCGACCAAAATGGCGCCAGTATGAGAGCGACTTGCAACTCCTTATGACGTTCTAGTTACTTAGCCTTGACGTTATGGGGGATGTATGCGGTCTTTGTGCACATGGCGGGCGGAGAAGGGTACTGACTGGGAATACGGACAACCCTATTGATGTCGATTTTTCATTATTGATTATTGTATTAATAAAGCTTCGAAATAATGTTACCCATGATACTCGCTCATGGTGTGCGTATGAACGATTTTATTGTAACTGATCCTGTTATACTTTCAATTATAAAATCAACCTTCACTGATCCTGCAACCGTTTGTCACGTTTAGTTTTTTCAATTAAATGGACCGCTTGTTACATACTCCTATACCCCTGGCTTTTGAAAGACACCATCTTGTAGAATAAAGTGCTGCGTCAAGGGTGGTATTACCCAGAATGTCTTGTTTTCTAGTGCTCGTAATGACGAAGCCAGAACTGCCGAAAGGGATTCTGGTCCTGCCGCTACTTATTGGAGACATTGAACTATACTCTGGACTTGCCTGGCCTCGACCAAAATGGCGCCAGCATGGGAGCGACTTGCAACTCCTTATGACGTTCTAGTTACTTAGCCTTGACGTTATGGGGGATGTATGCGGTCTTTGTGCACATGGCGGGCGGGGAAGGGTACTGACTGGGAATACGGACAACCCTATTGATGTCGATTTTTCATTATTGTTTATTGTATTAATAAAGCTAGAGATAAGTCAAGTACGTGGTAGATCAAAACATTTTCGTGTTTATGCACGCTGATGTGCTTTGAACGCTGCCCCCCCCCCTCATCATTTAGATTACCACCGCCCATTGCACAAAAGCGTACCGGGCGCTCCCCATGCAAAAAAAATGATTTTTTTTTTTTTGCCCCGCGGGGCCCTTTTAAAGCCTCCACATCAAACCTAGAGGGTGAGGGAGGATCTACTATGCCCCCTTATGGTCATTTCCCCCTTTGTTTTGGCCTCCTCTTGTCTCTCGATCCTACCGAGAGACAAGATGGCGGCCGCTCCGGACTGTTTAGAATGTTGACAGACACCGGAGAGCCAATCAGCTTCACTTCGCGAAGTTCCGTTACGCGTCAAGTACGCGAACTGGAGCGCTACCCGGAGCGCTGTTACAGATATATATATTTTTTTGAACGTTAATTTATCAAAATCCACTGGAGCACATATATTGAGACCTAGCAAAGGCACATCGGGCTAACAGTCCCTACAATTTTGCCAAGTTTCATGCAAATCCATTCAGCCGTTCGGGCTAAAAGTGAGGCCAACCGCCCTATGGAAATTAACATGGGAAAAATGTGTTTTGGGTCCCCCCTTTTTTCTCGGCCCCCCCTTGACGAACCCCCCCCAAATTTTCAGGGGCTGCTCAGAAACAAAATGTTCCATTTTCCTGAAAATTTCAGCCAATTCCGTCCACAAACGCCAAAGTTATTAGACATAGAATTTTTAAAAATCCCATAGAGAAAAAATCCTAACTATATATACCTACTGGCGACCGCCAGTAGGTAATATATATATATATATATATATATATATATATATATATATATATATATATATATATATATATATATATATATATATATATATATATATATATATATATATATATATATTCACTGAAAAAAACATAAGTTACACACATGTTATAGTTAGGAATTAGCATTTAAAAAACCTTAGAAATTCAACGAAAAAACATAGGTTTCACACATGTTATAGTTAGCTGGACATTACACTCATTCAAAACCATTGAAATTCCCCCTTTCTAGTAACTATAACTCGCATGCCCGCAATGCACTGCTGATGACGTCACATATAACATCACTCATGACATCATGTTATGTTAAAAAAATGTATACCGCGCTCGGTCACCAAACGGTTTCATGGCGCTCATAACAAATGCGGAGAACAGATACAGGAGTTACTGGTAGGCTGACTGCAAAAGGTGCGTTTTCAGCAACCTGCGAAAGCAATCATAGGTGGGGCAATGCCGCAAGGCAGACGGGAGGGAGTTCCAGGTTTTTGGGGCCAAAAAAGAGAAACAACAACCACCATGTTTTTACGTTTGAATTTAGGGATGACTAACAAGTTGTGGGGGGAGGAACGGAGATCTCTGGAGGGGTGAATGTTTTTTCTGAAATTTAAAGATATTTTCTATATGTGTATCGCAAGGTCGATGGAAGAATAAATGGATAAATAAATGTCTCAATGGATGTTTTTTTGTAAAAATGATTGCATAACTGACTTATTAAGTGTATCTTAGTGAATAGATGTATTAGCGAGTAATGTTTAAATATGTAAATATCTGTATCAGTGTCTCACTTTGTCTATAATTGGCTACATGGGTTCATGAGTAGCTACATGAGTGTCTATATGAGTTATTAGTTGGCTTTTTGAGTATCAGTATGAGTGTCTGTATGGTTTGTTGGGGAGTATTACTTAGCGCATAGATGCATGAATGAGTGACTCACTGTTTGTATGTGTTTTGAAGACAGCATATATGCAGGACTGTATGGGTGCTTGGGTGTGTGTATGGGTGTGTTAGTGAGAAATTGACTGTCTCAATAGTATCTTTATGAGAAGTGTGGCTCAATGGTTAGAGCGGCAGAGCCTGTTGCAGAGTTATGGCCCGGGATCAGGGTTCAATTCCCGCCTCGGCGGGTCTTGGGTTCAATTTTCTCGCACCTGTTAATTCTCGCCTCGGTGCCTATTCCAATCATGGGTCCCACTCTGCAACTCTGGGCAATAGTTTGCTTAATCTCCACAACGGCCCCAACAGCACTGGGATGCCTGGCTTCACCTTGGGGGTGCCCAGGAGTGGACATTTCACAGGGAAAAGCCAGGAAGGGTTCCACAGCGGTATGCGTACAGCGCCAGGAAACCCCGGTTGGGGTATAAGTGTGCTTTACAAGTACAAATGTATTTCATTTCATGAGTAACTACATATGTTTTAATCTACTATATATGAGTATTGATATATATAAGTGATTATATGCGAGAGTGAGAGATTGGAAGAGTTCCTGTATAAATAAATATGTGTTTCTATAAGTGATTGTTTAAGAGAGTAAGTATATGTACGTTTCTGTAAAAGTAAGTGTAGTGCTGTGTATATATCCTGTATATGCAAATAAATGGATGTTGTGATAGTTTATTTACATGTGTGAGTATGTGTGTGAGTAAGTCTATGGATGAGTGTCGGTGTGTAACAGTATGTATAAGTGTATGAGTACATCTGATGAGTGAGTACATGTATAAGTGACTATATAGAACTGTTGGTGAATGAGTGGATGTGTATGTAGATGGCGGAATTCCTGAATAGCTTGTTGGTAAGTGGTATTGGTATCTCCATTTAAAAAAAAAAAATACTTTCTATTTTTGAAGGTGTGTATCAAAGGTTATATTACGCTGAGAGGAGATCTGCCATTCTTTCACAAGGATGATATCATCAGTGATGTCATTTGAGATGTCATCAGTGATGTCATGAGTGATGTCACTGACCATGTCATGAGTGATGTTATATGTGACGTCATCAGCAGTGCATTGCGGACATGCGAGTTATAGGTAGCTGAACTAACTATAACGGGGGAATTTCAATGGTTTTGTATGAGTGTAATGTCAAGCTAACTATTACATGTGTGAAACCTATGTTTTTTTCAGTGAATTTCTAAGGTTTTTTAAATGCTAAATGCTAATTCCTAACCATAACGTGTGTGAAACAAATGCTTTTTACAGTGAATTTCTAAGGTTTTTTAAATGCTAATACCTAACTATAACGTATGTCAACCCTATGGTTTTTTCAGTGAATATATACATATAGCCTTTGCTATATGCACATAGCCATAGCCATAACAAATACATAGCCTTTGCTATGTCTCAAGATATATGCTCCAGTGGTTTTTACGAAAATTAACTTTGAAAAAATATAAATTGGGCTACATTGGGCTATATATAGGTTAGAGCCCAAATGTAGCCCAATGTAGCCCAATGTAGCCCAAAGATGGCCACCAGAGACAAAAAAAACAAATGTAGCCCAAATATCAGCCAGATGTAGCCCAACTATAGCCCAATGACAGAATGTCCCAGAGTGTTCTAAAGAACTAGAGCGCTAACAGTCTTACTTATGACAAAAGTATGGCACACCTGAAGTCATCTTGATTGGAATAAACACTTAAAACATTTAATTTGCAAAGGAACAAAATGAGGGGGTTCATTTTGCCATAGAAATTATGATTAGTGCTGAAGAAAGAAAAATTAGGGCACATTTTGAGTGACTTCTCAAATCCTCTTATATTTCATTAAACAAATTCTGATATGCAGTCTCCCAAGATGGCCACCAGAGACAAAAGAGCCCAAATGTAGCCCAAATATCAGCCAGATGTAGCCCAACTATAGCCCAATGACAGAATGTCCCAGAGTGTTCTAAAGAACAACTAGAACGCTAACAGTCTTACTTATGACAAAAGTATGGCACACCTGAAGTCATCTTGATTGGAATAAAGTGGTAACACTTAATACATTTAATTTGAAAAGGAACAAAATGAGGGGTTTCATTTTGCCATAGAAATGTTATATATATATATATATATATATTCACTGAAAAAACCATAGGTTATAGACCATATATAGTTAGGAATTAGCATTTACAAAACCTTGAAAATTCACTGAAAAAACCATAGGTTATAGACCATATATAGTTAGCTGGACATTTTATTGACAAAAAAGTTTTCAAGTGTTTCCTGAAGGAAGTTAGATCTGGATTGGACCTTAAGTGGAGGGGTAAAGTGTTCCACAGCCTGGCAACATTCAGGGTGAAAGAACGGCCTCCCAATCTGGTCCGTTTAACCTTGGGCACGACAGCAAGAAACGCGTTGGCGGAACGTAGCTGTCTGCTGGGGAGGTAGGGGGTGATTAAAGGACGATTGATTGCTGGACCAGTTTCCCAGAATGACTGATGGGCAATACAGAGGGACTTGAAACTAATCCTGTCCCTGACAGGGAGCCAGTGCAGTGTTATTAGTCCAGGTTTGGCGGAGAGCCTACGGGGAATTTGAAGTAGGGTGCGGGCCGCACAGTTTTGAATAACTTGCAGTTTCCGCAGTGTGAAGTCAGGAGCTCCAAGATAGAGTGCATTTCCAAAATCCAGCCTAGAATGGATCAATCCCTGTACGACAGTTTGTTTGGCCTTGAATGGTAGCAGGGGGAGAATCCTCCTTAACATTCTGAGAAGGCCAAAACAGGTGGCAGATAGCTTGACAGCCTGATAGTCTAACGTTAGGGACCTATCCAGCCAGATGCCCAGGCTCTTAATGGCATTCTTGGGGGCTGGAGGGGGACCCAGACAGGCTGGCCAAATCGAGCCCACCGAGGATGGGGCCAAGCGGCCCAGCAGCATGGCCTCTGTCTTGTCCCCATTAAGTTTGAGACAAGACAGGGTCATCCAGCTGTTTACTTCGCTTAGGCAGCCCGCCAGATCTACCGTGGCCGCAGAGCCCTCTGTCCGAATCAGAGAGACCACCAGCTGGGTACCGTCCGCATAGGTAACGATCTTAACACCATATGGACGGACGATCCCAGCCAGCGGCCTCATATAAACGTTAAACAACGTTGGGCTAAGCGAGGAGCCCTGTGGGACTCCACAGCCCAGAGGTCTGCTAGTGGAGGTGGTATTTCCCTCAAAGACCTGAACAGTTCTATCACTCAGGAATGACCTGAGCCACTTCAACCCTCCTCCCTGAATCCAGATGTCATAGAGACGCTGCAATAAGATTTCATGATTTACAGTGTCAAAACGGCACTCAGATCGAGGAGAATGACTGCCACCGATCCCCCCATGATCTAAGATACCTCTAGTTTCCTCCAGAACTGCCAGCAAGGCAGATTCCGTCCCATGTTTGGGGCGGAAACCCATTTGTGAAGGGTCAAGCAACTGATTATTTTCTAGAAAATTAGTCACAAGACTGTTGATGTATTTCTCCAATATCTTGCTGACACAAGGGAGCAGGGAAATGGGACAGTAATTACTGAAGTTATTAATGTCCATGTTGGGTTTCTTCACGAGTGCCCTCATCCTAGCCTCTTTCCATGCTGGTGGGACCGTGTTAGTGGAGATTGAGGCATTAAGTACCTCCAACATGACAGGAAGGATAGTGTGGCCAACGGCCTTTAAAGAGCTCGGAGGAGCAGGATCACAGGTGGAGCCTGATTTAACCTGCGCCATTAAAGTGGCCAGTAGGTCCGAGTGTAGCAAAGGGAACTCAGCCAGCACAGATGACAAGTTGCCTATTGTATCCTGCTTAGAATACGCCAAGATGTCTACTGAAGCGTTTGGAATGGTGGTTGAAAAGGATGAGTAGATGAGATCCACTTTGTTATAAAAAAAAGTCCGCTAGATCATTACAGCGAGCTTGTAAGTCTTCACTATTTACGGGGAGCTAGGGAAGTTTAGTGAGACTTTTTACAATCAGATAGATCTCCTTAGAGTTGAAGCTGGCTTCGGAAATCTTTTGTGTATAGTACAGGGCTTGTGCTTTCTTTATTTCCTTCTTGTAGTCCCTGATGGATTTTCTGTACAAGGTTTTATCTGGGTCAGTATAACCCAGGCGCCATTTCCTCTCTAACCTTTGGCACTTGCGTTTAATATCCCTGAACTCCTCAGAATACCAGGGGGCCGAGGTCCTAGATCTCTTTACCAAGGTTTTCTTAACTGGGAGTATGATATTCAGCGATTTGGTTATCCAGTTGTTGAATTCATCATTAGCTACTACGGGATCTACGTTAATAGATGGTGTTGTGGCTTGTAGCTCATCGGCCCACTTATCTAAAGTTCGGACCAGTTTCGTGCGTCCCGTAATCCTGGCATCAGAGCAGGGGGTTTATGAGTGTTCCAAAATCGAGGGACTAGCCAGTGGTCAGTCCACAGGAGCGCAGGGAACCTGCTTTGCATGTTTGCCCCATTTTTGATCAGTAATATAATAAGGTCCCAGAAGAAAAATATTGCTCTTTTATTTATGTTGCCAGATTCTAGTATGGCATGGAGCTGATAATTAAATATGATTTTCTGTTAATTTGTTAGCTTGGCAACACTGAGAGTGCGCTGGTAATAATTTAGGAATAGATAGCTCTAAAATTCTTTTGAAGTGTTTTCTTCATATATTTGTTTTTTGATATGTACAGTGAATTGGGAAAAATATCTGTTTTGTTGATTTTCTCATTATTCTCAACAACCTCAGCATAAAAAAAAGGCAGCTACATCAGTAATATGCTCGGAAGATGGAAACTGCATTTGTGCTTCCTTAAGTCTAGTATTTATTTTCCCAGTACTTTATAAGTAGGATGTCCTGGATTTGCCAGAACAGTCCCGATTTCTGCCCCATGTCACAGCAGATTTTAGTAAATTTAGCACATGCCCCAAATCGGGTCAACTGAAAATAAGGGAGTGAAGTTTTCACGCCATGCTTATCAGAAAGCAATTCAATTAACGCACATGGTACTGGATTTAAAAGTTGCATTTAATTTATTCCCTTGGGGGACATGCATCAAGCCTGGCCGATTTGCAGAATTGGCCCGTTTGCGAATGGAAAAAGGCCTTTTCCAATGCAGGTACCTTTTGTCATTTGCTATTTTGGTAATCAGATTTATCTAAATTGCGAATGCATTTAGGGAATCGCAACTTGCGATTCCGTAATGCCAAGGCGTTTATGCCTTTCCTAAATACGAACTGTGCAATTAGGAAACGCTAATTACTATCAACTTCAAGTTGATGGCAATTTGTGCATGCTTCGAAAAATGCACAAAAATGCATTGTTCGAAGCATGCCATGTAGCGCACTTTGCTTCATATGCGCACACTTACTTTTTTTGGGGGGGTGCTTCAGGGGGGCCTTAGGCCCCCGACACCCTTGGATTTCCATTTGCAATTTACGATTACCAATTTGGTAATTGCAGTTTGCAAATGCATTACCATTCATTCCTATGGGCCTGCAGGCCCATAGGAAATAAAGGAGTCACATTAGCTAATAGCGATTCGCAACTTCCGAATCGCTATTAGCCAATGTTAAGGAATCACACATTTGATTCCAATTCCTACATGCATAGGCATTTGCACATGACTAGCATTAGGAGGACCAGGACAAAGGAGACCAGGAATATCACTATGGAGCCCAGGAGGAGCAGGCCCAGGAAGTCTCACACCAAGGCAAAGAAAACCAGATGACCAGGGGAATCAGAACAAAGAGGACATGAAAATCCGAGATCAGAAAAGCACAAAAGGTAATGAAAATAATGTTCTGTCTAATCACTTTTGCCCACAATGCCATCCCAGTTTGGACCCAGCCATTTGCAACCCAAGACCGGTTTCACCATGTTTGGGGCTCTTCAGTCATCTTTAGCTTGACTCCAGTGCGCCATGAGAGAGGACCCATGACTGAGCATACATATAGCCACTTGGACCATTACAACAAACTCACAAAAGGTGATGAGAGGATGCTTGCAATATATCTAACCACTGGCAATTGTTCTGGATAGCTTTCCAACCCATTGTTCTTTTGCCCACCATGCCACCTGCAAATCAATCTTGACCCTGCTTCAATAGGAACAGCACAATAGGTACTTATTGCTTCCTTACCTTTTCTAGTTATACACCCCAGAGAAGGTGTACAACATTTTTCGGCAACTATCACTAGTGAAAGAGTAGGTGATCCTGCCTATAATGACTGAATCTGTAATGTTACCTTAAATGTGCAAGATTTTAAAACCCAAGGGCAAGTTTGCACTGGCATGATATGATGATGCTTTCCTGCCAGCAAGATTGCTTATGGTGTCTGGTTTGCCAAATGACCATGGCCTATATTCTGAGTTGCCTAATTTCTGCTGTGCCATGATAAAAAAAAGCTTACTGAGTATTGCAGTCAGCCTATTTTATTGATGTTGTCATTGCACCAGTGTGAGACTCATATTGTAGGTTTCCTGGAGTCTGCTGACCAGGACAAGGGATATAAAAACAGCATACCATTTCAGAGTTCAAAGTAATGTCCTTTAATCCTGACGCGTTTCAGAGCACTATGGCTCCTTCATCAGAGGAAAATGGTGTTCAACAGCTTAAACGGCTTGAAAGTATTTATGCACATGCACTCATTTCATGGCTCACAGGTGTGCGGTTCTCCCGGCATGCTGGTACTTGTAGTCACTGATAGCAAGTCACGTATTTTCAATAGGCACCGTTGACAAACACCATCTGTTCAAAACATAACACTCATACCCATGTGGGCCTCCGGGCCGGAATGCTGCTTCTAATCAAGTCCTGTCCACTGTACCCTATTGCAAACACAAAACTTTTCATGTCAAAGGCCCCGCTCCTGCTGTGTCATCTTCCCTGCGGAAGGGCATACGTGACATACATATGCATTGCCCGCATGTGTGGGGGGTGCCGGGCGTGTAAGCGTCCGTAGAATACTGCTATGATACGATTTAATTTTTAAATGTGGATGTCTAACACGTTTCCATATGTACACGTTCGTGGTCTTTGGACCGTGATTTACAAGTTGTGTGGATATCTAGGTGTGTACATACATGTGCGTGTCTATGTACAAATACCAGATTACTTCACGTCTCTACGTGTGCTAGTTCCCTGTGCAGTGTTCATGCACGGTGTCTGTTTTAACATACGGACGCAGTTTGTACCCGTGTGCATACCATCACACAGTTCTGTACAAAGCTCTTCTGCACCTAAACAGAAGTAGGGAGCGCTATCCAATGTGACAGCAGCGTACATGCGGGCAGGGCACACTGTGCATGGATAGGTTTGTGTCTGTCTGTCAGTGCGTCTACTTTGTGTGCCTGCACAGAGAGTGCTGCGCTGCTGCTGTGGGTCCCTGCGAAGGGCGCCTGCGGTTCATTTGTAGTTTTGTAAGTGCAGCGACAATTTCAGAGCGAGGAAGGCTAAAAAGCTGGCAAGTGTTGAATACCCCGTGCACACAACTCCTCAAAGTGTCTGCCTTCTCTGATGCGCAGTTTACCTCACCCGGGCACCCAGACATTAGAGGCCGAGTAGACACAGAGATCTCAGAGGTCTGGGCAGGCAGAGCGCAAGCAGATGAGCAGGGTGGCTGAAGCAGGCAGCATAGAGGGCAGATGAAGGAGCAGGCAGAGTGCTGAGCAGGCAGGGAGCCCACGCGGAAGAGTAGGGTTGATGGATCAGGCAGCAGGGAGGACAGAAGCCTGAACAGGCAGGGTCCAATTTCATGGTTTTGTTTATTTTTTATAAAAACACCCTGTATGAACGTTGTAACATCATACTTTGTCAATTAGCCAGGATATAGAGTCATGCAGGGATGTTTACAGTATGAGCTGGGGTTTCGTTTCCTGGTATATAGGAATTTCAGTGCAAATAGTTTTTGTCCTAAGAGGTAGGAGGTTTCTCAATTTATGATTAAGCCAGTGGTGAGCACATTTCAAGGGAGAATTTCTAAGCAAGAAAAACTGGTTGATGATATTAATGAATCTTATATTGCCTAGTGGACCCAAGAAGCATGGACTGCCATTACCAATGATGGATGGTGTGTCTGTCATTACCAATAATGGGTAGTCTGTTTACCATTACCAATGGTTGATAGCGTGTCTTCCATTGTCACTGTTTGATAGTGTGTCTGCCATTGCCAGCGGTTGGTAGTGTGTCTGCCATTATCGTTGGTTGATAGTGTGTCTGCCATTACCATTAGTTGACAGCGTGTCTGCCATTACCTTTGGTTGATAGAGTGTTTGCCATTACCGTTGGTTGACAGCGTGTCTGCCATTACCGTTGGGTGACAGCGTGTCTGCCATTACCTTTGGTTGATAGCGCGTCTGCCATTACCGTTGGTTGACAGCGTGTCTGCCATTACCGTTGGTTGACAGCGTGTCTGCCATTACCGTTGGTTGACAGAGTGTCTGCCATTACCGTTGGTTGACAGCGTGTCTGCCATTACCGTTGGTTGACAGCGTGTCTGCCATTACCGTAGGTTGACAGCGTGTCTGCCATTACCTTTGGTTGACAGAGTGTCTGCCATTACCGTTGGTTGACAGCGTGTCTGCCATTACCTTTGGTTGACAGAGTGTCTGCCATCACTGTTGGTTGACAGCGTGTCTGCCATTAACGTTGGTTGACAACGTGTCTGCCATTACCTTTGGTTGACAGCGTGTCTGCATTACCGTTGGTTGACAGCGTGTCTGCATTACCGTTGGTTGACAGCGTGTCTGCCATTACCGTTGGTTGACAGCGTGTCTGCCATTACCGTTGGTTGACAGTGTGTCTGCCATTATCTTTGGTTAACAGCGTGTCTGCCATTACCTTTGGTCGACAGCATGTCTGCCATTACCGTTGGTTGACAGCGTGTCTGTCATTACCTTTGGTTGACAGAGTGTCTGCCATTATCGTTGGTTGACAGCGTGTCTGCCATTACCGTTGGTTGACAATGTGTCTGCCACTACCTTTGGTTGACAGCATGTCTGCCATTACCTTTGGTTGACAGCGTGTCTGCCAGTACCTTTGGTTGATAGAGTGTCTGCCATTTCCGTTGGTTGACAGCGTGTCTGCCATTACCGTTGGTTGACAGCGTGTCTGCCATTACCGTTGGTTGACAGCGTGTCTGCCATTACCTTTGGTTGATAGCATGTCTGCCATTACCGTTGGTTGATAGCGTGTCTGCCATTTCCAACAGTGGGCAGTGTGCCTGCTATAAGCAATGATTTCCAGTGTGTCTGCTGACTGTGTGGTGGAAGTCTGTTTACCACAATAGCGTTGGTTAACAGCTTGTCTGCCATTACCTTTGGTTGACAGCATGCCTGCCATTACCGTTGGTTGACAGAGTGTCTGCCATTACCGTTGGTTGACAGTGTGTCTGCCATTACCGTTGGTTGACAGCGTGTCTGCCATTACCGTTGGTTGACAGCGTGTCTGCCATTACCGTTGGTTGACAGCATGTCTGCCACTACCTTTGGTTGACAGCGTGTCTGCCATTACCTTTGGTCGATAGCGTGTCTGCCATTACCTTTGGTTGACAGTGTGTCTGCCATTACCCTTGGTTGACAGAGTGTCTGCCATTACCGTTGGTTGACAGCGTGTTTGCCATTACCGTTGGTTGACAGCGTGTCTGCCATTACCGTTGGTTGACAGTGTGTCTGCCATTACCTTTGGTCGATAGCGTGTCTGCCATTACCATTGGTTGATAGCGTGTCTGCCATTTCCAACAGTGGGCAGTGTGCCTGCTATAAGCAATGATTTCTAGTGTGTCTGCTGACAGTGTGGTGGAAGTCTATTTACCACAGTAGCAGGGAGACCCCGATTCCTAGGGTTGGAGCTGGGCCTGAAGACGAAGTTGCTGTCTGGAAGATTTCCAGCGACTGTCATGTTTGAGATTTCCGCTGGAAGGGAAGGTGTTTGATGATGCTGTCATGGGAAGCTCATTTGGATAAAGTGTTTTTTTTTTGTGAAAATCTTTTTATTGATTTTTAGAAAACAACCATAAACGTGGTACACATGTTGTCATATACATACAGCTATTTCAATGTGTCATAAACATACATTTAGTGTTCGTCTTGCAAATCAATTATTTCCTGTTACATTGTTCAACATTGTTATATCAGAGCAAACCAGTCAGATAAATTACACACCCATTACAAAAGAAATGAAACAATAGAAACCCAGGGACTAGAACAGGTCATATTGAGGAAAGGGTAGGTGGGCAAGGGGGCACCTCCACCACAACCCAACAGGTCAACCACTAGTGAGGCAGCTAGCACCCAAACCCTCCCTCAGGTCTAGTCCAGCTGGTGTAACCAACTCCTGATAGTCCACATTGACATTTAATAGTTCCTGCTCTCGAACAGGCTTACTCCGCCCCGGAAGGACTGCTCGGAGAGTGGGACAATAGATAACATTGCAGTGGTACCCAAATATCGCGGGGGCCTTGATGTAGGTGGCAGAAGTTCCGCATAGATCGTCTGCTGTTCCTGACAATATATTAGATCATGAAGCCACAGCTTAAACTTGGGTGCTCTCCCTCTTCCCCAGTGGCATGCCACTCCCCTTTTAGCTTGAAGCAACGCCAAGGCCACAAATTTACAATGTTCCGCCCTTAGCCGCTCCACTTACCCCCAATAAAGCCATCAGTGGGGACATGTCAATCCGGGCATTAATCATAGTGGACAGAGCCTGAAAAATCTGCGCCGAATACTTATATATCTCCGGACAGCCTCATGCCAAGTGCAGGAAGTCAGCGCCTTCAACATGACACCTTTCACACGAGTCGGTATCCCTCAATTTGTATCTATACATTCTGGCTGGGCTGCCTATGAGGCAAAGAACATCTTTCAAAATGCTGTGCATCGCCCATAAAACTTTGCATAATACTGGTCCTTACATCCTGCGGAACAGAATCAAGCTCTATGCCCCAGTTCGGAACTTACGTTCACAAGCCACAGCTAAAGCAGTCACCACACGAATAAAATTATCCAGGATGGGTGGACGTGCCTTTTCGCACCTTGCCGCTAAGTGTTGGAATGACTTGCCTATCGTTACCTCACTTTCAGAAAAAAACTAAAAACTGCATTATTCCCTAAATAGAATGATAGTAGTCCCTGGAAATTTGCTTATGGTTTACTGTTCAATTTTAGCGCCGTGATATCCTTGTTGGATGAGTGTCGCGCTTTAGAAGTACATATAACAATAACAATAACAATAACAATAATACAGTCTTTGTAGGAATTTATAGTGGATAATCCTAAACCTACTGCTAGCTGAAATTCGCTCAGTCTGCAGCTAGCAGAATTCCCACTGTTTATCCGTCAGAGTTATACCCAGTTCGAGGTCCCACCTTTCCCTTGCCTTTGCAGGTTGCTCAATCTTCTGTGTGTGTACTGCTTTGTATAGTATTGACACCAGCCGTTTAGCCTTCTCGTT
Source organism: Lissotriton helveticus (assembly GCF_964261635.1). Taxonomy (NCBI): domain Eukaryota; kingdom Metazoa; phylum Chordata; class Amphibia; order Caudata; family Salamandridae; genus Lissotriton; species Lissotriton helveticus. The sequence continues at coordinate 1,314,037,471 of NC_136068.1, forward strand.
CCGAAGTGTCAGCTGTAGCGGTGTAAAAGTCGGTGGCTCTGAAGGGAAATCAGGAGTAATAGAGCGAATTCCCTGCCGCTGGCGAATGTATAGGAAGGTTTCTAGGGGTGTCTGTGTTATATTCTGGAACACGTGTGCCACTGTGCGGAATAACCCCTCTTGATACATGTCCCCCCAGTTGTGTATCCTGGTGCGATCTTTAAACTTGTGGAAAAGTGTCTCCTGAAGAAGAGGCATGGTGGGATGATATACCAGCGGTAACAATGGCGAGTAAAGCATAGGCGCATCCAACATCTTACTCACATGTGCCCAGGCCACCACCGTGCAACTCACTGTGGTCGGCGTCTTATCCCGCGTGGGGGTCGGAATGTACACCCCCGCCTCAATGGGGACGGGAAGAGTGAGCCAATGCTCCGCCGCCACCTGGGCCATATAACGTGGTTGATGCACCCAAAAATGGGCATAATGCGCATGTGCGCTGTAATAGTTTAATTCAAAATTAGGTACACCAAATCCACCCTGAGAATAGGGCCTCGTCAATACATCCCACCGTAATCTTGCGGTTTTACCCCCCCCCCACACTAATCGCGTCAGTTCTGACCGCAACTGTTTAAAAAAGAATGACCCCGGGTGAAAGGGTATATTAAGAAACATATACAATAGTTGAAATAATATAACCATCTTTACCAAAGACACACGCCCGCCATGGAGAGAGGAGGGTAATCCATTTTGATATATTATCCGCAATTCGAACCATAGCGGTCCCGTAATTAAGACGCATCAATTCATCTCTATCCCTCGTCATACGGATGCTTAAATATTTCAGTTCATCCTCGCACCATGCCATCGGATAGTCCAAGGGAAAGCGACTCATTGCATCAGTAAGGGGAAAGATACTGGACTTACCCCAGTTTATCTGGACCCCTGAAAGCAATCCAAACACTATAAATTTTCGAAGGAAAATATTTAAGTTCTGTTGGGGGTTTCGTATGTAGAGTGTAATGTCGTCCGCATAGAGGGAAACCAATATCTGCCTCATGTTGCATTGCAATGCTCTGTCACGGTGGTGCTGACGCAATTTAGCCACCAGTCGTTCCACCGCGATCGCGAACAACAGGGGAGACAGGGGGCAACCCTGCCTCGTACCTCTCGTTATTGAATAACCCTCAGAAGTTTTGCCATTAATCACTATTCTAGCTGTAGGTGAGCAATACAACAAACGTATCCAGGAAAGGAAAAGGGTGGGAATCCCATTCGGGACATCACACCAAATAAATAGTCCCACTCAATGGAGTCTAAAGCCTTTGTGGCATCCAGGAAAACTGCTGCCAAAGGTAACTCCGAAGAAACGTTATTCAATATTGTGAATAGGGTCCGCAAGTTATGGGATGTTGCATGCCCGGGCACAAATCCCGACTGGTCAGGCAGTATTAAATGTTCCATGAGTAGACTGAGACGATTAGCTATGAGCTTAGCTAATATTTTAACATCACAATTGAGCAGTGACAGGGGCCTATACGAATCACAGTGGTGCGGTGTTTTCCCTGGTTTTAATAGTGAGACGATGATCGCCTCTCTCATGGAAGGGGGAAGACGCCCTACCTCCAGTGCATCCTCATAGACCTCACACAGTATAGGTTTTATAAAACTCGACTGGGATACCATCCGACCCCGTGGGCTTACCCAACTGCTTATGCATGATGGCTTCCCTGACCTCGTCAAGCTCGAACGGGGCACACACAAATGTGCGCTGTGTATCGTTCAACCACCCCAGCGATATATATCGTCCAAATATGCATCTAGGTTCAATTTTCCCATCCTAGTGGTTGTATACAATGCCGTGTAGTGCTCAGTGAAGGCATTAAGTATGGTCACAGTGTACATATATACAATGCCGTCCAACCCTTCCAATTCTAGGATTACATTAGAGCCTCATGACCTCCGAATCGTCTCTGCCAGTGCCTTCGCAGGCCTCTCCCCCTCGCCATAGCGGCGGGCCCTCCAATACTTCCCTCAAAATCTCGCCTCTCTGCGAGCCTCATACATGTAGGCTGTGAGTTTCGATCTAAACTGAGATTGTGTTATGCCATCCGGCCTAGTAACTAATCTGCTCTCCAATGACTTAAGCTCGGTCTCAAGTGTACGTAACGTGTTCAAAATATCTTTAAGCATCCCAGCACCCTTTGCTATGCAAAAGCCTTGTAACGGCACTTTGAAAGCTTCCCAGATAATTTCTACGCTATCTACCGAATCCTTATTACGTATGAAAAAATCTTTGATCTCCACTCTGAGCTCCTCCTGAAACACAGTGTCTAGTAGTATGGTAGGTTGCAACCTCCAGCTGCTTCTGGGAGGACCATAATCTGTGGAGGACAATGTAAGCCATACCGGTGCATGATCCGAGTAAGTCCTGGCTAAGTGTTGCACTTGTAAAATCGCCGGACACAGCCCGACACTCAAGAAAATATAGTCCAGTCTCGGCCATGTCGCCGCCTGCGCAGTAAAGTGGGTACCCTCTAGGTCGTTAGGGTGCAAGTGTCTCCACGCATCTATCAGATTGTGGTCCGTGAGTGTGGAATGCAGCATGGCACAGGCTTTTGTGTAATGATGGGGAGCTGGTTGGGACCTATCAATATCCAGACTCCGCGCAATGTTAAAGTCACCTCCCCACACAATATGGTTGGACCCAATGTCCACAATCTATGCCCATAGTTCTGTAAAGTAGTGGGGGCCGTCCACATTAGGACCATAACAGCAGGCCAGGGTAACAGAATCAGACCCCAACCTCCCCCAAGTCAGGCAATATCTCCCCTGGGCAACCCACGTGGCTCCTGCTAGTGTGAACGGAGTGCCCCTCTTAACCAGAATCGCCACACCTCTCGCATAGGAAGAGAAAGAAGAAAAGATCCTGTGTGCCGCCCATTTACAAGCAATTGTGATGTTACGTCTTGGGTTGAAGTGTGTCTCCTGCAGCATTGCTACGTATACCTGGTGTCTGTCAAGATAGGATAGTATTTGGCGTCTCTTACGCGGGTCACGCAGCCCCCGTACGTTCCATGTAATTATGTTTAGTTTAGTGCTATCAATGAGGGTCATGAGCTAGGCCTTGTACATCTCTACAGTGCTCCATCGGATAGCATTGCCGCTGTTCCAGATCAACCACCTTTAGTCGCTCAACAACTGCGGCTCCAGTACAACAAGGACATTTCAAAGTAATATTAATCTTTGTGTACGACCATACAGTAAATCCCTTAGATGTGCTTATTGACAACCACATGTACCAAATAACCCCCTCGAACAAAACCCCCACAGACCTACGTCTAATCAACAAGAACTGCAAATTCCCTCCCCCCACACACTGAAGCAACCCAATGTTGCCAGAATCCCACGTCCACCCTCCCACCCTGCCTCCAAATTGGAACCCCACTTCCGTTACCCTCCCCTCATAGTTCAAAACTTGTACTTCCATGGGGTAATACCCATAGGGGGACCTTCTAAACAGCTACGCAGTCTCCTCGCTCCCCTTAAGTTCTCCTCCGACGGCGCTGCCGGCCCTATCATGAGGAGGGGGAGCATGCCTTGAACCACAAAAACATGTAAACAATTGAGCCATACTGGAAGGATCTCACCTCGCATCAGCTAGATTGTCCGACCCAGCCTACCAATCCGTAATAGTTCTCTTGGATGTGTGCAGATTACTTTGCTGGAGTCAGTCATTCCAGATCCTCATTTTCATTCATGTCACCATTCCGCTGCGAGGCCTCCAGTCACACTCCACCCCGGTTTGCTCGTTTCAATGTTCAGAGGAAGTCTTCGACTTGCTGGGGAGACGTGAAGAATCGCTGCTTCCCTTGGTGCGTCACTGTGAGTTTTGCTGGGTAGAGGAGTGCGTAATCAATTTGCTCCGATCGCAACTTCCGCTTGACTACCACAAGCACTGCGGCGCTCTTCTTGCACGATAGGTGTGAAGTCTGGATATATGGAAAAGGTGTTACCATCATATGTCAACTTCTGCTTGTTTCTCGCAGCTCTGAGGGCTACATCCCGGTCTCTATACTTAAGTAATCGTGCAATTATAGGTCGTGGGGGGCTTCCCGGCACCGGATGTGGACCGAGGGTTCTGTGTGCCCTTTCCACTATGAACTGCGAGGAAAAGGCGTCTTTGCCTATGGACTCCAGCAGTAGTTTTTCTATATAGTCCTCCATTCTACCAGTATTTGTCGATTCTGGTATGCCTATGACGCGTATGTTGTCGCGCCGACTGCGCGCTTCCAAGTCCTCGTTTTTTGTGGCTATGACGGGTAGCAGTTTATCTATTCTCGTAAGTTGCACTCTATGGGTTGCAGTGACGTCATCTGATTCTGATATGTGTCCTACCGCCTCCTTAATGCAGTCTTCGTGGCCATCTAGCTTATGTGCAATGGCATCCATCCTAGAGGACATCCGGTCCACCTTGTCCACCACTGTTGCAAATCCTTGCCGCATCTCTTGTAGTATATTGGCCATGTCCAAGGCCTGTGAATTGGCTCCCCCTCCAGCGCGCTCAGCCAAGTCCTGCTCCTGGTCGTCAGCAGTAGATTTGCTTCCCTTTTTGCAGCTTCGAAATTTAGTTTTGGTTGACGAGTGTCGGGCTTCCCCATATTTAAGCAGGAGTGCGACGCCTTCTGCGTATGTATCAGGAGTAATCAAGGCAACCACCAGTCTAGGGTGAAGTGTGAGGGCCAGCCCGAGTCACCACGTGGCCCTTTCGTCGTCAGCAGCTGATCCTGCCCCGTACTCTTGTCGCGTCAGCTTGCTCTGTCCAGTGCTTCTCAGCTGCTCTGACCTCACTGGGTCAGCTACTTGCCCAAGACTGTGTCCCGCTGAAGCATCACCTCATAATCGCCAGCTGCCTTCTCCACCAATGTATGGCGATTCACGGAGCTACTTGAGCCCCTTCCAAAGCCCTGTAGGGCACAACGGCAGCAGGTTGCTAAGTCCGTAAAACCGCAGCAGCGTGCGACATCCAGCACCCACAATATGGTGGGGGGAGTTCAAGTGGCGGCCCGGCAGTCACAGTCCCCGTCAAACCACCGCCCAATGCTCTGCCGCTCCAAGGGGGTTTATCGCGCCTCTCGCAGGTCGCTTTAGGTGCTCCGCACCGGCCAGTAAGGGTCTCACTCCTCTTGCACTCTCGTCTCAGCCGGCTATCCACGCACTGCCACTGCCCATCTCCCCTCTCGCCACGGGCATCACACAGACTGTTCCATACCGTAACCGAGGCGTGTAGGGGAAGAACACTGCTCAGTATCTTCGCGAAGCCTGTCTCCACACCTCAGAACGGCTCTCCTGCCAAAGGCGCTTTCCCCGCAGCCGCCGTGGGATGTCCGGCCTCCTCAGTATATTTATTATCCTGCCCCGGTGTTCACTAGATCTTCACAGTGGGGGGGGGACACGCGCCAATCCTCCACCGCTGCGCAATGTGGGCTCCCCACAAATTCAGCTACACAGTCCTCGCCACCTCCGTCAGTATGTCTGCATCCATCAATCACATCGCAACACCATTATGGCTCTCAGCGAAGTCTCTCGGGCAGTGGCCTCATGGAAACCTGCGCCGCCACCCCCAGCAGTACTATCTCCATAAATGCCTCCTTGGCATCATGTTGCACGGGCAGTCCGCCTCTGCGCCGTGACTCGGTCGTTAGCGATAACACTAACTCACTGTGTTGTTGCCGGACGCGCGGCCTGGTTGCCTCGTGGTAATCCCCGACCTTTCCCAGCCACTGCAGCCGAGTCACAGCTCCATGCAGGTCAGGCGGGCGGCGCGGCTCAGATTTCAGGAGCCCGCTGCTCTGGTTGTCCGCCGCCGATCCTTCCGCACTTCACTCCACTTGTAGCCGCAGGGTAGCGCCACCGATCTCTCAACAATTTAGCCCAATTAGCGCCCAATTGTTCAGGATAAGTGGAGGATATCAGTTCCAGGAAGCAGGAGCCTCACATCAGTGTGGCCATGCTGCTTGCGCGCTCTCTAGCGCCCCCCTCATTGGGGTAAAGTGTGGATTTTTTTGTTAGGGCTCATTTGACCTTTGCTAAGAAAATGTAAGTGATGTCCAAGATGGTTGTTGTGGCCTCAGGATGCATTAATGGTGTATTTTCTACTGAGGCCATTGTCAATGGTGATTAACATCTGAAGGATGAAAGGCTTAGATGGCCATGCTGGGATTCCAGGTCGATCTGCTGATTCCAGCTATCAGCAGTGAGGGCTTAACTTATTTCCCTTTTTTTAAAATCATTGTTATCTGTAGCCTCTGCTTTGACTTAAAGAGCACGCTTTAGTGCCCTGACTTCAGAATCCGTTAGAGTCTTTGAACTACCAGCCACCAAGAACCCTTTTTGTATGCGTGTAGTTGACTTAGAAACCTGTGAAGGTGGGCAAAAAATAGTCACTACGAAACACTATTGTCAGGAAAGCACGGCCAACAGGGTGGCTACTGATGTGGCGCTTTCTGTACTGGATGGATGCAGTTGCTGCTTGTTCCAGCAGTCTCTCTCATCTCACCTGGTGGTACCACACGTCCTCCTCATATTTTGAAAGCCCTTGTGTAGCAAACACACCATGGACCATCTGTTTCTATTGGACAGAAACCATTGAGTGGTGATGCGCTAGCACCTTTTTGGTTGGTACTATCACTTCGTCTGCTTTATCTTCCTTGCAGTTTTCACAGTCATTAGGCTGGTGGACAGCCGGAAAACTGTCACTTTTGAAAAGTTCAATATTATGGAAATGTTCATGTGTATGTTTGTTTAATTTCCAGCTGTTGTTTGGGATTGGTCTGTGTGGAATCCTTGTACACGCATTAGTCTGGTCCTCCTATGACTACTGCCTCCATAGTGTATGATCTTCAGCCTGTTTTTGGTTTCCGCGCCATTGTTCAATTAGGTAGACTAGTATTCTTGGAACATCCCATATTCACGAGAACATCAGAATACATCAGCTCTGCATGCAGCCATTGGACCTCGATGGAGCGAGTCGATGAGACGAGGTCCATGTGCCATCACGGGCTCAGCCTAGACTTGTCCAATTGAGATCCATGGTTCAGTGCGCAAACTGGGCTTTTGGCTTCTTCTCACATATTGACCCCACCAGTTGATCCAACTCACAGTAGGGGTGTGGTTCTGATGCACTGGATGATCGTCCTCCTCCAAGCCTCACAGACGCATTGCCTTTAATCCCACCTGTCTGCTCGCCATTTCACTACTGAAGCGTGAAGGAGAGCGCTGTCTAGATATGTGAATTTTACCTGTCTCCAGAAAAAAATTGATTTAGCAATTTTACCACTCTCTCCTTTTCTCATGAAGGCAGAATGTTCCAGGAGAGTTGCGGTCACTTCAGCAGGGTCTCTTATCTGGCAGTCGAGTGCTCGTAAAATTCCTTTGGCACATGATTGCAAAGTCCCTATCTCTATCTTCACGTCACTGGCTCAGATCTGGCAGGAGTCATCACTTTGCACGGGCCAATTTTCTTCTTCTTACTTTCATTTTTATGTTGAGCCTGCAGCAGCGCACATGCCCTGCACTGGCGAGACTTTTAGTAAGGGGCTTTGAAAAGCTCACCAGAGGCTCGTGCGTGTGTGGCCTATTGCTTGCCGTTACCCACACATGCGCCATATGTTTTGAATTATCGTGCCCAGACACAGGTGCGATAATTCAAAACATATGGTCTGGTGCTCGCTCTTGCGCGCGCGCCACTCACTCCATCATCATGGCTCATTAAGCGCATGGCTCGCTGGCACTCTTATAGCGCGCGCACATGGGCTGCGCGCCACTTCTCCTGCTAGTTTATAAGAATAAAGAGTGACCCGTTCAGTTTCTATGTGGTTGAACCGAAGTCTGTGCTCTTTACATGCTGTTTTAATTTAGCATCTCCTAACCTTCATGCTTCCGTCCTCCTCAATCATTTTCTGTCCACTCGCCATGTTGGGAGAGATGGCTCCATTTCATTTTTACCTCTGCCACTGCGACCTTCACATATGTTTTGGAATTGTTAATGAAGCAGCCTAAATATGCAAAGGGAACCCATGGTAATTAATTAATGTCTAAATAAAATAGTTTCCCTCGAATACAGCAGTCTTCAAGCACAACAAATCCATGTTCTATACTCGAACAATGGTGAAAGCTGCAGCGCTGGAAGACTTAATGGCCTGCATTTCTTGTACGATTTAAGTGCAGAACTTTTCGTTTACATTTTGAGGATGGTATGGTGAGTGACTAGAATGCCTTGCCAAAACACCTGCATAGACACTGCTCATAAATGGATAAACATATTCAAGCATCAGTCTCCTCAAGTGTCCCTTCTGTCGCTCTTCTCCATTGAGGAGCAGAACATGTGGTGCATTTGGACCAGTCAACGCATGTGCTGTGTTTACTTACTTATTGCCTTTTTTAGAAACTTCTGAATGTGGGTTGAATGGGAGTATTTTTCTGTTTTTTCACTTATTTGTCCTACAGACACCACCCCAGACTTTAGCTCAGAAATCTGAATAGCAAGTGTAGCATTTAGGATTTTCCTTTTTAAATATTCAGGTTTTTTTTATCATATATTAAGGATGCATGCAAGGGCAAAAAAAAAAAGAAATAGCTCACCTAGCACATGTCAAACATAACTTTTGTTACAAGTCCACTATTCACAGATTAAAAGGGTACGATGGGGAGTGGTACATGCATCATAAGAACAAGCCTTCCTCTGCCATTTCTGATGTGAGATTCATCACCTTCATACTCTTCAGGCGCCAGACTGGATAATCTCTCTCTCTCTCTTTCTCTCTCTCTCTAAATCTCTCTCTCTAAATCTCTCTAAATCACTCTCTCTTTAAATCTATTTTTCTCTCTCTCTCTAAATCTCTGTCTCTCTCTCTCTCTCTCTAAATCTCTCTCTAAATCAATCTCTAAATCTCTCTCTCTCTCTCTCTCTCTCTCTCTGAACCTCTGTAAAACTCTCTCTCTAAATCTATCTCTCTCTCTAAATCTCTCCCTAAATCTCTCTTGCTCTAAATCTCTATCTCTCTCTCTCTCTCTCTCTCTAAATCTCTAAATCTCTCTCTCTCTCTAAATCTCTTGTTCACTATAAACCTCTATCCCTAAATCTCTCTCTAAATCTCTCTCTCTCTATCTATCTCTCTCTCTCTATATATATATATATATCTCTCTCTAAAGCTCTCGCTCTCTAAATCGCTCTCTCTCTCCCCCCCCCCCTCAGCTCCCCCCTCTTCTCAATCTTTCCTCCCCCTGTCGGCATTTTCTCGCTTTTAAACTCATCCAGAATCTTACATTATTTTCCAACTAGCACTTTGAAACCCGCAAGTCCTCTCCCAATCTCTCTCTCTCTCTCTAAATCTCTCAATCTTTCTCAATCTCTCTCTCTAAATCTCTCTCTCTAAATCTCTCTCTAAATCTCTTGCTCTCTCTCTCTAAATTGCTCTCTAAATCTCTCTCTCTCTAAATCTCTCTAAATCTCTTGCTCTCTCTCTAAATATCTCACTCTCTAAATGTCTCACTCTCTAAATCTCTCTCTCTCTAAATCTCTCTCTCTCTCTAAATCTCTCTCCAGACTCTCCTTGGGCTACAGAAGTTTATGTTCAGTTTTGGCATAGAATGAATAGCCACATGTGTAATGAGTGTACAGTGGGGGTTTAGCTTCCCTTGGCATAGCCATTAGATCTCGCCTTTGGGACCTTATAAGTGTTTAGTTATCCAGCACAATATCCTTGGTGCAACAACATCAACTGTTGCATGGCTAAACACTTATAAGGTCCCAAAGACGAGACCTATTGGCTATGCCAATGCTTGTTTTCGCTCAGTTACAGCATTAATATGTGGGGAAAATGCATAAGGACAATTTTCTCCCTGCGTCTAGGCCTCCTCAAAATCATTGCATATCCGGACTCTGCTTCTGTCTGAGTTTTTTGATTCTTGATTAAAATGTTTACTGAGACTTGGAATTAGCCTGATTTGTAATTGAAAGTAAAAGTTTGCAGGTCGAGCACTTTGGTGATAGAGATGAATTTGGAAAGAAAGATTTCAACTTGAAACACTCCCCTCACTGTTTATTGCGCCATTTACTGCTACCTGGCTCACTGTCATCAGTACTTAGTCCAGTTGATGATGATACACATAACTATTACAAATGGGTGATGGATGTGTAATGAGTGCAAAGTGATATCTGATACCCTAGGGCAAGTTTGCATTGAATGATATGATGATGCTTTCCTGCCTGCAAGATTGCTTATGGTATCTGGTTTGCCAAATAGCTATGGGTTATATATAAGCTGAGTTGCTTATTTTCTGCTGTGACATGATAAAAAACACCTTACTGAGGATTGCAGTCAGCCTATTTTATTGATGTTGTCATCGCACCATTGTGAGACTCATATTGTAAGTTTCCTGGACTCTGCTGACCAGGACAAAAGATATATATATTTGCAGTTTATGTCCCAAACGTACAGGTAGCATACAAGACTGGACTACCCCCGTACAAGTTATCACCAGATCCACTGGAGGGGGGGGGGGTGTTTGCTGGGGGTTATATTGCTTATGGTTTGGAATAATGGCTACACCTCAAATGTCAGCCTATTACAACATGGAGGTCTACTGTATGTCCTTGGACTGAATGTCTATGTGGTGTGTGAGCCAGAGTCTCAGGTGCCACTTCTCAGCCACTTCTTACACTAATCATTGTCATAGACATCCTTCCTACTGTCTTCTGTGCTCCTCATCTATAAACTGTTATAATTCTGACAGCTCTCTTCTACCTCTGACAGATCATCCCAGTCTCTGACAGAACATCCCAGATCTATCCTCAATTCTAAGCACTTTCAGATCACGTCAAGCTCTAGTACTTTCCTCTCTTTCTACAGCTGCGCAGAGGTGAGCACCGCTATAGTAAGGAGATGAAAGAATGTGAGCACTGGCCGGACAGAATTCATCCTTGGAACTGAATAGCAAAACAGTGAAACCACTGAGACGTTTCCACATCACATTGTTGTGTGCAGAATCGAGCCTGTGCTTTTAATTTTCACATTTTTTGTTTTTGACACACCAAAACGTTTGGCAGGTGCTTTCCAGTGAGAAAATAGCACTTGAATTGAAATTCTGAAGCGTGTACACCTTCAGCTATCTCACTGTAGGAGGGACATTCCCAGTCCCAATTTTGAGAAGTTGAAATGACTATTTATAATACATATCTTTTTTTATGGTTGGCCCTATGTTAGTACTTTTCATAAAAAACACACATCATTGGAGTCTTCAAAACCCCTTCTTCTTCCGAGCCTGTCACACAAAAAAATCCCCCTTTTTAAACTCTGGCTGTTAGGATTTATAATGTTTAGAGCTGGGTTTCCAGCTATAAAAATGTTTTTTTTTTGTTGCAAAAGTGATAAATTAAAATACACTTTCTGAAGGTTAGAAGGATATATTAAAACTCTCCTAGACTTCTACTGACAGTATGGGAACCTGCAACATCACACACACTTTAAGACTTCTATTGATATTATGAGGACCAGGAAGACACACCCCTGATCTGATTGGTTGCTTTCTGTCCTTAGCAACTGCACTGTCTGTGTGTGTAGAGAGAGAATATTTTTGTGTGTATAGGAGGGTATTCATCACACACACTGTCTGAAAAATAGGAATTATGAAGCCCTCTCCAAAATTTCACTCAGACAGCTGAGAGAGCTCCCCTCAGTATGTAAGCACTGTAAACGTTATGAGGACCGGCTTTCCGGTCCTCATAGCGCACTGGTCCTCATAGCGTTGGTGTGCAAACATGTTCTGGTCCTCATAAATATAGATATACAAACACACACCCCACACACACACCTCACACACACACACACACACCCACCCACACCCACACACACATTCCTCACCCCCACACACACCCACACAACCCCCACACACACACACACCCACACACACACACCCCACACACACAACCACACATCCTACACACACACACCCCACACACATACCCCCCCACACACACAGCCCACACCCACCCCCCCACACACACACCACTCACACACACACTCACACACACACTCATTATTTTTTCTTTTCTTTTTTTGAGGGGGTGCGCGCCCCGGTACACGTATCGGTACACGTACCCTGGAGAAAAAAAGAAAGACAGAGTTTTTTTTAAATGTAGCATTTTTATATAAATTGGAGGTAGTTCTGAAAAGAACTGTTTTTTTATTCTTATTGCTGTTTTATATTTTTTTATTGTTTTTTTGTACCCGCGACTTTTTAATAAAAAGAAATATTTTTTTTTTTGCCTTGGGGGTCCTTGTGGGACCCCCTGAGCAGGCCTAGGGGGTCAGGGTGTTTCTACTCTGGCCCCTTTGCGAGTTTCACACCTTTGTTTCACTGCTTTCTTGTGCCTTGGTTCGAACAAGGCACAAGATGGCTGCCAGGGACACCCAGTATGCAAGGGGAATTAGTTCCCCCTCTTCAAACATGCATGGGGGCTGCGTTGCAGAGAGGTGTAAAAAAGGGTGTGGCCTCATTACACCTCTATGCAATGCAGCCATCTGGCGCATACTGGAGGCTCCTGGTGGGCTAGTTGGCCCCCAGGGACCCCCATTATGCAAGGGGAATTAGTTCCCCCTCTGCAAACGCGCCAGGCGGCTGCGTTGCAGAGAGGTGTAACAAGGGGCATAGCCTCATTACACCTCTGCAATGCGGCCCCCTGGCGCATACTGGAGGTTCCAGGTGGGCTAGTTGGCCCCAGGGGCCCCCAGTATGCAGGGGGAATGAGTTCCCCCTCTTCAAACATGCACGGGGGCTGCATTGCAGAGAGGTGTAAAAAGGGCCGTGGCTTAATTACACCTCTCTGCAATGCAGTCCCCTGGTGCATACTGGAGATTCCTGGTGGGCTTTCAGGTCTCATATAGTTAGGAATTAGCATTAAAAAAACTTTGAAATTCACTGAAAAAAACATAGGTTTCAGGCCTTATATAGTTAGGAATTAGCATTTAAAAAACCTTTGAAATTCACTGAAAAAACCATAGGTTTCAGGCCTTATATAGTTAGGAATTAGCAATTAAAAAACCTTTGAAATTCACTGAAAAAACCATAGGTTTCAGGCCCTATATAGTTAGGAATTAGCATTTAAAAAACCTTTGAAATTCACTGAAAAAACCATAGGTTTCAGGCCTTATATAGTTAGGAATTAGCATTTAAAAAAACCTTGCAAATTCACTGAAAAAAACATAGGTTTCAGGCCTTATATAGTTAGGAATTAGGCACAAGAAAGCAGAAAAACAAACGGGTAGAACACAAAAAGGGGGCAGGGTAGGAACACCCTGACCCCCTAGGGCTGCTCAGGTGGTCCCACTAGGATATTAATATATTTAAACGTTATCCGCTAATAGAATTAGCATTTAAAAAACCTTTGAAATTCACTGAAAAAACCATAGGTTTCAGGCCTTATATAGTTAGGAATTAGCATTTAAAAAACCTTTGAAATTCACTGAAAAAAACATAGGTTTCAGACTTTATATAGTTAGGAATTAGTATTTAAAAAAACCTTTCAAATTCACTGAAAAAACCATAGGTTTCAGGCCTTATATAGTTAGGAATTAGCATTTAAAAACAACCTTTGAAATTCACTGAAAAAACCATAGGTTTCAGGAGTTATATAGTTAGGAATTAGCTTTTACAAAACCTTTGAAATTCACTCAAAAAACTATAAGTTTTAGTGGTGTTATAGTTAGCTGGACATTTTACTCATACAAAACCATTGAAATTGCTCGTATATAGTTAGTTGTACTAAGTATATATCGCGCACCCGCAATCCACTGCTGATGATGTCACATAATACATCATTCATGACATGGTCAGTGACATCACTGATGACATCTCAAATGACATCACTGATGACATCACTGATGACATCATCCACGTGACAATCACATACACCTTTTCATACACTATTACAATTTTTCATCACTCTTTGTAAAATACAGATAGGCTTTCCTGTTTTCAGTTTCTATTTTTGGTAAATTCTGGTGGGGTTTTTTCAGTGTTTTCAATATCTTAAAAAACAGTTGTTATCAGTGGTTACACATTTTCGCGCCACTAAAAGCAACAGAAAAAGTGTTTTTCTGGTGTTTATGGAACGTTTTGCTTTTATTACTGCTTGCTTATTGCACTGAAAGAACATGGTATATAGACAGTGTACTTATAGTGTATATGAGGTCCAAATAGATTTTTGCAAATTAATCTTATTGTAGTATGCCATACAATACTTCTTCAGTGAGTCTTTGGGTCATGTGTGCTCGCCCTTTCCTTCCTATGTAAACTTCTGTGAAAAGGCCCTCTAAGCATTAATAAGCATTAATAGCCCCTTGGGCTGAGAACCATCAGCTAAGGGACACAGTTGGAATGACTCTTTCTTTGATGACACATAAAGCACAAAATGATAAATATTTGCGTTTTAGTTCCTGTGGATAAGAAAACAGTACACCAGAATAGACTAAAAAGTCAATAGCATCCCTCATTAACTCTGAAGATTGTAAAGATGCTTTCAGCATACCATCTAACAAGTGGCAAGGATCTCCTACAGGGAATCACTTCAGCTCGGGTATCAGTTTTGACAGGTCATCACACAACTTTTTTATATACTTAGCTGAATCACTGCAAATACAAACAACATCACTCCAATCTTTGTTGAACTTGGAAAGAACCTTTTTTGCTGAGCATTACAAGTGACAATGCGTTCCAGGTTTTCCAAAAGTCTGGTATCATGTTTTCACCACTATCTCAGATTCTTGGTGATATATATACTTATCACTATACCTTGCATTGAATGTTTAAAGCCTGAGGTGTCGGCAATTCACCTACTATCAATACTGACCCACTGGAAACTATGGTCTGATGTGTTAAGGGTTTTTTCCCATTCTCTGTGGGTAAATGTGATGACACATTAGGAAATATTTTTATGAAACCAGCCATTTTACCTATCAGTGAAAGAATCAAATGCAGCCAAAATATCAAATATGAGTTTGATATTTCCTGATTCTCTATAGTTTATAAAATGATTAAACTAGACCTAAAACATGAAACTAAACTCTGCATCTTTAGACCAAAGGCCACAAAACCGAAAAAAGTAAAAGGAAGAAGAAACAATATTTTAGTGGCATCCCTAAAGAACAAAACTCAAGCAGAATAATGTTAGCCAGTCTTTCTTACTGCTAGCTTGTATAACAAATTTACATTGTATTGACCCCTTCAGGAAGAAAAAAATGACACTTTCACTCTCTTTTTCCTTTCTTCGAATGGCATTTAGTTTGTGGTCGTCCAGGTGTTTTTTCAGTGTTTAAATGTTTTGACCGGTGAGGGCTATTTTTCTTTCAGTGGGGTTTTATCAGTTATTATAGGTTTAAACCTAAAACCCCACAGCCTAAATACAGAGTATCATATTTTAATCCATTGTCACAGCAATACAAGTATCTAAAAATCCACTCAGTGATTCATACATGTATACACACATCTAATCCCTTACCTATGGATTCACTCATACATGCTGTCAATGAACAATAGAACACTATCAAAAATACTTATACATCTATATCGACATTAAACAACAGCACGCATCCTATTCACATATGAAGTCATCCTACTCACTTATGCAAACAATGGATCATACTTACATATTTACTTAGCAAAACACTTATGCAAACACCACTTCTTCTATTCATTTAGATAGTAAGTCATACTTAGTGAATTATAAAATCATTATTACAAGTATACAGTTATCCATACAGTCACTCACACAATCATTGTGTCTTATGTATACTTATTTATATACAACAACTGACACGTACACTGCCTTTTATTTTTCTAGTTTGTTGGACCTGTACCTTTGAGAAATATATTTGCTCATCACCACACCCATAAAGAGATTCCCTCACCCAAACTGTTAGAACATGTAGTTTTAACTTCATATATCTACTGAATAAACTATTCACACATCTTTGGACAGTCACACACCTTCCACCGAACCACACACACTTTCACACTCCCATACAAATACTCAGTTAACTAATCAATAACTAATATAGACTTTCACATAGCTAGTAACCAACTGTAGAATCAGTTTACACAACAACTGACAAAGTGATATAGATATTCACAGTTTAGTCACTATCCACTATATTTAGTGAGACATTATAAATTGGTCAAGAAAACAGTCAATTACACTGCTACTAAATCCTCCATCCAAATATTTATTTATATATCCACTCATTCTTCAATGCAAATTGCTATATATATAATGCATATTTAAATAATGAAGCAAACCACATTCACTGGATGATGTCATCAGTGATGTCATCAGTGATGTCATTTGAGATGTCATCAGTGATGTCACTGACCATGTCATGAATGATGTAATATGTGACATCATCAGCAGTGGATTGCGGGTGCGCGATATATACTTAGTACAACTAACTATATAGGAGCAATTTCAATGGTTTTGTATGAGTAAAATGTCCAGCTAACTATAACACCACTAAAACTTATAGTTTTTTGAGTGAATTTCAAAGGTTCAAAGGTTTTGTAAAAGCTAATTCCTAACTATATAACTCCTGAAACCTATGTTTTTTTCAGTGAATTTCAAAGGTTGTTTTTAAATGCTAATTCCTAACTATATAAGGCCTGAAACCTATGGTTTTTTCAGTGAATTTCAAAGGTTTTTTTAAATACTAATTCCTAACTATATAAGGTCTGAAACCTATGTTCTTTTCAGTGAATTTCAAAGGTTTTTTAAATGCTAATTCCTAACTATATAAGGCCTGAAACCTATGGTTTTTTCAGTGAATATATATATATATATATATATATATATATATATATATATATATATATATATATATATATATATATTCACTGAAAAAAACATAGGTTTCACACCAGTTATAGTTAGGAATTAGCATTTAAAAAACCTATTAAATTCACTGAAAAAACCATAGGTTTTACACCAGTTATAGTTAGCTGGAAATTTTACTCCCATAAAACCATTGAAATTCCCACGTTATAGTTAGTTGGACTCACTATAACTTGCGCGTGCAATGCACTGCTGATGACGTCACATATTACATCACTCATGACATGGTCAGTGACATCACTCATGACATCACTGATGACACCATCCAGTGAATGTGTGTCTTTCTGAAAAATAAATATGTGTTATATATGTATATGTAAAAGTTGATGGAAGAATAAATGTTTAATAAATGTTTAAATAAGTGTTTATATGGATGTTTTTTAATTGATTGGTTAACTGGTTGATTAAGTGTATCTTAGTGAATACATATATTAGAGAGTAATGTTTAAATATTTAAATATATGTATTAGTGTTTCACTTTGTGTATAAGTGGCTGCATGGGTTGGTGAGTAGGTACATGTGTATGTATATAGGTTATTAGATGTTTTTCTTAGTAACAGTATGAGTGTTTGTATGGTTTGGTGGAGGTATTACTTAGCACATAGATGCATGAATGACTGACTCTCTCTTTGTATGTGTTTTGAAGACAGCATATGTGCAGGACTGTATGGGTGGATGACTGTGTATATGTGTGTGTTACTGAGTGAATGAGTGTCTCACTAGTTTCTTTATCAGTAACTACATATGTTTTAATCTAGTGTATGTGAATATTGATGTATATAAGTGAGTATATCTGAGAGTAAGAGATTGTAAGAGTTCCTATTTAAATTAGTATGTGTTTCTATAAGTGATTGTTTAAGAGAGTAAGTATGTGTAAGTTTCCTTAGAAGTAAAGTGGTAGTGTGTGTATAGCTGTATATGCAAATAAATGGATGTTGAATAGTTAATTTGCATGTGTGAGTATGTGTGTGAGTAACTTTTGGATGACTGTCGGTGTGTAACAGGATGTATAGGTGTATCACTACATATGATGAGTCAGTATATGTATGAGTGACTATATTGAACTGTTGGTGAAAGAGTGCATGTGTATATAGATGGTGGAATTATTGAATTGGTTGTTGTAAGTGATATGGCTAACTCCATTTTTTTGTAAATTTTAGTTTCTATTTTTAAATATTTGTTTCAAGGGTTACATTACAGTGAAAGGAGGTCTGTCACTCTGTCACAAGGATGGTGTCATCAGTGATGTCATGTCATGAGTGATGTCACTGACCATGTCATGAGTGATGTAATATGTGACGTCATCAGCAGTGCATTGCACGCGCAAGTTATAGTGAGTCCAACTAACTATAACGTGGGAATTTCAATGGTTTTATGCGAGCAAAATTTCCAGCTAACTATAACTGGTGTAAAACCTATGGTTTTTTCAGTGAATTTAATAGGTTTTTTAAATGCTAATTCCTAACTATAACTGGTGTGAAACCTATGGTTTTTTCAGTGAATTTCAATGGTTTTTTAATAGCAAATCTTTATAGGTATAAAAAATAATACATTTTAAAACGAATTTTACATTGTATAATTATGTCAACATTTTTATTTTATTTTTTATATTTAACTTGGGGCGCGCCCTGGGGCACGTACCGGGGAGCGTCTCGGGAGCGCTATTGCCGCGAACGAAAACAACATCGTGACCTATCGCGTACACGCGTGATGCGTCATATGACGCACAGCGTAATCGCAACCGAAAGCACGCGATCACCTGCGAAACGTCCTGACGCGCTTACGCTACGCACCCGCGGGCGTGCCCCGGATCGCGACTACGGGCGCGCCCCGGAGCGCGACTACGGGCGCGCCCCGGGGCGCGTAGCGTAAGCGCGTCAGGTCATGTGACTTGAAAATAACACTTTCTATTGGTGCAGAACAGGTTTGGTTTCTAAATGAGTAATGCCTGGGTCTTGTGACCAGCCTGGGTCTTGTGACCTGAAAATAACACTTTCTATTGGTGCAGAACAGTTTTGGTTTCCATATGAGTAAAGCCTTGGTCTTGTGACCTGAAAATAACACTTCTGATTGGTTCAGCACAGTTTTTTTTCCAAATGATAAAAAACCCCACCTTTCTTCCTCACTCTGACTTTGTCCTTTGACTGAGGAAGACCTGTTTCATATACAGAGACAATTCCTTTGTACTTTGAAATGGCTACTGTAGCAGCAACAGCTGGAGCATCTGCACCACCACCACCACCACCACAACCACCAAGAGGACCACCACAACAATACATTGCTGGTGGAGAAGAGGAGGAGGAGGAAGAGGAAGAGGAAGAGGAGGAGGGGAGCAGATGGCTGCCGGAAGAAATTACCCCATACGAGCCAAAAGAACACATTGTATGGGAGTTTTTTTCACTTCCAGAGGGCAAGAAAAAAGTTAATGCGGCTAAGGTAACATGTCGAATCTGTGGTGCAGAACTCTCAAGGGGCAATCCAGATAAAAAATATTCATTTGGTAATAATACCATGATTCGGCACATGACCCGGAAGCATCCTGCTAACTATTCTCGTGCAGAGATCAGGGAACTGGCCAGTCACCTCCCCCAGTGTTCAAGGACCAGATTCCAAAAGAAAGCAATCCACTCAATCGGGACCAGAAACATCAGAGGTGATGCCTTGTATCCAGGAACGATTTGGTACTTTTAGAATCACTTGTACTGAATGTGGCAAGCTCATCGCCTATGGTGAAAAGAGCGTAAAGCTGATCGTCCTTGCTGGTGAGAATCACATTTGCCTAAAAAAAAAGAAGTAATTTTTTCCGTTTTTTGTTTTTTGCTCCAGTTGAGCCATTTTCAATTCCCTTTCTCTTTGTTTCTTCCCCTAAAAAATACAAAAAAATTATAAAACTGTTTTGAAAAGCCAAAAAAAGTACAAAATGTTCAAAAAACATTAAAAAAAATATAAAACAACAAAAAGAATAAAAAAAACAGTTCTTTTTAGAACTACCTTTCATTTATAAAATGAAACCTATATTTTTAAAGGATCTCTGTCAATTTTTTGTGAAGCAGTTAGCATGAGGGAAGGACACAAAGAGAGTTATGTTAAGAGAAAAAGAGCTACAAGATGACCACAGAGGGATTGTTTATTACATAGTAAAAAATAGAGAAGGTGTAATTGGATGAAAGTGAGAAAAGTAAAATGACTAAAAGAGCGAAAGAAAGGAAGAGAGAGGAAGAACACTAAAGTAGAGATAGTGTGAGACTGTGATTGGCTGTTAAAAGAAAAAGAAAGGACAGTAAAAAATGGAGAATGAAGTGTAGTGGCGGAACCACGATAAATGAAGAACGATGAGGGAAAGTGAGAAAAGACCAGGTAGTATAAGTAAAGAGGGGTAAAAGAGGGAGAAAAATTTAATTAGGATAGCACATGGGGAGTGACAAAGAGAGAGGACAAAGAGAGTAAAGGAAACAGTACCTAAATGGGCTTGAGTAAAAAAGCAAAAATAGATAAGTAATGCAGTGTGTGTGACTTATAGGGAGTCAGTGGGTGTAGGTCGGGGTGTGGGTGTGGTTGTGTGGAGTGTTTCGGTGTGGGTGGAGGTGAGGGTGTGTGAGATATGTGTGAGAAGTGTATGAGTGTGGGGTGTATATGTGTTCGATGTATGTGTGTGTATGGAATGTGTGTGTGTGTTTGAGGAGTGTGTGTGGGAGGATTTTTTATGTGTATGAGGTGTGTGTGTGGTGTGTGTGGGGTGTATGTTACAGGTGTGTGTATGTGTTGGGAGGGGGATGAGGTGTATGTGTAGGAGTGAGGTAAAATAATTAAGAAAAAGAGAATGAGTGAAGAAGCAAAGGAAGGGAACAGAGGGTAAGTGAAGTAAAGAATAGGGATTGAAAGAAGTTGAATATCAGAGGGGAAATAGGGAAAGGGGAGTAAACATGTACAATAGGAATAAGTGAGGAAAGCAGAGTAAAGACACAGGAGTGAGGTAGAGAAAATGTTAGTGACCTTAAAGCAAAGGGTGATGACAAACTACATTTTTTTTGTCATACTTACCATATAATAAATGTAACTTTAATTAATTTTTTTACTACACTTTGTATCTGTGAAAGAGAGAAGAAAAAATAAGTTATAATTAGTAAAATATGTATTTTAAATTAAAAGATACAAATGAAGAGGTTAAAAATCATAACGCTCTATTTAGAAATAAAGTTAGAGTGAAGGACACAGAAAGGGAAATAAACTAAGGTAGAAGGACAAAAAGAGAGAAAAAGAAATAGAAGGAGAGCAGATTACAAAGAGTAAGGCATATAGATTCACTGACAAAAAGAGAGAGAAGAACAGAGAAATGAACTGAAGGTAAGAAAGATACTAAAACAATGTGAGTTAGCAAAACTAAATCAGGAAACAGAAGTAAGTAGAAAGATAATGACTGAGACAGAAAACAGTCTAATTAAGGATGCATTTAGAAGAATGAGGATTAGAAGATAACTGAGAGTAAGTGAAGAACAGTCATAGAGTGAAAGGATGAAGGGAGACAGGATAATATACAACGATTGAGGGAAATGGACTGAGGAAGTTATAAGGTAGACACACTAAGAGAAAAACTGAGTGAGGTGGAGTACAATGAATGAGAAAAGGAAATGAGTAAGTGAGCAAAAAGAAGGAAAGAGAGGAGAAGACGACTAAACCAGTGGTACTGAGAGAAAATAATTTGGTGATGAAAGTAAAGAGAAGGACATTGAAAGAAAGGAAATGAGGGATAGTAATGGAACCAGAGTAAAAGAAATGGGATGAAGAACGATGAGAGAGGAGCAGTGAAGTTGTTGTAAAAGAAGTGATTGAAGGTAGATAAACACAAGTGAACATAACACAAGTAGAGTGAGGTACTGAGGACATAGAAGTAGTGAACGAAAAATAGAGAGAAGAGGTCAAAAGTAAGGAACAAACAAAGATAAGCGAGGGAGAGTGGATGATTTATAGTGATAGAGTGCAATAATACTGCTGAGTGAGTAAACAGGAATTACTAAAAGAGCAAAGGAGGAAAATACGGAAAAGAGAAGTAAAGCAGAGAGACTGAAAGCTAAAAAGTAATGCAAGGGAGAGACGGGATGCATACAGTTGAAATGAGAATGAGGGGTTGTCAAAGAAGTGGAGTAAGGGAACGGGGGTTACAGAGAGTGAGAGAAAGACATTATACGTGAGTAAAAAGAGCTGAAAGAGGATGGAAAAAGGAAAGTAAGTGTCAGAGAATGGGAATACAATTTAATTTACACAATCCAAAGTATAAAATAACTTGTACAACATGTTACATAGTTTATTTTTGCTGTTCTCAGAATATGTTGAATTTCACTTAAAAAAGTGAGTTCAAATTACTCATCATATGACAGCGGGAAAAAAAACACAATCTAAAAGATTGTGTTTTTAAAAAAAACGTAAATACTGACAAATGACAAATGTACGCTAAACTTAGATTGACTTACTTTTCCTTGAGGCCAAATACTGTATCATGGTGGTCCTTTTCTCGTTGGAAAGTACTTTGCTGTTCACTTAAAAATCCATTTCATCGACTTTCTATAAGAAAAGCTCCAAGAACATCTGAAATATTTTCAATATTTTCATATACTTCTTTTTTTCAGTCATGACTCTTTACTCATTCCTGCACCTTTCCATTTGGCCAAATAGTGTCAGATGTATGAGTATATGTTCAAATTAATTCTAAGGCACTCTGAAACGACCTTTTTCCAGACGTTCTGAAAGAAAGGCTCTACAACATTTTCACAATATTTAAGTATTTGTAAAACCATCTCTGACTCACTCATGTTCATCATTTTGTATAATACTAATATCACTTACTATGAGATCCACTTACAGTACCTATATGACAAGTCAATTTTTTATATTGCCTGGATCACTTTTACTCAGAATATATTTTTAAACAGCAAAATAACCTTTATTAACTGCTCCCATCTTCATTGGCCAATTACTTTTACCTACATTTTGGCTGTAAAAACACTAGGTATGAATTTATAAAGCCAAAAGGCAAACGTTGTTTGAAAGTCAAGTGAGTGTCGTTACATTGGGTCCAACCTTTAGAAGTTTTTAAATAGCATGTGTAATGCCCTGATGTTGTAGAAGGACCATCATGAAAAATAATAGCTACAGTTGCAAAGGTTCTTCCTGATATCGACAACTGAGAAGCCACGAAATTTTTAATAGAAGTTGTCAATTTAGATCCATCAGGTCTACATCGTTGGAACATTAAAATGACATAGTGACCATAATTTTGTAGAAATAATGTGGACAGCATTGTAGACTAACATTGGGTACACACCATATTGTGACCCGCTGCTTTAACTAGATTATTAAAAGGCACTGATTTGCAGTCTGGTAAAGTCAAATATATAAATCTTTCAGAGTCTATTCTAGTAGTACTTGATGAAGCACAGTTATCACAGTCATGTTGCCATTGATAAGAAAGGTTAAAAAGATTTTTTATATCTACTCCTTCATCTTCCAATACATCAAACATATACATTAAAAATTCCTGACAATGCTGCTGAATTATCTGTGAAAATTGATTTTGACCTGAACATATGTCTACAAGATTTCTAATTTCTGAAACACTTTCTATTTTTCCTCTATCACTACTACATTTCTCTAACACAGAATTCAATAAACAGCACAATGTTTGTTCCCGATTTTCGACAATCTGTTTTTGTAAATTTTGAAGAAAAAAACCAACATTAACTACTACATTAGCATAGCAGTTGACACCAGAACTGTTTTCAAACTGAAATCCAACAACATCCTCAACAGAATCCTTTTTCCTTCTGCTTACAATTACAGTTTCATCTATTTTTTGTCTTTTTGCTACTACCTCACTGCAATTACTCTCATTTCTTCTTTTTCGGCCTACCACACGTTTTTCAATCAGAGGATATTGAGGCAAATGTGGAGCATACTCTCTTCTTAACCTATTGTATTCTTTAACACAATCTAGATCAGCACAAATCTTTGTTTCATCACACTCAATCAAGTACAATCCTGATAAAGTTCTGACTCGTGATAATGCCACATATGCCATACCCTCTTTAAACACAGAACTTCCAATGTTCACCAAAGCACTATCTACACTTAAACCTTGAGATTTATAAAATTGTCACTGCATATGCCAAACAAATAGGAAACTGTTTTCGGCAAACATATAAGTCTTTCACAAGCAAAAATCTAGCTGAACAACGACAAATGTGTTCTATTTCATCAATGCCATCAAATTTAATTTTTAAAATTTCAATTCCATCTCTATTTTTGTAATTCACAAAACCAACAACATGACCCATTGCTCCATTTACCAGACCTCTTTCAACATTTAAATTCCTTCTCAAAATGACACGACAATTCAAACACACATTCAGAGTCTTTTCAAAACCAGCAGTTTTAGATATACTCTTCTCTAATGAATCCAATTTTGAATTCAAATTTTCAGACAAAACAATTGTTGCTCCCATATGCTCTATTTTATCTGTAGCTTCCAGTTTCACTATCTCTTCAATTTCTAAATTCAACATTTTGTTGTTGAACATGGAACATTCTTTCAGAGTTGGCATCAAACATATGGCAGATTTCCTCTCGTTAATTTTCTTAAAAATATTCTCTGGAAGAATGTTTTCATTTGGGTACAAATTTGAAATTAACCGTCCATGTAAAGCTTCTTTCCCTTGCTGACTTATTTTTCCTACTCTTACGTCTTGTAAAATATTTTTATAATCTTCATCCTTTGCCTGCCGCATATTTTGAAGCAGTTCTGCATATTTGAAGTTTAACCATATATTAACGTTTCCAATGCTTCCTAGGCACTTCCTGGTATCTTCATGCATGAGCATTTTGAACACAGGTTGTCCTTTCACTGGAGTCAACTGCAGAAGATCTCCAAAAACAATAATATGTTTTCCTCCAAATAAAACATCATAGTCTGTTCTAAGAATTTCTTGCATTCTCAAATGCACAAAAGCAAGCATTATATTTGACACCATGCTTACTTCATCAATGATAAGAAGTTTCATTTTCTTCAGGACTCTCGAAACTTCGGAACACACATCTCCAGATAGCTTGTGATATTGCAATTTGTTATCATGCTCCACTGGCAGCATCAGTAAACGATGTAAAGTAATCCCTTTAATATTATATGCTGCCAGCCCAGTTGGAGCGGTAACAACACAAGACAGCGGTGATTCAGTCCTTTTCTGCAGATAAGATGCAATTGCTTTAATCAGAAAACTTTTTCCAGTTCCCGCTTCTCCACTCACGTACAGTCGGACAGGCTTAAATGATGTACATGAGCACTCTTTCTTCTCATGACTCAATCCATGTTCAACCTGTTCTGTGACTTCGTCATATATCAGTTTCTGCTCAAGGTTTAATTGTTTCACCAAATCTTCTAAATTAATTACATCCTCTTGAGTTTGCTCCATAGCTCTTTCCACCTCATCCATGGCAGTGGCAGCTTCATTTTGGATAATTGGTCCTCCTAGTGGATCCTGACTCAATGAAGCAGAACTCTGACTGCCTTGAGAACTGTCTCTCGCAATCTCTGCAGCAATTTTTGCTTCTTGCTCTATTTCTTCATTCAACATTTGCAGATAATTTGGAAAAACAGGACATTCTATGGTATCCTTCGTAGCATTAAAAGAGTCTTCATAACAGAGAAAATCTCCAAGTAGTTCCTCTTCTTCTCGCCATGGTTTAAAGAGTTGCAAAAGAGCCAAATAATAAAATTCTCTTTTATCTGGATTTTCACAACTCAATTTTCGATGATTAATCAAATGACCTTTTTTCTGTTTCACTAGACATCCTTCACATCCAATGACTCCATATATTCCATTATTGATATCTTCTCTGATGTTCCTCTTATAAATATATCTTTGCAGAACTTCATAGAGACAAGCATTCTCAAGGTGAGGACTTCTATTTGGATAGTATGTATCCAACATGTTTGTCTTCAAAATATCTGTACTTTCTGGTTCTTTCTCCGCCAAATACTCTATCTCTTGTACAGATTTCAAAACTCGATTTCATGTTGCAGCAAGACCTAGACTCACCCAAATGATGGTTCTAGATTTCGCATAGAGGCTTGCTGACGACAATCGATCAGAACATTCATATGCTCCAATTTCTCGATGCGATATCCATGTTAGCATTCCACATGGACAAAATCACTGGGTTGTAGTCGTTGATGTACTTGGACTCTTCGTTTCTTTTTAAATTGTATGTATTTTCTGGTGATTTCCTCGTCACAGTATGTCGCAGAGAAGACATCAAATTATTTACTCTTCCTTTAGAAATCACTTGTCGTGGAAAGCCGAAACGACATTTTGTGTAGAACTTGTCCTTGTTTCTGAATTTTCGACGACAGTACTTTCCACAACGATGGGATTGAAAGCGTAAAACTTGTTGCCTTAAACTGTTTTCTTCGGTAGTTTTCGGAACAGCACATGTTGAATACTCTTCAATGAAGCTCATCACTGTCTCATCCGAATCTGTTCCAAATTTCGGTGCATCTTTAATCCATAACAACATATGTATGTGAGGAGCACCTCTCGCTTGATACTCCTTTCTCCAAAAGAAATCCAAAAGCTCTCCAAGGGGAGGATTTTTTTTGTTGGTAATAAAAGACATCATAGCTTCAAATCTATGATTGAAATATCTGTAAGCTGTTGAGGGTGGTTGCTGGACCTGCGCTTTCCCTACTGAACTGCTGTTGGGCTGTGCTCCCTGCCGCTGCTCCTCGCCGCACCCGCTCCGCGGGTGCCGCTTCGCGGCTTGCTGAAAGGAGTGGTGAAGGCTGCGTGCTGTGTGTGGGAGGCGCCAGGAAGGACAAACTCGCCGGCGCTAAGCAGGGACTCAGAAGACCAGGAGTCCCTGCTTCCCCAGGCCTGGGAGCGGACGCGCCCACCTTCAGACACGCCCCGCCTGACCAGGTGTAAAAGGCGTGTGAGTGCTCTACTCGTTGGGACCCACCTGTAAGCTGTTGAGGGTGGTTGCTGGACCTGCGCTTTCCCTACTGAACTGCTGTTGGGCTGTGCTCCCTGCCGCTGCTCCTCGCCGCACCCGCTCCGCGGGTGCCGCTTCGCGGCTTGCTGAAAGGAGTGGTGAAGGCTGCGTGCTGTGTCTGGGAGGCGCCAGGAAGGACAAACTCGCCGGCGCTAAGCAGGGACTCAGAAGACCAGGAGTCCCTGCTTCCCCAGGCCTGGGAGCGGACGCGCCCACCTTCAGACACGCCCCGCCTGACCAGGTGTAAAAGGCGTGTGAGTGCTCTACTCGTTGGGACCCACCTGTAAGCTGTTGAGGGTGGTTGCTGGACCTGCGCTTTCCCTACTGAACTGCTGTTGGGCTGTGCTCCCTGCCGCTGCTCCTCGCCGCACCCGCTCCACGGGTGCCGCTTCGCGGCTTGCTGAAAGGAGTGGTGAAGGCTGCGTGCTGTGTCTGGGAGGCGCCAGGAAGGACAAACTCGCCGGCGCTAAGCAGGGACTCAGAAGACCAGGAGTCCCGGCTTCCCCAGGCCTGGGAGCGGACGCGCCCACCTTCAGACACGCCCTCGCCTGCAACGCCCACTACTTAGCTAACAGCCTGACGTTCAGCGGGACGCGAGCGGGACGCCGAGCGAAGCCCGGGCAAAGGGCGGGCCGTCTGTGGCCGTCCGGGGCAGGAGGAGGCAGGGCTGGGCCACCCCTCGAACATTTATTGCAACAGGCCCTAGTCTGTGGTGCTCCGCTGTGGGCCCAGAATCCAGCATGTCAACTCGTTCCGGTAAGGCCTTGAGGGGTGGCGGTGAAAGTGCCCCTGGGGGCACTATGTTCGGCTCTATGGACAAATTCCTCACTAGGGTGGCGGCTGTCATTGACAACGAGCTCGCCATATCAGAACGGCGCCTTTCTTTTGACTTCCCCCCTTCCAAAAGTCCATCTCCAGCAATAGTGATGTCCTCACCAAACTCCATTTCCCCTGCACTCTTGCCTGGGGACCTACCTGGGGATTCTTACATTGCACCACTAGAGGTTGGTATAGATGGGGCAGAAAGCTCGCCGACTGGTAATCATTTCGCCAGCCCTTGTGCTGTGCTTGTAGAGTCCCGCCCCGTCCCTCCCATAGCCTGTTCTCCTGGCACTCAGTCCCAATACTGTTCTGATGCTCCTACACTCGACCCACAACCTCCGCCTAAGATTCGATCTACCCAGGGGCTTATGAAAAGGAAAGGGAAAAGGGCGACAAACACTCGAAAGGGCTGTCCATCCACGCTTATTAAGCATGCCAGGCATCCGCCCCAGAGGGGCCCCACACCCCCGGGTGCTGGTGGATCTGTACTTACAGGGATTTCTATTACCTCTCCAATTGTAGCTGACACAGTGCTACCTTCCCTGGTGGTCCCAACAGCGCCTGATCTAGCCAATGAGGGTCCCTCTCTGGAGTCGATCGAGAAGCTGGTCAGGTCTCTTTTGGTACCACTTACTGACCAAGTCAAGAGGTTGGGGGATAGGCTTGATTGTTTTGAACAGGCCACCAGGGATAACTTCTTTTCCCTGAAAACCCTGTTCAAACTTCAGCCAAAGCTCAGCGAGGATAGTACAGACAGGATAGATAGGAACACTGGGAAAGAGGTTTTAGTGAGACACCCTTCAGGAGAACAGTTGACGCAGCCGCCCAAGCGTCCAGTTTCTGGGAATACTACTTTGGTTGTTCCCCAGGATGGCCCTAGGCAGACAATGTCAAATGTCTCCACTCATGCTGCCCAAGTGCATGCTATCCCTCCCCCAGTAGTAACAACCTCTGTGCCTAATCAAGGCCAAAGGAAACATCAGAAGGGAGGGACGGGTCCAACTTCGCAACCTGGGGCCGCTTCACACGCCATAACTGGCGGCACAGCATCAACTCCTAGGGCTATACCCACCCCTGTCCCGCCCATAAACCCTCCTCCTTCAGCTTTTCCTCAGAAAACCACACGAAAGTGTCCCCCAGTTAACCTCCCCCCTGAGTGCCACCCGTTTGTTGTCGTTCTCACCAAAGTCCCCCCTATTAGGAGTACTCAGCAGGAAAACCACCAGGCACTTAAGAATAAGGTCATCCACTGGCTGAAAGCCAACAGGCCCCTGCCGCCGGGAGTGGATGGCATAATTCTTGGCGTACGCAGGGTGGGATGGATTGGAAACGGGAAAAAATCTCTTGAAGGGGACTGCGTGGTGGTAAATTTCCAAGACGCCAGGGTCGCCCATCTAATATGCTCCCAAGGACGATCCATGGCTGGAACGGGTATCGACGTAGTCGACTTAACATTCTTCTACCCACGGTCCATTACGACCATTTCCACCTTCCACCTTGGACAACCCACCTACATTAGCAGTCCTGGGGGCCAATTTCCTGTGGAGAATACCGTCCACGGCCACTCTTCCCCGGGAGTTTTCTCACAGCTGCTATTCCCAGCTCCAGTGATACCGAACTGGGGTCCCTGGGGTTGCTGACTCTGTGATGTTCCCGGGGAGGTCCTTGTGGCTTCGAGTCCTGCTGTTGAGCCCACACCTTGCCTTAAAACCTATAGCTCCTCGATTACATCGCAAACTCAGGCTACTGCCGAGCTTGCAAAAGAGCAAGGGGAGACCGGGGCATCTCTTGACCTTCTGGCTAGCCTCCCTGGTGTGGGTGTCGTGGACATAACGCTCCCTGTCGAGGACTGTTGCATTGCGGCTGTGACGGACCCCCCGATTAGGGTTTTCAGCTGGAATGTGGCAGGCCTCGAGAGGAAGCTAGCGCTGCCGGACTGGAACGCGCTAGTGGAGCAATACTCCATATGCCTGTTCCAGGAAACCTGGAGTCGGGTGCCCCTGCATAAGGCAGGTTATTCCACCCACTTCTTGCCGGCAGTACATAGTGCAACTGGTAGGGGCCGCTCTTCGGGTGGCCTATTAATCTGGGTGGCCTCAGAACTCAACTGCAGGGTGGTGGAGCGGGACACCAATTGCCCGGATCTCCTTAATATATTGCTGAGAAATTCCCAGGGCCGAGTCATCTTAAACATTTTTAACATCTACGCCCGAGGCACAAAGGGGGGTAGAGAATCCCCAGTAATAGCCTGTCTGGAAGCCCAGCTCCGCTCGTCTCCTCATAGGTCTTGTACCTTGCTGGCGGGCGACTTGAATTGCACCTTTGAGCCCCTGGACCTTGAAATCCTAACAGACCAAGAGGAATATGACAGTAGGTGGGGGATTCCGCCCCTCGATCTTAGTCCTATCAAAAAGTGGACAGAAGTGGCCCTCCAGATCAACTCATTAGCTATGGAGTTTGGTCTAAGGGCTGCCAATGGCAGGACTAGGTCCGACAAAGTAGGGGCCTATACCTACAACAGGCCAGGGCATATGTCACGGATTGATTATTTTCTCCTTGACATACACCTGTGGAGCATGGTGGAGGACATGGTAATTGTACCATCGGTTGAGAGTGATCACAATCTCCTCTCCCTCACCTTGTCCTACAGGTGGCTTACTAGCCCTGCGAGCAGATTTTCTCGTAACCCCGCCCCGGACCTGTCAGTAGTTACAAACTGTGGACGGCGGCTAAAGTGGGCGAAGTTGGCACTTTCAGAGGAGAAAACTTCTGCCATTAGGCAGCTCCTTGCCTCAGCCCTAGTCAATCTTGACCCCCAAGAGGAAGGGTTGATGGAGGTGGCTCCTAGGTTTTGTATTATAACTCAGGCTATTAGTGACCTCTTTGTAGTTCCAGCTAATTCGAGTAGAAGGAAACCAAGCTCACGATCTGGACAGGGCTGGTACAATCAGAAGTGTAGGGAGGCGAAGTCACTTCTCATTGAAGCAGTCAAGTCCAAATTACCATCCAGGACTAGGGAGGCCAGGAGATACTATGCACTCTGCCAAAAAAATGCTAGGATGGAGTGGGAGGACAATTTCTGGCAGGACCTCCTGGCTGCCAGTCGTGGGAAAGACGCCAAAGGTTTTTGGGACATGGTGGGTAAAAGGAACCGTCCTGATGACACTCTGAGGACCTGTACCATCAATGCCCAGACATGGTTCTCCCACTTCCAAAAACTTTATTCTGCCGCTGAAGGCCCACTAAACGACTCTTTCAACCTCCCGCCCTTTACCCTAGTCCATGACCTGGAACTTTTTTCTGTTTTGGATGTTACAAAGCAGATTAAAACCTTGGTTCCATTGAAAGCAGCTGGTCCGGATGGCCTACCAGGCGATATCCTCCGCGCTTATCCGGAAGAATGGGGGGTACTAATCTCTGCACTCCTCAATGCTATTATTGTGGGAGGCCCCGTGCCAGACTCCTGGAGAGGTGCGGAGGTGGTCCCCATATATAAAAAGGGCAGTCGGGATCTACCCGGGAATTATAGGCCTATAAGCCTAATAGACTCGAGCCAGAAACTGGCGGGGAAAGCCATTTTGGGGAGGATCTCCCAATGGGTGGACGATAATCACATCCTGTCCGATATGCAAGCTGGGTTCCGTTCAGGTACAGGAACTATCGAACAGGTCTTTAGGCTCTTGTTACTATACTGGAAGGTGGTGGTACTGGGCAAAGGCAGTCTTTATTTGGCCTTCATTGACCTGAAGACTGCCTTTGACCTGGTACCTAGGGAGGAACTTTGGAGGGTGCTTCACGGTTTAGGGATGCCCCCGTACATACTAAACCTCCTTATCAACCTGCACACCAACACCTATGCCCAGGTCAGATGGGGGCTGAACGGGGAAAAGACCGATAAGATCAGGGTCGAGAGGGGAGTAAGGCAGGGCTGTGTTCTGGCCCCTACCCTATTCTCCCTCTACATTAACGGGGTGGTAGATCATCTACTCGGCGAACCAGCAGACGCTCCCACTCTGGGAGGAGTAAAAATTCCAACTTTGCTGTTCGCCGATGACACCCTCCTCATCTCTAAAACCCCCCAAGGTCTCCAGACACTTTTGAACCGCTTTCAGGACTTCTGTACCACTAAGGGCCTTGTTATCAACGTGGATAAGACTAAGTACCTAGTTATGCATCCACCTCGCAAATTTGGCCGCCCTCCCATTCTGAACTCCATACCCCTAGAAAGAGTGGCAGAATTTGATTACCTGGGAATCCGACTTAACGACGCGATGAGCTGGTCTGCCCACATCAAGAAAATGACAATGGCCCACAAAAGGGTGGGGGGGGCCCTTCTCAAGGAGTTCAACAACTCATCAAAACATTGTGTTGCCCCTCTACTAGATATATACAAAGCACGTGCGGTCCCTGCGTCACTTTATGGAGCCGAACTGTGGGGCTTGGGCAAAGTTGACTCTCTGAGCAAGGCCGAAAATAAATTCATTAAAGATCTCCTTGCCATTCCATCGAGTAGCCCGACCATCCCAGTGCTCATGGACACCGGCTGCAAAGCCATAAGGGACCAGGCTCGGCTTCGACCCCTCTTGCTTTGGGCACGTTTGTGGAGGGTCCCGGAGCTAAAATCTTATGCCAATGGTCTAGCTGAGGTGATGCACTCCGACGGTTGGCATAGCATTAAATGGCTGAAGGACATTAAACATCTTCTAGGGGACTTAGGCCTGGACTCCTGTTGGCATAGCCACTCCGCTCCTCCGAAGGAGACCTTAAAAAAACTTTTTTGGGAGTGGGTTTGTGTGAAGCGCACGAGAAGCCAGCAGCACTGCAAAACCACCACAGCTTTTCTGCTGGTAAAAGACGTTGTCAACTACGAGCCGTACATGGACATAATATCAGTTGCCATGGATAGGTCCTTGTACATTAAATTTCGGTTAGGAACCCTACCCTTGGCCGACTTTTGTTCCAGGTGGAATAAATTCCAGCCCACATCACGCTTCTGTGCTCTTTGTCGTGATAAGCCTGAGACGGTGCCACACTTTCTTTTTGAATGCCCGGACTATGGTCGCCCCAGATCACGTTGGCTTGGTCCTATCTGCAGAGAACTTGGTACCCGTCAGCACTCCGTTGCACTCCGGATTCTTTTAACTAATACAGCCTCTCCTATTGTTTGTGCTGTTGCTAAGTTTTTAAAATGGGCTTGGTTGATTAGACTTAGAAGACTGTCCATATCAATTTAATTCTTTTTTAATTAATTTATGCTGACCTAATGTGTTTTATTCTTATACTAAATGTACAGTCATACTTTTTTTCGACATGCTGTTTTTATCTTTTGTATTGCTTTTATGATATGTGCATATCGAAATAAAGCATCAATCAATCAATCAATCAATCAATATCTGCATACATTCACTGGATCCAAAGAACACAGTTCTCCAGGTGTTTTGAATTCTATATTTTGTATATTTGCATTTGCCTCTCGTAGAAATTGAAGTAAGTCCTCCCATGCATACTCGGCACAGTTTCTTAGCATACATTTCAATTCCCCATGACGACGGTACCAATACTCGTTTGTACCACGCTGACATGCCATGAGATTGATTAGATGAGATTCTAAAATATTATCTTGCAGATTCACTTTCTCCATAAAGTCCCTCGCCGAAACATTTTGCAGATGTGCTCCACTTTTCAGTATATGGTTTACTGCATAAGAAAGCCCAGACAAGTCACTTTCATACAGTAGATGAAACAAATAGGGAATGCATTGACGAAACCTTGGATCTTCAGCATATAATCTTACAGTTCGATATTCAGATGCAGGAATTTGAAGTGGTAGATTGTCATATCGTCCACCTCAACCTGTTGGAAATAGCTGTGAAAAACAACGAGCTTCCAAACTTTGTTCCCATACACTAATGGG
The DNA here is from genome assembly GCF_964261635.1 of Lissotriton helveticus. NCBI lineage: Eukaryota > Metazoa > Chordata > Amphibia > Caudata > Salamandridae > Lissotriton > Lissotriton helveticus. The sequence continues at coordinate 1,314,071,166 of NC_136068.1, forward strand.
ACTTCCTTTTGCTGCTTTTATTTGAAACAATTCAATTGCATTCCCCATTACTTCTTTGGAATGCAAAGGATGAACAGTATAATGTTCATATATTTCTTCACTTCTAGACACATCAACTTTTTCAATTTGGCCGCCTGAACAATCACTGTCTTCATCTGCAGCTGTTTCCTCTGCTGCAACACATACATATTTGTAATACTCATTGTTTTGACTAAATACAACGTTGCCTTTTTGACTTTCCTAACATCCACTAAATCTTGCCAGATTTTTTTACTCTTTGTCGGAACCCCATTAACTAGAATAACTAAAGGTTCCTCTTCTACTTTTTCTATACCAGTTGTATCAATATTTTTTTTGAAATCTAGGGGCAAATAAACAACTCTTCCCTTTAATCCTCTCTGCAAATCTGTAGGAGGCAATTTCCCTATCTTAGGCTCCATGCGAACAATTGCCTGAAAAGGATGGACACATTGAATCAAAATAGACTCATATGTATTTAAATCCATCAATTCACGGGGAATGTCTACCAACTCCAGATTATTATGAACAGCTCTAGCAGGCATTCTGTTTTGATTTAATTTATCATAACAATATTTACAAATACGCTGATCAGAACTCAAATCAAAACAATTCTCCACCCACAAATAAGTTGCAAAATCTTTCCACTCATAATTATTCATCTTTTCACTTTTTACATATAAATCAACTAATCTAGTTTGATGCTTATAATGACTTTGTCGACAACACACACAAGTAAAATTCGGCCTTTCACTTGATTTCACCTTAAACCTGGTAATTTCCTGCTCAAACTTTTCTGTATTTGAAATCTGTACATTGTCTTCCACATTACCTTGAATTGCTGTGTCAATTTCTACACTGTCCTCTTTTTCACCAAAATAACAAATCTCAATTTCTTCACAAATCTTCTTCACATCTAATTCAGTTCCATGCAAAAGAGCACTGTTTAACTGTTTAAGCTTAAGTGCTGGACTTTTTGAATAATACAACATTCTCACTAATTTCCTTATTTTGGTATGATGCACTGCTAACATCCTAAAATGATGAAAAACACTCTGACAGACTTTTCTAGAAAGACAAGCCAGTGAATGCCCTTGCAAACCTGTGTTTTCTCTCACTCTGCAAGGATCTAAGTCTTGCAACAACTTCACTTTCTGCTTTAGACTTTTCTTACTATATGTACGTAAGAAATTACAAAACAAATCAATTGATTCCTGTCGCACACTACAAATACGACTACACTTCCAAGTGTACACTGGACCCTTAGTTCGTCTCCCTAAAACTTCATAAGTTAACACCTCTTCTAGTTCTCTAGGCACAAGTTTCTCTTTTTCAATCGGACAACCGTCTTTCACTTCAAACGCTCGACCACTGGTGTCAACTGCATGCACTAAATCATTATCCTGGAAGTAACTCTCCTCATTAAAAAATGGCTCACAACTTGAACTGTGCATCCATTCTCCCGAAAAAACTTTACAAAAATTAGTCCGATTAATTACTCTTTTCCATCTACTGTTTGATTTGAAAACATCAATTGTCTTGTTAAGTGTCCTAATTCTATTGATTATTAAAATAAATAATTTTTTCTTAACTTCAAAAGCCTGATCAACAATCTTCTCTACACTTTTCTTTTACTTATAAAAAGCAGCTCTCTGTTTACCTTTCCTAATGTTTTTTAACAAATTTAAAACCACCCTATTGCGAAACATTCGTTTATGAATGTCTCTAAACTGATTCTGCCTTCTATTCCTATACATATTATTCTCTCCTGCTCCAGTTGTAGAATTCTTTGAGGGTCTCTCCTTCCTTTTCAAATTTACTCTCTCATTCTATTTTTCTACATGCTCTCCATCATTTTTTTGCGATGTACATATGTTACGTATGAAAGACTTAGTTCTCTTACCAGGAGCTTTGTTCCTGTTTTTTAAAGTATTTGTTGTGGAAGAGTGCTGTAATTCCGTTGCTCTTTTTGTTTTTTTGCGGTTATCTTCTTTTCTTCGCCTTTCCCTTGAAGGCATTTTGTCTTACTCTTGAAATCTTGATTTCAATCTGTGTTAAAGAAAAAAATAGCACATTATAGATCACTATTACCAAACAACAAAGCAATGACAAAAACCAAACAGTCTATTCAGGGTTACAGATCAAGTCAGGATTCTCAAGGGGTGCAGAAGAGGTGAGGCCTGTATTGAAGAGTGTAGTGGAACACAGCTCTGTCCACAGGTACAAAGTAGGTGAGACCTGTGTCTAAGAGTCCAGTAGGGATAGACTTCATGAAGTCTAGTCCACTGCACTCTTATACAAAGGCTTCATCACCTATGCTTCCCAGGAAAGGCCTCTCTCCCACTACAGTCTTGAACATAGATCTCACCTCCTCTGTCCCTCTGGACATGCCTCACCTCATCTCCACAATCTACTTCCTAATCTCAGGTGAAACAGGTGACATGATTGTGAAAAGATAAAACAAATTTTATGTAATCATGCACACACAATTTATTCTGTCTCAAAAATGTAAAACACATTACTTTGCCCTATAAATGTTTCAGTAGTGTAATGAAAAGCTTATACATATCACCTTATCTCTGTTTTTCAAATTTCATTCTAAAAAAAGATTATGAGGACTAAGCAGGACTGCTCATGTGATGAATCCTGTCCAGGGGAGCACAAAACGTGAGGCTTCTGTCCAAGAATGCAGTGGACAGGACTAAACTGGAGTAGTGTGCAAGAAAAAGATGAGCCTCATTTATACAGCCATGCGTCAGTTTTGCGCTACTGATGCGTCACTTTTTGTGACGCATTGGCGGCATAAAACATATGCCTTGTTGCACCATATTTAAAAAGTGACGCATGTAGGTAGATGCATCATTTTTTAAACCTCTGCACCACATTATACCTCTGTCAAGTGTAATGTACTTTACAATGATGTTACCTGTGTTAACTCAGTGTAGGAAGCATATTGAGTTTGTTTGCATAGAGGAATTGTATTTTGTAAAATAGTGAGGTTTCAGTAATGACATGGAATGCTTGTACATTGGACCTGTGCTCTGTTTCCTAAATATATGTCAAAAACGATTTTGGGGAAAATGAATGGCTTTTACATTTTTGAGTATAATGTGGCGCAGAGGTTTAAAAAGTGACGCATCTACCTACATGCGTTACTTTTTAAATATGGCGCAAAAAGGTACATGTTTGGGCTTTCCTGGGGAGCGTAGGTGGTGAGGCTTGTGTCTAAGAGTGCAGTGGACTAGGCTTCATGAAGCCTATGCTTGTACATAGGACCTGTGCTGTGTTTCCTAAATGTGATGTCAAAAACGATTTTGGGGAAAATGAATGGCTTTTACATTTTTGAGTATAATGTGGCGCAGAGGTTTAAAAAGTGACGCATCTACCTACATGCGTCATTTTTTAAATATGGCGCAAAAAGGTACATGTTTTATGCCGCCGATGCATCACAAAAAGTGATGCATCAGCAGTGCAAAACTGACGCAGGGCCTTATAAATGAGATTCTTTTTTTTTGCACACTACTCCAGTTTAGTCCTGTCCACTGCACTCTTGGACACAAGCCTCACCTTTTGTGCTCCCCTGGACAGTCTTCATCTCATCTGCACTCCTTCTTAGGTGTCAGAATCCTATCACATGGGGAAAGCTCCATGTGAAAGCGTTTGCCTCAGTCTTATCCCTGCTGTGAGGCAGATGCTTGTACATAGGACCTGTGCTGTGTTTTTCACCATAGTACGCTCCCCGGTACGCTTCCCGGTGCGCGTACCGGGCGCTCCCCCCGCGAAAATTTAAAAATATATATATTTTTTTTGGCCTATATGGCCCCCTCAGAAAACCAAGAGGGTCAGGGAGTGCCTACCGTGCCCCCTTATACCCATTCCTAACGTTGTTTGTCCGCCATTTTCTGACTCAAATCTACCGAAACACAAAATGGAGGACTCCTGTTGTGCTGCCGTACGCGTACCGGGGCGCGCCCCGGGAAGCGCTCCCAAAAAAATAATAAAAGTTAATTTACATAAAAACCACTGGAGACACTTTCACCAAATATAGAATAGGCCATACTACATACCAGTCCCTACCATTTTCCCAAATTTGGTGGAATTCCATTGAACCATTTGAGCTGTAGCACTGTCTAAATATCCTGAGGTAAATTACTTCACAAAAACACATCTGAAGTGTTAGAATTGACAACCAATTAAAATGTTACTTTCATTTTCTACTTTTTTTTCCTGACATTTGATTGGTTATGTACATGAATATATATAAAGAAAGAGTGGAAACCCCAGCCATTTTGACTACTACCTCCTGAAGTAGATTTCAAGAAAATTTTCACTGAGAACTTAAACTGCTTTTTGAAAGGTAAGTTGGTTTTTGAAAACTGAAGTATGTTGTGCACTTTAAGTTCATTTGGAAAACTTTTTCTGATAGTTTTATACTATCCCTCTGTAATAGTTATAGATTTAGATAGACTTCTCTGTTATAGTTATGGATGGATTTAGGCTTGTCTTGTATAATTATGAATTTACTTAGGCTTCATCACATACACTTTTTTATATTTCTACTTCCAGTCTGATACCATACACTACCCAAAGATAAATTCACTGTTAAAAAATCCAAACTACCTGTCTAAACTTAAACCCAACAGTGCCATATTTCTACTGATTTTTTTTTTAATGCAAATTTCAGCACCAAAATGGAAGGAGAACCAAACGTTTCCTTTGAAATTGTCCTAGAGACGAACAATGAAGAAATCATTGAACCCAATGACTTGGAATTCATGGATGATTCACGGGACCATGAACTTCTACAATGTGTAGAATCTGTGGATTTGTTAATTCAATATGAGGACGTTTCTGACAGTCAAATGATAGAAGTTATGTTTAATTTAGAAAAAGAATCTGAGAAATAAATGTATATTTAATAATTCTAAAATTGTTTGAGACATTATTCATTTTTATATGCAATTCTTAAACTAGTACCAAATTGATTATAATGTAAAGTCAGACTTATAGTATACTGTGCAACTTTTTTGTGTTACATAGTAATTTTGCTCATAGATACTTCCTTTCTCCCACTATATTATCTCCAATGTGTATTTGACATCTCTTTTTCATCTCCTGCCTCCATCTTCTTTCTGCTTTCCTGACAGACTATGGTATGGATTCCATATACCTCAATAACTTCTATAACAACATGCTAGATATCTACATAAAAAAAGGTGTACATTGGATTTAAGACTCTGCATTGGTACCTACATGTTGGTACTTAAATCACCCACACAACACAACAACTCTATGCAGAGCTACCCTACCTCTAAGCATTATTATTTTACTGTTTCACTGGGTTTTCCCCATGTATGAGGGGGCGTGAGGTGTGTGTGGGGGATGTGTGGGGGGTGTCTGTGAGGTGTGTGTGTGTGTGGGGGGGGTAAGGTGTGTGTGTGGGTGTAGGTGTGTGGGGTGTGTGGGTGTGGGTGGGGGTGTGGGTGTGTAAGGTGTGTGTGTGGGTGTGGGTGTGTGGGGTGTTTGGGTGTAGGTGTAGGTGCGGGTGTGTGAGGTGTGTGTGGGGGGTGTGTGGGTGTGGGGGGTATGTGTGTGGGATATGTGTGTGTGTGGGATGTGTGGGGTGTGTCTGTGAGGTGTGTGTGTGGGTGTGTGGGGGGGTGAGATGTGTGTGTGAGTGTGGGTGTATGGGGTGTGTGGGTGTGAGTGTGGATGTGTAAGGTGTCAGTGTGGGTATGTGGGGTGTTTGGGTGTGGGTGGAGGTGTGGGTGTGTGTTAGGTGTGTGTGGGGAGTGTGTGGGTGTGGGGGTGTAGGGTTATGTGTGTGGGGTGTGTGTGTGTATGAGATGTGTGGGTGTGTTTGTGTGAGGAGTGTGTGTGTGGGTGTGTGTGTGGTGTGTGAGTGGGGTGTGTGCGTGTGAGTATGTGTGGGATGTACTTGTAGGTACCTAAATAAGCCACAGAACCCAAAAGCTCTTTTCAGAGCTACCCTACCTATGATCACTCAAAATGATTATTTTACACTAATTTTTTTCACTATTTTGCCCCATGGTACGCTCCCCTGTACGCTCCCCGGTGCGCGTACCGGGCGCTCCCCCCGTGAAAATCGAAAAAAAAATGAAATGGCCCCCACATCAAACCTAGGGGGTCAGGGGGGGTGTACCCTGCCCCCTTTTGGTCATTTCCCCCTTTTGTTTTTAGCCACCTCTTGTGTCTCGGTCCTACCGAGACACAAGATGGCGGCCGCTCCGGACTGTTTCGAATGTTTACAGACACCCGAGAGCCAATCAGCTTCCCGTGCGCAAGTCGCATGGCGCGCCCGGAGCGCTCCCCGGTACGCGTACCGGGGCGCTGCCATAGATATATAAATTTGTTTGAACCTAAATTACTCAAAATCCTCTGGAACACATATCTTGAGACATAGCAAAGGCACTTCGGGCTACCAGTCCCTACAATTTTGCCAAGTTTGGTGAAAATCCATTCAGCCGTTCGAGCTAAAAGTGCGACCGACCGCCCTATGTATATATTCACTGAAAAAACCATAGGTTATAGACCATATATAGTTAGGAATTTGCATTTACAAAACCTTGAAAATTCACTGAAAAAACCATAGGTTAGAGACCATATATAGTTAGCTGGACATTTTATTGACATAAAACCAATGAAATTCCATATATAGTTAGTTGCACTAACTATATATCGCGCACCCGCAATCCACTGCTGATGATGTCACATATTACATCATTCATGACATGGTCAGTGACATCACTGATGACATCACTGATGACATCTCAAATGACATCACTGATGACATCTCAAATGACATCACTGATGACATCATCTAGTGTCTGTGTGTTTTTGTAAAGTTTAAATATGTTTTACATATTGAAGAATGAGTGGATGTATGGAAGACTGAGTGTGTGTGTGGCTGGCTGGGAGGTGTGTGACTGTGCATATCAATGTGTACTTGTATCAGTGATTGTATAAGAGAGTAAGTATGTGTTAGTATATGTGTGAAAAAGTATGGTGTTCTGTGTTTAACTGTATAGATGAGGAAATCGAAGTGTGATTGATTCTTCACAGGACTGACTAGGTGTATGAGTGCATATGATAGTGTTGTAATAATGAGTGACTGTATGTATGAGTGATTGTATAGGTGAATGAGTGAATGTGTGTGTAGACGTAGGAATCAGTGAGTGCGTATGTAGTAACTGGTATTGGTGTGTCATGATGTCATCAGTGATGTCATTTGAGATGTCATCAGTGATGTCATTTGAGATGTCATCAGTGATGTCATCAGTGATGTCACTGACCATGTCATGAATGATGTAATATGTGACATCATCAGCAGTGGATTGCGGGTGCGCGATATATAGTTAGTGCAACTAACTATATATGGAATTTCATTGGTTTTATGTCAATAAAATGTCCAGCTAACTATATATGGTCTCTAACCTATGGTTTTTTCAGTGAATTTTCAAGGTTTTGTAAATGCAAATTCCTAACTATATATGGTCTATAACCTATGGTTTTTTCAGTGAATTTCATTGGTTTTTTAAAAGCTAATATCTATAGCTGTAAAATATATTCTTTATTACGTGACGTATCACGTAGCCACGTGAGACGCCTCATGACGCGTCGCATAACCATGACGTATCGGCTCTGCAGCGCAAACAAAACCCGTAACGTAAGCGTGCCGGAGCACGCTTACAGATATATATATTTTTTTTAACCTTAATTAGACAAAATCCACACGTGCACATATCTTGAGGCCTTGCAAAGGCACATCAAACAAACAATCCCTACAATTTTGCCAAGTTTGCTGGAAATCTATTCCCTTCATTTTTTTTTACTGTTTCTCTTGGTTTTCCCCTTGTTACGCTTACCGGGACGCTACCCGGTACGTGAACCGGACGCTCCAAAAACACAAGATGGCGGACTCCCGTTACGCTGCCGGTTAGCTGCCCGGTTCACGTACCGGGAAGCGCCTCTACCGCGAAAAATCGCGGGGGACTTTCATATCCCCCTCATCAATCCTAGGGGGTCAGGAGGGGTCTACCTTGCCCCCTTTCCTTCATTTCCCCCTTTGTTTTTCACCACATCTTGTCTCTCGATCCTACCGAGAGACAAGATGGCGGCCGCTCCGGACTGTTTAGAATGTTGACAGACACCGGAGAGCCAATCAGCTTCGCTTCGCGAAGTTCCGTTACGCGTCAGGTACGCGAACCGGGGCGCTAACCGGAGCGCTGTCACAGATATATATATTTTTTTAAACGTTAATTTCTCAAAATCCACTGGAGCACATATATTGAGACATAGCAAAGGCACGTCGGGCAAACCATATCTACAATTTTGCCAAGTTTCATGTAAATCTATTCAGCCGTTCGAGCTAAAAGTGAGTCCAACCGCCCTATGGAAAAATGAATGTGAAATGCTCAGAAACAAAATGTGCAATTTTGCTGAAAATTTCAGCCAATTCCGTTCACAAACGCCAAAGTTATTAGACATAGAATTTTCAGAAATCCCATAGAGAAAAAATCCTAACTATATATGCCCACTGGCTATCGCCAGTAGGTAATATACATATATAAACATATATAATCTGCATATCTATATAAATATAAATGCATGCATACATATACATATATGCATACATATGCATGTTATTTACATGAAAGTTTTAAAAACACTAATAAAAGCAAAGCTAAAAAGCCACCTCATTACAAACAGAATGGCTTTAACTTAAACGAGGGCGAGATCTATTGCATTTTCAATGCTTGTTTACTTTGGTTCTATCAAGAAGGCATTCAGATGTGTCACACATTTGCCATAAATTCTGAATGTTAGCACTCTAGTTGCTCATTAGATCACTGTAGTAAAGCTAGTGCTCACCAGGGAAGTCTGCTGCTAATCATGGTTTGCAGCCATTTTCCCGCATTTTTTATCCCGCAGACTTTCAGTCCGCATACCATTATCCCGTAAGCTCATTGACCTCGCATACCATTATCCCGCATTTTTTCAAAACGCATGTGCATTTATCGCGCATGCCTTTACAAAGAATTACGTTTTAAAGGCATGTATGGTAAATGCATTTGCGTTGTGAAAACCACGATGACGAGAGAGGTAAGTGGGTTTGTGTTAATTTTTTCGTGGGTTAGTGATTGTGTAGTGTAGTGTTGTGTAGTGTAGTGTTGTGTTAGTGTAGTGTAGAGTTGTGGTGGTTGTTTAGTGTAGGGTCATGCTGGGGGTAGTGTTTTAGGGTTTAGGGTTGTGTTGTAGTGTTTGCGTAGTGTAGGGTCATGCTGGGGCTAGTGTTTTAGGGTTTAGGGTAGTGTTGTAGTGTTTGCGTAGTGTAGGGTCATGCTGGGGGTAGTGTTTTAGGGTGTAGGGTAGTGTTGTAGTGTTTGCGTAGTGTAGGGTCATGCTGGGGGTAGTGTTTTAGGGTTTAGGGTAGTGTTGTAGTGTTTGCGTAGTGTAGGGTCATGCTGGGGGGTAGTGTTTTAGGGTTTAGGGTAGTGTTGTAGTGTTTGCGTAGTGTAGGGTCATGCTGGGTGTAGTGTTTTAGGGTTTAGGGTAGTGTTGTAGTGTTTGCGTAGTGTAGGGTCATGCTGGGGGTAGTGTTTTAGGGTTTAGGGTAGTGTTGTAGTGTTTGCGTAGTGTAGGGTCATGCTGGGGTGTAGTGTTTTAGGGTTTAGGGTAGTGTTGTAGTGTTTGCGTAGTGTAGGGTCATGCTGGGGGTAGTGTTTTAGGGTTTAGGGTAGTGTTGTAGTGTTTGCGTAGTGTAGGGTCATGCTGGGGGTAGTGTTTTAGGGTTTAGGGTAGTGTTGTAGTGTTTGCGTAGTGTAGGGTCATGCTGGGGGTTGTGTTTTAGGGTTTAGGGTAGTGTTGTAGTGTTTGCGTAGTGTAGGGTCATGCTGGGGGTAGTGTTTTAGGGTTTAGGGTAGTGTTGTAGTGTTTGCGTAGTGTAGGGTCATGCTGGGGGTAGTGTTTTAGGGTTTAGGGTAGTGTTGTAGTGTTTGCGTAGTGTAGGGTCATGCTGGGGTGTAGTGTTTTAGGGTTTTGGGTAGTGTTGTAGTGTTTGCGTAGTGTAGGATCATGCTGGGGGTAGTGTTTTAGGGTTTAGGGTAGTGTTGTAGTGTTTGCGTAGTGTAGGGTCATGCTGGGGGTAGTGTTTTAGGGTTTAGGGTAGTGTTGTAGTGTTTGCGTAGTGTAGGGTCATGCTGGGGTGTAGTGTTTTAGGGTTTTGGGTAGTGTTGTAGTGTTTGCGTAGTGTACGGTCATGCTGGGGGTAGTGTTTTAGGGTTTAGGGTAGTGTTGTAATGAATGCGTAGTGTAGGGTCATGCTGGGGGTAGTGTTTTAGGGTTTAGGGTAGTGTTGTAGTGTTTGCGTAGTGTAGGGTCATGCTGGGGTGTAGTGTTTTAGGGTTTTGGGTAGTGTTGTAGTGTTTGCGTAGTGTAGGGTCATGCTGGGGGTAGTGTTTTAGGGTTTAGGGTAGTGTTGTAGTGTTTGCGTAGTGTAGGGTCATGCTGGGGGTAGTGTTTTAGGGTTTAGGGTAGTGTTGTAGTGTTTGTGTAGTGTAGGGTCATGCTGGGGGTAGTGTTTTAGGGTTTAGGGTAGTGTTGTAGTGTTTGCGTAGTGTAGGGTCATGCTGGGGTGTAGTGTTTTAGGGTTTTGCGTAGTGTTGTAGTGTTTGCGTAGTGTAGGGTCATGCTGGGGGTAGTGTTTTAGGGTTTAGGGTAGTGTTGTAGTGTTTGCGTAGTGTAGGGTCATGCTGGGGTGTAGTGTTTTAGGGTTTAGGGTTGTGTTGTAGTGTTTGTGTAGTGTAGGGTCATGCTGGGGGTAGTGTTTTAGGGTTTAGGGTAGTGTTGTAGTGTTTGTGTAGTGTAGGGTCATGCTGGGGGTAGTGTTTTAGGGTTTAGGGTAGTGTTGTACTGTTTGTGTAGTGTAGGGTCATGCTGGCGGTAGTGTTTTAGGGTTTAGGGTAGTTTAGTTGTTTAGTGTATGCTAAAGGCATATTCGTTCTAAAAGTTTTCGTTTTTTAATTTGCGGCCTAATAGTACATGCAGGATTTTTTTTGCGGATTGATGGTATGCGGGATTTCGTCATATATTCGCTAATCATACTTTCTATGGCAAAATGAACCCCCTCATTTTGTTCCTTTTTAAATTAAATGTTTTAAGAGTTACCACTTTATTCCAATCAAGATGGCTTCAGGTGTGCCATACCTTTGTAATAAGTAGGACTGTTAGCACTCTAGTTGTTCTTTAGAACACTCTGGGACATTCTGTCATTGGGCTATAGTTGGGCTACATCTGGCTGATATTTGGGCTACATTTGTTTTTTTTTGTCTCTGGTGGCCATCTTTGGGCTACATTGGGCTACATTGGGCTACATTGGGCTACATTTGGGCTCCAACATATATATAGCCCAATGTAGCCCAATATATATTTTTCAAAGTTAATTTTCGTAAAAACCACTGGAGCCTATATCTTGAGACATAGCAAAGGCACATCGGGCTACCAGTCCCTACAATTTTGCCAAGTTTGGTGTAAATCCATTCAGCCGTTCGGGCTAAAAGTGAGGCCAACTGCCCTATCGAAAATTGCATGGGAAAAACACGTTTTGGGACCCCCCTTTTTTCTCGGCCCCCCCCTTGACGAAACCCCCCCAAATTGTCAGGGGCTGCTCAGAAACAAAATGTTCCATTTTCCTGAAAATTTCAGCCAATGCTGTCCTGAAACGCCAAAGTTATTCGACATAGAATTTTCAAAAATCCCATAGGAAAAAAATCCTAACTATATATACCTACTGGCTATCGCCAGTAGGTAATATATATATATATATATATATATATATATATATATATATATATCCAAAACACCTCCTCCGTTAGAAAGAGCGAAGGCCACAACTGGGGACAGGGTTGGAGGCATTTATTTCTGCAGATTTACGGCGAATGCATTTCGGCAATCATTTGCCTTCCTCAGCGCCACAAGTGTCTTAAACCCTCCATCTACGCCAAAAGACTGCCATGCTGCCTTCTGTAGCCTGTTGGCTGGAGCTCCGCCCTCGATGTCACTGACCCCACCTGTTGCTGATCCGGGCGTAGTCCAGAACTGCAAGACCCAGAATGCAAAGCCTTGCATCCAGGTAAGTGGTGGAATAAAGTTCCGACCTTGTGGTCGGGCGGGGAAGCAAAATGCGCAGATGGTGCCAGGTATCGCTTGTAGCAGAAATAAAATTGTCTCCTTATGCCCCCAAACCGCTTCAACCACGATGCACAAGTCCAATCATCTGCGGGGGCGGCAATGTCCATGCACGTCACCCAGTGCCCGGATAATATCCTGACAACCGCTTCTTCTCTCTTTGTGCCTCGTGGCGGGCCCAGACGATTCCAATACCTTGGAGCAGCAAACATGCCGAAGCATCGCCAGAGCGTGTCCGGACCAACTTGATGAAGCGGGCGCCTCCAAACTGCGCCTCTGACAAGCGCAGACAAAATCCAAAACACCTCTGCCGTTAGAAAGAGCGAAGGCCACAACTGGGGACGGGTTGGAGGCATTTATTTCTGCAGATTTACGGCGAATGCATTTCGGCAATCATTTGCCTTCCTCAGCGCCACAAGTGTCTTAAACCCTCCATCTACGCCAAAAGACTGCCATGCTGCCTTCTGTAGCCTGTTGGCTGGAGCTCCGCCCTCGATGTCACTGACCCCACCTGTTGCTGATCCGATATATATATATATATGCACAGGAGAACTAAACAGCCACTTCCCTTACAAAGAAGTACAAAGTTTGCATGTCTGCAGCCTTTCTTATTTTTCACCTCAATCAACACATCATCCACACATACACACCCCTACTTGCTCCCTTTCTTGGCTGGGGTTATCAATCATTCTTCTTTAATTCAAATTTAAAGTGCAGGCCCTTTATCGTCGCTTTTTATGATAACAACTACCCCGGCCGAAGGCACTATGACATTTGCACACGTGCTCTCTTTCTTGGCTGCACTTATTATTCTTCAATTTCATATTTTGATTCAAACTCAAGGCCCTTTATCGAGCCTTTTTGTTGTAACTACTGTTGCAGTGATTCTGCTCCTACACACAACTGTGCATAAAGACTTTCGACCTCAGTGAATTACGGTGTTCCAAGCCCCACCTTAGTACCCAAACCCCCAAACAGACTAGCAATCAGTGACTCATTGGTTCTTCGTTCTATAGCAAAAACACCAATTATTAGTCAACCCACAACATGCAACTAAGGTTACCTCAGGTAAGATAGATAACAAGAGCACTCTTTCGTCAGTCTTACACCAGTCCAAAACAAGCACTAAATAAAGACACATGCAACTTTGAAATGTTTATTTCTAACACCGTAATCTCATGCCCAGTACCTTAGATAATACAAGCAAACATATTATCAGAAACAAAGTTGTCAGTATTGTTACTATTCCATAAAATACAAAGGGAGAAAGCATCCTATAATGCAAAAGGGAAACAGATTTTAAATATACCTAGATTTCACCCTCTCTACTTAGCAGGTTAGTTGAAAACTACAGAAGATCTCATACGACTACATAGGCAGACCCATACCTCTGTTACTCAGCAGTAGTGGATCACATTGAGTTCTACACAAACTGTCAAGATACAAATGTTCTCCAACTGTGTGTAATAATGCCTGCACAGTGCATTACTAAACGCGCCAGTATCAGAGATGCCACAGCTGTATATGTCTTATGGCTCGAACGTGCGAAGATCATTCCGAATAACACACACAGTATCCAAAATAACCTTGATGTTTCATGCTCTTACTATACACACTAAAGTAGCGAGGCAGTCTACAAATGTAGTATATCAAATTATTCTCATATGAAGCAAAATACTCACCCTTCTCTAAACAATATTGCAAGTGCGTGGTGTGTGCAAAGCAGAGCAGGAAAACAAAAATGGCGTTTAAGCTTCTAAAAAACCCATGCTAACTTAACACGGTGTAAGTGCAAGGCTCAGCCCACGACACCTTTCCTTGATCAAAGCACATAATATTAAGGTGGGCAAATTAGGAACGCAGAGTCCAAGCCTAAAAAGCAGAGTCAAGTTCAATTTTGCAATTTTTTTTTTCGATCTTTGATAAAAAGCAGTAACTAAATAATAAAAAATAGGTAGAAAAATCAAACAGTCTTATTCCACCAGCGTATAAGCACAGTATGTAGCAACAGCCTCGAAGAGGAAGTCATTGTTCTCATCTGAAAACATTTCAGCCATCCAATTCAATAGTGGGAATGAACATACATGTTCCTCAACGACCGGAGCCTCTATCACCATCGGAGGAAAACTCGGGTCATCTTCAATGTAACTGCGTGCCAAGAAGTCATGCGCCGCTGCAAAAACATTCCAACGTCCCATTATTCCATGTATCGCTGCTAAGGCCATTTTCCCGCCGCCAGAACAGAGCAAGTCATGAACAACTAATGGGCTCATCAGCTGGTCATAATCTGCGTTGGGAGACACCGTACTGCAGAGACACAAATCCAGGGCCCAGTCGAAATCACAGCTCAGGCAATGGAAGACAGGCTGAACGCATGTGAAAAAGGTGAATCGAAACGATAATCCATAAGCCCGCGGCTCAATGTAGCCAGAGGCAGCGCTCCGTAATAACTAAGCATTCGGTTGCGGACCAGCAACAACCGGGACATATTGTCGTCTACTGCAAGATGTGCATCCATATTTAAGTAAACAGATCAATACAAGCACACCGGCAACTAATGTGAGCATTAAGGACAATCCAACAAAGATGCTGGAAAAACTTTGAATGAAAAAACACCGACAAGACACCAAATATAGTTTCTACAGAAGTCACAAGGCCACTGCTTATAACTTTAAAAAAGTAAGCTAATCCCCTACTCGAGGACGCATTAAAGATAATCTAAATTAACTCCCTAAAATTCCGGGGCATGTCTGTATTTAATAAAGCATGCATTTCTATGCTGGTGTTTGCTACATGAAGGACAAATGTTTCTCTAGCAGATGTAAGAGCGTCCTCTTTTTGAGACAATAGCGCTCTTATACGGCTCATTTGGTTGACTCTGCTTTCAAGGTCGGAAACGACGGCCAGAGGGAAACATCCAGCTTCCCATGCAGAGGAGTCAACTCAACTTTTTTATAGCAAACCACACGCTCAGTTACCATAATCATGTAAGCGATGCGTGCTAACATCGCACATCAATCTGCATTATTTCAAAGTAAATAACTTCCGTTTGCTACCTTTCCATGTGTACTAGTGTCATTCTGTTTATTTGCTGTCAGTAAATAAAGTATCCCTATTGTCAATCCTAGCCATGCCGTTAGCACTATCAAAACACTACATATGCATATTCTACAACATGTTTTTATGCAATTTATTTTCAGGTTTCCAGTAGCTCTATTATCAGCCATTTCTGACTAATGATAATTATTCCCCTCTTTGAAAGTTTCACAATATGTATACTGTGAATATTTTTTCAAGTTGGTCTCACTTCTTCATCAATTTGATCAACAATCAATTTGTCATCACTGTCACCACTTATTTCCAGTTTCTCGAAATCTTCAAAAATTCCATATGTTCATTTGGGACCTTTGAATTTATTATTCAGTCTTTTTAAATGTGGACTTCTCCTTCTTGGTTTATCTGTTGATGGCCTAGACTGGCTTGTTATTTTGTCTACTTGGTCTTGTAGCAGGGTTTCTGTTCTCCCACAGAACTGTGCACAGAGGATTGGAACCTCAGCGAATTAGGGTGACCCAAAACTCACCTTAGTACCCAACAAACCCCTTACCGAGCTAGCTACATGATCTCATTGGTCATAACAAACTCCCAATGTTTAGACAAACCAGAACATGAGCTTACAATACCTCAGGTTACGTGGAACACATGAGCACTCTTTCGTTATACAATCATTACAAACCAGAACATGGAGTAAAGAAGAACACGTGAGCATTTGAAATGTTTATTTACTAATGCCGTCTTCTCAGGCGCAGTATCTTAGATAATACAAGTAAACATATTATCAACAACAAAGCTACAAGCATAGTTACTAGTCCATAGAAAGCGAACGGTGACAGCATGTTACCATGCTGTAAATTAATAAGGGTTAACAACACTTATTTCTCACCCTCCCTAACTCGCATATTATATTAATAGCTAAGAAGGTCTCTTTGGGTTGAATTAGGGCGGGCCCATACCTCAGTGTCCTAGTATCAAGGGGTCACATCAGCATACACCAGCTCTCTCTGCATGCGAACAGCATCAAGTGGGTTTGTGTGCCTTAAGCAAAGCAATATAAAACCCGCCTCAAGCCCAAAGTTGGCAGAAGAAGCACTTATGTTATGTCTATGAAGTTGCGAAGATCAGACCTCATAACAAATCTGTATCGTGTTGTTCCTGAAGCTTCAGCACTCTCTGTACAGACATAGTTTATTAAGCAAAGCTGATATCAGATCAATAACATATTATTCTCATGTAAACCACAACGAACTACTGGGTTGAAAGCTAAATCAACAATTAAGTGTCGTGTGCAGAAGCAGCAAAAGGAAAAATGGCGTTTAAACATTTAATGAGCCTATGCTAACTTAACACAATATAAATATATATAGTAGCTATATGACAGTCTGGTTCTTCATTTATTGTCTTAAGGCAATATTTCAGTCTCTTGATAACACTAGGCCAAGTATCTCCTTTTCTGAGTCTTTTAGCTGGCACAGTGCTTTTATTTTCTTCAAAAGCTCTTTTGTTTTCATTTTGTTGTGGCACACTTTGTTTATTTTTGTCTTCAATTTTCCTCTCTATCTGACTTTGTCCAGGGCTTATTACTTCTGCCATTTCTGCCTGGATGGGTCCATCTACACTAGTCTGGCCCTGTTCAGAAGGTTGTTTACTTTAACTTTGACTTTGTTCTCCGTCTTCTTCCTGAACTCGTTTTCTTTTACCTATCTGGTCGTGCTCAGGTCTTATATAATTTCTGCATTTTCTCTAGTACCTATCTGTCCCTTCTCAGTCTTGGATTGCTGTTTCTACTTTCTTCTATCTGCGTGCATTGCTCTTTCCTTATCTGTTCCTCCTCAGATTTTATATTGGCTTTTGTTACTGTGATCTGAGTGTGTTCTTCTATTCCAGTGTCATTCTCACTATCACTCTGAATGTCTAAATAAGTTTGACTTCTTGTTTTCACTGTTACTTCAGGTATGTGTACTATTGGAATCCAATTGTCCTGACTTGTGCTCAGTTATTCATCATCAGCTACTTCAGGATCCAATTCTTGTGATCCTTAAGCTGTACACCTTGAGCCTCTGCTTAGTCAGGTTCAGTCACTCTTTTGGTATGTCTGGCATGAATCCTATTAGGTAATCCTGCACATTTTACAGCTGTGGTGGTAACCAGTATGACTTGATGTGGTTTTCCCCACCTTGGTGATAGGCACGATTCTCGGGTGTGATCTTTTATCACTACCCAATCACCTGGATTCAAATCATGTGCTTGAGTCGACTGTCTGGCCACAGTGTCTTCCTCAACCTGGTGAGAGATAGAACGCACTTGGTCAGCCAACTCTTTGCAATACTCCAATACCAAATCATCAGATATATTTACCAACTTGTGTCCTGGTACACAATCTTGCCTCATTGTCCTTCCCATGAGTATCCCATGGGGACTCAAGCCTGTATTTTTGTCTGGTATGCTTCTGAGTCCCATCAGGGCAAGAGGAAAAGCATCAGGCCACTCCAATGGAGTAGATTCACACACTTTTCCCAGTCTTGATTTTATTGTGCCATTCAGTTGTTCTACCACTCCAGAAGCCTCTGGGCGGTATGCACAGGGCAGCTTTTGCTCAATTTTGAATGCGTCACAAATTAATTGAATTATTTCATTATTAAAATGAGACCCTTGTCTGATTCAATCGTTACTGGAAATCCAAATCGGGGAATGAGTTCCCTCAACAACAGTTTGGCCACTGTTATACTGCCATTTCTCCTAGTTGGGTACACTTCCACCCACTTTGAAAATAAGCAAACAATAACAAGGACATATTTTAATCCTCGACAAGCTGGCAACTGAATGAAATCAATCTGGAGTCTTATGAATGGACCCTCTGCTTTTCCAATCTTTCCTGAACAAACTACAGTTTTCCTACCTGGATTCATTTGTTGACAAATTAAGCATCTCTGGCAAAGACTCTGTGCTACATTCCTGAAACTTGCGCTAAACCAATCCTGTCTAAACAATCTTTTCATTGCATCTCTGCCTATGTGTGTGTCACCTTGGTACATTCTGGCCATGGGTGCAAGCATACAGTCAGGTAAAAACAGGTCTTCCATCTAGGTAAACTATTACACAATCACCAGTTCTTCTCTGACACCCTATTTTCTCCCATTCTTCCTTCTCTTTGGGTTCTGCTTTATTTTGTAAATCTCTCACTTCTTCCCATGTTCTCAGACCCCCTAGTAGCATAAGTTGGCAGCTGATTCTGCATGCATCAATTTTCTTGTTTACTGCTATTTTGTATTTAGCACAATGTTGGGCAATTTGGTCAGTGTAAAGATTACCAGCTGTCACTTTGTCGTTTCCAGATTGGTGCGCAGCACACTTGACCACGGCCACTTCTGTTGGTAATTGAATTGCTTCAATTCATTCTTTTACAAAATGTCCATTTTTAATAGGGGTTCCTGAAGAAGTCATGAACTCCCTTTACATCCAGAGTTGGCCAAAGTCATGCACAACCCCGTAACCATACTGACTCTCAGTGTAAATGGTTACTTTCCAATTTTTCTCGGTTTTGCAAGCTTTGACTAAGGCTATCAATTTGGACATTTGTGCAGACTTGACTCCTGGCAAATAGGATGTTTTGACTATTCCAGCCAATGTACACACACCATATGCAGCACTTAAACCTCCTTTCTCATGACGCATACATGAACTGTCTACAAACAGCTCATGTTCTGGATCCTTTAAAGGTTCTTCCTGTATGTCTGGACATGGTTTAGTACTGTATTCAGTGAGGTTGATACAATCATGTTTGACTTCCTCTTTTACCTCTTCAAAATGTGAATTAGGTAAGAAGGTTGCAGGGTTCAAAACAGTACATCTGACTATTGTCACATTTACTGTACCTAAAATAACTTGTTCATACTTAGTCAGCCGACTAGGCATAAGGTACTGTGTGCGAGTTTGCGTCAGCAAAATCATGACTGCATTTGGGACACACACTGTCACAGGGTGTCCCATTACAATGGATTCACTTTGTTCCAGACTCATGCAAGTTGCAGCTACAGACTTTAAGCCCCCTGGTAATGCTGATGCCACTGGGTCCAAAGTGGGAGAGAAATATGCCACAGGACGTCTCATTAGGCCATGTGTCTGTTTTAGGACTGAAAGAGCACAGTTATCTCCTGCATCACAGTATAATGCGAACTCTTTGGAATAGTCTGGCATACCTAATGCAGAGGCTTTGCATAGACTGTTGCGTAAATTTCGAAAAGCTGTCATGGTTTCATCATCCCATTCTAATGGATCTTTTGCTCTTTTCTTTGTCATTTGATTCAATGGTTTTGCAAGTACTGCAAATCCCACAATCCACTGCCTGCAATATCCTACAACTCTGAGGAACGTCCTGATTTCTTTCTGGGTTTGGGGTAGTGTCATATTTCTGATTATTCTGATTCTTTCTGAAGTCACTCTCCTGACCCCTCTTTCTATTTGGTGTCCCAAATATTTGACCGAATTGGTACATAATTGCAATTTTTCAGGTGACAGTTTATGTCCACCTTCAGCCAAATGATTCAGTAATGCAATGGAATCAACAATGCAGTCATTTCGAGTTTTAGACGCGACTAATAAGTCGTCAATATACTGCATCAAGACAGACTGTCTAGGCAGCACTAGAGATTCAAGAATTTTTTCGAAATCTGATTAAAGATCGATAGACTTTCTGTGTACCCTTGAGGAACACGATTTCACACCAAAACATGTTTGTCAAATTTAAATGAAAATAAAAATTGACTGTCTTGATGTAATGGAGTGGAGAAGAAGGCATGGCACAAATCAATCACAGTGAACCATCCTACACTCCATGGATTCTGATGTAAGATCACAGCTGGATTCGGTACTACTGGACAACATGGGACAACAAATTATTTATTTTTCTCAGATCCTGTACTACTCTGTACTTGCCGTTTGCTTTCTTTATGCCAATTATAGGTGAATTCCATGGACTGCTCATTATTTCTTTTAATATGCCTTGTTCAACCAAACATTCAATTTCTGTGGCAACGCCTGCTTTTATTTCTGGGCTAAATTTGTATTGTTGTGTGTTTGGGTAAACTGCACCTTCCTTTACAGTTACTTTTACTGGGTCTACATTTGCCATTAATCCTACTTCTTTTCTCGTAAAATACTACACTTCAGAATTTACAGTATTTTGGATTTCTTATGGTAATTCCTTTAGAGTCATCCTTTTAGTCGTCTTGTTTACTGCAGTTCCTTGTCTGGCTAACATGATTTTGTACACTCCATCTTCATCAGGAGTCTGAATTGAGACACCATCCGGTGTGCAAAAGATTGTGCAGTTCATTATGCACAATAAATCTCTTCCTAGCAAGTTTACAGGACTCAAGTCACACACGGCAAACTTTGCATTTCTTTAAAGTTGCCGATGCATACCTCCATTGGTTCGGTAATAGGGGTCCTAATCTGTTTATTAGAATTGCCCACTACTTGGATCGCTTCTCCCGAGAGGGGTAGGTTTGGGACGTCTGCTGTTCTCAGAGTAGAACGGGTAGCGCCAGTGTCTAGCAAGAAGGTGATGTCATTTCCTTCAACTGTACCTTCAATGAAAGGCCCTGACTGATCTACCGATAAGGATGTGCCAAGTACACATTCCTTCCCCCCCCCTCAGGCACCGTCAATAATCACCTTCCTTAAAAAATGTGTCCTGTAAAAAAAACTGTGGGGTTACTGATTTTTTCTTACCATTTCCCTCTCGGAATCTGGTGTCCACACCGTACTTGTCGTGACTCACAAAATCTGGCATAGGGGCAGGTAGCAATTGATTCTGTATTACCTGTTGCGGCTGTCTCATTGACACCTCATTCTGCATCTGCGGATTTAAATTTTGAGTTTACACTCGTTTTTCCATTGCCCCACTGTTTGCACCCATGACTAGAAAACCTTTTCTTAGCCTCCTCTTTGCTCATTCTGATTCTAGGTTTCCCCCCACTGTTCTCACCGTGACCATCCCCTCTTCCTTGATTATTTGCCAGTTGATTTAACTGAAGTTTCTGTTGTTCTGCTTATTTAACTTGAGCCCACATTACTTTTTCATCTAATTTCTTTCGCCTGTTTTCAATTTCATCCCCACAGTATTTTGCATACTTGAGGATTTCATCTATAGGCTTTGCCTGCCAGCATAACTTATGCTCTTTAATCATTTGGGATACTTCTGGTTTTAGTCCAGACACAAAACGATATATAAAATGTGTCATGTCCTTATTATCCATGTTTTCTAACTCACTGTATTGTTTAAATACCTGCAAAAGGTGTTCATAATATGCATGTACAAATTCATCTTTATTTTGGGTAGTTCTGTCTATTTTTGTCCAATCTGTTTCTTTTGGGCGAACCTTCCCCTTCAAATAAGTTATTACTTGATAATACTTTTCCATCACATCATCTGATGGGGCTCCTGTCTTTGCATCTCTTGGGTACTCATCATTAGGCCAATCTACTGTAATTTTACATATGGTCCTCAAGGCAGCAGGGACAACTATGTTGAATAAACCTTCTAAATCTTTAAGCAGTACTTTCAAAACTTTCACAAACCTTTCAACTTGCCTGTACCATTCTACTGGTTTTTCTCTAAGCTTCGGGAAGTCATTTGTACATGATAAAATATCCTGTCGGGACCATGGAACATATACATAACCTCCTCCTGGCACTTCTCTCATTGGACACAACCTTCAACCTTTTCTGTTTCTTTCATTACATATTCAGAAGTTGCTTGATTCGCCTGAGCTTTTTCCTTTTTCTTTGTCTATATAACTTTCCCTCTATCTAAGTCTCCCCTGTAGCAATGACATTAATTCTTTTATCTTCCTGACGCATTCATGTTCTCTAAATCTTTGTCAGAAAATTCTGCTCTATAAGGCTTTTGCAATACTTTTGATTTGCCTATGTCAAAACCCATTTCTGAGGCCAAATTCATTAATTGCTCATGGAATATTTTTATATTTCGGGTAATGCTTCTACATATGAACAATATCTCTTCTTCACTAAAATATTTCAAATCTTTCTAGCCCTACATTTCCAGCTACAGTTTCTTCCAATTCTACTCTCAATTTAACAATGTCCAATCCTTTTGGCTGAGATTTTGGTTTTTCTATACCTCGTATCCATCTTTCTATTTCTCAGGGGTTACTACAGTGGCACTTTTCGTTCCTGTGTATGTTTCTATCTGTACTTCTCTTGAGCATCCAGGGGTAGCTTTTCTAAATGAATCATTTATTGGCTCTCTTATGGGCAAATCCATTAGTGAAATTACTGACTCACGCTCACTTGCCTGGTCATCAACTATTATATTTTCTTTTCTAGGTTGTATGATTGGTGTGGTCAAAACGGGAGTTTTAGGACTGGTTTGTTTATCTCCATATAAAGGAACAACTAGACCTATAGTCACTGGGATCATTAGTGCTTCAGGACTTGTATTTATTTGGGTTATTTTCTGAATTAATTCACTTCTCTGTTTATTTATTGCTTCTCTTTCTTTTTCTTGCAGTACCCTTCCTAATGTATTCTCATGTACAACCTGTGGAACCAAGGTTATTTTTTAGAAACAGAGCACTAGGGTTTATTCTATTTATTTCCGACTGGTAAGGTGGAGGATTTTTCATTAATATTCAAGATAATCGTCTTCAAAATCCCCATTACTAGTCCCTAAATGTTTTGTTTTCTCTGTATATTTACCTCCTGTCGGTTCTTCTGTGGTAAATACAGGATATAATCCTTCCACTATCATAGACTGTCTCCATTGTTTCATCTACTTATCTCTTGTTTCTGGGGGAAATCTGTGATAAAATTTGCTTAAATTCCTGTCACATCGATATCTGTCTTGCTCAAAAGCCTCAGTCTCCCACTCTTCTAAAGCTTTATACTGCGTTAATCTAGGTCGGGTTCTAATTCATTCATGCAAGTTTGTAGGTTGCGTAAAATGCTTCCATTGAATGTCCCGTACTCTGGGAATGCCAATATTCCATCATCTATTGTGTACACTATCCAATTTTCTAATCACACACAAGTATGGTAGCCTCGTTCTATCATCATGTATGATGCAGGCGTTTTTGGAGATGGATTAATAATACCTTCTCTTGTTATAACGGGCTTATCCTTTTTAAAATAATTGTAAATTATCTGCATAAATGACTTTCTCTTTTCTCCATAAATGATGTTCGTTTTTCCTTTAATGTACTGTTCGTGGGCAAAACTTAGGTATCTTCTAACTGGCCGAATGCCTATAATTGTTGGATCAAAGCTCCACATATAATCACAACTATCTATTAACACTGTAATTTCTATTTTTGACATTTAATCACTTGTTTACTTCTCTAAAAAGGTCTCTCCAATAACAGCGCGTCAACATTTGATTTACAGAACTGTGTTAACCAATGTTTACGTGGCTTTTCATTGACATGAGTTTTGCTCTCTGCACTCACCCCTCCTTTAAAATTTAACCTCGTCTACACACCCGCTGTTTTAACCAATCCCAGCTCTCAGCTCAGCCACTCTCAGTTCATTCGGCTCAAAAGAATAGTATCTTATCCTGATGAAGCATCGGCCACCAGTAAACATTTTGCAAGACGCTTCAACCAACGTGGATATCCTCACAAACTAATTGAAGAATCTATTAACGAAGTTGCAGTATTAAACAGAGAACAACTACTCAAAAACACAAAGTCTACCACTAAGAAAGAAACCATATGTATTCTAAACATTCCACCAAAGCTCATCAAAATAAAGTCATCATCAATAAATATTGGGCAATTATTCAAACGGAACCCGATTTGCAACATTTATTCAATCAAAAACCTACATTCGCCTTTCAGTGGTCGAGAAATTAAAAATAACTCTTGACAAAAAGCCAAAAAACTGATCAAACCCAAAATAAAAGCATGCAGAGATGTGCAAATTGTGTGCACAGCAACAATGTCATTATCAACAATAAATGTACACACCCTAAGAAAGGCACCACCATTCAATTACTATATTCAAGTACTTGTGACACATTGAATGTGATTTACGTGTTAGAATGTCAGTGTGGAAAATTATATGTGGGGAAAACTGAGTGCAAAATCAAGATCCGCATATCTGAACATAAAAGCAATATAAGAAAGAAAAATGAAAATTCTACAGTGGCAGCACATTGGTCACAAGCTGGTTACAACATTGCACAATTATGCTTTACCATTTTACAAGCTAAAAAACCTCAACCAGGGTTAGACCCACATAAACAATTGTTGAAAACTGAATTTTTCTGGATTAACAATTGAATACAATGAATCCAATAAGGATGATTGACAGACTGGAACTTTCATGTTTTTTATGAGTTAAATGATAGATTGTTTTTTTAACTGCGCTGTCAGATTATAATACTGATGGAGTCAGTAATATCAACTACATAAGATCTAAATGTTTTTGTTATCGATGAACCAATATTAGGTGTTCTATTTGTTTAGCTGGGCCAGTATCCTGCAGCATAATGTGGTATACCAGAGCACGAATGTTGACTTTTTCACTTTAGCGTTGATGAACAAAGTTTCTTTTGAATGCACGTCATCACACACGTCACGTCACGTTGCACTAATACGCACTAAACCAACCAGGATAATGGCTCTACACGTTCGCGTACTTCTTATGGAAGATGTAGAAACTCATACACAAACCACTAGGTAAGCAGGTTGTTCACCAGGTTTTTTTAAACTGAGTTGGAGACTTTACAACTAATGTTTTTGCTCACATTTTAGATGCAAGAGTTCGCATCGCTTCAGTCACTCTATTTTTGAGGGAAGGATGATCACTTTAAGCACCAACTCTCCGGGGGCAAATTCACTCACGAGTCTAGCTAGTCATCTGGTATACACTATGGGTTGTTTAAGTTTTGCATGGACTCTAGTTCACGATTGATTACTGGCGTGAATGGACACTTTAGGCACTGTTTTGAACACAATAATGCATGTGTTTAAACACAATTTTGGAACCACATAGAAAATACACACTGAACCTTGTAGTTAACATAGTTAAAAAAAATCATTTTCTGTATTTGGATGTCAAGGTGTTTGAGGACTGGATTTAGTGGCCCTCTGTTTTGAATTATGTTGTAGAGATTGCAATTGGAAGACCCCTGACGAAGGGTCCATCCTGACCCGAAATGCATTGGGTAGCATCTTCGCAGTGAATACTTAACCAATTGTGTGAAGGAACATATTACTTTGGATATGAATGATAAAGAAATATCACAATCGATTAAACATGATGATAACAATGGATAAAGCTTGATTCATTGAAAAAGATAAAGTATTTGAGCAAAAGACAAATTATTGAAGAAGACCTATTTAAAAAAAAACATTGGGTTTTGATAATAATGCGATCAGCAGCCAGGGAGTGGTCTTTCCTCACCTAACATTCATTTATTCAGAATTGTATGTATCCCATGTGAGTTGAAATTGTATGTCAGTTTAACCCTTATGTCCATGGAATCATTTGTGTTTGTTCCATTAGGGTTTGAGATCTATTGACCTTTCTGTCTTTGAAAATGGCATGTTTCAGAACCCAATTGGGGTACCCTCAATCCTTGAATCTGGAAATCATGTTTTCTTCTTCATTGATGAAGGCCTCCTTGGTACTACAGTTTCTCCTTGCCCACAACAGCTCCCCATAAGGAATGCCCTATTTCAAGTTGTTAGGGAGTCTACTGAGAGCATGGAGAAGACTATTGCCAGCCGTGGCCTTGAGAAACAGTCTTGTGTGTAGAGTCCTGCGACTCACTGCCACTCTGACAACAAGGACATCAGTACTCTCCCTGCTCATGTTGTAAGAAAGGTTTATGTTGCACTCATTGTAATTCAATTTATCGATAAATGCTATAGCACCGTCTTCCGTGCAGTTCCAAATTAGGAACAAATCTTTTATGTAGCGTAGTCAACAAAACACCATAATAAGGTCTAAGAGTTTTGCTGTGTCTGCGCGGATATCCTCCTCCCACAGCTCCAGGGACAAGTTAGCAAAGCTCGGGGCAAAACATATCCCAATAGTGGTCCCCAGGACCTGTTTGTAAATGATGCCATCAAACATAAAGATGTTGTTGTATAAGCGTTGCTTCATCATATCTAGAATCATACGTGTGTGCTCAAGGTAATCTATGTGTTTGTTCTTAAGGAAATGGAAACAGGCTTTGATACCTTGGTCATGTTCTATTACCGTATATAGGGAATTGACACCCAAGGTGATGAGTAGGTAATTTTCTTTCCACACGGTACTTTCCACTTTGTAAAGAAAATCCTGTGTGTCCCTGACAAAAGACGGCAGTGCAGTAATATGTTCCCTGAGGAAATGGTCAACATATTTGGATATGTTTTCCAAAACACTGCCCTTGGAAGACACAATGGGTCTAACCGGGGGAATCGCAGGATCTTTTTGAATTTTGGGCAGAAGATACAAAATAGGTAACTTTGGGTGATCTCTTTTAAGAAAACAAAATTCCCCCCATGTGATGATACCTCTCTGCTCTCATTCAGTATGTTTTTTCCAGACCTCCACAAGCTATCATTATAGCTATTCTTGTTGATCTTGGTATAGAATCTGGTGTCTTTCAGCTGTCTCAGAGCTTCAGCGGTATACATCCATCTACTCATGAGAACAATGTTCCCACCCTTGTCAGCTGGCATTATGATAATGTTGGTGTCTTCAGGTAGGGATTTGATGATTTATTTCTGTTTCATGGAGAGGTTATGTTGTAATTTGCCTTTAATCTAATTGCTATGTTTACATTTATTAAGGGCCTCAGTGACAGATTCATGGAAAGTATCCATATTGTCATGTGGTAAATTGGAATACAATATAGATCATGGTTTAAATTTAGTTGATGCAACCTGGTCAGTGATGATATCCAAATGTCTTGAAGTGTTCCCATTTTCTCCAGCCCCATATTACGCACCTGCTTGTAATTCATGTAACAAAAGAAGAGTAACAGCATCCTCAACTGTGAGGTTAGTTTGAAAGCACACATTGGTGTTAAGAGAGATGTTAGAAATGGGTTTGGCAGTTTTTAGGCTAGGATTCCTGAGGAATTTGAAGATGTCGATGTGGGTTTCAAAATAATAGAAAAACTCAGAGGAGCAAAACGTAAGGCCTAGACATTATGTTCTCTTCCCAAGATTAGACAAGGGCTGAGCTGTGAGTTGATGATGGTTCGATTTACCATTTCATCATCCATTACAACTTCTTCTTGGAGCTTCCTGCTCCTTTCTTTTTCCTCCTTTGGCCCTTTTGTTTACGTCATCTTTTCCTCTGTTGGCTCCTTCCTTGCCTCTTCCTCTTCTGCTTTGTCCTCTCCCCCTCAATTGGGTTGTTGGTGATGGGGTAGCTCTCACAACTTGCCGGCCGCCTGAGGAGCCGGTATGTGTCTAAAAAAGTAGTGGGTTTTCCCATGAGTTAATTTCCTGAAGTGGAACTTGCTGTTGTTGCAGAGGTGTCGGTATCATTGTCACTGCTGTTGGAAGCTGGAGCCTCATTTTTCTCAGTTGTAGTTATAGGCATATGTATATATACATATATTTACTGGTGATGTGGAAGCAGATCAGAGCTACATGACAATTGTTGATCTACCACTGTTAAAAGGGTTAAAAGAGCCTAAGAATGAGAGTTTGGGAATAACAGAGCCTGTATTGGATCATGATATTATCAAGGAATGCAACTTGGACGTATGAGGTGATGCAATAACCCCATTTAAACCACCATCAACGTTCCTGCAAGTAACCCCAAGAGATGCAATCAATATATTCAATGATATTATGGTAGAAGTGGTCAAAAACATCTATGAGCAACCAAACAAGATAGGTCCTACCACTGAAGTTAAATATGACAGTTTGATAACAAAGCTGCGATCCGATGACCAGTTCCAGTTTGGAACTGGCTGCAATAAAGAAAAATTTGTACACACAACCAACCAACTGATCTTGCAAATGTGTAGGCTGGGGCTGCACCAGCGGCAGATCACTTGCTGAGAGGTGGATGTAACCATTTTTGTGGCAGAGATGGACTATATATATATATATATATATATATATTCACTGAAAAAACCATAGGTTATAGACCATATATAGTTAGGAATTAGCATCTACAAAACCTTGAAAATTCACTGAAAAAACCATAGGTTATAGACCATATATAGTTAGGAATTAGCATTTAAAAAACCTTATTTTACTCACACAAAACCATTGAAATTCCATATATAGTTAGTTGCACTAACTATATATCGCGCACCCGCAATCCACTGCTGATCATGTCACATATTACATCATTCATGACATGGTCAGTGACATCACTGATGACATCACTGATGACATCTCAAATGACATCACTGATGACATCACTGATGACATCTCATTTGACATTACTGATCACATCACTGATGACATCATTCATGTGATAATACGATAAACCTCTTCAGACTCTAATATAACCTTAGATACACTCAGTGTAAACAGACACTCATAGACTGTCACTCATCCATGGAGTTACTCAGACACTTAGTCAGTCATGCAAAGAATCAATCACACCTCCATTTCCTCAACTATACAGTTATACACACCTTACTTATTCAAACATATACTAAAACATATTTACTCACTTATACAATCCTGGATACAAGTTCACAATGATCCATACAGCCACTCACACATTCACTGGCTCTTATGCACAGTTATTTATATATGGTAACTCTCACATGTACTGTGTTTTACATATGTACTTACTTTGACATGTAGCACTGAGATATCCATTCACTCACCAATACACTCATGCACACAGTCAACCGCCCATACAGCTGTTTCCACATGCACTTTTGAACCCATACATCCAGTCAATCAACTGCTCACACATCTATGCAGAGAGTCATACACCTCCCAGCCACCCACACACACACTCAGTCTCCCATACAAATGCTTGGGCAACCTATCAATAACCCATACAGTTAATCATATAGCTAATGATCAACACATGCAGCAGTTTACAGAACAACAGACATAATGATGCACAAATTAAGACAGTTTAGTCACTAACCCATGCACTCAGTGAGACACATTTAATCAGTCACTCATACAGTCAGCCATGCCCCTACTAAATCCTTCATCAAGACACTTATACATCCATTCATTCTTCAATATGTAAGACATATTTTAACTTTACAGAATTATACAGTCACTGGATGACGTCATCAGTGATGTCATCAGTGATGTCATTTGAGATGTCATCAGTGATGTCACTGACCATGTCATGAATGATGTAATATGTGACATGATCAGCAGTGGATTGCGGGTGCGCGATATATAGTTAGTGCAACTAACTATATATGGAATTTCAATGGTTTTGTGTGAGTAAAATAAGGTTTTTTAAATGCTAATTCCTAACTATATATGGTCTATAACCTATGGTTTTTTCAGTGAATTTTCAAGGTTTTGTAAATGCTAATTCCTAACTATATATGGTCTATAACCTATGGTTTTTTCAGTGAATTTTCAAGGTTTTGTAAATGCTAATTCCTAACTATATATGGTCCATAACCTATGGTTTTTTCTGTGAATTTCATTGGTTTTTTAACAGCTAATATCTGTAGCTGTAAAATGTATTCTTCTTTAAATCCAAAAATATATTTTATATGTTTATGAATAATTTTTTTTTTAAATATTTTTTTTTCTTCGTTCCCGCTTCGCAAATCGGGAAGCTTCCCGTTAGCTGACCTTGATGCCGCGAAATAGACCGCGAGCCGGTAAACGTTTCTTTACCGCAAGTGCCGCGTTACAAAACAACATCGTGACGCCTCCCGTCCGCATGACGTTTCACGTTGTCGCGTGATACGTCATATGACGTACTACGTTAGCGAACTGGTACGCGAAGCGAGTCGCAAAGCGCAGGTTTCTGGAAGCAAACCGGGAGGCCCTGCAAAGCGCTTAACGTAAACACAGCAAGTCATGTGACTTGGTAATAACACTTTTCATTGGTTCATTTCACTTTTGGTTTCCTAATGATGTAAGACTAGGTCATATAATCTAAAATGAACACTTTTGATTGGTTGAGAACTCTTGTTTTTCCCAAATGATGAAAATCCCTCCTTCTTTCCTCACTCTGACTTTCATCATTGTGAGAGAAAGACCCTTTGTGATCACTGAGCAATGGCTTCTTTAGTAGCTTCAGCTGGTGCTTCCCCACCACCTCCACCACATCCAAGGAAGAGTGGACCACCTGCTCAAGTTATAATTCAAGAAGAAGAAGAAGAAGAGGAACAGGAGGACGAGCACGAAGAGAGGCAGTTTTTGCCTGAGCAGCCCAGGACGTCTCACCGGAAAGAAAACTTCATTTGGCAATTTTTTAAAATTCCCAAAGGTCAGAAAAAAGTAAATGCAAGATACGTAACTTGCCTTATATGTCAAGATAGGCTGTCCAGAGGGACCGACAAGAAATACAGTTTCGGAAACTACACAATGCATCGCCATATGACTAGGTGGCATCCTAACAACTACAGTGCTGCACAGTTTCGGAACGACCTAGATAATCTCCCTATTATGGCCAGAAGATCTGTTGTACCGGAAGTAACGGGACCAGAGGGCAGGGAGATGGTGCCAAATATACAAATGAGATTTGGTGATGTAAAACACATCTGCGTATTTTGCGATGGATTCATTTCCTACGGAGAAAAAAGCATCACTCTGATCAACAGAGCTATTGACAATCATGCTCATGTTTGTCCGAAACGCCCAAAATAATAAATACTTCTTTTTTTTGTTTTGTTGCTCCTGTTGAGCCCTTTACAATGAATCGTTTTCATTGCCCCCTCCAAGAAAAACTCAAAAAAATATAAAACTGTTCCGAAAAATTCAAAAACAGTAAAAAAATGTTCAGAAAAATAAAAAAAAAAGTTCTTTTCAGAACTACCTCCCCGTTATTAAAAAATTGGTACAATATTTGGAACTGTGCCAACCTCTATTTCTCTTAGTTCGCTTCCCAGTTCGCTCGCCGGTACGCGAACCGGAAGCGAACCAAAAACAGTAAGTATAAGGGAAGGAAACAGACACTTATGTTAAAAGAAAGACAGCTATAGGGGAGTAAACTAGAGATACTATTACCCGTAATCCACTGCTGATGATGTCACATATTACATCATTCATGACATGCTCAGTGACATCATCAGCAGAGGATTGCGGGTTTTTTGGCAACATGCCTTATCCACGGTTTAATAACGCTGCCTTTTGCTTTATATAAGTTTTCAAATTGTATGAAATATATACCAATAGGTCGTTATGAACCTTTAGGTAGTGCTTTTCTTCATGAGGTCTGGTCGCTTCCATACACATACAGATGTTTCAAAGATGATCAAGAAGTTTATCTGAATGGAGAGGAATGCACTGAGACGCCAGATCATTCACTAATGTGTAGGCACATACAGTTACACGGTTCATGCAACAAACACCGACCAAATATGGCTTGCGTGTTGCAAGGCACGCCAGTTCCTGCTATCATCCCCACGTCAAGTTGTTGGAAAATGGTAGTTATTTGATGCTCAATAATGAAGATTGTTCTGAGTTAATTAAAAGTATTCCTTTTATCGTAACAGTAAGTGAACGGGTTATTTGCTGCAGAAATGTTCTATTTCCTCCCACACATGAACATAGGGAGTTTTCAATCTGGCCACAAATACCAACCTTGGGACACGTTTCAACGGCATGGCAAGAATAAGAGCTCTTTTGTCTCAGAGAGAGGTGGCCTTGAGTTCGGCCCGTGAAACTTTCGTACTTCACATAGCGAACACCCGTACAGAGGTGCACACCCTTTTCAATTAAGATTTGCCTTTCAATTTCAGCAACATGTTTCCGACTATCTTTAACGCATCCTCCACAAAGTCCCTGGCGCACTTTTTTAAAGTTGTTACCAGTGGTCTCGTGACTTCATTTGAGAAAATCTTTGGAGTCATCCCTGCTTCCTTTCATTCCATTTTCTCCACTCTGGTTCGTGGATTGGCATTTTTACTTGCATTACCAGCGGACGCTCTTGTGCTTTTTTACATTTTTAAATATGGATGTCCCTCCTATGCAACCTCACACCCTGCAGCTGCTGACACTGTTCCGCAATCGCATGCTAGAATATTATGGCACAATGCCGTTGGCGATATTAAGCACGGCATATGGATTATCTTTTCGATTCTCCTACTTCACCTGTGTCCAGCCTGTATTTCACTGCCTGACCTGTGATTTCGATTGGGCCATTGATTTGTGTCT
Source organism: Lissotriton helveticus (assembly GCF_964261635.1). Classification (NCBI taxonomy): domain Eukaryota; kingdom Metazoa; phylum Chordata; class Amphibia; order Caudata; family Salamandridae; genus Lissotriton; species Lissotriton helveticus. Next base: position 1,314,103,748 of record NC_136068.1, read on the forward strand.
CTGCGGACCGGTTTCTCCTGACGTCGACTTTAATCAGCTGATGACTCCTATCATTACTCACGAGTTGGTTTGTCCTGGCGAAAGGATTATGGCTGTGGCATTGATGCATGGACTACTTGGTCCCTGGAATTTACTGGCGGCAGCACAGTCTTTCTTGGAACAGAGCTTTCTTGAAAACCCACCGAGCTGTCCTCTGATGGTGATAGAGGATCCGGTGCTGGGAGAGCACGTATGTTCTTTTCCGCTTTTAAATTGGATGGCTGAACTGTTTTCGGATGAAGACGGTGACTTCCTATTGGAGGCTGTTGCAGCTTATTTTGCATACACAGTTATGTCATAGACCTTTTTCATGTTTGATATGCTGAGTACTAGCATTTCATTGACAATTCATTGACTTATTTGTCAAGTTTTTATTATTTACCTTGCCTATTGGCTTAAGACTCGATAAAGTACTTGGCTGTTTTATTTTTCTTTAGCATTAAATTTTCCTAGTTTTTAATGCTTTACCTTGCGGACCGTCCACATATAAACTTGCAATCTGCTCTCATGAGATGGCACTTCTATTATCTTATTCAGTTCGTTTCCGGATCATGGGGAGGTGTCATCTAGGTCCTGGATATCTTTACACCGTGTTAAGTTAGCATGGGCTCATTACCGGTTTAAACGCCATTTTTCCTTTTTTGCAACTTCTGCACAAGACACTTAGTTGTTGCTTTAGCTTTCCACCTAGTAGTTCATCGTGGTTTACATGAGAATAATATGTTATTGGTCTACTATCTGCTTTACTTGTTAAACTATATCTGTACAGCGAGTGCTAAAGTTTCAAGAACAACACGATACAGAATTGTTATGAGGTCTGATCTCCACGACTTCATACTCATAACATAAGTGCAACTTCTGCCAATTCTGGGCATGAGGCGGGTTTTATATTGCTTTGCCGAACACACATACACAACAGTTGATGCGGTTCACATGAAGAGAGAGCTGGTGTATGCTGATGTGATTCCTTCAAATCTAAGACACTAAAGTATGGGCACGCCCTAAACCAACACAAAGAGACCTTCTTAGCAAATAATATAATATGTGTATTAGGGAGGGTGAGATATAAGCAGCCGCGGGCCGTGGAGGGAGTTACGATGGGGCAGGGAGGCGGGGAGGGGGAGAAGCAGGGTGGAGCCCTCTCTACCTTGCCCCTCCCCCTCCCCGCCTCCCTGCCCCACCGTAACTCCCTCCACGGCCCGCGGCTGCTTATAAGTGTTGCTAACTCTTATTCATTTACAGCATGTTAACATACTGTCACCATTCGCTTTTTATGTACTAGTAACTATGCTGGTAATTTTGCTACTGATAATATGTGTACTTGTATTCTCCACCCTGCTTCTCCCCCTCCCCGCCTCCCTGCCTCACCGTAACTCCCTCCACGGCCCGCGGCTGCTTATAAGTGTTGCTAACTCTTATTCATTTACAGCATGTTAACATACTATCACCATTCACTTTTTATGTACTAGTAACTATGCTGGTAATTTTGCTACTGATAATATGTGTACTTTTATTATCTAAGGTACTACGCCTGAGAAGACGGCATTAGTAAATAAACATTTCAAATACACATCTGTTCTTCTTAACTCCATGTTCTGGTTTCTAAGAAATCTATAACGACCAACTGTTCATGAGTTCCACGTATCCTGAGGTACTATAAGTTCATATTCTGGATTGTCTAAACATTGAGAGTTTGTTATATCCAATGTGACACTGTACCTAGCTTGCTAAGGAGTTTTTGATTACTAACGTGAGTTTTGGGACACCCTAATTCGCCGAGGTTCCAATCCTCTGTCCACAGTTCTGTGTGAGAACAGAAACCCTGCGACAGGGGCACCCCCGACCCTTGCTGGAGCTTCATCACACTTGCGATACAACTCCAGCAATGCATTCGCCGAGGTTCCAATCCTCTGCCCACAGTTCTGTGTGAGAACAGAAACCCTGCGACAGGGGCACCCCCGACCCTTGCTGGAGCTTCATCACACTTGCGATACAACTCCAGCAATGCGCCACCTTTACGGCACAGATACATCACGCATCTGTGCTGTTTTTGCCCCATGATGCGCCGCATTGTAAATGCAGCACACCATAGGTGACGGAACAGCGGCACAGAATGACTAACACATCCCTGGTGATGCGCCAGTCATCATAAATGTATCCCTATGCTTCTTATCTTGTTAGAGATGAACCGCCATATGTATCATCAAAGTTTTTTGCATTTCCTAAATAGCGAACTTTAAGGAATAAATAGCGATTCTTTACCATTCCTAGTTTGCGATGAGCTATTTGCTAATTAGCCGAATGTAGCCCAATGAAGCCCAATGTAGCCCAATGTAGCCCAAAGATGGCCGCCAGACACACAAAAAAACAAATGTAGCCCAAATATCAGCCAGATGTAGCCCAACTATAGCCCAGTGACAGAATGACCAATCAGCTTCGCAAACCTCGGTTACGCGAAGCGGAGCGCTGTTACAGATATATATCTTTTTTTGAACGTTAATTTCTCAAAATCCACTGGAGCACATATATTGAGACCTAGCAAAGGCACATCGGGCTACCAGTCCCTAATATTTTGCCAAGTTTCGTGCAAATCCATTTAGCCGTTCGATTATTATTATTATTATTTTTTTTTGCCCCGCGGGGCCCTTTTAAAACCTCCACATCAAACCTAGGGGGTCAGCGAGGATCTACTATGCCCCCTTATAGTTATTTCCCCCTTTGTTTTGACCTCCTCTTGTCTCTCGATCCTACCGAGAGACAAGATGGCGGCCGCGACGGACTGTTTGGAATGTTGACAGACGCCGGAGAACCAATCAGCTTCGCTTCACAAAGCTCCGTTGCGCGAAAAGTCCGCGTCCTGGGCCGCTGCCCAGTCCGCTGTTACAGATATATATCTTTTTTTAAACGTTAATTTCTCAAAATCCACTGCAGCACATATATTGAGACCTACAAAAGGCACATCGGGCTACCAGTCCCTACAATTTTGCCAAGTTTCGTGCAAATCCATTCAGCCGTTCGGGCTAAAAGTGAGGCCAACCGCCCTATGGAAATTAACATGGGAAAAACGCGTTTTGGGACCCCCCTTTTTTCTCAGCCCCCCCTTGACGAACCCCCCCAAAATTTTCAGGGGCTGCTCAGAAACAGAATGTGCCATTTTCCTGAAAATTTCAGCCAATTCCGTCCACAAACGCCAAAGTTATTAGACATAGAATTTTCAAAAAACCCATAGAGAAAAAATCCTAACTATATATACCTACTGGCGACCGCCAGTAGGTAATATATATATATATATATGTATATATATATATATATATATATATCAATGCTCGAAGGTGTCCACCTTTGAGTAGCACGCGAACAGCAGCTTGGTTTATGTATAGGTGAGGACGGGGATCCACTCGTAGACGCCACTCCGTACGGGATCTGCCCGACGCGTTTCGAAGCTCCATTTGCTTCTCTTCAGGGGCTTTAACGGAAGCGGTGCGCGCAACCGCCGACCCACTTCCCCATTTTATATATAACACACCCACCGATGGGAGGCTCAAATGAGACTGTGCATTCTGGGAAGTGTGGTCCGGGAAGCACACAATCAAGTCCTGTATCGACTCCACAAGTGGGCCCGTCCTCGATTCCAAGTACGACTGCTGCTTCACTTTAGTGACCCCCAGGGTGCCGGGGTGGTGCATACTCCGCGGCTGGACGGCCGCGTATAAATCAATGCTCGAAGGTGTCCACCTTTGAGTAGCACGCGAACAGCAGCTTGGTTTATGTATAGGTGAGGACGGGGATCCACTCGTAGACGCCGCTCCGTACGGGATCTGCCCGACGCGTTTCGAAGCTCCATTTGCTTCTCTTCAGGGGCTTTAACGGAAGCGGTGCGCGCAACCGCCGACCCACTTCCCCATTTTATATATAACACACCCACCGATGGGAGGCTCAAATGAGACTGTGCATTCTGGGAAGTGTGGTCCGGGAAGCACACAATCAAGTCCTGTATGGACTCCACAAGTGGGCCCGTCCTCGATTCCAAGTACGACTGCTGCTTCACTTTAGTGACCCCCAGGGTGCCGGGGTGGTGCATACTCCGCGGCTGGACGGCCGCGTATAAATCAATGCTCGAAGGTGTCCACCTTTGAGTAGCACGCGAACAGCAGCTTGGTTTATGTATAGGTGAGGACGAGGATCCACTCGTAGACGCCGCTCCGTACGGGATCTGCCCGACGCGTTTCGAAGCTCCATTTGCTTCTCTTCAGGGGCTTTAACGGAAGCGGTGCGCGCAACCGCCGACCCACTTCCCCATTTTATATATAACACACCCACTGATGGGAGGCTCAAATGAGACTGTGCATTCTGGGAAGTGTGGTCCGGGAAGCACACAATCAAGTCCTGTATGGACTCCACAAGTGGGTCCGTCCTCGATTCCAAGTACGACTGCTGCTTCACTTTAGTGACCCCCAGGGTGCCGGGGTGGTGCATACTCCGCGGCTGGACGGCCGCGTATAAATCAATGCTCGAAGGTGTCCACCTTTGAGTAGCACGCGAACAGCAGCTTGGTTTATGTATAGGTGAGGACGGGGATCCACTCGTAGACGTCGCTCCGTACGGGATCTGCCCGACGCGTTTCGTAGCTCCATTTGCTTCTCTTCAGGGGCTTTAACGGAAGCGGTGCGCGCAACCGCCGACCCACTTCCCCATTTTATATATAACACACCCACCGATGGCAGGCTCAAATGAGACTGTGCATTCTGGGAAGTGTGGTCCGGGAAGCACACAATCAACTCCTGTATGGACTCCACAAGTGGTCCCGTCCTCGATTCCAAGTACGACTGCTGCTTCACTTTAGTGACCCCCAGGGTGCCGGGGTGGTGCATACTCCACGGCTGGACGGCCGCGTATAAATCAATGCTCGAAGGTGTCCACCTTTGAGTAGCACGCGTACAGCATCTTGGTTTATGTATAGGTGAGGACGGGGATCCACTCGTAGACGCCGCTCCGTACGGGATCTGCCCGACGCGTTTCGTAGCTCCATTTGCTTCTCTTCAGGGGCTTTAACGGAAGCGGTGCGCGCAACCGCCGACCCACTTCCCCATTTTATATATAACACACCCACCGATGGGAGGCTCAAATGAGACTGTGCATTCTGGGAAGTGTGGTCCGGGAAGCACACAATCAAGTCCTGTATGGACTCCACAAGTGGGCCCGTCCTCGATTCCAAGTACGACTGCTGCTTCACTTTAGTGACCCCCAGGGTGCCGGGGTGGTGCATACTCCGCGGCTGGACGGCCGCGTATAAATCAATGCTCGAAGGTGTCCACCTTTGAGTAGCACGCGAACAGCAGCTTGGTTTATGTATAGGTGAGGACGGGGATCCACTCGTAGACGCCGCTCCGTACGGGATCTGCCCGACGCGTTTCGAAGCTCCATTTGCTTCTCTTCAGGGGCTTTAACGGAAGCGGTGCGCGCATCCGCCGACCCACTTCCCCATTTTATATATAACAACCCCCACCGATGGGAGGCTCAAATGAGACTGTGCATTCTGGGAAGTGTGGTCCGGGAAGCACACAATCAAGTCCTGTATGGACTCCACAAGTGGGCCCGTCCTCGATTCCAAGTACGACTGCTGCTTCACTTTAGTGACCCCCAGGGTGCCGGGGTGGTGCATACTCCGCCGCTGGACGGCCGCGTATAAATAAATGCTCGAAGGTGTCTACCTTCGAGTAGCACGCGAACAGCAGCTTGGTTTATGTATAGGTGAGGGCGGGGATCCACTCGTAGACGCCGCTCCGTACGGGATCTGCCCGACGCGTTTCGAAGCTCCATTTGCTTCTCTTCAGGGGCTTTAACGGAAGAGGTGCGCGCAACCGCCGACCCACTTCCCCATTTTATATATAACACACCCACCGATGGGAGGCTCAAATGAGACTCTGCATTCTGGGAAGTGTGGTCCGGGAAGCACACAATCAAGTCCTGTATGGACTCCACAAGTGGGCCCGTCCTCGATTCCAAGTACGACTGCTGCTTCACTTTAGTGACCCCCAGGGTGCCGGGGTGGTGCATACTCCGCGGCTGGACGGCCGCGTATAAATCAATGCTCGAAGGTGTCCACCTTCGAGTAGCACGCGAACAGCAGCTTGGTTTATGTCTAGGTGAGGACGGGGATCCACTCGTAGACGCCGCTCCGTACGGGATCTGCCCGACGCGTTTCGAAGCTCCATTTGCTTCTCTTCAGGGGCTTTAACGGAAGCGGTGCGCGCAACCGCCGACCCACTTCCCCATTTTATATATAACACACCCACCGATGGGAGGCTCAAATGAGACTGTGCATTCTGGGAAGTGTGGTCCGGGAAGCACACAATCAAGTCCTGTATGGACTCCACAAGTGGGCCCGTCCTCGATTCCAAGTACGACTGCTGCTTCACTTTAGTGACCCCCAGGGTGCCGGGGTGGTGCATACTCCGCGGCTGGACGGCCGCGTATAAATCAATGCTCGAAGGTGTCCACCTTTGAGTAGCACGCGAACAGCAGCTTGGTTTATGTATAGGTGAGGACGAGGATCCACTCGTAGACGCCGCTCCGTACGGGATCTGCCCGACGCGTTTCGAAGCTCCATTTGCTTCTCTTCAGGGGCTTTAACGGAAGCGGTGCGCGCAACCGCCGACCCACTTCCCCATTTTATATATAACACACCCACTGATGGGAGGCTCAAATGAGACTGTGCATTCTGGGAAGTGTGGTCCGGGAAGCACACAATCAAGTCCTGTATGGACTCCACAAGTGGGTCCGTCCTCGATTCCAAGTACGACTGCTGCTTCACTTTAGTGACCCCCAGGGTGCCGGGGTGGTGCATACTCCGCGGCTGGACGGCCGCGTATAAATCAATGCTCGAAGGTGTCCACCTTTGAGTAGCACGCGAACAGCAGCTTGGTTTATGTATAGGTGAGGACGGGGATCCACTCGTAGACGCCGCTCTGTACGGGATCTGCCCGACGCGTTTCGAAGCTCCATTTGCTTCTCTTCAGGGGCTTTAACGGAAGCGGTGCGTGCAACCGCCGACCCACTTCCCCAAATTATATATAACACACCCACCGATGGGAGGCTCAAATGAGACTGTGCATTCTGGGAAGTGTGGTCCGGGAAGCACACAATCAAGTCCTGTATGGACTCCACAAGTGGGCCCGTCCTCGATTCCAAGTACGACTGCTGCTTCACTTTAGTAACCCCCAGGGTGCCGGGGTGGTGCATACTCCGCGGCTGGACGGCCGCGTATAAATCAATGCTCGAAGGTGTCCACCTTTGAGTAGCACGCGAACAGCAGATTGGTTTATGTATAGGTGAGAACGGGGATCCACTCGTAGATGCCGCTCCGTACGGGATCTGCCCGACGCGTTTCGAAGCTCCATTTGCTTCTCTTCAGGGGCTTTAACGGAAGCGGTGCGCGCAACCGCTGACCCACTTCCCCATTTTATATATAACACACCCACCGATGGCAGGCTCAAATGAGACTGTGCATTCTGGGAAGTGTGGTCCGGGAAGCACACAATCAACTCCTGTATGGACTCCACAAGTGGTCCCGTCCTCGATTCCAAGTACGACTGCTGCTTCACTTTAGCGACCCCCAGGGTGCCGGGGTGGTGCATACTCCGCGGCTGGACGGCCGCGTATAAATCAATGCTCGAAGGTGTCCACCTTTGAGTAGCACGCGAACAGCATCTTGGTTTATGTATAGGTGAGGACGGGGATCCACTCATAGACGCCGCTCCGTACGGGATCTGCCCGACGCGTTTCGTAGCTCCATTTGCTTCTCTTCAGGGGCTTTAACGGAAGCGGTGCGCGCAACCGCCGACCCACTTCCCCATTTTATATATAACACACCCACCGATGGGAGGCTCAAATGAGACTGTGCATTCTGGGAAGTGTGGTCCGGGAAGCACACAATCAAGTCCTGTATGGACTCCACAAGTGGGCCCGTCCTCGATTCCAAGTACGACTGCTGCTTCACTTTAGTGACCCCCCGGGTGCCGGGGTGGTGCATACTCCGCGGCTGGACGGCCACGTATAAATCAATGCTCGAAGGTGTCCACCTTTGAGTAGCACGCGAACAGCAGCTTGGTTTATGTATAGGTGAGGACGGGGATCCACTCGTAGACGCCGCTCCGTACGGGATCTGCCCGACGCGTTTCGAAGCTCCATTTGCTTCTCTTCAGGGGCTTTAACGGAAGCGGTGCGCGCATCCGCCGACCCACTTCCCCATTTTATATATAACAACCCCCACCGATGGGAGGCTCAAATGAGACTGTGCATTCTGGGAAGTGTGGTACGGGAAGCACACAATCAAGTCCTGTATGGACTCCACAAGTGGGCCCGTCCTCGATTCCAAGTACGACTGCTGCTTCACTTTAGTGACCCCCAGGGTGCCGGGGTGGTGCATACTCCGCGGCTGGACGGCCGCGTATATATAAATGCTCGAAGGTGTCCACCTTTGAGTAGCACGCGAACAGCAGCTTGGTTTATGTATAGGTGAGGACGGGGATCCACTCGTAGACGCCGCTCCGTACGGGATCTGCCTGACACGTTTCGAAGCTCCATTTGCTTCTCTTCAGGGGCTTTAACGGAAGCGGTGCGCGCAACCGCCGACCCACTTCCCCATTTTATATATAACACACCCACCGATGGGAGGCTCAAATGAGACTGTGCATTCTAGGAAGTGTGGTCCGGGAAGCACACAATCAAGTCCTGTATGGACTCCACAAGTGGGCCCGTCCTCGATTCCAAGTACGACTGCTGCTTCACTCTAGTGACCCCCAGGGTGCCGGGGTGGTGCATACTCCGCGGCTGGACGGCCGCGTATAAATCAATGCTCGAAGGTGTCCACCTTTGAGTAGCACGCGAACAGCAGCTTGGTTTATGTATAGGTGAGGACGGGGATCCACTCGTAGACGCCGCTCCGTACGGGATCTGCCCGACGCGTTTCGAAGCTCCATTTGCTTCACTTCAGGGGCTTTAACGGAAGCGGTGCGCGCAACCGCCGACCCACTTCCCCATTTTATATATAACACACCCACCGATGGGAGGCTCAAATAAGACTGTGCATTCTGGGAAGTGTGGTCCGGGAAGCACACAATCAAGTCCTGTATGGACTCCACAAGTGGGCCGGTCCTCGATTCCAAGTACGACTGCTGCTTCACTTTAGTGACCCCCAGGGTGCCGGGGTGGTGCATACTCCGCGGCTGGACGGCCGCGTATAAATCAATGCTCGAAGGTGTCCACCTTTGAGTAGCACGCGAACAGCAGCTTGGTTTATGTATAGGTGAGGACGGGGATCCACTCGTAGATGCCGCTCCGTACGGGATCTGCCCAACGCGTTTCGAAGCTCCATTTGCTTCTCTTCCGGGGCTTTAACGGAAGCGGTGCGAGCAACCGCCGACCCACTTCCCCATTTTATATATAACACACCCACCGATGGGAGGCTCAAATGAGACTGTGCATTCTGGAAAGTGTGGTCGGGAAGCACACAATCAAGTCCTGTATGGACACCACAAGTGGGCCCGTCCTCGATTCCAAGTACGACTGCTGCTTCACTTTAGTGACCCCCAGGGTGCCGGGGTGGTGCATACTCCGCGGCTGGACGGCCGCGTATAAATCAATGCTTGAAGGTGTCCACCTTTGAGTAGCACGCGAACAGCAGCTTGGTTTATGTATAGGTGAGGAGGGGGATCCACTCGTAGACGCTGCTCCGTACGGGATCTGCCCGACGCGTTTCGAAGCTCCATTTGCTTCTCTTCAGGGGCTTTAACGGAAGCGGTGCGCGCAACCGCCGACCCACTTCCCATTTTATATATAACACACCCACCGATGGGAGGCTCAAATGAGACTGTGCATTCTGGGAAGTGTGGTCCGGGAAGCACACAATCAAGTCCTGTATGGACTCCACAAGTGGGCCCGTCCTCGATTCCAAGTACGACTGCTGCTTCACTTTAGTGACCCCCAGGGTGCCGGGGTGGTGCATACTCTGCAGCTGGACGGCCGCGTATAAATCAATGCTCGAAGGTGTCCACCTTTGAGTAGCACGCGAACAGCAGCTTGGTTTATGTATAGGTGAGGACGGGGATCCACTCGTAGACGCCGCTCCGTACTGTAGTGTAGCTCCTATTTTCCCAATAGGCTCTGCGCATTGGAATAATACCTACAGCAGTAAAGGCCTAGACCAGACGTTAACTAGGTCTACTACTGTCGATACTAGACTTAATTTTTGGGTTTGCCAGCTAAGCTCAGAGTTCGCTAGAAACTTTCTCGAATGTTCAAGGAAGGATTAACTTCCCTGATTAGACAAGAAGGGATTTAGTTTCTGACAACCATAGAACATGACAACTTTGCTCTCCCCCTAATCAAGAGTCAATCTCCAGAGTCGTGTGAGCACAAGGCAATTATTTTACTCAGTCAGTACGTGCATTCTTAGTCTCATCAGAATGTAGAGAAAAGGAAGAGACGGGCGTGTTCAATAAAAAGGTGTTATTTATTGATCAGTCTCTTTTCTCATACATGAGAAATGGATCGATATTATTGCAATACTTATAGTTAAGTAAAGTGCATACATTAAAAGCAATAGTATAAAATAATACTGTAAAAACATTGATATGGTTTCTGAGCCATATGATGTTTTAAAATGATTTAAAATATATTTACATACACATATACATTTGACTAAACGTACTCAACTGGTGTTTCTAAATACGCCTACCCCGTGTACCTGACCTAAGTCTAATGCGTGGGCGGGAAAAGAAAGTTACAGTTTAAGTTAAGTTTGTTTTTGCCAAGTGAATAACTAAAGAATTCTCTGTGAGGGGTTATTCAGTTCTGTACCTGGAAGTTAGGATGAATGAGGAATGGTATCTCTTTCTCTGCTCTCGATATTCCAGGCTGCCTGCGAGGGCTGCCCAGAAGCGCCGGTGCTGGGTCTCTCGGCTTGAGATAGCAGCGCGTCTCTCAGCGCGTCAGGAAGGCGGGGCTGCTGCCAGCGGGGTCTGCTTCTGCTCTCGGCTTCGGCAAGTATGGCTGCTCCGTCTTGTCACCACGCGTGTGTTTGCATAGGGCAAGGTCGGCAATATTTATACCTTAAAGGTGCCGAGATTGACGTAAGGATGGACATAGGTACGTCAATAAAGATGTCATACGACTTGCTCGTTAGCACATTCTTTTGCAAAAGTTCTCTGTGAAATCAAAACAATGGCCGCACGGATTATCCAGGTTGTCATAGGTTTGATTTGTTATGAGAACGTCGTATGCCTTATCAGGGGCTGGAGGAATGTCGCTTGTCTAATTAGATCTCAAGCGTTATGACCTAATCAGATAACACGTTCCTGTGCCGTAGTGTGACTGCGTCAGATAACGGTATCTGCATCATGGGGGTTTTCATGCCTCATGGGCTGACTGTTAGTTAACTTGATAGTTAGTTTAACCAGAATGGGGTCAGGAATAGGGGGACTGATTCAGAACCTATAGAAATACACGACACCCACTCCACGCTAACTATGGTCATATCTACTAATCTATGCATAGTATAACATAGTACAACATACTATAGAGTATAGTGTATACCTTACCACCCCAAAATACATAAATGCATTTCGAAATTTTCAAATATACTGAAAAATTGCAGTCATATATATTGTATGCACTTAAGCTATGAATTAAATGCAAAAGTAAACACGCATTTTTATGCATTATTGCTTATTGGTATATTAGAAATACACATGAAATGGCTCTTAATATGGCTATACAGAAAGGAAGTTCGAGACCATTTCATCACATAATAAAATATTTGTGAACATACCAGCGGGCAGCTAAAGTCTATATAAAGTATCTAAAAATAGAAATCTTAGTTCTCTAGGAATAGTTTCTTACTTTAAGCAGAAGATCAGTGTCCCGGAAAAAAATATATAGAAAAATATTTTAGGGGCTTGCTGAAAAAATTGCTGTCCGTGAACTGGATTGTAATTGTTCATGTGACTTTATTTTTAAAGTTGAAGGCCGAATTCAGGGAACGCCGTGTGCGAGTTTACTCAAAAGTCTCTATTTCTGTTCTGGCGAGAACATCATATCATTCAGGCTTTCGAAAAAACTGTCAACAGCTTCATGGGAAAGTTCCACTAAGTCGGAAATAGGGGTAACCATGCATTCGTGCGCATGATTGTCTCCATTGACATTCTGATTTGCATCACTGACAGAGGGTCGTACCTGTTCGATGCTGCTTTCATCTTGAACTTCACTACTCTTCAATCGTAGTGGTGAAGATTCCAGGAATGCCGTCATCAGGATTGGCAGCCTTTGAGGGCAGCACAAAGCGTGAACCTTGGTAGGAACCAACAGTGTATCTGCATCCACCGGCGCATCCGATTGTAGCGTCAGACAGGTGTCTAACACGCATTCTTCTCCGCATAGCAGACACCTTAGTACAGGTAAAACACACCTTTGCCACATTGGTCGAAATGATAGAAACCAAGTCATATTTAGGTCTCTAAGCCGGGAGAGTCCCAGGATTTTTGATATCCGGTCCCGGTATCCAATGGCTAGGATCGTATCTTCCATTGTCGCGAGAGTTTGATCTGTGACATGGGTTGCCATAACGAAAAATAAGGACTAGGAATAGGATTCCTGCAATTAGTCCCAGGATCAGGGGAAGTCCCAGTATGGCTTTGAATGGTGTTAATGCCATCGAAAATACTGTCTTAAATACCTTTGAGACCCCAGTGGTATCAGAAATATTTAAGATTTCGCTCAGGATTTCCGCGAAATGTACGGGGGAATTAGTTGATAATAATGTATGTATCTCTGCAGTCGTCCTTGCGACTTGTAGATCATACGTTTCTTTAGATGACGTGAGCCTTGTAGGCGTCTGAAGAAGCACTGTTTTCATTCTGCTTAAAGTGTCTATTCGAATAGAAGTAATTTTCAAACTAGGCCATGCCCTCGCCTCCCTGTCTGGAAAGGAGCTGGGGAACAAAGAACGTCCACAGCACTTGACCTTGGCCGTCGTAGTGACTAGATAAGGAGTCCCGGGCATAAGACTACAACATCTGCGGTCTACAATAAGAATGTAACTCCCATTATAGAGTCTTTGAAAGAATGGTTCTATTTCAGTTGCAGGTGCGCCATGCTGGTGACATGAAAGGTTGTATGAATTCCCTTCACAGGCTCCGTGCAAACTAATACCGTTACACAGAAGCGTGCCGCTTAGTGACATAGCACAATTGTTGCCACTAAGAAACACTTTCTGTCCTTTATTACTGACACATGCATGTGAATAGGGTAGGTTCCAAGTTGTTTTAAGGTACCCCTTTCCCAATTTCTCGTACATGCCAGCCTGTATATATTTTTGGCAGTATTGAAACCTGAAGGTTGAGATAGGAATATTTATGATTCCGTGGATTATCCATTCACTGACAGGTCGTTCTGACATTGTCATTGGTAATCTTTCTAGTTTTTCAATGCTCAAGATTGTATAATCAGCACCCTTTTGCGCCATACCGATTTGTCTATCAGTAAGGTTAAAGATTTGGAATAGTGACGTTGTGTTGATTAAACGCCAAGGCACATAGCCTGAACGCAGATTTTGTAACGTCCAGCCAAGCTGTACAATAGAACGCAATTGTGACTGTCCATGTTGTAATAACAGTAAGTCTTGCGATAATATATCGATTGCTGAAGACACAATGCTGTCCAATGAAAATATTCTGGAGGACAGAGTCATTAACCCATTGTCCACTACAGAAAGTGATTTTTCCAAATTAATACGATCAATTTCACGTATTCTCTCTGCTGTTTCAATTTGAGTAACCTTCCAGGCCTCATTATATGCTGCATATACAGAGGCTGCTATGAAACGCTTTTGACGCTGTTTGCGTGGTCCCATTATGAAATCACGCAAGTCAGCACCATCAGTAAGTAAAGTTAGGTGTTGCTTAATTTCAGGCAGTGTGGAAGTCTGTAGCCATTGAAGGCATAATTTGCCCACACTGTAGGTTGTTATTATCCCTGGGTGATGTCTTTGGGGATATCTAGGGTCTGGCCTGTTCATTTTGAAACCCTGTCTTTTATTCAGGAATCTATCTTGACAGTTATTTGTATCTGTGGGCCAGATCAACCATTGTTTCCAATCAGGATGTGTTCTGTTTTGGTTAAGTATATGGTTTATGTCTATTTCTTCATCTGTATCAGAGTTATTGCTAAACATTGTTGGCTTTGGAATAGACAGGTTATTTAAATCTTTGATTTTGGCTAAGCCAAGACAGGTGGTTTGTTGAACAGTGTCATTTAAAAATATCATTTGTTCTGGGATCATGCAGGCTCTAAACAAAGCTTCTAAACCCTGTACTTGCCATTCTTTTGTACCCCAAACACTTTTCAAATCAACGTTTTTGTCCCAATAATCAAATCCAAAAGTATTCATTTTTTCAAAGAATGAATCTGAATATATCAATTTTGTGTTGGTTATCATGGTTTTCATCCCTGTCTTGTTTGACAATTTGTAAAAAAATGTTTCAGCATTACTTGTGTTAAAACCTTGAAAGTATGAATATTTGTCATAAACGGTTCTTGAACTCCCTTTTGGAGGTGTTGCACAATGTTCCCATTGATTATAATTTAAAACATTTCTAGGTTGTGCAGATTTATGCAAGAAATGGTTACCATAATGGTTATAGCAATACATACTATCATAATTTGTAGAACCTTGCAAATAATCATGTTTTGTAAATTTAGCAGACATTACTAAGTCAGACATCATGTTATTAGTACTTTCAAAGTCCCAATCATCAGCAAATGAGTTTGGTTTTACAAAGTCACTCAAGGAGATCTTGATTTGGTGTGGATATTTCAGGATCTCGACCGGACCATAAATTTCATAGTCAGTGTTGTCCCAGGCTACCCCACCAGGTATTGGAATTGCTGTGAAGTTGGCTGAAGAAAGTTCTGAAGAAAGTTCTCTTTTCTCGACGTGCGAAGATGTGTGTGGTTTGAGGACCAAGTTGATGTTCTGACTTGCTGTGTCCATTTTAGCATATTTTCCCTCAATGAAGCGTCCCAAAGTAAAAACCATGATGAGCCAAAGTATGAGGATAAATGCACCAAAACCCACCCAAAATTCAATCCATGGAGAAACCAGATATGTTTCTTTCAGTTGTTTCAAAAGTTCCTTAGCTTTGTCTTTAAAGGATTTGGATGATGGCTGTGTCTTTGATTCACTGAAACCTTCAGAGGAATCATCGAAGTTGATGAAGTAACCAGATGCAGTTCTGTCAATTGTTCCAATTGGTTCAGGATTTTTGTTTCTTGCATTTTCACTTGGTACTTCAGTATAGATTGGTGTGTCTCTGCTAAATGTCTTTATTTGGGTTTTCAGAGGTCTGAGTTCTATTGCATTGTTGCATAGTCCTTGCTGTTCTTCTGTAGGCGTTTCGAATGTGATGAGCCTCTTTGATAGGACCTCTGTACTGGTAGCAAACCTTGGTGTTCTGCTACTTATTGGGAGTCCACTTGGCCTACTGTTTGTTATCGGTCACATGTTGTGGTTTTACCAGGTCGATGGATACAACTCGGTTCTCCTTTTTTCCAGCAAGTGGCGGTAGTACAACTGATCTTGTCCCGTTGACAGACAAGACAGGAACTGCTTTTCTGTAAGAAGGCCCAAATTCCTTCTTTACCGCGATCTTCTCCCTGACTAGATCCCCGACTTTTGGAATCCAGACAGGTCTTGCTGGGACAGGTGGTGATTCTTCAGTGGTTGTTGGCTGTTGTTTCAACTGTATGTTGCTCAGGTCTTTTCTTGTTTTGTTTAAGTCCTGCAAAATAGCCAAACGGTCTTTGACATCAAAGGTTTTTTCTATTACCACTGAAGTCTGACTATCAAGGTCAGAGATCAACATCCTAGTTCCGAATAATAATTCGTACGGACTGAATCCCTTCAGAGAATTTCTTGGCAAGTTATTTAGACTATGTTTGACCCACCCAGCTCCCGAACCTAATATCCTTTCTATTATAGATTGCTTTCTGCCTTGGTTTTTTCTTTACACCATCCCGTACCCTCAGGAAGGAAGTGAGAAGATTCCCGCTGGGCTGTGCTCATTTGGCCATCGTTCCCCCCAGGCTGGTGTGCCTGAGTGAAAACAATGGTCGAACGTAGCATGCTCTTAGCGTATATGCCATTTAGACTCGCAAATCTTGTATAATAGTCCGGACGTCAGCCGAGTGCTGGTGAGCTACATTATAAGTGGAAACTAGCCTGTATATGTTAATCGCAAGCCAATCTTTTTGCTGGTAATATTATCTGCCTTGATACGACGAGGTATTAAACTGCTTCTCTCCCCACTGCGATCTCTGTTGCAGTTTGGGCAGTTTTTTACAAACATGGTGTAGTGCAGGCTCATGCCTGGCCACCAGTACCGTGATTGTAATTCTTCCAGAGAATCTTTTAATTTAAGGTGTCTGAGACTCTCGCCCATGTGTGCGTCTGCGATTAACAAGTTTCTCCTGTCCATGTTTGGAATCACTCTATCCCCCACTCCAGGGATTCGAGCAAAAGGAACGGAGTTTGCATCTATTATGTATGTATAATTGAGTGGATAGTTGATCGGTAATGCTGAGCAGTCGCCTTTTGATGACGTTTTCACCGCCAGCAATGTTTCACCGTCAATGTATTTTAATGTACGCTTTTTTCGATCTACGGGAGCCGGTTTAGTGGCTGCCGCTGCGGCTGCTTCAGCCAATGAATTCCCTACAACGTGAACGCCATCACGTTGATGACTCAGTGAGTGAGTCACGTGAGTCTTTGGTAGTTCTTTTTTCAAAAGAGCTACCTGTTCCCAGAGCAGTCTCTGCTTTATTGGTGCATCTGTGTCATCTTTGTAACCTTTCTGAATCCATGTCTGCAAATCGCTGTTATATGATTTGACGCAGTAATATGAATCTGACACTATAAGTGTCGGGAATTCGCGATCCGCATTATCTAGCGCCATTTTCAATGCGATTATTTCAGTTTGTTTTTCTGAATTAGTTTCTACTGAGTGTGATTTTGTTAATAGAGGTTTTAATATACCTCCGCGCCACACTTCTTTTGTAATCTCACATGTGGGGTTGTATGCTTGTTCTCCCCAAACGGACGGTTGAGCATGTCCGTCTGTGTAGATTACACAGGCGTAATGTCGTAGAGGCAGAATGTCGATTGGCAGAGGATACGTCTTTTCATATTTTAGATTTTTTAATTCTTCTTGTTCTCAAAAAATTGTCAACCAGGCTATACTTGATAATTCATA
Source organism: Lissotriton helveticus (assembly GCF_964261635.1). NCBI lineage: Eukaryota > Metazoa > Chordata > Amphibia > Caudata > Salamandridae > Lissotriton > Lissotriton helveticus. The sequence goes on from NC_136068.1 coordinate 1,314,121,093, forward strand.
TCCTTCGTATAGAACTTTTAGATGGGCAATTCTGGATTTTTTGAAGTTGAATTTGTAACCCTCGGCAGCGAACCCAAGTATTATGGTGTTCACCCTTTTCAAGTGAGTCTCCAAGTCATCATCTGTTAAGTAAATGTCATCGACATAAGATAATGCTTCATCATCATATAGTTGTAGTAATTCTGTTACTCTCGCTGAGAATACCCCCGGGCTGTTCTTGTACCCCTGGGCTAACCGACAGAATTGTTTTTGAGTGCCATTTACAGAAAATGCAGTTAAATATCTGCTATCTGGTGCTATGTTTTGACAAAAGAATCCATTGGAGATGTCCAAGGTTGTTTTGTATTTTTTGCGCACTATGTTATTCATTAGTGCAGCACTGTGTGAGTTTTGCACTGCAAAAGTTTTGCAACATGTGTTAAGGTGTCGGTAATCCAAAACTAGACGATATGAATTGTCTGGTTTGGAGACCGGAAACAAAGGATTGTTCATTTGTGAGGTGCAAGTTTCAATCACCCCCTGGTATTCTAGCTGATCTAGTATTTCATTTACTTGTTTTTTAGCTTCTTGCTTAATTGGGTACTGCCTTTGTGCAGTAGGTTGTGATTTTGACTGGATTTTGTGAGGAGGAGAATCCTCATCCCATCCTACATGATTTTTATATAAAGCAGGTGCTAAGGCCACTGCCCACTTTCTAGCAAGTGTGTATTTTTTATGAATCGGGATATGATTCGAGAAGGCAGGCATAATTACTTCTTCGCCATGAGGGCACTCCCTGACAAACTCTGGTGGCCAGTCTTTTTCAGCTAGAAGGAAGTCATAGCCTTTGGATAGGTTATCCCAAAATAGTCCCCTTATTTTCCTAGTCTTATCTCCCTCTATACGTAATGTTATCTCGTATATCTTGTGGGGCTTGCTAACTCTGGTGTCTGCAGTTTCCACTTGAAGGTATTCATTCGTGTCCACTGTCTCCAGATGATTCATCAGGACTTTGCGAGCTATGCTCACCTCTGCTGCGCTGCCTAGCATTGTCTGAGCCCATTCTCCGTTTTTCAGTTGTGTCCTCAGTATTCTCGGCATTGTTAACTACCTTGATACTGGCTACCTTCTTTTTTGGAAATTGTAATTTCTTTTTCAGTTGAGCAGGTTCCTTGTCTTTGGACTTGGCGTGCTCTTCTGATCGTCCTCTTCTTTCCGATTTCTGCGAGGAATTCTGAAAAGATTGAGAGGGACGCGTATCAATGTCTTGATATCTATCAGGTTTTTTTATATTATCCCTATTTCTAAGGTTATATCTATTCCCAGAGGGGTCACTCTGCGGTGACCTCTGTCTTTGGTTTGGAGATTTCTCTCTTCGCCTAGGAGACCTTCCTCTGGACTGGAATTTCTTTTCTTTGGGATTGGATTGTTTGTTTCCATCCCAGTTCTTTTTTGGTGAATTATTATTATTAAAAAATATTTTTTCTGGACTTGTAGTCAGTTGCGGTTTTACTGGTATTCCACCTAGACTATCTCTGCCTAGTTCTTCATAGGATTTTTCTATGATTCTGGCAATTTCAGCTGGTTGGTCTGCTATATCTGTCTCTTTTAACCTCTGGCGGATCGCCACGTTTGCTGCTTCACCTTTTATGTTGGCTAGTAATATAGCCGAGACCTGCTTGAAGTCTTTCAGTAATTTCATACCAAGAGTTAAAGCAGGTTCTGGACCGTATTCATCTTGAATTTGTTTTAGCACATCTGGTATTACCGAAATGGATGGAACACCGTGCGTTTTTGTATAGATGGAAGCAAAGACTGTACCCCAAGTGTCACAGTCCTCAATGTGTGGTGCGATTCCCATTGGGAGACATATAGTCAGAATCCTGTGTTTTTCTAATGGGGTGGTGTCAGGAAACACCGCCTCTATTTGGGTGATTTTCTGTGCCAACCAGAATGGTATTTGTTCCCGTTTAGCTGGAACTTTACCTAGGCAGGATTGGATGTTCTGTGGTGTAATTTTATTTGTGTTCCCCTGGTGAGGGGTCAGCTGTGGTAGTTTAATCGCTGGCTGAATTGTTGAAGTCCGCATTACATACTGAACTAATTGTCTATGAATTTTTAGTAATTGTTTCAGCTGTGTTAATAGTTCAGCTGCAGGCATCCTATCGATGTCTGGATGTGGTGTGTATCCGGCTAGGACCGGCCACGTTGCTCCTGGTCTTCCTAAAGGACCGAGCCTTGTAATGTGATTGTTATGTTTTAGGGCGCCATCAAATAAGAGCAAATGCTCTGGGAATTTGAGTGGTACTTCCACCTCCTCGAAAGGAGTGTATGTTTCAGGAGGTTCCTCTACTTTGTAATAGTGGAAGTACTTTGTTACAGCATTTGCTGCTGGAAAATGTATCCATGTATAGTATACCTCTGTCTGCCGATATTCGTGTGCCTCGATTACGAATATGACTGTGCCACCTCTAGGTGTCAGTCCATTTTCTATAAGTTTTAAGGTTATAGATCTCCTTTTAATGACCGGAATGAGTGTTATATTCGGGTCTGCTGCTTGCATGGTAGCATCAGCATCTGCGAGTTCAGTAGCTAATCTAACTGCCTCTCTTTCGTCATCACTCTCTGCCATTTTACAGATAGGATGGTATTATGTTTATTTGCAGATCAGGTTTCTTTATGGAACAGAGATTAGATGCACAATATTTTGGAACTGTTTTTATCCTTCAACGTTGACTTGACCAAGAACCATACATAGGAGTTCCCTCCTGCGAGGTTTTGGAGGATATAACCTTTCACCCACTCCAGACGTCTTTGGAGTATTTGGGAAAAGGGGTCTGAGTGAGAAAGCACGACTGAGTTACTCTAAATGTCTTACGTTAGTTTTATCGCCCTTTCCAAACGCGTTGGGCGCCATGTAGTGTAGCTCCTATTTTCCCAATAGGCTCTGCGCATTGGAATAATACCTACAGCAGTAAAGGCCTAGACCAGACGTTAACTAGGTCTACTACTGTCGATACTAGACTTAATTTTTGGGTTTGCCAGCTAAGATCAGAGTTCGCTAGAAACTTTCTCGAATGTTCAAGGAAGGATTAACTTCCCTGATTAGACAAGAAGGGATTTAGTTTCTGACAACCATAGAACATGACAACTTTGCTCTCCCCTAATCAAGAGTCAATCTCCAGAGTCGTGTGAGCACAAGGCAATTATTTTACTCAGTCAGTACGTGCATTCTTAGTCTCATCAGAATGTAGAGAAAAGGAAGAGACGGGCGTGTTCAATAAAAAGGTGTTATTTATTGATCAGTCTCTTTTCTCATACATGAGAAATGGATCGATATTATTGCAATACTTATAGTTAAGTAAAGTGCATACATTAAAAGCAATAGTATAAAATAATACTGTAAAAACATTGATATGGTTTCTGAGCCATATGATGTTTTAAAATGATTTAAAATATATTTACATACACATATACATTTGACTAAACGTACTCAACTGGTGTTTCTAAATACGCCTACCCCGTGTACCTGACCTAAGTCTAATGCGTGGGCGGGAAAAGAAAGTTACAGTTTAAGTTAAGTTTGTTTTTGCCAAGTGAATAACTAAAGAATTCTCTGTGAGGGGTTATTCAGTTCTGTACCTGGAAGTTAGGATGAATGAGGAATGGTATCTCTTTCTCTGCTCTCGATATTCCAGGCTGCCTGCGAGGGCTGCCCAGAAGCGCCGGTGCTGGGTCTCTCGGCTTGAGATAGCAGCGCGTCTCTCAGTGCGTCAGGAAGGCGGGGCTGCTGCCAGCGGGGTCTGCTTCTGCTCTCGGCTTCGGCAAGTATGGCTGCTCCGTCTTGTCACCACGCGTGTGTTTGCATAGGGCAAGGTCGGCAATATTTATACCTTAAAGGTGCCGAGATTGACGTAAGGATGGACATAGGTACGTCAATAAAGATGTCATACGACTTGCTCGTTAGCACATTCTTTTGCAAAAGTTCTCTGTGAAATCAAAACAATGGCCGCACGGATTATCCAGGTTGTCATAGGTTTGATTTGTTATGAGAACGTCGTATGCCTTATCAGGGGCTGGAGGAATGTCGCTTGTCTAATTAGATCTCAAGCGTTATGACCTAATCAGATAACACGTTCCTGTGCCGTAGTGTGACTGCGTCAGATAACGGTATCTGCATCATGGGGGTTTTCATGCCTCATGGGCTGACTGTTAGTTAACTTGATAGTTAGTTTAACCAGAATAGGGTCAGGAATAGGGGGACTGATTCAGAACCTATAGAAATACACGACAGTACGGGATCTACCCGACGCGTTTCGAAGCTCCATTTGCTTCTCTTCAGGGGCTTTAACGGAAGCGGTGCGCGCAACCGCCGACCCACTTCCCCATTTTATATATAACACACCCACCGATGGAAGGCTCAAATGAGACTGTGCATTCTGGGAAGTGTGGTCCGGGGAGCACACAATCAAGTCCTGTATGGACTTCACAAGTGGGCCCGTCCTCGATTCCAAGTACGACTGCTGCTTCACTTTAGTGACCCCCAGGGTGCCGGGGTGGTGCATACTGCGCGGCTGGACGGCCGCGTATAAATCAATGCTCGAAGGTGTCCACCTTTGAGTAGCACGCGAACAGCAGCTTGGTTTATGTATAGGTATATGTATAATTGCAATTTTTCAGGTGACACTTTATGTCCACCTTCAGCCAAATGATTCAGTAATGCAATGGAATCAACAATGCAGTCATTTCGAGTTTTAGACGCGACTAATAAGTCCTCAATATACTGCATCAAGACAGACTGTCTAGGCAGCACCAGAGATTCAAGACATTTTTCTAAATCTGATTAAAGATCGATAGACTTTCAGTGTACCCTTGAGGAACACGATTTCACACCAAAACATGTTTGTCAAATTTAAATGAAAATAAAAATTGACTGTCTTGATGTAATGGAGTGGAGAAGAAGGCATGGCACAAATCAATCACAGTGAACCATCCTACACTCCATGGATTCTGATATAAGATCACAGCTGGATTCGGTACTACTGGACAACATGGGACAACAAATTATTTATTTTTCTCAGATCCTGTACTACTCTGTACTTGCCGTTTGCTTTCTTTATGCCAATTATAGGTGAATTCCATGGACTGCTCATTATTTCTTTTAATATGCCTTGTTCAACCAAACATTCAATTTCTGTGGCAACGCCTGCTTTTATTTCTGGGCTAATTTTGTATTGTTGTGTGTTTGGGTAAACTGCACCTTCCTTTACAGTTACTTTTACTGGGTCCACATTTGCCATTAATCCTACTTCTTATCTCGTAAAATACTACACTTCAGAATTTACACTATTTTGGATTTCTTCTGGTAATTCCTTTAGAGTCATCCTTTTAGTCGTCTAGTTTACTGCAGTTCCTTGTCTGGATAACATGATTTTGTACACTCCATCTTCATCAGGAGTCTGAATTGAGGCACCATCCGGTGTGCAAAAGATTGTGCAGTTCATTTTGCACAATAAATCTCTTCCTAGCAAGTTTACAGGACTCAAGTCACACACGGCAAACTTTGCATTTCTTTAAAGTTGCCGATGCATACCTCCATTGGTTCAGTAATAGGGGTCCTAATCTGTTTATTAGAAATGCCCACTACTTGGATCGCTTCTCCCGAGAGGGGTAGGTTTGGGACGTCTGCTGTTCTCAGAGTAGAACGGGAAGCGCCAGTGTCTAGCAAGAAGGTGATGTCATTTCCTTCAACTTTACCTTCAATGAAAGGCCCTGACTGATCTACCGATAAGGATGTGCCAAGTACACATTCCTTCCCCCCCTCAGGCACCGTCAATAATCACCTTCCTCAAAAAATGTGTCCTGTAAAAGAAACTGTGGGGTTACTGATTTTTTCTTACCATTTCCCTCTCGAAATCTGGTGTCCACACCGTACTTGGCTTGACTCACAAAATCTGGCATAGGGGCAGGTAGCAATTGATTCTGTATTACCTGTTGCGGCTGTCTCATTGACACCTCTTTCTGCATCTGCGGATTTAAATTTTGAGTTTACACTCGTTTTTCCATTGCCCCACTGTTTGCACCCATGACTAGAAAACCTTTTCTTAACCTCCTCTTTGCTCATTCTGATTCTAGGTTTTCCCCCACTGTTCTCACCGTGACCATCCCCTCTTCCTTGATTATTTGCCAGTTGATTTAACTGAAGTTTCTGTTGTTCTGCTTATTTAACTTGAGCCCACATTACTTTTTCATCTAATTTCTTTCGCCTGTTTTCAATTTCATCCCCACAGTATTTTGCATACTTGAGGATTTCATCTATAGGCTTTGCCTGCCAGCATAACTTATGCTCTTTAATCATTTGGGATACTTCTGGTTTTAGTCCAGACACAAAACGATATATAAAATGTGTCATGTCCTTATTATCCATGTTTTCTAACCCACTGTATTGTTTAAATACCTGCAAAAGGTGTTCATAATATGCATGTACAAATTCATCTTTATTTTGGGTAGTTCTATCTATTGTTGTCCAATCTGTTTCTTTTGGGCGAACCTTTCCCTTCAAATAAGTTATTACTTGATGATACTTTTCCATCACATCATCTGATGGGGCTCCTGTCTTTGCATCTCTTGGGTACTCATCATTAGGCCAATCTACTGTAATTTTACATATGGTCCTCAAGTCAGCAGGGACAACTATATTGAATAAACCATCTAAATCTTTTAGCAAACCTTTCAACTTGCCTGTACCATTCTACTGGTTTTTCTCTAAGCTTCGGGAAGTCATTTGTACATGATAAAATATCCTGTCGGGACCATGGAACATATACATAACCTCCTCCTGGCACTTCTCTCATTGGACACAACCTTTCAACCTTTTCTGTTTCTTTCATTACATATTCAGAAGTTGCTTGATTCGCCTGAGCTTTTTCCTTTTTCTTTGTCTATATAACTTTCCCTCTATCTAAGTCTCCCCTGTAGCAATGACATTAATTCTTTTATCTTCAATTTTCTTCCTGACGCATTCATGTTCTCTAAATCTTTGTCAGAAAATTCTGCTCTATAAGGCTTCTGCAATACTTTTGATTTGCCTATGTCAAAACCCATTTCTGAGGCCAAATTCATTAATTTCTCATGGAATATTTTTATATTTCGGGTAATGCTTCTACATATGAACAATATCTCTTCTTCACTAAAATATTTCAATTCTTTCTAGCCCTACATTTCCAGCTACCATTTCTTCCAATTCTACTCTCAATTTAACAATGTCCAATCCTTTTGGCTGAGATTTTGTTTTTTCTATACCTCGTATCCATCTTTCTATTTCTCAGGGGTTACTACAGTGGCACTTTTCGTTCCTGTGGATGTTTCTATCTGTACTTCTCTTGAGCATCCAGGAGTAGCTTTTCTAAACGAATCATTTATTGGCTCTCTTATGGGCAAATCCATTAGTGAAATTACTGACTCACGCTCACTTGCCTGGTCATCAACTATTATATTTTCTTTTCTAGGTTGTATGATTGGTGTGGTCAAAACGGGAGTTTTAGGACTGGTTTGTTTATCTCCATATAAAGGAACAACTAGACCTATAGTCACTGGGATCATTAGTGCTTCAGGACTTGTATTTATTTGGGTTATTTTCTGAATTAACTCACTTCTCTGTTTATTTATTGCTTCTCTTTCTTTTTCTTGCAGTACCCTTCCTAATGTATTCTCATGTACAACCTGTGGAACCATGGATATTTTTTAGAAACAGAGCACTAGGGTTTATTCTATTTATTTCCGACTGGTAAGGTGGAGGATTTTTCATTAATATTCAAGATAATCGTCTTCAAAATCCCCATTACTAGTCCCTAAATGTTTTGTTTTCTCTGTATATTTACTTCCTGTCGGTTCTTCTGTGGTAAATACAGGATATAATCCTTCCACTATCATAGACTGTCTCCATTGTTTCATCTACTTATCTCTTGTTTCTCGGGGAAATCTGGGATAAAATTTGCTTAAATTCCTGTCACATCGATATCTGTCTTGCTCAAAAGCCTCAGTCTCCCACTCTTCTAAAGCTTTATACTGCGTTAATCTAGGTCGGGTTCTAATTCATTCATGCAAGTTGTAGGTTGCGTAAAATGCTTCCATTGAATGTCCCGTTCTCTGGGAATGCCAATATTCCATCATCTATTGTGTACACTATCCAATTTTCTGATCACACACAAGTATGGTAGCCTCGTTCTATCATCATGTATGATGCGGGCGTTTTCGGAGATGGATTAATAATACCTTCTCTTGTTTTAACGGGCTTATCCTTTTTAAAATAATTGTAAATTATCTGCATAAATGACTTTCTCTTTTCTCCATAAATGATGTTCGGTTTTCCTTTAATGTAATGTTCGTGGGCAAAACCTAGGTATCTTCTAACTGGCCGAATGCCTATAATTGTTGGATCAAAGCTCCACATATAATCACAACTATCTATTAACACTGTAAATTCTATTTTTGACATGTAATCACTTGTTTACTTCTCTAAAAAGGTCTCTCCAATAACAGCGCGTCTCTTATTTTTATTGACCAATCAACATTTGATTTACAGAACTGTGTTAACCAATGTTTACGTGGCTTTTCGTTGACATGAGTTTTGCTCTCTGCACTCACCCCTCCTTTAAAATTTAACCTCGTCTACACACCCACTGTATTAACCAATCCCAGCGCAGCTTTCAGTGACATCAGTGCAGTAACCGCAACTGACCCCTCCTTTGCAAGGTAATACGACAACTCAATTTCTTGCAATTTTATTTACACATTTCATTATTTAACAACATGAAAACATTCGCTACTGTGCCTGATTGACTAAATTCAAAGAAAAGACAATTTCTTTCACACCAAGTAAAACCTTTCCGTTTACCCTCACACACTACGAGTAAAACATCTTTTGCTTACTCTTCATGCAAGCAAAAAGAATGTGCTACCCTTTCTAGGTGATACTAGGCCAAAGTTTCACCAGCGAACTCCTTTGCTATCAATCACTCTCAGTTTTATATGGAAAATAATCCCTAACTAGTGCTTCAAGCTTTACCTAACTTTACGCACTTACTTCTTCAAGGCAAGTAACCTCACTGCAGTGTGGCTTCCATTTACCACCCGCTGTTCAATAACCCCGGGGATTTCCAGACAACGAATAACAATACAAACGGGTTTTGGTTAATACATAAAATCAATAAAAAATCAATAGACAACTAACTACCTATCTTAACTAAAACCTAACCATAGCTATGCTACAAATGAAATACTGATGGCGAGCTGTTACCAGTTCAGGATATTTTCTCTAATACCATACTCACCTGGGCCCATAAACATTTCACACCTCACACCGGTAATCTATCTCTCCTGCCTATCAGTGCGTTTCAATTCACCTGAACACCATAACTTACCAATTCCTTGTTACTTATACTTACTTTTACCACTTAGGTGAATTTGGATCAGGATTGTTAGAATAATAGGTAGTATGACATTTCACCTTATCATAAAATAACAACAGACTCTGGGAATTTTATGCATTACTTTGTGAGTCAGGTACAATGCAACCAAATACTTTTCAAGTCAAAAAATGACGATCAAAGTAAAAATATTTAGAGACTTAGCAAAATATCTAGACATTGGTACCTGGGAAGGGTGAGAAAGGGAAACGGTACAAGGACATACCACACAGATTATATTTACCTAGAATGGTGCGAGGACCAACCCCTGGCCAAGGGCTGGAAAGAAAGGGCTCCCGACTAATCAGGAGCCAGCAGGTCAGGACAGGTGCAGGACAGAACAGGTAACCTCCGCTAAGTGCAACACCCACATCACACCCTTCTCTCTGCAGCTATTCTCGTTCCCCTTCTCTAGGACAGAGTCTTCTCCTTCAGTGAAACCCCCGATTCTTCTTCAGAGTGCTCGACCATCCCTCTGAGGTCTGCGGCATCCATGATTCTTCTTCAGCACACGTTGGGTCAGTGACAGGTCTGTGACAAGTTGGACAATCTAACTGACTAAGCCTACCTTAGTAATACCATTTCAAGGTCATGTACCACCCCCCAGTGTTGCAAAATGTGTGTATTCCCTGTTATTTGATTGGTCAGAAAGGCGTGGAGAGGTCATCACACCATACCAGTATGAGGTCATTTTCCCTTATTTTAATTAAGCTAGATACCCACCCATAATTTTATTTTCCCATGTCTTTTTATTCCACCCAGCAACATTATTTTCATTTAATATACAATGTTAACAATAGTTCAGTTTCTTCTTCCTTTCTCCGGGTCATAGGGTTAGATTCTCAGGCGCATCGCTGGTAACGTGAGACTTGGCGGGGGTTCAATGACATCTCCAAGGTTTTCAGTGGTTGAATAAGCACACACATCAATTTCAAGATGGAGATTTACGGCACCCTTCAGGCCCAAATTCGAGCTATTAATAAAGTCAAAGAAAGACACATTAAAATACAGAAATAAATGAATGCACTGTATACCACTTATTCCTACTCTAATCCCATTATTTTATTTTAACTATAGCATTAGTAGTTAAGCAGAACAGATGAGGTTTAGTTCAAGTATAAGATTATGCGCTAATATGTGAAATTTGAAGCGGCCATTTTAGGCACTAATGCGCAACTGCAAAGTATTCCCACCAAAAGCAAAAGTACGTCTCACTATGTAGATGTAGTAGACGCATGCGCAGAATGGTTCCAGCGTTCTTCAGCAGCCATATTAAGACACTCGGGTTACTGGTTAGTAAAACACATAGGTAAGCTTCCCCTACATCTAAGAAATGTCGTGTAGTGCAATTATTAGTATTTACAAAACATGTTGGTTAATTCGTTACATGTTATTTCGAGAGGATTAAATCCGAGCAAGTTTCTTTACGTATGGAACCTTGCTCCATCAGTAGCATAAAGTGAATTAACAGAAAGGTTCACCAGGAGAGGATACAGTAAAGCCGCATTGGGGACATCTAGAACAAAGCTAACCAAAATCCCAGGGAAAAACCTATATTTGCAGGGAACAAGAAAGGAAAAATGCAGAGAGATCAGAAGCAACCCATTAGATTCATCACAGGTTTCAATAATCAACACCATAACATATTTCAAAAGCATTGGCATCTCTTTTGCATTGACCCTATTTTAGGTCCTACAATAAATAAAAGACCCTTGCTAACATTTCGGAAGGCCAGGTCAATGAGACAAGATCTAGTCAATATTATGCCAGGGGCAAAAATACAACAGAGTTGGCTGAGTAGCAGTAAAGGCATCCGGCGTTGTAGCAAATGCAAGGCGTGTCAACATGGGGTCAAAACTGTGGAGATACTGTTGCTGTTTTCAGGTAACAAGTGGAGAATACTGAAACCATTAACCTGTAAAAGCTAATATGTGGTGTATGCTCTGAGATGCAGTTGTCTTAAACTATATTTAGGGAGCACAATTTTGTAAGCACATCTGGGCATCCTACAGCATATCCAGGTGATTAAACACAAAGATCAAACAAACCCTGTAGCCCAGCAAGTACATAACAGTTAGTAATCTAGAATATTTTGTTCTGGACCAAGTGCCAATTAAGCCAAGGGGCGGAAACAGGGAGAGGTGTTTGCGAAAACTAGAATCCCGGCACATTTTAAGATTCAATACAAAGATCCCAATTGGCCTTAACAAAAGATGATTTACATGTCCACCTGTACTGCAACATAGCTTAGAACTTTAGTATCTGATTCCAACCATGGGTATAGGTAAAAAACAAGATAGGAAGGGATTTTTTATCAGAAGATTTGATATGTATAGGAAGAAATTGATGCATGAATCTGTTGGTTTTAACCAGCTTTTAGTGTGTGTGTTTATATATGTATTTTTTTATATATGTAATTGATTTCCCCAAAGTTATGATCCATACCGTGTGAAATGAATTTTAGCAAGTTTTGTAACAGAGGTTTTTAGTAAGGTTAAATAGGTGATTGGTTTGATTTTATTAGTGTAATATAACGGCTAACCTAACGCATTTTTACCTCAACATGGATGAAATATTTTATCACATTTGAGCTCATTCTGTTTAGAAGATCTGTGATTGATTAGGGCACCGGCCCAGGATTGGTCTAAATCCTGATGCCAACAGAAGTTCACACATTAGAGAACTAACAAGTATTTATCCTGCTTAAGAACGGATGATGTTAAAGTTACACATGTCAACAAGAATTATAATGATGTGTGTTAATCCATTATGAAATACCATGTGAGGCTAGAGATGAATTGTGTAGCTGCACTATGCACCATGTCACTATATATCATCAGCACTGTGTCACTTTAAATGTAAAATGTTAATTCATGAACTGTCACTTTACGGTTTTGAAGAAACCCTGTAATATGTATATATAAGAACAAAAATGGTAACCACAATTGGTTTGAGAATGGTAGCAGATGCTACTGACACGCGTCACTGTTGTTTTATTGCCAAATAAACCTGTACTCCCAACGACTCCGAGCGTGTTGGAGTCTGTCCAGATTTACCAGCAGGCATTTGGAGTGGATATATATATGTGATCAAGGGCTCATCGGGCCCGAAACCCGTCATGGCGGTCATGGGATTGCACATAAAATAAAGACTGCAAATGACCTGTTTTGGTCCGTTTTCGTTTTTCCTCAAAGTTGGATGACGAAGCGAAGTTCTGTAAATATATATATATAACTAGCCTTGTATTCTTGGATGTAGAAATTTTCATTCAGAACAACCGAATGTGCACTAAGATACATAGAAAACCGACATTGTGTAATAGCATCCTTCATGCCAACAGCGGGCATCCAACAAAACTAAAGTGGAGCATACCTTATGGCCAGATGTTAAGAGCAAAGAGAAATTTCTCTGAAAATGAGGACCTTGAACAGGGAATTGAAAAGATGAGTGATCGATTCCGGGAAAGGGGTTACCCGACAGAAGTGATTGAAACAGCGATATCCAGAATGAATCTAAAAGAGAGAACAGATCTCTTGGTACCAGTAACCTACAAAGCAGGAGAGATGAAAGATGAAATGGGAAAATCAAAGGCGTAACAGGTTTGATTGTGGATTTCCACAATCAAAGTGATGACTTCAGAAGGGCACTAAACAAGAATTGGAAGATTCTATTACTAGATGAAACTTTGAAAGAGAACTTAACATCGTCTCCAAGTATCACTTATAGGAAAACGTCCTCTCTACGGGACATTCTCACTCAGAGTCATTTAGAAATTAGACAACCAATGAAGACTTCATGGCTAACCACGCCTGGATTTTGAAAGTGCTCAAAATGCAAGGCTTGTGAACATGGTCTAAATATCACAGAATACAAACTGCAGAACGGAAGGTAAGAAATAATTGTAGACCATATCATGTGCGAGTCAAAATATGTAGTATACAGACTACTGTGCCCCTGTGGGAAGTCTTACATAGGGAGCACTATAAACAAATTGAAACTGAGGATACTACAGCACCTACGTGCCATTAAGAACAAGGACCCCAACTATCCTATGGCCAAACATTTCGATGAATTCCATCAGAGCAATTGCAGCCTATTGAAATATTCAGGGATAAAGATCAGCAAACCATCATTGAGAGGGTGAGATTGCACAATGCAATTACGGAAACTAGAATCCAGAATAGGGACAAAGTACCCACATGGACATAATCAAGATGCTGAATTATTTGTACATCTGTAAATAGACTATGAAAGTGATGAATTCAGATAAGGCTCCAAACTCCAATATCAATTGGCTTTTTGTATATAGGTGTAAATGTCATGATCAATAGTGACATGGCTGGGCCTCCAGACTTGAGTGAAATCTTAACATGGGCAGCAGTAATATAATCTGAAAAGGAAAATTGGAATCACTATCGTGTTATGGGAAAAACGACTATGAATCTATATCATTTGAATGAAAAATTGAGTTGCATTTAAACAGAAATTTATTGAATTACACCGTTTGAAATATGTACTTTACATATATGAAGGAATGGTATAATGAGAATGAAAATGGATCATTTAATTTACAAAGGATATCTGTTGCAACACAAAAACTGTAAATATTGTACATAGTCGTCAAAAAGTCAAAAAATCAAAAAATGATAATGATGAGTGGACAAATTAAATTTGGAAGAGAAAGGGAAGAACAAAAACATGATAATCAATTTGAATTTGGAAACCACGAGCACCTTATTGTGATTGAAACAGACTTTATCAGAGACAATTGCATGCTGCGTACAATGAAATTAATTCAATTCAATCCAATTGACCTTGATATGTTTAAATGTACTTTACTAATTAATTCATTTCAATTTGATGGATATTCATTTGTACTTTACTGTGATGTTTAAGTTTTCTCACTCAAGAAAATGGCGACCAACTTTTGGCCATATTTTTTGAACAAGGTTGACAGTCTAGAGGAATAGTAAAAATAGATAAGGGTACTTTCACAATACACTTTAAATATGGTCTAGACAACAGGGACTCTATGGTCCAGTGGAAGGCTAGTAGTAGCTGAAACGCATAGGCCATCCTAATATTGCACGTTTTGCACATGGTGTGTACAGAATAAAAGAATCTAAAAAGAAACCTACCTGCTGTTGTGCCGTGACTTCCGTAAGGGGGGTACTGGGAGGCGAGAAGATTCAAAGGAATATATATATATATATATATATATATATATATATATATATATATATATATATATATATATATATATATATATATATATATATATATATATATACATATATATATATTCCCTACACTACACTACAACTTTACTTCTAATGAAACTTACACATACTTACTCTCTTAAACAATCACTTATAGAAACACATATTTATTTATACAGGAACTCTTACAATCTCTTACTCTCACATATACTCACTTATATACATTAATATTCACATACACTACATTAATACATATGTAGTTACTGATAAAGCCACTAGTGAGACACTCATTCACTCACTAACACACACATATACAGACTCATCCACCCATACAGTCCTGCACATATGCTGTCGTTAAAACACATACAAAGAGAGAGTCAGTCATTCATGCATCTATGTGCTAGGTAATACCCCCACCAAACCATACAAACACTCATACTGATACTAAGAAAAACATGTACTTACCCATATACATACACATGTAGCTACTCACCAACCCATGCAGCCACTTATACACAAAGTGAAACACTAATACATATATTTAAATATTTAAACATTACTCACTAATATATGTATTCACTAAGATACATTTAATAAGCCAGTTAACCAATCAACATGTAAACACTTATTTAAACATGTATTCTTCCATCAACTTTTACATATACATATATAAAACATATTTATTTTTCAGAAAGACACACATTCACTGGATGGGTCATCAGTGATGTCATGAATGATGTCACTGACCATGTCATGAGTGATGTAATATGTGACGTCATCAGCAGTGCATTGGATGCGCAAGTTATAGTGAGTCCAACTAACTATAACGTGGGAATTTCAATGGTTTTATGCGAGTAAAATTCCCAGCTAACTATAACTGGTGTGAAACCTATGGTTTTTTCAGGGAATTTAATAGGTTTTTTAAATGCTAATTCCTAACTATAACTGGTGTGAAACCTATGGTTTTTTCCAGTGAATTTCATCGGTTTTTTAATAGCAAATCTCTATAGGTATGAAATGTAATATATTTTATAATGAATTTTATATTGTATAATTATGTAATACTATTTTTTTAATGTTTTTTTATTTATTTATTTTTTTTGCCTCGGTGCGCTTCCAGGGCGCGTACCGATGTGCTCACCGGTGAGCGCATTGTTATGGCGCGCCCCGGGGCGCGTACCGGGGAGCGCTATTGCCGCGAACGAAAACATCATCATGACATATCGCGTATCCGCGACGCCTTGCGTCATAACACACGTATCGCGTAGCCGCGAGATGCGTCTTATGACGCACCGCGTAAGCGCTCCCGGAAGCGCTCGACCGTATGCAACCGCGCAACGTAAGCGCCCCGACGCGCTTATGCTACGCGCCCCGGGACGCGCCCCAGGGCGCGTAGCGTAAGCGCGTCAAGCCATGTGACTTTAAAATAACACTTTTCATTGGTTCAGAACATTTTTTTTTCCAAATATTGAGAAACCCACCCATTTCTCTCACTATTGCTTTGTACTTGGAGAGAGCAAGAGGTGTTCTTTGCATTATCTGCTTCTCAAAGTTTCCTGATCTACAGCAATGGCTGCAAGGGAGTCATCCAGCAGCCAATGGTTTTTTGCCTGAGGACCCTCCTCACCACAAAACAAAGGACCACTTCATTTGGAAATTTTTTGACATCCCTGAAGGGAAAAAAAAGGTTAATGCTGCTAAGGTAACCTGCAAGATATGTGGCAGTATTTTATCCAGAGGCAATCCTAATAAAAAATATAGCTTTGGAAATGCCAATTTAATTAGGCATGTCCAGAGAAGACACCCAAATAACTATGCCAGGGAGAGTGTGAGGGACCTGGCACGGAATTTACCAAGAGATGGCAGCAGCACCTCCACTGGTGGAGCAACACCTTCAGGAACACCACGTGGAAGAATGGTCCCTAACGTGCAGCCGGTGTTTGCAGGCATAAAATTTCTATGCGTGGACTGTGATGAACTGCTCTGTTATGGGGAGCAGAGCGTTGAACTCATTGCTATAAAGAGACAGGAACACCGCTGCCCTCCCCGTCCCTAATTTTTCACAATTTCTTGCTCCTGTTGAGCAGTTTTGGAATCCCTGTTTTTGTTTTTCCCCTGAAAAAAATCCCCAAAAAATATAAAATCGTTTTAAAAAAGTATAAAAAAATATAAAAAAACAAAAAGAAGAAAAAAAAGTTATTTTCAGAACTACCTCCAATTTATAAAAAAATGCTACATTTTTAAAAAACTCTGTCATTCTTTTTTCTCCATGGTACGCTCCCCGGTACGCTCCCCGGTGCGCGTACCGGACGCTCCCCCCGCGAAAATTGAAAAAAAAGAAAAAAATGTTTTTGTCCCGCGGGACCCTTTTATGGCCCCCACATCAAACCTAGGGGGTCAGGGGGGGTCTACCCTGCCCCCTTTTGGTCATTTCCCCCTTTGTTTTTGCCACCTCTTGTGTCTCGATCCTACCGAGACACAAGATGGCGGCCGCTCTGGACTGTTTGGAATGTTTACAGACACCCGAGAGCCAATCAGCTTTCTGCGCGCGAACTCGCGTAGCGCGCTGGTACGCGACCCGGTGCGCGTTCTGGGGCGCGCCTATAGCTATATATTTTTTTTAACCTAAATTACTCAAAATCCTCTGGAGCACATATCTTGAGACATAGCAAAGGCACATCGGGCTACCAGTCCCTATAATTTTGCCAAGTTTGGTGAAAATCCATTCAGCCGTTCGAGCTAAAAGTGAGCCCAACCGCCCATGGAAATTAACATGGGGAAAACACGTTTTGGGACACCCCTTTTATCTCGGCCCCCCCTTGACGAATCCCCCCAAACTATCAGGGAAGGAGCGGAGCGGAGCGAGGCAAATTTGAGGAAAATTACAGGCAGATCCCTCAATCTGCGCCAAAGTTATTCCCAATAGAATGTTGCGGATTTCCTATGGAAAACAATCCTAACTATAACTACCTACTGGCGACCGCCAGTAGGTAATATATATATATATATATATCTATATATCTATATATATATATATATATATATCTATATATATATATATATATAGATATATATATCACTGAAAAAACCATAGGTTATAGACCATATATAGTTAGGAATTAGCATTTACAAAACCTTATTTTACTCACACAAAACCATTGAAATTCCATATATAGTTAGTTGCACTAACTATATATCGCGCACCCGCAATTCACTGCTGATGATGTCACATATTACATCATTCATGACATGGTCAGTGACATCACTGATGACATCACTGATGACATCTCAAATGACATCACTGATGACATCACTGATGACAACATCCAGTGACTGTATGTTTCTGTAAACTTAAAATATGTCTTACATATTGAAGAATGAGTAGATGTGTAAGTGTCTGGACGAAGGATTTAGTAGGTGCATGACTGAATGTATGAGTGAGTGATTAAATGTGTCTCACTGAGTGCATGGGTTAGTGACTAAACTGTCTAAATTTGTGCATCATTATGTCTTTTGTTCTGTAAACTGCTGCATGTGTTGATCAGTAGCTATATGAGTAACTATATGGGTTATTGATTGATTGCCCAAGTATTTGTATGGGAGACTGAGTGTGTGTGTGGCTGGCTGGGAGGTGTGTGACTCTGTGCAGATCAATGTGTACTTGTATCAATGATTGTATAAGAGAGTAAGTATGTGTTAGTATATGTTTGAAAATGTAAGGTGCTCTATGTTTAACTGTATAGATTAGAAAATGGAAGTGTGATTGATTCTTTACAGGACTGACTAGGTGTGTGAGTAACTCCATGGATGAGTGGCAGAGTGTGAGTGTCTGTATAGGTGTATGAGTGCATATGATAGTGTTGTAAAGATGAGTGATTGTATGTATGAATGATTGTATGGGTGAATAAGTGAGTGTTTGTGTAAACATAGGAATCAGTGAGTGCGTATGTAGTAACTAGTATTGGTGTGTCAATGGTTTAAAAAATTATACTCTGTATTTAACACTGGGTGTAACAGAGGTTATATGAAAGTGTTAGGAGATGCATTGTATTGTCACATGAATGATATCATCAGTGATGTGACCAATGATGTCAAATGAGATGTCATCAGTGATGTCATCAGTGATGTCATTTGAGATGTCATCAGTGATGTCATTTGAGATGTTATCAGTGATGTCATTTGAGATGTCATCAGTGATGTAATCAGTGATGTCATTTGAGATGTTGAGATGTCATCAGTGATGTCATCAGTGATGTCATTTGAGATGTCATCAGTGATGTCATCAGTGATGTCACTGACCATGTCTTGAATGATGTAATATGTGACATCATCAGCAGTGAATTGCGGGTGCGCGATATATAGTTAGTGCAACTAACTATATATGGAATTTCAATGGTTTTGTGTGAGTAAAATAAGGTTTTGTAAATGCTAATTCCTAACTATATATGGTCTATAACCTATGGTTTTTTCAGTGAATTTTCAAGGTTTTGTAAATGCTAATTCCTAACTATATATGGTCTATAACCTATGGTTTTTTCAGTGAATTTCATTGGTTTTTTAAAAGCTAATATCTGTAGCTGTAAAATGTATTCTTCTTTAAATCCAAAAATATATTTTATATGTTTATTAATAATTTTTTTTTTTAAATATTTTTTTTTCTTCGCTCCCGCTTCGCGAATCGGGAAGTTTCCCGTTAGCTGACCTTGATGCCGCGAAATAGTCTGCGAACCGGTAAACGTTCCTTTAGCGCAACTGCCGCGTTAGAAAACAACATCGTGACGCCTCGCGTCCGCATGACGTTTCGCGTTGTCGCGTGATACGTCATATGACGTGCTACGTTAGCGTACCCGAAAGCGAACTGGTACGCGAAGCGAGGCGCGAAGCGCAGGTTCACGGAAGCAAACCGGGAGGCGGCGCAAAGCGCGTAACGTAAACACAGCAGGTCATGTGACTTGGTAATAACACTTTTCATTGGTTCATTTCACTTTTGGTTTCCTAATGATGTAAGACTAGGTCATGTAATCTAAAATTAACACTTTTCATTGGTTGAGAACTATTGTTTTTCCCAAATGATGAAAACCCCTTCTTCTTTCCTCACTCTGACTTTCATCTTTGTGAGAGAAAGACCCTTTGTTACCAGTGAGCAATGGCTTCTTTAGTAGCTTCAGCTGGTGCTTCCCCACCACCTCCACCACATCCAAGGAAGAGAGGACCACCTGCTGAAGTTATAATTCAGCAAGAAGAGGAAGAAGAGGAAGAGGAGGAAGAGCAGGAAGAGAGGCAGTTTTTGCCTGAAGAGCCCAGGAGGTCTCACCGGAAAAAAAACTTCATTTGGCAATTTTTTAAAATTCCCAAAGGCCAGAAAAAAGTAAATGCAAGATACGTAACTTGCCTTATATGTCAAGATAGACTGTCCAGAGGGACCGAGAAGAAATACAGTTACGGAAACTACACAATGCATCGCCATATGACTAGGTGGCATCCTAACAACTACAGTGCTGCACAGTTTCGTAACGATCTAGATAATCCCCCTATTATGGCCAGAAGATCTGTTGTACCGGAAGTGACGGGACCAGAGGGCAAGGAGATGGTGCCAAATATACAAATGAGATTTGGGGAAGTAAAGCAAATCTGCGTACATTGCAATGGATTCATTTGCTACAGAGAAAGTAGCATCACTCTGATCAACAGAGCTATTGACAATCATCTTCCAGTTTGTCAGAAACGCCCCAAATAATAAATTCTTTTTTTTGTTGCTCCTGTTGAGCCCTTTACAATGAATCGTTTTCGTTTCCCCCCCCCCAAAAAAACCAAAAAAAATATAAAACCGTTCAGAAAAATTCAAAAAAAGTAAAAAAATGTTCAGAAAAATAATACAAAAAATATAAAACAACAAAAACAATAAAAAAAAAGTTCTTTTCAGAACTACCTCCCCGTTATTAAAAAATTGGTAGAATATTTGGAACTCTGCCAACCTCTATTTCTCTTGGTTCGCTTCCCAGTTCGCTCGCCGGTACGCGAACCGGGAGCGAACCAAAAAAAATGTTTTAAAAAAAAGAAAAGTAAGTATAAGGGAAGGAAACAGACAGTTATGTTAAAAGAAAGACAGCTATAGGGGAGTAAACTAGAGATACTATTACCCGTAATCCACTGCTGATGATGTCACATATTACATCATTCATGACATGGTCAGTGACATCATCAGCAGAGGATTGCGGGTAACAGTATCCCTAGTTTACTCCCTATAGCTGTCTTTCTTTTAACATAACTGTCTGTTTCCTTCCCTTATACTTACTGTTCTTTTTAAAAAAAATTTTTTAGATCAGTCAGAAACAGTGAAAGTAATAGAGACAGAGTGAATGACCAAGAGTGAAGAAGTATGAGAAGAGAGGGACTAAGAAAAATAGTGAAGGAGTAGAGTAATTAAGTAATAGAGAAAGGAATGAGGGAAGTAGCAAAGGCAGGAAAGTGATTCTTAAACAAATGAAGCAGTGGAAGTAATAGAAGTTAAATGTGATAGAAATATAACAAAAAGAGTACAAAACATTTACCTTATAATTGTCGTTAAGTTAGTCATTTGTTCTTTTTATACTAAAAAATCTGTGAAAGAGAGAACAAACATTTGAAAAATATTAAAACATGTTTTTAATAAATTAGAAAAAACAAGGGAAAAGATTGAAGGACAAATAGTTTTTCAAGAACTTTGACACTTACAGAAGCCTCTGCTTCTCCATGCCCCTACACAGTCCTAAAAATATACATTTTAAACTAATAGTATCTTGATGCAGATGAAGTGAGTCCTATCTTGCAACATTGTGCATCTTTTGCATGACTGCTGCATCGGTTTCGTGTGGCATTGTTTTTTTACAGCATGACACATCTGCCTAGATTCATCATTTTATAATTTTGTCCCCTCATAGCAAATCTTTTCAACCGCGACTGAGTCACAAAAGTGACGCACAGTGGCGCAAAAGAGGCATACACCTATCATAAATCTGTCCCTAACATGTTAAATAATTGATTCAGGATGACAATAAGGTGTGGCCTATCCAGAGGTTTGTTTAAGGTGAGGCCTACTCAGGGTTGCAGATCAAATTTACACTTATTGAAGAATACAGAGGAGATAATACATGTGAACGCCTACTAATGAAGTAAGTCATGTCCACTTCACTCTTGAACAAAGGCTAGACCTCTTCTGTGTCCGTGGACAGACCTAAACTTCATCTGCACAATGTCATTCGTAAACTTAGGAAACACAGGTGATGTAATTGAAAAATGTGGAGTTTATTTTCCTCATTTCACAATCACATTACCTGTGTTGCCTTTGCTTAGGTATCTCATAGTGCAGAATGAGTCTACCATATCAAACAGTACACAGAAGTTGAGCAGTGTATACAACAATTTTGACACTTAGAAAAGCTTCAACTTCTGCATGTCCCCTACACAGTGCTAATTATATACATTTCAAAGTGATGGTATCTTGCTGGAGATGAACTGAAACCTATCTTGCAACATGGTGCATGTTTTACACAAAAGTGACCCACAGCGGAGCAAATGAGGCGCACGGTCATCATAAATCTCAGCCTAACATTTTAAATCATTGTTTCAAGATACCGATAAGGTGTAACCTATTCACAGATTTGTTTCAGGTAAGTCCTACTCAGACTTGCAGATAAAATTTAGGTTTGTTGAAGAATACAGAGAAGAAAATACATGTGCAGGCCTACCAACCAAGTGTGTCATGTCGACTGCACTCTTGGACAAATGTTAGACCTCCTCTGTCTCCAGGAACAGGCCTAAACCTCATCTACACAATGTGATGTGTAATGTTAAGAAACACAGGTAATATAATTGAAAAACGTGCAATATTTTTTCCTCATTCCACAATCATATCACCTGTGTTTCCTTTGCTTAGGTATCTCATTGTGGAAATGTAGTCTATCATATGAAAGACTACGTAGAATATGAGCACTGTATGCAACAACTTTGACACTTACAGAAGCCTCACCTTCTCCATGCCTCCTACACAGTTCTACATGTACATCATAAATGCAAACAGAACAGAATTAATTATACATGTTAAATGGTTTATTTTTGCTGTTCTCAGAATGTATCAAATTTCACTAAAAACAGTGACTTGAAGGTATTCATCATATAACAGCGGGGGAAAAAAAACACAATCAAAATGATTGTGTTTAAAAAACCCATACAACATAACAAATCAGAATTCAGAACTCCTTAAAGTTAACTTACTTTCCATGACGGCGCGGGATGTCCTATGAACAGCTTACACTCTGTTGTGCTGTTATTACTTTCAACCCGCCACTTTCTGAAAGAAAACCTCCATCGTTTTCAAAAACATGTTACATACAATAAATGACTTCTCGCTCTCTACCACACGTTTCCACAAGGCCAAATCATGTCAGAGCCATTTATAACTCTTGGAATTCTTGTAAGCCAATCCCGTCATGTTGTATTTCCGCAACTTTCAGAATTAAAATGTTGAAGATCATTTTCACAATCCTGGATTACTAATATCTTACCTTTCTTGCTCACTCATGTTCTACATGTCCTATGACACTGATACTGCTTACTATAAAGCAGACTTACACTATCTCTATGACTACTACAATTATTAAATTCTCTACATCACTTTTAATCACAAAGCAATATAAAACAGTAGACAGCATTGCAGACTTACATTCCCTCTACTCCATGTTTTGATTGGCTGCTTGAATTTGCTTATAAAAAGAAACAGTTTTTCTGAATTCATTCAAAGTGCAGTTATTTCAACATGACGTCCAGTGTTATGGTAAGAAGTTATGTCTCTGTACTACACTTATCCTCAAGGCCAAATCGTGTAGGAGCCATTAGAACTTCTTGAAATTCCTCAGAGCACATCCCGAGATTCTTTCCCTAAAATGTTGGTTTTAAAAACACCAGGTAAGAGTTTTTAAGGTCATACGGCAATTTTTTTTTGAAAATTAAAACAGAATCATTGCAGAATGACCAGCCGTTTCTAGACTTTAAATAAGCTGTGTAATGTCCTGATGTTATTGAAGGACCGTCATGATATATAATTGCTACAGTTACAAAAGTCCTTCCTGATATTGACAACTGTGAAGCCACAACATTTTTAATTAAAGTTGTCAATTTTGTTCCATCAGGCCTACATCGTTGGAACATTAAAATAACATACTGGCCATATGTTCGTATAAATAATGTGGACATCATTTCAGATTTACATTGGCTACACTTCATGTTGTGATCAGCTGCTTTTACTAGTTTATTAAAAGAGACTGATTTACTGTCTGGCAAACTTAAATATATAAATCTTTCTGAGTCTACACTAGTACTACTTGATACCCTACAGTTCTCGCAGTCATGCTGCCATTGATAAGAAAGCCCAAACAGGTGATCTACATCTACACCTTCAGCATGCAATACATCAAGTATATACATTAAAAACTCCTGACAATCTTGCTGAATATTTTGAGAGAATTGTGTTTGGCCTGAACATCTGTCTAACAGATTTCGAATTTCAGACACACTTTCTATTTTTGTTCTATCTGTGCTACATTTCTCTAACACAGATTTTAACAAACTGCAAAATCTTTGATCAGAATTGACCACAATCTCTTCTTTTACATTTTCTAGAGAAAACAAAACATTAACCACTACATTAGCATAGCAGTTGACACCAGAACTGTTTTCAAATTGAAAACCAACAACATCTTCAACAAAATCCTTTTTGTTTCTGCTTATAATTTCAGGTTCATCGACTTTTCGTCTTTTTGCTGCAACCTCCCTAGTATTTGTCACATTTCTTCGTTTCCGGCCTACCACACGTTTCTCAAACAAAGGATATTGAGGCAAATGTGGAGCATACTCTCTTCTTAACCTATTGTATTCCTTAACACAATCTAGATCCGCACAAATGTTTGTGACATCACACTCAATCAAGTACAATCCCGATAAAGTTCTAACTCGTGACAATGCCACATATGCCATACCCTCCTTGAACACAGAACTGCCAATATTCACCAATGCACTGTCTACACTTAAACCTTGCGATTTATGGATTGTCACCGCATATGCCAAGCAAACAGGAAACTGCTTACGGCGAACATATAAGTCTTTCACAAGCAAAAATCTAGCAGAGCAACGACCAATTACCGGTACTTCCTCAATGCCATCAAATTTAATTTTTTAAAATTCAATTCCATCTCTATTTCTGTATTTCACAAAATCAACAACATTACCCATTGATCCATTTACCAGACCTCTTTCAACATGTAAATTCCTTCTTAAAATTATACGGCAGTTCAAGCACACATTCAGAGTCTTTTCAAAACCTGCAGTTTTAGATATAGTCTTCTCTAATGAATCCAATTTTGATTTCAAATTCTCAGAAAAAATAATTGTTGATCCCATATGCTCTACTCTGTCAATAGCTTCTAGTTTCACAATCTCCTGCTTTTCCAAATGCAACATTTTGTTGTTGAATTTGGCACATTCTGCAAGAGTTGGCATCAAACATATTCCAGATTTCTTCTCAGTAATTTTCTGAAAAATATTCTCAGGCACAACATCTTGTTCTGGATATAAATTTGACAGTAATCGTGCATGTAAAGCTTCTTTCCCATGCTCGGTCACTTTTCCAATTCTAACATCTTGTAGAATACTCTTGTAAACTTCATCCTTCGCCTGACGCATATTTTCATGCAGTTCAGCATAATTGAAGTTTAACCATATATTGACGTTGCCAATGCTCCCTAGGCACTTCCTGGTATCTTCATGCGTGAGCATTTTGAACACAGGTTGCCCTTTCACTGGTGTCAGCTGCAGAAGATCTCCGAAAACAATGATGTGTTTGCCACCAAATAACACATCATACTCTGTTTTGAGAACTTCTTGCATTCTCAAATGCACAAACGCAAGCATGACATTGGAAACCATGCTTACTTCGTCAATGATAAGAAGTTTCATTTTCCTCAAGATTCTTGAAACTTCAAAACAAGCATCTCCAGATAGCTTGTGATATTGTAATCTGTTGTCATGCTCCACTGGCAGCATCAGTAAACGATGTAAAGTAATCCCTTTAATGTTATGTGCTGCCAGTCCAGTTGGAGCGGTGACAACACAAGACAGCCATGACTCTGTCCTTTCCTGCAAATAGCATGAAATTGCTTTAATAAGGAAACTTTTTCCAGTTCCCGCTTCTCCACTCACGTACAGTCGGACAGGCTTCAACGACGTACATGAACACTCTTTCTTGTCATGACTTAATCCATGATCAATTTGCATGGTAACTTCGTCATATATTTTCCTCTGCTCAACGTTGAGTTGTCTTTCCAACTCTTCTAAATTAACCGCATCCTCCTGAGCATGTGCCATGGCTCTTTCCACTTCATTCATAGCAGTGGCAGCTTCATTTTCGATAACAGGTCCTCCTAGTGGATCCTGACTCAATGAAGCAGAACTCTGACTGTCCTGAGAACTGTCTCTGGCAATCTCGGCTGCAATCGTTGCTTCCTGCTCAATTTCCGCATTCAACATTTCTACATATTTGGGAAAAGCAGGACATTCTATGGTCTCCTTGGCAGCATTGAAAGAGTCTTCGTAACAGAGGAAATCTCCAAGCAGTTCCTCTTCTGCACGCCAAGGCTTGAAAAGTTGCAAAAGTGCTAAATAGAAAAACTCCTTTTCTTCAGGAGATTCGCCACTCAATTTTCGATGGTTTACCAAGTGGCATTTTCTTTGCTTGACCAGACATCCCTCACTTCCTATTAAAGCATACACTCCTTTCTCAGTATCTTCTTTGATGTTCCTCTTGAATATGTAATTTTGAAGAACCTCATACAGACAAACATTGTCGAGGTGTTTGCTTCGATTTGGATAATATGTATCCAACATGTTGGTCTTCAAAATGTCGGTACTGTTTGGCTCCTTTTCCGCCAAATACTCAATTTCCCGCACAGGTTTCAGAACTCGATTACGCGTTGCAGCAAGACCAAGACTCGCCCAAACGATACTCCTGGACTTGGCATAGAGACTTGCTGAAGACAACCGGTCAGAGCATTTGTAAGCTCCGATTTCTCGATGCGACAACATCTTCAGACTGAAACTGTACAACTTCTTGCTGAGGCTCTTTTCATGTGAAATGTCCTCCCACATATCCTTCAATTCTGTCTTCTCTTTTTTGGTGATGTAAGATGTCACATACCGAGCCACAGCCATACAGTTATCAGCCACAAACTGTATATCCATGTTAGCATTCCACATGGACAAAATCACCGGGTTGTAGTCGTTGATGTACTTGGACTCTTCGTTCCTCTTCAAATTGTATGTGTTTTTAGGTGATTTCTTCATCACATTATGTCGCAGCGAAGACATCAAACTGTTTACTCTTCCTTTAGAAATCACTGGTCGTGGAAAGCCGAAACGACATTTGGTGTAGAACTTGTCCTTGTTTCGGAATTTACGACGACAGTACTTTCCACATCGATGGCTTTGGAAACGTAGAACTTTTTCTCTTAGGCTTTTCTTCTCCTTTGCGTTTGGAACAGCACACGTAGAATACTGTTGTATGAAACTCATCACTGACTCTTCTGGATCCGTTCCAAATTTAGGTGCATCCTTGATCCACAGCAGCATATGTATATGAGGAGCACCTCTTGCTTGGTACTCCTTTCTCCAGAAGAAATCCAACACCTCTCCAAGAGGTGGATTCTTCTTATTCATGATGAAAGACATCATAGCTTCAAATCTATGATTGAAGTACCTGCATACATTGACTGGATCCAAAGAGCACAGTTCTCCGGGTGTCTTGAATTCGATGTTTTCGATGTTTGCATTTGCCTCTCGTAGAAATTCAAGTAAGTCTTCCCAGCCATACTCGGCACAGCTCAGAGTGAGGAACCATGTGGGAGTTCCTAAGTTCCTCAGCATACATTTTAAATCACCATGACGACGGTACCAGTGCTCATTAGTACCACGCTGACACGCCATGAGATTAATCAGGTGAGAATCCAAAATACTGTCTTGGACATTGACTTTATCCATAAAGTCACTTGCCGACATGTTTTGCATGTGTATACCACTTTTCAAGATGTGGTTCACTGCATATGACAGTCCAGACAGATCGCTTTTAAACAGGAGATGAAACAAATAGGGAATGCATTGTCGAAACCTAGCATCTCCTGCATACAATCGCAAAGTCCGGTATTCAGAAGCAGGAATTTGATGAGGTCGCTCATCATATCTTCCTCCCTGACCTGTTGGAAAAAGCTGTGGGAAACACCGAGCTTCCAAACTTTCCTCCCAAACACTAATGGAACTCCCTTTGGCTTGTTTCATTTGAAACCACTCAATAGCATTCCCCATGACTTCCTTGGAATGCAAAGGATGAACACTATAATGTTCATATATTTCTTCACTAGTACAGGGTTCTACTTTCTCAATTTGACCAGCACACAAATCGCTATCCTCTTCCTCACTTACTTCCTCTTCTGCAACATATACATTTTTATAGTATTTATTATTTTTTTTCAAATACAATGTTGCCTTTTTGACTTTCCTAACATCCACTAAATCTTGCCATATTTTCTTATTCTTTGTCGGAACCCCATTAACTAAGATAACAAGAGGTTCCTCTTCCACTTTTTCTACTCCAATTGTGTTAATGTTTTTCTTCAAATCTAGAGGCAAATAAACAACTCTTCCCTTTAATCCTCTCTGTAAATCTGATGGAGGCAATTTCCCTGTCTTTGGCTCCATTCTTACAATAGCCTGAAAGGGATGGATACTTTGAATCAAAATAGATTCATAAGTATTTAAATCCTTCAATTCAGAAGGAATCTCAACCAATTCCAGATTATTATGAACTGCTCTAGCAGGCATCTGGTTTTGATTTAATTTGTTACAACAATAAGTACACACACGTTGATCCAATCCCAAATCAAAACAATTTTCTACCATCAAGTATGTTGTAAAATCCTTCCATTCACTATTATTTTCCCTTTCACTTTTTGCATATAAATCCACTAACTTAGTCTGATTCTTATAATAAGTGCGTCGACAACACACACAAGTGAAATTTGGCCTCTCACTTGATTTCACCTCAAACGTTGCAATTTCCCTCTGGAAATTATCTGTACTGGAAACCTGTACACTATCTTCCACATTACTCTCTTCTTCTTGGTCAATTTCAACATTCTCCTCTTTACTTCCAAAATAACAAAACTCAATTTCTTCACATATATTCTTCACATCTATTTCAGAACCATGCAAAAGAGCAGCGCATAATTGTTTAAGCATAATTGCTGGACTCTTAGCATAATACAACATTCTAAGTAATTTCCTCACTTTATTATGATGCACTGCTAGCATCCTGAAATGATGAAAAACACTCTGGCATACTCTCCTGGAAAGACAAGCCAGTGAATGCCCATGCAAACCTGTCACTTCTCTCACTCTGCAAGGATCTAATTCTTGCAACAACTTCATTTTCTGCTTCAAACTTTTCTTATTAAATGACCGTATAAAATCACAAAGCAAATTGATGGAATCCTGTCGTACACTGCAAATACTACTACACTTCCAGGTGTACATAGGACCCTTAGGACGTCTTACTAAAACCTCATTACCTAACACCTCTTCTATCTCTGTTGTCACAAGTTTTTCTTTTTCAACTGGACAACCATCTTTCACTTCATAAGCTCGACCACTGGTGTCAACTGCATGCACCAAATCATTATCCTGGAAATAACTCTCCTCATTAAAAAATGCCTCAGAGCTTGAACTATGCATCCATTCTCCAGAAAAAACTTCACAAAAATTACTACGATTAACTATTCTCTTCCATCTACTATTTCTTTTGAAATCATAAATTGCCTTGTTTACCTTCCTAATTCTATTGATTATCAAAATAAATAACTTACGTTTAATTTCAAATGCCTGATCAATGACTTTCTCAACTATTTTTTTTCTCTTATAAAAAACCACTTTCTGTTCACCTTTCTTAATATTTTTTAACAAATTGCCAATTATCCTGTTGCGGAACATTCGTTTACGAATGTCCCTAAACTGTTGTTTCCTTCTACTATCATGCACAGAGTTATCTCTTGCTCTAGCAGTAACATTTTTCATTGGCCTTTCCTTTCCATTTGAATTGCTTCTCCTTTTCTGGACTGAAACATTTTCTGTAGTAATATTTTTTTTACTACAGATATTTCTTATGAATGTTTTTGTACTCTTACCCGGTGCTTTCTTGGTGACTTGACAAATATTTTTGTTAGAGGACTGCTGCTTTTTTCATTGACCTGCTGTCTTTGACGTTTTGCAGCCTTTCTCAGTCTTTCTTTGGTTGGCATGCTGAAATCTTCAAATGATCTGCAGTTGAATCTGTGGTAAAATATAATAAAAAATGTTATTAACCACTATTACCCAACAGTAAATCAATAACAGTCATCAAAAACTTAACACACTACTTAACATTTTTACATAGAAGATTTTTTAGTGCTTGGCAAATTTAGATTACAGAAATAGCAGAAAAGAAATGGAATTTATATTCATTTTACCTGTGCTGTTTTATATGTGAATCTGATCTAATTTTATGAGCATATTTTAATATTTTATTGAAGACACTACACATAACCTGTTTTTGAAGGTGTCTTTATTTTTAAATTAAACGGTTTACATTTTTAATTTTTATTTGTTATACATTTTTTAAATAAATGTTTATAGTTCCATAGGCTCAAGCACGTCAGCTTCCCATCCTATGTCATACAATTCTGACAAATCTGCATCCTCATCACGTTCTTCTTCATCCTCAGGATTTAAATCATCCAAGGGATCAACATCCACTGATGTTTCAATTACGAGTTCAATGATGAGGTCGAAATCAACTGATTGCTGATTGTCGCTCATGTTGATGTTGTCTTTATCTTTAAAGAAAGATAACAACAATGAGATGTTGCAGAGTAAGAGACAAATCTCAGAGATTATAATAGTAAAATTGTTTAACAAGAGTAACATTTTGCAGCTATTATTTAGCCATGTCCAGCGATGCTGAGGAGGTGAAGCCTATGTCCAATTTTTCAGTGAACAGGACTCATCTCTTCTTAACCTTGGATAAGCCTCACCGACTCTGTGTCCCCTGCACATACTTAAATGTAAAGGGGCAGATTGATGTTAACTAGCACATCCCCAGGAATGCACCAGTTAACGTGCACCGCTGCTCTGCCACCCATGGTGTGCCGCATTTACAATCAGATAGGACAAAGCTGCGTCAAAACCCTGCGCCTGGTTGAAGCAGGCATACGTCTTGACACACGTAGGCTGAAAGCTAAAGCAACAACTAAGTGTCGTGTGCAGAAGTTGCAAAAAAGGAAAAATGGCGTTTAAACCGGTAATGAGCCCATGCTAACTTAACACGGTGTAAAGATATCCAGGATCTACATCAGTTTGGGGTTCACAAACCTGGCAGGTACAAGGCACTGAGGCTTTGCACCGTGCATGTCTCATCCCGAATCATATGTTGTTTCTGAATGAAACAATTTCCCAGACCACATGCTTTGGATTGGCTACTTCTAAAAAATTAAACACCCCTACTATCCCGGAGTTAGAGGAATATGATGGTTGGAGTAATTTTACTCGGTTGTCCATTAGTGATTTACAGGCCCTACTCCGTAATTCTTCCTTTAACATTTCCAGTATAAATCCAAAAGGTTGGCTGCTTTGGCAACGTAGTTCACATTCTTGCAATTTGCTTGGACCCTTCAAACTCTGAAAAATGGTAAAGTTCCCTGGGGATACATGAACGTTTCTTCTTTATTTGCCCCATTCAATTTGACTAACAAACAACGCTTGCTGTCAATGCGTGATGCTTCCTTTTCAATGTTACATATTGAAAGGTTAGAATCTTTGCCTTTTTCAGTGGCAGAGGCCAATGCTGCAACGTGCCTTATCCACGGTTTAATAACGCTGCCTTTTGCTTTATATAAGTTTTCAAATTGTATGAAATATGTACCAATAGGTCGTTATGAACCTTTAGGTAGTGGTTTTCTTCATGAGGTCTGGTCGCTTCCATACACATACAGATGTTTCAAACATGACCAAGAAGTTTATCTGAATGGAGAGGAATGCACTGAGACGCCAGATCATTCACTAATGTGTAGGCACATACAGTTACACGGTTCATACAACAAAGACCGACCAAATATGGCTTGCGTGTTGCAAGGCACGCCAGTTCCTGCTATCATCCCCACGTTCAAGTTGTTGGAAAATGGTAGTTATTTGATGCTCAATAATGAAGATTGTTGTGGGTTAATTACAAGTATTCCTTTTATCGTAACAGTAAGTGAACGGGTTATTTGCTGCAGAAATGTTCTATTTCCTCCCACACATGAACATAGGGAGTTTTCAATCTGGCCACAAATACCAACCTTGGGTGCAGATTTCAACGGCATGGCAAGAATAAGGGCTCTTTTGTCTCAGAGAGAGGTGGCCTTGAGTTCGGCCCGTGAAACTTTCGTGCTTCACATAGCGAACACCCGTACAGAGGTGCAGGCCCTTTTAAATACTGATTCGCCTTTGCATTTCACCGAGATGGTTCGGACTATCTTTAACGCGTCCTCCACAAAGGACCTGGCACATTTTTTTAAAGTTGTTAGCAGTGGTCTCGTGACTTCATTTGAGAAAATCTTTGGAGTTATCCCTGCTTTCTTTCATTCTATTTTTTCCACTTTTTTGGTGGATTCCCAGTTTTACTTGCATTAGCAGCAGACGCTCTTGTGCTTTTTTACATTTTTAAATATGGATGTCCTTCCTGTGCAAGGTCCCGCCCTGCAGCTGCGGACGCTGTTCCGCAATTGCATGCTTGAATATTATGGCACAATGCCGTTGGCGATATTAAGCACGGCAATTGGATTATCTTTTCGATTCTCCTACTTCAC
Source organism: Lissotriton helveticus (assembly GCF_964261635.1). NCBI lineage: Eukaryota > Metazoa > Chordata > Amphibia > Caudata > Salamandridae > Lissotriton > Lissotriton helveticus. The sequence goes on from NC_136068.1 coordinate 1,314,153,715, forward strand.
CTGTGTCCAGCCTGTATTTCACTGCCTGACCTGTGATTTCGATTGAGCCATTGATTTGAGTCTCTGCGGACCGGTTTCTCCTGACGTCGACTTTAATCAGCTGATGAGTCCTATCATTACTCACGAGTTGGTTTGTCCTGGCGAAAGGATTATGGCTGTGGCATTGATGCATGGACTAATTGGTCCCTGGAATTTACTGGCGGCAACACAGTCTTTCTTGGAACAGAGCTTTCTTGAAAACCCACCGAGCTGTCCTCTGATGGTGATAGAGGATCCGGTGCTGGGAGAGCACGTATGTTCTTTTCCGCATTTAAGTTGGATGGCTGAACTCTTTTCGGATGAAGACGGTGACTTCCTATTGGAGGCTGTTGCAGCTTATTTTGCATACACAGTTATGTCATAGACCTTTTTTATGTTTGATATGCTGAGTACTAGCATTTCATTGACAATTCATTGACTTATTTGTCAAGTTTTTATTATTTAGCTTGCCTATTGGCTTAAGCCTCGATAAAGTAGTTGGCTGTTTTATTTTTTTTTAGCATTAAATTTTGCTAGTTTTTAATGTTTTACCTTGTGGACCGTGCACATATAAAGTTGCAATCTGCTCTCATGAGATGGCACTTCTATTATCTTATTCAGTTCGTTTCCGGATCATGGGGGGGTGTCATGTAGATCCTGGATATCTTTACATCGTGTTAAGTTAGCATGGGCTCATTACCGGTTTAAACGCCATTTTTCCTTTTTTGCAACTTCTGCACACGACACTTAGTTGTTGCTTTAGCTTTCAACCTAGTAGTTCATCGTGGTTTACATGAGAATAATATGTTATTGCTCTACTATCTGCTTTGCTTGTTAAACTATATCTGTACAGCGAGTGCTGAAGTTTCAAGAACAACACGATACAGAATTGTTATGAGGTCTGATCTCCACGACTTCATAGTCATAACCTAAGTGCAGCTTCTGCCAATTCTGGGCATGAGGCGCGTTTTATATTGCTTTGCCGAACACACATACACAACACTTGATGCGGTTCACATGAAGAGAGAGCTGGTGTATGCTGATGTGATTCCTTCAAATCTAGGACACTAAGGTATGGGCCCGCCCTAAACCAACCCAAAGAGACCTTCTTAACAAATAATATATTATGTGTATTAGGGAGGGTGAAATATAAGTGTTGCTAACTCTTATTCATTTACAGCATGTTAACATACTGTCACCATTCGCTTTTTATGTACTAGTAACTATGCTGGTAATTTTGCTACTGATAATATGTGTACTTGTATTATCTAAGATACTACGCCTGAGAAGACGGCATTAGTAAATAAACATTTCAAATGCACATGTGTTCTTCTTAACTCCATGTTCTCGTTTGTAATGAATATATAACGACCGAGTGTTCATGAGTTCCACGTATCCTGAGGTACTGTAAGTTCATGTTCTGAATTGTCTAAAGATTGGGAGTTTGTTATATTCAATGTGACACTGTACCTAGCTTGTTATGGGGTTTTTGGGTACTAAGGTCAGTTTTGGGGCACCCTAATTCGCCGAGGTTCCAATCCTCTGTGCTTAGTTCTGTGTGAGAACAGAAACCCTACGACAGGGGCACCCTTGAGCCTTGCTGGAGCTTCATCACACTTCCGATACAACTCCAGCAATGCGCCACCTTTACGGCACAGATGCGTCACGCATCTGTGCTGTTTTTGCCCCATGGTGCGCTGCATTGTAAATGCAGCACACCATGGGTGTCGGAACAGCGACGCAGGATGACTGGCACATCCCTGGTGATGCGCCAGTCATCATAAATCTATCCCTAAGCTTCTGATCTTGTTAGAGATGAACCGCCATATGTATCATCAAAGTTTTTTGCATTTCCTAAATAGCGAACTTTAAGGAATAAATAGCGATTCTTTACCATTCCTAATTTGCGATGAGCAAATTGCTAATTGCAAATTACCCATTCATTTCCATGGAGCAGGAGACCCATAGGAATGAAGGTGCAATTTGCGATTAGCAATTAGCTCATCGCAAATTTGGAATTTTTTCGAGGGTGCAGGGGTCTCTCAAGAACACCCTGCTGCACCCCTGAAAAAGAAATTTGGAGGCATATGGCGCACATAAATTTTAAAAACATTCCTTTACCTCAAAAATGATTTTCAACTCATAATTTGAAAACACTGCCCACGGGGAAATGACTTAAAATGTCCTCAAGACACATGAAAGTGTTTTTTTAAAGCCTTTGCAACTTTTTTGGGTCACTTTTAACATGGCTATGTAACTCAAACAGTCAAAATTTAAATTTACCATGCACAGGTGGGAGCATATTTACAAGGAATTTGCTCCACGGGGAAAGGTCTTTTAATTTAATATTGGAAAAATAACTTCAGAGACACTGAAATGCCTTATAAAGAAACATACACCATTATGTCCTTGTCATAAATTTTAAAAGCATTCCTTTTCCCCAAAAACGATTTTCAAGTCATAATTTAAAAACACTCCACATGGGGAAATGACTTAAAATGTCCTTAAGACACATGAAAGCGTTTTTTGATTGCCTTTGCATCATGCTTGGGTCACTTTTAACACGGCTATGTAATGCAAACATTCGAAATCTAAATTTGCCATGCACAGGTGGAACCATATTTACAAGCAATTTGCTCCACAGGGAAAGGTCTTACATTAAAATGGAAAAAATAACATCAGAGACACTCAATTGCCTTATAAAGAAGCATACACCATTATGTCCTTGTCATAAATATTAAAACCATTCCTTTTCCTCAAAAACGTTTTACAAGTCATAATTTGAAAACACTCCACAGCTCCTATGCACATAAAAACCCTGTCAGTACTAATACTTCACATTTTCTCCAATTACAATTTCTCAAAGAAACAAAATCTATTTGTAAAACACTTGACACAAAGCAACATTTGAAAAACACAACTTTCTTCATAATTTTCTCCTTAAAGCACACTATTCTGTATCTAAATTAAAGAAATCTTTTCTCACCTAAGCAAATACTTTGAGTTTCAAAACAGTCTCAGAAACACACCAATTTGTCTTCAGCAGAGCAAAAGGTATGCACTCCAGAGTCTGCAGCTATCAAAAGCACAGAAATGCTGTAATTCTTCACACATATCTCTCATGTCACCCAATCAAAACTCTTCCCTCACTTTTTTTCAAAATAAAACCCTTCCCCCCCTCTGCCCTCTCTGCTTTTTTTGCATAGCAACCACCTCTTGGAAGACCTCTGGTGTTTGCAAGTTCACACAACAATGTTGCAATTGAACTCTGAACTCTCAGTGCACCTGCATATCCAGTGCATTCTTTCATTTAATGATTTTTTCTTCACCACTCAAAATACATCTTTCAAAGAACTCATCCATGCACCCTAACTTTCTGTTTTCAGTAATCAAAATCCACCAATCACTCTTACTGCTTCATTAACACAGAAACTCCACAGTTTTTTTCATTTTACACTCTTATTTTTTCAACTGCCATTTCATTGCCACACTTCATCTGACTGCAGGAGAACCTTCTCTCACCATGTTTTCTGTCTGGATTGTTGGACATAGTTACATCTATTGGGCTCAGAGGTACGCTGAGAACAGGAATTTACCTAACCTCAATTTACAAGATGTGGAAATTAAGTGGTTTGGCCACAGAGGATTAAAATGTCACCAATTGATACCATTCGTGAAAACCTTTATGCATTTGCCAAAACCTGACCTGTTAATTGTGCACTGTGGAGGTAATGATTTGGGCACTTTGACTGGGGTAGGTCTGGAAATGCTTTTAAAGGACACCTTTGAGCAATTGATGGCACTTTTTCCTCAGACTGCCTTGGTATATTCAAATATATGCCAAAGACAGAAATGGAGGTGGTCGAACCAATTTTGTCCACAAATTGAGAAGTCGAGGAAGCATGTAAACAAATCTGTTTCAGCTTACATGAGAGACCATGGAATGGGCTCCTTGTACAACAATAACTTGCGTTACTACATGCAAGATATCTACAGAGGAGATGGAGTTCACTTCTCAGATGAGGGCAACAGAATTTTCATTCTGAATTTAAAAATGTGCATTGGTACCTACTTATAAGTACCTAAATGTACCATAAACCCAAAAGCTCTTCTCAGAGCTACCCTACATCTGATCACTCACAATTATTATTTTACTCTAACTTTTTTCACTAATTTTCAACAAAGTACGCTCCCCAGAACGCTTCCCGGTTCGCGAACCGGACGCTCCCCACGCAAAAAAACTAAAAAAATTGTTTTGTTTTTTTTGCCCTGCGGGGCCCTTTTAAAGCCTCCACATCAAACCTAGGGGGTCAGGGAGGATCTACTATGCCCCCTTATGGTCATTTACCCCTTCGCTTTGGCCTCCTCTTGTCTCTCGATCCTACCGAGAGACAAGATGGCGGCCGCTACGGACTGTTTGGAATGTTTACAGACGCCGGAGAACCAATCAGCTTCGCTTCACAAAGCTCCGTAACGCGAAAAGTACGCGAACTGGAGCGCTGCCCGGTCCGCTGTTACAGATATATATCTTTTTTTGAACGTTAATTTCTCAAAATCCACTGGAGCACATATATTGAGACCTAGCAAAGGCACATCGGGCTACCAGTCCCTACAATTTTGCCAAGTTTCGTGCAAATCCATTCAGCCGTTCGGGCTAAAAGTGAGGCCAACCGCCCTATGGAAAACTCAATGTTAAAAACACGTTTTGGGACCCCCCTTTTTTCTCGGCCCCCCCTTGACGAAACCCCCCCCAAATTTTCAGGGGCTGCTCAGAAACAAAATGTTCCATTTTCCTGAAAATTTCAGCCAATTCCGTCCACAAACGCCAAAGTTATTAGACATAGAATTTTCAAAAATCCCATAGAGAAAAAATCCTAACTATATATACCTACTGGCGACCGCCAGTAGGTAATAGATATATATATATATATATATATATTGCCACACAACAGCAACCAGCAAACAGAATCATTTCGGTTGTAACCTTCTTTTCGACCGAAACGCGTCTGTTTGCTGGTTGCTGTGTTTGTTTCGCAATAAACTGATTCAAACGGCCCCCGCGAGTGCTTTATTCCTGTGGATGATAATCTACTTTGGAGTGGAGAGCGGCAATTGAAATGCGAGTGCACCCTCGCACAGTTAGCACCTGCCTGAGAGTGACGCGCACTGGTCTGGAATAGGTCGATCTTATTTCCTTGTGGCAACTGCGGATAAAACTTAGACTGAGGTTTCTTTCCACTGAGGCCCGCTCCTTTTTGGGGGCAGACCACTTCTGCCCCACGGAAACGATGGATATGGCGCAAACGCGCATAGATATATACAAATATATCCGAAAAATTAAACTGGCAAAAATATTTCAGGATAATCTGGAAATGTCAAACTTTGCGAAAAGAAGAAAGAGCAAACAAACAGAAAGGAATGCGGAGGCATATGGCCTCACAACAAGCAACCTCCCGGTGTTATTAACACTTGTGAATTTGGATGTCATGGAGGAAAGTGACATGATCCCTGAAGAAGTGGTCTGCCCCCAAAAAGGAGCGGGCCTCAGTGGAAAGAAACCTCAGTCTAAGTTTTATCTTTTTATTTTTTTCTTAATTTTTCTTCCGTTAATGTCAATGTAAATATAATAACAGCTTATATGATATAGAAGGATATGATGATCAGGTGGAAACTGAAACTTATGTTGCAACAATTGAGGGATGTATATAGTATGGAAATATCGTTAAGCCCACTGGAGGGCGAGAAAGCAATTGAACATATCATTTATATGTGGCCCAAGAAACGGGCGAGATTCATAAATTGTTGGTGTTATTATTATACATCGCAGAGTGAAGGATAAGCGCGGCAAGTGCCACTGTGCATAATGATTGTAACATAGTGTAAATACTAAAGGACTACGTTATCCACAATCCTCTAGTTTTGACAGGAAGTGATGGCATGTCATGTGACTTTGCACAAGTAAACACCTTATAGGTGGTTGGAAATGGAAGATTACTGACCGTGATCAAGCCGTCTGTGAACGGTGAAACGCGTTGGTAACTGCAAGGAGCTGTGGTGCAATAAATAACTGGAAAAAGAAAAAGATCGCTCGAGTGCGTTTTCATTACCTGCAAAGGTGGTTTGGATATATATATATATATATATATATATATATATATATATATATATATATATATATATATATATATATATATTACCTACTGGCGGTCACCAGTAGGTATATGTAGCTAGGACCTAGTTACCATAGGAAATTGCAAACATTCTATTGGGAATAACTTTGGCGCCGATTGAGGGATCTGCCTGTAATTTTCCTTAAATTTGCCTCGCTGCGCTCCGCTCCTTCCCTAAAAGTTTCGAGGGGATTCGTCAAGCGGGGGGCGAGAAAAAAGGGGGGTCCCAAAACGTGTTTTCCCCATGTTAATTTCCATAGGGACATTCTGACAAGGCTACAGCTCGAACGGCAGAACGGAATTACACCAGATTTGGCAAAATGGTAGGGACTGGAATGCAGCAGTGCCTTTTGTATCCAGTACTTTATGAGAAAATTGAATGTGAAATTGAGTCCAATGCAATTTTCCATAGGACCTTTAGACACAGCTACAGCCCGAACGGCTGAATGGAATTACTGCAAACTTGGCAAAATGGTAGTGCCTGGTATGCAGAAGTGCCTTTTGTATATTTGGTGAAAATCCCTTCAGTAATTCTTGAGAAAATCTACTTTTTTCAAATTATATATTTATAGGCGGGACACGGTGCGCTCACGGGCTTGCACCGTCCTTGCACTGTCCTTGCACGTGCGCGGACCTCAGCGTGCACGCGCGGAGTTCTGATTGGCTGTTGGACGTCTGTCAACATTCCATTCAGTCGAAATGAGGAAGTGTTGTCTGCCATCTTGTTGTTGTGGCAGATGATAGTGGTTGTAAATAGAAGTGTAATAGTTGACAAGGAGGCAGGGTAGAGATTCCTGAGCCCCCTAGGTTTTGTCATAGTGTCTGTAAAGGACTCCGAAGGTTGAAAAAAATAAAAAATAAAAATGTTTTAAATCGCGGACCGCGGCTCAAAAAGACAAAAAATAAATACATTAAAATAACAAGTTTCAGTGTTTAGATGTTGGTTGAGTGCAACATTGAGTGATGACTCTTTCACCTCTGGGTTTAGGTAGGTGTTTTGTGGAGAGTTAGTATGGTAATTGGTAGAGAGCATTGGGGGCAGGTTGAAGATTATGTGAGTTTGAAAGTGTTGATAACTTGAACCAATTAAAATGTTACTTTGGTTTTGATTTTGTGTGTGACGAAATGTGATTGGCTGGGTATTTGAATATGTATGAAAAATGAGAGGGAAACACAGCCATTTTGAGATTTTAATGTTTGAGGTATATTTCTGAGATGTGAGATTGAGACAGAATTTACTGTACAACAGTTTTCTAGAAGGTGAGTTGTTAATTTGTAAGGAGAACTCTGTTGTTCACTTTAAGTTAATAGGAAAAATGTTTTCTGTTAGTTATTTAATGTTTTTCTGCTATACTTATGGATTGAGTAGGGCAACATCAGATGCAGTGCTTTATATTTCTAATTCTTGCTTGATACTATACATTGTCCAGGGAAACACGGCCATTTTGTGACTATAGTGTCTGAGGTACTTTTGTGTGGAAATTTTGGTGTTCAATTTTTGGTGTGAGATTTTCACAGTAGTAACTCTTCTTATAGAATTTAATAGTTTTTCTCTGCCCTATCTCACTCTTACCCTGCAACATCTCACTGTCTTTCTCTTTCTTTTAATAGTACACTAACATCAATAGTGGTTGAAAATGAAGAGTCATTTGACATCGTTATAGACATTTTTGTGACTGTTATTGAGGATGCTCCTGTTGATGAGAGTAATCCTGAAGGAGAGCTTTATGATGGAGGAGATAGCATGGACGATTTCTATGATGAATCCTTGGATTCAGATTTAATGGAAGCTTTGGAGTTCATTGAGTTTGAGGATTCTTTTTGGGAGATTTTCAATATTGACATTGCTGATGATGCAATCTTAGACGATCATTCCCAACAATAAATTTAAATTTAGTAAATAAGTATTGTATGAGAATTTATACTTAACTAAATGTAATTTATGAGGTAGTAGCAAAGTGATACAATTATGTGTTCTTCATGTCCTGTATCCTTTCTGTCACTGACTGTCTCTGATGCACTAGTTTACAACATAAGTAAGTATAGAATAGCAAGTGTGTTTCACCAGAGTAGGAACTCATGACCCCCTACGCCAATTCTGACCACACATTGAGAAAGGAAGGAATCATGTGAACAAATCTGTTTCTGCTTTCCTGAAAGACTATAGTATGGATTCAATATACCACAATACCCTGCATTACAACATACAAGGAATCTACAGAGGAGATGATGTCCATTTACATGTATTTTTTTTTTTTTTTTAATTGCACTAGGTCCGCGCATCGTGAGTGCTCGGTAAATGCACGGTGCGCGAACCCTATCGCCGCCATTTTGTGGTTTCAGAAGAGAGTGAAATATATAACTTAAAAACGTGGGAAGGGGGTAGGGTAGAGTTTCCCTGACCCCTTATGCCTTCTCAGAGGGTCGTTCAAGGACTCCTAAGGTTAAAAATAATGTTTTTTTTTTAAAAATAACAGAAAACACGATAGGTCCGCGCACAGGGAGTGCTCGGTGAGTGCTCGGTGCGCGGAACTCGGTAAAAATTAATACAAAAAATAAAGTTAAAAATTATATTTGAGTGTTTACATGGTAGTTGGCACTAAAAAGAGCCGTTGTGTTCATTGTGTTTTTTTGGTACCTACAAGTAAGTACCAATGCAGAGTCTGATGTTACAGAGATAGACTCTGTTCCCTTCATCAGTGAAATGTACACCATCTGTCCTATAGATGCCTTGCATGTTGTAACGCAAGTTGTTGTGGTATATACAACCCATTCCATAGTCTCTCATGTATGCAGAAACAGATTTATTTACATGTTTCCTTGCTTTCTCAATCTGTGGACAAAATTGATTGGACCAATTCCATTTTTGTCTTTGGCATATATTGGAATAGACAAAGGCAGTTTGAGGAAAAAGTGACATCAATTGTCCAAAGATGTCCTTCAATAGCATTTCCAGACCATTCCCAGTCAAAGTGCATAAGTCATTTCCACCACAGTGCAAAATTATACGGTCAGGATGTGGGAGATGCATGAAGGATTTCACCAATGGTATCAATTGGTGACATCTCAATCCTCTCTGGCCAATCCATAAAATATCCTCATTTGGTAAATCAAGGTTTAAAAATCCTATGTTTGTTGCATACCTTTTAGACCAGAATACAAAACTGTGTCCTACAAACCATACTGAAGGCATCTTCAAGGCAGGTCTGGTTGTACTCAGATGAGGGCTGTAAATGAAATGGCAGTTGGAAAGCTTGCATTGTAGAAAAAAAAGAGGAGGACATTCACTGCACTTGAAGCTTAAGAAATGATTGGTGCTTTCTGAAAATGGAAAAGAGCATATTAGGGTGCATAGTTTTGTGTTTTAAAAGAAGCAATTCTATTGGTTCAGAAAAGTTCATTGAAAGGAACATTGCACATGATTAGCTGTTATTTTGAAATCTAACAACCTTGGTGGATTCACTTGCAACAAAGTATAATGAACTTTTAAACTCTGTCCTTCCTTAGCTGGGAGTTACCATGGTGACAGGTTGAATGAGCTCAAGGGGAATGGGTGAATATTATGTGAGTTTGAATTTGTGGGAATGTAGAACCAATTGAAATGTTAGTTTAGTTTTGAAATAGTGTGGGAAGAGATTTCATTGGTTAAGACCTGAAATATGTGTGAAGAATGAGTGGGAAAGTGTGCCATTTCTGGTTTCAGTATCTGAGGTGCATTTCAGAGATTCTGCTTAAGAAAATCTGCTGTGTGTTTGACACTGTTCTATATTTTCAAAAGCGATTTTAAAGGTGAGTCATATAGAAAGAGTGCTGTTTGCAGTATTGGGAAGCATAACAAGCATATTGGACTTCATTCCTGTTGTATTTTGAAAATGAGTCAGGTTTCTGCATTGTAGTGTAGTGTTCATTTAAATGGGTTGTGCTCTGTGTGTAAAATGATTTACCATGCTAAATGTTTTTTGATACCATGTGTGGCTTAAAGATTTTTGACAAGGATCACAGTGAGTGTCTGTGTGAATTTAGGAATTATTTTTTTACATTTTTCCATAATGTTAGCTGTGTGTGCTTACAGTTTGTATTTTTTAGTTTATAAGGTAGACTTCTTTTTAAATTGTTTTTTATGCTTGGATTCAATGCTGGTATAGAGATAGTGTAATGGTTTCATTGGACTTGTAAATATGCTCCTTTTTTAGAAGCGCCTTGTGCAACCTTTAACATGGGTGGAAGCAGTGAATGTATGGAGAGGGATAGGAATGGCAGATAGAAAACCATATGAAATGGTGTGCGAGATGCATAAAGGATTTCACTAATGGCATCAATTGAGATGGAATATAAGATAAAGAGGGGCATATTCACAAGCCGCTTGCGCAATGTTTGAGATTAATGTTGGTATAGAGAGAGTGTAATGGTTTCATTGGCATATTTACAAGTCACTTGCGCAATGTTTGACAGTAATGCTGATATAGAGATAGTGTAATAGTTTCATTGGCATATTTACAAGCCGCTTGCGCAATGTTTGACATTAATGCTGGTATAGATATAGTGTAATGGTTTCATTGGCATATTTACAAGCCCCTTGCGCAATGTTTGACATTAATGCTGGTATAGAGATAGTGTAATGTTTTCATTGGCATATTTACAAGCCCCTTGTGCAATGTTTGACATTAATGCTGAAATAGAGATAGTGTAAGGGCTTCATTGGCATATTTACAAGCCCCTTGCGTAATGTTTGACATTAATGCTGGTATAGAGATAGTGTAATGGTTTCACTGGCATATTTACAAGCCCCTTGTGCAATGCTTGACATTAATGCTGGTATAGAGATAGTGTAATGGTTTCATTGGCATATTTACAAGCCGCTTGCGCTATGTTTAACATTAATGCTGGTATAGAGATAGTGTAATGGTTTTATTGGCATACACAGCCCACTTAGCTCGCACAGCCCACACAGCTCGCACAGCCCACACACCTCTCACAGCCCACACAGCCCTCACAGCCCTCACAGCCTACACAGCTCACATCCCTCACAACTCTCACAGCTCTCACAGCCCATACAGCTCTCACAGCCCACACAGCTCTCACAGCCCATGGAGCTCACAGCCCACACAGCTCTCACAGGCCTCACAGCCCTCACAGCCCACACTCTCACATCCCACACAGCTCTCACATCTCTCACAGCCCATACAGCCCTCACAGCCCACACAGCTCTCACAGCTCACACAGCTCTCACAGCCCGCACACCTCTCACAGCCCACACAGCTCTCACAGCTCTCACAGCCCACACAGCCCACACAGCTCTCACAGCCCACACAGCTCTCACAGCTCACACAGCTCTCACAGCCCACACAGCTCACATCCTACACAGCTCTCACAGCCCACACAGCTCTCACAGCTCTCACAGCTCTCACAGCCCACACAGCTCTCACAGCCCACACAGGTCTCACAGCTCACACAGCCCTCACAGCCCACACAGCTCTCACAGCCCACACAGCTCTCACAGCCCACACAGCTCTCACAGCCCACACAGCTCTCACAGCTCTCACAGCTCTCACAGCCTACACAGCCCTCACAGCCCACACAGCTCTCATAGCCCACACAGCTCTCACAGCCCACACAGCCCTCACAGCTTACACAGTCCTCACATCCCACACAGCCCATACAGCTCTCGCAGCTCTCACGGCTCTCACAACCCATACAGCTCTCACAGCCCACACAGCTGTCACAGCCACACAGCTCTCACAGCCCACACTCTCCCAGCCCACACACCTCTCACAGCCTGCACAGCTCTCACAGCCCACACAGCTCTCACAGGTCTCACAGCCCACACAGCTCTCACAGCCCATATAGCTCTCACAGCTCACACAACCCTCACAGCCCACACAGCTCACATCCCACACAGCTCTCACAGCCCACACAGCTCTCACAGCTCTCACAGCCCACACAGCTCTCACAGCCCACACAGCTCTCCCAGCTCACACAGCCCTCACAGCCCACACAGCTCTCACAGCCCACACAGCTCTCACAGCCCACACAGCTCTCACAGCCCACACAGCTCACATCCCACACAGCTCTCACTGCCCACACAGCTCTCACAGCTCTCACAGCCCACACAGCTCTCACAGCCAACACAGGTCTCACAGCTCACACAGCCCTCACAGCCCACACAGCTCTCACAGCCCACACAGCTCTCACAGCCCACACAGCTCTCACAGCCCACACAGCTCTCACAGCTCTCACAGCTCTCACAGCCTACACAGCCCTCACAGCCCACACAGCTCTCACAGCCCACACAGCCCTCACAGCTTACACACTCCTCACATCCCACACAGCCCATACAGCTCTCACAGCTCTCACAGCTCTCACAACCCATACAGCTCTCACAGCCCACACAGCTGTCACAGCCACACAGCTCTCACAGCCCACACAGCCCACACTCTCCCAGCCCACACACCTCTCACAGCCTGCACAGCTCTCACAGCCCACACAGCTCTCACAGGTCTCACAGCCCACACAGCTCTCACAGCCCATATAGCTCTCACAGCTCACACAACCCTCACAGCCCACACAGCTGACATCCCACACAGCTCTCACAGCCCACACAGCTCTCACAGCTCTCACAGCCCACACAGCTCTCACAGCCCACACAGCTCTCCCAGCTCACACAGCCCTCACAGCCCACACAGCTCTCACAGCCCACACAGCTCTCACAGCCCACACAGCTCTCACAGCCCACACAGCTCACATCCCACACAGCTCTCACTGCCCACACAGCTCTCACAGCTCTCACAGCCCACACAGCTCTCACAGCCAACACAGGTCTCACAGCTCACACAGCCCTCACAGCCCACACAGCTCTCACAGCCCACACAGCTCTCACAGCCCACACAGCTCTCACAGCCCACACAGCTCTCACAGCTCTCACAGCTCTCACAGCCTACACAGCCCTCACAGCCCACACAGCTCTCATAGCCCACACAGCTCTCACAGCCCACACAGCCCTCACAGCTTACACAGTCCTCACATCCCACACAGCCCATACAGCTCTCACAGCTCTCACAGCTCTCACAACCCATACAGCTCTCACAGCCCACACAGCTGTCACAGCCACACAGCTCTCACAGCCCACACAGCCCACACTCTCCCAGCCCACACACCTCTCACAGCCTGCACAGCTCTCACAGCCCACACAGCTCTCACAGGTCTCACAGCCCACACCGCTCTCACAGCCCATACAGCTCTCACAGCTCACACAGCCCTCACAGCCCACACAGCTCACATCCCACACAGCTCTCACAGCCCACACAGCTCTCACAGCTCTCACAGCCCACACAGCTCTCACAGCCCACACAGCTCTCCCAGCTCACACAGCCCTCACAGCCCACACAGCTCTCACAGCCCACACAGCTCTCACAGCCCACACAGCTCTCACAGCCCACACAGCTCTCACAGCCCACACAGCCCTCACAGCCCACACAGCTCTCACAGCCCACACAGCCCTCACAGCTCACACAGCCCTCACAGCCCACACAGCTCACATCCCACAGAGCTCTCGCAGCTCTCTCAGCCCATACAGCTCTCACAGCCCTCACAGTCCACACAGCTCTCCCAGCACACACAGCTCTCACAGCCCACACAGCTCTCACAGGCCTCACAGCCCTCACAGCCCACACAGCCCTCACAGCCCTCACAGCCCACACAACTCTCACAGCCCACACAGCTCTCACAGCCCACACAGCCCACACAGCTCTCACAGCCCACACAGCTCTCACAGCCCACACAGCTCTCACAGCTCTCACAGCCCACACAGCCCACACCGTCACAGCCCGTACAGCTCTCACGGCCCGCACAGCTCTCACAGCCCACACAGCTCTCACAGCTCTCAAAGCCCACACAGCCCACACAGCTCTCAAAACCAACACAGCTCTCACAGCTCACACAGCCCTTACAGCCCACACAGCTCACATCCCACACAGCTCTCACAGCTCTCACAGCCCATACAGCTCTCACAGCCCACACAGCTCTCACAGCCCACACAGCTCTCACAGCCCACGCAGCTCTCACAGGCCTCATAGCCCTCACAGCCCACACAGCTCTCACAGCCCACACAGCTCTCACAGCCCACACAGCTCTCACAACCCACACAGCCCACACAGCTCCCACAGCCCACACAGCTCTTACAACCCACAGAGCTCTCACAGTTCTCACAGCCCACACAGCTCACAGCCCACACAGCCCACAGACCACACAGCTCTCACAGCCCACTCAGCTCTCACAGCTCACACAGCCCACACAGCTCTCACAGCCCACACAGCTCTCACAGCCCACACAGCTCTCACAGCTCTCACAACCTACACAGCCCACACAGCTCTCACAGCCCACACAGCTCTCACAGCCCACACAGCTCTCACAGCCCACACAGCTCTCACAGTCCACACAGCCCTCACAGCTCACACAGCCCTCACAGCCCACACAGCTCGCACAGACCACACAGCTCGCACAGCCCACACAGCTCTCACAGCCCACACAGCCCTCACAGCCCTCACAGCCTACACAGCTCACATCCCACAGCGCTCTCACAGCTTTCACAGCCCATACAGCTCTCGCAGCCCACACAGCTCTCACAGCCCATGCAGCTCACAGCCCACACAGCTCTCACAGGCCTCACAGCCCTCACAGCCCACACTCCCACAGCCCACACTGCTCTCACAGCTCTCACAGCCCACACAGCCCACACTCCCACAGCCCACACAGCTCTCACAGCCCATACAGCTCTCACAGCTCACACAGCCCTCACAGTCCACACAGCTCACACCCCAAACAGCTCTCACAGCTCTCACAGCCCATACAGCTCTCACAGCTCTCACAGCCGATACAGCTCTCACAGCCCATACAGCTGTCACAACCCACACACCTCTCACAGCCCACACAGCTCTCACAGCCCACAAAGCTCTCACAGCTCTCACAGCCCACTTAGCCCACACTCTCACAGCCCACATAGCTCTCACAGCCCGCAAAGCTCTCACAGCCCACACAGACCACACTGCTCTCACAGCCCACACAGCTCTCACAGCCCACACAGCTCTCACAGCTCTCACAGCCCACACAGCCCACACTCCCACAGCCCATACAGCTCTCACAGCCCACACAGCCACTCTCCTACAGCCCACACAGCTCTCACAGCCCACACAGCTCTCACAGCTCACACAGCCCTCACAGCCCACACCGCTCACATCCCACACAGCTTTCACATCTCTCACAGCCCATACAGCTCTCACAGCTCTCACAGCCCATACAGCTGTCACAGCCCACACAGCTCTCACAGCCCACACAGCTCTCACAGCTCTCACAGCCCACACAGCCCACACTCTCACAGCCCACACACCTCTCACAGCCCGCACAGCTCTCACAGCCCACACAGCTCTCACAGCTCTCACAGCCCACACAGCCCACACAGCTCTCACAGCCCATACAGCTCTCACAGCTCACACAGCCCTCACAGCCCACACAGCTCACATCCCACACAGCTCTCACAGCCCACACAGCTCTCACAGCTCTCACAGCCCACACAGCTCTCACAGCCCACACAGCTCTCACAGCTCACAAAGCCCTCACAGCCCACACAGCTCTCACAGCCCACACAGCTCTCACAGCCCACACAGCTCTCACAGCCCACACAGCCCTCACAGCCCACACAGCTCTCTCAGCTCTCTCAGCCCATACAGCTCTCACAGCCCTCACAGTCCACACAGCTCTCACAGCACACACAGCTCTCACAGCCCACACAGCTCTCACAGGCCTCACAGCCCTCACAGCCCACACAGCCCTCACAGCCCTTACAGCCCACACAACTCTCACAGCCCACACAGCTCTCACAGCCCACACAGCCCACACAGCTCTCACAGCCCACACAGCTCTCACAACCCACACAGCTCTCACAGCTCTCAAAGCCCACACAGCCCACACTGTCACAGCCCATACAGCTCTCACAGCCCGCACAGCTCTCACAGCCCACACAGCTCTCACAGCTCTCAAAGCCCACACAGCCCACACTGTCACAGCCCGTACAGCTCTCACAACCAACACAGCTCTCACAGCTCACACAGCCCTCACAGCCCACACAGCTCACATCCAACACAGCTCTCACAGCTCTCACAGCCCATACAGCTCTCCTCACAGCCCACACAGCTCTCACAGCCCACACAACTCTCACAGGCATCACAGCCCACACAGCTCTCACAGCCCACACAGCGCTCACAGCCCACACAGCCCACACAGCTCTCACAGCCCACACAGCTCTTACAACCCACAGAGCTCTCACAGTTCTCACAGCCCACACAGCTCACAGCCCACACAGCCCACAGACCACACAGCTCTCACAGCCCACACAGCTCTCACAGCTCACACAGCCCACACAGCTCTCACAGCCCACACAGCTCTCACAGCCCACACAGCTCTCACAGCTCTCACAGCCCATACAGCCCACACAGCTCTCACAGCCACACAGCTCTCACAGCTCACACAGCTCTCACAGCCCACATAGCTCTCACAGCCCACACAGCCCTCACAGCTCACACAGCCCTCACAGCCCACACAGCTCGCCGAGACCACACAGCTCGCACAGCCCACACACAGCTCTCACAGCCCACACAGCCCTCACAGCCCTCACAGCCTACACAGCTCACATCCCACACCGCTCTCACAGCTTTCACAGCCCATACAGCTCTCACAGCCCACACAGCTCTCACAGCCCATGCAGCTCACAGCCCACACAGCTCTCACAGGCCTCACAGCCCTCACAGCCCACACTCCCACAGCCCACACTGCTCTCACAGCTCTCACAGCCCACACAGCCCACACTCCCACAGCCCACACAGCTCTCACAGCCCATACAGCTCTCACAGCTCACACAGCCCTCACAGTCCACACAGCTCACATCCCACACAGCTCTCACAGCTCTCACAGCCCATACAGCTCTCACAGCTTGCACAGCTCTCACAGTCCATACAGCTCTCACAGCCCATACAGCTGTCACAGCCCACACAGCTCTCACAGCCCACACAGCTCTCACAGCCCGCACAGCTCTCACAGCTCTCACAGCCCACACAGCCCACACTCTCACAGCCCACACAGCTCTCACAGCCCGCACAGCTCTCACAGCCCACACAGCTCTCACAGCTCTCACAGTCCACACAGCCCACATCGCTCTCACAGCCCACACAGCTCTCACAGCCCACACAGCTCTCACAGCTCTCACAGCCCACACAGCCCTCACAGCCCACACAGCTCTCATAGCCCACACAGCTCTCACAGCACACACAGCCCTCACAGCTCACACAGCCCATACAGCTCACATCCCACAGAGCTCTCACAGCTCTCACAGCCCATACGGCTCTCACAGCCCTCATAGCCCACACAGCTCTCACAGCACACACAGCTCTCACAGCCCACACAGCTCTCACAGGCCTCACAGCCCTCACAGCCCACACAGCCCTCACAGCCCTCACAGCCCACACAGCCCTCACAGCTCTCACAGCCCACATAGCCCACACAGCTCTCACAGCTGTCACAGCCCTCACAGCTCTCACAGCCCCCACAGCCCACACAGCTCTCACAGCCCACACAGCTCTCACAGCCCACACAGCCCTCACAGCTCACACAGCCCTCACAGCCCACACAGCTCACATCCCACAGAGCTCTCACAGCCCACACAGCTCTCACAGTCCACACAGCTCTCACAGCCCACACAGCTCTCACAGGCCTCACAGCCCTCACAGCCCACACAGCCCACGGTAGTGAGACAAAATATCGAAATTAAAATATCGATATACAATAATATCGATGTTTTAATTTCGATGGTATAGAATATCGATGTCCAAAATATCGACAGACAGAATATCGTTTTTTTAAGGTATGTATGTTAATAATATCGAAAATATCGAAATTTAGTAATATCTAAAATTTGTTTAGTGTTATGTATTTTATTATTTTGTTTATATGTTTGTTAAATATGTTTTGTAATGTATGTTTGAAAATTAGTAAATTTGTTTACATTTTGCATTTTAGTATCAGAGCGGGTTTTGGGTTTATAGGGGAATAGGGTGGGAAGTAATTTAATAATAATTAATTAATATATTTTTTAAAATATTAATAATTAATAATTAATTGGTAATTAATTTATATTAATTAGTTAATTACATTAATTAGAGTTAATGTTTTAATATATATACATTTTTGTTATTGTTAATTAATTAATTGGTAATTAAATAATATTAATTAGTACAATAAATTATTTAGATTTAATGTGCTAATATATTTAATTTATTGTTATTGTTAATTAATAATTAATTGGTAATTAAATATTATTAATTAAATTAATTAGAGTTAATGTGCTAATATATTTATTGTTTTTGTTATTGTTAATTAATAATTAATTGGTAATTAATAATTATTAAGTGATTAAAAGATGTGATTTATTTATGTGTAGTGGGTTGTGTGTTTATAGGTTGATAGGGTGTGATATAATTAAATTTAATAAATTAAAGCGATTGTATTTATTTGTTGGTATTTATTGTTAATTAATTAGTAATTAATATGTGTTAATTAGTTCATTTCTAATTACATCAATTTAGTAATATTAATTATTATTAATTGATTAATTGAAATTTATATTAATTGTCTTTTTTATATGTGTAGTGTGTTGTGTGTTAAAGTGGGAGTAGTGTGGGAATACATTTTTACCCCCATGCTATCCAACGCTTTCCCTACTGTTGCACCCTCTGGAGTGTGAATAGTAATTTTTACCCCTACACTATCCACCGGGGAAACAACCTTTACAACGCAACTTTTACAACGCACTACCATTACAACGAAATTTTTACAACGCAAAAACCATTAGAACGCATGTGTTTACAACGCATGTTTTACAACGCAGGTACCTTTACAACGCATACCATTACAACGTAAGTATAGGTGAGTATATAATAATATTTGAAATTTTATATGTTTTAGTTTTTTTAAGGGGTATTTTTAGGGTTCAGGGTCAGTTTTCAGTTTTTGGGTAAAAGGGTATTTTTAGTGTTCAGGGTCAGTTTTCAGTTTTTGGGTAAAGGGGTATTTTTAGGGTTCAGGGTCAGTTTTCAGTTTTTGGGTAAAGGAGTATTTTTAGGGTTCAGGGTCAGTTTTCTGTTTGTGGGTAAAGGGGTATTTGTAGGGTTCAGGGTCAGTTTTCAGTTTTTGGGTAAAGGAGTATTTTTAGGGTTCAGGGTCAGTTTTCAGTTCTTGGGTAAAGGGGTATTTTTTGGGTTCAGGGTCAGTTTTCAGTTTTTGGGTAAAGGGGTATTTTTAGTGTTCAGGGTCAGTTTTCAGTTTTTGGGTACAGGGGTATTTTTAGGGTTCAGGGTCAGTTTTCAGTTTTTGGGTAAAGGAGTATATTTAGGGTTCAGGGTCAGTTTTCAGTTCTTGGGTAAAGGGGTATTTTTTGGGTTCAGGGTCAGTTTTTGTGTAAAGGGGTATTTTTAGTGTTCAGGGTCAGTTTTCAGTTTTTGGGTAAAGGGGTATTTTTTGGGTTCAGGGTCAGTTTTCAGTTTTTGGGTAAAGGGGTATTTTTAGGGTTCAGGGTCAGTTTTCAGTTTTTGGGTAAAGGGGTATTTTTTGGGTTCAGGGTCAGTTTTCAGTTTTTGGGTAAAGGGGTATTTTTAGGGTTCAGGGTCAGTTTTCAGTTCTTGGGTAAAGGGGTATTTTTAGGGTTCAGGGTCAGTTTTGGGTTTTTGGGTAAAGGGGTATTTTTAGGGTTCAGGGTCAGTTTTGGGTTTTTGGGTAAAAGGGTATTTTTAGGGTTCAGGGTCAGTTTTGGGTTTTTGGGTAAAGGGGTATTTTTAGGGTTCAGGGTCAGTTTTGGGTTTTTGGGTAAAGGGGTATTTTTAGGGTTCAGGGTCAGTTTTGGGTTTTTGGGTAAAAGGGTATTTTTAGGGTTTAGGGTCAGTTTTGGGTTTTTGGGTAAAGGGGTATTTTTAGGGTTCAGGGTCAGTTTTGGGTTTTTGAGTAAAGGGGTATTTTTAGGGTTCAGGGTCAGTTTTGGGTTTTTGGGTAAAGGGGTATTTTTAGGGTTCAGGGTCAGTTTTGGGTTTTTGGGTAAAAGGGTATTTTTAGGGTTCAGGGTCAGTTTTGGGTTTTTTGGGTAAAGGGGTATTTTTAGGGTTCAGGGTCAGTTTTGGGTTTTTGGGTAAAGGGGTATTTTTAGGGTTCAGGGTCAGTTTTGGGTTTTTGGGTAAAGGGGTATTTTTAGGGTTCAGGGTCAGTTTTGGGTTTTTGGGTAAAAGGGTATTCTTAGGGTTCAGGGTCAGTTTTGGGTTTTTGGGTAAAAGGGTATTTTAGGGTTCAGGGTCAGTTTTGGGTTTTTGGGTAAAGGGGTATTTTTAGGGTTCAGGGTCAGTTTTGGGTTTTTGGGTAAAGGGGTATTTTTAGGGTTCAGGGTCAGTTTTGGGTTTTTGGGTAAAAGGGTATTTTTAGGGTTCAGGGTCAGTTTTGGGTTTTTGGGTAAAGGGGTATTTTTAGGGTTCAGGGTCAGTTTTGGGTTTTTGAGGTACAGGCGTGCAGGGTAAAAATAAAATAAATTTATATTTAAATTAAATCAATTAAATGAAATTAAAAAAAATAAAATTACATTAAATTATTACGTTTTTAATTTATTTTAAATGTATATGTATTAGTTTTAATTTTTTAATTATGTTTTAATGTTTTTATTTAATATTTGTAAATGTATATGTATTTTAAAATTATTTTGACATTATTATTACTATATTTAAAAAAACAATATTTTTATTTTCGATATTTTTGTACCACGATATTAATTTTTCGATATTTTTGTACTTACCTTTATGAAGATAGGACTCCAATATTTTTGATTTTGATATTTTTGCGTCGATATTTGTGTATGTAGATATTCTGTCTGTCGATATTATGTCATAGATTCACAGCCCACACAGCTCTCACAGCTCACACAGCTCTCACAGCCCACACAGCTCTCAAAGCTCTCACAGCTCTCACAGCTCTCACAGCCCACACAGCTCTCACAGCTCTCACAACCCACACAGCCCACACTCCCGCAGCCCACACAGCTCTCACAGCTCTCACAGCCCACACAGCCACTCTCCCACAGCCCACACAGCTCTCACAGCCCACACAGCTCTCACAGCTCACACAGCCCTCACAGCCAACACAGCTCACATCCCACACATCTCTCACATCCCTCACAGCCCATACAGCTCTCACAGCTCTCACAGCCCATACAGCTCTCACAGCCCACACAGCTGTCACAGCCCACACAGCTCTCACAGCCCACACAGCTCTCACAGCCCACACAGCTCTCACAGCTCTCACAGCCCACACAGCTCTCACAGCCCGCACAGCTCTCACAGCCCACACAGCTCTCACAGCTCTCACAGCCCACACAGCCCACACAGCTCTCACAGCCCACACAGCTCTCACAGCTCACACAGCCCTCACAGCCCACACAGCTCACATCCCACACAGCTCTCACAGCCCACACAGCTCTCACAGCTCTCACAGCTGTCACAGCCCACACAGCTCTCACAGCCCACACAGCTCTCTGTATATTCTATCTCAATTGATGCCATTAGTAAAATCCTTTATGCATCTCTCACGGCATTTCATATTGTTTTCTATCTGCTATTCCTATCCCTCTGTATACATTTACTGCTTGCTTCCATGTTAAAGGTAGAGCAAAGCGCTTGTAAAAAAGGAGCATATTTACAAGCCCAATGAAACCATTAGCACTATCTCTATACCAGCATTGAATTCAAGCATGAGAAACACTTTAAAAAGAAGTCTACCGTATAAGGTAAAAGATACAAACTATAAGCACACACATCTAACATTAAGGAAAAAGATGAAAATATAATTCCTTAATTCACATACACAGTGTGATGCTTGTCAAAAATCTTAAAGCCAGTCATTTCAGCAAAAAACATTTAGCATGGTAAATCGTTTTAGGCACAGAGAGTGAGATGACACATACACACAAACAGACAGATGGTGTAGGCAGAAATTGAGATGACACACACATACAAACAGAGAGATGGTGGAAGGAGAGAGTGAGATGAGGCATGCAAAGAGGGAGATAGTGCAGGCAAAGAGTGATATGAGACACACAAAGAGAGATGTGAACTAGTGTTTATAATGTTTAGTTAATGTATTTGCTATGTGTTATCTTAATAGTGGTCTATAATATGTCACATTTTTCTTTTCAACAGATTGTAAATATCTACAGAGTCATAATAGATTATGCCTATGAAAGACCGCCAAAAGAGACTTTATAAGAAAGTTTTATCGACCAAGAGGACTCAATTAGAAGATTCATGGAAATTACAATCTTCAGAGAAAAGAAAAAATGCTCCTGGTAAGCAAACCAAGGAATTTTTAAGGAAATTGTTAAACTGCAGAAAAAGTCAAGAAAGTTTTTCTACGAAAAAAAAAAAAACAAGTTGTAACTAGAAAGAAAAAGCAAAGGCCACCAAAAAATGGTATAATGGTACAAGGAGATCATAGTGTGTCTGGTAATCGTAGGAGAAATCAGTTTATTGACATTCGTAGACGAATGTTTCGTAACAGAGTAGTTTTGAATTTATAAAAAAATCTTACGAAATATAATAGGAAAACAACGTTTTACAAGAAAAAGAAAAGAATAGAAAAGTTTGTTGATCAGGCTTTTGAAGTGAAGAGAAAGCTGTATATTTTAGTAATCAATAGAGTTCATACACTAGATAAGGCAATCAATGATTTGAAATCAAAATGTAAGTGGAAAAGAGTAATCAATCGAACTAATTTTTGTGATGTTTTTTCGGGAGAATGGAAGCATAGTTCAAGTAGTGAGCCATTTTTTAATGAAGAGAGTTACTTTCAGGATAATGATTTGGTGCATGCAGTTGACACCAGTGGTCGAGCATATAAGGTGAAGGACGGCTGTCCAGTTGAAAAAGAAAAAATTGTGCCTAGAAATGCAGATGAGGTGTTAGCTGATGAAGTTTTAGGGAGACGTGCTAAGGGTCCGATGTATACTTGGAATTGTAGTAGTATTTGTAGTGTGCGACAGGATTCTATTAATTTGTTTTGCAATTTCTTACATTACATATAGTAAGAAAAGTCTAAAACAAAAGTTTAAGATGTTACAAGACTTAGGGCCAGATGTAGGTGGCCAATTACCGGTCGGTAACGGCCGTAATTGGATTTTGAGATGTAGGGCCAGTCATTTTACAGAATCGGTAAATTTACCGATCGGTAAATTTACCAATTCTGTAAAATACCGAATCGGTATTTTTACCGATTTGGTAAATTTGATATGTAGGTGGGACTCTTCTGAGTCCCACCAGCCTTAATGAATCGGTATTTTACCATCAAATTCAATTTGATGGTAAAATACCGATTCCGGTGTTCATGCACATGTGTGCATGCACACCTGTGCCATATGACAGGCAGACCTGACCTTAGGGCATGTATGCCTGCCACATGGCACCCGACCCTGTAATGGGGGTGCTAGAGGTTGTCAAAGTGACACCCCCTGCACCCTTGTGAAATTCGGTATTTACCGATTCGGTAAATACCAAATCGGTAATGCCCATTCATTCCTATGGGCTTCAAAGCCCATAGGAATGAATGGGCATTACCAGTCGGTATTTACCAAATTGGTAAATACCGAATATTACCGATTCGGTAAATGCACATCTGGATTTACCTACATCTCCCTCCTTCTATTTTACCGATTCATAAATACCGAATCGGTAAAATTCGGTATTTATGAGTCGGTAAAATAGATTTACCTACATCTGGCCCTTAGATCCTTGCAGAGTGAGGGAAAAAACAGGTTTGCATGGTCATTCATTGGCTTTTCTTTCTATAAAAGTATATCAGAGTACTTTTCACCATTTTAGGATGTTAGGAGTGCATCAAACTAAAGTGAGGAAAATAGTGAGAAGGTTGTATTATGCAAAAAGTCCAGCACTTAGGCTAAAACAGTTCAACAGTGCTCTTTTGCATGGATCTGAATTAGATGTGAAGAAGATTTGTGAAGAAATAGAGTTTTGTTACTTTGGTGAAAAAGAGGACACTGCCGTAAATGATACAGTAATAGAAAGTAATGTGGAAGAGAATGTACAGATTGTAAATACTCAAACTTTTGATCATTTCAAGTGAAAGGCCACATTTTTCTTGTGTGTGCTGTCGACGAACTCATTATAAGAATCAGACTTGGTTAGTTGATTTATATGTTAAAAGTGAAATGGAAAATAATAATGAATGGAAAGATTTTGCAACTTATTTGTTGGTTGAGAATTTGGGTTCTGATCGGCGTATTTGTAAATATTGTTATAATAAATTAAATGAAACCAGAATGCCTGCTAGAGCTGTACATAATAATCTTGAGTTGGTAAAGATTCTCTTTTGACTGTGATATGTCTTCCTTTGGCTGTTCCATGTTTCTCTCTGTGTGTGCCATCTTACCGTTTGTCTGCACAATACATACTTGTGCCTGTGTCATCTTACTCTCTGCTTGCACCATCTCACCTTCTACTTGTTCTATCTCACTCTCTGCCTGCACCATTTTACCCTCTGCCTGTGGCATCTGTCCCTCTGCGTGTGCCATCTAACTTTCCCATCTTTTAATCTTCTTCCTTCTTTCTTGTATTTTGAAATATACATTGTATGCATTACAATTAATTTTTTTCTTGTGTTTTACAGATATTATATTTGTAAAAAATAATTTCCTTAACTTTTTTATATCTTAGAAGGTAAGTATAACAAATAAAAAACTTTTTTCGCAATAGTGTCGAAGTTTTTATTATTTATAAGGTAAGTATGAGAAAGAAAAATAAGTTTGTTACTCTGTTATTGTGACAGAATAACTGCCTCACTCTTTCTCAGTCCCTTGCTCTCTATCTCTCTACATAGCTCTCCCTGACACTTAATCTTGTATGTTTTCTCTTTCTACCACTCCTCCTCTTTACCTCAGTCAGTTTCCCTATTTCTTTATTTTTTTGTGTTTGATCTTATTTTCCTTCCTTCACTCTGTTATCCATTTCTTAACTGTTAGTAAGCCTTCATTTATTGGCACTCCACTTTCCCCAGTGCACTTCCTTGGTAAATCTAGATATAGGTGGCACTGAAAACAGTGCCACAGGCCCTTAAGTATTCATTAGTTACCACCAAATACTATTCGGTGGTTAATAACGAATTCCTGTGTACATGCACATTTGTGCATGTACATTTGTGCCATGTGGCACACATACAAGCCGTAAGAGCATGTATGTGTATGACATGGCACACAAGTTAGAATCAGGGGTGCAACAGGGTGTGAAAGTGATAACCTGTCCCCCTTGACAATTCAGTTATTTTACCAAATCGGTGTTTACTGGTTCGGTAATTGCCATTGATTCCTATTGGCCTCAAGGCCCATAGGTATCATTGGCAATTACCGAATCGGTAAGTACCGATTCGGTAAAATGACTGAATTATATAGATTTGGTAATTTCAAAAGAGAAATTAACTACATCCCATTTACCTACTCTTAAATGTTGAACAGGTATGATTTGGTATTTAAGAGTAGGTAAATGGAGATTACATACATGTGGCCCATTGAGTTGTAACATATTTATATACATATGTTACATTTCAGTGCTTTGGAAGTACTACAGTATACTATAGGTAAACACCCTATAGGTTTATGCTGTACCACATCCTTATAGTTTTGCACTTTTACATTTACTATTACAAACTTTTATATACAAACATAGAAATATACTTCTTTTTTTGACCAGTAGAGGTAGTTCTAAAAATAACTTGGTTTTTTTGTATTTTTTTTGGTTGCTAGAAAAACGGTGTAAAAAATGGACTTTATAACCAAAACAATTGTTCAACATGAACAAACCATGAAAAATAAAGAAAAAAAATATTTGGTGCACTTGTGGCTCCTGTTTTTCTGCAAAATAACTTCTACGGACTGTTGTCCAAAGGCAACTAATTTATTGCACTGTATGCACTGCATCATTAGATTTTTCAATTCCGGCTGGATATTGGCAATCGTGGAAGCTGGCATTGGTGGTGCTGTTGAAGTACTAGGAGCAGAGCCCTGCTCTTCAGATCTACGCACCACAGCTCTAGCCCAATTGTTGGGGTGCATATCTTAACATGGCGTTCCATGCTATAGGTTCCAAAAGAGTATTTTTTATTTGGATTGCCTCTTGACAATACTGTGTCACAGATTTTGCATGTGACATGCGGTGCATTGACTTTCTTCAAACCGTCTGGGAATGAAAAAAACTTCCAGACTATGGACTCTTTTTTAGATGGATGGGGGTCCTCTTCCACAAATTCTTCTGAAGAAGAATGTTCTGATTCCGCATGTTCAGCCATTTCCAAACAAACCAGGAGCTGTTGAAAGTAGATGTTGCTTCTCTGAAAGCCAAAGAAGAATGATGAACGTGGGAGGGCTCTGTCTACAATTGGAGTAGGAAGTATTATAAACCAATAAAATGTCTTGTTTTCAGGTCACATGGTTAAACGGAATCTTACGGAGCGTTTACAGAGCGTTTACGTAAGCTTACGTAAGCTTACGGTGCGTTTACGTATTATTTACGGAGCGGTTACATCATCTTACGATGCGCATACGTAATACGCACCCTCGCGAGATTTATAATTGCTTTAATAAAGTTATATATGGTCTTTAAAAGTTTAAATTAACATGTTCTTTATTATCCCAGATAATGTGTACCTTTACATTGTGCAATGAATACGTAGATATAACGATTTAAAGTTTATAAAACTTTCGGGGGTAAGAGCTCGAAGCTTTTACGTTGCGCGGACGGAGCTCTTACGTTGCGTGCACGTGCGACGCACCCTCGCGAGATTTGTTACTACTTTAAAAAGTAATATACTGTTGTTAAAAGTTTTAAAAAAACATTTTCTACATTAAAGCAAATATTGTCTACCTTTAAAATCAAGGTTAAAAACGTAGATATTATGTTTTAGATATTTTAAAAACATTTGTCGGGGTAAGAGCTCAGAGCGTTTACGGTGTGCTTTTGGAGCGCTCACGGTGCGCGGACCCTGTAATCATATAAAAAAAAAAAAACTTGAAAATAAAAATATATATATTCACTGAAAAAACTATATGTTTGAAGCCTTACATAGTTAGGTATGAGCAATTAAAAAACCTTGCAAATTCACTGAAAAAACCATAGGTTTCAGGTCATTTATAGTTAGGTATTAGCATTTAAAAAACCTTGGAAATTCACTGAAAAAACCATAGGTTTCAGGTCATATATAGTTAGGAATTAGCATTTAAAAAAACGTGCAAATTCACTGAAAAAACCATAAGTTTCAGGTCATATATAGTTAGGTATTAGCATTTAAAAAACCATTGAAATTGCTCCTATATAGTTAGTTGGACTAACTATATTTCGCACACCCGCAATCCACTGCTGATGATGTCACATATTACATCATTCATGACATGGTCAGTGACATCACTGATGACATCACTGATGACATCTCAAACGACATCACTGATGACATCACTGATGACATCTCAATTGACATCACTGATTACATCATTCATGTGATAATACGATGCACCTCCTCACACTCTAATCTAACCTTTGATACACCCAGTCTTAAATACAAACTACCATTCTTGAAACCATTGACACACCAATACCAGTTACTACATACACACTCACTGATTCCTAGGTCTACACACACATCCGCTCATTCACCCATACAATCACTCATACATACAGTCACTCATCAATACAATACTATCATATGCACTTATACACCTATAGAGACACTCAAACACTTTCACTCATCCATGGAGTTTCTCACACACCTAGTCAGTCATGCAAAGAATCAATCACACTCCCATTTCCTCATCTATACAGTTATACACACAACACCTTACTTATTCAAACATATACTAACACATACTTATTCTCTTAAACAATCACTGATACAAGTACACATTGATCCATACAGCCACTTGCATAATCACTGGCTCTCATGTATAGTCATTTATATATACCAACTCTCACATGCACTGTGTTTTACATATGTACTTACTTGGACATGTAGCACTGAGATATACATTCACTCACCAACACACCAATGCACACAGTAAACCGCCCATACAGCTGTTTCCATATGCACTCTTGAACTCATACACCTAGTGAATCAACTGCTCACACATCTATGCACAGAGTCACACACCTCCCAGTCACCCACACACACACTCAGTCTCACATACAAATACTTGGGCAACCAATCAATGACCCATATAGCCACTCATATAGCTACTGATCAACACATACAGCATCTTACACAACAACAGACATACTGATGCACACATTCAGACAGTTTAGTCACTAACCCATACATTCAGTAAGACACATTTAATCACTCACTCATACAGTCAGTCACACACCTACTAAATCCTTCATCCAGACACTTATACATCTACTCATTCTTCAATATGTAAAACATATTTAAACTTTACAGAAACACACAGTCACTGGATGATGTCATCAGTGATGTCATCAGTGATGTCATTTGAGATGTCATCAGTGATGTCATCAGTGATGTCACTGACCATGTCATGAATGATGTAATATGTGACATCATCAGCAGTGGATTGCGGGTGCGCGAAATATAGTTAGCCCAACTAACTATATAGGAGCAATTTCAATGTTTTTTTTTAATGTTAATACCTAACTATATATGACCTCAAACCTATGGTTTTTTCAGTGAATATATATATATATATTCTATGTCCATGCTGCTACTTTGTTGCCACGACGATCTGTCTGTGTGGGAAAGTATATGTAAGACTGAAACTTTGGTGCCCATTATGTGAGCAGGGCGGATTGACCGTCGAAACGCTCCAGAGTCTCTTTGGAAAATAAATGTGGTGTTACACAGTGTAGTCGCCTGTTTGTATCGCAGTAAACAGGACTGGAAGCTATATATATATATATATATATATCTGCGCTGGAAGGCAGTCCACTCCTGGAGGAGAAGGCATAATAGCAGCCATTTAGCCCCGTGCCCGAGACTGAGGCAGGCATGTGGAACAGGCTCTGGGTGCTCGCAATGGCTACCGGAGGTTTACAACTCATGAGCATGAACGGCAGGCACCCTGGAGTGTAGCCTGTTTTCTGCCTGTCCGCATTTGAAGAGGATCACGGAGCAGGGCTTTGCTTGAAGCAGGGTAGTATTGTATTGTATTGTATTGTTATTTATATAGCGCGGTGTAAGGGTGAGTGGCAAACACTTGTGAAAGAGAAACAGACTGAGACTTGGAACACTGTTTTAATGAAGAACTGCCAGCGCATTTGTGATTTGCACAGAATAAACACTGACAGCACTCTTTCACCATACTAGGGATCACGTTTACCACGACGCCAACATGGAATGAAAAATAATCAAGGCTGCTGTCCTCATTTTTATTGAAATTAACTATACTTGCTTGAATTGTGCAAATGCATTTTTATGCCAGATTGATAAAGGCAATTTTTTTTGCCGAAACGCGTGGCTACAGAGTTCAATAAAGTTTTTTAAGCCACGCCCCCACTTGAGTGACGGAATTCCTTGGGAAGAAAGAGGAGTGTTGGTGATATATATATATATATATATATATATATATATATATATATATATATATATATATATATATATATTCACTATGTATTCACTAAGATATTCAATAATATATACATATATAACACATATTTATTTTTCAGAAAGACACACATTCACTGGATGGTGTCATCAGTGATGTCATGAGTGATGTAATATGTGACGTCATCAGCAGTGCATTACACGCGCAAGTTATAGTGAGTCCAACTAACTATAACGTGGAATTTCATTGGTTTTATATCAATAAAATTTCCAGCTAACTATAACTGGTGTCAAACCTATGGTTTTTTCAGTGAATTTCATAGGTTTTGTAAATGCTAGTTCCTAACTATAACGTGTGTAAAACCTATGGTTTTTTCAGTGAATTTCATTGGTTTTTAAAATGCTAATTCCTAACTATCTCGTGTATACAACCTATACTTTTGTCAATAAAGTTCTGGCAATATTTTTTTCGAAAACAAGCCGTTTTCTTCACTGTTCAAGTTGCATAGAGACTCCTTGTAAAACGATACAGAATTAGAAAGTATGTACCTTGCCTTTTTTTGAACGCATTAAAATTTGTCTGTAAATAAAAATAGCCTTTCTAAACTTTCGTGCGCGACCCGGTGTGCGCACTCTCGGCAACAGTTCTCAATAAAATGGATAGCGCATTTCCAAGCTTTCGTGCGCGACCGACTGCGCGCACCCACCTATATATTTCGTGAAAACTTTGCAATCTGAACTTATTGAATTTCTTCATAGACCCATCAAAGAACTTATAATACGTCAAACAGACTAAACCTAGGCTTCTTTTTTAATATTATGAAAATTTTCATTAAATGGAGCCGAATGTCTTTTTAAACTTTCGTGTGTGACCGAATGTACACACCTTGGTATTTAAAAAAAAAATATAAAAGGTTTTATACTTTAACAATTGTATGCTTGAATCGAGCTCAAAAGATATATTAAATCCGAATATGTTTGAATTTACTTCTTTTCACGTTTTGAAACTTCGCTGAATTAGACCGCTACTTCCAAATGACGTACGTGACTAGATACTATCACCGCGTACACGTCCTGAGACGCGCATGTGAAGTCATGTGACTTGAAAACAACACTTCCAATTGGTTCTTAGTAGTTTCTATTCTGCAATTTACACGGAGGACTCCACCCACTTCCCTCACTATCTTTTGTACTCTCAAAAGAGAACAACGTTCAACACCCTTCGGAAGACTTTGCTGAAATGGCTGCCGCCCCGCATTCATCTTCCGAATCTGAAGGAAATGAGCGACTACCTTTAAAAAGAAAAAAGGAATCTTTTATTTGGGAATTTTTTACTTATCCTGAAGAATTAAAGAAAGTAAATGCGGCAAAAGTTACCTGCACGATATGCAATTCGGTTCTCTCAAAAGGAAATCCAAGAAAAAAATATTCCTTTTCCATACATACCATGATGCGGAATGTCAAACAAGTGCACCCTGTGGAATTTGCAAAGGCATCGACAAGAGCCCTGGCCACGCTATTACCATCAGAGGTGGCCAGCACATCTTCTGGTGGACGACCTGTATCTCCATCGAGTGCTGTGATGGACTTGAGACCATATCTTGCAAAGGTGCACATGAAATGCAACGAGTGTGGAGAAATTCTTCTGTACGGAGAGCAGAGCCTCATTCTTACTAAACTAAAAATTGAGAGTCATAAATGCCCCGAGAAAAGATAAATTTCTTCATTTCATTTTGATCCTGTGTCACACTTGAAAATGTTGTTGCAAGTTTAAAAAATAAAAAACAACATAACAGTTGATTTAAAAAAAAAAAAAAAAAAGTTCTTTTCAGAACTAACTCATTGTACCAAAAACAGCTCCAGGAGCATATTATAAAGGGCGTTTATCTCTCGTTTTTTGGCTTTCGATCATGCGCGACCGTGTGCGCGCACCCGCCTATATATTTCGGGAAAACTTCGTGATTGCAACTTATTAAATTTCTTCATAGACCCATCATAGAACTTATACTACTCAGAAGATATATTAAATCCGGATATGTTTCGATTTACTCCTTTTCACGTTTTGAAACTTCCCTGAATTAGACCGCTACTTCCAACCAGATACTATCACCGCGTGCACGTCCTGAGACGCGCATGTGAAGTCATGTGACTTGAAAACAACACTTCCAATTGGTTCCTAGTAGTTTCTATGCTGCGTCAATACCTACGCCTGCTTCAAAAACATGCACAGTTTTGAAACAGCATGGGCCTGAAAGTCACTGAGTGAAATATCATACATTACAGTCAGCCACTTTCAAGACGCATTCCTTCAGAGGAACACTTACCGTTTATTAGAGGTAGATCGTCCGACTCCACCGGAAGACACCCCTAATAAAAAAGACATATATATAAAATGCGGACTAGCCGCTGTATCGTACTCGCAAACTTTAACTTAAAAATCGTTAGAGAAAACAAAAGGAATCGAACAAAATCATTAGGCCACTGATAGGATCTCTTTTTGACCTTGCTAAAATAGAAACATTAGGAACAACCCCTCATGAGAAATATGAAACTAGTGAGAGAAACCGAGCTCGACGCCATCTTGCCCCCTTTTAGGCCCCATCACGAACATAGATAGCCCCACATAGCAAAACGTGATCTTATCGCCTGCCCAACTTCAGATCTGACCTTGCTCTCATGTCCTGTCGGAATGTCCGGCTGTAGATTACAATCACATGTTACATTTGGGAGGGGAAACGACATCAGAGCGACAAATATTAGAAATATACCACACGACAGCAAAATAACAGGTTAAAACGTTTTTATTCTTGAACAAAAATATATTAAAACAACTATGGAGAACCATTATGCGAATAGTCCGGAGGCGACACCACGCGCCAAGGCCTGTCCCCAGGATGAACCAAGGGATCCGTTCCTGGGGCCGTGGCAAAGAGCAGCCGGCCGCCATCGGCCAGAGAAGGCATGGGCCCGACCCGAGATGTAGTTGTGGTCCCATTCTCTTCCTCTTTCGGCGCCTTGCAGGCCACGAGGGGGGGATGTCTTGCATATGCCTCCGACCCCCCCCTCTCTTTATCGCCTGGTCCGGCCATAACAAATGTCAGCAAGACGCCGTGGGGTGCACTGGGAGGGAGAGGCGGCGCGGACGAGCCTCTCCCGCCTCCCCACATGGAGGCCCCTCAGCTGCACCCCCAAAGCTCCACGCACCCGTCAAAGGACTCGTCCACTCTTGCGGTGCAGTGACGCTCTACGCACCCTGCAAAGGGTTCCTCCACTCTTGCGGTGCAGCGACGCTCCACGCACCCGTCAAAGGACTCGTCCACTCTTGCGGTGCAGCGACGCTCCATGCACCCGGCAAAGGACTCGTCCACTGTGGCGGTGCAACGATGCTTCGCCCGACAGGCTTGAGTCCATCAGCTCCTGCAACCCAGTGACTGCCGGTGGTTGCAGATCTTTCCTTTCAAAATGCTGCCAACAATATTTTCTGAATGGCGTAGCCACGAGATGTTGGCGCTCTCATGCTGACGCCAGCCTCAGTTTGAATGACCAACAATCCGGGGCGCGGCGCGGAGCGCGTAACTTAAGCATAACAGGTCATATGACTTGTTAATAAAGCTTTTCATTGGT
This sequence comes from Lissotriton helveticus, assembly GCF_964261635.1. NCBI lineage: Eukaryota > Metazoa > Chordata > Amphibia > Caudata > Salamandridae > Lissotriton > Lissotriton helveticus. Next base: position 1,314,187,206 of record NC_136068.1, read on the forward strand.
TTAGAAATATTTTTATGAGCATATTTGACTATTTTATTAAAAACACTACACATAACCAGTTTTTCAAGTTATGTTTAATTTTAAATGAAACGGTTTACATTTTCACTTTTTATTTACAGTACATTTTAAAAATAAATGTTTATAGTTCCATATGCTGAAGCACGTCAGCTTCCCACCCTATGTCATACAATTCTGACAAATTTGCATCCTCATCATGTTCTTCATCATCCTCAGGATTTAATTCATCTAAGGGATCCACTTCCACTGACGTTTCAATGACAAGTTCAACGATAAGATCGAGATCAACGGATTGCTTATTATCACTCATGGTTAATGTTGTCGTTATCTTTAAAGAAAGAGAACAACAATGAGATGTTGCAGAGTAAGAGACAAATCTCAGAGACTATAATAGTAAATTTTTTTAACAAGAGTGACATTTTGCAGCTATTATTTAGCCATGTCCAGCGATGTTGAGGAGGTGAGTCCTATGTCCAAGTTTTCAGTGAACAGGACTCATCTCTTTTTAACCTTGGATAAGCCTCACCAACTCTGTGTCCCCTGCTCATACTTAAATGTAAAGGGGCAGATTTATGTTAACTGGCGCATCCCCAGAGATGCACCAGTTAATGTGCACCGCTGCTCTGCCACCCATGGTGTGCCGCATTTACAATGTGGAGCACCATTGAGCAAAAACAACACAGATGCGTCACGCACCTGTGCCGCAAAAGCAGCACATTGCAGGAATCACGTCGTAAGCACGACATGTCTACTCCAATGCACAGGAGCAAGCCACACATTGCATGGTGCATCACTCCTTATGCCTGTTTCAAACAGGCGAAGGATTTGATTCAGGAATGCTATAAAGCTGACTCAGTGAAATCTTCTAAATTTCACTGTGTTAGTTTTACAGGGCTTTCATGCAAATGAATGCCCACCTGCAACAAAACGCCTATATGAAACCTGACGCAGGTTTCATGTGGTGTAGAAAATGAAAATGTATATGTACATGAACGGCGTTCATTTGTGTTCACCCTCACCACTGTTGGAGTTAAAGCGAAAGTCACGGCACAGTGGCCCCGCCATCTTGCCCCCTTTTAGGCCCCATCACGAACATAGATAGCCCCACATAGCAAAACGTGATCTTATCGCCTGCCCAACTTCAGATCTGACCCCCCCCCCCTTTTGCTCTCATGTCCTGTCGGAATGTCCGGCTGTAGATTACAATCACATGTTACATTTGGGAGGGGAAACGACATCAGAGCGACAAATATTAGAAATATACCACACGACAGCAAAATAACAGGTTAAAACGTTTTTATTCTTGAACAAAAATATATTAAAACAACTATTTACATGACAAACGGCCGCAGCAACAAACCCACAATGCATTTCGCCGTCTACTTGACGCCGTCCCTGTCCCTCCTTCACCAAAGTAGCAATGTTGGGCTACTTTTGGGCTGCTTTCTAGTAGGGTTTTTGAGCGTCAGAAAGTCTACAAAAGCCGTCGGCAACGGCCTGGGGTGGAGAACCATTACGTGAATAGTCCGGAGGCGACACCACTCGCCAAGGCCTGTCCCCAGGATGAACCAAGGGATCCGTTCCTGGGGCCGTGGCAAAGAGCGGCCGACCGCCATCGGCCAGAGAAGGCATGGGCCCTACCCGAGATGTAGTTGTCTTCCCATTCTCTTCTTTTTTCGGCGCCTTGCAGGCCACAAGGGGGGAATGTCTTGCATATGCCTCCGACCCCCCCCCTCTCTTCATCGCCTGGTCCAGCCATAACAAATGTCAGCAAGACGCCGTGGGGTGCACTGGGCGGGAGAGGCGGCGCGGACAAGCCTCTCCCGCCTCCCCAGGTGGAGGCCCCTCAGCTGCACCCCCAACGCCCAACGCTCCACGCACCCAGCAAAGGGTTCCTCCACTCTTGCGGTGCAGCGACGCTCCACGCACCCGGCAAAGGGTTCCTCCACTCTTGCGGTTCAGCGACGCTCCACGCACCCGGCAAAGGACTCGTCCACTCTTGCGGTGCATCGACGCTCCACGCACCCAGCAGGGTCTCGTCCACTGTGGCAGTGCAGCGACGCTTCGCCCGACAGGCTTGAGTCCATCTGCTCCTGCAACCCAGGGACTGCCGGTGGTTGCAGATCTCCTAAAAATGGCGGTCGACTTTGCAGGAATAGGCCTGGCGTGAAAAGTTGGCCTGGTCGCCTGTTAACCAGAAAATGGGCCCCTGTCTTTCCTTTCAAAATGCTGCCAACAATATTATATCAGACTCTGCATCGGTACTTACTTATAAATGCAGAAACAACTCAATTAACACAAGGGCTCTTTTCAGAGCCACCTTATATCAAAGCACTCAAACTTCTGATTTATCTCCATTTTCACACTTTTGTAAATAGTTGTGCGCGCCCGAGTGCGCGCACCCCGCAACTTTTTTCGAAAAAAAATATATATTTTCGCGTTTAAGGTCCTTACTGCACACCCTGAGAAAACCTACGCAGCAAAACAATCTCTACCTTCTCCCCTTTCCATGTTCCAACGCTTTGAAATGACAATGTATTTACTCGCAGTGACAAAATGGCGGTCAACACTTCCTGATTTCCTTCGAATCGAACGTTAACAGACGTCACGCAGCAAAAAAAAAAACGGCCGCAGCAACAAACCCACAATGCATTTCGCCGTCTACTTGACGCCGTCCCTGTCCCTCCTTCCCCAAAGTAGCAATGTTGGGCTACTTTTGGGCTGCTTTCTAGTAGGGTTTTTGAGCGTCAGAAAGTCTACAAAAGCCGTCGGCAACGGCCTGGGGTGGAGAACCATTACGTGAATAGTCCGGAGGCGACACCACTCGCCAAGGCCTGTCCCCAGGATGAACCAAGGGATCCGTTCCTGGGGCCGTGGCAAAGAGCGGCCGGCCGCCATCGGCCAGAGAAGGCATGGGCCCTACCCGAGATGTAGTTGTCTTCCCATTCTCTTCTTTTTTCGGCGCCTTGCAGGCCACGAGGGGGGGATGTCTTGCATATGCCTCCGACCCCCCCCTCTCTTTATCGCCTGGTCCGGCCATAACAAATGTCAGCAAGACGCCGTGGGGTGCACTGGGAGGGAGAGGCGGCGCGGACGAGCCTCTCCCGCCTCCCCACGTGGAGGCCCCTCAGCTGCACCCCCAACGCTCCACGCACCCGTCAAAGGACTCGTCCACTCTTGCGGTGCAGTGACGCTCTACGCACCCTGCAAAGGGTTCCTCCACTCTTGCGGTGCAGCGACGCTCCACGCACCCGTCAAAGGACTCGTCCACTCTTGCGGTGCAGCGACGCTCCATGCACCCGGCAAAGGACTCGTCCACTGTGGCGGTGCAACGATGCTTCGCCCGACAGGCTTGAGTCCATCAGCTCCTGCAACCCAGTGACTGCCGGTGGTTGCAGATCTTTCCTTTCAAAATGCTGCCAACAATATTTTCTGAATGGCGTAGCCACGAGATGTTGGCGCTCTCATGCTGACGCCAGCCTCAGTTTGAATGACCAACAATCCGGGGCGCGGCGCGGAGCGCGTAACTTAAGCATAACAGGTCATATGACTTGTTAATAAAGCTTTTCATTGGTTTAGAAATATTTTTATGAGCATATTTGACTATTTTATTAAAAACACTACACATAACCAGTTTTTCAAGTTATGTTTAATTTTAAATGAAACGGTTTACATTTTCACTTTTTATTTACAGTACATTTTAAAAATAAATGTTTATAGTTCCATATGCTGAAGCACGTCAGCTTCCCACCCTATGTCATACAATTCTGACAAATTTGCATCCTCATCATGTTCTTCATCATCCTCAGGATTTAATTCATCTAAGGGATCCACTTCCACTGACGTTTCAATGACAAGTTCAACGATAAGATCGAGATCAACGGATTGCTTATTATCACTCATGGTTAATGTTGTCGTTATCTTTAAAGAAAGAGAACAACAATGAGATGTTGCAGAGTAAGAGACAAATCTCAGAGACTATAATAGTAAATTTTTTTAACAAGAGTAACATTTTGCAGCTATTATTTAGCCATGTCCAGCGATGTTGAGGAGGTGAGTCCTATGTCCAAGTTTTCAGTGAACAGGACTCATCTCTTTTTAACCTTGGATAAGCCTCACCAACTCTGTGTCCCCTGCTCATACTTAAATGTAAAGGGGCAGATTTATGTTAACTGGCGCATCCCCAGAGATGCACCAGTTAATGTGCACCGCTGCTCTGCCACCCATGGTGTGCCGCATTTACAATGTGGAGCACCATTGAGCAAAAACAACACAGATGCGTCACGCACCTGTGCCGCAAAAGCAGCACATTGCAGGAATCACGTCGTAAGCACGACATGTCTACTCCAATGCACAGGAGCAAGCCACACATTGCATGGTGCATCATTCCTTATGCCTGTTTCAAACAGGCGAAGGATTTGATTCAGGAATGCTATAAAGCTGACTCAGTGAAATCTTCTAAATTTCACTGTGTTAGTTTTACAGGGCTTTCATGCAAATGAATGCCCACCTGCAACAAAACGCCTATATGAAACCTGACGCAGGTTTCATGCGGTGTAGAAAATGAAAATGTATATGTACATGAACGGCGTTCATTTGTGTTCACCCTCACCACTGTTGGAGTTAAAGCGAAAGTCACGGCACAGTGGCCCCGCCATCTTGCCCCCTTTTAGGCCCCATCACGAACATAGATAGCCCCACATAGCAAAACGTGATCTTATCGCCTGCCCAACTTCAGATCTGACCCCCCCCCCTTTTGCTCTCATGTCCTGTCGGAATGTCCGGCTGTAGATTACAATCACATGTTACATTTGGGAGGGGAAACGACATCAGAGCGACAAATATTAGAAATATACCACACGACAGCAAAATAACAGGTTAAAACGTTTTTATTCTTGAACAAAAATATATTAAAACAACTATTTACATGACAAACGGCCGCAGCAACAAACCCACAATGCATTTCGCCGTCTACTTGACGCCGTCCCTGTCCCTCCTTCACCAAAGTAGCAATGTTGGGCTACTTTTGGGCTGCTTTCTAGTAGGGTTTTTGAGCGTCAGAAAGTCTACAAAAGCCGTCGGCAACGGCCTGGGGTGGAGAACCATTACGTGAATAGTCCGGAGGCGACACCACTCGCCAAGGCCTGTCCCCAGGATGAACCAAGGGATCCGTTCCTGGGGCCGTGGCAAAGAGCGGCCGACCGCCATCGGCCAGAGAAGGCATGGGCCCTACCCGAGATGTAGTTGTCTTCCCATTCTCTTCTTTTTTCGGCGCCTTGCAGGCCACAAGGGGGGAATGTCTTGCATATGCCTCCGACCCCCCCCCTCTCTTCATCGCCTGGTCCGGCCATAACAAATGTCAGCAAGACGCCGTGGGGTGCACTGGGCGGGAGAGGCGGCGCGGACAAGCCTCTCCCGCCTCCCCAGGTGGAGGCCCCTCAGCTGCACCCCCAACGCCCAACGCTCCACGCACCCCGCAAAGGGTTCCTCCACTCTTGCGGTGCAGCGACGCTCCACGCACCCGGCAAAGGGTTCCTCCACTCTTGCGGTTCAGCGACGCTCCACGCACCCGGCAAAGGACTCGTCCACTCTTGCGGTGCATCGACGCTCCACGCACCCAGCAGGGTCTCGTCCACTGTGGCAGTGCAGCGACGCTTCGCCCGACAGGCTTGAGTCCATCTGCTCCTGCAACCCAGTGACTGCCGGTGGTTGCAGATCTCCTAAAAATGGCGGTCGACTTTGCAGGAATAGGCCTGGCGTGAAAAGTTGGCCTGGTCGCCTGTTAACCAGAAAATGGGCCCCTGTCTTTCCTTTCAAAATGCTGCCAACAATATTATATCAGACTCTGCATCGGTACTTACTTATAAATGCAGAAACAACTCAATTAACACAAGGGCTCTTTTCAGAGCCACCTTATATCAAAGCACTCAAACTTCTGATTTATCTCCATTTTCACACTTTTGTAAATAGTTGTGCGCGCCCGAGTGCGCGCACCCCGCAACTTTTTTCGAAAAAAAATAAATATATTTTCGCGTTTAAGGTCCTTACTGCACACCCTGAGAAAACCTACGCAGCAAAACAATCTCTACCTTCTCCCCTTTCCATGTTCCAACGCTTTGAAATGACAATGTATTTACTCGCAGTGACAAAATGGCGGTCAACACTTCCTGATTTCCTTCGAATCGAACGTTAACAGACGTCACGCAGCAACAAAAAAAACGGCCGCAGCAACAAACCCACAATGCATTTCGCCGTCTACTTGACGCCGTCCCTGTCCCTCCTTCCCCAAAGTAGCAATGTTGGGCTACTTTTGGGCTGCTTTCTAGTAGGGTTTTTGAGCGTCAGAAAGTCTACAAAAGCCGTCGGCAACGGCCTGGGGTGGAGAACCATTACGTGAATAGTCCGGAGGCGACACCACTCGCCAAGGCCTGTCCCCAGGATGAACCAAGGGATCCGTTCCTGGGGCCGTGGCAAAGAGCGGCCGGCCGCCATCGGCCAGAGAAGGCATGGGCCCTACCCGAGATGTAGTTGTCTTCCCATTCTCTTCTTTTTTCGGCGCCTTGCAGGCCACAAGGGGGGAATGTCTTGCATATGCCTCCGACCCCCCCTCTCTTCATCGCCTGGTCCGGCCATAACAAATGTCAGCAAGATGCCGTGGGGTGCACTGGGAGGGAGAGGCGGCGCAGACGAGCCTCTCCCGCCTCCCCAGGTGGAGGCCCCTCAGCTGCACCCCCAACGATCCACGCACCCGGCAAAGGGTTCGTCCACTGTGGCGATATAGGGACGCTCCACGAGCCCAGCAAAGGGTTCGCATACTGTGGCGGTATAGGGACGCTCCACGAGCCCAGCAAAGGACTCGCCCACTGTTGCGGTACATCGATGCTCCACTCACCCAGCAGGTTCTCGTCCACTGTGGCGGTGCAACGATGCTTCGCCCGACAGGCTTGAGTCCATCTGCTCCTGCAACCCAGTGACTGCCGGTGGTTGCAGATCTCCTAAAAATGGCGATCGACTTTGCAGGAATGGGCCTGGCGTGAAAAGTTGGCCTGGTCGCCTGTTAACCAGAAAATGGGCCCCTGTCTTTCCTTTCAAAATGCTGCCAACAATATTATATCAGACTCTGCATCGGTACTTACTTATAAATGCAGAAACAACTAAGCATGGGCGGATTTTGCGGATCCACGATTCACGAATTTGCGGATTCACGGATCGTGGATCCGCAAAATCCGCGGATTTAGCGGATCTGCGGATTTGGGGGCGGGGCTTCCTCGAGTGTGTGGGCGGGGCCAAACGGACGGGGCTTCCATGCGAGCGCACATGCCTCTTGTGTGTATAAAAGGTCAGAGACCGATCAGAGCAGCAGATTAAGAGACAGAAGCCCCTGGTCACAGGAACAGCACGGGGATTGCGCTCGTAAAAGTCAAAGATGCAAATGCCTCTGGCCAGCATCACAGCGGATTTTCGATGGTATATTTGGGAAGAAGGCACATCTGCCCAGCCTCCCAACGCTCACGATTTTTTTTGGGCTGATGAATGAGTCACTGCATTTGCGCTTCAACTAGTTCCAGCGACCAAGTGTGTGTTACTATGCAATCGCGCCGAAGTGCGCAGGGGTCCCTTGAGTGAAATGTCCATCATAGTGGGTAAATGGCGGGAAGACGGTGCACACCTCGAGTGTGTGGGCGGGGCCAAACGGACTGGGCTTCCATGCGAGCGCACATGCCTCTTGTGTGTATAAAAGGTCAGAGACCAGCATCACAGCGGATTTTCGATGGTATATTTGGGAACAAGGCACACCTGCCCAGCCTCCACAACGCTCACGATTATTTTTGGGCTGATGAATGAGTCACTGAATTTAAGCTTCAACTAGGGCACATGCGTTATTGATATCTGCAAGTGTTTCCTGTTGAGGTTTATTTTTTGTGCCAGGACCGTCGTGCCAGAATGAACCCTGCCCTTCATATTTATTCAAGAAGACACCATGTAAATAATTTTGCAAAAGTTACTTAATTAGCTTCAACAGGAAGCTCCAACTGATAAAATAAAGCAGGCGCTCGAGCCCCTGCTTTATCTTATCTGTTAGAGCTTCCTGTCGAAGCTAATTAAGTAACCATTTGAGGATGGCGCTGGCAGCTTGCCGGCGCCATCGTAAATTATGCATTAGGCTTGAACTTTTGACCGCAAAATCCGCTCCGATCGCGGATTGCGGATTCTCGGTAAATTCGCGAGAGTTCGCGGATTTTTCGCTCATGCTTAGAAACAACTCAATTAACACAAGGGCTCTTTTCAGAGCCACCTTATATCAAAGCACTCAAACTTCTGATTTATCTCCATTTTCACACTTTTGTAAATAGTTGTGCGCGCCCGAGTGCGCGCACCCCGCAACTTTTTTCGGGAAAAAAATATATATATTTTCGCGTTTAAGGTCCTTACTGCACACCCTGAGAAAACCTACGCAGCAAAACAATCTCTACCTTCACCCCTTTCCATGTTCCAACGCTTTGAAACGAGAATATATTTACTCGCGCGCACCCCGCAACTTTAAAAAAAATATATATATATATATTTTCGCCTTTAAGGGCCTTACTGCACACCCTGAGAGAACCTACGCAGCAAAACAATCTCTACCTTCTCCCCTTTCCATGTTCTAACGCTTTGAAACGAGAATATATTTACTCGCGCGCACCCCGCAACTTTTTTTGAAAAAAAAATATATATATTTTCGCGTTTAAGGTCCTTACTGCACACCCTGAGAAAACCTACGCAGCAAAACAATCTCTACCTTCTCCCCTTTCCATGTTCCAACGCTTTGAAATGACAATATATTTACTCGCAGTGACAAAATGGCGGTCAACACTTCCTGATTTCCTTCGAATGGAACGTTAACAGAAGTCACGCAGCAAAAAAAAAATCCGCTCGCGCGCAGCCGCTTGAGTGCGCGCACCCGTCCGCGCTTATAGATATATAATTGACTTTGACTTTAATTTTCTCAACAACTACTGAACGGATTTACACCATTCCACAAAAAGCGTAATCTGCGAGCCGGACTCTACAGTTTTGCCAAATTTCTTATAAATCCATTCAGCCGTTCGACCTGTAGCCGTGTCTAAACGTCCTATGGAAAATAACATGGAGAAAACACGTTTTGGGACCCCCCTTTTATCTCAGCCCCCACTTCACCAATCCCCCCCAAATTTTCAGGGAAGGAGCGCAGCGGACCGAGCCATCTTCTTTGAGAAATTCGCAAAGATTCGTCCACCAGGGCCAAAGTTAATCCAAATAGAATGTTGACGATTTCCTATGGAAACTAGGTCCTAACTATAACTACCTACTGGCGACCGCCAGTAGGTAATATATATATATATTACCTACTGGCGGTCGCCAGCAGGTATATATAGTTAGGACCTAGTTTCCATAGGAAATCTGCAACATTCTATTGGGAATACCTTTGGCTCCGGTTGATGAATCTTCGCGCATTTCTCAAAGAAGATGGCCCGCTCCTTCCCTGAAAGTTTTGGGGGGATTCGTGAAGTGGGGGCTGAGAAAAAAGGGGGGTCCCAAAACGTGTTTTCCCCATGTTATTTTTATAGGACGATTAGACACGGCTACATCCCAAACTGCTGAACGGAATTACAAGAAATTTGGCAAAAAGATAGAGTTTGGTTTGCAAATCGCCCTTCTGCTCAAATGGTGTAAATCCGTTGAGTAGTTGTTGAGAAAATCTAATTCGCAAAAATGTATATATCTATAAGCGCGCACCGTACGCGGACATGCACGGTCCACGTACCGTACGCGTACGTATGCAGACTTTTACGAGCGCGAGCTGCATGCTGATTGGCTGCCAACTGTCTGTCAACACTCCAAACCTGAAATTGTGGGCAGCCATCTTGTGCCTCGGTAGACGGAGGCACCAGAAAGCAGGAAAATAAACGTGTAGAACTCAAAAAGTGGGCAGGGTAGAAGCACCCTGACCCCCTAGGCCTGCTCAGGGGGTCCCACAAGGACCCCAAAGGCCCCAACATTTTTTTTTAAAAAATTTCCGAAAATCTCGGAGTCCGCGTACGGTACGCGTACCTGTGCGTACGTGCGCGTACGTGTATGCGCACCGTACGCGGACCCCGTGATTTTCAAAAACAAAACAAATATTTTTTTAGGCTTTGGGGGTCCTTGTGGGACCCCCTAAGCAGACCTAGGGGGTCAGGGTGCTTCTACCCTGCCCCCTTTTAGAGTTCTACATGTTTGTTTTACTGCTTTCTTGTCCCTCAGTCTACCGAGGCACAAGATGGCTGCCAACAATTTCTGGTTTGGAGTGTTGACAGAAAGTTGGCAGCCAATCAGCATGCAGCTCATGCTCGGAAAGGCATGCTCAATGGCTGTCAACGCTACAAACCAGGAAGTGTTGGCAGCCATCTTCTGGCACAATAAAGCAGAAAAACAAACGTGTAAAACACAAAAAGGGGGCAGGGTAGAAAACCCTAGGCCCCAAAAAAATGTTTTAAAACAACCCGGTCTGCTTTTTTAAAAATGACCCCCTGGGGAGACCAAATCCCGGGGGCATAGTGAAAAAGAAGTGTGGGGGGGCCCCAATCCCCCCACACTACCCCGGGGACCACCACCCCCCGGGGCAAAGCAACGCAGCCCCCTGGTGCATACTGGAGGCTACTGGTGGGCTAGTTGGCCCCCAGGGACTCCCAGTATGCAAGGGGAATTAGATCCCCCTCTGCAAACACGCCAGGGGGCTGCATTGCAGAGAGGTGTCAAAAGGGGCGTGGCCTCATTACACCTCTCTGCAACACAGCCCCCTGGCACATACTGGAGATTCCTGGTGGGCTAGTTGGCCCCTAGGGACCCCCAGTATGCAAGGGGCATTAGTTCCCCCTCTGCAAACGTGCCAGGGGGCTGTCTTGCAGAGAGGTGTAAACCCCAAAAATGTGGGTGCCTTGGTGGTCCTTGTGGGACCTCCTGAGCAGGCCTAGGGGGTCAGGGTGCTTCTACCCTGCCCCCTTTTTGAGTTCTAAAACTTTCCGAGCAGGAGCTGCATGCTCATTGGCTTTCAACACTTCAAACCAGGAAGTGTTGGCAGCCATCTTGTGCTCAGTAGACCGAGGCTCAAGAAAGCAGAAAAACAAATGTGTAGAACACAAAAAGGGGCAGGGTAGAAACACCCTGACCCCCTAGGCCTGCACAGGTGGTCCCACAAGGACCCCCAAGGCCACTTTTTTTTTAAAACCCGTTTCTTTTTTCAAATTACCACCGGGGGACAAAATCACAGGGGAATAGTGATAAAGAAGTGTGGGGGGCCCCAATCCCCCCCACACTGCCCCGGGGATCACCACCCCCCTGGGGAAAAGCAACGCAGCCCTCTGGCGCATAATGGAGGCTCATGGTGGGCTAGTTGGCCTCCAGGGACCGCCAGTATGCAAGGGAACTTAATCCCCCAATTTAGAACACTCTACAGGGCGTGTTTGCACAGTTTAAGTTGGGGAATTAATTCCTGTTCAATCTAGAGGTCCCCTAGAGGGAACTAGTCCAACAGGTATCTCCAATAAGCTACATGGAGCTGTGCTGCAGAGTGTTGTAAAAAGGGGGCGTGCCCTCTGAACACCTGCCTGCAAAAATGTAGTAAATCAGTATAAAAAAAATAACAATTAATACATATAAAAATTGTCATTTAAAAAACCTTCGAAATTCTATGAAAAAACCATAGGTTTCAGTCCTGATATAGTTAGGAATTAGCATTTAAAAAACCATTGAAATTCACTGAAAAAACCATAGGTTTCAGGCCTTATATAGTTAGGAATTAGCATTTAAATGACCTTTGAAATTCACTGAAAAAACCATAGGTTTCAGGCCTTATATAGTTAGGAATTAGCATTTAAAAAACCTTGCAAATTCACTGAAAAAAACCATGGTTTCAGGCCTTATATAGTTAGGAATTAGCATTTAAAAAACCTTTGAAATTCACTGAAAAAACCATAGGTTTGAGGCTTTATATAGTTAGGAATTAGCATTTAAAAAAACTTTGAAATTCACTCAAAAACTATAAGTTTTAGGGGTGTTATAGTTAGCTGGACATTTCACTCATACAAAACCATTGAAATTGCTCCTATATAGTTAGTTGTACTAACTATATTTCACGCACCCGCAATCCACTGCTGATGATGTCACATAATACATCATTCATGACATGGTCAGTGACATCACTGATGACATCTCAAATGACATCACCCCCCAGTAAAGAAGAAGTGAGCGGTGAAGGCGCCATCTGGCTCCTCCTTGGGCGAGGTGATTTTCACGCTTGCCCCCGCTAATCTGACTCTTTGGTTACAATGATTGTTGCGGTTTGGGGACCTGAGGGGGCACCTTTCACAGGCAGAGAACGGTATTCAGCATCTTTGTGGGGCCCTGTTTGCAGCAATCTCATCACCAACGCAATGGACCTACCTGGAATCGACACGGCATTCTGGGTATTGTAGTCCCCTTGCACTGCAATTATGCGTAGCAGGTGGACCCAAGCATCCGCTAAGGGGCGGGTCTGGCAGTAACCAATGTGGCGCAGACAGGACACTTCAAAATACCTATAGTGAACCACAAGCTTGCCCACTTGCTCTCACGGTTACCTGGCGCTGACGAAGGCTTATGTGAAGCCGAAATGCATTCGCCCAAGCTGTGTTTCCTGTAAATAAAGTGGCCTCCGACTGTTCCCCTGCAGGGTCCTCATTTCTTGTCCTTGGAGGAGAAGGCAGTTTACATATTCATAGCGCGGATGCCAGTGACACGCATTCTAGGACCCCCGCAACGCTAAGAGGACTCAGCCCCTCTGGTGATTTTTGCTTTGGTGAAACTTTTGGGACAATCCAGGTTTCTGGATAGGCTGAATTCCACCCCCCAGCAAAGAAGAAGTGAGCGGTGAAGGAGCCATCTGGCTCCTCCTTGGGCGAGGTGATTTTCACGCTTGCCCCCGCTAATCTGACTCTTTGGTTACGGTGGTTGTTGCGGTTTGGTGGCCTGAGGGGGCACCTTTCACAGGCAGAGAACGGTATTCAGCATCTTTGTGGGGCCCTGTTTGCAGCAAATTCATCACCAACGCAATGGACCTACCTGGAATCGACACGGCATTCTGGGTATTGTAGTCCGCTTGCACTGCAATTATGCGTAGCAGGTGGACCCAAGCATCCGCTAAGGGACGGGTCTGACAGTAACCAATGCGGCACAGACTGGACACTTCAAAATACCTATAGTGAACCACGAACTTGCTCACTTGCTCTCACAGTTACCTGGCGCTGATGAAGGCTTATGTGAAGCCGAAATGCATTCGCCCAAGCTGTGTTTCCTGTAAATAAAGTGGCCTCCGACTGTTCCCCTGCTGGGTCCTCATTTCTTGTCCTTGTATATATATATATATAAAGTTTTTTAAGCCACGCCCCCACTTGAGTGACGGAATTCGTTGGGAAGAAAGAGGAGTGTTGGTGATATATATATATATATAAATATATATATATATATATATATATATATATATATATATATATATATATATATATATATATCGTATCCCAGCGCTTCCCCATTTCGGAAGGATTAACACGGACACCTCGCATGAATTGCAGGTAATTTATTCAAATGTCAGACTGCACCGCAACGCGTTTCACCTTTCGGCTTGATCACGCTAAAGAAGCATTACAGTTTACACATTTAAGTATTCGTCAGTGATAAACATAAACAAATGACTCAACCATAGTGAAAAACATAAGTCTACGGTGGTTCCGCCATTGAAAACGAGTACAATCTCAGATTCACAGACCATATGAGTGAAACTAAAATTGAATTTTTAGACGTCCTAGTGGAGATTGTAGACAGTACCATGCAGACGAAACTTTTTCGTAAAAGCACAGCTGGTAATAGCATTCTGAATGCTGCTAGTTCCCATCCAAGACAGTTAGTGTATAGTATCCCCTACGGTGAGCTATTACGGGCTAGACACAACTGTAGCTCGGAGGAAAACTACCAACTGGAGAAACAAACTATGATTAGTCGGTTTCTGCAAAAGAGGGTACAGTAATAAGAACATTTCAGAGGCTTGTGCAAAAGTGGATATGGTGAGTAGAACCAAATTACTCCACCCTGGCATTGAGGTCCCAGAGAAAAATACCTTGCGGTTTATAACTAAATTTTCAGGGCAGGCATCACAACTCCGCAAGATACTACACAAACATTGGCATGTGTTGTTAACTGATGCGAACTTAGAGAAGCATCTTAGTGTGAAACCCCAGATTACATTCCAGAAATGTAACTCTCTCAGAGATGAGTTAAGTCCTAGCTTAATTACAGGCAAGCAAAAGAGGGACAGTGTAGTGCTTGGGGGCTTCACCAGGTGCAGGAAATGCAAGGCTTGCAGCAACAGTTCTGATTGCAGAATTCTATCTATTGCAGGTACTGAAAAGAAACTGACTATCAAGAAGAAACTGAACTGTAATACCATGTATTTTGTGTATGCTCTGCTGTGTCCATGCAATAGGGCCTATATTGGCAGTACGATTCACTGTGCTAAAAAACGGGTCTTAGAACACATTAGAGCTATCCGACACAACAATAGACAGTACCCAGTTGCCCGACATTTCTTCGAACAACATTTCCAAAATGAAAAATTATTGAGAATGGTTGTTATTGTTGAGATCCCCAATAACATCCGTGGTGGTAATCGCAAGCTGGCACTTCGGAAACTTGAGTCGAAATATATTATTGACATGGAAACTAGGATGCCGCAGGGTCTAAACTCAAGTGAAGAGTTGTCAATTCATTTGCACTAAGAATGTAAATATGGGATGTAGGAATCTTTATATCTGGAAGTAGCCATATCAGTACAACCTATGATCCTGGGAGAGTTGGTTGCGATGCATCTGTGCAAATATACATGATATGTGCATTTTTTTAGAGTTGCTGCCGTTTGAATTTTATGTATTTTATGAATTTTTATTGTATGATTATATTATTGTATTTTATTTTATTTTCAGGTGGAGGCACATTATTGGTGATGGTGAATTACGCTAATTGGACCGTCCTTGATTTGTACATAATTGTATTATCATTATTTGGAATACCCCTTAGTGTTCCTGCCCACTGGGGCGAGACTTTTTTGTTTACTCAGGCATTAGAATGTGGTATGGATTCAGCCCACTGGTGTATATAACCTTTTTGATCAAATTATATATGGACTGACGGATGGACCTACAGCCCACATGGGCGGTACCCTTTAAATTGAAATGTTGGCCCACTCGGGCGATAACCAATGCTGTTTCCGTATTATAATGCCGAATTTTATTGTTTTCTGTACCAAATATACGAGGAATGAACAACCTGTGGTGTCGTGTATTTCTATAGGTTCTGAATCGATCCCCCTATTCCTGAGCATATTCTGGTTAACCTACCTAGCTAGTTAACTAACAGTCAGCCCATGAGGCAAGAAATCCCCCATGATGCAGATACCGTTATCTGACGCAGTCACACTACGGCACAGGAACGTGTTATCTGATTAGGTCCTAACGCTTGAGATCTAATTAGACAAGCGACATTCCTCCAGCCCCTGATAAGGCATACGACGTTCTCATAACAAATCAAACCTATGACAACCTGGATAATCCGTGCGGCCATTGTTTTGATTTCACAGAGAACTTTAGTAAAGAATGTGCTAACGAGCAAGTCGTATGACATCTTTATTGACGTACCTATGTCCATCCTTACGTCAATCCCGGCACCTTTAAGGTATAAATATTGCCGACCTTGCCCTATGCAAACACACGCGTGGTGACAAGACGGAGCATCCATACTTGCCGAAGCCGAGAGCAGAAGCAGACCCCGCAGGCAGCAGCCCCGCCTTCCTGACGCGCTGAGAGACGCGCTGCTATCTCAAGCCGAGAGACCCAGCACCGGCGCTTCTGGGCAGCCCTCGCAGGCAGCCTGGAATATCGAGAGCAGAGAAAGAGATACCATTCCTCATTCATCCTAAATTCCAGGTACAGAACTGAATAACCCCTCCTAGAGAATTCTTTAGTTATTCACTTGGCAAAAACAAACTTAACTTAAACTGTAACTTTCTATTCCCGCCCACGTATTAGACTTAGGTCAGGTACACGGGGTAGGCGTATTTAGAAACACCAGTTGAGTACGTTTAGTCAAATGTATATGTGTATGTAAATATATTTTAATCATTTTAAACATCATATGGCTCAGAAACCATATCAATGTTTTTACAGTATTATTTTATACTATTGCTTTTAATGTATGCACTTTACTTAACTATAAGTATTGCAATAATATCGATCCATTTCTCTTGTACGAGAAAAGAGACTGATCAATAAATAACATCTTTTATTGAACACGCCCGTCTCCTCCTTTTCTCTACACTCTGATGAGACTAAGAATGCACGTACTGACTGAGTAAAATAATTGCCTTGTGCTCACACGACTCTTGAGATTGACTCTTGATTAGGGGAGAGCAAAGTTGTCATGTTCTATGGTTGTCAGAAACTAAATCCCTTCTTGTCTAATCAGGGGAGTTAATCCTTCCTTGAACATTCGAGAAAGTTTCTAGCGAACTCTGAGCTTAGCTGGCAAACCCAAAAATTAAGTCTAGTATCGACAGTAGTAGACCTAGTTAACGTCTGGCCTAGGCCTTTACTGCTGTAGGTACTATTCCAATGCGCAGAGCCTATTGGGAAAATAGGAGCTACACTACAGTGGTATTCATTTATATGCATTGAAATACTACTATGACTAGGTCAAGATGGCGGAACCACCGTAGACTTATGTTTTTCACTATGGTTGAGTCCTTTGTTTATGTTTATCACTGACGAATACTTAAATGTGTAAACTGTAATGCTTCTTTAGCGTGATCAAGCCGAAAGGTGAAACGCGTTGCGGTGCAGTCTGACATTTGAATAAATTACCTGCAATTCATGCGAGGTGTCCGTGTTAATCCTTCCGAAGTAGGGAAGTGCTGGGATACGACATTGTACAGGGCTGCCGGTGCCCTGACCACGGACCGCCCTGTAAGACGGCTTCTTTCAGAACCGGAGTTTGTGTGCTCATATATATATATATATATATATATATATATATATATATATATATATATATATATATATATCACCAACACTCCTCTTTCTTCCCAAGGAATTCCGTCACTCAAGTGGGGGCGTGGCTTAAAAAACTTTATTGAACTCTGTAGCCACGTGTTTCGGCAAAAAAAATTGCCTTTATCAATCTGGCATAAAAACGCATTTGCACAATTCAAGCAAGTATAGTTAATTTCAATAAAAATGAGGACAGCAGCCTTGATTATTTTTCATTCCATGTTGGCGTCGTGGTAAACGTGATCCCTAGTATGGTGAAAGAGTGCTGTCAGTGTTTATTCTGTGCAAATCACAAATGCGCTGGCAGTTCTTCATTAAAACAGTGTTCCAAGTCTCAGTCTGTTTCTCTTTCACAAGTGTTTGCCACTTAAGGGTTAAGGGTTGAAAATCGTATCAAGTTCAAGGCGTTGAACTATATGTTCAAAATCAAAACTGGTACCGCACCCAAATACCTTCAGACACTGGCCTCTCCCTACATCCCAGAGAGAAATCTACGTTCAAAATCAGCTGAAAAATTTGGCGTACCAAGATTCAAACTGGCCAGGATGGGAGGAAGATCATTTGCTTACCTAGGACCATCCATCTGGAACACCCTCCCTATCCATATTCGAAAGGAGCAAAGTCTCACCAGGTTCCGAAAAGAGATAAAGACCTGGTTGTTTGACCAGTGTCTTTGAAAATCCACTGCTGTTTTTTTCATCATTTTGTCTGTGTTTTTAGGCGCCGGGAAACCCTTTTTGGGTAGCTGTTTGCGCCATATAAGTTCAAAAAAATAAAAAAATAAAAAATAAACTCACCCTTACACTACCCTGCTTCAAGCAAAGCCCTGCTCCGTGATCCTCTTCAAATGCGGACAGGCAGAAAACAGGCTACACTCCAGGGTGCCTGCCGTTCATGCTCATGAGTTGTAAACCTCCGGTAGCCATTGCGAGCACCCAGAGCCTGTTCCACATGCCTGCCTCAGTCTCGGGCATGGGGCTAAATGGCTGCTACTATGCCTTCTCCTCCAGGAGTGGACTGCCTTCCAGCGCAGATATATATATATATATATATATATATATATATATATATATATATATATAGCTTCCAGTCCTGTTTACTGCGATACAAACAGGCGACTACACTGTGTAACACCACATTTATTTTCCAAAGAGACTCTGGAGCGTTTCGACGGTCAATCCGCCCTGCTCACATAATGGGCACCAAAGTTTCAGTCTTACATATACTTTCCCACACAGACAGATCGTCATGGCAACAAAGTAGCAGCATGGACATAGAAGAGTCTACTTCTTTTGTTATAAACATAACAATTGTAAAGTAAGTTAAATGATAACCAATTTGGAGACTTAAATTCAGTCATACATAAACACATGTGCTACTGATAGGAATCTGCAATTTTACTGCATTTAATTGAGGCGATGGAGATGTCTGCTAACAAAGTTAATGACATATGTCACTAGCAAAAACAACAGGGTATAGGAGTATCAGTGACTCTATATCAAGACGTACTCTGTACACATGACACACAATATTAGTGTCTATTGATATAAACACACACAAACTGATAAATAAGTGAGTAAACATCAACTTTCAAGTGAGTTTTCAAGCAAAAATTGTCTGTGTCCCAAATATGATAGTACTAAGGTGGTCATTATGATGGTGGATGGCCCGCCAACGCCAGCAGTGCGTTGGTGGACCTTCCGCCATTGGAAAGCAATTTTACTCCCGCCACATTACAATGACGGGGGAAATCTGACCGCTACCGTGGCGGACGCAAATACCACCCGCCACGGATCTGCCACAGGCAATCGTCATGATTGCCTGGTGGACCGGTCTGCATAAGTAAAATGGTGGCAGGGCCTAGCAGGTACTGTCTGCCAAATTATGATGCTGGCTACAGCCAGCTTTTCCATAGTGGCAAAACCGCCATGGAAAGTGGGGCGAGGATTGGTTTCAGGGTTTGTTGAGGGCCCCCCTTATGTTGGGGGGAGGTGTGGGTGCACTGAGGGGTATCCATGGTACCCCCTAATTTTCAATGCACCAAGTGGCAGGCACTGTGTGGTGCCTGCCACGTAGTGCAGTGAAATGCACAACCAGCATTTTTGACATCGTGCTTGTGCTGCAGTCAGCAGCACCTGCTGCAATGTTAAGTTGCAAAATGCGACTGCCATGGTGGTGGTTGCATCCTAATTCGGAGTGCGGGACCGCTGCATGCATGGTGGCTTATCCCCGCAACGATGACCGCCATTGTAATAACCTCCTAAGTGTGTATTGCGCCCCAGTGGGCCAACCATCCTGTAACATGAGCATTTAGCATTGTTTATCACCTCTTAACAAAATTTGATTATTAGTAAGCCATTTGTGTGGCATCAGCTTCTGATACCTCCCTGCTGAAGTACTCAACACCAAACCCAAATGTACATGCTTAAAACTGTGTACTGTGAAACAAATATATATACAAAACGATATCATGTAGAAAAGAAATAATGTATAAACAAATATTTAACATCTCTGTACTTAGCACCCTGTCTACCGGAGAGTGAAATAGCAGCTAAAGGTGTACTATTAACTCCTCATCAGATTTTAGTCCCTGGGGTATTTTGTTGTTTAACATAAGTATATATTTTGACTCTCATTTAAGTAGTAGGAGTTGTCTATTGCCTCCTCTGGGACTATTGGGGACAGAGTAAATGACGTAATAGACCAGATCTTTGGCATTCCCCTGGTGGCATTGGTATGTGTGTCACCACTGGATCACTTTGGTCATCGTTTACAATAGCCCTGAGGTGCTGTAGGATCCTGACATGAGCTTTGTGGATTGTGCTACCCTAATATCTCTTTTGGCAGGTGCACTCTAGCACATATACTTCAAAATCAGTTTTACAGTTATACATGGCCCTGAACTCAATAGGGTTAGATCTAAGGGGTGATTGGATGGTAGTGGTGTTACGACCATACCTACACGCTTTGCACTTGGTGCATTTGAAAAAGCCCTTCTTGGCATTGAGCTAATTTGACCCACCTTTGGTGTGTGGCATTGGTTGCACCAATTCTCTCCTCATTGATTTGGCCCTCCTGAAAGATATTAGGGGGGCACATGGTATATCTGATCCTATTACAGGGTCACCTTTCACAATTTTCCAATTTCTGTAAAGGATATTACGTACTCGCGCATGATAAGTGGAGTATCCTATAATAAGTCTGACTGGGCCTTCGTGTGTACGGTTCTTCCTCTTCCTCTTACTTTTACTCAAACCAAGTAGTATCTCCTCATGAGTCTTGGGTCTCGCTTTTTCCTCAGCTGACTTCAACACTTCTTCACTATAGCTCCTAGCTCTCATTCTGAGGAAAAGATCTTTCTGCACCTCGCTCAGGACCACCTCACTACTGCAATTGCGCTTCATGCGTAACCATTCTGCATATGGACTAAGGGTATGGCATTTGCTATATACTGTACTATCACTACTCGGCTGACCCACTGCTATGTGTATTGTCTCTTTAAATGGAAAGCTTTATTTTGTTAATAAAAAGTTGTTTTAAAAAAAACATTCTGCATATGGAATGCTGTTTTTAAGTCTAGTGGGGTGGAAGCTGCTGGCATGGAGAATTGAATTGCCTGATGTCGACTTTCTGTATGTTCTGGTCTGTAGTTTACCATCATCTACATACACAACCAGATCAAGAAAATGTACTTCTCTTTTGCTGATGTTACTCGTGAAAGTGAGGTTTAGATCATTAGCATTGATTTCTTGTGAGAATGTTTGCGCTGACTCGGTCGAGCCTTTCCACAAGATAAATAGATCATCAATGTATCTGGCTAGTAGTACCACATTTCCAGACCATTCTCTAACATGTTTAACCTTGAGTACCTGCTCCTTCCACCAGCCCATATGCAGGTTTGCATAGCTGGGGGCGAAGCAGGTACCCATGGCTGGCCCTTGTGTCTGTTTGTTGGTGTGTTGCTCATGCATAAAGAGATTGTTATCTAGGCACCATTCCGCCATATTCAGAAGCATGAGTGTATGTTGGTCTTGTGAAGGGGCTCCATGCCCCCTCCCCTTAAAATTAATTAATCAACCTGGGATGATGAAGTTCCTGGGGCCTGTGGAAGGTTTAGGGAGGGCCGTGTCCCTTCTGCCCTTATTTATAATGTCTCAGTTGTGACAAAATGGATCACTGGGGCCTCTAAAAGGCACAGGTAGGGGTGATGCATGTAACTCGCCATTTTATCATTTGCGGCCCAATGGGTGGGGTCCGTGGGACCTTGCAGAGGCTCTGGGTGGGGGGGTGCATGCACCCTCCTCTTAAAATATTAATGCACCCCACTCCTCTGGCATTGGCCCTCCCTAGTAGGTATTTTGATAAAAGACTGGATACAACCATTTCTTTTTTTATTGAAGCAGCAGAACCATGGATCATCCACAGATCAGCAACTCCAATTTAAAAAAAACAAAAATGGGTACCCCTACTCCCCAGACCAAGGGGTATCCCTTTCCTGCACCCTTATATCTTATTCTTTTAAACTTTGCTTGGACAAGGGACTCGGTCCCTGTGTCCCAAGATGGACACCATCACATCTTTGTTTATGTGGTGGCAGCCAATCAGATCTCATCTTGAAATTGGTCAGCTCCTGGGATCCTCTGTGGTGTGAAAAGTCTATATGTTTTCAAACTTAATTTCTCTCAAACTACTGAATGGAATTACATGAAATCATAAGAAGCATACTCTCAGGACAACTATCTTGCTTTCTGCCAATTTTGGTGTCATTCCGTTCAGCTGTATGGGTTGTAGCTATGTCTAATTTTATTATGGACTCCCCCTATTTCTTGGCCCCCATTTTACGGATCACCCCAAAACTTATTGAATACAGATTGCGGTAGGAGCTACACAACTGGAAACTGTTTAATTCCAGTCAGAAAGTTAAATACGGGCACAACCTTTGGAGGGATTTTCTAAATGAACTGTCAATGAGGTACTACAAAAACCAGCATGCCGAGCTAACACCACACCATGGGTGTCCACCAGAGGGCCGGCAACGCTTCAAAAGAATACGTTTTGTGGCTCAACTACAGCTTTTACCTTCCAGGGCTGACCTTTGAGAAAGTTTATGGATTAAATGAAACGCGTCAGGACTGCCCTACACTGCTGAAATAAAATGATTGCATCATTTGTGTAGCAAGTGCGGCTCAATTGCTTTCCTGAATGGGGGAGAAAACGAGGAGATATACAGTGACGTGGTCCTGTCACAGAGCCATGCACCGACCACCAGAGCGCTGAGTTTCCCCATCTTGGACCAACATGTTAACTCGGTAAAACGAATTTCAGGGAAACTGGCTGCCGCCAAAAACTGGAGTTTGGTATGTTTCCCTGCAGCCCAATTGAATACAGACTGCGGTAGGAGCTACACAACTGGAAACTGTTTAATTCCAGTCAGAAAGTTAAATACTGGCACAACCTTTGGAGGGATATTCTAAATGAACTGTCAATGCGGGACTACAAAAACCAGCACGCCGAGCTAACACCACACCATGGGTGTCCACCAGAGGGCCAGCAGCGCTTCAAAAGAATATGTTTTATGGCTCACCTACAGTTTTTACCTTCCAGGGCTGACCTTTGAGAAAGTTTATGGATTAAATGAAATGCGTCAGGACTGCCCTACACTGCTGAAATAAAATGATTGCATCATTTGTGTAGCGAGTGCGGCTCAATTGCTTTCCTGAATAGAGGAGAAAACAAAGAAGATATACAGCGACGTGGTCCTGTCGCAGAGCCACGCACCGACAGCCAGAGCGCCGAGTTTCCCCATCTTGGACCAACATGTTAACTCGGTAAAACGAACTTCGGGGAAACTGGCTGCCGCCAAACACTGGAGTTTGGTATGTTTCCCTGCAGCCCAATTGAATACAGACTGCGGTAGGAGCTACACAACTGGAAACTGTTTAATTCCAGTCAGAAAGTTAAATACGGGCACAACCTTTGGAGGGATTTTCTAGATGAACTGTCATTGCGGAACTACAAAAACCAGCATGCCGAGCTAACACCACACCATGGGTGTTCTCCAGAGGGCCGGCAACGCTTCAAAAGAATACGTTTTGTGGCTCACCTACAGTTTTTACCTTCCAGTGCTGACCTTTGAGAAAGTTTATGGATTAAATGAAACGCGTCAGGACTGCCCTACACTGCTGAAATAAAATGATTGCATCATTTGTGTAGCGAGTGCGGCTCAATTGCTTTCCTGAATGGGGGAGAAAATGAGGATATATATATATATATATATATATATATATATATATGAAAAAAGGGCCGGTAGGAAGGGTCTCGTACAGGCACGATGTGACGATCTGCAGGGAGGCGACAATCTTCGGTGCAGCGGCAAAGCGCGGCGCAACATTGATCCTGCCGCGGCACCTCAATGCATTGGCGCTGGACTCTACGATGATGTTCGCAGCGACGAGATGGAGTCCACAGGCAAGTGATGTGACGGTTCTCACAGTGACGACAGGCTCTGCAACGATATCGTGATCAAGGCTTAATCGCCGAAACGCGTTGTTGTTGCCAATAAATTGATATTTTATCTGCACAAGGAAGGTGTCCGAGCGGTCTGTTCTAAAAACGAAGGTGACTTTGGAATTAATATATATGAAAAAAGGGCCGGTAGGAAGGGTCTCGCACAGGCACAATGCGACTATCTGCAGGGAGGCAACAATCTTCGGTGGAGTGGCAAAGCGCGGCGCAGCATTGATCCTCTTCTGCCATGGCCCCCCGATGCATTGGCGCTGGACTCTACGACGATGTTCGCAGCGACGAGATGCAGTCCACAGGCAAGTGGTGCGACGATTCTCACAGCGACGACAGGCTCTGCAACGATATCCGCAGTGACAGGAATTTTCCAGCACCGGGGCGATGTGCTTTGCAAGCGAGCGACGCGTCGGGTCTGGCTGCGGCAACAGGCTCTGCGACGATCTTTGCGGTGACGGGAATCTTCTAGCACTGTCGATGATGCGCTCTGCAAGTGAGAGATGCATGCAAAATTGCAGATCTTCTTCTTTTCTTCTTTTAAAGCTCACCAAACAGCAGGAAGCAACCTCCAGAGGCCCCACAACTGGAGCAAGCCATCTAGGCAGGTCAGAACTCACACAGCAAAGTTGAGGGGGAAAGCTGGGGGTGAAATCCTTTTGTTCCTGGGACTTGTTAACAGGAGGCCAGCTCTCCTCAGACCCTTGGAGATATCTTCAAGCAGGGGAAACAGCATCAGCAAAGTCCTTCCCCTCTCCTTGGCAGAATAGCAACTGCTGGTCAGCCTACAAACACACAGCAGGACAGTCCTTCCTCTTTAGTCTTCCAGCTTTTCTCCTTGACAGAGGTTCCTTCTTGATTCCAGGATGATCTAAAGGTCTAGGTACCCCTTTTTATACCAATATTCTCTTTGTTCTCTGAAGGCGGAGAGGCCTTTGCCTGGTCCAAACCAGTGCTGGTCAGTCCTGGAGCACTCTGTTTACATGACTCCTTCTTTCCTTTCACAGAGACATCAGACGCGCCACATGAGGTGGAGCCAGCATTGTGGAGGGAAGGCACAGCCCTATTCAGGGCCTAGGTGCAACTCCTCCCACCCATCTACATGTAGATCTCTCTATTCAGCCCTGTGCTGACTCGCCCTGTCTCCTGGAATTCTTAAGCACCTGTCACTCAAACTCCAGACAAGGAATACACAACCTAGCAGAAGCAGTCTTGGATAGTTAGGCAAGAAAATATCTACTTTCTAAAAGTGGTATTTTCAAACATAGAATTTAAAACCAACTTCACTTCAAGATGTATTTTATCATTCTGAGTTCAGGCATACTAAACTTGAATTTCTACCTAGTTTCCTGAGCCATACTAAACTCGAATTTCTACCTAGTTCCCTGAGCCAGTTAGGAATGTAAGATGTAATAAGGGAGTATGGGGAACAGGTAGCCTTGCCATAGTGAAAAACGAAAATGGCTGTAATTCACTATCAGGACATGCCACACACATCAGGGCATGTCCTACCATTTACCTACAATGCACCCTGCCCTTGGGCCTACCATAGGGGTCATTAATATGTAGAAAAAGGAAGGTTTAGGGACTGGAAAGTGGGTGCACTTGCCCAGTCAACATGGCAGTTAGCAACTGCACACAGGCACTGCAGTGGCAGGCATGAGACACCATTTTAGGGCTACTCATATGGGTGGCACAATCGGTGCTACAGGCCCACTAGTAGCATTTGAATCACCAGCCCTGGCACACCCAGTGCACTTTACTAGGGACCTACTAGTAAAGCAAATATGCCAATCATGGATAACCAATCACAATAACAATGTATACAAAGAGCATATGCACTTTAGCACTGATCAGCAGTGGTATAGTGCCCAGAGTCCTAAAGCCAACAACCACTGGTCAGGAAAAACAAAGGAGGAAGAAGCAAAATGTTTGGGGATAACCCTGCAAAAAAGGTCATTTCCAATACAACCCCCTTCCAGTCCAAAGCCAGGGTAGACCAAACGATACCTCAATGGGATTCCCTGCTTGGAGCAATAGAAAATGGAAACTGTCCCAAACAGCAGGGGACTACTCCAGTTCTACGCTTTCCTGAACCCAGTTAAATCCCTCTATCCGTACTCTCAGGGCCCACTAGACTAAACCATGGGGAACCCTTCTCTTCACCTGGGGACCATATCTGTGCTGTCCCTAACCTTACTTTACTCACATATGTGTCCACACTGGTAGACAGTACCCACCTGGTCAACACAACGGTGTGGCCAAGTCTACCCCCAGGGTGTGACTCCTGCCCCCTTTCCAGGGGCAACCCTGTCCACCAGGACAACCAGCCACAGGGGCCACTGACAACTGTCAGTGATGAGAGCCAGGCCTCCTACCTTTCAGGTCTCTCTAACCTCTGTGGCATCAATAAATGGGGGGCAGTAGCCCTAGGTGCCTGGCACCTTTCCTCCACTCTCCCTCCTGCCAACTCAGGTGGGGCATCCTGATACTGGCTCACCAGCCCAGGGTCTGTAGCCTCAGGCTGACCAGAGGTCACAGGTGAGGCTCTCCTCTTCCTATCCCACCTTCTGGATTCCCACACTTTCCTCCCAGGAGAGGCGCCCTCAGAACACAACTCTCCTGCCAGATCAGGACTTTTCTCCAGCAACTGGTCTCCCAGCCTAGGGTCTAAACCCTCTGGTTGCACTGGGGTCAGAGGTGAGGACTCCCTCTCTCTGCACCCCCTTCCAGAGGGCTGCACCCTCCAACTGGGGTGGTACCCCTGGAAGCCAAACTGGTCAGTACGCTAGTTACAGATGTCCTTCCCTCCAGGTCAGGCAGATCCTGAACCTGACCTCCCAACCCAGGGACTAAACCCTACGGTTGAACACTTGATTGGCACGCCAGGACAACTGGGGACTCACACAGTACCCCCCGAGGGTGACACATGACTCATGTGTCTTGTGACAGTCCACCTGGCGCAGATCTTCCGACCCCTGTCCACCTGACAGTGAGTGAAGATCCCCCAGGACAGAAGTGGTGTCAACATGGTCACTCCTGGGAGACTCAGCTCTTCTGCCTGGTCCCTGACCCACTGGTTCTCCCACTGGGAAACACATCTCCCTCTCACCCCTCAGTCTGGACTTCTGCACCCTCCCAACTGGAGCGGTACAGCCAGATACCAGAACCACTGGAGCTCTGGTTATAGACGCTCCTGGTTCTCCTGACACTAGGAGGTCCCACTCAAATGGCCTGCAAGTACAGCCTAGGTCCCCAACCTGGTGTCCCCTTAAGGAACCCTCCAGGCCCTGAGACTGGGTTACGGGTGCCTTGGGACCCACAGTCCCACACTCACTCCTTCTCCACTGAGACAAGACATGAGCCCCTACACCCCTCCCACTACACTGGAACCTAACTGGGCTACACTGAACCTCTTCCATCTCACAGGTCTTGAAGATATCTGCGCCACTCCTTTTGGGATCACTCCCCAATGCCTCTTCCACCAACTAGCGATATTTATTGCTAAATGGGCTTAGCGAGTTTTTTTTTATCCCCAAGCATCGCCGGATATTATCGCAGAGATAATGTGCTATTAGCAACGTTTATCTCTAAAGCGATAAAATATCTGGCGATAGCGGCAAAATGTACGAATATCGCTGAGAAGACAGCGATATTCACGCATTAACACTAATAGGGTCTTAGCCATAATATCCACCTCCCATTGGATTTAATGGCTAAGAACTGGTCTGAGCAGGCGTTAGCTTTTGGAGATATTTGCGCTTAGCATGAATATTTCCATCGCTATGCCTGCGTTGATAATAGGCGATAGCGATGTTAGTGACTGTTTTTAGTCGCTAACAGGTTGGGTATGCCCACTTTGCATGTCATTAGCGATAAATATCACTGACTTGCAAAGCGGGCTCCAAACCGCTCGCTATCGCCTCAAAGCTGTCGCTAACATCAGTTAGCTACAGCTTGCTAATAGGGCGATATAATTATCGCCCCTTAGCGGCTGAAAACGGCCCCTAAAGCGGCGATAATCTAATATCGCAAGGCTTGGTAATATGCCCTATGGTTCCCTTTGGCAGTCCCCCAATCTACTTTAGGGACATTGCACACCACTGGAGCTACCTCTTACACCTGAACCCCCTGCTGTATGTCAACCCCCTCCCTCAAGTCAGGTGCCACATCTCTGGGTGTTCGCACCTCTCCTTCAGCACTAGATACCATAATCTTGCTGCCACCATCTCAGCTGGACTCCACCTCCAACTCAGCAAAACTCACTTCCATGGCTGAGACACTCATGGCCTCAAGCCTCTCGAGCTCCAAATCAAGCTCCCTCATTCTCAATTCAGGGGCAAGGTCAATTTCAATTATTTCAAGGCATAAATCTTTGTGCTCTCCTCTGCCTTGTTCTGGATTTCTATTTCCATCAGCATTGTCTCAAGCCTCATGACTTCTAATTCATGATCTCTAACCCTTTGGTTTTCCTCCAACTCCTCTGGGGTAAAACTTCTAGCGGAATGGTTGCTGCCAGCCCTGGAGGCTTCCCTGGACAAAGGCAGATCCTGTGACCTGAAACCATCCCCTTGTGGATCCTCATCCACCTCTGCATCATCTGTCTCCCCAGCGTCTTTGGCCTCCCACCAGGCCCTTAAGGCCTTCCATAGCTCCTCCTTCCTGGAGTTGCTCTCCATGGGACATCCAAAGCTCCTGCAGAACTGCTTGAGTTGACCTACTTTGTAATCACTTAACATTTCAATATCAAACTCCAGTTCTGCAGCATCACTTGCTGGTTTACCCTTTGGAGACATGATGCATGGATGACTAAAGGATCAGATAAAAAATAGAACCGAAACAAAACACAGTATGTGGTTGCGTAGTGGTCTGCACTAGACTAGTGATGTACACCAATTACTGTGGGTCAAGTACAAATACAAGTTCAAATCCCTCACCGCAGAGGTAGGTACCAATGTCCAAATACAGACCCTTGCTTCTAGTCAGGGTAAGGGGGATACAATCTTTGCATAACCTCTGCTCACCCCCTTGGTAGCTTGGCACGAACAGACAGGCTTATCAAAGGCAATGTGTAAAGTATTTGTACCAACACACACAGTAACACAGTGAAAACACCACAAATGGACTCCACACCAGTTTAGAAAAATAAAGTGTCTTTATCTAAACTACACAAGACCAAAATGACAAAAATCCAACATACACTGTTCCAAAATAAGCCCTTAAAAGGAGTTCTAGGGTTTGCACCTAAATAATCCACAGTTGCGTCACTTTTAGCCCAAAGTACCTGTAGATGCGACAAACGTTCCACGCGGCAGCTGCAGCGTCAGAAAACAAGTAATGCGTCACTCCTGAGACCTTGGGGAGGCGATGCGAGAACCCCACTGCACGCAGCGGATGGGTTGCGTAGATTCCGGTATGGGGAGCGATGCGATACCTTGTATGGATTCCGGGTTGCAGGTTTTCCGTAGGAAGCATCTCACACAAGCACGATGCGACGATCTGCGGGGCGGGCGACGATCTTCGGTGCAGCAGCGATGCACGGCGCAGCCTTGATCCTCTTCTGCTGCGGCCCCTTGATGCATTGGCGCTGGACTCTGCGACGATGTTCGTATCAACGGGATGCGGTCTGCAGGCAATCGGTGCGACGGTTCTCACAGCGACGACAGGCTCTGCGACGATATTCACAGCGACAGGAATTTTCCTGCACAAGGGGCGATGGTCTCTGCAAGCGAGTGAAGCGTTGGGTCTGGCATCAGCAACAGGCACTGCGACGATCTTCGCGCCAACGGGAATCTTCTCGAACTGTCGATGATGCACTCCGCAAGCAAGCAATGGGTGCAAAATTGTAGATCTTCTTCTTTTCCAGGTCCCCAAACAGCAGGACACAACCTCCAGAGGCCCCACAACTGGATCAAACACTCTAGGCTGGTCAGAACTCACACAGCAAAGTTCAGGGGGAAAGCTGGGGGTGAAGTCCTTTTGTTCCTGGGACTTCTTAACAGGAGACCATCTCTCCTCAGGCCCTTTGAGATCTCTTCAAGCAGGGGACACAGCAACAGCAAAGTCCTTCACCTCTCCTTGGCAGAATAGCAACTGCAGGTCAGACTAAAAATACACAGCAGGATAGTCCTTCCTCTTTAGTCTTTCAGCTTTTCTCCTTGACAGAGGTTCCTTCTTGATTCCAGGATGATCTAAAGGTCTGGGTACCCTTTTTTATACCAATATTCTCCTTGTTCTCTAAAGGCGGAGAGGCCTTTGCCTGGTCCAAACCAGTTCTGGTCAGTCCTGGAGCACTCTATTTACATTACTCCTTCTTTCCTTTCACAGTGCCAGGCAGAGACATCAGACGTGCCACAGGAGGTGGAGCCAGCATTGTGGAGGGAAGGTACAGCCCTATTCAGGTCCCAGGTGCAACTCCTCCCACCCATCTACATGTAGATCTCTCTATTCAGCCCTGTGCTGACTCACCCTGTCTCCTGGAATTCCCAGGCCCCTGTCACTCAAACTCCAGACAAGGAATTTACGACCGAGCAGAGGCAGGCTTGGATAGTTTGGCAAGAAAATACCCACTTTCTAAAAGTGGTATTTTCATACACAGAATGGTAAAACCAACTTCACTAAAAGATGTATTTTATCATTCTGAGTTCAGGCATACTAAACTCGAATTTCTACCTAGTTCCCTGAGACATTTAGGATTATAAGATGTAATAATCAAACTGCCCATTATGGCCTATGGGGAACAGGTAGCCTTGCCATAGTGAAAAAACAAAAATGCCTGTAATTCACTGTCACAACATGCCACACACATCAGGGCATGTTCTACCTTTTACCTACAATGCACCCTGCCCTTGGGCCTACCACAGTGGTGACTAATATGCAGGGAAGGTTTAGGGACTGGCAAGTGGGTGCACTTGCTCAGTCAACATGACAGTAAGCAAATGCACACAGGCAATGCGGTGGCAGGCCTGAGACACCATTTTAGGCTACTCATGTGGGTGGCACAATCAGTGCTGCAGGCCCACTAGTAGCATTTGAATCACCAGCCCTGGCACACCCAGTGCACTTTACGAGGGACCTACTAGTAAAGCAAATATGCCAATCATGGATAACCAATCACAATAACAATTTATACAGAAAGCATATGCACTTTAGCACTGATCAGCAGTGGTACAGTGCCCAGAGTCCTATAGCCAACAACCACTGGTCAGGAAAAACAAAGGAGGAAAAAGCTAAACGTTTGGGGATAACCCTGCAAAAAGGGCCATTTCCAACACCAATTAATTAATTACATTTAATTAACAACCAATTATTAATTCAACAATTAAAAATAAATGACTTTCCACCCTTTACACATATAAAAACCACAACAAACACCTCAAATTAATTACACAATTACCAAAATGAATAACCAATTCATTAATTAAACTTTGTTAATAACCAATTATTAATTCGTTAATTAAAAATAAAATACTTTCCACCCTTACACCGATAAACACCACAACACACACCTAAAACGAATTACATAATTACCATAATTAATTACCAATTAATTAATTACATTTAATTAACAACCGATTATTAATAAATTAATAATAATTTACTTTACACATTTAACACTATAACATCTCAATTAAACAAATATTAATAAATTAAATGTAGAAATATTAATAAATTCAAATTAATCAATACATTTAATATAATTAAATTACTTCCCTGCCTATTTCACTATAAACCCACAACCCGCTACGGAACTAAAAACGCAAAATTCATCAAAAATAATCTAATATAATTAAACTACTACCCATCCTATTCCCCTATAAACCCACAACCCGCTATTGAATTAAAAGCGCAAATTTCAAATAAAAAAAAATAACTACTATAATTGTAACACATATATTAAAAATACAAACAATTCTTAGACAAAAAAACAAACATGTGTCTCTGCACCTTTCACTTAGTATGTTTTGGCACTAAATTGAGAATAATTTTCACTATTGTTTCTGCAGGTTTCGTATGTTTTATTGTTGGATTTGAATTTTTTCTGGATACATTTGATAATGTGATAGGTAATGCGCAAAAGGTTTTCCACAAGTAGCTACAGACCATTCAAGGTGACTTCCTCCTGGAGTCAACTTTATGTTATCCCACCCTTACAAATGAAGCACTGTGTTTGGCTATTTAATTGATTTAGCATGGAGCACCACGGAACAGCCCAGTAATTTATATTCTATTGTACCATGAGCCTCTCATGAGGTGTTCTACATAGAGCAGCGGCATATAAGGTTGTAGTGATACCAGATTGTAGAAATTAAGATATGTTGGTTCCTGGGAGGGAAAGAAGAGAAGAAGAAGGTAACAAGTCTATAGTACACTGTACATTTGGATGTTTTTATTCCCATATTTAGATTCCTCATACAGTAGTTACAAATTCATTCAGAGGAAGGTGAGGTGCGTTGCCAGAATCATGACTTATTGATCTATTGCCAAAGCTGAGATTAGAACCAATGCCTCAAGGGTCGAAGTGCAGCAACTTAACTCTTTGGGGCAGATGTATCATCATGGCAGTTTGCGAGTCCTTAATAGTGAATTTTAGCAATACGCTATTAAGGACTCGCAAAATGCAATGCATGTAGGTTTCGCAATAATAATTGCGATTCCTACATGTTCCTTAATTGCACATCACAAATTGCGATTCGCAATTAAGGAATGCCTTTTCATTCATTCCTATGGGCCTAGAGGCCCATAGGAATGAATGGGAAGACATTCGCAATTTACGAGTACCCATTGGTACTTGCAAATTGTGAATGCAATTTCAAGAGTGCAAGGGTGCCAAAAGGACACCCTGTTGCACCCCTGAAATATGCATGTGCGCACATGTGGTGCATGTGCGCCACATGGCACTTTGAAAAATGCAAAAAAGTGCATTTTTCTAGGAAATCGCAAATCACCAACAACTTAAAGTTGGTGGTAATTTGTGATTTCTTAAGGCAAAATTGCACAACTTGGGTGCTTCCAGAATTGCATTTAAGGAATCGCAATTTGTGATTCTTTAAATGCCTTTGCAAAATAGGGAATCGCAAATTTTGCGATGGCCTTTTGGGATGATACATCCCAAAAGGCTTTTTCCCGTTCGCAAACGGGACGATTCTGAGAATCGGCGTGTTTGCGAATGGGAAAAATGCTTCATACATCTGGCCGTTAGATCGCATCTCCTGAGCCAGACAGAGCTGCAAATGTAAATCTCCAAATCCCAGTGTCCCAGCTCTGGTGACAGGGATATGCAAGTGACACAGGATGTGACATGGATGCTGCTCATGAACCTTATAGAGCATCACTCTTGAATCGTTGTTCACATGTCTCAACTCTGTGTTTTAAGGCCATCCCATTGTACTGGCACTTGGTGATGCCTGGCTAGCAGAACCCTAACTGATGGCCTAGAGACCAAAGCGGTACAAAAGGGGGTGGTGGTCCATCACCACCCCCTTTTGTACCGCTTTTGGCCGCCATAAGTGTGGCAGGGTATGCTCAGATGTGAGTCCCTTGCTCACTTTGCCACTGGATTCAAGCAAGCCGGGCTGAAGACGGCTGGAATGCCAGAAACCGGTCCTCGGAAGCTTGTTTCCGGTCCAGGGAAGACATGGCTTGGCAGTTCGGGCTGGACTGTTCCCATGAGGCACAGGGTCAGACTGATTTGCATATAGCCATGTCTGAACTGGGGTGGCAGAGTGGGCTAAAGAACGGTGATGGATTAAACCCAGATCTTTTGACTGGGTGTGAGTGTTTGATTGATTCAGATGCTCCGTCCATCACCACCCCCTTTTGTACCGCTAGAGAATGACCAGGCATTACTTTTCTGTTTGATAAGCCAGCAAAAGGAGCATTGGATGCACTACATTAGAGGTGTGTTAATTTCCGACTCCCGAAGCAGCATGACCCATTGTCACCTATACATTGAATATATTATCCAGTACGACCCTCGTTGGTCTAAAGTATGGCTAGTGTAATTATGTGGTTCATTAGTCAATGTTTTCAACGTAAGTATTTTCTGCAATCTATTGAATAATATCCAGATTTCAGCCAAAATATTATTTTTTCTTTCAGATCGATCAAACATTACTAAGACCACTTATAAGGGATGCAATACAGCAACTGACACTTCGAAACTGTTAGCTGGCAACCTTTCTCCTTTTGAATGCTACATTCAGGCATTTGAGGCGTGAGAAGTTCACCCAGATTGTGTTCATAACCCGAATGCACTCCACCTCCTGATGGAGTGATTGAAGTGCTTTCGTCTTATTTCAAGTAGGGTGGAAAGAGTAATCCAGTCTTTGTCTTAAAAGGGGTTGTTTGACCTTTAATGCCATATCACCTTTCTATAATTTTACTCAAAGTAACAATTGTCGCAAGAAGGTGTTCAGAATTACAAGAGTGCCAATCATTGTTCGTCTCTTTTACGGTCTGGTGTCTTGAAATTAAATGTGCTTTGTGTGCGACACTCACATAATAAATATGTAATGCACATTTATTTATTTATTTATTTATATCATTTCTAAAGCGCACTGCAACCCTACGGGCATCCTGGCGCTATGAAAGTGCGACTAAAAGAACTGAACAGCAGAGGGCAAGTGAGTGGGAAAACTCTAGGTAAGTGTGATATTGGGGAAAAGCCAAGTCTTTATCCTTTTGCGGAAAAGCATCAGGCACCTCGATCTGTTTCTTGTAGGAAAGTGGCTCTCGCTAAATCTCCGCGGTGTGAAACGAGAGTAAACCTCACGCAGAGCTGGAGGAGACATGTTTGAAAACATGCCCTGAATGTGCATAATAAAAGAGGCACACAGGAAGTCTGTACACGGAGGTTTGTGTTTGTTCGGGGCCGGGCTGCTTACATTTTACACAAGCTATTTTACTTTGGGTTTTAGAGAAGATGGCAATGAAGTTGTTCCCCGGTTCTTCTATGGAAGACAGCATAATCAACTGTTGGTTCTTAGAATCCGTTGACCAGGCTTAGAGCTGTACCTTCTTAGGAAATTCCAATGTTTTCTGTAGATTTTGGATCCATTAGATATGAATCAAAATACGTGAGAGTTCAAATGTAAATATAGGTCAAATATCACCGAGTATTCGACATAAGGGCCCACATGCATCAAGCATTTTTGTAGTCGCAAACGGTGCGATTCCTTAAAATCGGCCGTTTGCGAATGCAAAAGTGCTGGTTGGGATGCATCATGCCATTTTAGAAGTCGCATCTTTTTTACGATTTCTAAAATTGCGTTAGCATATAAGAAATCGCAATTGTGCGATTTCTTAAATGCTATGCATCATTACAGAAAAATGTGCGATTTTTAAAATTGGAAGTGCAAATTACCACAAAGTTCAACTTCGTGGTAATTTGCGAAATTGTTTAAAAATGCACAAAAATGCATTTTTTAAACTGTTAAGCTACAGACACACATGTCCTTAGGACATGTGTGTATGTAACTTATGCTGAAAAGTAAATTTCATGGGTGCAGGGGGGGGTCATTTTGACCCCCCTCTCCACCCTTGAAATGCATTGATGAATTGCAATTGCACATTGTGAATTCGCAATTCCCATTCATTCCTATGGGCATTTTGGCCCATAGGAATGAATGGGAATTGTGAATTCGCAATTGAAAATTTGCATTTTTTTTGCAAATCGGTAAAAATAGCGATTTTTACCGAATTGCAAAAAAAAAGCAAAAATATTCATGCATAGGCTTTTGCGATTTATAAATTGCGAATCGTTATTTTTCGCAATTTAGAACTCGCAAAAGCCGATATTGATGCATGTGGGCCTCGGTTCCTTAATTCACTAATATGTGACACAGATT
Source organism: Lissotriton helveticus (assembly GCF_964261635.1). NCBI lineage: Eukaryota > Metazoa > Chordata > Amphibia > Caudata > Salamandridae > Lissotriton > Lissotriton helveticus. The sequence continues at coordinate 1,314,222,721 of NC_136068.1, forward strand.
TCCTTTTGCTTGCCACATAAATCTGTTTACAATGCCACATAATTTGGTCGTGCATTTTTTGCGTAATACCACAGGCTGAGTCAAAAAAATAACACACAGCTCACAAGAGACTGCAACCCACGCAGCAGGAATGTAATTTGGCAGAGATAAGCACTCTGCAGCCAGACAAAAACACTCGAGTCCGGTATTTAAACCCTTGGGCGCGGCCGCAATTCTGCGCCTGTGCGGCACTTTTATTGAGTGGGCGGGTTCATGACGGCCCCCAGCCGTCATCAGCACACGCCCACCGTGGTGCATGACGGCTGGGGGCAGTCATCAGCATGGAAGGGGTTAACAACATAAATAAATAAATGGCGGAGCCCTAAATTTTTCATAGGATCCCGTCGCTGGAACATTGATTCGAATGCTGGTGTTGCCGAATACCAAGGCTGCCTCCTCTTGATTGCTCCTCGTTCACCGACCTATACTTCCTGTTATTTTCTCTTGAAGTTTTGTTTCCTGCTTTTCTATCTTTCTCCCCCACTCCCTTTTTTAGTTCTCGCCTACGCCGCGCTCATGCGCTGCTTAGAAAAAAGAGACCTTTAGCCATCGGTCCCCTTTTTTACCCACAACCGTGCATGCGTTACATTGCCTTAAATGGCAGCGCGTGCACGTGTGGAGATTCACTTGCGGGAGCGAGCACCACCATATGGTAGCAATTATCGCTCCTACAAGTGAATCACTGAGGCCCCCCTCCCCCCTCCCCCCTGCTGCCGTGCAAGCTTGTGCTCATTTACGTTTAGGAACAGATGATCAAGTTCTTACCTTGATGTCAGTACCTCTATTAGGTGAGAAGTCGGTGACTGCAGAAAAGTCTGGTGCCGGATTTCGGTGCCGGTAAAACTTGAAAAGATTCCTGAAAGCATCCTCCCCCGACTTACGTACCAACAATCCGGCTGCGATATGTATTTAAAATAGTCCAACCTCAGGGTCGCTATTCGCAAACGAATCGCAGTCGACACCTTAAATTGAATCAATTGTCAATGATCGATGTGTTTGTTATACGTGATTCGTAGTGCCTCTATACCGAATAGAACAGCAGTGAAAGAATGTGACACGCCGAGTAGGATGGATACAAAAGACAGACCAGAAGAGATGTCAGAGGTCGTTGGGACAGAACTTGTTGCACGATATTGTTAACTAGCAAACATATCAAATTTGATGCTACTTCCTTACCTTTGTAGAAGACGATGAACTCCTACCATTTTATTCCTTACATTTTTTTTTCCATGGATGGTATGACAAGAATGTTTACCCGCGTGAGATTTGATTTAGAGTACTATATTTTTGCTGCTTTGCAAGTCTTGCTTACGTTTCCATAAAGCACACTGTATATGGCCTACATAACAACGTTCTTATTGTATTTAAATATGTTTGCCCAAGTGGAGACTTTGAATAATTAGAGAAGATTCGAAGGTGCCTGCCGCCCGTTTCAAGTGTAGTCTCTTTCCTATGTTTTTGCGGAAGGTCATAGCCACACGAATTGTGTCCTGTTAAACATGGCGGCTTCCAAGAAGGCTTTTGAGGCTTTTGTGTCCCGGTTACCGTGGAGCTTGGCTAGCAGTAAGTGTTGGCGAAATACGTTTATCAGGTAGTAGATCGTCCGTGAGAGGGGTCAGTCGAGTAGTCCAAAAAGACGAGGGCAGGCACACCATCAGGTCACCACGAGTGATACAACTATAAATACCAACATTTGGGAGCATCAAAGGGGAATTATGCATTTAAGTTTGAAATTGGGATAATCTAGGAGGGATAGCTGGAGAAAAGGATTGCATGTATTAATATTTTAACTGTAAAATAGGAGTCTTAGCATTAGAGAGCGTGCATAATATACCCAATTCTGTGCTGTGTACAATGTGCGATACTGAAAAGAGACCCGTGTAGCATTGCCCTCCGATATCTGCAGTTGAAATTAAACATTAGTGGTGCGTGGGACAACAATATGAACAAAGCTGAAGGTAATTACGTCACCATACCACCAAAAAGCTATTAAATGTTTTTAAGGGCACATTCCTACAATAACAGGAGCCTCTCAAACCTGTTGTAATTCCACCCCAGTCTTTGGCTCCTTTTCCTTTTTTTATGTCTCCTGTCTCCTTTCACCACGTGTGCCATCTGTTTCTCCTCTAAGCCTTTCTCTGTTGGTTTCTTGCCTCAGTTTTTCTCGAATATATTTCCTTTTCCAGAGACTGAGAGAGAACTGTATTTTTTTATCGCACACATATGGTAATCTTGCCTTTGTGCAAGCTTAGTGCTGCCAAGAGAAGATTGACCAGGGCCAGGTAATTCTCCAAGCACTCCTACTGACCGCAGAGACCGTTTCGCCCCCATCTGTACTTCGGATGTTGTGGCTCATCACGGATTCATTAAATTCTTATATCACCTCGCATTTCAATGCTTCTTTTATTTCTTAGAGACAGTCTGCCTTGAGAAAGCCCTTGACCTGTTGGCCACACGGATGAAACATATGTCGGCTGTTCGATTGGTCTCTTGCTCCCTTGTATTTATGATAATTAATAAATATTTTTAAAAACTATATTTAAACGCAACATTAAACTTAAAGATTCGTTTTTTCCCAGGAACCTTTATATATACCTAAGGCACAAGCCAATCACAGTTTGAAAAAACGCTTCCGGTGAGGCTCCGAATCTGTAGTTTGGGTTTTTCTCTTTTTTTTTCTTCCTAATCCCTGATGGTAATCCCATCCTTGCACTGCTACAGGTTACCAGAGGACAACCTGTCACCAAGGAGCTAGTGTTCCACTCCCCTGCGTTAGCTCAACAACCTTATGCATTCATGTAGTTTTTAGTTCTCGTTCACTTCTGTTGACCTACTTCAACTGATCCATCCGAAAACTAATATTTTTAACAGAAAAGCCTAGGAGTGGTGAACTGCGTCCCTGTTGTCCTGGATTCATCTTCCACCTCATGTTACAGTGTTGCAGCTAATGCAGCTATAAGATTGTTGCAAAACAGAAGCTGAAAAGAAGCTCACATTTGTTGCAGAGAACCATCAGTCTTTGCAATCATATGGTGAAAATATATATGAGGATTGGCAGGTCTGCAATCCCATGTGATGAGTATATACATAGGCCCTGATTATGAGTGGTTCAGTTAATTCCAACCCATTCGTAAACCCCTGTTTAGGCAGGATTGGGATTATGAGTTGAAAGCTATTTAACATATTCAATAATTACCGAATACGGCAAATACCTCAAACTTTGTTCATTTTGGGATGTCGAACCGGCTGATATTTAACAGGAGAAATGTGTACGGCATTTACCGCACCATGTGGAATTTGGTGCGTTAAACACCAAAATATGCATGTTATTCCCCACAAACTTGTAATAGGCACTATTTATCGCACCTGAAAAGAAAAGTATCCCGTGGCATTGTTATTTATCATGTGCGCTAAATTGCACCTACATCTGTATTCAGGGACACAGTCACGAAGTAGTTGTGTGACACGACAGAGAGCTCATGCTTCCCTTCATAGAGAGCAAAGAATTTACTAACTTGAAGAAGTTGGTGGAGGGAGCAGTACCTGTGACATATTGTGGTCTTGTTTGTTCAGCGCTGAGATGGCCAGCCAATACTTTGTTTAGCTGATGGGGGATCTGACAAAAAACCTGTCTGGTTCTTGTTTTCTGGCTTTTATCTACTCCAGTACCCCAGATGAAGACTGTCAAACATCAGCCCAATAGTGGAAGTACTTGTGTGGAAGCCCTTTCGTCACTCGAAGGGACGGGTATCTGTTCATTTGAAAAAAACTCAAATCCCTCTGCATTTCCACTTAGCCTGACGCCTTAACTTCCTAAAAACAACCTCAAATCAGAGCAGGGCCTTTAATCTTAAAGACCAGCTGATTAATATGAGTTAGAAAACCGTTCATAATTAATCGAATTGAGTAAATCGGGGCTCATTAAACCGTCCTGCAGAGCCCGGCTCTTGGAGCTGCACCATTCATTGCCACAAAATAGCACAAAATGCAGCAAAGGGAATACTCCCCACTCAAAAGGACACCATTCACAAATATATTTCAAGGTCTGCCTCCAGTAAGGCATCACGTTCCAAGTCTTTTTTCCATTTTTATCTCCGTTTGCGCCTCAGTTATTGCAGACCTTGAAATGTAAACTTTTGGCCTTTATCACTAGTTTACTGTTACAAAGGATTGGCAGGAGCTGAAGTGTGCGTTGTTCCTCATTCAGAGGATTATTATCAAACTATCAAGTTCAAGTTCAAAAGTGCTTTATTCGAGTATTACTCATAAAAGCAGACATACATACATGTAATAAAAAACAATTAAATTTACAAGTCAATTAGACATAAGCACATAGATGATGTTTAAAAAACGATACACATATAAAATGTCAGGTGCAAGTTCATTATAAAAAAGTGCCTAATTGATAATCACAAAAGGCAATTTGTAAAAAAATTCATATCATAAAATGTCATACCGATGATACATTAAATTAGTATGTTACATTAAGAAAGTAAAATAGACACAAGTCTAGCAGTCTCTGGCCAACTAATCAACATCTACAGAGAATAACCAATAGTCTAGCAGTCTCTGAATTTACATTGAATTGTTACAGAGAATAGACATGTATCTAACAATTACTGTCAGCTAAGCGATAAATAGTTATCCTGCCAGCAATCTCTGTCTTATAATCCAGGCCCACCCCAGGTACTTTGCAGTAGCAATTATAATCCAATTAACAGAAGTAGATCTTACAATCCGCAATGCTACCATACTATTTTTTGTACCTAGGTTCCTGCACATGGGAGCCAACCATGCTCGCCTTGGTGCAGAGTACATTGGACAAGAGAACAGAAAATGACCAAGAGTCTCGTTACCGACCCCACAGACTGGACAGATTGGTACACCCCCTGCTTTCCATTGAGATGTTAAGTTACAGAGGGGGAGGGAACCTACCCTCAATTGGAAGAGCAATTTCCTGTCCATGGGGTTTAATATGTAATCCCAATACATTTAATAAATTGGGTACAATTTGATCTCTAAGTAACTAGTGGTCATAGACCCACTGTTTGTGGTAAGCATACTCTTATTAACAACATGTTCCCAGTAAATGTTTTTTAGGGTGGACTTGGAAGGAAATAAAGCCCCAGCTGGATCAATCCATAGAGCATTAAGTCCTAATTCAAACAAAGCAATCTTTAATGATTTAAACCATTTTATTTTGTTATAGCAGTCGGCCTTGACAACATCTTTAAACCCATTCGCGTAGTGAGAGAGCTCTGGCGTGGTCCAAAGCCTGCGCCAGTATAAAATCGGGCGCAGTTTGGCTTTATCAGAGATCGCTCTCCTACCTAATTCGTATCTTAGGGGCAATAGCGGGCTGCTCTGAGGGGCACCTATCAGTGTCCTGTAAAAAAAAAATCTGAGGTTTGGAGTTCCTGAAGGTTTTCATGCCCCCATAACTCCGCACCATACAAGGCAGACCCTATTGCTTTTGCCTCATAGATTATCAGTGGTGGTTTAATGGGCTTAGTGAGCGATTTCCTTTGCTCCTTAATAATTGTGCCAGCTAATTGCTTATGCCTTAAAGTAGCAATATTAAGATGTAGCTGTCACCTGTTGTCATTAGAGATATGGATCCCTAGATAAGTGAAGGATTTTACAACCTCCAGGGTACGACCACTCAGGGAAATTTTAGGTTTAAAATTTCTGTGGGGATTGAAGGCCATGAGTTTTGTCTTGGACCCATTTACCTCCAGTCCATGAACTACACAGAAATCATCAAATATTGCCAATGCTTTTTGCAACCCAGCTGGTGTTTTAGATAAAATTAAGGTATCATCGGCGAACATTAAAATTGGAACTTTTTCACCTGCAAGAGAGGGAGCATCCACTGCCTGAGATTGCATACAAGAAACCACACCATTAATAAAAAGGGTGAACAGAGTAGGGGCCATTGAACAACCCTGCCGAACCCCACGCTCAACTGGGAATTCGGCAGTGTCATTACCGTACCCACCCCAGCGAATTTTGGCGTAATTGCCCTCATGTAAACGCATAATTAAGGACAACAGTTCCTCAGGGACCCCAAGAGTCGCAAGAACTTCCCACAATTTTGCCCTCGGTACCAGGTCGAAGGCAGCCCGCAAATCAACAAATGCTGCATACAGGCTGCCTCCGCCTAGCACCACGGTCCTCCACTGAATCAGTTGGAGACGGAAGACTTGGTCCACAGTACTGGTTGCCCTGCGAAAACCAGCCTGATAGGGGGATAAGATGTTGTTATCCTCAGCCCAATCAAGCAACCTGTTAACGATTACTCGCCCCACTATTTTTTGGATAGTGTCGATCAAACTAATTGGGCGGTAATTACTAGGCTGAGCGCTGTCTCCTTTCTTATATATCGGGATGATAACAGCACCCCGCCATGTTTCTGGAATATCTACACCTCTGGCAATATGGTTTATTAACAGATGAATATATTTACACCATCTAGCAGTGTCGTTTAAAAAAACGTCTGCAGGAACTCTGTCAATGCCGGGGGCACAACCACTATGAACAGTTTTGAGTGCAATCAGTATTTCACACTGCATAAAAATGTCATCTTCTATCAAAGAAGAGGGTGGGCGTACACTATCTATGGACTGGTCACTAGAAGCGTATTGTTCGCGAAAGAATTTTACCCAGGCATCCTGGGGGACATTATTTGTAGTGGCATCTTCAAGCCTGTCATGACCCCATTTGACTATATGCCAGAATAACCTGGAATGATTTTGGTCACAAGCACTCTGTAGCAAATTCCAATGGGCTTCATCCCAGTCTTTTTTCGCTTTTGCTATGGAACGTTTATATTGATTCCTAGCTATCCTAGTGGCCTCCTTATTTTTGTTCTTGATTGCATCACCCAAGCGGCCCTGGCCCCCTTACAGTCCTGATTGTACCATTTAGCAGGCCTATAGACCCCGGGCTTCTTTTTATTTGCCGGTTTTAAGAAATGGCATTTTATTTCTTTGAAAAGATCATTATGGACCTTGGTAACATTATTTTGGGTAGGAGAATGCCCAGCCTCTCCTTCAAGGGTCAGTATAGCCTTATCAGCTGCCATACTTATTTTTTCTAAGACCAGCGGGTCAGTTCTAACACTAGTCCACCTCAGCCTGCGCATATCATTGGTGGGTACAGTCAACGGTGGAAGAGATTCAACACAAGTACTTGAAACAACATCAGACAGCCACCATTTATGGAAAACACATAAAGGATTATGGTCACTCTCGAGCCTTTCCAGAACAACCATATCAGTGACTGTTGGCCATAGGGGCATACTACATATAACGTAGTCAATACGGCTCTTATTTCTCCCATTATTGAATGTCATGGCTGGTACTCTGTCAGACTTTGTCCGACCGTTCAAGGCCCTTAACCCATGTTCGAGGCACATGGCGTTTAGGCCAAGAATATCCTCAGTCCAGCGTGTTATTGGGGTTGTATTAAGAGCGGGAATATCCCATAACATATCTTCCTCAGAGCCCAAATGTGCATCACCAATGCCCAAAGGTTCGAAAGTGCGATTTAGGTCGCCAGCTATTAGTGTATTTTTCCCAGATGAGTGAGTTTCTAACAATTTATACAAAGACAAAAGGACCTCAGATTTTCCTACACTACCCCCTCTAGCATATACATTATAAATATCTATGGAGGTAGATGGGTTACCTTTTAGTCGTATGAGCTGGATGTCTTTTTGATAAAGCTCAATGTTTCTCACATCAAGCCTAAGAGACTGGCGCACCCATATAGTGAGTCCGCCCATCGGTCGCCCCTTTGGGCCCTTGGTGGCCGGAAGATAAAAGTTCAAATAGCCCAATGCAAATACAGGGTCACAGGCCCAGGTCTCTTGAAAAACACAAACATCATACAGGCTGACAAAACCAAACCATTCTCCACAATCCATTTTGGAACAAAGCCCAGCAATATTCCAAGATAATAAATTCCCGGTAGCATTTACCATTATTGGATAATTACTGTGAGCTGGCCCTGTTGGCGTTGAATCGACAATACCAATTTCATTTATATTTACTGCAGTTAATCCAGCTCTAGGTACATTAATAACTGTCACATTTTGTAAAAGTGTTGAACAACTAGACACCTCTATAGAACATGCAGCCGTAGGAATTTGCAGCAAGGTGGAGGGGATAGATGGTAGTCAATCGCATGCGTCTAGGTTGGAAAGAGCGGAAAATCTGTTTACCAAACCTAGACCCCACTCACCAGGATCAGGGTTCTTGCTGCCCCTCTTAGTTACAACGTTCCATTTTGTTCTTAGTGTGCTGCAATTAGGGCCTCTGCCTTTCCTAGGATAGAAGAAATCTAGGGTCAATGGGACAATTGGGGTAAATCTTTTCTGAGGTGGGTGAAGATTGGGCAGGATGTTTGGCAAAACCTCAGGGTCAGAGAAGTTAAGCACAACACAGTCCCCCTTGAATTTTTTTACCCTATTCCCAATCCACTCAACCCTTCTTGCATTCACCAGTTCTTCAGCTAATTGCTCTTTGCCCCAGGAAGTTATGGCCATGTTGTTGGTTAGCCATGATAAAGATTTGTTTAACAATGATGAAGTTGATTCAACATCACCTGGGGCTAGTGGGGGTACATTTGCAAGAACAAGGACTAATGGTGAAGCTTCCACAACAAGCTCCGATGATCCTTTCAGGGAGTTAGGTTCCCCGTGAAGTAAAGCAGATGGTACGTCACTGGAGGGCCTATCAGATAAGTTTGTCAATGAAGTCAATGGGGGGTTTGGTGCAACAACAGGAGTCGGTCCGTTAAATTTGCCAGATTGGATTTCACTCATCAATGGCTGGACACTTGTTGTAATGACTTCTGGAAGTTTTCTCACTTCCCCCAGAGTTTTTCCTAATAGACCTTCCAGTTTGCTTACCTCAGCAGTTAATTTATCAATTTTACTAATCAGGGGTTTTACCATCCCTTTAATTTTTGTGTCCATCAGGCAACAAAGTTTCTGTAATAGATCATCGGAAAGAATCACGTAGGTTTCCCCAGTCAAGTCTTCCTCGTCATCATCGGTAGATTTCCTTGGTGGCGTAGCAGCTTTATTTTTGGATGATCTTAGGCCTCCACGCTTTTGAATGGCTTTTTTTTTACCCCCTGAAACCCTTGGAGCGGGGATGGGGGGAGCGATGGAGACGATAGAGTCGCTATTTGTAGAAAGCACACTCAAAGCGTCAATGTCACTATTTTCTTCAGTGTTGGCTACTGTGCCACTGGGCTGAATGCTATTTATGTCCTGGAGGGAGTCCTGTGCCCCACCCAGGAGGCTATTATTTAGCAAAGCGAATGAATCCTCGTTCTCGATATCTACCAGTGGTGATTGTATAGGGGATTCTAATCCCAAAGAAGTCCTTCTATCAGTGTTAATTTTTGTCACAACTTGAACAAGATAGTTCTCCATTGTGTTTGAGACAGAGGTTAGCTTTTTAACAGGCATTGCTCAGCAAAAGTGCACTTGAAACAAAAAGTTAATAAACGCAGGAGAAATAAGATTTATGTTTACCTGGAGTTCAGTAGGCCTGGTATGCTTTATCCAAGGGAGAGTGTGTAGTAGAAAAGGCAGAATCCCTGGCCCAACCCGACCTTGTCCGACCTCGGACGGCCTCCGACGGCCCGCCCTTTGCCCGGGCTTAAGCCCGGGCGTCCCGCGACGCGGGTCACCTCCTCCCTTTATGCGGCTCTCTGCGCTCTGCCGGCGCGTTCCTCGTCACTTTCACGCACCGCCGCGATGCCTGCCGGGAGTTGTGGTCCTCCCGGAGCGGCGACGCGGTTTCCAATGGCCTGTGATGACTCTCGGCGGTGGCGGCTTAGGCGTCGGCTCTGTCAAGGTCTGTTCGTGGGCTGGAATGACTCTCGGCGGTGGCGGCAGGTAAGTGCGTGTCCCCCCGCTCTGCCGGTCACCTCCTCCCTTTATGCGGCTCTCTGCGCTCTGCCGGCGCGTTCCTCGTCACTTTCACGCGCCGCCGCGATGCCTGCCGGGAGTTGTGGTCCTCCCGGAGCGGCGACGCGGTTTCCAATGGCCTGTGATGACTCTCGGCGGTGGCGGTTTAGGCGTCGGCTCTGTCAAGGTCTGTTCGTGGGCTGGAATGACTCTCGGCGGTGGCGGCAGGTAAGTGCGTGTCCCAAACTATCTCTTTAATAGCCTTTTAAGCAAAGTGCACCTCTTCTGGTGTGTCACCATTGGGACCCAGAAAATCCATCAAATAAATGCAAGGAAAACAAGTGTATGGTCACACACAAGCAAATCAGCAATCGCAAAAAAAACAAGCATTTGCAATGCAATAGATCTCGCATTTGCGCAAGTTTGAGCTATTGGCATTGTAAATGACAATGACTTTTTATTTATGTTTTGGTTTTTAAAACATAAATAAAAGGCATTGTCATTTACAATGCCAATGGCTTAAACTCTCGTAAATGCGAGACCTATTGCATTGCAAATGCTTGTTAACCATACTCTTGCGTCCTCTGGTTAAAAGTCTGATGATGACATTAAGCTATGGACGGCTGCTCCTCCGTAGTGGCAGAGGAGCATTGCCCCTCTGGATTCTAGAAGCCAGCAAAAATAAAATGATAATAAAATGCTTTCATTATCATTTTATTTTACTTACTGAGCCGATGGCAGTCTAGATCTGGGCCAAGCCATGGCAGGGAGGAGGAATGGTGTACACTTATAAGTGCGCATGTCGGTTTAGCAGACCTTCTTAGGGCACACATAGGTTTCTCCACCGGGCTGTAGAATACAGCTGGCTGGAGAAATGGCACTGACTCCCTGTGCCTGAGTGAATGTTAAACCAGCCTGCTCAGGCCAATCTCTGCACTTCTCTCATGCTTGGTATAGAATGAGTTGTAGAGAGAACAATGGTCCAGAGCAATTTCAAAGATAAGGTAAAATGATAGACAGACCATAGTAGGCTGCTATTAGTTTGTCCATGTCCAGCCGTACATGGAGTTTATTAATTTTCAATGATCAAGAAATTTATAACATTTCAATTAAGAAACAGTATTTCAGAAATGACAGGCACAGTCCTGTGCTTAACTCGGGACAGAAAGTAAAGTGAAAGATAGTTGGTAGAGAAGAAAGGAGATTTTTCAGGCAAAAAGGAAGAGAGCAGACTGGGCACTTTTAAATCAGTATTGCAAGTGTATACCAGAGTAGTGCATACAGAACTTAATACAAAAATAGTCACACTGTATGGCTACTTAAAAAGGTCGACGTTTCGATCCCGCGCTCTAAATTACATTGGGATCATCATCAGGACTTTATAAAATGACTATGCCTGGTTAGAACAATGATGCGCCTCCGAGCTATGGGATAGGCTCGTATATTGTGCCGAGCGTTTTGGTGGTAGAGTCCGCAATTTGCAAAGTTAATGTGGCATCCTGGTCATGCAGCCTGTTGCCAGGTTGGCACATGCATTGGAATGCTCTGTATAGATTCTATAGTTGTGATGTTTAGAGTACCTAGGCAGTTGATCTTGGACCATACTACTGGTGACTGCTTATCCTGTGGATGGGATCCTTTACTATAATAAATACTTATTCAACCCATAATCTACCTTTGGACTTCTTTACATTGGCGACGGGATGGGATTTCTGAAGAATTGAAGAAAGGATCTCAACAAGGATATAAAGATTTCTCCTTAACCTCATTTGAAACTTTAAAAAGGTACTTTTTTTTAACATAAATTATGTCCAATTTCCTGGACACGCTTTCATAGAAAAAGCTGCTTTGTGCTGTTTGTGTACTTTGAGAAGCTTCTTGCTTCCTTTCACAAATTTTGACAGTGTTTGAATGTTGCCTGACAGTCTACACAGCGCTGATTGAAGACTTTCATCTTAGAAGGAAGCACTGTTTTCCCTGCTTTGCTGTGATTGTATGAAGCGCTTCTATCATCACACCTGACATTTCTCTGCCAGCACATTGTGAGCGCAACGCATTTTCTGACACGCTTCAACCTGCCAGCGTCAACGCATATGACATTATGAGTGGTGTTTCTCTACCAGCGCATTGTGGGCGCAGCGCATTTTCTGACACACTGTAGTCTGCCAGCGTCGACCTGTTTTAAGATAAACAGCCTCAGCCAGCGTCAACACATCTGACATTGTGAGTGGTGTTTCTCTACCAGCGCATTGTGAGCGCAGCGCATTTTCTGACACGCTGTAGTCTGCCAGCGTCGACCTGTTTTAAGATAAACAGCCTCAGCCCAACATCGGCAGCCGCCCGGCAGCTGCATCTTTTAAAACACTCACCACATTTTCTTCTCGAGCACAACGTTCGCTCACTCCACCGCAGCAAGAAAGAACGTCATTAATAACACGTTCGTCAACAAGGAACGTCATGACGTGATTGCCATAACAACACGGCAGCTTCACGTTCACCAACAAGGAGCGACATGGTTGCCATAACAACACAGCAACTTCGTCTTCAAAATACGGATTCATCCTAAACAACCTTTCCTTATTTTAAGAAACAGCAGATTCGTCATTTTTGTGATCTAACTCGTTTTCAAGCGTTTCTCAAGCGTTTCAACTGTTGTTCCTTCAGGAGAATTTGAAGGTATTGAACCAGATACTTTATTAGACACTGAGACTGTGATAAATTTTTTTTAAAAAAGAGGAAAAAGAAGTGAGACATTTCTATTTGTTTGTTATAACTCAAATGCGATACTCTTCTTTCAAATATATCCTACATTCTATTCTCAGGTAAAATTACTATAGCAATTCATTGTTTTTAACTTTAAGAAAACATTTCTTTATGCCAGGTTAATCTGCTTACATTTCTTTTCTTATATATTCTCTGCACCATTGTTTCTGTACCATAATGCAGAATGTCACAGCTCCACCCTTCTTTTTACAAAATCCAGGAGATCCTCCAATAAGGTGGAAAAAGTGGTGCAAGGTGTTTGAAAGATATGCAAAGGTTTGTGGGGCCAACTTAAGCGCAGAAAGGAAAACAGCTTTGTTATTACACTGTTTAGGGACAGAGGGCCAGGAAGTATTCGATCACCTCCCAGAGATACAAGATAGAACTCTCAATGAATATGAAATTTGCATAGCTATGCTAGACAAACATTACCTTCCAAAAGTGTCTACAATCTTAGAGAGGTATCATTTTGGTCGCAGATTACAACTTGAGGAAGAAAGCATAGAGAATTACATAACTGCGCTAAGAAAATTAGCTTCATCTTGCAAGTTTGCTGCCTCTACTGACGAAAGAATAAGGGATCAGTTCATGCTAGGTTGTAGGATTGAACGTGTTAGAGAGGAACTATGGCAAAAAGATGAACCTGATTTAGATGATGTGATCACCATAGCCAAAAGGATTGAACACTCTATTAAATGTGTAGAAGTCATAAGAAAGAATGGAGAGAGTAAGAACAGTAGCACTGTTAATCTTGTCAAGACTCCGAATACAACTAGGGAGAATACTGGGCACAAAGGTAATACGAGGGATGTAACTACCAACAAAACCCTCAATACTAGACCAGATAAAAAGTTTGATTTTACACAAGTGAAATGTTATAGATGTGGCAAAATGGGTCATTTTGCAAACGATAGACAATGCCCTGGATGGAAAGCTACCTGTAGCAAGTGCAAAAGAAAGGGACATTTTACTATTGTTTGCAAGGGAAGGGATTACAAAGGCAAAGTTAATGAAATTTATTATGATTTTGATGACACAAATGATTATTATGAAAATGATGAGAATGTTGATTGTGGCCAAGTTTTGGTTCAAGTAGTTTTTGGTCCACAACCAAAGAATTGTCCTATTGATGAAATTTTGGTCAATGGTCATCCAGTAAAAGTATTATTTGATTCAGGTGCCAAGATCACCATTGTTGCAAAAGAATTTTATCTCAGATATTTACAAGGAAAAATTAAAATGTTTCGTCCAGATATAAAACCACTTGCATATGGTAAGAAACCTATAGAGATTCTAGGATTCTTCTTAGGAAACATTAATTATAAAGAGAGACTTACCAACTCGAAAATCTATATTTCACAAAAGGGAGACAATATCTTGAGTTGGTTTGTTCAAAAGGATTTAGGAGTAATGCTAGATCCCAATTCCTCTCCCCCCATCATCTTAAAAGAGTTTCCGTTTGTTAACACTGATTCAATCAACATAAACCAAAATTGTGATGAGTCCTTTTCAGATAAATTAAGAAAGGATTTTCCTACTGTCTTTACTGAAAAGTTGGGTTGTTTGAAAAACTATGATCATCACATTAAGTTGAGGAAAGACGCCATACCTGTTTGTTGTAAAGTACGTACTGTTCCCGTTACTGTTAGGGATCAAGTTAAAATGGAATTGGAGAAATTAGTTAAGGAAGGCATCATAGAAGAAGTTGAAGCAACCCAATGGGTCGCTCCAATTGTGGCCGCCAAGAAATCGGATGGCTCTCTTCGTTTGTGCATAGACCTTAGAGAGTTAAACAAAAATGTGGTGGTAGACCACTACCCTTTGCCCAAAATTGCAGACATGTTAATGTTGTTAAAAGGAGCAAAGGTCTTTAGTACAGTGGATTTAAGATCCGCCTATCACCAGATAAAGCTTGACGAAGACTCAAAAGATTTGACTGCATTTGTAACACCATTTGGCACTTTTCGCTTTGTGAGGCTTCCTTTTGGGCTAGTATCAGCTGCCTCAGTTTTTCAAAGAGCTTTGGAGGGTGTCTTGAAGAGTTTAGAAGGTGTGAGGGTGTATCAAGATGACATCCTGATCTTTGGAAGTTGTGATAAAGAGCACGATCTGAGACTGATTGAAGTTTTACAACGTTTGTGTGAAGCCGGTCTAACAGTGAAATTAGAAAAATGTAAATTCAAGAAAGACTCCATAGATTATTTAGGACACACAATCTCAGAGGGTGGCATTTCACCAAAAGCTAGTCTAATTAACACTATGATGAAGATGTCTTCCCCTAAAAACAAGGAAGAATTGATTAGTTTTTTAGGTATGGCTGAGTACTATAACAAATTTATATGTGGTTTTGCTTCACTCTGTGCTAGCATGAGATCGTTATTAAAAAAGGGATCTGACTTTGTGTGGAGTGATGATTGTGAAAAAGAATTCATTGCGCTTAAAGAAAAGTTGAACAATGCTCCCAAATTGAATAGTTTTGATCCTGAGAGGAAATCGATTCTAATAACAGATGCAAGTCTAAAAGGATTAGGGGCGGTCTTAACACAAAAGATTGAAGGGAAGGAAGTAATCATTTTGTTTTTGTCAAGGAGTTTGAGAGGTCCAGAGCTAAGATATTCCGTAGTAGAGCGTGAAGCGCTAGCCGTTTTTTGGGCAGTAAAGAAATTAAAGAATTTTTTGTGGGGAAGTACTTTTGAAGTGAGAACTGACCACAAACCATTATGCGAAATCTTAAAAACCAAAGGAATAGATGCTGTTTCCAGTAGAATCACAAGATGGGTAGTAGGTTTACAAGATTACAACTTTGAAGTTAGATATTTACCAGGTGTCGAAAATAAGGTAGCTGATGCCTTATCTCGTCTTGTCTCTCAAGAAGATTCGGATCTAGAAGATGATTTGGAAGGTGAAGATGAAATGGTTTGTTCAGTTGGTGAAGGTGTCATTGATAAGTGTAAATGGATAGAAGCTTCACGAGAAGATTTGGCCCTAATGGAAATTTTGAGATTGATCAAGATTGGATGGAAGGTTAAGCCAAAAGGTGGTGACATATTAGAGAAATTTTGGCATGTTAAAGATCAATTATCTGAATATGATGGGTTACTGGTAAGAGGTACTAGATTGGTTCCTCCGACTTCTATTAGAAGTGAACTCATTTCGTTGGCTCATTGTGGACATATGGGCATTTCAAAGACAAAAGAGAATCTGAGGATGTCATACTGGTGGCCCAGCATGGATTTAGAAATCGAAAGGAAAGTTAGAGATTGCATGGAATGTGCTTTGAGTGAGAAGGTAGCAAAACCCAGAGTTCAGCCCATGGTTATTAGAACACTTCCAAACAATCCGTGGGAAGAAGTAGGCCTGGACATCCTTGGGCCTATATACTCTGCAGGATCTGAATGGTATGTTCTAGTTCTAGTAGATTTCTTTTCTAGGTGGCCTGAGGTTGCCATCACTCGTGGCATAGAATCCAAACATGTAATACAATTTTTAGAGAAACTTTTTGCTAGGGAAGGTATTCCCAACATCATTTTGACAGACAATGGAACTCAACTTGTCTCTAAAGAGATGGAGTCATTCTTATCTAAACATGGTGTTAAACATAAAAAATCCTCTCTGTACCACCCAGAGACGAATGGCACCGTGGAGAGATTTAACCGTGTGCTCAAGGAGACAATTAGGATGTCTAAATCTGCAGGTTCAGATTGGAAATCAGATATTTTTGAAAAAGTTAAACTTTACAGGTTATCACCACATGCCACTACGGGAAAAACACCCTTTGAACTTTTCAGATGTAGACGTCCCAACACCTTGGTTACCCCGCCTTGGGTTAATGATTTACATCTGAAAGATTCAAATGATAATGAGGAGTGGAAAGCAGCTCAGGAGAGAAAACTACAAGATAGGAAAAGGATTCATGATTTGAGAAATTCTGTGAAACACACGGTGGTGCATGTGGGTGATTGGGTCCTCATAAAAAATCCATGTAAAAAGAACAAGATGCTATCTGCTTCATTTTTGAAACCTATTCAAGTCATCAAGGTTTTAGGCAATGCTGTCAAAACAACTGATCATCGCATTTGGAACTTGAACAGGGTTGTAGTGATCAGGAAAGACTTTGTTGACGATTCCAAATCTCCAGTGTCAAGTTCTTCACCTACAGGTACATCACCTCATCACCCCGTGGTTGGTCCTCTCATCACAAGGAAACCTTCAACAGCTGCTTCATCTCATCGGGCTGTAGTTGGTCCTATCATCACGAGGAAATCTTCAAGAATTACACGTATACCTACTCGTTTTAATGACTTTGTAAGATAATATTTTCTGTTTATTTATATCTGTTATAAGGAGGGAGATGTGTGGCATCCTGGTCATGCAGCCTGTTGCCAGGTTGGCACATGCATTGGAATGCTCTGTATAGATTCTATAGTTGTGATGTTTAGAGTACCTAGGCAGTTGATCTTGGACCATACTACTGGTGACTGCTTATCCTGTGGATGGGATCCTTTACTATAATAAATACTTATTCAACCCATAATCTACCTTTGGACTTCTTTACAGTTAATGGTTAGGTTGCTTCAATTCCGGAGTAGGGTGGAGCCGGGATGGAGAGATAGGAAAAAGCAGCGCGAGTGGCGCGGTGTTTCTTAGTGGTTAGATTGCTTCAATTCCGGAGTATGGTGGAGCCGGGATGGAGATAGGAAAAAGCAGCGCGAGTGGCGCGGTGTTTCAGGGGATGTTCACTGGTGTGTTCAGTGAACACTACAAGGGCACAATGGTCCTGAGGTAGGGTATGCGGTCCTTCAATAATTAGATCCGCGGAGTGGCGGAACGATGTCCATATGTGTTGCGCACGCTGGCACAACCGTCCACTAGGCACAATAGGTATAGAATGAGAGCAGCGTGGGGATTGGGTGGGGGAATCTATGAGCCTGTTCTGTGTGCTGTGTGGCAGAGGAGCACCAAGACGGCCGGCAGCAAAGTCAGGCAGTCTTCAAAAAATATATATATATTATCCCCGATCCCAGTTTATATGGCAGCAGCCGCTACTGGGTGGTCTCCAAAAATGAAAGCCATCGACTGCAACCGCCAGCACAAGGGAACCTGCTGTTAATGTCTTCATGCGTGTAGTGTGGTGCACAAGCACTCGCGGTAATAAGGACATGGACACTAGGCGTTAGTTGCAGTCAGAACATAACTGACTCCACCTGAATACCAACCTGCACCAAACAAAATCCAGAACACTCATTTAAACAGAGTCCTTGAACATCAGAAAACTGGAAAAGGGTGATGAAGGCCCTTGTTCCACCACCAGATTAGCAATGCAGGCTCTCCCGCATTTCAGTCAGCCAGAAAGTCTGCATATCGTCGAGACGAGGTT
Organism: Lissotriton helveticus; assembly: GCF_964261635.1. Lineage (NCBI taxonomy): Eukaryota > Metazoa > Chordata > Amphibia > Caudata > Salamandridae > Lissotriton > Lissotriton helveticus. The sequence continues at coordinate 1,314,240,825 of NC_136068.1, forward strand.
GGATTGGATCTCAAGACCATGCTTGGGTGGTTTTGACAGGTTCAGGGAGCCCATTTGGCACGCGGGAAGGCAGCATGGGGACTGGTGGCACCGTGGCTGGTGGTGTTAGAGGCGATCCATCTGAAGCTGGGAACTCATTTAATCTCCTCTCTACTGCCTCGTCGGGGCTGGGCGGGTTCTCTTTAGTTGTACCTTCCATGACGTCCCCATCTGACACTGTGCCATTGTGTAGTAGGGGTACTTTTAAGAAGTTTTTCTGTGTGACAGTCTCTGCGCCTTTCTTGGCGGTTACCATTTTGGCTTTAATGTGTGTAATTGTCCACGGCGCTGCTTTGAATGGTAGGCAAAACTCCCCCTCCCCCTCCAGGTGTCGGTCTTTAACTAACACTTTGTCTCCTTAGGTTCTTTTATCCTCTCACTTTTCATTAGCTGATATATACCAATCTGGAGGTGACCTGGCCTTGCAGTTCTGATTTTACTATGGAACCATTACTGATTTGCATTGAGTGCATATAGCTGGTCTCTTTCTAGAATGGCACAGTGGGTGAAAAACAATCAATAGGAAGATGGCCCTGAGTGGTAGCCAGGGGCTGGGATTAATTAAGCATTGCTTCCATCACTTTTGTAATTCCTATAGTTGACACAGTTATGCCTCAACATGGGGCTTGTTCTCACGCTGCCATAGGACTCAGGCAATACATCACTGATGAGGCCTAAATAAGCTGAACCCCTCTGGGGTTCCCTGTGTTCCGATTTGGAGGTGATTTGGCTTTGTCATTTAGGTTGGACTGTTCCTACTGGAGATGGACCAAGGCTGATTTGCATACGGCTGGTCTCTCTCTAGAATGTTGCTGTGAGTGAAAAATAAGGCGCAGGAGTGCAGCCCTGAGCAATTGCTAGGGGAAAAGATTAGTTCAAGCTTTCTGTTCTTTACTTCATTGTTTGCTGCAGTTTACTAGACGCCAGGAATAATTATTGCCATGATGCATGTTTGCTCCCCCCCACCTTTCTTAAGTACTGGTATTCACTGGCCCACACTGGATATTACTGCTGCATTAAATATATTGCCAATGCAAAATGCGACTGTTTATGCTGTATATACAGATATATTTTTATTTGATTAACAAAATATGCCCCACCTCAGTATAGTTTAGTGACCTAGCTTTGATGGGCGTACAGGACCCTTCCTCAGGTGTAGCATTGTGAGACTGAGGCACGTGGTTTTTATAGGAGCAAAGTTACATCATACCACCAGACATGTGTGGCTGCACTCCAGAGCACTGTTTAAACCTAAAGAAAGGGATTTCTGGCACACACCTCTAATCATTTAAAGCTTTCTTTGGGATGGTGATTGTGGTGGAGAGGTCCGGTGGCCAGAAATGATAGCAGGAAATAATCAAGTTGGATTCAGCATCAGGATATACAACGAGTTCAGTGCTACAAGAGTAAAAGTTCCCAAAAAGATTATCATGAACAGAGTTACACTTAGAAAATATACAATGTCGTCCCTCTATAGCATGCAAGGCTAAGTATCAGGTGGTTTACTTGGGCCCTGGCCACTCTTGTTATGGTCGTCGGGATGTAAACAAAACGCACCACAGAGGGCTAGTGGAGAAGAGGACTCAATGCTGTGTCCTCTTCAGGCATCGGAGTATTCCAATCTCCCTTAAAAAACTGATGGGCATGCCGGTCCAGGTATTATTAGGCTAGGTAACATGAGCCCCAGGTAATAGATTCATTATTTGAGTCTGCATTAGCACTTAACCAGTTTCTGAGTTGAAAGAAAAACAATCTCAAACACAGAGAGTTCCTTTTACTGAGTAAGAAGCCCTGGTGATAAGAGGGGTGCCATCCGGAGGGGGCATTGCCCTTTCCTCGCAGGGAAATGACATGTAGGTCTATGACGGCCACCAAATCACTGTCATTCTGCGCATGCTTATTACAGACATTTCAATGTCTCAGCAAATGTGTAACATGGTGGCAGGTGCCAGCGGAGCCCCATCTACCGCGCAGGTAGAGGTCATAGTAGCATTAGCGAGAGCAGCTGGACAGCTGCTGCTGCCCACAATTCAAAAGTCCCTGGGGTGCTGATAGACAGATGCAAGCAAGACTGTGATGTCTCGGCGGCGATACCGGCATCTAGATCCCCTCAAGAAGAGGGAGGCTTGGAGGGGGTCCCCAGGGCAGAAGTGGTGAGCAGGTTGGACCCTGTCAATTGAGGGTCAAGGACCTCTCCCACAAAAGCACAAGGGTAAAAGAAAAGAATGCATAAATACGAGGCAGCCAGGGCCACCATCACAAGGGGTTGTGGGTCTTGGGAAAGGCGCCACGGAGCCTGAAGATGGCCTGGGGACGAGGGCACTAGGAGGCTATGTGGCAACTGAGAGCCATCCCTATTTCATGTTGGGGCTATACCATATCCTATAGATTATAGCTTCAGTGACTTATTGGTTAGAACGTTTACAGATGCCCATAAACTGGTTTTCCTATTCTGGAATAGAACTCGAGCCAGCTCGAGCCAGGAGGATGCACTTGTGCAACACGAGTACTGTGGCACTGCGAGTGCAATAGCAGCCAGCACATTCCTTTGTGAATTACCCACAACTCCTGTTCACACCATCAGACCTCACAGCATTTGAAGAAATCACGGACACAAACAAATAGGTAATGGTGGATTGATTGCTTGCCATTCGTGCTGGTTCCTATCGGTGCAGGATCAAGGCTGATTTGCTGATGGCTGGTTCCTATCAGAGGTGGTTTAGTAGGGATGGAGCCCCAGGGTGATTAGCAATGGCTGAGCATAATTCAAACAAACCGCCCATCAGTGTTTCGTTATACTCAGTACTTTTGACGAAATGGACAAACTTGGTGATTGTGCAACTGTACAAGTGCATTCTTGGAGCCACTTGTATGAACACCAATGGATAGTTAATCCTTGTTTGGGCATATCACAAACTTAACTTAGGGATGCACCGTGATGCCCTCTTAGGGAGGGCTGTTTACCCAGTATTCCTATTGTGCTGTCCATGGTTGAACGACAGACCACAAGTGCTTGAAGACATGATTATAGGTCCCACAATGCACAGGGGCATGACACATGATCAAGAAGTCCGGGTCTACCTGCTCAAGCCACTTGAGCCTGGAATACGTTAGCAGCTCGGTCGGTTTTCCAAGCTCGTTTGCATGCAGCGTGGGGTCGAGGCTCGGAGTGCCAGGGGTAGGCAACCATGCGAGGCCTGTCGGCGACATGCAGGCAGCGGCAGCCCGTTCTGGGGGCAGGGAGATGGAGGCACGCGCACAAAAGGAGAGCCTCAAAGGGGATCAGCGTCAACCCGGGCATCAGCTGCCTTTGAAAGCAATAATAACAAAACAAAAAAACCCTAACAGCATAAAAACCCAGCAGAATAGCAAGCTCTGCAGTTCGGCGGCGTTGCCGTGGAGACGCAGTTCATATTTAGAGCACACAGCAGGTAGACGAGCCCTTTCCTTGTGTCACCGAAAATCAAATATCAGCCAGATGCCACTGCGGTGGTTTGCGGAGTTCAGCGGGAAGCTGATGTGGGGGCCCGCGCAGCGCCGTCCTGGGAGCCCGTGGACACAGAGTCTGTATCCCATGCAGCACCCTTAGAGACGGACAGCTGGACAGGGGATTCCGGCATGACCGGGAGAGGGTGGGCACTGATAGGAGGGGGCCAGTGCCCTCTCGCATGGATGCCAGGTCATCTCGCAGCACAAGATCCCTGCTGGACAAGGGAAAAAACTATAGAAAGTGAAGAGAGCTGTAAGGGCACTTCTTACTTTCTTTTCCCTAGCATGCCATTATGATGCTTGAGGCAATGGCATTTGCAAGTTGGGGGCAACTACCTACCCCTGACCACCATTAGCTAACGTACACGCATCTGTGACACCATCCTCTGCGCTCCTAAGATGGCCTACAATGGGGGCAAACACACTGAAGGGAGTGGCATACGGACACCTATTTGAGGAATTTTCATTCGAGTATTATTATGCAATTTCCCTGTCAAGCCGCACTGCACGGCCATAAAATAAGCAAGTCGAGGTTTGTAAAATGATTACAAACCTTGCCAAGCCAGCCTTGTGGTTCTTCTTTTATTTGTGAGGGGGGAGGAGGTGTTCCTCTCAGGACTGGTTGCTCTTCTTACCGAATTGTAGGATCCCTTGCGCACTTCAAAAGATCGAGAAGAGCCAGTTATCTACTCAAAAGCTGGCTTATATTTTTAATTCACAGCTCCAGTGCTGGACTAAGAGCTCATTGAAAGCAGAACCACTGAGACGTCAGCTGGTTCTTCTGGGATGCAGGAATACCAGGCCATTACAAGTTTGCCCTTAACAATTGGGGATAACAACAGGAATCGGCGTTTTGCATCGATTTCTGCAAGTTTTTTCTCGTCAATGACTGCTCATGAATTGACCCCTTTGATCACCTATTGATTTTGAGTGACTCCAAAGGAACTCCTTTATTGTTGTACTGCATACATTGTTCAGGGTCTAAAGGATACAGGGCTGGCCCTTGTGGCTTTTTTCAAAATAGTACAACATTTCTATTGGGGCTGTATTTATGGGCCCCAAGCACCTGCCACTTCTGACACATTGTTCCGGAGCACCATGCACATGGTGCATAATTATGAGGTGATGTGCTATAAATACTGCAGTAGTGTAGAAGCTAGATACCATGACTAATGCATTTTTATCAGATGTTGCAAACATCCATCTGTATTTCCCGTTTTAAAATATTTTTCAGGCTCATCTATACATTGTATTTGGTTTGTTCAGAAGAACATTCTGCTGCGGTAATGTATGTCCGTATCCAGGGGCTGAAGTGCTGGTCGGGGGGATGATATTGCATTAGTAGATTTAATCAAAACAGTAAATGTGACATTTCAGAAAATAAATCAAATCTTGAAGAACAATTGTTTAGTGACACACAGGGCGAAAATCTTCTTCAAAGTATAAATATATTTAATATATAATCAATAAATAAGGGTATAGAGGATCAAAAGCAACCAAACATAGGGGTCCATTAGGATGGCGGGCGGACTTTGTCCGCCCGCCACCCTAACGGAGATCGGGACCGCCCGCCATAAGGGCGGGGGTCCCGTTGGGGGTATTAAGATGTGCCCGCCACAGTGGCGGGCACATCCTATATGTTTTACATTGTGGCGGGCGGTGCTCTCTGCACCGCCCGCCACAATGCAAAACATAAGTTGACGCATTTACATATGCAAAGCGGCAGGCACCGCGCGGTGCCTGCCGCTTTGCATATGTAAATGTGGGGGGGTACCCCCATGTGCCCCCAAGGCAACCTGGCGGCCCTGCAGGGGGCCCCCGCAGCAATCTCCGCCTGCCTTTCCGTAGCGGCATTGCCGCCGCGGAAAGGCCCCTACATTGTGCCATCGTAATGCTGGCGGTGTCCATTGGACACCGCCACCATATTAATCTATTACCGCCGCGGTCGCAAGGCGACCGCGGCGGTAAAGCGGCGGACGGTCTTTCCGTCCGCCGCTGTCCCCTCCGCCATCCTAATCTGGCGGAGGGGAAAACGAGAGTGGTTGTCGGGCGGATTGCCTCGCAATCTGCCCGACATCCCAATGGACCCCCTAGTTTGTAAGGTGACGTGAATTAACCTATACAACAGCTATGTTGACATCTTTTAGTAAATTCCAACAATCAATGTACAAAGAAAAAGATGCCGTAGTCGACGTTTCGGTCTGTGATGGCAATAAGACCGCCAGACCATCTAATTTTTAATAAAAAAATTTGCTTAAACTCAAACGGATTAAAAGTTCGTAAAACTGCTGAGGCGTGTTTACGTACGGTGGGAGGACACTTCGCAAAGGTTAAATGGTCATCTTTCATTTGCCTATTTCTATATTTAGTGGTTAAACTGATACTAATGAGGTAAAATCTTTCCCCAGGGAGTATTACCATGTATACAAATTAAGAAATAATGCATTAATATTATAAAAGAGCATCTTAGATGGTCTGACGGTCTACGGTCTTATTGCCATCACAGACCGAAACGTCGACTGCGGCATCTTTTTCTTTGTACATTGATTGTTGGAATTTATGAAAATATGTCAACATAGCTGTTGTATATCTGCTCAGTTTGGGTTTTTGGTGGGCATTGGTAATACAATTTCCTTTGATCCCCTCCAGCCTTTGTACTCTTGTGCTGCAGCCTTTGCTCCTGCAAAAGAATCAAGTGAGTTGTCTGGAGAGCCTGGTTTCAGAAATGGGCAGTGCAGGACATAAGGGGCATCCCACCGGATCCTGGGTTCAACAGCTATTTCTGGGCTAGTTCTGGAATACGTCCGACCCATTGAAATATGCTGAATTTGTCCTAGTGTAATATTCCGCCATTGGGATACATTTTAGTAGTGCATGAAAGTTGTCTGCTTTCTATTCAGAGAAGCAAACTGCATGTGGGAAGGGGACTTTATTTTGTCTCTACCTGGACCCAAAACAAAAGCCTAATTTAAAGAGTCATCAGCCCTCTTTGTGTGCTAGTATCATCCTGTCTGACAGCCATCTGGAGCCTAACACCTAGACGCCAATGTAGTGGAAAGAATAAAATACACACAACTGATTATCACTTCACAAGTACTTAAGAGAAACTACATTTGAGAGGAATGTGTTTAACTTTATTCAACCCCTCTAAGGGATGTACTAGCACTGTAAGAGTGACAGATGTATCTGTGTGTGTGAGTAATTACACAAATAACGATTTAAATGGCACTTACAAGTTAATGTTTTCTTTTATAGCTCTACTCATCCGAGTACAGGGTGTCAAAGTGCTTTACATCACACATACGGACAATAAATAATACAAGTGTAAATCAATGTATAGCTGTGCTTAATTTGAACGGTTGGTCCACAACACTTATTTTTCCTCATTAGATATTTAGAGAGTGCAAGAGAGGGAAAAACACAAATAGGTAAGACAGAGGAAGAGAAAGATTGTAAACCGTCACAAAGGGATAACCTGCAAGGACGAGATAAAGAGGTATGGAGTGTCTGGTAGCGGATATAAGAGGCATGTGGTGATTTTAGGCTACCAACCTTGGTATTTGGCCTGCTGATGTTTAAATGCTCTGGCTGTGCCTGTGGGATTCTGAGCAAAGCTTTGGGCACCAGCACTCTTTCTTTTACAAATTAAGCACTGACAGCAAATGTTACATAAAACGAGGGTTATAAGCAGGGACACTAGAAATATGCAATTTGTCACCTGTGGCGTTTCCACATAATTATGATTTTCCACATAAACCCTCATCTGCTGGATAATCTGCAGTTTTCAACCCAAAAAGTCCTTTTTATCTCAAAAGGATCAAAGGTTACTAAAAATGAGACAGCGTATTGTCACAAAGCAGAAGGCCCTTCACAAAGATTAGTACTAATGAGGGGAAACCTCTGCTCAGACCGTGGTATTACATGTAAACATGTAAAATAATAAAGTAATACTATCGCAAAATGTGCAGCATTATGCCACATTATTTGCCTTTGCTTGTCACATAATTTAGTCAACCCTGCAGAATAATTTGGTTCTCCTCTGCCCCATCTCCGGGCCACTGGAAATATGCGATTCTGCATCTGTAGATTTTTTCACATAATTATGCATTTGCCTCATTTCCTTCAAAATCCATCGTCTGCGGCATAATCTCCAGATTTTAATTAAAAAAGTGCTTAAATTCAAATGGATTAAAAGTTAGTAAGACTGCTGAGACGTGTTTACGTGCGGTGGGAGGGCACTTCGCAAAGGTTAAATGGTCATCTTTCATTTGCCTATTTCTTTATTTAGTGGTTAAACTGATACTAAGGAGGTAAAATCTTTCTCCAGGCAGTATTACCATGTATACAAATTATGAAATAATGCATTAATATTATAAAAAAGCACCACATTATGCTGCATAATTTGCCTTTTCTTGCCACATGGTTTAGTCAACCCTGCCACATAATGTGGTGCTCCCCTGCAGCATAATTCTAATGGCACTGTCTTCAGTTCCAGTGGCCCTGGTTATAAGTTGTAGGAGTCACATATTGTCCATATTTGTTGACATTATATGTTGAATGCATGGTAAGGAGATGCACAAAGTTAGGATTTAAAACATATCTCAGTGGTTGGGGTTGTCTGTATTAAGAAAACGTTATTACTACCCAAAGGAACCCTTCTTTGCAAATTTAGAGTAATAACAGACTGAGAAAACACTGAGAGACAGCCAGTAGATAAGGTGTGTGTGCGTCTTGTTGTTGAGGCGTAGCCTGTCTATTTCTAAACCAAAGAAACCAATTGGGGAACCGATCTCTATAGTCTTTTCCATAATAAACAGAAAGTGGAGTGAGGTAAAACCATAAGAATGCGAAAAGCAGCATTCCTTCCCCTGTCTCGCTAACAATTTCTCCCTCTCTGTTTAAAAATTCTCAGATACTGGATCAAATACAGTTGATCTCCAGAGAGGAGTTTTTAGTCCTATTAAAAAAAGTCAGTTCAGGCTCACCAACAGATTGCTGCCCTCCACATATTTTACGAGAAGCTTTCTCCACTTTTCCAGACCCTCCTCTTGCACTCCTCAATAATTCTCTTAGACAAGGCATTGTCCCTGATATTTTTTAACTTGCTGAAATCGTTCCCCTCTTGAAGAAGCCCAACGCTGATCCTCTGATACTGAGCAATTTTTGCCCCATTTCGTTACTTCCCTACCTCAGTAAGATCTTAGAAGTCCATGTAGCTAACTGCCTCAGTTCTTTTATTGAACATTCACAATTCCTTGACTGTCAGCAAGCAGGATTTAGACCAGCACATTCTATGGAGCTGGTCATCCTAGCAGTCATGGATGAACTTAGGAAGGGGGCCGGCCAAAATATCACCCAGGCACTGGTACTCCTGGATTTGTCTGCTGCTTTTGACACGGTCGATCATGATATCCTGATCGACTGTGTAAAAAATGCTGGCATCCAGGGACTGACCCTTAGGTGGATCTCCTCCTTCTTGAACAATCGTTTTCAGGCAGTTCGTCATCGCAATTTTTCGGCTGAGAAGGTTAGGTTGACTTGCGGAGTCCCCCAGGTGTCCTCTCTTTCACCCCTTCTTTTTAATTTGTATATGTCACCGTTGATCGGTCTCTTCACAACAGTAAAGTTGCCATGTTCCACTATGCTGATGATCTTCAGTTGGTGTTCGATATTGATTCTTCCACCACTTCAGTTGAGGTTCTGTAATTCTCGAGTCTGACTCCATTTTGTTCTGTGCCACCATTTTGTGTTGCCCTCACGTAGGCCTGTGAAGGTAGCCTGGCGAATAAAGTGGCCAGGCCTTCTTAGTTCATGTATACATTAACTAAGGTTTCTTTTTGACTCTGAAATGAACTGTAAGAAACTGACCTCGCAAAGCCAATTTCCGTGATCGATCTTTGTCTGAGATTGCCAATCAATGTTCAGGACATCGTTAACTTTTAGTTTCCTTGCACATGCATTATCTTGTTCATCATCTGTTACTGTTTCTTTCTATGTTTCTTCATTACATGTGTTATGCTTTCAATTATAGGTTTGTCCGGCTTTTGGAGGTTGAATTTGGGACATTCTTAATGATTAACTTTTGGGTTGGGATACTGTACATGTAATCATGCCATGCCCTGCAGTGCCATCTAAATCAGATTAACCTTTGTGAACTATGTAATTATAATGTTTTGCCCATATCCTGCTAAAACCCCAAAGGCTACTCACCTGCTGACTCTCCAGATTTTCCATTTGTTTAGGAATGTAATTGGTACAACTCCCTTACATGCCTGGGGCAGGATAAAGAGTATATAAAACGTGAAGTAAGACCATTCTGGCAGACTGCCTCATTCAGTTGCTAAGGCTTCTGTGTGACGTAGTCTCACTCATTTGAGGTTAATAAAAATGTACTTTTATATTCCAGCTTCTGTGTCAAGTTCTTCTTTGTGAGTTTAAAAGGACTAAGTATCAGTGGAATCCCTGAGAAGTGGATTTTTGATTTCTACACAGTGTCTAATTTTCAATCCACCAAGAACCTCATTAGCGACTGGATGTATGCCAGCCAACTTAAGCTCAACCCTGATAAGACTGAGCTGATTCTGCCTGGAGGCACGTCCAATCCTTGGAATTCCAACTTTTGGCCTCCTTGCTTAGGTAATCCCCCTTGCCCAGCTGAATCTGTAAAAAGTCTTGAGGATATAATAAGCAAAGTTCTGTCTATGAAACCCCAGATTGGCGCAGTAGTTTCATCCTGCTTTTTCTATTTACGGCGAGTACGGTAAATCTGTAGATTTTTAACCACTGAAGCTTTAACTCTGGTCCTTCTTGCATTGGTTATCTCCCGCATTGATTATGCCAACTCACTTTATGTTGGCATTCCTGCCTACCAGCTCCATCACTTACAACTGGTACAAAACCAAGCAGCCAGGCTCATTTTCCATCAACCCAGACATCAACATGTTCGCCCTCTGATGAAGAGCCTTCACTGGCTCCCGGTGGCCAAATGTTGTGTATTTAAATTGGGATGTACCATCTTCAAAGCCCTGGCCGGCCAAGAACCGGCATTTATTTCTTCCTTGATACATCGTTATACTCCTGTCCGTGAACTCCGTTCTTCTCATTTGAACTTGCTTATCACCCGCTCTGTCAAATGAAAGAAACATGGCGGTCTGAGATTCTCTTTTCTGGCTCCTCAATTTTGGAACTTCCTCCCTATTGAATTCAGATCAGTAACTTCTTACACTCAGTTCAGAACTCTTTTAAAAACCCATTTGTTCTCTCAGGCATATGAGTAAGCTTTTGTTACCATTCCACTGCTGCACCAAGGTCATAGCGCCATGAAACTGCTTGGTGTAAGTGCGCTATATAAATGATTTTAACATAACATTTAACATAACAAAGAGAAACAACACGCAATAGACCAACAGTAGAGGAGAACCTCACAAACTCCTCCTGAGTTTTAATGTGTATGAACCCATTCTCTTAGAAAAAAACAGAGCTCGGGTTGGAGTTGGCATATTATGCAAATCATTTCATAAAACTTATCGAGGTTTCTGGCTACCGCCTGGCTTAAATATGATAGAGTTTTGAAGTGGTAAAGGTTGATGACGCTGACATATAATGGGGATCAGACTGAGGTTATATTCTGGTAAGTGTCTGGTTAGTGTCTGTTTTGGGCGGTAGTTGCTTATCCAGACCACAGGCCTTTAGTTCCTTTCAATCTGAGACAGATCAATAAAAGTACATGTTGAGTGTAAAACAAATAGACATGTACTAGGCTCTTAGGTACATGTAACTCCAGGCATGCCGCCAGCTCCTTCTGTGGGATTGCCTCTCATCCTGATTCTAAGTGGTTAAAAAATAAAATTCACAAAAATTATTTCCATTATTTTTTCAGGGTACCCTTCCACATAAAAGGAGAATTCATATTGCCATTACTTTCATTTTGCCTGAGCCGAAATGATGCGGAAAAGTTCTTTTTTGATTTTGTTGATGATTTTGGGATACCTTCAGTGGACATTGAGGGTAAGTACTCCTTGCCTATACATGCCAGATGGACACCAGAACGAAAATTGAGAAAGAACTGCCTCTGGTTAGGACTGGTCCCTTAACCTACTTCCTATGGATTAATGACTTTGGCTGTAAGCCACTGGGTGGTTAACCTAGGAAAGAACCTGTACGATTCAGTCTAATTCTAAAAGATCCGTAAGTAAATGATGGGATCAGTTTCCACTATTGTCCGGCTGGGTATCTGTCTCAGGCCAAGCTTTGCGAAACTTTAGACTCCTGGGAATGTTACTAGCAACGGTAGGCATAGTCCAGATTAGATATATGTTACCTGGATGATTGCGTGATGCAAAGTGGTGCTGTACGATCCAGAGCGCAGCAAACTACATCATTAATCATCTTTCCCACTCAGAATATGTGTTGCACCAAAACATTGATATGAGCTCACGCCAAATTGCTTTGGATTGAGAAGAACCAAACCTATGATCATGAAGAGATGGGCGTGCAGAAGGGCGGGAGAAGAGCAAACAACCCTAGAATTATAGGTAACAACAGACATGCTAAAATAGGACAGCACAGTTCGTTTGTTGCATCTGCATTCTACATGTTTCTGGCTTCTTGGTTTTCTGTTCCAATGGTTCCTTATCTTCACTCAGTGTATGCTGATGGGTCAGTTCATTTTTGCATTACTGACCATCATCCCTATTGCTCGTCCTTTGTCAAGGTGGATGATGTGGACCATGGTAGGTCTTAGTGAAAAGCATCACAGAACCAGCCTTCCTGTTAAAGTATACGGGAACTTTCATATACGGAAAACTTTTTTCCATGATGGTGAATTTGTATGGTTTGCGCCACCAAATGGTTGCAGCGAACTTGACATATTTAATGATTCGGTAGGGAGCAAAGGTTTCGGTGATAACATTTAGGCCTGGCTGGTGCAGGGGTGAGTTGTCACCAAGTATTTCAAAGAGGTTTAGTCAGGAACATTGCTTTTTTTCATATGTAAAGGAATTCTGACAGTGCCACGCAGATGCAGTGGACATCGTGACAGATTTTCCAAAAGATTTATGGAAGCTTAGTGCCAGTCTTGGTACACTAGATGACCATACACGGGCACTTAAGACGCGCAGTGCTTATGAAAGGGTACTCTGGGGTTACTGTTCTTCTCTCCTCTTCAGAGGCTGGTGCGGGTGGACTTTCTCTCTAGAGTCTTCTGTCGTATTTATAGATTATATGCACATGCAGGAGAGGTTGATGGGTTTACCTAGGTCGACAACAAGCCTTAGAGAAGCTGACAGGCATAGTCAGGCACTACCCATCACACTTTCTGATCCAGAAGGCTCTGGATCGGAGGGAATGATGGGTGCCTATCCCAAAGACTCTAAGAGTCCCATTAAAGTAGAGCGATTGAAGATATTGGTTACCCATCTTCCTCCAATCCGCTCCTTCCTTAATGAAGTGTTTCTGTTCAAGGCAGCATATTCACTGGCCCTCTATGTTATAATCTGCATAGGAGAACTGGTTGCGACTTCTAAGACTGATCACTGGGGGAATCTAAATGACAAGCTTGCATATGCCATGTGTCCCAGTCAGGCTTGATCGTTCTATGGTTGACTAGGATACCTTTGCAAGCAGTCTCTTTCCTGCCTTCATGTCCAGTCGGTACAAAAGGGGGTGGTGATGGACGGAGCATCTGAACCAATCAAACACTCACACCCAGTCAACAGATCTGGGTTTAATCCATCACCGTTCTTTAGCCCACTCTGCCACCCCAGTTCAGACATGGCCATATGCAAATTAGTCTGACCCTGTGCCTCATGGGAACAGTCCAGCCTGAACTGCCAAGCCATGCCTTCCCTGGACTGGAATCAAGCTTCCTAGGACCGGTTTCTGGCATTACAGCCGTCTTCAGCCAGGCTTGCTTGAATCCAGTGGCAAAACGAGCAAGGGACTCAACGTCAGAGCATACCCTGCCAACTTATGGCGAACAAAGCGATACAAAAGGGGGTGGTGATGGACGGAGCATCTGAACCAATCAAACACTCACACCCAGTCAACAGATCTGGGTATAATCCATCACCGTTCTTTAGCCCACTCTGCCACCCCAGTTCAGACATGGCCATATGCAAATTAGTCTGACCCTGTGCCTCATGGGAACAGTCCAGCCCGAACTGCCAAGCCATGCCTTCCCTGGACTGGAATCAAGCTTCCTAGGACCGGTTTCTGGCATTACAGCTGTCTTCAGCCGGGCTTGCTTGAATCCAGTGGCAAAACGAGCAAGGGACTCAACGCCTGAGCATACCCTGCCAACTTATGGCAAACAAAGCGGTACAAAAGGGGGTGGTGATGGACGTCTGTAAAACCGAGACGGTTGACCCTCCTGTTTCCCCAAACTTACAGAGGCAACCAAAATATACCTCAGGTGCTTTAAGTAAAAACAATATTGTATTTCCTTATGACGCTACCACCAAACGTACTGAGGTGTTAGTCCATAGCTCCCCTCCCTTAGTAGAGGAAGGCTTGATTGTCTCTCCTGGTTTAACTCCTCCGATGGCTACCACTGGAAATGATTACACCTTACCTGATATAGATACAGTGTACCATAAGAGACAACCCGCCTCTGAACATAAATCAGTATTAGATCAAACCAATATCCCAAATGTATTAGCAACCCCGGGCCTTCAATTGTTTAGTAGCACCCCCTCGACTGATTCAAATTTTTCCTTATCCCAAGTAAATTTTCTATCAAGTCCCGCCTTTAATATGACTAACTCCCAGCCCAATCCCCCTACTAGGATGGATAAGCCTATTTCCGACTCCCTAATTTCTCTAGAACATCTACTTTCCTCTATCCTATTATTGCTACAAAAATTTGTGGGGGGCTCGAACTGTGTGTTGGAGACGGTAACACAGATACTCAGGGTACTGTTAAAAAATAAACAGGATACCGACTCCAGCTCACAACACAAGCTACCTTTAATAGTAATGAAAGAGAGAATAGATGAGATGTCCGAAAAAGATCCTGGAGATACTTCTCAAGTTTTAGATTCAGTTCTCAATGAACAAAATAAGAAATGCCCATACATCATTGAAAAGAAAATATCTGCTACTCCAGGGAATTCCCCGGAAGGCAAAATAAAATTAGCTGCAGCTAATTGTATTTCTGTACTGGAACAAAAAATAGAAATATTGTCTGACCCTGAAAAAAGGTGTGATAAGGAACTATTTCCTATATTCAAATCATACATACATGAAGAAAAAGAGGATACCTTGGAGTCCTCAAATGATGGAAAAAAGGCAGTAATAGGAAAACAAAAAAAGCATAGAGGAAAAAAGAGGAAACCGGTTCGCAGATATGCAAAAAAAAGGGAAAGGAAAATCAATTTTGACGAAAATTTAGATACTCATTCTGAAAAAAATCTCCCACAAGAGCCCTTGCAAAATTTATCTCAAGATACCACTAGGCAAATTAAATCTGACCAAATAATTATGACCGTTGAATCAACGGGGATAGTGAATGGCCATGGATCTGTTGACCCGAGAAATCCCTCTAACATCCCACTACCGGCTTTAAATCCTTTAGCCGAGTCTTTCCCGGCTGGATCAATGGGGATAATGAACAGCCATGGATCTGTTGATCAGAGAAATCCCTCTAACATCTTACTACCAGCTTTAAACCCTTTAGCCGAGCCTTTCCCCGATATGACTGAAAATAAAAGGACGTCTAATCGATCAAATATAGTTGTTGAAAAGAAAAGTATAGATTCCGCTTTCTTAGATTTCATTCGTTTATTTGATAAGGATCTTATTATAAATAGATCTGTCCTTTTGAATTGTTTTCGGGAGATTGAAGGTTTAAGATTGATCCAAACTAATCACATAGATGTGGGTTCTATTCTAAAATCTGAGGTCGGGAAGGTAGCGAGGGTAAAATTCTATTCCAAAATCATAGTAAATCATATTTTACAATGGTCAGAGGGATTGCAATGCAGGGGGATTGATGTTATTCCTTTCTTCATGAAATCTTGTAATGACAGTCGTATACACCTGCCAGCTTTCCCGGTTGTAACTTTAGCAAGCACAGACCGGTCTTTAAAAACTGATGAATTCAAAATTTGTATTTCAAGGAATGAAAGACATGTGATTTACAAAAATCCGGTCTCTTGTCAACCAAGCCTAGTAGAAGAAAGTCATGAATGGAACTGGTTGCCAGGTGTTTTATCAAGCAAATCTACCTCTATTGCTAAACCGTATTCCTGTTTTTAACAATGATCTAAAAATAATTTCTTGGAACACGGCAGGAATAAAAAATAATCCAGAAAAATTAATATATTTATATACATTAGAAGCAGATGTGATCTGTCTTCAGGAGACTTGGGTTGATGAAAAATTCCCTACGGTAAAGGACTATTATGTGTTGGATAGCAATGTCATTCCTTCTAGGAGAGGTCATGCCAAGGGAGGAGTAGCTTGTCTACTCTCGAATAAAATAAGATGGAATTTTGCTCATTATTTGGATCCCGATAAATTGTTTCAAGTAATAACTTTGTCAGATTTCGTCACTGAAGAGCCACGTAAATCACTGGTATTAATAAATACTTCTATTCCTCCAGACGCTTGTTTTAATGTTGGTTTAAAAAAGGTGTTTTCTTTCATACTGAATCTTTTAGATTCGGACTGCCCCCCGCACGTATTGTTATTAGGGGATTTTAACTGTAAAATGTCTAATCGCAGCCTAGAGTTGTTTAGGAATAACCTCAAGGAGGAGTCACTATATATACCACAAGCTTTATTCCCCGGTAATATTAAGACTAATAAGAGAGGAAAATTACTATTGGAGGAATTATCAGAGGTGGACTGCATTATAATAAATGGAAGGCTCCCCTCTGATATTCCGTCCAATTTCACACATAAATCTTATAACAGTAAATCTGATAATAGTGAGTCCATTCTCGATTATGTGGTAGTGGACAGTAATTCCTTTTATCTCTTGAAAGATCTATTAGTAATCGATACAGAATTTATTGACCATAAGGTACTTCTAATTTCCGTAAATGTAAATCCATCGAATGTGGATACGTGGCATATAAATAGTGATTTGGTGAATTTTGGAGTTAATTCCGGGAGATGCTATTGGAACTCTAAGGTAATAGAGGGTCTGACTACCATTTTAGAGACTGTCGTAGAGAATTTGGTTCACTGGGAAGGATGTGAATTAATATGTTTTTCTGACTTCTTAAATAAAGTAATTTCAATCGCAAAGAATCCCCCACCCGTAAAAATTCCTAAAGCAGTCCCCAGCTGTCTTCGCAATCTTAACGTTGAAATAAATAAATTGGTAAGGGAGCAATACCTTCTATATACCCTCGAAAGATATCATAGAATCGTCCTATTCAGAAGACGAAGGAATAGGATGAAGGCTAAATTAAAAAGGGGGAAAGAAGATGTACTTTGGATTAGACTCCGTGAGGCAGCATATAAGGGCCGAGCTAGGATATTTCGGTCAATAATTGGGGAGGGATGTGGCCGAAGATCTAGACCTTTGCCAATTCCCATTGTAGAGCATATCTTGGTTGAGTATATCGAGAAGTTATATGCTAGTAACGGTAGGGTCCTTGAAAACAATAGTTTGCAAACGGACAACTTCCCTTACGGCCCACCGTCCGAAAAGGACATTGAACTAGCGATTAAGGGCCTGCGCTTTTCTGGCGCAATGGGTCCAGATGAGCTCTCCATCTCTGTAATAAAACAACATAGTAAGATGTGGAGTAAAATTCTTTACCCAGTTTTTAACTATTGTGTTTTTAGTAAAACTGTTCTCCCCTCATGGAGGGGGAGCATATTAATCCCCCTTTTTAAGAAAGGAGCACGTAATATGCCTCAAAATGTTCGTCAAATTGCTCTTCTGGATGCGATAGGCAAGGTTTTTACTAAATGTATTCTTAAACTAATGCATGAGTGTGTGTCTAGGGATGAAATTTTGCCCCTTGAGCAGACCGGATTCAGGCAGAGACATAGCACCTTAGACAATCTGACAGCATTGCAGGTTATAACAGAGAAATATGTTAGGATTCGTGGAGGGAGAGTTTATGGAGCCTTTATAGATTTCTCCACAGCATTTGATAAAGTAGACCGATCTTTGCTGTGGAGTAAATTATCAAATCTTGGCATGCCATCTACTCTCCTGGAGTTAACACGAGCCCTACATTCCGAAACCTGGTGCAGAGTATTGTTAGGTGGGGAAAGAGGTCTTTCTCAAGTAATTACAACAGCAAATGGGTTAAAACAAGGTTGCTTATTGGCCCCATTATTGGTTTCCCTTTACATAGCCGATCTTTCCCATGTTTTATCAGAAAGTGAAGGAATAGCTCCGATGTTGGGGGGTGTCCCAATTGTTTGTTTAATGTATGCAGATGATATACTGATTCTAGACCTAACACCTAAAGGCTTAAATAACCGTCTGCACGCTCTCCATAATTACGCAGAAGCACACCACTTACAGATAAACATCTCAAAAAGCAAAGTAATGTGCATGACGGGTAGAAAAAAGCTGAAAGACGCGAATTTCCCATGGTCCGTAGGTGGACAAAGATTGGAAGTGGTACAATCATATGTCTTCCTCGGAAAAACTGTTCTGGGTAACTTAAGTGAGAAGGCTCACATAGCCAACAATACGCGGAAAACAATTATTCAAGGTAAAAGTCTAGTCTCTCTATATAAGGCTACTGGCAGACGGCATTTTGCTATCCTGCTGAGAGTCTATTGTGCAAAAATTCCTGCATCATTACTATATGGCATGGAAATAGTAGATATTAAAAACGTGGGGTTTCTTAAACTCTACGGAAGGCAAAATTCTGCGTAGTCTTACTATGGTTAATACTGCGTGCTCTACAGCTGCACTTAGAATTGAATTTGGCCTACGTAGTAGTTGGGTTCAAGGTTTAGCAGAAATAGTGAGCTGGCTTTTTTATATTGCACAGGGGGACCCAGGCACTTTAAGACATATCATAAAAACAGAGTTGCTTGGAAACCTTAAAGAATATTCAACAATTGTAAAAATATTTAGAACTGCAGTTGATCTCCTTGAACTTGATGAATCGGTTTTATTTACTTTATCCACACATCAGTTAAAATCCATCCTGAAGTCAGCTTCTTGGGAACTAAGCTTCAGGTTGGACAGGGAATCACGTACTTTGAAAAAAGGTCCCCATCGGTCTATAGATTCTTGCCAAATGAGAATAGCCCAACGATATGTCACCTGGAATTTACACCATGGGGTACGGCGATTCTTTCTTTTATTGAGGCAAGATCTACTTCCGCTGAATTCTTTGATGTCTAGATGGTACAGCTCTTCAGCTTTATGTGATCTTTGTAATAAATCTAATCAGGATATTAATTATGTCCTTTTTGTGTGTCCGGCTTTACTTGCGTTTAGGCGCAAGTGGCTGAGACCTATTTGTCTTCAAGTAGGTATTTCTTCTGCTATTTCCTTTCTTGATGCCATTCATAATCCCCCTGATGAAATGTTTTGCTATAACATTTTTAACTTCTTCAAAACTTTTTAAGTCTTATATTAAAAGATCGGAAATGTATATTGCTATTATGTATTGGATTAATGATTGTATGTAATTGTATTTAACTGTTTTCAACTTTTATGTGGATCTCATTCGAGTTCCATAACATAAATAAACTTGAAACTTGGACGGAGCATCTGAACCAATCAAACACTCACACTCAGTCAACAGATCTGGGTTTAATCCATCACCGTTCTTTAGCCCACTCTGCCATCCCAGTTATGCAAATCAGTCTGACCCTGTGCCTCATGGGAACAGTCCAGCCCGAACTGCCAAGCCATGCCTTCCCTGGACTGGAATCAAGCTTCCTAGGACCGGTTTCTGGCATTACAGCCGTCTTCAGCCAGGCTTGCTTGAATCCAGTGGCAAAATGAGCAAGGGACTCAACGTGTGAGCATACCCTGCCAACTTATGGCGAACAAAGCGGTACAAAAGGGGGGTGGTGAGGGACGGAGCATCTGAACTTATAAGTCTATGTTAGTGTCTAACATTACAGAGGAAGATGGCGTCTGTATGGTTCTCGGCCTACTCGAAGTAAACAGAACACACGAACAGCATATACCCCTACCTACTAGCTAAAACAGATATAGGTTAGACTTGAAGCATACTCACATGAAAGAGTATATAGATGCATCATGCTAACACAACATACATATATGGCTAATACCACGGACATAGGGCAAATCGGATTGTATCCCTCAGAACCGCCCTTTTAGCATGATGTAGCTAACTAACAGGGAAGTCAGTCTTTAAAAATCCCTTCATCAATCTGCATGATATCCTTTATTTCCTGCTGCACTAATTGAGCTTTTACTGCTGCTGGGAAGGACTGGTCACAGAGGAGGCAAGTTTAGTAGCACAGTAAGAGCAACAAGCGGGCGCACACTGTATGCAGAGGCAACAGGTGAATATGAAACCAGCAATACCTGCCAGTACCATCAAGTTTTCCACCCCCAGGTGGACAATAGACCCCCAAACTAGCCTGATAAAGACCAGGTACCAGTATCTGCAAGCTCTTCAGATGCCAAGCGATGCAACTTCTGAATGGCCAAATGAACAGAAGGAGCGGAGTCAGGAATATACATGCAGCAGGAACTGCCGATCACGCGGCATGCTCCTCCTCGATCAGCCAAGATGACGTCTAAAACCATTCGATTCTGAAGCGAGACGAGTCTCGTAGCTTGAAGTTCTACAGTTAAATTGGTCAATATACCTCCGGAAGTATTGATCACTCTTTCGACAACCCTAGACAGACGCCGTACTTCCTTGCTAGTGATAATGGGTCCCCAAATAGGAAATACTCCCTTCACGATATCAATAAAGTGCTGCTCAGGGGTATCTGTTTGATCTATTTCAGTGGTATATATATCTCTTTCATTTCTAATGAGGGGCAAACTCCGCTTATCTAATCGATGATCCTTATGATAATTAGAAGGGGCTATATATACTGGAGGGTACAAGAAAGACAAATAGCAATGACCGGCCCAACCACGAGGAAGCCATGTATATGCATTTTCTCCACAGACGAAATATACATTAGGGGAAGTCAATAATGAGGGGCTACTGAAGGTGCGCAGTCGATAAGTATAATTACATCGACTTTCTCCTACTGAAATGTATCCGGCTCCCTGAGCACAGAAGGCCGAAGTACCATTTAATATGGGCACCGGGATTGCTTTGTCGTCTGTAACATTTCTTTCCTGAAACTGCTGAAAATACTGGGTAAAATTGAAATTTGCAAAATCAAGGATTTCAGTTTTCAACCAGGTGAAGTTTTCATGTTCAGTATACAAGTTCATACGTGCATTTGGATTTAAAGACCCCTCCCCATCATTCCCCTTCGGGTCAAAACCTTGGTGCGTTTCTATATATGCTAAAATCATCTCGTAGTCCTTCTCCGAATATCTTTGGGTGTCTACTGTATAATGCATATACATCATTGAGAGTAACTTAAACCATGCTTCACAACTTCCTAAATAGGACAGGGGTAAAGAGATAAATAGATCATGTTTATGCAAAATGGAGGGCAGAAGGCCACAAACCCAACAATTTGTAGTATTCATAGCACTATAAGTTTGATGAAGAATTTCCACGAATACATTTTTCGTATAAGTCTGACGGTGGCCTTTCTTTATGTGGTATAAAATATATGTTCTGGATGCGGGGTAGTTATTCCCAAGACAGTGTGCATAGGATGACAATATTCCAAATATACAAACACACTCATTAATATTATCAACAAAATCGTTATTGTGACCACAAAGGGTATTTTGACACGCATGGTCCAACTAGAAAAAATGGGCATATATGCAGGATAATAACGGGGTGCAAGAGGACGTTCCTCTTTGGGAACAAAACAAGCAAAAGTGTACATGCTAGCTAAAAGTCCACAACCAAACTCGGGCAATGCAGTTTAGCCTGCCAGAGGGTGCTTCTTTCCTGTGTCCATCTAGAGCCTCACAGGCAGGCTCCTATCGTTCATCACAAAGAAAACCAAAACAGATCCTCACGTTGGGGTTATACTCTCACATAACCCTTGAAGAAACACAACATGGGCCCCCTTTACAGGGAATTCAGTCTTTCTTTCTGAACAGAGCAAATAAAATGTACCAGGCTCTCAACGTGTTCAGTCCAGTGTCTCGCTCAGTACCCAGAAAGGTTTCTAACAAACCCTATTACTCAAGTCTTTCCCTATCTCCTTCCATCTTCACCTGGGGTACCATGTTTTTTTCTGGGCCGCAGGTTGTATCGAACTTGGCCAGGCGTTTCCTGATCAGGGAACAAAACAGAGGAGGGTGCCTTCATTGCAACAGGTTTATCATGAACCTCTCGTTCGATTCTAGGGGCAACGGAATCCGGGGCAATTACTTATGCAGATGACAAAACCCCTTCCGAGCCCAGTGTTCCTTCTTCTTGCCCATCTCCGACTTCCAGGGCATCAGAAAAAGGAGCAAAGCGAGGGGGTCGTTCACTCTCCTGGGTCAAAATTCCTTCCTGGTTCTGCTGATCATACGGAAGTAGGAAAGGCAATTTCTTTACGTGGGAGACATGTATCCAATGTCTCTTGCCGTCCACCTTCACCACTGTTCGCGTGGCCAAGAATTTGGTAAGGTTTGGACCACCGAGGATCCAAGCTGGATTTTCGCTGATAGTTTCGGACTTGGACCCACTGTCCAGGTTCCAAACAATGGCAGGGCCTGCAACACTGCTGACACCTGTTGATGAATGAAACGGAGTTCTTTAGTCAAAGCATACAGATAATCTGTCATCATAGGATAATCAATATCACGGAATGTTCTGGGTCTCGGGACACCCCAAACATTAGCTGGTCGTCCAAAGACAACCTCATAGGGTAATAGACCAGATCGGGAATGTGTGGTAACTCGTAAGGACATCAATGCTAATGGTAGAGCATCGGGCCACTTCAGCCCAGTACCTTCCTAAATTGTGGCCAATTTCAATTTCAGTTTTCCATTATGTTATGTTATGTTATATTCATTTGTAATGCGCACGACTCACCCTGGGGCATCTCGGCGCTGTCCCAATGATACAACCCTAAACTATTCCAGAAGCAAAGGGTACCCAGATTTAAAAAAAAGGCTTTAAGATGCTTCCTGAAAGCGGCGTAACTGGGGAGTTCCCTTATGGATTGGGGTAAAGTATTCCAATACTTTGGGGCCAGAAAGGAGAACGCCATTCCTCCAGTTCTTTGTAATCGGATGCGAGGGACCTCAAGAAGCCCGGCCATTGAGGATCTAAGCTGACGGCCTGGCGCGTACCTTTTTAGCTTCAATTGTAAGTACAGAGGGCCTTGACCCTTCAGTGCTTTAAAGGATAGGCAGCAAATTTTGAAAAAAGAGCGTTTCTTAACTGGCAGCCAGTGAAGTGATTTTAACAGCGGCAAAGAAGGAGTGCCTGCCGGCATATTAAGAATCATTCTTGCCGCAGTGTTTTGTATAACCTGTAATTTTTTCAGGAGAGTGGAACCCACCTCCGCAAGAAGTGCATTCCCATAATCCATGCGACTGGTAACCATTGCATGGATGAGTGTTCTGCGATGGTTAGTGGGAATGTATGGAAATTTTTTCCTGAGGAGGCGAAGGTTATAATAACAGGAGCTCACTGTGGCAGACACATGATCACGCATGGAGAGTGCGTGATCCAACTGCACTCCTAAATTCCTTACATGTTCCTTGGGGACCGGGGGCACTCCCAATATCTGTGGCCACCATTCATTGTTCCAGCTGTTGGTTGCTTTTCCCAGCAGCATTACCTCCGTTTTTCCCGGATTCAATTGGAGGAAATTTAGGGACATCCATTCGGATATAGCAAGCATTCCTGATATGTAAATGTAAATGTAAATGTACAGGAATTTATATAGGGCAAATCAAGCGGTTTCTAAGCGCTTGCTTAGGGAACCCGTCCTGGTATTCCCCTGTGAGATAACCCTGGCAGGGAATCCGCAAGGTGAAGGCCAGGCATCCCGCTGCGAGGGGCCGTTGTGGAGATTAACAGCCTGATTCATGAAACGAAAATCTGCTCGCAAAGGGCCAGATTCTGAGAATCTGGCCCTTTGCGAGCGCAATTATTGCATTTGGGATTCATCATCCCAAATGCAATAATCGCTATTACAGAATTCGCTATTGTGCGAGGAATTGCATTTAAGGAATCTCTATTAGAGATTCCTTAAATGCAATTCATCAACCAATTTTAAATTGCTACTTCGCAATTTCGGGCCGCTATTTACCGAGAGGTCAGACCTCTTGGTAAATAGCAAAAACTTAGAAAAATGCTTTTAAAAGCATTTTTCTAAGTTGCATGTTGCACACACACATGTCCTTTGGACATGTGTGTGCGCAACACCTGTTCCAATTTGCATTTAAGGGGTGCTACAGGGTGTCCTTTGGACACCCCTGGCACCCTTTAAATCGCTATCTTATTTGCGAGTAGCAAATTGCTACTCGCAAATAAGGAATACTCCCCATTCATTCCTATGGGCCTTTTGGCCCATAGGAATGAATGGGGAGTTATTCCTTATTTGCGAGTAGCAATTTGCTACTCGCAAATAAGGAATGTGTAGGAATCGCTATTTATTTAGCAATTCCTACATGAATACCGTTTTGCCAGTCTCTAATAGCGATTCCTTATGAATCTCTATTAGAGACTCGCAAAACGGTACCTTGATGAATCAGGCTGTTAGTAAGCTATTGCCCAGAGTCGCAGAGTGTGAACCCGTGAATCGAGTAGGCACCGGAGCGAGAATTGTCGAGTCCATGGACATTTTTAGGACTCAAGACCCTGCCGAGCCGGGAATTGAACCCTGGTCCCGGGCTGACCTCTGCTTCCAGGTCTGCCTCCTCTAACCAGTGAGCCACACTTCTCCACAATATGATATGAAGCGGAGCCTGTCCACTTCTGGATTAGGGCCAATCTTGAACAACAGCTGGGTGTCATCAGCGTAAGAGACTGTCTCAAAGCCGTGGGCTTCCACTACCTCAGCCAAGGGGGCAAGATAAACATTAAAAAGCGTTGGACTGAGGCAGGAGCCCTGGGGGACACCCTTATCCAGCGTTGTTTTCTTTGATTTAAAAGGGCCGAGAGTGACTGTCTGGGTTCTATCTGTTAGAAAATTTGTAAGCCACTTTAGGGCAGGGCCTTGGATGCCATAGGATCTTAACCTCTCCGCTAGTCTGGCATGCGACACCGTGTCAAATGCCGCAGAGAGGTCGAGAAGGACCAGAATGGCCGAGCCTCCAGCATCCACTGTCAATCTGAGGGAGTCTGTAACTGCCAGGAGGGCGGTTTCAGTACTGAAACCCGCGCGAAAGCCTGACTGGCTAGAGGCCAGAATGTCATTAGCTTCCAGATAGCTACTCAGTTGTTTTTTAACGTTAGACTCCAGAATTTTAGCCAGCAGTGGCAGAAGAGAGATTGGCCGGTAGTTGCCCAACTCATTGGGGTCTGCCGCATGTTTCTTCAGGATGGGTCTAACAAAAGCTTCCTTCCATGGACCGGGAATCTCTCCTGTTAGTAGGGAGAGATTAAAGATGTTCTGAATTATCGGTGCACAGCATTGGGCCAAAGCTGACATGTATTATACTTCTCCACCAGTCCCGCAGACTGTGGGTGTCGTGCCGCATGAAACTTCTGCTTAATTTGTAAACCATTACAAACCTGTCTGATAAGATCTGCATTAAAGTGTCCCCGTTATCTGTCCAGATCACCCGAGGCAATCCATAACGTGGGAAAAACTCTTTTATCAAAGCTTTTGCTGTTGCCAAGGCGGTGTTTTCTTTGGTCGGGTAGGCCTCCACCCATTTACTAAAGGCGCACACCACGACCAGGACATACTTTAAATTATTCACCTGCTCCTGTTGGATATAATCCATTTCGAGCACCTCAAAGGGCAAAGATGGTGGTGTTAGGTACCCACTGAGAACAGGTTCCCTGCCTCCCGGATTGTGTCGTAAACAAACCATGCAATATTGAACCAAATGGACAGCAGTCTTAGGCATATTAGGATTATTCCACACAGGATCTAAAAGCGCACAAATGCCTTTTGCCCCGATGTGTGCTGAGCCATGTGCCATGGTTACAACAGCATTAACCAATGCATTGGGAAACAACCACCTTTGTTTTTCGGTCAAATCAACCCAACAATCATTTTCATCTAATCTCCCCACCGTCTCTTCCCAATGAGCCAATTCAGCGGGTGTAGCTTCTTTCTGTATCTCTCGGACACTCTCCATGGTATTATCAAACATCTCCGTTTCCGTAACCCACCTAGCAGAGGTAGTTACGAACATTGAAGACATTGTAGATTTTGCAGTTTCCTTCGCTACCTGATCAGCAAAAGCATTTCCTTCACCGACTGCATCTACTACTGCTTTATGTGCACTGCATTTAACTACAGCCACTTTCTATGGTAACGTCAATGCTGTTAGTAATCGTAAAATCAAAGGGCCATGTTGTATTCTTTGACCATGGGAAGTGAGAAAACCCCTCTCTGCCCACAGCCAGCCAAAACTGTGAGCCACGCCGAAGGTGTAATTGGCTATCTGTGTAAATGTTTACCCTCAATCCTTCACTCAACTCACAGGCCCGGAGCAATGCCACTAACTCAGCTGCCTGTGCTGACTGATGGGGTACTCGAGAAGCCTCAGATACAGTGTGGAGGGTCGTAATCGCATATGCAGCTGTTGTCGTGCCATCTGGTAACTTGAAACAAGAGCCATCCACATACAATTCCCCTTGGGGGTCAGATAGAGGAATGTCTGTGAGATCTACCCGTCCCTTCGTCTCGTCTTCGGTCCGAAATATACAATCATGTACGTCATTGTTTTTCTCGTCCGAAGGGAGGGGTAGCAACGTGGCAGGATTCAGAGTGGCACACCGCTTAATTGTAATATGGGGAGCAAACAAAGTCAATTCATATCCAGTAAGACGCGCACTTGTAAGGTGCTGGGTCTTCGTTTTGTTCAATAATGTTTCCACAGCGTGCAGTACCATCACTGTGGGGTCAGTGTTCACAACGAGCCCTTCCGACTGTCGAATGGCCACCGCAACTGCAGCAGTAGCTCTTAAAGAGCTAGGAAGCGCTCTGGCGATGTTATCCAACGCCACCAAGAAATAAGCACAAGGTCTTTGCTTACCACCAAATCCTTGTGCTAACACAGAAAGCGAACAACCGTCCACCTCGTGTACATAAAGCACAAAAGGTTTTCGGTAGTCAGGAGTACCAAAGACGGGTGCAGAGCAAAGCGCAGATTTCAGAGAGTCAAAAGCTTCCTGACATTCATCAGTCCCAGGTAGAGGTTCATGCACATCTTTAGTGGTTAAGTACAAGTGGGGTTTAGTGAGAATAGAAAAATTAGGAATCCATTGATGACAATAAGAGGTTATGCCAAGAAATGCCCGAACATCACGCTGAGTACGTGGTACAGACATATTAGAGATGGTAGTCACACGTTCAGGGGTTAGTCTCCTCCCCTCTTTCGACAGTAGATGACCAAGATGAGTTACCTCCTGTCAACAATATTGGAATTTAGAGAGGGATCCTTTATTACCATTAGCTGCCAAATGAGACAATAATTTAACAGTGGCTTCCTTGCAGCCTTCCTCAGTATCGGAAGCCACCAACAGATCATCTACCTACTGGAGGAGCACATTACCAGGGGGCAGGATGAATTCATCCAATACCGCTTTCAAAGCCTGACTATAAATACTAGGACTCTCAGTGTACCCCTGGGGAGCACGGCAAAACTGAAAGTTGCGCCCAGATAAGGAGAAGCCGAAAATATGACGGCTATCAGGATGGATCGGAATGCTAAAGAAGGCATTCTTCAAATCGATAACTGAGAAATACTTAGAAGTGGGAGGAATCATAGTAAGAATAGTAATGATGTCAGAAACCATAGGCTACTGCGGCACCACTATCTTAATAATTTCTCGCAAGTCAATTACAAAACGGTAAGTATCGACATGGTCAGGGTCACTTCCAACAGGGTTTTTTTTCAAGATCAGCAATATAGGACTATTGCATATATTGGCAGCTGTTTCTTCCACTACACCCTTATCAATCAGGTCTTGGATAATAGCGAGCAGAGCCCTTTCACCAGCCGGTGAAATTTTGTACTGAGGTATGCGTGATAAACTAACATTAGGTTTCAAAGTAATAGAAACAGGCTGAATCCTTAATAGACCGACATCTTTATCTTCGGTCGCACACAGGGTTGATGGGATAGCAGCGAGCTCCGGAGGGAGTGGTTCATTTTTAGTAAAGCATTGCAGTGTATGTCTACTGGGAGATTGTATAATCAAATAAACACCATCAGGGGAACAATGAATTTTCGCATGTAGCTTCTTCAGCAAATCCAACCCTAATAGGTTTTCTCTGCAATGCGAAGTTAATAAAAACGGAGAGTCCACTGTGACCAGACCAATTGTAAATGGAATAGGTTTAGAGATGGGGCTCACCACCAGGATTCCAGAAAATCCCCCTGAAACATTATTCTGCCTGTACAGAGCAGCCCCTGGGACCAGCGAACGAGCAATCAAACTATTCATCGCACCCGTATCAACTAGAACATTTTCAGAAGTCCCCATCAATCGCCTTCTCACATAAGGCCCTTGCTGATCAACGGGTACTGACACCTGGCCCCTACTCTGTCCATGGTTGTCCTATGTATAACCATACCCATCAGTCCCCTCAAACCCACAATCTTTGTTGTAATACTGCCTCCCTCTCGGATTATCAAAGTAATTCTTCTCTGACTCACCATGCGTTGCTTCCTCTCTTCACATATCACTTCGATCCACACCACCTCGACCTCTTCCTCCCCCTCTCACTGCCCCGTTCCGAGCCAGCCACAATGGACACTGAGCTCGCCAATGCCCTTCCTGTTTACAGTAAGAGCATTGGTTTATTCCCAAAGCAACAGCTGGACCTCCTCCTCGTCCCCTTCCCGCCCTTCTCAGGACGGGTCCTCTACCGCCTCGATCTCGGCCTCGACCCCTGATAACTTGCTGTAACAATACTCGAGTATTGAGGTCTTCGGCTTTCTTTTCTGACTTATCCTTGCTTTAATTTTCCCTATGCTTGTAATACTGAGCCATGCTCAGTATAACCGAAGGTGTGGAAGTTGTCCAAGTAATCTCAGCAGCTTGTAGCCGCGCGGAGATCTCGGGTAACAGATTTGTCACAAAACGATTAACAAATAATCGCACACCGCCTTCTACTGACAATTTCTGTCCACTAAAATCAATAAATACCCCCTCGAATCTGGTAAAGAAATCCGAAACGCTCTGATTCTTCTTCCGTTTGCATGCTGTCAACTTGTCCCAATCCACCTTTTGAGGCGGAATCAAGGAATGCATGTAGGTAATAATCTGTCCTGGCAGAGCCAAGATTTCAGGTTTAGGTTTATCGCCAGGCTTTTGATTCTTGTCCCATTCTTTACTCTGTTCCCAAGTCCCTCCCAATTCTGTTGCATGATCCTGATCATGCACCTGGCGCCATACATCAACAGGGACTAGTAGACCGAAAAATAATTCGATGTCAGCTAGGGTCAAGACACCCGAAGAGGAGTTGCGACTTCAGGGAAAGGACCTCACCCCTTTTCCAAGGGGTATAGACCCATTGCTCCTGAAATCGTGCCTCCACTCGGGCTCTAGTCACTTGATCCTGATCATTTCTTAATTCCGGTATTTCAGGATGGTAAATAGGATGAACTTCCTGCATAGGATGCTGGGAATCCCAATTTGGACATTTCAAGTGCAGCTGCCCTCGATATTTCACTAAAATCTAGACATTCTCTTACACATCTTCCAAACCTAATTCAAACTTATGAGCTCGGTCTAGAGTATCATACATTACTTGAGGGGCTCTTCCGTCCAGGAAACACTGTTCACATAAGGAAATCAGATGGGTAGCCATATGCTCCAGGGCGTGCTGCTGCATAACAGGTTCATAATCTCTAAGAGTACTCCATATATCAGCTATAGTATACACGGCATTCCGCATCCATTGGGACGCCTGATTTGCAACCATCTGTTTCTCGTCTAACCCTACTGCTGATCAAGTAAACAACCGTCGCGCGCCAAGATCTCCCGGAACACGAGAGGGAGTTTGGTCAGCTAGGGCGGGGGTCGTGGAGAAGTGTGGCTCAATGGTTAGAGCGGCAGACCATGATGCAGAGGTCTAGCCCGGGACCAGGGTTCAATTCCCCGCCTCGGCGGGTCTTGGGCTCAAAAATTCCACGGACCTGATAATTCTCGCCTCGGTGCCTATTCCAATCATGGAGTCCCACTCTGCAACTCTGGGCAATAGCTTGCTTAATCTCCACAACGGCCCCCACAACGCTAAGGATGCCTGGCCTCCACCTTGGGGGTGCCCAGGAGTGGACACCTCACAGGGAAAGCCAGGATGGGTTCCACAGCGGTATTCGTAAAAGCGCCTTGAGACCCTTGCGGGCGAGTAGTGCGCTATACAAGTATCAATTTACATTTACATTTTACAATTTGCTTGAAGACTGAGAAACCCAAGCTGGAGAAGGGGAGACCAAAACAACTGAGGACGCAGTGGGAGAGGACAATGCATTGGGCACTAAAGTAGCCGATCCAAATGCTAAAGGAGACAAAACAGAAGAAATTCCCATAGAGGCAGGGGAGAGGATACTACGGGGCCGATGCCATAGGAGCCGAGGCTGGAGTCAAAGGGACCACAGGATATATGCGCTGAGGGGCATAAAGGGGAGGTGGACGCACATCTAATAAATCCTCTATTTCATCCTCTGGCTCAGTCCTAGTTACATAGCTTTTATCTACCTGCAACCTGAATTGTCTATTTGTGCAATCAATATTTTTCTCAGTCTGTTCCTTATCATAAGCTATAGCTTTCTGTGTGATCGTCTGGCCTTCATTCATTTTACATAACTTTTCTGCCCTAATGCGTCTACGCTTTGCTTCCTTCTGCCACATATTCAAAGAATCAAACATTGCCTGTCGTCTTCGTTTGGAAAATAATCGATCCTGTAAGTAATGTATTTTCTTCTCATCGAAAGACCTGGTTAAAGACCATTGCAATTCCAAAACACAATTTACTAAAACACGGCATCATTATTCATCAACAGTTCAATCTCATTCAGAAAAATACTCTTTCAAACATGGCCATGTTCAGACATTCTCAACCTGCTATTCACCGTTCAAAGATACAAACAAAACAATACATACATGAGTGCATTCAAAGGAACAGAAAGTTCAAAACGACATGTCTTTTCCAAAACAGAAGAACGGAGCCTGTCGACTCCCGTTCATGGAGGACTAATCAACTCAGATTTCCAGACCAACAAATACCAAAATCAGGCAGTCCAGAGACTACCAAGAGACTGTTGGACAGGAGTTACCACAGACTGACCAACAGACCATCCCGCGATCCTCCTGGTTCACCCTCAGGACTATTCTGACTAAGCCGGCTGCCTTAGCGTCGCTTCAGATGTGTCCCGAAGGCTACCCAGGTATAATCACAGGCTTTTCCAAGAGCAGTCCGGCCGGGTGTGTACCACACAAGCCACACCAAGGAGTCCTATCGATTTCTCTATTAATCACCAAACAAGTCCGTGGAGCATCTGTCCGTGCAGCCACACTCCTGCCCCGTCTGACCCCCAAAGTACTCTGTGGTACACCGACCACCAATTCCAATACAGTTAACTGCTTCAAAGCACGGCTCAACAGTGAGTTCCAACAGACACCAATCACAATTCACTCACCTGGCGCACGCAGGTACAATTGCGTATTCTCCACTGCCAACTCCCGAAGACCAACACGGTCAGCTCCTGGGTTACGCCCGTGTGACTCCGGTAAAGGGTCACTAGCAGCTAGGGCTCCCTGATCGCGAGAGCGGAGGAAGTCAGAATTTCTGGTCAGTCCACTCCCTCGACCAGAGCTCCCCTTTTTTTGTCCTTTCTACCCGGTTACGGGAGGACGACCTCATCGCGGAGTCCCACAAGAGTCACCAACTGACGTACCATTAAAAATAACTTAAGGAGCTATACTTACCAATAGTCCCGATACCAATTACCAAATAACCAGTCAGTTGGCAGTGAAGAAAGTTCAATCATTTATTATGCAAAATACTCTGTAGAGGAGCCTCTCCCATCCTCACCCATCAAGGTGCGCGGAGAAGACTGCTGGCTTACATTCAAAACAGCACATATATACTTTCAGTAAGGTACGTGAAGTCACCGTAAATGGAAAAACACTACTTGGCTCTTGGTCCTAGAGGAAGGACCATATATGGCACACATGATTAGTTCAAAGCTCTGATTAGTTATTATTGGGGAGGTCAGGAGGGGTGACTCCCTTTTCGTCCCGGTACAAGGGAGTGCAGGCATGGCGCCTTCAGGAATGCGCTTATCGCACCCAAAGCCAGATGCGACCTTGGGTCCCAGGGCAGGGAAAGAATAGCGTTCATTCAGCTGCTTTCAGTAACTCAACTGAGCCGGGGCCTGACAACCACTGGAAGGTAACACGTGATTACTGCTCGTGTCTAACATTACAGAGGAAGATGGCGTCTGTAAGGTTCTCGGCCTACTCGAAGTAAACAGAACACACAAACAGCATATACCCCTACCTATTAGCTAAAACAGATATAGGTTAGACTTAATGCATACTCACATGAAAGAGTATATAGATACATCATGCTAACACAACATACATATATGGCTAATACCACGGACATAGGGGAAATCGGATTTTATCCTTCAATTGTCTCCATTTCAGTTTTCAGAAATTGTCTTCCATATCCGTCTTCTGCGAGCATTGACCTCACGTGTTTAATTCCTCATTTACTTTTTCTATTTACTGTCGTAGATCCTCACGAGCTTCCTTCATTTCTCTTATATCAACTATTTTCCTTTACCAGTTTCACTCTCTATACTTATTACTTACCTGTTCCCTTTACATCTTGTTTTTCGTGTATCACAGGTGGTAAGCCAGGTACCCTAGTGTTCCTTAAACTGACTTTTCTCTTACATAATCCCTTCCGTTATGCAATGCTATACTCTGTTCCATATTCATTACTCTTAATCGTTATTACTTGCCTACACCCTTCTTTATTTTTTTTGTATTATGTTAATGTTGTCCCGAGTTAATTAACTCAAGATTTTTGTACCATGAGGTATTTAGCCCCTACCCAAAAACGGTATGTCACTCATTTGGAGCCTTGGGACTGATCAGTCCACCTGAAGGTCTTTGCTTAGAATTCCTGAGAGGAATGTTTGGTAGATGTGGTGCCCTAGCCCCTCCTGTAACAAGGGGTGAAAGGCCCACATGCATCAGAGCAAAAACTGGTTGCAAACGGGCAGATTCTCAGAATCTGCCCTTTGAGCCTGGTATTTTTGCATTTGCGATGCATCATCCTAAATGCAAAAATCGCAATTTAAGTAATCACTAAATTTAAATTGTGATTACTTAAATTGCCATTGCATTTAAGGAATCACAAATTGAGATTCCTTAAATGCAATGCATTAAAGTAAAAAACTAGCTATTTTGCTAATACGGGCGCAAATTACCATGAAGTTGAACTTCATGGTAATTTGCAAAAACTTTGAAAAATGCACTAAAATGCATTTTTCAAAGTTCCATTTTACACACATACATGCCCTTGTGCCATGTGCGTGTGCAAGATGTACTCATAGGCATATTTCAGGGGTGGAACAGGGTGTCCTTTTCACACCCTGTCACCCTTGAAATTGCATTCCCAATTTGCGATTCTCGAATTGAGAATCGCAATTTGAGAATGTCTTTCCATTCATTCCTATGGGCATCTAGGCAATTTGCGAGTCGCAATTAAGGAATGTTTAGAAATCGCTATTTTGTAAGCGATTTCTACATGCATAGCCTTTTGCTATTCCGTATTAGCGAATCCTTATTTTTCGCTAATAAGGAATCGCAAATGGCATTGTTGATGCATGTGCCAGTAAGTCTTTTTTCTCCCTGTGCAAAGTGCACTTTTGTAGAATAGACCCGTCAGCCTGCAAAACATAACATGTGTATTTGTAAAGCGCACGTTCACCTGTAGGCATCTTGGTGCTGAATAACAGATGTTTATTGTTACCCAACTCAATGACACTCATTTTATTGACCTCAGATGGATGAAAGGCCTCCTCACTCGAGTCTAACGTTGGTGAGTCTTTTACTATTTGAAATGGAAAAGTTCTTAATGCTTCTCTAGAAATTATGGTTACTGGTATGCTCCATTGCTTTCCTTTTATCCCACTTGCTTTCGTTAGGAGGCTGTGTGCACGGGTTGAGTGTCGCGTGGAATGCACCCGACTCTTGGAGCTTCATAGAGCACAGAAACATGTTGACGATTTTGTGCATTGAGACCCCCAGGCTCAGTTACATTTGTGTGGGCTAGTAGGAATAAAGATAGAAACCAATTTCAGTGTGAGTTTTACAGTTTCATCCTGTGTATACTGTGTGTACAATTTACAAATTAGGATGTTGTTGAGTGTTAGAGAGGGTTATATTAATAGAATGGGGGTGCAAAAGCATGGCTGGGGCATTCAGAGGTGTGACTTCGTTTGCTTCTCCCTGCTTCCTTGCTTGTGGCCCTGGCTACATCAATTCATACCCTCGATCGTTAAAGGCACAATAAATGGCACTTGGAATCGTAAATTGGATCGATTACGACAATAAGGCGCTTCGAGGAATACACTATCTGGACTCAGCTGGTGTGATTTGAGGACCCATATCAAAGCAGGTGTGCCTAATCCCCAACGACATAGGTTAAAGGTAATACAGAATCATCAGCAATGTATTAAATCTAATTTTTATCAACCTAGGTAAACAGGAATACTAGGTATCTGTAATTACTGAGAATCTGACAAAACCTTAAGTTCTGCTCCGGTAAACACTTGGAGGCTAAGTGGTTGCTCTAGGAAACCTCATAACCCTAACATAGTTGCCCAGGGCACTGATAAGAAAATAGAAAGGGTTGACACAATGGCAATTCAACTTTGGAACTTTCCAATTTGACAACATTGTTTTCACAATCCCTAACCGGTGGAGGCCTGGAGATCTAACGCAACTACTGGTATCCTGAGGTGGAGTTGTGATTTGTGCTCATGAAGTCTGAATACCTGCTTGTGGTTTTCCTGCTGGTGCCTGTCATACTCTAGATTCATAAGCTGGTTGTGTGTACATAATGCCAGTATGGTTTGGCAAGCTGCAACATGGATTTAGGAAACATGTGGTACACAAGAAATACTCAACTTGGGAAAAATACAATTATCAAGAGTGCAGGGAGCTCTTGTGAAAAAACTGGAGTTTAGAATGCCATCTTTGAACATAAAGTGTGAGTCACATGGGAGCTTGGATGTCCTTTCTGGGCAATCGAGGAATATGAGAGAGCACAAATCTGAAAAATGTATAAGTACACCATATTTACAAGCACGTAGTGTTAGTTTAAATTGTATTGCACAAGAGTGTCAACTTATATAGTGAAAATATATGAGTGTTTGTTTTAATTAGAATAGATGCATATATAAGTGTGAAAAACTAATGTAGAGGTTGTAGAAATGTTAAAATGATGTTGGAGTCACACGTTAGATGACTAAGTGAAAACGAAATGTAATTCTGCAAACCATGAAAATGTGTAGGCCACATGGCATTTCACAGGAAACGAAAGATGCTGCTACACTTTTAGTGACGTGGATTCTAATGTCATTTGAGTGCAAATGTATTATTAGGCATAGTATTGAAGTATATGTTTTACATAGATGTGTTATATTTTAGTATATGTGTGTTAGTTAAATATCGTTTAAACAAAGAAATTAAATGTGCATATTGCAGAGGCCCGTTTCATGTAATTTTAGTAGGCCTGAATAGATAAAGTTGCTTGTTTGATCTGCAAGAGCTCGTTAAGGAGAAGTCGCGCAGAGCACGAACGATAGGTTTGTACAAGATGTTTTATGACTCTTAGATATGGTAGAGACTGGAATTTGGGGCCTACCGAGAGAGTGTCTGTTTGCAGGTGCAAGGGGAACTTAAATCAGAAATAATGAATAGGCCCTTGTTCAGAAGCGCCAGGCACAGGCCTGTAGGAGTCTTCAGGAATTTTAGGGGGTACCGCTTGGACGGAGAGAAGCCTGGGAAGCAAGGTCAACTTTAATGAAGAGTCTAGAGGAGCACCAGGACGGAATTTGCCGCTCAAAATTGCACCACGTGAGAGGCGTCGACGTGGGCGTTCCTATTGGAAATGTGATTTGGTATTAGGGATAGCACCCCGGGGAGGAGTTAGAGCAGATGATCTGAGGAGCCTAAGAGAGCGGATGGGTAGGCAGATAGAGAACTAACAGACTTCAATTTGGAGACAAAGACTAAGGGAAGTGTGTGATCTTCTTTGGAAGTCACCACTGCTGACACCTTTTTAGGTAAAGATCTTGTTAAGTAGGGATGTCACTTAGTCTAGTGTACGGACAGATTTAACTTGTACTTTTCCTTTCTGTAAATGACTCTCAGGTTGCAACTCACAGCGATTCTTGCAACACTTATGCTTTTTGAGATAGTTTTGATAATTTCCTTTTGCCGATTGAGAATATTCAGAGAGTACCTTTTTGTATTAATACCTGTATACCTTTTGAATCTTATTCTGAGATGTTTGTATCTCCAGATACTTTTGACTTTGAATTAAAACTTTTTAACCTTTCCCAGTGGTAAGTGGTTCTTTAAAGTGGTTTAAGTTCCCAATTGACTAACCTAGTAGTAGATTGTCTTTTACTCAATGACAGGTACCAACGATTCAGTCGACATGATTAGGGATCTGGTAAGGTAACTAGAGACCAGAAACCCCGCGTTAACAGTTGGTAGCAGGGTAGGATGGTTATCTTCTTGAGGAAGGTAATCTAGACTAGGTTAGCTTACCCCAAGGCCCCTAGAGCTAGACATCGAGAGATGAGCAGCGGAAGAATCGCGTGCCGAAGAGGGTGCTGACGGTGCGAGAAAAGCAGCAGTATCGGAGGAGAGTGAGTATAACAAGGGTCATGCGTGAACAGATTGCGGTGTTTTGTGTTGTATTTGTATTGTAATGTCTTGCGGAGTTGAATGCCTGTAGCGTGATTGTGAGAAGGTTGTGAGCGCGCGCAACCTGGTAAAATCTTAAGTTCGGGGTAGAGCTTAAGTGGTTCGGGTGTATCGAACATCCAGAGTAATTGTCGACCAGAGTAAGGAGGTCATGAGGTACCATTGACCGCCGCAGAACCGAGATAGGGGGAGTGCAAGAGTGAGTGTGTGAGTAACGGACGCTGGTCGAAAGTTACTGTGTGTAAGTAACCTATCAGAGAAGGTGATTGTCTGAACGTAAACGGAAAGACATTTCGCCAGTTAAGGTGACAATTACAGATTGACTGTGGGCGTACAGTCAAAGAAAAGTGACTTGGACGGAAGTAATCATTTTTTTCGAAGTATGAATGGGACGCATGCATAAACGCGGAGACGAGCTGAAAAAGGAGGGGAACTGCTGCGAAAGGGGACGAGTGACGTCGGCAAGAGCCGCGCTGAGATAGGGTGGATAGTGAAGAGCCGCGACGCGATAGGACGGTTGGTGTGACGTCGGCAAGAGCCGCGACGGGATTGGGCGGCTGGTGCGACGTCAGTGAAAAGTCGCGCTCTGATAGGCCAGTTAGCGAAGAACAGTGCTGAGATTGGTGGATTGTCATCAGGAAGTAAACAAACCGGAGAAAACAGAAACTAGTAGATTAAAAATGAAGTGTTTTAAATGTTTGAAGGATATTTTTAAAAGAAAAAGGAGAGAGTCTTTTTACGGGCAGGAGGCACTGCCAGAGGGTACACCAGCTCATTATATGGCAGCGAATGTTGGGCTACACACTATATTATGGATTGGGGATTGGAACAAGCTTACAGAAGGGAATGAGGAAATGTCGTTCCCAAAGTATGGGACGTTTAAGTTAGAGGTGTTACATCGGCTAAAAGCAACCATGTCTGCATTGAAACCTCCGCCTAGACCGACCCAGTTTGAAGCCCTTAACGCATGGATTAGGGCGGCGCACGATAGGAATCTGAATAGGCGTCAAGAAAGGCTGACGTGATCAGTAAGAGCAGTGAGAGATTCCAAATGAGATGAGGACGCCAAGAGGTGGAGGGTACAGGCTATTGAGGTGGATAAGTTGTACACAGTGAGAGAGGTGGCAGGTGAAAAGACACTCATGGAAGAAGATGAGGAGAGCGACTCGGAGGACAACTTGATAAATAGATTATTGATAGATAGACCGCCTCCGAGAGTAGGGGAGATAGAAAGTAGAGGACTCGCAAGGGAAGATGGGGCTGCCATAGAGGGGTATGTACCACTTCCTATATCGGAATGGACACCTATCAAAGGTGGGGAGACACCTCAACATAGTACAGCACAGAGTGTAGTCGGAAGGTTTGTGGTACAGAAAACGCCAACCGCAGAGAGGGCGGAACCTTGTAGATTGCCAGATGCTCTCCAAGTACCCGTTACCATAGGACCCATAGTATCGATTTACAACCCAGAGAATGGGAGAGAGGAAGAACAGATACGGTTAGACAGTGAAAGGGTTGAGATGGAAAGGAGGAATAACACGACAAATGCCTGGAAGCAATTGCCAGGACCGGTAACGTGGAACACCCCATTCGAACCAACAGTGAGCCCCGCAACAGAGCAGGGGGGTCAAAGAGGACCGATGGACCTAAGGGGACCACGTCCGAAATCCTTTAAAGAGTTAAGAGTTAACTTGAGAGAATGGGATGGGTCCGCAGAAACGCTGAGCAATAGGTCAAGAGCAGAAGCTGAGTGGGGAAATCGAGGCAATGGGACAGTATCTCACTGCGGGGCTAGCGAAAGCAGTCAGGGACGTGAGGGTCAAAGCCAGGAGAACAGAGGAGTAATACGTCCTAATGATGGGAGGGACCAGCAGGAGCGAGATGGTAGAAGCATGGAGTGTGAAGAGATGTCTCGGCTCTTTGAAAAGGGTGGAGACCAAATGGTACTAGCATACAGAGATAGGTTTAGGTGCACTCATCACGCACCAGGGGAGAATGTGCAACACTGGAATAGGGGGAACAATGAAAGATCTTGCCATACATCGGGTGATCAGAGGTCACAGACCAATTGTGAAGAAAGGGGGAGTAATGGAATGTCTTACCATGAACCCAGAGAATCCAGGCATGAAGGGGAAGGTGGGACTATGAGGCACAATGGAGTGTTTCATCATCCACCCAGAGAGGACGGAACAGAATGGGACCTGGAGGGGTGGGAGCATGGGAGGACTCCACGTAACTCACCTGAGCCCAGACGTAGGACTCGGAGCTGGGATGGGAAAGATGTGAATGGACCCCCTAGAGCTAGCGTACTGAAAGCTACAATAAAGGCAAAAAGACTTGATGTCACCAGTTTGAAATCTGATTTGGATGAGATTATAGATGGTACGTTGCCATTAGAAAGGATTGAGTTATACGAGCAAGATGAGCTGCTGTTCATAGCAAAGGATGTTACTCGGAAGGCAAGAGCAACTCATGAGAAACTGTCTGAATTGGCAGACAGGTATACGGTAGATTTGTCCAGAACAAAGACCCTACAGAGTAACCATAGGTTACAATACTCAGATCAGGATTTAGATGAAAAAAGGACAACCGGATTGAAAACACACATAAGGGAACTGATAGCAGGAATAAGAGCGTGGAGGGATCTGGAAAAATGGGAAGAGAGGTGGTCCAAAAGGGGCACTGTCAGACGGAGCATGAGTGTGATGTCTCCGGAAGGAAGGGTAATGCAGATGGAGGCATTCCCTTTGAGAGAAATATCAAATGGGAATTATGTACATGTGCCCTGGAGTAGAGGAGATTTAGCTGCATTTACCAACAATCCAGTAGAGTGGTATAAGCAGGTAGAAAGGTTTGTAAAGATCTCGAAAGTATTGTGGATTGATTTGAACACTTTGTTTGACATTGTGGTCCCATCTGACTTGTGGACATCGTGCAAGACTAGTGTTGAATGGCCAACTACTGAACCAGTGAGGGATGCTCAGACAAATGGACCGTCTGAAATTGTCATGCAAAAGTATGAAAGGGTAATAGCTTGGCTGAAAGATAA
This sequence comes from Lissotriton helveticus, assembly GCF_964261635.1. NCBI lineage: Eukaryota > Metazoa > Chordata > Amphibia > Caudata > Salamandridae > Lissotriton > Lissotriton helveticus. The sequence continues at coordinate 1,314,280,548 of NC_136068.1, forward strand.
GGTACCACCCCAGGACATAGATTGGGTAAAAATAGACCGAACAAGACAAGAACCAAAGGAGACAGTTCATGAGTTCTATGAAAGGTTGTTGAAAACATTCAAACAATACAGTGGACTCGATGTAATGGATCCCAAAGATATAGGACAGTTTGTGTCAAAGTTTGTTTTGGGGTTGAGACCTGATATTTGTTTGATGATTCAGCAACATTTAATTTGTTGGCAAAACAAACCACTAGATGAAATTTTAAGGTATGCCAGATACTGTAGCGATGAGATAGATTCCAAGACAAAGAAAATGAAGGAGAAGCTGATGGTGGTACAGATGCAGTCAGCCGGAAAGGGCGGACAGCAGAAACAGGGAACGGGGACAATGGGAAGGAAGTCAAATGGTCAGAACAAGGATAGTGAAGAAAGTCAGAGACCTAGAATAGATTTTGCTACTTTAAAGAAAACGACAAAGTGCCACCAGTGTCACCAGGTGGGACATTGGAGACGCGAGTGTCCCTTTAACCCTGAAAGTGGAGAACTAGAATTAGAACAGGAAGTTCAGGAGGTTCCAGTTCAAAGGGCGACAGTCCCAGGAAGCAAGGTGGTCAAAGGGGGGACTTCGGCTCCACGAGCTCAGTTTCCACAGCCACCGAAGATTGCGACAGGGGGAAAAGTCTATAAACAAATGCCTCTTTTTATTGAAGAAAAAAAATGTTATTACATTGACCCAATGACCGGTCAACGTGTGAACAGAGAAGAGGACTGTACCCTCGGGGCAGTTCTAGAAGTAGATCAGAGAGGGCCATTTGTTGAGGCAGAGGTAGCAGGGTGCCCGATGACATTCTTGGTGGATACTGGAGCTACTCGATCAACTCTGAGATCAGCAGAGGTTCCTGACCTACCAATGTCGGGGGAAACAATTCAGGTGGTTGGAGTCGCAAATAGAAGAATGACTAGTCCTTTGACAGAACCGGTGTCAGTGAAAATAGGGAATTACACAAATGAACATCAGTTTGTGGTATGTGATTCTAGTCCTGTATGTCTGTTAGGGAGGGATTTGTCTTGCAAATTGAATTGCACCATATACTGCACCCCTCAGGGTGTGGAGGTACAGACCGCAGATGATGATGCTACCTTTAAGATTGCCAATGAGAGAACATGTATAGAACTGTATCCTACTCTGACTGTGGAAGACCTTCCTTGTGACCTAAGAGATGCAGTCTCAGCTGAAGTATGGGATTTTACTGGGGAAGAGATAGGACTGATCAAAGGGGTGGAACCAGTGAAGATCATGATAAAACCAAACGCTGAATTTCCAAGAACGCCTCAGTATAAACTGTCCCAGGAAACGATTGCAGGAATAAAACCTGTGATTGATTCAATGATTCAACAGGGAATACTGAAAGAAATCGTGGGTAGTCCATGTAACTCCCCGATTATGGGTTTGCAGAAACCTAGTGGGAAGTTCAGAATAGTTCAGGACCTTCCAAAGATTAACAACATTGTGGTTTCATGTTGTCCAGTGGTACCGAATCCATCAGTGATACTGTTTCAAATACCATTCCAAGCTGAGTGGTTTACAGTGATAGACCTTTGTCAAGCCTTCTTTTCCATCCCATTAGATGAGGACAGTCAGTATCTTTTCGCATTTAAAATGGAAGATCGCGCCTTAACATGCTGTCGAATCCCACAAGGGTTCACAGATAGCCCTTCGATCTTCAGTCAGCTGTTGAAGAAGAACCTTGAAAGTCTGGTATTGCCACAGAACTCGGTTCTGGTCCAGTACATAGACGACCTACTTGTTGCGTCAGAAACAGAGGAAGCTTGTAAGGAAGACACCATTGCTTTACTGAATCATTTAGCTGAGAATGGACATAAGGTATCTCCGAACAAATTACAGTACTGTCTGACAGAAGTACAGTATCTGGGTCACCGAATAGAGAAGGGGAAGCGTCTCCAGACAGGATAGAGGCCATCATGAAAATGAATGCGCCAACGACACAGAGAGAAGTTAGGATGTTCTTAGGAATGGTTGGTTACTGCCGACAGTGGATAGCTAACTTTTCACTGAAAGCAAAACCTTTACAGAAACTGACGCACAAGGAGGGGAGTGATCCGGTACCATGGGACAACTAGTGCCTAATGGCGTTCCTACAACTGAGAGAGGATTTGTGTCGTGCTCCGGCTTTGGGAATGCCAGATTATGAGAGGACTTTCTCATTATACTGCTGTGAAAGAGAAGGATGTGCGTTATCAGTGTTGGTGCAAGTACACGGAAATGCCCGTAGACCAGTTGCATATTTTTCGGCTACATTAGATCCGGTAGCCGCAGCGTTGCCCGGATGTCTCAAATCCGTTGCTGCAACAGGTGTCAGCATTGAGAGGTGTGAGAACATAGTAATGGGACATCAATTAGTGGTGTATGTACCGCATTCGGTAGAATTGTTAATGACAAGGACCAAGACGCAGCACTTGACCAATAGTAGGCTCACGCGCTATGAGCAAGTTATTCTTGCTGCAGAGAACGTGACCCTTAAGAGGTGCTCGGTCTTGAATCCTGCTACATTGATGCCACTTCCTAATGATATAGAAGGCGAAGAATGTGAAGATCACGATTGCCTAGATGTGACTGAACTATGCACGAAGCCCAGACCAGATATTGTGGATGAGCCATTGATCGACCCTGATGAAATTTACTTTGTCGATGGCTCATGCTTAAGAGACGATACTGGTCGGTTGAGAGCAGCTTATGCTGTTTGCACCATTACTGGAGTTGTGGAAGCCGCTTGCCTGGAAGGAGTACACTCCGCTCAGGTAGCAGAAATCATTGCATTGACACGTGCCTGTATAGCAGGTAGCAAAAAGAGAGTCACCATCTATACCGATAGCCAATATGGTTTCGGTGTAGTTCATGATTTCGGGCAATTGTGGTCTCAGAGGGGTTACATGACCTCCTCTGGTTCGCCAATCAGAAATGGGGAATTTGTACGACTGCTGTTAGAAGCATTGCAAGGTCCAGCTGAAATTGCAGTGGTCAAGTGTACAGCTCACACTAAAAATACAGATTTTGTGTCACAAGGAAACAGATATGCAGATGAAGTTGCCCGCTATTGTGCGGAGCAAGGGTATACTTTCACGGAGGTGGAAGTAGGCGGGGCAAAGGAAAAAACAGAAGTCAATATGATATTAGAGACCGTAGATACATGGGAAGATCTGAAACAAATGCAAGAAAATGCACCTGAGTCAGAGAAAAGGTCCTGGGAAGCAGCAGGTTGTGTGAGAAGTGAAATGGATTTTTGGGTTTCAGCAGATGGAAGAGCAGTGTTACCAGAGGAATTAGTGAGTCCAATGGCACGACAAATACATGGTCCGACACACTTAGGAAGGGATGCCATGCTGAGAGTATTTAGGCAAACTTGGTATTGCCCAAAATTCAGGATTGCAGCAGAAGCAGTCTGTAGGAGATGTGTCACATGTCAGCAACTGAATGTAGGGAAAAGAACACCAGTTACCATGAGTCACATTGGGAGGTCTGGGGGGCCTTTCAACAGAATGCAATTAGATTTCATTGAAATGCCTAGAGTCAACCGCCTTAGGTATGTGTTGGTAGTCGTATGCATATTTTCCCGGTGGGTCGAGGCATACCCTACACGTAGGTGCGATACACTCACCGTAGCAAAACTGTTACTTAGAGAATTGATCCCGCGCTACGGGGTGCCAGGCTCTCTGGAATCTAATCGAGGAACACATTTTAACAGTGAAATTGTGAAGATGCTCTGTGCCGCATTGAACATTGATCAGAAGTTGCACTGTAGCTATCGACCAGAGGCTTCAGGAATTGTGGAGCAGATAAATGGGACACTAAAGTGTCGAATTGCCAAAGTGTGTTCTTCAACTTCCTTGAGTTGGCCAGATGCTTTGCCTTTAGTGTTGATGAGCATGCGCAGCACACCCGACCGGAGGACAGGTCTCTCTCCACACGAGGTGCTGATGGGGAGGGCAATGAGGCTTCCTTCTGTACCAACTGCGACACTATTAAACATTACAGATGACCTGATCCTGGATTACTGCAAAGGACTGTCTGACGCCATTCATTCTGTGTCCTTCCAGGTGCAGGCTGCTGAGGTCCCATCTTCAAGAGAGTTGTGTCATGACCTGTGCCCAGGAGAGTGGGTGCTGGTGAAGAAACACGTCCGGAAAAACTGCCTAGACGTGCGCTGGAGAGGACCTTTTCAGGTCATACTGACCACGAATACGGCTGTCAAGTGTGGAGGCCTGCCGAATTGGATACACGCTTCCCACACCCGAAGAGTTCCAGCACCCCTGGAAGAAACAGCTCCTCTCACAGATGAGAATCCAGCTGAAGACGGTGAACCATTAGAGGGGATCAGTCAAGCTGTGGGGGTGTCTGAAGAAGTTGGGAGCGTTGCAGATCCAGAAGAAGAAGGGCAAGGCGGTAGCGAAACTGAAGCTGCAACAGAAGAAGAGAGCAGTTGTGAATGTGATTTGGAAACAGATCAGGAACAGAGTGATCAGGAACCGAGCAGGAGGGAAAGCAATAGGAGAACAAGAAGTGGGGCAGCTACTTGGCCTGAAAGAAGAAGAAGGCCGAGCCTGAAGCTAGCTCGAGAAGAAACTCTTGCTCCTATATCCGAAGATTCGGATCTGGAAGAAGGTGTATCGGACCAAGAGCAGGAGGGTCTAAGGAGATCAAGGAGAGTACGAGTGCTTAGCAGAAGATACTCTACACCTGAGTGGACCTACCTCGCTGCAGATGTCCGAGGGACGCAGAGCTGGGAGGGTGAGGGAAGTGACCCTGACCAGAACTGACCCAATCATCACAGTGGAAATAAGATTCCTGTTGCCAGGATTGGAGGTCGAAAGACTGCTGACACTCAACATCGTCTATCCTCCTCTCCTGAGTGGAATAAGAAAATTGATATTTGAGACTGTTGAGTTTCCGTGTTGCTGTTCAAGGAGTCCAATACTGGAGGGAGTCCTTCTCCGTATGGAAATATTTGAGCTAGTGGTGGAACTTCTGGGAACACGCATAGTTTCAGATTGCTAAAAAGACTTTGATAAAGAACATTTGTTAATACAGATCAAAAGGATAACCTAGTGCCAAAAGTAAGAAGACAGAAACTATGGACTTCCATTTTAGTGGATGGAGAAGGGCTAGAGTTGTCTATTGCTACAGAACTTAATGACTGTTCTTGCGGGAGAGAATTGTCAGCTTCCAAGTGTGGTTCAAAGAAAGACATTGTGGTTCAAATGAAGAGAGTCTTTGTGCAAAGCAAAAAGGACATTGAGAAGAAGTAAGGGACTTTGCTGAGAACGACAAACAGAGCTACACTGTTTGAGATCATGGAGACTGGCAACCCGAACCGCAGGGCAAAATGCATAGTAGGCACACTTTTAGTGGTAGTGATTTCTCTTATAGTTTTAGTAGTTACTATATCATATATAGTGGGACATGAGAACGAAACAAAGACAAGATCAGAAACAAAGAAAGCATCAACACAAAAGCCTATCACTGTTGCTGAGGTAAAAGGAGAAAACACTGAGAAAGAAAAGGCTTTGCTAGATGCTGAGATCAAAAGATTACATGTTGACGAATCACAGGGGTACTTTAGGTCAAATGCTTATGCCAAATTGCTCTACGAATACATTGATGTCATGGAGGCGAAGAATTGCTACGTTTGTATGCAATTACCAGCTTCTGTGGATGAGGGTATCAGATACCATCATCTTCCATTGACGTATGGAATCACATGTAGTTTGTTGTTGAGCATATTCTATGGACGAGATGGGTTCGAGTATTACTTCTCGAATTTTGACTCGACATTGCCAGAGGTCCCAAATTATAAGCATCTGAATAAGTGGGACTACTACAAGTGCGAAGACAGGTTACAGAAATTTTTCAATCCGTGGAAAACGTTAGATACTTCACATGCCCGAAGAAATAATCTGACTTGTCAAGTGTCAGAAATTGAGAAAAAGTTTATAGGGCAGGTGGATACTAGATACAGGAGGCAAAAGATTCTAAAAGCTTCAGGACAATGGGAAACAGATTGGACCAAGGAAGAAAGGATACATCAAAGAAAGGGTAGCCTTGGTCCAATTGCTTTAGACAAGGAGAAACAGGGGAAACTGTGCATTCACAGGAGTTACTCCTATTATGAGAATATGTATGTAGGTCAAGTCAGTTGTGAACATGCTTTCCAATTGGAGTACTATTCCAAAGATTTTTTGAAGGAGATGCAAGCAATTCCAAATGTGTATTTTGTATGTGGAAGAAATGCATATGTGAAGCTACCAGATAATTGGTACGGATCATGCTATTTAGCAATTGTCTTCCCCAAAATATACCATGTTGAGAATTTAGAAACGACAAAGAGAGGAATACCAACAAGAGGGAGAAGAGATCTAGGTGCTGAAGAGGTAGTTGGGGATGTATTCGGTGCTGCATTCCCTCTCTTGGGATTGATATTGAATGACATAAAAATTAGAAGATTGGCTACAGTCGTAGATAGGTTATCTGCCAGTACTGCTAGATCCTTATTGCTGGTGGAGGGTGAGATGCAATCGATAAGAGCAATGGTTCTTCAGAACCGACTTGCTTTAGATGTTCTGTTAGCCAAAGAGGGCGGAGTCTGTAAGGCCTTGAAGGTCCAGGAATGTTGTACTTACATTCCAGACAATTCAAAATCTTTAGAGAAGTACATACGAAATATTACTGCGATTCATCATGAAATTGAGGCTCTGACAAAGATAAATGTGTGGGAAAAAGTAGGCCAAAGAATGGGTAATGTTGGAGGTTGGTTTGCCAACCTAGGAAAGGGTATCATTTGGTACATATTGAAACCCATCATCATAATTGTGATTTGTGTAATCACTTTGTGGGGATTGGTGCGACTGTACCAATGGTATAGAGCAAACAGGTTGCAGAGATCCATGAGGGAACAGGAGAAAAGACTGACTGCGATGCAGGATACACAATATAAGAGTCTGAAGGCTCTAGAGACAATGAAACGTGGGGGTATTGCAACAACTTCAGTCTGAAAGATCCTACATTTTAGAGATGGTGTTTTGATGGTGATGACTCCTGAAAGTCATCAAAGGGGGGACTGAGAGAGCACAAATCTGAAAAATGTATAAGTACACCATATTTACAAGTACGTAGTGTTAGTTTAAATTGTATTGCACAAGAGTGTCAACTTATATAGTGAAAATATATGAGTGTTTGTTTTAATTAGAATAGATGCATATATAAGTGTGAAAAAGTGTGAAGTAGTGTGGCTCACTGGTTAGAGGCGGCAGACCCGAGAGCAGAGGACGGCCCGGGACCAGGGTTCGATTCCCGGCGCGGCAGGTTTCTGGACCAGGGTCAGCGGACTCGATAATTCTCTCGCCTCGGTGCCCACTCTGATCAGCGTTCACACTTGGCAACTCTGGGCATTAGCTTGCCTCATCTTCACTAACGGCCCCACCAGACCGCCGGGGATGGCTGGTCTCACCCTGGAGATACCCATTAAGGGACCATCTCTCAGGGAAGCCAGGAAGGGTTTCGCAGCGGTCGAAGCGCCTTGGGACCCTACGGGTAAGTAGTGCGCTATATAAATGCCTATACATTTACATTTACACATTTACAAAAACTAATGTAGAGGTTGTAGAAATGTTAAAATGATGTTGGAGTCACACGTTAGATGACTAAGTGAAAACGAAATGTAATTCTGCAAACCATGAAAATGTGTAGGCCACATGGCATTTCACAGGAAACGAAAGATGCTGCTACACTTTTAGTGACGTGGATTCTAATGTCATTTGAGTGCAAATGTATTATTAGGCATAGTATTGAAGTATATGTTTTACATAGATGTGTTATATTTTAGTATATGTGTTAGTTAAATATCGTTTAAACAAAGAAATTAAATGTGCATATTGCAGAGGCCCGTTTCATGTCATTTTAGTAGGCCTGAATAGATAAAGTTGCTTCTTTGATCTGCAAGAGCTCGTTAAGGAGAAGTCACGCAGAGCACGAACGATAGGTTTGTACAAGATGTTTTATGACTCTTAGATATGGTAGAGACTGGAATTTGGGGCCTACCGAGAGAGTGTCTGTTTGCAGGTGCAAGGGGAACTTAAATCAGAAATAATGAATAGGCCCTTGTTCAGAAGCGCCAGGCACAGGCCTGTAGGAGTCTTCAGGAATTTTAGGGGGTACCGCTTGGACGGAGAGAAGCCTGGGAAGCAAGGTCAACTTTAATGAAGAGTCCAGAGGAGCACCAGGACGGAATTTGCCGCTCAAAACTGCACCACGTGAGAGGCGTCGACGTGGGCGTTCCTATTGGAAATGTGATTTGGTATTAGGGATAGCACCCCGGGGAGGAGTTAGAGCAGATGATCTGAGGAGCCTAAGAGAGCGGATGGGTAGGCAGATAGAGAACTAACAGACTTCAATTTGGAGACAAAGACTAAGGGAAGTGTGTGATCTTCTTTGGAAGTCACCACTGCTGAAACCTTTTTAGGTAAAGATCTTGTTAAGTAGGGATGTCACTTAGTCTAGTGTAGGGACAGATTTAACTAGTACTTTTCCTTTCTGTAAATGACTCTCAGGTTGCAACTCACAGCGATTCTTGCAACACTTATGCTTTTTGAGATAGTTTTGATAATTTCCTTTTGCCGATTGAGAATATTCAGAGAGTACCTTTTTGTATTAATACCTGTATACCTTTTGAATCTTATTCTGAGATGTTTGTATCTCCAGATACTTTTGACTTTGAATTAAAACTTTTTAACCTTTCCCAGTGGTAAGTGGTTCTTTAAAGTGGTTTAAGTTCCCAATTGACTAACCTAGTAGTAGATTGTCTTTTACTCAATGACAGGTACCAACGATTCAGTCGACATGATTAGGGATCTGGTAAGGTAACTAGAGACCAGAAACCCCGCGTTAACAAATATATGCTGCAACAGTCCAGACTTGAACTTGACCACGGCAATATTTATTTCTTCTCTGGAACACTTATCAAGAGCTCTCCGGTGTCTTTTATTAAGGTAGAGCAGTAAAAAGATTTAGAAGGTACATCATTCTGCATATATAATTTTAACCAATAGACATTTATTATTTGAAAAAAAGCTTTCTCAGATTGATCTATAACTCAATTATTGAGTCTATGAACACTTAATTGACTCTATTTTGATGCTGTACAGTACCTTATCTGGGGGACAACGTTCCTCATGAAATTGAGGTTTAACATTGTAATTGATTCATCCACCAGTGGAAGTACTGGTGAGGCAACGTTTTGCAGTGTAAAAGTCCCCCTTGACCAGAATGTTTTGGTAGCAACGGACGGTTATGAGATGAGAGCACCTCCTTTCTGCTTTAGGAAATCCCTAAATTTCCTTTTTGCTCTGCCCTTAGTATAATGGATTGTACACTGTGTTGGATTATTTGCTGAGTTCCTAGCTTGCAGTGGAAAAGAGGATGTATGTAAGGAATCGAGGAATTTCGCCTGCCTAGGATATGAGACTACAAGTCCCAGAAGGCTCAGAGGAGAGAGGCGAGGCTAAAAGACACAAACGCGCGCCTCTGCGCGTGCGTAATTCATTGTCGTCTCAGGGTTTCTGCAGCGCGAGCTAGACGCTGGTTGAGAAGACGGCAAACGTTGATTCAGCCGTTCCTTTTGTTCGAGTGGAGCTTCACTCGAAGCGGAGCATCGCGGAATCTGGACACCAGCGGATGCACGGTAGGAAGAGTAGAGACGGGTATCCGTTCTAACTCTCAGTATTACTCGAAGAGTGTTTGGACAATACGGGCGGTTCAGCCCCCTCAAAGCGGCTCTGCTGTTTAAGAGCCCGATGCTGTTCAGCTGATTCTCTCCGGACGGAGGGAGGTCGCGGATTGCACAAAGAATTTGGTGTACTGTTTGAAAACAATAAAAGTGACATTGCCGCGTGATGATCCCCTTAGAGGAGGAGCGCGGAGCGAGACTATTAGTGGAAAGGCGGCGGTGGGTTAGTCACCGTGGAAGCCAAAACTGTGTTATGTTCTATTTTTGTTTAGGGCGGACATGGCTTGAACTTACCCTGTTGAGCCGGAACTACGAGACAGTATTCCCAGGGGTCATTGGAAGGTTTTCCTTTCACGTCAGGACTGAGAACTATAGTTGTGACTCAAGTCCTCTTCTTACGAATAGGGGCTGTTTTGATTTTCCACCGGTTGGCGAGAGACCTTCGTTTTCTGTTTAATTGTTTGGATCTGCACTTAAGGTAAACAGGGTTAGCGAGAATTGATGAGAGTAGACTTTATTCATGTCTGTGGTATGTTTATGGTGTCTGCTTGTGTATTTCAGATCCTTTGTCCCTGCAGTCCCTTCCCGTCCTTGTCCCCTGTCTGATCTGACCTGAACTCAGTGTTTTATAATTTGAGTTTGGAACGATCGGGAAGTGGACCCCTTATGTCGTCTGCCTGATTGTGAGGAGCGGAAAAGTCCTGACAATGTAAGTCTAAACAGGGCAGAATTATTCTTGAGATTGAGAGTGTTCAGGGGTGGTATTGAGATATTGTGGTTTATGTTGAGCAATTGATTGTTACTCTGAATGTGAGACTTTTGGTTAATGGATGTTGATTCCTAGTTCAATTGATAGTTTGAACACTATAATTTTGATGTATTTGTTTAATTTTTGATTTGCGACGAGTACATTTTGGTTCTATTATTGGTTGGTTTGGTAATCGGATTTGTCGAATTCTAAGATCTCAAGGTATTATTGTTAACCTTGTCTACAGGAAATGTAGTGTGATTTGTGAACCGTCACATTCATACAGATATGGATGTCTCAGAATTAATACATTTCCTTTCCAGGGTTTACATTTTGAGAGTAGGTTGGTGTTATTTGCTTTGGGCAGAGGAGTAAGTACATCAGCCAGAAGTGGATTGCTGTTGCACGGAAGTCTGAGTTGAGTTTGACAAGTGCTGCGGATGTATTTGTCTCTTTTGTGAAATTAAATGTATTCTAATTTGGTGATTGTCTCCTATTTATGTTGTTTTTTTCTAGACTATGACCATAACCCAGAGGACAAACTCTGGATACAGGTTGAACAAACATTCTCCGACATCCCACTTAAGGATCTACTATGGCTGCCACGTAGGGCTTGGCTTTGATTCCGGATCCTCCTTAATACATCTGTAAAGCTACTTGAAGACTGGCAAGTAATACTCCACAAATTAGCATTTCATCTTACCCCTTCACTCTGACCCCCCCTGATTAACAATCCAGATTTTCCCCTGGCCACAATAGTTTTGAAGATTCACACTTGGAATTAGGGACATCTCCCCCTCTTAAAGGACTTCTTCGATGACAGTGACCTCCTGACTGGGGATGCTTTAACTGAAAATGTTTGCCAAGGCAGGTGCAAGGACGATAGGCTTACTATGGCTTTACAATGGGTTGGAGGGGCAAACATTGCAGTTGTGAGACACTTCTAGAATCTCTTTTTAGCAATCGTTTTAGACATAGAGGCATCTCCTCGCTTGCTTTACTGCTACAATCTCGCACTTACTCCATATACAAAACACACCACACCAATATGAAGAAATAGGAGCAGTGTCTGGGGACTGAAATCACAGAGGATACTTAGAAGACCATCTGGAAGAGGTCTGCAAGTCCTCGATGAACATACGTCATACGGAGAGCGCACATAAAATATCGACACAATGTTACCTTACCCCCACATGATTGCATAAGATGTTTGGCAGCCCTGAAATATGTTGGAAAGGCTGTTTAACCCGGTTACTCTCCTTCACACTTAATTGCCAGGCCCCCATATCCGATCCTTCTGGCATCAGGATCTTATACAAATATGAGTTATAACAAACATCACCCTACACCGGGACCCACTTTTTATACTCCTAGGAAATCTTGAGGAGCAGAGGCTGGCTGCTTCCCCAAGCATTGCCCAGATGTGGAATCAACCACATGCTTCAACAATCAATATGTGTGAGTAAAAGTGTAGAACAAATATGCAATGGAAAAGCTATCTGCACTGCACCCATAAACTTCAGAAGATACATAGTCTGTTTGCCACCCACACAAAAAGAGAGCAACAAGTAGGTGGCATTCCTATGACAATGTGTAGGACTCTGCAGAGCACCAGAATCTGCTATATATCCTCCTCCGACGATCATCACCGGGCACACCCCAGCACTTGAGGAATGCCATGCACGACATGAGCTTCCCAGTAGTTGCAATGAGACTCTGCAAACCTACACTGCAGTAGAATGGACGCGGCTTAGTCCAAATCTGCATTTTGTTTTCTTTTATTCTCTCTTCTTCGCTCATTTTTTGCTTTCTTGTACCTTTAAGTTATTATACACAGTGAGCAACTGGGTATTTCATGTGTGGATTTACCCATCCTTAGTAAACCTAAAAAATAAAGTTGTTTAAAAAAATGTCTGTTATAATTTTGATATTAGACAATTCTTGACTTTGAGACCATCTTAGAGCATCGAAATCTGCCTATGCAATCTGTTCCATTTTCTAAATTGATGAAGCATCATACCTACCAAATGTTCTTTCACCACAAGTGGCAGTTGATTGCACTGACAAGAGTTTGTTGCTTTGCAAATAATTTGAATGTGACAGCCAGTCTAGTTTTGGAGTGGTACATCACTTTGAGCAGTTGTGGTCACAAATGGGGGTGGGCGTAATGTTCCATTCCACCTGTGGAATTGGTGGAATTTTAGGCACTTTATGTTACTATTTAACGTGGAGTTATGGCCAAATTCTGCCAATGCCCGCGTGGTGGACTTTTTTCTCCCACGAGGCTCCAGAATATGCAAACGAGATTTGGCATCCAGCGTTAGCGGGCAGAGGCCTGCTGTTTGAGTAGATTGGCTGCCATTCGATTCGATTTTCCACTCGAGCAGCAGCAAAATCAACTTGAATGGTCGCGCACTCTAGAGCAATGCATGGTGCTGTTCATGCTGATTTTCAGTGATGCTTATGCTACCAGTGCTAAATTTTAGTGCGAGCAGAGCAAGCTGCATATTTTCTGCCCGTTGGCAGAATTTCGCAGACGTTTGCAGAGTTTTTCACTAACTCTGCAAGTTCCACCCACCCATAGTCACAAAGTGGTTTCATGCCATTCTCTGGTACTCCTTCCTATATTCTTGATTTGTTGGAAGCAATACAACAGCCACAGGGATTGCGGTTGTCCAGTTTGCTACCCATCAGCCTGGTAATGACTTGGCTTTGCTGGGTAACAAACATGAAGCAAATACAAGGAGATGATGGATGGAGCGCTGAAACTTTTCAGACACTCACCACATAACAAATATGAAGACTAGGTGGTGAGATACTGTGCACTTGAGAACAAAACTTTGAGATCAAATGAACAAATTGCAATGCAAGACACCGAAGAATAATAATCCAGATAAAGTTCTGTTGAATATACAGAGAATGTGAATAGTTTCTTGTTGAGCCCAATACAGACTTCATTGAGTGAACTGAGAAAGTACCACATGATTCGAGACAGAAGTGGGAGCAAGACGGTTGCAAGTGAAATTATAATGATGTTTGGATGGCTCCTTAGTATATGATCTTCCTGACAGTATGCTAAATTCCATGGCCCGCTATTTGCATGGCCAAACTCATGTAGGAAGCGATTTGATGACCATAATATTTAAAAAGCATTGGCTCAATACAAAATTCAGAAATGTTACGTAATATCTGTGTCGGAGATAGGCCTGGGCTGTAAACTCCACTGCGCGAGCAGAGTTCATGGAGTGTTGGAACTCTGGCTCATCTTGGAGCGCCGACTTTGGCAAAAGCTCTGCCTATGCCGTGTGGTGGAGTTCACCGACGCTCAGTGCCACTTACCCTTTGTAATGTACCCCAGCTGTGTTGTAAGTTATATGCATGTATATATTTACATGCACATACACTAATATATTCACTCACATAAACAAATGCACAGACAAAAGCACACACACATATTACGAAGCTACACACACACGTTCACATATATGTTTACTCACAGAGACAAAAGCACATTTATAAACAAACACTATTACATGTACATACACCCACGTATATAAAGACGCTCACAAATAAACATAAACGAATGCACATATACACACGCTCAGGTACACACTCACATTACCACTCCCATATGAAGGGCAGCTGGAGATATACAGCAGGTGAAGATCAAATTCTGCGGCAGCAAGGAAAGGCAAATTATGCGGCGTGATGTGCTACATTTTGTGACAGTATTACATCATTAGTTTATCATTCATACACATGCTGCCATTGTCTGCCCATATCACCTCATTAGTTCTAGTTTAACACATAAAACGTTAATTAGGCAAGAGATGCCATCTGCAGAACCGCATAATTCCAGTGGCCCTGCACCTATACATATATCTGAAAACAGACTGGTATACTTACATATACAAACACGCAGGCCCATTGATGCATATACAGACAAGTGTATATGAGTATACAAAAATACAATCAGATTTGAATAATTCGATAAAATTAGATAAGACTTTCTATGACCGAGGTAAAGAGATTACAAGATTTGCTTTTTGAAAACAATGAAAATATCTTGTGTATAGATAGTAAAAGGAGAGAGCACAAATATAAAATTTAATCTGAAATAAAATCCAAAATGAAATAATTAAAATATTTTTGCAGCGAGTACCAGTGCTTTTACCCAAATAATACGATCAGCAAATATCTGCAAGGCTTAAACCAACCCCCTAACTCCCACCCCCCTGCCAAGCCCAATCTAGAACACTAAAACCTCGACTCACACTTTGGCCTGTAGGAGCTTCACTGGGTACACATACAGAAAAGAATAAACAATAATAAACTAAAATAAAAAAGAACTCCCAGCAGTTCATGTATACATACATCACTGCGGGCCTCAAGGCGAAGCCAGATCAAACATTCAATTTTATAGCAGTCTGCTCCACACCCAGAAAAGAACCAATCGCAGGCCTCTGAAGATGACCTTAACAGTGGCGTAACGAAACCTAAGGGGGCCCTCCTGCAAATTTCACAGAGAGGGCCCCACCACGCTCTAAACCCAGTCAGGAGCTTCAAGGACTTCACGGACAGGGCCCTCACTGTGCGTGCACAGTGCAGGATGGGGCACCATGGATGCTGCGGGGGCTATTGTTACACTACTAGCTACACACCAAGGATTTCAGTGGCTTGTGGGAAAGGTGATGATGTGACCATGTATTACATGGAATAAAGTACCTGCTGCCGTAGATGATAATGATATTGTAAGTCACCTTCTGCCTCGTTCCGCTATATGGTCATGGAACTCCTCAGTGAGTTGCAATATCCTTATAATGTATGGCAGGGACCACTTTATCTCATCAAGTACAGCTACCAGTTTAACTATGGCCTAATTTATGCCCTCCTACAATTTGCTTCTAAGGACACTACAGATGGTTCCATTTGTGATATTCTAGACAATGCATACAATAAAAAACGCATAGAGAAAATAGTGGAGATCTCTGTGATAGTCCACGTAGGCTTGGGTAATTGCTGATTTGGGTAATACAATTAAAATGCTTGTAACTGAATTACCTTTTGAATTTACTTGCTTGGATTGAAAAATATTACGTCCCCACACGACACAACAACTCCCCTTGGGTGCAGAGGACACCATGCCTGCATTTAAGTATTTAAAGAAATTCTATCCCTGTCCCCTTAAAGCAGACCATTAACAAAACAAGATCCCTGTGCAAGGCCCAACTGTGCTTGTCATTGAGAAAAAAGCCTGGTGTTGTAGAGAGCCTTTTGGGAGAGGGGGTCCACTTCCTTAGCACTCACCTACCACAATCACTCATATGCAATCACCCCTCCACATCCTTTACCACTCATTCAACATTCCAGCTATATTTTGCCCCTTCATTGCCCCTAAGCAGAGTCCTGGTTATGTTTCTGCAGTTGCACACATCCTCTTCCTATAGTTGCCACCAAACTGGTTTTATATGGGCATTAGCTGTATTTTAATGTCCCAGCGGCCGGTACAACAATTTGAAAAATCAGATTGGTATTTTTTCCCCTTATAAGTTCATAGTTTAAATAGGCAATGTAAGAAGAACACACTTTAGGTGTGCTCTACAGCTGCCCTGGTGACCCCTGACTGACAAAGACAGAAAGGCCATATTCAAATGAATAACAAAATAAAGTTCTATTTCTGAACAATATTGGGGTCTTTTTGCAGAATTTTAAATTGTTAACAGATGGCTATATGTGTCTGTTGCAATTAAATGTGGCAGCCTTATCTCTGCCCCAATAAGTTCTGTGCAGCCTCTTCCCCTCAGACAAGCAGTGCTCTAAGGAAGATGCTTTACTTTGTGGAAGAGTGGGGGGGGGGGGGGGGGGGGGATAAGCTCTTGTAAGGGGCCTGGCAGGCTCGGAGTGAAAGAGAAACAAAAGTTTTTATTTTGTTTCTCTTCACTTCCGAGTCAGCCGGTGTCAGCGCAGAGCAGCTCAAAGCAGACTGCAAACTGCATCTGCTTTACAGGAGACACACACCCTGGACAAACAGGATGAGGGGGCCCCCTTCATATATAGAAGAGTGGGGGGCCCCCGCACTGCGGGGGCTGCGGGGTGTACGTTATGCCACTGGACCTTAAAACACTATTTTGAATCTTGACAGCTGAGACAAAACCACTAAGATAAAAGAAGGGCACATTTTATTCTACTATTTTTGCACAAGTCAATTTAAAACACACTTGTGGTGAACAGACAAGCAGGAGCACAAACACGGAACAGAAGCAATGGTGTCAATGTGGTAGAAAAAATACTCTGCTCACTCATTTTGCACCGACCTGGCCATTATCTATATATATATATATATAATATATATATATATATATTACATATTATATATTATATATATATATATATATACATTATCTATCTATATATGGATGACTATGAGCATACCCACGTTCTGAGTGACCAGAATCCCTATAGAGGATGTATTGAGGTATGGAGGGGCCATATAGACGATATCATGATGATATGGCATGGCAATGAGCAACAATTATCTGATTTTCACCTTTGGCTCAATGCACAATCATATGACATCCAGTTTTCACTTGAGTTTAATAATAACAAAGTGATAAACTTTCTTGACATTTCGGTAAGGGAGGACGAGGGCAAAAAAAGCAGCGAAAGAAATACCCTCCTGCGATACTCAAGTCATCATCCAGTAAACTCAGAGATAAATCTAGCCTTTGGTCAGTTCCTGAGGTTACGGAGGAACTTCACTAAGAAACACTATTTCTTTTAGGAATCAGCTAATTTAATGACACACCTTACTGAGAAAGGGTATCCCAGGAGTTTACTAAGAAAGGCCTGTAAACGGGCATGGTTTTGTCATAGAGAGGTCCTTTTGGAACCCAAGCAGAAGCCAACTCCTGACCAGGAATGTCTGATTTGTGTGACTACATTCTGCACCAAGAGTAATAAGATAAAAAAAATAGTCAACCGCCACTGGCACCTAGTGGCAGTTTAGATAGGTATCATGGAACCTCCAATGCATGCATTTAAGAAAGGTAAAAATGTGAGGGATTACGTGGTGAAATCCTTATTACCGATAAAACCCAGGCACAACCAACAGACACTATGGAACATTCCGCCCATTAGGGGACAATATACGTGCGGACAATGTAAAGCCTGTCCTATGACAAATGAAATAAAACAGTGCACCCATAACAACTACACCCACACTCTACAAGATCACACTAATTGCAACTCCATGGGGGTAATATACGCAATAACCTGCCCATGCGATTTTCTATACATTGGCCAGGCTATATAAAAAGTGAAGGCCTGTATACAGCAACAGTGCAGTAGAATACATTGCAGAGGGCAGGGAGCACTCCTTGCAGAGCATTTCAACATATTTGGACACTCAGCTGAGAGTCTGAAGTGGTGGGTAATTGAAAGAGTGAAGGCCAAGCCGAGAGGGGGAAATATTGCCAACACGATCAGTGTTCGTGAATGTAAATGGATATACATTTTGATACTGTTGTGAAGGGTCTGAATGAATATGAGGAAATTGCTATACAGGTATCAACACTAAACAATGGCTAGTAACTTTGTCATGTGCACCCCTCTATGTATGTGTAATAATGTCGGAACACATTACTGTACAATGTAGATTGCACATGTACATTATTTCACTATGTTTAGTGCAGCTTGCACATGTACATTATTTCACCACCTCTGTATATTGTTTAATACACCTTAGTCTTTTTTCATTACAATTGTTTATATATTTGTTTGTGTTATTTAGTGTGTTGTTTTTCTGTTCTGTAAGTTTGTAGAATGTTCTGTGCCACTATTCATGACCCAACGAGCAGATATCCCAGGGGTATTACCTATTTGGGACATACCGGGCCACTGAGTCTGTTTTTTATTACTACTCTCCGGTCCCCTATGCGGGGGCAGGGAAGTCAGGGTCAGGCTTACACGTCTGTCTGATGACGGCTCATTCCACAGCAACGTTCACGCCCCGCACTGCGGCACTCAACACATACAATCCAGCCACGGGAAACATAGTTGTGCTTTGGCCTGATGAGCGAGGCATGGATTTTCCCAAGCTGCTCTTCATCCAAAGATTTTGATTCACTGTTGTCAATTGTATCCTTTAATTAGGCTCAGTAGTTTTTATGCGCACCTCCTTCTTATAGACTACCCACCAGCGGGAGCTTTGATCAGGCCACCTCACTGACACCTATCTATAAGCCAGTAATGCAGGCCCATTTTGGCCTCTATTCACACCATATTATTATTATTTTGCAGCATTGAATCCAACTTTATGGTTATACCCTTAGGTTGTCTCCCCTCCCCTTGTCCTGAGGAAGACCCGTGAGCTGACGATATAACTTACCCTCCATGCGCCGGGTTCAAAACGTCAACATTCTTTCCCAAGTGGACCTGTACCTTATGCCACCCTTACCCTGCCCAACCTACAGAAGATATCTCTCTGTTTCTTTTTTAAAAATCGTGAACGACGACAGTAATGAACCATGAGGGGCAGGCCCTGATTAACTAGATTAACCTAATTAGACAGCTACGAAAACTAGTCCCTCTTCTTTCTCCTTCCGCGCTTTGTACAATTGTCTCTGCCACAATAATTTCAAGACTGGATTACGGGAATGCTCTTTACTTGGGATTGCCTAAAACATTGACCAGCAGGCTGCAAGTGGTCTTAAACGATGCAGCTAGGTTAATTTTTAGGCTACCTAGACGGACCCATGCTTCCCCACTGCTGTGTAGATTACACTGGCTCCCCATAAAGCAAAGGGTGGAGTTTAAAAGCTTATGCATTGCCCATAAGGCAATCTATGGCCAAGCACCTGCCTATATCAAAGAGCACCTTGGGGTTTATAACCCCACTCGATCACTAAGGTCCTCTAACACACAGTTGCTGTCCTGTCCTCGATACAAATTGGCAACTAAGGGAGGGAGATCCTTTTCTGTGTTGGTTCCACAGATCTGGAACAAACTTCCACAGTCCCTCCGCAAAGAATCAAATTTGTTGCACTTCAGGAAGTCTTCAAAAACGCTCTTGTTTAGGGAAGCCTTAAGCACCGTTTAGTGCCACGACCACACACCCCTTCTTTATCTACTCTGCTGTTGTTATCTCCTTCTGTCATGAGCGCCTGGAGACCTGACGGTGATTTGGCGCTATACAAGCTTCAGTTAACAATAACAATAACAACTGGTCTTGATGTTACCTATAACCAGTTTTTCATTGTTTATAATAAATGTAAACATTATTTTTGAACCCATCTTCAGTCTGATATCCCTCTTTTTCACCTTATGTGTCTCACACATGAGCACGATTCTTCTCACTTCCCTTTGGAGCAACCTCTCCTCTTGCTATAGAATATGGCAATATGTTTACCTACATAAAAAGTGTCTGTGAAATTAAAACAGTTATCTTTTCATAGAAGTAATGGGTGCCATTTTTATTTGAAGATGCGCAAGTTTGAGAACTTTGTATGTATTTGTTACTTTATGCTAATCAAAAGCATATCTAAATTGTATTTCAAATCATGAACGTTACTACAACTCAATTGCATGGTAAATGAGTCTAGGACCAACTGACTTCTATCTCAATCAATACCCAGGTCCGCGGACAGTATTTGGGTTACCCCATTATGTTAGGATGGCCGCCTTGTGGAACTCTGTGGAATCTCACTGAATTTTCAGTAACTCTGCGGAATTCCGCAGAGTGAAACTCCGCGAGCTACGATCAGGGCTAGTCAGAGATGCATAATTTATCAGAGAAATAATCAAGGAAAAGGAACTGTAATGCTTATGAGTCACATTAACAAATCAGGGGACCCATTTATGAGACTCAACGAAGACTTCATTGAGATGCCAGTTTACAATGTCCTTGAATCTATCATCAAAAATGTCTGATTGTTTTTTAAATGGGTCAGGCCTACCCTACCTGGAGATTTGACAGTATGACAATTTCCAAACATTTTTTGAGGTAATATTTTGGGGTGTACAATTTTAGGGGGTACCTGCACCCACAAAGTTATGTAGCAGAGGATGTTGATGAAGGTGAAGATCCTAGTGAGGGTACTAGTGGCGAGTTTCATATCGAGGATCTGAGTGAAGAGATGTGGCAAAGTCACTAGCCATGGCAGAAATAAATACTCTTTTATCCAGCTCATAAAATGCTTCAGAAGAGAATTCAAGTCTTGAGAACTCCCAGAGGAGAAAGCAGTTCATAGCGAGTGGGATTGCTGATAATGATCCAAATATAAGTTCATTAGTAAGTGAAGAAGACTCAGCAGTAGTCACGAGTGAAGATGCAATAATTGTAACACCCAAGGCAATGAAAAGGAATTGCAAGGGAAAGCACTGGGAGAATGAAGAGTTATACTAGATGAAGGAAGAACCAGAAGTAGTTGAAATCAATTTAGAGAACAGTGAGGGGCTCTCACACGCTGCTTGGGGCTAACCACCATCACTTGCCTGAGCTGCTTGCGGGTCCGCTTACCAGGGGCTGCTGACATCGCGCTTCTCCTCCACCGCTGCCGCTGATTTCTCGCGGCCGCCGAGCGTGGAGACAGGGGAGACTACAACTCCCAGCGTGCCCTGCTTGTCGGGGGACGGCTGACGACGCCCACTTCTGCACCCGGAGGCACCTAAAGGAGAGCTGCTCCTGCTGGGGAGAGGGGGCTCCCACACGCTGCTTGGGGCTAACCACCATCACTTGCCTGAACTGCTTGCAGGTCCGCTTACCAGGGGCTGCTGACATCGCGCTTCTCCTCCACCGCCGCCGCTGATTTCTCGCGGCAGCCGAGCGTGGAGACAGGGGAGACTACAACTCCCAGCGTGCCCTGCTTGTCGGGGGATGGCTGACGACGCCCACTTCTGCGCCCGGAAGCACCTAAAGGGCAGCTGCTCCTGCTGGGGAGTGGGGGCTCTCACACGCTGCTTGGGGCAAACCACCATCACTTGCCTGAACTGCTTGCAGGTCCGCTTACCAGGGGCTGCTGACATCGCGCTTCTCCTCCACCACCGCTGTTGATTTCTCGCGGCCGCCGAGCGTGGGGACAGGGGAGACTACAACTCCCAGCGTGCCCTGTTTGTCGGGGGATGGCTGACGGCGCCCACTTCCACGCCCGGAGGCGCCTAAAGGAGAGCTGCTCCTCCCGCGTCACGGGACACGCTCGGGCGACGCCGGGAGAAGCCCGGGACAAGGGCGGGACTATCTGTGACCATCAGTGGCCAGAAGTGGCTGGGCTGGGCCACCCCTCTTGGCCCAACCAACAGGTGCTTTGTATTCGGCAGATTCTATTTAATACGATACCCCGACAGCCATAGGATATCAGCCTTGGACGAGGGTCTACGGATTAGCGGATTACAAATCTGTGTGTGAAGGTGGGAAGGAGGGAAACCCTGTGTAACACTTTGGCAGAGGCAGGAGGATCCATCCACTAAACACGGAGTTAGCCTAGCAAGAGGTAGGAGATATTAAGACCCCCTGCACGTCACACGTCTCACTTCTCACCACTATGGCCAGTAAAGGTAAAACGTGCTCTGCTAAGGGAAAAGCACACACACACCTCATATCTAGCACATTAGGGTCTGAGCCTATCCCCATATTATCACACAAAGCGCCACCTACTGTGATTGATTTAATGTTGAGGAAAGTTATTGGGGCGGTCTCTGGGGAGATTGAGCGCACAGAGAGGTGCTTATCCATCACACCAATAACTACTCCATCGACAGCTACGGAAACCATTACATCGGAGGTTTCCCAAACTGACACCCTAGAAATCTCGAATGAAAGCGTCCCTTGCGCCCAGCCGCTAGGAGATGCTGTGGTAATTACAACTAGGGCTGAAAATGGGGCGTCAGGCAACAATACTAAAAGAGGGGGGACTAGGAAGGCTCAACCCAGGAAAGTGAAACCAAGCACCGTTGTGCACAGGTCAAAAAAGATAGAGGATGAGGTCATGGTAGTAGAACCGCCACGCCATTCAGGTCCACCAGGATGGATGGATGATGTAATAGCAGACCTCCCAAAACACCTAGAAGTCTTTATCGTAAGCCAAATAAAACCACCAGTCAGAAGATTAGATTAAATCGTAAATGAATTGAACAAGCAGGGCAAGATAAAGGGCTCGACAAATATCAACCTAACTGCAAACCACACTCCATCGGTGAATCTTTCAGCCCAGCAAACTCCTATTAATAACAACTGTGTTAGCAATGAGCAATGTACCATCGCACAAGTCCATGTACCCCCCAAACTTCCAGCTCAGGTGGGGGTGACAAACATACAAAAGGGTGGGAATAAGAATATAGATAAGGTCCAACAGCAGACAACTATGCCGCCAACACAAGTAGGAAATCCCTCAATTGATAGAGTGGCAGAAACACATCAGACAGGCCAGGAGCCAAATGATAGAATAAACTACCCCCTACCAAATATATATTTACCCTCTGAAGTATGCCCGTACGTTGTTGTTTTTGCCGGGGTACCAGAACTCAGGGCGGGGCAGAAAGAGTCACACACGGCATTAAAAAACAAGATAATTAACTGGCTGAATATACACCGGCCCCTGCAATGTGAGGAAGGCGGGGAGATCCTCCATGTGAGGAGGGCAAATTGGATAGGTAGTAGGAGGAAAGTTATTGCAGGGAACTGCATCATTGCGAACTTTAGGGACACCAATTTAGTGGAATACATACTGGGTAACCGCAACAGGAATGACACTAGCACTATAACATCATTACCACTAGGGTATTTTTACCCAAGAAAACGTGTCACACACACCCCAAGTCATATGTATGGTAGAAAGGGTAGGGCACCAGACACGAACTGGGTAAGGAACTATGAGTAGGTAGGCCCGCCCACACTAAGCCGGGGTTTCCCACACTGGACAAATAGATTCAGTCCCCTACTGTCCCTGGACGAAAATGATTGACTATCGAAATTAGGGAATTCTCAAGAGATGATGGTTAAAAAGGTGGGCCACGAACCTATTGCCCAGGTAGATCTGGGAAACTACCAGGCGAAGGGGCTCGTAGAACTCCCAGTAAAGCAAGATGGGGGAGAACAAGGGGTCATGTTAATGAGGAGGGATGAACCCGTGTCATATATTCAGGGCACAAATGTTGGAAAAGGACATGGGGGAGGGATGAACATAATGTCCTGGAATATAGCAGGCCTTGCTGGGAAATTAGAAAATGCAGATTGGAGAATTCACCTACGTGGGTTCCACATATTAGCTTTTCAGGAGACCCGGGCGGTCGATTGTTCCCCTTACTAAATAGAGGGCTACAAATGTTTTTCCGTGCCAGCTCAATAAAGTATATCGGGAAGGGCAAAGGGAGGGTTAGCATTGTACACTGACCTTAATCTAGAAGGAACTTGGACACTACCCTCCTGGACATCACACACTCTCCAGGCGGTGACATTTCAAGGGCAAGGGCTGAGGTTATTGTTATTTAACATCTATAATTCAGGGCCTGTAAATGGATACAACGCGGTACTTCAGGAATTAGACTGCAGACTCAACCAAGAGGCTGAACAAAGGAAAGGAGGGGCAGAACCAATTGTCTTGGTAATGGGCGATATAAATTGCCATCTATGCCCAAATCTGCTCCCAGTAACTGAAGATTGGTCGTCCTGTCCTACTAAGAGCGGGCCACATTTTGAACACAACAAGAAGTGAATAACACTATCTAAACTACTAGACACTCATGTCCTAACGCATACAATTGATCTGGCTGTCCCAGGTATAGAGGGTAATCTTACTCCAACATTTAAAGGAAGAGGATGTTCCTCAATTATAGATTATATGGTGATATCCACTTTTGCAAAACACTGGATTATAGAGGTTAGAACGGAATGGAGCACTTTTAGTGACCATAACCCCTTAGTTCTGGAACTAATATATAGCGACCGCCCCAAAAGGAGCAAACTATCTGATACTGAGCTGAGGCCAACTGATATGGGGAGGCGACTTAGGTGGTCGAAAATTAATGCCCCAGAATTCTATAAATCTCTAATAGTAAAAGGCAAAAAGCAGATTGAAGATTGCCTAGAACCTACTATAGGGGGATGTGAGTTGGTCACGGTGTTTGGGCTGTTAACTAAATTGGTGGACGAATTACTGAAGACAAAAGGCACTAGAAGGAACGTCATTCAACCAAGATGGTTCGACACCAATTGCTCTCGAGCACTAAGAGACCTAAAATCGAGCCTCAAAGCTATTCTCAGGGACAAACTAAAAGTGGCCCTCTGCAGACAGAAATATAAAACCATGGTAAAACGAAGAAAGACTACGCTGCAAGCGGAAGTCTGGGCTGACCTAAGGGCGGCAGGGGAGAACAGGGATTTTACGGAATTCTGGAAAATTATAAATAGGCCTTGTTTTCAGGATAGTAGTGCCCCGGTGATTAGCACCAATATACTCCCTGAACAGTGGGTGACTCACTTTGAGGGTCTCTACAATCATACCCATGATACAATGCCGGAAGAGGGTTGGGATGGGACATGGAGTATGGAAATAGATTTCTCACTTACAGAAACAATCAAGGCTATTCAAGGATTGCCTCGAAATAAAGCTCCAGGGCCCGACGGTACCCCACCAGATCTTTACTTAAGTAACGTGGATCTATGGGCACCAATCATGACGAGAGTTCTAAATGCGGCAATTAAATCAGGGCTCCCTCGATCTTGGTCTACTGCACTAATTGTCCCTATTTTCAAAAAGGGGAGAAGGGACAACCCTCAATGCTATAGAGGCCCACTCTGTTCAATGCCTACATGGAACCCCTAGACAGGATAGTCCATCCCTTCGGTGTGCGTATTGTCACCTACGCAGACAACACCCAACTGGTGGTCTCTTTAGACCACCAGGAGGGATCGTCCAGCACCCTAGGCTCCTGTCTGGAGGCTGTCTCCAGATGGATGCAATCTTCATGCCTAAAACTCAATGGGGAGAAGACAGACGTCATCCTGCTGGGTAACCCCTCCCCCTCGGGCTTTGCATCCTCATGGCCCCCATGTTTAGGCCCGCCCCCTATGCCCAAACCCCAAATTAAAAGCTTGGGGATTTGGTTTGACACCGACCTGAATTTCTCAGTACAAGCTACGAAGACTGCGGCTACCTGTTTTGGGCTGATGAGGATGCTAAGGAGGGTGCTCCCTCTACTCCCATTTCAGGCAAGGAGGATCCTGGTCCAGGCCCTTATACTATCTCGCCTGGACTACGGGAATGTCCTCTACATGGGAGCTCCTGCGTACACCATCCAGAGGCTCCAAGTCGCCCAAAACAGTGCAGCCCGTCTACTCTACAACCTCCCCCGCTGGCAGTCAGCAAGGAATGCTTTAAGGGAACTTCATTGGCTTCCCATTGCTGAAAGAATACAATTTAAGGCCATGTGTATTTTACACAAGGCCTTCCATCGCACTGGCCCCGTAATTCTTCAGTCCCTGGTCACTCCCTATGTTCCATCTCGCTCCCTCCGTTCTTGCTCCCTCCAGCTGGCTACTCCCAGCAGAGTCAGGAAGGCTCGCTGGGGTGGCCGCTCCTTCTCACATACTGCGGCAAAACTCTGGAATACTCTCCCTCTGCCCCTGCGGGGAACTGTAAACCATCTCTTTTTCAGGAAAACCCTGAAAACACACTTGTATGCTACACTCTGTTGACCTGCCTCGAGCCCTCGCTAATTAAGCTCCTGTCATAAGCGCTACGAGGCCTCCGGGTAGTTTGCGCTATACAAGTGCTATTTCATTCATTCATTCATAGACCAATATCGTTGATTGATGTCTCAGCTAAAATCCTGGGCCGGGTGGTACTGAATCGTCTTATGGCCTGGACGGAAGAGCACCATACCATAGCAGATACTCAGTATGGCATCAGATCGGGTAAATCAACTAGCGATCAGTGTCTAAATTTATATTTATTAGTTGCCAAGTATACGAAAGCCAGTAATGGAACTATTTACATGGGATTTATGGACTTGGCTGCGGCCTTTGACAATGTAAATAGGAACAAACTGTGGGTTATGATGAAAAACCTGGGAATTGACCCAGGACTTATAAATATCCTCAGAGAATTACGTTGGAAAACCACTGCCAGGGTCCGCTTTTGCACGGAGGGGGGGACCACCGACCCCTTTTCGTGCACCAGCAGAGTGAGGCAAGGGTGTATCCTCGCTCCCTTTTTGTTCTCCCTGTACATTAATGATCTGGAGAAAACCCTGATTGCCCTGAATGTAGACTGCCCCAAAGCAGGAACGCGTCAGATTCCGGTACTGTTGTACGCGGATGACGCGGTTCTGCTTGCACGAACAGCACGTAGTTTACAACATCTTGTTGACGGATTTGTAAAGTTCATGGACAATTTAGATCTGTCCGTGAACCTGAGCAAGTCCTTTGTGATGGTGGCAGGTAAAAGGCCCTCCAGGAAATTTGTGTTTAAAATAGGGACCCATACATTGGAAACTGTAAGCACTTTCCCTTACCTGGGCC
Source organism: Lissotriton helveticus (assembly GCF_964261635.1). Lineage (NCBI taxonomy): Eukaryota > Metazoa > Chordata > Amphibia > Caudata > Salamandridae > Lissotriton > Lissotriton helveticus. Next base: position 1,314,307,588 of record NC_136068.1, read on the forward strand.
TCCTATTTGATGCGGAAATAAAGTTTAGTTCCCTGATTGAGGAACGCTGTACAAAGCTGGTTTCCTCAAACTGTGCGATATTAAACTTTGCTCGCACGCTGGGCCGTTGGTCACCAGAACAAGTTATGAGCCTGTATGGCTCCATAAGTATTGCAGAGGCTCTGTATGGAGCAGAGGTCTGGGGTTTTAGGGATGCAAAATACTTACAGCTGGAGGAAGATAAATTCCTTCGCAGGATCTTAAAGATCCCACAGAGCACCCCAGCAGAAATCGCACACACAGAACCTGGGACCCCATACATTATAGACCAGGTGAAGATGAGGCCCATTATGGCATGGCTCAGAATCTGGGTAAACCCTGAGGCAGAATTAAGCAGGGTAATTGTTGGGGATTGCCTACAAAGGGATAAGGGGGTGCAAATCCCTTGGCTAAACTATGTCAAGAGTACGCTAGAGAACATAGATCAGCATAACCTCTTCAGCAACCCGACTGCAATTTCCATCTCTTGCACCTCCCGAGAGAGCACTACTCTTCCTACAAAAAGCAAATGATATGCACACTTTATGCTCTGTTATGAATTTTTTAAAAGTAGCAGTAAGATTAAGAAATACAAGAGGCTAAGCAATGATGTATATAATACCATGTTTTTATAATTGTATAAATTTTGTTTCTTATGAAGTTCAGAAATGTAAATGTATTTTTTTTAAATGTATTTTTATGATGGTTTTTAATCATCGAAATAAAGATTTACTGAACTGAACAGTGAGTGTGAATCACCTTTTGCCTAACAACCAGCAGGTAAGAGAATTCCGAACAGAAAGTGTGCTTCACCTTAATGGGCTTTAAAGTGTCTAAAGAATAGAAGGCCATATATATAGATGTATAGCTCAATAAACTGTTGCCAATATATCTTCGAAAACAATCTAAAAAAGAGAATAGCCACCTTGAACTGTAGCAATTCTGAATTGTCCAGGAATTTTGACACATCAGAGGTATCCATAATAAGAAAGATTAAATCATTTAAATGACATTTTTTTTTACTTTGAAGCTTAATTTTGATTATCATTGTTTTGAAAACAAAGACCAAAGGAGACTTATTAATATTTTGAAAATCTAAAGACTAATTTCTTCTTTGGTCTCAATAGAAATTATATACAGCAAATGCTTTAAAATTGCATGATCTCATTAATAATCATGCTACTAGTCCCTTTTGGCTTACTGTTGTGCTTCTCCAGTAGGATATATCTCCACAAAGGTTGAATTAACTACAGTACACAATAGGGCTGAGCCTTTTACACTGTAACATAGGGAACATTTAGTTTGGGGATGTTGTGATGATATTTATACACAAAATGTTAGGTGAACATGTTGATATAATGGGGGTTAAGAATGCATGGTGTGCACTTTTTTCCCTTCTTCAGGGGAAGGCGCAAGATACTACTTGTTTCTTATGGTGTGTCTTGCAGTGTTTTTGTTAGTACATTTAATAAGCAGGAGTTTCTATTGCTACACCTGTCGGATTTCAACTTTTCTCTAGAGAATCTTTGTGTTTCTGAAGATGTTCAGAATAAGGTAACCTTTGGTAAATATTTATATTCAGTTACACAAACTAACTACACCACTAAACAGACTAGAGAGGAGGATGTGTGCAGTTTTAGCCAAGAAGAGTGAGGATTTGCAAAGGAATATAATGAGATGAAGAGCAAATTTTGAGAGATCTGTATAGATAATAAGAGGATCAGAGAGCAGGTTAAGACCGAGGAACAATTTAGGTTTTCAAATTTGCAGCAGTGGAGCAGGAGAGAAGGAGTGAATTGTGTATAGTGTCTAATGCACCTGCAGGAGTTAGGCCAAAAGAAGTTGTAGATTGGAGTGACTGTGAAAGAATTTATGTTGCTAGTGGTGATTTTATGGTTGGTGAAGACCCACATCTGCGAGGAATTTATTATTTGTGTGGTGACAGCTTATTTCAATCTATCACTAATTGTGTGTTTTTTTTGCTATCTGCCTTTAGTATTTCCTAGAGTCTATCATGAAAATGGGAGGAGTGATGCTGTTGCTTCTAATACTACTGGAGCACTAATGCAGATTAATACTGAGTTAATTGATATGCATGCAATGATAATGCTAAACTGCTTGCCACTAAACATTCGTTGTGTGCAGGAAGGCAGTATTTGCAGGGTTTTGCGACTGATAGAGTGCTGTACCTTCATTCATGATACCAGTAGGGTTATTGACTTCTTAAATGGCAGAAGGCTGCACTCCCTCCCAAGACAGTCTGTCAGCCATTGGCAGACACTGGGGAGAGTTAGAAAGGCCCCTCTGGTGCTTTGCATGAGAGTGTTTTTTCCCTCTATTTCTTGGGAGGAGCTTCCCCAAGCAGTCTGAGTCACTACTCCTGAAAGTGAAAGTAAATAAGCCCATCAGCTCCTTTTACTTTAGCTGAATCAGCTCTCAAGGGCATATCTGAGCCCCGAGCACTGATTGTCTGACCAGAGGTATTTTAGGAAAGGGGAAAATCTTCCTTTCCATGGGTACCTCTGTCCAGTGGATCCCTGCTTGGGGAGCGCAGCACTAGGATGAGCCCTAAGCCGGGATCCATTCACTGATACCCGGTATAGGGGGAATGGCCCCTTAGGCATGGGCTTGAAATCTCCCAAACCCCCCTCAAAATTGTCTGTCTTGGAGGGCAGATGGGAGTAATTACCCCTGATCTGCCCCCCAGGGGGGCATAAAGCGCACTAGACACCAGGTATTTCCTTTTTATATAACAATATACATCCATACCCATAAGGCATATGGCAAGAGTCTTTCTGACTCTCCAGGGGTGCAAGTGGGGTAATTACCCCCAATCCGCACCCCCAGAGCCGGGGTCAGAGAGTCTAATAGACATCAGGGATTTTTTTTATTAAACCTTTTGGGGTGGGGGCTGTCCATGATGGGCATCACTATGCCCTCACCTCAACAAAATGGTGCAACAGTCTTTTTAACCCCCGGAGCGCAGTTGCAGGTAACTACCCCCACTCTGCCCCCTGGGGACCGAAAGCCCACTAGACGCCAGGGGCTGTTGTTATTTTTTTTAAATATAATAGTGGGAGCTGCCCAGCAGGGGCATGGCCATGCCTCTTTCCCAAGTAAATAGGGCAACAGTCTTTCTGCTCCCCCTAGGGGGGAAAGGATTTTAATTATCCTCTATCTGCCCGTGGGTGGGGGGGGCGGAAAGCCCATTAGATGCCAGGGAAAGTTTTTGTTTTTTAAATACACGGGTGGGGAATGCCTGCCCCTATTATGTCCCATCACAAATAAATGAAGCAGCAGTCTTTCTGCACCTGGAGGAAAGATAGTGGTAATTAATCCTGATCTGCCCCCAGGGAAGGTGGAAAGCAGACTAGATGTTAGGGAATGTGATTTTTGTAACTATAGGGGTAAGGGCTGCTCGGCATGGGCATTACTATGCCCTTTGCCCCCCCCCCATCAAATGATGCAACAGCCTCTCTGCCCCCAGGATACACATAGAGGTAATTTCCTCTGAGGAGGCACAGAAAGCCCACAAGATGCTAGGGAACTTTTTCGTTTTAATATAGGGGTAGGGGCTGCCCAATATGGGAATGGCTATGCCTCTACCACAACTAAATGAAACAGTCTTTCTGCTCCCCCAGCGGACAGATGAGGGCGGTTACCCTGATCTACCCTCCCTCCCAGGAGGTCAGAAAGCCCACTACACACTATGGACAGAATTAATGCAATATTGTTTTGAGGGAGCGACCACCCCCAGGCATGGTCCTTTGCCTCCCTCCACCCGGGGTCAAAAATAACTTCTACCCTCCCTGGGGAGTGGATAGGCTATTCACCCCCAATCTGCCACTCCCCTACTGGCGGTCAGAAACCCCACCAGACATCAATGAGTTCAAACAAACAAAAGAATCCTGCAGCTTACCTTGGCATTGAGCTATACCCCTGTCCCAGTGGCATCATTAGTATCTTTCTGTCCTCCTGGGGGCAAATGGGGGGCTTGTGCAAATTTTGGAGGCTACCCAAAAGTTGCCCCTTGGGGGTTGTAAATCGGCAACAGAAACGGGTCAATCCGAGGTCAGTGGCAGGACCCTCACAAGGGGTCCTATTGACCTTGGTTTGATCCTTTACTGTCATGGGCACTAGGCCCAGCCCCACAAGTGGCACAGCATTGTTATCGGCACAGGTGAGGTAACATTTGGTGATAGTAATTTTGTGGCTGCCTGCAGCTTCCAGAAGGTTCCATCACAGAAATCTAAAGAAAGGCTTGATTTCAGGCAAAATTTGAGGTTTGCAGGGCATTGTGGATAGACAAACCTAATGTACACTACCCTGGACTCCCACAGTTGTCTAGTTTTTAAAATATGTTCAGGTTTGCTAGTTTTCCCTAGGCACCGGTTGAATTAGGTCCCAAAATCCACAGTTACCCACCTTGCAAAAAAAGTTTCAGTTTTTAGGAGAAAAATGTGAAGTATCAATGTTGTGTTTTGAGTCATTTTCTGTATCGGACAGTAGGCCTACCATCACAATTGAGGTACCATTGTTATCGGGAGACTTGGAGGAATACTGGATGGAAGGAAGTTGATGGCTCCATGCAGATTCCAGAACTTTCCTTCACAGAAATGTGAGGAAAATGTATTTTTTAAGTCAAAGCTTGAAGTTTGCAAGGGATTATGGGTAAAAATACTCGTGAAAGCCATGCAAGTCACCTCAGCATGAATTCCCCCAGGTACCTAGTTTTCAAATAGGCTCAGGTTTGCTGGGTTTCTCTAGGTGCCGGCTGAGCTCATACACACAATTCACAGATACACACACTTAAAAACAGGGTCCATTTAGTAAAAATGTGATGTGTACATGTTGTGTTTTGGGCTGTTTCCTGTTGTGGGCACTCAGCCTACCCATGCAAATGAGGAACCATTTTTATTGGAAGACATATGAGAGCATAGAATACTAGAACATTTAATATTACCAATTGGATTTCACTGCTTTTAGGCCTTCAAAACGTAAGCCAGTGTGTAATAAAGAAGACATTTTGAAAAACACCTTCAAAATCATATGCTAATACGGGGATCCAGAAATTAAAAAATGTACAAATGACCACTACTCCTAAACTCCATATCTTGTGCCCATTTCATAAATACATAGGTTTCCTTGATACCTATTGTTCACTCTACATATTTCACCATATGAATCGGTCTATTGTCAGTACACAAAGAAAAACTATTGTACAGTACAGCTCAGTTGTTGACTTTGGGTACCTTGGTTTCTTGGAAAAGCTACAAACCCAGATATGTTCACAACCAGGACTTAATGGTATTTTGCATTTGTAAATCGGCCATTGTGACAAAACGTTACAGATTAAAATGTTATTTACTACACATTTTCAATATATTTTTTTTTTCAACAGTTAATTTATTTGGTAAAAACTTGAGGAATATACACACAAAACCCTTGATGAATTTAAAAGTTGATCTACTTTTTAGAAATCTATGGCTTTTCTGGATCACTAATGCATTTCACGCTGGCTTCTACAGCAAACTAGAAGTAGGTAGAGAACACAAAATATACTCCCTCTTTGAAAAATGCCAAAACTGTCATATAAAATAAAATAAGTGTATTCAGCTCTACATGTTCCTGAAAGCTGGTGATTGTATCACAGCAAACCGTTCATTAAAGCAACTTTTAGGGGGAAAAATCAGACACTTTTATTCAGAGCACATTTTTCCTAATATTCCCCAAAAACTCAAAAGTTAGCTATATGTTACCTATTTTGTCAGTGCCCTCCTTGGGAATTCACAAACCCAGGGTACCTTTAGAATCCCCAGGATGTTGGAAAAAAGGATACAAATTTGACACAAATACCTTTTCTAGAAAAATATTTAAGCAACCCAAAGTGCAAACTACCCCAAATAGCCAAAAAAGGGCTCACCACGGGGGCTCGGGGTAGGGAGAGCAGCAATGGTTAAGGAGTTAATGCTTATGCCAACAACTTCACTAACATTTCTCCTGAAGTCCAAGCTGTAGAAGACCCTTGCTTTTTTGAAGCAGTAGTTGTTTAAGAGAATATTAACCCTTCCAATTATTATGTTGATTTCTGCGATTGTTATGTTTCTCTTGATCAAATTTTCAGATCTGATTTTTTTAATTTGTGGGTGTAAAGAGAAAAGAGGGTCATGTTAGAGGAAGTGAGGTGAAACAGAGATGGAGGATGCTAGAGATCCAGTTTATAATCAACTTAAGCTGTTGGAGTATTTGAATCGCCAGAAGCAGAAATTGATACAGACTGTGTTATGACTGTTACATTAGTTGTGGGTTTTATTGATCATAGAATAATCAGTAGGGGGAGATTTGTAAAGTTTTTGTGCATTTTATATTTTTGTGCACTTTTAAGAATGTGCATAACGCATATTTGCATGCACACACTGACATCAATCATTCAATAAGACAAGGATTTCTAAAGCGCAGCACGTCATCCGTGAGGGTCTCGAAGCACTGTGGTTGTTTACTACTTTGTGATCATTCGAACAGCCAGGTCTTGAGTTCTTTCCTTAATTACTGCATCAGTCAGGTGGTCTGAGGTGCAGAGGCAGGTCATTCTAAGCTTTGGCTGCCAGGTAAGAGAAGAAGCGTCCTCTACTATTACTTTGGCAGATTCGGGCGGGAGGGTCTCTACAAGTTAGAGCAAGGCAGATCATAGGTGTCAGGTTGGTTGGTGGAAAGTCATGCGTTTGTTGATGTATGCATATCCTTCATTGTGCAGGGCTCTATTTGCATGGGTTAATATTTTGATCCTGCACCTCTTCTGTATAGGGAGCCAGTATACTTTCTTGACGTTGGATTTGATGTGGGTCTGTCTGGGCAGGTGGAGGATGAGTTTTGTAGTTGAGTTCTATATTGTCTGTAGTCTCTTAAGGAGGCATGCGGTCATTCCTACATAGAGTGTGTTCCCATTGTCCAGTCTGCTGTTGACGAGTGCATGCGTGACGGTTCTTCTGGTGTTGACTGGGAGCCACCAGAAGATCTAGCAGGGCATGAGTAGAGTTTGGAAGCAATTGGATGAGTCTGCATTTACCTGTTTCTTCATAGATAGCTTGCATTCCAAGATGATGGTGAAGGTGCAGGCATGGTCTGTCGGGTGAGGGATGGGCTAAGTTCAGACAGCCACCATGCATCGTTCTAGGGTGTGTGTTGTTCCCAAGGATGAGGAGATCCATCTTGTTTGAGTTGAGCTTGAGACAGTTGTCCTTCAACCAGTCAATGACGTTCATCATATAGCTGTGGAAGGTGGTTTTCGTGGTGGAGGGGTCTTCTCACTGCGAGAGGATGAGCTGGGATATGTCTGCGTAGGAGGTGATGTTGAGTCTGTGCGATCTGGCTTTGTTGGCCAATAGGGTCATTTATGTGTTGAAGAGGGTGGGGCAAAGGGATGATCTTTGGGAGATGCCACAGATGATGATCTTGGATTTTGAGGTGAATGGTGGGAGACAGAGACTACTTTTTAATCGCAGGCCCTCTGGATAGAGTGTGTGTTTTATGTTAAGTATATGTATGTCATGTATTTGTCATTTTTTGCAGGTCACTGCACCGGATTAGAATGACCTTCTATGTCTAGAGAGTGTTATCATCACCTTTTTAGGTCACTATATTGCCATGCTGGATATTCCAATTGAAGCACCACATGTTTTTTTCTTGTGTTCTTCTCTCCTTCTAGGTCCTCATTGTAGGAAAGTCTCATTCTAGGTCCTCAACTATAGGTAATTTATGAGAGATTTTATAATGAATAGGTACACATAGTTATTCATATTACTGGTAATTTAACCTTGATAACTAATTTACTTCTGACGTGAGTAAGGTGGGGATCTGTGCACCCCGTCCTAAAGAAGAAGCCTAGCTTCAAAACATGTTGACTCACAAGTGAGGTATTGTACATTAAATACAATAATACCTCCACCACACCTTTTTAACAATACCAGCATGGAGGCCGAATAAAAGTTTTTTTAGACCTTACATGCCTGGTATTTTTTAACACTCACACATTTATTCACTCCTGACCCCACTACTCACCTAGTACTTCACACCCTCACGCACCACACATAGAGTTTACAACAGTGCTCCCACGTAGTCGCTGGTTAGTAGCCCGCTGCATTCCGTAGAGGAGTGCAAAGACCCCTATGATAAAGCATGACACCAAGGGTCCTTTTAGTGTGTGAGAGGTATTTAAAGAACACAGTGTGCTCGCCACCATTGTAGGGACCTCACTTCAATACCTCCCTGTGGATTCTCTTGGTTTATGTCTATTACATGGGTAATCACAAACTTTCTCTCGGGGGCCAAATTTACAGTGTTGTTTGTGTCCGAGGGCCGCACCAGTGGGGGGCGGGGTCAGTGGAAGAGGGGACAGCAACAAAAAAAAAACTGACGATGAGTTTCATCACTGGTCCCTGCAGCAGACGCCTTATTCCACTGAGCCACCAGACCCGGCATACACACATATCTCTCTCACTCTCTTTCTCTCTCTATCTAGCTCTCTCTCCTTCTCTCTCTCTCTCTCTCCCTCTCTCTCCCTCTCTCTCCCTCTGTCTGCCTCACTCTGTCTCCCTCACTCTGTCTCCCTCACTCTGTCTCCCTTTCCCTCTCTTACTCTGTCTCTCTCACTATGTCTCCCTCACTCTGTCTCCCTTTCCCTCCTTCACTCTCCCTCCCTCTCCCTCTGTCTCACTCCCTCTTCCTCCCTCACTCTCCCTCCCTCTCCCTCTCCCTCCATTTCCCTCCCTCCCTCCCTCTCCCTCTCCCTCCGTTTCCCTCCCTCCCTCTCCCTCTGTCATCTCACCGTCTGTCTCCCTCCCTCCCTCTCCCTCTCTCACTCTCCCTCTGTCTCCCTCTCCCTTCCTTTCCCTTTCCCTCCCTCCCCCTCCATCTGTTTCCCTTTCCCTCCCTTATGCTCCCTCGGTCTCCCTTTCCCTCCCTCACTCTCCTTTTGTCTCCCTTTCCCTCCCTCCCTCACTCTCCCTCCCTTTACTTCCCTCCCTCACCCTCCCTCACTCACTCTCCCTCTGTCTCCCTCTCCCTCCATCCCTCTCCCTCTCCCTCCCTTTCCCTCCCTCCCCCTCTGTCTCCCTTCCTCTCCCTCTGTCTACCTTTCCCTCCCTCACTCTCTCTCCCTCTCCTTCCCTTTCCCTCCCTCCCTCTCCCTCTGTCTCCCTTTCCCTCCCTCCCTCCCCCTCTGTCTCCTGTTCCCTCCCTCCCTCTCCCTCTGTCTCCCTTTCCCTCCTTTTCCCTCCCTCACTCTGTCTCTGTCTCCCTTTCCCTCCCTCACTCTCCCTCACTCTGTCTCTGTCTCCCTTTCCCTCTCTCACTTTCCCTCTGTCTCCCTTTTCCTCCCCTTCCCTCCCTCACCCTGCCACCCTTTCCCTCCCTCCCTCTCCCTCTCCTTCCCTTTCCCTCCCTCCCTCTCCCTCTGTCTCCCTTTCCCACCCTCCCTCTGTCTCCCTCTCTCTCCCTCTGTCTCCCTTTCCCACCCTCCCTCTGTCTCCCTCCCCCTCTCCCTCCCTCTCCCTCTGTCTCCCTTTCCTTCCCTCACTCTCCCTCCCTCTCCCTCTGTCTCCCTTTCCCTCCCTCACTCTCCCTCTGTCTCCCTTTCCCTCCCTCCCTCTCCCTCTCGCTCCCTCCCTTTCCCTCCCTCCCTCTCTCTCTGTCTCCCTTTCCCTCCCTCAATCTCCCTCTGTCTCCCTTTCCCTCCCTTTCCCTCCCTTTCCCTCCCTCTCTCTCACTCCCTTTCCCTTCCTCCCTCACTCTCCCTCCCTTTCCATCCCTCCCTCTCCCTCTCTCTTCCTCCCTTTCCCTCCCTCTGTCACTCTTTCCCTTCCTCCCTCTCCCTCTCCCTCCCTTTCTCTTCCTCCCCCTCTCTCTCCCTCCATTTCCCTCCCTCCCTCTCCCTATGTCTCCCTCCTGTTCCCTCCCTCCCTCTCCGTCATCTCACCCTGCCTGTGTGTGCCCGAGCTGAGACAGCTTCCGGGCACACACACACAGAGCCGCACCCGGGCACTTCACAGGTCTTTAAAAGACCATTTGCATGTTAATGAGGCTGTGTTGTATTTCACCTTTTAGCGCCGCAGCTCCACTCTGACTATAGCTGGCCCCCACAGAACAGCAGAGTCTCCGAGTCACACTGGTAGATGTCTGCAAGGTCCGCGGGCCGCCAGGGAAGGCTTGCCGGGCCGCTGGCGACCGCGGGCCGTACTATGAGTACCCGTGCCCTATTATGTACTAGGTACTAGGGTAGGTCATACCAGTTCTAAGTGTACCCTAATACATAGTGTACCCTCATGTATGTGCATGTTATCACTGTGTATTCAACATAGGCCTGGCCTAGGACTTGGTTAGACAGAGACCAGGGACAGTCAATTACCACCTGTACCAGTCAGCAAAAAATGAGGGTTCCCAAGGCACACAAGATGACTTTGCGACATCAGGGAAGGAGGCCGAGGTGATAGAGGTGTTCAGGACCAACTTGAACTCATCGCCAATCATCTTGTTTCTGAGGTTGGAGACATTCCGGGGACAGGGGCCCGTGGGTGATCCCTGAGTCCATGGAGTTAACAAATGGAAATTATGGCTTGAGTTGTGAAAGGGTCCCTTTGGGTGAGCAGGTGTTCAAAGTTAGTATGCATGGGTGTGAGCAGGATGATGCTGTCGGCAGCAGGGGGTTTGAAGTTTTCGTAGATGATTGAAAACTTGTTGTGGATGAAGTCTGCCAGGGTAGCACACAGTTCTTTGGAGGGGGAGGTGTAGTTCTCGGCTGCAGTAGGGCTGGTGAATTCCTTCAAGTCTGTTGCGTCATGGTGCTATAACATTTGAAATTAATTTGCTTTGTCTTGTTAAAGTGGATTTTTCTGGATTTTTGTTAACTAGGCCTCAAGTTAGGCCTTACTGACATCTTGTTTAAAATCGATTTTTCTCCTCCATGTTCATCATTTCTGCAGCCCACAGTCAAGCAGGGTTGTTTGTTTATTTCCATTAATGTTGTTCATGAAAAAAACTTTACAACACATAACCATAACCCTGCTGATTTTTAGGGCTCTTCCCCAAGGTCACTGAGCTGTATTTATTCACAATAGTTTTGCTGTTGTTTATGTAACTAGTTACTTAACTAGTCATCACCGGATGACATTAGCATAGAGGAGGCAGAACCAATATTCATGTAATGGGATAGTACTTAGATGCTAAGGCAATATTACATTTTATAAAATCATACTCGAGTTCTCTGGGCATGTAAATCTATTGCTCGCACATTGATGATTCTGCAGAACTAATGATTTCCTATGCAAGAAACCATGATCTTTGGGATGAGCCAAAAGACTTTCCGATGATACTAGGGATACTGTCTGATTTCTTATTGGTTTGCTGCACTCTTTGGCTTAGAATATTTCTAACTTGCACATTATTCTGTATTATTCCATTACTGAGAGCCAGCATGACATTGCCTCTTTATATATCTGCATTGTCTGATTAATGTACCATACCTTTTGAATCTTTTTTTTTTTTTATTCTTATTTGAGCAGAGAATATAGTTCATGATAGGTTATATACTTACAAAAATAATATTAACAGTAAGACAGCTTTTGACAGACACAGTTAATCTCATAATCATTTAGAAGACAACCTGCAAAATAAAAAAGTTACGTTTTTAACATAGCAGCAATACAAGAGAAAAATTTCCAAATACGCCTAAAGTAGAGAGACCAACGATAATTATTTGTCCTATAATGTGTCAAGTGCAGATCTGTAAAAAGCTATAGCCAATAGTCCTATCGTTGTTCACCGGGCAAAACCTATGATCATTTGGTCTAATAAAGAGCAAAGTGCCAATTTATAAAGAGTTAAAACAGCTAATCCCATGACTATTCATAAGACAAAGTGCTAAATACAATTTATCCAAATTACATAACAATAATATTTAAAAAAAAGCCCTGGAAGCCCTAAAGTGCAATATCAATAAAGTGCTGGTGCTAATGTGCTCTTAACAATAAATTCCTACTCATACACCTGAAAATGCAAATGTCTCCTGTAAATAGAGAAGAGGTGCTATAATTGTTAAATTCTTCCAGTATTATGATCTCTCTTTAATCTTTTGCAACTCATTAAAAAACTTCCAATTATTTTCGAATCTCTTAGTAGCTCCTACCCTCCTGACGTAGGCTTCTTCAAATCTTCGAGTCCTTTTCATTTTATTGAACCATTTCTGATGGGAAGGAGCTTCCCTAGGTCTCCAATTTTGTAATATCGAGGAACAGGCTACCGAGCATGAAATGAATATAAAAGCTGCTTCGGAATCAGACTGCCTTATTCCCCCTTTCCAAATTCCGAATAAGGTGGTTTCAGTCTCGATCGGAATTTTTTCCTGATTGCTTGCTCGATATACAAAAAAACTGTCTCCCAGAAAATCTTTAGGCCTGGGCAGGTATAAAAGGAATGATGCCACCCACCTTGCCCCTCAGCTTGACATCGGAAGCATTTGTTTTCTACCCCCGGGAATCTTTTACTTAGGATCGCCGGAGTTAGGTAGGAGAGCCATCTGGATAAAAAGGCAATCCTTTTATAATTTGCGGCATGTAATGATTTACTTCCCAGCAGGCAAACAGACACCTTCCCAGACAGCTCACATCCAGTTTCCCCATTTATTTCCTCCAAATGATTATTTAGTACAGGGGCTTGTCCTGGTTTGTGTAACAGCCTATACCAATTTCCTACCCCTCTTAGTTTAGCCACATAAAGAGCAGCCACCAAGGGATCGGGGGAGTTCAGCATACCACTAGTATTTTTTAACAAGGAAACAATTTGTAGATATTCGAGAAAGGTCGGCTTCTGATGGTTCTCTGCCCTTGCTAGTACCTCTTGCCAGGAGATCGGTCTGTTTTGTATTATAAAATGCCTAAGCTCAGACAATCCACAACCTTCCCAAATAGTTATGTGTCTCAATTGTAGCTGGAGGCCGAGACTAGCGCATTCTCTAATTTTTAAGTACTGGAGACCTGACGAGCTTGTCTTTTTATAAAAGGACTGAAGTCTAAAAAGATAATCTTTTAATGTTTTGTAACACTATTTTTGGGAAGTTTTGAAGTTTTTAAAAATACTGGGGTTAGTGATCCAATTTCATGTGTCATTTTGTCAATGAAAAAGCTGTCTCTAGTAAGATTTGATCCTATCAGACTCGACACCAACTCTAAAAAGGCCGCTTCGTAATATGTTTTTAAATGCGGCAGTGCCAAACCCCCTAGCTCTATAGGTAATTGCAAAACATTTAGTTTGACCCTTGGAGCTTTCTTACCCCAAATGAATTGTCTAAATAAAGTATCTATTTCCCTGAAATATGACTGGTTTATTCTTAACTGGATATTAGAGAATAGGAAAACTAGCAATGGTAATATGGACTTTTTAATTAGTGATATTCGACCCACTATCGATAAGGGGAGTAATGTCCATTGTTCTAACAAATTCTTAATCTTATTCTTCATCCTCAAATAATTTAACTCAAATAATTGATTGAACTGTGCAGATACATATATTCCGAGATATCTTATCGGGTCGGTTTTGGTCGCTTGAAGTTTCAAACAAGGTGGAAAAGAATTCAGATCAGCATTGAGGGCTAAAACCTCTGTTTTTTGTGCATTCATTTTGTACCCGCCTATTTTTTCAAACTCAAAAAATTCCCTCAGCATTGTTTCAAAATTCGCCCTTTCCGGAGTCAGGTACAAAATGATATCATCTGCAAATAATTTAAGTTTGGCCATGTGAGAAATTGGGGATTGGATAGCAGCATTATTTTGTATCTTTAAAACCAGAGGTTCAATAAAAAAAGTAAAAAGTATGGGCGAAAGTGGGCAGCCCTGTCTGGTGCTGCGGTTTATTTTAATGGTTCCCGCACAGTTCGCATTATTAATAATCTTAGCTGTAGCACCCAGATAGATATTCCGCAGCATATCCACTACTTGTGCGGGAAACCCAAACTGCCCAAGGGTGTCAAACAAGGTTCTCCAGTTCACTAGATCGAAAGCTTTTTCTGCGTCGACCATTACAATGCTCGCCGGAATACAATCCGTATTAATATAATCTAGGGCATGTATTAGGAACTGGGTATTATCAGCCATTAATCTACTCGCTATAAAGCCTGTCTGATCTTTATATGACATCCTGGGAGGCCGGTAAAAAACTTTCTGCCCAAACTTTCATCAGAAGTTTATAATCGGGGTTCAAAAGACTGATGGGCCTATATGAGTTCACGTCCTCCGGATTTTTATCCTTCTTAACAAATGAAACGATTATTGCTTCTTTAAAAGCCACCGGAACCGTGCCCCCTTCTCTAACAAAATTATATAAATTCCGCAGAGGAGTCAAAAGTTGGTTTGCAAAAACTTTTCAAAAATCAATGGGGAAATCATCCTGTGGGGCTTTTGCTCCAGCTGTTGTTTTAATAGCTGCTAAAATCTCACAAGTCTCCACTTCCCCTTTCAATTCTCCAATCTGATTCTCCGAAAGTTTTGGGATATTCATGTTTATAAAATATTCCCTGATTAACTCATCCTCCACTAAATATTCGGTAGAGTACAACCAGCGAAAATGGTCCATGAAGACCTGAAAGATTTTGCTACTGTCAACTACTTCTAAACCGGACAGAGGATCCAAGATTTTCAATATTCTAGCTGACTTTTTCTTCTTTCTGGTAGAATTCGCCAAGAGTTTACCAATTAGCTGGCTCTCCTCATAGACCCTCTGCTGAAATAATTGCGAGTTACAGACTTCTTCTAAGATAAAGAAATCCTTCAACGCTGCTCTTGTATGTTCATATTTATTTGGGAGAAGCTGGAGTTTGAGAGCATAATCCTGATCCACGTCTAATTGCAATTGGGCTATCTTGATCTTTTGGGTGCGAGACTGACCCGCCGTATAAGCTATTATCCGCCATCGGGCTCCTGCCTTCAACCCTCCCCATACAGAGAATGAAGTGGAAGTATTTTCGTAGATGACTGAAAACTTGTTGTGGATGAAGTCTGCCAGGGTAGCACACAGTTCTTTGGAGGGGGAGGTGTAGTTCTCGGCTGCAGTAGGGCTGGTGAATTCCTTCAAGTCTGTTACGTCATGGTGCTATTACATTTGAAATTAATTTGCTTTGTCTTGTTAAAGTGGATTTTTCTGGATTTTTGTTAACTAGGCCTCAAGTTAGGCCTACTGACATCTTGTTTAAAATCGACTTATCTCCTTCATGTTCATCATTTCTGCAGCCCACAGTCAAGCAGGGTTGTTTGTTTATTTCCATTAATGTTGTTCATGAAAAAAACTTTACAACACATACCCATAAACCGGCTGATTTTTAGGGCCCTTCCCCAAGCTCACTGAGCTGTATTTATTCACAATAGTTTTGCTGTTGTTTATGTAACTAGTTACATAACTAGTCATCACGGATGACATTAGCATAGAGGAGGCAGAACCAATATTCATGGAGTGGGATAGTACTTAGATGCTAAGGCAAAATGACATTTTATAAAATCATACTCGGATTCTCTGGACATGTAAATCCATTGCTCGCACATTGATGATTCTGCAGAACTAATGATTTCCTATGCAAGAAACCATGATCTTTGGGATGAGCCAAAATGCTTTCCGATGGTACTAGGGATACTGTCTGATTTCTTATTGGTTTGCTGCACTCTTTGGCTTAGAATATTTCTAACTTGCACATTATCCTGTATTACTCCATTACTGAGAGTCACCATGACTTTGCCTCTTTATATATCTGCATTGTATGATTAATATACCATGCCTTTTGAATTTTTGTAATAAATCGTTAACATTTCTTCTCATCTAAAACTTAATTATTGAGTCTATCTTTAATTAATTGACTGTATCTTCACGCTGTAAGGGGCCTTATCTCAGGGACGCATTGTTGCTTGAAATTCAGGTTTAAAACTGTCTCCGATACATCCAAATGTGGGCAAACTGTTGAGTTAATATTTTATGGTGTTAAATTTTATGGGTTCCCCATGCCCACACTACCTTGAGAGTCAAGTGTGTAAATAATTGTACTTTGGCCAGTTTACAGAGCTACAATAGGACATGCCTCTGACACCAGTGGCAACAGACTTCAACCACCACGGTTAGGGATTACTAGGCTGCGTCTGCCCTGTGCCTCCGCCCCCCGAATGGGGTCTGGCTAAAATATAGAGATATCAACAAGGTACTTAAATCAAACTGTTTCTTGTTTTAGGACAGACAATCGTATAAGTCCACATGTGGTGTTAAATATATTGTTTTTGTTTTAAGGTGAACCGGCAAGAGTCAGATGAAATGAAAGCACCAACAGAGTTTGAAGAACCTGAGTGAATGGAAGTACAGTATCTCTATTTCTATTTCTTTCTCCTCCACTTGCTATTCATCTCTACTGTTGTTTGACAGGCAGATAGGAACAATGCTTCCTTCCTGGAGTCAGTCCGAGTAGAAAGAGCCCCTATTGCCCAACGTGGGGCACAGTCAGTAGCATACCAATGATGCAATGGGCCTTTGTGCAAGCAAGGAAAATGGCCACATTGACTGTTATTGGGGTAGTGAAATACAGCTATTATTTGGGTTCAATGGGCCCATATTAGGCCTGGTACACTGCACCTGCTGCATAAATTGTAGCTACACCCCTGGGCCCAGTAGCATTCCCTGATAAGCAGCCGTAGAAGGATCTCTTACTCACAGTTAAGCACTGGTCAAGAGCACTTTTACTCTGTGCAAAAATAACTTTTTCCCCAACAGCTACAATCCCTGCACGCTCCACATTTCACTCATTCCTTGACCCACTAAGAGCTACCAATGGCAATCAGCATTTATCTTCTCCTACCTATGTTCCCTTCAGCCAGCTGCGCTCCATGGGACAACAACTGGTGGTGGTCCCCCCAGTCAGGAGGGTTTGCGCCGGAGGTCGTTCCTTTCGGAACAGAGCAGCTATCCTTTGGAACTCGCTGCCGCACCACATTTGGGTGCTTAACAATCTCCTCGAATTCAGGATAGCCATAAAAACCTTCCTCTCCCCCTCTTTATAGTTCCTCCTGAGTCCCCTTCTATCTTGTCCCCTCATTGCTGTTCAGCGCCGGGACGCCTCTTTGCTGAGGCAGCTGTTGCGCTTTATAAACCTGCTAACATAACATAACATAACATAACATAACATCAATGTTCCTTCACCATACATTTAAAAGCTCTCTCAGAGTAAGGCCCTATCCTTAAGCCCCCTTCGGAGAGTTTGGAGTATACAAATCCTGCTTGGAAATCAATGTTTCTTATTGACCCTTCAGTGTTTTTTAGTGATTTGATCACAGATCAATCAATCTTTCAGGGAGTTTAAAGCACGCTACTCACCCATGAGGGTCTTAAGGCACCGGTGATGGGGGGGGGGGGGGGACAGCTATGGTTCAGCTGAAGAGTCAGGTCTTGAGGGTCTTCCTGAAGGTGTGCAGAGTGGGGAAGTGTTTGATGTTGACTGGGAGCTTGTTCCAGACTTTGGCTGCGATGTAGGAGAAGGCTCTTCCACTTGCTCTCATTCTGCGGATGCACAAGGTTTCTGCTAGGGCGAGGTCGGCGGGGCAGAGGTTCCTTTTGGGTATGTGGAAGGAGACTCTTTAATTGAGGTATTTGGGTCTGCTGTTATGGAGGGATTTGTAGGCATGGTTGAGTAGCTTGAAGGTTACTTTCTTCTCGACTGAGAGCCAGTGGAGGTCTCACAGGTGTAGAGTGATGTGCTCACACCCTGGGATGCCAAGGACGAGTCTGACCACTGTGTTTTTGATGGTCTAGAGTTAGCGTAGCAGGAATTTCTTGATTCCAGTGTAGATGGCGGGATCCACTTAAAGGTCTTGCAAAGGATGCAGAGGGTGTAGAAGCAGGTGGAGGTGACAGCCCTGATCTCTGTGGGTTGGGAGAGGAAAGGAGGGAGTCTGATCCTTTGGGTTCAGCCGGCAAGGAAGGAGCGGAGCCAATCGAGGGCGGTTCCCTGTATTCCGGCATCTTGGAGTCTGGCTGCGAGGGTGCGGTGGGAGACGGTGTCGCAGGCTGTGAGAGGTCGAGTAGGATGAGGGGTGCAGTGAGGCCTTGGTTGAGGAGCGTGTGGATGTCATCAGTGGCAGCTAGGAGGGCGGCCTTGGTGCTGTAAAATCCAGATTTGGAGGGGTCGAGGATGGAGTTCTCTTTGATGAAGTTAGTGCGCTGTGCGTTGACAATTTTCTCGGTGACTTTGGCTGCAAAGGGAAGGAGAGAGATGGGTCGGTAGTTCTTCAGGTCCGTTGGGTCTGTGAAGGTTTACTTTAGGAGGGGCCTTACTTCTGCGCATTTCCAATTGTCTGGGAAAGTGCTGGATTCGAAAGTGGCATTCATGGTGCATCGTAGCTGGGGCGTAATGGCGGCGGCGGCGGCTCGGTGGAAGATGTGCGGAGGGCAGGGGACTGTGGGGGCTCTTGAGTGGGTGCTCTTCATGGTAGTAGTGGTATCTTCTGTGGAAACCGGGGTCCAGGCGGTAATGGTGGGCCATGGGTCATTGCTGAAGGGAAGAGTGGTTTCTGGAGTCTGCTCCCTGAAGTTGTCAAAGAGGGCTTTGATTTTCAGGTGGAAGTTGGAGCTCAGCGTATTGCAGAGGTCTTGGTAGGGAGTGACTTCGCTGTGGGGCTTGGTGAACAGCTGGATAATGTTGAAGAGCCCATTTGAGTTGCTGGAGTTGGTTAGGATTTTGTTCTGAATGAAGGTCTTCTTTGTGGATCTTATGCGTTGGTGGTAGTCTGTCATGGCGTTCGTGTAGGTGGTCCGATCTTCCGTGGTTTTGCTGTTTCTCCATAATTTTTTTAGATGTCTGCAGGAGCTTCTGGCTTCTTGGAGGTCGGTGGTGAACTAGGTGGCTTTCAAGGGGTGTTGTCTGTTGGTGGTGCGGAGGGGTGTGACTTGGTCTGTGCAGTTGGTGATCCAGTGGTGTAGATCCTTGGCTGCAAAGTTGGAGTTGGTTGAGGCGGGGGGGTCGCGGCTGAGGGTGGATTTGAGGTGCTCCTCAGTGACTTTGCTCCAGTTCCTTCACGGAGGGCGAGGAGTGGGTTTGAGAGCGGTGGGGGTGTTGAAAGAGAAGTGAACGCCGTGGTGGTCAGTCCAGAGGGGCTGTGTGGTGTGGCTGAAACAGATGTTGTTCCCACCTGTGAAGATGCGGTCAACGGTGTGTCCTGCCTTGTGGGTTCGGGTGGTGACAAGCAGTTTCAGTCAGATGTTGGTGAGGTTATTCAGGAGGGCTGTGGAGTTGGGGTCGATGAGGTTGTTGAGGTCAAAGTTCAGGTCTCCGATGAGTATGTAGCCCGTGGAGGTGAAGGCATGGGGTGTGACAAGGTCAGCAATAGTATTGGCAAACCAAAGCTCATGGTCTGGGGAGGTCTGTAGGCGAGCTTGCTGTGAAGAATGGTTCTAGGGCTGGCCTGGATCTGGAAGTGAAGGTGTTCAGTTGGTGGCAGATTTGTCGCTCGTGGTGGAGGTGGAGAGTCGGAGGGAGCTCTTGTGTGTGATGGCGAGTCCTCCTCCTGGACGGTTGGGGCGGTTCTTCTTCTGGATTTTGTAGTCGTCTGGAATGGCGGTGGCGATGTCAGAGGTGGAGTAGGTCTTTGTCCAGGTTTCAGTGAAGAAGGGGACGTGTGGCGAGAAGGTGTCTAAGAAGTTCCAGATCTCTACGGCATGTCTGTGCATGGAGCGCATATTGAGGAGGATGCACTTCAGGGCTTCAGTGGTGTCGGCATCCCACATGGGGGCGGCCGGTGGTGAAGGTTCGGCAGCAGTGGCGGCAGGAGAACTGGCCATGGGTGGTGTTTGGTGTGGACCCCAGGCAGTTGTTCCTTCCGGAGTTGAGTGCGAGAAGGGCAACAGAGTCGTAGTGGTGGCTGGCTGGAAAACCAGGTCCCTGGCGCTGGTCTCAGTAGGGTCACGGACGGACGCAGACGGCCTTCCCTGTGGCGTGCCAGCGGCATGCCTTCTGCATGCAGCCGCCATTAAATAGGGAAGGGGAGGGAAGAGCAGCTGGGGAGTGGGTACTGGCAGGGGGAGTGACCACGGGGGCAGCAGAGGCGGGAAAGGGAAAACGGGAAGGATGACAAGAAACTAACAGAGAGAGACAAGGCAAAAAATGAGAAACCAGAGGCACGATATCAGAAGACCGAAAAAACAGGTACAAAGACACAGCAACAAAGAGAGAGGAAAACACACGAAAATCTGGCACATAGCAAAGACAGGAAAATGTCAAGGAGACTAGCACAATAGAGCACAGGCAGCGCTCGAACCCCTGTGTGCTCAGAGTACTGCACAGAACAGCGGCACTAACAGAGGATCTGCAGGGGAGAGAGCAGGTCTCTGACCAAGAGGTCAAAGGTCCTGGCATTGCAGATGCTCACATACAGCATTTTAAATCTTTCTCTTCCCTTGCACTCCTTATTAAGAACTTTTTCACAGTGGGTCTGGGTGTGTGTTTCTGTGAGTGTATTGTTTTGTGATAACATATGGGCTCACAGAATCCCTTTGTCTGTGCCTTGGAGGCGTATCACATCATCTACCTCCATCTCTGTCACCCTTCCCTGGGGCGTTCTTCTCTTAAAAAAGGCTGGCAGACTGGTCCTTAAGTGTGGCATCTGCTGGTTCCGTTCTTCCCTCCGCCCCCTGCTGTCAGCATGGGGAACACATTTACATTTTGGCCCAGAGCTGCCTCTGAGTGCCTCTGACAGCAGGGCCCTCATTACCCACTGCATTTTCCCTCTATCATTATCGTGCCACCATTTTCCCAGTTACATTTATTCTGTTTGACACTGCTGACTGCTGTGTCTTTCTGAAAGAACACGGTGTTTGTGTCTGATACGATTGCATAGTATGAGCAACTCAACAAACTTTCATCATGGCCAATATTTTTCTCCCATCCTTCATGCAGCCATCTTTTGTCAAGATGGCGCCACAAAATAGGGAAAGCTTCAATTGGGTAGCGTTTTTAGCCTTTGGGCTAGAGCGGTCGTCCTCGAAGTTGGGGGACCGGGTTCAGTCTCGACAATGACGCTCAACATCCTGTGATTCTAGGAAAATCACTTTATCTCCCTGTGTCTAACAAAACTGAATGTGTCCATCTGTAACGAAACTGGTGCTCGGGTAAAGCGCTCTGATACCCGATGTCTCGGCTCTAGATCGCGCTAGAAAACTCCCCCAAAAATTATTTTAAAAAAAAAACTACCCACTGCTCATGGCATTGCTTTAATGGGTTTCTAGCATTGCAGCCGGCCCAGGGACATTCTGGAACTCACTCCTATAACCCTATTTATAAAATGTGATAAGTAGAAATAATCATGTTAAATGTGCAGTGCGTGTTTGTCTGCTTACAGTAGAATGTTATTACCATGAAAAAAAATTAGGTAAATTCACTTCACAGTACACATACATCCCAGCAAACCTGATTAGGACGGCAGACTCCTGAATGTAATGGAAAATGCCTTTAATTTGGTGTAGTAAATTTGCCTTTTCTGAATGCTGATCTCAGATTTTTTGTATTTTTCTGGACCCAATTTTTGCTGGACTTTTACTCTGTATCCATTACAAATTCTACACAGAAGTAGAGTGCCTGTGCTTCCCCCTAAACACGTACTGTACATTGCAATTCCCGGTTAGGCCTAACTTTGCCTTAAGTACACATAATATGGTGCCTAAAATGCACCATTGGCATGGTAGGTTAATGTCCTATATGGCACTATATCTACACCTCCGAAATGTTTAACAAAAAATATGTCTGCCAGGACTACCACCGTGCTTTGGCTGGGCTGCAGTTTAAATACACTGCAATAACACATGTATTAGATATTCATAAGTCACACCTAAAATGTGCCTTGTAAACCCGCAGTCAGGGTGATAATACATAAAAACAGGGTGCACTACATATAAGGATTAGTGTGTCTTCAGTAAAAATAGGCCCAAAAGCTATTTTACTGTGTAGGCCTTGCTAGCTTTTTCCTTGAAGAGGCGTAGATGGAATTAAGGGCCAGATGTACGATGGTATTTAGCCTGCACTAATGGATTTGCGACCCGTTTGAGCATGCTAAATACCTGTGACCAATGTACAAACACTATTTTGCGAGTCGTAAATTGCGACTCGCAAAATAGTGTGTAGCCACTCGCTATTATGAAGGGGATTCCCTTCCTAATAGCGACCGCAGAGCCATGTACAAACGTTTGGCGACCGCAATCGTGGTCGCAAAACACTCACAATTTACCGCCCTCTTCAAGAGGGTGGCAATGCATTCGCAATAGGGAAGCAGTCCCCAGGGGACCTCTTCCCCTTTGCAAATGCAGGCGAAAATATTTTTTAGGGGCAGGCAGTGGTCCTAGGGACCACTACCTGCCCTTAAAAAATGAAAAAAATGCGTTTTGTTTTTCTTTTTTGAAATGCATTTACAATGGACGTACATCTGGCCCGAAGATCTTTATTTCCTATCTCGGCTAGGGGAAGTTGTAGAAAACATTTCAATATTATTTACTACTTTTGAAAATCTGATACGATGATGAAATTTGCTTTCTGATAATGAGTGGAAAACGATCATTGTAAAAATGTATATACTTTAGCCTGCTTGGGCAAGAGCTGGCTTAAAAATAGTTCTGTCACTCTTCTCTCTCCAGGACTGTAATGCACATTCTCAGCTGGGAACGTTAACAGCTCTAGCTCAGAGCAAAATACCTTCCCTCCGAGCCGATAAAGAACAAATTGGCTTTAACTGATGACCACTTAGCAGAGATGGAGTGTAGTGGAACAGTTAGCAGAGTAAAGGGGAGCTTTAGTGCTATCTCTTATCACTTAGAGATGCCAGCGAGGTCTTCTTTTTATTCTCAAGACTCTCCCAGACTCCAGCCACAGTAAGAGGTAGAACCCATTTTGCCCGTCAGATGGGAGTATAGCTCGTCTATTTAGGGAGGTAGATAATGAGCAGAAGGCAGCCCTACTTGCTGGGAGCTAGGTTCTGCCAATTTGAAACAGGTCCTTCTGAGTATGTGTACTGTAAGGCAAAGAGAAAGTGCTACAAAAAGCAATGGATGGGTTCTAAGAGAAAATTGTTAGGACTGGGTGTTAGAATTGATCCAATCAGTTTTTAGAACATAGGATAAAGCAGGTGCTTCAACTACCAATATTCCTGAACCTGGGAAGACTCCACCTGAAAAAAAGGCCCTGCTGCAAGAAGGCTCTGACTTCTTCTGGAGGAAGGTGACTCACACAAGAACTTAAAGACCCCTGCTGCCATCCAGGGACTGTAACTGCTCTCGAGAGTTGACAAAAGAGGACTGACCCTGCAGGATGCCTGGCTGGAAAAGGATCTGCTGCCCAGACCCCTTCCCTGATAAGCAAGGGGCTGCAGGACTGAAGGAACCTTTCCAACATCTTTAGATGTAGGTTCATTATGAGTGGCCCAGAAAACATCCCAAATTTCCCCCACTCTCGGAGTGAAAGATATGAGCAACATCTGCCACTGTGGGGGTAGGTAAAATCCGGGCCATTACAAGTGGGGCCTTTGTGGTTTTCTTAGGAGGAATTACACGGCGAATCAGTAATTACGGGTCTGACTCACTCAGTAATTCCTCTTTTCTCTACAAATTTCTAAATGGGTATTTGGCTGCTTCCAGCAGCCAAAATCTCCCTGTGAAAATAAACAGATCAGCAAAAACACCACAGAACTCATAATTTAAATTTTGGCAGAACTACTATTATGTTATAAGCTGTTATATGTTATATGTTATAAGCTGTTTTGTAACTGTTGTCTTTGAAAGGCGCTTTACTTTTTGTAGACACTTTTTGTATTAACATTTTGAAAATTCCTATGTCTGATTGACGGTAACCTATTTAATGATTTCGGTGTCTTTTTATTCATTAACATGTTCTCTAGTTCTCTAAATTGGTTTGGGAATTTTAATGTATTGCATTGTTTACTCTGAAATTGTTGTTACTGCTTGAATTTAAAACACACTTCTCTTGTGATTGCCTGCTGCTTGTGCCATTATTACCAGGTAGAAAGCGGAGATTCTCTTAAACCTGTATTTTGATGTCTCTGGAGCAGGTTTATTGAGTTGTTAGGGTACCCCCAGAATTCCATGTACAAAAATATTAACATGCAAAAAAATGTGGCGAAAATATTAACCATAATATTGTGAAGGGAAGTATTGTACTGATAAGTACAACTCACTACTCTTAATGGTATGACTTTGTGGAGTGCATGCTGAGCGTGAGGCGGGGCCAGCGATCGAGCAGCGGTGGCAGAGCAGCGAAGGGCGCGGCCAGAGGAGCCGAGACTAGAGCCGTAAAGGGAGGCGTTGCAGGCCCAGGGTGCTATATCAATGTTTCTGACGCCCCCCCAGTGTCTCCCTGTGATTAAGAGTGTGCAACAGGACCACATGAGCTTAGGACCGCAAGCCAAGGAGCAGCCAATCTTGGAGACTACAGGACATCGGGTGAGCCGCTTCAAGGGGGGGTTCAGCCAGCTGCCAAAAATGCCGAAAAGCAGCCAGTGCCGGAGTTTTGTTTTTATTTTTGTTTTAGTGCTGGCGGATTGCAGTGTGCAGAGCTGTGCTATTCTGCTGATCTGCTTCCTCCCCTCTACAAAGTCTCCCTCGCATAGGGAGGGCACAGGGTTTAGGGCGGTGCTTTAAATGGGAAAAAATAAGTGCAGGTACTCATTAAAATGATCTAGATGTGTAATGAGTGGGCGGGGCTAGCGGCGGGGCTAAGGGCAAGACATGATGATACTTAATGACTTATATATTAGTTTCAGCACACAGCACAACACTTGATAAATGTGTTTATATAAACAAAGCAGGTTAACTCATTACACAAAACGAAAGAGACATGCAATAATGTTAACATTTCCTTTTTTTTGCAATAGTTGCACCTTCTTAATGCCATACTGTTAATTGCTGTTGCTTGGCACAATACTATATATTTTTGAGCATGTGAGTAGGAAGAAACTGAAAATACCCCCACTTCGAACCAAAGCTCTTATGGCACCAAGCAAATGAAGTAAATCTTCATGACCCTCCCCAGAAGATATCTCTTGTCTCTTCCATCGATCTATCCATTCATTCGTTCATCCTACCATTTACCTGCTGATGTCCACCATTTACCCTTTACATTGTGTCGTCTATTCAGTTTTCAATCGATCATTCAGTTTTTCACCATTCCGTCTGTCCATCCTTCATATCCAAACCTATCCATCCATCCATCCATCTTTAAACCTATCCATCCACCCTTTCACTCATCCATCAACCCTTTCACTCCTTTATACCATCCACCCTTTCATTCAATCCACCCTTTCACTCAATCCCTCCTTTCACTCATCCATCATCCACCCTTTCATCCATCCTCCCTCCCTTTCATTCATCCATTCAATCTTTCACTTATCCACCCATCATCCGCCCTTTTATCCAATCATCCACCCTCTTTCACCCATTCATCCATATACTCATCCATCCATTCACTCATCCATCCATCCATTCATCCATCTATACATCCACCCTTGCTCAGTCATCCATCCTCTCACTCATTCACCACACCCACCCCCCTCCTACAGTCTAACTGTGCTGAGAAAAGAAAGGGTGCTGCTTCCTAATGTAACTGTCAAGCAGGGATGTTAAACACTTTGCACTACTAATAAATCAGCAAAACTGCTAGTTCAGACAAATCATAGCGCGTTTTCAGCATAGACAGACAACTCTAGTGTGCCCATTTGCAAGGCCCTATGCCGTGCTGGAGCCCCCTAATCATTTCCGTAACACACATTTTAAATGTCAGCTGCAGATTATTAAATTAATATCTGACTTACCTGAATCTCTTTACAGCTGTCAGAACGATCCATCGAGAGGAACTGCTGGCCTGTCTCTTCTTCAGAGAGTCAGACAGCGAGCCCTGCTGCAGTGTCGCAGCCTGTGCCATCCTCTACCACGATGAGACTCAATGGCGTGGTGACTCTGGGGCAGAAGTTGGGCTCTACTGGGCTGGGCACAGCAATAGCACATTATGCCGAGCTCAGGAGGAGGTGATCAGCAGGTGATCGATTCTCGAACAACGACTTCCTCCTTTAACTCCATGCAGCAGTGGAATTCCTGGGTGCCCTGAGGTCCGGCTGGCAGGCAGGAAATGCAACATCCTGCCACAGCATGGGCGCTGATGGACATGGCTCCTCCGCAAGAGTGTGTCGATGCGGGACCTAACCTGACCCGGGGGAACAGTAACATCAAGCAGGGTTGGGGGCGCTAGTTTTGAGCTTCTTTGGCATATCAGAAAGCCTTCTATGCACAGAGCGGGTACTTGAGGCATTTGGCGTTAGAAAGGTAGGTGCCTCAGTACAGAAAGCAGTTAGATTAGCACTCCAGGGGCCTCTTCAATCGCATTTAATGGGCATTAACCCTCCGATCGAGAGAAAGTACGGGAAGTGAGACAGTCCACCGCCATTGCCCCTGATAACATTTCTATGTTTAAAGAATTACCCTGTACTGACTGTTCACTACCTGAAGTGCTGCGCATTGACAATCACACATGCACACTAGCAGGTAAAATGAATCTCGACCCTGCTCTGTCACACACAGCATGACAGTGAGCACCGGACATTATTCAAATGGCCCTGCTGAATAGCTTAGCAGGGGCTCAGATCAGGGCTGCAAAACCCGGCACCTTCGCTGCCAGGGACTCGTTCCCCTCCTGCTGATTAGCGCTCACAGCCAATGAGCCTACCCTGTCATGAGTACCGGTACTCTCCACGGCAGTAGAGAAGTACCGGTACTCAGAGTCATACATTTAAGAAGTGCCGGTACTCAGTACCGTTGAGTACCAACCTATTTAAAGCACTGGTTTAGGGTAGAGTAGCAGCCCACCCGGTGAGGACAATGCTCCCTGTGCCAAAATGACCCATGATCCAAGTGCACAATAGAAAGTAGCGCATTAGGGTAGCCCTAATGACTCATAACAATCACTCATAACTATTTGTAAATGCAGCACATTTTTATGTGTTCACTTTGTATAGTTGGAAGTCTTTTTTGGAGACAGCATTCTGGTGTTTACGTTCAGTGCAAAAGAAAACTTAATAGCTGTCTCACTGAAATGGCAAACTGGATGTTTGACCACTGTTTAAAGCTTGATGCAGACAATACCGAAATCCTGCTCCTCGGTGGCGCTAACCACATCTGGGACACATCTTGGTAGCCCCACTCATTTGGAGACACCCCAACCCCAAAACCCAAGTAGTGTGCAAAAAACTTGGGTGTGATAATTGACAACAAATTATCCATGCAGGACCATGTACGAACACTATGTCAAAAACGCTTCGCCACCCTGAAGCTTCTAAAAAAGACTCTTTCCCTGGATCACCCTAGAAAGCAGAAGGACAGTCACACAGACCCTGCTGGTTAGCAGGCTGGACTATGGAAATGCTCTCTTTATGGGCATGGCAGATTACCACTTCAAACGCCTGCAGGTGGTGCAAAATGTTGCAGCCAAATTGGTGTGCAACAAGGGCAAATATAGTTCAGCGACCGACTGCCTAAAACAACATCACTGGCTACCCATGCGCCAAAGAGCACGATTTAAGCTCCTAGGGCATACCCACAAGGCACTCCATCACACTGGCCCCAAGATTCTTCAGAATAAAATATGACTGTGAGAAAGTGGCTCTATATATACTGAACAATAATGAAGTACAGTGTGTATAGCGTCCACAAACCCCAAAGGTATAACAGAGGTTAAAGTTAGGTCTGACCTTACTCTCAAAAGTGGTAGCTTGGTCAAGCAGTAAGGCAGTACCAGAGGGCAGTGCAAAGCATTTGTTGTACACACTCAGTCAGCAAAGGATTTCACACACTCAAAGACTGAACTCCAGGCCAATGATTGTTATATCCAAAGATATAATTGTTTTATTTTTAGAACCAACAGGCATAAAAATATACTTTGCTAGATATGAGAACTCTCATGTAATTACTTTGCAAGGAAGCAATGAAGTTGGTGAACACAATAGGTACAGGAGTTGCTGAAGGCAACTCAGGTCTAGACACTTTAGCATTGAGCTTAATGAATTGTTACCATACAAGTACAGTTGATTACAGTACAGATTACTTTAGTAGTTCCAGGACTAGATCCTAGATTCAGTCCTGGGGTCTAAGCTGAAACCAAGTTAGCAAAAACGTTTTAGTTAATGTGGTGAATTTTCATGAACATAAAGCTGTTTTAAAAGTTCACACTTAGAAACTTTTCAATGACAATCTGGCAATGTTATTCAATAGGAGAAAATTCAGGTTGCAGGTAAAGTATGATCGCGTTACTTTTGTAATCCAGTACTGGGCTTCTAGGGCCAGCACTGGGGTCTGAACTTAAAACAGGTAGGTAATTCCGTATCAGTATTTCCTATGATTTTTAAAGAATATTTCTAGTTTTCAAAAGTATGCGCTTAGAAGAAATTTCATAGAAAAACAGACAATGGGTTCCTATGGAGAAAATACAGATTACTAGTAAACCTGGTAAGGATTACTTTTGCGGTTCAGTACTGGGCTGCAAGGTACAGTACTGGCTTCTCGCCCGCTTGCAGTTGAGTACTTCGGAATTCGGGCTTCGGCTGATTTTATATGAATATTTGCAGTTTTCAAAACTTCACACTTAGAAAATGTTCGAGTCAAAATGGGTCTATGTTATCCAATGGTAGGTAAGTGAGTTACCGATTTCCAGGTGAGTACTTGGATGGTGAAGTTAAGGTTGCGGGTGTGGATTCCCAGGGTCAGGTAAGTATAGTCGGTTCTGTCCCAGCAGCGCAGGGCCGGCCGGGTGCAGAGGTAGGTAGGCCCAATGATATCCAACGAGGGAAAGGTGGCCTTCGGTTGATGGCCGCTGGCTAGCAGGCCACGCGGCTATGGGAGCTGAGCTCCTGGTCACTTGCTCAGGGCAAGGGGGTAAGTAGGATAGGATAGAGCTGGCACTGCCAGCGGCACTCTGGTGGCTGGGTGCAGGGTGCTCTTGAGCCATCGGGCGCTCAATGTTATCCAATGGGAAAGGTCAAAAAGGAACAAAGGCTGCAGGCTCGGGGACGGAGACTCTCCAGGGGCGACCAGCACTTCGAGAGGTAAGTTGGGATCTTGGAGCACAGGTAGGTACCCCAAAGGGAGGCACAGGGGGCTGTAGGACGCCGAGTGCATGGGTGTCCTTGGGTGTCAGAAAAGCTTACCCTCGGCTAGTCGCGGTTGGGGTGGCCCCTGGTTCTGAGTCTGCAGGCATCGGCTGGTACGTTGAGGAGGGTCTTTGAGCACTGGACTTTGGGTCCCAGTTGCCAGGGGGGATGTCCTTGTGGTCTTGGTTCAGATGAGCCTGGCCCGGGCTCGTCGGGTGCAGAGTGGGCTGGTCCAGAGCTTCCTGGTTGGCACCAGGTGGGTTTGTGCAGTAGAGTCTCTGCTGATGGGAGTCCCAGTCTTTAAGAAGGTCAAGGCAGGCAGGTCCTCCGGGTGTTCCAAGGTTGCTGTAAGCAGGAGTCGCCGGGATTAGGCAGGAGCATGTTCCAGGATGCACAGGCCGGTAGGGCTGGGGCCAAGTCAGTTGTTGTCGTCCTGTTGTTAGCAGCTGCATGGCGGGTCTTCTTCTTCTTGATCTTCCTTCTTCTTTTCATATCGGGATCTGAGGAAGGTTCAGGGAGCCCCTAAATACTGAATTTAGGGGCGTTAAAGGTAGGGCAAGGACTCGGACCAATGGGTCCCTGTCCTGGGATGAGAACACCCCCTAGTCTGCTCCTCTCCTGTGGGAGGGGGGCAGGAGCCTAGCTGGGCTGGGCCTAGCTCTGGGCTGTGCTGAGTGACATGGGTATGGACGAAGCTATAATTGCACTTTTGCACAATCTACATATGGGGCTTGAGGCAAGGGTAAGATTTGGCCCATCAGGAGAATGCACTAAGCACTTTAAGCTGGGGAGAGGGGTGCCTCAGGGATCATTTTTAACTCATTTTCTTCTTATTGTTTACTAAGAGATAACTGTAAAGACGTCCCAAGGATAGGACACAGAACTGTACCCGCCTTGCTGGGCGCGGAGGACACTATCCTTATTTCCCTTCTACAAGATGGCCGGAGCCCGGGGTCGTGTTGCTGCTCGTCTCCCCCACCTGAGGGGTGGGGTTGGCACAGGCTGCACACCCCCTTTCCTGACGTAGTTTTTCCTGCCAGTCTTCCTGCCAGAGTGGGGGTTAGAACTGGTGGGGGCTAGGGTTCAGCAAATGGTCTGGATAAGCTCACAGAGGCGGCATGCCTTTGAAGCTTCCCCCTGCTCATCCTTGGGGACGAGACCAAGCCACTCGCCCAGGATGTGCATTGTTGCAGGCCCAGGAGAGCGGGGGGCTCTCCACCCAGGGGTTCAGCAACATGTCTGCTGTGTGGCAGCCTCTGCAGTCACTCAGCCCAGACGTGGATTGTAGGTTAGGATTTCAGAGGGCATCTCTAAGATGCCCTCTGGTGCAGTTTACATTAAATCCCACACTGGCATCAGTGCGGGTTTAATGTGCTGAGAAGTTTGGTACCAAACTTATCAGTCTTCAGTGTAGCCATTATGGTGCTGTGGAGTTCGTAATGACAACCCCCCAGCACCATATACTCTTAATGGCATCACTGCACTTACAGTGCCCAGGAATGGCCTTGGTTACTGTAGGGGCACAGGGCTCATGCACCTGTGCCCACACCTCTGGCATAGGGCACCCAGCTAGAGGGGTGACTGAAGTATGCTAGGGCAGTGGGTACTGAGGGCATGGCACCCAGGGATGTGTGCCATGTCGACTCTTGGTTTAGTTCTGTACTTAGGCACTCAGCCTGCAAAGGCAGTGTGTGGGTGCCAGGGTACAGGGCCCCTGAGGGTGGCGCAATAAGTGCTGCAGCTCTAAGGGGATCTTCTCTGGTCACCATGCCCTGGGTACCTAGGGTACCATTTACTAGGGGCTGACAGGTGGCCAGAGATGCCAATTTGGTTTTTAGTTTCAGCACAGTTTTAGGGAAGGAACACAGGCCCTGGGTACCTGGTTGGCAGGAACCCAGGACACACTCAGTCAAAGCACATCAGCAGTTCAGAAAAAAGTGGGGGCATACCAAGGCGAGAAAGATGGCACTTTCTCACAACAACTCTACATCACTCCCAGATACCTAAGGTCACATCAGCAAGCGCTAGCCAATTCGAAGAGGATTAAATGTCAAGGGCAGGAGATCGCACCTTTTCGTCTCTTGCAGCACTGCACTGGAATGAGCTTCCAGTTGAACTTAGGCTAATTAAAGAATACACCACTTTCAGGAAGAAACTCAAAACACACCTATTCCCTAAAGAATGACACCACATCCAATAGTTACAATGACCCTACACACCACTATTCCGCTAGCTCAGCGTCGTGATATCCCAAAGGGATGAATGTTGCGCTATATAAATAAATAAATAAATACTGCCTTACAGCCTTTCCACAGCCACACGGACCGGCGGGAGTAGAAATTCCAGACCCCAGCTTGCACCGTGGCAGTGACGCTGCCAATGCTACACTGGGAGGTGCTTTAAGCTGACCAAGGCTCCCACAGGGCCTCTCTACGCCCGTCAGAGCCCAGAGGAGGCCGGGCACCCCCCTTGGTTCTACCATTGAATATTTTTAAACCACACAAGGTGCCATACCTGGTGAGTCAGGGATATTAATATGGGCATTAAGCAGTAGCGGCTCCTGGAGGGAGTGCTGCCGGGCGGTGACGCAGGGCAGGAGAGGGGCAGGGTGGGGGGTAGTAAGGTCTGGATTATGGCCTAATGGAGGTAAGTATACAAATAAATATAACAACATTTGTTGCGCACTCTGCATCGCCAAATACGATGCAGCAAGCACAATAAAATTTGTTTTATGTATTTATTTGTTTACTTACCTCCGTTAGGCCATAATCCAGACTTTACTACCCCCCGACCTGCCCCTTTCCCACCCTGCATCACCGCCCGGCAGCACTCCCTCCAGGAGCCGCTAATGGCAAGAAGAAAGTGTGAGAGGGTCCGAAAACACCTCAATTAACTGCCACGCCTACCTCGCTGGATAGAATTCTTCAGAGGGCGGTGACGGCAATCAATAAAGAAATTAAACAAATTGAGAGAAGGTTATCCCTCACGGCTGTCACGTTTGACTCACCAATACTGATGGGGTTATGTCTGGCCCTGTATCATACTCTTCTCCTGGACTTGGCCAAGAGCAATTACCTTCAGGGAATGGTTGATTGGGACAAGGCCCAGATGCCTCAGTTTTGCCACAAAGAGATGGATCACAAAGCAGTTCACCCCAACTTAAGCAGGGGAAATGCCAGAGGAAAATTCCAAAGGTTAACATTAATAAAAAAATTAGCCGAAGTTCCACTCTTTCTAAGACCATGGGTGTTGATCCGTCCGTCATAGTAAATGAACCACTGTCAAATCTCACAGTAGCTCAGCCATATGTGGATCAAGTCGGTGAGAAAGAAGGATTGAATGGGAGAGGGGACATGTTGTAAGAAGGGGAATCTCTGACAAAAAATGTAATGCTTTTACGGGCTGAATTTTTATCAATATATACAAAGTTTGACATATTAACAAATTCATTGATGAGGTTAAGAAGACGTTGGGTAGAAGAGAACAAGCACATTGTGATAAAGACAATCTTACCCCATTATGGACATTGCAACCCCTATCTCAAGGACTTGTAATAATGGGAATGGTCTTGGCAATACTCCCCTAAATTTACAAACTTTCAAGGGTCCCAGCGTAGCCATTGATATTTCTAGAAGGGAGGAGCCCACCACCATTTCCCCGAAGGATGAAGCAAACAAAACAACCCAAATGAGGAAAGAAGCTCCATTTGAAGTACAGCCAGTGATTGGTTTACCCCCTGCTTCATGCCCATCTGTGATTATTCTTGCTGGTGTACTGATTCTACGGAGGGGCAAGAGGAATCTTAGGAACAACTGTTTAATAAGACATTGAACTGGCTGAGCTGTTAGAGACGTTTTCCGTTTAGTTTCGCGAGCAAGATCTTGATGGTAAGGCGGGTATGGTGGATTGGGCAAGGAAGGCCTGAAATTCCTTAAGATTGCATTATTGTTAATTTTAGTATCCACAATCTAGCCAAAAGTCTGCTTTATGGAGACCTGAGTTGTCAAATGGACTTTTCTAATATTTCTAATATTGTCTTATTACCGATGGGTTATTTTTATAGCCCAGGGGTCAAATTGACACAATAGAGCCCCAAGGACATTGAGAGAGGATACTAAGTCAGAAGCATAAGTACAATTACCCCGGTATAGTAACACATAATCGCTTTGATGTATTAGCAGAGGCGGATTGACTAACTAGTGAAGAGAATAATCCATCACAGTCAGAGGACAGGCCCCTGCTTGTTAAAAACAATAGAGGGAGGGTAACAGGGGAGGGAATACCTACAAATAGGATAACAAATAACCTGTCCATATTAAGTTGGAATATTGCAGGGATACGCACTATATCGAGGGATGGATTATTGTGAAACATTTGGGATAGTGTGTCTACAAGAAACCTGCGATGTAGATGGGAACCTATTTATGGGTGGGTTTACTGTTTTCCAGGTTAAGGCAGAGCCGTCCCTTTTTGGTAGAACTAAGGGGGGCTTGGTAATGTTCATTAGCATGAGAATAGAGTGTACTGCTGAACTGGTAACATTTGAGTCTAGCAATATACTGGGAGTATTTATTTCGTACACCCATCATTATAAAAGCTTGATAATTAAAGTTTACAATTCACCCTCTGCTAAAATACCCCTGGGGACAGAGCTTAAGGGCTTTGATGAAAAGACCGTGTTAGAGTGGTCCTACTCGCCAATATTTTTGTTAGTGGGAGATTTCAACTTACATCCCTGCGACACATGTGCTGAGGAAAGGGACCGGGTCCGGCCAGAGGAATTAGAGCGGATTCATTTCAAGCATAATAGTCAAGGTGATAATTTTAACCTTCTAATCTCAGAATTAAACCTTTTTAATCTCTTACTTAGAGAAGAGTATGTCTCAGCCACGGGAGTTCCGACTTTTACGGGAAGAAATAAAAGCTCAACTATAGATTATATTTTGGTTTCAACTCGTTTGCTTTAATATTTGGTAGTTTTTTTAAAATAGCATGGAATGCTTTTAGCGATCACAACCCAATAACTGCAAAGTTTAGCTGGAATGATCTTGAAGCAAAGACGCCCACCAGCCATAAAGACCTGTTTGTTTTTCAGTAAAACCCAAGGGAGGCGGATAAGCTGGGGGAAAGTACTCCCGGAGGAATTTTTAAGGAATCTGGTCCAGAAGTGCAGTTGTGATATTGAGGTCTGTCTGAATGAAGACGCACATGACGTGGCCATTTTAGATTCTTTTCCCATCATCTGCAAAGAGAGTCACCGAAACCTGACCAGAGATAATGCTAAGGTTGTTTGCTCAGGACCAAAATGGTTTGATAAGAACTGCTCATAGGCCCAAAAAGATTTGATGATAGCATTAAAGTCTAAACCGAGGCAGAGATGCACATTTAAGGCGGCCAGGCATGCATATGCGTTAGCTAGCAAGGTAAGATTGGATGCCCTGAAGAGAGAAGCTTGGGATAAGCTTAACCCCTTCGGGGCTGATGACGAGCTGGGCTCGTCATGGAGCAGGGCGCTCGCACGCTGATGACGAGCCCAGCTCGTCATGAGCCCCACCCTCGGGGGAAGCGCCAGCGCTCCCCCCGAATCTGCCCGATTTTTTGCTTTTCAGCCGGGATGGCAGGGGAAGACCTTCCCCTGCCTCCCCCCACCCTCCCCGCCCGCGTCATCAATGACGTCAGCGCGCGAGGCGCGCTGACGTCACTGGGGGTTCCTTTTGTTTACCGACGCGCAGGGAAGCCATTTGCTTCCTGCGCGTCGGATAGGAAAGAGGTTTGTTTTGCGGCTGGGGCAGGGGGGAATATTTTGAAACGTTCATCGAGGGGAAGGAAAGGCCTTTCCTTTCCCTCGATGTAATTTTAGAGCATTTCTGCTGCACGATCGTGCGATCGTGCAGCTGGAATATTAGGGATTTAAATTTTTTTTTTTTGCCACTTTCGTTGTTCGGGGAGCGGCCCCTTGGGGAAGGGTCGCTCCCCTTTTTGGGGGATCATTATTTAGATGTATTTGTGTGCCTCATATGTTGAGGAATGTTCGTTTTTTCAAAAGAAAATGTTTATGGGGGACATTTTGAAAATAGTGTTATTGTGCTAATATTTATCAAGGATGCAAGTGCCTCTGTCCTTCATTTCTATTAGTTTGTGTTTATCTGAAGTGGCTAAAAAACACACCTGTCCTGCCTAGGCAAAGCTCACTATTGTTTTTGGGCTGATTTTTTTTTTTTTTTTTTATTTGTGCTGCAATTCAAACACATTCTTTGTCTCCAGTGACCATGTGTGTGTTACTATGCCATCGCAGCGATGTGCGAAGGGGTCCCTTGAGTGAGCTGTCCATCATAGTGGGAAGCTCACAAATGTTATTGGGCTGATAATTTTTTTCCTGAATTTGTGCTGCAACTCGATCGCCATCTTTGTCTCCAGTGACCATGTGTGCGTTTCTATGCAATTGCACAGATGTGCGCAGGGGTCCCTTGTGTGAGCTGTCCATCATAGTGGAAAGGCCACAAATGTTTTTGGGCTGATGAATGTTTTCCTAAATTTGTGCTGCAACTCGATCACCTGCTTTGTCTCTAGTGACCTTTGTGTGTGTTATTATGCCATTGCACCGATGTGCGCAGGGGTCCCTTGAGTGAGCTGTCCATCATAGTGGGAAGCTCACAAATGTTTTTGGGCTGAGGATTGTTTTCCTGAATTTGTGCTGCAACTCGAGCGCCATCTTTGTCTCCAGTGTCCATGTGTGCGTTACTATGCAATTGCACAGATGTGCGCAGGGTTCCCTTGTGTGAGCTGTCCATCATAGTGGGAAGGTCACAAATGTTTTTGGGCTGATGAATGCTTTCCTGAATTTGTGCTGCAACTCGATCACCTGCTTTGTCTCTAGTGACCTTTGTGTGTGTTATTATGCCATTGCACCGATGTGCGCAGGGGTCCCTTGAGTGAGCTGTCCATCATAGTGGGAAGCTCACAAATGTTTTTGGGCTGAGGATTGTTTTCCTGAATTTGTGCTGCAACTCGAGCGCCATCTTTGTCTCCAGTGTCCATGTGTGCGTTACTATGCAATTGCACCGATGTGCACAGGGGTCCCTTGAGTGAGCTGTCCATCATAGTGGGTAAATTTAGGAAAGATGGTGCACTCTGCTAGTTGGTGGGCGTTGCCAAACGGGGATCTTCTGTGTGAGTTCACATGCCTCTTATGTGTATAAATGGTCAGAGACTGATGAGAGCAGCAGATGGGGAGAAAGAAGCTCCTGGTCATAGGAATTGTTTTTGGATTGCGCTTGTGAAAATCAAGGATGCAAGTTCCTCTGTGCAGCATCACAGTTAACCACAGTAATTCTGTTGTCCCCCTCCCCACCAGAATCCCTGATGACGTCAACGCGCACAGCACGCGCCAACATCTTCAGGGATTCCCAGGCGGTCGGGAAGCCATTTGCTTCCTGCGCCTGGAGGTGTTAGGTTGGTTTTGAGATATTTGGGGGGTTTGTGGCTGCAAAGAGGCATCAGGGGAGAGGTAAGTGAATTTCCTCTCTTCTGATGTCTCTTTGCTGGGCATTTCTGCCTCACGGTCGCGCACAGCATTGCGATTGTGTGGTGGAAATGCCCCCACTAGCACCAGGGATCTTATTTTAGATTGTAGGAAGTGACCCAAGGGTCGCTTCCAGGTGGGTCGGATTTAAAATTTAGATTTTCTGCCACCCCCCCCCGGTGGGCAAATCAACCTGTACTTTTGTCCGTTTTGCCCTTTTTGATGGCCCATCTGTGTGGATGTGATTTTGGGGGTAAATTTGTGTGTTGTTTATTAATTTGTTATGTTGTTTGTGAAATGTAGTATTAATTTTTTTTTTCTTCTTTGTTTTTGATCCAGGCTTTTGCTGCTTGTATTGGTGTAGGTTGTGGTACAGTTAATGCTGGTGTTGCAGCTTGTGTAGTTGCATGTGCTTGGTAAGTAAATGTTTTTTGTACTACTCTTCCTAGATGAATGTGTTTTTATGAAAAGTGAAGTTATTGCTGTTTGTGTGGCTTTGTGTTTCTTGATTGTTAACTTTTTTTTTGTATTGCTGCTTGATGTGTACTTTGTCTAATCTATACTTTTTTTTTTTCCAGTGGGATTTCCTTTCTTTTTGCTGTGTTTCAGCAGAGTAGGTGCTGGTGAGTGTTCTTATATTTGGTTAGATTTGAATTGTTTTTGAGTGTATTGATTTTTGTGTGAAAACTCTACCTTGTTTACTTCTTACTTTGCACAGTGTAGGTTGTTGTTCACTTGTGTGTGTAGTCTTCTTGCTTTGTAAGGATAATGGCTGCTCGCAGGATGACTGCTAGGCAGGTTGTTAGTTTGCTTTTTGAGTCTTCCTCTGACCATGGTCCAGACACTGACTCCGATTCGGAGCATGAGGTAGGTGCAGAAGATTCAGGCAGTGAGTTTTCTCTTCGCATGGTATCATCGGATGATGATTCTTCTTCTAGTGCTGATGAAGTGCCTGTGGTAGAGAGGGACATTGATGTGCCGGTAGAGAGGCAAGAGCCATGTGAGCGGCAGCCTAGGTCCTCAAAGTTTCCCTTTTTTTTTCGTCGGGAAGAGGCAAGTGTGGTAAAGGCTGCGCCCAAAAGGTTTCACATTGCTGTGGTGCGCCAAAAGTTATCTGGTGCTGCTAGTCTTCCTGTTGTAGAGCAGCATGAGGCATCTGGTGCTGCTAGTCTTTCTGTTGTTGTTGAGCAGCAAGTGGCATCTGGGGATGCGAGCTCTTCTGTTGATGTTGAGATGCAAAAGGCAGCTGGGGATGTGAGTTCTCCTGTTGGTGTAGAGATGCAAAATGTATCTGGGGATGCTAGTATTCCTGTTGGTGTAGTGATGCAAGAGGCATCTGGGGATGCTAGTGTTCCCGTTGATGTAGTGCAGCAAGAGGCATCTGGCCTGCAGGCTAGGGTGGCTTCTTCTTCTGATGTTACTGATGACGTCTGGGTTGCCCCTGGCATGGTGCAGCCGGAATTGCCAGACTTCACTGGTGTTCCAGGGTGTAGAGTGAATACTGACAATTTTTTGCCAATTCAATTTTTTCAGTTGTTTTTTGACGATGAGTTTTTGCAGGAGATTGTGGAGCAAACTAATTTGTATGCAGAGCAGTATTTGAGGGACCACAGTGCCAGCCTTAAGCCCCATTCTAGAGCTACCCATTGGTCTCCCACATATGTTGAAGAGATGAAGAAGTTTTTGGGATTCACTTTTTTGATGGGCTTGCTAAGGAAGCCATCAATGTCTTCTTATTGGTCCACTAGTCCCTTGATGGCAACATCTATATTTCCAGCAGTTATGACTCGTGATCGATATATGCTTCTTCTTCGCATGATGCATTTTGTTGATAATGATTTAGCGTTGCCACGCGATCACTCTGATTGTGACCGTCTTTTTAAGATTCGGCCTGTCCTTGATCACTTTGTTGATCGTTTTCCTGAGATCTTTGCACCTGGAAGAGAAATAGCTGTGGACGAGTCTTTGGTATTGTTCAAGGGCCGCTTGGTTTTTAGGCAATACATTCCTAGTAAGAGGGCACGCTATGGCATCAAACTGTATATGCTGTGTGACAGTGATACTGGATATGTTTAGAATTTCAGGGTGTACACCGGTAAGGATTCCAGCATTAACACTTCTGCTTGTCCGTCCACTTTTGGAGTGACTGAGAAAATTGTGTGGGAACTAGGTAGACGATTATTTAACAAAGGCCACCATTTATATGTAGATAACTTCTACACTAGTGTGCGTTTGTTCAAGGAGTTGGCCAAAGTGGGCACTGTTGCATGTGGCACGATGCGCAGTAACCGGAAAGGATTCCCAATAGAACTTGTTTGCAAAAGGCTTGTGCGGGGACAGTCTACTGCATTGCGATGTGGGAAGCTTCTAGCTGTGAAGTTTTCAGACAGGAGAGATGTTTACATGCTGACTACTATCCATGACGAAAGCACTGAAGCTCTGCCAGTTCGGGGTGAGACTGCTGAAGTGCGTAAACCTGTGTGCATTTTAGACTATAATAGGCACATGGGTGGTGTTGACAGAGTAGATCAGAGGTTGGAACCTTATGCTGCTCTTCGAAAGGCTTACGTTTGGTACAAGAAGTTGGCTATCCATCTTTTCCACTTGGCATCCTTTAATGCTTTTGTTGTTTTCCAGAAATCTTGTCCTGAGTCAAAGATGCCTTTTGTTAAGTTTCAGGAGACTATAATAGGCAGCCTTGTACTAGTGGAACAGGCAACTGTGCCAAGATTTGGAGTGGTGGAGGAAGTGGCTAGACTGAAAGATCGCCACTTTCCAGAATACATTCCTCCCACAACTGCAAAAGACAATCCCACTAAAAGATGTAGAGTCTGTTGGCGAAGAGAAGTGCGGAGGGAGTCTCGTATGCACTCTCCTGACTGTCCTTCAAATCCTGGATTGTGTGTGCCAGCTTGTTTTAAATCGTACCACACACAAAAGAAGTTTTGGGAGTTTCATTGAGCTTGTAAGTGTACTGTCTGGTTTGTTTTCTGTAATATTTTTTAGTTTGCTTTTAGGTTTGCATTAGTGCAAAGCATTTAGTTTTTGAATTTGTGTTAGCAGATTTGTAGGTTTCTACATTTGATTTGTGGTATTGCTTTAAAAAATTCTAATTTCGATGGTGGTGTGTGCAGGATTGTGCTTGGATTGTTGGTGTGCGTGGACTGGCGCTTGGCTGGTGGTGTGCGTGGTCTGGTGCTTGGCTGGCATAGTGCATGGATTGGAGTTGTGCTGGGGGGGGTGAGTGGATTTTTGCTTGGCTGGCGGAGTGCATGGTTAGGTGCTTGGCTGGTGGTGTGAGTGGATGGCGCTTGGCTGGTGGTGTGCGTGGTCTGGTGCTTGGCTGGCATAGTGCATGGATTGGAGTTGTGCTGGGGGGGTGCGTGGATTTTTGCTTGGCTGGCGGAGTGCATGGTTAGGTGCTTGGCTGGCGGTGTGAGTGGAGTGGTGCTTGGCTGGCGGTGTGTGTGGAGTGGTGCTTGGCTGGCGGCGTGTGTGGAGTGGTGCTTGGATGGTGTTGTGTTTGTGGAGTGGCGCTTGGCTGGTGGTGTGCGTGGATTGATGCTTAGCTGGCGGTGTGTGTGGAGTGGTGCTTGGATGGTGTTGTGTTTATGGAGTGGCGCTTGGCTGGTGGTGTGCGTGGAGTGATGCTTGGCTGGCGGTGTGTGTGGAGTGGTGCTTGGATGGTGTTGTGTTTGTGGAGTGGCGCTTGGCTGGTGGTGTGCGTGGAGTGATGCTTGGCTGGTGGTGTGTGTGGAGTGGTAGTTGGCCGTCGGTGTGCGCTGAGTGGTGTTTGGCTGGCAGTGTGCATGGTCTGGTGCTTGGATGGTGGTGTGGGTGGACTGGCGCTCGGCAGGCGGTGTGTGAGTAGTTACTTTCTGTTGGTCACTACACACACTGCTAGTTGAGTGACACTCCACACAGTCCATCATTTTGTGTAGTTGCAGTGTCAGAAATGTGGGCGTGTGAAAGTGATGGGCCCTTGAATGGCGCTGTTTGCTGGTGTGAGTGTTGAAATGTGATGGGTCCGCGGCTGGCAGTGTGAATGTTTTGTATGTGTCACGCGTACGAAAGGTGTATGAATGGCCTGTAAAGAGGTTGGTGCCTTGACGTGGCTTTACAGCTCACGAGCTGTGAGTCAGTGGTTCAGATTATCATACTTTCAATTATACGCAGTGTATTTCATTTTTGATGAAATTACTTGCGTATCCAATTGTATGTACTGAATCATCACTCACCCTCGTGCCAAATCCAACCAGTATGTGTGTGTGCTTGCGGATTAGATGGGTGTGCAGTAATAGTTGTTTTTTTTCTCTTTCTGCATTAGGGTGTACCTTGTCCCTTATTGTGATTGTTGTAATGTGTTGCTTTTCCATTCGGATGCTGTCAATGGTCTGGTTTGTATCAGGTATGAAAGGTGCGTGAATGGCCTGTAAAATGGTTGGTGCCTTGTCGTGGCTTTACAGCTCACGAGTTGCGAGTCACTGGTTTGGTTTTTATGCATTTATTTATTGACAGACCATTTCATTTTTTTGAAATATCTTGTTAATAAAATTTTATGTACTGAACCATCACTCGCCCTCGTGCCAAATCCAACCTGTATGTGTGTGTCTTTGAGGAACAATGGTGAAAATGTTAAGTTCACCAGCTTTTGCAAGAGGGGTTACCTGGGTTTTTGGCCCCGTGCGAGACAGCCATCTAGGGAAACCTACCAAACCCACACATTTCTGAAAAGGAGACACCCGGGGGCTTCCAAGGAGGTATGGCTTGCGTGGATCCTCCAACGTTCCTTTACCCAGAATCCCTTGCAAACCTCATTTTGTGCTTGGAAAAAATCAGTTTTTTCACACGTTTTAGTGTGGGAAAGCGTGGCATCACAAGGCTCACACAAATTACCACCCACCCAGTGTTCCCCAAGGTCTCCCGATAAAAATGGTACCTCACTTGCCTGGGTAGGCATAGTGGCTGCTTTAGGAAAAGGCCCAATTCATACTGTGGCGACCAAAACATTACCTTTAGCCAAATAATCTTATTTTTTGAGGGGGTCACCTGAGCTTTTGGCCCGGTGTAGGGCATCCCACGCCAAAAAGTTTGGAAAAGTGCTATTTTTACCTAATTTTAAGGTTTGCAAGGAGTTCTTGGTAAGAAAACATTGGGGGACCCACACATGCCATACCTCCCTGGACTCCCCCGGGTATCTAGTTTTCAGAACTGTTTGGGTTTGCTACTTTCCAAAGAATACCACCGAGCCCCGGGCCACAAACTCAGATGCCCCCCCCCCAAAATCAAGGTAGTTTTGCAATAAGGTAATGTAAATTCACCACCGTACGATTTGAACCGTTTCCTGTTACAGCCACTATGTCTACCCACGCAAGTGAGGTACCATTTTTTTCGGGAGACCTGGGGGCACGCTGGGTGGGTGGAAATTTGTTGATCCACGCAGATTCCA
The DNA here is from genome assembly GCF_964261635.1 of Lissotriton helveticus. Lineage (NCBI taxonomy): Eukaryota > Metazoa > Chordata > Amphibia > Caudata > Salamandridae > Lissotriton > Lissotriton helveticus. The sequence goes on from NC_136068.1 coordinate 1,314,349,775, forward strand.
GAACTTTCCACCACAGAAATGTGAGGAAAATGTGTTTTTTTTGTCAAAGTTTTAGGTTTGCAAGGGATTCTGGGTAACAAAACCTGGGGGTAGACAGACGAGTCACCCCATCCTGAATTGCCCTGGGTGTCTAGTTTTCAAAAATGTATAGGTTTGCTAGGTTTCCCTAGGTGCTGGCAGAGCTACGGTGCAAAAACAAAAGATAGTCTTTTTGTCCGAAAAGTGCTAAATTTCACTGGGAAATTGAGGTGCGACCATGCTGCGTTTTGCGCTGTTTCATGTCGCAGCCACTATGCCTACCCAGACAAGTGAGGTACCATTTTTTTCGGGAGACCTGGGGGCACGCTGGGTGGGTGGAAATTTGTTGATCCACGCAGATTCCAGAACTTTCCACCACAGAAATGTGAGGAAAATGTGTTTTGTTTGTCAAATTTTTAGGTTTGCAAGGGATTCTGGGTAACAGAACCTGGGGGTAGGCAGACGAGTCACCCCATCCTGAATTGCCCTGGGTGTCTAGTTTTCAAAAATGTATAGGTTTGCTAGGTTTCCCTAGGTGCTGGCAGAGCTACGGTGCAAAAATAAAAGGTAGTCTTTTTGTCCGAAAAGTGCTAAATTTCACTGGGAAATTGAGGTGCGACCATGCTGCGTTTTGCGCTGTTTCATGTCGCAGCCACTATGCCTACCCACGCAAGTGAGGTACCATTTATTTTGGGAGACCTGGGGGCACGCTGGGTGGGTGGAAATTTGTTGATCCACGCAGATTCCAGAACTTTCCACCACAGAAATGTGAGGACAATGTGTTTTTTTAATCAAATTTTTATGTTTGCAAGGGATTCTGGGTAACAAAACCTGGGGGTAGGCAGACGAGTCACCCCATCCTGAATTGCCCTGGGTGTCTAGTTTTCAAAAATGTATAGGTTTGCTAGGTTTCCCTAGGTGCTGGCAGAGCTACTGTGCAAAAACAAAAGGTAGTCTTTTTGTCCGAAAAGTGTTAAATTTCACTGGGAAATTGAGGTGCGACCATGCTGCGTTTTGCGCTGTTTCATGTCGCAGCCACTATGCCTACCCACGCAAGTGAGGTACCATTTTTTTTGGGAGACCTGGGGGCACGCTGGGTGGGTAGAAATTTGTTGATCCACGCAGATTCCAGAACTTTCCACCACAGAAATGTGAGGAAAATGTGTTTTTTTTATCAAATGTTTATGTTTGCAAGGGATTCTGGGTAACAAAACCTGGGGGTAGGCAGACGAGTCACCCCATCCTGAATTGCCCCGAGTGTCTAGTTTTAAAAAATGTATAGGTTTGCTAGGTTTCCCTAGGTGCTGGCAGAGCTACGGCGCAAAAACAAAAGGTAGTCTTTTTGTCCGAAACGTGCTAAATTTCAACTGGGAAATTGATGTGCGACCATGCTGCGTTTTGCGCTGTTTCATGTCGCAGCCACTATGCCTACCCACGCAAGTGAGGTACCATTTTTTTTGGGAGACCTGGGGGCACGCTGGGTGGGTGGAAATTTGTTGATCCACGCAGATTCCAGAACTTTCCACCACAGAAATGTGAGGAAAATGTGTTTTTTTTGTCAAAGTTTTAGGTTTGCAAGGGATTCTGGGTAACAAAACCTGGGGGTAGGCAGACGAGTCACCCCATCCTAAATTGCCCTGGGTGTCTAGTTTTCAAAAATGTATAGGTTTGCTAGGTTTCCCTAGGTGCTAGCAGAGCTACGGTGCAAAAACAAAAGGTAGTCTTTTTGTCCGAAAAGTGCTAAATTTCACTGGGAAATTGAGGTGCGACCATGCTGCGTTTTGCGCTGTTTCATGTCGCAGCCACTATGCCTACCCACGCAAGTGAGGTACCATTTATTTCGGGAGACCTGGGGACACGCTGGGTGGGTGGAAATTTGTTGATCCACGCAGATTCCAGAACTTTCCACCACAGAAATTTGAGGAAAATGTGTTTTTTTATCAAATTATTATGTTTGCAAGGGATTCTGGGTAACAAAACCTGGGGGTAGGCAGACGAGTCACCCCATCCTGAATTGCCCTGGGTGTCTAGTTTTCAAAAATGTATAGGTTTGCTAGGTTTCCCTAGGTGCTGGCAGAGCTACGGCACAAAAACAAAAGGTAGTCTTTTTGTCCAAAACGTGCTAAATTTCACTGGGAAATTGAGGTGCGACCATGCTGCGTTTTGCGCTGTTTCATGTCGCAGCCACTATGCCTACCCACGCAAGTGAGGTACCATTTTTTTTGGGAGACCTGGGGGCACGCTGGGTGGGTGGAAATTTGTTGATCCACGCAGATTCCAGAACTTTCCACCACAGAAATGTTAGGAAAATGTGTTTTTTTGTCAAATTTTTAGGTTTGCAAGGGATTCTGGGTAACAAAACCTGGGGGTAGGCAGACGAGTCACCCCATCCTGAATTGCCCTGGGTGTCTAGTTTTCAAAAATGTAAAGGTTTGCTAGGTTTCCCTAGGTGCTGGCAGAGCTACGGCTCAAAAACAAAAGGTAGTCTCTTTGTCCAAAGAGCTTAAGATTTCACTGGGAAATTGAGGTGCGACCACGTTGCATTTTGTGCCGTTTCCTGTCGTAGGCACAAGGCCGACCCACACAAGTGAGGTACAATTTTTTTCGGGAGACCTGGGGGCACGCTGGGTGGGTGGAAATTTGTGGATCCACGCAGATTCCAGAACTTTCCACCACAGAAATGTGAGGAAAATGTGTTTTTTTTCTCAAAATCTTAGCTTTGCAAGGGATTCTGGGTAACAAAACCTGGTGGTAGGCAGTCGAGTCACCCCGTCCTAAATTCCCCTGGGTGTCTACTTTTCAAAAATGTATAGGTTTGCTAGGTTTCCCTAGGTGCCGGCAGAGCTAGGGTGCAAAAACTACAGGTAGGCACTTTGCCAAAAAAGGGTCAATTTGTAACTGCAAAATTTAGGTGTGACCACGTTGCATTTTGCGCCGTTTCCTGTCGCAGGCACAAGGCCGACCCACACAAGCGAGGTACCGTTTTTATCGGGACACTTGGGGTAATTCAGATTTGTAAATCAACTGTTATTACCAATTGAGCTTTCATGCATTTCTCCCTTTCAATGAAAGACATTGTGTAAAAAAAAAATCTTTATGAAAAATGACCAATAATTCTCATGCTAGTATGAGTATTCCCAACTTTGAAAATGTGCAATTATATACTGTTTCTGAACTCTATAATTTGTACCCAATTCAGAAATACATAGGTGTTTTTCATACAGATTATTCCATGTATACATTTTCCAAGACAAAGTGCACTATACCCAGTAAATGAAAAAATACCATTGCAAGTTGCTGCTCAGTTTATGGATCTGGGTTCGTCGGGTTCTTGGTGAAACTACAAGTCCTATATATCCCCACAACCAGGAAGGTCTAACAAATGTAACGGTATATTGCTTTCCAAGAGCTGTCAAAATTAGAAAAAGTTATAGGTGAAAACGTTGAGACAAAAGGCTGTTTTTTTCAACAAAATTTAAAATCTTCCAATATCTAACTGTTAGTTTCTATAACGAAACCTTCATGGATTTAGACAAATGACCCTTTTCTGAATTCAGAATTTTGTCTACTTTTCCAAAATGTAAAGCTTTCCAGGATCCATTATTGCTTTCAAACTCATTTCTAGCATTAACTGGAAGGAGGTGGAAAGCTCTAAAAATAGCAAAAATAGGCTATGTCCCAGAAAAATGCCAAAACTGAGTGAAAAATTTCGGTTCTCTGACAAAAGTCTGTCATTCCCTGAAAGCTGAGAAAATGGAGATTTCAGCCCCACAAACCCTTTTGTGATACCATTTTCAGGGAAAAACCCAGAGGCTTTCATTTGCAGCCCGTTTTCCCATTTTTCTGAAAAAAACAAAAAAATCACAATATTTTGGTTAATTTCTGGGACCCCTCCAAAGGAATCCACAAACCCTGAGCGCCTTTAGAATCCACATGATGTTGGAAGAAAAGGATGCAAATTTGGCGTGGATACCTCATGTGGTCAAAAAGTTACAAGGGCCTAAGCGCGCACTACTCCAAAACGCCAAAAAAAGCCTCAGCACAGGAGGGGAAAAGGCCTAGCAGCGAAGGGGTTAAAGAGGCCTGCGACACAAGAAATAGAGCAGACTTCTGGAGGTAGTAAATCAGCAGTTATGTAATGAGGGCCCAGCAGTAGATTTTAGTGTTTTACTATACCTGCGCAGAAATGGGAAGAGCATTTTGGTCCCTTATATGGTGGAGACTGTGCATACACATCGATTACCTGCCCTATCACAGAAAGTACTGTTCACTTTGAATTAGAAGAGGTGAGGGAAAGTATAATGGAATTGTCAGCAGGGAAGGCTCCGGGCACTGATGGGGTTCCTGTTGCCCTTTTAAATCATGTATAGATCTTTGGACACCCCTGGTTATACAACATTTGAAAGCAGCAGGCCGTGATCATAATCAAATCTCGTGGAAGCAATGAATCATAATACCTGTTTTTAAAGGGGGAACCGTACGGGCCAAGCATGCTTCCCTCCGATCTCTCTGATAGACACAGAAGTAAAGGTGTTGTGTAGGGTTTTATTGAGGCTTTTATCAGATTGGGCTAATGATAACAATATACTATCTGATGTACAGTATGGATTCCGGTCGAGACGTGGCACTATTGAACAGAAATTAAATCTATATTTGATAGCTAGCAAGTATACATTGGTTAAAAAGGAAGGTATACACTTAGCCTTCATGGACCTCAGCACAGCATTTGACACGGTGGTAAGATCTAAGCTCTGGGCTGTGCTGAGTGACATGGGGATGGACGAAGCTATAATTGCACTTTTGCACAATCTACATATGGGGCTTGAGGCAAGGGTAAGATTTGGCCCATCAGGAGAATGCACTAAGCACTTTAAGCTGGGGAGAGGGGTGCCTCAGGGAACATTTTTAACTCATTTTCTTTTTATTTTATATATAAATCAGTTAGATTGTTTACTAAGAGATAACTGTAAAGACGTCCGAAGGATAGGACACAGAACTGTACCCGCCTTGCTGGGTGCGGAGGACACTATCCTTATTTCCCGGACAGCTAATGGCTTGCAATCTTTACTGAACCATTTTTATGAATTTATGGAAAATGTGGGTCTAAAAAATAAATTGACCAAATCATACACTATGACTTTGGGACCTAGAGGCACCAAGACTAGAACATTTGTGATAAAGGATAACCAAATATTTAAGGTAGATAGGTTTAGCTATCTATGCATACTGCTGGATGGAAGACTGTCCTAGGCGCCCTTATTGAAATTGCACACTCAATCCTTTAATTGAGCGGCTAATAGCATTGATGCCTTCTCTAGGTATTTAGGTCACAGTCACGTAAAGTCCATATTACAACTTTACAACAAAGAGTGTGCCCCGGCTGTAACCTACGAAGCAGAAATGACGTTACAGGCCAATTTCTCTTCTTCCATGTATTAGTAAATTGGTAGAAAAATTTGTGAACAAAAAGCTTTCCACATTTTTAAAGTATCAGGGACTCTAACATCCCACACAAACAGGTTTCCAAGCAGGAAATAGCATGGAAACAGCGTTGTTGTCTGTGACTGAAGAGATCAACCGAATCTTAGACTCTGATGGTACAGAGGCGGTCATCTTTTTAGACCTAAGCTCTGCGTTCGATACAGTGTCCAACTCAAATCTCATTAAAAGACTGAAGGAAGTAGGAATTAATGGCATAACCCGTAAATGGTTAACCTAATTTCCAAGCAACAGCTGTTTTCAAGTGAGCAAAGAATAATTTTGCTCTGACACTTTATCACTGGAATATGGGGTACCTCAGGAATCCACGTTAAGAGCCACTCTGTTTAACATATATGTGCAGCCCATGGCAGACATTATAATGGGGCATGGTTTTTCCGCAGTATCGTATACCGATGATACTCAAATCGTCAACTCCTTAACTTCATATACGGGAGTATTTTCTATCAAACTTAATTCCTATCTAAGAGACGTTATTGCCTGGATGTCCAGCAGTAATTTGAAACTCAATGAAGACAAAACAGAGGTTATGGCAGTCGGGATTGCCCCTACTTCTTTTGTCAGAACTTCAGTGGCTTAATGATCTAGGCAAACTTCCCCCTCCCATAACTTAAAAAAAGTCTGGGCGTTTCGATAGACTGTCATCTCTCCATGCACATCCAAGTAAGAAAACTCGCTGCCTCATGCTTTGGCCTTCTCTGGGCTTACGGTAAATCTTGATGTGGCTTTCCCCTGCCACTCAAAGAACCATGGTCCAAGGTCTTATCTTGTCCTGTTTCGAATACAGCAATTCAGTCTATTTAGGGAGCCCTCAGTACATGGTCAACTGTTTCCAGACAGTCCAGAATGCTGCAGTGCACACCTTGTTGAAGATCCTAAAACATCACTGAATCTCTGCATCCCTCGCAACCTTGCATTGGCTATGTCTATGCAAAAGAATTAAATTCACTCCCTCCGTCTGTCTCATAAAATTATGTACAATAAAAGTCACCCTCTAATCCAGAGGTTGCTAACTCCTTACATTCCCAAAGGATCACTGCACTCATCAGACCAAAGGCTTTTCTTAGTACCTAGAATTAAGAAAATAACAAGTGGGGGAATGTTCTTTCGCATATTTGGCGGCTAACTTTGGAATTCCCTTCCTCTTTCCTTAACCACTTGGGAGCTAGTAAACAAACCTCCCCAGTGCTGCGCTGTCCATTATCCGGTGCTGAACTGGACGTCCAGCGGTCGCACGCAGCACTGGGGAGGTAGTGCCCGTGACGACCGTTGGCCGACGGCAGCACTTAAGGGGTTAAGATTGACCAATGATGAAACCAAATTCAGGAAGCTTCTGAAAGCCCATCTCTTTTGAGTGAAATATCTACTACCATAGCTATAGGATGGACATGATCAGCAATGTGAATCCCGTTGTGAAGCAATGCTCTTTATAAATGCCTACCATAGCATAGAATAAAGTAGCAGGTAAGGCCCCCTAAAAATACCCTTCTCATGTCCGTGATAAGAGTTACGATCACATTTATGAGGACCAAGAAGCAGGGAGGCCCTCAGCTTAGCATGGAGATCCTTATAATAGTAGGCGGATGGGTGGGTACTGTCTGGGATTACGGCAAGAGCAGGGTCAGAACCCAAATTAGTGATTGACACATCCCACTCAAGAGTTCTGGATAGAGAGCAGCCTTCTCTTTTTGTTTATTAGATCTGCTCATAATAAACAAACACAAAAACCGAAGAATGTATTTTGGATTATAGTATCACATGATAGTATTATTGATATATTAGACACAACAACCTTCCTCTTTATTTCTATTAAGCATGGAGATCTGACTGACATCACAGGTGGGTTTTGCTGGTTCTGAGGGTTAACAGTCTCTGCGAGCAGTCGATGCTGGAGCACAAAGAGTCAGGCTGATGGAACTTTGTGCTGAATCGCAGTGCAAGCAACAATGTTAGGTGCAAACGGACCCTTTTACAGTCACACAGATCCCAAAAGCTGGATTTCAGCCCACCGAGCCACACTTTCCAGGGTCCAGGATCTTAGAGGCACCACTTGAGGGTCAGAAAATCACTGCAGCTGGGTCGAGGGGCTGGTGCAGGATGTTAGGGAGCATTTTATGTCCTGGGGCTTAGATCTGGAGGCCAGCAGACTAGCCCTTGGAATCAGTTCAAGGTGAAGTTGTAGGCCCAGTTCTTCCTCACCAGGCAAAAGGACAGCAGGTCAGCACAGTAGGGCAGCAGCTCCTTCAGAGCAACAGTCCAGCAGAATGGCAGTATTTTCAACAGCTCACTATGACCCCTCGCGCGAGCTTTCACTGGTTCCAGACACACTATTACCCCTTGCGTGAGCTTTCACTACTTCCGGACTCACTAAGACCCCGTGAGCTTTCAGTAGTTACGGACACACAAAAGACACCTCGCGTGAGCTTTCACTTTTACCTGTCTCACTGTGACCCCTCGCGCGAGCTTTCATTAGTTCCAGACTCACTATTACCCCTTGCATGAGCTTTCATTAGTTCCGATCTCACTATGACCCCTCGCGTGAGCTTTCATTAGTTCCAGTCTCACTATGACCCCTCGCGTGAGCTTCCACTAGTTCCGGACACACTATGACACCTCGCGTGAGCTTTCACTAGTTCCAGAGACACTATGACCCCTCGTGTGAGCTTTCACTAGTTCCGGACACACTATCCTGACTTGTGAGGCATCCCAGGAACCAGCCAGAGACTACAGTACTGAGAAGGACTGTCAAAGTGGCATCCAGCTCGAGCCAGGCTCGAGCTTTCAAGGGCACGCCCACCTCTACAAATTCAAAGTGCAAGAGCTGGGCTGGCATATTTCATGGGCGCATCTTGTTCATTACAAAAATTCACAGAAACCTGTGGTATGGGGAGCACTGTTCACACATACACAATTACGTGCTAAATTCTTTCAATTTCCTATCTCTATGTCTCTTTCATCAATCTAAAGCATTCTGTGCAAAAGCAAATAATGTCCATATAGTATTCACAAGCTGTATTGACAGTCATACAGATCAAACTGAAAACATGAAAAAAACACAAACAACAACAAAATGAATCCTTTTCAAACAATGCTTTGTGTTTCCTTTCTTCAAAATGGTTTTATTCTTCTTTTTCATCAATGAAAATTAGAATTCCTCAAACATCTTATGAAGCCATGTCCCAATGCATTTCGGTATGCACCTTCTTCAGGGGAATATGCTACAAATAACATAAGAGTCTATCACATATGTATCCAAGAAAATAAAGAAAATAAAGAAAATAATTACAGTTTTCATACAACATCTAATTTACATGAACAGAAACCAGAAGATCTTAATAAATTGTGCCTGCGTTTCTTGTGTAATAAAACCATGCTCAACAAAGTTCACATGCCACCTGTTAATCAAAACCCGGTGTACAACCAATCCTACCACCACCTTCTGTTCACTACATGCAACTGTGGACAAACGTGTATCATAAATAGAACCACGTGTGCTGCCTTATACTTCAAAATATGAGAAGTGCCACAGACGTGCACTCTTACCTTCACTAACAGCTGCACGAAATGAAATGTAATACAATGACGAACTCTCCTTGTTCTAAAAAATAACGACAGTACCGAAAACCTCATTAAACTATCCCTAAACTCAAAAGTGTAAGTAGACTAGTGCAAAACAGCCAGTACTCACTCGGTCCTCTTTCGACCCCACGTCTTATTTCTTTCCAAAATGTTCTAATATACTCTCGTCGTTCCTCTAAAATGCAAACACAGGAGGACTCCTTAGTGTTCCATTCAATTTTACACAAGTGTTGCTCGAGTCAACATACCAAATATATCTCACCTCTTATTTGAAATATGCTGCGTGGTTCTGGGGCTCTTCCGTGTAACTTTCCCTGCTCAATCCGAACTGTGTCGAAACCGCCGGTACCTGGCGTCTAACGTCATAACGTGTTGGACATAAAAAACGGACTACGCACTACCTGATCCTCATCCAAAATGGCGGGTGCATTAATGTTACTCGACCTGACTTAAACAAGAACCTCTCTTCCTCTATGTACAATCTGGTGCCTCCTCTACTTAATAAGACATAACTAACGTAATAGGTGCCTATAGTGACCATAATCACATATTGCTAGTGAGATTTATTGAGCATAGGTAACATTTGATATTTATGAACAGGTACATCAAAAATACATAAAAAATGCAAAATTACAAATAACAGCACTCACATTACAATACTCAATTTACAAAAAGTGAATCATTTCAATCTTGTCATTTAGCCCATAGGGGGTCAGCGTCCTCAGGGACTTAATCCAATATGTCTCTCTTTGTGCCAGCATCTTCACTGTGTCAACATGTGTGTGTACCACCAATCTCTCTAGTACAGTGTATTTCAATTGAGGTATCGTATGACCCCTCTCCTGCCAATGTGCTGCCAGACACGATTTCATGTTTTGTGTGCGTATCATGCTTTTGTGCTCGGTCATCCGAACCTTCACCTTCCTTGCAGTGCGTCCAACGTAAACAAGTCCACATGGACATTTGATCGCATATATTACACCACTTGAATTACAATCTGATGTGTGTCTCAAGGTTATCTTTTTACCCGTGTGTGGGTGCGCAAAAATGTTTCCTACCAATACATTGCCACAATGACCACAGTTCTGGCACTTCATCATACCCTTCTGACCCAGATCAATTTATTTCACCTTGCCTCTTTTCAAAATTTCTTTGATATTCCTTGATCTGGAATGTGCGAACAGAGGTTTATCTGGGAATATCTGCCTGAAATCAGGTTCTTGCTCAATAATTTCCCATCTCTTCATGATACATTTCTTTACTGCCTCTGAGGTTGTAGAAAATTTTAATACATAAACTTCTCTCCTGTTTATGCTTCTTGCTCTCTTCTCTAGCATGGTAGATCTTGGCATGGTTTTAACTTTGTTTTCAGCTTGATCAAGGACTATGTCCGGGTACCCCCTTGCTGCATACTCTGTGCGCATTCTCTTAATTGTTTCTATCCCTTGGTTCTCATCTGAGCAAATTCTTCTTGCCCTAATGAATTGCGACAATGGAAGGTGTCTCTTTAAAGATTGTGAGTGAAAACTCTCAAAATGTAAGGCATTGTTTCTGTCTGTTGCCTTTTTAAATACACTTGTTTCGAGTAAGTTCCCTTTTCTTGTGATCATAATATCAAGATAATTAATCTGTTCCTTATTGATGGTATATGTGAACTTGATGCAGGCATGGCAATTGTTAAGCACTTGAAGTTGTGTTCTTAAGTCATCTTCCGAACCTTTCCACACTATCAGTATATCATCGATGTACCTGAGGTATAGTGCCAAATGCTTTCTCCACTTCTCTTGTTTTAATATGTGCTCATCTTCAAACTTGGACATGAACATATTGGCGTAAGTGGGTGCCCCAGTAAACCCCATAGAGGTCCCTGTCTTCTGTAGAAAAAAAGTGTCCTGCCACTGAAAATATCCATGGTATAAACAGAATTGCAATAATTCAAGAAGAAAAATATTTAGACCTTCCTCATAATCATGTTGCAAAAGCATCCATTCTGCCGCCTCTATGCCTTCTATGTGCGGGATTGAGGTGTACAGGGCTGAAACGTCAACCGTGCACAACCATACCTCCTCATTATCAGAAATGGGCACAGTCTTCAATTTACGCAGACAATCGGTGGTGTCTTGCACAAAAGTTGACCATTGTTGCACCAAAGGTTGCATAAAATGATCTAAATACTTTCCTAGCGGTTCATGCAGTGACCCACATCCCGCCACAATCGGTCGGAATGGTGGGTCAACCGGATCTTTATGCATCTTAGGCAGCATATAAATATGCGGCCTGCTAGGATACTCCGTGGTTAGATATCTTTTAGTTTGTTCATCAATCCTCCCTAGCTCTATACCTTTCTTCAAAATCTCAGATAAAATCATCTGGAACTCGATTGTAGGATCTGCCTCTAGCTGTATGTAGGTGTTGGTGTCTTTCACATGTTGATTTACCTTCAGATGATAATAGGTAGAATTGAGCACCACTAGTGCTCCGCCTTTATCTGCAGAGACTATAGTGAGTGCCTCATTTGTTGCAAGTTCGTTCAAAGCCATAGTTTCTTGTCTAGTCAAATTTCTTTTTGTTTTGTGATGGTAATTTAGCTCACTAAGATCTTTTTTTACCAGTGTCTCAAACAAATCCAAAGCTTTATGCGTAATTGGTGACATGAATGTACTTTTCGGTTTAAATGTTCTAATCCCTGAAGTGTCTGCTGTGTGTTCTGGAACATCCGTGGTTATTTGGTTAAAGAACCACCTGAGTCTCAGTTTTCTCATAAATTTCAAAAACGAGATTTCAGTCTCAAGATCATTACTTTGATATGTGGGCACAAAGGACATGCCCTTATTCAGTACAGCTATTTGTGTGGAAGTTAGTACAGTGTCTGAAATGTTCATAATTAATTCCTCTTCGGATTGCGTCTTACTACGTCTTGTTTTTTTGCCTTGTCCCCTCCTTGACATTATTTGCTTTTGCACAGAATGCTTTAGATTGATGAAAGAGACATAGAGATAGGAAATTGAAAGAATTTAGCACGTAATTGTGTATGTGTGAACAGTGCTCCCCATACCACAGGTTTCTGTGAATTTTTGTAATTTGGACCAACTTGGCTAGGGGCTAGTCAAGATATGGGTTAGCACCATAGACTATATTTTGAAAAAATTTAGATTAATTTGATAAAACAGGAGTGCTTGTCGCATAAAATTGTTCGCATCTTGTTCATTGCCATATCAGCAGAGTTGAAGCAGCAAACCTCGACCGCCCTTTAAGTAGTACAGACTGGTAAGCAAATCCAACTAACGCTAGCTTTTGTACATACTAAATAGGTTAGCATTAAATAATGGCATCTGGTGGCATGTTAAATTGGCTCCAAGTGGACGTCATGGCTTTCATATTAGGTATGTCTGTTTTTCTGACAAATTAGACAGAAATGCCTTGATGGAATAACTTACTTTCGTTTTCATGTTTAAAAAAACACAATAATGCCGTAATTATTTTGGTGTCTGTTGCCTTTGAGGTTCTCAGAACTTTCGAGAGTTGGACGAGCCAAAAAAGTGAACAGGACAGCCCAGCCCAGCCAAAACAGATCATAGGGTTAGTTATGGCCTTCCGAGCTTATGCAGGAACTGAAGCATGTAAACTGTGCAACAAACATCACGTAAAAATACGATACTCTTTAAAGTTCAAAAAAGGGTATTTAACATGCAGAAGCCTTTCATCTTAGTACATTGGATTATACCGCTGCCTTTAGGAGCATGTGATTGTTTTTAAACATGAACTTAGAAACATTGATGACTTTTCGTCTCAAGGGCAATGCCGTTAGTAACCTAAGAGACAGGTCATTTGTGATGAGCACCTTACATGTGCCACAGATTCATATTATAAATGGAGCAACATTATAATATATTAAATCAAACACGTAAGAGGATTCTGATTTTATAAATTTCAAGGTGCTCTCATATGTGATAATGAAGAAAAGGGTCCCAAAAAATATTTGCTTAGGATCACACACTTTGGTCTTGTAGAGAAGCTAGAATTGATCCCACACTTTGTATTTTCACATTGTGCAATGCAGCCACCAGATGGGTATCTCTTTTTCACTTCTGAAACGTAAATTCTTTTTCTTTACTTCTTGGCACATGAGGTTAGAGCATGGGTGGCAAACGAAAGCTTGCTTTGGGCTGGAGGACCAAGAATCTCTAAGGACCTTGAGCTAAACCAGAGCCAGACATCTGGTTCGAGTTTTCAGCTGCTCATCCACAACTAGAACGTTCCTCTGTAAGTCTATCATCCGTTTCAGAAGCACCCTTTTAAATGTACATTCATATTTTTTAATACATATTAGCGCTCATTATGAGCAGCCTAGTAAATGGTGTGGTACTTATTGCATCTGATAAAATTGGACTCCGCAAAGTCTGAATTTTTCTGGTGCAATTCATATCACCTGTTTATAAGTCACTGGAAAATAACATGCAGATTTTGGTGGCTACGGCAACCAAATCTGCATAATCCAGTCAATACAGGACATTCTGTGCCCCATAGAAATTGCCATGCTTTACTTTCGGCTACTTATCACTACATCTTTAATTGAGATATGTTTTGTAGAAGCAGTTACACACATACCAAAATTGACTATATCGCACTGAATGAGGATCAGTGTGTGTTTAAACCAGGTGGCAGCCAAACACAAAACACTGCACAATTACTAGGTTCTCAAAATAAAGTGGGAACAAGTATCAAGAAAGGTCTTCTTAAGGTAATGGGCACATCTGGATATCGTTGATTCTGTGTTGTTGGAGATTGACCAGTCTGTGCTTAGTTTTGGTTGATCTCTGTATACAGCTGTTGGTTTTGAAGTAGTGAGCTTGTCAGGGGTACTTTATTTAAACCTTGGCTAGCCATTTTGGGGAGACTCGGAGGGTGAGAGCACAGGATGTGACAAAGACACAGCAATACTGTGGCTGAACTTCCTCTCCATTCATTATAGTCTTGTTTTCCATGCTTGTAGGGCGCACATGTCAAGTGTGACGTCTTTAGGCTGCCCAGGCATTTTTGCCCACAGCTTTCAGGAAAGGGTAAAATAATTGGAAAGAGCTCTAAAACATTAAGGGCCAGATGTAGGTAAATCTGATTTACCAACTCTAGAATACCGAATTTTGCCGAATCGGTGTTCTAGATTCAGTAAATCAGATGTATGTAAAAATTCGGTAATTTTTTCTGAATCTGTATGAATCGGTAATTACAGAATCGGTATTTACCGATTCGGTAATTGACATTGATTCCTATGGGCCTGTAGGCCCATAGGAATCAATGTCAATTACCGAATCGATAAATACCGATTCGGTAAAATTACCGAATTGTCAAGGGGAACAGGGTGTCACTTTGACACCCTGTTGCACCCCTGATTTTGGCTTGTGTGCCATGTGACACACATACATGCCCTTAGGGCCTAAAATTTACAGAATCAGTAAATTTACCGATTCGGTAAATTTACCGATTCTGTAAAATATCGAATCAGTAATTTTACCGAATCGGTAAATCTAGATGTTGGTGGCACTGAAAACAGTGCCACAGGCCCTTAAGAATTCACTATTTACCATGAAATAGTATTTCATGGTAAATAACGAATTCCTGTATACATGCACACATACATACCCTTAGAGCATGCCCCTACATTTCAATCACCAAATACGGGTCGGTAACGAAATCGGCCGTTACCTACCGGTATTTGGCGACCTACATCTGGCCCCAAGTGAATTAAGATACCAGAGCTGCCAAGGATTAACAAAATTAATTTAAGCAACTTTCACCGGAACTCTTTGATGCGTTGCCTTAATGCTCCCGAGCTGCCCCAATATCGAATGTGATACCAGAGACACAACACATTAACGGACTAGCTGTTCCCATTTGGAAGTTACACTTATAAAATGTAATAAGGTAACTCCAATGTTCTCCTATGTAAGAGGTAGGCTTTGCAGTAGTGAAAAACAAAGGTAAGAGTTTTTAAATACCAGGACATGTAAAACTTAAATGTACATGTCCTACTTTTTAAATACGTTGCACCCTGCCCCCTGGGCAGTCCAGTGAAAATGCAAAAAACAACAGTTGGTGGACAGAATGCAGAACAATGTCATACATTCACCCCAGTACAGAGATCTGGGCCTAAATCCATTTTTTTTGCTCACCATGCCATTCCAGTTTGAACCCAGCCATATGCAAATCAGTCTTTTTTTTTTATTTGAGTCTTGGAAGCAAAGCCGAAACGTACAATGACATATCATATACTAACGAAAATATACACATACCTCCCAAATTCAGGAGCCACACATATGACCATCTCATAAATGTTAAACAGAGAAAAAGAAAACCAACGTAATCAATTGAAATCAATTAAAATCAAAATAAGAACCCCAGATTTTCTCAAATTTCCGAATCGCCCCAACTCTTTGAGCATACAATTGCTCGCTGTTTCTGACCTTTTGCATTTTATAACGCCATTCATGTACGTTAGGGCAATATTGCAAACACCAATTTTGAAGAATTAACGATCTTGCTACAGCCATAGCAATGTATATTAGTTTGACTAGTTGCCCTTCTAACATCAATTCAGGATCAAATCCATACAAAATCAATTTATGATTAACCGAGATTGAGATTTTACACTGGTTTTGCATAAATGCAAATATTTCTTCCCAGAAAGGTACAATTTTAGGACATTGAGCAACAACATGAGACCAATTAGCAGGATTATAATGCAGACACCTATTACAATTGGAAGAGCAATTAGGATACATTTTACTTACCATTGCCGGAGTGTAGTACAGAAGCCATTTACTAAAAAACAACATTCTGCGCCAATTGGCACCTCTTAATACATAAAAATTCAGCACATTGATTCTCTTCCATACCGCAGGAGTTAATACCAAATTTTCCTGCCCTAGCCACTTATTACTTGCTTTAAAACATAAGTCCGGATCCCTATTCGCGGTTAAGCGACGTTTCCACTCCCCCGGTTTTCTTTCTTGTATTAAAAAAAATAATTCATTAAATAACGGAACAGGGGAAAAAAGAAGTGAGGGATCTAATTGGAGCAACACTCCATAGATCAGCTTATACGATCCCATCAATAAGAAACTTCCTTGAACCCGGGATGTCATATCTGACATCCTAATCCAAGCGTCATCTTCCATATAATCGCTTAACTTCATAAACCCTATCCTCTGCCATTTTTCTAGCAGATCCATGCTAATATCCACTCCGAAAAATGAAAAGACGGAGCTGAGGGACGAAGATGTATTGAGAAATGGAAGGGAGTACCTCTTTAGGAGTGCTGTACGTCTCTTAAAAAACCAGTGCAGCACCTTATACCTGACTGTTTTTGGTGATTTAAATAATTGAAGCGGGGAGGGAATCTGAGTTTCTTTACAGATCAAATCAAAGAAAAAATTTATAAAAAGTTGCTGATTGTTATCCTTAAATCTGGTCATAAATTGTGCCAAATATGCATTATAATAATCTTTGAGATTGGGAAGAGCTAACCCTCCTTGTTCCTTATCTTCGAATAAAGTATTCAGAGCAATTCGAGGCGTCTTTTTTGCCCAGATAAAAGAGGAAAACATAGATTCAGCCTTGGAAAAAAAGATCCAGGCAAAGCACAAGATATGGTTGAAAATAAAAAATTGAATAAAGGAAGGACCGACATCTTAATTAATGCGACACGACCCATAATAGTTAATGGTAAAAAATTCCATCTTTCAAACATTGCTCGCACCTTCTGCAGCATTGGTACAAAATTCAGACTATAAAGATCAGCAACTGAGGAAGAAAACAAACCCCCAAATATCTTTTCGGTTTATTATTAATGCATGAGCTTAAATCGGGATGAATTACAGGGTTGATACCCCCGCAAACTAGGATTTTTTTATTTTTTTATTTATCCGATAACCCCCCCAAGGCCTCAAACTCTTCAAATATTTGGAGTGCATGAGATTGACATTGCATTTAGGGCTTAATTAACAAAATTATATCATCTGCGTAGAGTTTAATTTTAGGCATCAAATTAATAGGGGGGAATAAGAGAGGAGCTTTCCTAATTGCAGTTGCTAAAGGTTCGATGAAGAAAGCAAATAATATCGGAGAAAGTGGACAGCCTTGTCTAGTACCGCGTTTAACCAATACTAGTCCCACCGACTCAGCATTAATAATAATATTGGCCCGAGCCCCTGAGTAAAGACTCCGAATCAATTTAATAATTACTTCTGGGATGCCAAAATGCTGTAAAATAATAAAAAGTGTCTCCCAAACCACCAGATCAAAAGCTTTTTCGGCATCAAATAATAAGATTAAAGCAGGGACCTTGCGTGATTCAAAAAAATCCAAAGCCTCTGTTAAAAAGTGAGTGTTAGTCAACAGTTGTCTACCGGCAACAAAACCATTCTGGTCTGCGTGGATCAAATCTGAAGAAAAAGAATTAAAACGTGTAGATAATAATTTAGTGGTGATTTTGTAATCTGTATTCAGTAACGTGATGGGTCTGTAAGAGTTCGGATCCTTGGGGGGTTTACCCTTTTTAGAAAAACTTACTACCGTTCCTTACCTAAAAGAATCCGGAACGGATCGGCCAGACAGCATAAAGTTTAATAATTGGACAAAAAAATCTGCGAAGGAACAAAAAAATACTTTTAAAAACTCTGACGAAAACCCATCAGGGCCAGCAGCTTTCCCTAATGGGAGCTGTTGGACTACTTTCTCTACTTCCTCTCTAGTAAATAGGGTGGCCATACTAACTTGATCTATAAGAGAAAGAGTGGGAAGAGAGTACTTTTCCAGATAATTCAATAATTTTTGATGATCTATCATTGATTGAGTGTTATAGATCCTCTTATAGTGTGCTACCATTATTTCTCCAATTTCAGCTGGGACCGATGTATCTCTGAAAGTATCTGGAGAGTTTAAAAAATGTATGAGATTAGACAAGGCTTGCTCTCTGGCCTGCCACGCCAGGAGTTTGCCAGTAAAATTACTCTCTTCTTACATTTTTTGTGAGCTTTTACGAAAGATCTCATCACTCTGAGTATAGAGCTCCTGAGAGAGCTCTCTTTTGGCCGCATTTAATTGATCTTGAACCGATCTAGCTGAATTTTGTTGCCTGAGTACAGTCAGAGCCTGAATCTTTTGTTGAAGGGATTTATTCTTATTCTTAACTACAGAGAGATCGGCCGCATCTCTTCCAATCACCAGGCCCCGAATGTAGGCCTTAAGAGAGTCCCACACATAGTTAAGGGGGGCAGTTCCCATATTCCGAGAGAGAAAGTCTAATATCTCAGTTTTAATAGCCGCCACCCAAGTGTCATCAGTTAAATATTTTTTATTAAAGACCCAACGTTTGGGGGCTCTTACCCTATCCACCAATCCCACTTCCATAATAATCATTGCATGATCCGAAAACCCGTTATGGAGCAACGTCTGTTTAGAAAAAATTATTTGACGTGAAATTAAAAAAAAATCTATTCGAGAGGAGGATTTAAATGTGCCGGACCAACAAGTATATTCTCTTTTGTCCGGATTTTGATTGCGCCAAGGGTCCCACAGGTTAAATAACGACATATTATTCCTAATAGACCTAAGGGATGTAGGCTTAAATTGAGTCTTTGACTTGCTGGATGAATCCAGCTCTCTGTTCATCGTAATATTAAAATCCCCACCAATAATGATCTCACCCTTGGCCATCAACAAAGAATAAAAAAGCTCCTCATATATCTCTGGTCTATCCTCTGTTGGAGCATAAAAACTGACTAACGTAACAGGATTGATTCTATTTGGAATCATACAGGTGGCCCAGCACCAACGGCCCTACCCCCCTTGCTCCACCTGACTGATCTGGGCCTCTAATTTTTTACTAACAAATAACGCCACTCCCCTCTGTGTCTCTGAACATGAAGAGAATACTCTACAGGAAGCCCAACTTTTGAACATAGAGAATTCCTTAATTTTTGACCTAGATATATGGGTCTCCTGTAATAGAATCACATCAGGTTGTTGCGTTTTGGCCCATAGTTCTATTGCTCTCATTTTTTCCTATTGTTTAAGCCATTTACGTTGAAGGAAATAATTTTCACCCCCACGATAGAAAATCAACACAGAAATCAGCCCACTCCCAGGCTCCAAAGCAGGTAATAGACCGTTTAGATACCCCACATTGCAACAAATACACTAATCTAGTATTCATAACATTCTTAGCCTTCCAACTATACACAAGTAAATTATATAGAAACATCCAAGACTTCATTTTTTGACTTCGTGCCCCCTGCCGCCCTCCCCTCCCCCCCTCAACCCCTCTAATCCCCCCTTCCTTTATGGCCCTCCCCCCACGCCGGCCATGCAGGACCACCCCTACCCTTAAGGTGCCTTGAATTAGCACCCCTTAACCTTTCTATAAGTCCAGTCCTGACCTCTCCCCCCCTCTCCCAAAAGGAAAAATAAAAAACAAGAAAAAGAACATATCCTGCCATCCGGCAAATTTCAATAGTACATGGAACAGAAAGAAATTAAAGAAGAAAGAAAAGCGCCCAACACTAGAATTCAAAAGACAGTCTCACGGCCATATTTCATTGATCCTGAGAGATCAAACGTAACAGCCCCTGTGCTTCATCGATATCCGTAAATAAATGAAATTTGCCCTTTACCAAAACTTTTAATTTTGATTGCTGAGCAATCATTGCTTGTGCTCCCCTGTCTTTAAACAATTGCAACATTTTTACAAATTCCTTCCTCCTCCTAGCCGCAGCGGCAGACATATCCGAAAAAGATCCGGCATTTAGTAGAAGGGTTAACAGAAAATTGCCTCTGCTTAAAAGCTTTCGAGAGGATAGTTTCTTTCACTCGGATATCTGCAAAATTAACAAGAATGGTCCGGGGTAGAGAGGAGTTGGGAAATGGCTGCGCAGGGACACGATGGGCGCGTGTAATCATTAAGTCTCCTTTGAATTCTGGAATGACCCCCTGGAGAAGAAAGGAGGTGAGCCACTGTTTCATGTCAGAGCCCTCGATTTTCTCGGGAACTCCCACGATTCTGAGGTTCGACCTCCTATTATAGTTTTCCATTTCATCCAGTTTTTAGCTCAAGTGACTTAGAGGTTTTGGTAAGGGATGTAACCTCTTTTTTAACTTCACTCATATGATCCTCTAGGCCCGAAATTCTAGTCTCCGCTTCTTGTAGCCGAACAGGAAAAGAGGAGATCGATTCTTCAATTTTGTCTAGCCTTTGATTAATAAGGGCCAGATCAGACCGTTGAGACTGCTTCATCTCCCTCACCTCGCCTAGTATCATGTTAAGCATGTCTTTAACCGAGATCTGGAATTCTCCTGTGGTCTCAGTCTCCATTCCTAAAATCGGACTTTGCACTCCAGGGGGAGAGGAGATTATGAGATCCATCTGGGGTGAGACTTCGGCTTGTATAAGATTACTTTCTTGCGAGCCCGTTAAGTCCAAAGAGGAGAGAGTTTTGACCCCATTTATAATGGTGGGTAGACTGAAACCACCCCCCTCTTCCACCATACCTTCTGGTAGGCCCGTAGGACTTGAGCTTAAACCCACCGATGGAAGAGGAGCGGGCATTGAATTATCAGTTTTTTTCTCAAATAATGGGAAATTTTTAGAGACTTTAGGAGCCACCCCAGACACCCCGCCTTTGGAGGCCCCAGGATGCTCATCTCACTCCCATTTACATCGTGTGCTAAATCATTTTGCTCTTGAGGCGGATTTTTCAACAGCGTCAGTCGAGATGGGTTAGGAAAAACCGAATCCGTCGTCTCCTCCTCCTCGTCACCTGAGGTTCCAGAGATATCAACCAGCGAATCTTCTTTCCCAGCGCCTGTATCAGCATTTTTTTGAGCGGCGGCCTCGTCCTTAAGTTGCTGGCGTCTGATTCGCGCTTTAGCACGGGCATTTAATTGTTTGCCCATCCCACCAAGAAACCAATAAAGTTTTCTCCAACACTACCCTGAGAAGCCAACCGAAGTATTGGATACCTCCCGAAATTATTTGAATGGGAAACAAAAGCCAAGGGCTTTTAACCAGATAGCCTCAGGTGTCTTTCTGTCCTTCCTGCTTCTTAGAGCATGCAAAGCCCCCAAACTGCAGCCGCTGCAAACTTATCCGCAGCCTCAGCGGCAGAGAGAGTCTTTACAAAGCAAGCGGAGTCCCACCAGGCAGTGCTAAGCAAAGGAACCACCAGACAGCACAATCTTCTGCCCGCTCATATATCACCAGCCCAAAAGTTAGTAAGTATCCAGCCGACCGTTACTTTGTATCCTCCATCAGCGCAATCGTAGGAGATGAGACGCCGCTCACCTCATGCTTTTTACTGCTCCTTATCGTTTTTTTTCAGGAAGAGCTTTACACATTCAGCTCAATCCAAGCTCTGCTCTGCGCTGAAACCTCGGTAAAAAACGGCCATTCCTCAGGGAGCTGCTTCACGCGAAAACGCCAGCAAAGACGCCTCGCTGCATCGCCATTGACCGCGAGGTGAGGGAGGAGTCAGGAACAGGAACTCCGGCTACGAGGAGGCGTGGAACTCCAGCGTAGCCCCCGGTGACTGTGTGCATATGCAAATCAGTCTTGATCCTGTGCCCCATGGGAACAGTCCAGCCTGAACTGCCAAGCCAGGTCCTCCCTGGACTGGAAACAAGCATCCAAGGACTGGTTTCGGGCTTTCAGCCCTCATCAGCCTGGATAGCTTGATTCCAGTGGCATGGAGAGCACGGGACTCACGTCTGAGCATACCAGTCCACTCGTGGTGAAAATGCAAAAACAACAGTTGATGGACAGAATGCAGAACAATGTCATACATTCACCCCAGTACAGAGATCTGGGCCTAAATCCATCGTTTTTTGCTCACCATGCCATTGCAGTTTGAACCCAGCCATATGCAAATCAGTCTTGACCCTATGCCCCATGGGAACAGTCCAGCCCGAACTGCCAAGCGAGGTCCTCCCTGGACTGGAAACAAGCATCCATGGACCGGTTTCGGCCTTTCAGCCCTCATCAGCCTGGATAGCTTGATTCCAGTGGCATGGAGAGCACAGGATTCACATCTGCGTATACCAGTCCCACTCGTGGTGAAAATGCAAAAACAACAGTTGTTGGACAGAATGCAGAACAATGTCATACATTCACCTCAGTACAGAGATCTGGGCCTAAATCCATCGTTTATTTGCTCACCATGTCATTCCAGTTTGAACCCAGCCATATGCAAATCAGTCTTGACCCTGTGTCCCATGGGAACAGTCCAGCCCGAACTGCCAAGCCAGGTCCTCCCTGGACTGGAAACAAGCATCCAAGGACCGGTTTCGGGCTTTCAGCCCTCATCAGCCTGGATAGCTTGATTCCAGTGGCATGGAGAGCACGGGACTCACGTCTGAGCATGCCAGTCCCACTCGTGGTGAAAATGCAAAAACAACAGTTGATGGACAGAATGCAGAACAATGTCATACATTCACTCCAGTACAGAGATCTGGACCTAAATCCATCGTTTTTTTGCTCTCCATTCCAGTTTGAACCCAGTCATATGCAAATCAGTCTTGACCCTGTGCCCCATGGGAATAGTCCAGCCTGAACTGCCAAGCCAGGTCCTCCCTGGACTGGAAACAAGCATCCAAGGACCGGTTTCGGGCTTTCAGCCCTCATCAGCCTGGATAGCTTGATTCCAGTGGCATGGAGAGCACGGGACTCACGTCTGAGCATACCAGTCCCACTCGTGGTGAAAATGCAAAAACAACAGTTGATGGACAGAATGCAGAACAATGTCATACATTCACCCCAGTACAGGGATCTGGGCCTAAATCCATCGTTTTTTGCTCACCATGCCATTCCAATTTGAACGCAGCCATATGCAAATCAGTCCTGACGCTGTGCCTCATGGGAACAGTCCAGCCCGAACTGCCAAGCCAGGTCCTCCCTGGACTGGAAACAAGCATCCAAGGACCGGTTTCGGGCTTTCAGCCCTCATCAGCCTGGATAGCTTGATTCCAGTGGCATGGAGAGCACGGGACTCACGTCTGAGCATACCAGTCCCACTCGTGGTGAAAATGCAAACACAACAGTTAATGGACAGAATGCAGAACAATGCCATACATTCACCCCAGTACAGAGATCTGGGCCTAAATCCATCGTTTTTTTGCTCACCATGCCATTCCAGTTTGAATCCAGCCATATGCAAATCAGTCTTGACCCTGTGCCCCATGGGAACAGTCCAGCCGAACTGCCAAGCCAGGTCCTCCCTGGACTGGAAACAAGCATCCAAGGACTGATTTCTGGCGTTCAGCCCTCATCAGCCTGGATAGCTTGATTCCAGTGGCATGTAGAGGCCGGGGACTCACGTCTGAGCATACCAGTCCCACTCGTGGTGAAAATGCAAAAACAACAGTTGATGGACAGAATGCAGAACAATGTCATACATTCACCCCACTACAGAGATCTGGGCCTAAATCCATCGTTTTTTTGCTCACCATGCCATTCCAGTTTGAACCCAGCCATATGCAAATCAGTCTTGATCCTGTGCCCCATGGGAACAGTCCAGCCCGAACTGCCAAGCCAGGTCCTCCCTGGACTGGAAACAAGCATCCAAGGACCGGTTTCGGACTTTCAGCCCTCATCAGCCTGGATAGCTTGATTCCAGTGGCATGGAGAGCACGGGACTCACGTCTGAGCATACCAGTCCCACTCGTGGTGAAAATGCAAAAACAACAGTTGATGGACAGAATGCAGAACAATGTCATAAATTCACCCCAGTACAGAGATCTGAGCCTAAATCCATTGTTTGTTTGCTCACCATGCCAATCCAGTTTGAACCCAGCCATATGCAAATCAGTCTTGACCCTGTGCCCCATGGGAACAGTCCAGCCCGAACTGCCCTAGGGGTGACATATATGTAATAAAAAAAGAAGGTTTGGGCCTGGCAAAAGGTTTACTTTGCCAGGTCAAAAGACAGTTTAAAACCAACATCAATGCAATGTCAGGCCTGAGACATGTTTAAAGGGCTACTTAAGTGGGTGGCACAATCAGTGCTACAGTCCCATTGGTAGCATTAACTTTAGAAGCCCAGGGCACATGTATTGCGCCTTTACTAGGAACTCATAAGTAATGAAATCAGCGAATTGGATCTCAGCCAGTGTTACGCAGAGAACACAAGCACTTTAATATTGGTTAGCAATAGTAGAGTGCATAGAGTCCTAAAGGCAGTAAAAACAAAATTAGCAAAAACAGGAGGTATGAAGGCAAAAAGTTAGGGGGAAAACCACACCAGGAATACCATGTCCAACATGCAGTTAAGTATTGTCAGCAGTGTTCCCTGTAGGCTGTGCGCATGCGCACAGACTTAATACTTCCAGCGCCAAGACTCTCCGGCAGCTCGCTCATTTTTCCTAGCCTTAATACACATAAATGGGAGTTGTGAAAACTCCCCATTTCTCTTTTCTTGGCAGGCTGCGGGCCAAGAGGCCAAGCAAATCCATCAATGACAAAAATGGCTGTTCCTTTGAATTGTTTTTACGAAGCTGGCAGCAGGCAGTGTGAAATAAACACAGTTGATTGCGTTTCACATAACTATGATAGGGTGAGTATGTGGAATTAATGCCAGAGCTGTGGACATTGGAACTAAGAAAACAGTTTCCAGTCTCGATGCTCAGGTAAAGCACTCCAATACTTTCCAGTCGTGTTTTCTACATAAAACTGCAACAATAAGAACTTTCTGGAAGTTTCTCAGTTCAGGTTAAAAACTCACTTATAATAAAGCCTTCACATACAATCTGATGTACTGAGGTCAGGAATTATGCTGTAATGGAGCATCAAATTTAGTGGCAATAAAAGGCAAATCATGCAGCAGAATGCAGTATATTTTTAATAGTATTACGTCATTGTTTTGTCATTTATACACATGATAAAACTGTCTGCAAATATTTAACTTCATTACTACCAGTTTAAAACCAAATGCAGAAATAAGCAATTGAAAAGATAATCAGTTAACATTTGTGAATGGCCTTCCATTGTGTACGAACACATGTAGCCACATTTTTTGTATTTTTTCTTATCTGTTTGAGCTACAAACAAAATCCTTTTTTGATATAATCTGCAGAATAGTAATCAGATGATGGATTATGTGGCATGAACTGCAATTCCAAAATTATGAGAAAAAAGCTGCGGCCGCAGAAGGAAATACTTTCAGTGCCCCTGACTAATTTGTAAAGACTGCAAGTTTTCATTTTTTTAATTTTGAAAACACCGTACCATATTCTTACCTGTCTGTGCTGCATGATTAACATACCACATTTTTTGAAGGCTCGGCTTGTGTATGGGCTCTTAAGAGGAAATGCCGACCCTGAACTCAGCTGTCCCTGTAAATTTGTCGGCTCTTCCCACCTGTACTTTGCACCATAGTCAGGGCCCCTGGAATTATGTGGCAGGAGAGGACCAAATTATGTGTCAGGGTTGAATTATGCGGCAAGAAAAGGCAAATTATGTAGCATGAATTACATATTTTGTGATTGTATTACTTTATTATTTTGTCATTTTCACACAGGCTAACATTGTCTAGGCAACTGTTGCACCCCATTAGTATCAATTTAACACCCAAATACAACAATTAACAACAGAAAGGTGACAAGTTAATCTTTGCATAGGGTCTTCCACTTCGCAGTAATACAGGTAGTCATGGTTTTAGCAAGTTTTGTTCCATTCAAGCTAAAAACTATTTTTTGAGGTTAAAATTGGCAGATTATACAGGTGGTTATGGAATATGTGGTACGTGTGGCAAATCCACATTCGTGTGAAGAAAAGACCACAGCCTTGCATAATTCCAGTGGCCCTGGCTTTAATACAAGGGTATGAGGGTTCTGTCAAGCATCGGTGTTTTACAGGAAGGGGATATTTCTAGTAAAAAATATGATTTAAGTCCTGTCCAGCAGTGTGCAGTACAGTGCAACACACATACAAAGTTTGAAAAAAATGGCGAGTGTTACACCTGCCTCGAAGAGACATCATTTTTGGGCTCAAATCCCTGTCTGTAAATGTTAGTAGACAGGGATTTACCTCAAACCACCCGGGAATGCCCAGGTACCACCCACGGTATGCTCCCCCGATGGAAAGAGGCACAAGGTAGTGCAAACTCCTACTTTGCGTTAATGTGGGCAGCTTTTCCTAACCAATCATGATTTGCATTGATAAGTTTATCTCGCTACAACACTGGGTGATTCGATTGTGTCACTTTTGTGATGCAAACTCAGTGCAAAGTGTTAGTAAATCTGGACCAATCTCAAAACAGGTACTTGTCAATATTATTAGGATGCTTTGTGTTCTTACTGCAAGCTAATGCAAGGTTACTAAATGACCAATGCAAAGAAAATGTTGTTGCACTTTATAAAATCAGAAGGCAATGAAGAAGCCAAAGAGAAGAGGCCCCTGAAGCATGAGAGAAAAATGGTTTGTGCATGGAATTGAGCATGCCAAACTTCTGTAGGTGTTTTCTGGATTGTAAAGAAGATCTAAACTTGCTCGAACAGCTATTATTTAGTTAATGTTCTTGCGGAGTGGTAAATCAGAAAATTTACTAAGACCTTCAATTCAGGGGTGACTAAAAATGTAGCTGTGCCATTTCACTGAACTACACCTTAGTGTTTTCATCAAAATAGTAGGTCAATTCTCACTCTCTCTCTGTGGCACCTCATACTTATCTGCAGTTATGTTCACAGAAGCATGTTTGAATTATGCCTTTGAAATTCATGTGCCTCACCCAACAGCACCCTTATAGGCCTCATTACATCCAATATCCTTATCAATCATGCAGTCCAAAGGGATGCCCAGAATCAAAATGCAGATCAGAATACATCAAATCATAGTCCAGAGTATTAAATACTATATAAAAAAACAGCAGGATCAAACAACCACATCACTATTTCTACTGTATAGCCATCGCAAGTGAACTGAATTGAAATACTTTGTTTATTTAGACCATGGTCTATAAACACTGCAAGAATCACAATAAAAACAATCAGTACGTTAAAAATGTGTTACAATAAAAAATCATAAAAAGGGATACAAGAACCAACTTCATGCCAAATTCATACACCAATAGCAGCAATTATTACATTTCACTCCGTTCAATGAGATATATGTTTGTCTGAAATGTTTTGCCTAAGCTAGATGGGGAAGCTAAAAGACGAGGAGGGATATAATTGCTAATCCCCCTTCTAACTGTCCCTCAGAAAGTTTGTTATGCTTTTCATATAGTTCCCCAAAGCGATGGCTATATCAAGATTTGACATTTTAATAGTATATCTATAGCTTGCGCTCTTGAGCTTATTCCATATTTTAAAAAGATCGGACGTAAAAACAATTTTCTCAATGCTAAAACCGCAAGACAATCCACCAATATATGAAAATAATGTCATTTTTAGTTCCGAGGCCACATTTACAAATTCCATCAGCATATAACATTTCGGCCGTAGTTTTTCCCTCCAGAAGCCATGGGTTGATTCCGATTCATACTCTTAGTAATTTAAACACCTAAGCGCATAATTTGGCAAGGTGTCCAGGTACGGATACCATGATTCTTTTACCCAAAAATGTCTTATCTCTTTCACTGATTTATTCGTGCTCAGGTACACCAAGTCATTTTTCCTAGACTGTTCCTGACCTTGGGATCTAAGCGAGGCCTTGCTAAATTCTATCTCCTGTGTGTGTTGGTTTAAGCTCGCATTTAATGTCTTCGCTGTGGATAAGATCTTCTTTTTTACCTCTCTTGCCCACTTTAAGCTACTACTTCAGATCTCCTCTCTACACCATTGTGATACCTTCTTCACACACCCTGGGTCCTGGCGTCTCCAGAATCTTAACAGTGACATTTGGATCTGCATGTTCGAGGCTGTTGTTCCTGTCTCCATTCTTACAGCCTGGATCATAGCGGAACTTGGTAAAGACAGTAAGTTTTTTAGTATCTTCTCTTCTTCCTTGTCCCATCTACATTTGCCGCTTAGGTACAGGACTTCCGCCCCGTACAAAAACTGCGGAGGTATCATAGCATCATATGCTTTTAGCATAGGTCTATGGAACATTTCTCCATATTCTTTATTAAACTTTTTCAGCCCACAGATTGAGGAAAACATTTTTACTTTTTGCGCTTCCATGTGGGTACACCATTTAAGGGCACTGTCAAACCAGAGGCCTAAATATTTATATTCTTTTACAATATCCAGTTTAATATGCCCTAAAAACCAGCCAATTATTTTTTGTCTTTTCCCAAAGCATAAAATCTTTGTTTTATCCATATTTACAACTACATTTTTTTCTCACATTTAATTTCCTTTGTAGACCAAGCTCTGTTTGATCGAGTATCACAAGGTCATCTGCGTATAAAAGGCATGCCACTTTATTTCCGTTCATTCTAGGGCTCGCACTTCTTTCTGCTTCTAAAACTTTGGGTAGGTCGGCCAAGAATAAAGCAAATAATAGAGGGGCCAGAACGCAGCCTTGTCTCTCCTTGTCCGTTCCCTACCACTATTTTGTGTGTTAATGCCCCTTGTGTGTCTTTAATTACCTGGGCCCAGTTTCCTGTGTGTAGGTCCTTGAAAATAACCAGTAAGCCCGCCGGTGTTCCATACTTACTCAGGCATTCCCAAAGGCACCTACGGTCCACTGAGTCAAATGCCACCCGGAAGACAACAAAACAGCAATACAATTTCCCATTCTGCTCTATTGACTTCCAGGCAAGTGCCCAAAGGGCAAAGCAGTGGTCCATGGTGGAATGGACTTCTTTAAAACCCCCCTGTTCTACCAATATAATCGAATACTGTTCCACCCACGCTTTGAGCCTTCATGGTAATATTTTCACAAACATCTTTTCCCCAATATCTAACAGATTTATTAATCTGTAGTTCTTTGGTATATGCATATTGCCTTTCTTATGCACCGGTCTGACTATTGCTCCTTTCCAATTGTTGGGGATTTTCCAGATTTTAAGATCACTTGAAACATAGAAGAGAAGAATTCTGCCCACCAATTCAGTTGTGGTTTTATTATTAGGGCTGGGAGATTGTCTGGTCCTGCCGCTCTTGTTAGATTCAGGGTTTTTATTGTAGATTTTACATTTGAGGGTAAAAAATCAGCTTTAGGCTCTTTGACTAACCCGCCCCACTCCTGAGGCTCCCCAGCAGCCGATATACTTCCCGGGCAATACAATTCCAGCAGGTATTCCACCCACGCCGCTTGTTCCACTACACAATTCATTGAAGCGGGCGGGGGTTCTGCTGCTGATTGTACCAACGTCCAGAATTGGCGTATATTCTTTGTCTCAATTGCCTCCAGTAATTTCGCCCAGCATGAATCTTTATAGGACCTTTTGCACTCCTTATTAACATATTATATTCTTTTTTTAAGTGTACCAGCTTATCTGCCCTTTCCTGATCATATTTAACCCTTAATCTCTGCGCTTCTCTCCTTAGCTCCCTCTTCTTGTTTAGACAATCCTCAGTAAACCACTTTCCATGACTCTTTGTTACATTTTGGTGACTCTTTAAATTTTTCCTATCTTTTCTGAGTTCTAGTCGGAGGCTTTGAACCACTTGTTCTAATTTGTCCACATACCTCTCAAGACCCTGTCCTGCCTCTTTTCCCAGGTCGAGGTTCTGTTGTAACCTTTCTAGCCTTCCTATGTATTCATTTGTTAGCCTTGTTGTAATACGCCTAGGGTAACCTATCACTTGATCGATAACATTATGACTGGGCTTCAGGTGGAACCAAAAGATCTCTAACTCCAGGGGATTGTGGTCACTTCCTTCTCTTTGATAGGTTCTAAAATCATTAGCTAAGGCAAAATTCCAAGGTGACATAAAGACATAGTCTACTGGACAATTTTGTGTGCCTCGTTTAAATGTTTTTGTCGCTGGGCAGTCAAGTGGTGACCTTCCATTTAAACAGAAGAGGCTTTTTGTCCCCAAATAAGTTCCCAGGTTTGTATCCCGAGTTGTAGTTTCACAATTGGGGAAGGTTGCTTGATTTATATTAAATGCCTCCAGTATATCTGAAAACCAACCATCACATTTCTTTGGGTTTAGTTTATGATTAAAATCCCCATCAATAATATTATATCCGAGCCATACTTTTCCCCAATTAAATCCATGTCTTCTTTAAAATTGCTCCTTTCAGCAACATATTCCTCCTGGGTTCGCCATTGCATATATACATTTAAAAGTATTAGAATGTTGGGGTTTTGCCGCATAGCCAAGTTTCCTGGATGCAAATGATCCCGGAGCTTTTTGCTAGCTCCTTTAGGTTTCCCCGTTTTGTTTGGTCTCCCAGACCATTTACATTCCAGGAAACAATCTTTAGGCCACATGGCGTCCCCATTACCTATTCAACATCTTCTAAGTAACCCTCTTCTCTATACTCCTCGCTATACCTGTTGGAAGGGCCTGCATGGCTATAAACTTGGCTCCAATTTCCCCACCATTTTTCTGTGTCTGAGTTGTTAACATCTATTTTGAGGTTTCCCATACTTTCACCTACTTCTTTCTCTATTATCCTCACCTGTCTCTTACCTAGGCCAGCGTGGCACCTTAGGAAATCCTTTCCTTGTAGCTTTATTCCTTCAGCCTTTATTTCTGCTACTTCTTCGGGTATTAGCATTATCCATTCTTTTAATATCTCTTTCTCCGCTTTCTGAATTGCAAACTTCACCATGTTCGAATAAACCAATACCCTAGTGACCTCCTTTCCTTCCTCATTCTGCGTAAATCCTACTTGTCGCAGATCTTTTGTCCCTATGCCCTTCAAATTTGGGCAATGGGCAAATGAGTGTAAAAGTTGTGCCCTATTAAGCGGCCCCCTCTTCCTCTGTTTCTTACCACCTTCACCTGTTTAAATTGGTACTAGGTATAGCCACTTGCTCTCTACACCCTCTTTTCATATCCCAGTTGGTACCATAAATGACTGTCTGGGATGCCTTCTTTTTCGTATCTCTAAGGGGCTACCTACTTGTGGGTTTACTTCATTACAATCAAGGTTGTTGGGGTTCTTGGTCCCTGAATGTGGTAGATACCATGCTTGCTTCTCCTGAGCCACAGGCTTGTTTTGGGCCTGGTACCTTTTTCACCTGCTTCTTTATTGCCCTCCTTGTTCCTATTTCTTTTTGAGTTTTACTTGGCTGGAATACCTACTCAGAATTTCTCAAGCTTACCTCTCTAGCCCCACTTCTTTTCCCTTGTTTAACCAATCCCCTTTTCTTTAACTTCCTTCCAGTTAGTCTCATTCGGTTATTTAGCCCATTTCTAGTGTTCCCTCCCCTTCTTATTACCCTCATCGGCCATCTTGAGATATAAACATCCTGATTTATCTTAGTGGGATCAACCGTCGCTACCTCTTCCCTAGCTGGTGCAGGGGTACTGGTCTTACCATTGCTGGCATTTGGCTTCCGATCCCTTTCAACTCCCCCTCAATCCTAGCTAGGTGCTTTTTTTGTATTTTAAAATTTTCATTATTTGACAAAGTGACTTCTAAAAGCCCCTGGAGAGTTCTCTGTAGAATTAGCATCAAGTCTATCATAGAGGATGCAGGTGTTGATGAGAGTTCTAGGTTCAACCCTGAGGTTTGATTTAGGTCAAAGCTTTCTTTTCCCACCGAAAGCTCGTTCTCAAGCTGGCCTTGTAATTCAGACTCATTCCCCCTTTCCTCGGTGTCGGGTGAAAACTCTCCATCAGCTCTTTCATTCTCGCTGTTTGAGTCTGGGCAATCATGAATTATATCCTCTAAGTCCTGCGTAAACAACCCATGCGGGGAAGAGGACAGCCGTGGAGATATTTTATCCTTTTGTCCCAATAGGGATTGGAGAGTCTGGTTAGCCAAAATTACTGACTCTATCGTAGACTCCTCAAAGACTAGTGAGGTATTCCCAATTTGCAAATCGGGCTCTACCTCAGCCCCCTCTACTACACAGGTCTTTGCAGAAGAAAAGACATTTTTGAAATGCTTCCCCACAAAGTCTTTTAGTGAGCTTGAGGCTGTGCCCCCCCTTTTTGCACTTACACTTGTATCTATGTCCCCAATTCTATTTCCCCTTTGTTTCACTCCTTTTTTTGGTCCTTCTCCTGGGCTCTTTATGCTTTCCGCAGAGTCTCCCAGGTCTGCTAAGGCCTCTTTTGGTTTTGGCTTCGGGTCCTGGATATTTTTAGTTTTCCTGGGGGCCATTGTTTGTATATATATGTGACCAAAGCTGTTATCAGCAGTTCAACCCGATTCAAATGGGTTCAGGTGTCCTCTTCTAGGATAGTCCAAGCAGGTTTAAGCTCAACAACTTTTTAGGTAGCAGTCCAGAAAACATAGCCCCACGCCCTCACTTACCTCTGATTGTGCCTCAGTCCAGTGCTCCTCCTGCCCTTTCGCTCGCAGCAATTGACGTCTCCGCCTTGGTTCAAACTCTTTATCAAGAGTACATATTATAATTATATTTGTGTTCGAATTTGTGTTCGCATACTGAGTCCTTCCTTCCACCTCCGGGTGTCCTCAGTGCTGCTGCCTGGGCTTCACTCACTGCAGGCGCCTCTCAGCACAGATCCGGACCCAGGACTAGGTGGAAGCGCTCTCTGCCTGTGCACAGTTCGACACTGGGGGTCTCCCCCTCGCAGCAGTGGTTGTACCCACTGTGGCGGCTAATCCTGCTTCCTGCAGCGGGGGGCGTCCTGCGGCAGGCAGCTTTGCATAGGCGGTCTTAGCCGCTGTCTCGTTCTCGTTCTCAGTTTTGGCTACGCGTTTCCACGTCAAGGCATAGGGCGGGGCTACGTGGGTCGGCACAGCACTGCACAATCCATCGCAAGTGGTGAGATGTAGATGCAGGACTTTTAGTGGTGGCATGGTTGGGGGTACCTGGTCTGGCCAAGGATTTTAGAGAAGGTTAGATAGGTTGGGCAGAGGAGATAGTGAGTGCCACTCTGTAGCGTGATTTTAACTTCATTTTAGTGCAGGCAGTGTAAATGCACCATGGCCCAGATGTGAGAGAGGCCCAGCCTTCTCTTCACTGGCTACAGTTTTTTGTATTATCATACACACAAAAGTTGATGGGAGGAAGGTTTTCAATAAGTCTAACCACTGGCAATTACTCCTGGTAGCATTCCAACCCATTCTATGTCAGCCCAGCATGCCACCTCTGTTTGGACCCAGCCATATACAAATCAGTCTTGACCCAGCTCGAGTAGGAACAGTCCAGTTTTAACTGCCAGGACAAATCCTCCCACAACAGAACACAAGCAACTCAAGACCAGTTTCGCTCTGATTGAGCCAGGTATAGCTTGACTCCAGTGGCACTGTGAGCAAGGAACCGACATCTCGGCATTACCCATGGGGCATATGTACAAGCCCCTATCACCACAGGAACATCACTTTTTAGGATATTCCTTTGGCGGTAGGGGCTTCACCTCATTTTAAAGGCAGTAACGTGGGTTAAAGCTGCCTTGTAAATAAGGCCCTCCTTTCATGCTATGCTTAGAGTTGAAGGGGAGGGCAATCGGTGTTGCTCTGGGCGTTCCACAGCAACACCCATTGATTCTGATGCTGCCTCATATTTACAAGGAAGGCGTAAATAGGAAGCAGCGCCAAAATTAAGACCAGGGAAAACCTGGTCTTACCCTGGCGCAACGAGGAGAAATGTTACATTTCTCCTTGTTTTTGCTGTTTTCATGTGTGCTGCATTGTGCTGCACACATGAAAACAGCAAAAGGCCAATGATTGTTTATGTACAGGACATCAATAATCATTTTTAAAAAAATGCAGTTTTTTAATCTCTGTGTTTGTGCATAAACAATCTTCCCCTGAATGCAGACACCCTAGCACTATGGTGCAAGGGCACCTGCATTGGCTTTAGGCTGCTAAACTTAGCATCAGCGCAAGGGGAAACACAGGGCTGTACGATATTCTTGTAAATATGGTGCAGCTCTGCATTTTAGAAGTGGTGGAGCACGTCGTTAAGCCAAGTAGGCTAACGACACACTCCACCACTTCTTTATGCATATGCCCCTTTATGCATTATATTAAACACACAAAGGGTGATGGGGGGAATGTTTGCAATCAATAGGTCTAACCACTGGCAATCACTTGGGGTGGCATTCCAAACTATTCTTTTTTTGCCAATTATGGCAACTCAGTTTGTACTCAGCCATATGCAAATCAGCCTTGACTGCTCCAATAGAAACAGTCCATCCAAGCTGCTAAGCCAGGATCTCCCTGTACCAGAACACAAGTGACCAAAGCCTGGTTTTGTTAAGAATTACTTGAAGATAAGGGTTTAGCTCTGTGTGGTTTCTTCCTCCGGGAGGGGTTGTGGAAAACTCATTGAACAGAGAGTAAAACTGGTCCCAGGAAGGCAATGGTCAAACTCAGAACAGAGGATACAGCGTAGCAGAGGCTAAACATTCATTCAATGGGTTGTGCAGGAGCTTGTCATAAAATAGGAAAAGTGACCAGGAGACAGGGTGAAGGTTGATCAATGAGGCAAAACTGCAGCAGAAATTTAGAAAAACAGAAGGGTGAGATTACATAGAGGTGGATAGTTTGGAGGAGGTGGTCAACTGTGGAGGTGAGATATTAAGGAGGGAAAGAATTTTAACATTAAGATTGGGATATGAAGTAGAACAAATGAAGGTAGGCTGAAGATAGCACCTTGAAAATGAACAAGAAGATAGTAAAGACAGAGTGAAAAGAAAGATAGTAGAGAAAAATGAAAACTATAAGTATAGGGGTTGGAAAGAAAGAAAAGGTACTGGATAGGAAAGGAGAACAATAATAGAAAGATGGGGAGTAAAGAAGATTTGGGAGTGCGACAGAGAGGGGTGATTTTAGTGTAGAGAGAAAAGGAAAAGATGAGCTATGGTAGTGAGATAGAAAAAGTAATAAGTGAAGAAGCAAGAACTAGGCTTGAAAACAAAGAAAAGGGGGTTAAATATGGAAAGTAAAGGAAAAAGGAAGGGAAAGAAATAAGAAAACGGCAATAAAACAACCAAAAGGGGATAAGTAGACCAAGAGGTGACAACA
The DNA here is from genome assembly GCF_964261635.1 of Lissotriton helveticus. Taxonomy (NCBI): domain Eukaryota; kingdom Metazoa; phylum Chordata; class Amphibia; order Caudata; family Salamandridae; genus Lissotriton; species Lissotriton helveticus. The sequence goes on from NC_136068.1 coordinate 1,314,384,924, forward strand.
AGGAGGTTAGAAACAATAAGAGGAATGAGGTGGGTGAGAGAGAAGCATACTCAAGGTATAGGCTTCATAGAGTAAGATTGGAATGAGAGAGAACAGGGAGATTAGAGGGATTCTGTGGGAGAGAGAAGTGGAGGAAGTAGATTGAACAGAGGGGACAGGATGAGCGAGAAGTAGAGCAGAGCAGTAAGGGACAAAGACAAGTGGGAAATGTAAGGAGGAGAATGGAGAGAAGAAAAAACTAAGTAAAGGGAGGAATGTGATAAAGATAAGTGAGTGAGATTGAGTGGTAGTGGATTGTTAAAAGAAAAGGTGCAAGAAGGTGTTAAGAGTGGGGTGGAGATATGAAATAAAGATGAATTGCAGGTAGAACAATTAGGGCACAAGATGTAGTGGCACCCATGGACCGGGGTGCGAGGCGCCCACTGCACCCCTAAATGGGTGTTTTCAATACCAACCTTGTGGTGAAGGGGGCATTTTTTCGGGTTTGCATTAGGGCCCATAGCATTCTTACTAAGCCACTAATTTCGATAACTTGTACACCACACGTGCTTCCATATTAAGTTGTTGCTTGTCTTCAGCGCACACAGCCTTAGCTGCTGTGCAGAGAGCACCTTTATTGCTGCAATTAGAGAAAAAATAGAGGGAACAAAGCTAGTCAGCCTTACTTACCAATACATACATACACTTGAAAGGGCCAGGGCCATAAGTTCTGGACCTATTCAAGAATCACAATCTGATGGTTGTTCTTTTTAGCAGCATGTAAGCGTAGAGGGGAGAAAGTCATTATTAATGCCAATCAATTTAACAAGAATTTTTCTAGACACATAGTAAGCACAGACAACTATGTACGGTTAGTTAATTTATTACAAACCAAAAATAACTGTACATAAAGACACCTCAAAGCAAGAGTTTAAAATACATCAGAATCAGCATGAAGCTAAATCTGCGCATCACGTTGAGGCGATGTAACATGCATAAAACTATTAACTCAAGAAATAGGATGCAGAGGATCAGAAAGCATGAGTACAAATGTCCCTGCATTGGGAGTTGATTAATATAAAGCATCAATCTATCCCTATACTAGCGCCAAGATGACACCCCTCCTTAAGCATCTTCAGGAAAAGGAACAAAAGGTGTCAACATGTGGAGTCTTCCTAAGAAGTGTCCCCACCTTTCATGGGTCAAATAGCATAAAGCTACAGAGACAGAGCTCATGGTAAGATGCTCTTTCTCTGAAGGCAGAAGGAGAAGTGGGCACTTTTCCTACTTTCAACATCACATTAGGAAGAAAGGAGAAGTGGGCACATTCCCTACTTTCAACATCACATTATTACAGGTATCCTTCTCAAGCGTCCTTGCGGATTACGCCATCCACTCTGGATATCATCTAAAGGTAATTTTCCATAGGACCATGATGTTCTTCTTCTCAACACTTCTGTCCTAGGTTTCCAACCCTTCTCCTGTGCGAAAGTAAATGGCCTTCTCTTATCGATTCAGTCCAAACTCTTTCTCTCCTTGCTTGACTAGTAAAACAAGGGCATTATTCTATCTAACATGAACGCTTCTTTCACGTGCAACACAAAACATGAGAAATAACAAATTCCACAGCACGCATGAAACTTGACTATTAATTATAAAGTGAGAGCGTCCAGGGAAAAATACATTTCAGGCCTACAAGATTCAGCTAATATAAGAATATGGCATGTGAGGTTTACGAAATTGCATAGGAAATTAAATGTAAATAAATGTAAATGTACAGGAATTTATATAGCGCAAATCACCAAGCGGTTTCTAAGCGCTTGCTTAGGGAACCCGTCCTGGTATTCCCCTGTGAGATAACCCCGGCAGGGTATCCGCAAGGTGAAAGCCAGGCATCCCGCCGCGAGGGGCCGTTGTGGAGATTAAGCAAGCTATTGCCCAGAGTCGCAGAGTGTGAACCCGTGAATCGAGTAGGCACCGGAGTGAGAATTGTCGAGTCCATGGACATTTTAGGACTCAAGACCCCGCCGAGCCGGGAATTGAACCCTGGTCCCGGGCTGACCTCTGCTTCCAGGTTTGCCTCCTCTAACCAGTGAGCCACACTTCTCCACAAGACACGTTCAGTTAATATTTCTACCTACATGTAAACAACAAATAATTAAACACATTTAATAAATTATTGATTGTCAGTTGCACAACATGATCTATTCACAATATTGTTTTCTGCTAGTTACATTCACTTTCCTAAATACATCACATTTCTCATTTCAAGATTTTAGCACTTCACGTTAATACGACAAAAGATTATATGCAGGTGTGCCCTACACGTGTGACTATAATGCACCCTTTTCAATGAAATTGTGGTTTCCGCTACATGAGTTCCCCATCTCTTAACGTTGAGTCATCACAAAACACTTTCATAACCTGTACAGTAAACCGATCTAAACAGATGTTGTAGTTAGCCTCCTCTGTCTGAACTCCTCCAACTGCTTCAGATTCTCGTAATGTCTTTCCTGCAGTCATTCCACCCTTCTTTCTCTCTTCCTAAAGGAAGCCTCCATTTACCTCCACACCCTGCCATTTGTATGCTCCTATCATACCTACCAAGATGATAACATAGACCACAACGATTATTATTGGCTTCAAGATATATCCAAAAATTCCCTTTCCTAGGTTAGGAAACCAAGTTCCAACTACTCCAAATCATTTTCCAATCTTATCCCAAACTCCTTCAGTTGCCAAGTCATGTATCTCATGATATATCTCAGTGATATTACTAAAATATCTCCTCAGACCTTTACTTTTATCAGGAATATAAGTGCAACACTGTTGGACCGTCAGCATCCGACAGACCCCACCTTCTTTTGCTTATAACACATCTAACGCAAGACGGTTCTGCAGCACCATAACCCTTATCAAAATCAATTTTCCAATGATGAGCAATAAAGACTGAGCTGACCTTCTAATCTTGATGTCATTCAACACCATGACCAAACTATGTACCATCTTTCCAAATATATCGGCCACTATTCCACCAACACTCAGTTCACACTTTTCTCTGTGGTTCTTCCTTCTAAACTCTCCAAATCTTCCAAATGATATATCATTGGAAACACCACTGCCACATAACAAGTACATTGTCAATTGTTCAGAAACCGAACGAATGCACTCTTCCCTCACACAAAAAAATACTCCTGCTACCACTTGAACTGCTTCTTGTAGGAACTTATTAGAAGAAACATCAATTAGGAAGATGTGATCACACTCACTTTGTCCCACAAAAATAGTGTCATTACGGGTCTTCCCTTAGCCTTGTGAGCTTACTCCTCATTGGTTTGTTTAAAGTTTCCCCCTATTGTTACATTTACCAGTTAAACCTCTGTATCTACCTTCTACATGATCTACAAATTTATTTTCTGTCTGTTAATGTGCAAGTTAGGTAATGTCTATGCACATAAGCAGTGTCTAATGTTACTGTGGGTACAAAATACTTTCCCATTCTCTCTTCTTGCTTGTACTAATCATATTTGTTCAGATGTTTGTAGACTGAAACTCCTAAGAATACAAAATCATAATTTGAGAAATAGTTCTCATAATGACCCTTTCCATAAAACATGCTAAGGAGCAAACGAAATGTAATGCTGTAAGTCAGAGGTAGGTGGAGATTCCTAGTATCCTTCATGACCAAAGCAGGCAATTGAATACACATGTAACAATCTCTCACATCCATAGTATTCACATATTCATACAACATCTTTGCATAAGCATAAAGCGTGTAATCACCTTTAGACAAATCTACATGCAGAAAGCAACAAGTTTGCCCTATTAAGCCTTTATCTGATCCGATTGTAGCTGCCTTTGAGGCAGCAGTGGTAGGAGTGGATGTTCCATGTGGCGCCATTCCCTGTTCCTCAGCTTTGTGAGTGCTTAAAACAGACTCAATAATGACAACAGCTATTACTATCGTTACCCCTACAATAAGTGTACCTACAATTTGAATTTCCAGACTCCATTTTCAAAGTGGCTCCGATTGTAGCTATAAGAGGATCAACACACAGGGGGGCATTTGTACAAGCCTATCACCACAGAAACATCACTAAAAGCCTTATTTACAAGGCAGCATTAAGCCACTTAATGTGGCTTAACGCTGCCTTGTAAATAAGGCTCCCTTTCACGCTATGCTTAGTACAAAAGGGGTGGGCTGTGGGTGTTGCGGTGGGCAGTGCACCACAACACCCATTGATTTTAACAATGCCCTGTATTTACAAGGGCATAATAAATTAAGCCTGGGCGGAGACCTCCGCTCCGCCTGTGGAATGGGCAGAGATATGCCTCCTCTGCGTTCTGCGGAGGAGGCAAATCTCCACACACTCTGTGGTGGAGGAGGCAAATCTCCGCACACTCCGTGGCAAAGCAGAGTTGGCCAGCCCCCGCCTCCAGCCCCCTTTAACAATTAATATAAATGAAGTGAACTTAAAGAAAAACAAATTAGCTGGACTGTGGTGTCCCCGGGCTGCCATCCTCCTCTTCCTTGCCGTCTCTGCGAAAACTACACATGTGCCCCCTCACATGCACATTTCTCGTAAGAAATGCGCATGCGCGGGAATGTGCGCATGCGCAGTTTTTGCAGAGACGGTGAGGAAGAGGAGGAGGGCAGCCCAGGGATGCCGCAGTCCAGGTAAGTGGTTTTTCTTTACTTTTGCATCATTTATAATTCATTGTTAATAAGGGGGTGGAGGCAGGTGGCGTAGCATAGCAAAGCAGAGTTCCACAGAGTTTGTTCTCAACTCCGTGGCCCTCTGCCTAGCCCCGCTATGCCACTATGCCCAGGGCTAGTGTAAATAGGGTGCAGGGAAAACCTGGTCTAAAGTTGGTGAAACAAGGAGAAATGCTTTATTTCTCCTTGTTTTTGCTTTTTTGACGTGTGCTGGCTTGTGCAGCACACGTGGAAAAAAGCAAAACGCCTTGGATTGTTTATGTTCAGGAAGGTTCACATAAACCATCTTTTAAAAAAATTATATTTTGTGACTTCCATGTGTGCTGCATTAAGCAGCACAAATAGAAGTTACAAACTGGCATTTCAAGATTGTTTATGTGCAGGCACGGGGACCTTCCTGAAAATAAACACTCTTCCCCTGCAGCGGACACCCTTGCACTATTGTGCAAGGGTGCCTGCTTCTTGTAAATATGGTGCAGCCTTGCATTTCAGAAGTGCCGGAGTGAGGCGTAAAGCCATGAAAGCTAACGGCTCACTCCACCACTTCTTTGTAAATATCCTCCAGAATCTCTTTTCTCCGCCTCCTAATTTTGTGCAGCAAAAGTCTTTGAGCAACTTCTTTTGGATCTTAAAAAAATCTGCAGCAGTCTTTGGCACAGTATTTACACAGCTTGGAAGACTTTCTTAGCCCTCTTTCTTCTTCTAAAGGAAAATTCCCTATTTTTATTCTTTTTCCATGCGGGCTAAGGTTATCTTCTTTCAAGCAACTTTTTTTTTACAGTTCAAAAGTTCAATTTACATCACTTATGAGATCAGAGCGAATTTCCTCAATGACTTACTGTAACAATTCAGCTCTGAATGCTGCAATCTCTTCAGGAGATGGTGGCATTCCAAAGTTCGGGAATTCGATGTCTTCCAGAACCATAGTCCGTACGCCACTCAACCTTGGTGAATTAGGCACAGTCAGTGACAGGATTGCATTAGCCTCTATTCCAGGAACTCTCTGCTACATTTTGTTGATCAATATTGAGAGCTCGGACCGCGCTCTCCTTGTCATTGGTAACCAGATAGGTCCACTCAGGAGAAAAATACCTTAGACACACTACTTTAGTTCTCTTTCTTCTCCTTACAATTCCTGGGGCTTGCTCAGACTCACTCAGATCAGACTCAGATGATTCACTTATAGGTGGAAGTTCTCTTTCAAATGCAAGTTCTTTCTTTTCTGCATCACAGGCCACATTTCATCTGCGCCATCCTTCTTTCTTGACTGCAAACTACCAATTTCCACACCAGTCTCTTCTGCTGAGTCAGACTCTATACCACTCACAATGTTACCGTCTCCCCCAGAGTCGATATTTGCATAGTGTGTAGCTTGATCCCACTCAGCTTGATCTTGTAGGTATCCAGTCTCATCAGGAACCTCCACAGCTTGGCTTGCCCTCTCCGGTGACCCCTTGGCTGGAATTTCTTATGGGAGAGGAGCTGTTTCATTGGAGGGACCTGTGACACGTTGGGTATGGGAAGCGTGGATCCAGTCCGGCACTCCTCCACACTTCACAGCAGTACTCATCACCAATATCACCTGATATGGTCCGTGCCAATGAGAGTCAAGACAATTCTTCGTAACATGCTTTTGGACGAGCACTCAATCTCCTTGGCTCGGGCCGTGGCAAAGGTCTTTCACTGCCTCAACCTAATGGGACACACAACAAATCGCATCAGCCAATCCTTTACAGTAGTCAAAGATTAAGTAATCTGTGACACTGAACAAAGCAGTCGCTGCCACTGCAGGTAAGCACACCACACTTCCCATGAGTATCTCATGGGGCGATAACCCAGTTCTTTTTTCAGGAATGCTGCACAAGCTCATTAGAACCAAGGGCAACACATAGGGCCATTGCAAAGATGATGAAACCCACGCTTTTGCCAGCCTTGCCTTTAAAGTCCCATTGATCTGCTCCATAATGCCCGATGCCTCTGGCCTGTAAATACAATGCAGTCTTTGATTCACACTCAAAGCAATAAACAACAGGTTCATGATCTAGCTGTGGAAGTGAGTTTCTCTATATGACTCCAATGTAGTTGGAAATCTGAAATGAGGTATAAGCTCTCTCAGCAATAACTTTGCTACTATGAGACTGTCACTCCTTCTAGTTGGATAAGCATCCACGTACAGAGAAAAGAAGTACACAACAACCAAAATATACCTCAGTCCATTACACAAAGGCATTTCAACAAAGTCCAATTGGATCTGATTGAAAAGACTAACTGATCTGTCATTGTGACTCAGAGCAACAATCGTCCTTTTCCCAGCATTCATTTGTTGACCTGTGACACACCGATGACACACTGCTTCTGCAATCACAAGAAACCTCGGATTGAACCACGTCTGCCTGAACAATCTCACCATTGCATCCCTTCCTATATGAGATGCTCCATATATCTGCCTTCCATTGGGTTTAACAGACGATCCGGCAGCACTTTTCTACCATCAGTTGAAGCGCATATGTCAATTTTCCCCTTCTCACTACCTGCTCGGATCCAACCTGCTTGTTCCTGATCTGTTGCTTCCATTTGCAAATGCCTAAATTAATCCCATGCGTCCGCAACAGCTAGAATCATGCTGAGTTCAGTGTTCTCTGCACTCCCTCTCTCTCAAAAAAAAAAAGGGAGTGACCCCGCTCCCCAAGAGAAGGGGTACCAAATACAATCAATGCAAAATGAAGGGTTTCTCTTGGGTAATAAATCACAAAAGGTCAAACTTCACAACATTCAACCATACATAAACCATAAAACATTCAAATGTGCTAAATCCATCACTTGGGATTCTGGACCTGTAAATCAATCATAAACACTCAAAAATCTTTTTTTGAATATCACAGAAATTCATTTATTAAAAAAACCCATAAAGATCTTTAGTGCCTTTTGTTATGATGAAACCATCCCTTCAAGGGGGGAAATAGTTTTTCCAATCCTTTATAGTAATCAAAATGGTATACCTTCTGTTACATAAAAAAATAATTTTATATCAATACTGATATGAAAGATAATTTTTTATAAATATATGTTGTATCCTACTATTGACAATGCACAAGAATTTTAATTTGCATCGATTCATTCTCTGGTTTATCATTTATCATCAAAGTTTGAGGTGGACCCATAGTGTGCTTTAAAAATATAAATCTGAAATTATCTTTTTAAGAGGATCCTTCTGGAATCCTAATGTATTATTAGATTACAACATATATTTTCCAAAAACAATCTTTTGTATCAGAATTGATATAATATTCTTTTTTATATAGCAGAAGGTATACCATTTTGATTATGATAAAGGATTGGAAAAAATATTTCCCCCCTGGATGGGAGGGTTTCATCATAAGGTATATCCGATCAACATAACAAAAGGTACTAAAGATCTTTATGGGTTTTTTAATCCTTTGTATAGAACTATTTTATAATCATCCCTATAATATCAGTGATAGTTCTAGGGTGACAAAGTAAACTGATTTCCCAAATATATGATAGATCTGAAAATGGGGAGCATGCTATGTATGTATATTTACACTGAACAACTTCAGCCGGGAAGATATATATCTCCCAAATATAGGAAGACTGCGCTACATAGTGAAAAGAAAGAATGTAGAGTGTATGGAAGTAATGAATATCCATTAGCATGAATGTTTTGATGAACTTAGATTTGGGCCCTTAAGACAGTTATAAACTACATAAAGATATTGTTCCTTTTTTAAATGTAAGTTCAGTAGTATTGTTTATAGGTATGGAGAAAACATGATTTTATATTATGATGATGCCATATATTGTTGCTTTGATGTATATTTCACACAGAATAAAATTGTGTTATTTGATATACATTTTATTATTCTCTGTTTTTAAATAGGCATATATGAGACCAAAACGCGTCAACGCCCTCCCTCTGCACTGTTAAATTCGAGGAACATTTGAGCCTAATCATATTAAAATTGAGAGACTTCAACAAAATTGATTCAATCGAATTAACCCAATCATGACGATTTTTAATGTTTCACTTGTTTCTTGTCTCTCGTATATATTGATATAAGTCTCTTGTTTCATCATATATATGTATTTGGTTTTTTTTATTTGTTTTTATTAAGCAGAATAAAACAACATACATTAAAGCCAGCATCCCTTAATCTCGATATACATTATGATACAATTAATACATAATGTTTAAGTATAGAGGAGTAAACATGTCAAACAGCTGGAATATGTGGGGCAAGAATCCTACCAACCCAGCTAGCTTGTTTACAACATAAACAATAGATAACACTGGAGTAGTATATGTTTATGGAAAAAACCTTCTCTTGTACTAAAGTGAAAATGCAGTTAAACTTAGAACCCTTAGAATATCATTGAGCAGCATAATCTAGACAATTAGACAAAGTGCCTGCGCTTGTGCAAATATATGCTCCCAAAGGAAGCTAAACTAAAGTGCACGCCTTCTCTAGTACTAAAGTGCAAACAATAGAATTAAGGTCAAAGAAATGTCATTTGACAGTATAATTTACACGATCAAGTAAAGTGCAAATGCAGATATATACTCCCATTCTCATAAAAAAGGAAATGGAAATACCATTGATGACCCAGGAGTATGATTCATAAGAGAAAATCAGAAATAATCTTTACCCTGGACCTTCTTATTAATCATAAACATAATCCAGATAGTTATTCAACACCAGATTGTCCCTGAAGATGCCTTTCCATTTGATCAAAAAGTTTCCAGGTTGACTCAAATTTCTTAATCGCTCCCACCCTTTTAGCATATGCTTCTTTAAAGGTTCTCACACGTTTCATTTTTTTTATACCATTCAATAAGAGTTGGGGTCCTGGTTGTTTTCCAATTCTGCAAGATCAATGAACGTGCCACCAAGAAGGAAATTGATATAAACATTTCACCCTCTTTTGTTAACACCTGATTTGGTCTTTTTAATAAACCAAATAATGCCGCCTCCGGTTCTAGTTGTACAATGGTTCCGATAGTGAGGCTGAGCCCAGCACATAATTCCAGCCAAAACTGCCTCAAATTAGAGTTCGAACAGGCAATATGTAGCCAACCACCCTCACCGGCTTGCTGACATCAAAAACAGGTATTTTCCACCTCTGGATAGATTTTATGGAGGGCCTGTGGTGTATAATAAGCCGACCATCAGGACAGAAAAGCCATCCTTTTAACATTGGCAGCCCGAAGTAGCTTGTTGCCATTATGCAAAATCGCTTGCCATTCTCTAATTGAGAAATTGCAAGCCAATTCATTTTTTGTTTTTTCTAACAATTTAGTGACAATCAAAGGCTCCCCTTGATTTTGAAAAACTCTATACCAATTCCCTATGCCTCTCAATTTAATTCTAAACACAGACGCAAGAAACAAAGGGGCGCCTGTGTTACCAAAGGGTGCATATTTATTTATCCAGAGTCTGACCTGAAGGAAATTAAAAACAAGGAGCCTATTCTGAGTACCACATCTGGGCTGCACCTCCTCCCAGGTCATACATCTGCCTCCTAACAGAAAGTGACATAACTCTTTAAAAACCTTTTAACTCCCAAAGATTAATATGACTACGATGAATAAAAAGGCACAAGCTTCTAGCCTCTGACAACCCCAAATATTTAAATCCGATCGATTTTGCTTTTTGCAGAAAAAAAACCGAAGTCTAGAAAAGAATTCTTGTAGCATCTTATATCTGACTTTTTAGGCAATTTTGATGTTTTTAAAAACACCGGAAGCTGAGTCCCTGCTGCATCAGCCATTTTCCTCATAAAAAAATCATCCAAAGACCCCCCTATTATCAAGCAAACTAACTAGAATATCCATAAATGCTGCCTCATAATAAGTTAGAATATGGGGAAGTGCCAACCCCCCCCAACTTGTATCTAGCGGCAAAAGTGATAGTTTTACTCTTGAAGCTTGTTTTATTCCAAACAAACTGGCGAAAAAGTTCATCCAATTCTCTAAAATATGCTGCCCTAACTTTAATCGGGATATTGGAAAAAAGAAAAATTAACAAGGGTAGTACTGACATCTTGATCAGGGCAACCCGTCCTATCAAAGAAAGAGGGAGGAAGCTCCATTTACCCAATAAATCTTTGATCCTACTCAATGTAGCTTCATAGTTTAGCTTATAAAGATCCGCATATCGGTTTAATACATAGATTCCTAAATGTATTTGTTGATATACATTTTTAACTATTTGGTCAAATTATGATTTTAATAAATGAATTTCTGTGATTTTCGGAATTTTTTTTTTTGCGTGCTTATGATTTATGGGTCCAGAATCCCAAGTGGATTTAGTACATTTGAATGTTTTGTGGTTTATGTATGATTGAATGTAGTGAAGTTTGACCTTTGGTGATTTATTACCCAAGAGAAACGCTTCATTTTACATTAATTATCTGCACTCTCACCAACATATTCCTCATCGAAAATGCAAGCATGTGTAGCACAAAAGCGAGCAACTTTATCCGCATAGCGCTTTCCAGTGGTGACAAAATCATCTCCCTTCCCATGTGCAGCACACTTAACAACCTCCACTTCCTTTGATTATTGTAATGCCTCCAACAATTGTCTCACATATTTTGTGTTCGTAATGGGATAGCCTGATTATGTTGGGAACCCTCTCTGTGACCACAGCTGGCCGAATTCATGAACTACACTAAAACCGTACTGGCTATCGGTATGGATGGCGACTTGGACCTGATCAGAGACAAGGCATGCACGGGTCAAGGCAACAATTTCGGCTAATTGTGCGGAGTGTACTCCTTGTAAACAAGCAGCTTCCACAACTCCAGAGATGGTGCAAACAGCAAATGCTTCCCTCAGATTACGTTCATTGTCTTTTAGACATGAACCATCAACAAAAAGGACTTGGTCAGGATCAGACAATGGTTCATCGACAATGTCAGGTCTCGGCTTGGTACAAGGCTCAGTAACTTTCAGACAGTCATGGTTTTCAAAGTCTTCCATATCAGCATTTAGAACAGGTAACAAGGTAGCAGGATTTAAAACAGAACAGCGCTTCTGAGTTACATTTTCTGCTGCAAGCAACACCTGTTCATATCTTGTCAGCCTGTTATTAGTGAAATGCTGTGTCTTTGTCCTCGTCATCAGCAGTTCAACTGAGTGTGGTACATATATAGTAAGTGGATAATCCAACACAATGCTTTCCCATCGCTCAGTACTGACACCTGTTGCAGCTACGGATTTGAGCCACAGGATCTAATGTGGCTGAGAAATAGGCCACTGGTCTATTGCACCTCCATGTGTCCGGGTGAGTGCAGAAAGAGCACAACTCTCTCTTTCATGGCAGAACAGTGAAAACCCTATTTTGTAACCAGGCATTCCCAATGCTGGAGCATGACAAAGGCACTCTCTCAGCTCCAAGATGGCAAGTAAACAGTCATTATCCCAAGGTACCAGATCACTCACATCCTTGTGGGTCAGCATCTGCAAAGGCTTTGCCATCAAGGAGAAATTCGGAATCCAATGTCGGCAGTCACCAACCATTCCCAAAAACATCCTGGCCTCTTTCTGGGTAGTAGGCAGATTCATTTTCATGATCACCTCTAAGCATGGGCGGATCTAGCGGATCTCGCGTACGCGAATTTGCAAATTTACGGATTCGCAATCCGCCAAAATACGCGAACTCTCGCGGATTTGCAGATTTTTACGTTTTTTGTGTTGGCGAGCGTTCGCGAGGATTTGTGGACCATTTCGCAATTGCGAACTTACTTTTCGGCTCGCAACGGCCGCGACTATGTTGTTTCTACGTCTGGTTTATGATCACAGGTTCACAGCACCCTCTGTTTCACCACTGCCACCCTCTGGTACACCCATGCCACCCTCTGGTACATCCTCACTGCCACCTATTAGGTTTGTTTATCACTGTAGATTATGGGGGTGAAAAAAAGCAAGCACACCTGCCCTGCTTCAACTGCCATGAATTAATTTGGGGTTGATTAATGTGTCAGTGATTTTGAAAATTCCAGTCTGGCTGGCACCTGCTTCCTTCCTTATCTGTAATTTGCTTTCTGTTGCAGTGAAAGCAAGCACACCTGCCCTTCTTTAACTGCCATGAATTAATTTGGGGGTGATTAATGTGTCAGTAATTTTGAAACTTCCAGTCTGGCTGGCACCTCCTTCCTTCCTTATCTGTAATTTGCTTTCTGTTGCAGTGCAATTTTTTTTCACAGGACCTTTATGGTCTACTTGTAGATTTTCTATGAGCCTGCTGTTTGGGTCATAGCAGGGTCATGGAATAGTTGCAAATAGGCAACTGAACTCTGGAGGGGCCCCTCAGGAAGCACTAGAGTGAATGGTTACTAATGTTAAGTTTGAACTTTTGCACCTGCTGATTGCTTTCAGTTTAGCAAAAATCGTTTTTCTGCAATTTCGCGCCATTTTCGGGGCGCGAATCCGTGCAAATAAAATTTTTTTTTGCGGCGTGTATGTTCGCGTGATTTTTTGCGTGTTCGCAAGGCGCTTGTAGCTATACGTTTGCGAAGTTACCCTAGCGGTCGTACACGGGCGTGGCCATCTTGTTTGCGTGACGTAATTCCGTTTCCGGCCGCTATGTGTAATCTCGCTAAGTGTGCTGCTCGCTAGTACAATTTCGCGCGTGATCGCGAGGAAAATCTCGCGCGAACTTACCCACGCGGTCGTGAATGGGCGCGGCCATCTTGTTTCTCATTCATTGCTATGGTTCTGGGCATGCTTTCTGTATCCTCTCTGAATCTCTGCCATCCTTTGCTTTTTTGAAGTTTATTTGATCTATTTTACTTATTATCTATCCCTCTATTTTTCTAGCTCTATATTTTTGTGTTTTCTGCTACTTTTTGTTAATTTTAAACTACTTTTTTAAACTCTTTTATTTTCTTCTGCCCTATTCTATTTCTTCTTTATTATTTAACTCATTTCTGCCCAGACCATGGTAAAGGGAGCCGGGAAGCACCCTGAGAAGGGGAAGAGTCCCGCACCCCATGCCCGGCTCCCGTGCGGGCGTTTGAGGGGGGAGCAAGTGATGCCACGGGAGATCTTTAGCGCGGAGGAGGTGGCCGCACTCATCTTCCACGTCCAGCGCCGCCTCCCCAAGACGAAACTGGGAGGCGGCAAGATCGCAACCGGCTATGGCATCCGGGAGCGCCGGAAGCGGTGGGAGAAGGTGTGCCGGGTCATGTTTAAGCTCTCTGGGGTCCGGCGCACCTATAACCAGGCCACCCACCGCTGGACGGATGTCATGGACCGGGAACGGGACTTGCTGGACGCGCTCGGCGTAGAGGTCCCCGGGCTTGGTGAGTAGTAGTAGCCATTTCTAGCTATTTCATCACTAATCTGTTTTATCCGGCTCTGTTATTTGCAAATGTTTGTTCTTTACCAAGAGCAATAATGCTGCCGATTACATTAGGTAAATTATATTTCAAAATCTTCTATGCATTTCAGGTGCACTGCTCTCCTTCTCAGTAGCCTTGCTTGCTACTATGCCTATTTGTTTTGTATTTTGTGTTCATTTCATTGGCCTGAGAAATTATGTATGAGTGTAGTGTAAAGAACTGCGTAATGCTAGACACTAAGGGTCATATTTTCAATTACCGGCGCATCCCTGCAAAGTAGCAGGGATGCGGCAGTAATTGTGCGCCATGCCACCACCACCCATTGGCCCAAAACGTCACAGAAGCCTTACGCATCTGTGGCGTAAAGGCGGCGCATTGCTGGAGTTGCGTGCCAACGATGGCGCAGCTCCAGCAATGCTCTGGGGTGCCCTATCTCCCCAATGCTGCATCAAGCCGTACGTCGGCTTCAAGCAGGCGCAGGGTTTGAGTCACGCATCATTGTCCTAAAAGTGACTGATTGACATCTTGTAGATTTCCCTCAGCCACTTTTAGGATTCGTTCCTGCGCAGGAACGCCCTCCCTTGCGCCGGAACGCCCCCTGATGGTGCAGGTCTTTACAACGTGATGCATCTCCCATATGCGTTTTTTTTAAATATATACGTCGCACCATGGCGACTCTTTTGTTCTGCCGCTGCGTCACAAAAGTCACGCAACAATGGAGGAAAATGAGCCGCAAGGGACTTCTAAATCAGCCCCAACAGACTGAAGTCCAGTCCTTCCTTTAGACACATGGCTATAAGAAAAAATAGTGGTGGTGGTCGGTGGATTGATAGTTTGAGTATTCACTGATCTGCAAGCAGGGTGGACTTTGTCTGTCACTTTGCGTGCTGCGTACTTCTGCCTGCCAGGCCTAGGCAAACCTTTTTAGTAGTCTGTTTATTGAGTTACATAGGAACTTTGAAAGTCAACGGTCCGCAAATCAGGCAACACGAATAACGTAGTATACCACATGAGATAGACAACTATTCCACGGGATATATTGACCTATCTATTTGCTATTTCTCCAAAATATTTTGTTATAGTTCTTTTGAAATGTTTGATTTGGTTGACAAATCTCATCCATGTTTTCTGGTCTTTCTTTCTTTCATGTTGTACATCAGCTCCCCCCAAGGGCAAGAGGACACAGGAGGAGGGTGCTGTTCAGGAGGATGCAGGCCAGGATCGGGCAGGCGAGGGCTCCTTTGCTGGCCCCAGTAAGTTTTAATTTTAATAAAGAGTACCTATTTTTTCCTAGCGTTCCTCATTCGATTTTTTCTAAATCGTCTTTGATCTTCTTGTAGACTGGATCTAAATTCTTATCCTGCCTCGACTATGACTCCCTGTGGTATTACTAGATTATTCTTATTAGTCTGTGTGTGTAGCTAACTAAGATTGCACATTTGGCAATTCCATTGGACTCCCATTCTAGTCAGCAATAGCTCTATGCACTGAGTGCAGTCCTCTGAGATTGTCCATAATGTCTTTTCAAGTCTTCTAAATGTTTATGCTTTGACAATTGCCAACAATAAAAAGGTGAATGACCACCAAGAAAGAATAAGATACTACTTTACTTTTGTTTTGGATAGGAGGACAATCCATTCTACTACTGTTGCAGGGACAAATCTGCACAAACCGAACTATGAACACTAAATAGTGCATTGTTTATCAATTATAATAGGCGCAGGTAGACTTTCTTTCCACATACCTCAGTGATATCAGACTTTGAAGAACCCCCAATCTCCTTACTGACTAGATAGTGTGGCAGAGTCATTTAGCTCCCTAAGTCACCGATGATTGATCCCCAATGATCATTAGATTATCCTACGCAGGGCAAGAGTACGGAGTCACAGTCAAGAAGTGTCAGAGGCACTCATGCTTGCAAAAATTCCAAAACCTTTAGCTCATCCACTCTAGTCTGGAGGACCAAAAACCACAGAGTATATTTAAGTTTAAAAGCTTTATTAAAACTAAACACATTTATTAAAATCAACTTTGTCATAAAAGTAAACGTTTAACTGAAAATGGAAAAGTGCTTAGTGCTAACGATTAATTTGACACATTTATTGTGGTCGAGCTGAGCTCTCACCTGGTTTGAACTTGAGCTTGACCCTGATCGTGTTCTTAGAAGTCAAGCTTCTGTTAGGAGAAAAAGTGTTGTGTGTTAAAAATAAAAAGCAAGCATTCATCAGTTGTGCCAAAAAGTGCAGCAAGACAACAGCCTTCCCTGGGAAAAGGGACATTTTTACTGTAGAGTATACAGTTACAAATAATTACATTGTATTTCGTTTTTTTAACTTTCTTTATTCCTCCTAGACCAAATATTATACAGTAGTGAGTGGTGTATTCTAACATTCTAAAAATTTACTTTGTAGGTGGAACATCTGGTGGCGGGGCCAGCGCGGAGGTGGTGGATGAGGAGGACAACACTTCTGGGGAGGAGGCGGTGTGAGTGCCGGACGACACCAATGTGCCTGTGAGGGTTGACACGGTGGTGGCGGGCACAGGTAAGCTATATATTCGAAAAGCGAAAGAAGGGTGTAAGTAAGTGTGGAAGGACGAGAAATTTTATGATGGCTGGCAAAGAAGAATGATATGTGTTTGCTTGGCCCCCGAGGTGGCTGGGAAGGAAAGAATATGGTGTGGTGCATGGCTGGGTCAATGATGAAGCAAGGATGGGTGGAAGGACAACAGCCTGGGTGGGTGAAACATAAACTGTATGTGTGCATATACTTTGAATGGATGGATGCCTGGAGCATGGTATTATCTGACTCTTAGATAGCACATGTGTATCTAGAGAGAGTAGATGTAGTTACAAAAAAGGTGGTCGGTTACATAACATTTCCTAAAATAATTTCATCAGTAATTTGTTAAAAGGTACACACATAAACAGAGGGGATATGGAACTGAATTTAATTCAGCTGTATTCAGTGATGTCCAGTACTTTCACAGGTATTATATTTTATTTCATACAATACGTAACAATTGATGAAGTCATCATTCAATACAGTGCTCGGTGGGTGTCAAAGGAAAAAGGGGTTGGATTCAGTTAGGTAGGGTGTGGTTGGAATAGGTAGGGGGACATAGAAAAGTAATTGTGTCCTGTGAACAATTCTGCATCAATCTGAGAATGTTTCCAGTCTTCAATAGATCACACGGTTCCCTATATAAACATTACACGGGGGCCATATATGGCTATTTCTGTTGTAGCGTGTATGTTGAAGATAATGTTGTCGACGTTTCGACCCATATGGTAAGGGCAGGTAGTACCTCAGTCTAGGGTCTTCATCAGGACTATAGAAGTATTGAGCACCTACGGAAATAGATACGAATATCACTCAGTTGGATGAATTAATTAAAAAGGGCATCCCAAAATGGCCCACAAACAGGTGTACCTACATATATTATGGCGTCAAAGATGTCCCACTTCAGTTGGAGACTTGCGCCGTTGAGAGGGTTCTGTGGGAGAACAATTTGACATTAGGAAGGATGACATGGGGCAAGTCAAGGAAGGACGGAAATAAAATGGGACCACCAACACTTACTAGGTTCTTCTGCGAAAGAGAACTGTAGGTGGATGTATGAAGTCCCAGATGAGTTGAGAGCTAGCGTCGTAAAGGTGAATCTGTGGGTACAAGATATATGTATCCATATATATATATATATACCCCAATAGGAAGGTTAATCAGCGCTTGAGACACTCGATAAATGGGTGTGACGTGTAGAGAGAGTAGATGGTCACTGGTTGAACTAAGTGTTACCTTGAAGAGCATGTAACACCGCACCCGCACATCCGTTCCAGTGTAGGGAAGGCAAGGAAAAGAAATTGTAAATTTGTCCAATACTACCATGAATAGTAGCAATAGTTTGTATTGCAACTGCAAGCACAGCATATATCCGGTTATTACGGTTGACACTCCGTACCTCTCTTAATAACTTTAGTTTAGTAGTAGTATGTCATTCATGTGTGGGTGTATCACTGTTCACTCAATAATAAGAAAAGCACCTAAAGTCATCCCATATGTCATCAAATACATCCCATGTGAAGTGATAGATAATCTAATTATTTAGCTTCTTCATTTTCCTTTTCTAGTACTCATTTGCACTGTAGGGTGAAAGGTAAATTAATTAAGCAGTAGCCCTTGTAACCGAGTATTCTCAGTGCCACCCGTAATAGAAAAGTAATAGCTTCACCACCTGCATGTACTGGACCGGTACAGTAACGCAAGTCTGTCTCACTCATCATGGTGTGCAACTTTTTTTCTCGGGTGCAACTTCACTGTGCTGTGTCCATGTCATTCTGCCGGCTTGCATAAGATAACGTACCCATTTCCCTAAACAAGAGAGAAGAAGAAGAATAAGACTGGTGTACTGTCATAGTCGACTGTAATGGAAGTCCATAGTGGTCGTAGAATTTGTTCATTAAACTACCACTACTGTTAGAGCAAGGATGCAGAAGTGGGAGGTTACATAGATACTGTCCTCATTAGTTATGTACTGTGCTTTCAATTTGCTACTTGTACTCTGTGACACAACTTTCGGCTCAATCACTTTGTGTTATTAATGTTAAGGAGCATTGGTTACAGACTATGTCTTTCTTTCTTCATATAGTTGCTCCTTCCAAATCGACATCACGGAGGGAGCAGGCTCGAATGGCCCGGCAACGGAGGCTGGATGCCACTGTCGTGGAATATCGGCGGCTGGTGGCCCTGGAGGAGTCGGAGGACACGCAGTCGACCGGTGCAACCACAACATGCTCGACTGGGACAGCTGCATCCTCCTCCCTGACCCCACGGGCTGCCAGCCAGCGCAGTGCTCCAGCGGTACGGAGCCGGGCTAACAAAGCCAACCGCCACCGCCAAGCAGCAAAAAGACCAGCTGCCCCCCACAGGAGCTGCAAGGCACGCCAGCGCCGCCTAGGAGTGAGAATGTCCTACCTGGAGCAGGAGGTCCATAGGTACAAGAAATTGGTGGAGGGCCTCCGCTTCGAGCATGCCACCCTCCGCAAGGAGT
This sequence comes from Lissotriton helveticus, assembly GCF_964261635.1. Classification (NCBI taxonomy): domain Eukaryota; kingdom Metazoa; phylum Chordata; class Amphibia; order Caudata; family Salamandridae; genus Lissotriton; species Lissotriton helveticus. The sequence continues at coordinate 1,314,404,032 of NC_136068.1, forward strand.
ATGATGCCCTGGCCGCAAAATTCACCAGCACCCTCCAGTAGTGGAGTGTCCCTTGCCCTTTTTTTAGAGACTTTTGGGGGTGGGATTTGGGAGTTGGGTGCTTTTTGGGACTTTTCAAAGACAATCGTTGGGGTTAGGGACGGTCTTGAGGGAGATTATTTTGTTAGGGCTACATAAATATACTTTTTTAAACTTTATCTGACCATACCTGTTTTTTACTGCTTTTCAGTCTGGTGGGTGGGGGTGTAACAGTAAGTTTGTTTTCCTGAAGAGTCCTAGGACTTTAGTAGTACTACCGTCAATCTCTCGTCTAGTCCTAATACTCCATTATACTACCTCCCACCAAACGCTTATCTTACCTGTAATTTGTGTTAGAAATTAGGGCTAGGCCCAGGGCTGGCTCCACGTGAAATGGGGATTAAGGTTGGCAATCCTGGGCGGATGAAATTTCCTCATTGCGGTGGTACTAGTGGTGTGACACAGTGGCAGTTGCATGCCTATGGAAAAAAAGAAAACGAAACCTGGTTTGTCCTTACTGTAGCATTACAACGGTTACGGTACGCTCGAGAATATAGCAGGTGACAGTACACTAGAACAGTGCCACAATGTAGCCTAACAAATGGTAAAGTATTGCAAGTATAACTAGTACTTGCATTGAATTTATTTGACATTGGCTCCTACTACTACAAGAAATAGTACTGAAGCTGAGTAAGTCTAGAATATATCCTCGTATTCCTTCACCAGCCTGTTGCTATGACCTTATCCTCCTCAGCAAGTGTGTGGAATTATTGATGTCATTTAGTCAGACATCAAGCAAAACCACACAGCCCGGGGGAAGAGGGTTAGGGTTTGGAAAATGGATGGGAATGGGGGTTTCTTTTTGGGTAGGTTTTGTTGAGAGAAGAAAAAAAAAGCACAGCATGGACAAACAATAATTGAAGATAAAGAAATCTTTGGGTACAAACTAAAGCTAACCACATGCAGTCACACTCATAGAAGAAAACAATGGATACTGTATCTGTATTCGGTATGTTGTTGGAGTTGTCCTGTTGAATTTGGTAAGTAAGTTGCATGCAGCAAACAATTCCTCTTATTAGCGGCACTCCTCCATTCCAGCTGACGCTTCGTCCATCAATGTTGGTGACCACTGACAGAAGACACCCTGTCCACTGCCTGCCTGGCGGATGTTGACTGAAACCCGGCCTGTAATTATTGAACGTAAAACAGGAAGTGCTATTACAATACCACTGATAAATAAATATAAGGTATGTACGCTGTGTGGTGCAAAAAGTCACACTTTGATTTCCCTAATAGACAGTACAATATTTTTGAAATTGCGTACTCTGTCAGAGTCACCTTTTTAAGGATAAATAAGTATGGCCAAAATATTATAGCGGATCTTTCCCCTCAAGGTAGGTGTACTGTAAACTGTGTTTTAGAACAAAATTTGACCTTCCCAGCAATGCTCCCACCAAGACCCTTACTAAAGCCAGTCGCAAACGTAGAAGACACCCAATCAGATCTCAAAAAACGAGGCCTAGCAGAAAAATGGTGACAAAACGTACTTTAAAAGTAAAAGTAGGCCCAAATACACCCTTACCCACCGTGGATTGTATACAAACCACTTGCAAGCAAGCAAAAGTATCCATAGCCAGCATCGCTCCAAGAGTGCTCTAAAACCCCAGAACTGAGTTGCAATAGAACACCCCGAAACACATGCAATCCTGCTGCTAGGGCTAACCCTAACGAACCCTAAGTTACAAAAAGTGCCAAAAGGTTTTGCCTTATGGATTTTGTCCAAAACACTTCTATCCGGTATTAGACCTTCCCAGGAATGCCCCAAGACCCGCCAACCCACCCGCAAAAAAGCACGCGACAACACCCCCAAACAGCCAAAAAGCAAAATCTCATACTTACAATATCTCTCGGCCTTCGGTCCAAACGCGCTGTGCAGCTAGGTCATCATCATCATAACTCCTGTTTTCCACCACGGATTTCCTGAAAAGCAAATGCAATCAAGATTAGACTGTCGCAGCAGTGCTTCGATAGAGACCCCGCAACCCACCCACAAACACCAGGAAGCCCCCCAAAACGCTACATTGAGCAAGATGTCAGAAGAAATAGCAAAAAAAAGGCTTTTCCTTATGGATTTTGTCCAAACCACTTCTATCCGGTATTAGACCTTCACAGGAATGCCCCAAGAGACCCGCCAACCCACCCGCAAAAAAGCACGCGACAACACCCCCAAACAGCCAAAAAGCAAAATCTCATACTTACAATATCTCTCGGCCTTCGGTCCAAACGTGCTGTGCAGCTAGGTCATCATCATCATAACTCCTGTTTTCCACCACGGATTTCCTGAAAAGCAAATGCAATCAAGATTAGACTGTCGCAGCAGTGCTTCGACAGAGACCCCGCAACCCACCCACAAACACCAGGAAGCCCCCCAAAACGCTACATTGAGCAAGATGTCAGAAGAAATAGCAAAAAAAAGGCTTTTCCTTATGGATTTTACCCAAAACACTTCTATCCGGTATTAGACCTTCCCAGGAATGCCCCAAGACCCGCCAACCCACCCGCAAAAAAGCACGCGACAACACCCCCAAACAGCCAAAAAGCAAAATCTCATACTTACAATATCTCTCGGCCTTCGGTCCAAACGCGCTGTGCAGCTAGGTCATCATCATCATAACTCCTGTTTTCCACCACGGATTTCCTGAAAAGCAAATGCAATCAAGATTAGACTGTCGCAGCAGTGCTCCCAGACCCCAAAACTCACCCACAAACACCCGGAACCCCGCCAAAGAGCACCTCAAAGGCAAGCAAGTCAGCAAAAACGGCAAGAAATTTCCGCCTCATATTTGGTCCTAAACACTTTTATCCGTTATTAGAGCTTCACAGCAATGGGCCCAGAGCCGTCAACTCACCCGCAAAGAAGTAGAACACCCCCACAAGGGCTGAGTCTTTCTTCATTGGGCGTAATCCAGCCCTCTGCTTTGAGGGAAATAGGAGGAGGAGGATAGAGGAGCATGTTCTTCTGAACTTGTGAACCTGAGGAATGTAGACTGCGGCACCTTCAAATCAATAAGCAAACAAGTGAAGACAGTTCTGCTGATGGGCTTGTTTTTGGGATTAGGTGATTAAAGTTTGAATTAAATTAACTGTGGAAAACAAAGAAAGACAGACACACAGGAATAAAAGTGAATAAGGACGAAAAAGAAAGTTATTGATTCATTGTCTCATTTTCAGGGCTCGGTGTCAGGGAATAAGAAGAAGATTTCGTCATCATACTCTGCGAATTCAGGCAGGATGAGGTCAGTGTCACCGAACAGAGAACAAATCCCCTCATCTACGTTGCCGTCCTCCTCGTCTTCATGCAGCGTGCTTTCTCGTACTTTGTAATCTGGTGGTATGAGGTGCTGATTCATCTTGATCATTGTCAGCCGCTCCACATTTTTGGGCGAGAGGCGGCTCCGTTTGGGAGTTCCAATGCCACCAGCAGCACTGAAAACACGTTCAGAAGACACACTTGCGAGTGGGCAAGACAAATAGTTTATAGCCAGGTTGGAGAGCTGTGGCCACAATGGTTTTTTCCCATGCCAATACTGCAATGGCTCATCATTAAGAAAGACCTCTGTTGAGTCATTCAGATAGTCCTGCACCATCGACTCAAGGTCCTCAACGGTTCCTCCACTTTGCTTACTTTTTGCTGTGCCTGTGACATTTTTTCGAGAACCATACCCAAGCAAAGTTAGCCAATCCTCTACAGCAGCCACTGTTACTGTTGTGTGTGGTGCAGATGATCCGGTTGCCGGTGTCTTTAACGGCTGAGAGGTCACTTGTGCCACAGCCACAGGTGCAGAAGTGGATTCTTTTGACTGGGGATGGCCTGCTGATGCTGATGCTGATGTACTGCCTTCTCCTTCAATATCCTGCCGTTCTTTTTCAAACCTCTTGGCTGACCAGGCTAGCCAACGTTTGTACTTTTTAACATCTTCATCAGCAAAAGGAAAGAATGCTTGGCCTGCCAGCGCCTTTTTGTAGCGTGGATCCAGAATAGTAGCACAAATGTAATGCTGTTCTGAGTTGATCTTTTTAAGACGTTCATCACCACGTAGGCGGTCTAATAATTTCTCCGACAAAATAAAAGGTTCTTTTTTTTTTCATCTTTTTCTAACTCAGAAGACACCGCCTTCAGTTGGTGCTCCAGCATGCACATCAATGGGATAGCTTGTCCCAAATTACAGTCCTCCTGGCTGACTGCACGCGTGAAGAACTCAAAAGGACGAAGCATGTCTGTCAGGCTTTTAACTATGTCCCATTGCGCCGCACCCATCCGCAGGTCCTTCTGAGCTGTACCCTCTGTTAAGAAATAGTGATCGAGTACCGTATACTGCTCATACAGACGCTCAAGCATGTAGAAGGTTGAGTTCCAACGTGTTGCCACCTCCTGGATGAGTGCTTTCACTGGCATTCGACGTTCAAGTAGCAGCCTCCTCAGATGCTTCCGGGCCTTAAAAGAATGGCTGAAATGGTTGCACATTTTGCGGCAGGTGGCCATTACCTCGAACGCTGTACTGTCTCTATCACTCAAGAATTTTTGAACTACCAGGTTGATACAGTGCGCAAAACACGGCACTCTGAAATATGCACCCATCGCCATGGCCTTAACTACATTGGCGCCATTATCCGTGGAAACATAACCAATCTGGCGTTTTTTTGGGGACAGCCAGTGAAAGACCTTTTTGTTAAACTCGTCCAAAATGTTTTCTGCTGTGTGACTTTTCTCCAAGCCAAACATGGCTAGTGTTGCATGTTTCCGAGCAGCTTTAAAAACTTGGTCCGGGTCAACACCTGCGTTTAGCTTTGCTTTAACACCTGAAAAAGAGACCCAGTGTGCAGTGATGCACATGTAATCAGCGCCTGCGCCACTGGTCCACATGTCTGTTGTCAGATGTATAGTGTGAACAGCACTCTTCTGCAAAGCTGCCCCAATCGCCTCCAGCACATCTTCATGTAGTGCTGGAACCGCAACTCTGGCAAAATAGAACCGGCTAGGAACCTTCCATTTAGGGCAGAGCGTTGCCACTAATTCTAGAAAACCTACCGCTTCTACAAAAGAAAAAGGGAGAAGGTCCACAGCTAGCATTTTAGCCAGCTTAGTGTTATACAGACGCGTCAGTGGGTGGTTGCGTTCATATGGCGCGTCTGAAGAAAACATGGTTCTAATGTTGCCCTGGACCAAGCATTTACGGGATGATAATGACTTCTTTGACGCAATTATGCTCGCTGGTGAACTTTTGCGCGTTGGTGTCTCACTCGCTCCAACACTCTTAGTGTGCCTCTCACGGGGTGTGCTGCTGACAGGGGTACTGGGTGTAAGTGAAGTGTTTGACACGTCTTCTTCCTCCTCGTCATCATCAGATGCAACATCAACGTTTTCTTGACTTCCAATTCGGGCTTCCTTGATCGCATCTAGGTGCGCAAACCATTGGACAGTGTGCTGTCTCTCAAGATGACCTCTCTGGCCTCCGGTACCATAGTTGGTACCTGACTTACCACGACTAACTGCAAGCTTACAAAGGGTACAAATGGCGAACTTTTCCCTTTTTGGGCAAACAGTAAAGAAGTCCCAAACTGGGGACTTGAAGTGTCTGTGGGGCCTGGAGGAGGCGGCGATACTGGTGGTGGTGGTCATGCTGCTAATGCCAGATGAAGTGGAGGATCTGGATTGCCCAACTTTTGTACGTTGTGCACTTTCACCGCCACTAATTAAGGTCGAGGTGGATGGAGGTCCCTTCTTGCCAGAAAGAAATATGGAAGCGGTACGAGTTGGTGTACTACTTAACTCCAATGATTGTGGTGGTGTTTCCACTGCCTCCTCGTCGACACATCATCATCATCACGCTCAGCAGCTTTTCGGGCTAGGGTCAAAATGTCTGTTTGCTGCATGCCCGCTGGGGCTGCAGTGACCTTTATGATGACTGGGTCGTCGTTGTCAGAGTCTTCATCAGCAGCAGTATCCGCCACTTCTTGTTGAGCCTCATAATCACACTCCATAAGTCTGAGACTTTGGACGAGCTTCCTTTTACGCTTAACTACCTTTGTCAGATCATGGTGTGCCTCACTCTCAGACGGCAGTGGTGCTGGTTCCCAATTTTGATCCGTATCATCAGAAGGAGGTGTGCTTGAAGAAGATGTAGGCACCACCCTTGATCTCTTCCTTGCTAGGGGTGTGGAAGACAATGAATGATCATCAGGAGGAGTGTCTTCCTCAAATGATACCTCGCCTTGATTGTCGATTTCCTGATGTGCCCCTACTTCGGGAGGAACAACTATTGTGGGCACTTGTGACCCTCCATGCACCTCTGCTTGCGCATCTCCTTGCGCTGCCTCTCCTTCCACATGTACTTGGGCTTGTACTTGCACATGTGATAGTTGTTGCGGCTGTGGTTGTTCAACACTCGTCAGATGAGCTACAACAACCTGTGTTGATTGAGGGACATTGCTGATGCTTTCTTGCGATGAGCCAACATCACTGGTCGATGGTGATTGAACAACTATACTGGCTGCCTCTGCAGCACTCAAGGGCTTGGACTTAAGTTGGCGTGGTGGTGGTGGTGGCACTGAGCCCAATGGAGCGGGGGTGCTGCTCCCAGCTTGGTCCCCAGCAGATCCCGCTGCTGCTGCAGGCATACTTTTTTTTTTACTCCCAAAAAAAGGGGCGGCCGGCACACCAGTCTCCTTGGTAACTTGCTTCTTCTGCTCCTTACTGGCACCTTTCTTGCTAGAGGAGCTACGGGTAACTTTTTTGGGGGCCATCTTCTTCAGAGCAGGTCAGAACAGCAGGCAGCAGTTGCACGAGTTGCAGAGTTGTCTGTGTCCAGAAGTGACGTCGCGTGACGTTATGCTGCACACACACACCGCTGCAGGACTTCTTCCTGGCACTGGTGGTTCTCTTGAGTCTTGTGCACCTAAAAGCAATGGAAGACAGAGGAACATCAGTTCAGTTATACACCCCAAAAAATCGACAAAACACAGAAAAATCAGCACAATCCCATGCCATCCATGAAGTTTACATTGAAGACACCCCACAGAAAGACTAGGGCCATGCAAGTATGCAACACTCACTACCCCTGGGCATAATGGATGAAAAGTAGGCAAAATAAGTGCAGGCCTCAGACACTGCCTCTCTTCAAAATGGCCCCTTACACCCCAAGCCAGTCCACATCAACAGTCCACACCAAAAAAACTGAAAAACAGCCAAAAATCACCACAATACAATGCCATCCAGGATGTTTACATTAAAGAGAGTGAGACCACACTACAGGCACACTCAGTCCATGCACCACTACCCCTGGGCAAAAGGCCACACCAGCAGCCCCAAAAAACCGACAAAAACAACAAAAAACAGCACAATCCCAGCCCATCCATGGCCTCAATGGTGTTTAAATTCAAGAGGACACCCCACAGAAAGACTAGGCCCATGCAACACTCACCACCCCTGGTCAAAGGGCCCCACCAGCAGCCCCAAAAAACGACAAAAACGACAAAATTCAGCACAATCCCAGCCCATCCATGGCCTCAATGGTGTTTAAATTCAAGAAGACACCCCACAGAAAGACTAGGCCCATGCAACAATCACTACCCCTGGGCATAATGGATGAAAAGTAGGCAAAATAAGTGCAGGCCTCAGACACTGCCTCTCTTCAAAATGGCCCCTTACACCCCAAGCCAGTCCACATCAACAGTACACCCCAAAAAAACAGAAAAACAGCCAAAAATCACCACAATCCAATGCCATCCAGGATGTTTACATTAAAGAGAGTGAGACCACACTACAGGCACACTCAGTCCATGCACCACTACCCCAGGCAAAAGGCCACACCAGCAGCCCCAAAAAAACGACAAAAACAACAAAAAACAGCACAATCCCAGCCCATCCATGGCCTCAATGGTGTTTAAATTCAAGAAGACACCCCACAGAAAGACTAGGCCCATGCAACACTCACTACCCCTGGGCATAATGGATGAAAAGTAGGCAAAATAAGTGCAGGCCTCAGACACTGCCTCTCTTCAAAATGGCCCCTTACACCCCAAGCCAGTCCACATCAACAGTACACCCCAAAAAAACAGAAAAACAGCCAAAAATCACCACAATCCAATGCCATCCAGGATGTTTACATTAAAGAGAGTGAGACCACACTACAGGCACACTCAGTCCATGCACCACTACCCCTAGGCAAAAGGCCACACCAGCAGCCCCAAAAAACCGACAAAAACAACAAAAAACAGCACAATCCCAGCCCATCCATGGCCTCAATGGTGTTTAAATTCAAGAGGACACCCCACAGAAAGACTAGGCCCATGTAACACTCACCACCCCTGGGCAAAGGGCCCCACCAGCAGCCCCAAAAAAACAACAAAAAACAATAAAATCAGCACAATCCCAGCCCATCCATGGCCTCAATGGTGTTTAAATTCAAGAAGACACCCCTCAGAAACACTAGGCCCATGCAACACTCACTACCCCTGGGCATAATGGATGAAAAGTACACAAAATAAGTGCAGGCCTCAGACACTGCCTCTCTTCAAAATGGCCCCTTGCACCCCAAGGACATGTTGCCTGTACCAGCCAGCACTCAAGATGGCCACCACCACCACCCACATGGCCAGTCCACATCAACAGTACACCCCCAAAAAACAGAAAAACAGCCAGAAATCACCACAATCCAATGCCATCCATGATGTCTACATTAAAGAGAGTGAGACCACACCACAGGCACACTCAGTCCATGCACCACCACCCCTGGGCAAAAGGCCACACCAGCAGCCCCAAAAAAACGACAAAAAACAATAAAATAAGCACAATCCCAGCCCATCCATGGCCTCAATGATGTTTAAATTCAAGAAGACACCCCACAGAAAGACTAGGCCCATGCAACACTCACCACCCCTGGGCAAAGGGCCCCACCAGCAGCCCCAAAAAAACGACAAAAACAACCAAAATCAGCACAATCCCAGCCCATCCATGGCCTCAATGGTGTTTAAATTCAACAAAACAGTTGTATCATGCACCCATAACCAACCCTGGTCCTACTGGATACTGTGGCTACCCACAATATAATTTATTTAATGTTCTGAAAAAGTTCCAAAATTGTAGTTGCAGCAACTGTAATGCCCCAAACAAACGTACTTGTGAAAGTTGATTTCTAATCCAAAAGTGATCCAAAGAAAGTCAAAAAGGCCTCAAATCCAAATATCCAGCAGCACCCACAAAAAGTAATCCTTCCAGCTCCAGATCCAAATGAAAGTGACCAGGAGATGGACAAAGCACTGGGAGGAGCCTGCTGGACAGGAACAGGAAGTTGGAGACTGTGGGGCACTTCCTTCCCTCCCCCCCCCAAAAATGGACTCCTTGCAAAAAAAAGGCCATGCAAATGTCAACCTGAGGAATGATTCTGATAAAAATCATCATTTTCTGAAGGTTTATCCTATTTGCTGGTGGATTTCTTGTGCAGAATTGCAAAATCTCTATTTCGCGAGTGCGAGATTGTTCCTTTCCGCCGCAACTACGTGTTCGCAATTGCGAACTCTCGCGAGGTGTGCTGTGCAAGGTGGCAAGCCGCGATTACGTATTCGCGGGCGCCAAACTCCCGCGGGATCACGCAGCAAGATCCAAAATGGCGCGGCACTCGCAAAATATGATCGAGAAAAACAACTCGGCAAACGCTTAATGACGGAAAGTGAACGCCGTGCACCACGCCGCGCGCCGCAACCAAGCAAAAAATCCGCCGCGAGCGGATTCACGGATTTTCGACAAATTCGCGAGAGTTTGCGGATTGTGAATTTGCCGAAAATCCGAAAAATACGCGAGCGGAGCGGATTTTACGCCCATGCTTAATCACCTCCACTCATTCTGGTGACACCTTCCTTTTGTCTCTCTCAATTTGATGACCCAAATACTGAACTTCAGTCAGACAGTACTGAAGTTTGCTCGAAACACTTTATGCCCATTGTCAGCCAGGTGGTTCAGTAAAGTGATAGTATCAACCTTACAAGCTTCTTGTATTTCAGATGCAATGAGGAGGTCATCAATGTGCAGAACTACACCTGAGTTTCTGGGCAAAATAAAGCTCTCAAGGTTCTTCTTCAAGACCTGATTGAAGATAGATGGACTTACAGTATACCCTTGGGGGATATGACACCATTTTAAGACAAGATTTTCTAGACAGAAAGCAAATAACAATTGGTTTTCCTCGTGCAATTGAATGGAGAAAAATGCTTGACAGAGATCAATCACTTTGAACCAGGCAGCTTCGCAAGGAATCTGAAATAGGATCACAGATGGATTCGGTACCACAGGGTGACATGAAATCACATTATTCACCCTTCTGAGGTCCTGAACAATTTGGTACTTTCTGCTCAGTTTCTGCAATGTCATGATGAACACATTGCATGGACTTCCTAAGATCTCCTTCAGAATGCCATGTGCGATCATGGACTCAATTGCAGGTGTAATCCCTGCCACCATTTCTGGGGTCAGGTTCTCCTGAGGTGTTATCGGAATTCTGCATTTGATTTTATTTGATTTGATTAAAAGATTTATAGAGCGCTCGAATGCCCGAGGGCGTCTTGGCTCTAGAGGACTGTGCTGCAGCGGGGGATGTGGCGATCAATAATCTGTCAGACCGAACTAGGCTGAAAAAAGCCAGGTCTTCAAGTTCTTGCGAAAAGACAACAGTGAGTGGCTGTTTTTTAATTCTACAGGTAACATGTTCCAAGTTTTAGCTGTGTTCAAAAGGAAACTTCTCCCCCCCCCCATCTTAGTTGTTTATATCTGGGGGTTACGAGCAGCTTAACACTGCTAGACCTTAAAGTCCTAGGGGGTTCGTAGTGTTGTAGATTTCTTTTGAGGAAGTGAGAGCCTGAACCATGCAGTTTTTTAAAAGCCAGACAAGCTGACTTAAATTGAATCCTTTTTCCCACAGGGAGCCAGTGGAGCCCTCTCATTTTATGGGCCACTGGTTCGAACCTTGGGATATTCAGTACCAGCCTGGCTGCTGCGTTTTGTAGCCGCTGTAGTTTTAATACTAACTGTTTTTGTATCCCTACATAAAGTGCATTGCCAGCCATAATCTAATTTTGAAGGAACCAGCAAGGTTACCAAGAGTTTGCAGGAGTCAGGAGGAATATATGGCAGCAGTTTCTTAATTAGTTTTAGCGTGAACCATACCAAGGAGGCACGTTTATTTATTTGCGCCTTGAAGGTAAGATTGGCGTCAAATATGACCCCCAGGTTTCTTACGTTGTACACCGGTGATGGGCATCTGCCGAGACTGTCGGGCCACCAGTTGCTTGACCAGATGTTAGGCTCAACTCCTCAAACCAGTCATATTTCCTCTCCTGTGAAGTCCCATACCACAGGAGAGACGGTGTCTCTCAATTCCAGCAGCATGACTACCACTGACAGTAAAGGAAACATAGCTGTGTAATGATTCTGATTTGCCAATTTGAAGGCAATATCTCCATCATTAGTCTGCAGTTCAATTCCCTTCAGTGTGCAATAGATGGTACAATTCAATTTACATAAGAGATTGCGCCCTAACAAACAGACTGGGCACGAATCACATACCACAAACTGATGGTGATCCTGAAAAGTTCCGATTTTCACCAGCAACTCTTCCATCAGAGGGTTGGTCATTCTTTTGTTAGCAACTCCCACAACTTGGATCGATTTTCCCGAGAGGGGCAGGTTTGGGAATACTACAGATCTCACTGTAGAATGGGTAGCACCAGTATCAATCAAGAATGTGATGGGATGACCATCTATGTCAGCTTCTACATAGGATCCACTCTGGTCTACCTCTAAGACTGCGCCAAGTGTACAGTCAGCCTCCCCCATCAGGCACCGTCATTAGACGGGTCCTGATCAAAACCATCCAGCGCTTCCATTAAGGCCATCTGATGGTAGGTTCAATTGCAATGCAAGAGTCTCGGAGGTAGGGGCACTTGCACTAATTGGTTCTTATTCCCTCTCACATTAAGGGATCTTGGCCTTGTATCTGATTTACCACATCGGTCACCTGCACAAGTTCTCCCTCTTGCACCTGATTCGCCAGATTTAAGCAGCACTTGTGCTTCCACTGACCGATCTTTTGACAAAAATGACATGCAGTTGTATTTTTCAGCTTAGCAACATCTATTCCTCTTTTAAGATCTATGGGGACACCTCTTCCCTGTTCCGCCAGACCTGCAACTGATGTAACCTGAACACCCCCTGGGACATTCCCTTGACTGCAAACTCCTGGTTATTCCAGTTGCCTGTCTCTGTTCTCCCTTCTGCGCATTTCATATTTGAACCAGTGCTTGATTTGTAAAATAACAAGTGCAGAGGCTCAAAGCTTTCGTCAAAAGCTCGTTACTAGCACTGTCGTACGTGGGGTTGACATTTATGTCAGCTAGTAGCAAACACTCCCTGTCTCTTTATTTTTCTTTTGCAGGACCTGTTTCATCCCTGCTTCCTTCACTCTTCACTGTTTCCAGTTTTTCTCTTCCTCCTTCTTTATACCTTTTCTGCTTTTCTCTCTCATTCTGTCCCAGTCTCTAAAAATGAGTGCTAGTGGCTACCACCTGCAACCATCGGTTTGAATTGAGCACTGGAAATGGGAGTGTAGATGGCAGTTTGGGCCTTTGCTATGGCTCTCCCTGCGTTGCTTTGTTAATTTGTTACTAAAGTCAGACTGGACATTACTTAGAGAAAGACAGTGCTATTTAGATCATGACAAGGTGATGTTTTTAGTTATAGCTACTAGTGCCACAATTATGGAATCAGTGTATCTTTTCCCATATTGACAACATCATTAAAAGAATGTCAGTGGTAAAACTGAAACTAGCAGCAAAAGACTGGCTTAAACTTTATTGTGGTACCTCTAGGGTAAAATAGCATAACATTAGGCAATATATTAACAGGGCAGCTAGTGTGTGGCATTCTTTTATTCAGTCATGCTCAGGTGCCTCATTGAAGCATAACTTTATCTGTTTGTTCCACTTTGTTAACTGAAGTTCCCCGGGTCAAAGGTAAGCGTGTAGACCACCACAGACTTCGTTAGGGTTGGTGTTGCAGTCCAGACAGTTACTAAGCTGTAATCTACCATGTCCTGGTGGGAGAAGGTGCAGATCTCCAGTAACTGGTAAGGAGAAAGAAGGGAGGATGGGACACAAGCAAAGCTGTGCACTATTATACTTTTAGGTGAAATAAGCGTGTCTCATTTTTAACCAGCAGGACAAAGCATCTTGGGAATTGCAGTGTGACGTTTGCCATTTTAATTATGGGCCTACCAGACAGTATGATTAGAGGTCAGTGATAAACTGTTACTGGCTGAAATCCACCTTCATAACATCATGCTAGTAATGCAACTGATATTGAGCTGAGGTAAGGAGTGCATCAGAAGTCAGAAGGAAGTGTATTTTCCAGTAACCTGAGTGGGACAACAGCACATAGAGGAGAACTACAAAAGCCTATAAAGAGGGAAAGCCACACGATTCCAAGGGAATGGGCAAAGCATTTCAAGGACCTAAAAGGAGGAAGAAAGTGTTCTAAGAGACTGAAATGGTGGAGAGATTACAGGAAAAACGTGGTAGAAGTGAATGCTGCTGTATGTGCCCAGAGGTATGGATCACATAGGAATCTGAAAGGAGAGAGTGCTGCAAGTCCGCAAAAGAGTGGTGCAGGAATTTGAACTGAGAAACATTGCTGAAGATCCCCGTATTGAAGTAAAATACCAATGAGAGAAGTGAATGTATTTGCACTAGGAGAGTGAGCTCCCTATGTCTCAGAATGAATGGAAGTGATGTTACTAAATAAAAGAACGTATAGTGCTACAGGTGCCTGTAGACAGGGATAATAACAGATTTAGAGTGACTTGATGGGGTCTTGTCTCAGGCACGCTCTTTTTCCATTAATGTGTTTTGCTTTGACATATCGGTGCATTCTGAGAGTTGTAGTCTTTGTTGATTTTAATAGGCCCAATTGGTCAAACACACCTGATAACAATGACATGTAAAAAGCAAAGTGTATGAATGGAAAAATTGTGTCCTAGTTACATGGATCCTGGACATCTTACACAGGATCTTAGAAAGAAGGGGAAGCTCAACAGGTATGTATTAGAAGTTTGTGTGGCTCCACAAGCCTTTAGGAATGTTAAGTCCTGTTGCTGTAGTCTGGAAAGAGGGAGCCCGCAGGGTAAGAAACAGTAAGAGCTGCAGGAATTTGGAGACAGTGATTTAGAGTACAGAACTTGTACAACAAAGCTGCCTTTTCTAGTTTTTTTACACAATGTTGAGTTATACAGTAGGGCTCAGCCTTGCACAGTTTAGATTAACAACCCCAATGCATACACTTCTGATTCAGCATCTATAATCCATGGATGTCAATTCCCCAAAATGTTAGGGGTAGCGGAGGTGACATCACATACCCTATGACCCACCCACAATGATATTACAAGATATTACATTACAGGACATCAGGCCCAGTGCACTACAGGAATTGATGTCATATACCCTTTTACTCCGATGACACCCTGAAAGTAACACCACAGAAGAAAATAAAAAAACTAAAATAAGTGCAAACTTAAATGGGCTAAGCATAATGAAAAAAATGATAAATTAAATATGCCTATTTTAGTTACCAAGCGCAGACTAATTAGGTGGCTGCCATGATATTTCAGAGATTTACAGATCCAAGGGGCAACCAACCATGTGGAAGTTATGCTAAGTCTGATAACAGCTTCAAATGCCAGCCACATGCCCTAGCCCAAATACAATTGAAAGAGTCACTCAGCACACACATTAGTAACAATAGAGTGGGTATCATTGTACACCTTTCAAAGTCCCAAATAGAGCATAGCAATAGCAGCAACAATGAAAGCTTCCCTCAACACAAAAAACAAGGGGGCAGATTTATGAAGGCCTTGCGCCGCCGGTGCGTCATTTTTAACATGGGAAAAAGTGACGCACCGGAGGCGCAAGGCCTTCATAAATCTGCCCCAAGGACCTTAACAACACCAAGGCTTTTGACCAGGACTGGCATGCTGTCCACCTGTAGTGTGAAATACTTCATCTCACAAGTTGCTGCTATCAACCCATAGGTGTGAAAATAATAGCAGTAAAGTGCTTAAAACTTATATTTTCGGAAATTCTTGGATTACAAAAAAGCATGTAAGCTTTTTTCCATGATGCAGTTCAAATCTGTGTAGCTGGAAGATGAAAACTCATAGTTGCATAATAAGCAAATGTAAATGGTTACTCTGATTGCATGTTCTTTTGAAATGTAATTGGCTAAGACTGAAAGTTAAACGTATCAGTCCGCAGCATAAGCAATGTTGTTCCACAGACACTGTGCAGGCCAGGCAGTCTACCTGTGGAATATTCGGATGTGGTTCACGTGCAATAAAGAAATCCCATCAGGGTGCCCTTTCTGTGTAGAATAAAGAGTTGTAGGGAGCCTTTCAAGCAGAACTCACAGCATCAGTGTGTTTTGTCTCCCAAGAATACAAATATGACTCTGGGTTTTCCACTTATACTATCTTGTGGTGTGCTTTTCCAAGCAAAATATCCGGGTCTTGCATCGTTTTGTGTGCTGAAAATCTGGGGAATGCTGAAATAATTCTCCTTGCCCTCCATTCTACAGGTCCCAGTACACTGTACCCGAAAAGTAGTACATTCACAAGCTCCGTGATGACTGACTAATCGATCTTGGAGCGCCAAGCTTATTTGGTGGCTTTGAAAGGCTCCCTTGTTTACAATTTTTCCTGCATTTTGTCTACTGTAAAGCCCAAGGCATTTAACACCAGCTGCCTCACCTTGGTGGCGACCCTTGAGTAACGTAGCCTTTTCTCCTAGAGTAGCCCAAAGTACTTACCGATAGAGGCATGGTGTCAATGCCCACTCGCTGCAAATGTGGTTTCCACTTCAAAATGACACGCTCGGGGCTTTAGATGTGAAGCATTGTGTTATCTGTATAACTGTCCACCATCTGCATCCGATGAGGAACAAATGGAGCAAATACAAACTTCCTCCCCGTCAGCCCCTTCTTTTTTTAGGAACCAATAGGGAGCTGCTGAAGGCCAATGTGACATGCAACAGACATGAAGACGCAGCCTTCTTTCGTTTCTTATTCTCTTAAAGGCCCAAGGGAGGGGGAAGCATTGTTAACTGTAGAAATGAAGACGGTTCTTTGAGACACCATTGGCTCTTTTATTTTTAGTAAAAGTTGAAATCCAGTCACCAGTGTGCCAGACATGGGAGCATGAATTGGTGAGCACAAGAGCAGCACAGACAACGTAGAAAAATTACAGTTGCCTAGACTTGTAATTTTTTTGGAAAAATTAAGTTAATCATCGTTGCCTCAGAAAGAAATTCATAGCACCAGCCCTGTCAAATAAGTGCCGGAGCTGAGCACCGGAAAGCACCGGCACAAATTAAGCACTGATTTAAACCAACATTAACTTTTCATTCATCCTTCTATACTTGGAGTCCACATCAACACTGCAATACCTGGCAGACTATGGAATTTCATCCACAGACTTATTTTACCAGAATATCAGATGTTGCTGGATCATGAGGCTAATTTCCAGCCTCAGTCCTGTGACAAGTTTTGAGACAAATTGACCCATGTCTTTAAGGTCGAGTGTGTACTGCTTAACGGCTTACAGGAGCCTTCCATAATAGGCATGTACTGTCTCTTCGGCTCCTGGGTTGTTCAAATTATTTTAACCCAATCGATGTCTTGAGGGGCTATTTTGAACTGCAACCATGTGATCACCTGATCATACTTGTTCATGACCAAGGGCGAAGGACTATGAGTTACAGGATCCCTTTCTGGCTCAGCAGCAGGCCACTCAATAGCGATTTTAAATGCAGACCATAGATCACTAGGAACCACAATTTCCAACAAAGTATTTAAGTCAATCCACAACACCTTCGAGATCTGAACAAAACAATCAGCTTGCTTGTACTATTCAGCAGGTTTCTCTCTCAACCTGGGGGATTAATTTGGAATTACAGCAAGGTCACCTCTACTCCATAGAACATGCACATACCATCTGCTAGGCACCTCTAACAGTGAATATGACTCAAATCACAACGTTCCCCCTCCTGGAGGTGGTGATTCCCCTGTCACCCTTCTCATACTCTTCTTCTTAGACCACCTTTCCTCCCACTTATCCAGTATACTCCAAGCCCTTATTCCTATAACTAACTCTCAGATGTGTGTTTTCTATCCGTCGCTCTCTTTTCCTCCACATCCTGCTCACTGTAGTTAAGCCTATGATTTCCCTGTAACATTTTTGTTCGAGAAAGTTCTACTTCATACCTCCAAGCTAGTCCCGACAACTTTTCATGCGCTCATCTCGCTTTGTGGGTGACATCCTTTGCTACAAGCAACAATTCATCTGGCTAATAGGTGTCTAGTCTCTCCAAAGGTAAGTTCCCAATGATGATCTCATCTACCTCAGCCTTCAACCATACCACATCCAATAGTTTCGCCTTTACTGCAGCCTTGATGGTCCTAGACTTGATGTACTACTCTGACCTTCCTTGCGGTTATTGTGATCTCTTAACCAAGTGTCCAAGTCCGCAACATTTAAAATATGTTGATTCAAGGGCTGGGCAGAGTTTGCGGAGTTAGCCTCTGTGGAATTCGGCAGAGCTACCTGAAAACTCAGTCAAATTCCATGGAGTTCCGCAAGCTGGCAGAAGTGCTGAGGCTGATGAAAGGGGGTGGCCTTTAGCTTTAAAAAAAAAAGAGCCCAGCTCCACAATGCAGCTGTTGCTAATGCACAACATGATCACAGCCAAGCACACTATTACCAGAACTGCAGTGTGCAACCAACTTGAACCCCACTAACCCCTGCCTCCCCCACAGTCCTTGCATTCTCACTCACCGTATAAGTTCAGCTGGAGCCTCTACTCGTCCATGGCTGGGCATGAAGTCTATTTAAATTATTTCTCACACAAAAAGCTTCCTCGGCTGGTGCTGCTGTGCGCCTCACAGGCTTCAATGAGAGCCCCCTCTTCTCTCACAGTGCACCTACTCATGGCAGTCCCAGGATGAAGGTGAACCTGCATCCTGCGAGACGCAGAGCAGCCAGTGTGTGCTGAGCCCGGAAGGTAGCTGATCTCCGCTCGGGTGGGTGGAGGAAGCAAGGAGGGGCAGGATGTAACCTCACCACAAGGACTCAAAGGGAGAAGTGAGTCTGCTGTGCACTCCTCGACCGCTGCCAGCGCTTTGTGTTTCGATGCCAGTGCTCAAGTGTGGGTAGTGCAGTAGCAGCCTGACCAGGACAGGTGCACTGCCAGGCTCCTCACGCCATTATTTCACTTAAGGGCTGCCAGGCGGTAGGGGATCCTAACTGCTAAGTGTTTCCAAACAGGAAGCAGCTGAAAATCCAGCGGGTGATGGTAATTGGACTGAAAAGGGTTCTAAGTGCACCTGCTGCCTTTCAGCGGGGGGAGTCAGAGTCTGCTCCTACAAAGAAGCGGCGACTCAACCACAGCCAGTGGCTCGTTGACAGAGGCAAACTCATCTTTCTGCAGAGTCCTGAATACGAGTGGGCACCAGTAAAGTCCGTTATGCTGAGGTTGCGGAGTTTCTGCTAAACTCCGTGCTCTGAGTGGAAACAGAGTGAACAAAATTCCGAAAACTCCTCTGGTGGAGCTGAGTCCACCTCCCACCCATAGTTGATTCCCTGTTATGTTATGTTATGTTATGTTATTTATGTATTTAATATAGCGCAACGGCTACTCAAAAAGAGTGTCCCGGCGCTTTGGGTAAGGGGAACAGATTCAGAATAACATAACACAATTAAAAAGAACAAAAAAAGACACCACACACACAGAGAAACAAGAAAGAGCAGCTAGTGAGGCCTACTGGGTGAACAACCAGGTTTTAAGACCTCTCCTAAAGTCCAGAAGACTAGTCGCTCCCCGAAGTGAGAGTGGAAGCGCGTTCCACATCTGTGGGGCTAGCAGACTGAAAGAACGGCCGCCCAGGCGAGCTCTCTTAATACGCGGGACGGCCGCCATAAACAGCGATTCAGACCGCAGAGAGCGGCCCGGATGGTAAAAGACCACTCTCTTTTGGAGATGTTTAGCTCCTACTGCGTGGAGTGCCTTATAGGCCAATATCATGGCCTTAAAAGCGATCCGTTTACGGATCGGTAGCCAATGCAAAGTCCTAATTAACCCAGAGGCACTGGCGCGTCTGTTTAGACCAAAAATGGCCCTGGCCGCCGCATTCTGCGCGACCTGAAGCCGCTGTAACAGGTACTCAGGTAGGCCCAGGTAAAGAATGTTGGCATAATCCAACCTGGAGCCTATCAGGGCCTGCACTGTCAGCCTCCTATGCTCCTCCGACAAAAGAGGCAGGAACCTCCGCAGCATTTTTAATAGGCCGAAGCAGGTGCCGGTCACCCCAAAAATCTGGGCTTTCATTGACAGTCCCCCATCCATCTTAACCCCCAAGTTCTTAGCCACCGGGGAAGAACCGGACGAAGGGAACATGTCAATGGGCCACCAGGCCTGCCAGCTAGGCTCCGCATCGCACCCGAAAAAGAGTACCTCGGACTTATCGGAGTTGCACTTGAGGCTGTGCAGTTGGAACCATGAAAACACAGCCCCAAGGCAACTCCGGATACTCTCCCCGTCAAAGTCAGCCCCTCTCTCGCAAGAGAAGAGGAGCTGGGTGTCGTCGGCATATGACACGATCCGGACACCGAAAGACTCCACGACCGCCGCCAAGGGGGACAGAAAGATATTAAAAAGGGTCGGGCTCAAAATAGAGCCCTGAGGGACCCCGACTCCCAATGGCGGCATCACAGCGGTGTCAGGCGGCGTCCAGATCGTTTGCCGGCGGTCGGCAAGAAAGGATGAAAACCATTTGAGCACCGTCCCCCGCAGGCCAATCTCATAGAGTCTTGCGAGAAGGCCATCATGGGGGACGGTGTCAAAAGCCGCCGACAAGTCCAGCAACACCAGCATGACTTTGCCCCCGGTATCCAACACTCCCTTGATGGTTTCAGAAACCTCAAGGAGCGCGGTTTCGGTACTACGATTAGTGCGGAAGCCAGACTGGGAGTCGTGCAAGATCTCATGAGACTCCAGGAAATTGGAGAGCACCGACTGGACGTGCTTCTCCAGGATTTTAACGAGGGCCGGCAACAGCGAAATCGGTCTATGATTGGCTGGGACCTTCGGATCGAGCCCCGGTTTTTTTAGCAGCGGGATGACCATCGCCTGCTTCCATCCTGGCGGAACCACTCCCTGACTCAATGAAAGATTGAGAATAGGGTTCGCCAGTGGGTTAACCACCTCCGCCTGTGACTCCCTAACTTGTACTTGCTTCTGAAGCTGCACCCATTGGCCCTCTCACTAGAGATTCCCACATATTCGGGTCTGAGCTAGTGCTTGCAATAGGTATTGACCATATGGTAATGGATCCAATACATACTTCCAAAGGATCAGCTTTAGCTGGTAAAGAGGCACTAGATTCTACAGGCACTAGAGATGGACCATTCTCAATCAGGTTCCCTGACTTTCCTAATCCGACTCCTTCCACTTGAATAGACTCTTGCTGACTAAGGTTTCCCACTGAACTTGGGTCATTGACAGGAACAACAGGACAAATGGTGACCGTGACTGTAGGAGCTTCCGTTAACCGTGAAGCAGCATTTACTCTGTTCTGTTCCATACCTCCTAAGGCGGACACTACTGTCCCCACCTACTCCTGCAGATATCCTTCCCACAACTCCTATACTACTGTTTGAGGTGCTGACAAACTTTTCATATTAACTGCATTTGCCAAATTTTGCCTTCCCTCCTCTGATTGTGGATTATAAGGTGATGGACACTCGGATAACATCCCATCCAACAAGCTGTCGTCAGTATCACTCTCGTCATTTCCATTTTCCCTTCTATTCCTGTTCTGAGTATCTCTCTTTTCTACCAGCATTGGGTACAACCTTTCCTCCTCATTAGTATCCACTCTCCATCTCTTAAGCTGTGTGTCCCATTGCGCTTCCTGACACGCCCTCAAAGCTTTCCTCATCTTCCCTTGGTATATCTCCCTTTTCTTTGCATGTGCTGCATGTATTTATGCGTCTATTGCCTCAAACTGTGTTGGTCTAGGCAAAGGTCGCAGTGCAAACATTACACCTCTCAGCTGGTGCAACACATCTAACCGGAATTAACTAAAACGTGGAAATGACAATTCACCCTCTTTTTTTAGTGCTTTTATGCCAATTTTGAAGCCAAATTATAATGTGGAGCCCAACTTTTGTCACCATGTATTGAGCTGGAGTATCCTTGCGCAGCTCCTCCTCGCCCACGAGAGTAACAACCCCTTGATCACCCCTGAAAAGATCTCACAACACTCTAAAACAATGCGTGATTAAATTGCAAGTTGTTCAACATTTTGACAACGGAACAATACTTTCCAACCACAACTTCCCGATGACTACCAACATAGTCCAGTGCAGTGTTACACCAACCGACATATCGCAGCAAGGCACACTCTGAATTCACCATCACTCCTTGCAGCGGCTCGACCTCCTTTACAATTTCTCCATACACATTTACTCATGCAATCTTCCTAAATTCTGTAATTGTCTGCCATCTGAAAGGAACAATAGAATTCAATCATCCAAGAACATACACGCACGATGACCCTCGACTTCCGTGGTACCCTGAATCAGTATAGCTCACCTCTGTACACAAGGTCAACTAAACGATTCCCATAAGTCCCATCCACACAAAATTCCCTGTCTTAGGTAAACTGCTGAAGACGTGTCACATCTACTCCTCAATTCTTCGGTCAGATAATCACAATCAATCTCTGTGTCTTATACACAATTTAATATATCCTGGGCTCTTAGGACCTGAAACTCAAATCTCAATCCTTGGAGCATACTTGATCCAAAACCACATTCAGTCGACTCTAACTCACCTCTGCCAGACATTACACACTCAATTAATTACCGCAACCTAACACATGCCATACACTCTATTAAAGCTCACTCCTCCGTTTGCCGTTGATCTTGTCACACATCAGACTCTGCCAGCCTCTGCTGAATTCCATCACTCTTCGTTCTCAGTCATTGGGCTCTATTTTGGGGCTCAGCAGTTCTAAGTTATGCTTTTCTAGATTGATTTCTGGATTCTCTCCTCGCTTCATGTGCTAACCTTCCTACTCTGCTACCAAATGAAGTGCTGGGCTCATAAGTTCTGGACCTATTCTTGAATCACAATCCGATGGTTCTTTTTAGAAGCATGTAAGCGTAGAGGGGAGAAAATCCTTATTGTTGCCAATCAATTCAACAAGACTTTCTCTAGACACATAGTAACCACAGACAACTATGTAAGGTTATCTTCCAAGAACATACACGCATGATGACCCTTGGCTTCCGTGGTACCCTGAATCAGTATAGCTCACCTCTGTACACAAGGTCTACTAAACGATTCCCATAAGTCCCATTCACACAAAATTCCCTGTCTTAGGTAAACTGCTGATGATGTCTCACGTCAACTCCTCAATTCTTCGGTCAGATAATCACAATCAATCTCTATGTCTTATACACAATTTAATATATCCTGGGCTCTTAGGACCTGAAATTCAAATCTCTATCCTTGGAGCATACTCGATCCAAAACCACATTCAGTCGACTCTCACTCACCTATGCTAGACATCACACACTCAATTAATTACCGCAACCTAACACATGCCATACACTCTATTAATGCTCACTCCTCCTTTCGCCGTTGATCTCGTCACACATCAGACTCTGCCAGCCTCTGCCGAATTCCATCACTCTTCGTTCTCAGTCACTGGGCTCTATTTTGGGGCTCAGGAGTTCTAGGTTATGCTTTTCTAGATTGATTTCTGGTTTCTCTTCATGTGCTAACCTTCCTACTCTGCTACAAAATGAGGTGAAGGGGAGAAAATCCTTATTGTTGCCAATCAATTCACAAGAATTTCTCTAGACACATAGTAACCACAGACAACTATGTAAGGTTAGTTATTTTTTTACAAAGCCAAAAATAACTGAACATATAGACACCTCAAAACAAGAGTGTAAATGTGAATCAGTGTCAGCATAAAGCCAAATCTGCTAACCAAGTTGAGGCGACGTAACATGCACAAAACAATTAACTTAAGAATGAGGATAAGAAAGCATGAGTAAAAATGTTCCTGCATTGAGGGTTGATGAATATAAAGCATCAATCTTTCCCTACAGAGCTAAGATGACATCCCTACTTAAGCATCTTCAGGGAAAGGAATAAAATGTGTCAGCATGTGGAGTCTTCCTTAAAAGTCTCTCCACCATTGATGGGTCAAATAATATAAAGCTATTGAGACAGAACTTGTGCTAAGATGCTCTCTCTCCAAAGGCAGAAGGAGAAGTGGGCAATTTCCATACTTTCAACATCACATTATTCCAGGTATCCTTTCCAAGAGTCCTTGCGGGTCATGTCACCCACTCTGGATATCGTCCTAAAGGTAATTTTTCATGGGACGGCTTTGTTCTTCTCCTCACCACTTCTGTCCTTAATTCCCAAGCATTCCCCTGTACAAAGGGCAACAGCCTTCTCTTATTGATTCAGATCGAATGATGTAACTCTTTCTCTCCTTGCCTGACTAGCATTACAAAGACATTATTCTAGTTAACATGAGCGCGTCTTTTACCTGCAATACAAAACATGAGAAAGAACAAATTCCACAGCACACATAAAATTAAGCTATTCATTCTAAAGCAAGAGCTTGCAGGGAAAAATACATTTCAGGCCTGCAAGATTTAGCTAACATGAGAAAATGGCAAGTGAGGTTTACGAAATTGCATAGGAAACTAAGCCACGTTCAGTTAATATCTACCTACATGCAAACGCATTAAATCAATGAATGATTGTGAGTTGAACAACATGAGTTCTTCATGATAATGTTTCCCTTCACTATCCTAAATACATCACGTTTCACGTTATTACACTTCAAGATTCTAACACTTCACATTAATACAACAAATGATTATGGGCCTCATGTATGAGAAATGTCTTATCGCTGTGTGAAAGCAGCGATGCAACACTTCTCAGTGCGCCCTCCTTGCAGCACCATTGATGCATCATGTTTACTGTATGATGCATAATGTTGCAAGAAATGACAAATAAGTCAGCATTACTGACGTATCTGTCAGCACAAAAGTGGCGCATTGCTGGAGTTTTGTCTGAAGCGTGACGCAACTTCAGCAATGTTCCTTTCACATGGGGCAAGCCCCATGTGAAGAGGCCTGCATCACCCTTATGCCTGCGAGGAGCCAGGCGTAAGGTTTTGACGCATTGGTGTCCTATAAGTAGCACAGTGAAATCTCATAGATTTCATTGTGCCACTCCCACGGCCCAGTCTTGCAGGGGAATGCCCATCCTGCATACATTATACCTGACACAGGTTAATGTAGCACAGGGGCTTTACGAAGTGACACATCTGCCTAGATGCGTTACTTCGTAAATATGGCGCAACATAGTGCATTATTTACGCAGCCACTAAAAGTGACGCAACGGTGGTGCAAAAGTGACGCTGGCCTTCATAAATATGGCCCTAAACGTGGTTGGCTCTACACATAAGATTATAATGCACCCTTACAAATGAAATTGCAGTTTCCGCTACATCACACTACTTCACGATATTCTAGCAGTTGATAATCCGGTCCGGATATTTTCTGAGGTAATTGTTTTAACTTGATATTCTGGTCCCATACCCAGAAAACAACGCTTCTCTTCTTATAGACGTTGCCACAATCATTGGGGGTTGATAAAGTCTTTTTATGCATATTTGCTTTCAGCCTTCTTTTTATTAGGCCTAGATAACTTTTTATTTTCACAGGAATAAACTCACATAAATTCTGGCATTACAGTTTACGATTTTTATGAGAAATACATGAAGTTATGGCATTACGATACGTCGTTCAATTGAGATTTCATTCAATTAAAAATCCTGCAGCAGGAGCACAGGAACAACACAAATGAACCGAATGCAAGCATTGTTTGTTTAGTGTTTTTGCGCCGATTTATACACAGGTCACATTTCACGCTACAAGATAGCGCAACATTCTAGAACAGCATTTAGCATAATACTGTGTAATTTTATGTAATTTTCCAGGCATTTTGTGTAATTTGCACAATGGAAATTACACATATTTTTGCCTGGGCTTAACTCTGGGACAGATGTGTATTTCGTCTAAGAAACTGTTTTTCTTTCCCTGTAGTTGCTTGTTTTATTGTTAGGGTGCATTATGGGGGTTAACTTTACCATTCTGTAGATGTCTTTTTTTTTTGTGATACCTATTTTGTGCTTTGCATTTAGCTCTATTCAACAATTGCGTCTGTTCATTGAGAGTCAGGTTGACCCTTTAGAAGAACATATTGGTTAAAACACTTCATGATGAAACTTCTATCTAGGAGCTTGCTTGTCAGTGGAATTAGGCGTTTTATCAGCTTCCATGTGCCTGTGCAATGTAGCTACTATGCTCTGCTTTCTCGTGGCTCCCAGAGATTTTATCTCACAGCAAGGCAGAACCAGATCTCCAGAGGTAGGCAGAAAATACCAGAACACTCATCAGGGACTAAAGGAGTAGGCACTTGAAACAGCCTCTGTATTGCAGGGACACAGTTAAGTAAGACAACAATGAAGTGTGGAAGAGGGCCAGTCAACTCAAAGAAGTTGAGAAGATATTTGAACGTGGAGTGGAAAAGCTTGGCAATAAGTAAGAACATCTCAAGCCTTGATTGATTGGGGATTGAATGTCCCCAGACAAAGTGTCAGCAGGAGTGGTGATTGAGGTTCCACTGTGTTGGTACCATATTTTGATCTCATGTAACAAGAGCTAAAAACAAAAAAAGTTGCTGAACAATCACATGTGCATTTACATTCATTTTTACAGACACTTACCCACATAGCTTGTTACTTCGGTATCTGGAGAAAATGAACATGTTTTACTATCTTAGGGGCATATTATCAAGAACAGCGTCAAAATTATCGCTGGTTTAGCGGCAGAAAACTGCTGCTAATGCGGCGATAATGGTCTTGATAATATACCCTGGAGAATTTCAATAGAAGCCCATGTTCCCACCAGAACATGGGCTTCTGTTGATAATATGCCCCATTGTTAGTGTGAAAGCCTGGAGCTGTTTGTTTCAGCTGTCATAACATGGGGCATATTATCAATGATGTATCGCCGAGTTAACGCCACTTTATCACAGGCAAAGGCGCAATAAAAGTATCTCCCCATTCACAAGCTGGTGCTAACAGCCCATATCACCAATAAGAATAGAAAAGTTTATTGTTTCAGTTAATTAAAACCATAACAATACATTTTGTAAAATCAGGCACTACAAATAAAACTCTTAGTGTTTACCTACATTTTGTTTCTCTGAATCATAAAACTTTCTGTTTCAATTGCAAGTATTTTTAAAATGTAGTCATTTTAACATACACAATGTACAATTTTAAAGCGGATCAGAAGCATTTGTTGGGCCAAGTGAAGTGTTCCTCCCGATGTTCTAGTGTTGTTCTGTGTTGTGTTTGGGAGAGCCCTCTACTGCAGAGTTGACCGTCCTGTTTCCCTTTTCTGGGCAGGGCACTGGGTTACATTTCAGTGCTTACATTTCAGTGCATGTGTATGAGCCAGAAGGAACTTTATTAGTTGGCAATTCAATGGAGTGTCAGTTGGACTTAAGGTCGCCGTGATCGCCGATCTGCAGGTTCTTATACCTCTGGAGTTCATGGCTTTTTTTAAAAAGATGCCTCATGCATGGGATAGATTCGGACAAATGCAGACAAGATGGATAAAGTCATCCTTGCTACTCCCACATAGTCTCCAGTCTTTGGACCCGTCGTGGACCCAGGTTGGCTGGTCCATGGTAGATGGAAATTTACCTAAAAGTAGGGCCATTAGCTGTAATTTTCTGTGGACCGGAAATGTAATTGTTAAGTATGGAGCTGGAGTGAGTGATTTATGGTTGGATATTACCATCCAAGCATGTTTTCTCATGCTAAAAGTGGTTTTGTCAGCTAGAAGCGAATGGAATTTTGCTGATTTGTTTATGGCTTGCTTAAAGGCCGGGTAAGGAAGTTTGGTTTCCCAGAGGTCTCTTGTGCAGGTGTCTGTTAAGGCTTTGTTTAGGAATTGGTTGTATGGGGACTTTACGTCATTTTCTATTTGGTCCCACAAGGCCTTATTCAGTTCCGAGGCTGCTGTGTTCTGTTTCAAACAGTACCAATGCTTGATAGTTGCATACTTTCTTCCCAGCGTTTCATTTAGTACTCCAAATTCTAATCTTGTCTGCGCTGGTGAAGCTCCCTGATCGATTTTGAAGACTGATTTTTAGATTGCCATCTGTACTTTGTTAAGCAGGCCTGCGTCTTTCCCATAGAGGGCTTGCTGCCATATGATAGTGTAGGAAGCATTTTGGCTTTTATTGTTGCCAGTAGGGGGTTGTATGATGGCCCCTTGAGCTTTTTTGTTAGGGACCTGAAGGCAAACAATAAAGCGTTTGCTCTCTGGGAGATGTAGGTTTTTTACTGCTGGTGATTTGTCAATTATCAAAATAAAATCCCAAGTACTTGTAATTAGGCACTGCTTCTATCTTTTTTCCCTCCAATTGGGTATGTTGATTGACCATCTGTCGTCTGGTGATGAGCATCGTTTTGCTTTTTGTGGTGTTTATCTCCAAGTTATTGGTTATAAATTCCGCAAATCCCACAAGTGACCCTTGAAGGCCGATCTTGGTTAGACTCATCAGTACAACGTCGTCCGCATAGGATAAACAGGTTAGAGGTAAAGTGCCTAATTTGGGTGGATGGGATGTAATCTTGTTGAGCCTTGGCGCGAGGTCTACCATGAAAAGATTGAAGAGATGAGGGGTCAGGACACAGCCTTGATTGAGCCCTTTGCTGGTTTTGATCTTTCTTGATAGCCGTGCTCCGTCCCCCAGTTTTACTTCCATCCATTTGTTGGAGTATAGGAGCATTATTCCTCTGAGTATTTTAGTCGGGATATTCCAGCTACGCAATTTCCCCCATAGGATATTTGGGTCTACGCTGTCGAAGGCCGCCTTTAGGTCGATGAAACAGAGATGCAACTGCTGTTTCCTTCGTATATATTTGTCGGCTAACAGTGAGAGTGATAAGATGTTTGTCATTGTCCTGCACCCTTTCCTGAAGCCTGTTTGATTAGGCGGGATTCATTTTGTACTATCGGACCAGCTAATCAGATCTTAGTGATGCATAATACTTCGTGTCTAAGAGAGCTATCAGTCTGTAGCTTGCTGGAGATGTTATGTCTCCTCCTTTGAAGAACGGTGAGAGTATTGAGCCTTGCCAGCTTAATGGATTTTGATTTTCTCTCTCTATCTTCCACTCCAGAAATCCGTGTCCTATTTAAAAACTATTGGGGGGATGCCGTTTGGACCTG
Source organism: Lissotriton helveticus (assembly GCF_964261635.1). Classification (NCBI taxonomy): domain Eukaryota; kingdom Metazoa; phylum Chordata; class Amphibia; order Caudata; family Salamandridae; genus Lissotriton; species Lissotriton helveticus. The sequence continues at coordinate 1,314,432,549 of NC_136068.1, forward strand.
GGGCTCCACTGCCACGGCTCTTCCTAAGTTTTCTTCTTATGTCTTCCTCACTGAAGCCTGGGTGTCCGAGCGTGTCTGCTATCGCATAGCTCTTTGTTGAGTGAGCCTCTTCTAGGTAGTGCAGTGTCAACCGTTGACCCATATCTGGGGGTTGTACTGCAGTGCTTTCTTCTCTCGGGTATGCTTCATCTGTGCAAAGTGTTATATGTCGACCACAGGTTAGGGAGCTGTTTGTTCTTTGTGTGGCCTTCTTGTTGTTAATTTGTTGTTCAAAGCATGCCTTGGACAGGTGTTGTGTTCTCTGCCCCCATTCTAGATATTTCGGAGGTGTTACGTCCGTAAATCTCTTTATTATTAGTGCGACCCAGTCCGCTTCTTGGACATTTGATGTTATTGGGTTTGCGGGATGGTTTAGCCCGTTGATTATTCTCCAAAATGCACTTGAGTTGGTGATCTCTGCCGTGCAGAGTAATTTTGCCCAAAAATCATCCTTCAGAGTTCTTTTGTATTCCCACATTGTCTCTTGCATTTTTCCTTATCTCTAGCTTGAGTTTGACCAGTACTTTCGGGAGTGGCATAGTATGTATTGAGGCCCGTGTTTTTTTTATGAGAAGCAGACATGATTGTTGTTAACTCTTCTGTGAAACTCTCCCATTTTTTAATCTGGTTACCTGTGATTGTTTCACTTCCTATTTTTATTCCCTGAACTTTTACCTGAAGGTCTGCAATGTTGTCCGTTGTCGAATTCAATCGTTTCAGGTTAGTTTAAATGGAACTTTCTACGAATGTCTTAGTGTTACGATGTTTAATAGACCTTAGATTGAAGTAAATATGCTGGTATGAATGATCACTTTTTGATGTAAATTCAATTAAACATTGCTGAACGAAGGGTAATAATGGAAGTGATACTGCTGTGTAGTCGAGTCTTGATGTTGTCAACCCTCCCAGATGAGTATACTGTGGAGGATTATCGCCTGGTATTCTCCCATTAAGGAACCGTGTGCCCTGAAGTTTTACCTGAAGGTCTACAATGTTGTCCGTTGTCCAATTCAATCGTTTCAGGTTAGTTGAAATTAAACTTTCTACGAATGTCTTAGTGTTACGATGTTTAATAGACTTTAGATTAAAGTAAATATGCTGGTATGAATGATCACTTTTTGATGTAAATTCAATTGAAAATTGCTGAACGAAGGGTAATAAAGGAAGTGATACTGCTGTGTAGTCGAGTCTTGATGTTGTTGACCCTCCCAGATGAGTATACTTTGCAGGATTATCGCCTGGAATTCTCCCATTAAGGAACCGTAGGCCCAGATATTCCAAGGTTGTTACCAGATGTTGCCCTGCTGGATCATAGCGCTCTGTTTTGAGTTGGTATTGTGGTCTCACATTCTAGAATTCATTGTCTGCAGCTACCTTTTCATCCTCATCTGGGGTGTGGATTAAATTTGAGTTGAAATCACCTGTTAAGATGACTTCTTAGGTAGGGTTGTTGTTACGAATGTCTTTAATTGTAGTTACTAGCTGGTTTAAATGGACTTGCTTCTATTTCACATAAGGATGTACATGGGTGTTCACTAGTAATACAAGGTCTGCTCTGCCGGGAAGAGACAGTTTTATTAATTGCATGTTTGGCCCGTGCAAGCTATTTGCTCTGATCTGATGTTAATGTCTGTCGCAATGTAAACTGATAGCCCCCCTTTTCGATGGCCATACTTGCTGTCTTTTTCTGCTGGAGTGCTGTAGTGCGTGTACCCAATGAGTGGTAGCTCCTCTAATGCCCATTTTTCTTGGAGGGGAATAATGTCGTATGATGCCTAATTACGGTGGTGCCAGCCGTCTTCTAGCCATTTCCTTGCACCGGCTATGTTCCATTATAATAAATGGAATATGTCTTGGATATTATTCGTTGGTAGTTTTGGCAAGGTCAGTTTTCTTTCTCTTTGTTCAGTGTTCCAGCTAGCCAGTGCCTGTGATCAACCTCATCTTGAGTATTTACATGTTTTCCTAAGTAGTCCAAAAGATGTTTTGCCGGTGGTGGGCTGTGCCCTCTTGCATTCCAAAGTACCGAATGTGCCTGCCCTTTTTTGTCTGACGTGCGTTCCGCTTTGCCCTTCATCACCCATGGTTCCCTGAGTGGACCTGGGTAGCGTGGTTTTACCGGTCTTGAGAGTCTTATGCCCCATGTGTCGAATATTTTCCTTGAGGACATTATTTGCTGTGTAATCTCTTCCGTTCGCCATGTCGCAAGTGTTTTTTCCAGTGTGTTATTGTTTTCTTGCTTACAGAATTCAACTGAAAGTAAATCTGCTGAGGTTAGGTGTTGTAGCCCTTGGATGTTGGCATAGAGATTAAGTATATTGCCCCTGTTTAGAATGTCATGCATCCCCTGTGTTTCATATTCTGGAGTGAATAGCAGTTGTTTGAGATGTTGTTCATCCTTCCTAGTCCATCTTCCGGCACTTGTTTCTAGTTCAGTCCTACAGTTGGTGCTAATTTCGTAATGAGGCCCCATCGAGGTGGATGTTTGTGTTAAGTGCTTTCCACTTGTCAATTTGTTGCTTAATTCGGCATGTTGAGATGTCAGTGGCCCTTTGGGCTGATTATTCTCTTTCCCAGGTTCCCCGTTGGTGTTGCAGTCAATCGGGGAATCTCTCGTATAGACTGCCTCTGCCCCTCCCCCTCCCCCGTGAACCGCTTCCCCCTTGTTGTTTATATTTACACTTGGCCTCCAAGATGTAGTAGAATCTTTATATCAGCGGTAGGGGGTGGGCTCTTATCTACCCCAACTGGGAGTTTCCGGATGTCATTACCTTCCGGGGTTTTAGTTGATTCCTCTTGGTTATTGCCTGCGTTTTCAAATTGGATTTGGTCATTGTTCCCTCGTACCGTGCTTTGTGTCTTGCTTTGTCTGGGGTTTGATTTTTCTTTACCTTGTGCGGTACATGTTGTCCCTTCGGACCACTTTTCCAGTTTGGTGTTGAGTTTAGGCCCATACAGCATAGAGTTTGTATTTTGCCCTTCCTTTTTATGTTGTGGGCTTATCTCAGAACTGCGTTGACGCCCTGTGTGTTCGCTTTTTTGGAGGGAGCCCGCGTAACCTTTGCGGGTGCCTTTTTCCGCGAGGCCCTCTGTGCGAGTCTTGCTCTGTTGGTTTGGTGTATGGTCTCTCTGTGTAGCGTAGCCCGCGCTTGTCTTAGGGCATACAGCTCTATCCCTTCTGTCTCCTATGGACTCCGCTGCGTTGTACGTAGAGTGGTGACTTTCTTCCGTTGGGAGTAGATCATCCCTTCCTTTTTTACTAGAGGCTGCTTTTTTGGTGACTCGATCAATAGGTCCATCCGGTCCACAGATAATCTTGTCATATTTAGTGTGTGACCCTTTTTTGAGCTATAGTGAATATGGGGAACATTTTCACCCCTTGCTCCGTGTTCCATCCTGTTTATTCATTCCTTGCTTTCCTTTCACGTTTTTTTTTTACTTCTAGTTAATGTAGTTTGATTGTTTGGGACTAATATGTTTGGCGTGGGACTTACTTTTTCCGGGTTCTTCATTTTTTGCTTTTATTTATCTGACTTTTTGGGGGAGAACATTGTGTATTGTTGTCATCTACTTTGTGCTTGGAAGGAAGCAAGCTTGATTCTCTGAATGCCAGTATTTGTTCTATAAGGTTGGGATGGAGGCTCAGGTTGTCTATAATTGGGCCAGAGAAACAGAGACTTGTTCCAGTGTGTATTTTGATTGGGCTGTTATTATCAGTTTATTCAGTTTGTCCAGTTTAGCGTCTAGCCCCGCGATGTAGTGAGCTATGGTATTTATTAAGTCTATTTGGATGTCCATGTTATCTGATTGCCAATTTAGTGCCTTAGCTGATGACTGAAGGGTTTCTATCACTGATAAGAGAAGCTCCGGTTGGGTTACACTGGCTCTATGTTCAAACTTTTGAGGAGATAAGTAGTCAGCACCTTCTTGATATGGTGAGCTGTTGCTTGAATTCGGAGTTGATGTCGTTCCTGCTCTGGTTTTTTCCAGTGTTGTTTCCTGGCTCTTCGCCTGGATGGAGTGCTCCTCTTCGTTGAATCTGAACGTTTTTTTTTTAGCCTCTGCTTTTTTTACTTTGGGCTTAATTTTGCTTGTGTCTGGTGACGACTCTGTGTTTACTAATGGGCTTGATGTGGAGCTTAGGAGCTTCAGCCATGAAGTTTCGGAGTCATTCAGTTTGTTTGGTTCCATTATACTTGTTATTTGCGCCTTGTGTATCTAAGCTTCAATTCTCCATGCCTCTTTGGCAGATGATTTGTGTCTTAGTGACTTTATTATGGGGCTAGGTGATGTGGATTTTGTGAATTTTGTGAAGAAAGTTAGTGCTGTTGCAGGTGTTGCATTAGATTCTAGTTGTGTTTTGCTTTCTCCATGCATCTTTCCTTCCTTCCTCCGATTACTATCTGTGACAGGATGAGTTGTTGCTGCTGTTACCTGAGTTTTACTCTGGCCCAATGCTGAGATTTCTCCTATACTCAGCTTTTCCGAGGAAGTAACTCTCCACTGGTTACTCTTGCCAGTTTCCTTATGCTGTTGATTGATTGCTGTTCTGTCATCGCGATGTGGGCTTTGGCAGTTTGAGGTGATTTGGCCCTCAAAGGGGGCTACTGGACCCCGGGATGGCTGGGGAGTTAAATAACTTAATGCAGTTGCTGGACCTTTGTTGTAGACTGCCTTCTCGGGAGTTAAGGGGGGGGCAGGCCTGGCAAAACTCGTGGAGTCGTGAGGAGGATGCCCCCGGGTTTTTCAAGAAGAAGAAGGCCTTGTTTATTCCTGGTTTCTCTCTCCCTTCCTGCTTTTTGTTCTTGTTCATAGTTGCGATTGGGGAGATTAGTGGACTTTGTGCAACTGGTGATGTTCCTTTTTTTTGTTTGCATTGAGTTGTTAGATACAATTTTATTTTGTCTTACGTTCCCCTGGTCGACGTTAGGAGTTTTCTTCGCCTTTATGGTTTTTTGAAGCTGCTTCGGTGTCCACCTGACCCTGCCTGATCTCATCCTACGTGGGCAAGTGGCTAAGTTATGACTATTGGTTTTCGGCTTTGAAGGTTCTTTTTTGATTTTAGTTTCCTTTGTGAAGATCCTAGTACGGCTCTGTACGCCGAGATTTGAAACCGCTCTAATTCACTCCACCCCCGCGGTCTCTTGCCCAGCAGGCTTGCGGGGGAAGCAAAGAGGGAAACAGGAGCTGTGAGCAAGTTCCTCTGCTTAGCAGCGATAGCGTTTGTCTTGGAGCGGCGGTGGCGGCGGTGGTGCATCACGGCGGTAGAGACAACGTATCTCAATGGCAATACCTCTCCCACTGACTGCTATTTGCGAGAGTTGGACTGGATCAACACTGGATCAACACTGTACCCTTGGAGGGCTCCTACCGGCCCACCGTTCCCAAGCCCTGACAAAGAGACCCTTCTGATGTCAAACTTAGCAAACTTAAGGCTCCTTAAACACTCACTGGGGCTCTGGTGTGCCTTTGGTGTTCACTTCACTGGGGGGAGCAATGGGGGTGAGCAGGTTGCTGCACCGACCTGCCCGGAATGGGAGACCGCAGCAGACCACTGCAGTCCACCGCCACCGAAGCCTGCAAGCTGTTTTCAGATATGGCCCACTCCAGCAAGCAGCGTGTTCTCCTCCTCCTCCTCCGCTGTGTTGGCTGGTCCCTTCTCTCTGCCACACACTGTTGCCTGCTGGACCTCTGGGCGTGGTTACGTACTGGGCTGGACAAGGAATTAACAAATGCGTGTATCCCTGTTGTTGTGTCGGCACCACCCGGACCGCAAACAGCAATGTGCCACCCTGTGACCCAAGTCCAACATCAAGAGCAACATGGACGTAAGGGGGAATCACTGATCCTACATTCATCCATACTACCACACTTGAATGATCATAGACATGACACATCTGTGTGAGAATGAATGTTTAATGAACATTCAGTGGAGTGTCGCAGCTGGAGCAGTATAGGGGTATGCAAACCCCACTTTACAATGTTGGTGCGTGGAGGGCCAGCCAGAGTCCTTAAGGGAGTGACAAGTCCAAAGAAGAGGAAGAGTTCAGTCCGCAGTCTGATTGCTCTGCCATTGGAGATGAAACAGAATATGGCAGTCCATGTTGAGGTCCAAGGTGAGTGTCGCAGAGGGTATCAGAGGACAGTGGAAGGTGATGATGCAGAGGACAGAACAAAGCAGAAACAGGCCCTATGACAGAGATGAATGCTACTGCGTCCTTCTTACCATGAAGCCAGATTCATCCGCATCTTTGCCTCTGCTGTTTCATGTGCCTCACGTGTGGGTGGTGGTGTTCTGTCTCCAGTACTGTGTGGCAGTGACACATCAGTGGCCATAGGTGGAATGTCTGCTGCACTGTGTGGCACTGACACTTCAGGGGCCGGAGAGGTGGATGTAGTGGTAGCAGCAGCATGCATCAGCACCGGGCTGTGTGGCACCAATGCCATGAGGATGGTCCTGAGGCCATTGAGGAACCCAGCTACCTCTCGCTGGTGTACAGCTGAGGCATCTACTCTTTCTGCCTGCGTCCGCTCCATGGTCTCCATTAACCTCTGCATGTGTCCCAACTCCTGTGTGACATCTCTAGAGCCACTCTGACTGGACAGTTGTTCTAGTCTCTGAGTCAGGGCTCCAGCGATGTCAGCCAAGGTCCATTGGAGAGCACGGAGAGGACTGTGGGTGTCCCTTAGGGACTGTGAGTGGTCCCCGATGGGACTTAGACAGCCACGTATGGCATCTAGTTTGGCTGCCATGCGGTTGAACCCCACCTGCACCTGCTCAGCCAGATTCTTCTGGCACCCCAACACATGGCGTTGGAAGGTCATGTGTTCCTCGTCATCGGAGAAGAGAGGTTCGGGCTGCTCTGCAGGAGGTGTTGGATTTCCCTCTGCAATGTGAAGGGGAGATGCAGTTTAACATTGTGTTCACATGTATGTTGACGCATTGTACATGTTTACATTCAGACTGCATGACAGTGTAAATTGTGACTGTTTGGAGGGAGCTGCCTATTTGATGCGGGATAGTGGACATTTCGACATCATCACAGATATGTGTAAATTATCAACTCATATTTCCCTGCAATACCAAATGTGATTGGCCAGTTTCTACACACATGCGGCACCAGGTGTGGCCTGTGTTCTGTTGCGGACGTGTTGCGGTTTGTACCATATCGTTGTCAATTTTGATGTGCTCTGCATGTTAAGTGTTTGTGCTGCATTTTGGGGGAGTCGCTCCTGCAGCTCTGATTTTGCCGCCCCTTCTTCCTTACATGCGTTGTGCCTTTGACTTATGTGCCTATATGGTGTTGTGATGTTGCTTACTTGGGTACATTGGTCTTTTGGTGGGAGTTGGGGGTCTGGGGCATGGTTTGTCTGCAAATATGCTCTACTTAATTGTGCATGTGTGCCATTGTTCCCATCTCCCTTGTCCCCCAGTCCCTGGTCGTTACTCACCCTGGTACTGTTGTGTCCGGTCATGTTGAGCAGTGTCCGATCCCTCAACTCCTGCCACCGTCTCCCTACTGATGACTGTGGACACCATTTCCTCCATTTCGTCCAGTTCCTTATGTGACGCAGGACTCCCACCTCCAGTCTGCATTGCAGCCTTCTGGTTGTTGGCGAGTTTTTGCTTGGTTTTGCGCTTGATATCATTCCAGCACCTCTTGATCTCTTCCATTATCCTCTTCAGCACTCCAACAGCATTCACCTTGCCCACAATGGACTGCCATATTTTGTTTTTTGTTGCCAATTGCAGAGTGGAGGTGACGAACAGTTGTTGATGATGTTCTACCACCTCCGTTATCAGGATCCTGTTTTCCTGCGGACTGAACTGCTTCTTCCTACTCTTCTTCTCCTTGCCGTTCCCTGACCCCGAGGTCCCAGGCTGGTCCTCCGGGGGGCTTGTGGGGTTCTGGATGTCCTCTGTGCTTGCTCCGGCAACCTCCATTGTGCTTCGGTGTTGTTTGGCTTTTGTTTTTTTCGTTTTTTCTACTTTTATGGTGATTTTTCCTGCCTGACGTGTGTGAATTGCAGGACTGTTGCTGGTTTTTGCAGATTTTTGTATCGAAATTGGACTCAGCACAACTATTTTTGCATTTGTGTATCGCATTTGTGCTGCGTCGTGTTGAGTTTATCGCGGACATTTGATGCGTTATCATGGGCCTATTGAATGGTACCGCCGAGTTGTAAATACTAAGTTAACACAGTTATTTTCCCGCGATAGACTGCGATGTGAAGAGTTGCGTTAAGCTACTTTTGCAGTGCTTATTACACTTTATTGAGAATATCCCCCATGTTCTTTTTAAATGTGAATTCTCCTTGAAAGTCCCCAAGTTAATTTACATCTGGCTTTCTCTTGCTGGAAGGACTTTCCAGGTGTCAGCTCTAAACGTGGTACCAGGCAGAGTTCATGGTCCTGTCCTGGCTTTAGAGAAGCCAATGGACGTATGGGTGCCTGGCACGTAGTGTTTTTCCACTAGAAGAATAACTTGTATATGTGACGCTCCTCATATCCTTTCTGCTGTTCTAGGAGCAGATCTACAAATATGGAGTTGTTTATGAGATTCTGATATGGAAGACAGAACACCAACCCTGCTTCTGCCTGATTTCCTCAAGAGGCCGCACATGAACTGACCCTCTCTTGATGGGCTGACCTCCAGGACAGTATGAATAACACTTAAAACTATAGTAGAGAGACTTCTGTCCTGATCTCCATCAAACTAAATAAATACTGGACCCACGTGGCCCTGCACACAGAAGACCTAGATCTAGGGGGGCCAGCACGGGTCTGACTGGTTCCTTGGTGTCTGAGAGCATGATGCCAGTTCCTTTCTGGTAGAACCAAAATGAGAGATTTCTGCATGGGGCCTGATCTTACTTTATGTGCAGCCTGCCAAAGAGCTTAACTGTGGACTTCTGTCATGAGAGAATTTAGTGACCAGTGGAAAACGTGGTGAAGGATCAAAAGCACCAAAGCAACTAAGAGAATGACTTTAAACATTTGAAACATGGAATAGAGTAGTAACTCAGCGTGGCACATTTACTATCCTGCATGAGTGAAACCAAGGCCATCTGTTCAATATCGCCTACACTCTGTTATACTGGTATTAGGCCCATGAATTCCTTCCTGAGTGCTGTGAAAGTATTTGGATTTGCTTGAATTCCTCATTGACATCTGCTAAGTGTGGCACTGAGGTTCAACATGCTGTACACTGTGTTGAATCCTTCATTCAACTCCTCAAGGGCACTCAATGTCCCTCATGCTCCTTGAGTTCCGAAAACTCCAGGTAGACAGGAGATGCTGCTGTCCAGTAAAGACCTACTGGTGAAATAATTTGTTGACCATGAACAGTGATTTCCGGGATATCACCTTCTGAAGATCACAGAGAAGCACTATCCCCAGGGGTTAGCCCAGTGGGCCCTGAGAGTATAGATAGAGGGATCCAACTGCGCTCAGAAAGGCGTAGAACAGGAATAGTCCCCTGCAGTACAGGCCAGTTTCCGTGTTCTATCGCCCCAGGCAGGGAAGCTCATCGAGGTATTGTTTGGTCTACCCTGGCTTTAGGCTGGAAGGGGGTTGTGTTGGAAATGGCCCTTTTTGTAGGGTTATCCCCCAACTTTTTGCTTCTTCCTCCTTTGTTTTTCCTGTCCTGTTGTTGTTGGCAATAGGACTCTGGGCACTTTACCACTGTTGATCAGTGCTAAAGTGCATATGCTCTCTGTGTAAATTGGTATTATGATTGGTTATCCATGATTGGCTTATTTGTTTTACCAGTAGGTCCCTAGATAAGTGCACTGAATGTGCGAGGGCTGGTAATTCAAATGCCAGGCCTTACACTTCCCCTGTCTTACACCTAGGACAACCCTACGGTAGGCCCAAGGTACCCCCCTGGGCAGGGTGCAGTGTATGTGAAAGGTAGGATATGTACTAGTGTAGGTAACATGTCCTGAAATACTGCCAATTTTGTTTTTCAGTATTGAAAGGCTATCTTGCCCATAGACCAGAATGGGGTATGCTGGGTAACTTGTTTACCTGCATATCTTCCCATAGAAGCAAGATAGAAAATTGGAATCTGGTATCCCTGAACTCAGAATTTAATAACACATCTTTTAGGAGGGATGGTTTTTAAATTATGTGTTTGAAGATAGCACTTTTAGAAAGTGGCTATTTTCTTGTTCAACCTTTCTGTGTGCCTCAGCCTGTTTGTGGATTGACTGTCTGGTTTGAGAGTGACAGGGGCTGGGGTGACTCCAGGAGGCTGAGTGAGTCAGCACTAGGCTGAATAGACCTATCTGCATGTAGAGTGGTGGGAGGTGTAGCACCTAGGCCTGAATAGGGCTGTGCCTGCCTTACACAATGCTGGCTCCACCTCCTGTGGTGCATCTGATGATCCTGGCCCACACTGACAAATGAAGACTTTGTGCACTGGCAGAGTGCACCCACAACTGGTTTGGACGGGGTCCAGCACCCCTCACACATAGAGGACAAAGACTTTTGGGGTATACATATGAGACCTGAAACCCCTGAAAGTTAGACTACTTTTGGAATCAAGGAGAAACATTTGCTGAGGAGAAAAGCTGACGAGTTGAAGGAGAAGTACTGCCCTTGCTGTGTGTCTGGGGTTGGCCTGCAGTTGCTATTTCTGCCAAAGGGAGGAGAAGGACTTTGCTTGTGCTGTGTCCCCTGCTTGAAGAAAGGACTGTGCTAGGTGCTTTGTCCTGAAAGGAAAGTCTCCAAGGGCCTGAGAAGAGCTGGCCTCCTGTTGTGAAAACACAGGGATATAAAGGTTTCCAAGACTACTTTGTGATCAAGAGGAATCCCTGCCAAAGAAGATCAGCTGAAGAGACTGAGGAGAAGTACTGCCCTTGCTGTGTGCCTGGGGTTGGCCTGCAGTTCGCTGTTTCTACTGAGGAGAGAACTAAATGACTTTGCTGTGCGCTGTGTCCATCTGAAGAAAAGTCTCCAAGGGCCTGAGAATAGCTGGCCTCCTGTTTCTGAAGCCCCAGGCACAAAAGGACTTCTCCCCCAGCTTCCCTGAACTTCTTTGCTGGGAGTTCCAGTCTGCCAGGAGTGCCTCTAACTGTGTTTGAGGCCTTCTTGCTGAAGGGAGCCGGAACCGTGACGCGACAAGAGTAGCGTGATGCCGCTGCCGCTGCAGCAGCCACTGTCGCATCCTCGAGGAAGCGTGTCGCCGCTGCTCGCCTTCGCATCACCGAAGAAGCGTGTCGCAGGGCCTTGCATCGCTGAGGAAATGAGCTGCTGCTTATCGCCGTTGCATCACCGGAGACGCGTGCAGCAGGGGGCGTCGCATTGCTGAGGAGGCGGACTGCTGCTGATCGCCGCCGCAACACCGGAGAAGCATATTGCAGTCACCAAGCGTGTCGTCGCATCACCGGGCAAACGTGTCGCAGGGCCTGTATCGGCTCAGAAAGTTACTGAGTTCGCAGAGCGGCCAACGGGCATGCACGCATTTCCTCTACATTGTCGCATCGCAGTAAAGACGCAATTTTCTCACATCGCACCGGATCGAGACGCCATCTTGTCACATCGGAACTGGAGCGCAGGAAGAATCGGCACATCGCCTTCTCTGCGACCCTTTTTAGTTGTTTTGCATTACGCATCCCAGGTACTTTGCGAGTAAAGTGTCGCATTTCATCATCTACAAGTTTATTTTTGCAACAACCTTTCTAAAGACATTCTACTGAGCTTTTGTATGTTGGATTATTGTCGTTTTGGTCTTGTTTAGTTTAGATAAAGATACTTTATTTTTCTAAATTGGTGTGGTGTTCATTTGTGGTGTTTTCACTGTGTTACTGTGAGTGTTGGTACAAATACTTTACACATTGCCTTTGGGATAAGCCTGTCTACTCGTGCCAAGCTACGTGAGCGTGAGCAGGGGTTATCTAAAGTGTGTATCCCCCATACCCTGACTAGAATTGAGGGTCCCTATTTGGACAAAGGTACCTACCTTTGCCAACTAGAGACCCCCATTTCTAACATCTACCAACAGGCCTCGTTGGACAACAGGACATTAGCGCACATTTAAGAAGTCTTAACTGTGACCACTCAGTTTCCAGATGCCATCCATTACCAAGAAATATGCGCATTACACAAAATGTTTTGGATCCTAGTACTCCAGGTGCACTCAGAATGTTGATCATGACTCTTCAGTTTTAAGACACTTGCTCTGTTGTATATCTGATAGACTCAACTATATGCTATAATCAAAGGAAAACTTCAAACACTGGTACGCATACAGACACAATATTCCAACACATTGTTTTCAAACAATTCTTCTTGTATTCCTCTTTCTTTTTATATTTAATACACCTCTGGACCAAAACACATGAGCAGTAACCGTACCTGAAGAGGAAATATCAGAAGACTGTTGTACTAGATTTGATTGGTACAACCTTCCTCCAGAGGGCTGCCCTCAGGGGGTGCCACTAACAGTGTGCCAATTTTGTTTGTGGTGCACTGTCAGTGTGCCCACTACCGACGAGTTTGTCTATGTGCTCTCAACTGTAATGCGAGTTGGATGCAGAAAGTGATTTCCTCATTTCTATGGGGCCACACACACCTGCAAGTGGCAGCATGCCTTCTCACGACAGTTCTAGTGCTACATCTCCGCCGGCACTATCAGTATTACAGAAAGGGCCCCTACAAGTGTCTCTGGCCTCTTCTTTCATACCAAAGTACCCCAAGGGATGTACAAAGTGGATGCACTTTGCAAAACGCAACCCCTGGAGTGGCAGCTGTAGCCAATAAGCAAAGTCAAAACCAATAGTGTTCTCTTGGGAAGAAATCAGTTTTGTTTTGTATTTGCCAGTGTTTGTTGTCGACGCTAAATAGCTTCAGTAAATAGAACAAAATTGCTCATTGACAATGCTGAACAACAGTAACAACAAAAAGCCAGAAAATGGCCACTATGTAATGAATATATGTGAATATGTGCCACCATGCATGCGTGAGCCTACTTCATGCCTGGAAGCAATTTTAGCTGCCCATTTTGGAGCAGTAAATTTAAAAACAAAAACGTATAAGGTGTGCGTTGTTGCAAAAGGAGAAATGGAGTATGGAAATTGCAGATGTTGGTCCTTCAAACAACTAAAAGAAAATCAGTTTTAGAAAAGAAGAAATCTTGATAGGGAGTATTGGGGGAGCAGATAAGGAGTTGGGGTTTGGGAGCAACGCTGAGCGGTGTGAGCAATAGAGACTAGCGGTCGGGGAGCAGTGGAGGAGCAACCTGGAAAGCATAGGAGATGGTGATTTCGGTGTGGGAGAGGATCACACAAGGTTTGGAGTATGAAAACACATGTACTCCCGTGGTGAAAACTAAAAAAGAAGTTCCCTGCATGTCAATTGTGAAAGAGACAAGTTGTACAAATAAAAGAATGGTAAAAAAAAACTATGCTCCAAGGGAGGAACAAAGACAAGAAAAGGAAGGAAATCTATCAATAATAAGCAGGTACGCAAATTAGATTGACAAGAAAGCCAATCAATGGTAGGCAATCAGTTAACCCAAAGACTCCTGTAGGCATTTGTACTGTATACAACACGTCTGTGACAACACATTTCTAAAAGCTTTTGTTAGGCGAGACCTAAAAATGTATCTCTACTTTATCCAGCTGGTGTAACTGTTGCAAGCGGTGGGATTTCTGTCTGATCTGAACCAGTGAATTGCTTGTCTCGCTGGGGCCGCACTTCCCGATGAAAGATTCCCCACTGAGTGTTTTATCAGAAACATGTCCCTGCTCTAAAAATATCCTTTAGCAGATGGCAGGCGACCCTCTCCAAATGACACTGTCATGCTCTGAACCACATGGCCTTAAAATAGAACGTTTTTCTCAGGTTTGCTGGTGAGAAGTGTGATGTCAAAAATAAACTGTTATTTTAATATTCAGTTTAACACCATCACTGATGTTTTCTATCTCAGTGACTCATGCAACTCCAAAAACCTAAGAAGGGAACCAAATAACGCAGGAGCTTCAGATGCTTCTAAACCCAAAAAGAATATTAGGGAATCGTAGTTGGGCAGAAGTGGACACTTACACCACGCTGCACTGACACAGGGGATGAATAAATCTCAAGCTTGAGACAAGACATCAATTTCGAGGTTTTAAGGGCAAGACAAGGACTATTAACACCCTGCCTCCTGAAAATAATGGTGCTAAAATGAAATTAGGGAAATGCCATGTACTGGTATGGAGGTCATATTTCAGATAAACACCTCCCCTTAAATCTGTGTCCCCCCAAGCCCCCCTAATGCAGGGTAAGTGAGCAGCAGCACCTTGTCTTTGCAATGGTTACCACTCACTCTCACTGACAAGGCATTAAATATATCCTGGACACTAACAGAATATTTCTATGGGCTGAAGAATCGCAATGCTCTCAGTAGATTGCGAATGCGTTTAAATCAGTGTAGATGGAGACATTTTGCGCCTGATTCACAAGCTGTATTTTGTAGTACACAAAAGAATACTACAGTTGCACTGCTCATTTAGTATCATATGTAATCTATGAAATTACAGGTTTAAATCTCCAACCCCTACCTTTTATATGGGAAGATCTCCACACATGTATGTTTACTACTCAGTTATAACTGCAGAAGGACAAAGAGTAGTGGCTGGAAAGTGGGAAATACTTACTACAGCTAGGAGGGGTTTATGCAGGGGTAAGGAGGTGTTCCGGGAGGGACACACTAATCCAACATTTATCTATGAAAGAGTAAGAGCATTGCTAACTACATTTGCAAACTACACTTCTAAATTACCACAGCCCAAAAAGTTAGAAAACTGTCAAATGTACTCCAGCCCAACCTTGGAGTAACTCCAGCACCGCACATGGTGTGCAACACATTTGCAACAAAATTAATGGAGGCAGGGACACACCATGAGAAGAGATGTTAAAACAATTACATTATTTGAACTTTTAAAAATACATTTAGATATACATGTTTTACATTTAGATATACATGTTTTTTGTGATAAAAGTTATATTTAAACTTTAACATTTTATCATGTAAAAAATATAAATTAACACATTTATAAATGTAACCTTATGGTGAATTGAGTAAAAACATATATTTTACTCAAATTCACTAAATATTAATTAAATAATAAAATGTCAGGGAGTGTGGGATTTAATTTTTTTTTAATAATAATATTTATAAATTAAATTAATCTATTATGACAGTTTAATGTTTTTAATTTGCTGAGTTAATTTGCTGTACCATTCTATGTGATCAGTTCTTGTTTTTTTAATGAGCTTTATTGGTCTTTTAACATTCGTAACATAATATTGTGCACCTTATGTGTGATTTAATTCAGTACAACATCCATGCCCAATATCGTCTTGCACCTTCAAATGTGCCACAGTTCGACCAACATATAGGTAGCGTGGTGTTCACAGGCCGCTTTGCCTTTTAATGGGACAGGAGTGCGTGTAATATGGTCAGTGGAGACAGTCTAGTGAAGGATCTTTATCTCGTTCTGTTGGTGGTCAAACCCGTGTACGTAGGCTAGGCCCCATATTAAACACCAAACTAACTCCAAACTGGCTAACTGCTGTTTCTGTCAATAGAGTGCCTTTGTAGGCTGTCAGCATTCGTGTGGGGGGACTCCGCGGGTCAGATGCCAGAGGAGGAAAGGAAAGAATGGGGGGGGGGCAACCCACAACTGTTTGGAAACCTCCAGTCTGATGCCTGTTGGGGGGACAGTAGTCCCAGGCATGCTCGGACACTGCAGACCCTCCATGAGGAGGGGTGCCAAATAGTATCCTTAAGTGGGGGGGCTGCCCTGTGATTCTCCCCCATTTTGCATGAGTCGTCGGGTTCGCCATCCCCCGAGAGCCACAGGACAAGCTCTGCCTATTTGAGGGACACTCCCATTCATCCACCCCCTCTGAACAGCGTGCCACTATCACTTTCCTGCCCAGCCCGCGGGCTCCCCCCCTTCCTAGTGCTTTTCTTTCCTCAGGCCCATGTGGTGACATCTCTCACCCAGGTCTCCACGCACGGCCCTTCACTGAATTTCCAGGCCAGTGCTATGCATCTGTTAGGCAGTATTTGGGCCAAGCCCAAAACCTATTCCTACTTTCTTGAGTTTGGGGCAAAGGAAGACTCCCAGTATGCACACCTCAATAGTGCTTGATAGGGTGCGATTGAGGGTCATCGCCAGCCGCACAAGGACCGCCCCTAGTACATTTAGAGTCAAGTACACCCCCATGTCATTTGCCTAGTCTGCGTCCAGGTGCACACACCAGGGGCACCTCCTAGGCTCACCTCCATATATGGCTGTGATTCTATGTGGAGACAGATATGTCATGATCGTGTGGATAAATTGAATGTATTTTAGGGACACCTCCTGTAGGTAAGCAAGGATTCTTACCCATTAGAGTAAGTATATATCTCGACCAAGCACTGTTTCCCATTTTGCTCTAATTTCAGCCAGGGGTCCCTAACTATCGTATTCAATGCTTAGTAGAATCAGGCAGTACTTGGTTAAAAATGAATATTTAAATTTAGTTTACATTTTTATTTTTCATTAGAATATTTTTCATATTCAAAATCACTTATTTCAATTGATAATGACAACAAAAAAACATAAAAAACATCAGAAACATCAGAATAAAATGAAAGTGAGATCCAATTACATATGTACAAGTGTTTCATAATATATAATGCAATCTGTAGATTCAAAACATATATTTCAAAACACTATAAAAAGTGGGGGACACTCACATCATGAATCTGATCACAAAAACCTCAATTATGGGTCCGCTATGTTATAAAGGAGGTACAGAGCCTTCTCCTCGGCTCTAAATTTAATTTCACAAATATCAAAGATTTGTGTAAAATATTGTTAACACCTAATGATAACATCGTGCAAATCCTCAAATCCCCATAGAAAAAAAATCCCAGTTTCAGTTTTATACGTCTTTATTTCGATTTTTACATCATAAAAGACAATCTACATAAAAGGAATAAAACCAGATCATATATACATCAAATTTAACAACATCATATTTCATCCAAAACAATTCACATTTTAAGACAAGAATTAAACAGTAAAATTTTAAAGACTCAGTATGAAAAAGGTATCCTAATTTAAAAGTTATAGTCAATGTACATGAAGATGTCTAGCTCTGATAAGCCAGGCCCACCCTAGGTACTTTGCTACTCCTATAACCACAATCTCTGAGGTGTTTGTTCTTAGAGCCCACAATGCCTCTGCACTCCCTCCAATTTTCAACTGACGGCAAATGGGCCTAATCCATTTATTCCTTGGGGCTGAATAGGCCGGACAGGCAAAGAAAAAATGACCCACACTCTCCTTTTGGTCATTACACCAGGGACAGTACTCAGTTGTATAGCTATCCCATTTCTTGGAGAAGGACCTTACTGGCAAAGACCCAACTCTAAACTGATTGTATAATTTTTTGTCCAGGCTCCTGGTAATAACATCCCAATAGTCTTCAAGTAGGGGATCCAATTTGTGCACCAGGAATCGACCCGTTAGGGTAGTAGCATCTGACAGTGCAACAAATTGGTGTCTAACAGAAGCCCAGAAAAGCATTTTAAATTCTTTTTTGGAGGGAAACGCAGTAGACCCCGGGTTAGCCCACAATTGGCTTAGTCCCATACTTTCCAAGATTCCTTTCACCTCCCGGAGCCATGGGATATTGCCAGAACCCATGATTAATCTCACTTCCGCTAGTTCGTTAGCAAAGAGACTAAGATCCGGCGACGTCCAGATCCGTCTCCACAATGCTACGAGCCGGTACCGTGCCATCTCATGTATCGGCTTACAGCCCATGTCCAACAAAAGGGGTTTAATTGGTGTGGACTGGGGTAATCCTGCCAGTTTGCGCAAAAATTTATTTTGAGCTCTTACTAAGGGGATTAAGTCCATAAAACCCCATAGGTCGGCCCCATACAAAATTGCAGAGCTAATTTTTGCTTCAAAAATCTTTAGTGCTGGTAAAACCCTTTTAGTCAAAGACATTCTTTGCTCCTGGATTAGGCAACCCGTAAGGCGTACAGATCTTAAGTGGAGAGCGTCAACCTGGGGGTTCCAGCGTAGGCGATAGTCTAAAGTCACTCCAAGATAGGTCATAACATCCACTTGTTCAAGGGCGACTCCATTCATGCTGACATAGCTTTTGATGGGGCGATTTTTAGTTAAAACCATAAATTTGGTCTTGCTCACATTTATTTGCAGATCATTTTGTTTGCAAAAATCCTCAAATCTGTTAATCGCTTTTTGAAGACCACTACGTGTCTTAGAGAGGATTAATGTATTATCTGCAAAGATGAGCAAAGGGAACTTAATCCCGCCCAATGTGGGTGCATCAGTTGGAGTGTCTGCGATAAACTTCACCACCTGATTTACAAATAATCAGAAAAGGGTAGGTGTCAAAACGCACCCTTGACGGACACCCCTCGTGACGGGAAAACTGTCCGTCACCTGCCCCTGTCTCCCCCACCTCACCTTAGCAAAATTGCCCTCATGAAGTCTTACCAAGATTTCGAGGAGTTCGGACGGCAGTCCTAGCTTACCTAGGACAGCCCACAATTTTGCCCTGGGCACAAGATCGAAGGCGGACTTAAGGTCCACAAAGGCAGCATAGATGGTCCCTCCGCCCAACAGCACCACCTTCCAGTATATCAGAACGAATCGGAAGACCTGGTCGATGGTGCTGGTGCCTGATCTGAATCCAGCCTGTAATGGTGAGAGAATACTCTCCATCTCCATCCACCCTTGAACCCTTGCAAGAACCATCCTAGCGACAATTTTCTGCAGGGAATCTATGAGACTTATGGGGCGATAGTTACCAGGGACCGATCAATCCCTCTTTTTAAAAATGGGAAGAATTTCCGCTCCTTTCCAAGACTCTGGAATCCTTGCCCCCTTGGCAATAGCATTAGCAACCTGAGTGATATAAGGAACCCAGAGTTGGGGATCAGATTTAAATAAGTCAGCCGGGATACAATCCATATCGGGAGCTTTCCCTGCTCGAACCAACCGAAGTGCAGACTCAGTGTCCTCATTCGTAAACACCAAAGGATGACAGAGAGACAGAGGCGATGGGACCCAAATCACCGGGGCGTCACGAAGTTCATATTCAGGGTCTTTAAACTGGGACGAGAAAAAGTCCACCCATGCTTCCGCCGAGACATGATTAACTGGGGACTGTGAGTCTGGGTTTCTGCCCCCTTTAACAACTTCCCAGAACTTAGTCTGGTTAGAGGAAAGGCTGGACTCATATAAGTCAGACCAATAGCACTCGTCCCACTCTCTCCTCGCCTCCCACTGTACCCTCTTGTACTTTTGTCGCGCCAGTTTAATATCAAGGGTTACCCTAGATTTGATAGCTTTTTTGAGCCCGCTATATGCCTCCCTGCATTTTTTGTTATACCATTTCTTACTAGTGCTAATTATTTTCTCTTTCCCAAGCTTCGGAGGTAGGGTAAGGAGAGCCTTCAGTTTATTAAAGCACTGCTCGTTTAGATCACTAATCTGGTGAACTACTTCCATATTAGAAGGTAGATCATATATGGCACTCAAGGTTGATGAAACTTCCAGGGATATGCCGTCTAACATGGCGGGATCCGCCAGGACCCTGCACCATCTGACCCTCTTTCTATCGTTTGTTGAGACAGCCTCTGCGGTCACGCACGTAGCTGCAGGAGACCTGCCTAAGCCACCAGAGAGCTTCAAACTTAGAAACAACGGGTTATGGTCACTCTCAGGACGATCCACAACTACCATGTCTTCCAGGAGGGACCAATACTCCATTTTTACCAGAATGTAATCAATTCTACTTTTGCTAGCCCCGTTATCAAAAGTAGGATGACCAGCTTTGTCAGAAATCGTACAACCATTGGCCGCTCTCAATCCCCACTCTAAGCACAGCCCTAACCAGTGCAAAGCAGCCTCGGAACCCTTGTTAATATAATTCAGTGTCAAGTTCGGAATGTTCCACATAGCATCTTCCTCAGAACACAAGTCCTCACCCTCACTCTTCAGGGGTTCGAAGGTGCAGTTTAAATCCCCCGCTATGAGTATTAAATTATCTCTCCCAATCAATTCGAGGTAGGAGTCCAACTCATCTATAATAGCCGGGCTTCTCCCGCCAGGGAGACCTCGAGCATTTATATTGATAAGAATAATGTCCTGGTGATTTTCCCTACATAACTTGATCCCCAGAATATCCGGGTTTTTCACTAGGATTTCCACCGGTCTGTAGCTGATGGACTGCCTAACCCAAATCACTAAGCCCCCTGATGCTCTACCCTTAGTACCCTTGATGGCCGGTTTATAAAAATTAAGAAAACCTGCTCGAAAGATTGGTTCAGGAGCCCAGCTCTCTTGAAATATTAAAACAACAAAATAATCAACAAAATGTACCCAGTCATCTGAGGCTATTCTCCCTTTGAGCCCTGCAATGTTCCATGATGCTATTTTCAGTACCATATCCTGAAGGGAAGGGGCATCGTAGTTCAAAGCCATCAACTCTCGTCCTAGATCCCCACCGTCAATAGACGGAATATCGTCCAGGGAATTGCCCTTTAAAACACTTCCAGCAACCACATCCATCTTCGAATGCCCACACTCCTGACTGGCTAAACATGTTATACTAGATAAGTCAGCTTCACCATGTTCAAGGTTTCCAGAATGACTCTCTCCGCCGAATACAGGACGGAGTCAATCAATGCCCTCCAAACCAGAGAATGCTTCAAAGCGATTAAACAATTGTGGAATGGATGGGGTGTATGTGTTCCTATCTGTTGGAAATCTCCCATAAGTTCTTCTAGGCATTAGGGGGTTAACAAAGGGGACAATATTTCTTTTAGGATAAAAATAATTGAGGCCCAATGACTGCACATCCTCCATCCTCCCAAATCTAGCTTCCCTACGTATAAAGTCCACCACCCAAGGATCCCTGAAATTTATAATGATACAATCACCTTCCAGGTCCTTCGGGCGGTGTCCCACCCAGTTTACTCTTCTGACACTCAATATCTCTGGGGCAGAGGATGATGGGAGGGGTCTGTTTTTGTTTAACCAAAAGACAACTTTGTTTCTGAGGTCCCCATAGGATTCAGGTGTGTCTTCCCTAAGGGATGAGACACCTGTTAAAACAATCGTATAAGGAGTAGCCTCTGAAGGTAAGTCGATACAAGGGAAGCCCTGTTTATGAACTTTCTGAGCCAAAGCAAAAGGGTTTTTGTCTTGGCTCCCCAAAGCTCTGGTACTCGGTTTGGTCACGGTGGTCTTTTTGGAACTACCCCTCGCAAGGTTCAGAGCTTGGGCAACTGTAGAAGACTTGGTATTTTGCGTTGTGTCAGCTTTCAAGCTCCCACCCCTAGAGGTTACCCCAATAGGATTGTTTATAGCAGGCCGAATATTAGGTTGTTTAACTGGAGCCTGAAATGGCCGCTTAGTTGTAACAGCGACACCCGGGGGATTTGATATGCTAGTTGGAATAGGTGGTGTAGCTTGAACATTTACTAGCTTTTTTAATATACCAGTATTATCTTTTACAAGATTCTCCAGTAAATCCAATTTCAAGTTCATAAGTCTGGTTCGTTCTAGTAGGGGTAACATAAGTGATTTTACTAATAGTTCCATTTTACTTAAGAGACAATCGTCTTTACTAGAACACTCAGGGCTAATGGCTAAATTCCTAGGTGATACTTGAGGAGGGGACAAAGAGCTAGTTGTAACCAGAGAAGGCTGGGAGCTGATAATTGTTTCAGGGGCAAGGATGGGCTGGGGTATACTATTTATTATGTATTTTAGAAGTACCCCCCTTCTGAGGGCCCTTACTTCTCTTCCTCTTGCAGGGCATATTCCGTTGGGACTCTCCAGTAATAGGATCAGATTGGATAGGACTAGCATTTAACACACTTTCCCCACCCCTACTCCCTATAGAGACACTGGATTGTGTACCACCCTCAGTTGAGTTAAAAAACGATCTCTCAACCTTTGGATGAAAATCCACCAACACAGGGTCCAAAGTCAGGATAGGAATCATAGTGGATGCCTGGGGACTAACCACTGTTGCAAAGCGACCTATAGAGGAGCGCTTCCCCATAATAAGATCTAGCGATAGGCGTTTCTCTGCAAAGGCTATCTCCTTTTCCAAGATACTGGTCGCCCTGGTTATATAAAAGCATCTAGGGGGCCAGTTACCACCCCACTACACGTCTGCAATTGCACTGATCTTTCTTTTCCCGAACGTAAGGGCATGATTCAAAATAACAACAGAGGCCAACAGGTATTAAAAGGGACCAAAGGTGAACAACAATACCTCCCTGGGTAGACAGGAACAGCAAAACAAAAGGGGGGTGGCCCAACCCAACCTCAACCGACCTCGGACGGCTACAGACGGCCCGCCCTTTGCCCAGGCTTAGCCCGGCTTGCCCGCGCGCGGCCCGCGTGTGTGATCCCTTGGTCTGTAAAATAGGAGGAGGAGGTGGAGGTGGGAAGAGGACCAGCTGCGGCAGATTAAGCAACGCACTGCACGCTGGTCCTCGCAGTCCCACTGGGGTCCGGAATGAGTCACTTTACAGCCCTCCAACAAAGTCTCCTTGCTCGAGCGGCTCCCGCGCAGCGGGGGCCGCGAGAAGTGGGCTAAAGTCCAGGGGGTAAAAGAACAAGCAAGCACAGCACTCCCGTGGGTTCAGGCTCGACGATATCCCTTAGCGCGATGAACACAGGAATCCACCGAGATGCAGTCAGCACGGCGCTTTAATTAATCCGGGAGGTGGGGGCGGGAAGAGGACCAGCTGCGGCAGATTAAGCAACGCACTGCCCGCTGGTCCTCGCAGTCCCGCTGGGGTACGGAATGAGTCACTTTACAGCCCTCCAACAAAGTCTCCTTGCTCGAGCGGTACCCGCTTCATTGAGGCCACAATAAAATCAATGACAATATAACAATAACAGCTGAAAGAGAGTGCACTAAAATAATAAAATCTAAAGAACACTACATCATAGCTAAAAAGCAATATGCTTCCGCCAATAAAGTGAATAAAAAAAAAGCTCCCACGGAATGACAAACATCTTGATTTGCGAGCACTTGAAGATATTAAAGTGCAGACCTATATTGACAAAAACCCATGTTCTTAAAATTACTAATCAAAATGTCCTCCTTTCCTCCTTATAAAACTGACAAAAAAAATAAAATGATCCAGAGTTTGGAGGGATGGCTAATCCGATGGGCAGAGCAGAATAGACATGGGATTAAATTGGTTGACGGGGTCAGCAATGACTTTTCCCTTACATTATCAACATACTGGAGATATGGCTCAACTCCTTTGACCGTTTATTAACTGATCAGTTTTCACACATATGGGCTTAACAACCTCACGGCTCTACCTGTGAGACACTGCCCTTCTAAAAAACAATTCTTTGATGTTTATGGTATCCCTCTCTAGAAAAACAGCTCTGGTCTTCCAATGGCTTCTGCTGTTTTCTGTATATATTTTAGCCATGGGATTCTTAAGCCATAATCACAGGGTAAACAATCCTCAACAGTCTCACTATTGAAGGAGCCCTTGGGGATATTCCAGATGGAAGCCCGAAGAAGAAGTGGGGAAAGCCCCACCAGATCAGTCACATAAGCCAATCCTAGCTCTTCATGTATCAAATATTGTGAGCTGCCAGGTCCAAGTCCAAGAAGCCACCTGAAAAATCTATTTTTCTCTCTATGAAGGCTGCTGCAATCTCTATACCCCCGTCTGTCAGCGCCATAGGTACAGACTGTAGGCACTATCATTTATATATTTTCAGAAGTAAATATTTTAAGTATACCACCCACCTACATTAAACAAAGCACCAACTGCTTGATTAGAGCGAGTGCAGTGATCAGAAAGGCAGGGCAAAAACGTGTTACTATTGTTGAAAGTCACTCCCGGATATGAGAATTCTCTGACCCTGGTGATGTTACTACCATTGATGGAAATTAGTTTGACCTTGCAGCACTGTCAACCACACAACATAAAATGCAGCTTAGCAATGTTGGTGTCCGGATTCAGGTTATCCATAAAGGATACAAAATTGTCAATCAACCCCCATAGCCCATTCGGTGTGCCAGAGAGCAGGACCACATCATAAGCATACAATACGGCTGGCACAGGATTGCAATTGATTTTGCATAGATCAATACTATTACTAGTTAGGAAAATGTTTAATTCATTGATATATAAGAGGAAATAAAATCAGCACCAAAACACACCTTTGGTGGACACCTTGCATCAGAGGGAAGAGCGAAGTTTATTCCCCATCTATGCCAAACCTCGCCTTTGGTGAAACCTCGCAGTGCAAGGTATGTAAAAATTCCACCTGATCTGTCAAATGAACTGCTCATGTTTATAAAGGCAAGGTATAGAGAACCTTTCTTTGCAATCACATATTTTCCTTCTATTAGACTAAGATTAAGGCATTGTTCTTGCATCCCCAGGCCTTCCCTAGATACATATTTATCCTTACTTAGGATCTAATTTTGCTTGACCCAATCATCCATCCTAAATAAAATCACATGTATTATTTTTCCCTAGACTTAACCATAGGCAGATCTTCACCCTGGACATCTCTGCCAATGTGCAAAAAGTAACCAGTAGTAACTTCACACTTATAAATAAAGTCTTAGATGGCTCCACTCCATGGTTTTAGTGGGTGTACACATGTAAGTCTGCACTTAGGTGTAAATCTACACTGAGAAATGGTGAATACAAAAATTTGCAGATCTACAACTAGATGCAAGAGTTAATTACACATTAGTAAATCTACAGGTGTAAATTTAACTCAATGAATAGGGTCTTTTGTGTAGCTATCCCTGGAAACAATGGCTAAACTCATATGATCCACACGTCTTCTATAACTGTTGGAAGAGCTTTTGTAGGTGGTGCTCAGTATAGATGAAAGCTTTTTAAAAGCTGAATGTAAAATTAAGTCAATAAATCCCTAGAGCAGCTCAATAAAGTAACATGTAAGTTTAATCCAGAGGTTAAAATGTCCCATCCATCAGCAAGCAGATGTCAGGTGCAACTGACTTTTCACAGATCAGCAGCATTCCATCACCATGGTGCTAATCCAAGGGAAACAACAGGCAATGGGGAAATACAAATTGAACATATAATAACATGGATTGAGCACTATATTACATACCTCCCTTCTATAACCAAAGCTAGTTATTCATGACAAAGTCTTTGAATTTCATAGGCATGGTTTTGATCCTTGCACTTCTCTCCTTAAGATAATTGGGTCTCCGAGAAGGTGCTCTCCAAGTTGGAATGGAACTACTTTCCAAAAGAGAAGTGTTCTTGATAACAACAACCCTATTGAGATTCCATGTGCGAGAGTCCTCAGCCTTTATTGCATTGGTTAAAACTTTGACAACCTTATGTGGTTCCCTAGATGCTTTCTGTCCATGTGGCGCTTTTATCATAGCCATGTCACCAACATTCACTCTTGTGACTTTAACGGCTTTCCTGACATCATAACTCTGTTTGCGTGCTGCAATTTTATCCTTTTCTTTACATTTCCAAAGTCCATCCTCAGACACATTCTCCTTCTTAAAAACAATATCATTTACCCAGGACGGCGCCACAAGGGTGCTGGGATGTCTTCCTTTAAGAAGATCAAAAGGGGTGCGCCCAGTAGTGACATGCGGAGAGAACCTAAAAACCTCAACCTTTCTGTTTGCTTTTTTTTTTCCAACCCAACCCATTCTGTTTTGACCTGGAAATTGTTTCTTTAAGTAAACAAAGAAAGTATTCCACCATACCATTTGTTTCTGGTTGATAAAGTGAACATCTTTTGTGCTTTATAGTATATTTTTCCAAAAACGTTTCCATTTCAACAGATTCAAGTTGTACACCATTGTCAGTTAATAAACAACCAGGTAAACCTTCCAGTGCAAATATTTCTTTCAAGATAGAAATAACATGTTTGGAATCAATGAATTTAGTGAACTTGATTACTGGCCACCTTGAATACATGTCGATTAGCACAAACACATATGTTTCACCCCCATCATCAGATACTTGACCTAATATGTCCAAAGCTAATTCCTGCAAAGGCCCCAGGGTGCTCCCTGATAACCATGGGTTGAACTCTTGGCTTAAGACATTTTTCACTAAGAGTGCAAGGTATGCACGTCCCTAATGGATCGCTCAACCTGTAGATCAATGCCTGGCCACCAGTAATTGAGTCTCAATCTCTCTTTTGTTTTAGACATGCCCTGATGACCTTTGTGAGCTAACTCAATCAATTCTTCTTGAAGAGCCATAGGAGGAATTAGCTTTGACCCCCTGAAGATAAGGCCATCAACTTCAGACAACTCGTTCCTGACATTCCAATATTTATCCACTTCACCATCAACTTTTTTATTCCATCCTTTTTTGATCAAAGAGCACAACTCTCCAATAACTTCATCGTTCTTGCACTCCTCTCTCCACATCTCTTCTTTTATACCCTCATGTTCAATGTTACACACCCACTCATTCATCTTGTCATCCTCAACGATCGATTTATCCATGTAAGTACTTACAAGTCTTGACAGGGTATCTGCAATGCATTTTTTCGCACCAGGTAAGTACTCAACGACAAAATCATATGCTTGAAGAGCCACAACCCATTTGGATACACCTTTTTTATTAAATACCTCACATAAAGGTTTATGATCTGTCCGTACAGTAAACTTTGTACCCCAAAGTAAGTTCTTAAATTTGTTTGTGGCCCAATGTACAGCTAACACTTCTCTTTCTATTACAAAGTACCTGAGTTCTGCCCCTCTCAAGCTCCTAGACAGAAATAAAATCACATTCACTTCATCGCCTTTTTCTTGCTGAAGTACCGCTCCAAGAACTTTAATGCTTGCATCTGTAATTAATACAGACTTCAACGAGGGATCGAAACTCCTCAATCTTGGTGTATCTTCCAAATGATTTTTTAAATTGTTAAATTCTTCTTCACATTGGGAAGACCATTCAAAATCAACTCCTTTGCATAGCAGAGTCCTCATATTTACACACTCCTATGCAAACCCACGCACAAATTTACTGTAGTATTCGGCCCTTCCCAGGAATTTCATGAACTCATCCTTATTAGTCGGGGAAGCTAAGCGATGTATGGCTTCAATTAATTCTTGTTTGGGTTCAATACCTTTCTCGAAAATGGTATGTCCCAGGAAGTTAATTGAAGACTTTTCAAACTTGCATTTATCTAATCTGACAGTAAGGTTAAACTGACAGAACCTCTCAAACACTTGCTTCACCACGTCATCTTGATAGATTTTTACACCAGGTTGATCTTTCAAGACCTTTTCCAACGCCCTCTGGAAAACCGACGCCACCGATACCAAGCCAAAAGGCAACCTAACAAATCAGATAGTACCAAATGGAGTGATAAAGGCGGTGTAATCTTTGGAATCTTTATCTAACAAAATCTGATGATATGCAGATCTAAGATCTACAGAAGAAAAAACGTTTGCATCTTTGAGTAACATGAGCATTTCAGAAATTTTGATAATTGGGTACCTATCAATAATAACTTGCTTATTCAAAGCCCTCAAATCTATGCACAGATGCAAACTTCCATTGGGTTTGCATGCTGCGACTACTGGCGCCAACTATTGAGTCCCCTCAACATGTTCTATAATGCCATCAGCCTTCAACTTATCTAGTTGTTTTTTCATTTCCTCTTTTACTGAACAAGGTACACTGCGAACTTTACTTGCAACAGGTACAGCCCCTAAAACGAATTTAATCTTATGTGCATAACCTCGAAGAGATCCCAGTTCCCTGCCGAATACACTCGGAAATTATGTCCTGAGGTTGGAGATGTAGTTCGCATTGTCATCAAAGGCATCAACTGAATTTACTTTGAAATGTTCTTTTAGTAAGATTGGGGAATTGCTATTTGGGTCCAACATGACACCAAGGTCTTCTTGGTGAAACCAACTCAATATGCTATCGCATTTGTGAGAAACAGAGACCTTACCAGTAGTGAATCTCCCTTTATATTCTATCAATCCTTCAAAAAAGCCTAAAGGTTAATGGGCTCCCCACCATAAGCAAGAGGTTTGATATCTGCTCTAACAATTTTGATCTTGTCTTTCAGGCATTGTGAATAAAACTGCCTTGCAATAATGGAAAGTTTTGCACCAGAATCGAACAGCATACGAGTCACTTTGCCTTCAACCAAGACTACATCAAAGGGCCCCTTCTTGCTCTTACCAGAAACTTGTGAGACTATTTGTCCACAATCAAAATCTGAGTCTGAATCATCATCAGTGTACCCACCTTGGGCAACTAAATTTACCTTTGCCTTGCTCTTTCTTGTCCGTCACGCACTCATGAAATGACCATTTTATTTACATTTTGCGCGTGTGCTTTTCAATGCGGGCCATTTTTTGTCATTTGCCAAGTGACCAATACTCCCACAACTAAACACATTTAGGTTGGAAAGAATTGCTCTGAGAAGAGCGAAAATTACTACTCTCAGGGTTATGCTTTACATTTTTCTTTGTGACATTTCCTTTAGAGGCCAACTTGACTTCATGCATCACTTCACTATTCTTTTCATGTTTTGTAATGATCTCCACACATTTTTGAGAATGCTCTATCTGTTTGGCAATGGTAATCACCTCGTTTAGCGAAGGTTCATCTTTTTGCCAAATGTCATCTCTAACTTTCTGTATGTTACAACCGAGCACAAATTGGTCTCTATTTTTTCCTCAATCAAGGTACCAAATTTCAAGTAGAACCTAATTTCCTCAACGCAGTGATATAATTTTCTACAGACTCACCTTCATTTTGATTCCTTCTTCCAAAATGGTATCTTTCTAGGATGGTTCTCACCTTAGGTATATAGTGTTTATCTAATTTTGCAATACATATCTCATATTCATTCAATGTTGCATCATCAATATCTGGAAGATGGTCAAAAACTTCTTGACCTTCCAATCCCAGACAATGTAACAATAACGCAGTTCTTCTCTCTGCACTCAGATTAGTACGACATACCTTTGCATACCTTTCTAAAACCTTTTTCCATTTTTGCCACTTGATGGGTGGATCACCCAGTGAGGACAAAAAGAAAGTTGGTGTGGTAACATTTTGCATTATTAAAAAAAATGTGTCTTACAGGACTAGGTTAAAAAATTGAGTAGAAGTAATCAGTCAGAGCAATGATGACTAGGTTGCAGATCTTGAAACGCAATGTATGTAACAAACCTTGTTTTAGATCAAAGAGCAGAAATGCAATATGTGTACAATACCTTGTTTAGAGAATTGAGCACAGGTGTTCTATTGTAACAACTATGAGCGTTTTATAGCCTTGAAAGTACAACACTTTTCCTAAAAGAGAAATAACTGGTAAAAATAACTTCTTTGAAATAAATATTTGTTATAGAATTATTTTTTTCCCCTTATTACTTCTTATTTACAGTAAGATGTACAAAGGATACACCGTTATTATTGAATAAAACTAAAGAAAAAAAAATGTAATAGAGTTAAAAAAAATACCAGGTGGCAGTGAGATCTAGGTTACCACGCTTGGTTGTTTGTTAGTTTCTTGTTCTGTTGTCCGGTTCTGTTTTCTTTCGGTTTTCCAGTATAAGATGTTGATGAACGCAAGTGTCTTTGAACCCAAGCGACAATAAAGTTAAAATTAATTAGAAAAAATACCACAGAAACTTAAAATGGCATCCACGTAACATTACACACCAGAAAACATTACGTGAAATGACGCGATGATGTAGTAATCTGAGAAGGAGTTCGAAGGACAGAGAAACCAAAGGAACAATGAAACAGTGGAATCCTCAAGAAAGTAAGATGCCG
Source organism: Lissotriton helveticus (assembly GCF_964261635.1). NCBI lineage: Eukaryota > Metazoa > Chordata > Amphibia > Caudata > Salamandridae > Lissotriton > Lissotriton helveticus. The sequence continues at coordinate 1,314,462,437 of NC_136068.1, forward strand.
GTAAGCGGTTGAAATTCAATGAATGCAACTGCATGCGCTGGGGTCTTCGGCATGCGCTGATGTAGTTTCAAAGATGCAAGCCCATTCAACGTTAAACAATTTTTGGTGTCAAATAAAATCACTTGTTTATGCGGCAAATTTCTCTAAGCTTCAAACTGTCGGAGCTAAGTGTTTTAACCCTGTCAACAATTTATAGCGTCAAAACCAATTACTTGTTGATGCGGCAAATTTTGAAAGATGCAAGGCTCACCATGCGCTGATGTGATTAACGTACACCACTCAAAAGTACACATCAACCAAACGCCACCTTGAAGCAAGAATTTCTAAACATTGTCAAATAAATAATTCATCAAATGTAAATGCACACAAAGTGAGTTCTCCGTGACCTTCAGGCAATTCAGATTGACAAAATCAAACACTGCAGATGCATTAAATTTCTTTTCAGTTTCCAATAGTTGCAATCAGTGTATGTTGTCTAATCAAGTTCACCAATTTCAAACATCACGTTCAAGCAGAATAATTTGAACTGTAAATTTTAAATGATCTCTGATAGGCATGAAGAAACAAACTTAAGCAGGCACTCGCTTCTCTTTGGTTATTCAGCCTGGTAGTTTTAAGATCTTCTTGCCTTGACACAGAGTAGAAAAGCTTCATCACCTGTACACAGGACACGCACCGAAATTTCCCAACCTCCCAGGATTTCAAAGAATGAGGTGAAATGTGCAGCGGTTGTCCTTATGTACATAGAACAAAATAAGTTTTCTTTGAAATCAAATGTTACTCTTCCCTTGGCAGAGTGATAACAGATACCAAGTCAGAGTGTAGAAAAATTTGGTTAAAGTGAGCCCACATCGAAGCCTCCCATCCCTCCAAAAACAATTGTAAGGAACAGGTGAGGCATGTGGCGAATGCTCACTTAACAAAATAATGAATTTGAAAGAAACTCATGTGAAGATTTGCTTGAGAACTGAAACAACAATCTTGGTTTAAAAACGATGTTGGGACAAGTTTCTTCCATCTGGAAACGCAGCGTTAAGTTGATCATCCTCGTCGCCAGTGTAAAATTAAGTCACTAAATCCATGGAGCAGCTCAATAAAGTAAAATGTAAGTTTAATCCAGAGGTTAAAATGTCCCATCCATCAGCAAGCATGAGTTAGGTGCAACTGACTATTCACAGATCAGCAACATTCCATCACCATGGTGCTAATCAAAGGGAAACATACAGGCAATGAGGAAATACAGATTGAACATATAATGACATGGATTGAGCACTATATTACACTGAAGACACACTTCTTTGAAGAATTCTATATCATCACACAACTGAAAACACACCTTTGACTTTGTACAGCATTCCACTGCCTTGACTTGGTTTGTATTATACAAATACTACAGATACATATATTCATGTGAGACCTTTCCCAGGTGAAAGAAATATATCTTTCAAGTCCGAGGGAACTCCCTCAAGTCAAGGGAGCTCTCTGGAATGAAGAAGCTTACCTTCTGTGCCTCACTCAGGCTCTTATGTGGATCATCACTGTCTTTTATGGGGCACGTCTTTGGAACACTTACTTTCCAACCAGGGGCCTCCAGTGCAAATGCAGATGTTGAAATTATAATTGTGCTTGTATCCATGGGCAGATTCTTAGCTATTTATCAGCCTGGTTTACCATTTCTATTTGCTAAACACTGCAACACTCGGCACTTCAGTGATATGTGTTTGTGTGTGTGCGAGTCTTCTATGTGCAATAGGGTGTACTGTATAAGGTTTATTATGTGTAGGAATGGTCGTGTTATGTACAGTATACGTATTGGTGTGCTTTTGTAAAATACAGTCATGAAGTCAGCTTCATGGAAGCTTCTGAAAGGGAACAATACCAAGGGACACTGCCAACTCTGACTGCCATTTTTCAAAATTGAAAACATTTTCTTATAAACAACAACCACAATTTCTTTAAGGAAATCAGCTGTTTGAAAAAAAAAAACCTATTTTCAAATGCAATCACAGAGATGGTAGTCTGCTGTCTGTTGTTGCCCACCATTCCGTGGTTGTAGCCAATCGATGTTGTAGCCAATCATAGAGGGTCACAATTTGAGACCTGTCTTTCTGACCCTTAATTTGTTGTTTGTGAACCGACCTATTAGTACCTAAATCAATTTGCAAAATGAGATACTGGTCACAGAAAATAGGGTTGCAATTTGTAATCCCTTTTTTGACCATTATCTTATAAATCAGGAACCAGATCCACTGAGAAAAGGAGACTATTCTGAAATCAAGGTAGTCATTCTGTAGGACCCTCATTGTGCAATTATGGGTCTTCCAGGCATTGTCCCTTTTTAACTTTGCTGAAGGAGCTGAAGCTTCTAGTGGTGGTTTTTTCTGAACTCTGTATCGGGGTCCTTTTTGCACCCCAGTTTCAGAGACTTTGTGGCTGGATGTTGAATAGCATCTGAAATAACTGTGGTATAGTTAGGGTTTTATGGTCCATAATGCAAGCAAGGAAAATGGGCTCCAAATACCCCAGGGCGTATATGAAAAAACTGCTATAGTTGGGATGTAGTAAGCCACCCACACTACTGGACCATGCCACCACTGCATCTGCTGCTCCATGTCTATCTACACCCCTTCTACACAAGACAGCAAGCTATCTAAGATCCACTAACTATGGTTGCATACAGTGCCATGGGTTGACATTAACATTAGACCAAGCTGCTTTGTTTTCCACTGTTAAGCAAATCACGCTGGCTCCCATCAGTGAGGCGTTAAAGTCGGCACATTGGTGATGGTAGTATATCTGGAAAGGAAAGATGAAAAAACCATGTGCACAATGTGAGTGGTTGAGAGCTGTAGGATGTAGGTGGGAGTGAAGGTTCCAGTGACCAGAGGTGGTTTCTTTATTAAGGCATTTGGGTTCAGCCCCTCCAGTCTCTCCAAAATTAAATTGCATTGCCTTATTCTTAAATCAAGGCTCAAAGCACCTGGCCAACTGTCTCTCGTACTGAGTCTGATCATAAAACCAGGCTATGAAAGGCAGCACACTACGCATGTCTGGACTTACCATTTCATAGGAAATAAATCTTATAGCATAAGGGCTGCAGCAGCCAAAAAACTGGTGCCAGGGGAAGTTTGTCTCACAGGGCGGTGGGTACTGAAGCCCTGCACAATGTCATCATCCCCTCATGTTTCATTAGAGTTAAAGCTCCTGTGTCAGCAGTCTGCCTTCAAGTTTTGCTTCAAGACATTACTCGCCCAGTGTAATATGCTACATCAATCTATTTACATATGGCACAATAATTAATCACCTTGTCCTACTTCAGTTTCCCTGGGCTTGCTTTTACAATGTTTTATTTTAAATCCTTTATTGCCTCTGGGGCACGGGTGGTTCTGGGTCGTTCAGGAGTGTGATACTTGCTGTTCACGGAGCCAGCTGCGCACCAGAGGCTGTCGTGGTTCCTCTTTGAATAAAGAAGATTGGAATTTATATAAATATTCTGAAATGTCCTCCTGTTGTTTGTGCCACGCTTTATTGCCCTCATCGCAACACCCAGTGACATCTACTTACTGTGGAGTGATGAGTTGATGTGTGAAGGTAGGTGACAAAAGCTTTAACGGAATTTATTTAATGTAGTCAAAACGTTAATTCAAATAAATACTTTTGTAAACAAAGTAAGACCCTTGTAGGTAATCAGCCCAGTAGCCAAAAGTGTATATTTTGTGGGTTTATTCAGTTATAGGTAAGATGGTACAGCCCCACCGGGAACACCATCCTGCTGCTCAGCCCCACTCATTCCACCTGACCACTCATCCAAACCATGCACTCATTAACATTCTATTACATCATACTCACACAGGCTGAGCAGCAAGGAACTAGGAAACCACAGGATATAACATATCTCCTTCCTACAGGTAACAAACGAAACAACTGGAAAAGTAAAAGAAGATACACATTCCACACCTCTAGTAAATGTAAGTACCTAATCCTAAATAGCAAGGAAAGATCACATTACATTACATTAATTATTCCATTCCTTAGGTAGTAAAACAGAAGCAGTTCACATAAGATCTCATTACATGAATCATTGCATTCCTAAAATTGTAAAGGAAGACAACATAAGATTATGTTACATTGGATGAATCATTACATTCCTTGAATTGTGAAGGAAAATGATGACATAAGATTACATTACATAAGATCACTTACTATATATCTTCTACGCCCGCATATTACCTACTGTAGTTATAGTTAGGACCTAGTTTCCAAAGGAAATCTGCAACATTCTATTTGGAATAACGTTGGCGCCGGTCAACGAATTCTCCAAGAAGATGGCCTGCTCCGCTCCGCTCCTTCCCTGAAAGTTTGGGGGTGATTCGTGAAGCGGGGGCAGAGAAAAAAGGGGGTCCCAAAACGTGTTTTCCCCATGCAATTTTCCATTGGATCTTTAGCCAGGGCTACAGCCCGAACGGCTGAACGGAATTACAACAAATTTGGCAAAAAGATAGAGTTCGGTTCGCAGATTATTGTTAAATGGTGTAAATCCGATCAGTAGTTCATAGATAGATAGATAGTAGTTCTAGAGATATCTAGAGATGAAGTACCGTACTCCGTACTCTGTACTGTACTCTGTACCTTCCCTTCCCGAGCACCACCTGCATGCTCATTGGATGTCAACTGTCTGTCAACACTCCAAACCAGGAAGTGTTGGCAGCCATCTTGTGCCTCGGTAGAACCGAGGCACAAGAAAACAGGAAAAGAAACACGAAAAATGCAAAAAGGGGGCAGGGTAGAAACACCCTGATCCCCTAGGCCTGCTTAGGGGGTCCCACAAGGACCCCCAAGGCCCCCCAAAAATATATATATATTTTTTTAAATTGCAGGATACACGTATGGTACACGTAGCCTGCCGATCCCCCCCAAAAAATTAAGGCACCACTCTGCAAACGCACCTCAGGCGCGTTTGCAGAGGGGGAAATAATTCCCCTTGAATATTGGGGCCCCTGGGGGCCAAGTAGCCCACCAGAAACCTCCAGTATGCGCCAGGGGGCTGCCTTGCAGAGACGTGTAAAGAGGCTATGCCCCTTTTTACACCTCACTGCAACGCAACACCCTGACACATACTGGAGGTTCCTGGTGGGCTAGTTGGCCCCCAGGGACCCACAGCATTCAAGGGGAATTAGTTTCCCCTCTGCAAACGCGCCAGGGGGCTGCCTTGCAGAGATGTGAAAAGAGGCCACGCCCCTTTTTACACCTCTCTGCAAGGGAGCCCCCTGGCGCATACTGGAGATTCCTGACCCCCTAAGTCTGCTCAGGCGGTCCCACAAGGACCCCCAAGGCCAAAAACATTTTTTTTAACAAATCCCAGGTTACGCTCAGGGTACACGTACCCTTCCAATCCCCCCCAAAAATAAGGCACCACTCTGCAAACGCGCCCCCTGGCACGTTTGCAGAGGGGGAAATAATTCCCTTTGAATATTGGGGGTCCCTGGGTGCCAAGTAGCCCACCAGGACCCTCCAGTATGCACAAGGAGGCTGCCTCGCAGAGACGTGTAAAGAGGCCACGCCCCTTTTTACACCTCCCTGCAACGCAGCCCCCTGGCGCATACTGGAGGTTCCTGGTGGGCTAGTTGGCCCCAAGGGGCCCCCAATATGCAAGGGGAATTAGTTCCCCCTCTGCAAACGTGCCAGGGGGCTGCGTTGCAGAGAGGTGTAAAAGGGGGAGGGGCCTCATTACACCTCTCTGCAACACAGCCCCCTGGCGCATACTGGAGGTTCTTGGTGGGCTAGTTGGCCCCCATGGACCCCATTATGCAAGGGGAATTAGTTTCCCCTCTGCAAACGCGCCAGGGGGCTGCGTTGCAGAGAGGTATAATGAGGCCACGCCCCTTTTTACACCTCTCTGCAACGCAGCCCCCTGGCACATACTAGTAGTTCCTGGTGGGCTAGTTGGCCCCCAGGGACCCCAGTATGCAAGGGGACTTAATCTCCCAATTTAGAACACGCTACGGGGCGCGTTTGCACAGTGGTGAAGGTAGGGGGCGGGGCTTGAGGTGATATGTGTGCAAACATGCCCTGTGGCGCGTTTTAAGTTGGGGAATTAATTCCTCTTCAATCCAGAGGTCCCCTAGGGGCCCGCTAGTCTAACAGGTACCTCCAGTAAGCGCCATGGAGCTGCATTGCAGAGTGTTGTAAAAAGGGGGCGTGCCCTCTGAACACCTCTCTGCAGCGCAGCTCCCTGGCGCATACTGGAGGTACCTGGTGGGCTAGTTGCTCACAGGGGACCTCAGGATTGAAGAGGAATTAATTCCCCAACCTAAAACACGCCACAGGGAGTGTTTGCACACATGACACCTAAGGCCCCGCCCCCTACCTTCACTATTGAGCACAATATTCCTCTAAAATCAGCGGAACTACAAATTCCGATTTACTCACCTGTTGCCAGGACAGACCTCAGTGCTGCATCTTTCAGCCCAATACTGATACTGAAAAGTAATTCTAACCATACTTACAGTAACTTGAATTTCCTTCCATAGGCTAACATTGATCGGTTTCACTTGGAAATTATTTTAAGTGTGGAGTTTTGGAACTTTAAAAAATTCCTCTAAAATCAGCCGAACTACGAATTCCGATTTACTCACCTGTTATCAGGAGAGACCTCAGTGCTGCATCTTTCAGCCCACTACTGATCCGGAAAAGTAATTCTAACCATACTTACAGTAACTTGAATTTTCTTCTATAGGCTAACATTGACTGGTTTCACTTGGAAATTCTTCTAAGTGTGGAATTTTGGAACTTTAAAAAATTCCTCTAAAATCAGCCGAACTACGAATTCCGATTTACTCACCTATTATCAGGAGATACCTCAGTGCTGCATCTTTCAGCTCACTACTGTCCCTGAAAAGTAATTTTAACCGTACTTACCAGTAACTTGAATTTCCTTCCATATGATATAATTGCCTGCTATATAATATATATATAAATTAAAAAAATATAAAATAAAAAAATATTACAATTTTAATATTTTTAAAAACATTTTTTTTCAATTTATATTAAAAATATGTAATGTAATTTAAAAAATAAAATATCTAAAAATAAATACTTTAAAACAATGTAGTAAATCAGTATGAAAAAATATAACAATTAATACATTTACAAATTATCATTTACAAAACCTTTGAAATTCACTGAAAAAAACATAGGTTTCAGCCACGTTATAGTTAGGAATTAGCATTTAAAAAACCTTAGAAATTCACTGAAAAAACCATAGGTTTTTAGCCTCGTTATAGTATAGATTTCTTACATCCCGGTCGCCATTCCCGACGGCGAGGCGAGCTACGAGACACGCCCACCTCGGTTGGCCACGCCCCCTCCAACGCCCCGATCACTGAACATAAATTATGTGCCTTGGCAGGAAGCGCAGCGGACGAGCGCAGCGGGCGCGACGATTGCGCGCCGAAGGCGCGCCTAAGGCAAGCCCGTCTGCGCCCGTCTGCGGCGGTCCGGGGCTAGGGGCATGTCACTCTGCCCCTCATATCACCTATACCCCTGCCCAACTACGTGGCCTCCAGGGACCATGGCCCATCCCAGCTTCCACTCATTCCCACATCTCCTCTCTTGGTCTTTCCCTAGCCGTCCCCCCTCACATTCTTTCTTCTACTGCCGGCCCCCTACTCCCACCTGGAGACAATGTTTCTCCAACAATCCCCAAAACCCTCACGGCACTTTATCTCAACACCCGGTCTGCAGTCGCTCACGCACATGAACTCTCGGTCCTGCTGGACCTTTATGCCCCAGATCTTCTTTTCCTAACGGAGACCTGGTTCTGCGATGACTCCCTCCCTGCCCTTCTAGCCACCTTACCGGCCCAATATTATGCCCTCCGAGCAGATCGCTCTACTGGCAGAGCCGGGGGCGGGGTAGCGGTCATCGCACGCACAGACCTTCCCTTTCAGACCTTGTCCCTGCCAGACATTGCGACTACCGAGTACCTGGTTATCCGCACTACCTCCACTACTCCCCCTCTGACTTGTTTTCTCACTTACCGTCCCCCTCAATCCCCATTACAGTTTCTTCCTGACTTCTTGGAAGTCCTGGCTACCACTACAGTCAATAATTCCTCCATTTTACTTCTCGGCGATTTTAATTTCTGGCCTTCTGATCCGGCCGAATGTTCATCCTCAAAGGAACTTTCCGAAACCCTTCAATCCCTTAGTTTCACACCCCATGTTCACTCCCCTACCCACATTAAAGGTCACGCACTTGACCAGATTTGGTCCCTGAACTGTCCTGTGGAATCCCTTTCAATTTCGCCTTGCACCTGGTCCGACCACCATATTATCTCATTCTCCCTACCTATTCACCCCCCAGCTAAACCCCCTCGCCTTAAAAACATCTGGGTTCGAGCTTGGGGCCGAGCCAACCTGGAAGATCTCTCTTCCCTTCTCACCACCTCCCTCCCTTCCTTGCAGGGCCTATCCATCCTCTCCCAGGTCAAAGCCATAGAACAGTGGCTTTCCAGAGGCTGCGATTCTGTTGCCCCGCTTAAACGAATCACCTCTAAGCGTGAGAAGGACGCCAACCGGTGGTTTAACAAAGAGCTTAAGGCCACCAAATTAGCAGTACGTCGCGCAGAGCGGGCCTGGAGGAGAAATTATTGCCCCACCTTACGACTGGAGTATGTTAACATCTTGACCCAATATAAAAAAGACATCTTGGAGGCTAAAACCACCTATTTCTCCTCCAAAATCCTGGCTGCAGAAAACCAATCTAAGGAAATATTTACTATTGTCCACAACCTGGCGTTCTCAGACAGATCTACCCTCAAACCCGCTCCGTCCGAGGAACTCTGCCACTCCCTCAACAATTATTTTATTCACAAAATTGCGACCATCAAAGATAATATCCCTTCCCCTTCTTCTTCATTTGTTGACCCCCAGTGTCCCTCTCCTAAGGGAGAACTCACTTCCCTCCCCCTCATAACTAGGGAATCCCTGACCACCTTAGTATCTTTGGTCAAATCCGGCTCTCCACTGGATCCCTGTCCTGCCCATATCCTCCGCCACATTTTTCCTACCTGTTCAGACCCCCCCCTTCATCTCCTTAATAGCTCGCTTGCTCAAGGTGTGGTACCGAACCCGCTGAAATCTGCGGTTATCGTGCCTATCCTGAAAAAACCCGGTGCGGACCCCTCTATTCCTGCTAATTTCCGCCCCATCTCCCTCCTGCCCTTTTTGGCTAAGGTGCTCGAGCGCCACGTCACCTGTGCCCTGAGCTCCTTTGTGGAGATGCATGGAGCCCTTGCCCCCCGCCAGGCTGGCTTTCGCCCCGCACACTCTACGGAGTCCGTTGTCATTTCGTCCTGGACAACCTCAGGGAGGGTATGGATACTAACCAACGCCAGGCCCTGGTGCTCCTCGATCTCTCAGCCGCTTTTGACACGGTGGATCATACCATCTTACTGTCCCGTGTCAAGGCGGCGGGGATCGGGGGGTCCGCTCTGGTCTGGCTATCCTCCTTCCTGAGCGACCGCACCCAGGCTGTCCGCCTGGGTGATTTTACAGCGGACCTCCGGAAAGTTCAGTGCGGGGTCCCCCAAGGCTCTTCCCTTTCCCCCCTTTTATTTAATCTTTATATTGCCCCTCTGATCTTTTCTTTGCAACAAACGGAGGTCGCCGTGTTTAACTATGCGGACGATCTCCAGCTTGTTTTTAATCTGTCCTCTTCTCCCTCCTCTGTCCTTAACTTTCAATCTATCATGCTTCACATCGGGGACTGGATGAACCACAACCACTTAAAACTCAACCCCGATAAGACCGAGCTGGTGTTGACGGGTGGTTCATCCAGCCCCTGGTCCCCTCTGTTTTGGCCCCCCTCCCTTGGTCCCTCTCCCGTCCCCTCTACCTCAGTTAAAACCCTTGATATAAAAATCAATTCTCAACTTTCCCTCCACTCCCAGGTGAGCTCTGTGGTTTCTTCCTCTTTCCTTTCACTGCGTACTATACGCAGGGTGTCCCGTTTTTTTACCTTCACCGCTCTTAAACTTATCATCCTGGCCATGGTGGTGTCCCGCCTGGATTATGGCAACGCCCTATATGCGGGTATTCCAGCATATAGTTTGCGGCGTTTGCAACTGATACAAAACCAGGCGGCCCGCCTGGTCTTCAAACTCCCGAAATTCCATCGTTCTACTCCCCTCTTGAAGTCTCTGCACTGGCTCCCCGTGCGAGCCCGGGTCCAATTTAAGATCGCCTCCATTACCTTCTTGGCTCGCCTCAGCTTAGCTCCAGCGTTCATCTCATCTGAGATTACCCCTTATGTTCCCGGCAGAGAACTACGTTCGTCTTCCCAGTCCCTCCTCACCGTCCCACGCTACCGGAGAAAGAAGTGGGGAGGCTCGAAATTTGCCACCCTTGCCCCGTTCCTCTGGAACTCTCTTCCCCTAGAACTTCGAACCCTTACCCTGTACCCACAATTTCGGAAACATCTCAAGGCCCACCTATTTATGAAGTTCTTTGAATAAATCCCTCGCAGTCTCCCCTGTTTTCCCTGCCCTGGATCTCTGTTAGTTGTAGCGCCAAGAAACCGCTGGTGTATGTGCGCTCTTATAAATAATTTTAAACTCAAACTCAAACTTAGGAATTAACATGTTATAGTTAGCTGGACATTTCACTCATACAAAACCATTGAAATTCCCCCGTTATAGTTAGTTTAGCTAACTATAACGCGCGCGCCCGCAATGCACTGCTGATGATGTCACATATTACATCACTCATGACATGGTTAGTGACATCACTCATGACATCACTGATTACATCTCAAATGACATCACTCATGACATCACTAATGACATCATCCTTGTGAAAGAGTGGCAGACCTCCTCTCAGCATAATATAACCTTTGATACACACATTCAAAAATAGAAACTAACATTTTCAAAAAATGGAGATACCAATAGCAGTTACAACAACCTATTCAGTAATTCCACCTTCTACATCCACTCATTCACCAACAGTTCTATATAGTCACTCATACATGTACTCACTCATCATATGTACTCATACACCTATACATCCTGTTACACACCGACACTCATCCATAGAGTTACTCACACACATACTCACACATGCAATAAACTATCAAACATCCATTTATTTGCATATACAGCTATGCACACACCACTATACTTACTTTTTCAGAAACATACACATACTTACTCTCTTAAACAATCACTTATAGACACACATACTTATTTATACCGGTACTCTTCCAATCTCTCTCTCACATTTAATCACTTATATACATCAATACTCACATATACTAGATTAAAACATATGTAGGTACTCATAAAGATACTATTGAGACAGTCAATCACTCACTAACCCCCCCTTACAGACACTCATCCACCCATACAGTCCTGCACACATGCTGCCTTCAAAACACATACAAACAGTGAGTCACTCATTTATGCATCCATGCGCTAAGTAATACTCCCCACCGAACCATACAGACACTCATACTGATACTCAAAAAACCAACTAATAACCCATATAGACACTCATGTAGCTACTCATCAACTCATGCAGCCACTTATAGACAAAGTGAGACACTGATACAGTTATTTACATATTTAAACTTTACTCGCTAATACATGTATTCACTAAGATACACTTAATAAGTCAGTTATGCAATCATTTAGACACTTATTTACCCATTTATTCTTCCATCGACCTTTAGATATACATATATAGAAAATATTTATTTTTCAGAAATACACACATTCACTGGATGATGTCATCAGTGATGTCATCAAAGATGTCATTTGAGATGTCATCAGTGATGTCATGAGTGATGTCACTGACCATGTCATGAGTGATGTAATATGTGACATCATCAGCAGTGCATTGCGGTCGCTCGAGTGATAGTTAGCTGTACTCACTATAACAGGGGAATTTCATTGGTTTTGTATGAGTGAAATGTCCAGGTAATATAACATGTGTGAAACCTATGGTTTTTTCAGTGTATATATATATATATATATATATATATATATATATATATATAATCTTCCAGGCGCAATGACAAAAAGGTAGACTATATATATACAGTCAGTCAGTGTTGTAATAGATCTATTGCTATTTTAGCCACAATTTTACTGACCCTTACCTTTTTACAATATGCACTATTTGAGAGTTGTTATATGTCACTGCATACAAACAGGTTTTAATATTAATACTGTTCATGCCTTAAATTTATGGCGAGTTGCTAGACATCAAATCACTTTTCTATGTCTATGATGACACTATCAAAACGTAACTGCATTGTCACTTTAAATATCTGATTTGTACTCCAAAACGCGTCATGTGATCAAGGGCCAAGGAGGCCCGAAACGCGTCATGGCTGAGGTGTGGGGATTCATGCACGAATAAAATCGCACCTTGAAAATTTGGGTCCGCTGTCATATTTCTGGATTTCATTTCCGAATCGACGCCTTAACATATATATATATATATATATATATATATATATATATATATATATATATATATATATATTAATGTTTATACAAGATGCCTGTGACATGAGAGGCAACACTGCAGGGCTCTCCCATCCGGGCTAGAATGTCGCAGTGCGCTTCTGCACGATGCATGGAGTGATGTGCCCGACGCGTTTCTGGGGGACTCCACCCCCGTCATCAGGGGCTGCTTCCTGTCGACTTACGATGTGTGTCATACTATTTGTGGACATTTTCTATCAGGCAAACCCATGGACAGCATATGTCCTCTTCAGTTGGAGTTATGGGATTTGTAGTCCGTAGGTGAAAAGCACATCGATAGTCTTGGGTCCATAATGCTTTCATTAAATACCTTAAGTAGGCTGCTGTTCGAGCTTAGGCGCGCTGCAAATAAAGTGACGAGTCCTGCGCTCCTTACAGCCAAGAAGTTTGGATGCTACAAGCTTCATCCCGCTGCTCACCATTACAGAGCAACAGGCGATGGTGCTCTCTCCGCGGCCAGGCGCCGCGTGGAAAATGTTTATACAAGATGCCTGTGACATGAGAGGCAACACTGCAGGGCTCTCCCATCCGGGCTAGAATGTCGCAGTGCGCTTCTGCACGATGCATGGAGTGATGTGCCCGACGCGTTTCTGGGTCACTTTATTTGCAGCGCGCCTAAGCTCGAACAGCAGCCTACTTAAGGTATTTAATGAAAGCATTATGGACCCAAGACTATCGATGTGCTTTTCACCTACGGACTACAAATCCCATAACTCCAACTGAAGAGGACATATGCATCGTGCAGAAGCGCACTGCGACATTCTAGCCCGGATGGGAGAGCCCTGCAGTGTTGCCTCTCATGTCACAGGCATCTTGTATAAACATTTTCCACGCGGCGCCTGGCCGCGGAGAGAGCACCATCGCCTGTTGCTCTGTAATGGTGAGCAGCGGGATGAAGCTTGTAGCATCCAAACTTCTTGGCTGTAAGGAGCGCAGGACTCGTCACTTTATTTGCAGCGCGCCTAAGCTCGAACAGCAGCTTACTTTAGGTATTTAATGAATGCATTATGTCATTTAATATGTCATCAGTGATGTCACTGACCATGTAATGAATGATGTAATATGTGACATCATCACCAGTGGATTCCGGGCGCGAGAGTTACAGTTAGTACAACTAACTATAACAGAGGAATTTCAATGGTTTTGTATGAGTGAAATGTCCAGCTAACTATAACATTCCTAAAACCTATGTTTTTTTCAGTGAATTTCTAAGGTTTTTTAAATGCTAATTCCTAACTATAACCTGCCTGAAACCTATGGTTTTTTCAGTGAATTTCAAAGGTTTTTTAAATGATAATTCCTAACTATAACCTGCTTGAAAGCTATGTTTTTTTCAGTGAATTTCAAAGGTTTTTTAAATGACAAATTCTACTTATTATGTTGACCACTTCCCCATATTTTGAACCAGAAACCAAATCTGCAATGCTACGTAAAAAATCAGGCAATAGTTCACTTACCACTAACAAATTAACATCAACATTTAACTACTGTAAGAACGTCGTACATGTACTACGTGAATTACATTGAACTCACATCCATGTTTAAAGAGTAATATGTGTTAGAGATTGTAATTATACACTTCCGACACCCAACAAAAGCACAATACTCAGCGCCACTACCACTACAACCACCCCCACGGACCTCTCATTCCTACTACCTCAGAGGCAGCGCAAAACAGGACTACGAACCTTTCCAAAATAATATATCCCCTCAACAGCACACTAGCTTAATCTACAGAGATGTGACAACCAAGTATGTATAAGGGAAAGAACTCGAACATCAACAATAATGTACACAACGCTAAGACTGAATAGTGGACACAACCATATTGTCTTAGACACTGGGGAATATTTCGGTCATGTAGCTGTGTTCACCCCCCCTTTGAAACAGAAGCGGAGTAGGCTAGTCCAACGTAAACAACGTCAACGTACGACTATAAATAATTAGGCTACTCCTTGGGCGTGGTTCACTTCTTCAAAGGGAAAAGACTGTGGCGCAGGGAAGGTCCCCACCCTGCCACCTGGCTGCCGCCATGACCGCGTGCTCCCTTGATACAGGCCGATTGCGAACTCAGCACCACAGCACCGCAGACTTATGTCTGTATCGCTAGTGGTTTCCATCGACACTGCGGACAGCAGGGTTCACAACTTGAATTCAACTTTGGATCGGAATTTGTCTTCAGGATCTGTGCTGAGAACTGCCTTCAATCTATTCAGTAGAGTTGACAACTTGATACCAGTTGAATTCAGCTTTGCACCAACACTAAGGACAGCATTGAATCCAGCCTTGCTTTATTTAAGGCAGAGACAATTGTACTATGTCCTCAGATTCTGTTAACTTTGACAAAATAGCATTCATCGATCTTTGTGTCGACTACTGCCTTCAATCTACACTGCGTACAACAGGGTTCACAACTTGAATTCAGCTATGCATCAACACTGCGGATAGCATTGAATCCAGCCCTTGCTTTATTTAAGGCAGAGACAATTGTACAGTGTCCTCAGAATCTGTGACAAAATAGCATGCTTCGATCTTTGTGTCGACTACTGCCTTAAATCTACACTGCGTACAACAGGGTTCACAACTTGAATTCAGCTTTCCATCTACACTGCGGACAGCATTCAAGATATCCTTGATTTATGTAAGGCAAAGATTATTTTCTTAAAGGATGCCACAAAAACATTCCTCAATGACTATAGTGAGTTCTGTTTTCAAATGTACACTGCGATCAAAAGAGTTTACAGCGTGATACTAGTGGCTCATAAGCACTACAGACAACATAAAATTCAGTCTAGATTTATTTAAGGCAAAAAAATAGTACTGTGTCATCAGATTTTGTTAAAGTATGTAACAAACAAAAGCATTCCTCGATGTGTGTGTCAACTACAGCCGTCGATGTACTCTGCGGACAGCAGGCTTCACAACTTGAAGTCACCTTTGCATGTATACTACAGACAATAATTAATTTAACCTTGATTATTTTAATGCAGAGACAATTGTAGTGTATGTGTTCAGATTTTTTCAGATTGAATGACGATTGTAAATCTCGCATTCCAGTAGACAAGAGATATAATACCACTGCAACCCCCCCCGAACCACGAATCATCACAGGGTATACACACGCTGACTTCTTTTGGTACCACTAAATCACTGCACCACAAGTCATTTCCCCTTAGCCTTATTAAAGCAGAATTCACTAGGCAAAAACATTGCTCCCAGTACAGCTCCCCTGCATTACTCATTATCGCAGGGTACGTAAAAGCTCAGCGCCAAAGATACTACTAACTCAGTGCACCATAAATCATCAGAAAGAAGAGTGAACAGTTTTATGCCAGCAATTAGGCATACTATCACTTTTAAGTGGAATTCATGCAGAATCCAATCGACAAAAGACATTACTCCAATTACTGTGATCCCCTCCCCCAGACCATACATCATCGCAGAATATGTACACGCTAAGCAAAAAAAATACTAGTAACTCAGTGCACCAAAAATGATTATCAGGTGGCCTTACTAAGGCACCATTCACAACACAAAAAACATTACTATCAGTACAGCCTGCCCGGACCACGCATCATCTCAGACTCCACAGAACCTTCTTGTTTTAGATACCACTAACTCAGTAGAAACCAAACTAAGTATAACACCTATCAAACCCTACACAATATCCCTTTATTATGCTTCCTTGAAAAACTTATTTTATACATTTAGTTGAATAATAAAATGCATGCTGCATACATGTTCGATCTTCCACTTCCACTATGATTGCTGATGATGCACTCCACCCTAAGATCTACACTGCAGACAGCAGTGTATGCAACTTGAATTCACCTTTGCATCTACACTATAGACAGTAGGAAATTCAACCTTGATTTATTTAATGCAGAGAGAATTATACTGTATGTATTCAGATTTTGTTAAAATAAGTGAAAAAAACATTGTTCTATAACTGTACTGACTACTAGCTTCTATGTACACTGTGCACAGTAGGGTTCTCAACTTGAATTTACCTTTTCATCTACACTACAGACAGCATTAAATTCAGCCTCGATTTATTTAAAGCCGAGAAAAAAATAGTGCTGTTGCACTACAAGTATGTGCAAGCACCTTCAATAGCTGCATCATGTGAACTATGATATCAAACAATGTACAAGATTACGCCAAAATGTACCTCCACCACCAGAAATACCAAGTACCTCTGGGGTATCACCTTTAACATCGCCACCAGACATACGTCCCCAATTTATGAAAGTTACAATGCACTGCATGAAGAGGAATTGTGTAATTTGTTATGAGGAGCAGTCAGTACACCTAGTTTTCACAGCAATTGATAACCATCGATGCTAGTTTTTTTTCCCCCTCAGAGTTCATATACTCCAGTATGCAACAGTGAATGATTTCAGTGCAGCCCGTTCAGACCACACATCATCGCAGGGTGAGCACACGATAAACACCAGACTAACCACTAACTCAGTACACCGTAAATAATTGCCACGTGCCCTTGTTAAGGCAAAATTCAATAGTCAAAACACATTTTTACCAGTGCAGTTTACCTGAACCACGCATCATCGCAGGCTCCACACAAAGCGCCTCTACATCAGTCCAACACAACTCATGAACTCTTTACGATCGAATCTTCTGTGTATTATTTGACATACAATGCTCCTACCTTGGTACAGCAGAAGTCATAAACCGTTTATGCAGTTGTGGAACTTTGTTTTTACTCCATTTGGTGCACATTTGATAAACTTTGCCACCACTTGACCGGGACTGCCGCTGATTACAAGCAAGACCATAATACGACTCTGGGAGCTGCTGTTGCTGTGTTTGCCGATTTCGTCTTACCTGGGTGATATCGGGGGAGCGGGACTGTGAGGCCCAAAGGTCTCTGCGCTTTCCCAACCTTGCGCACCTGGTGCCTCTTCCCGCCCCTCCTCCCTGTTGCTCCCTGCCTACCTTAAATACGACTCGCGGCCCCCGCTTCGCGGGCACCGCTCGCAGTCGTGGAACTTTGTTTTTACTCCATTTGGTGCACATTTGATAAACTTTGCCACCACTTGACCGGGACTGCCGCTGATTACAAGCAACACCATAATACGACTCTGGGAGCTGCTGTTGCTGTGTTTGCCGATTTCGTCTTACCTGGGTGATATCAGGAGAGCGGGACTGCGAGGCCCAGAGGTCTCTGCGCTTTCCCAACCTTGCGCACCTGGTGCCTCTTCCCGCCCCTCCTCCCTGTTGCTCCCTGCCTACCATAAATACGACTCGCGGCCCCCGCTTCGCGGGCGCCGCTCGCAGTCGTGAAACTTTGTTTTTACTCCATTTGGTGCACATTTGAAAAACTTTTCCACCACTTGACCGGGACTGCCGTGGATTACAAGCAAGACCATAATACGACTCTGGGAGCTGCTGTTGCTGTGTTTGCCGATTTTGTCTTACCTGGGTGATATCGGGAGAGCGGGACTGCGAGGCCCAGAGGTCTGTGCGCTTTCCCAACCTTGCACACCTGGGGCCTCTTCCCGCCCCTCCTCCTCCTATATTAGGAACACCCCCCACGCTACCGCGGGATGCGCGCGGGCGGCCGCCGGGCTAAGCCCGGGCAAAGGGCGGGCCGTCTAAGGCCGTCCGAGGTCGGGTCGGGCCACCCCTCTTTTGAGTGAAGTAGGGATTAAGCAGAGACCCTTTATTTATTATTGAGTTTATTACTTTTATTTTCCTGTTTCCTGTTAATCCTTTTTACTTCAGAGCTGTTGCTCTGGCCCTAGTTTTGGTCAAATTAGCAGCTATGTCCCTACGCTCTGGAAAAGAAAGAATTGTGCAAGTCACAACCATGAATGGGGTGGTATCTGGCACCCTTGATCATTTTTTTAAGCGGGCAACAGGCATTTTAGAAAAGGAAATTGCTTTTATCGAGAAACGAATATCCGTTGATCTTGTAACGGGTAAACGTTCATCTCTGGGCAAAATTGGGCTAGTAGTATCCCCCCCTCAATTAAGTCATCCAGCTCTTAGTTTAAACCACTGCCCGAGCCCCGATTTGGTGCCTGTGGATTTGGTTGCCGAGGCTGATAGCCCTATCCCGGACATAACAATAACCAGCCTATCTACAAATAGCTTATCTAATAGTGCTGGTGACTCGCCCATACCATCCAGCCCTGCACAAAACCCCTCAACGGTAGATGGTCCACATATCTCTAAATCTAGCAAGAGGAAAAGAGGGGATAAAGTCCATACAGGGGGAATTGCAAAGATATTTAAGAAAAGTAGTATAGTGCTGGACCCGTCTGTTGCTAGGAGCCCCCCAATTTCAACAGTGGACCCCTCAGATCCTGTTGGCCAATGCTTGACTCATAGTACAGATGAAGTCCTCTTGGGTAAGATCGAAACTCTTGTTAAATCGCTGATGCTACCCTTGTTGGAACGTACGAGGCTGATAAATTCTAAATTGGACCCGCTGGAGAATTTAGCCAGAGCCAATTCGATCACGTTGGGAAATTTAGTTAAAGGTCCGGACAAAATAATGGTGCCTCCAACAGGATGTCAGAAATCGGGGAATAGTGTTATAGCTAGGCGGGCCCCCTCACCTACAACTGACCCTTTGGTTACTCAGCCTAAACGAGCGAGGATGGAGAAACCTCTATTGCCACTAATCCCACGGCTTCCACCGGGGGCAGGCCCTCGAAGGAAGGTGCGGTGGCTAGACCCCGGCCTACTTCTTGTGTACCTACCATTGATAGACAGCCATTGGGACATGGTAAACTGGGTAAAGAGCCTAATAAACAGAGGCCACCGTGTGTTAATCTACCCCCCGAGTCTGCACCCTATACAATCATCTTGACGGGAGTTTCAGCCATCGGGGAGGATAAGTGGAATCTTACTGGGAGTTAAAAAATAAAGTCATCTTCTGGCTAAATAAGAATAGAACCCTCCCACCTCTGTCTAATACGGAGATCTTAAATGTCAGAAGAGTCAGCTGGATGGGTTACTGTCCTAAGGATCTGGAGGGCGATTGTGTTATCATCAATTTTAGGGACCCATGGGTGGTGGATTTCATCCGTAGGGAACCTAGATTTGGTAGAGAGGGAGATGTCCAATCTATAGGCCTTCATTATTTCTACCCTCAAAGAAGCAGCGCCCCCGCATCACTGAATTAAGCCCCGAAGGATAAGCCCCATTAGAAGACCCCACCATGAATGGACCACACACTTTCCACAATTTCCATCACTGTTTAATAGGTTTGAGCCTCTTTTAGGCCTAGAGGGAGTTGATTGACCTCTGGGTAGCCCTGGCCACTCAATATCGCCCAAGAGACCCAGTAGGGGTACTCTGGAAATTCGCCTACTTGAGGATGGGGTGGCCAGTAATAGTGATCTGGCACAAACCGGGCCTAAGCGAATGACTAGGGTGAAACATAACAAGGTAATTAGGGAGATGACATCTTCCCTGGTTCCTCTGCCTAGTGACTCCCCAGCCAGAATGTCCCAGATTGTGAGGGAGAGGCTAATAGGTTCCGGTCTGGAGCCCCTCGAATTAAACCAATCGTATCCCCAGGACCCCAAATTTAAAATTGTCTCATGGAATATTGCTGGCTTAAAAGGGAAACTAGATCTAGGAGAGTGGGCAGACTTTATAGAGGCCTATGACATCTTAATCTTCCAGGAAACATGGGCACCCGATCCAATTTTTCGATTGGGGTATCTAAACTTTTTTAAACCCGCGATTTGGGGAAAAAAAGGTAGAGCCTCAGGAGGCCTAACAATTTGGGTGAGGCAGTCCCTTAGCTACAGGCCCACTGAAGTGTTAGTGGAAAACCCCGATATTCTTGTGATCAAGCTTGGCAGGGAAGATTACCAGGAAATCCTCATTATCAATATTTATGCCCGTGGCCTGCCAGGTGGGAGGTCACCCGCTATTATTGGCAATTAGACATACTCCTCAACTATATTGGGAGGGAAAAGTTCATAATAGTGGCCAGGGATTTTAATTGTACCTTCGAACCTTTTTCATGTGAGGTAGAGGACATTTATACTGAAGAAGACGCACTTTGGAATGTCCCACATCTTGCCTTAAATCCCATCAAGAGGGGGTCAGAGTCAGCCCTTCAATGGCTGGGATTGTGTCTTGAGTGGGGGCTGAGAGCCGTAAACTGACGCTCCCTTTCTGATAAAAATGGCCGCCCAACCTTTGACAATGGCATCAGCTCTAATCGTGTTGACTATATCCTAATAAAAATAGAGTTCTGGTCACTACTGGATGATATGTCTATTCTTGTACGCCCTGAGAGTGACCATAACCCTTTGGTTTTAAGTTTAAAACTAGAAGCTAACTCTGGGCATAGTAGCATTACTAGGTGTGTTACAGCTGATGCCATCTTAAGCAATGACAGACATAGGGTTCATTGGAATAAGGTTTTTGAAGACCCTGCAATTCTTGATAGGATAACCAATGAAGTTTCATTCATTCGGGGTGAGTTGGAGGTACAGGCTAATCACTGAGGGCAGCCTGATTATTCAATAGAGCTTCATGAGCAGCTTTTTGTGAATTTGAAAGCTCTCCTCACTAAACCCCCTAAACCCGGGCTAGTGTCCGCTCCGCCATCGGATAAAAAATGGTACAATAAATCATGTCGACTGACTTATAGTTCCCTGGTCAAAGCGATTAAATCGAGGGTGGTAATAGATATTAGACAGGCTAGGGTTGTATGTAAGAAAACCCAAAGGGAGGCTAAAAGAGCTTGGAATGATAGTCGATGGCAGGATTTATACGAAGCAAGTAGGTCAACGAATCAGATCAACGAATCAGATCAAGTTTTGGCAGGTGGTAAAATGGGGTGGAAACCATGATTCGCAAATTCCGGCGAATCACGTACCTGCTGAGAAATGGGTGGAGTATTTCGCGTCCCAATTTAGGGGCCCAGAGCTGGAGGCTGAGCGGGGTGTGGTCCCTCCTGCACCTATGATTTCCATGTCATGTCTGCCTCTAGTGTTCGTGAACCAAGATACAGAGCATGCCTTGGGATTGATTCAGGCAGGTAAAGCCCCAGGCATGGACTGTATCCCGACCGATTTATTCAAATATGACCTTTTGAACTGGGTACCATACATCACGACACTAGCTAACGCCATTGCCAATGGGGCCAGGATCCCAGACTCTTGGAAAGGGGCCGAAATCCTACCCATTTTTAAAAAGGGGGATTGTTCTGCCCCGGGTAATTACCCCCCCCCATAAGTTTAATAGACGCTATCCAGAAAGTTGTATCCAGAATGTTACTAGCAAAAGTTCAGGATTGGGTTGAAAACAAGAACATCCTTTCGCCTATGCAAGCTGGATTTAGAACTAGCGTCAGCACAATAGACCAAGTGCTTAGATTTCTTTTGATATATTGGAAGGTGGTGTACTTGGGCGGAGGAACCATATACGCAGCATTTGTGGACCTCAAGTCCGCCTTCGACCTTGTCCCCAGAGAAAAATTATGGGCTGCCTTAGGCAAAATGGGTATGCCACGCGAACTCTTGAATTTAGTAATACGCTTACATGAGGATAATTTTGCCAGGGTGAGATGGGGTAGACAGGGCCAGGTAACTGAACGATTCCCAGTTAACCGTGGAGTTTAGCAAGGATGCGTACTCGCCCCGACCCTGTTCCTTCTTTTATCAATTAAGTAGTACAGCACTTTGTAGATTCTCCCACCGATGCACCCATACTCGGTGGTACAAAGTTCCCTCTCCTTATCTTCGCAGATGACACCCTTATCCTATCAAAAACTCAAAAGGGTCTTCAGTCTGCGATAAATAAGTTTGAGGTTTTTTGTAAACTTAATGATCTGCAGGTGAACGTGAGCAAAACTAAATTTATGGTCCTAACTAAAAATAAGCCAATAAAGAGCCACGTCAGTATGAATGGCATTGATCTAGAGCAAGTGGAGGTAATGACTTATCTTGGGGTAGTCCTAGACCATCGGACAAAATGGAAACCACAACTTGATGACCTCTGCCTAAAATTTGCTAGATTGACAGGGTGCTTAATCAAAGAGCAAAGAATGTCACAAACCAAAAGGATAGCGCCGGTGTTAAAAATATACGAGGCCAAAATAAGTTCTGCTATTCTATATGGTGCGGACCTTTGGGGCTCCTCTGATCTTTCCCAATTGGCCAGAATCCAAAACAAATTCCTACGAAATCTGGTTGGTCTCCCGCAATCTTCTCCGATGAAACCCTTAATGCTTGATTTGGGCTGCCGCTCAATCATAGATGTAGCACGGTATAGGATGATAGCATTGCGGAGGAGACTTTGGATAACTCCGGAACTGGCCATCTTTGCTAACGAGATCCTACACTTGAGATCAATAGTGGGTTCTAGCAATCTTCCTTGGTTTAGAGCTGTTAAATTCATGCTGGGAAACATGGGCCTTAGTTTGTTATGGACGGCCCCCGAAAATAATGTTTTCCCCTCAAAAAAACAATTTAAACAACTATACTGGGCAGCCATTAGAATCCAAATTGTAGCACAGTCAGAGTCCTCTACATTGACCGGCAGGTTTCTGGTCCACAAACTTGACCCCCTTCTAGAGGATTATTGGGACGTCATCACCAGGAGTAATGATAGAAAACTCTACCATCAGTTTAGAGTCAGCACATTACCGGTTAGGAGCTTTACTAATTACCTAATTACCTAATTAACTAATTACCGCCCAATCTCCCTTCTCCCGTGGCCTGCCAAAGTTGCGGAGGCGCATGTCAACTCTGTCCTCACTGATCATCTTCTAAAGGCTAACATCTTGGACAGGACGCAGAATGGTTTTCGTGCAGGGCACAGCACGGAGACGGCTCTACTCTATATGGTGGAGCACTTGCGCTCCGTGCTCGACGCGGGTCAAACGGCGGCGCTGGTGCTATTAGATCTCAGCGCCGCCTTTGACACCGTGGCCCACCCGATCCTTCTGCGGCGCTTGGAAGAAGCGGGTGTCACCGGTCTTGCGCTCCAGTGGTTCCGATCCTTTCTTGCCAACCGTTCTTTTTGCGTGGCCGTTCCGCCCCATCAGTCCAAATTCCATCCTCTGGAACTGGGGGTCTCCCAGGGCTCCTCGCTGAGTTCCACATTATTCAATCTATATGTGAGACCGCTGGCTGAGGTTGTCAGGCATTGGGGTATGACCATGGTGTCTTATGCCGATGACACCCAGCTAGCGGTTACACTCAGCGGGGATGCGGATGTGCACGCCCCAGATTCCAGAACGGACTCCGGGCGGTCGCCAGCTGGATGACTTCCAACTGTCTCCAGCTGAACGCAAGTAAGACGGAGGTTATGATCTTTGGCAAGCACACGGAACTCTGGGGTGACAGGTGGTGGCCGTCGGACCTGGGCTCTACACCTGTCCCGGTCGTTGAGCTAAAAAATTTTGGGGTGTGGCTCGATCCATCTCTCTCTTTCGAATGCCATACTAAGCGCACGGCGGCCTGTTGCTTTGGCATCCTGCGGGGACTACGACCCGTACTAAAAAATTTTGATGTGAATACTAGGCAACTCGTGATCCAGGCAACTGTGATGTCGCGGCTCGATTATGCCAACGCCCTATTACTGGGCCTAAACCAGGCTGAACTCACCCGCCTACAGCGGGTACAGAACGGAGCGGCGAGAGCTGTCGTGGGCCTGCCTAGATTCTGCTCTACTACCAATACTCTGCGCACGTTGCACTGGCTTCCGATCGCTCAAAGGATCCAGTTTAAGGTCCTTTGTGTTGCTTATAAGATTATCAAGGGATCACCTGCCTTGATTCTTTCCAACCTCCTGTCCCGTTATATTCCAGACCGTGCTTTAAGATCCTCTGACCTGGAACTTGCTGTTGTCCCCCGGTTTAAGCGCTGCCGGGCCGGCGGCCGCTCCTTTCAAGTGCGTGCCGCCGTGTTATGGAATTCCCTTCCCTTCGAGATTCGTGCCCTTGGGGATCTGCTCTCCTTTCGGCGGGCTGTAAAAACTTTTTTGTTTCCTTAGTTTCTATGGCCTTTCTTTTTTCTGTTCTGTTGTGTTGTGTTGCTACCTTGGCGGGCCCAGGACGCTCCTTCGCTGGAGCATCTGTGCGCCTAATAAATAAGTTTAACATAACATAACATAACGTGGCGCGGTCAGTCTTCTGAGTATTGCCCCTGGTGAAGGGATAAACAAGAATCGATAGGCCATATCTTTTTTGCCTGTCCCGCATATCACGCCCCACGGAGCAAATAGTTAAAATCAATTTGCTCCAAGTTGAGAAAAAGGGTGAGTGCAGAGGCGCTATGGCTTTTAAGAACTAATACATCTGAGATTGTGACCATAGCTGTGGCAAAGTTTTTGGGTTGGACCTGGCTTATCAGAACAAGGTACCCACTTGAGAGTTGATTGAGTTTTAATTTTTAAATTTATTATAGGTAGTACGTCTGATTTTGTCTATTTAATTATGTTTTATGAATATATATGACACACCCACGTCACTAAATAGAGTGTCTATCTGTGTGTTGGAGATCACTCAATGATTACTAGAGCATATTCAATTAAAAAAGCTCTTTATCTGGGGCACCATGTTCTTTTTAACATTGTTAAAGCATACAGTGATTTCAAGTACTTGTTTTTACTTATGAAGATTTTTATACTAAAATGTAGATATTTTACTTATGATGTCTTTCATGATGAAATATTTCGAATAAAGACGTATGAATACTGATTAAATATCTGTATATGATATCATGATTACTATTCTACTTCTTACCAACAACAACGTAATAAAATGGAGTCGAGCACACGTGCCCCTACCCACTTCAATTATCTATCTGTGTCTGTGTATTTATTGTGCTTGTAAAATGCTGCTCCTCTGCCCTACCACATTATGTTGTGCTATAAATAGCGTATCCAACCATCTTACCTGTGACAGTAAGTGTGGGCTATTCCTCCTTTTTTTAATTATTTTTTTAGCATATTTATAAAGCGCAAAATCAACCCAAAACTAATACATTTTCAGGCAGGCATACATTACGTCATTACTCTACAATAACAGGTTGTGGACACAACTCCGAGGCTCGAACACTGATTTCCAGCACCAAGTTCTACAGTGTACCTGAATAACCACACACGTATATATATATATATATATATATTATCTACCCTTCATGTGCCAAAAACTCCACTTAAACCTTTCACAGCCCTGTATTACTACAGCTACATCACTCCACTGACTGTACAACAATGATTCATAATCGCAGAAATGCATCATGTCCACCATCTTTTATGTATGCAACTATGAACTGATATAGAGTCAGTTATACCCCGTACCTTCCATGTTGGCCAAGTTGTGGGACTTTAGAGATATAATAACACATTTCTTTTTAAGACCCGTGTGAAATCAGCACTACAAAACGGAGACCTGAATCACTTGATTTCTCATATAGCTCACGACGGGACCACTCCCATAGCTCCGGAATCATGGTTCAGAGCCTCGCCCAGAACCAGCATACGCCAGGCCAGCCAACTCCACTTACGCTTCCACAAAAACATAACAACGAAACATTGCCCAGATTTAATTGTACTGATTTATTAGTTCCAGGTCTAGTTGTCAGAACGGTACACACACACCACACCCATCCAGCACCTGCGTCACAACATACGCGACTCTACCAATAAAAAAGACGGGTCGCACATGCTCCTCGCCATTTTAGAGTTGCTCCCATCCCAAGCGCTGTGATGGCCCGTCTTAGTGATTCAAATGCCTCATGTAGACCCGAACCACCAAGTAGGGGGGCCCACCGCTATGTGTGTGGCCTCTTTGGTCACTGAGTTAGTGGTATCAGAAGCACTGAGCACTGAGCGGGTGAGGAACTTGCGATGATGATGGGAGCACGAGTATGTCGTTAGCCATACCGATATCAAGACTCGGCACCATATATGAAACTTCTTAGTGTCAGATCGGGACTACATGATGCTGAAGGTGTCCTGTCCACAAAAAGGTGAGTAGTAAGGCCTGGGTGCACATTGGAGGGAGTCGATGTGCTGCAGCAGACTGGATACAAAAAAGCGACGTAGCGATTTAGACAAATGCAGTCCTATATAGTGTATCAAATGACATGTAATTTTTTTTTTACTATAGCAGGAACGTTTTTATAATCGCTCAAATGTCCGGAATATAAACAAAACAAATAGTTCTTTTAAATGTGACAGGGACCGTGTATGAAAGGCCGATGTTAATTAACTCCACTTTAAGATAGTAACAATTACCAAACATAACATCTTTCTTTTACTATCTTTTAGATGTACAGCTTCAGGGTGCATTATGTCCCAGTACATGGTGAAAAACACACTGGTGACAGAAAGTTGGGCTGCGAATTTTCTTTGCAGTCACTCTATCACTTCCTCTCTCCTTTGATGAAAAAATGACACGCAATGTTAACTTCCTCTTTATCTTACAGGTTGTGTTTCACAAATTGGCGCCCCCCCAACACCTCTAAAACTCAACGTTTGATGATTCTGCGATGATGCGTGGCCATCAAAACAACATTTGAGAAGGCTGCTACAACACTGGGTGCACCCGCATTAAATCACGCCAATGGCACAAGGTGAGCAAAAAAGCTTCTTTCTGAATCAACGACAAGTCATCTGTGAAAGGAAAGAGTGGGTAGTGTGCAGCAGCTTTACTGCATAGGAATGTACAATTTCCTCCGAGCAGCGACAATTGATAGATTACAACAGTCTGAGAGGCAAATCTACAAGCCCCTTATGCCACTTTTGTATGTACTATACTATGTCTAACTCTATATACTATATTTCAGATCACTAAACTGGAGGGTGCACTATGAACCAGCACATACTTGGACACACAACTAAGGCAAAAGGTGAGCTATGAGTATTTTCTCCACTATTAACTGCTCCATCTATAACTTTCATTCTCTCACAGTTTTAATGTTATTTTCTCTCTCTTTCTCTCCCTCCCTCTCAGATAATTTCTCTTTCTCTCTTAAAGTTATGGACACTGTTGTCCACTCTGCCGTGACCAACCAAAGCTGAGTTCAAGTTGTGAACTCTGTTGGCCACAGTGTTTACACAAGGTAAGCAGAGCGGCCTAGATATACAATGCCTCCGATTAAATGCATTAGAAATGAAAGACCTTCTTTACAAGCCCCGTGTGCCACTTTTGCGTCACTTTCAACATGAGAAAAGTAACACAAAACTGGCGCAAGTGTCTTGTAAATAAGCCCTAAAGAATATTGTCCTGCATAATGACTTGATCTCTCACCTGATTCTGTCTCATCTCTGAATCATTTTAGAGACCTGTTGATCTGAAATGTAAATGTGACGCAGTAGGCTCTTCCATACAGACACCGCTTGAACGCAAGCCTATAAGAAAAGTGAAATGTATCAGGCACACTGCACACGTTAAAAGGAGGAAATATCTTCAACTGTTAATTTGACTTGTAATGTTTGACGTCATTTAGTCACATCGATCTAATTTTAAACATTCATTTCCTTTTTGTTCTGCAGATTACCTACCGTACTTCTATTGGACTCCATATCACATTTTGTTTATTATATTGTTTAGTTAAAGTTATATTTCTAGTTATTTATTGTATTGTTATCTTTAAGTTACATTTCCAGTTATTTATTGTTTTAATAAAAGTTAATTAAAAAAAAGTATATACGTCTTTTTTTTTGGGGGGTGGGGTAAGCGGTCCCTAATAGAAATGACAATTATAATTTGAAGTATAATTCTGAGGCCAACTCTTTACCAGATCTTTACAAGAGTCTATATCTACGACTAACGGTTCCTATGGAAAAGTTTAAAAACTCCGGCACAGTAACTTTTTTCCATTACCAACATAGTGTGGTGAACTTCTAATCTCTGTGCTCATTTAAGTGTTCCATAAACTGTTACAATGGTAACAGGCAGAAAGCCATTTGGGGGTGGAGTTGAAAGGTACTGGCTGTACAAAAACCGTTATATTAACCCTGGATCCTCTACAAGACCAAAAAGGAAAGAAACTAAAACACTGTGTACCAGATTTACAACCCCCTTGCACCACTTTCGCATCCAAGGCCCCCCCTACAAAGTTAGAAGTGTGTGGGCCTCAACGACCCCCCTCAAGCCCCGGGAACAACCACCCCTGAAAATGTGTGTATTGTGAGAGACAGACTGCGTGACCCTATGCCTACAGCCCTCGAGAGCACTGGAGACCGCAACGCCCAACAGCCGGCTTATGCAGTATCCCGGGGTGCAGGACACTGCTTTCTGCTTTGAGAGGGCGGGAGTCTTACGGCTCCTGCCTTCCCATAGCAGACTTAGTTTTCATTTTGAAAGACAGAGCAGAGAAATCAGTTCTCACTTCCAAAATAAAAAGCACATTGCATTTCCACATACAAGTTAGCATCCCCCCTTGCAGAAAAGCAATGCTGACTCCCGAAGACTTCGTCAGCCTCGCTTCTACCGAGGCACAAAATGGCTGACAACAGTTCCTGGTTTCGAATGTTTACAACCGCTTGACAGCCAATTAGCATTAAGCGTGGGATCAAGACGGTGCGCTTATGCAACAATGCCAATCCTCGCACAATCCGCGGATCCACCGCACCCATAGATATATAAATGGCTTTAACCGTAATGTTCTCAGGAAGTACTGAACAGATTGACACCATATAAGCAGAAAGCACAAGTCGGAACTGAGGACTACCTCTCTACCAAATTTGGTGTAATTCCGTTCAGCCGTTCGGGCTGTAGCCGTGGCTAAAGGTCCAAAGGGAAATTGCATGGGGAAAACACGTTTTGGGAGCCCTCTTTTTTCTCAGGTCCGCTTGACCAATCACCCCCAAACTTTCAGGGAAGGAGCATAACTGAGCTGGCCAAAAGTTTGGAAAATTACAAGAAGATTCATCAATCGACGCCAAAGTTATTGCCAATAGAATGTTGCGGATTTCTTATGGATATTAGGTCCTAACTATAACTACCTACTGGCGACCGCCAGTAGGGGAGATATATATATATATATATATATATATATATATATATATATATCCAAGGCCGGTTGGCCGGCCGAAACGCGTCCTGACATTCTGTGGAGAATAAAATAATGCTGCACTGAAGCTTGGTCTGTGCCCGTGATTCCGCGCTCTAAGCGGTGTGCTAATTGCGAGTTGCTGCTCATATATATATATTACCTACTGGCGGTCGCCAGTAGGTATATATAGTTAGGATTATTTCCAATGGGATTTTTCAAAATTCTATGTTGAAAAACTTTGGCGTTGATGGACGGAATTGGCTGAAATTTTCCTGAAAATGGCACATTTACTCTCCGGTCCTTCCCTGAAAGTTTGGGGGGGATTCATCAAGCGGGGGCCGAGAAAAAAGGGGGGTCCCAAAACGTGTTTTCCCTATGTTAATTTCCATAGGGCGGTTGGCCTCACTTTTAGCCCGAACGGCTGAATGGATTTTCACCAAACTTGGCAAAATTGTAGGGACTGGTAGCCCGATGTGCCTTTGCTATGTCTCAAGATATGTGCTACAGTGGTTTTTACGAAAATTAACTATGAAAATATATATATTGGGCTACATTGGGCTATATATATGTTAGAGCCCAAATGTAGCCCAATGTAGCCCAATGTAGCCCAAAGATGGCCACCAGAGACAAAAAAAAACAAATGTAGCCCAAATATCAGCCAGATGTAGCCCAACTATAGCCCAATGACAGAATGTCCCAGAGTGTTCTAAAGAACAACTAGAGCGCTAACAGTCTTACTTATGACAAAAGTATGGCACACCTGAAGTCATCTTGATTGGAATAAAGTGTTAACACTTAAAACATTTAATTTGCAAAGGAACAAAATGAGGGGGTTCATTTTGCCATAGAAATTATGATTAGTGCTGAAGAAAGAAAAATCAGGGCACATTTTGAGTGACTTCTCAAATCCTCTTATATTTCATTAAAAAAATTCTGATATGCGGTCTCCCAAGATGGCCACCGGAGACAAAAGAGCCCAAATGTAGCCCAAATGTAGCCCAATGTAGCCCAATGTAGCCCAAAGATGGCCACCAGAGACAAAAAAAAACAAATGTAGCCCAAATATCAGCCAGATGTAGCCCAACTATAGCCCAATGACAGAATGTCCCAGAGTGTTCTAAAGAACAACTAGAGCGCTAACAGTCTTACTTATGACAAAAGTATGGCACACCTGCAGTCATCTTGATTGGAATAAAGTGTTAACACTTAATACATTTATTTTGAAAAGGAACAAAATGAGGGGGTTCATTTTGCCATAGAAATTATGATTAGTGCTGAAGAAAGAAAAATCAGGGCACATTTTGAGTGACTTCTCAAATCCTCTTATATTTCATTAAAAAAATTCTGATATGCGGTCTCCCAAGATGGCCACCGGAGACAAAAGAGCCCAAATGTAGCCCAAATGTAGCCCAATGTAGCCCAATGTAGCCCAATGTAGCCCAAAGATGGCCACCAGAGACAAAAAAAAACAAATGTAGCCCAAATATCAGCCAGATGTAGCCCAACTATAGCCCAATGACAGAATGTCCCAGAGTGTTCTAAAGAACAACTAGAGCGCTAACAGTCTTACTTATGACAAAAGTATGGCACACCTGCAGTCATCTTGATTGGAATAAAGTGTTAACACTTAATACATTTATTTTGAAAAGGAACAAAATGAGGGGTTTCATTTTGCCATAGAAATTTTATATATATATATATATATATATATATATATATATATATATATATATATATATATATATATATATATTATATTACACACGTTTAGGTTACCCTTTGTGAGGAGGCCACGGCAGAGGATGATTTTCTACCAACAAGGGCTCCGCATGAAACAGCTTGTCACACCCGTCACAGTACGCGGCTCAACGCGTTTCGGGTTTCCCCTTGCTCACGAGCCTCACAACATCAAACTCAGCACACCATCGATTGGAAACACCTGCTTTATTATTTAATTTCCGCCCCCATGGGCGTGTCTTGACGCCATTCTCGGCTTGTGCAAATTGATGCATTGTGGTTTTAGCAGTCCAATCATATTTATCCTCAGTGGGTTGGTGTCAAAGTTCGTGTAGATACAATTAAAATCCCCAGTGGGTCGACGCTGTGTTAAAAAGGTTGTTTCCGTGGACAATAGTATCCCCTATGTTTTTGAAACCTCTGCTCCACTCTGGCACTTGGAAGTCCGGTGCCTGGATCCGCACACGTGCGGCGAGCCGTCCTCGCGACCTGGGTTAGGCCGCTAAATAATACACACGTTTAGGTTACCCTTTGTGAGGAGGCCACCGCAGAGGATGATTTTCTACCAATAAGGGCTCCGCATGAAACAGCTTGTCACACCCGTCACAGTACGCGGCTCAACGCGTTTCGGGTTTCCCCTTGCTCACGAGCCTCACAACATCAACCTCAGCACACCATCGATTGGAAACACCTGCTTTATTATTTCATTTCCGCCCCCATGGGCGTGTCTTTACGCCATTCTCGGCTTGTGCAAATTGATGCATTGTGGTTTTAGCAGTCCAATAATATTTATCCTCAGTGGGTTGGTGTCAAAGTTCGTGTAGATACAATTAAAATCCCCAGTGGGTCGACGCTGTGTTAAAAAGGTTGTTTCCGTGGACAATAGTATCCCCTATGTTTTTGAAACCTTTGCTCCACTCTGGCACTTGGAAGTCCGGTGCCTGGATCCGCACACGTGCGGCGAGCCGTCCTCGCGACCTGGGTTAGGCCGCTAAATAATACACACGTTTAGGTTACCCTTTGTGAGGAGGCCACCGCAGAGGATGATTTTCTACCAACAAGGGCTCCGCATGAAACAGCTTGTCACACCCATCACAGTACGCGGCTCAACGCGTTTCGGGTTTCCCCTTGCTCACGAGCCTCACAACATCAAACTCAGCACACCATCGATTGGAAACACCTGCTTTATTATTTCATTTCCGCCTCCATGGGCGTGTCTTGACGCCATTCTCGGCTTGTGCAAATTGATGCATTGTGGTTTTAGCAGTCCAATCATATTTATCCTCAGTGGGTTGGTGTCAAAGTTCGTGTAGATACAATTAAAATCCCCAGTGGGTCGACGATGTGTTAAAAAGGTTGTTTCCGTGGACAATAGTATCCCCTATGTTTTTGAAACCTCTGCTCCACTCTGGCACTTGGAAGTCCGGTGCCTGGATCCGCACACGTGCGGCGAGCCGTCCTCGCGACCTGGGTTAGGCCGCTAAATAATACACACGTTTAGGTTACCCTTTGTGAGGAGGCCACCGCAGAGGATGATTTTCTACCAACAAGGGCTCCGCATGAAACAGCTTGTCACACCCATCACAGTACGTGGCTCAATGCGTTTCGGGTTTCCCCTTGCTCACGAGCCTCACAACATCAAACTCAGCACACCATCGATTGGAAACACCTGCTTTATTATTTCATTTCCGCCCCCATGGGCGTGTCTTTACGCCATTCTCGGCTTGTGCAAATTGATGCATTGTGGTTTTAGCAGTCCAATAATATTTATCCTCAGTGGGTTGGTGTCAAAGTTCGTGTAGATACAATTAAAATCCCCAGTGGGTCGACGCTGTGTTAAAAAGGTTGTTTCCGTGGACAATAGTATCCCCTCTGTTTTTGAAACCTTTGCTCCACTCTGGCACTTGGAAGTCCGGTGCCTGGATCCGCACACGTGCGGCGAGCCGTCCTCGCGACCTGGGTTAGGCCGCTAAATAATACACACGTTTAGGTTACCCTTTGTGAGGAGGCCACCGCAGAGGATGATTTTCTACCAACAAGGGCTCCGCATGAAACAGCTTGTCACACCCATCACAGTACGCGGCTCAACGCGTTTCGGGTTTCCCCTTGCTCACGAGCCTCACAACATCAAACTCAGCACACCATCGATTGGAAACACCTGCTTTATTATTTCATTTCCGCCTCCATGGGCGTGTCTTGACGCCATTCTCGGCTTGTGCAAATTGATGCATTGTGGTTTTAGCAGTCCAATCATATTTATCCTCAGTGGGTTGGTGTCAAAGTTCGTGTAGATACAATTAAAATCCCCAGTGGGTCGACGATGTGTTAAAAAGGTTGTTTCCGTGGACAATAGTATCCCCTATGTTTTTGAAACCTCTGCTCCACTCTGGCACTTGGAAGTCCGGTGCCTGGATCCGCACACGTGCGGCGAGCCGTCCTCGCGACCTGGGTTAGGCCGCTAAATAATACACACGTTTAGGTTACCCTTTGTGAGGAGGCCACCGCAGAGGATGATTTTCTACCAACAAGGGCTCCGCATGAAACAGCTTGTCACACCCATCACAGTACGTGGCTCAATGCGTTTCGGGTTTCCCCTTGCTCACGAGCCTCACAACATCAAACTCAGCACACCATCGATTGGAAACACCTGCTTTATTATTTCATTTCCGCCCCCATGGGCGTGTCTTGACGCCATTCTCGGCTTGTGCAAATTGATGCATTGTGGTTTTAGCAGTCCAATCATATTTATCCTCAGTGGGTTGGTGTCAAAG
Organism: Lissotriton helveticus; assembly: GCF_964261635.1. NCBI lineage: Eukaryota > Metazoa > Chordata > Amphibia > Caudata > Salamandridae > Lissotriton > Lissotriton helveticus. The sequence goes on from NC_136068.1 coordinate 1,314,496,501, forward strand.
TTCGTGTAGATACAATTAAAATCCCCAGTGGGTCGACGCTGTGTTAAAAAGGTTGTTTCCGTGGACAATAGTATCCCCTATGTTTTTGAAACCTATGCTCCACTCTGGCACTTGGAAGTCCGGTGCCTGGATCCGCACACGTGCGGCGAGCCGTCCTCGCGACCTGGGTTAGGCCGCTAAATAATACACACGTTTAGGTTACCCTTTGTGAGGAGGCCACCGCAGAGGATGATTTTCTACCAACAAGGGCTCCGCATGAAACAGCTTGTCACACCCGTCACAGTACGCGGCTCAACGCGTTTCGGGTTTCCCCTTGCTCACGAGCCTCACAACATCAAACTCAGCACACCATCGATTGGAAACACCTGCTTTATTATTTCATTTCCGCCCCCAAGGGCGTGTCTTGACGCCATTCTCGGCTCGTGCAAATTGATGCATTGTGGTTTTAGCAGTCCAATCATATTTATCCTCAGTGGGTTGGTGTCAAAGTTCGTGTAGATACAATTAAAATCCCCAGTGGGTCGACGCTGTGTTAAAAAGGTTGTTTCCGTGGACAATAGTATCCCCTATGTTTTTGAAACCTCTGCTCCACTCTGGCACTTGGAAGTCCGGTGCCTGGATCCGCACACGTGCGGCGAGCCGTCCTCGCGACCTGGGTTAGGCCGCTAAATAATACACACGTTTAGGTTACCCTTTGTGAGAAGGCCACCGCAGAGGATGATTTTCTACCAACAAGGGCTCCGCATGAAACAGCTTGTCACACCCGTCACAGTACGCGGCTCAATGCGTTTCGGGTTTCCCCTTGCTCACGAGCCTCACAACATCAAACTCAGCACACCATCGATTGGAAACACCTGCTTTATTATTTCATTTCCGCCCCCATGGGCGTGTCTTGACGCCATTCTCGGCTTGTGCAAATTGATGCATTGTGGTTTTAGCAGTCCAATCATATTTATCCTCAGTGGGTTGGTGTCAAAGTTCGTGTAGATACAATTAAAATCCCCAGTGGGTCGACGCTGTGTTAAAAAGGTTGTTTCCGTGGACAATAGTATCCCCTATGTTTTTGAAACCTATGCTCCACTCTGGCACTTGGAAGTCCGGTGCCTGGATCCGCACACGTGCGGCGAGCCGTCCTCGCGACCTGGGTTAGGCCGCTAAATAATACACACGTTTAGGTTACCCTTTGTGAGGAGGCCACCGCAGAGGATGATTTTCTACCAACAAGGGCTCCGCATGAAACAGCTTGTCACACCCGTCACAGTACGCGGCTCAACGCGTTTCGGGTTTCCCCTTGCTCACGAGCCTCACAACATCAAACTCAGCACACCATCGATTGGAAACACCTGCTTTATTATTTCATTTCCGCCCCCAAGGGCGTGTCTTGACGCCATTCTCGGCTCGTGCAAATTGATGCATTGTGGTTTTAGCAGTCCAATCATATTTATCCTCAGTGGGTTGGTGTCAAAGTTCGTGTAGATACAATTAAAATCCCCAGTGGGTCGACGCTGTGTTAAAAAGGTTGTTTCCGTGGACAATAGTATCCCCTATGTTTTTGAAACCTCTGCTCCACTCTGGCACTTGGAAGTCCGGTGCCTGGATCCGCACACGTGCGGCGAGCCGTCCTCGCGACCTGGGTTAGGCCGCTAAATAATACACACGTTTAGGTTACCCTTTGTGAGAAGGCCACCGCAGAGGATGATTTTCTACCAACAAGGGCTCCGCATGAAACAGCTTGTCACACCCGTCACAGTACGCGGCTCAATGCGTTTCGGGTTTCCCCTTGCTCACGAGCCTCACAACATCAAACTCAGCACACCATCGATTGGAAACACCTGCTTTATTATTTCATTTCCGCCCCCATGGGCGTGTCTTGACGCCATTCTCGGCTTGTGCAAATTGATGCATTGTGGTTTTAGCAGTCCAATCATATTTATCCTCAGTGGGTTGGTGTCAAAGTTCGTGTAGATACAATTAAAATCCCCAGTGGGTCGACGCTGTGTTAAAAAGATTGTTTCCGTGGACAATAGTATCCCCTATGTTTTTGAAACCTCTGCTCCACTCTGGCACTTGGAAGTCCGGTGCCTGGATCCGCACACGTGCGGCGAGCCGTCCTCGCGACCTGGGTTAGGCCGCTAAATAATACACACGTTTAGGTTACCCTTTGTGAGGAGGCCACCGCAGAGGATGATTTTCTACCAACAAGGGCTCCGCATGAAACAGCTTGTCACACCCGTCACAGTACGCGGCTCAACGCGTTTCGGGTTTCCCCTTGCTCACGAGCCTCACAACATCAAACTCAGCACACCATTGATTGGAAACACCTGCTTTATTATTTCATTTCCGCCCCCAAGGGCGTGTCTTGACGCCATTCTCGGCTCGTGCAAATTGATGCATTGTGGTTTTAGCAGTCCAATCATATTTATCCTCAGTGGGTTGGTGTCAAAGTTCGTGTAGATACAATTAAAATCCCCAGTGGGTCGACGCTGTGTTAAAAAGGTTGTTTCCGTGGACAATAGTATCCCCTATGTTTTTGAAACCTATGCTCCACTCTGGCACTTGGAAGTCCGGTGCCTGGATCCGCACACGTGCGGCGAGCCGTCCTCGCGACCTGGGTTAGGCCGCTAAATAATACACACGTTTAGGTTACCCTTTGTGAGGAGGCCACCGCAGAGGATGATTTTCTACCAACAAGGGCTCCGCATGAAACAGCTTGTCACACCCGTCACAGTACGCGGCTCAACGCGTTTCGGGTTTCCCCTTGCTCACGAGCCTCACAACATCAAACTCAGCACACCATCGATTGGAAACACCTGCTTTATTATTTCATTTCCGCCCCCAAGGGCGTGTCTTGACGCCATTCTCGGCTCGTGCAAATTGATGCATTGTGGTTTTAGCAGTCCAATCATATTTATCCTCAGTGGGTTGGTGTCAAAGTTCGTGTAGATACAATTAAAATCCCCAGTGGGTCGACGCTGTGTTAAAAAGGTTGTTTCCGTGGACAATAGTATCCCCTATGTTTTTGAAACCTCTGCTCCACTCTGGCACTTGGAAGTCCGGTGCCTGGATCCGCACACGTGCGGCGAGCCGTCCTCGCGACCTGGGTTAGGCCGCTAAATAATACACACGTTTAGGTTACCCTTTGTGAGAAGGCCACCGCAGAGGATGATTTTCTACCAACAAGGGCTCCGCATGAAACAGCTTGTCACACCCGTCACAGTACGCGGCTCAATGCGTTTCGGGTTTCCCCTTGCTCACGAGCCTCACAACATCAAACTCAGCACACCATCGATTGGAAACACCTGCTTTATTATTTCATTTCCGCCCCCATGGGCGTGTCTTGACGCCATTCTCGGCTCATGCAAATTGATGCATTGTGGTTTTAGCAGTCCAATCATATTTATCCTCAGTGGGTTGGTGTCAAAGTTCGTGTAGATACAATTAAAATCCCCAGTGGGTCGACGCTGTGTTAAAAAGGTTGTTTCCGTGGACAATAGTATCCCCTATGTTTTTGAAACCTCTGCTCCACTCTGGCACTTGGAAGTCCGGTGCCTGGATCCGCACACGTGCGGCGAGCCGTCCTCGCGACCTGGGTTAGGCCGCTAAATAATACACACGTTTAGGTTACCCTTTGTGAGGAGGCCACCGCAGAGGATGATTTTCTACCAACAAGGGCTCCGCATGAAACAGCTTGTCACACCCGTCACAGTACGCGGTTCAACGCGTTTCGGGTTTCCCCTTGCTCACGAGCCTCACAACATCAAACTCAGCACACCATCGATTGGAAACACCTGCTTTATTATTTCATTTTCGCCCCCATGGGCGTGTCTTGACGCCATTCTCGGCTTGTGCAAATTGATGCATTGTGGTTTTAGCTGTCCAATCATATTTATCCTCAGTGGGTTGGTGTCAAAAACATAGGGGATACTATTGTCCACGGAAACAACCTTTTTAACACAGCGTCGACCCACTGGGGATTTTAATTGTATCTACACGAACTTTGACACCAACCCACTGAGGATAAATATGATTGGACTGCTAAAACCACAATGCATCAATTTGCACAAGCCAAGAATGGCGTCAAGACACGCCCATGGGGGCGGAAATGAAATAATAAAGCAGGTGTTTCCAATCGATGGTGTGCTGAGTTTGATGTTGTGAGGCTCGTTAGCAAGGGGAAACCCGAAACACGTTGAGCCGCGTACTGTGACGGGTGTGACAAGCTGTTTCATGCGGAGCCCTTGTTGGTAGAAAATCATCCTCTGCGGTGGCCTCCTCACAAAGGGTAACCTAAACGTGTGTATTATTTAGCGGCCTAACCCAGGTCGCGAGGACGGCTCGCCGCACGTGTGCGGATCCAGGCACCGGACTTCCAAGTGCCAGAGTGGAGCAGAGGTTTCAAAAACATAGGGGATACTATTGTCCACGGAAACAACCTTTTTAACACAGCGTCGACCCAATGGGGATTTTAATTGTATCTACACGAACTTTGACACCAACACACTGAGGATAAATATGATTGGACTGCTAAAACCACAATGCATCAATTTGCACAAGCCGAGAATGGCGTCAAGACACGCCCATGGGGGCGGAAATGAAATAATAAAGCAGGTGTTTCCAATCGATGGTGTGCTGAGTTTGATGTTGTGAGACTCGTGAGCAAGGGGAAACCCGAAACGCGTTGAGCCGCGTACTGTGACGGGTGTGACAAGCTGTTTCATGCGGAGCCCTTGTTGGTAGAAAATCATCCTCTGCGGTGGCCTCCTCACAAAGGATAACCTAAACGTGTGTATTATTTAGCGGCCTAACCCAGGTCGCGAGGACGGCTCGCCGCACGTGTGCGGATCCAGGCACCGGACTTCCAAGTGCCAGAGTGGAGCAGAGGTTTCAAAAACATAGGGGATACTATTGTCCACGGAAACAACCTTTTTAAGACAGCGTCGACCCACTGGGGATTTTAATTGTATCTACACGAACTTTGACACCAACCCACTGAGGATAAATATGATTGGACTGCTAAAACCACAATGCATCAATTTGCACAAGCCGAGAATGGCGTCAAGACACGCCCATGGGGGCGGAAATGAAATAATAAAGCAGGTGTTTCCAATCGATGGTGTGCTGAGTTTGATGTTGTGAGGCTCGTGAGCAAGGGGAAACCCGAAACGCGTTGAGCCGCGTACTGTGACGGGTGTGACAAGCTGTTTCATGCGGAGCCCTTGTTGGTAGAAAATCATCCTCTGCGGTGGCCTCCTCACAAAGGGTAACCTAAACGTGTGTATAATATATATATATATATATATATATATATATATATATATATATATATATATATATATATATATATATATATATATATATATATATATATATATTCAAAGTCACGAGTTGCTATGTAGATTGCCTGGGGCCCCTCGAGAGGTGGCATGTACTCCGGTCGAGCACGCCGGAAATTCAATGAAGGTCCGTAAACAAATTAACACACGCTCTCAGTGGCAGCCAAAGTAACACCAACAGCAAAGGTCCAAGGGTGTTTAATCGTCTGCTACATGTTTCGGCTTCTCACAAGCCTTGATCACGCAAACATTACATGGTGCACGAAGTATAAGTAAACAAACATGGTGCTCGAAATAGGACTGCAAATTAATATGGTGGCAGACATCTTGTAAGGGCTAAACCGTTATAATCCAAATCAAGAACTGGGAAAATTCTGTACTTAATACAAACAACGTAAAGTCCACCCATAGTACAATCACAATATAGTTAAAGTAAATGCATAAAAATACATTGATAATTATTGGTGGCGTCCAAATCAAATGAAGCTTACGACGCACAGCGCAAATATCTCATAAATGTAACTAGAGAAATATCAAATATAGACGTGCTGTGGCAAGCAGAAAAGCCCTTTGAAAGTAAATCACGGACATCTGTCCGAATACAAAATTGACTAGTGCTGTCTCTGCCAATTAAAGAGACAGCAACATTTAAGCAAATGGTGACGGTGTACCTCATCTAAAAGGACACAGTGAAAGCATGCGAATCATGGGCAAGCATTTTCTGGAGGGACGTCCACTACGTTTCAGGGAGCACAGCAAAATGCTCCTCGAGATGATGGATTTCTGTTTGAGCAATAACTTTTTTCTATTTGATGGTGCCATCTACAAACAAGAGATTGGTACCGCGATGGGTTCGTGTTTTGCCCCGAGCTTCGCGAATCTTTTCATGGGGCATTGGGAGCATACGATCTTCACAGACCCATTGTTAACTGAATATGTTGGCCACGTGGTTACCTGGTGGAGGTATATCGATGACCTTTTTATGATCTGGGAAGGCTCAGAGGCTGATGCGTTGCGCTTCATCGATAGCCTTAACAAGAACAATTACAACATAAAACTCACAAGTAACATTAGCAAGGAGATGGCAGAATACCTTGATGTCAGGATTGACATTAAAGATGGTACCATCAACACCTCTCTTTTCAGGAAAGCCACTGCAGGGAACAGTATTCTACATGCCCTCAGCAGTCACCCTGCACCGCTCAAATGGAGCATTCCTTACGGTGAACTGCTCAGGGCAAAAAGAAACTGTAATTCGGAAATCAGCTACCAACATGCCGCTTCCGAGATGATGGAACGCCTTAGACTCAGGAATTACCCTGAGTGGGTACTGAAGAAAGCCAAGACGAGAGCAGATTCTGTTGCGCGCAATGACACATTGCGCAATGAACCGACTGAAGAGAGGTGCTGTGAAGAAAACAACACACGTCTTATTCTCACTTACAACAGAGAAGCAAACAACGTACGCAGAATTGTAGCCAAGAATTGGAACATCCTGGGGAGTGATGCTACTATTGGCCACCTTATTTCCGAGAGGCCAAGCATCACTTATAGGAAAGGCAGAAACATCAGGGATTTGTGTGTCCACAGTGACATCACGTTGTATTCTGACAGTCAGGACATTGGCCTCAAGGGATTTTTTCCTTGTGGTCACTGCAAGGCGTGTCGTTACAGCACCTCTATCATGAAGGTTACACACAATGGTGTTACCAAAGAAATTAAGCAATTTCTTACCTGTAGTACCATGTTCGTAATTTACGTCATTGTGTTTCCGTGCGGACTTTGGTATATTGGGAGTACCACCGCCCCTGCCAAAAAACGCATTCTTGAACACTACCGTGCCATCATACACAAGGACATCAAATATCCTGTGGCCAGACATTTCACTGAACATCATTTTTCCAATCCCTCATTGATGAAATTCTTCATCTTAGAACAAGTTATCAGGAATCCCAGGGGCGGGAACAGATTACTGAAATTGAGACAGATTGAGTCAAAATACATCATTTCCTTCTGTACCAGGCACCGGGGGGACTGAATCATGATGAGGAACTTGCAGTACATCTGAAAGACGATTATCTGTAATTCTATAGTCTTGCCCGTTGAGTTCTTGTACTGTACCTTCTCATGTGTTGTTGGAACCTGTTTAATAATATGTGCACATGATGTGTCACGTCTGATTTTAATCTTGTTTTCTCTTTTTTTACAGAGCACTTTTGGAAACTAGCCCTTCACAGCACTTTCCCTGGGCACTTCAGTCACTTTTCCTGCCTATACGTTTAAGAGCACGCCCACTTGGGCATAACGGGACAAATCACGGACTGCCTTGTGAGCACTGGGCATGATCAATTACCAGATATCCACCACCCTTTTCACCTGGGACTGCTGCTACGCCCTGCAAGTATTTTTGTTTGTACAGCAGCCAATTTTGCTCGGCCTAATTTGGTTCCGAGTCCTTTATGCACACGGGCACTTGCCCATGATTCGCATGCTTTCACTGTGTCCTTTTAGATGAGGTACACCGTCACCATTTGCTTAAATGTTGCTGTCTCTTTAATTGGCAGAGACAGCACTAGTCAATTTTGTATTCGGACAGATGTCCGTGATTTACTTTCAAAGGGCTTTTCTGCTTGCCACAGCACGTCTATATTTGATATTTCTCTAGTTACATTTATGAGATATTTGCGCTGTGCGTCGTAAGCTTCATTTGATTTGGACGCCACCAATAATTATCAATGTATTTTTATGCATTCACTTTAACTATATTGTGATTGTACTATGGGTGGACTTTACGTTGTTTGTATTAAGTACAGAATTTTCCCAGTTCTTGATTTGGATTATAACGGTTTAGCCCTTACAAGATGTCTGCCACCATATTAATTTGCAGTCCTATTTCGAGCACCATGTTTGTTTACTTATACTTCGTGCACCATGTAATGTTTGCGTGATCAAGGCTTGTGAGAAGCCGAAACATGTAGCAGACGATTAAACACCCTTGGACCTTTGCTGTTGGTGTTACTTTGGCTGCCACTGAGAGCGTGTGTTAATTTGTTTACGGACCTTCATGTATATATATATATATATATATAGATAGATATATATATATATATTCACAGAAAAAACCATAGGTTTGAGACCATTTATAGTTAGGTATTTGCATTTACAAAACCTTGAAAATTCAATGAAATAACCATAGCTTTGAGACCATATATAGTTAGGTGAATATTTTAATCATACAAAACCAATAAAATTCCCATATATAGTTAGTTGCACTAACTATATATTTTGCGCACCCGCAATCCACTGCTGATGATGTCACATATTACATCATTCATGACATGGTCAGTGACATCACAGATAACATCAATGATGACATCTCAAATGACATCACTGATGACATCACTGATGACATCATCCAGTGACTGTGTGTTTCTGTAAAGTTTAAATATGTTTTACATATTGAAGAATGAGTGGATGTATAAGTGTCTGGATGAAGGATTTAGTAGGTGCGTGACTGACTGTATGAGTGAGTGAATAAATGTGTTGTACTAAATGCATGGGTTAGTGACTAAACTGTCTGAATGTGTGCATCAGTATGTCTGTTGTGGTGTAAACTGCTGCATGTGTTGATCATTAGCTATACGAGAGGCTATATGTGTTATTGATTGGTTGCCCAAGTATTTGTATGGGAGATTGAGTGTGTGTGGGGGTGGCTGGGAGGTGTGTGACTCTGTGCATAGATGTGTGAGCAGTTGATTCACTAGGTGTATGAGTTCAAGAGTGCATGTGGAAACAGCTACATGGGCGGTTGACTGTGTGCATGAGTGTATTGATGAGTGAATGGATATCTCAATGCTACATGTCATAGTAAGTACATATGTAAAACACAGTACATGTGAGAGTTGGCATATATAAATAACTGTGCATGAGAGCCAGTGAATGTGTGAGTGGCTGTATGGATCATTGTGAACTTGTATCAGGGATTGTATAAGAGAGTAAATATGTGTTAGTATATGTTTGAATAAGTAAGGTGTGTATAACTGTATAGTTGAGAAAATGGAGGTGAGATTGATTCTTTGCATGACTGACTAGGTGTGTGAGTAACTCCATGGATGAGTGACAGTGTGTGAGTGTCTGTATACACTGAGTGTATCTAAGGTTATATTAGAGTCTGAAGAGGTTCATCATATTAGCACATGAATGATGTCATCAGTGATGTGATCAATGATGTCAAATGAGATGTGATCAGTGATGTCATCAGTGATGTCATTTGAGATGTCATCAGTGATGTCATCAGTGATGTCATTTGAGATGTCATCAGTGATGTCATCAGTGATGTCATTTGAGATGTCATCAGTGATGTCATCAGTGATGTCACTGACCATGTCATGAATGATGTAATATGTGACATCATCAGCAGTGGATTGCGGGTGCGCGAAATATATAGTTAGTGCAACTAACTATATATGGGAATTTCATTGGTTTTGTATGATTAAAATATTCACCTAACTATATATGGTCTCAAACCTATGGTTTTTTCATTGAATATATATATATATATATATATATATCAGTATACAACAAGCACATAGATAATCTCACACCTTGCAGAACAGAGTAACTCACACACCCCTACTACTGCCTGCACAACAGGACAAGGAGCATCACTCTGTTACTACTGAATACCTCGCTGGACAAAGGAACGCACATGTTCCTACTACAGCACAAATATAAGGGAAACCAACTACACAGTCTCCTCAAGTCAGGACCAAGGATACACAATCTCACCACAGACTCAAATAAAGTACCTAACAAGGTCACACAAAAAGGACTAGCAAATGACTTTACAAATACTGAATACTGCACACACTGCAAATTAATGCATACAGTCTCACATCAGACCCAACCCTACAGACTCCCACGTGTAGGAATCTACACTGATCAATACCAACACAACACACACCCCATAATTTATATGACACATGCACACCTGTGCACTCACAAGAACATAATACAGCCAATGCTGAAAGGCTGGCAAATACGTGCGACATCAATGATGTCACAGTGGTTCCTCCCACGCAGCTGCAGCGGTTGTTGTCAACAGAGGAGGTCATCATGGGAACTGAACCAAAGACAGATGCCGCAGCTTATGCCCTCCTGAGATTTAAGTAGGGCACGCCGGTGCATGTCTGGTACAGAAGCAGTCCAAGGGTGTTTATAGACATTATTCTAATCAAACACACGGAATGATCCACAGCAGTGGGGCCGAACTGTTGCAAGGCAAGAGTGGTAACAATAAACTAGAAGAAACAGTGGTTGGCGGGCTACCTGTAATAAGGGTGCCTTGCCCATATAAGCAATTATTTTAAACCGGTTAGTTGCTTTCCAGTAAGGTATTGGGGGATTCATGAATAAAAAAATTATAGACCTCCATGCACGGTGGCGTGGGGAGTCACAACATGGCCCAGATGATAGTCCTCTAACATCTAATGGCTTATGTTACTATTCTTGCTCTTCAAAGAGGATTTTGATTTGTCTTGCTGTGTGTAGTGGACCGGTTTTTCCTAGATGCACAGCTTTCTTTTGAAACTGTCTGTATGGTAGCCTATGTCTTGTGATTTCCAGGATCGGTTGACCCAGGAATATGCTTGAATGCAGATACCTTCTGCCTCAGACCGGAGCAAAGGACATTCTCCATGCTTTGGGTCTCCAGTCCTTTTACAAAATTTCAAGTTCTTCTGTGCCATGATATACTTTGTTGTACCATTTACAGTGATGATCAATGTGGGAGGGGGAGAGGGGGGCGCTATCAGCTCATACCTAATGTCTCTTTTTTTTGAGCAGGGGTCATAGAGAAAGAAAACAATTTCACAGTACACTCTTTTCTTGTGAGAAATCCACAGAAATGGAAATCTTGCAACCACGTAATTGGTATAGTCCATGTTGCTTAGCTGTTTGGAGGATCTGTCTTGTGTGTCCTAAGTGCAACAGACATACAGTATTAGGCCTCAGCATATCTTGAAATGTTGTTCATCGGAGACAAGTTCTGTGCGTCCTTTGGAACTTCAAGGGTTGTTCAACCGTAATGCTGAGAAAATTTGGGAGCCAGAGTTTCAGAAAATCTTGCATGCTATCACCATCCTCTTTTTCTAGAACACTAAAGACACAGTTCCTCCTGCTGGGATCTTTCATTTCAATTAGCTTTTTCTGTAGACCCCACAAGCATTTCCCAAGTTGGGGTTGATAATAGTTTTTTCGAGGTCCATCACTGCTATCCGTTGCGCCCAGTTTGTTCTTGACACTAGCCAATTCCGTGTGACTGGGTTTGATTCCTTTATTTGTGTCTATTGTTGTTTGTTCACCCACATGAACTGGGAGTTTGATTGACTTGAGTTTTTGCTAGAATTGGTTCCAGGGAGGATGGTGAAATATCAAATAGTTAGTGGTGCTTTATGGTGCTAGAGCAATGTCTCTGCAATACCTCCGAATAAAAACAACTGGTGGTATGTCTTTCCTGTTGACACATATAATTGGCAATAGCACTGCATACATCAAGGGCATATGTATTTTCTACTGCACATGAGTATCCTGCTGCTTAAGCTTCACCAAGGGTGACACTGTATGGGTCTTTAGGATGGTAGAGAAGAGGCGATGCCACTGACACAGTCTTAGTACAGGTGTGACATGTGATCGTAGGCAGAATAGTAGAAGCATGAACTTAGGGCCTCGGGCCAGCAAAGCACCTTCCACGATAAAAAACAGACAATGACAAGGTCCAATTCAATATTGCAGAAACTCCCCGGATCTCCTATAGGTTACCAGCTATTCGGTCTTCCTTGTGATGGTGGCCTCCCTGGAGTGGATTGGCTGCACAGATGGCTCACTCCATCTTCAAGACTGCTGCATTTTTCACTCCATTGGGGAGAGCTGCACAGAGCTGCCATGGTTGAGGAAGCTTGCCAGGCACCAGCACCTTCCTTGTGTCTCTAGTGGTCTGCCAACTTCAGTGCTCATCTCGGGATAAAGGTAAGTTTAGAGGCAGGTGCTGTTGATTTCCCTGTGACCTCTCAATAACGCTCTTGATATTCACTGCATTAGTGAAGGCAGGATATAGCGGCTCTCATTTTCTATTCCGTACGTCTTCATAATGTAGAAGAGCACACTTCCCATCAAAGTAGAGACGTTAATGCAGCCCTATTAACTGAATGTAGGTTGGGCTCAGCAGAATCTCTCCAGGACATGGCCATCTTGCTCGAAGCAGTACTCCACCCACCTGTTAATTTTACACTGTAATCACTGATGTATTTAACAATCAGCATAATTAGCATTACGCTGAAATAGTATGTAAAACCAAATAATATATATTGTCTATATTCTTGGATGTGTTGTAATTTTCTTCCATGGTTGAAGGATACATTTCACTTTAAAGGCTTCTGGGAAACCAAAGTGCATCATTGGAATGCTGCATTCTCCTTCAGAAAAGTGTCTTTGCATTTATGACGGGTCTCACAGATGGGGGAGGAGGCTGGTGTTCCTGGGAACAAATTATCTCTAAATATATATTTATGTATATCTATGTTTATTTTCAGTCTTATGGTTATTGTATTGGTTGCGCTATTAGTAATCTCTCTAACTATTTTATTTCAAACCAGGTAACAAACCCAGCACACATACGGATGCTGTCGGGCCTGCAGTCGGAAAATGGAATTCCTGGGTCTCTATATCTTTCTACCCAATGATTCTCCAGGGACAGGAAAGAGGGAGCTCCTTCACAGCCTCTCGTATCTGCACTTCAGAACATGAACAATTCTTATGTTAAGAGATGTGCTTGAAAAGCAAGCAACTGTAACCAATTCTGCTTACTTCTTTTTTCAAAGCTCCTTCTATGTTAGGGCGGATGGACTTGCAGTGCTAATCACTGCTCTCAGTGGTCTGGACTAGAGAGAGGACAAATCCTTTTTACTGTGTTTCTGTTATTTTTGGGAATGTAACTAATATCAACCTGCATTGTAATAATATGACGGTCTTGCACACACTGTTAGCATAACCATTTAGTAGTTCTCTAGGAAATAACGGTTACACACACATACTCTAAAGAGTTAGTGCCCTTAATGTTTCATGCTGTCATACAAGTAAGCCTAGTTTGTATGTAGCATGCATGCATTACCATAAACGCCCTGCCTCACGCGACAATGTCACTAAATCTAAAGTGAGGTGGATCTACTATACGTTTATATGGGAGGGAGGTAATTCTTCAGATGTCAGTGTGAAGGAAATAACCTTTGATTGAGGGAACTATTCACCGTTTTGGGAAGAATAGTGTGACAAATTCAGACGAACTACACCTGTGAAAGTTCCATTAAGTTACTGGAGATTCTCAAGAACCCCTAGTGGTCAAATTGTCAAACTAGTCCAGCAAAATGAGGACTGCCATCCCTCCCACATCTTGGGGCATATTATCAAGCCTGTGCGCTAAAATTATCGAGGCTTTATCGGCCGAAAACGGCCGATAAAGCGGCGATAATGGGCTTGATAATAGGCTCTATGGAATTCCAATCGAAGGCCATGTTAAATGTCTTCACATCTAACATGGGCTTCGATTGGAATTCCATAGAGCCTATTATCAAGCCCATTATCGCCGCTTTATCGGCCGTTTTCGGCCGATAAAGCCTCGATAATTTTAGCGCACAGGCTTGATAATATGCCCCCTAGAGGCCAGGAGGTATTGTCCTATGTCAAGAAAAGAGGGATCATTAATATAGTTGGCCTACACTCTAAGGTCCTGCTTCACAAAGAAAAGTGTATACAACTCTGAGTGGGCATACTTTTACGTTTTTTGCCAATTCACATCAAGGGTAAGTTTCCTGTTGTACTGTTGCCTCTGTCATGTGTCTTTTTAGGGCTGGCTATCGTTCTTTGGGGGATTTTACATAACATACAATTCCACACATGGGAAAGAAAGCCAAATGTGCAAAGGCACATTTTTTCCCTTTATTTTTTTTTCCTCCACCTGAAAAAGATCAACCGCGTGGGAAAAGGTTTTTCTTTACCCCCAATAAATCTAAGGTGCAATGTTTTGCCCTTCCTATCCTGGACGGGGAGTTACGTCAGCTCTTTCCTGGAACAAAACTTTTACTATTCCCAAGGTAGAAAATTGTAGGTTTTCAGTTTTTTAATGCTACAAATGAACATGTTTATGGTCTTTATCAAACTTACAAAGCTAACCACGACATGTTTCTCGTACTTCTCACCCCATGTGTGGGATATTGTGGATTTATCGGCACTCCGGGTGGAGAAGTCTACAGTAGAAAACTCATCTACACCTGCCAGCATTCCATATGCGAATTACTGGCAGGTGTAAATGTAGCTATTTTCTGCTATAAATGTATGTTTACAACCGAAAACCATTTTATAAATCAATCTTTAAGTGATTTAAATTTTCAATGATCATTCTGTTATACACGTGGTTGTGGTTTCTTTGGGTCTACTCTTGATGTGATATTAGCTTGATGAATGCCTAAGAGGAAGATCTTGGGTTAAAACCAAAAAGCTCAGGGTTTAGGTTACTTTTTAAAAAGATGTAATGATGATCCGTTTTAGGATTTGTAGTAATGCTAAAGCCAGATTGATCCATTTCTGAATGAATTTATCATAGCGTTGAGGGAAGTTGACAGTTTCTTTGTAATGTTGTTAGCAGAGGTATCTATAGATCTCTTTAAGTTTTATCTGCGTAGGTAGCTAAGTGAAAGTTAGTGAAAAAAGAGATGATCTTTGTGACTTGTGTGGGATAATAACTCGCATGCCAAGATATCTCTTAGTTCTTGTTCTGACTGAGGTGATTATATATATTTTTTTTAAAAGGTTTGATGTTATTTATTTATTTTATTATTTATTAAGCAATTTGTACCGCGCAAACTAAACCCGAAGGTGTCAAGGCGCCTACCAAGAGAGAATCAAAATGCAAAGCACAACTACAAGTACGCACGCACAAAGAGGTGGGTCTTCAGAGCAGTTCTAAATGATTGTAGGGTGGAAAGAGACCTTAGTTCAAGAGGGAGAGCGTTCCACCATTTGGGGGCAAGATTGGAAAAAGCTTTACCACCCCATCTGGTTTTCCGAATACGTGGAACTGAAAGAAGAAGCCTGTTTGAGGAACGAAGGTTCCTGCCAGGATTGTAAAGAGACAAGATGGATCCAATGCCAGAAAGGCTATCTTTTGCTAATGCCTTATAGACCATGCACATAGTCTTAAAGAGTATCCGGTCCTCAACAGGAAGCCAATGGAGCTGCTTCCTGGCAGAGGTGGCAGAAGAACGTCGGGGTAGATCCAGAACAAATCTGGCTGCAGCATTCTGGACCACCTGCAAGCGCAGTAGCTGACTTTTATTCAGTCCCGCATACAGCGCATTGCAGTAGTCCAGACGAGAGCTCAGAAGGGCAACGGCGAGTTGCTTTCTTGCCTGTAAGGAGAGATAATGCCTGATTTTCCTTAGTATGCGGATGATACCCCAGCAGGTCGATACAGTCCTGTTGACCTGTTGGCACATACTGAGGGTGGGATCAATGATAACCCCAAGGTTTTTGGCTGAGGAGGTAGGGACAGGACAGGCACCCAGTGAGTCCGGCCACCACTCCCCTGACCAGATCTCCTCCTTTCCTCAAAAACCATCACCTCCGTCTTCTCCCCATTCAGTTTTAATGAATTGTGAATCATCCATTGGCGGACTGCCTCCATACAAGATCTAAAATTGGAGGCAGTCGCCAGAACTGACTGGAAGAGAGAGACGAGGATCTGGGTGTCATCCGCATAGGAAACTACCTCCATCCCGAAAGATCTAATAAGTCTGGCAAGGGGGGTCACATAAATGTTGAAAAGGGTGGGGCTGAGAGCCGACCCCTCTGGGACCCCACATTGCACAGACAGGGATGGAGATAGAAATTTGCCCAGCATAACCCTTTGCTCTCTATGATCAAGAAAGGAGGAAAGGAGCCCCAGGGCCGCACCCCGAACCCCAATCTCCCTCAGTCGAGATGTTAAGACCGAGGGAGAAAGGGTATCGAAGGCAGCCGTGAGGTCTAGAAGAATCAGGAGGGAGGTCCGCCCTCTATCCACGTGCATACGGATGTTATCAAGCACTATGGTGATAACTGGTCCTTGTAGTGGGTGGCCTACGGATCACAGTCTCTCACGTGCTTCTTGTCAGTACATTGCTGCACACAGTCCCTTGTCTGATGGGCAGCTGCCTTACCACTGCAGTGGTACAAAACGGGGTGGTGATGGACGGAGCATCTGAATCAATCAAACACGCACACCCAGTCAAAAGATCTGGGTTTAATCCATCACCATTCTTTAGCCCACTCTGCCACCCCAGTTCAGACATGGCCATATGCAAATCAGTCTGACCCTGTGCCTCATGGGAACAGTCCAGCCCGAGCTGCCAAGCCATGTCTTCCCTGGACCGGAAACAAGCTTCCGAGGACCGCTTTCTGGCATTCCAGCCTTCTTCAGCCTGGCTTGCTTGAATCCAATCGCAAAGTGAGCAGATCTTTTGACTGGGTGTGAGTGTTTGATTGGTTCAGATGCTCCGTCCATTACCACCCCCTTTGTAACGCTTTTGGCCACCATAAGTGTGGCAGGGTATGCTCAGATGTGAGTCCCTTGCACACTTTGCCACTGGATTCAAGCAATCCGGGCTGAAGACGGCTGTAATGCCAGAAACCGGTCCTCGGAAGCTTGTTTCCGGTCCAGGGAAGGCATGGCTTGGCAGTTCGGGCTGGACTGTTCCCATGAGGCACAGGGTCAGACTGATTTGCATATAGCCATGTCTGAACTGGGGTGGCAGAGTGGGCTAAAGAACGGTGATGGATTAAACCCAGATCTTTTGACTGGGTGTGAGTGTTTGATTGGTTGAATGCTCCGTCCATTACCACCCCCTTTTGTACCGCTTTTGGCCACCATAAGTGTGGCAGGGTATGCTCAGATGTGAGTCCCTTGCACACTTTGCCACTGGATTCAAGCAATCCGGGCTGAAGACGGCTGTAATGCCAGAAACCAGTCCTCGGAAGCTTGTTTCCGGTCCAGGGAAGGCATGGCTTGGCAGTTCGGGCTGGACTGTTCCCATGAGGCACAGGGTCAGACTGATTTGCATATAGCCATGTCTGAACTGGGGTGGCAGAGTGGGCTAAAGAACGGTGATGGATTAAACCCAGATCTTTTGACTGGGTGTGAGTGTTTGATTGGTTGAATGCTCCGTCCATTACCACCCCCTTTTGTACCGCTTTTGGCCACCATAAGTGTGGCAGGGTGTGCTCAGACGTGAGTCCCTTGCTCACTTTGCCACTGGATTCAAGCAAGCCGGGCTGAAGACGGCTGTAATGCCAGAACCTGGTCCTCGGAAGCTTGTTTCCGGTCCAGGGAAGGCATGGCTTGGCAGTTCGGGCTGGACTGTTCCCATGAGGCACGGGGTCAGACTGATTTGCATATAGCCATGTCTGAACTAGGGTGGCAGAGTGGGCTAAAGAACGGTGATGGATTAAACACAGATCTTTTGACTGGGTGTGAGTGTTTGATTGGTTCAGATGCTCCGTCCATACCACCCCATTTTGTACCGCTTTTGGCCGCCATAAGTGTGTCAGGGTATGCTCAGACGTGAGTCCCTTGCTCACTTTGCCACTGGATTCAAGCAAGCCGGGCTGAAGACGGCTGTAATGCCAGAAACCGGTCCTCGGAAGCTTGTTTCCGGTCCAGGGAAGGCATGGCTTGGCAGTTCGGGCTGGACTGTTCCCATGAGCCACAGGGTCAGACTGATTTGCATATAGCCATGTCTGAACTGGGGTGGCAGAGTGGGCTAAAGAACGGTGATGGATTAAACCCAGATCTTTTGACTGGGTGTGAGTGTTTGATTGGTTCAGATGTTCCGTCCATTACCACCCCCTTTTGTACCGCTTTTGGCCGCCATAAGTGTGGCAGGGTATGCTCAGACGTGAGTCCCTTGCTCACTTTGCCACTGGATTCAAGCAAGCCGGGCTGAAGGCGGCTGTAATGCCAGAAACCGGTCCTTGGAAGCGTGTTTCCGGTCCAGGGAAGGCATGGCTTGGCAGTTCGGGCTGGACTGTTCCCATGAGGCACAGGGTCAGACTGATTTGCATATAGCCATGTCTGAACTGGGGTGGCAGAGTGGGCTAAAGAACGGTGATGGATTAAACCCAGATCTTTTGACTGGGTGTGAGTGTTTGATTGGTTCAGATGCTCCGTCCATTACCACCCCTTTTGTACCGCTTTTGGCCACCATAAGTGTGGCAGGGTGTGCTCAGACGTGAGTCCCTTGCTCACTTTGCCACTGGATTCAAGCAAGCCGGGCTGAAGACGGCTGTAATGCCAGAAACTGGTCCTTGGAAGCTTGTTTCCGGTCCAGGGAAGCCATGGCTTGGCAGTTCGGGCTGGACTGTTCCCATGAGGCACAGGGTCAGACTGATTTGCATATAGCCATGTCTGAACTGGGGTGGCAGAGTGGGCTAAAGAACGGTGATGGATTAAACACAGATCTTTTGACTGGGTGTGAGTGTTTAATTGGTTCAGATGCTCCGTCCATTACCACCCCCTTTTGTACCGCTTTTGGCCGCCATAAGTGTGGTAGGGTATGCTCAGACGTGAGTCCCTTGCT
The DNA here is from genome assembly GCF_964261635.1 of Lissotriton helveticus. Classification (NCBI taxonomy): domain Eukaryota; kingdom Metazoa; phylum Chordata; class Amphibia; order Caudata; family Salamandridae; genus Lissotriton; species Lissotriton helveticus. The sequence goes on from NC_136068.1 coordinate 1,314,515,498, forward strand.
CACTGCCACTGGATTCAAGCAAGCCGGGCTGAAGACGGCTGTAATGCCAGAAACCGGTCCTCGGAAGCTTGTTTCCGGTCCAGGGAAGGCATGGCTTGGCAGTTTGGGCTGGACTGTTCCCATGAGGCACAGGGTCAGACTGATTTGCATATAGCCATGTCTGAACTGGGGTGGCAGAGTGGGCTAAAGAACGGTGATGGATTAAACCAAGATCTTTTGACTGGGTGTGAGTGTTTGATTGGTTCAGATGCTCCGTCCATTACCACCCCCTTTTGTACCGCTTTTGGCCGCCATAAGTGTGGCAGGGTATGCTCAGACGTGAGTCCCTTGCTCACTTTGCCACTGGATTCAAGCAAGCCGGGCTGAAGGCGGCTGTAATGCCAGAAACCGGTCCTCGAAGCGTGTTTCCGGTCCAGGGAAGGCATGGCTTGGCAGTTCGGGCTGGACTGTTCCCATGAGGCACAGGTTCAGACTGATTTGCATATAGCCATGTCTGAACTGGGGTGGCAGAGTGGGCTAAAGAACGGTGATGGATTATCCCAGATCTTTTGACTGGGTGTGAGTGTTTGATTGGTTCAGATGCTCCGTCCATTACCACCCCCTTTTGTACCGCTTACCACTGCAGTGGCACGAGTGTTGCCATGCCAACTGAGACCTTGAGGAGTTTCTTGTGTGTTGCAAGTAGTACACAACATGGAGTTCTAGGACACTTCGTGGTGCATAGAAAGTCAAACAGCTTGAACTTATACCATGCCCTTCCCAAGATGGTGATCAGTCCAGGGTCAAGAATTGTTTGAAAATCAAAGATGTGCCAGAGTTTTTTCCTGTGAGATCAATTCCTGTTTTATGCACATTAAAGGCATATCTTAGGAGGGAATTATCAATCATGCTCAACGAACACTTGCTATTCATTTTTGTCCCTGATATTTCCTTCGCAATTAGATTTTTCCTTCATTAATTACCCTTCTTTGATCTGTCATTTTCTGCTTGGTGGTTCTACTCTCTTATCATTAAGTTTTTCTTAAGCAGATGCAATTCATCATGGATCTTTGCTCCCCTGATCTGTTGTATCTGCTTTGCTTTTTTTCTAGTCTGATGTTCAGTAGGAGTTGATGCTTTTCTGGTACCCCTAATGCATTTCTCCATCTTCGATCAAAACTCACAAAATTGCCAAACACGGCCATGTCCCTCTTTGTGGGTTTTCCTTCAAACTGTGACACCCCAAAGGAGACACCTGTTGACTGTTGACATGTTACAGAGTGTTGGGTGGCACGCTGGAAACTGGAAGGAGTCGTTCTTTCCTCATGCAATTAAGAAGAATATATGCCTGACCACATTTGCATCTAGTCCTTGGCAGTCTGTATGTTAATCATTACTATTCTTTAAAAATGATTGTATTGTTTCAAAAGTGCAAGCAATTTTGTGCGTAGATTAACATACAATTACCTTCTTATTGGAATGATTATGTAGATGTTAAGTGCAGGTGACTGCTTTTATGCATGTTTGAGATAAGTACATTTGTCTGGTTGCAAGGATGATTGTTTTATGCCTCTGTTTAAGTGTGACACATGTGAATGTGTGTATAAGGATAATGGTGTCCTGTTTATGGGATGTGGAGTAGGTGGCCCTAAGATTAGGCATTATAGCACATGGCAGCCATCTGCCTGCTCATCATGTCACCCATGACACAATTGCGGGAATCTGCTGACCACTATTATTTTATTGAACGAGCCAGCCTACAACAAACTCACAGGCTTTGTGACCGCAAACTACCAAGGGCCACAGGTACGTAGCTTTTATGTTGTGGAACATGGCCAAATTTGCAGAATCAGGCTATTTGTAACTGCAAAAACCCATGTTTTGTATCTACAGAACGCTTTTTTGTGATTTAGAAACCTACTGCTGAGCCACAAAATGGGCTAGCAAGTTGGAAGGGGCGTGCTAAGGGTGTTCCTTCCTAATAGCAACTAGCAGTGTATATACAAATATTTTGCAACCAAATTTCACATTTTACCACCTACTTCAAGTAGATGGTAACCCACTCGCAAATGGAAAGGGACCCCCAAGTGACCCCTTCCCCATTGAGAATGGTTGCGAAAATCCTACTCTTAAAAAACTGACACTGAAACATTTCATTTTGCTTTCAGAAACGCATCTCATTTTCCTTTAAGGAAAATGAGATGCATTAAAAAAAAAAGGTATGGTGGTCTGCCGTCCCCAGCAGGCCAACATTCCAGTGTTTTTTGCAAATCCCAATGGGTTGCAAATTGCTGCCTACCTCTTGAATATTGATGAGGTAGGCCACTTGTGACCCCATTAGGAATCGGTACATGTATCAAGGACACCTTAGTACGTAGGTGTTTGTGAGTTCCTAATAACGAAACACAAAAATCGCTAGTAGGAAATCGCTAAATTAAACCTACGTACATGTGGACACTATTCACAATGTAAAGAATGTACTTTGCAAGTTGGAAATTTCTTTCCGAAGTAAAGTAAACTTTGTGTCTCACTACAACCTGAAGTGGTTGTGAAAGGGACACCCCATCCTCCTTCTGATTTGCAGTACAATATATCAATTATGGGTGCAAGGTTTGTGTGACTGAAGGTCGGAGCTATATTTGAACCTATTTCTTTGTTATTGTAAATGTGTCTTCAGAGAAGCGATGGTGTCTTGTTCTATGTAGTTTGGTATTTTCATCTTCCTTTTTCCTTGCTGACAATTGCATGTTTAGTCTTTGTTGGCACCTTCACTTACTTTGTGCAAACACGGGGAATTTCCAATTGGCTATTAAAGGTGTGTAAATGTAATCTGTTGAAATGTGATAGGTCTATGTTGAATATCTTATACATTAGTGCTGATATGTTTTATTTGCTAATGCTATCAAAGCATAATGAAGAAAGCCATGCTTGGAATTGAAATCATGGTTATACTTCACTACACCTCGATCACTAATTAAGGAAGTTGAAACCAAGTTGTTGTAAAACGATTGTACCTAAATCCCAAGTTATGGTTGTTTCTTAAAGGACAAGCTACATCTGAATTGAGTAGGCCTTACTCTGTCATATATTGCATCATGCTTGAGCAGGAAATAGGGGACAGATATATGAAAGGTTATTGTGTTCGCAAACTGTCCGAATCGCTGTTTGAGAATGGAAAAGCCCCTTTCGGTATGTACAAAAGACGATTTTGCAGGTCCAAATTGTGATTCCTTCTTTTTGGAAATCACAATTTTTGTGATTCCAAATACGGAATTGCAAATAGATTTCCAAACTGTGAAACGAATTTGTATGTATTTCCCAATTGCAATAAGTCACAAAATGCACTTTTGGAAATGCAATTACCACAAAATCAAATCAGTTGTTAAGCAGGTGCACTCCATATACCCTGGCCCAAAATGTATCAGGACTTTCACAATGGTGGCTTTGTATATACTGGCGAGCAGGATAAGGCTCTTGGCATGTATGCTGAGAAGGAGACAGGAGAGGATTTTGAGGGTTAGGGTAATCCTGCTTGATCAAAGTGAGAAGGAGATATCTGAGAAATCCAGGCTCAGTAATCATGTCATTATGGTTTAATTTGCTGATTTATATCCACAGTTACAGACCTCACAGAAAGAAGCAATGCTATTCTACCACTTGTACAGGTACTGTGTTGCCTACACGTTTTAGTGTCTGGAAGTTACCAGGGTGTAATAGCAGTAGCAGGAGGAGTGTCCCAAAGTATATTGTCATGTTTTTTTCGTAGGTTTCTTGTAATTATGTTGTCCAAAAGTAATGATTATATAAATTTTCTGGCAAAGTGGCAGGATTTACAACATACCAAACTGTTATTTTATCATATGGCACATATTCCTATTCTCATTGTATGTGTTGATGGTGCACATATTGCAATCTGTTCACCATCTGCAAATAAAGCTATCAATAGAAACCGCAAAAATAGTCACTCCCTCAATATACAGGCTGTGTGTGATGCCTCCTGTATAAATACAGACCTAGTGGCCTGATTTTCAGGCAGGACTCATGACTCCAATATGTTCTGCCACAGTGGGATATATATTAGGCTGATTTAGGTGATTCCGGACATATGTTGTAAAATCATAGCTACATGTGCAATGTTTTTTTTTTGTCCTCATATGTCTGATCAGTATATGAATGGAGATAAAAGAGATTTCCGACTTAGTCTCTTGCGAGGTGAAACCCGGACACTCGACTGGGGAGGGGATGGATTCCATCACGGGCTCTCTCTCTGCGAGATCGACTGCCACTTTTCTCCGAGGTAACAGGAACTTACAAAGGTTCTCTTTCCAGGGATACCAATCCATCTTAGTAAAGCCCCTGAGCTCTCGAGAACAGCCTGCTTTTACTGATGCTTAATCATTGGACTAATATTAACCAGTGATTCAAATGATAATTATACATTTAAATGTGGGACACAAAGGCCAGTGAAAAGAGGGAGTGAAAATAAGTGGAAAAAAGAATAAACTTTCAATAGGAACCATGAGGTAAGGAGTTAGAAAGATGACTCTACTCTAGGAATGTACTCTCTTCGCCCAGTTGTCCCAAATACTCAAAAAATGTTGTTCTCTTAGTGGACTGCGTTGCCCTGTCCATTTTAGCTATTCTTTTAATCACATTTACCCATTCATATTCAAGGGGGGCAATAGGTGAAATCCACTTAATGCACAACTCTCTACGTGCTAGTAAAATGAAAATAAGTGCCTTAAGTGGTTTAAATATACGACAGATAGAATCCTCATCAGGTATTACCCCAAATATTACCAAAGCAAGACTCACCTCCACTTCTTGACCCACCAAATCCAACAAATTCATACCCACTTTCTACCAAAAGGACAGGATGGAGAGGCACCACCGGAACATGTGTGTTTCATCGGCATTCATTTCTCCACACTTTTGGCACTTCCTCACCGTGTGCAGGCCCATCTTTGCCAATCTTCGAGGCGTCCAGTAAAAAGATGATTTTTTCTTAACTGTGCTGATTTCACGCAATACCACAGAAGAGATATAGATACTTACCATCCTGCTTCTAGCTCGTACTCCTGCCATTTCCTCCTCCAGGTCCCCGTGTGCCATGAGAGTCGGTCTTCTGAAGACTGAACCAGCAGCCAGTAACATACCGATACCTCTTTTTGTTTCGCGGGGCGCAGAGCTATTTTGACTTCATAGAGTTCATTTTGCTACCCCACCTGTCTCAAAGTCTTTACCCAGCTTGATAACTGTGACAGAACCTTCTGTGATCTCCTGGCGGGTTTGCCAAGATTTTAGTTCTGTTCTATCGAGCCGCTGGCCCCATATACAGATTCGCTTTTCCCTTATCGGAATTGCTAAGGAATCTTGCAGGCAGGCTGGAGTTCCAGGAGATCTCCATATAGGGGCGTATTGACTATAGTATGGAATCTTTAGTGTTACCCTGATTTGATACCACAGTTTACAGGCCCACTGAAGAGTATTTAATCTTATTTTTTTATTTTTATTTGGGATCTCCGAAGTTATAAAGAAATAAGCTGGATAAGTCTGGCGGGCCAAACGTAAGAGCATGGAACAGCGACGAAAGGTTGGGAAATTCTTTTAACAACTTTCAGGTGGAAGTCTCTCTGATATTGAAGAAGGTCTGGATCGCTATACCCCCATTTTCCTTCTTTTCCCTGCATTTCTTCCATGCAATTCTGGGCCTTTTCTTTCCCCAGATGAAACTGGAGAAGAAACCTTGTACTTTTTTAATCCAGTCCATCTTGAATTCCAGTAGGATTGAGTTGTATATGAATGTATATTTTGGTAAAATAGACATTTTTAACAGGTTTGACTTGCCTAAAAAGGATAAAGGCAAAGAGTCCCACTGTTGTAGTTGTTTCTTAATTTTTGAGGTGACCAAATCAAAATTCACTTTTGCTAGTAGGTCTAGGTTTTGGACCACTTCAATCCCCAAGTATCTAATCCTCTTTTTAAGAAGGTCACTCTGGAAACTTGTGTTCCACTGCATAATCTCAGTTTTGGAAAGGTTAACGGCGTAGCCTGAAATTTTACCGAAACACTCTAGATTTTCCCAGATAACAGAAATTACTGGCAGTAGATGGCCTGTGAATATCATTAGATCGATGGTGTAAAGCCCGATTTTCTTTTCCCACTCATTGCAAGAAAATGGGATGATGTTTTTACCTGCTCTTAGCTTAATGGCCAGTGGCTCAATATATAGATTAAATAAGAGGGGGGGAGAGTGGACACCCCTGTCTAGAGCCCCTTCTAATTTTAACTTGCTCAGACAAAACCCAATTTACTAATATCCGGGCTGTAGGGTTGTTGTACAGGGCCTTGATTGCTGAATCAAAAACGTCCCCCATGTTAAAACGCTGGATGTGCAATGTTACATAATCTGCAGTAAGAAGGAGTCGTCACAATGTGGAAATAGAATTGGGATCTAATACCGAGGAAGGAATACCACAAGTACAACCCCAATAGGTTAGATTAGCTGCTGCTGACGATAGAGCTTGTTGTGCAGGGATCACAAACAATTAGTTTTCATGAAAATGAAAAGAGAGGAAGGTCTATATACATACATACAGACAAAAAATGCGAGATTATGGAGAAAAAGGTCAAAGTTTGGCTTCGCTTCATTGATGATTTGTTTATAGTGTGGCAGGGGACAAAAGATGAAGCAGAACATTTCATATCTCAAAACTCCCTGAATCTCAAATTTACAGCCGCTATTAGTGAGACTAGCGTGAACTTTCTTGACACTCAGGTTTATATTGAGAATAACAAACTCGAGACTAGGCTTTATCGCAAAAAAACGGCGGGTAACTCGGTATTACATGCCACAAGTGCCCACCCACGCCATTTAGTGAATAGCATTCCTTACGGCGAAATGCTTAGACTCAAGCGTATCTGCAGTACTGATAGTGAACTATTAGTGGCTCAGGAACAGAGCAAGCAGCATTTCTTAAGTAGAGGTTACTCATACAAAACTGTGGATCAAGCCATTGCAAAAACAAACTCACTAGATCGCAATGTTTTGCTAGATGCCAACACATGTTCAGGGTTTTCACCATGTACTGACCCTAAAGGCAAGAAATCAACAATCCCAGAATTTCGCCTGATTATGGGCTATAGCAGTCAGCACAAAGAAATCAACAAAATAGTGCAAACGAGTTGGCCGATAGTCCTCAATGATCCTGTAATAGGACCCCTGGTTCCGCGGAGGGTGTCCATTATGCATAGTAGGGCTCCCTCTATGAGGGATTAGTTGGTGTTATCAAATCCTGAAATTATTGCCAACACCTCTTGGCTCCAAACACACAAGGGATTTTTCCAGTGTAAAACATGCAAGGCATGTACTCACGGAATTAACACCACTGTATATACAACTCCCTTCAGCCAAAGACCCTACAAAATATCAAATTTGTTAACCTGCAAGACAGAATACAGAGTTTACGTTTTATCCTGTCCATGTGGCCTATGCTACGTTGGTAGCACCAAGCTACAGGCCCATGTTAGAATTCTCCAACACCTTCGAGCCATCAACAATGTTGATAATACATATCCAGTGGCGAGGCACTTTAAAGAATGTCACCAATCTAACAACAAGAGCCTCAGCTACTTCCTAATCGATGCTGTTCCACCTAACAGAAGGGGCGGTGATCGAGAAGGTAAACTCAGGAAGTTGGAAACAAGGTATATCCTTCAATTGGATACCAAACACCCGAGCGGAATAAACATTACTGAGGATTTATATACATGTGTTTAAAACCTTAAAAGCTTAGTTGAAAAATTAATTGTCTATTTTCTCTCCCCCTTTTTTTACTGTTCCTTAATGTAACATAACCTCACACGTATAGATAGGAATTAGCAGGGTCATCATTAGAAATCCTATATCTCGATATACATAATGGTGTGTTATGCGGTCTTGAATAAGACATTTGCACATACACGGAGGGGATAATATCCCCTGAGTCCACCGGACTCAGGGGAATGAGCTGCAGGATTTGTAAGTACTTCGGACATGTAACTTCTCTAAGCTCCTTAGACAAAAGACTCAAGAAAGGGGCCCACAGAGTAGCATATTCAGACCCTCTGCCATCCACAGTCAAGGACAAACGCTCCATTGCTAAGCCATGCCAAAGGCGCGTCAACCAGTCACGCACATCAGGGATATCTGGGGAACCCCAGCGCGCTAGCAGAACCTGCCGTGCAGTCAGTAGTCCCAATGCAATTTGTCGGCCTAGCAGAGTGCGCAGAGGAAAGCAAGAGGGATGCGGGAGGCCCAACAGTGTGTGCTCAGGAAGCCTAGGCAGTGTGATCTGGAACGCAGCGTCCAATTCGTCAAGTACCGTGGACCAGTATCGCTCTAACTTGGGGCAGCGCCATAACAAATGTAGGAGATTGCCTGACATACCGCATCCCCTCCAGCAAAGACTGGATTTAGCCCTGTGTCAGGATGCAACGCGCGGCGGGGTATAGTACCAGTACGTCGCCAGCTTGTAGGCAGAATCCGTACCCGCCGTGTTAGCAGTAGTATGATGTGCGCAATAGGATACCTGTTCCCACTCTCTCTGCGAGAGCGGACGCCCCAGCTCCGTCTCCCAACGCACCTGCGCTTTTGTACGCTGCCACCGCGGATCACGCAAAATCATGGCATACAGCTCAGAAATAAGGATCCAATCGTCTTTCTTGTGCAAAAGCCATTGCTCGAAGGGCGTGAGGGGGCGCGACTTCAACGCAACATTAGCCGGATGCGTCACCCAGTGCGCCACCTGTGCATAAGAAAAACCGCCCGACACGTCCAGGAGGGAGTGTTCCGACCTCAGCTCCGAAAAGGGGAGAAGCCCCTCCAGACCAAAATGCATGCCCACCCGCTTACAGCCCTTCTCCCGCCAGCGATGAAAGATCGGCGATGCAAGACCAGGGGGGAAAGAGGGGTTGTCCACAATCGGCGTCATAGGCGAAGGGAAGGTCGTCCAACCCTTGCGGAGTGCCAACCGGTCCCACGCCTTGAGTGTGGAGGGCGTCACCGGTGAGGAGTATAGACCCCACGCCCTGTCTTTGCGAGGCAGCCAGAGTTCCCGCCAGATGTTGCAACCCGCCATAGTCTGGTCCATAAACAACCAATGCTTACTCGATTCAGGTCTATTCCATTCAACCACATAGCGAAGGCAGGAGGCCTGGAAATAGGCCAAGAGATAGGGGAAGCCCAAACCACCAGCTGATTTCAGGAGTGTAGTTGTTGCGAACGCTGCGCGGGGGCGCTTATTGCCCCAAAGAAACTTATTCAACAGGCCCTGGAGTTTCTTCAAGGCACCCCGCGGCGGTGTGAGGGGCAGCATTTGAAAGACAAAGTATTCTGGGCAGAAGCGTCATTTTAATAGCCGCCAGCCTGCCAAACCAGGCCAGGTTGAGGCGCGACCATGCGGAGACAGATTTGGCTGTTTGGTCTATCAGTGAGTTGTAGTTTAGGGAGAGCGTCTGGGACACAGTCGCAGCAAGGCGGATGCCTAGGTACGTAATGGCAGATTGCGCCCAGCGGAAGGGGAAGTCACGCTTCAGGTCAGCTACATCCTCCGGCGAGACGGAGATGTTCAAGATTTCAGATTTGGTAAAATTAACCTTGAAGCCCGCCGCTTCATGGAAAGCCCGAATCTCCGCAGAAAGGCAGCGTAAAGAGGAGGCAGGGTTCTGTAGAGCTAAAATAACATCATCATCGTATAAACTAAGTTTATGCTCGTCAGCGCCAAAGCGAATGCCCGCTATGTCGGGGTGGGATCTGACACGCTGTGCAAAGGGCTCCATGTAGAACGCAAATAGGAGCGGCGAGAGGGGGCACCCCTGCCGCGTCCCCCTAGATATAGAGAACGGTGCCGACCGACAACCATTGACACGCACAACCGCCTTCGGGGACGCATACAGGGCCTGGTTCCAGCGCAGAAAATTACCTTTAAGACCAAACAACTGTAATACTCGGAAAAGGAACCCCCACTCAACCCTGTCAAAGGCCTTCTCCGCGTCGATGGATAAAAGGAAGGCCTGGGTTTTCGCGCGATGCACTCCATCCAGCAGGTGCAGCAATCTCTTAGAGTTGTCGCTAACTTGGCGAGTGGGCACGAAGCCCGACTGATCCGGCTCAATCACTCCATCCAGGAGAGGGCTGAGTCGCGCCACAAGGATGCCCGCGAAGAGCTTGGCATCGACATTGAGGAGGGAAATCGGCCGATAAGAGCTACAGTCGGCGGGGTCCTTGCCAGGCTTAAGTATGACCGTTATGGCGGCGTCAGACATAGAGGGCGTAACCGAGCCCGTGTCCAGGAACGAATTAAAGAGGCGAGTCAGGAACGGAGCCAATTCCCGGCAAAAAGTTTTATAAAAAAGTGCTGAGAAGCCATCGGGTCCGGGGGACTTAGCCACCTTCAGCCGGGCAATGGCAGATATCACCTCCTCCACGCGGATCTCCACGTTCAGGTTCTCGGCCGCACTCTCAAATAGGGGCGTAACGCCAGCCGCCGCAATGTACTGGTCCCCATCTGTGGGCGACGCGTCCTCTTTTGTATACAAGGTTTGATAGAAACGGCGGAAGGCCGCAACAATATCGGAGTCAGCAGTACATGGCACAGACCGGTGGTCACGGATTTCCGCAACGGCATGGGATTGGGCCTGGGCCCGCAGACGGTGCGCAAGCATTTTACCCCCTTTATTCCGCCCTATCAAGATCCAGGTGTTTCAGCATGCGCCGCTTGGCCTCAAGCTCCCTCCAAACCCTGCGCACTCCAGTACGTTTTTTGAACAGATTCTAAGCCCCTCACATCCTTCTCCAGCTCCTCCATTTTATCTCTGCGAAGCTTGGCATACGTGGCAGCTAAGGCAATAAAGTCCCCCCTAACCACGAGCTTCAGCGCCTCCCAAACAGATGCTATCGCCGTTTCTCCAACTGGGTTATCGGCGAAGTAATGCGTAATCGTGTCCCTAATCTTGGCTACTACAGAGTCCGCGTTAAGCATGGAGTCGCGCAGCCGCCAGCCAGCCGAGGGAGGTCGCATGCCGCGCAGGGCCATCATGACTGTCAAGGGCGCGTGATCCGAAAGGGATCGCGGGGCAATGTCCGCATCTCGCAGGTGGGGGAGCAGAGCCGAAGAAGCCAGGAAGTGGTCAAGGCGCGCGTATGACTGGTGTGCGGGCGAGTTGTTTGTGTAGTCGCGATCCTGGGGGTGTTGTATCCGCCACACATCATGCAAACCGCCATCCGTCAACCATTGCCTCCCCTCTGCAGACCAGGTCCCAGAATTATGCAGGCGATTCGCCGACCTATCAAGCGCCCCATCCATGACAAGATCAAAGTCCCCCCCCACCAAGAGGAGAGCATCGGGGGAAGTAAGGACCTGGGCCAAGGCCGTGCGCAGAAAAGGCTCCTGCCGGGTGTTCGGTGCATACAAGGACCCGGCGGTAAAAGTAGCATCTCCCCACTGCACTCGCACCGCCAGAAACCTCCCCCGTATATCTACCAATTGGGACAAGACTTTGCACCGTAGTCGGGAGCTGAAGAGGAGGGCAACTCCGTTCTTCTTATACCGGCCCGAGGACCACAGCTGAAGGGGGAATCGTCTGTCTCGCATTCGACGTTCGTCCTTGGGGAGGAGATGCGTCTCCTGCAGTAGGCAGATATCGCCCCCAGACTGCTCCAGGAGGGACAGGACAGCAGAGCGTTTCACCGGGTTGTTTAGCCCCCGGACATTGACGTTCACCACCTTCAGCTCCCTAGCCATTCCATATCAACCAGACCAGCAACGTACACCCTTCGAAACACTTCCAACACCCATGCACACACACCAAGCAGCACGAAGGGGAGTAGCAGGGAAGCACATTCAAACATAAGCGGCCTAGATCAGATGCGGAGTCCCCGCCCCACCCCACCCTCCCAACATACATACCAAACCCCCCCCACAACCAAACCAAACAAGAGCAGAAAAGGACAAAGTGAGATACGAAAGTTCGCAATACAGGCCTCAAGGGCAAGGGGAAGAGGCACCAGTCCACAGTCTTCCAGTTCCCGATACGGAACTCACTCATCCAGTAGGACATACTAGAGTACCTTCAGGGGATGCCCCCCTCCAACGCCGGCAGTGGACCTTCCCAGGCCTCACGGGACCTACGGAGCATCATCTGGCGACGCCTCCATAACCAAAGCCACGGAGGCAACGGCTGCCCCCCTCTCCTGGAGACATATCGAAGGATCGGGCCCCTTCTTGGGTGCAGCACCGCCCACCGCCATTCCGCCGAGCACCTCCGACGTCCGAACGTACCACTGCCGCCTGTAGACTCCGCTTCCGTTTGGTCTATACCAAGGAGGTCCATAGCATCTGTGAGTGAGCGAACCTGAACCAGTTTATTTTGCCAGCGGAAGATGAGTCGGAATGGGTGTCCCCACGAATATGTGATGTTGCGTTCCCGCAGATGGGACGTGACCGGCTTGAAGTTCCTACGCTTCTGCAACGTGGATGCCGCAAGATCCTGGAAGAGCATCGGCTTATGCCCACGGAACTGCAGAGGGACGACCTCACGCGCCATCCTGAGTATGCGTTCCTTCAGTTGAAAGTCATGCACGCAGACGAGGATGTCCGGCGGCGGGGCCTTCGCGCCTTTCGGCAAACCCACACGGTGCACTCTGTCCATACGAATCTCCATCACCTCCTCATCCTGCAAGATCTGTTTGAAGAGGGCCTCGACGTATTCACGCAGATCTGTTCCCTCACCCTTCCATGGCACCGCTCTGATTCGGATATTGTTGCGGCGGGACCGGTTCTCCATATCCTTCGCATGTGCCTGAAGATCGAGGTTCTGTTCGGTCAGCCTGATGACGTCCTGCTGAAGCTGATGGTTGTCGCCCCCTGTCTCGAGATCATGCTCCTCCAGCGTGGCCACTCGCTCTCCTATGTCGTCCACGTCCCTTCGGACCTCCCACAGGTCCGCGGCTAGCTGGGTACGCAATCCCGCAATGTCATCCTTGATAGCATTGAAAAGTTCAAGCATGAAGGCTTTGGTCGCAGGTTCCTCCGCCAGACCCCGACCCGGGGACTTGTCAGCCGTTGGTGACGTAGTCTGAACTGCACTCTTCGGGAGGCCATCCTTGCCCAGCTTATCCTTCTTCAGCCGAGCGGCCGCCATAACAGACCACAGGGGGCCCCACCAACCAAGGGCACTCCCAAGCCAGGGAAGACAGCTTCTCCACCCACACAGCAAGGCCCAGGTGCCCACCTGCTCAGCTAGGCCCCAAGCCAGACCAGTCCGACACACCTCCCGTCGCCTCATAGCTTCCAAGCGCAGCACTCACCGGGCAGGGAGTCCGCCTCCAGCCACCCTCCGCGTCAGCAGGGGACTCCGGGGCCCCAACAGTCGCCCGGCAGACAAGGACCAGGGCCAGAGCGCAAGTCAGCACCACACTGCGAGAGGGCACCTGGCAGGCAGCAGGGGCCTCCGTAGGCCCAAAAGTCCAATGCAGGGACAAGTAGCCCAACACTACAACACGCCGGGCAGTGCAACCACGTGTCCGCTCGAATAAATGGACCCAGGCCCGACTTACACCGGCCAGGAGAATTCGGCAGTTCAAAGCCGAGGAGGCGCTCCAAGTTGTAATGAGCTGGGCATGGGGCAGGTTGCTCACGTTTCCACAGCTACCAGCTCCCGCACCCGTCTGAGTCCCTCACCGGGCACCACGCAGCAGCTCATTCCGCTCCACCTCCCAGTCTCGCCCGGCCCGTGCGGGCCCAAAAGCCATGGCCTCGCGTAGGTCGCCGGCCGGGGGTCGCGCTCCCTCAGCGCTGGACGTCAGTCTCCCCGCTCTCCCTGTGTCACTACCACAAAGCGCCGTCCAGCGCAGCTCTCTCCTCCGCCGCTCCGGTCGCAGCGACGGGACCGCAGACGCTCACGCGAGCCGCGGGCACACAGTCAGCTTCCAGCCGCGGCTCGACGTACAGGCCGGTGACTGCCGCGGTGCGGCCGCTCCGTTCAATTCCTCCAAGACCTCGGCGGCAGGGCACCGGGGCACCGGCAGCAGGGCACAGCTCCTCGGGAGAGGTAAGGGCACCCGGGCAGCAGCAACCGAGGCCCGGGAAGGGTGATAACAATGCTGGTAAAGGCCAGGCGCCGGAGGGACACAGAAGTACGTCCTACTCCGCCGCCATCTTGGCCACGCCCCCCGTCAATTGCACTTTAAATATAGCAATCAGCGGGGATCTGTTGTTATTGTTCATAGATAGATTTTTCACTTTTCTCTATTGTACTTGAATTTGAAGAAAAACTTTTTTTAGAATTTTTTGAATTTTATGAGATAATTTTAGGTGGTTAGCACAAGTAGAGGAATTAATCTAACTACAAATGAGTCTCTTTTTTCACCTCTAATGGCACTTTAGCACGTACATACACTATATTCACATAATGGTTCTTTAGTTCACGTGATCTATAATGTAGCAATTGATATTAATGAAAGCCAGTTAGGGTGCAAATACGCACAATATAAAATGCTAAAATATGAAATCATGAAATTAAAATGCTTCAACCAAAGTCCACTATTTTAGTGTGATTGATTAACAATTTTGAAAATGTGATGTATATAAATATGTATTATACAGATATTTATTTGAATCACCCTACAGCGACATAAGTATGTTTTCTATTTCTATTATAGAGGAGATCACGTGTTATTTTGTGTGCACTGTCACTTTAAAAGGCACTACCCCAAGCAACAAAAATTGTCGAGTGAGCAAGCGCCGGTGTGCTGCGAAACGAGCCTTGGCATTGGGAAAATAAATCCATCTTGAGCACTTACTCTAGGTCTGTGTCCAGTTTTGCGGTAAGTGGCGCTCTATACTCTGGCAGCGCGAGTCGACATCTTGGACTCTGTTCATACATACATATATATATATATCGAACCTCAACTAGACAGCCAAACTGTGTGTTTAATATTATGAAACTGCATAAATATATTGTTTTATTTTTTATTATTATTTTCACAAAGTACCTGGTTATAACCAGGCAGAATATGCAATTTAAATATGTCTGAACATTTAAGTGCATTTACATCAGATCGCTGCAGTGCTGTTGAACATGTTGAACCAGTAGAAGGCAGGGAGTCTGTCTTCTAGGACCAGTAATGGAAGTATTACTTCGATTGTAATTGTTAGGAATGGTCCTACCTTTGTGTCTTGTAAATATACTGTATAATGGTGATCACTGGTGGTGAATCCCTGGCTTGTGAAGAAGAGCTTTTGCTCGAAACGCATCAGCCAATTAAATAACTCTTAATTACAGCCATTGTGGTGTGCGAGTCTTACTTTCCCGTGGTTAAACCTAACACGGGGAATTTCCTTCCATGTTCAGCCGGGATCCGGCACCCAGAACTCGCACCGACCCCGAGAGAAGTGGAGCCGGTCTTGTGTCGGAAACCTTTCCTTCCGCATCTTTCCTTTGACCTGGCTCCCGCCGTCGGACGTTTTGAAACCCACGAGGAACGGAGGAGTGTAAATCTGCTGGACGCCTGGGGTAAGTATGCGATGAGTGTGCGTGTATCGGAGGATGCAGGTATGCTTGCCGTGGTGCCCTGTTGTGTTAGGCAGTAACCCCCGATTTAAACGTTTGCCAATAACGGGTCCCGGCAGGGGTTCCACGCCCTCGCAGAAAACGAGGTAGAGGGAGGCGGCACGGTGTTTTGAACTGTAACGCGACAACACGACAAAGATGCACAGAGGAAAGCAGGCGGGTGCCTTGACTGCACCTCCAAAGGAGAATACAGAAATTAGGAACAGAAGAGCGGGCGATCGAACAAAGCACGTTCCCTCTTCTGTGAAACAGAGGAGGAGGAGGGCGGAGGCAGACAAGAAAGAAGTGTGTCCACTGAAGGGAGGAATAAAACATTGAAACAACTGCTGTTCCAATGTGAAAAATTACAGAAAAGAGAAATTACTCGGTGGTGGGAGGTTTCCTCCCTTAACAACTACATTGAGGTGGGGAGAGTCCCGAGGGGACTAAGGATCCTAATCACTCCCACGTACCAAAACCCACACCCCAAATTACTTGAGGATTGGTCAGACTTAATGGTGGGCACCATTAAAAACATGTTGGGCCTACTTTCAAAATATGCGGCAATAGAGTTGAAAAATGTGATTAAAGAGATTGACAAATTAAAAGAGGAACTTGACAAACATCCAGTGCAAGAAGAAATTAACGCAGCCCTAATACTGATGGAGTTTAGACTGGACAAATATGAAATGGAAATTAAACAGAAAAGAAGAGTAAATTCCTACGTGACAAACAGGATTATGCCAGTGGCGGATCCTAACCTTTGGGAGAAGATATGATGAAGTGATCAAGCATTTCAAACAGGTGGGGGCAATGAGACAACGGGAGCCAGTCACATCAGAATCCGGATCTGAAATATACTCGAACATAGAGGAGGCAGTGAATGGCCAAGTAAGAGACCGCCATACCCTTAAACCCCTGGAAGAATATCATTTTTTATAAAACAAACATGACACTGAGGGCGAAACCACCCGACCGGGAAAGAGGAAGAGGAAGAGGCGGAAACACAAGAGGAAACCAACAAGGAGGGGAGGAAGAATGCACCAAAGATCCAATGCCTTATGGAAGCAAACAAAACGCAGATGATGGGTGAGGAAAATCTGACAGTTGTGAATCTGTTCTCACATAAAATAACGGAGGCAGAAAAAACATTACTCGAACTGGGCTTTACATTTTGTCCAACAGCAAATTTTGATTACAGCAAAACTAGGATAGACATATTTTTATATGTACGTAAACTGAAATTGATGAAAATGTTTCTAAACAAAGAAAAGAGATCCATAGGAACAGGAATGATAGGTGCTAGTAGAGATGACATACTATCTGAGCACATATGCCTTAAGGATGCTGAAGCCCTAGCTTGTCTAGCAGAACTGGGAGGTGAATTGAATGAATGGGAAAAAGAAAGGGACATCATAGAACAAATGGGCCTGGAAACCAATGGTACAGTCCTGACTAAATTCAGACCTAGATCAACATTTAACCCCAATTTGCCACATGACAACCTTGATACTTTTCATGAGGTAGTAATAAAAGACCTCATGAGAATCTGGAATTAACCCTCTAACAAGCACGCACATAACTTGACACCTGAACAAAGAACAACGCTAGGCACACTGAACAGCGATCCCAACCTCATTATCAAGCCATCAGATAAGGGGGAAATGTAGTCTTGTGGGATATCAAACTATACAAAAAGGAGGCAATGAGACAACTAACTCTCTCAGGTAATTATGAGATCCAGCAAAAATGCATATGAAGAGGCAGCTATCCACTTTTACAGCAAAATTGACCTATGGAGAGAACATAATCTACTGGGTGACCAGGAATACAAGTTCCTGTACAAAAAACTTCCCACGGTAGCATGTTTCTACATGCTACCAAAAATCCACAAAGACAACATCAATCCACCGTGAAGGCCCATAGTTTCAGCCAATGGGAGTCTTTTGGAAAACACTTCCATATTTGTAGACTCATTTCTTTTCGCCTATGTTCTGAGCCTCCCATCATACTGCAGGGACAGAACTGATTTCATTAACAAAATTGAGGGTATCACTTGGCAGGATGACTTTAGGCTACTGAAGGTTGATGTAGTGTCTCTATATACATGTATAAAGCATGAAGATGGGATCAATGCATGTGGACACTTTTTTAGAGACAGGTCGGTCTTTGTATATGAACAAACAAATATGCTCATTGAAATGTTAACCATATGCCTTAACAACAACTTTTTACTCTTCGAAGACAAGTGGTACAAACAGATGGTTGGTACCGCCATGGGAGTTGCTTTGCGCCGAGCTATGCCTGCATGCTAATGGGATGGTCGGAGGAACAAGTTGTGTGGAATGATGAGAATGAACACCTTACTAGACACATTATGTTCTGGACCCATTACATTGATGATGTTTTCATGATTTGGGCAGGTAGCAAGATGGAATTGGATCAGTTCCTCGCGGGACTAGACTCCAATAGAGTCAATCTACGCTTTACACATAAGAGTGACAAAAGAGAAATGGATTTTCTAGATGTTTATGTGAGAGTAGAAGATGGTAACTTGTCAACCTCTCTACACAGGAAAGCCACAGCAGGGGACAGTCTCCTACATGCCAGTAGCCACCATCCCCCAAACTGAAATGGAGCATCCCTTATGGAGAGCTAATAAGAGCCAAATGTAACTGTAACACCAACACTAGCTATCAAAAAGAGAGGAAGATCATGATCCATAGATTCCGGAAGAGAGGCTATCCTGACAAAATCTTGAGTGCAGCCTGCAAAAGAGCGGAATCCCTGGACAGGGCATCCCTATTAGTGAAAAGACCAGGACCTAAGGGTGGAGGAAATGAGATGATAACAGAGTTCAATGTTGCGTCTGACAGGGTCCGAGAAACTTTGAAAAAACACTGGCATATTGTTAAAAATGATCCAGTAATAGGGGCTACAGTTAGCAAAACACCCCTGGTTACATACAGAAAATCTAGATCTCTGAAGGACATGTTAGTTAACAGCTATATGAGCAGTAGCAAACAACAAAGTTGGATACAACAACAAAAGGGTTTTTTCAAATGCGGCAGGTGCAAGGCCTGTAGCACTGGCAAAAACAGAAAACCATACCCACTGCCCACAGGTAAGACAGGGAACATATCTAAGTTTATCAACTGCAACTCTGATTACTGTACATATGCCATTGTCTGCCCCTGCAACAAGATGTATATAGGGAGCACTATTTTCCCTGTAAAAAAGAAGATCCTTGAACACATTAGAGTGATTAAGAACAGCGATCTGAGTTACTCTACTGCGAAACATTGGCTGAAACATCACGATAAGAATGCTAACAGCTTACTTTCTTTGGTGTTGACAGGATGGCAGCAAGTCCCCGAGGTGGGAACCCCGAGAAACAACTGCGAGTGCTGGAGTCTAAGTACATCTTGCTCCTCGACACGAAGAACCCCTTTGGTCTGAATGAGGACGAGGAACTCTCGGTCCATATAGGATGAGTACACCATCGATATATAGACTTTGCTCTGCCTTCAGTAGTGATATTTGATTTCTCTGTGCATACTGTGCGGCAGGGAGGGCTCTCCACTGCTCTACAGTGTCAGCAGGTTGGAAAACGTTCACATGAGGCTTATACCTGCTAGGCCCACCTCACCTTCCCTCCTTGGTCCGTACCTTCCTCTAGGTATCAATACAGATGCTAAACCCCCCAGCCTGCGCCACTGAGCCCTAACTACATTAACTGTAACTGACACCCACTTAGCCTGCGCATTTTCAAAAGTTTCCTTTTTTCGTTTTTTAATAGATTGTCTTTCACCTCCACCCACCCTTCTCGATGGGCACCTGCCGTCACCACATTCCCTTCCTTCCCCCCCAATGGGAGAGCACTGTCTGATTATTGGGTATATAATACGTTATATCATTTCTTTCCGAAACTGTGTATTATGATTGTATATATTCTTGAACCATTCCATCTGTATGCGACTGCACATTAAATTATGATTTCCTACAGCCACTTGGCCGCTATCGAACCTCAACTAGACAGCCAAACTGTGTATTTAATATTATGAAACTTCATAAATATAGTGTTTTATTTTTAATATTATATTCAGAAAGTACCTGGTTGTAACCAGGCAGAATATGCAATTTAAATATGTCTGAACATTCAAGTGCATTTATATCAGATCGCTGCAGTGCTGTCGAACATGTTGAAACAGTAGAAGGCAAGGAGTCTGTCTTCTAGAACCAGTAACAGAAGTATCACTTTGATTGTAATTGTTAGGAATGGTCCTACCTTTGTGTCTTGTAAATACACTGTATAATGGTGATCACTGGTGGTGAATCCCTGGCTTGTGAAGAATATCTTTTCCTCGAAACGCGTCAGCCAATTAAATAACTCTGGATTACAGCCACCGTGGAGTGCGAGTCTTACTTTCCTGTGGTCAAACCTAACACAGGGACTTATATATATATATATATATATATATACATACACATACATACATACATATACACCTTCCCCTGCTGGGAAAGATTGAGTCGCACAACATCATGGATGGTTTCACTATTTATTCATGGCTTACAAATATACTCATTTTCCCACTGCATTTCGGCCATTCACTCGGCCTTCTTCGGGGGAGGAAGATCTGCAGACAACAAACGGTTTCGCCTCTGGGTACCAGGTGATTACTTGTTCCTTTTTAATTTCTTCCCTCTGGTGGGCGTTACAAAAATAACAATTTGCAAGGCTTTCTGGTATCCGTAGGCTGCATACCAAATCAGGTGGATGATGTCTGTATTCAACCCTTGAATTAATACCGTGATTTCCCCACACGCCACTTTCATGCATAGTAGGGACTCTGACCAGAATCCAGTTTCTGGTGGCAGCCGCTGCCCTGAAGCTATATATATATATATGTATGTGTGTGTGTGTGTGTGTGTGTATATATATGCAATGCCTGGTCTCTTTCCCTGACGAAGGTCGAAGTGTCGACCGAAATGCATTGGAACCCGGCCGTGCTGCAACATGGTAATAAATGGTTTTAAAGTGACGAAATTGTGTGCGGCTCACCTCCTTTCTACTTGAAAGGCCTGTGTTCGATGCTAAGAGGCTGTCCTACCTCGAGCTACGCACCGCCTGTAAGAGCGCCGGTACTGCCCGACTTCAAAAGGACAAACACTTTGTTTCTGCGTAAGCATCAGGGCAGATGGCAGCCGCCAAGGACCAGACTTTTGCAAGGCTCCTGACAACCTGAAAGTGGTATGCCAGGAAATTCACGTCATTTTTAAACAGCAGCGAAAAATGAAAGGCATCACCCACCTGAGGGTAACACCATCACGGCAACCAGCACACTACAAGATCCAGCATGCCATTAAGCACAGTCAGCCCGTGGGGGTGGCCACTGGATGGTGAAGACAGCTTAAAGGAGCCGAGCTGAATAGTGGACTGTTACGCCTGTGCAATGCCTGGTCTCTTTCCCTGACGAAGGTTGAAGTGTCGACTGAAATGCATTGGAACCCGGCCGTGCTGCAACATAGTAATAAATGGTTTTAAAGTGACGAAATTGTGTGCGGCTCACCTCCTTTCTACTTGAAAGGCCTGTGTTCGATGCTAAGAGGCTGTCCTACCTCGAGCCACGCACCGCATGTAAGAGCGCCGGTACTGCCCGACTTCAAAAGGACAAACACTTTGTTTCTGCCTAAGCATCAGGGCAGATGGCAGCCGCCAAGGACCGGACTTTGGCAAGGCTCCTGACAACCTGAAAGTGGTATGCCAGGAAATTCACGTCATTTTTAAACAGCAGCGAAAAATGAAAGACATCACCCACCTGAGGGTAACACCATCACAGCAACCAGCACACTACAGGATCCAGCATGCCATTAAGCAAAGTCAGACCGTGGGGTGGCCACTGGATGGCGAAGACAGCTTAAAGGAGCCGAGCTGAATAGTGGACTGTTACGCCTGTGCAATGCCTGGTCTCTTTCCCTGACGAAGGTCGAAGTGTCGACCGAAATGCATTGGAACGTGCTGCAACATGGTAATAAATGGTTTTAAAGTGACGAAATTGTGTGCGGCTCACCTCCTTTCTACTTGAAAGGCCTGTGTTCGATATATATATATATATATATATATATATATATATATATATATATATATATATATCATATGAACAAGACCGAGTCGTGTGTTCCGAATGGTAAGCAGCTCGACAGATTATTGTATGAACATTGCGGGTGGCAGAGATAGTGGAGCGTGATATTGCACCAGACTCAAAGGATTGTTTGGTATATTAAGTGACTGATTGCAGATTACTTGAATAACTATGATATCTACAGCTGACGCGCTGAGGGACCGAGAATCGGCAGCAGACGCCCTCTTTCTCCATATACCGGAAGTAGAAGCAGTACAAAAAGATCAAACAATTTATTCAAACACCTATAATGATGTTAAGACTTTGTTGAAAAAGTTGGAAAAATTGCTCCGTACAGAGAGGACCAAATGGTGGGAAAAGAATTCGCTAAAAAATATAAGGAGGCTGGAAGGGTTCCACGGGGTTTGCCGGTTATGATTGCCCCTTCATTTGAAAATCCAAACCCTTTAATGTTAAAAGAGTGGACGACCAACAACTTGGATGCATCAATGAATATGGTGTCCATTTAAATATATGTGCCAAGATAGATAGAGTTAAAATACTAAAGGACATAGAAGAAATCAATGCTATGCTGGAAGACAATGAACATAAAGATCAAGTAAAGAAAGGGCGGGAGGAGATTGAAACACGACAAAGAAAACATGAGGAAACTATAAAAGAAAGAAAGATTTTCAATTTAGCTAGGGATAAGCGCGATTATGAAACAGGACACATTTTTTTTTCTCAAAGAAATTCAACAATATAAAAAGGCGAGCCCTTTCAATGAAGGTAGCAAGACCGGTACATCCACATCAATAGCTCAAGTGGATGCTCAATCCTATTTTGTTGAAACCAGTAGTGCTGAAAGCAGCGTTGATTCTGATGACAGTATTAGACACAAGTCAATACAATTACCAACTAATTGTGAAGAACTGACTTTTTTAGTGGAAGACCGCCGACAAACACTGAGACCGCGCAATCTTGTGCAGAAACAAGGAGCAGAAGGAACCAGCACAGGAAACGGAGGCGGAAACTCAGGTTACAAAGGCAGAGGCAAGAAAAACTACAACAACAAGAAATAAGCCCAGGATCAGTAGAGGCGGATAACACGATGATCAATCTATCAGAAATAACCTTGTCAACTGCCGAAAAACAGCTGTTAGCACTCGGCTTATCTTATTGTCACACCAATTGTTTCAAATAAACCCAAACAAGGGTTGATGTTTTCAAATTTATTTGCAAACTCAAGCTTAGGAAACATTTTCAACTAAAGAATGCAGTGGAAGTTGCCTCAAATATCAGGCCACCTAAGGGACTATGCTCTAATCTAAAAGCATCAGACACTGGTATTTTGTTAACAGCACAATCATTGGCCGGAGATGGTGAAATACCATCTAACTCTACTCAGGACAATCTACGTGAAGTGGGCATCACTTGCAATAGTCCCGCAAACAGACCCTTTAGATCTCCCTCTACTTTTGTCCCAATGATGCAGAGGGACGCCACTGATGTTTTTAGTGGATTTGAAAAAGTTTAATTAAACCGTCATACAACAAAATAGGCAACGTAAATATTCTGAAATCCAGTACTCCAAACTCATTCACAAATTACAAGAAAACACTGAACTTATCATTAACAAGGCAGATAAGGGAGGCAACTTTGTGTTGTGGCCGAGGCCATTATATATGGAGGAAGCACTGTGCCATCTTAGTGATACTGATTGTTACAGAAAAGCCAGCTTTCAAGAATTAGGACAAAGTAAAGACATTGTTTTCACGGAATTGGCCCAATGGAAACGAGTGGATTTGTTGACTAAAAATGAATACTGTTTTAAAAAACAATTAATATCCCATCACTCCAATATTATACTTCATCCCAAATGTTCATAAAATGTGGTACCAGTTCAAGGCAGACCGATTATTTCGGCCCAAAAAAGTCTATTGGAAGCAATGTCCGAATAGGCTGATCATTTACTACATGAATTTGTAGAGACTCATGCCTAGATGCATCAAACAGAATTGCATTGGCAAACGGTGCGAATCGCATTTTTCGGCCGTTTGCGAATGCAATTGACTAATTTGGAATGCATCATGCATTTCGCAATTTTAGGAATCGCAACCATGTTGCGATTTCTAAAATTGAGATTGCATTTAAGAAATCGCAATTTGAGATTTCTTAAATGCAATGCATGATTATTTTTGAATTGCGAATTCGCAATTTGGAAGGGGTAAAATAGCATGAAATTGAAATTCATGCTAATTTACAGAAAACTATCAAATATGCACAATTTTCATTTTTGGAAGTTTAAATTTACACACACACATGTCCTTGGGGCATGTGTGTGTGTAAATTGCATTTAAAGTTACATTTCATGGGTGCAGGGAGGGGTTCTTTGGACCCCCCCCCTGCACCCTTGAAATTGCATTCAAATTTTGCGAATCGCAATTTGAACTTCGCAAAATGTGATTGCCTTCCCATTGATTCCTATGGGCCTTTTGGCCCATAGGAATCAATGGGAAGGGTTTTCCTTAATTGCGATTCGCAAATTGTAAATCGTAATTAAGGAAAAATACCGAATCGCAAAAATAAATGCGAATTGTTCATGCATGCATTGCCGTTTGCGATTTCTAAATTGCGATTCCTTAATTTTCGCAATTTAGGAATCGCAAACGGCAACCATGATGCATCTACCCGTCGGCCTTTGTTTATCAGAGACAATGAGCACTTTTTAAGTAAACTCAAAACAGTTAAGTGAAAAGAAGATTGTTATTTAATTGTTATGGATATTTGTTCACTGTATACCAGTATACACCATTCTGACGGTATTAATGCAGTGCGCTCTTTTTTGGAAAAAATAAGTATTCATATGCATGAACACAACAAAATGATTTTAAGAATGTTTGAAATCTGTCTGACCCACAACTATTTCATGTTTAACAAGGAAGTTTTTCAGCAGCTGCGTGGTGTGGCGATGGAGGGCATGCTTCTCCCCCAGCTACGCGTGTTTACACGTGGACTGGTAGGAGGAACATGTCCTTAGCGTCACCCACAAAGCTGTTTTTGATAAACATGTACTCCATTGGTGGAGATTTATCGACGACGTTTGTCTAATCTGGATAGGATCAATTGGTTTGTCTGGGCAATATTCCTCTTATATGTAGTTTTATGCGGGGAAACATTCCAATGACCCACTGGTTTCACATGAGGTGTTTGTGGATTTATTTGCACTCTATTCATGAGAATGGGTGAAGGAAGAAACAGCCAACACGTGTTTAGCCCCCTTACATGGCCATCCGGCCTGGGGCTTCCTCACTCGCAAGGAAAACGCCGAAAGGCAACAAGAGCAGCGGCTGCCGCCAGGGACTGTTCCAGGTTCAGACTCGAGCACATGAAAGTGGTTTGCGAGGGAATCGCGGAAATAGAGAAATATTTTGAAACTAACCGCGATGTGTGCGGCTCACTTCTTTCCTTCTGGAGAGGTTGTTGGTGATTTATGACGGTCTGGTCCGGCCGTGGAGCAACGCACCACCGATAAACGAGCGCCACAGCTGCTTGAAAAGGACCTCGCAAGGAAAACGCCGAAAGGCAACAAGAGCAGCGGCTGCCGCCAGGGGCTGTTCCCAGGTTCGGACTTGAGCAAACATGAAAGTGGTTTGCGAGGGAATCGCGGAAATAGAGAATTTTTTTTAAACTAACCGCGATGTGTGCGGCTCACTTCTTTCCTTCTGGAGAGGTTGTTGGTGATTTATGACGGTCTGGCCGGCCGTGGAGCAACGCACCACCGATAAACAAGCGCCACAGCTGCTTGAAAAGGACCTCGCAAGGAAAATGCCGAAAGGCAACAAGAGCAGCAGCTGCCGCCAGGGACTGTTCCCAGGTTTTGGACTCGAGCAAACATGAAAGTGGTTTGCGAGGGAATCGCGGAAATAGAGAATTTTTTTTAAACTAACCGCAATGCGTGCGGCTCACTTCTTTCCTTCTGGAGAGGTTGTTGGTGATATATATATATATCCATAAAGTTTAGCGAAGAGGAAACCAACGCCGCTTAGTAATGGTGGGCCGCAGCAGGGTTCGCCAGCCCCAATAAATCCAACAACAGTCGTCCTGTAGAGTATCCAGACAACACGCTGAGGCCCAAGTATGCTCCTTAATGAGTTTTGTTCTACACAATCACCCGGTGCGTTTCGCAGGCAGAGTCCGCTGCTTGCTCACAAGTACGGATGTGTTGAGACATCAATAAAGTTATACAATAACAAAGCACCACGTAACATTTCTTTCACTGATAGTGACAAAAGACTTCCATAAATCAAATTGCGGTCATACTATGGAATTTCATATTCGTTATAGAGCAAGTAAATACATTAATTTCATATACTCATACAGGTATAACATTGCGCCTTCTGCGAAAATAATTATTTAAACAGCTCATGACTTTAAACTTGTGCCGGCATTTCATTTCAATTACCGGACCACGCTTCCCATGATTCCACATTGGAAACCATAGAAACCCGGTAACACAAGCTCAGGTATAAGCTAATACAGATGAATTTGCCAGATTATTCGACCATCCTGCCCATGTGGGCAAACTCAAAAAATACATGTTCACAAATTATTTCAATTGTGACAAGCCACCTTGATTCGGAAACACCTCAGTGGGTATCATTTCAGCTATGAAGTGCTGCTTATACAGCGCATGATACTAGTGTCCTAATTTATTTCAGGGCCTCTTCGACGTATTGGTATTGCATTGTAATTACCGGACTACATTTCCCATTTGAAATTCGAACACCGGAGAAGCCTGGTTAATAGTGGGTATACATAGAAAACATGAACCTCCCGTATGTGGTCATGTTAGTGAACTTCTAGGTTCTATCATACATCATGCCCCTGGGGGCAGAATTGAATCGATACACCGGTGTTTCGATTATAACTAGCTACCCTATTCCACTGTAACCCCAGTGGGTATCATATTAATAGTATTTGTGAAATAGTCCAAATAGGCAGCACTGAAAAGCTCAGAGAGACACACAAAAAGGTTACATCACCCAAGTGTTCCAACATGAGTTCTTAAAGATACTTTTGCTCTTTAACCTTCATATATTTGTTCCATCAGACCATCAAGTAATCTGAAATTTAAAAGAGAGAATGCACTGATTAAAATATAAAGAAGTGGTAAAAAACAGTCAGCCTAAACATTTCATAAACCAATCTTAAAACCGACAAACAGTTCCACACATACTAGCCCAAATGCACGGCAAGTGCCTCATCTCCATTGTGGCCTGATGGTTGCAGAGTATGATATTTAATTATCATATGAGATTCTAACTGTCTTAGTTCTTTCACTCTATCACCTCCCCTTTCCCGCTTGGGGATACAATCCAAGACAACAAATGATTGTAGGCTTGTGTTTTGTCTGTGTTCTGCAAAAAAGTGGCGTGCAATAGGGTATTGTTTGTCGTGATGGGTTATAGCCCTCATGTCTCCAAGACCCTCTTTTTGGCCTTGTGGATAGTACTCCCAATATAGTACATATTGCATGGGCATCTGAGGGCATAGACTGCATATTCAGTATCACACGATAGATGCTTGGTAATTCTGAACGTACCCCCTTCGGTCAATAATTTGACCGTTTTACAACTGGAGCTGTACTAGCAAGGCCTTGCACCTGCCACATACAAATGTTATGTTATGTTACTATAGTTTTTTATAGCGCAAATCACCACTGGTCTCTAAGCGCTTTTAAAGAAAAAGAAACACAACAAACAGCCACCGGCAGACCCCCCGCGACCACACTGCCGATTTTAAAGTAGTGATGTTGTCTTTTTGAACAGGTGGATCTTTAACGCCTTTCTTAAGGGCAAAAGCACTGGTTCCCCTTGTAAGGTTGCAGGTAACTCGTTCCAGATTTGAGGAAGGAGGACCAACAGAGATCTACCACCCTTTGATTTAAGATTACATCTCAGTGGGGTTAGTTTACAGGCTTTGGAGGAGCGCAAGGCTCTGCCCGGGATGTACTTACTCAGACGGTCTTTAATATATTTGGTGGCCTCTCCATAGATGGCTTTATGGGCTATACAGAGACACTTGAATTGCACTCGATGTTCAATAGGCAGCCAGTGCAATTTCTGTAGAAGGGGCGTCGCTCGTGTTCTCCTCGGCAGGGAGAAAATCAGCCTGGCCGCATCATTCTGAACCACCTGTAATTTCCGAAGGAGCTTCCGAGGGAGGCCCAAATGAAGAGCATTTCTATAGTCCAGCCGCGAGATGACTGTGGCAGACACAATGGATTGCAGTGTCGGAACAGAGAGAATAGGAACAAGTTTCCGAAGTTGCCTAAGTAGGCCTATACATGAGCCCACCACCGCGGAGACTTGGGGGGCCATGGACAAATCTGCATCAATTTTTAGTCCTAAACTTTTTACTACTTTCCCCGGAGTAGGTACCTCCCCTAATTCGGGGGGCCAGAAAAGCTCACACCAGGGGCTGTCTTGTGATGTGATGATGAGCACCTCAGTTATGTCCGGATTAACTTTCAGAAGATTATTTGCCATCCAGTTAACCGTAAATCTAAGAAGATTCTTTACTGAGTCTTGCGCCTGACTGGTGTTATCAAGTTGGACCAACAATTGAGTATAATCCGCATAGTTAAAAACTTGACAGTTTCTATGCGTTAGTTCTTCCACCAAAGGTTGCAGGTGAATATTAAATAGGAGAGGGGACAGTGCCGATCCCTGGGGGTACGCCGCAGGTCACAGAGCTGGCGACGGAAAGATGATCTCCCATTTGCACTCTCTGAGTCCAGCCAGTTAAAAAGGATTGAAGCCAGTTAAATGCTTGCCCCATTATTCCTAGTTTCGATACCCGGTTCAGCAAGATGACAGGGCTGACCGTGTCGAATGCTGCTGACAGATCTAAGAGATTCAGGGCGCAAGGCTGTTTATTGTCGGCCCTGATTCTCAGATCGTCATCAACAGAGGCCATCACCAGTTCAGTGCTGTGCTGTGATCTAAAGCCTGCCTGTCTGGGATGGAGAAGTCCATGTTCCTCCAAATAGCCGGCCAGAGTGTTCCGAACCTGCTTTTCGAGGATCTTTGCCAGGAAAGGGAGTTGGGAGATAGGCCTGTAGTTTTTTAAGGCTTTTTTATCCGCCCCTACTTTTTTCAGGAGGGGGATAACCCTAGCTTCCTTCAGATTCACTGGCAGGTACCCTGAATCTAATGACTCATTTAGTAGATCCAGCAGCTGCTTTTCCAAGCCTGGCAAGGCCATTTGAAATATTCTCGGGGGACAAGGGTCCATTCTGGAACCTGATTTGATCTGGTGAGCTATTGCTGCCAGACTCACTTCATCGAAGCGTGGAATGCTGTTCAGATTCCTGCTCAGGTCTAGGGAATTGGATCTAGGTAGATTTATTACACTAAGATCAGCCGGGGTTTTAGTAATGTCCATTATGATATCCTGGACTTTCTGAAGAAAAAACTTCTGGAAGGTGTCGCAGTCCGGGCGATCGTTTATTGGAGCTTTGCCTTCCATCTGCGTGAGTTCATTCAAGATGGAGAAAATCTCTTTTTGCTTGTTTCCAGCTCGGCCAATTCTGTCTTCATAGAAGGCTGCCTTCCTAAATAGGATATCAGCCTTGTATTTGGACAGGAGAGCCTTGTAGATGACTGACCCTGCTAGGTTGTAATTCAGTCTCCACCTCCTCTCTGCTTGACGCAGAGCTTGTTTTTTCGCTCTCAGAGTGTCATTAAACCAAGAGGCTCCTTTCCCTTTCAATCTAGCCCTCTCTATCCGTTCAGGGGCTAGTGTATTAATTGCAACCTGAAGCCAAGACATTAATGCCGCACTTTTATGGTCTAGGTTACCCTCACTCATAGTTGGAGAAGGAATAGAGAGAAGCGTCGAGACTAAAGATGCAGCCTCCACTCTCTTCCAGGATCTAACCTTCTTCCATTAAGGATCTGACAGTAGACGTGAGCAGTCACATGGGACCCAGCATTTAATCAAGGAATGGTCCGACCAAGCGCAAGGGCTGATGTCGGTTATCTCTGCTCGAGGAATAGAAGACCAGATCAAGTCAAGAGTGTGGCCCTTAACATGAGTAGGGCCTGTTACCAGTTGTAGCAAATCCAGAGAGGACAGATTAGTTTCGAACCCTGCCTCTACAGGGTCTCTGGGTGATTTATCCCAGTGATAATTAAAATCCCCTGCCACCAGGAGATGTTTATATCTTTATCCAAGATCTATAAGGAGCTCCAGAAAAGCGTCATTAAAATCTGGAGAGCCTTTAGGGGGGCGATACACTACTAGCATCACAATACAGGACCATTTCAGGGAGATTTTTATTCCCAGAAGCTCTGTACTATCACAATTTTCTGCTACAATTTAGGTCACCATGAAAGTCTTTTTAAATAAGACCGGAACTCCCCCACCTCTGGAATCCCCAGGTCGGTTATACCATAGTGCATCAAATTCTACAGGTAATGCTGCCAGAATATCTGGGGTGGAAGTATCCCCCAACCAGGTTTCTGTAAGTGCTAGGATGTCAATATCCCCTTCAAAGAGGAGAGAAAACACTTCAAGGTGGTGTTTTTGCAGGGAGCGTGTATTGAGCACTGCTACTTTCAGGCCATGAATTGTATTCATATGGGGATGTCCATGTGGATCCTTTCACTCCCCTCAGTAGTGACTACACACGTAACCTGACTCGCAGAGTGCCCTCTAACACCTCCACGCCTGTTTTTAATGCCAGCAGTGTATCAGCTGAGTAAATATAATGTTGGGCAGGGGGTCTGGCCCCTGGGCCCGTCGGGGCGTGGACGGGTGCAGACGGGCGCACACGGTGCAGACGGGGTTGCCTCTGGCGCACCTCCGGCACGCCCGCTGCGAGCACGTGCTGCGCGTTTGCATTCCTCATCTTTAAATAGTGTTGGTCAGTAATCCCTGCAACACTAGTGCGCTAACCAAGATGGCGTCTTGGAAACTTGCAGGAGCCCCTGGTCCCTCACCCAAAATGGCGGTCGGGAGCAGAGAGGACGCGGAGGGGCTCACCCAAATGCTGAGTTGTGTAGTTCCAATTTTTATGTGCAGGCAATGCGAAGAATGAGCGGACAAGAAGCAGAATAGGGATTTCGAGTGGAACGCTAATTTAGGCAGCAGTTAAAAGATTCGACAGTTCAGATTTAAACATATCTTAAAAACGATTTAATTCAACAATTAAAAAAGCAAAGTGCCAGAGCAGCGTTACAAAGTGCAGTAGAAGCAAACCAGCTAGCGTCAGCATGTTAACAATTCTTTATCTTCATTCTTAAATAACCGTTGTACAGCCCCAGTTTGTTTTCTAGTTATTTTGGGAAGTAGGGCAGGACAAATCATATCATTAAAGGATTGAGCCTTTCTATAAGTGATTTGGGGAGAGTCACCTATACATTTTTCTAGATCAGAGTCAGTTTGTAGAATGCTCCATTGTTTTTCAAGACACCTTTTTGATCATACCATTTATTACTAAATTTTGTAATAAACCTTATCTTGTCCATTTCAGAGACATTCATTGTTTTGTCTTCTACTTGTAATAGATCATCCCTGCTTCTAACGTCAGCCTTTTTGCATGCTGTCGTTATACACGCCCCACTGTAACCTCTCTCTTTGAAGCGTTTGGTCATAACTTTTTTTTCCCTAGGGTAACCTTCGAAGGTGCTGCAATTTCTTTTTGCACGTAGCAACTCCCCACAGGGGATGCTCTGAATTAGATTTTTAGGGTGGCCACTGTGAGCATGCAACATGCTGTTATCTGCTGTATTCTTTCCATATAAAATGGTCTCAAGTTTACCATCCATTACTTCCAACATTATGTTCAAAAACTCAATTTTTGTTGAGCTTAATTAACATGTGAAGGATAGATTCAAATCATTTTGATTCAATACAGCTACAAAGTCTTTAGCTTTATCTTGTGTGCCCTCCCAAATATAGAAAACATCGTCAATATATCTTGAACATACCTTCACATGATACAGTCCCTAGACCCGGACCACCGGCTCCTCCCACCAGCCTAGGAATCAACACGCAAAGCTGGGGACGAAGCAAGTTCCCATTGCTGTTCCAAGGACTTGACGATAAATCTGAATATTAAAGATAAAGAAATTGTTTGTGAGGCATGTAAACATCATGTCTATTAACATTTCTGTGTGTAACAGATATGATAATGATCGTTCTCTCAGGAAATATCTGCAAGCTTTAATTCTCAACTCATGCGGGATGCTAGTGTATAGACTATTTACGTCTTAACACATTCATTACACAATTTTCATTCCATTCCATATCTCGTATTAAGCAGAGGAAATCCCCCTTATGTTTAATGAACAACGGCAATTTCTTTACCAAAGGCTAGAGAAAATGATCCATGTACCTTGAGGTATTCTCCAATGCACTACCCCTCGAGGAGACAATAGGCCTGCCGGGAGGATTTTCTTTATTTTTGTGGACTTTTGGTAGCAGATACAAGACTGGTATTTTGGGGAATTTACAGTAAAGGAAGCTATATTCCTCCTGTTCTAAAATGCCCCTTTCTTTCCATTCCCACAATTTGGACTGGTACTCAGTGTTGGTTTACACATACACAGTTCTAGAACTAATTACATATTGGGTATTATCATTTAGTTGCCTCAAACCTTCATCTACGTATTTGTCTCTTGACCAGACCACCACATTACCATCCTTATTGGACTTCTTGATAACTATTGTGGCATCATTTTCGAGTGCTTTAATAGCAGTACTTTGTTGGGTAGTAAGGTTGTTTTGACCCTGACGTGGAATATGTACCAATTTTGTGAAGCATTTGACCACCCCTTTTTCAAAAATGTCAAGAGCTACATAATGAATTTGTGGCAAGAAAAAAGATTTAGGTTTAAACTGACTTATACAACACAAATCCAATTTGATATTATCATTTATCAGATTGAGATAGAGGTCGGGGTTGAAATCTTGTTGACCCCCCCAATTCACTGACAGCATGTAACATTTCTATGTCACCAAAACAAAGGTTACATACAACATTGTGACTGCCACTTGTATTGTCCTTACTTGATATTTTGGTTGCAAACCATTTCTTCAGTCTTAATTTTCTTGTGAACTGAAACAAATCGATTCTCATCTGAGTGTAATCAAAATCACTCGATGGACAAAACGTAAGTCCCAATGATAACATCTGGGTTTCCTATTTAGTTAAAGGCTGTTTCAACAAATTAATTACTGTTTTCTCCATTAGTTCTGATTTCTCCATTCCTTGGATTTTTTCCACCACCTGGTCCTTGATCCTACGGGGCTGTCCAATGCTCCTATTGATATCTCTTGCAGTCTTCCGTTGCCTCTGCCTCCGCGACCACGACCTCGACCTCGCTGATTGCTGCTTCCCGGATTGTTCTGAACGGCAAGCCTGTCTTGCACCATCGGCGAAAACTCCTTTAAAATTCTGTCTGTTACTGACAGATCAGACACCAATTCTCCCCCACGTTCAATGGCTACTGGCTCTGGACTTGCAGTTGGATCCAACACAATCGCAGTTTCTTCTGTTCTTTCCTTTACAATAGGAGCCACCCCTGCTCCAGATGGCCCACCTTGTCCTCGAAGACGATCATATTTTTGGGCAAATGTTAAGATTTGTCCTTTTTCATAATCTACAAGGTCCCTTAGGAATTTGCGCTGTTTGTTCTCTCTTATCTATTTTTCGATTTTCTCTAGTTGCAATTCCATTTTTGCCATGGCCTGTTCGTATTCGACATTATTACACATAGCCTTTAATTGTGTTGTAATATCCTCAATGTATTCGGTCTACTTTTCACAATCTCTTGTTGCGTACTTCACAAGTAATTTTAACATTTTTGATGAGCAATTGTGATTATTTTCTGCCCATTCCTCAACCAAATCCGGGTCAGGATCATTAAAGGTCGGAGTTATGAAGAATCGTAGTCCTCATGGCACGCAGCCGGCATCTAAGTATTTCTGTAATGTCGTCGCCTCCCACCACTTGTTTTGTTCTAATTTGAGGTACTTCCATAGTCTATCCCAGAGTGCACCCTTTGAGGTGCTGCTGCCACCAACACTCAGTGTTTCAGCTGTTCCACCATCACTCAGGAGAGTATGTTTGTCAAACATTTTGTTAGCTGCCACACTCCTTTTCTCATTCCTTGATAGTGCCATTGAATTATGAAAACGTGCAAGCACGTAGTCACATAAGGAAGCTTGTCAGTTGGTATCCAGTTACAGATGCCGTCCTATCTCCATATGCCCAAAATATCACTTTTAGTCTGCGCTTTTACATGAAAAGCTATAGCATACCTCAATATGTGCCCCGAAGAGGAAAACAGGCGGCGTTGATTTCCTCTTCGATAAACTGTTTGGATTTTGTTTAAAAGGACCTCCGCCCACCTCCGCTGGTATCTGCATCTGAAACCCGTGAGTGAACCACAAATTATCTTTCACTAGACCAGAAACGTGTTTATATTTTGGGAAGTCCTCTGCATGGTTAGGGATTGCATGTGTTCTCCGTGACCTGGCCACGAATCAAGGGGCCAAGTGGAGGAAGGGGATGAAAAACCACTAATGGAGGAGACTAAAGGCAAGGGCAGTCAAGAAGCCTTCTAGAATTAGCGCAAAGAGGGTGCACTGTGTGAGTATTAAAGGGTTTGTGAGGGAGATAAAACCACATAAAAAGTACCATTGTTCAGTTATATATACATATATACAGATAACAGTGTAAGCAGACAAGGAGAATTACATTGGCTAGAAGGGATATTACAAAATCATATTCCACTCCTCAAGTGTGTTAATTCCGTTTTCGATAGATGCATTTGAACATCCATTTACATTCCAATTTTATGAGGATTGCTTGTTGATCCACACCTCTGCTGTTTGGGCGTACAATGTCAATGAATTGCCAACGAACATCTGATTCGGAATGTCCATTCTCTAGAAAGTGCTCGACAGTGGGTGCAGCGATCACTCTGCAGCATATCCTGCTCCTATGTTGGCTTATTCTCGTTTTTACTTTTTGAGTGGTCTGTCCAACATAGATTAGGTTGCAAGGGCAGTGAATACAGTAGATTGCATTTACTGAGTTACAATTTGAAAAAAAGTTCTGTTTGTGCGACACAGTACCATGCTCAAAGACCTTGGTATTTTTGGTGAGTGGACACGCTGCGCAATTACTGCATTTAAAATGACCACCACTGTTGGGGGACCTAAGCATGATTGTACAGTGTCGGAACTGCGCGAGGGTTTTTGTACACGTACTAAGTGGTTCTTGATGTTTCGCCCACACTTAAAGAAAAATAGGGGTGCCTCATTGGTGATATTGATAGAGGTGATGATGGGCCAAGTCTTTTTTATCACTTTCGTTATTTTGTTGCTTGCAGGGAAGAATGTGGTAACGCAAGCAATGTACGACATGGTTTTCTCAGGCTTGGGCTCAAGTAGGATGTTCCTATGTGAGTACTACGCCCGCTTCATGAAACGTTTGATCATACTTCTATGGTAGCCTCTATTGGCTAGTTTGTTACATAAGGCCTCGGATTCCATAAAGAAATCTTCTTTAAGTTTGCAATTTCTGTATAGCCTTAGAAATTGACTACATGGCATGCTGTCCCTAATTGCTCGTGGGCGCGCACTCTTTGAGTGAAGCAACGTTATTACGTTCGGTAGGTTTTCTGTATAGTGTGGGGAAAAGCCCTCCCTCAAATGGTTTTACTGTCACGTCCAGGTAGTTTATCTGTAAACTGCTAGAGCTGTAAGTGAATTTGAGGTCAGGTTGGCAATTATTGATCTATGTGCAAAAGTTATGTAATTCTGTCGCATTGCCTTGCCATATCATGAAGACATTGTCAATAGAGCAATGCCAGCTTCTGACTTTTTGCTGGTGGGGATTGACTGAGTTGAGGACAAAAGTTGTTTCTATGTAATCAATAAAGAAGATGGCAAAGTTAGGGGCAAAAACTGCTCCCATGGACGTTCCCTTGCATTGCTTGCAGTACTTGTCTTTGAACATGAGGTAGTTTTTTAGTAAGGGCTAACTCCAGGAGCGAGATGATAAATTCAGTGGGTGCCTGGTGTGGGCTAGGACGGTTGTTCATATGGGTTCTGATGACTGTGGTGCCTTTGTCCTTGGGGATGTTGATGTAAAGTGACTCTATATCTAGAGTGACCAGGAGCTCGCACGTGGGATCAAATAACTGTTGTTCAAACAGATTGATCAAGTGTGTGGTGTCTTTGACGTAGGCTATTGTGTATTGTACCAAATCACGAGAAAGAAGTCGATGTACCTTTCTAGTGGCTCAAAGATAAATCCACATCCTGAAAGGATGGATCTGCCCGGGGGATTTGCTTGGTTTTTGTGAATCTTCGGTAATGTATATAGTACTGGGGTGCACGGGTTTTTATGGTTGAGGTATAGGAACTCATTGTGACTTATGAAGCCTGCTTCTTTGGTGATGGTCTGAATAAGATTCTTGATTTCTGGGAGGGGGTTATGAAGCAGAAGTTCATAATGTGTGGTGTTTCTAAGTTGACGTAGGATCTCATTGTCATAGGAGGTTTTATTTTTGATGACAATCCCCCCCCCCTTTGTCACACAGTTTTATGATTATGTGTTCCATGTTTTTGAGTTTTGAGAGACTCTTCTTCTTGTCCAAGCTGATGTTGTAAGGAAGGAAGTTGTGTTCTTTCTGTAGTTTATCTAGGTCTTTCAAGACTAAGTTTTCAAAAGTGACTACCTCTGGAGGTAGGGACCCAGTAGGTGGGTTGAAGGTCGACTTAGGATGTAGTCCTGTAGTGCCAGTATTGGGTATAGTCTCTCTATCCTGAAAGAAAGATTTAAGTCTTAATTTCCTAAACAATTGGAAAATCTCTGTCTGAATGGTAAACCAATTGGGTTTCTCTGTCAAAACATAAGAAAGTCCTCTACTCAGTAGGGAGATCTCTGTCAAGGCCAATTGGTGGTCAGACAGATTGAAGATGAGTATCTGCTCTGTGTTGGCAGTCGAGTCCTCCAACTCCTCGGTGTTTAATACTGGTAGCCCATTGGTAGAACTTGCGCCTCGTTTGGCGTTTTCCCAGTGGGAAGTTGTATTGCTGCTTCACCTCGCCCCTCTCTGTTTGAAAAGGCTGGCCTCCCCCTAAAAATTTGGGGTTGTTGGATGAGGTGCTGGGTACTGCACCAGGGTCAGAGGCGTCTGAGTCTGGAGATGAATCAGAGAAAGTTACTGGTTGTTTATTTTTTAACCTGCCCCAAGTGCCTGCTGGTTGTCTTTGTGCGTTTTGGGGGTTAGTAAAATAGTCGTCAAAAAGATATGGGTATGTTTTTTCTTTGTTATAGTTTTTTATATCTTTTGTCACTTTAGTGGCTTTTTTGTGATGTTCGAATTTGTGGAAGTCAGTAGATATCAGTAAATGTGCAATTAGAGCTCCCCTATCATCACCACTGGTTAACACTGGTCATACTGGTCAACAAGGTCCAGCGTATTTGAAAGATTCCTTCTGTCCTTACAAACCTGCTAGATCCCTACGATCCTCAACTGCTGGACTCATGCAGCTTCCCAGGACAAAGAAAGTCTCCTGGGAAGACAGATCCTTCATAGTTACCACTACTAAACTATGGAACAGTCTTCCACCTCATATCAAAGCCTCCCCATCTCTTCTCTTTTTCCGCAGACAGATAAAATCCTGGCTGTTCACGCAATAACTCCTCATGGACCAGTCCTCTCACTCAGCGCCGAGACACCCACGGGTAATTGAGCGCTTAACAAATCGCCTAAATAAATAAATAAATAAATAAATAAATACTCCCACCGGTATTGCGGGGGTACCCTCTCTGTATGCTGCAAGCCTGGTTTTCGCAAAGTATGTCTGGATCTCCGGATAGTCTCAGGATGTGGGCAATCAAGCTCACCTCCCTGCTTTAGAGAGGATCTGCCAGCAATTTCAGCGGTCCCAAGGGCTCTGGTGCAATGTCAATCAGTTGCAGCAGCTGCTCTTCCCCTCCTAGTAGGGGCACTTCAAAACACAGACCGAGGCGTATGTTTCAACGAGTCCCAAACCGCCTCTGTGGTGGTCCAGTCGGTCAGCTCACCATGTTCTCTCCTCTTCGTAAATTCTACTTGCTCATACCTTTTTTGTCCTAATGATAATCTCAATTAAATGAGGTCGAAACACCGTCGACCCCTTTCTATCACCAAAACTCCTCAATTGGACAAATTTAATTGGAGTTTTGTTTATTGTTGTCAATGTGATGTATTTTTAAATGTCACCAATCCCTCACTTCATGCACCTTCGCAATATTTGTGTGAGCACCAGAACTACCACCTGAATGCAAAAAGTGATACTCCATTTATGCTGTTAATAAATGTGTTGTCATTTCAACCTTGTGTCCTACCATATATTGCGCAGCAAGTCCCCTGTAGACGTATTCTCTGTTTTTTCTGACTAATGGTTGTTTAAGTAGTAGTAGCCTAGGCTACCCGAGGGCCCTAGTGGCCTCTATTGCACTAGTGTTAATTTCTATGAAGTATAACATAAAGACACAAAAAGATTGCCTATGCCTGTCAAAATATATTTATTTGACAGGCATAGGCAATCGCAATAACATTGAACTTTTCAAAATCAGATCAACTAGTAGTACTATATTGCGGACCGTCCTATCCTATTCAAATTTTCCAAAACGTACCGACCAAGTCCACTCCTATTTCAAGTTAAGTAAACTGCATTTTGGAATTACTAATAATAAATTGCAACAAATCATGATGTTTGCTTCTTCTCAAATCTCATTCACAATCTCTCAGTCTTGTCAACCTCCTTTGACGGGCCAATGCACTAATCACTAAGGGCCATATGTATCAACATACCCTTTTGCGATTCCTTAATAGCGATTTTTAAGGAATTGCTATTTAGAAATCGCAAAATGGTATGTATCAAGAAATTCGCTATTTTTTAGCGATTCCTTAAAATTCCTTAATTGCGATTAGCAAATTGCTAGTCGCAATTAAGGAATAATTTCCCATTCATTTCTATGGGCCATAGGAATGAAGGGGAAATTTGCGATTCGCAATTTGCTAATCGCAAATTGTGAATATTTTCAAGGGTGCAGGGGTGTCCAAAGGACACCCTGTTGCACCCCTGAAATCTGCATGGGTGCACATGTGGCGCACAGACATGCCCTAAGGGCAAAAAAATTTATTTTGGAAGGAATTCACAACTTACCACCAACTAGAAGTTGGTGGTAATTTGCGATTCCTTAAGGCCAATTTGCGAAATATTTTTGCTTCTTACATTGCATTTAAGGAATCGCAGAATTTGCGATTCCTTAAATGCAATCGCAAAATAAGGAATTGCAAAATTTGCGATTCCTTATTTTGCTAGCAAACTCCCTTGATACATACTATTTTCGGCATTTGCGAAGTCAATTTGGCTTCATACATATGGCCCCAAGAGCCTTATTATTACTTATTATAATGATTACAATGATGTCGGGCGAAGGCCATTGCGATTCTGGAACCGCCCGACCTTAGATCAGCGCCACAGTCACAACAACCTCACTAACATACTAAGAATCGATACGATCGCCCATAGGCCACAGGGCGGTCGCACACCTCCTTTTGTCAATGGAAGCTTGTGTGGCAGGCGAGAAAGGCCTGCAGCACAAGCTTCCACTGAAAAATGGATGTTGTTGTTCAAAAACATCCCTGCACCATCCATGTGGCATTGGCATGCACCATGCAGTTCCAAAATTACAAATAACTCACTACAGAGCGTCTTACATAATCATCACTAATCGCATCTGCCCAAACAAGTGGCAACAAGTACGATTCAATAGCTAGGTTAGGTGGGTAGCGTCAAGTAAGCTAAGCACCTGTCTAGAATAACAGATTATTACATAATATTTGAAAACGTAACTTCCCTGCATGTAAGCAGCATGCTTGCTATTATTTGGGGAAAAAATATTAGCTATAGCATAGAACACACAAGTTATAATAAAAATCAACAATTTTAATAATTACTCACCTAGCAATGCAACCTCAACTCCTTGCAGGTCCAGCAGGTCCAGCTCTCAGTGCAGGATGTCGGACCAGTGGTGCGCCAACTGCTGATGGGTGCGCTGGACCCCAGAGGAGCAGTAAACTGCCAGCGCACCCTCGCCCAGCGCTGCTGGCGCTCCCACGTTCCGTACCGGGACCCAGGCCTGCTGCCTGCTACCAGGGTGGGAGGGTTGTGGGGCTGGATATAAAAAAAATATATAACATGCAATGTGTCTAGATAGCATCTTCTTGGCAAATTAATAATTAAACGCGACCTTAGACTTGAATTCCAAAGCCCGAGATATTTATTTCACTTTTCTTTTGTAATTTTTGAGACCAAGATTAGACCATTATTTTCATGTCATCTTGTCGGGCAACACTTTTTTTGTGAAATGACATTTTCATACAAAAACATCATTCATAAACAACTTATAATGCAACGCAATGGAATGCAATACACAATAAACAATACAGTGAGCGTATGAAATAATCCTAAAATACAAGTAACCAGTCCTTATTTGAAATGTAATGTACAGTGGGCGGACACTAAGGGACTCATTTATGAGGCCGTGTGTCACTTTTTGTGATGCACCAGCAGCGTAAAAAATATGCCTTGTTGCACCATATTTACAAAGTGATGCATCTAGATAGATGCGTCACTTTGTAAACCCCTGCGCTACATTATACCTACGCCAGATATAATGTATGCAGGGGGGGCATTCTGACAGATGAAAGGGTCATAGAAGTGACACAGTGAAATCTATAGCGTTCCCGGCAGTAATAAATCTAGCCCTGGAATTTGGGATAATCTCAGGATATGAGGTAAACGCCTCCAAAACCGAAATTATGGCATGGAACAGTGATGTAACAGGTTTTAACGAACATCTAAGTAAAAACTTGAGATACCTTGGATTATGAATTGTTAAAGATATTAATCTGATTGCCTCCACTAACTTTGCCATAGTTGCTAAAGACTGCCGGAAGTTAATGGGTTCTTGGGGTCATCTCCCTCTGACGGTTCTGGGACGTGCAAACTTAGTGAAAATGTCCATTCTACCTAAGTTAACTTTAATTTTTAACACTATACCACTTTATTTTGACACTTCTCTTATAGCAAAGTTCCAGAGTGACATCTCTTCATTTATTTGGAAAAACAAAAACGCAAGAATAGCATGGAAAAAGATAAGGCGTCGTAGGGAGAAAGGCGGATTGGCTGGTCCGGATCTTCAGCTATATGCGTGGGCCTTTCAGATGACACATGCACGAATGTTGCTGAAGATCCCATCAGACCAAGGCATAGGGACGATGTTTTCGGCTCTACTACAGAGAGAAGGAGTTGGGCAATCGGGTTTTCTTTTCAAGTTTGGTGACCCTAAGTTCTTTAACAAGTTAAATTGAAGGTGCTGCAGGGTCTAGCAAGAACTTGTTCCAATCTTAGAGCTGCAACCAGGCTAGGATATTACTCGAACAGATCTCCTATATGGGATCTCCCTGCTGCCCCGGGTTGGGTGAACGACACTCTGGTAACACCACTCAAATATGCCCGAATTCTAACATGGGGGGACCTGTTTGTAGAAGGGGTTATGCTCTGTTGGGAACATCTAGTGAGTAAGGTGGGCCCTAACTTGTCCAGATTGAAATATCTGCAAATATCAAGTTGGGCTCAAGCACAGCCAGCCAGAACCCCTCGTTGCTATAACATGCCTCTTGGGGGAAGCAGCCAATTGGAATCCTCCTTGCTCGACAAACCACCCGTACCTAAAGAAGTTTCCCTATGGTACAACCTCATCCTGGAAGAGATTTATGGGGAATTTCATCTTCCAGACTTACTGTGGGGTTCTTTGATGCCAACCCTGAACTTGAACGATTTATGGCAAATGTCGTGTAATGTCTTGTGGGATCTAGTCAAACCAGCCTGGCTTTGTAGAAACCACCTTTTTACCATTCACAGGGCCTACTACTCTCCGCAGAGGTTGTCTAAATTCTCAATAGGGGACCCGGTGGCATGTGCTAGGTGCGGTCTTGAGGCGGCTTCTGACGCACACATGTTCTACGATTGCCCTTACCTGTCATCTTTCTGGGATGCAATTAGCACTACACTTAAGTCTTCTATTGGCTTCACAGTGGTTATGGACCTTAGGCTAGTAATCTTTGGCCTAGTGGATCAGAAGCGAAGTCCAGCCAATAATCTTTTGTTCTACTCTATTTTGGTAGGCCGTAGAGAAATTTGCAAGTGATGGAAAGAGGCTTCTCCTCCCTCTCTACATGACTGGCGTACCTCAATGCTACAAATTTCAAAATTAGATCTCGCCAGGACTGGGAAACCAGACAAAAGAGCTTTTTGGCATCTATTTGACTGGGCTCACTAGCCTTACTGGGTTTTTCTTTTTTTTTTTCCTTCCCCAGGTCCGATGATTACGAAGCCATGTTTCTTTTTTCCCTGCTAAACCACTTCGCCCTTTTTTTGTTTTTTTCTTTTGGCGCACCGGTGGATATAAGCTATGGTTGATGTTGGCTTATGGTTACTATCTGTCTGAAATTACAAGATGCTAACATCGGCATGGTGACGGACATTGCTGTAGGGTTAAGGCAGATCCATTTTCCATTTGTACCCTTACCAGTCTTTGACTGAGACAGCATGCCAGTACCAGGATATGCTTTTCTTCCTTGTTTAAACGTTCGACAGATCTCAACCATGGTGGAGATGAGGACAAAAAAAAATTTCACTGCGCCACTTCTAGGACACAAATGCGTCAATTTCTTACGCCTACCTCACAGCAGGCTTGCCCCATGTGAAAGGACACACTGCTGGAGTCACTTTTGTGACACACTCCAGCAATGCGTCACTTT
Source organism: Lissotriton helveticus (assembly GCF_964261635.1). Lineage (NCBI taxonomy): Eukaryota > Metazoa > Chordata > Amphibia > Caudata > Salamandridae > Lissotriton > Lissotriton helveticus. Next base: position 1,314,558,102 of record NC_136068.1, read on the forward strand.
CTGCGCCCTACAGATACGTCAGGAATACTGACGTATCTGTAGCTCCTTGAGCCATGATGCATCATACTGTAAATATGACGCATCATTGGTGTCGCAAGGAGGGCGCAGTGAAAAGTGACGCATCGCTGTTTTCACGTAGCGATGCGTCACTTTTCATAGATGAGGCCCTCAAAGTTCTTTGACAGAGGCTTGTGCCCACTGTCCTGCCCGTGTCTAAAGCTTTGAGAATGGTAGTTTCAAGGGGTGTTGTCCTTGGCGGGAAAAAAGGTGTAGGATATACCCTCGTGGCACACCCAGTATGTCTTATGTCATAAGCTGAAGTCAATGTGTTCCGAACCCCATCCTGCTGGGGGGTTCCCTCAGGACTTGGACTCGGTCTTAAAAGCTGTGAAATTAAATAATACATGTTTGTTTTAATTACATGATCCATGCTCAGCGTCTAGTACTCAGTCAACAATTTGTATTAAAATGTGAGGGACCTACTTTGTTGTAGAGGTATCAGGAAGTTGATTAACAGCAGAAAACAATAATTTTTAGGCGTTGTAACTGCAAAAGTTGACACGAAACACGTTTTAACATACTTGCAGGAAAGCCTGTTTTGGATGGTAATGTACAAGTAAGGAAATGCCCCATACCTTGGTCCGTTGCGGGGCACCGGGATCTATTAAAGACAAACAAGTCTCTGTTAATTAACCACTTCTTTATATTCGCATCTTCTCTCTGAAGGGAGAAAAAAGAGGGACTGATCTTAGTTACTACGTTAATCTTTAAGGAGCAGGCTGTGTGCAGCTGGCGCGTGCCGTTTCCAGTGGGCTGATGATGGCTACATAGTGAGTTTGCCAGGCCCCGCTGTCTAATTCATGCGCTCACTCATTAGAAAACCCTTTGTGACTCGCTCTTTATGCTGAACGCATTGCAGTTAATCATTCCATGCACGGTATTGTCAAACACTCACAAATTCAAAAACACACTTGCCTTCTGTCAGAAGCGGTCGGACGCGGCAATGCTTGTGGGGCTCTGCTTTGACTCAGCTGGTAATCGCAGCCTTGATTATGGTATTCAACTCGACCTTTTTACAAGACCCGGAGTGGATTTGAGTAGGTAGATAAACTCAATGCATTCTGGGAACCGTAGTAAAAAGGAGGACAATTCCCAATCTGGCAATTTCAGACAACTCATTAAGCCCACCTATGTCTGCATCAAATTTCATAATGAGAAATGCTTCTTTTGAGTCAAAATAAATTCAGGGTCGCCCTCCTCAAATTCGATTCAATGGTACACAGGACCGTCCATTTATACTCATTTTCAGAGTGTTTCAATGTGACAAAGTGGTTCATCATGGGCGCAGTTAGAACTTATACTTCAATCTATAATGATGTTGTACAATTCTTTGTCTCACTTCTTGACTAGTTTTGTCTATGTATGTTTTTTGACATGGACATACAATGGCATACACCACATTTTTGATCTTACAATTTGAAAAATCATTGTGGCGCCAGTGTCTTTGACCGTCGGTGAAGATGGTTCCTCCTATGGTGGAGTTGTAAACCGAGCAACTCTTGCACTTGTGATGACATTGGATCGGTTTAAGATTTAACTTAGTGTGCAAGTTGTCAGTTATTTCTTGGAGTGGCGCATTGGTACGTATGACTTGTTGACCAATGTTATGGTTCTTTAAGCACGAATAGTGGAGGGCCAACGTTTGGTATAGATCCTTCAATGAGGTGCCAATTACTTCGAAAGATCTTCTTTAAGTGTTGAGTGTGGGGTCCAAAAGTGGTTACGGAGATGGTTTACTTTTTTTGGTCAGCAGGTGTTCCAGGCTCTCTTCAATGCTTATTTTAGAAGTTTGTTGGGGTAGCCTCTCTCCTTTAGTTTTTTACTAAGTGTCTCAGTGAGTAATTTGAAGTCCTCATGTCTGGTACAGTTACGTCTTATGCGTAAAAATTGCCCATAGGGCAAGTTGTTCTTCAGATTTCTAGGGTGGTAAGTTCTAAAATGAAGGGAGTTCTTTTTGTCTGTTGGTTTTGTGCGCAACGTCATGATCAGTCCATTAGGTGATGTTTTTACCTCCACATCCAGAAATGGGAGGTTCTTTGTGCCAAACTAAATTTGATGTCTGGACTCCGGTTGTTAAGCCAAACATGGAATTCCTTCAATGATGATTCTGAACCTTTCGATATGCACCAAACATCATCGATATATCTGTACCATTGCATTATTTGATCAGTGTACAAATTGTTGTTATGGATGAATCGATGTTCATAACAGGCCATAAACAATGTGGCCAGTTCTGGAGCAAGGGGACAACCAATTGCTGTACACTTTGACTTTTAGGAAGAAATCCTCATCACATTTGAAAACATTTTTTTGCCAAGATATGGAAGCCAGTCTAAGAATGAACTCCGTTGGTACTTGGTGTGGTCTTGGTCATAGTTCCAGGTAAAATACCATTGCATCTAATGCATCTTGCTGAGGAATTGGAGTGTGAAGAGATTAAACATGCATGCTTACTAGGATGTGTATGTTTGGATCGAAGGCAAACCCTTCAACTTTGTTGATAAAATCCATGGTGTCACGTAGGTAGGATGGGAATTCCAAGAGAAATGGCTTCAGCAACACGTCTATAGAAAACAACAGGAAAGCGAGGAATAGGTAAAGGAGTAAGTCCTGGTCCCCAATATAACAAATAGAAACAACGTGGACGAACCCACAGGTAAGTGATTACACTTTTATTGACTTCATAAGATGTAACAGAGTACAGATGTCTAATGGATTTGTAATAAGACCCCTCACCCACCAACCTAGTTGGTGGCATGCTTCATCATTGGGGTCCCCGCTGGGCTGCCGTATGCAACCCAGCTGTGCTTAGACAGCTGACTACAGCGGACCGGGTTTGTTGTTCAGTGCGGTGTGTGCTCAAAGGGTGGGATTGTTAAAAATTTCTCTAAGGAATGTCCAAACGGAAATCTTTATTTTTAGGTTCTTAGAACATGATTACAAACTAAGGGGCCGATTATGATCGTGGTTTTCCCGCATCCTCCGGGCCGGCGGAAGCCACCGCCGGCCCGGAGGATGCGGGAAAACCGCTGCGGAGCCTCGAAAGACCCACCGCCACATTAGGATGGCTGGTGGGTCTGGCATTCCTTCCGCAGCTTTTCCACTGCGGTCGCCTTCCGACCACGGCGGAAAAGCTCGGACATGGCTGGCGGTGTCTATCAGACACCGCCAGCCATATTAGGATGGTGTAAAAGATATGCTTTTCCGCGGCGGCTTTTCCGCTGTGGAAAAGCATATGGACTTTCACTTCGGGGGCCCGTTGCGGGACACCTGGGTGAAGGGGGGTGGGGGGGTGCACATGGGGGGTACCTATGGTACCCCCCTGCATTTGCGTGCACAAAGCAGCAGGCACCGCGCGGTGCCTGCCGCTTTGTGCATGCAAATGCAATGCATGCATTTTTAACCTTGCTGCGGGTGCAGCTTCAAGCGCCGCAATGTTAAACATAGAGGATGTGACCGCCACCCTGGCGGTCACATCCTAATCTGCTTGGAGGGAACTCCGCAGCCCTTGCGGACTTTCCCTCCTCCTCAGGGGTCGCGAACGGACTCAAGTCCGTCTGCGATCATAATCTGCCCCTAAGGCAGGAATATAATTAAGATAAAAATATTACTTCAATATACCTTAGGTGTAGGTCAACATGTTTCAGCCTTTTCCGGTAATCTTCAGGACCAATGTATGCGTGAAAGGTAGTGGAGTGGCTACAAAAGTATAGGTAGCCACGTGAGGGAAATATCAGCACACATGTTAAGGTGTGCTGTGTGTGTAGTGGAAGAACCATACTTGTAGATCCACCTAATGATTGAAATCTGTAAGCAAAAACATTCACCGTAAAGGACATACATAACATATGCATGCAACACGTGACTGTCCTTACTTGCATGTTGCACGTTTTGCTGTGATCTGGTGCATCTGATGAGTCTAAAGCATCCGTATCCATTAGGCAGCCCAGCTGGGACCCCAATGATGAAGCATGCCATCAACTAGGTTGGTGAGTGAGGTGCCTTTTTACAAATTCATTTGACGTCTGTACTCTGTTACATCATATTGAGTCAATACATGTATAATCACTTACCTGTGGGTTCCTCCACGTTGTTTCTATTTTTTCAGAAATAAGTCCACATATTTGGACAGGGGCTCTGAAATAGAGTCACACCTGACACAATTGGCCTGCGTGGGGGATGTTTGTAGCACCTTTATGGACCTTCGGCAAAAAATATAATGAAGGTGTGCGTGGATATTTCTTAATGAGATAGTCCGCTTCTTTTGGTCCCAAGTTTCCCTTTTCAGTGCCTTCAGTTACTATCTTCTATATTTCACGTGCAACCTCTTTTGTTGGGTCCTGCGTGATGCACCAGTACCATGTTGGGTTTTGTACATGGCTTCTGCCTTCTTTTTATTAGATCTTTTGACCAAATGACCATGGTGCCACCTTTATCTGCCGGCCTGATGACATCCCCTTTTTGATCCTTCAAAGAGATAAAGGCCTTTTTGTGTTCCAGTGAAACTTTATTTTTACTGTAGACCCTTTTCTTTTCTTTTCAAGAAACATTCAACGATGATAGTACTGCATGTTCAAAAGTAATGATGTTCTTTGGAACACTGTAGACGGGTCAAAAACGTAGATTTTTGTGTAATCATGATGCCTCAGATATCATTGCATCCTTGTCTTTGAAAAATACTTTCAAACGTATTTTCCAGAATAATTCCATGGCTTCCATTTTTACTTTTGTAAAATTCGATTGTACCCCAGGGACAATGGAAAGTCCTAGTTCCAAAGCTGTTGTCTGTTCTTTAGTTAAAATCATGTAAGATATAAAAACCCAGCTCCCACCTCCACCTCAGAAAGCAGGGCATGAGGCTGTACCCCTGCCTGGCGTCGCCTTCCGCAAGGAAGGCAGCCACGCCTTGGTGCGCCCTTATCTGCCATGGGGCTGCGGGGAAAGATAGAAAAAAAAGAAACAGGGAAATAGAAGGAAGGACTGAGTAGTAATAAGGAAGTAGGAAAGATAGAAAATTAAATACAAAACGCACCAAAAACACACAGTAAAGTAGAAAAATACACAAATACACACTTAGAAAGACAAAGGGTAAGATAATATATAAAGAAGATGGGAAAATAAGTTTTAAAATCCAAGGATTACAGAGATTAAGGAAGCACGAAAAAGTAGGCCCCAGCACCACAAACAGAGTAAGAAACAAGATGGGCACGCCCATGTGCGACCGCGTGGTGCAGTTCTCGCAATATTTTCACCCGGACACGCAATCCACGTTTCCATATGGCAGAAAATGTCACACAAACAGTGGGAGAAGCAACTCTGTGTGCTCGCGCAACTCTGCGCTCCGCGGTGAAGGTTTTTGCCAACTTTGCGGAGTTCTGCGTAGCGCCACGAACTCCACCCAGGTTTACTAATGGGAACGATTTGCAAATAGGGATTGAAAACCATTTGTACATTCTAAATAGAGATTTCCAAATAATGATTCGGATACAATTGCTATTTTGAAATCACAGTGGTCGCAAAATATATCGAGGCTTATTTCTGAGCCTCTTGCGACACTTTTGCGACACGTTTGCGTCCCTTTTCATGATGCAGCGGTGGCGTAAACATTTACAAAGTGATGCGTTCCTTTCTAAGCTCCTGGTCACATTAAACCTGCGTCAGGTGTAATGTATGCAGGGTGGGTGTTTCCCCTTAAGAAAACCTCTGGTAGTGGCGCAGTGAAATCTGATAGATTTCTAGGATGCCACTGCGACAAAACCTTATGCCTGGCTCATACCAGGCGTAAGGTTACACAGTGCAATGTGTATAGGCCTCCCCCATGAATTGGTGGAGTTGAGTCATGCTTACGACACAACTCCAGAAATGTATAAGTTTTGCATCGACAGATACGTCAGGATTCCTAACGCATCTGTCATTCCTTGCGACATGGAGCACTGTACAGTAAATATGGCGCATCTATGGTGTCACAAGGAGGGATCTGTTTTACCGCAGCGATGCCACACTTCCCATAAATGAGCTCCATCCTTTCTAAAGGTGGGATTGAAAGCATGCATTACTGGTCTGGCATGTTTTTTTATGTTTCACATTAGTGCAAAATTGAGAATCATGTTTTTTCTTCATTAATACTAACTCAAGAAATTATGTAAATAAAATATATTCAATTATGATGATTAAATTAAAAAGAATTGATATATTCTACTAAAATGTATTGCATTCAAAGATGATACGTTTAGCTAAATAAACCTTGCTATTCTTTATTTCTTTTCCACAACTGTATGCATTTTTCCTTCGGTAGCCTTATCCTAGCACCACTCTCCTGCCCTCAATGACTCTATAAACCGTTTGGCCAGAAAGACTCATCTGGTACCCTTATCAATGCGAAGACAGTTTAAGTATTATGTGCATGTGTGAAAGCTGTATTTATAGTTTGTCAGCAGCGAGTACGTGCAGTATGCACATCTGTGTATATGTTTAGGTCTATTCAAGTGTTAGTGTACCGAAATAATATGCAATACATTGCCATTTGATTTCAGCTGACGTTGACATTATTCTAAAGCCAACCCCCTCCTCCCCCAACACACACACAAGGCTGAGGCATTAGCGTGATTAGTGCTTTCTATGCGATGCAGGTGACTAGTCTGCCATCACACAGGCAACCATGCCAGGGATCCATCCACCTCGGTCACCCTGCGACTTCATGACTCATTCACAAACAGAGATAGGAGAACAAGTGGAAAATGACACCAGCAAGCAAGGAAAACATCGGTGAGATTATTCAGAATATTGGCACCAAAACCCAGGGACAATCTTTTGTACCAAAATCTTCTGCATGGCAGGAGGAACAGAGCTCTCCATAATACATGCTTAGAATATAATCTCCAGAGAGTTTAACCCGAACAATTACATTTTGAGGACCTCTCAAAGCCAGATGCTTACAATTGTCAGAACTAGATAATATGTTGTTATAAATTTGGCATAGTTCAAAAGTATGTTTAACAAGTTTCTCGGGCAATTAAATTAATTGTTGTTGTCATTCGCGGCAAATATATTGTATTTTATAATTACTTCAAGGGGCTTTAGGTGAATTTCGTTCATCAATTTACTGTTTTTGTCTTAGAGAAGGTGGAACTCATGGTGTTTCACCCCGTGGAACTCTGTTGAGTTACATTAAAACTCTGTGAGACTGAGCGGAGTTTCACCAACGAGCAAATAATATGCATAATATGCTGCAATTTACAGCTAGCAGTGCGAGCAGCACTAAAAATCAGCACAAACTGCACCATGCATTGAGCAAGCTCCCACAGCCAATCAAGTTGTAGAAATTCTGCTTGATTGGCAGCAAATCTACTTGAACTGCAGCCCTCTGACTGAGACTGTCCTCCTGCATCAGACAACCTCACTAGGGGACGTCAAATCTCATTCTCGCTTGCCAGAATATAGTATCTCTCTCCATGGGGAGAGAACGGGGCCTCCCCGGTAGAGCAGTTGACCTTAAAGCTTGGAAACTGGGTTTGCATCTTGGCAGGGACACTCAACATCCTGTGAAGTGCATCTGAAACAGTGGTTGAGAGGAGCCATAGCGGCAATTCCCAGAATCATAAATTAAACTCACTTAGTGATAGACAGCCAAAATCATATCCTTTCATCAACCTTGGACATAAGTAAGCATTCAAAATATATACACACACATATTTATATATGTATGCGTGTATATAATATCTATCTGTCTATCTATCTATCTATCTATCTATCTATCTATCTATCTATCTATCTATCTATCTATCTATCTATCTATCTATCTATCTATCTATCTATCTATCAAGACAGATAGACAGATAGATAGATAGATAGATAGATAGATAGATAGATAGATAGATAGATAGATAGATAGATAGATAGATAGATAGATAGATAGATAGATAGATAGATAGATAGATAGATAGATAGATAGATAGATAGATAGATAGATAGATAGATAGATAGATAGATAGATAGATAGATAGATAGATAGATAGATAGATAGATAGATAGATAGATAGACAGACAGATTGATTCACTGAAGAAACCAAAGGTTATAGTTAGGATCAGATTTCACTTGCACAAAACCAGTGAAATTCAGCAGTTATTGTTACCTGAGCTAACTATAACTTACGCCCCGCAATGCACTGCTTATGACCTCATATATTACATCACTCATGACATGGTCAGTGAGATCACTGATGACATCCCTTGTGGAGTTTGCAGAGTTTTTCCTTTCAAGCGGCACGCCAATGAAAAATTGGCGAGTGCGAGCAAGGCAAATCATACAGTAGACCACCTCCTGGCGAGATTTCTCAACGCAGATGGTCCTGAAGTCGGTGAAGTCAAGAAATCACAGAGCCAAGCTGAAGTTATACAGGTATGCCTGACTTTGCCCACCCTTGGTTTACAGGATAGCATGCACTGCACACACATTGGATTGGTTCATCTATTGTGAACAGTAGAAGTAATAGTTAACTTCAGCTATCCTTTCCTCCCAACACATCAGTCATGTTCCTGGACTCACAGCACGGGGTTCGCCTCCATGGTAGCATCTTGACAGGACAAGCTACGCACTCCTGGAAAAGTACTATCATAGAGAGAGAGAGTGTCTGTCAACAGGGATATTTACACCCTCCTAATCCAGTGTGACATTGAAAGGTGGCGTCCAATCCACAAGGAATATGCAAAAGAAACAATTGATGGATGGAATGCTGGACAATGCAAACATTCACCCCCAGCCACAAGGATCTGGGTTAAATCCATAATTCTTTTGCACACCACACCACCCCAGTTTGGACCCAGCCATATGCAAATCAGTCTTGACCCTGTTTCTTGTGGGAACAGTCCACCCCGAATTGCCAAGCCAGGTCCTTCCTGGACCGGAAACAAGCATCCTGGGACAGGTTTCGGGGCATCACCCTTCATCAGCCAGGCTAGCTAGAGTTCAGTGGTGTAGTGAGCACAGGACCCACGTCTGGGCATACCCTTCCCAATTAGGGCGAAATATGCAAAAGAAACAATTGATGGACGGAATGCTGGACAATGCAAACATTCCCCCCAGGCACAAGAATCTGGGTTAAATCCATCATTCTTTTGCTCACCACACCACCCCAGTTTGGACCCAGCCATATGCAAATCAATCTTGACCCTGTTCCTTGTGGGAACAGTCCAGCCCAAACTGCTAAGCCAGGTCCTCCCTGGACCGGAAACAAGCATCCTGGGACCGGTTTCAGGGCATCACCCTTCATCAGCCAGGCTTGCTTGATGTAATGACCTGCTTTTCCGTATATGTTGGTGCTTCTGTCAGTCACCAGGCCAATACTTACCACATCCTTTCTAAGGATCCAGAAAGACACCACATTTCACAATACTTACCCAAGAAAGGAATAAACACTAACAACATATAAGACCATTGCCGAGGAGCTCGCAAATAACAACAAGTCACAACACCTCCCCATCCAAGAGGGTACACAGCAAATCACAACACCTCCCCATCCGAGAGGGTACACAGCTCATGCTCCTCCTAGCAATGTATTGGATAGAATTTAGACATCCCTGCTGGGAGCCGATTTCCCTCCCGTATCAACAACTACCCGTTGGAGTGGAACTTACCCATCCCTACGTGGGCACTTGGTAAAAAAGGGGCCCGACCTTCCTTCACAAGGAACACAAACAAATTATATGCTCTGGGGTTTCCTTGTTACACAATGATAGAATGACAAAAGAAAGAAATAACTAAACATCACAGTAAACATTTGTCACGATAGCAATTACTGACATATACATATATGTAGAAGCTGAAAATAAAAATAATAGTTAGATACAATAGGTATACATGGAACTCTTCGCCATAATCTTAGGCATCTTGCATTTGAAGAAGGGACCGTCTCTCTCTCTCTCTCTCTGGTTCGGTCAGGACTCTCTATTCCACAGTCACGACTGCACGTCTGCACCGTAATGTATCACCAGACCACCAAACCACCAGACCAACATCTCATACCTTCTATTCTTTGGCAAGATTGTTCGTCTGAAAAACAGCAAGATTATAGAACAGATGAGAAATAAGCATATGCAAGACCATCCTACATTGAGGCTAAGGTAACATAGCACATTAAAGTCAGTACACAGTGGTGGTGATTGAGGGTCATCACAGGGCATCAGACCACTAAAGTGGCTCATTCACTACACTTGAGTCCAGTGGAGTCTTGAGCACGGGACCCAACTCGGGGCATACCCTTCCCACTTAGGGCGAAATATGCAAAAGAAACAATTGATGGACAGAATGCTGGACAAGGCAAACATTCACCACCAATCCACAAGGAAGGTATGTTTCCTTGTCCAGGGAAGTTAATCTCTACATCAGGGGACTCTCCTATGGTCACATATTCCATACATTTCTGGTGCTGTCAGGGAACCACCTGACATCAGGAGCCAATCTGGGCTGGATGCCGCTCGCATTTTTCCCATCATGTTTCTCTGTGGTGAGGTCTGATCTGGAGCTGGCACTTTTCTAGGTCAGATAGATTTCATCCCTACCCAAGGAGCGGGTCAGTATTCCATGGACAGGTAGTGAAGCTGCACTGGAGAGCCAGTTGCCCGATACAGGCCCATGGGCTTACTTCTTGGTATGTTAGACCTGGCATTGGCTGCTATCCCCTTCCCTGCCCAGCATCTGGCTTGCAAAGTGCATGGCAAATTGTGTGTTATTATAGCGCCATGGTCAGAGCTGTGAGAGCTGTGACAGAAGTACTGGCAGATGAAACTGGTGTGAAGGGCGGAGGATTACCCTCTGAGTGGAAGTCCCACTGTGGATCTCCCAGAAAGCCCCGAAAATGCTTTTCGATTATATCTTAGTGAATCCCACACACCAACATTAGGTCTAATGCAAATAAATCCGTCTTTATTCAATGGGAGTCCCCGTTTCTTAGAATAGCAAGTATAAAATACATTGAATATAGGTTTTAAACCCCATATTTGAAAACAAAACTGCATAAAAGCACAGTAAAGATTTAACACTCAGTCCACTGGAAAGCATTTCTTCTGTTCCCTCACTCCCTATGAAAACAGTGCAAAAGTGAGGCAAAAATATTCTTAATTATATTGAAAATGCACATTATACCGCATTATAATTGAACACAATCAGGTTTTAAAATCCTTTCCTCACAGTCAAGATTTGAAGGTAAACAAGCCACGCCGCAGCAACATAGCTACAATTGTCATGCTGCACTGTATCGATCATCACAGAATGTTATTGAATATCCCAGAACATATTTTATTGCCGCATTAGCCTGATTTCTCTTTCAGAAGATCCCTTTTCAGATATATATCACGGGCATTCTGCCAGTGTCTGTCACAACCAACACGGGTTAAATTGGGACAAAAGCGTTACCGATTTATCATTTTTCTCTGGCTCCTGGTCTTTTGCCAAACCTATTTCTATGGATACAATCTCACATGACATTCAAAATAATGAACATTTAAAGAATCAGCTTTAAAATGCTCTCCATTGTTGCATTACTTTATTAGTAAATGTAATCTTTTCATACAGCCTATACTCAAAGATAATTGTTTTGAAATAATCTTATTAACTCTCACTTTTGCTGTTAAAGGATATTAGGAGGCTTTGCAGCATTAAAAACCTTAGTGGCCTCAACACTATCCCAGGCTACGAGCTGTGCGAACCCCAGGGCAGAAGGGGTCTGTGCTTTTTTTTTTCCTGTATTTAGTACGTGCATTAACTGTGAAAATCTCCAAATTAATGCATGAGCTGCAGAAAGGAGAGCTCGGAAACCCAGGGCAGTGATAGCCTTTTCTGGCATATCATGATCCCATTATTTGCATTGACTTGACGCAGAAGGGCGCGTTTCTTTCACCCTTCTTCAATGCATACAGCAGCTCCAACAATCTCAGAGTTAGTGCACGAGATGCAGACAGCACAACTTGGAAACACACGGGAGCAGCTGCATGTTGGTGTTTCATATTCCTGCTTTCAGCAGCACATGCACTAGCCTGGAAATGTATAGAGTTAATGTATGCGGAGAAGACAGGATAAAGAAAAGCGCAAAGCATGGGATAATAACACGGCACCTGGTAGTTAATGAAGCTCCATAAGATGGTGTAACCCCTGCAGGACATTTATAGCTTGATACATTTTATTCATAAGGGCTTAATGTGTCCTAGCCTCAATTTCCAGCCCAGGCCCCCTCTAATTTGATGTATGTATACTGTTTTCAGGACTTTGCTCCTAAACCTTCCGACCGCCACTGCACCAGCCCCCTCCCGCCGTGTAGACCATGGGCCTCATTTATGAGGCCGTGCGTGAGTTTTGCGCTTCCGATGCCTCACTTTTTGTATGTATGTATGTATAAACTGTTTTGTAACGCGCTCTGTTACTTGGGCGTATCCTGGCGCGGAAGGGAAGAGGCAGAGGAAGACAGACGAAAAAAAGTCAGCTTATGTCACACTCCTGAACAGGTGGGTTTTCAAATTTTTCTTAAACTGGGCCACACCTTGCATGGAACGCAAGGAAAGAGGAAGAGCATTCCAGGCACGGGCAGCAACTACCGCTATAGACTTGCCCCCAAGTCTGGTTCTCTTAAAGCGAGGAAGAGCCATTTTTAACAAGGTGGATGATCTAAGAGCTCGCGAGGGGGCATAAAAGGTGAATCTCTTCTTCAAGTAAGCAGGTCCTTGCTCGTGGGTTGCTCTAAACGAGAGCACTAAGGATTTAAACAGAATGCGATGAGATACTGGCAGCCAGTGAAGATTGCACAGATGGGAACGGACACTCTTCCATCTCGGAACATTAAATATGAGACAGACCGCAGCATTCTGAATGACCTGCAGGCGTTTAACCAGGTAGGCTGGAATACCGCTAAACAGAGCGTTCGCGTAATCCAGCCTTGCTAGGATGAGTGCGCGAGCGACTGTCTCTTTGGCATCTCTAGGAAGCAGTGGGAAGAATCTGCGTAACATTCTCAGCGTGGCAAAGCAAGATCCAGATAGCTTCTTTATATGGTCCTCAAATCGTAGGTCCTCGCCAAACCAAATGCCGAGATTTTTCGCAGGACCACCCATCACCTTGGGGCTAGGAATGTTCGGGGGCCACAGCAAATTCCTAAAATTAGAGGGGAAGGAGCCAAAAAAGAGCACCTCGGATTTGTCCTCATTACATTTCAGCTGGGCCAACGTTAGCCAGCGAAAAACTGAGGACAAACACAGCTGAACAGCAGTGAGAAGTGGTTTAGGTTCCGAGGCGTGGGGCGGCATCCAGACCTGTTGCGACCTGTCAGATAGAAATGAGGACAGCCAGGCTAGGGCACCTCCACCAATGCCTATAGCAGACAGCCTGGCGAGAAGGTGCTTGTAAGGAACGGTATCGAACGCGGCAGAGAGGTCCAATAGAACCAGGACCGCTCTGCCGCCTCCGTCTAGACATTCCCGGATCGATTCCGCCATCTCAACCAAGGCTGTCTCCGTGCTATAGGCCGCCCTAAAGCCCGATTGAGCTGGATGGAGAGCATTAGAGGACTCAACGAAGCGCTCTAATTGATGAAAAACCACTTTCTCACATATTTTGGCCAGAGCTGGCAGAAGTGATATGGGACGATAGTTCCCAGGAACAGTAGCATCCAGCCCAGGTTTTTTCAGAAGCGGCAGAAGCTTTGCCTGCTTCCAACCAAAAGGAACCTCAGCAGAAGATAGAGAGATAATCACAATCTGGGTGACCGCACTGCAGACAGTGCCTGCCACCTCCGAAAGCACCCGGGCAGGGCAAGGGTCAGAGGGAGAGCCAGACTTAAGGGATTGAAGGAGAGGCAGTACATCCCAGTCCGCGCCCAGCGAAAAGTCCGTGAACTGTTGCAAGTCACAGGAGCATGGCATAGGGGAAGGGCCAGCCGCAACGCAGTCCGCTGGTAACGCTGCAAGTAAATCCTGTTGGATCCTAGCTATTTTATTAATAAAAAAATCAGACAAGTCCTCGCACCATTGTGCCGAGGAGGGGAGTATAGCAGTGTCAGCAGCAGGGGATACAAAACTTTTTACAATAGAGAAAATCTCTCTACTGGTATTTTCTGCTTTGGCAATTGTCCCAGCGTAATAACTCCCTTTGGCTGTCTTAATAGTGGCGTAGTAGTCTTTTTGGGCTGAGCGTAAGGCGGACTTTGACTCCGAGCTATACCCAAGTCTCCAAGCTCGCTCCAGCTTTTTACACCTTATTTTCAGCTCCCTCAGCTCAGGAGAAAACCAGGGCTGGGAGGGGGTGCGTCGGAGCCTGGACACCGCAGTGCGTTTTGTAGATGCATTGGCCGCCTGCAGCACCCACCCATTGAAACCACTAAGCGCCTCATCCACCTCAGAGGTAAGCTTAGGGCGAGCTCGGGCTAGAGCATGCCCGAACGCAACCAGGTTGACCTTCTGGGTATGACTGGAGGGAAAGGTGGATGCAGATCGACTTGCACCCTCCACCTCCCACGAGAACCTGACAAGATCATGGTCAGACCACATTACCTTTTCTAAGCTTGGAGTCTTAATAGGAAAGTTAGAGCAGACCACATCTAAAAGGTGACCTCCAGCATGAGTCGGCAAGGCCACCCATTGTTTAAGCTGAGCAAGGTCCAGAACTTCCCCCAGCCGGCGAGCTTCGAGAGCGTCAGAGACATCAACATGGATGTTTAAGTCGCCGAGCAGAAGATATTTTGGAAAGCTTAAGGCCCGTGGCACTATATATTCCTCCAGGGTATCAATAAAGTGAATGGCATGGCCAGGAGGCCTATAGATCAGTGAGCCCCCCAAGGTAAAGTGAGGCGTAATAATAAGGGAGAAGTGGAGAACTTCACCATCAACCCCTACAGTGGGTTGCTCAGAGGCGAAGTGCCACCCTTCTTTAAAAATAACAGCTAGTCCACCTCCTCTACCCGAGGGCCTATCAGCCCTGGCAATCTTAAAACCCCTAGGAACAGCAAGTTCCACAATCGGGGCGCACAAATTGGTCAGCCACGTCTCCGTTATGAAAAGAACCTCAAGCTGACCATCCACCAGCAACTCAAAGATGTCAGCGGCATGTTTCACAACAGATCTGGCATTAATCAACCCGGCTTTAACTGTCACACAGCTAGACTCAGCGACTAGGCGCGGTGGTAGGGAGGGCTGGGGGGAGAAGCCGCAGCTCGAGCACTTCACAGCACGGCAGTCCCACCCCGCTTGCAAGCAAACCCCCCTACCAGTGGGCAGATTAAGCCTCAGGAGGTCATTGTGAGAGTACCTGATCCTATCAGGGCAGATCCGACCAGGAGGTCATCGGGCAAAGTGGCTGGCCCTGGGCTCGTCCGGTGCACGGACGGGCACAGACGGGCCCTCCTTTGGCGCTCCTTCGGCGCGCAAACGGCGCGCCCGCTGCGTGCGGCCGCTGCGCGTTCGATGAGGCATTGCTATTTGAGGCCCAAGCCCCTCCCCGAGCTGGACCGCTAACTCGAGTCCAGCAGGGGTCCGGGACTCACCTAAGATGGCGCCCGACCTGGCCCTCCACAACAATCGGCACTGGCAAGCCGCGGTGGAACGGGGCGCAGGGGGACCAGTAAGCAGCACAAAAGATATAAAAACGATACAGTTTAAAATACAACACACATCGCAATTCTCAAATCAATTGGGTGTAAAATGATGTATTTAAAAATGAGCAATGAAGTAATGCAGCGCAGAGCGAGTGAGCAGAAGAGAATCTCGCAGTCTGCTTGCCTTTCCCAAACAAACTCTCAAGGTGCTGCCACCACCCTGATCATTCGCGCAGGCCCGCAAATTCTGATTCTATTTGAGGCCCAAGCCCCTCCCCGAGCTGGACCGCTAACTCGAGTCCAGCAGGGGTCCGGGACTCACCTAAGATGGCGCCCGACCTGGCCCTCCACAACAATCGGCACTGGCAAGCCGCGGTGGAACGGGGCGCAGGGGGACCGGTAAGCAGCACAAAAGATATAAAAACGATACAGTTTAAAATACAACACACATCGCAATTCTCAAATCAATTGGGTGTAAAATGATGTATTGAAAAATGAGCAATGAAGTAATGCAGCGCAGAGCAAGTGAGCAGAAGAGAATCTCGCAGTCTGCTCGCCTTTCCCAAACAAACTCTCAAGGTGCTGCCACCACCCTGATCATTTTTGTGACGCATCGGCGGCGTAAAACATGCCTCCTGATGCGCACTATTTACAAAGTGACGCATCTAAGCAGATGCGTCACTTTGTAAACCCCTACGCTACATTATACCTGCGTCAGGTATAATGTATGCAGAGGGGGCGTTCACCCGCAAAAAGCCTCGTAATAGTGACGCAGTGAAATCTATGAGATTTCACTGCGTCACTTTTAGGACGCTGTTGCGTCAAAATCTTGCGCCTGCCTCACAGCAGGCGTAAGACTGACGCAAGCCCTTTCACATGGGGCTTTCCCCATGTGAAAGGAAGCATTGCTGGAGTTGCGTCACTTTTGTGACACACTCCAGCAATGCGTCACTTTTGCGCCTACAGATACGTCAGAAATACTGACGTATCTGTAACTCATTGCGACATGATGCGTTATATTATAAATATGACGCATCAATCATGACGCATCGCTGTTTTCACGCAGCGATGCGTCACTTTTCATAAATGAGGCCCCATGTGTTACCAAAGGGGGAACCTTTGCATATAAGCGTTACAAAAGTAATCAGAGACAAGACCAACAGAGAGCACTCAACCGCTGTGATGCAACCATAGATCCTCTTGCTTAACTGCTTGGAAGTCAGAGTAATTTATTTACCAACGAAATCTCATACAAATCATTTCGAACCATAACCATAAACACCTACCTCCAGAAAGGCCTTCTCTAAAGCACTGTTTTGAACTACATCATCTTTTTCAAACACCAATCTCAGATATCACACTGGCCGACGGTCCACCAGCGAATGTTTTTATTTTACGTATACAAATTTTTCAAGATGGGCATGGGACAAGGACCTCTAAATCTGCCTCCTCTTCCATGTACTCAGGACTGATATAAGCTTTTGCGAGCTTGGCTCAAGAAACTTAATGAAAGGGCCCTCACCCAAAAAACTAATTGCATCATTCCAGTGCATTTTGACCAAATAACCGATCTTTCCTTTTGTTATTTATTATAAAGCCAATGTACATAGGATAACATTTTATCCATCTGGCAGTTAGAGTATGGGGAGGGCCAGGGGGGGAACACATGCACACAAGCACAATCACTCACACCCATGAATTCTCACACACACACACACACACACACACACCCATTCACATCACACAATCACATATATACGTCATACATTCATACATACATGCACGCATGCATCGGACATTAAATAAAAACATAACACTTACCTTGTGCAGCTTTGCTGAAGGGAAGCCTCGGAGGTTCCAGGAGGGTTGGGACTGATCACTCTCATGGACTGACCTTAAGTCACAGAGTGGGATGGCGTCAGTGAGAGCTGCTGACCTCACCTTGCTCTGTGACCAAGAGTCAGTGAGAGACACTAGGTCCTGGACGCTTTAGGGCTTAAAACTGAAGGGCCCCGGCCCAAAGCCATCAATGGCGCTCCCCCTCATCATGAGCGGGAGGTTTACCAGCGCATTGTCAGGTTGTCAGGCTGAAGCGGTACGCCCCCAGGAACTTTGAAATTCTCAGCCTAGCAAAGTTCCGCTCAGGCAGCCACGAGCCTGCACATTTAGTGATTGTATAGCTGCCTGACTTGAGCATAAAGAGTGTCTGCCAGGCTGACCATTCCTCAGCGTGACAGACACTCTTTATGTTGGGGAAAAAGATGGGGAGGCGTGACCCCACCGCCTTTAAGGATGATATGCTGCTGATTTGTATGTACCATGAGATGTCTTATTATCAAAAACCTGTATTAGTCATAAAGTAAATGTGTGTACGGACCTGCAGATCCACAAATACACTCATTACAAAAATTAAAGGTTGCATAGAAACATTCTACATAGACACACACACACACACATGCACACGCACACACACTCACCCACACAGCCTGTGCAGCAGCAGTGCAAGCTTCCCTCACAAACAAAAAAGGTACAGCATGGCAACAACAGTCCATGCATCTTTCCCATAGGGTATGTTTAGCAAAGCAGTATCAGCTAAGTCTTCCTCCCCATACAGTATGAATATCAGCAGTGAAATCTGTTCTGACAACCAGAACAGTATAACACAGGCAACATTACTTCATGCACCCCTCAAGCATTCACAGTAAGAGTATGGAAAGCAGCCATGCAAGATTTTCTAAACTCACAAGTAAAGAGTGGATGATGCACTGCCAGGGCCCTCAAATAAGGAACATGTATATTAGCATGGTGGCAGGAGTTCCAGCTTGAGGAAAACTCTCAGAACCGAAAGGTAAACGGTGTCCATAGTTAGGGCCCAAACCACAAATTTGTCTCCTGATCTTGCATCTGTGGAAGCCTTATGAATTAGTCTTATCTCCTACCAAGATACCTCCACTGATGCTATGTGTACATGGCTAGTACCCGCAGCTGGGTTCAGTACGGTGAAGTGTTGGACCCTTTCTGCAGGGTCATCCCCAACATTTTTTGCCTTCACCCTCCTGTTTTCTGAACCCAATTTCGTTGGTTGCTAGAACTCTGCACACTTTAACACTGCCAACCAATACTACAGTGCTTGTGCTCTCTGCTTTAAACATGTTGGAATTGGCCTACACTCAATTGGAACACTTATCACTTGTCAGTACCTAGTAAAGTGGTACTACCTGTACTCAGGGGCTGTAAATTAAATGCTACTAGCAGTCCTGCAGTGTAGATTGTGAAACCCACTTAAGTAGTCCTTTCAAAATGTCGCAGGCATGCAATTGCTGCCTGTGAGTTCAGTTTTAAACTGCCATTCCTACCCAGCAAAATACAACTTTTGCCATGCCTAATTCTTCCTTTTTAATACATATACATCACCCCTAGTGTACACCAAAAGCTGACCATAGGACAAGGTGCAGTGTATTTAAAAAGCTGGGCCTGTACATTTTATAGGTTCAGGTAGTGAAAACCCCTACATTCATTTATCACTCCTGCAAGACCTACCTCTTTCATTGGATAGCATTGAGTTGCCTTATTTCATTTCAACTGGAAGAAAGTAGGAATGATGTGTTCGGTGTCTAAAGAATTGTAATTTAAAACCCTCTTTAATGGTCAAGTCAGAATTTAAGTTACACTTCTGAAAATGCTAATTTTAGAAAGTTGTCATGTTCTTGTCCTCACCATTTGGTGCCTGCAGCCTGTATCCTGGGTTACATGACTAGGTTTAGCTGGCAGTTGGTCTTTATGTATTATCTATAGACAATGGGACAAAGGGGAATAGGTGTTGGCAGGGTGAGCCATCTCTGAATTGATAGGGGGGAGGAATCTGTCACCTACCATGCTTGCACTTCACAGAGTCTGCTTGAGCATAGTCACTAAGGGTTTCACACTAGTCTTACGTGCCTCCAGACAAGCTGTGGCCAAAGCAGAGAGGCAGCAAATTCCAAACACCTCTGGGGTAAAAAACCTTCCAGAACCTTTCTCGACTTCAAAGCTGGCAATAGGTATAAATATTAAACCCTCAGACCTAACTGTTCAGTACACCTCTGAACCTGTGGAAGATTCAGAAAGACTATTGTGCTGCTCTTCTAGAAGGACTGATACTCATTTACCCTGCTGACTGAGTGCTGGACTGAACCTGCATCTTGAACCCTGGACCATCAGATTGACTGCAAGGGCTACTTGGCGGGCCACCAGATCAGAGCCTCAGGGCCAGACTCGGTTCCACTGATTGGATTTTTGTTGTTTTGGTCTCAAATAATTTGTTAAATTTGACTCTATCTTTCTAAATAGGTGTGGGATTTTTCTAGTGTTTTGTTCACTTTATTACTATTTGAAGAGCTGCATAAATACTTTACCTCTGCGTTAAGTCTGACTGCTTTGTGACAAGCTATCAGACGGTTGGGCACAGAGTAATTTAAGTTTTACTTGTGTTTCACCCTGACAAGAATTGTGGTTGCAGCTTGAGTAGAGTTTCATCCCACTCAACAAGTAACCCCATTTCCTACAGGAAGGATGCAATCTATGGGGAACTATTTCGGACCCTGGGGGATATGCTTACAAGAACTGGTGCATCCCTGTTTTACCTCAGCGGTGCGCCCAAAAAATTACTGCAGTGGTACAAAAGATTCTAAAGCCATGCTAGCATTGTATTTACACTACAGTGCTCCATGGCATTAGTAAGAGGCCAGTATCATAAAAACTGACACTGTTCTGTGAGCCATGTTATTAATACATTTGATGCTAATGCTGCAAAAGTGAAGCTCGGCCCATTAGCGTCTAGAAAATAGGTGCTAGTCATCCTAGCAGTATTTTTGTGCTTCTAGTGGGCAAAAAAAAACGCAGCTTTGTGAGAACACTTACCTGGAAGCAGCAATGGAGCAGCCAGGAGTGAGCACAGCCCAGGACAACAACCCAGCAACCATAGTACCAGCCAGGATGACCAGCCAGAGTCCCAGGGAAAGAGGAAGAGCAAGTTCAGTGCGGAGGAGAATGAGATCTTTTTTTTCCTCTTTTTATTAAACAAGCTCAGATGACAGTACATTTTTGAGCATATATTCATGCACATCATTAGGATGATTGGTTACAAGAGTAGATCGTTGGAAGGGTGAGGCAGACACATCCATCCAAGGAATAAAAACAGTTTTGAGGTAACAGTTATATCTAAGAGCAGGAGGTGAGTTATCATAGAGACCTTATCCTACATTACAAAGTAAATGGAGCCGTGGCGCAGGTCCAGGATCCCACTATGCATTTCTGTATCAGCACCATGGTGTCCATATTTTTTCCCATTTCTTCACGCCCCCCTACTTTTGTATACCACCCCTTTCGCTCGTTGGCACCAGTCTAAATCATTCTCCTACTCTGTCACCGACAGGGGATAGGACGCACACTAGTGCTTGGTGATGTTTCGTTTAGCGATACCTGCCACCAGTGCCAACATGCCTAGGGTGGTCTGCCTCTCCCCTAATCATTAAAAGGAGCCATCCGGTGTCCATTGAGACCTCTATCCCGGTTACCCTGGACATTATTGTTGTGACTCTTTGCCAGAACTGGTTGATCTTGGGACATTCCAATAAAATTTGCATAAAGGAGCCCTCCTGCTGGCAGCCTCTGATACAAAACATGGTTTGTGCCTTTCCCCATTTGCGCCGGAGTGTGTGTGAGTAGATGGAGAGATGGAATATCTTAAGTTGAACCAGCCTGAATCTTGTGTGAATTGCGATTTCTCTGGGGCTTTGCAGTGCCTCTATCCAGTCATCGTTTTCTACATTACCTAAGTCATCTACCCAGGCAGCACGGGGGATGCTAGAAGGTCCGATGTATTATTTATGAGTTTGCTATATATTGTTGATGTCACTTTCTCAAAGATAGGGTCAACCAGCAGCCTGTCCTCCAAAAGGGAGTGGTCAGGAATGACTGTGCCTCGCTGTATGTGTTTCCGATGGCCGTGTGTGAGTCTCAAGTAAGGAAAATTCTGAGCTGGAATCAGGCCGTATTCCTGTAGGCCATTGAAGGGAAGAGGTGCACCGCTGCTCCACAGGTCCTCCGGATGTTCAATACCTATGGTCTGCCAGCCCTTTAAACTCCCTATTGGGGACACCTCCCTCAGTCGGTCACTGGTCCATAGGAGCGTTATTCAAGTTAACTTTCCCTGCCATCCCAGAAACCTGATTGCCTCGATCCAACATGTAACCACAGCCACTGCGTGTTCAGGCTATTCTGAGTGTATCTTGCGGCCGTAGAGAAATGATTTGCAGCTCCCTCCTGGCATCACATCTCTATCTACTCTGTCGGCCTGTTCTTCCTTGTCCACCTAAACCCAGTCATTTATCCCTGACTTTAAGGATTCCAGGGCACTGGACAGTTCCTCCTCTGCAAGCTCTGCATCTAAAGCCTCCCATTCCTACGCGGACGTGTCGGCAGTGGGAAATCTTTCAGCAGCTTGTCGCAATCACTCTCAGACAGTGTGCTCACTGGCGAGTACATGCTTTCGTAGTAAGAAGCGCAGGTCTCTGCTATTCCTACACTGGAAGTTTAGAGTGTCCCAGGTTTGTCCCTAATACTGACCACCTAAGATAGCTCCCTGTCCCTTTACTTGAGCCCGGCTAATAGCCTAGAGGCCTTGTTTCCCACAACATAAAACCTGTTGCGTGTTACTAAAGTGTATGCTCGCTCTTCCCTGTCAACCAAGGCATGCAGCGCCTGCTGTTGCAAGGCTAGTTTATGTCGCTGATCAGCTCCCCCGCCGGTCATCATCTCCCTCTCCATTGCAAGAATCTCCTGTTATAATGTCCATTTTTAATGCTTCCTCTATTCTCTTCCCCCTATTAGCGCCTGGGCTTGGCCCCTTAGGACGGTTTTGTAGGCCTCCCATATGGTCTGATGTGATTCAACTGATCCTACTTTTTCTTTAAAGCAGAGATCGGTTCCTTCGTGAAGTTTTTCCCTTAGTATTGGGTCTTTTAAGTGCCAGGGGTCAATTCAACAAAATACTGCTCAGCTGGTGGACAGTCCCTGGATGGTATCACCCCCTGGGGAATTGTATGAAATGCCCCTAGCCAAATGCATTGGTTTTGAAAAACATCCCACCCTGTCATTCTGCATGAATAGGTAATTAATTTGTGAAAAGGAGCTGTGTCACGCTGAGTACTATGTGTATTGCCTTCCCCTTAGGTTGTGCATCCTCCAGAGGTCTGCCAAACCCATGGCTGTCAGGAAGCTTGAATGAGTCTGTTCCCTTTTCTGAGCCGCCTGCACGTGGGAGCAGTCTAAATCAGGATCCAGAACTGCATTAGCATCTCCCCCACCAAGATGGTGCCACTGGGAAGCCCTACCAAGAGCACGCTAATCTTTGAGACAGTGATTGTTTGTAGTCTCAATGGTATGTAGGACGAGCAAAGTTCAATTGAGCGTTCCTCCCTTTTGCCTGCCACAGCTACTCAACAGCCATCATCAGTCCAGGTTTTGTCTATGGCGAGGGTCAATGTGTTACGTATCAAGATGCCTACCCCCCGGGCATCCATCGAATACCCTGAGTGAGCCACCAGTCTATATCCAAAGCAGTCTAGAGCCTTATATCGGCTCCTCTCAGGTGTGTCTCTTGCATCATTACTACGCCCGTGGAATGCCGCTTAATGTGTTGAAGGACAAATGTTTGTTTAATTTTGTCCTTAGCCCATTCAGATTCCAGGTCCAGGCACGGATACTAGCTAATTCACCCATTATCTTGGCTATGACAGTTTGTAGCTGTGGATTGATCCCCCCTCCCTGATGCGCATAGTGTCAACGTGCATCGTATAGCCACTATATCTGTCCTGAGCAATGGCTAAATTGAGAACAATGAAATTAACAGTTTCCCCAAGAGAATGAAATCTTGATCATGGGGGTGATGGAGCCCCAACACCAGCTCTTCATCAGCTCCAAAATGTCATTGGGAAGGAAAAATATTGTATGGGCGACCATTGTGAACAAGGTCAACAGTGTTGCCGAAGTCAAGAGGACAGTGAGTGACTGTAAGAAATGCTGGCATGATTGCAAGCACAGGACAAAGGAGAAACTGGCAACCAATCTCAAGGCAGCATTGCAGACCTAAGGTGGTAGTCCAGCAGCCCAGGCGTAGCTGGATCCCTTGGAGTACAAGGTGTCTGCTGTCATTTCCGCAGAGTCCATGGTTGGAATGCTGGTTATGACGAACTACAACATCAAAAGCGTAAGTTACATCAAGGGGAAATGTGGGTAACTAGGTCATGTCGTGCAGAGCAGGTACCTATGCCCCAGTGCTCTGCTGCATTGTCTGCAGGCAAAACGGTAGTATGCTGGCTCATCTATGGGTGCCCCTTCCTTCACATAAACAATCATTCCTGAATCATGCCACTGGAGTCAAGCTAGCCTGGCTGAAGAAGAGCGACATACCCTAAATCCAGTCCCAGGATGCTTGTTTCCGGTCCAGGGAGGAACTGGCCTGGCAGTTCAGTCTGGACTGTTCCCATGGGGCACAGGGTCAAGACTGATTTACATATGGCTGGGTCCAAACTGGGGTGGTGTAGTGGGCAAAAGAACGATGGATTTAACAAAGATCTTTTGACTGGTGGAGAATGTTTGCATTGTCAGCATTCTGTCTATCATTTGTTTGCTGTCACACTTTTTGCCCTAAGTGGGATGGGTATGCCCAGACATGGGTCCCTTGCTCACTGTGCCACTGGATTCAAGCTAGCCTGGCTGAAGAAGGGTGACATACCCTGAAACCGGTCCCACGAGGTTTGTTTCCGGTCCAGGGAGGACCTGGCCTGGCAGTTCAGTCTGAACTGTTCTCATGGGGCACAGGGTCAAGAATGATTTGCATATGGCTGAGTCCAAATTGGGGTGGCGTAGTGGGCAAAAGAACAATGGATTTAACCCAGATATTTTGACTGCGGGAAAATGTTTGCATTGTCCGCAAACTGTCCATCATTTGTTTGCTGTAACAAGGAACAAATTGGGAGCAGCCAGAGGAGGCATGTACACATAGAAGTACACGGGTCAGATCAAAATGATGTGTGGCACCCTACAAATAACCAACTCACTCTAGTCCTGATGAAATGGGTTGAGCATCACTAATCGTAATCTGACTAGTATGACAGGGCCCATTCACTCAGAGTAGGCACACAGTGCTAGTGAGAACAATGCTGAGATTGAGTAACCTGAAAGGGAAATACAGTGCAATTTGCAATCCATACCCTTGTGTAACAGGTGTCCTATGCATCAATGAGAAACTGAAAGTAAAATGTATTGAATCTTGATTGTCAATTGGATTACTCATGTCAATATTTGAGAGAGACTAGCAATAGTGTTAGACCTGGCACCTTGGCGTGAGTTTCCCTTCCACTTTTTGCTGTTGTGCCTCAAATGTTTTGCTGGTGTCTGCTACTCAGGGCACTGCGCCACGGCCAACCCGTGCCGCAGTGCAAGTGCTCCCTACTGTAAAGTGTACATATGATTGATGTCCATGATTGATTCATTGGATTTACTGTTAGTCCCTAGTAAAGTGCACTAGGAGTGCCAGGGCTTGTGAATGCCAATACTGCTAGTGGGCCTGCAGCGCTGGTTGCGCCACCCAC
Organism: Lissotriton helveticus; assembly: GCF_964261635.1. NCBI lineage: Eukaryota > Metazoa > Chordata > Amphibia > Caudata > Salamandridae > Lissotriton > Lissotriton helveticus. The sequence goes on from NC_136068.1 coordinate 1,314,583,369, forward strand.
AGAAGCAGCCTTAAAATGTGTCTAGGGTCTGCCATTGCAGAACCTGCGTGCAGTCTGGTACTGTCACCCTGGCTGGGCAAGTGCACACACTTGCCAGCCCCTAAACCTTCCCTTAAACTTCATATTAGTCACCCCTATGGTAGGCCTGAGGGCAGGGTGCATTGTAAGTATAAGGTAGAACATGCCCTGATGTGTGTGGCATGCTCTAATAGTGAATTACTGCCAAATTCGTTTTTCACTATTGTAAGGCTACCTGTTCCCTTCTAGGCCAGATGAGCTGCTGGAATTATTACACTCTATAATCCCAGCAGGCTCAGGGAACATGGTAGAGATTCGTGTTTAGTATGCCTGAACTCAGAATAATAAAATACTTCTTTTAGTAAAGTTTATTTTAATATCCTGTGTTTGCAAATGCTACTTTTAGAAAGTTAGCATTTGCTTGCCTAACCATTTCAGCCCGCCTCTGCTTGGATGTGGATCTGACTGTCTGGTGTGGGTGAGTGACAGGGCTGGGAGTTGACAGGTAGTGATTAGCAGGAGGACCCCTTAATGGGTGGTGGGAGTTTCCCCTGAATGATGCATCAGGCTGTGCCCCTGCCACCACAATGCTGGCTCCGCCCTCCTGGGGAGCGACTGATGACTCAGCCTGCACCTGGCCCAGGAAGGACCGAAGCTTGTAAACAAAGTGCTCAGGCCACTCCTGCCCTCTCAATGCCGGCTCCGCCCCCCTGGGGAGCGGCTGATGTGCCTGCCCTCACACTGAATGCAGAAGTCACAAGTACCCACAACAAGTACTCAGAGACTGGAGCAGTTATGCAGAGGCCCCCCTGGCTTGCTAGAACAAAAGAAACTGGGTATAAAAGTAGGAGCCCTGCTCCTTGTAAATTAGATCCTGTTTGTGCTACAGAAGAAACTCTGCCCGAAGAGAAGGACCTGGAAGGACTACAAGGAGGAGTGCTGTCTCTGGCCTGTGTCTGGTGCCTTGCTGCCAAAGGAGAGGAAAGAAAAGACTACAAGAGACTTTTGCTTTATTGAAACTTTGTGCCAAACTCTGCTGAAAGATCTCCAAGGGCTTGCCTGTGAACTTGCCCCCTGACCAGCGCCCCAGGAACAGTGGGCGCTACCCCTCTGAAGAAAAGCTGCTGCTGGCGTGTGCTGTGCGTCTCTACAGCGCCAAGGAAAGGAGAGCTGAGAGCGCTGTGCCTGCCGCCCCGCTCTCTGACAATTTGTGCAGCTGTGCTCCTTCCCCGACCACCGTGACTGTGGCCTGTTCGTGTGCCAGCCGCAAAGTAAGGATCAGCCCCGCGCTGGTTCGAGCGCCGTGACTGTCCGCGCTGAGCCGCCCTTGCAACGGAAAGGGAGGACCTGCCCGGTCCAAGCATCGCCGCCTGTGTGACCCCCGAGGTACAGGCTGCTCCGCAAAGACCGGCACTGCCAAGATTGTGCCCCTCGTGACTTGGGCGCTGAGACCCCCTGGCCCCCGCAGCTGGAAGTGACTCGCTGCGGAGCCGTGCCTGAATTGTGCCCCGCGCTCCGTGGAGTGCACCCCCCTCAGCCCCGCCTGCCTGCAGCTTCCCCCTTCAGTGCGAGTGAACCGGACTCCGGAGAATCCTGCCCCGCATCTGCACCGTCAGCCCGGGTGCCCTGTGACCTGCGCTGAGACTCGCAGGCCGCCGCACCCTCCAGGAAGACAACGCGACGTGGGACAGATCCCCGGACAGCCGTCCGCTCCAAGACCTACAAGAAAACCAAGGTACTGTGTTCTTTGCCCTTGCGGTGCGAGCGTCCTACGTCCTGAGCTCGCACCGCGCTACCTGCTTCCCAGCGTGAGCCGCCCCTGAAACCGAGGCTCGCACTGTGCCGGGTCCGCGAGGCCCACGCGGGAAGCGTGAGCTTTAGCCGGCCGGGCCCGTTCTCCTCTCTGAAGCGAGCGGAGACAGCGGAACGCGCATTGAGGCGCTACAAGACACTGAACCTTGCTGGAACCTGGGCAGAAGGCCCAAAAGATTGCTTATTGCTGAGAAAGAACTGTGACATTGATAAAAGAGTAACTGGAACCTGCTTTTAAAAAGTAACCAAGACTGTATTTACAAGCCTGCTTGAGATTTATATAAAGAGATATATTTTCACAAATACAGTTTGGTGTCATTGTGTGGTGGGTTGGTTGTGATGGTGTAATATTGCAAATGTTTAACCCTACATGCCCCAGAGATTAGCCTAAGACTGCTTAAGCCACACTACCTAGAGGGTAAGCAGAGGTTGTCTTGAAGGTAACCCTCAGCCCTGACGAGGAAGAGAGAGGCCCTGCTTGTCGCCAGTGTTGCACTGCGCCAACCAGAGACTCCCCCTTCCTACATTGGACGCAGCGGTGAGGATTCGCGAATTTACATTTGCAGTGTTTTACCTTAGCTACTGACCATTGCATAGTGATTACAGTCCAGTAACTTAGCCACAGACTTTTTGATTTTTTGATTTTGCTAAAGAAGAAGATCCCTAGTGTTGCAAACATGCCTGGCACAAACAGCATTGATGGAGGAGAGTCCATAGCCTCTAGTGCGCAGGGGCTAGAATGGGATGCATCAAAGCTGGATGACTACACAAAGAAGCAGTTGAGTTATTTTTGCAGGAAACTCAAGGTTCCACACGCAGGATGCAGAAACAAACCTGAGTTCTACAAGGCCATGAGAGCCTGGATTGAATCTAGGAAGGCACCTGAGGATCAGAATGCACCTGTGGATCCTGTGGGTCTGGAAAAACCAGACAGCGTTCTTAGCTTTGGCAGAGGCCTGTCGCCAGAGGAGCTGGCAGACAGACAGGCAACCAGGGATCATGAGATCAAGATGGCAGAATTGAATTTGAAGGGCCAAATGGAGCTTGAAAGCAAAAAGATGGCTCTGGAAGAAAGAAAACTCCAGTTTGAGTATGATATGAAAATGAGGGAGATGAGTCTAAAAGAGAAAGCCTTGGATCATCCTCCCTCTGGTGGCAGCACAACGCCGGTGCAGGTAGAGTCAAGAGTGCACATCCCCAAAGATGTAGTTAAAGAGTTCTTTAAGGGGGATGACATAGGACAGTGGTTTAGGGCATATGAGGTAGCCATGCTTTCCCACCGGGTCCCTGAGAAGGATTGGGGAGCGGGGTTATGGGGAAGGTTCCTTAGCGAAGGAAGGGACACCCTGCTAGATTTGCCCACTGAAGACCAGAGATCCTATCCCCATATGAAAGAAGCTTTAATGACCAGGTATGGGCTTACCCCTGAAATGTATAGGCAGAAGTTTAGGGGGTGTAATAAGCGGCCTGGGAATACGTATGTGGAGTTTGTGACTTTTTTTTGCAGAGCACTGGATGGTTGGGTGAAGGGTAACAAAGTGAATGATTTTCAAGGTCTCTTTGATTTAATTGCATGGGAGCACTTGTCTGATCAATGTTTTCCTGAGTTACGCCAGCACCTGATTGATAGCAAGTTGTCCAACCCGAGGAAACTTGCTGAGGAGGCGGACCGCTGGCTCAGCACCAGGGTCCACAAGGGTCCAGTGGGAGACTCCGCCAAGGGTGGGCAGGGTCCCCAGCAGAAGAGTGGGGGGGACAAGGGAAAACAGAAAGGGTTCCAAAAAGGCCCCCAAAGTAATCCCCAAGGGGACCAGCAGAAAGGTTCTCAGCCTCCCCCACCCCCAAAGCAGAATGGGGCCCCGACAGGTAGACCTGTTCCAAAGGGGCCCTTCAATTGTTACAAATGTGGTGACCCGGGGCACATAGCCAGTGACCCCAAGTGTCGCCTGTTTGGAAAACCAGCACCCACTGGTGCTCCGCCCCGACAAGTGACCAGTGTTCACTTAGGAGAAGAAGTGATGGTCCCGGGGGGTGGAGATCCTGTTCAGATGACCCTAGTCTCACTAGGAGACAGTGAGATGGTCCCTACAAGCTACCTGCCCTCTAACACTAAAAAATATGGGCAGGTGGTTACCATCAATGGTAAGAAAGCTGAGGCTCTTAGAGACACAGGAGCCAGTGTGACTGCAGTGAGGCATCACCTGGTGTCTCAGGAGCAGGTTGTACCCCATGCCTACTGTAGGGTTGTCAACGCTGACAATTCAGAGAGTCAGTGTCCGATGGCTCAAGTTCCCTTCGAGTGGGGGGGGGTCTCTGGTACTCTGCAGGTCTGTGTGAGGAAAGCCATGCCTGTTGACTGTTTGCTAGGGAATGACTTGGAGGACTCCCCTTGGGAAAAGGTGGAGAAAACGACTCACCTGAAGATGGTGGGTCTACCTGACTGGGCGTGCGTGACCACCCGGTCAATGGCAGCCAGTAGGGGTGATCAAGAGGTCCTGGGGCCTGACGGAGAGGCCCAGGAACCGGCCTTAGGGAGAAGGCGCAGGGCGCGCGGGAAACCGGCCCCTGAAGTTCCCACGGTCCAGGAGGAAGCAGACCTTGAGGGGGATGCCCTGGAGCCTACTGGGGAACAGATTGCCGAACTGGGGGACCTGCCTGAGCTGACCCATTGGCAGCAAGAAGGAGGCCCCTCCAGGGAGGAATTCTGCAGGGAGCAGAAGGAATGCCCTTCTCTCGTGGGTATGCGGCAGCAGGCTGCAGACCAGGCCAATGGTGTTCAGGCCAAAACACATTATGTGTACTGGGAGAATGACCTCCTGTACTCAGAGCCTAAGGCTGCTGAACCTGGGTCAGCCCGTGTGCTGGTGGTACCCCAGAAGTTCAGAGCCTTCCTACTGGGACTGGCTCATGATGTGCCTTTAGCAGGACATTTGGGGATGGACAAGACCTATGACAGGCTTGTCACCCACTTCTACTGGCCCCAAATGCACAAGAGCTCAGATGCTCATTGTAGGACCTGTCCAACTTGCCAGGCAAGTGGGAAGAGCGGAGGGAAGAACAAGGCTCCCCTCCAACCCTTCCCTGTGGTCAGTACGCCATTCCAACGAGTGGGTATTGATATTGTTGGGCCTCTGGACCCCAAGACAGCCATGGGCAACAGGTTCATCCTGGTCTTGGTGGATCATGCCACCCGGTACCCTGAAGCCATCCCTCTGAGGACAGTGACGGCCCCCGTGGTGGGGCGTGCACTAATGGGAATTTTCTCCAGAGTGGGGTTCCCTCTAGAGGTGGTGAGCGACAGGGGGACCAACTTTATATCCAAGTATATGAAGTCCCTTTGGCAAGAGTGTGGTGTAACCTACAAGTTCACCACACCTTACCATCCACAAGGAAATGGGTTGGTTGAAAGATTCAACCGAACCCTGAAGGGCATGATCATGGGCCTGGAAGGTCCAATGAGGCGTAAGTGGGACGTCCTCTTACCATGCCTGCTCTTTGCATACCGCGAGGTGCCACAGAAGTCTCTAGGGTTCAGCCCCTTTGAGCTGCTGTATGGCCACCCCGTGAGAGGACCACTGAGTTTGGTAAAGGAAGGCTGGGAGCAATCTCCCAGGAAACCTCCCCAGAATGTATATAGCTACATGCTGGCCTTCAGAAACCAAACCAGGCGCTTCAGACAACTTGCTGAGGCAAATCTGGAAGCAAGCCAGGAGGAGATGAAGCGGTGGTACGACCAGAATGCCACTCTGGTAGAGCTTCAGCCTGGACAGGAGGTGTATGTCTTGGCCCCAGTGGAACCCTGTGCACTTCAGGATAAGTGGACAGGCCCATTTGAGGTTGTGGAGCGCAAGAGCTCAGTGACATACTTGGTGGACATGAAGACGCCCAGGAATCCTTTAAGGGTCTTACATGTCAACCGCCTCAAGCCCCACTTGAAAAGGTCCGAAGTGGGCATGCTGTTGGCCACTGATGATGGAATGGAAGAGGAGTCTGAGCCTCTTCCTGACCTCTTAGTGGCCTGTGAGAAAGATGGGTCAGTGGATGGAGTTAACCTCTCACCCACCCTGACCCCTGAGCAACAGGAAGACTGCCGCCAGTTGCTGGGGCAGTTTCCAGACCTGTTCTCCCTGGTTCCTAGTGTCACAGATTGGTGCGTCCATGATGTGGACACAGGAGACAGCTTACCTGTGAAGCATAAGGCTTACAGAGTAACTGACAGGGTCCGGGCCTGCATCAAGGAGGAGGTCTCCAAGATGCTTGCTCTTAGGGTGGTTGAGTCTTCCAGCAGTCCTTGGTCCAGCCCCGTGGTCTTGGTTCCAAAGGCTGCTGCGCCGGGAGCCACACCTGAACTCCGGTTCTGTGTGGACTACAGAGGACTCAATTCAGTCACCAAGACTGACGCGCACCCTATCCCCAGAGCTGATGAGCTCATTGATCGGCTAGGGGCTGCCCGGTTCCTCAGCACGTTTGATTTAACGTCTGGGTACTGGCAGATCGCCTTGACCGATGGGGCAAAGGAGAGGTCAGCATTCTCCACACCAGATGGGCATTTCCAGTTCCGGGTTATGCCATTTGGGATGAAGAATGCCCCTGCCACCTTTCAGAGGTTGGTCAACCAGGTGTTGGTCGGGCTGGATGAGTTCAGTGCCGCCTACCTGGATGACATCGCAGTGTTCAGTGGCACCTGGCCAGAACACCTGCGGCACCTCTGGGAAGTGTTGATGGCGCTGCGCAAGGCAGGCCTCACAATCAAGGCAAGCAAGTGCCAGATTGGGCAGGGTTCAGTGGTGTACTTGGGACACCAAGTGGGGAGTGGCAAGGTGGCACCCTTGCAACCCAAAATTGAGACCATCCTGGCTTGGGAACCCCCCAAGACCCAGACTGCAGTGAGAGCCTTCCTGGGGCTCACTGGGTATTACAGGAGGTTTGTCAAGGGCTATGGCACTATTGTGACCCCCTTGACAGAACTGACTTCTAAGAAGCAGCCCAGGAATGTGATTTGGACTGACACCTGTCAGAAGGCTTTTGACACCCTGAAGACTGCCATGTGCACGGCGCCCGTGCTCCTGGCTCCTGATTTCTCCAAGGAATTCATAGTGCAAACAGACGCTTCAGAGCATGGTGTAGGGGCTGTTCTCTCACAGATGACTGAGGAGGGCTGGGACCAACCCGTAGCCTTCATCAGTAGGAGGTTACTTCCACGGGAAAGTAGGTGGAGTGCAATAGAGCGAGAAGCATTTGCTGTGGTCTGGGCGCTGAAGAAGCTAAGACCCTACTTGTTTGGGTCTCACTTCCGGGTTCAGACGGACCACAGGCCCCTCAGATGGTTGATGCAAATGAGGGGTGAGAACCCAAAACTGTTGAGGTGGTCCATCTCCCTACAGGGTATGGACTTCACGGTGGAACACCGCCCTGGCACAGATCACGCCAACGCTGATGGTCTGTCCAGATTTTTCCGCCTTAGTGATGAGGAACTCCCTGGGGAAGGGTAGTTCTCCCCACATTTCAGCTGGAGGGGACACGTGTTAGACCTGGCACCTTGGCGTGAGTTTCCCTTCCACTTTTTGCTGTTGTGCCTCAAATGTTTTGCTGGTGTCTGCTACTCAGGGCACTGCGCCACGGCCAACCCGTGCCGCAGTGCAAGTGCTCCCTACTGTAAAGTGTACATATGATTGATGTCCATGATTGATTCATTGGATTTACTGTTAGTCCCTAGTAAAGTGCACTAGGAGTGCCAGGGCTTGTGAATGCCAATACTGCTAGTGGGCCTGCAGCGCTGGTTGCGCCACCCACAGAAGCAGCCTTAAAATGTGTCTAGGGTCTGCCATTGCAGAACCTGCGTGCAGTCTGGTACTGTCACCCTGGCTGGGCAAGTGCACACACTTGCCAGCCCCTAAACCTTCCCTTAAACTTCATATTAGTCACCCCTATGGTAGGCCTGAGGGCAGGGTGCATTGTAAGTATAAGGTAGAACATGCCCTGATGTGTGTGGCATGCTCTAATAGTGAATTACTGCCAAATTCGTTTTTCACTATTGTAAGGCTACCTGTTCCCTTCTAGGCCAGATGAGCTGCTGGAATTATTACACTCTATAATCCCAGCAGGCTCAGGGAACATGGTAGAGATTCGTGTTTAGTATGCCTGAACTCAGAATAATAAAATACTTCTTTTAGTAAAGTTTATTTTAATATCCTGTGTTTGCAAATGCTACTTTTAGAAAGTTAGCATTTGCTTGCCTAACCATTTCAGCCCGCCTCTGCTTGGATGTGGATCTGACTGTCTGGTGTGGGTGAGTGACAGGGCTGGGAGTTGACAGGTAGTGATTAGCAGGAGGACCCCTTAATGGGTGGTGGGAGTTTCCCCTGAATGATGCATCAGGCTGTGCCCCTGCCACCACAATGCTGGCTCCGCCCTCCTGGGGAGCGACTGATGACTCAGCCTGCACCTGGCCCAGGAAGGACCGAAGCTTGTAAACAAAGTGCTCAGGCCACTCCTGCCCTCTCAATGCCGGCTCCGCCCCCCTGGGGAGCGGCTGATGTGCCTGCCCTCACACTGAATGCAGAAGTCACAAGTACCCACAACAAGTACTCAGAGACTGGAGCAGTTATGCAGAGGCCCCCCTGGCTTGCTAGAACAAAAGAAACTGGGTATAAAAGTAGGAGCCCTGCTCCTTGTAAATTAGATCCTGTTTGTGCTACAGAAGAAACTCTGCCCGAAGAGAAGGACCTGGAAGGACTACAAGGAGGAGTGCTGTCTCTGGCCTGTGTCTGGTGCCTTGCTGCCAAAGGAGAGGAAAGAAAAGACTACAAGAGACTTTTGCTTTATTGAAACTTTGTGCCAAACTCTGCTGAAAGATCTCCAAGGGCTTGCCTGTGAACTTGCCCCCTGACCAGCGCCCCAGGAACAGTGGGCGCTACCCCTCTGAAGAAAAGCTGCTGCTGGCGTGTGCTGTGCGTCTCTACAGCGCCAAGGAAAGGAGAGCTGAGAGCGCTGTGCCTGCCGCCCCGCTCTCTGACAATTTGTGCAGCTGTGCTCCTTCCCCGACCACCGTGACTGTGGCCTGTTCGTGTGCCAGCCGCAAAGTAAGGATCAGCCCCGCGCTGGTTCGAGCGCCGTGACTGTCCGCGCTGAGCCGCCCTTGCAACGGAAAGGGAGGACCTGCCCGGTCCAAGCATCGCCGCCTGTGTGACCCCCGAGGTACAGGCTGCTCCGCAAAGACCGGCACTGCCAAGATTGTGCCCCTCGTGACTTGGGCGCTGAGACCCCCTGGCCCCCGCAGCTGGAAGTGACTCGCTGCGGAGCCGTGCCTGAATTGTGCCCCGCGCTCCGTGGAGTGCACCCCCCTCAGCCCCGCCTGCCTGCAGCTTCCCCCTTCAGTGCGAGTGAACCGGACTCCGGAGAATCCTGCCCCGCATCTGCACCGTCAGCCCGGGTGCCCTGTGACCTGCGCTGAGACTCGCAGGCCGCCGCACCCTCCAGGAAGACAACGCGACGTGGGACAGATCCCCGGACAGCCGTCCGCTCCAAGACCTACAAGAAAACCAAGGTACTGTGTTCTTTGCCCTTGCGGTGCGAGCGTCCTACGTCCTGAGCTCGCACCGCGCTACCTGCTTCCCAGCGTGAGCCGCCCCTGAAACCGAGGCTCGCACTGTGCCGGGTCCGCGAGGCCCACGCGGGAAGCGTGAGCTTTAGCCGGCCGGGCCCGTTCTCCTCTCTGAAGCGAGCGGAGACAGCGGAACGCGCATTGAGGCGCTACAAGACACTGAACCTTGCTGGAACCTGGGCAGAAGGCCCAAAAGATTGCTTATTGCTGAGAAAGAACTGTGACATTGATAAAAGAGTAACTGGAACCTGCTTTTAAAAAGTAACCAAGACTGTATTTACAAGCCTGCTTGAGATTTATATAAAGAGATATATTTTCACAAATACAGTTTGGTGTCATTGTGTGGTGGGTTGGTTGTGATGGTGTAATATTGCAAATGTTTAACCCTACATGCCCCAGAGATTAGCCTAAGACTGCTTAAGCCACACTACCTAGAGGGTAAGCAGAGGTTGTCTTGAAGGTAACCCTCAGCCCTGACGAGGAAGAGAGAGGCCCTGCTTGTCGCCAGTGTTGCACTGCGCCAACCAGAGACTCCCCCTTCCTACAAATAGCATTTCTCCATTTTATTGCAGAGGATGAACCCTCACCTCCTGGTCAGCATGCAGTCCCGGACTTCAGTGATGTTGGGGCCGACAATCTTCAAACCATTGACCATAACACCAACCAAGAACTCCATCTGAACATCATCTCCGGACACTGGGAGGGCTAACAGCGTTATGGGGTCTCCACATTCCCTGCCTACCAATCAACAAGCACCACCTGCCACCTCATCCAGAGCCCTGTCCTCCGAGGGCCCACAGATTACCTTCCAACGTACGTAGTGGGAGGTCTACACACTATGTGTGGAAAATCTCAAGGCGCTTGGGAAACGCCGAACCACCACACTCCGCAGTGAGTAGTTGAGACAGGATTTGCTGGGCCATGACTGCGGGGCTACGTTCATGCTCACTGTAGCGGTGGACATCTGGGCTCGCTGTGGTGAATTACGGCTGGATGAAGGGAGGAGAGTCCCGTTCCTTTCACTACAAGATCCAGGATTCAGTGGTGTAGCTTCAGACACCGCCCACTTGGGCGAGTACTTACGCAGGTGGTGCTGCAGCTGTGGAAGTTCAGACATTGGTTTGAATACCCGCCCCTGAAAACATGTGGGAGTGTCTCTACCAATCGGAGTGAGGCGCTTTAAAAAGTGAAAAGTTAATCACCATTCGATCAAAGGCATCTGAGGAAGGCTATTAGGCTGAAATGCATCATGCCGATCGTTTCTTTGCACTGCAATAAAAGGAGGAACTTTCACTTACCTGTGTGGGCTGACATCCCATCTAGAAGGGGAAGCAGGTGTTGCTTTGATAGATATATATATATATATATATATATGTATATACGTAAAACACTTTTACACAGTTTATGACCACCACGCATGCATTTGCGCTGTAAAGGCGTGCCTGGTAAAGTCATATGAGGAGTGAAAGTTTGCGGGGTAATGGTATTGCGGAGCAATTGCATTTTCGTTGTGAAAAATGCGGAGTAATGGTATGGGGAATGAAAGTATGCGGGATAACGTTGTATATTCCCTGAGCACACATGCGTACCCACGCAGTAAATCAAGATGTAGACCTTATGTAGCAAACAATGACATAGAAAAATTACTAAAACAACCTAACCTACACTGACTAACTAATCTAACCTAACCTACACTATCTTATCCTACATACTATCTAAAACTACCTTAACTTAACCTAGCTTACTCTACACATTTAGCACTTGATAAACATTAACCCCCCACACCTCTTAAGACATGTCTTCAGACAAGGATAACAGAAACTACACCTAAACATCAACTAACTTTTCATAGTTTCCTAAGCAATCCTATATATTTAATTGTGTATATATTTTTTAATACACATATAAAAGCCATCACCCAACAAAAACACTAAGTACCCCTACCCACTAAAATTGTAACCCACCCCTACAAAACCTCTAAAACCACTAACCCTAAACTAAACTAACATAAATTAAGCTATAAAACCTTATGACCAACATTAAAAATATGTACAGGGGGAGGAATGAAAGGCTCCCTGTGGCTAACTTGGCTTGGGTCTTCCAACTACCTGCTTCAGTTCCTGGAATAGTTTATTGCCAGGTCCATTTTGTGCTCAAGCACAGCCACACGTAGCATTAGGTCCTAAAGGTCCTTCTCGTTATGGAGCTCAATTGAGCTAGCCCCTGCTGTGTCCTGAGTTGTGGTGGTTGGGATGGTACGCTAGTGGAGATGCTGGGTAATGGTACCTTGGAGGTACCTTGGCCTGCCTGTCCATCTTTTCCTGAGCTTCTCTTGTCCATTGTTGGTGGTCCCAGAGGAAAAACTTTCCACTTGCCCAGAGCCTTCTCGTGTTGCTTTCTCATGGACTGATGTGGCTTAGCGACTCTTCAAAGGTGGATGTAGCACTTCTCTCTGAGGTTATGCTTCCCTAACTACTTGGGGCCATGTTGTCTGTTTAAGCAAACCAGTCAAAGGGTGACTAGGAACAGGTACAAACATCATGAAAAATGTAATTTTCACAACATGTGAGGTAGCAGCTCCTACAGCCTAAATTCATCTTCCAGCTTTGAGTGAGCATATACATGCCTATTATTTATCACAACAGATGAACTAAGACTAAATTATGAAGGCATGGCAATTGTTGCACAATGCAATTGCACCACCATGGCACATCTAAGTATGACCATGTCAGTACATAGTATACTTGGGAACAATGCTGTTTGGTGCCCATGGAATGGTAGACATGCCACCTTTTCTGAATATTAGTGTGCCTTCTGCATCCTGTAATGGCCCTTATGCAATAGGCATTCACCACAGTAAGATGTGCAATATCTGCAAAGCACATGTATTGTTTCACAACGTAGTGTAACTGATATGGCAGATATTAAATGTAACAATGGATGCTGGAATCACATCACACAGAGGCATACGAAACCTCTCCTATCTAAACGTTTGTAAGTTCACGGTGGTCCATTCCACTGCTCATTAGATGCTCCCAACATCATAGCATGTGCAACTGACATGCAGTTTTAATTCTTCACAACTACAGCCATGCACAGATGTGTATCCACTACCACATATTTAAACATAGCCTGCAAATGTGATCATGGCTCCCCTGTCAAGTCTCTGTCATATGGTCCATCCCAAATTGGCAATGTATTCTCCTTGATAGCAGTCAGAAGCTGATAGACATGCAACATTTAACATCCACTTTTCCTGACCTATTAATCATCATCCAAAGGTTTGTGCTAGGGGTGCTCATTGAATCTGGTAAGTAACACAGCATCTGACACCACACTAAATACCTGCACTATACAATTAGCGTTGATGAAGGTACTCACTGGTGAAGTTGGGGTCATTGAAATGATCAACCTCACTAATGGTGTATGCTGGGGTCCACCTACAATACATAACATGTACAACACATCAGTTAACTTAGAATACACAAATTATATGCAACAGAAGCACCATACATATGCATAGCTATTGGCTATGTAACCCTACAGGTGTTCATTAATCAAATGACACAGTTGACATGCCTGATTAATACACATCAGTGAGGCAGGTTAGAAGTGTACATACATATGGTGTGCCAAAACATGCATCTGTTGGCCAATTTGTGGAACCAGTTCATCAACCTCATCACTATTATATTTCACTATGGTAGCTGACTTTGATGAGGCTCTGCACCTGTATAACATACATACCATAGTCAGCAACGTATAGCACTACCCATGCCCTCTTAAATTATGACACCAGAAAATGAGTATGTTGCATACATGACACATTATGCGTACTTGTTTCTTAAGTTAGGTGAGATCTGTACCTGTCAGCGCTGCAGAGTACCAGATACTGTTCAGACATGTTCCATGCATCCCTAAGTTTTTTATTGTAAAATTGAAAAATAACATGTATGGGATATGTTGAGATGTGTTAGATTCAGGCTGGCATACCCTTGGATACAGTACCATGTGAGTGGGTCCCCATCTGACATAGATTGGGTCTCTCATACTGTTCTCAACGAACCACAGAGGAAGCCTTTCCTTACTTTCAAGGCTCTGCCTGTATCATTGTTTACAAGACTTCCGTTGTTTGTGTCACTAGATTTGTTCAATGACATTAAGTTAGAAAGGGGCGTATTAATATTCATGTGGCGGCTTATGCCAGAATGGTGGCATGGAAGACGTTGTATAATTCTGTATTGTGATTTCTCAATGTATTATTCCATTTGCTCACTCTATGCTGACTGTGCGATTTCCATTGACTTCTTTGGTGAAAATGTATATATAAACAAGATCTTTTGGAGATGAGCCTTTCCTGTCTTCTGACTCCCTGTCTTTGGAGATTGAACCCTTGTTGGTTTGTCTCATACTTTGCACTTAGAATATTTCTGCCTTTAGTTAATGCCATGCTATTGCTCAATGTATTGCTCCTTATGCTAAGCCCCTATGCCAGGGGCTCTTAACCTTTTTATTTCTGTGGGCTCCCACTTCCTCACTACTGGAATCACAAGACCACCCAATGAGTCATTACTGGTAGCTTGGATCTGGATCCCAGACTAAGCATTTTCCTTGATTCAAACTGTAAAACAATACATTAAAAATACAGAAACGAACATTTATCAAACAAACACACAAATTCTAAAATATTCACAAGCAAATATATATATTTGTTTAATTTTACTGGTAAGGTAGGAGCTTTCCTAAATTCCATTTATGCCACTCATTGTTGATACTATATTCTTGTGATGCACTTGCACCGCTCCTGCAAATCAATCTGAAGACGACTAGCTTAATTCTAGCCCCCAGTTTCAAATTCCTTCACATTTACAGAATGTTTTAAAATTTCTATTTTTACGTTTTAGTATCTCTATTTGTTTCTCTATTTACATGCACTTTATAAATCTATTAATATTATTTCATTTTCTAAGCAGCCGCGGACCATTTGGGTAGGCTTTGTGAATGCCCAGGTTCCCCAGACCACAGGTTAAGAACCACTGCCCCATGCAAAGTTATTGACCATTATTTTTACTTTCTGTAATGCTCTTGAATTCTTTACTTTCGTGATTTACATTTTTATTATTGACTCAAGACAGTTTAATTAAATAAATGCTGCTTTATTCATCTGTGTTGGGGTGCCATTTAGGGACACATTGCCTCATCTATCCTTGAGGTTCAAAACCTTCTGATTCTGCATAGCCAGTTTACCTCTCTGTTGTATCAGTTTCTCTGAGAGAGCATCAACAATATCACAACTTAATAAATAAAGCAAAGCAGATTTTTCACTTTGGTATGAAAGTGAATCATTTCCAGCACTGAATGATTTTCTATTCTGAGGATAGCGAATAGTTCAACACTTTCACTCACTGCTGGACAAGGAACGGCTGAGGAGGAGAATTAAGGAGAAGAAGCATGAGTGCAGAAAAAAGAGTGAGGATTGAGAACTGAGACATGAGGAGTTGGGGATGGGGATGAGGATGAGGACGAGGATGTCCTAAAAATGGACCAGACAGTGAACATTTTAGCGGTACAAAAGGGGTTGGTGATGGACGGAGCATCTGAACCAATCAAACACTCACACCCAGTCAACAGATCTGGGTTTAATCCATCACCGTTCTTTAGCCCACTCTGCCACCCCAGTTCAGACATGGCCATATGCAAATCAGTCTGCCCCTGTGCCTCATGGGAACAGTCCAGCCCGAACTGCCAAGCCATGCCTTCCCTGGACCGGATTCAAGCTTCCTAGGACCGGTTCGGGCATTTCAGCCGTCTTCAGCCCGGCTTGCTTGAATCCAGTGGCAAAGTGAGCAAGGGACTCATGTCTGAGCATACCCTGCCAACTTATGGCAAACAAAGCGGTACAAAAGGGGGTGGTGATGGACGGAGCATCTGATCAATCAAACACTCACACCGAGTCAACAGATCTGGGTTTAATCCATCACCGATCTTTAGCCCACTCTGCCACCCCAGTTCAGACATGGCCATATGCAAATCAGTCTGACTCTGTGCCTCATGGGAACAGTCCAGCCCGAACTGCCAAGCCATGCCTTCCCTGGACCGGATTCAAGCTCCCTAGGACCGGTTTCTGGCATTACAGCCGTCTTCAGCTGTAAAAATATAATTACATGTTGAAAATGTTATGTGTATATATATATATATATATATATATATATATATATATATATATATATATATATATATCTCTTCACATGCCGGTTCCTGGTTTCCCAGCCTTATGAGCGCTCAGTGTGGGTGCGTGCCCTACGGCGGAACCTCGCCGTTAAGTATTTCTCACTCCTCCGCCGAAAAACGAAAGTAATGGGCGCACTCGCAATGAATTTCCACAGTTGATTTATTAATTATATCTTTAGCATGAAAACAAACTAATGATCTACGCGTAGATCATTAGTTTGTTTTCATGCTAAAGATATAATTAATAAATCAACTGTGGAAATTCATTGCGAGTGCGCCCATTACTTTCGTTTTTCGGCGGAGGAATGAGAAATATATATATATATATACATATATATATATATATATATATCTCTATACTACTATTATAAAGAGAGAACTGGGAAACTTTGAGGCGGGTAAACTCCAGAAGTACACCGCCAATCACGACACCCAATACAGCGTGGTAAAGGGGAGTTCCAGGAGATGGACATAGGCTATACATATGCCCACCATATACATTACGAAGTGCAAACAACATTAGGGGTAAAGTAGTTCCTTGTGGGCGTTGTTCTGCTGTTAGGGAGTAGCATTGGCATGTCAAAGTAAACATGTGGGCGGCACCAACTTCACTCTGTTACATGGGCTGCGACTTCAGGCACACAGAAATGGGCTGCGACTTCAGGCACACAGAAAACATTGCCAAACCACTCGGCGCTACAGAAAAGATTGCCAAACCACTCGGCACTACATTCACAGCTTTCTCCAACATAAACAGCATTGTTCTGCTGTTACTGAGTAGCGTGGGCATGTGTAACTAAAAAGGTCAGCGGAAACATTGTCAGAGGAGCATGGCACAAAATACAACTAATGCCATGCGACTTACATGGGCAGTGACTTCAGGCACAAGATCACTAAAACACTCGCTGATATATCACAGGGGCCGTCAATGCCATAAACAAAGGGGCGCTGCTTTTTACAGGGGCGGCAACAAGTAAAAGAGGCGCAGCACCATTGCTCACACACTCACGCTGTCATAAGGGGCGGGCACAAGTAAAAGAGGCGCGGCCTTATGAACACAAAAAAACCATTGCCACAAACATTTAAAACACTTTACTCTCAACACTCACAATAATTTTTGGCCATTATCATTTCCAAAATATGGTCAAAAGTTGCGCACATAAAGGCCCTTCGCTTTCTAAAACATACGCATTCGTTCATCAGTGGGGTCAGGGTTAAAAAAGGGGCGCGGCTTCCAAAAACAACCAATCACGCTATATTTCACAAATTTTGCACAGTACGTGCGCCGAGAACTATGCAAACCCTTAATGTATTTGGCAAACAACCACGTTCCAAATAGGCGGCTAGACTAGGGAAACGACGCTTCTGAAGGTACGAACACACTCGCATTCTCATTCACAACATTTCGCCAACAACACAATCATTACTGAGTGCGGACAGTATTTCGGAATTACGGAGAAAGGCATTCTCGCAGGGCCACTCTGTACAATTGCTGCGCGAAATAAAACAGACTTTCACCCTTTGGCGTACATCAAACCTTCTCACAGGGGGCTGCCATTAAAAAACACATGCCGATTTCTGTACTAACATTTTACACATTTCTTTTATTCCCCGGACAACGTCGGGACGGGCTGCTAGTATATATATATCTTTACACATAACAAATTAATATTGCTCTAATTTAAACTTTTTTAATAAATGTTTTTAATTTGAAAAATAAATAGAACTTTATTAATTGAAATTAATTCTCTAAATAACTTTTGATAATTACACAGTAAATACATTTAAACCTTTTACTTCAGCTGAGCTTTTTAAAATACATCATAAAAGTAATTTAATATATTTAATTATTTCATTGTACTTTAATATTTATCCTAAAAATAGGTTTACTCCTCTTTTTAAAAGTTTAATAAGTTTTCTTACTTTTTCCTATACTGTACCTAGGGATATATCTGCCCTAGTGGTGGGGCTCTCCGCCTACATGTGAAAACGTACTAGTAGGAACTTTCGAGTAGTAAATTTTGCTACACAAACAGAATTCAGGGTATGAAGACATATACTTCTCTGGTTTGTAGCAAATTTACATATGTAAATGGTTACTAGCCAAAAGAGTAAATTTACTATAAAATGTAAGAGTACATTCATACATGTAGAATTACTCACATGTACATTTACCTTTGTGAATAGGTCTCTGAGTGTGAGTGCTGAGAAATGAGCGCATAGGAGTGAAAGATAAGGGTGAAGGATGAGGCGTAAGGGATGAGGAGTGAAGGAACATGGGTGCGAGAAGAAGGCTGAGGAGTGAGAGATGAGTGGTGAGTGGTGAGGAATAAAGTATGAGGAATGAGAAGTAAAGTATAAGTAGTGAGGAGTGAGAGAAGAAGGACACAGGTGATAAATTAAGAGTAAATGATGAGGAGTTAGACATGAGGTCTGCGGTATGGAGTGAGAAATGAGAAATTATCAATGATAGCTGATGAGCGAGAAATGAGGAGTGAGACTTGATGAATGTGGAATTAGAGATGAGTGAACGATGTGTGAGGATGAAGAGTGATGAGATGTGAGCAAAAGGTGAGGAGTAAGGGGTGAATTATTAGGAACAACTGATGGAGTGGGGACAGACGAATGACAGATGAGAAGTGAAAGAGGAGTCAAAATGAGGAAAGAGTCGCAAAATGAAAGATTAGTGTTGAGGGATGAGCAGTGAGGGATAAAGAGTCAAGGTGAGGGGTGATTCATACCAAGTGAAAGAATAGGATTGAGGGATGAGAAAAGAGGGTGTGGACTGATATATTAGGTTTGGACATTGAGTGATAAGGAGTGAGAATGAGCAGTGGGGGATGACAGATGATAATTGAGATATGGAATATGAGTGAGAGTACAGGAATTACATTTCAGGAGTGATGGATGAGGAGTGAGAAAGGCATGAGGCAAGATGTGTGGATCACAAAGAGTAAGGGGTGAGAGATGGTAAGTAATTGATGAGGAGTAAGGGGAGTGTGCTGAGAAGTGAGGGGTTAGAAGTGAAGGAGGAGTGGAAGATGAAAAGTAAAAGTTGAATAGGGATGAGGGGTAATGGATAAGGAGATGGATGAGATATGGGTACTGAGGGATGGCACATAAGGGATAAGAAGTGGAGTGAGTGATTAGAAGTGAGAGATAAAGACTGAGCGAGGAATGGAAGATGAGGACTGGAGGGCAAGTGAGAAGAACATAGAATGACAAAGTGAGGTATGAGAGGGTGGAATGAGGGAAGAGGAGGGAAAGGCAAGTAAATGATGAGGTGTGAGTGAAGGTAAAGATATGAACAATATGGGAAAAGAAATTAGGGGGAAGGCTGTGGATAAACACATGAGGGGTGAAAGATAAGGAATGAGGGTTAAGTAATGGAAGGTTGATAAATGACGGATGCTATGTGGAGAATGAGGAAAGATAAGGAGTTAAGGATGATCAATTAGGAATGGAGAAGGAAATATATGGAGTGAGACATGAGAAAAGAAAACCTTTAGATGATAGTGCAAGATGTAGGATGTGGGGGGAGAGGTGGCAGTTAAAGAATGAGGAGTGAGGGATGGGGAATGAGAGGTAAAAACTACTGAGGTGTGAGGAGGGAGGGATGAAGAGTGAGGAATGAAAGATGATGATCAAAGGATGAAAAGTGAAGGATATGGACTTCTGGATGGTTGAGAACTGAGGAACGAGGTGTGAAGGAGTGAAGAGTGGAGGATGAGGAGTGATTGATGAGGCATGCTGGATGTGGATGAGGAGATGAGGGATGAAGGTTTGGGAGTGAGGATTGAGGGGTAGGGAGGGTGAGAAAATCATCTTGAGTGAGGGGGAGAACTGAGGGATGAGGAGTGACAGATGAAGAGTAAATGATGAAGAATTATGTGTGGGGAGTGGGAGATGAGTGATGAAGAGAGAGATGAGTAAAGTATAAGGAGTACAGCATGAGGAATAAGGAATTCGGAATGAGTGGGACAGGGAGAAGGAGTGGGAGATGAACATTGAGGAATGAAACTTGTGTGGGATAAGGAATGCAGACAGAGAGTGATGGGGAGTGAGGGATGAGAAGTGAGAGATATTGAGTGAGATATGAGGAGGAAATTATGAGGAGAGAGATGAGAAATGAGAGATGAAGGAGGAAGGAGTAGGGGAGGAAGAGGGGCGTTTGATGTGAAATTTGGGGAATTAATATTGATGGATGAAAAGTGAGGGATGAGGAATGATGGTAGATAGAATGAACGATGATGAGTGAGGGAGTGTTAGTGAGGAAAGAGGAGTGAGGGATGAAGAATACATAGACCAAATGAGATGAGAAATTTAAAAAACGGATCAAGTACAGGGGGTGAGATATGAGGAATGAGGGCTGAGGAGTTAATATGAGAATAGACTTAGAAAGAGTATGGGTTGAGTGGTAAAGGATACAAACTGGAATGTATGAGCAGAGAGGAATGAGGGATTTCACTTGAAGGACTAGGATTGAGGTATGAGCAGGGATGAGCAAAATTACACCTGTACAAGATTTATCTTGCCCAACAGTGTGCGAAATTCGTCATGCAAGCATCAGTGGTTATTTTCTATATACAAAAAAACATAATTTTCGGGCGTGACTCAGAGTTCAGAATTCCAAGCTGCCTTAGAAGTCCAGATGAGGGCTCATTTGAAATTTTCCCACAAACAATACCCTATGAGGTTGGATGCCTCTGCCCAGAAGCCATCCTCTGTCACTCTGGGTATCTAGATTGCAACAAAGCCTATTCACCTTCCCACCATGTAGTCCATGCAGGGGAAGAGAGGGACTTCCACTCCAAACAGATGCTTCTTCAAGTCAAGGGGCATGGCAATGCTGACTTTATCCTCCATAGGGACTGCCAGGCTCATCCACTGATCAGAGGCATCCTGTCATGACTCAGATTGAGAACCACAGGCCCAATGAGGGCTCCCAACTCCTGAAGGGTTGAAAGTTCTGATGGGTCTCAGTCAGAGGTACAGCAGGCCTAAGGTGTGGACCTTGGACTATGGGCTTCATGCACCGATAATTGGTGTCCCAAGCTACCCAAAATACACTTATAGAGGCTTCCAATGCAAAGTGTAGATTCAAGGGTCCAACTGTGTCCCCTGACAGAGCTCCTGAAGGCCCGGGCTGTGGGCCTCTAAGCCTGGAACGTACTAACCATTCTACGGTGCAACAGAGTTACTAGGATATCGTTCAACAGGCCTAGGAAAGCTCACTTGCTTCAGGAAACCTCCGACCTGGAAATTCCAGACCTCCAGCAAGCCTGAGGTAGGGAACCATGGTCATCCGGACTCCTTTTGCCAGCTGGCACTGTTACAAAGCGCCCTGGATGGGGTTCTACAAGCCTGTGGAGGACCCCTGCTTTGACACGGTGTAAAGCTCTGATTGGTCCCCCATCAGAGTTTTAGCAGGCCTGGGGAGTGAGCGTCTGGGACTGGGCTTCATCACCAGTTTGTGGTATCACAAAGTAACCAGGACTAGATTTAGCAGGCTAGTGGAGGCCTCAGACAGGGCTCTCGGAGGACCCTGTTCCTGGGCTCCAACTACTACTGAATGCTGCCCCTATATGTCTGTTGGTTCCCCCAAAAGCAAGTAGCATCTTGCTTTTAAGGAAATAATATGAACAAATTGTCATTTAAAGATTCCAGTTAGCTGGTTATGCAAGCAGTAGTAATCGATTGTATGTCCAGAAGCCAGAGTTACCCTGAAAGTCAGATAAGGGCTTATTTGAAGCTTCAAGCCCAGCCAAGGCTGAGAAGGTCGAATACTTGCACTTGAACTTCGCACTCTGTCACAGAGGGTGCATGGAGAACAAGACAGGCTAATGACCTTCCTCTGGATTCATAGAAAATGGGTTTAAGTAAACCACTTTTCATGCAAATGTTCTCCCCAGATGATGCGAGGGCCTTGGCCATGTTTAGAGATTTTCTGCTTGGATTGTTTCATCTGTTGTTTCAAACAAAGTGCTTCCACCCTGCATGGAACATCCAATCCGAGGGGATGCCTTTAAGGAAGTCCCTCTAACCTACCCAGTGGGTAAAGGCCAAGCAGTTTGGCAGTTCACACCCTAGTGGTCTCTAATCATAGCTGATGGGGTCAGATGTCGCCCTGAGATCTGGACCCCACACACCACACCATTGCCCTTCTTCACCCAACACATGTGTAGGAGCGAAGAATCATCTCTCTGTGCTGTGTCTTCATCATCCATGTTGGTGAGAACTATGTCTTGTTCAGGCTGTCCCTTTGTCTGCTACTCTTGTACATTGTTGCAGAGCAGGCTAGACCACCAATGCTCCTGCGATCATCCTGACCACTCAACCACTGAAGCCAACAGGGTCCCTTAGATTGTTCAGGGTGCTAAGGTCTGTCTAGGATGGGCTTGAGCCTCTCTCTTCTAGTAGAAAAACTACCAGTTGAAGGACTACCTGGTTGAGCCTGCCAGTAGCATACCCTTGTCTGAAAGATTACACCATACACAAATAAGCACACATAGGGGCTCATTAGGATGGCGGACGGAAGAGCCACCGCGGCCCTGGAGTAGGCGGAAAAAGCCTTTTCCGTGTCCGCCTGCCCCGGATACTCCGTCCGCCATATCAGGATAGGAAAACGTGTCAAATTTCCGTCCGCGACGGAAAAGCACGCACCGCCGTCGAACTACACACGACCACGCGGCGGACGGAACACATCCGGAGGCTCCGCCGTACGTACTGACGTCTAAGACCGTCCCCCAAATCAAGATAGCGGAAAATACACATAAAACCGCAGCGGAAATACAACCTGTCTGAACACGGCGGATTCCCCACAGCGAATAAAAGAGACATAGCAGAGAGACCCACCACAGGCTGCTCGCCACCATGGACCCAGCGCTACACGCTTTCCCGATGCTCTTCGCGATCCACCACGTCCTAGTCTTGGCCCACCATCGACGCCGACGCAGGTAAGGCACAAACCATTGGCTGCATGGAGGGGAATACCTGCAAGGGTCGTGACGTAGGGAGGGGGAGTGTCATGTTACCCAAACCACTGATGAGAAGCAAATAGAAATACACATTTGTAGTACGCAAGCATGAATGACAACGACAAACTACGAGACTTGATAGACTACCTTTATTGCACATAATAGGGGTATAATCACAGTGTATGCGTGAGCATGGGCAAAGTGGGCACCAGAGCAGCTACATCAGAGGCAGCATGTGAGAGGGCAGAATGTAGTATCAGAACATCAACAGGGCATTGTGGAGTACAGAGCAGCTACATCAGAGGCAGCACATCAGAGGGCAGAATGCAGTATCAGAACAGCAACAGGGCATTGTGGAGTACAGAGCAGCTACATCAGAGGCAGCACATCAGAGGGCAGAATGCAGTATCAGAACAGCAACAGGGCATTGTGGAGTACAGAGCAGCTACATCAGAGGCAGCACATCAGAGGGCAGAATGCAGTATCAGAACATTAACAGGGCATTGTGGAGTACAGAGCAGCTACATCAGAGGCAGCACATCAGAGGGCAGAATGCAGTATCAGAACATCAACAGGGCATTGTGGAGTACAGAGCAGCTACATCAGAGGCAGCACATCAGAGGGCAGAATGCAGTATCAGAACATCAACAGGGCATTGTGGAGTACAGAGCAGCTACATCAGAGGCAGCACATCAGAGGGCAGAATGCAGTATCAGAACAGCAACAGGGCATTGTGGAGTACAGAGCAGGTCCATCAGAGGCAGCACGTGAGAGGGGCCAAGTGCATCAACTGTCCATAGCACTGAACATGTCCATCAGAGGCAGCACGTGAGAGGGGCCAAGTGCAAACTGTCCATAGCACTGAACATGTCCATCAGAGGCAGCACGTGAGAGGGGCCAAGTGCATCAACTGTCCATAGCACTGAACATGTCCATCAGAGGCAGCACGTGAGAGGGGCCAAGTGCATCAACTGTCCATAGCACTGAACATGTCCATCAGAGGCAGCACGTGAGAGGGGCCAAGTGCATCAACTGTCCATAGCACTGAACATGTCCATCAGAGGCAGCACGTGAGAGGGGCCAAGTGCATCAACTGTCCATAGCACTGAACATGTCCATCAGAGGCAGCACGTGAGAGGGGCCAAGTGCAACAACAGTCCATAGCACTGAACATGTCCATCAGAGGCAGCACGTGAGAGGGGCCAAGTGCATAAACTGTCCATAGCACTGAACATGTCCATCAGAGGCAGCACATGAGAGGGGCCAAGTGCATCAACTGTCCATAGCACTGAACATGTCCATCAGAGGCAGCACATCAGAGGGCAGAATGCAGTATCAGAACATCAACAGGGCATTGTGGAGTACAGAGCAGGTACATCAGAGGCAGCACATCAGAGGGCAGAATTCAGTATCAGAACAGCAACAGGGCATTGTGGAGTACAGAGCAGGTACATCAGAGGCAGCACACCAGAGGGCAGAATGCAGTATCAGAACATCAACAGGGCATTGTGGAGTACAGAGCAGCTACATCAGAGGCAGCACATCAGAGGGCAGAATGCAGTATCAGAACAGCAACAGGGCATTGTGGAGTACAGAGCAGCTACATCAGAGGCAGCATGTGAGAGGGCAGAATGCAGTATCAGAACAGCAACAGGGCAGTGTGGAGTACAGAGCAGCTACATCAGAGGCAGCACAAGTACGTGTCCCAACCAACCCGTCCCAGGGACCACAAGAGTGCAACGCAGTTCTCAATGGACACACCATGTGAAATAACATTTGAGTGAAGTCATCAGCACCCCACATCACAGAATCAGGGGGACTGCGTGAACTACCTGCCTCGGACACACTGCCAGCACCAGCAACAGGAGTGTGAGACACAGCCACAGCCCGAGTGACAGACACATGAGCCACGGACCCAGACACACTGCCAGCACCAGCAACAGGAGTGTGAGACACAGCCACAGCCCGAGTGACAGACACATGGGCCACGGACCCAGACACACTGCCAGCACCAGCAACAAGAGTGTGAGACACAGCCACAGCCCGAGTGACAGACACATGGGCCACGGACCCAGACACACTGCCAGCACCAGCAACAGGAGTGTGAGACACAGCCACAGCCCGAGTGACAGACACATGGGCCACACACCTAGACACACTGCCAGCACCAGCAACAGGAGTGTGAGACACAGCCACAGCCCGAGTGACAGACACATGGGCCACGGACCCAGACATACTGCCAGCACCAGCAACAGGAGTGTGAGACACAGCCACAGCCCGAGTGACAGACACATGGGCCACGGACCCAGACATACTGCCAGCACCAGCAACAGGAGTGTGAGACACAGCCACAGCCCGAGTGACAGACACATGGGCCACGGACCCAGACACACTGCCAGCACCAGCAACAGGAATGTGAGACACAGCCACAGATGTAGTCACTGACACGTGACCCACTGACCCATACAGACTGCCAGCACCAGAAACAGGAGTGTGCAACACAGCCACAGATCTACTCACTGACACGTGAGCCATAGACCCAGATACACTGCCAGGACCTGCAACAGGAGAGGGCACAACAGAGACTGTGCCACTACATGATGCATGACAGCCAACAACAGACACAGTGCCACTATCTGATACATGAGAGTCAACTGCACCTGCGCCACTGGGACCACTGAAATGATGAGCCACAGGGCTGTATGGGCCAGGAGGCAGGGTGGCCCTGGGAGCTGGGGATAGCTGACCTTGAGCGACATCGGGGTGGGCAGGTTTCAATGGTGTGTGTCTGTGTTTCTTAGGGATGTGTGAGTGCACCCTGGACAGGACAGGACTGCCAAGTGGTGGGGACTCTAAAGAATCATCACCCACCATAGGTGGAGCATCTGCAGCCGGGGATCGGGTTTCTGGGGACGTGCTGGAGCCTGCTTGTCGTTTGCTGTGTGCCTGCCGCCTGGACTCAGATTCATGTGTAATGGGGGATGCAACAACAGGGGGCTCCCTCCTCTGCTTCTGACTGGGCTGGATGGGAGTGGAGGTATGGGGGGACTTCGCCGCGCAGACATCTGTTTGGCGTTCAGTTGAAAACATCAGCCTCAGTGCATCCAGGGGTGAAGTATGCCTGTCCTTGATTGCGCCATTGTCCATGCTAGAAGCCTTGTCCTTAGGATGTGCCTTATCCTTAGGTGGAGTGTTGTCTCTGGATTTTGCCTGTGCCCTGGTCGCCGCCCTGTTCCTGCCAGCAGACTTGTCTGTGGTGTACCTGTCTCCAGTAGACACCTGCTCTCTGTGTGTGTCCCTGGCCTTGGGAGATGGACCTTGCTCTGTTGTGTGCCTGTCCTTGGGAGTCTCCCTGCTCTTAGGAGGTGCCTTTGTCTTTTGACTGTCCTTGTCTTTGGGAGGGTCCCTTTCCTCTGTTGTGGGCTTGCCTTTGGGAGTCTCCCTGCTCTTAGGAGGTGCCTTTGTCTTTTGACTGTCCTTGTCTTTGGGAGGGTCCCTTTCCTCTGTTGTGGGCCTGCCCTTGGGAGTCTCCCTGCTCTTAGGAGGTGCCTTTGTCTTTTGACTGTCCTTGTCCTTGGGAGGGTCCCTTTCCTCTGTTGTGGGCCTGCCCTTGGGAGTCTCCCTGCTCTTAGGAGGTGCCTTTGTCTTTTGACTGTCCTTGTCTTTGGGAGGGTCCCTTTCCTCTGTTGTGGGCTTGCCTTTGGGAGTCTCCCTGCTCTTAGGAGGTGCCTTTGTCTTTTGACTGTCCTTGTCTTTGGGAGGGTCCCTTTCCTCTGTTGTGGGCCTGCCCTTGGGAGTCTCCCTGCTCTTAGGAGGTGCCTTTGTCTTTTGACTGTCCTTGTCCTTGGGAGGGTCCCTTTCCTCTGTTGTGGGCCTGCCCTTGGGAGTCTCCCTGCTCTTAGGAGGTGCCTTTGTCTTTTGACTGTCCTTGTCCTTGGGAGGGTCCCTTTCCTCTGTTGTGGGCCTGCCCTTGGGAGTCTCCCTGCTCTTAGGAGGTGCCTTTGTCTTTTGACTGTCCTTGTCCTTGGGAGGGTCCCTTTCCTCTGTTGTGGGCCTGCCCTTGGGAGTCTCCCTGCTCTTAGGAGGATCCTTTGTCTTCTGAGTGGCCTTGTCCAAGGGACTGTCCATGGACTTGTGGGTATCCCTTGCCTTGGGAGTACCTTTTGTGTTGAATGCCTGTGTAGCTCCTGAAGGCATGTCCCCCAACAACACTTGTGGATCGTGTGTGTGTACTCCAGTGTATCTGACGTTGTCTTTGTGAACAGATTTAGCTGATCTAGGGGATGGGGTCTGTGCCCTGCGTGCCCTGACGTGCTGTCTGACGCTGCTTCTAGTGCAATAACCTGTATTTGAGTCCTGCTCAGAATACTCACTACCCCCTGAGACATCCAGTGGTGTAGATGGGGAAACAGAAGTAGCACCCTGTCCATGCGACTGTACTATTGCAGACGACACACTGCTTGCCAATGACTGCACTGTCCTGTGTAGACCAGCAAGATCGCCATGCATCCCTTCCATGAATGCCACCACCTGCCCCAACTTCCTATCATGGTCTTGGAAGGCATTTGTCATATTGGTCTGCCCCACACACAGCTGTCGCAGCAGATCAACGGCCTCAGCACACAGTGCATTTTGGCTCACCGTGGCAGGGGCAGCGGTGCCTGCACCGAACGCCACTCTGCTCCCCCTACTCCTGCGGCCACGAACAATACATGGTGCAGTTGGCGGAAGTGTGGGCCCTGTGTGCTGTCTTCCGACAGAAGGTGATGATTGCCCACTCCCAGTCTGTGACAACAGTGCAGGCTCACCAAGAGTTTCCGAAGATGAGGGCGATGGTGTCTCCACATGCGAGTCCTCAGGGACCGTCCTGTCCCCCTCTCCGGCGCTGCCCTCCTCTGTGTCAGTCTGCGTGTGTGCGAAGTCTGACCCGGACTCATTTCCTCGACTAATCTCCTCCGTCTGTGGCTGAGTGTCCTCTGTCATAGCTGAAATGCACATAAAAGAGGTGTAAGTCATGGGCACACTCACGTACAGAAGGACAAGGATTGCCAAATTCCATAGCTGACAAAGTTATTGTAGCCCCCATCCTGCACACGGCCCACCTCTACCAGTCATCCTCACATTACATAAGCATTGGTGGCCGTGACACATGTACAGCATGCGGACAGGGCAGGAGCACGTACATCTGTACACATTTCCTGCCATGGGGCCATGGACCACTAGGGGATGTGCTTCAACACTCAACTACTAAGCAAGTGGCGTGTCAACATGGCGGACCTGGATGTCAAATGACACCCACCCAATGGGACCAACATGGCATCACAGAGATACATACGCAACACGGAACTCAATACTGTGTCTGTACACCAATACATGCATTGCACTCACAAGTTTCCTACACAGACAGTATGCTCACCGCTAGTTTGCTGTTGATCGACACTCAGACGTTCGGACAGTTCAGGATGCGTCACTGCAATGATACGGTGCATGAGAGGGGTCATGGAGCGTCGGGCCAGACGGGGCGTCCTTGGAATCATCCCCAGTGTCACTTCCGCTACATTCTTGCTCAGCCTGGAAATGTCGTCCCAGCGTTTGTGGCAGTGTGTATGTCGTCTGTTGCAAACCCCCAATGCCCGTACTTCCCGTGCAATGCTCCTCCACACGTCCTTGCGAAGGTGCAGCTTGACCTACCATGATGGGAGACAAAAGGGTGTAAGTCAGTGGACAGTTGGCCTGTCACACACATAGGGGCAACACGTATCTGTCAGCAGCCATTCACAATCCGGAACATATGTCGAGCCCACACTACACAGCTAAGATTGCAGTAAGCATGATTATTTGGCCCCCTCATGCACACCAACATGTCCCACACTGCACTTACCACCCGTCCGGGTGCGCCATAGAGGCGTCCATAGTTGCGGAGCTCACCGTCCACGAGGACATCAAGCTCCGCGGCGGTGAAGGGACGAGACCGGATCTCTTTGCCTCTCGACATGGCAAGATCACGGAGTATGGCACTAGAGCAGCAGTCGGTGGTCAGCTCAGCAGCAGCAGCAGGTCGAGGTGATGGTCACAGGCAGCAGTCGGTGGTCAGCTCAGCAGCAGCAGCAGGTCCAGGTGATGGTCACAGGCAGCAGTCGGTGGTCAGCTCAGCAGCAGGTCGAGGTGAACAGGCAGCACTGGTCCCCAGGGTAGGATGTGTGATTTTGGCCAACACACATATATAGGGCCCTCAGCACGTGTCAGTGGCATACGTCGCCAGCAATTGGTCAGCCCTGGAAGCGTGTTCGTGAAATGGGCCAATGACTGGCCCTGTTGTTGCGGTGCACTGCTTCCGCTACTTGCGATTGGGCATATGCGGCCAGCGTCCCTCTTCCCATTGGCTGCATGTGCACGGACCGTCACGGGCACACATCGGCAACCGCACGTGCAAGCTTCAGGCACGGATGCTTCAGTTGCAACAATGTTCTATCACTGGCGCCACCATGGCGGTGCACGTACTCAGCGGGGGAGGTGCAGGCCTATACACCCTTTAGATGTACTCAATGGACATGCCAGTTCATGTCCCCTCTTACAGTCACATTGCATCATCCACCGTACACCGGCCGGAGCGGCCGGGCCAAGGACGGCCGTGCCGGCCATGTACACAACCGCCGTGCCCGGCCATGTACACAACCGCCGTGCCCGGCCATGTACACAACCGCCGTTCCAGGCCATGTACACAACCGCCGTGCCAGGCCATGTACACAACCGCCGTGCCGGCCATGTACACAACCGCCGTCCTAGGCCCGGCCTGGCACGGTGGTTGTGTACATGGCCGGCACGGCGGTTGTGTACATGGCCGGGCACGGCGGTTGTGTACATGGCCGGCACGGCGGTTGTGCACATGGCCGGGCACGGCGGTTGTGTACATGGCCCGCACGGCCGTCCTTGGCCCGGCCGCTCCGGCCGGTGTACGGTGGATGATGCAATGTGACTGTAAGAGGGGACATGAACTGGCATGTCCATTGAGTACATCTAAAGGGTGTATAGGCCTGCACCTCCCCCGCTGAGTACGTGCACCGCCATGGTGGCGCCAGTGATAGAACATTGTTGCAACTGAAGCATCCGTGCCTGAAGCTTGCACGTGCGGTTGCCGATGTGTGCCCGTGACGGTCCGTGCACATGCAGCCAATGGGAAGAGGGACGCTGGCCGCGTATGGCCTTTGGGAAGTAGCGGAAGTTGTGCACCGCCATGGCGGCGCCAATTATGTTATCTTGTCAGACGCTGCACCGTGATGTGTTGTGTGCAGTTGCGTCATGAGGGTTGTGAGCGTGATAGGGAAAGGTCATATGTCATACACTATTGCATGTGTGTCCATACTATGCCCATCGGTGGGCACACAATGGGCAACAGATGTGCATGTGGACGTGTTGGCGTCGGGTGTGACCCTACAGACATTATTACATCTTCACAACTACACAGTACATCACGGCTGTATGGCCAAATTATGCATCTGTTGTCAGTGTGTGGTTCTGGCGAGGTGACTACAGTGGTGGTGGTACACATGCATTCAGTGTATGTGTTTTGGACGTTGTGTCACCATGCATGTAATTACCGTATGCACAACATTATTGGTGTTGGCATTGGTGCATGATGACATGGTGTGTGTGTATCATTATCGTTTGTGTGCATGCACTTGCATGTGTGTCTGTGATGTGGCTACTAAACATTAGGGTGAAGACACACGTATTGTCAGTAAGGTTCACATGTGACTACGTTGCGTTGACACACTTCCTGTTGCAAGTGG
The DNA here is from genome assembly GCF_964261635.1 of Lissotriton helveticus. Lineage (NCBI taxonomy): Eukaryota > Metazoa > Chordata > Amphibia > Caudata > Salamandridae > Lissotriton > Lissotriton helveticus. Next base: position 1,314,613,800 of record NC_136068.1, read on the forward strand.
CTGCACTTTGTTAAAGGGGCACTCCGTATTGTATTGACTATCAGAGATGTCACACATATGACCATTCTCCCTAGAAAATTTGTTGTTGCTAATGTTGGCTCACATGTGATGGAGTTGCACACGTATGCGTCGTTTGTAAGTTGACCCAAGTTACATTTCTCTCCCACACAGGAGGGCTCCAAATGTGCATCGGCCATACACTGTGCTGGAGGATATGGTTGACGAGGAGGTGATTAGGAAATTCCGGCTGGATCGACGTCGGTTGCTGGAGCTTGTTGCACAATTGTCTCCTCATCTGCAGCCACGTAGGACGTATCCTGGTTCGATTACACCCACTGCAAAGGTTATGGCGGCACTACATTTCTTTGCTACTGGCACCTTTCAGTACACAGTTGGATATGCCGGGGGGATGTCACAGTCCATGTTCAGCACGGTACTTCGGGATGTTTTAACAGCTATGATGCTGTACAAGAATGACTACATACATTTCCCACGGCCTGAAGAGTTGGCAGCAGTCAAAGCAGACTTCTATGCACTGGGCCACATACCACACGTTGTGGGTTCAATTGATGGCACACATATCGCTATCATTCCATCACGGGCACGTGAGCAGGTTTTTAGGAATCGCAAACACTTCCATTCGCTGAACGTGCAGGTGGTGTGCCTGGCAAACAACATCATCTCCCATGTGTGTGCAAGATTTCCTGGCTCCGCACATGACACCCACATCATGCGGAGCAGCATTGTCCCCCAACTAATGGCAAATCTGCGACCCGGTCAAGCGTGGCTTGTTGGTGAGTGTGCAGTGGGGACTCTTGTGATCTCTGTGTGACATGGGGGACCCACCATATCTTGTTGTGATGTTTGTGTCTGTCATCCCCCTACATAGGCGACTCGGCGTACCCAAACCGGCCCTGGCTCCTCAGTCCCCTACGTAATCCTACTACAGCGGGTGAAATGCGCTACAATGATGCACATGGAAGGACACGGAGAGTGATCGAACGTACCTTTGGACTGCTAAAGTCTAGGTTTCGGTGCCTGGATAAGACCGGAGGGGCCCTGCCTTACTCACCAGGAAAAGTATGCAGGATCGTGATTGCCTGCTGCATGCTCCACAACCTGGCAGTACGCAATGACATTGAACTGCTCTTGGACCCTGAAGACGAAGAAGTTCCTCGGCCTCCCATCCCACCCATGTCGACTGATGAGGATAGTGGTGAGGAGGAAGGTGTGGACCAGAGGCGCCAGCTCATTGATCGCTACTTCCCTTGAATGTGAGTAACTACCTCTTGTGCCGGTTGACAATGCCTTATGTATGTTTGCTGGTGTTGTGTGGATGTGGGGTGCATCAGCTGTGTGTTCTTGTTTGTGATGGTTGCATATGTGTGTCTTCATTTCTTTGGACATACAAGTCTCCATGATGTGTGTCCTCTCATCCCATGCTTTAGTGATGAGTGTAGTTTGTGTAATGTTGCTGTGCAGTGTGTTGTGATGTGTGTGAATCTGTTTCCTGACGTGTGTTTGCTGTCTCTGATTTTCCCTAGGTCACTCCCGCAGCGCCATGATCATGTACGACTAGGATCCCTGAACCTGTTTACGTCTGTTTCTGAAGGCAATCATGTGAATAAACATGGAGGCAAAACATCATTGAATGTGTAAGTGAAATTTATTTACAGGTTGTGCTTTTGTGCTGGTGAATATTTACAAGTAAGTGGGGGGGAGGGAGTTGGAGTTGAAGGTAATGGCAGATGAAATGTCCGTGCTGACACCACATTGGGGGGTGTCAGGCTAGTCCAGCAGACCAGTGGCAATGATTGTCTATGTGGGACAGGATACTTTGCAGGGTGAATGTCTGGCACAGGCAGTGACAAAGTCATTGGCGGCCCCTCTTGGAGCGTGTGGATGGCGCTCCAACACTGCTCTCACCCACTTCCAGCCTCGGGCGGCCCCTCCGTCTCTGAGGTGGAACAGAGTCAGCTGGGGGTGCAGGTTGTTCATGGGCCACATCCGTCGCCAGGGGCACAGGTGGTGGTGGCGGCGGTGGAGGCGGAGGTGACGGTGGCGGTGGAGGTGGAGGTGACGGTGGCGGTGGCGCTACGACAATTGGTGGAGGGGGGGTTGTTCCGGGCAATCCATTCCCTCCACATTGTTGTCTGCTGGCCCATGATGTGCACTATCTGGCCAAGGTACCCCGAGATTTCGCGCAACATGTTGGTGTTGTCCACTGAGTCCTGGTGTGCACGATCTGCATGTTCCTGGGAACGGTCGTATGATGCCTGGCACCTGGCAAGGGCTTGTAGGGACTCTGCCACAGGATGGGGTAGCTGTCCTTCCTCTGTACGGCGGAGTGTGGGTCGCCTGATTGCCTGATGTCCCTTCGTCTCTCTCCTTTGTGGCCCACTCACCCTGCTTGGGTGTGAGGCCGATGGACCTGTGTCGTGCACTGGGTTAGGCTGGGTGGCACAGGCAGGAGTCGTGGTACTGGTGGTACTGGTGGTACTGGTGGTGGTGGTGGTGGTGGTGGTGGTGGTGGTGGGGACTCTGCAGATCACAGAGGCAGGTGTCGCTGGAGTCACACATGCGACGGTTGTCGGGCCCGGGAGTCCCTGTGAGCCAGATGGCCCTGGCTGTGTGCTTGGTCCCGCTCCATCCTCCGCACCGGAGCTGCCTGTGTCATCGTCACCAGAGAGTCCGGTATGTGTGGGAGGCGAGGCTTGCGGCCGGGTACTGGTTTCCCCAGTCAGTTCACGATCACCTGAGGGACAAGATAGAGCTGGTCAGTAATGTGGACATTACATGTTCATATAGATTTGTAGACATTTCTGTTTCCTGTCGCACACACCCCACACACCCCACCGTCCACCACCACCACCCTCCCCGTGAACATGGGGGCCTGTTGAGAGTTGTAGTTTGGACCTCTCACACACCCCACCCTCCACCACCACCACCCTCCCCGTGAACATGGGGGCCTGTTGGGAGTTGTAGTTTGGACCTCTCACACACCCCACCCTCCACCACCACCACCCTCCCCGTGAACATGGGGGCCTGTTGGGAGTTGTAGTTTGGACCTCTCACACACCCCACCCTCCACCACCACCACCCTCCACGTGAACATGGGGGCCTGTTGGGAGTTGTAGTTTGGACCTCTCACACACCCCACCCTCCACCACCACCACCCTCCCCGTGGACATGGGGGCCTGTTGGGAGTTGTAGTTTGGACCTCTCACACACCCCACCCTCCACCACCACCACCCTCCCCGTGAACATGGGGGCCTGTTGGGAGTTGTAGTTTGGACCTCTCACACACCCCAACCGCCACCACCACCACCCTCCCCGTGAACATGGGGGCCTGTTGGGAGTTGTAGTTTGGACCTCTCACACACCCCACCCTCCACCACCACCACCCTCCCCGTGAACATGGGGGCCTGTTGGGAGTTGTAGTTTGGACCTCTCACACACCCCACACCCCACCCTCCACCACCACCACCCTCCCCGTGGACATGAGGGCCTGTTGGGAGTTGTAGTTTGGACCTCTCACACACCCCACCCTCCACCACCACCACCCTCCCCGTGAACATGGGGGCCTGTTGGGAGTTGTAGTTTGGACCTCTCACACACCCCACCCTCCACCACCACCCTCCCCGTGAACATGGGAGCCTGTTGGGAGTTGTAGTTTGGACCTCTCACACACCCCACCCTCCACCACCACCACCCTCCCCGTGGACATGGGGGCCTGTTGGGAGTTGTAGTTTGGACCTCTCACACACCCCACCCTCCACCACCACCACCCTCCCCGTGAACATGGGGGCCTGTTGGGAGTTGTAGTTTGGACCTCTCACACACCCCACCCTCCACCACCACCCTCCCCGTGAACATGGGGGCCTGTTGGGAGTTGTAGTTTGGACCTCTCACACACCCCACCCTCCACCACCACCACCCTCCCCGTGAACATGGGGGCCTGTTGGGAGTTGTAGTTTGGACCTCTCACACACCCCACCCTCCACCTCCACCACCCTCCCCGTGAACATGGGGGCCTGTTGGTAGCCATGTACATGTTTGTGAGTAGGTGTCCGACGTGCAGGGGTTGGGGCGTAGGTGATGTGTCTTCTCAGTTGTGTGAGCCTGACCATGTCGTACTGATCGTGGGGCTTGGTTTGTACTTACCAGCCTCTTCTCCTTCATCAAGTCCGTCTAGACTCTCTGGGTGAAGTATCACCAGCACCTTCTCCTCCCAATCGGTGAAGGGTATTGGCTCCGGGGGTGTTCCTCCCCCAGTATGATTGGCTCTTGCATAGTTTTCACCCGGGTCTTCAGGTCATGCCACCGCCTCTGAATGTCATGCTTCGTCCTCGGCACGGTCCCTGACGCATTCACCCGAGTGACGATCCTGTCCCACATGTGGTTCTTTTGCGCCACGGACGTCTGCTGGACTTGGGCCCCGAAGATGTGGGGCTCAACACGGATGATTTCATCTACCATTACCTTCAACTCGGTCTCCGTGAATGTAGGTTTTTTTTTGGGTGCCATGGTGTGTGGTGCTCAGTGTGTGGGTTGAGTGAGTTGGGGGGTGCAGGTGTGTGGTGTGTGATGTGTGGGAATTGTGTGGTGGGTGTTTGTGTGGTGGGTGTGGTAGGGTGGTGGTTGTGTGTCTTCTATGTGAGTTAGCTGTATCTCGATTAGGGCCTCTTGCTAGCAGCAATGCTGTGATGCAAAGGATTGTGGTAGTGTGTGGGTGTCATTTTATAGTCGTGTCTCAATGGTTGTTGGCAGTCAGGTGGTAGGTGGGCGTGTTGACTAGTGTGCATTATTGGGTACTTGGGGCGTGTCATGGTGGCTTGTGCTTGGTGTTGGTGTATCGGGGGGGCGTTGTCAATGTTCGTATGTTTGCTTTGGACTTGCGGTACACTTTCTAACATTTGTTTGACGTTAGGGGTGTTGTGCGTGTTGGCCTTCCGCAGTGATGCACAGTTTATCGTTGCATTCTTTCCGCCGCGGACGTGGATGGCTGTGCGTTCCGTGGTACAGGCGGATTTATCCTAATTGCGGAGTATTCACAGGTATGGCGGTACATGTGTTTTTTTCCGCGGTCATTTCCGTCCGCGGCGGTGGTTGTTCATTGGGCTCCGTTCGCCGCGGACGGAGTTAGATGTGTTCCGTCCACCGCGGACGGTGTTTGTTATGATCCGTCCGCCGCGGTCGGAGTTTTGTGACATGATTATCCTAATCCCAACCGCGGAATCTCCGCGGCGCAGCCGGGAGTAAAATTTCCCCAACCATGGCGGACAGTACCCATTTCCATCCGCCATCCTAATCGACCCCATAGTCTGTACAGTGAATCTGTGAATGACTTTTCAAATTATTTGTGTTTCTTGGATCTGTCACAATCCTGTAGTGCGCAACTGGTTAGGGGAAATCATCAGCAAGGCATCTGGACTACATCTCCCAAAAGGCAGTGCGCTTTGCTGAAAATCGAAATGCCTATTTAGTCACATGACTGACCAGGAAGTGTGTCGGAAATTCTGTGCGCCGGCTGGCTGTACCTGCGAGTGTTTTCTACTACGTGATCTCAGTTTTCAAGCTGTGAGCGCGGCTGAGCTTTGCTGAAGTAATCGTCCCACATTTGCTTCTGGTCCTCCGTTGGTGAGCCGCCTATGCGCTCGTGCGGAGGACGATTTTGTTTTCAGCTCCATTCTCTGTTTTGGGAGCATTCTGGTCCTCCGTTGGCGAGACACTGTTCGTGAGCAAATGCGGAGGACGTTTCTCCTTTTATTCCGGGTTGTGGCAGTGTCCTCCGTTGGAGAGCTGAGATAGAGCTCATGCGGAGGACGGATTGTTTTTGATTATTCGGACGCCATTTTCGGCCGCCTTGATGTACTGTGTCCTCCGTTGGCGAACTCGAAGATACGAGTTCATGCGGAGGACGATTTAGAGGAATCAAGTTTTCTGCAGTATACCGGCTGGTATTTACTCTCTTCTCGGAGTATTTTTCTTTCTTCACGAAAACTTCTTATTTGGAACTACATTTAAGGTACAATTTAGTGTGAGTGCCTTTAACTCAATTCTTGAGGTACTTCTTCCTGCTTAATTTGGTTTAAACTCAGTGCTCCTTCATTAGACTGTTGAGCCTTACTGAGTATGGAGATTATCCGGCAATTTAGATCCTGAAGCTAGTTTCGCCAAATGCTCTCCAGCCCAACCAGGGAACTCAGCAGTCATATTGTGAATTTCTACAAGCTTTATTATTTAACCGTTCAGATCTCACTCCTCGCTGTCCGTTTTCCTTCCTTCCCTCACTTGATCCTTCTATCGACCTGTGCCAGTACGGCAAGCAGGCGTGGTTAGGTCAAGAGGTTGACCCCATTAAGCAACAAACGATTCCGAGGACTGGAGAAGTAACAGGATCTCTCCATCGGTTATTTGCATGACTGGTAATTGCCGAGGTAATACATGCTATTGAATGCTGACCTCCCAGAATGCAAGTATTTATCAGATAAAGATAATTCTGGCCTTGTCTGGCTGTTCTGGTGACTCTATATAAGCTCAGGCTGATCTCATGTCCCCATGAGGTTGATGATACATTCAAATCTCTGCCCTAATAACTTTCTATGCTCCTTTTTGTGCCTCCCATGGTGACTTTGGTAGCAGGAAGTCAGGGTTAGAATCCGGTAGGGGAGCCTGAAAAACAGCTACACACTCCTGACAATGCACAATTGTTGAGCCTCCTTTAACTACACTCTGCACTAGAACTTTCTTGGGTGCCTGAGGAATAAAAGAAGTTATGATAAACATCAATTTACAATTACGGTGTAACCCATTTGGCTATACAGTAAAACTCAGAGTCAATAAGTGGATCAAGTATGAATTTATTCGAAATTCCGAGCCAAGGTAATATAAGTCAGTCTCAGAAGCATAGTATACAAATATAAAATCACCAACAGAATGCCAAATTGGTGCACAAAGCTTATCCTTAATAACAGAAAGCAAATGAGGAATTCAGTAGCTATATTACAAAGGATAAGGAACACAGTTTGATGATTAGATTGAATGTTTCAATACTCCTGCTTTAGATGCATGAGGAAATATTATTTCTTCTTAATTAACCTAAGCTAATTGATGCTAAATGAGAAAGCCCGAATTAGATTCAGTAAAATAGAAAAGTGTTAGAATGAGCAGAACTTCTGAAGAAGTTCTCCAAATAAAGACTATTGTATAGCATGAAGCCACACAACATATCTAGCGTAAAGAGGTCTGCACCTCTCCTAGTCAGAAAGGAATTTGAAAAATCTAAACAGTGTTTGCTTAATTATGCCTACAGAAAGAACCTTCTAGAATCTCTTATCAAAAGGTCTCATTAATGTCCACATTCAAACAGTATTTTCTGGCATCTACACTCGCGACTCCTTTCTTTGATCCACATATTCTAAACATCCTTGAATTCCATCTCTGCATTCCGCACAGATTGTAGTCCTCCCTTCGTTAATTAGTCTTATCGTCCTCGCCAAGAGTACTCCTTTCAAACTTTCCTATCTCGCTCACACAATGTGACTTTCGCTATTCATTAGCTCCTGCGTTGCACCAGCACAGGAGAGAAAAACATTGTACCTGAATCAAGTATTTATGTTGAAGGTTAAACATTATGAAATCCAAATGTTTAAGGCATTGGTCAATTTAACATAGCAAGCATCTCAACACACATTGTGACTGTGTGATTACAAATACATATAGTCACATTTATAAATACAAAATGCTATTAGAGTAAAATACATTTCCCACTATATATTAGATGCAAGATGTTATTTAAACAAGTACGTGGATACTGGAAGATAAACATTGCCTCTGCAGATATATATGAGAACTGCATTTCATTGTATTGTGAGGGAAACATTAATATGCACAAACATAGATGTTGAGGTTACATGGTAAATGCACTTTCTATATTGATTTAAGAGCACTATACATCAATAATTATATTAAGTCATATAAATATTTGAGGCTATAAATAACATATATGTGGCATAATAAATCATAAAAGGGTGGAGACAAAATTATGCAGCCCTACTCCTGACTTAGGACACCAGTGTTAAAAGATAAAAATAGAGAATTATTTCAAGGGCATATGACTGGAATGAGTACACTTCAAATACTTTAACTGAATCCCTTTGAGGGAATGCCTGATGCCACAATATTTCCAGCTCCACCTGTAGATATTAAGGTTGCTGCATGTAAAAAGCTCATAGTTGGATCTTGAGATTTAGCTGTCTGTTAGCCGGTGTGATGAGCTACTGCATGTCGCAGATTGCCTTTCTGTGCCCACTTAATGCCCTTGAGTGAGTGTCCTGGGGGTGCAAAGCATTTAGTTTAAAAAAAGTTAAAGTTCAGAGCAGGCCAGTAACTGAATACTTGAGTTAGGAATAATGGATTATAACACCAGTACTATTTTGTTCGTTTTTGGAACTGGGGCCATAATTAAGAGGGAAAGCCAGGAGCATTTGTGTTGTTCCACTACAGTTGAAATTTGCGAACCTGAGCAAGACAAACCAAAGTGAAAACATTTGGCAACAATGTTTTCTTTAATAAAGGGCATACGTCAGAGATTCAAAGACAACCAGATATCATAGCAGTTCTGGCATATATGCTGACTAGTGATCTGGCAGTTTTATTCCCATACTCATCCCCCTGTGGTAATTGTGTGCATTATTTTGATGGTGAGGGATAACTCAGCTCTTCCCCAGGCAGGGAGCTTAACCCAGTAGTTCAGGTCTTCTGCCTAGGCAGGTGACTCTTGAGAAACTATTTTGTTTTCTAAAGAAGAAGAGCAACCATTTTGCTGTGATATATTGAAAGTCATCCTCTAAACCAAGCTTCTGTCTCTGTGGGCACCTATGTCAGTGTCTCTCAGCCACTCAGAGAGACAGGGTGATGGCCTGAGGGAGACCCCTTCACATAGTCCATGTGTGCAAGGTGGTGTGCCTGGCGCCACGTGGGGAGGACCCTTTTTTTAGATAACCATGATCATCAGAGGGCCTATACTGGACCTGCTGGGAGCAATCGTATTGGTGGCTCTGGGGCCTTCTGGCCAGCAGCTCTAGAAGATCTCTGCATTCTGAGCAGAAGCTCCTGTAGGACTGGGCTAACTGGGCAGTTATGGCCACTGCAATTTCATCAGTGGTTGGGGGACCATATGGCCTGAAGGTCAGCCAGTGCAGCTATCTCTTGATTGCTTTTTCTCTTGGGGTCCATGAGCCCCTATTTTGAGGATGGTGCCCATCAGGATCCATATCTGAACAATTCTGATTGCAGTCCTTGGCATGTACGAAATGCAATCCACTTGAACAAGTCACAATGAGAGGTGGTTGAAGCTCAGAAGGCATCTGGATCCCCGGGCCAGGGCTCCAGGCACAAGCTGGAGCCATATAACCTCTCTAGGACACACTCTTACCAACCTTTCTAAGTTTGAAAAGTTTGAACCTGGTAAAGCTTATCAGCTTCAAAATCATACTTTCACTTATCAGCATCAAAATCATATTTTCGACTAAAACATCACCAGTGACAGTTCATTTAGGCCTGGGTGGAACTGTTAATTCTGCCCATGGAATCAGGGCATTACTCTTGTAATAAAGAATAATACATTAAAATTCTGCCATTCCTCCAGTAGAATAAGAAATTATGCAGTGGTTTCTAAAGTTTAGAAATTATAGCATATCACTTGGTGATCTGGCATATTCTGCAGTGATTAGAAATCGTAATCACTACAGAGTATGTAAGGGCGCAGAGTGATGTGCAGTTGTTTCTAAACTTTAGAAACCACTACACACACCACTTGGTGCTCTTGCATACTCTGCAGTGATTCAAACTTCTAATCACTGGAGAGTATGCAAGGGCACCAAGTGGTATTTGGCTGCACTATTTTAAACTGAGGGGCACATTTACTAAACTTTCAAACACTGCAGGGCAGCAAGCAAAGTTGCTGCATTGTGTGAAAGAGAGAGAGCAGAAATGCTCCATGTTTACAAAGATATGGAGTATTTCTTCCCTCTCTTTGCACTGGCGCACTGTGTGCAGCCTAGCACCAATGCAGTGCCTGCATTACAACCAGGATTTAGGTTATATAAGAAGGGACACCTTCTTACACAAAAACAACCCTTAGAGGAATTTTACTCGTTTTATGTTTGTGCTGCAAAACGCTACACAAGGGGAAAGAAGAAATAATGAGGATAAATACAAATATTTCTCCTTGCTATGCCTCATTTGGGAAGGTGTAGCATTTTGATGCATTCCTAGGTTTACAAGACGTTGTAAATCTATTAAAGTGCCAAAATCCATAGGTGGGAACGCCCATGTTTCACCCATGGAACGCCTCCCACAGCATAAGCAGTTGCCTTGTGTTACATTGCTTTTCAAAGCGACGCAAGGCTACACAAAACAGGCTTTGTGTGGCTTTGTAAATATAACTTTGCATTGTCCTTGCATTACCTTGTGTGACAAAAGGACAGTCCAAAAACATGATAAATATGAGCTTCACTGACTTTCAAAGCTTTATAAAATGTATATTTCTAGCCGAATAAAAATCTTTAAAATCCTGTTGTTGTGCAATTTATTGAAGTCATATGATTAAATTATCTACAGTTTGAATCACCCAGACAAATGAATCGTGACCTTTTAAGGATGAAAGGGCAATTTGACCATGTGGGTTTCTGTCCTTGTGGGGGCAAAAGAGGATTACAACAAAATATCCACCAAGTGCCTGTCTGAGTCATTTTTCTCACAAGTAAACAGTACATACCGTCTCGCCTTTTGCAGTATTGCTTACTAGTATTATTGAGGTGACATTGAGAGAAGCCGCGATTGAATCCTTGAATTTAAGCTCCTAAGCCCTGTATCCTTGTCTGGTGTTGATTATATGCCTCGGTGATATCTGCTACAACACTCAGTAAATGTCCCTTTTTTATTCGCCTACAGACAGCTTTCTGTTGTTAAAGGACCTACCTGGACAATGCCAATACCTACAATGGTCTTCGGGTCAGCCCACTACCCATCATTGAGTTGCTTTCTTGTCAACCTCATTTACTTGCTTCTTATTCAGTGTAGTTTGCCCTTCTTCATGTGTTTGCGCCTTCCCAGAGCATGCCCACTTTTGACTGGAATTCTTTCAATGCTTAAACACACTCCTGTGTGCTGCTTTCCGTTTCGCCTCCTGTGCGGTTTGTGTTGTTCTCCCATCACCCCTCCCCCCAGCCCGCTCATTCATGACTCAATCTGGGGGCCATCTTGAAAGCACAGAAAACAATGGTTCCCATCCTTTTAGTGTAGCTGGCCAGCCCTATTGGCTTAGCCAATGCCCATGCATTATAAAAGCGTCTGACATTGGCAAAGCCAATACCTGTGGCCACAACACATTGACCAAACGAGGACTATTGGCTTTGTTTGTGCTTGTTGCTGTATTTGAAACACTCTTTATTCAAACTGCTAAATGTTTGATATGATAGATACGAGCCTAGGTGTGGACTGGTCTGCTGTCTCAGATATGCCGAAGCAGGGTGGAAATCAGTCTCAATTCAGGGAAGCCAGTTCCCCCTATCGGGAATACTGCTGAGATGTTCACATAAGGCAGGCTGTTTGGCTGAGTGGTCAGTAGGGCTGGGCATATGTCAAGTATGGCCATGACTGATAGGCCGAACATGTTGGGACAGTCACTCAAATATCAGTATATCAGTTGTTTCTTGGTATACTGAGGGAAATGACCGTCTGTTGCATCAGCCATTAGGGTCTGAGTTACATGTCAATGGTAACTGAATAGCCTCTAATTTCAGGAAGTCACTCTAAATAAGGAAAATAATCCACTACCCTAATTTTCCACAGTTTGCTAGCTGGCTACTAAACTGGTGGGGCAATAGCCATGTCATTTTCCATAGCCAGTTTGTGGAAAAAAGCATTGCCGCTGTATTTCCTCGAGCTGCCCCTCAGTGCATGATTGAGAATTTTTGTTTTATCCTTTGCTGGACCATCATGGTTTACAAAGTGATTTTGGACAGTATGAAAAGACTCAGGACTTGGTGTTGGAAGTCCTTTCAGCGCCGTTTTCGATGCTGTTTGTTATGAACTTTCCCTGTGGCTAGAAAACTAACACCCCTTCACCCCAAATGTAGTGGAGGATGCAAGGGGTTGTCAATTTTTGGGCTTTAAGAGTTTTATAGGGATTGATCATCGACCTTCAAACAAGTGAGGAGCACTGTTCATTCCTAAATATGACCTAGAGACAAGTGGCATCCTAGTAGCAATGTTGCCTTGAGCTGGAGTTTCCGCTCAAATCCATATTACAAGCCATGCAGTAATTCGCATGCAGCAGTACCTCCCTAAGTTCTCCAGGTCCAGCCAGGTGGGCATAGAGACAGTAAAACACACGCCTGGCAATTTGGAATAACAGTGTAAACTGGTGTCTCCATTCTCCATTTCCCAGTAGTTTTGCATCTCAAAATTACTAAAGAGCATGGTATAGGTAATTCTGAATGCAGAGTTGCAACACCACCGTTCCCGTGTTTTTTGCGAAGGGGGCCTTGTGCTTGATGATTCATTTAGCTTTTGCTTTTTAGCAGATCGGCCAGGCTCTATCCTCTCTTCATCTATCTAGTCTCATTTCATTTTAATGTTTTTAAACGGTTTGGATGCTGCATTAAAAGATGCTGAGTGTAATGTCTTTAGATCATGTTCTTCGTTTCGACTGCGCCGCGTTATGTGCTCGCACAGAAGATGGACTTAAGACGCTCCTGGCTGGGAACGAGAAGAATGTAAACTTATTACCAATAGTCAGAAGTGCAATAAAGCCCTTGTGGGAGCTAAACAAGACTAAGACAAAGGCTTTGTCTTCAATGAAAGTGCCGGCACTCACAGCTGGGAAATTCGACATTGAGGAACTTCAGTTTGCAGCATCTGGCAAACGGGCAAACAATCTGCAAACATTTCAATTCCGCTGTTGCGGGCTGCAATCTTTTATTCAGAGTTACGGTGGTTGTTCTCTGTCACCTTGGCTGTTTATAATGCCAGGTGCCTTAGTAGTACATTACACGAGGAAGAACTTTGAGGCCACTGTGAAGTAAAGTGCGTGCCCAAAGTCTAAAATAAGTTCTTTAGATCTTTGTTATCACTCCTACAAACTACTGCTATCTTCCAGCTATGCAAAGATTTTGGGGCCTTATTTACAAGCGAGCTGCGCTGTACTTGCGTAAAAATGTTTGACGCGCGGGTGGCGAGGCCGTATGCATAATTACAAGGTGATGCCTGTGTGCACATGGGTCACTTATAGTAGCTCTGCGTCCGAATTTAGCTGCATCACAACTGGCTATGCGATGTCCAAGATAAAATATACAAGGGAGGCATTCCCACGTTAAAACTAGTGTAAAAATTATGCTGTCATTTGAGATGTGGCCTTGATGCACTCACAAAAAAGTTATAATTAAGGCAAGACTCCGACTATTCAATATAAAATTCTTCATCAGGTTGATTATGGCCGGCGTCATCTATAAGCCATGAGAAGGGCTCCTGATCCACATTGTTTGCGATGTAATGATACTGAGGGCTTCTTTTTTCATACTATTTGTACTCGTTCTCACATACAGTCCTATTGGCACCTTATCATTGGAGAGCTTAGGGCCATATTTTCATTACCTCTTCACTTAGATCCCAAATGTCTTCTTCTGAGTACTCCAGTAACTCATGTAACTTGTAACAATGCTCTGACACAATGTTCATCCTCATGTAAAGCTCTCTGATACCTCCGGGTCTAGCCAGCGCCATAGAAAACGTTTCAAATAAAAAAATCCCAAATAAAGTAAAATTACCCTTGGCCCAATTGTTTGGTGGTTTTGCGCTGGGGTTGGTAAAGAGAGATGTGGCAAGATATTGGGGGGCAGGAACTTGTCTTACACAGCAGGAATGGAGTAGAGGTATTGATATGTATATGGTGGCTGAAAAGGCTACATACGTTGGTAGAGGGTGTGTTATGTTTACTGTATCTTTAAGAGTTCTTCCTGGTTGATTACATCATTAATAGAATGATGGCATTCCAATTGCTGAGATTTCAGTTTGCTGTTGCTGTTACCTGTTGATGGTTGTACATTAAAGCTACTCTACAACTCCAACTTCTCTTGGATTGAATGCTTTTATCACTGGCGACGAGGGTCAAGGCTTGATTGGGGACAAGCATTCACAACCATCAATTCCCCTAGATGTGAAATTGGACTTACTTTCAATAAGAACTTTGAATTTTCATCTTCACTTGGACACCCTACAATACTTGGATTTGGACTTGTACTTGGACTCATTCAGGTACTATATAATTGGATTTATCTTGGAACATCTGTCTCTATTTGTACTATCAATTGACTGATCCTCCTTCAGACTATCTCTGATTATATTTGGAATTTCGTAAAACTACTTTGGATCACCTTGGATTATCAATTTAAATATCAACTTGCCTTGACAAAAACTAGAAGGGATTTCCACTTTGCCCTGTGAAATTCCGACGTTTTTTACACTTTCTAAATCCTATTTTCGGATTCACTGATCTTTACAGTACTTTGTTGACTTTCCAAATTGCAACGCTGGACTTGCCTCGCGTCACGTCGCATGCAGGAGCCTTCTCTTCGTGACTGCCTCCATTCAGCGTTCGGGAGCTTCAGCCAGTGCGAGTGCAACCTCTGTCAGCGGAGTTGTGAACGCCTGACGTCTGACGTCTTCACACAACGTCTCTACGCAACGTCCTACATCATCGCGTTGGTGGCCATCTTTTGGTTTCTATGACTACGCGTCCTACGCCGATGCACACGGCTGTGCATCAATTACTTATTTAAGCACATTTTGACTTCCACGCCGATACGCACGGCTGCACATCGATTTTCTTCATAAACGCTGACACACACGGATGTACATCACTTATTTCTCTAAGTCAGATCACCATTTCCACGCTGATGTGCACAGCTGCACATCGATTGTTTTAAGGTTTGGACTACTCGTTCTACGCTGATGTGCACAGCTACACATTATTTATTTCCTGTACTGTGATTTCCACACTAATGTGCACAGCTGCACATCAATTGTTTTAGTTGGGACCACTCATTTTACACTAGTGTGTACAACTACACGCTATTTATTACTGTATTGCAATCCATTGTGCACAGTTATATTTTGGTAAATTTGGTATTTCATAGATACTTGTCACTGTTTATCAGTATCAGAAATATTCCTTATTACCTTGAGGTTATTGCAATTTATTATTTGTGTTTTTTTTTGTCCTCATTCATTATTTCTTCATTATGGCTACAACATCTAGCATGTCACAACCACCTCCATTTCTTTCGGAAAAAGGTGAACCCATTCTTCCTTGGAAGAGATGGAGAAACTTGTATGACTCATACTTGGTTGCTATTGGTGGAGAGAAATTTTCAGCTGTTAGAAAACAAGCCATTTTGTTAAACAATTTAGGAGTTGAAGGTAGACATACTTAAGATAGCATGGACAGTATACCTGTTGGTGGAGCTGATGGTGAACCTGCGTATGTTTTTGAAATGTCCATGACTATGTTACAACAATATTTTTGTCCAAGAATTAATGTTGTTCTTGAACGACATAGATTCTTTACTCGTGTTCAAGGTTCTCGTGAACGTGTTGGAACATATGTTGCTTCTTTAAAAACTCTTTCTCGTACCTGTGATTTTGGATATTAAGCTGAATCTCTTGTCAGAGATCAACTTGTTCGATGCACGAACAGTTCTAGGGTTCAAGAGAAGTTATTGTCTAAGAACCCCACTTTGAAAGAAGCTGTAGATATTGTAGAGGGCATGGAGAATACTTCTACATGGGTCAAGGAAATAAGAAAAAATAAAGAAGATGAAAGCCATACTGTTAGTGATAATGAAAAGAAAGTTTCTGACTGTGAACACATGTTAGAAGAAGAAGAATTTGCTGGTGAGTGTCATGAAGAAATTGCCAAAGTCAGTGTAGGTTCTAAAAACAAACCGTTTCAGAAGACTTCAGTGCCTCAGAAAAGTTCCTTCGATAATCGTCCTTTTTCTAAAGAATCTACCTTGTCTAAGGAACGTGATTTTCGTCAACAACGTCCTTTTAGCAATCAGAAAATACGTTGTTTTAGGTGTGGTAGTTTTACCCACACTTCTAATTTTCCTCATTGTTTTGCAAAGGACAGTATTTGTAATAACTGTGGGATCAAAGGACATTATGCACGTGTATGTAGGTCTGGTAAGAAGAGGGACACCAATGAGTCTAATTCTGACATTGTACGTACTGTCGTGGTTTCTAATGTTAAGGATGAAATGGTTGACACGGAACATATTTTTATGCCGTTCTGTGATATAAGAATTGACACATTTCAATTTAAGCTCATGGCAGACTCAGGGTCTCCTTTTACTTTAATTGGAAACAAGATTTAGGATGAAGCTGTAGGTTTAGAAAATGTTCAACTTTTACCTGCTGACATTTCTCCTATAAGTTATAACAATTCCAAAATAGAGATTTTAGGATACACTGTAGCCAACATTTCCTTCAAAGGCAAGAGTATTAGTGGCAAAGTATATGTTGCTGTCAGAGGTGACAATCTGCTTGGATGGCGACATCAGCATGATTTAGGTATCATTCTTAATCCTGGAGCCGAGGACCCCAAGAACCAAGTCATGCTGATGGAAGATTTTATTTGTAGTTTTCTTCCCACTCAAGTAAAATTTATGGGTGGATCTGCCAAATATTTTGCAGATTATCCTAATGTTTTTTCTGACGCCTTGGGGTGTTTGAAGGGATTTGAACACAAGATCATTCTTAAGAAGTCTGCCAAACCATGTGTACACAAAGTCAGGAAAGTACCTAACATGATGCTGGAGCCACTCAAGCATGAGATTGAGAGATTATTGAATTTGAAAGTGATTGAAGAGATTGAGTCCTCTGAATGGCTAAGTCCAGTAGTTTTGGCACCCAAGGATGGGGGGAAGTCGATCAGGATGTGTGTGGATTTGCGTGGTTTGAACGAATGGATCTGGGTGGATCGACAACCATTGCCCAACATAGCAGAGAGTATTAGTGTTTTGAAAGGAGCAAAGATATTCAGTGTACTTGATCTTTCCTCAGACTACCACCAAATTGTATTACATAAGGATTCTAGACATTTGACATCTTTTGTCACACCTTTAGGTGCTTACCAATTTCTAAGAATGCCATTTGGTCTGGCTTCGGCTGCTGCGTGTTTTCAAAGAGTAATGAAAATGTTTCTTGGCAGCCTTTCCAACGTGATGTTTTTTCAAGACGATATTTTGGTTCATGGGGTAGATGAGAGTGAGCATGACAAAGTATTGAGATCAGTTTTAAATAAGTTAAATGTTAGTGGACTTACTGTCAAGAGAAAAAAATGTCGTATTGGTTTAGAGTCGGTCACATATTTGGGACATGTTATATCTGGAAGTGGGATTCAGACCAAATTAGAATTGGCGGAGAGCATTGTGAACGCACCAACACCCGTGGATAAAGATCAAGTCAAGTCCTTCTTAGGAATGGCGGAATTTTATTCCAAGTTTGTTAAGGATTTTGCCAGTCTTGTTGAACCCATAAGATCTCTTTTAAAGAAGGGTGTGCATTTTTTGTGGTCTGTTGACTGTGAGAAAGCTTTCGATTTAGTAAAAAGGGAAATTGGTAAAATGCCTACTCTGGGTCATTTTGACGCCAAACTTAAGACTATTTTGACAACTGATGCCAGCCTTAAAGGTCTGGGTGCTGTACTTTCCCAAGTTGTGAATGGTGAAGAAGTTGTTGTGGCTTTCGCTTCAAGAGCCTTGAGGGAAGCTGAGTTTAATTATTCATGTATTGAGAGAGAAGCGTTGGCAGTATTTTGGTCTGTACTCCACTTTAAATTTTACTTATGGGGGATACCGTTCATTGTTAAATCTGATCAGCATCCTTTAGTTCAAATTTTCTCTTGTCATCAGAGTGATCATATGACACCTAGGTTAAAAAGATGGAGTGAAGGTTTGCAGGAGTATAACTTCAGGGTGCAGTATATTCCAGGTCAAAATAATAAACCTGCTGATTGTTTATCACGTCTTCCCATCCAAAGAAATTGTGTTGCTGATGATGTCACTACATGTATAAATTGGGTATTGGAGTCTAGCATATCTAAGAATGAATGGTTTCAGTGTGTTGAAAATGACGTCATTTTTCGTCTGTTAAAGAATGTCATCAGGAACGGGTGGCCAAATTATGATACCCTTGAGTGTGATTTGAAGCCTTATTGGACAGTGAAGGATGAATTGTCCTTTTTCGAGAATAATTTAATGAGAGGTGACAGAATCGTGCCCCCAAGTGGTCTAAGAGAAAGAGTTGTTAATCTTGCTCACGAAGGACATTTGGGTAGGAATCTCACGAAGGCTCGGTTGAGAGAAAGATACTGGTGGCCTAGTATGGATCGAATGGTAGAATCAGTAGTCAAAGATTGTCATTTATGTGCTGTCAATGACAAATCACACACCACTAGTCAGGCTCCGCTTTCACCGGTTGAGGTTCCGGCTACTGTCTGGACCAAGTTGGGATTGGATATTGCAGGTCCGTTTGAACTGATGCCTTCTCATGAGAGATTTGTTGTGTTGTTGGTGGATTACACTTCTAAATGGGTGGTTTCCAAATGTATGAGTGTTGTTAATGCTAAGACTGTGATTGAATTTTGAAAGAAGTGTTTGTGTCTGAAGATGTGCCTAAGTTTTTACTCACTGACAATGGGGTACAATTCACCTCCAATGAGATGAGTTGTTTTTTGGGTAGTTTGGGGATCATTCATCAGAAAACAGCCCTTTACTCTCCTCAAGCGAATGGTCTCACAGAAAGAATGAATAGAGTAGTGACGAGCTGTGCGCAGAGGGATTTAGAATCCAAGGTTTCTTTCACCAGTGTCTTGAGGGAGACGTGGTGGGCACATCGCACGACTCCTAATGCTGTCATGCAGAGATCTCCTTTTGAAGCTTTGAGGGGAAGATTGGCTTGCTCTAAGCTCAATCCTGCGTGGCTTCCGGAAAAAGTGGGTGGTGACAGTGTTGAAAAAGTAGCGAGAAGGAGAGAAGCTTTGACAAACTATCAGCAGAGATATAAACAAGGTTACGATGCTAAGATGGTTGTCAAACTCAGGAAATGGAATATGGGTGACAGTGTACTAGTGAAAAAACTGAATTTTGGTCATAAAGGTGTTTCGAACTTCACTTGTCCTTTCACCATTGTTTCCATTAGGAAAAATGTTGTCACTTTGGATAATGGTTGCACTTGGAATATGTCTAAATTAGCCAAGTGCAATGATGTCAGGCATCACTTCAATAGGGATTCCAGACTTTCCACTAATCCTAGTGTTGCTCCTTCTACTAGTTACCAAAGAGTTACTCCTAGGAGGTCTTTACAGCTTCCTAAGAAGTGCAATGATTATGTATTGGGTTAGTTTAATTATATTTCTGTGTTCTTTTCCTTATTGATGCTCAACACTGTTTTTCAAGCTTTGTTTTATTTCCTTTACTATGTATGGGGGATGTGTTATGTTTACTGTATCTTTAAGAGTTCTTCCTGGTTGATTACATCATTAATAGAATGATGGCATTCCAATTGCTGAGATTTCAGTTTGCTGTTGCTGTTACCTGTTGATGGTTGTACATTAAAGCTACTCTACAACTCCAACTTCTCTTGGATTGAATGCTTTTATCAGGGTGTCTCCGAAAATTCATGTGGCAGCACCTGAATAAATCACGGTGGTCGGCGGCGATGAGGGCTCAGGCCAAAGCCGACGCCGCCGACCACCGTGATTTATTCAGGTGCTGCCACGCCTTCAATGCCCATGGCGACAACAAACCAGTGCAGACACCGCTGCCTCTGCCCGGGTATCCAGTATCCACGCAATTCTTCTTGCGTTTACAACACTGCTCGAAACTCGACAACCCTGTCCTGATGACGATCCCGACTCAAGGGGATCGAAACGCCGTCGACATCGCAGCGCAATTTCATGGCGCAATTAACGTTTTTGGCTCCTGTTAAAATTGTTTATTCCATGTTTTAAGTGATTGATACTTAATACTTGGGGAGCCTTCACTGTATAATTTCATTGTCACTTTGCGCCGTTCACGCTGTACACGTTCAGCACTTGCCACTTCACCTTTCACAAGTTGTATATATCACCATTCACCAAGTGCCCTCGGGTTGTCACATGATTCCTTCTGTACAGTGCTGTTTTAACTGTATTTTCATGTGAAACATCCTTCTTCTAAATTGGTGAATAACAAGCTTTTAAAATCATATGAGCCTCCTTGTTTCTTGTTAATGTAATGCTGAATGCATACATCACTTAACTGCCTTCAACTGATACCTGTTGGGAATTGTTTTTCTTTCAACTCTTCATTTCAGTCACAATCTCAGTGCAGTCAGAGAAAGAACTGTGTAAATAAGCACGTGTGGCACATATGGCAGTATACTTGTATGTTGATCACAGTTTCAAGAGCAACACAGGAAGAACTGTTTATAAACACAATGTGTGGCATACCATGTCAGTGTCGAGCCCTGACAAGGCTACATTTCAATCCTGGATAACAATGTGACACTACCAGTACAAATCACACATAAATCTCAGCAACACTGTCTATATCCCAAAATACATGTAGGAAGACTGAATCATTGATGTATGTTAGCAATGTGACGGTTCACCTGCTCTGTGTAGTGAGTAGGCCAAAGGAAAAGCAGATTAACTCAGTAATGTGCAACTCACGTCTAATACAATGCTGCCAAACATGTCATACACAAGTCATCAATATAGAATAATGTGCAACCTTGACAAAGCACCACAGTGTACTTAGGACACAATCTCAATATGGGTCTACCACAACTATGAGAATAATTACAAAGGATACAAGTTCTACTCCTACAAACAAATATGAATGAAAAATGTATTGTGGCTACTCATGTAGTACACAGCTCCTCATAACACCATCAGTGTGTCCAACATGAGCATGGCCCACATAGCAATACATATGCGTAAAGCAAAGTGCTCAATGACAACTAGTATGCCAAAACAAAAGTGGAAGGCAGACAATGAATAGCATACCAATCCATGTACTATGTGTGCACTGCACCACATGCATGTCCGAATATCACATGAGCAAGTAAGTGTACAATGAAAGGCCTGTGCCAATCTCATGTAGGCCACCAACGACATCTGTGGTATACCATGGACATATGCCTGTGTCAGTGTAAATCATGTTAGTCATGTCACAACTTACCTATTGAGGACCAGCTAGCCAATTATCTGATCTCCAATCTGTCACTTCATACATGTAGTGGGAAGACATAAGATAGAGGGGCTTGACCATCTCCAAATAGCCATCACAAAAGGCTACCTGATCAACATGTAAGTCAGGATGTAGAAGTGTACAATATCTCAGCCCATGCTCAGCAATTGCCAGTACACAGAGTAATGGAGGAGACATGGGTGCAAATTTGACCAACTCTATGAGTAACACGTATCTGCACATAACACAAATGGAACAGAATGTATCTGTAACAGTGAGCAAAAGCACTGACAGTTGTCCTATCTTTTTACTTCCAGCTGACCAAGAATCTGGTCTCCAGCTATTGGTCATGCCACCGTATGCACACCTCCAGACCTATCCGGAGAGGAACTGCAATTAGGCACTCTGCAAGACCTGCAATATTTTCAAGCGAACCTTTGGTCTGCTCAAGGCCAGGTTCGGATGTCTTGACATGTCAGGGGGGAGACTGCTGTACTTGCCCCCAATGGTGTGCAAGATGATAATTGTCTGTTCCATTTTACACAATATATGTGTGCAAATGAATGTCCCATGGGATGGGTACAGCAACACCAGGACCCAATGGAGGAGGAGAAGGAGGATGGTGGAGACATCAAAAACTCAGCGGCTGGCAATAGGCGATGCACACACATTGCAAAACAGTTCTTCAGCTGAATCACATGCACAGTGATGGGGCAATTACTACCATATCATGAATGTACAACTGACAAATATATGTTTGCATCTAATCTTTGTCTTTGTTTTCATGTCACAGTCCCAGTAGACATCTACTCACCCACAGCTCGTCAACTAGATGTAGGCCTCAAACATTTACAATCATGTCATCAGACCTGTTGAGCAACATGGGCCCATGCCTCACATCTACCAATTGCACATCTGCAGAAATGCTATGTGAAACAGTGTGCTGCATCGGAGGGACAGGCCAGACATGCAACATTTCCCTGTCCAAGTTAAATGTTAATCTCCCTTTGCAACAGAGGCCCTACTCCACCCGCCTGTGCCTCATCCCTGGTGGTCCAGTGGGTAGCATCTATGCTCTGCTGCTGCTCTGCTCTCTGTCTTCTGCTTTCTTTTTTTTAATTAAACTTTATCTATCAAGATGGACACAGCTTTTCATTGTTAATATCAACTCAAAATGGTTACATTGATGTGTAGGATGTATAATTTACATCTCAGCGGATATCAAGCGATATACAAAACAAGCAAGAATACCGAAATACAAAACATGTGCAGTGCAGTGCCATTTAACAGGGTCCGAATCCATAGCTGCAGTTATCCCTTCTCATAATCTTGATCACCAAGTTTACTCATATGTCGCCCATTCATGGACTTATGAAATTGAACCATGTCCGAATGTTCCAGCAGGTAGCAAGTCAGAGGTGCCCATAAGTCTTTTGGTCTACAGGCCACAGGCAGTTCCTCCGCATACGTATCCAGCTGTTCCTTACAGTATACAAGGTCTTTTGTCCATTGTGCCACTGTGGGAGCGGATCTGCCTCCCCAATACTTTGCAACCATGCGCTTCGCCAGGAGGGTGGTGACAGCTACTATATGCCTATTGCATGGCTTAAGCCTTTTTACCAGACCCAGTAAACATATCTCAGGTGTACATTCCACAGTTTCCATTACGATTAACATTAGCGTCCAAGTTACATTCATACAGAAATCAAAAATAGAGTTACAGGTCCACGCCAAATGCACAAAGTCTGCCCCATCCTCCCCGCATCTCACACACCTAGCATCTTCACGCAGCCCAGGGTTTAAGTGGACTGGGTCTCAAGGGGTCTGAGCACCAGCAGTTTTTTTAGGGGGCCTCGAAACGGGTCTCTATCGGGCTCTGTTTTGAGCCCTGACACAGGCGGTCCATATTTTTTTACAGACTGCAGTGACAGCAGTTTGCTGTCACTGTAATCCGGAAAAAAGTGCCAGGGCGCAAAACAAAGCAGCAGACAGCAGGCACATGGATGTGCGCTGCTCACACTGCTCACTTCTCTAGTGGAGAAGTTACGACATGACGTCAGCCAGGTGAACATTGTGGGGGAAGGGAAATCATCTAATTTCCCTTCTCTTTCTGAAACGCAAGAGCAGCAATATTGTGGTAGGGTCACCAGGGCTTTAATTTGAAGCTTTGTCAATATTATATACAAGCCATAGTTGCAGCTTATTTAACTTCTGCAACTAACAACCATTGACAAAGCCAATAGTCCTTACTTGTTGTAGGTATGATGTTAATTGTTGTATCACATATCTGGATGCAATGACAGAAACAGCAAAATACAAGTTGGGCGGCACACTATGCTAAGCACTGATTTTTTGCGTAAGTGTTTTAAAGCCACTCCCCTAATTACACTGGCCACGCCCCTTTGAGAGACCCCCAGATTTTTCATCCCACTTAAAGGCCTGACGCAGCCCATACCTCTCCAGTTTCATTCGTATATAATACATTTGATGCAGGAATTTAAAATGTATTATTCTAAGATTACAGTTGGCAGAGTGGCGACCAGTCAATGCACAACACGCTTCCCAGTTTTCCCAAACCAATGGCACCGCTAGCTGTTATTTGTTATTTGTTATTGCGGGTTTATATCGCGCCAAATCACCTGCAGGTCTCAGGGCGCTTTTACCTCATGACATAATAACCAGGGTACTGAGAAGGGTAGAGGAAGAGACAGGATTTACGCTAGGTTGTGTGCTGTTCTGAAAAGGTTGGTTTTCAGGGCTTTCCTGAAACGGAGTAGGTTACCCTCCTTACGGAGTGCCTCAGGCAGGGCGTTCCATAGGTTCGGTAGCACGACCGAAAAAGATCTCCCTCCCATTGTAGCCAGTTTGAAACGTGGGCAAACAAGGAGGACCCCAGCCAGCCTGTCCAGTAGAAGGGTATGGCTGACAGTATCGAACGCCACTGATAGGTCTAACAAAATCAGGGCGCTCGGTCTCTTACTGTCAGCCATCCTTCTGAGCTCGTCCAGCACCGAGAGCATGACAAGCTCGGTGCTGTGATGTGCGCGGAAACCTGCCTGCCTCTCATGGAGTAGATGGTTAGACTCCAGGAAGCTAGACAGAGATTTAAGCACATGTTGCTCAAGGACTTTGGACAGGAAAGGCAGCTGGGTTATGGGTCTATAATTTTTTAAGGCGTTGGGATCTGCCCCCACTTTCTTTAGCAGCGGTCTTACACGAGCTTCTTTGAAGCAAGTGGGGAGCCTGCCGGTGCGCAAGGATTTATTCAGAGTGGCTAGGATATGGTCCTCTAACATAGGTCGTGCCAAGCAGAAAATACTAGGAGGGCAGGGATCTGCTGGGGAACCTGATTTTGTCTTCCTCATCAGCGATTCAAGGGTTAGTGAGTCCATAAGGGGAAATGATGCTAGGCAGCTGGCAGCAGGGTTTAGGATAGCCTGTTGCTCGATGAGGCCATGCCCCCCCAAGCTGTCTGTTCCATTTGTCAAGGGAGATGGAACATTTTAGATAATTTTCTCTTTGGGATGCATTATACAACCAAGAGATAAGCCCTCTGGATTCCTCCACTGTTAATATAATTTGTAATTCTTTCAACATCTTCGGCTCATTTGGGAACTCCGGGTCCAGAGCCCTGACATCCTGGCGTAGATAAACCGTTGCATCTCATTGTATTGATTCCCTGATGTAAAGTCGTCCAGAGATAGAAACTATCCATTTAGATCTATCTTCTGCTATCTGCCTTTTTCTGCTCCTCTGCTCTTTTTCCACCTTTCCTTTTTTCCATTTCTGCTTTCTTTCACTTTCTCTATTTTCCCCTTTTTGGTGCCTTTTTTCCCTTTCCCTCGCTGCTGCTCATCCCCTGCAGCTCTGCCCCCCCCTCCAGTGCCATTTTCCCATTTCCCAGCTGTCCAGCCCTCCCTAAAACACTATTTAGTGGCGGCCGTCGTGTGGTGAAGGAGCAAAATTACTGACCTTGTCAGTAAGTTGTTTCCCTCGCCGCACAGCTCTGCCTGGTAACTGTTGCCTCCTGACCCTTCCAGGTTCCTAGATCTAGGCCATCCTCCACCTGCATGCACCCGGCTGCGCCTCTTCCCTGCTGGTCATGTGGGGAGCATCTCTGCAGCTGCTTTGCTCTCTGTCTTCTGCTTTCTGTCTTTTTCTGCTCCTCTGCTCTTTTTTCCACCTTTCCTTTTTTCCATGCTTACTTGTCACTTTCTCTCTTTTCCCCCTTTTTGTGTCTATTTGCCCTTTGCCTCACCGCTGCTGATCTCCCGCAGTCGTGCCCAGTCCAGACCACAACACCTCATCCCTACCGGAGAACCCCGCCACCATAGGACTCAAACAACTGATCACAACGCCACACCACTCCGCGGGACACACGCTCGACCCTACCTTCTCCGCAAGCAACAACATCTCCATCAGCCATCCCTCTGAGCCACACTGGATCAATCACCACTGTATCCACTTCTCCTTCTCCAAATCCACCGTACGCCACCATGCCCACCACAATCCTCGCAAAAGCTGTAACAAGGTCACCGAGGACCAGCTCACCACCTCCATCAGCAAGACCCCACCATTGACATCCACAGCCACCAACACCTCACCATGCAACCTCCACCGCTGGATCTCCATCTGTGCCAGCACACTGCCTTCCTCAGGAAACCCTCAGGCAAACAGCCCTCAAAGGAAGCCAGCTGGTTCTCCCCCACCCTCCATTAGTCCAGACGCACCTGCAGACGGCTCAAGAAAAGGTGGAGGAGCCACAAGATCACAGCAGACCACACAGCCCTCAAATCCAAGGTCATCGCACACCATCGCTTCATCAGAACTGAAACTAGCCATCCAGGAACACATTAACTCCACCTCACACAACAGCAAATAACTCTTCGTAGTGGTCAAAGAATACGCTAAACCCAGTGCAGAGACAGCAGACATTTCCCTGTCTTAAGACTACCTCGCCACCTTCTACCACGGCAAGATCAAGGAGATCTATAACAGCTTTGCAACCCAAGGCCCACCAATCCCACCCGCAACCACCACCCCCAATGACTCCAGACCCCAGCAGACCCTGA
Organism: Lissotriton helveticus; assembly: GCF_964261635.1. Lineage (NCBI taxonomy): Eukaryota > Metazoa > Chordata > Amphibia > Caudata > Salamandridae > Lissotriton > Lissotriton helveticus. The sequence goes on from NC_136068.1 coordinate 1,314,640,174, forward strand.
ACAACTGGACTACCCTCACCTATGATGGCACCCTCAGGATCGTGAAGAGCATCCACTCCATAGCAGCCTTGGATCCCTTCCCTCACCACATCTTCAACAGATCCAACACCTCCATCACACCCAAACTCTGCCGCACCATCAACTGCTCCATCAAATCCACAACCTTCCTGGAAGACTGGAAGCACACTGAGATGAACCCCCTGCTGAAAAAACCCTCTGCCGACCGAAAGACCTCAAGAACTACAGACTCATCTCTCTGCTCCACTTCCCCGCCAATGTCATCCTGAAAGCCATCAACGTCCAACTCTCCAAGTACATTGAAACAAACAATGTCCTGGACATCTCCTAATCGGGCTTCAGAAACAACCACAGCACTGAGACCACTCTTTTTGACGCTAAAGGCGACATCCACACCCTTCTCGACCTAGGCGAAACTGCTGCCCTCATCCCCATGGACCTCTCTGCCCCCTTCGATACCGTCTCCCACCACACCCTCCACACAAGACTCCACGACACCGGCATCTGCAAAAAAGCCTTAGAATGGATCCGCTCCTTCCTCACCGGCTGAACAGAGAGTCAGACTTCTACCGTTCAACTCAGAACCCACAGAGATCAAATTCAGAGTGCCTCAGGGGTCCTCCCTCAGCCCCACCCTCTTCAATGTCTACATGGCCCGCTTGCAGCCATCGTCAGAAGCCACAGACTTAACATCATCTCCCACACCAATGACACCCAGCTGATTCCCTCCCTCACAGACAAGCTCACAGCCGTCAAGAGAAATTTCCACAATGGGATGAACGCAGTCACCACCTGGATGAAGGACAGCTGCCTCAAGCTTAACTCAGACAAGACTGAAGTCATCATCCTGGGCTCCGCTCCCTCTGCCTGGGATGACTCCTGGTGGCCATCAGTGCTCAAAACCCCCTCACACCCACGGACCATGCACAAAACCTCTGCATCATCTTGGACTCCTCACTCTCTAAGAACCACCAAAAGCAATTCTGTTCATCCTCCTGCTTCCATACACTCCGCTTGCTTCGAAGATCTTCAAATGGATCCCTACTGAGTCCAGGAAAATGGTCACACATGCACTCACCAGCAGCAGACTCGACTACGGCAACTCACTCTACCCCAGCACCACCCAGAAACAAAACAGAAAAACTGCAGAGCATCCAGAACGCTGCCGCCGCTCATCCTGAACATCCCACATCAGAGCTACATCTCCGGCCACCTGAGAGACCTTCAGTGGCTATGTGTGAACAAAAGAATAACCTTCAAGCTCCTCATGCACACCTACAAAGCCTTCCACAACGCTGGACTCGCATACCTCAACCACTGCATCTCCTTCTACTGTTAGGTTAGATAATTCCATTCCTGCAATGCATTCGTCTCATGCTATATTAGGTTAGCAATGTGTGGCTAAATAGACACTATTTGCATTGACGTTATGCAACCTACTGAGTTATCCCCGTAATGCTTCAGTTAGCGAGTGTGACTCCATTTTGTATTTCGTAATCCCTATTAGACTGCTTAGGCTATGCCCGAACTAGGCCTTATTATTTAGTATTGCTTGCCTCAGCAGAACACTGTACTTCGTTATTATTTTTCTCTCCCTTCAAGGCTTCTTCCTGACTTACTTACTAATGGATAGGCCATTCTGCCCTCTCATACCTATCTGAGTGTGTAGTTCTGCTCCTACGTTAGGAGACGCTGAGACTCGCAGATAACATGTACCCATCGGGCAGGTAGTAGTTCATCCTTCTGTGCCTCTTTGTTCATGTTTGGCCCAGGCCAGTAACTTTCCACTGTGGGCGTGGTTGGAGGCTTATCGGGAGGAATGATTACTCATTGCAGACTGTTGGGGGTCAGTCCCTCGGCAGACATCTTAGGGTGCAGGTCAGATTGGACTCCTCTGCAGAGTATTGCCAATAAATGTATGTTTGTATTCTCTACTCTCTGACCGACTCCACATTCTTGGAAAGGCATAACAATTGGTTGTAAGTAACCTGGGTGGCCCCTAAGGGGGAACCCCACATGATCAATCTTGGTTCTCGCAGCTGTCCCGCCCGTCTGATTGGGCGTCTCCTCATCTAGTAGTCATCGACTGGGGTCCTGAGAAAGAGAAACTTTGGAGTTGACCGTTTGGTCCGAAGAGTCGGCAGTGGAGAATAATTGACTCGATCTCTGTGCACCAGGTGAGTGATTTGATCCTCGGACGAAGTGTGCCATTTTTGAATGGCACAAGCCTACGAGATGTGTCTTGGCACAGTCTCTGGACTGTCTTGGTGCAGTTTTCAAACTGCTTTGCTTGAACGGCACAAGTCGACAGGCTGTGTCTTGGTATGGTCTATGGGCTGTCTTGGTTTGAACTTGGTGGGTCTGCGGGTCCCTTTAAAAGACACAGAGTGCTTGCGAACAATCTTCCAGGCCAACTGGTAATTTGGTCCTCTCTTGAAAAGGTCTGGGGCTGGAGCCTCTCTTCTTGAACTTGGTACAGTCTCCGAACTGCAGTGGGTGGTTTTCGGACTGTTTTGGTTTGGTTCTTGAAAGCTTTCTTCTCTTGTTTATTTTTTCCTTTATTATTTTTGTTGGTGCTATACTTGTTTGTTGGGGATGCTCGGCTGGAAGAGAGCAAGCCTGCGCCTCCGGAGCGTTCCCCAAATTTCAACATATACATCAAGCATGGTATTGGCCCTATTATGTTTAGCACATTGTGGAATAAATATATGAGGGACAATGCTGATCTACAATGGCCACTTACTGGTTCATTTTATGAATAGAAATTACATTTCTTGCAGAATAAATTGTTTGCCAAAAAGAGTAGGCAGTCGGTGTTTGATTCCCTAAGAATATGGTAGAAGGAAGCAAAGCAATGGCGTATGAGAGCAGAGAAAGAGGCCTGGAAGAGACAGACGCAAATGATAACACAGAAAGCAGTGGCCAATGAAAGAGAAAAGATAGAGAAAGGCATAGAATGGGCAGATAGAAGGTTCCGATTACAGACGGATAAATGTTATGTTACTGGAGAGGAAGGTGATGACTTTGTTGAAGAGCTATTGGATTCTCGCCCCCCCCCCCCCCACCTTATGCCACTGAACGGATATACCTGACATCCCAGTCTTCAGCCTCTAGTGCCGCCCTCTCTAGTGTTTCTGTTTCTAGCGCTACTGCCTCAGACCCGGCCCCACTTGCTTCGCCTCTACTCCCGCAAGACATAGGGGCGGGTGCTGTTATTTCTCCTGTCCTGTCTATTGGTTCCTTTTCGACAGCTGCGCCCCCTTTCACGCCTCCAACCCTGTCTCCTTAAATGATGGTACCTGTCCCTTCATCTGCTCTTTCTCCCTTGATCGTGACTCCTCAAACACTATCAAATGTTGAAACGCCTGTGCGTGGGATACATGAAGCGAATTGGACAGCAGCGCGAGACCACCTGCAGAAATTGTTGGTGCGTTCTGCAGTGGGTGAGGAGGAAAAGCAAACGGTGGCAAATCAAGCAGCTCAGTGGGCCCGGAATGCGATCTATAGTGTGGAAGACGTGTGGAGTGTGATGAAAGATTATGAACCATTCATACAGCAGCATGCCCTTAAGCACATGTCGGCCACACTAATAGGACTGAGGGAGCATTGTTTTCAGGATGTTGAACCACAGATCATCTATGACATACGGAACAGGGTATATGCTGCAGGTATGGCTCCAAATGAGGTTTTTAGCAATGTAACTACATTAGTGGGTTACCGAAGCAGACTGCTCCAAAAGGTTCCGACGATAGGGACACAGCACCCCATAAGGGAGGTCCATCCCATTTACCATCCTAAAATATCAAAACTGCGAGACTCGACGGATACTGTAATTAGACCATGGGTCGATGCTCGGTTTCAGGAACAGTGGATCTATACTCTTTGGAAGAGGAGTGAGGTTCTATCTCTAAAAAGTCAGCTGCCGGACCCTCGGAAGAACCCTATTGCATATTATAAGGAATTGACGGAGGCGGCCTCCTCAATAGTGATGGCGTTAGCTGATATAGAGTTATTTTACGGCCTGTTGGTACCAGTAGATATATGGAGGCAGGTTCATATGCAGGATCACGCACTAGAGATGGGTGGCACATGGGATGAGATCAAGGCATGGGATAAGGAGCGCAAGCCCGGCGAAAAGCTGAAAGCGCAGCTCCTAGCTTTGCTGGGGCGTATCATAACTTACATGCACTCACTTATCCCACCGAAGTGAGTGGACTGGGATAAGTTGACTGTGTGTTATTAGAAGAAGAATGAAAGTGTGTCGGATCTCTTTACCAGATTTGAAGGGGTGTTTTTAGACTTTAGTGATCAAGACTTGTCACAGGAGGGTGTTGTTAGTTTATTTGTTAACAGATTCATCACTAACTTGTTCCCCGAGATTGTAACCTGGTTGCAGGCTTCGGAAAGTACTTGGACGACTCCCTCCCCTTCAGTGATATTGAGTATGGCACAGTACTATGAACATAGAGAGAATGAGGACAAGGAAAGGGTAGAGAAAAAGTCAAAGGATTTGAAGATGAGGGTATTGATGCAGCAAGTTGCAAGGGGAAGTGGAAGAGGAAAAGGTACGGCCCAATGGCTACCCCGGTCTAACAGGGGTGGTACTTCAAGTGCACCCATAGAGATCAATCAATGTGCATACTGTAAGCAGGAGGGACATTGGTGGAACAAGTGTCCGGAGTTGTTACAGAAAGGTGAGGCCCCAAGAGGTCGAGGTTTTAGAGGATGTGGACGAGGAGGAGGAGGCCGAGAGGGGATGCAGTCAGAGAATACATCATACAATCGAAAGAGCGGGAACTATTTTGACGACCCCAAGGCCGACAGTATTACCACGATAACTATGACATGGATGAGGTGACGGGGTTGTCTCACAGCTAGGACAGCCAGGGACAGGGCAAGATACCACTTCCGGTGCCTATAGGTCAACACGGACCCAATGTCACTGCTGATTTACAGGGCAAGACCGAACAATTCTTAGTTGACACAGGGGCCATGAATAGCTCTGTTTCCCGTTCACTGGTCCCGGGGGCAGCTCTGTCTGGCCATAACAATGTTTCAGTGGGTTTCTCAGGTGTACCGGTTGTTAGTCCCATTTCCAAACCCCCTGCCCTCACTATTGGCCCCTTTATGGTTGATTCATCATTTTTATTAACGTCAAATTTTGGGGGAAATTTGTTGGAATTGGATGTGTTAAAAAGATTACATGCAACAATTTTTTGTTCTCCAGGCGGTGTTTACATGACCATTGGACCGCCAGTGGCCCACGCCAAGAAATGCCTGGCAAAGGATGCCCCCTCACTTAAAGATGTGCCACGTACCCTGTGGGCTACAGGAGACACAGATGTGGGGTTACTCCAGATCCCACCAGTCTCTCTTCAGATTAAGGACAATGCTATATTGCCTCGAATTCCCCAGTACAAGATATCCCAGGCAGGAAAAAAAGGCCCTATTGCAAATAATACAGGATGTGATTAAGTCTGGTGTGGTTGAGGAGACAGTGGCAAATGTGTGTAATAGCCCTATTCTTCCTATTCTTAAAAAGATACCCTTGGATTCTTCTGATGCCCACCCTGATATTTACAGCTTTGTAATTGACCTTAGAGCGCTGAACAAAATAGTGGTTCCCCAGTACCCAGTGGTTCCAGATATTACTGCGACTTTGACAATGATTCCCCTGTCATCAAAATTATTTTCCAAGATCGATTTAAAGAATGCTTTCTTCAGCATCCCCATCCATACAGATAGTAGACATCTGTTTGGATTTACAATAGCCGGCAGGAGTTTTAGATTCTGTTGTGCTCCACAAGGCTATACTGAAAGTCCCAGTGTCTATAGCCAAGCTTTGAAAGCTCAATTGGACTCTTTGAAACTTCCCCCTGGTGATGTGCTGTTGCAGTACATTGATGACCTCCTTGTGGCTTCGGACACTGAAGATGGTTGTAAAGAGGTCACAGTTAAATTACTCCTTACTAACAAAACCCCTTCTTTACCTGACCACCAAAGAGGTGCATGAACCCTTGCCTTGTAAACCTGCATAGCAGCAAGTTTTTAAGCAATTAAAGGGTGCGCTTAGCTCTGCTCCTGTGCTTGGTACTCCTGATTACCAGAAGCCTTTTGTCCTTTACGTACACTAGGCAGATGGTTCCACGCTTTCTGTCCTAACACAGGGGTTCGGTGGTAAGCAGAGATCCTGCACCTATTTCTCTGCTTTTCTCGATAACGTCGCCAGAACTCTCACGAGCTGCCTGAGAGCTGCTGCGGTACTGGCAGTTTGTATCAGACAATCGGCAGGGCTCGTCCTTGATACTGATCTCACAGTAATGGTACCTCATTCTGTGGATACACTATTGAAAAAGACAAAAACACAGCACCTTACTAGTGCGTGTCTGACTGGATATGAGTTAACTTTGTTTGCTCCTCACATTACCATCAAACTATGTGCCACTCTGAACCCAGCCATGTTACTACCCCTCCCTTCGGAAGAAAAAGACAATGATGTCCATGATTGTTTATTTCAGACGGAGGAAGAAATGAAAGGATGGGTAGACCTGACTTATGTTCCTTTATCTGATCTCCAAGGGGGACTATATGTCGATGGCTCTTGTTTCACACTACCAGATAGCACTACAACTGCAGTTTATGCAATCGCAACATTACACACTGTAGTTGAGACATCCCGTATCCCATACCAATCGGCCCAAGCTACAGAGCTGGTTGCTCTCCTTAGGGCTTGCGAGTTGAGTGAAGGACTGACTGTTAATGTCTACAAGATCAGCCAGTATGCCTTTGGGGTGACCCAAATGTTAGGCGCCTGTGGGCGGAGAGAGGCTTTGGACCTTGCTTTGGCTGAGAATACGATTCAAAAAGTGGGGGTGGTGATGGACAGAGTATCTGAATTAAACAGAACACTTGTACCCAGTCAAAAGATCAGGGCTTGATCCATCACCGTTTTTTAGCTCACTGCACCATCCCAGCTCAGAACCTGACTACATGCAAATTAGTCTGACCCTGGCCCAGTGCATCATGGGACAGGGCAGACCAAACTACCAAGCCAATTCTTTACTGGAAAGGAAACAAGCTTCCGGGGACCGGTTTCTGGCATTGCAGCCGTCTTCGACCCGGCTTGCTTGAATCCTGATGGTGCAGTGAGCAAGGGACTTAAATAACAACGGAGCCAGTAGGTCGAGTGGTGCTGAGATATAAGAATTAACACTGGCTGGATTGCACAGAGAAAAAATAAATGAATATGGTGACTAAAAAGTCAAGAAGGCTATCAACACGTGCTGATTAAGTCCTATCAGCCCACCTGATGGCGGAGCCTCATCATGTAGGACTTCCAAACCTCGGTCTGTGTGTGATCGCCCAGTTGTATTTTAGCAATACATCACTGGACCAAGGTCTGGTCACAGCTGTATAACGTACAGAAGGTAAGGCTGATGTGTGCAGTGCAGAAATTAAATCAAGTGAAGTGTGCTAAAATGGCTGTCAAAGCAAACAAGAACCTTTAATAGTGTTTGCCTGGACGTCAGATTAAAAGATAGTGAGGGGACAGTGTGAAAAAATCACTGTCTGACTTGCTTGGTAGAAATCCAAAAAGATCTATATAGGGCCAACATGTTTCTGCCTTTATGTGAAAAATCACTGGCATTCGTCAGGGCCAAGCTCTTATATGCTACTGCAAAAACCACTACCGTATGTGCTAGAATAGTGAAAGCGAAGAATCAGTAGACCATTGTCAAAATAAAATAAGAGTGGTCACTTAAGACCATCCTACCGCATCTTCTTAATATTGCTCTTGATGCAATTGGTCATTCCTGTGTAAAAATAAAAAGGAAAAGAAACCATGTAGACAAAATTTATACATAATCCTCAATGTTACATATTATATATGTGCTACGTGAGGTACCATAACTGTGCAAAACCAGTGCCAATTCACCTAAACTCAGACTGGACCATCACTACTTTATGATAGCCACATACACGGTGCATTACGTCACCAACAGATAATCAGTATGCAAAAGTTTTTGGGAAACTTACCCATCAGTATGTGGGAAGTAAGCCTCACCTCACCCGGCAACTGCTCGGACGACTAAGGCACCGCTCTAAACATACAAAGACAATCTCTTTAATAGATAATTGCTTTAAGGATAAGACCTTAGTGTATAGTTTAAAAAAACCAACTATTTTCTAATCTGTCTAAGACATGTCCCCCACCAGTGTACCAGATGGCGGCATCAAACGACTTAGAAATGTAACCCCATTAAATGGATCCAAGATAGGTGCTCCAAGGTGACAAAATGGCACCTACTCTTGTCCATAACAGCCACTGTGTAGTGTTGCTGTTGCGAGCCAGTGGGAGAATACCCCACACATTATTCTCCATACATTGGATATATGTCAAGGTGCCAGCCCATACCCCTAACATCCCCTCAACATTCAAACTCACTGGTCCACTCTTACCTGTCCGTCGGTACCTCACGGCGGAATCACGAGCCGAAGGGGAGGCACCGACGGGCAGGTAGACCGTTTATTTATACTGCTGTTAAGTGGCTTATTGTTTTCAGCTGGTTCGCTCAGCAGTTGATCTGTGCATGTGCAATGCGGAGGCGCTATACCCCGCGCATGCGCATATCCGACTGGTGGTGTGCCGCGCAACGTGTGTCCACTACACAGTCTCGCTGTGCAGCCAATGCGCATGCGTCCTACCCCCGCACTAGCGCTACTACCAGAGGCGGCGAACCCGACCCTGGCGCCGATCCCCGCGCATGCGCGGTAACGGAACACTTAGAAATGTTCTCCGCAAGTAAATACTAATGCCTGCAAAGAGCGCCGCGGCTCGTATGTCTTTAAATTAATACTTTGAGACAAACCCATCTCTGATTACCAATAGTCAGCGAGGTGGTAGATGAGAACCCACCAGATTTTCATGCTCCATAGTTTATTGTGATTTGAGCAACACGGCTTACCAACTCGGTGGCTGTGTAATATAACCAGGGAATAGATCGAACCGAAATTCGAGAGTTTTGAGCCAAACCCCTGAAAATTAACTCTGGCTATACCTCGGGGAAATGTGGATTTATAGTCATAATTAATCCCTTCACCACCTGAACATTCACTATATCAATCAGTAGATAAGATAAGTGGAAGGTGAATGATAGTGGACATTAACAGTGCATCCTAAGGATGGATTGAGTGACGAACCCTTTTAACGCTGTAAAGGGTTACCAAAACTATGGTGTAATGCTTATCAGAACACGGGATCGAAGTTTAAGACCCACAGTGTTCCGTGATCTAAGCCACTAATTTATAAAGCGCCCTGTAGGCAGCGTGATTACCACCAAATGTGGGAGCCTCAATCTACACGGGTTAATACACCATATGATGACAACACAGAGCACCCAATGACAAATGTTACACTCAGATAGACAAACACGGGATGTTGTCATTCAGCCCATTCACGTCAGATTTCAATCTAAAAATCCATCGTTGTCCCTTGACAAAAAGAAAGTGGGAGACATCAGCGATTTGTGACGGTATGTAAGGCTGTTCCAGCACGACCCAGACCAAATCCTCGGCTTTGTGTTTTGCTTCCAGAAAATGGTTGGTAAGGCCTGTTGATTGCTTCTTGCATCGGATTGTGCTTTTATGCTCGCTAATGCGAGACTTGATCATCCTCGTTGTATGGCCCACATACTGCTTATTACAAGGACAGGTGATTAGGTATATCAGTTTTTCTGAATTGCAGTTTGTATGTCTTGTGAGCCTCCATGGTCTATTAGTGCCAATGTCTATCGTCAAGGTCTTACGTGTCTGCGGACAGGCAGCACAATTACCACAGGGGTAATGGCCTTGTACTGGGTTGCTGTTCCAGAGAGTGTTGGTGGTTTGTTTCATCTCGCTACGTGGTCTGGTATGAACCAAATTATCACGAATAGATGGTCCTCTCTTGAATGCAAACAACGGGCGAGGTATAACAGCTGCTGCTGTGTTTAGAATTTTCCAGTGCTTAAGTATGGTTTTCTTCACTTGATTAGAGGATGTGGTGAACGTTTGTACCATAGTCATCTGATCTCTTGTAGCCTGTGGCCTCTTATGTTGCAGGAGTGCCTCCCGATTATTGTTGAAGGCTCTTTTCCGTGCTCGGCGTACAAGTGAGCAAGGGACTCACATCTGAGTATACCCTGCCACACTTGTGGTGGCTAAAACGATTCAAAAAGTGGGGGTGGTGATGGACAGAGTATCTGAATTAAACAGAACACTCGTGCCCAGTCAAAAGATCAGGGCTTGATCCATCACCGTTTTTTAGCTCACTGCACCATCCCAGCTCAGAACCTGGCTACATGCAAATTAGTCTGACCCTGGCCCAGTGCATCATGGGAACAGGGCAGACCAAACTACCAAGCCAATTCTTTACTGGAAAGGAAACAAGCTTCCGGGGACCGGTTTCTGGCATTGCAGCCGTCTTCGGCCCGGCTTGGACAGACTAATTTGCATATAGCCAGGTTCTGAACTGGGATGGTGTAGTGAGCTAAAAAACGGTGATGGATCAAGCCCTGATCTTTTGACTGGATATGAGTGTTCTGTTAAATTCAGATGCTCTGTCCATCACCACCCCCTTTTCTGAATCGGTTTGGCCACTATAGGAGTGGCAGGGTATGCTCAGACATGAGTCCCTTGCTCACTGCACCATCAGGATTCAAGCAAGCCGGGCGGAAGACAGTCCTAAATATCTTTCTCAATCACTGGAGCTGTACCAACCTGGCCGGATACTCCGCTCAAGCAATCAAGCTTTACTGAAACCCCCTGTAACAAAAAAATCCAGACAAGGAGACCGAGCATTTTCTTCAGTCGCCCCCGCTCTGTGGAACAAGCTTCCCATTGAGTTAAGAATGACCACTAACCACCTGTCTTTTAGAAGATCACTAAAAACTCTCCTTTTCCGGGAAGCATTCCAACTCCACTAATCATCACAAAGTATCTGCTATTGTCCTGGTGAGCAACGCGCGGAGATACCCTTATGGGATTGATTCCTGCGCGATATAAGAAATTAAAATAAAATAAATAAAGGTAGCCACACACCTTGTGAAGCACTGCATTGTTTGTTTGAAACATAATCCTGGAAAAGGCACTCCTGCACCCGCAGGTAACTTTGTACCACCTTCCTTCCCTTTCGAGGTTCCACAGATGGATTTCATTGAAAAGGAACGGGTTAACAATTTGAAGTATGCGCTGGCAGTGATTTTGCATTCAGTAAATGGATTGAGGCTACTCCCACCAAAGAGAATACAGCTATGGCAATGGCGAAGGCACTCTTAAAATAGGTCTTCCCGTGCTATGGATTACCATGTGTGATCGGGAGTGACAACGGAAGTCACTTCAATTCAAGGGTCATTGAATTGGTGTGTAAAGATTTGCATATTAAACAGAAGTTTCATGCAGCAAACCATCCCCAGTCAGCAGACCTGTTTGAGAAGTACAATGGTACTCTCAAACTAAAACTAGCAAAGATTCAAGAAAGCACAGAATTGCAATGGCCAGATGCATTACCTTTGGCTTTGTTATCTACAAGGGCAACTGCGAATTCTAGAACAGGGTTGTCCCTGTATGAGGTGGTCTTCGGACACCCCGCTAATGTCTGGGGCATTCCGAGACCCAAGCGTTTTTCTGAGATAGAGTATTCCCTGCTTATAGATTATTTGTATGAGTTGTCTAACGATCTTCGTTCTACCCACCAACAGATTCACACCACGCCTCAACAAGTACCAGAGGGGCCCGGGCACCAGCTACAGCCTGGGAATTTTGTTCTTGTCAAGAACTTTCAACGGAAGAACTGCCTGGAGCGGAGGTGGAAGGGGCCCCTGCTTGTCCTGTCCCCCACCCGCACCGCTGTGAAGCTTGAGGGCCGAAAGCATTGGGTCCATGGGAATCACGCAAAAAAGGTGCCTCTCCCGCTTCCGTATTATAGGTGGGGTCTCAACGGCATTGCTGCCCAGGAAGGAGAGCGGGTGCCCCATTTCATTCCCTTCTCTGATGCCCGATTGAGGCCGGTGCAGACAGACAAAGAAAGTGATGCAGCCTTTTGGAGGCGGTCCCATCAGAGATAAGGGCAGCCCCGGATAACCCTGTTTCTAATACACCAGAGTCTGAGTCTCAATGCTCATCTGACCCTGAGTTTCACCCCCTTTTTGTTGATGAGACAGTGCCTTGGATTAACAGGTACAACCTGCCGCCCTGAAAGAAGGACGGTGCAACAGCAGAACAGTCTAGGAGTTACGGGAGGACCTGAGTTTAGGGCGTAGGTGCTGTACCTAAGGTACCTGTATTAGATGATAGTGAGCTACACTGGTGCACTGCCCTGGACACTGGACAGGATTGTTGAGGGTACTTGCCCAGGAGGGAGGGTGCCCTATCCTGAAAGAAGAGGATTTGTTTTTCTGCAAGGGATGTGATCGCACAGCTCCCCCGCGGGAGTGCTTCATAGCACCATCGTTGATGAACAATAGGAGCCTACCGGCGAGGCTCTAAACGGACGCTGGGTGATTTGTAACCCTCTGGTTGGTTGTATTTTTGTGGCTGCAATTCCTAAGGTTTCTTTCTATGTATCCATTTGGTCATGCAGACATGAAGGAGGAACAGTCCCTGGTGGCCCCTTCCAAAACAGCAGAATGTTCCTGTGTGGTCTAGTTGGTCTACTGGGAGTAGAGTAGTTGTGGTAATAGTCATCCTCATAGTAACAATAACATTAAATGGGTTGGTCTTGTATTTAGAAGGACAGCATCATCTGCACACTCTGGTAGGGACTACCCCGGTTCCACCTGAACATCTGTTCATTACACTGGCCCCACATAAAGAGAGACATAGGCAGACTTACACTGAAAATGCTTTCCTGCAAATGCTTCACCAGGTACATAGTACCACCAATGCCACTAATTGTTGGGTGTGTGGGTTACTCCCCTCCATTATGCAAAAGAACGATTTGCTGGTGTCATTTCCCCTGTCATATTTAGGTAGCTGTGAGGTCTTGTTCCAATTGCTCTCTTTGGTATACATGCACTATTATGCCGACGCTATGAAAATGGTACAGGCTGATTACGAAGCAGTGTTGGAGTATATAGTGGTACATCGAGGATATACACCTGGGGCAGATGGCAAGGAGGGTACCCTACATCCAGAAGCTTGCATGAACATTTTTGAGGCTACTGAGAATGCCACTTGGTTTCAAAATAAAATGCTAGATTTCCAAGGATTCAATGTCACTGAGTATTTTAAATATTTCCAGGAACGCAATATCACTGAAGACAAAGCCATGCCAATTTCTGTGATCAATGCAACAGCGAGTTTCTGTGTGGAAGGTTCAGGGAACATTCCAGTAGGACAGAGCAGTTGTAACTACACAGACTGATGGAACACTACTATTAGCCTTACACCTCCAAATGTATACTTCATCTGTGGGGACCAGGCTTATACATGGCTTCCCAGGGGATGGTCTGGCCAGTGTTATGTTTCCTTTCTCTTACCTCCTGTTTACATTGCACCGTCTAATTATCACAAGGAACATAGGCTACAGCTAAGGGATCTCCATCTGAATAGAGTTAAGAGAGTTGTCAATCCAAAGATATTGATCAAATAGATACCTCCCTCTATTAACTGACATAATGAAGGGCATTCCGCCGTTCTGGGGTCCCACCTTCAAAAGTCATAATATTCATCGCCTTGGCAGAGTAGTTGAGGGAGTTAATAATTATACTGCGGTTATACTGACTAATATTACAGTCGAGCTCCAGGCTACGAGACGCGTTGCTCTTCACAATCAGATAGTTTTAGACATCATCCTTGCTGATAGGGGTGGAGCCTGCTGCGTCATTGGCAGCAGCTGCTGTGTGTACATTCCTGATAGTGCCCCCAATGTGTACCCCGCAATACAGAAATTACACAGACTTGCTTCAGATCTCCATCAAGATAATGGTTCATGGTCCCTCACAGGGTGGCTGTGGGGTCTACTGACTGCATGGGGTTGGAAAATACTACTTGTCCTAATACATGTTGCCTATGCATTAAATGCCTTTCAGCATGTTGCACCTATTGTGTGAGTAAGCTCACTCCTACCCCCAAATTGTCAGGACAAAGGACAAGGTCTCTACCATGATGATGCAGGATATACAATGAGATTAATGCTCATCGATGAAGGCATTTTTAAATACTAAGTGGATTTGATATTTACGTGTTGCTTTCTTCTCCTTTGTAACATAAGTGACTGCATTTTCTTTCTCCACACGTAGAATTTTAAAGACCCTACCGGATAGCCCAATAAAGTATTTAGCCACCCATGCTAAAAGGAGGGTCTGTTAGGTTTGAAAATCCCATTCCTGCAATGCATTCGTCTCATGCTATATTAGGTTAGCAATGTGTGACTAAATAGACACCATTTGTATTCATGTTATGCAACCCACTGAGCTATCCCCGTAATGTGCAAAGCTTCAGTTAGCGAGTGTGACTCTATTTTGTATTTTGTAATCCCTATTAGACTGCTTAGGCTGTGCCCGAACTAGGCCTCATTATTCAGTATTGCCTGCGTCAGCAGAACACTGTACTTCGTTATTATTTTTCTCTCCTGTTCAAGGCTGCTTCCCGACTTACTAATGAATAGGCCATTCTGCCCTCGCATACCTATCCGAGTGTGTACTTCTGCTCCAACGTTAGGAGACGCTGCGACTCAGCACCGTAGCCTTCAATCGCAGATAACATGTATCCATCTGGAAGTGGTAGCTCATCCTTATGTGCCTCCCTGTTCATGTTCGGCCCAGGCCAGTAACTTTCCACTGTGGGAGTGGTTGGAGGCTTCTCAGGAGGCATGATTACTCATTGCAGGCTATTGGGGGTCAGTCCCTCAGCAGACATCTTAGGGTGCAGGTGAGATTGGACTTCTCTTCAGAGTATATCGCTAATAAATGTATGTTTGTATTCTCTACTGTCTGACCGACTCTTCATTCTTGGGATGGCATAATAGGTGGTTGTAAATAACCTAGGGCCACTTTCTTCACTACACTCTCACTAGACATATTCTCTCGCCCAACTGACCCTGGACACCATCCCATGGATCAGCAAGACCACGGCTGGCGGAAGATCCTTCTTCTACCTCCCTACAAAAACCTGAAAGTCCCTGCCTCTGCAGCTCAGGCAATCCCCATTACTGCTGCAATTGAGGCAGCACCTCAAGACCTGACTCTTCCACTGAACCACAGATCCACTCCCCAACTCAGCGCCTTGAGGCCTTCACGGGTGAGTAGTCACACTTTAATAAGATGATTGATTGATTGAATGCCTACACACGTCGTAAGTTAATGTATGCCATTTCTGTTGGCGAATGATGTGATGAAAGGCAATGTCAAACTACTTGCAAATCATCACACTTGTTTGGCCTACCCAATCTAGCCACGTGATGATCTTAATATAGGCGAATATGTTTTCCAAACACTTTTCTGCATGTGTTATGTGCATGTACCACACATATAGTGCCAGACACCATGCCCTGACGGCAGATGTGTGCATCCCACAACATGATATGTTGGTCGTTATTTGATTTTTTCTCCTAAATTATGGCATGCACATATGAACAGGAGATCTATAGGCTGAGCCACATACCTTTCATATCTAGACAAGCAATCTGTGAGATGGATGCCACATACACTGTAGACTGGCTGAGCATCCAATGTTAGTCATACCCTGAGTGTGTATTGTGTCCCTAACACATCCTTCATCAGGAATACAGACAGATAGTATGATCTTCATGTTTGGCCATAATCATGTATGACAATGTGTATATCATTTGCATAGGAGTTCAATATCTGTGAACAATAAATGCCTGCTAAGCTGATACCTACGACAATGCTAGCAGAATGCAAACTACAATACATATTGATAATGTCAAGATATGCACTTGTGACAATATGTCTGTATTTCACAGCTATATATTGCCTGTCTAGTGTCCGCACCATGAACGCAAGAGTCGCATATATGTGCACTGTTAACATACACATGCAACACATCCCAAGTCTACAAGCATGTCAGCAGAGATATTTTGTGCAAGAAGAGTGATCCTTGGGAGAGTTTACCTGCATTGCACCAATCAATTCATGGTACCAAATCCAAAAGGCTAGTTGAGTCAAGGAAAACACACGCATTGGTCCATTGCGTGACCAATTGCATTCGAAGAGTCGGGCGAAAGCCATGTATCAACATCAAAGCGTTAAAAACAATATGTTGTGCATTGTCATGTGTTTTGTGTAACTCACTCGTTGGCTATTTCTCTAAAGATGCGTTACAAAAAACTACACTTTGGTAGGAAAAGTGACCCTTCAGTAGGAAACATGACACATCCACCCAGGAAATGATGCAATTGCTCAGCCATGCTCCAAACCAGGAAGCATGACGGTTCTTTCACTTACAGTCTTTTGGTCTGTACTGGCTGCAGGAGATGTTTGGTGTGTGCTCTCATGAAATATACTGTTGTTAGGTCTTGTTGGTGTCTCTGCTGTCCCTGTTGTATACTTAAACTGCTATTTGTGCTTTTAATTGTATTTTAAATAATTTTGTCCAGTGTATTGTTGGGTGTATGTCCATTTACAGGTTTGTAAGTTTTAGGGATGGGGAGGGGAAGTTTCTGTTGTGTTAGACTTTAGGGTGGATAGTTTGGTTGGGGGGTTGTCAGGTTGGGGCAGAGCTAAAAATCTGCCAGAGGAGGAGTTTGGCGGCTTGCTATAGTTGGTGGTCCAGTACCAACCCAACATGATCAAGAGTGGAGGTAGGATGAGCCAAGGCTACCCTACACGAGACAGAGAGAGTTCATTACTGTCAGGTCTGCACAACTTAATTCAAAACAAAGACGTTCCTTGCCTGCTTACAGGTTGAGTTGGAGGAAGTTGTTTGCCCTAAGCGTTCTTTCCACTGGTTAAACTGTTAAATCCTGTATGAGTGGAAATTCAAGATGGCAGAATTGCGGTCACAGTGAGCGTTCTAGTGTTTGCGCTGAGTCTCTCAGATTGACAGTTGTTGGTGCTCGCGCACCTGTGGCGCCTCACACTTCAATCGTCCTAGTTTGCGAGAAGCAGTGTTTCCAGTGCCATCCCTCATCTTGACAAGAAAATTGGCAATTCTGTCCCGCTTGCCGTTGCCTTGAGTCTCGTCCTTCGGAGCAGTCTTCGCAGGTTAGATGCGGTTCCCATTCCACTGTCGAGGGAGTTTAAAGGTATTTCCAGAGCAGTGAGAGAGCCTCCAGATAGGGGTTCCCTCAGCTGTTCTCATCTTCTTTGAATTCACCGGCTAACAAGGAAAGTTATACAGTAGAATACCGAGTACCTTTTATTGGTAAAAGACTTGAAGTTAGAATTTGATTACATAAGGGACAGCAAGCCTGTCATTAGTTTTGAAGCTTCTCTCAAGCAGTTTGTCTAGGACAGCAATTTTGATGAACACTTAACAGCGGTAGTTAAAAACGAAAGCGCAGTGCAGTTTTCTACAAGCTACAAAAAAGGCACTTAAGACTATCAGACCTATTTCCTTCACCCGCTCTACACTACTGTGCAGCGCTTAACTGTTGTCAACAAGTAAATACAAAATATATATATATTTCTACTTTTTTTTTTTGCAGAGTTTTATATAGCACAAACTAGACCCGAACCGAATCAGGTATCAGAGTGCTTTACATATTTTCCAGTTACGTTACATGAGGACACACTTTCATTTTAGGCACGGGGAGATTAACCGCTATATGTATGAAGCCAAAAATCGATCGCAAACGCTGCGAATCGCAATAAATAGCGTTAGCGACTAAAAAATCGCTATTCGCTATGTATGAAGCAAAATACGCTTGCGAAATAAGGATTCAGTAAATAGCGATTCCCAAACGTTGCGAAAGTGCAACATAGCGAATACAAAAGCGAATCCTTATTTAGCGTAGAAATCCGTTAGCGAGATTCGCTAAAGCGGAAATCACAATTCTGAAATCGCTATGGAATGTATCAACCAATTTGCATTAGCGAATCAAGCAAATTCGCAAAATAGCGCCTCGCAATTACCATCAAGTGGGAGCAGGTGGTAACCAGGTGCAAACTATAAATTGAAACCCAGAATGCAACACACTCCCTACCACAATGTCCGGGTTGTACATGATAGTGAGGAGGCGAAGAGTGAGAGCTCTGGCGCAGAGGAGGAGACGGCAGGAGAGGATATTCCGGTTGCGCATTACCATCTTCCAACGCACTGATGAGGATATCCACACCCATTACAGACTGGAGGAAGAGAGCATAATTGAATTGATTGATGAACTCAGGCCCTACCTAGAACACCCCACCCGCAGGACCCAAGCCATACCCACACACATCCAGGTCCTGTGTTCACTACACCTGCTGTCCTCAGGTAGTTTCCAGGGGGTCATAGCCACTGCAGGAGGGGTGTCTCAAAGTGCCCTGTCGCGCTTTTTCCATGCATTCCTCGACGCCATGACACATAGGATGCAACATCACATACACTTCCCCAGCACCCCACAGGAACTAGCACAGACTAAGCAGGATTTTTATAACATAGCCCAATTCCCCCACGTCATAGGATGTATAGACGGAACACATATTGCCATTTCACCCCCCACAAACATAGAGTATGTATTCCGGAACAGGAAATGCTACCATTCCCTGAACATACAGATGGTGTGTGATGCCAAAAACATTATCACCGATATAGTGGCAAAGTACCCAGGAAGCACACATGACGCATTTATATTCCGTCACTGTGGCCTATACCGTAGACTCTCAAGAGGGGAATTTGGAGAGGGATACCTACTAGGTAACAGCACACATTGTCAGCCCATATTACTCATGACCTGCATGTGCATCACATTGACTGACCTTTCAACTCTTCCACCCACAGGGGACAGTGCCTATGCAGTCAGGGACTTCATCCTGACACCCTACTTGAATCCTGCCACTGCTGGGGAGCACCGCTACAACCGGGCACACATTACCACAAGAAACACCATCGAGCGAACATTCGGGATTCTGAAGAGCAGATTCAGATGCATCCACAAAAGTGGAGGTGCCCTTCAATACAGCCCTGAGACATGCTGCAAAATTGTTGTAGCTTGTGCCATGCTCCACAACATTGCAACCAGGAAAGGGACACCTATGGAGTCGAGTGACTCAGATACCTCGGACGTGGAGGGACCCGGACCCATACACATGGAAGCTGGCGTAGCTGCTGCTGCAGCTCGGCGCCAGAGGCGTGATGAGATCATGCGGAACTACTTCTAGGTGAGTAAAAATGATACAATGACAACTTCTTGCTCTGCAAACGTGTTTAATTTCCAAAACCAACAATGTGACTTCCAAAAAAAAGCAGGATGAACTCTCCTAAACCAAAGCACATGTTCAAATCACAGTGCAACTAAATCAGTCATTGGTATAGCAAGTGCTACCCAGTTGCTGGCCCCATATCCCCCCTGTGTGGAGTAGTCATTTTGATGCAGTCCCTATTGTTGTGTGGCAGGCCTGCTGCTCCGGCCACTACGGCGCCTCTCAACAGTGGGTGGTGGTGTATTAGAGCTCCGCACCGACTGTGAGTCCTCCTCACTGGGGGTAAGCACCCCGGGTCCAGCAGTACGCAGCGCACGCAGCTCATCCAGGGTGGCAGTTGACTGCACTACCACAGTGGCTATGTCCTGGATACCATGCGAGAACTCTCGCTGGGTCTCTATGGCACGCCTTGCCAGCATATTGGTGGAGGAGGCGAGGCGATTAATAGCACGCGTGTAGTGGTCCATGCGGGCAATTTCTTTGCGCCTGGCTGCGCGTTCAGCTCTCATCTCTGCAGTCAGCTCCTGCACAGCCCCCCTGATTTCCTCGCGTAGTCCTCTGTTCCCTGCCCTGATCTCTCTCTGAATGGCCTTCATGTGTTTCGCTTGCAGGCGGTGAACCTGGAGCATGTGCATTTCAAGACCGGCGAACACTGATTCTTCTTCTTGCACATTGGTGCTGATGGCCGTGCGGGGTCTACGCCTGCCTCTGGACTCTGTTCTGGACTCCTGCTGCTGGGGTACTGGTGCTTCAGACTGGACATTGACATTTTCCTCTTCCTCATCATCCATTATTCTGAATGGCCTCACGTTCCTCCTACTGTGTCCCTGTGTTTGGATTAAAGGACTGTCCTCCCCATCTGGATCATGGCCATGCCTGCCTTCTCCTGAGCCTCTGGCTCCTGTCTCTGTTGCACTGGCTGTAGCCTTCCCACTTGCAGGTGCTGTGGATAGAACAGCACACATTACTTATTTGATCATCACAAGTGATGCACTAATAAATTTTTCACAGTGTTCCCTGACTTTACTTGTGTCATTCACCTCTCCTGACCTGCACATGTGTACAATTTGACAATCTCATGCTACTTTCTACATTGCTGACTGTTGTGACTACATCTCCCATAATGCATTGCTGTGTACTTGGTCTAGCCTGACATGTGGTTGCCCTAATCCCTAGGTCGCCTCAGGGGGTTCTGGGGGTGGTTTAGGGTGGGGAGGCATGCTTCTTACCTGGTCTTGCTGCTGGTTGTGCTGAGCTGTCGAGCACGGACACGCCCGCAACACTCTGATGAGGCAGTGTGCCCTCTACCAGCTCCTCCAGTGGTGTAGAGTCTTGGACGTTGGAGGTTCCCCCACCGGTGAGCTGGGACTGCTCCAGCCTGGCAGCCAACCTCTCCTTGGAGCGCTGGCGCAGGTCGTACCAGCGCTTGCGCAACACATCAACTGTCCTGTGGGTGACTCCTAGGGCATTCACTTTGGCTTGGATGCCCTCCCAAATCCTTCTCTTGCTGGCTTCTGGCACCTTGTGGGAAGTGGCCCCAAATAATGAGTCATGGTGTGGCACCATTTCGGTGATTAGGGTCTCTAGTTCAGCCTCTGAGAACTTGAGCTTCCTCTTCCTGGCTGCTTCCCCTGCTTGCTGCTCCTGCTGGCTTGCTGGGACATCCTGGCTTCCACTTTCTGCCATGGCTCAAGAGTTCCACACAACACTCTCACTCTCTCTGTCTCACTCCAGATGCCCCATGGGAAATCACTCTCTTCCTGGTTGTGATGTCATCATATAGCATCAGGATTGCAATTGGATGTTTCCAGATTTGTGCTAAATTGCGATTTTTCCCGGGGGTACCTCTCAATTTAGCGCTATGCTGGGCGCGGTCGCGCTATTTAGCGGCGCGGTCGCGCTAATTAGCGTATTTAGGGGTGCGGTCGCGCTATTTCACGGCGCGGTCGCGCTAATTAGCGTATTTAGGGGCGCGGTCGCGCTATTTAGCGACGCGGTCGCGCAATTTAGCGACGCGGTCGCGCTATTTTTGCGTATTTAGGGGCGCGGTCGCGCAAATTAGCGACGCGGTCGCACTAATTAGCGCTTTACGGGGCAGGGTCGCGCTATTTTGCGAGTTTGGCCGTTTAGGGAATCGCTGATTCATATTGTGCAAATATTTAGCGATTGTGGCCGAATCGCTAAATATTTGCTAATGCGTTGATACATCCCGATTAGCGATACAGATTTAGCGTTTCGGTAATTTTCGCTATTTCTGAATCGCTAATCGGTCCCTTCATACATATAGCGGTAAGTGATTTGCCCAGAATCACAGGAGGTTTTGGCGTTGTTACCGAGACTCGAACCCAGATCCCCAGGTCCGAGGTCGAGCGCCCTAGCCGTTAGGCCAACTCCTGAAGTCCTGGCGCAGCAGGACTTCATCTTCATCTAGAAAAGAAGAGGAACAGAATGGAGTAGTGGTTAGAGTTTGCAAGAAAAGAAACTTACTAACCTCTAACATGATCAATTGACCATCCAAGTGATAAGTGCGCTAATAGTGTAACTCAGGTACAAGGGAGTTGAGAAATTTATTGTAGTATAAAATAGTCAGGTATCACAGAAAAGTATTTGGAGTAATAGTCTGTTACATTTACAGGTGTTAGGAGACCAGACTACCAACATTAAGACACCATTACCACCTACAAGAGAGAAGCAAGCACACAGCATAATACAGGTATAGGGAGGAATATAGGGTTCCCACTGAAGAATCTAATATCCAGAGATTCGTTGAAAAGTACTTGTGTAATGTTGTGTTTACAATTACATGTGTGAGGAGACCAGACTTGACCAGTTTCCTCAGCTATTTTTAATTCTAAGTTTAGGGTTCCTGCTATGGCTTCTAAACTTTTCTTTACCTTCTTAGCCCACTGTAATTCACTCTTTCCTATTTCAACTGCACAGAAGGCTATCTTCTCTGTATTTGGGACCCAAAGTTTATCCCAAAATTGCAAAGTTGGTTTATAGGCTAAGAAGTTCCAGGCCTGAAAATTTCCTTCTAATCTTATCGCCTGCCAAATTGTGCCATTGGGGAGAGCAAACAATTTTTACGAACATTTACTTTTCACCTCTCCCAACTTCCCTCCATACTTAAATCTAGTAACTTAGCCCCGTGGAGGCATTGCTTGGGGAGCATTGCTTTATAAGCTAGTGAAAGGGGAGTCCAAGAAGGACCACCATAAGTCTTTT
The DNA here is from genome assembly GCF_964261635.1 of Lissotriton helveticus. Taxonomy (NCBI): domain Eukaryota; kingdom Metazoa; phylum Chordata; class Amphibia; order Caudata; family Salamandridae; genus Lissotriton; species Lissotriton helveticus. The sequence goes on from NC_136068.1 coordinate 1,314,662,760, forward strand.
TAAAACGAACAAGTCCCCCTATTGTAGCTAGTGGCCTCATCTACACCAATTCTTTCTGCATGGTCCAACTCAGCTGACTGGTAAACGTCATACCCAGACAGGTATAAAAGACACAACCTCTACCATACTACTACCTAACAGCCACTTATTCTGTTGACTTTTTTTCCCAAACGTGATTATTTTAGTTATTCTTATCTTTAGCTTCAATTTATCAGCCTCACAATGTTTACATTTAATTAACTTTCTCAGCAGGCCTACTTGCGTTACATCCCGAATTGCTAAATCCTTTGCATAGAGTAGGCACAACACGTCTACCCCCCATTTTGGGGGCAAATGAATGAGTCACTGCCAATGCTCCTAGAAGGTCGGCTAAGAACAAAGAAAACAATGTAGGGGCTAGGACACAGCCCTTCCTTAACCCATTTCCCAAAGGTATTCTCCCTGTGAGGGCCCATCTAGATCAAGCTCCACCTGGGCCCAGTTCCCGGTGTGCAATTCCTGCAGAATCGTTATTAAGCAATTTGGAATACCCTGACATCTTAATTTACCCCAAAGTATACTACGAACAACCAAATCGAACGCTCAGTTAAAATCAACAAAACAACAGAATAAGTTCCCAGTTGTTTCCTTTGCCTTTTGCCCCAAAGATCATAGACGTAAACAATGATCTATTGTTGAACAACCAGCTTTAATCTATCCAGTTCTTTAAAGCCTTTAATATTACTGTAGAGTAGAGTTTTGCACCTACGTCCAACAAACATATCAGCCTAGGTAATTCATAGCACCTTTTTTGTGTATGGGTTTGATTATAGCGCCCTTCCAAATCAGAGGAATTATCCCATTCTTGGTTATGTGTATAAAAGCTTTGGAGAAGAATCCTGCCCACCACAGGGGGTTTGACTTAATTACAATTGCTGGCAAGGTATCTGGTCTAGGTGCCTTAGTTTATTTAAGGAGGTTATAAGCTTGGCAATGGATTGGCTCGAAAAGAACTCCAAAACTTCCACCCCCAAAATTGGCCAGCACTTCCTCACCACTGACTCCCTTGGTTTGTAAATATTAGTTAAATAAGCTAAGATAAGATAGTCAAATAAGCTACCCAATCTTTTTCTGACACCATGCATCTTGCCAGTGGGGCAGCTATACAGATTCCCTTCTGAACCCTGATACCTCCTGAGGCAAAATAGCCGGGAGTTCGAGATTTTAAACTTTTAAATACTTTGCTGCTATTGTGATTTGTGTGTAACTCTGATCTCCTCTGTTTGAATAACTAGCCTTACCTGGCTGCACAAAACCCGCCTTTCATTCCACCGCTCAGCTGCCCAGCGCTGACAGCGGGTCTCGCCCAAACTTTCACGGCGCCATTGCCGGCGTGCGAATAGGCCACGCCCCCTTGGAGGACACGCCCCCTTCCCGAGTAGGTATAAATGCTGATGTACTAGCGATACCTGCCAGAACCCTGATACCTCCTGAGGCAAAATAGCCGGGAGTTCGAGATTTTAAACTTTTAAATACTTTGCTGCTATTGTGATTTGTGTGTAACTCTGATCTCCTCTGTTTGAATAACTTGCCTTACCTGGCTGCACAAAACCCGCCTTTAATTCCACCGCTCAGCTGCCCAGCGCTGACAGCGGGTCTCGCCCAAACTTTCACGGCGCTATTGCCGGCGTGCGAATAGGCCACGCCCCCTTGGAGGACACGCCCCCTTCCCGAGTAGGTATAAATGCTGATGTACTAGCGATACCTGCCAGAACCCTGATACCTCCTGAGGAAAAATAGCCGGGAGTTCGAGATTTTAAACTTTTAAATACTTTGCTGCTATTGTGATTTGTGTGTAACTCTGATCTCCTCTGTTTGAATAACTTGCCTTACCTGGCTGCACAAAACCCGCCTTTCATTCCACCGCTCAGCTGCCCTGCGCTGACAGCGGGTCTCGCCCAAACTTTCACGGCGCCATTGCCGGCGTGCGAATAGGCTACGCCCCCTTGGAGGACACGCCCCCTTCCCGAGTAGGTATAAATTCTGATGTACTAGCGATACCTGCCAGAACCCTGATACCTTCTGAGGCAAAATAGCCGGGAGTTCGAGATTTTAAACTTTTAAATACTTTGCTGCTATTGTGATTTGTGTGTAACTCTGATCTCCTCTGTTTGAATAACTTGCCTTACCTGGCTGCACAAAACCTGCCTTTCATTCCACCGCTCAGCTGCCCAGCGCTGACAGCGGGTCTTGCCCAAACTTTCACGGCGCCATTGCCGGCGTGCGAATAGGCCACGCCCCCTTGGAGGACACGCCCCCTCACTGTACAAAAGTATGTGTCATTTCCGTCCGCGCAGCGGACGGGCGCAGCGGGCGCGCCGTTTGCGTGCCTAAGGCGCGCCCAAGGCAAGCCCGTCTGCGCCCGTCCGCGCCTGGACCGTGCCCAGGGCCAGTCGCCCTGCCCTTCCTGCGGTTTCTATCCGCACTAGCTGGACCAAATCCCAAATACTCCTGTTAAAACCCACTTCCTGTTCTACGATCACACGCTGTAGGCCCGATCACTTGGAGGACTCACCTTTCAACTGTCCTCACTGCAACTTCTCGCTCCCACCCTGGAGCCTCTGTCCCCCTCCCCGATCTCACAGGCCTAACCGCCTGCCTTATCCCCTGACGTTGAAAGCTGGCCTGGTAAATTGCAGACCATTACCCCGCCACGCCAACGAGATCTGGACGTCTATTATCTCACCGAGTCTTGGATTACTGACTCCTCTACCCCTGATATTCACCTGGCCACGCCACCAGGCTACGCCATAAAGGGCATCAATCGAGCTGGCGGCAAATCAGGTGGTGGACTAGCCATCATACTCAGATCCCACTTGCACTTGATTACCTCCAAACTGACAAATATCGGGATTATAGAAGCTATGTACTTCTCTATTTCGGACTCCACAGCAGCAATACTGACAGGTATACTAGTCTATAATCCCCCTACCGCTTCCACTCTTTCTCTCACTGCACTTACTCACCAGGTGGCCGATCTCTCCCTTAAACACCAACACTTTCTGGTGCTGGGTGATTTCAACCTTCACGTTGATAACTCTCTATGTCCAAAAGCGAGTAGCCTGACAGAAACTATGCAGAGTCTGAATTTACTTCAACTAGTCAAGGGCCCTACTCACAGAGCCGGACACACCCTTGATCTAATTTTTGCCAACTTCTCCAATATCTCAGTCCTACCCTCCCTCCCTCTCACCTGGTCTGACCATTTTCTTATCCCTTTCGATCTTACAGTGGGCTCTATACCTGCCCCTTCGGTACCCAGGAAAGAACCAAGGAGAAAGTGGCATAAGGTCACCTGTACCACCTTAGACCCCCTATTCCACTTTGTCCCGGACCCCCTTTCCACTGACATTGACGAAAATGTTTCTAGGCTCAATACTTCACTAATTCAAGCCATTGACTCCATCGCCCCCCTTAAATCCTTCTCCTCCACCAGGTCCCGCCCTTCTGCACCGTGGTTCTCTACCACCCTCCGTGAGGAAAAGAGTAGATGTAAAGTACTCGAACGCAAATGGAGGCAGAACTACGACCCAGAAGCCAAAGCCATGTACAAATCCGCCTTGAAAAATTTCCTTAAAAATAAAAAATCAACCATGAGAGATCACTTCTCACTACAAATCGCCAACGCCAAAAACTCTTCTAAGACCCTTTTCACCATTGTCAAAAATGTTATCAATCCTCCCGCCAGGGCCCCCCAGCACTCTGCTAGCCAGGCATTATGTGATGGACTCTCGGACTACTTCCTGGAAAAAATAAATAAACTCTCCGCCTCATTCCCCGATGGGTCACCCCCCCAGTCTCCCAATTCCAGCCCCCCTGGGCCCGCCTCTCTACAGTCCTTCAACAATCTGACTCTGGAGACCGCTCTCAGGCTATTCACCCAATGTAGATCTGGTGCCCCCTCCGACCCTATCCCTGCCAAACTCATGGGTGAGTTAGCTCCCCTATTGGCCAACTCCTTTCTCTCCATTTGGAATGCCTCCCTTCACCACGGCTTCTTCCCTACTTCCTGGAAGGAAGCATTGGTGGTCCCTATCCTGAAAAAACCCGACGCCGACCCATCTATATTTGCCAATTACCATCCCATCTCCCTTCTCCCCAAACCTGCTAAAATCCTGGAAAAAGCCGTGCAGCTGCAACTAACGGAGTTTTTGGAGAACAACTCCCTGCTGCACGACTCCCAATCCGGATTCCGTGCGGGTTTCAGCACTGAGACGGCTCTTCTGGAAGTGGCTGAGACCATTCGTGAATGTGTGGATAGGGGCGAGGAGGCCATGCTTGTCCTCCTCGACCTATCCGCCGCTTTTGATACGGTCTCTCACTCTATCCTCCTAGACCGTCTAAAGCTGGTCGGCATCGGTGGCACCACCCTTACCTGGATTGAATCCTTCCTCACTGGAAGAAGTCAGAGGGTGATGCTCAGGCCTTTCAAATCAGAGGATAAGCCTCTGCTGTGTGGCGTGCCGCAGGGTTCTGCCCTCAGCCCTCTGTTTTTCAACGTCTATCTTGCTCCCCTGGCCGCCGTGGTAGAATCCTGTGGAGTCAGGGTGGTCTCTTATGCTGACGATACTCAGCTTATATTCTCCTTCAATGACCACTCGGACTCCACATTTGCCAACTTCCGCCAATGTCTCGACGGCATTCGTGTCTGGATGACTAACAATCATCTAAGACTCAACGCGGACAAGACAGAGGTGCTGTTTTTTAACCAGAAAAACCCCATCCCCTCCTCACGGTGGTGGCCCACTGCACTTGACCCTGCTCCCTCCCCGGTCCACGCAGCCCGCAACCTAGGCTATCAGTTTGACGACTCTCTCTCATGTAAATCCCAAGTCAACAAGGTCACCTCTGCCTGCTTCATGAAGCTACGAATGATCAGGAAGATACTCCCCTACCTCCCATTGGACGACCGCCGAACAGTTACCCAGGCCCTCATTACGTCCCATCTGGACTACGCTAACAGCTTATACGCTAGCGCTCCTCAGTATCTGATCGATCGACTCCAGATCGTTCAGAACGCGGCGGCCAGACTGATCGGAAACATTCCCCTACCGCCAGTCAGTCACCGCCTACCGCAAGGAGCTCCACTGGCTCCCCATTGCCAGACGCATTCAGTTTAAGATCCTCGCCCTTGCTTTCCGAGCTATCAACGACCTTGGGCCCAACTACTTGAAAAAGCGAGTGTCCATATCTCATTCCATTAGATCCTTGAGATCTAACAACCTACGCCTTCTGGTCTCCCCTCGCTTCATACGCGCCAGAATGGGCGGCAAGGGGTTCAGCGTTATCGCTGCCAAACTGTGGAACCGTCTCCCTATTGATCTCAGGTTCTGTCCTTCTGAACCCATTTTCCGTGCCAGGCTAAAAACCTGGCTGTTTTCCGGACTCTGATTTCCTTCTTGGCTCCCTTTCATTTCATCTGCCCATGAGGCTCTGGTTCTAGCGCCGGGACACCCCTTGGGTAGCTGTGCGCTCTATAAACTACAAAAATAAATAAATAAATAATACCAACTTCCAGAACTTCCACATGTCATTTTCCTGAAGTGTCCTAATCATACTCCTTATTGAACCACTGTTGTTTAGAATATTGGCATGGCAGATCCTTTTTTTGTTTTCTTATTACATACCCTTACTACTGGTATCAATCGCTTTACTATCTCTGTAATGGCCTTTGCATACCATACACCATTAGGCTCTCCTATGGCCTTATCCTGGACCATCTCTTGGATTAATTGATACTGCATTAATTGTTCAATATATTTCCTATTAATTCTTGCTGTTAAACATTTTGGGAAATCTAGTGCCATTGGAATATCTTGATCCTTCAATATTGGATCTGCCTCTATGGCTGTTTTTAGCCCGCAATAATTGCTTCCCTTTAGTCTTAACACCTTAAATTCTATACAGAGATCAAAGAACCATGCCTGTATAAACATATAGTCAATGGGGCAAAGCTGGGTCATCCTCCTTAAAGTGGCCATATAGGCCTACAAACCCTAATTCTAACAGAAAGCGCACCATAGGCATATAAATCAAAATGTTGTTTTGGGATTCTCAAAAAGCTACTTTTTGAGAATCGCTATTTGAGAATCGCAAAACACAAGGTATGTAGGATTTGCAAAAACTTTTGCGAATCCTACCTATTCCTTAATTGCGAATCGCAAATTGAGGAATACCCATAGTAATGAATGGGGAGAGATTCGCAATTTGCGAGTACCCATTAGGTACTCGCAAATATCGAATGCAATTTCAAGGATGCAAGGGTGTCAAAAGTAAAACCCTGTTGCACCCCAGAAGTAAGCATGGCTGCAAATGTGGCGCACATACATGCCCTAATGCCATGTATGTGCGCCACATGGCACTTTCAAAAATGCAAAAAAGTGCATTTTGCAAATAAATTGCAAATTACCACCAACCTGCAGTTGGTAGTAATTTGCGATTCCTTAAGCCAAAATCGCACAACTTGGGTGCTTCCTACATTACATTTAAGGAATCGCAGTTTGCAATTTCTTAAATGCATTAGCAAAATAGGGAATCGCAAATTTTGCAATTCCTTATTTTGTGAGTGGGTTTTTGTGTGATACATTGCACACTGCTAAATTGCAATCGCATTTTGGCTTGATACAGATGGCCCCTAATTCCTTTGAAACTTGGACTGATCAAATTTTGGAAAATGTGTTAAGGATACCATAACTATCTAGCATATCTAAGACAACAGAGTCAGCCTTCCTTGAATCTAAGCGTAGGTTAAAGTCCCCTAATAGGAGAATCAGACATTCCCCCAGGAACTTTGTTAGTTCTACCAGATCCCTCTGAAACACTTCTCACAACTTATTTCGAGAGTCCTTCTGATTTATATAAACATTCACAACTATCAGATTTTTTCGTCACAGACAACCCTCAGAAGGATCCACTGATCAAGCTAATACTAAATCCCTACGTGTTTCAATTATTTTTTCCCCCTTACTACTTTTGGTAGAGACCAGTGTCACTAATCCACCTTTCACCTGCCCCGAGCCCAATTTGGTTCCATCTTTCATAAAATGCATAAAACCATTTTGGTGAAAATCTTCACCTGCCAACCATGTCTCCTGGAATACATTGAAATATATGAAATTAAATTTACTTATAAATATTTTTCTGAAGTTTAAACTGAAAAACAAATTCCCACCTAAAGAAAAAACAATTTTATACCATGCATTAATAATTATTAAAATGATGTATTGAATTAATTAAAACAAACCTTCTTACATTTTATTAATTTATTGTTACTGTAATTTTTTTATTCAAAATAGGGAATGAAAATATTTTATATTTAAATAATAAATGTGTACTATTTTTTGTATTTTTGTACAATATATTTATTTATATTTGTAACAATTTAAGATAATTGAATTTAATACATTTCCTATGTGGTTTTGTGTGAATTCCCTACCTCCAATACTTTCTATGGGAAGGTGTTATAGTACCAGTGGTTTGCCATGCGTGTGCTTTTGGTAGGAAGCTATACTCACTGTGCATAAGCAAAAAGTAGTAAACTTACACAAAAGCTTAAATTACTCAAAAGCGTAAATTTCCTTTACGAATCAGGCCTTAGGAGAAAGGGCCAGGAGGATCACGTGTGACCTACTTCACATATTTAACACCACTTTTGGTTCTGGCAAATGGCCTGCAGCCCTCTTCTACAAACACCTGCCACTGCCTGTCAGTCGTGTTGTGGCTGCTTGATCATGGGGCAGATTGACATCAATGTCAAATGTAGCACCAGGTTAGGTGTCGCCCAACCGATTCAAGCATTCTATTGGTGAGCAACGAACAAAATAATGTAGAACTTTTGTCAAAAGCAACGTGACAGGGGTCTTCTATACAGACACTGCCAGAATGATGAAATGAGGAGCAGGTACTCATAAGGAAATAGCGCCAGGAACTTTCAGTCCAATATCAACTCATTCTTCAATAAGCCGTGTTCATGTTTTTTGGGCACATACAGCCTGATTCATGAAGCAAAATTGCACTCGCAAAGGGCAAGATTCTCAGAATCTTGCCTTTTGCGAGTGCAATTTTGGCATTTGGGATTCACAATCCCAAATGCAAAAATCGCTAATGAGGAATTAGCAAATATGCGAGGATTAGCATTTAAGGAATCTCTATTAGAGATTCCTTAAATGCTATTCATGACACTTGCAAAAATTGCGATTTAGCAAAATTGGGCCGCTATTTACCGAGAGGTCAGACCTCTCGGTAAATAGCAAAAACATAGAAAAATGCTTTTAAAAGCATTTTTCTAAGTTGCATGTTGCACACACACATGTCCTTTGGACATGTGTGTGCGCAACACCTGTTCAAATGTGCATTTTAGGGGTGCTACAGGGTGTCCTTTGGACACCCCTGGCACCCTTAAAATCGCTATCTGATTTGCGAGTAGCAAATTGCTACTCGCAAATAAGGGATACTCCCCATTCATTCCTATGGGCCTTTTGGCCCATAGGAATGAATGGGGAGTTATTCCTTTTTTTGCGAGTAGCAAATTGCTACTCGCAAATAGAGAACATGTAGGAATCGCTATTGATTTAGCAATTCCTACATGAATGCCGTTTTGCGTGTCCTCAATAGCGAGTCGCTATGATTCGCTATTAGGGCCACGCAAAACGGCCCGTACACGAATCAGGCTGATAGTATTGCGTGCATTCGCAAACATTCCAAATACCAGAAACACACATGACAACAGATACAACACACATGCGCCCCACACATTAACACACACACACACTAATCCCAGACGTTACAACAAAAACACATTTCTTATACACTAATACAGGAGCAGATATAAGCACACGCATAAAAATAAACACGTCACACATAGACATACGACTTTCATGTGCGGACAGAGAGAGAGAGAGAGAGAGAGAGACAGAGAGAGAGAGAGAGAGAGAGACAGAGAGAGAGCCAGAGACAGAGAGACAGAGGCCACGCAGACAGAGAGCCATACCAAACACACACACACACACACACAACACACACACCCACACACACACACACACACACGCCCACACATACACATGCCCACATGTTCACTCGCCCTTAGATGATTTGGCAAGTGCCCAAGCAGACTTGCAACTCACCTCCTTAGCCCTCTTTCCTGAAAGAACAGAAGGATGGATATATTTTGATTGTGTGTGAATGTAACAATTTCGCGTCTTTTTTCTAATTAGTCTTCATCAGGTAAGGTTTACCTTATTTTTGAAAAATGGTCCTCATTAGAGGCTGTGTGAACGATATATAGGCAATGTCTGATCCTGTGCAATATGTTTTCCTGATTGCAGAGCAATCTATTTTTACATGCTTGTATTTATGGGAACTCATGAATAATTGATTACAGCGGAACTGAGGTGCTGCAAAGCATATCTATTTCCAATGTTTCACGCTGTTGCATTGATGCATTAACCACTGAATACAACATGGACCTTTCATTTTCATTCTGGATCCTTTAGAGTCAATCACGGTACAAGAGATCAGTGTTTTTTTTCCTATTGCAGAGAAACATGTGCAAATTGCACTCAACTTTAGGATCCTGGCAATGTTACGCAGAATTTAATTATGTGCTATGGAGCAAGCTATGTTTGTGGTTAGCGCTGCATAAATTGTCAACTTTTGTATTCTGTTTGTTACAGTATCTGTGTGTCAAAGTATCTGTAAATGCCACATTTGGTTATCAGTCCTCAGTAACGTTTGTTACACAGAGTCATCTCTTCCTCTCTTCCTCTTCACTGTTTTAAAAAAAAAATATTTTTATTTGCATTTTCAACCAAACAACCAAAGTGGTACAGAGGGTCACCCTCGCGCCCAAACACCCTCCCCCTCTCCCACCCGCCTCCCCCATCATCCTTTCTATGACATATACCCACTGAAGAATCAGTTCTGCAGCCAGTGACCTATTTGGGAGTCTACTCCCCTCTTCATCTGTCTTGCTCCAAGGTCTAATACACACGTCCCCAAGCACTCCGTCCCTGCACACAGTAAGGTTCGAGAAGGCCCACATTTCACTATTAAGGGTCCAAACCCCGATCCAGGCCATGATACTTCCTCCATTTCCCCCATACCTTACGGAACTTCCGGGGGCACCATCTCGCTGTATATGTGACCCTTTCTGCCGCCATGTAAAGGTCTAATCCCTGTCGCCATTCATCCAGCTGTGGGGGAAGCGCTGCCCCCCATGCGCAAGCCACAACCCTTTTCGCCGCCACTAATGCCAACAATGCAAAGATAAGTTGTGGGCGACACAAGTAAACTTCGTGAGATATTCCCAACAACACGAGTTTAGGGTCTAGGGGGAGTGTAGCCTCGAGTACCTCATTTAGCTCTCCTAATATTTGTGACCAATATGTGCGGATGACGGGGCAGTCCCAAATGGTACGGAATAAGTCCCCCCTGTGGGAGGCCACACCTCAGACAATTGGGGTCACTCGCCCGACCTATTTGGTGGAGTCGGGCCCTGTCGAAGTATATCCTGTGCAATATTTTGTATTGGATGAGAAGGCGGCTTGATTTGATCGCTACCTCTCTATGATGAATCAGGGCAGCCTCCCAGTCCACTGTGTCCATCGTACTCATGTTATGCTCCCATGTTTCTCTTAATTTCCTAGCTTGTCAGGCATATTATTGTTCAGTGTTCTGTATGTCAGAGATACTGTCTTGTTGTCTATCCGTTCTTGCAGTAAGCAACCCACCAGCAGAGCGTGTTCCAGCAGGGGGCAAGAGAGTACGGTCTCCACCCTCCATGCATGCCCTAATTGGGCGTACTTGAAAATTTGGGTAGGGTTTAACCCAAACTCCTGCGCCAAAGCACGTTAGACTTTAAGTTTCTCCTTTGCCACCACATTCCCCGGGGTGGAGATTGCAATGTCGTCCCAGCCTCTAAAGCCCTTAAGTTTGTGTAGTTTCCTCAACCAGATGCAATTCCATATCGGTGTTTGCTTTGTCGGTTTACGCGCCCATCCTATGGTCTTAGTCGCCCTGTCCCACATCTCAATGGTTATTTGCCTGGCCGGCAGAAGACGTCTCCTATCTGAACCCCCATATAAATAAAACAGGTAGGATCGGCGTGCCATGGTGACCCTTTCCGATCTGTAGGTGGGATGGTCCGCCGGGGCATGGAGCCAGTCATTCACCGGCGTTCCACCCAGTAGTAGGCCTCAACGTCCGGTAGTGATGTCCCCTCCATTGTACTGGTTGCGCTGTAGTGTACTTAACGACAATCCTCTGTTGTTTCCCTAGCCATAGCAGAGAACGCATTTCTGCTGCTATCGTCTGGGAAGTCTGTCGGGGGAGAGGGAAGTATTTCATTTGGAGGGCGTACAGGAAGCAAGGTAGCATTACCATTTTAAACATGGCGGCTCGGCCAAGGATCGTAAGGGCGAGCATTTTCCAATGTTGAGCGTCCAATGTAAAATTCGTTATCATTCACTGAATGTTTTTTTGGTAGGTTATATTGATCCCCAGGTACGTGAACCCCGTCTGCGTAACCAGGAGAGCCCCTGGGAGAGGGAGCCATATTACCTCAGGTCGTGGGCAATTTAGAAGTGATTTATGCCAGTTGATCGTGTACCCCGAGAAGGTGCCATATTTGCCCAGGAGCCTGAATAATGTGGGAATCATGAGTAACATATAATAGGATATCGTCCGCGTATAGCGAAATCTTTACTTCCTAAAGCTCCATCTGCGTAATTTGGCACCCCCCTACCTCCTTTGTCTGTCTGATCTCAAAGGTCGTAATTTCAATGGTGAGGGTGTATAGTAAGCGAGACAGAGGACACCCCTGTCTGGTTCCCCTTCTGAAGGGGTAAGTCCTCAGACATTAGCCCATCCACTTTCACCCGAGTGTGTGGGTCCGCATACAGGAGCCCCACCCTCTAAAAATGGCCAGTGGACAACGTCAAATGCTTTTTCTGCATCTAGAGAAAGAAACATATGTGGTTCCTCCCGGTTCTGTACCACCATAAGCCAATTGTGAGTCCGCCGTAGGTTCTGTCGGGTCGCCAGAACCGGCAAGAAAACCCGTTTAATCTTGGTGCACCAGTCCCGAAATTACTTGGCGTAATCAGAGGTCCAGTATCGTTGCCAGAAGTTTAACCTCTATGTTGAGGAGGGAGATTGGGTGATAGGACGCACAGTCCTCGGGGGGTTTCCCCGTTTTATGGATGGGAATAATTGTGGCCAGTTTGAGGTCCAGTGGAAAGGCACCCTCCTGGGCTGCGTCTCTGAACAGAGCTAACAGGTGGGCCGCCAGGAGGCCTGCCCCTTTCTTATAGAATTCCGCTGGGAGTCTGTTTGGGCCCAGGGACTCCCCAGGGCGCAATTTAGAAATTGCCTCCTTAGGTTCAGTCACCGATATGTCAGCTTCTAAATCTGCTATATCCTCTGCCTCTAGGTTCAGAGTCTGAACCGTGGCCAAATATGTTTGTATCTCCTCCGGGGTAGCTAGTTCTCTGGCCGCGTAAAAATCCCTAAAGTAGGAGGCAAAAGCTTGTACTATCTGTTTATCTCCCCTATGCATCAGTCCCTGGGAGTCCACTATACGATCAATCCAGTGGGCGTTAAGTTCCTTGCGGCTAAGCCAAGCAAGTAGTTTGCCAGATTTATCCCCGACATCATACAGCCTATTGAGGGTCACCTGTGCCTGCGCTTTTGCCTCCTCTGTTACGTGGGCTCTATAGCATTGTTGGGTGTCAGTCAGAAGCCGAAGTACATGTGAGTCATGCCCTGTCAGATACTGTCGTTCCAACGTCAGGATTTGGGCTTCCATGGAAGCTAGGTCCTTTCACGCTTTCTGCTTCTCCCAGGCTAATCGATTTTGTGCCCTATCGGGAAGCACCGTCTTATATGCCTCCCACACTGTCACTCCCGATTGCACTGAGCCCACATTTTCCACAAAATATACTTTCTTGTCAGCCCGCAGGTCCTTTAATATCTCGATGTTCTGCAAATCCCAAGCCGTCAACCTCCAGTTACCATCGTTTGCCCTGGTGCTCCTTCCCGTCCTACCCGTCAGTGGGGAATGATCAGAGATGCTGCATGCCAAGTATTCCCCCTCGCAGCCATTGCCCAGTTCCCGCCGTTAGAGAAAGATGTAATCTAGCCGGGAGTGCATCTTGTGTGCGCCAGAGTAATATGAGTAACTTCGAGTTTCTGGGTGTAGATACCGCCATATGTCTGTTAATCCCAGCGTATTCGTCATTTCAGCCAAATGCGTTGTCGGGGGGTGGTCGGCACGGTTCCCTGAACGGTCCATAGAGATGGACATGACGTCATTGAAGTCAACCCCTATTATATGAAGTGTGTCCAGGGTATCATGCAGGATATCAGTTAGCCCACGTAGGGTCCTGTCCTGCAACTTCGGAGGGGCATAAACCGAGACTATGGTAACTTTCCGTCTACTCCATGCCCCTGTCACTCCCACAAACGTGCCCTGGGGGTCTTCCCATGTTCGGACTATCCTGCAGGGGGGAGATTTCCACCCCCCGGGGACCAGCAGTGAAACCTGCGTGAGCCAATACAGTGTAGGCTCCCCTTGCCAGGAACCCACACCATGTGCCCTTAAGGTGGGTCTCCTGCAATAGGACCACATCCGGGTGAGCCCGCTTTATATATGTGGATACCAGCCCCCTCTTGATTTTATCTTCTAGGCCATTCACATTCCTTGTGAGTATCCTGTAGCTATCTGTCTCCATTCCATCAGCAGGAGGGGTGCATTGAGTCACGGGGGCCATAGTAGTGGGCCTTCAAGTTATAACCCGGGTGGGAAGAGCAGGTGAATGCGCGTCTCAGAGTGACCATGTGACTGCCTATACACAACAAATGTATAAGAACCCCCAACTGTAAAACTCTCGTACCGCCCCACCCACACCTCACCTCCCGAGGTCGCATCCCTTGCCATCCGCCGGGGAGTAAACACTAGGTTGGTGGAGGTCTATCGCCCTCCCAGTCCCCACTTACGCCACAAGTTCCAACTCCCTCAACAAACCCAAAATCCTACCAAAGGAACAGATAATGGAAAAGGAAGCAGACACAGAGATAGAACCTAGGAAGAACACTCCTGCCAACACAGGCGAGCCACTACGGGTCCAAGTCTGCAGCCACACCAGGGCTGTCGCCTATGGTTCCACGGGTGTCCTGTATGTCTCTGTATGCTCCGACAGAAATAACGAAGAAAGAAAAAAAGGAAAGAAATAGAGAGAAAAAGAGAGATGGGGGTTAATTTCCAGCTTGTTGGCTCCGGAATATCAGTCTAATCCACGGCCAACTCTGCAGGCCCCTCCTCATGAATGGGAATCCGGCGGTTCTCCCTGCGACGCTGTAGCCTCCTCCGTTGCGTCCCTTTCCATTGCAAGGACCTCAGCCGCCAAAGGGTGCATGGAGGGACCCGCCGCCTCCTCCTCACCGGAGGCAGAGTCTCTAGTTTTGACCTCGGTGTCAAGATGGAGATGATCAGGAAGGTGGAGCGTGTATATGCCTGCTGAGAGTCTTGAGTCCAAAGAGCGCCCACTGGGTTGTCTGGTTCTAGCTGTGTCTTTGGGCACGTATGGAGTTGTCTCCAGGAGTCGTCCCCTATGAGATTGTCGCGGCCGGAGTGATCGCTGTGGGCTCGGGGATCGTCTGGCTCCCCTTCCTGAGGGTCCTCCGTCGAGCATCTGTGCCTACGCGTGCCCCAGTGCGGGGCGTTCCTCCAGCCAGTGCCAGGCCTCTTCCGGTGTCTGGAAGAAGTGGGATTTGCCCATGAACAGGACTATCAGCTTCACAGGAAAGAGCAGCATTTATTGGATCTTATGTTCCCTTAGTTTGGCTTTGACTGAGTCGAACGTGCAGCGCTGCTTCTGCACCTCTCAGGTAAAATCTGGGAAGATCATTATGCTTGTGTTCTCGTGTCGGATCTCCCCGATCTTCCTGGCTTCCCTCAGAGTCATATCTCTATCTAGAAAGTTGAGAAAACATGCTATCACAGGGCGTTATTGCGGCGTGTTCTATTTTCGGCAATGTCCAAATGCCAAAGTAGATCTTTGTGGGAAGATTGCAGGTCCGTTCCCCCTTTGCATAGGTCCTGCAGGGAGTCCTCTGCTTCGCCCAACTGGGTCTCCGTGACTCTATCTGCTAAGTACCTAAGATCCTGTCGCAGAAGCAACACCTCCGCGCCCACTGCACCGATCTCCCCCCGTAGTACCTCTCTGGATGTATTGATGGCCTGGAGGAGGGTGTCCGTATCCGAGCGAGGGTCCTCGGGAGGTGGAGCAATGACTTTTGCAAATTGATCCATCTTGCCCTATCGTGGCGGCCTCGGTTCCCTGTCCTTGCCCATTGTGGATGACGCTGGGTCTGGGTATGGAAAGGGTTCTCGCTCCGAACGGTGCTAGTCCAGGCCAGTGCACAGCTGTGTCTCTCAGTCTATTCCGGCAGGTACTGCGCAGCTCTTGGAGCACCACTGCTATATATGCACTTCTCCCACTGGCACTCGCATACCCATTGTCAACGCCCCAACAGACAGTGTATACCCTGCGTGGGGCTCGCGCACCTCCTGACCCCAGAGGCTTCACTGGGGTAGACTCCGCCCATCCACCTCACCAGTCAGCCTGGGTGTTGTCAATCTGTTCTAATCACCTGCGCGCTCATATAGGCATAGGGCATGGGGGGCAGGCGGCACACGGGGCGGGTCGAGCACCCCCACAGTTCCCTCCTGGCCACACCACCCCATCACAGTCACTCGCAGCTCAGACCCCCATCACCGCTATACGTTGCCCGACCTGGGGAGGGGTCGGTGCTCTCTTGCAGGGTGCTCCCCTTCACTGCCTCTCACTCGCGTTCTCCTGCCACCAGACCATGCCCGACTGGGGCGCTCAAGCCTGCCAGGTGCTTCAAGCGTTTCCACCTCCAGGCCGCCCTTTTAGTGCTTGCGGTAACTCTTCCAGACTGCTGGCCGCCACCGCACCAACAGTCCCAGCTGCCTGCCCGGCTTTGCTATTGCCACTGCGGGGCCCGGGCCTCCGTTGCTGTCGTGGATACCCCCGAGGGGAGGGGGAATGGGCTCGCTGTTCCGAGGCCGGTCTCGGCCTCACTAAGTACGTCGGGCCGCACCTTGCCAAGTCCGTCACAGGCAGGGGCGGGAGGGGAGCTCGTCTCTATGATATCTGCCTCCTCGAGCCCCCGGCTCCAAAGGTCACTGCACCCGTCGCACCGGGTGCCCCCGCCTCCAGGAGGTCCACGCCTCCGTCCTGGGCCCACTGTCAGGTAAGAGGCTGCTGGGGCTGACAGGCCCGGTCACCCGTCCGGCTGTGCGGATGCCGTCGCGGGCCGCAGCCCTCCGTGTCAGTCCGGGACCCCTGCGGCGGGCAAGGGGGGCTCACCTTCCCGCTGAAGCCCTCCTCAACCGCATCGGTCCACAGAGACCCCACCGTGGATCTAGGCCTTCACATGCAGGCACGGACTGACAGCTCATTCCTCCGCCACTCGTCTTCGAGGGCCTATGGACTCTCAGTGCGCCTCAACTCCAGCCCGGCTCCTCCTCGGCGCCATCTTGGGTCCTTGGTCTCGGCGGAGGGTCGGGTCCATGTCGCAGTCCACCGGAATCTCTGAAAGCAGTCAGCACCACATCATATCGCTCGGCAGGTAAGCTGGATTATAGAGGTGCAAATATAGGTTGTCACAGGGTCTGCAGGTTGCCAGGATATATGATGGATATAGCTTTCAGCCAGAGCTCGGCGGACGCAGGACTCACTCGGCCATGTTGCTGGCCACGCCTCCCCTTCCTCCTCACTGTTAAGTGTTACACCTCGCCAGTCGCTACAAATCCATTTCACATCCTCTACCCACAGAAAGCCTCATTTTCAAAGCCAATGGATCTTGTCTTCAAAGGTGCCATGGTGATTTATTTTAATGCAAGCATGTCACAAAATAAAACATAAAAACATGCAACCAGCTAAATGTTACTGCCATATACTTGTAATAAAAATGTTAAAATGGAAAAAACCAATAAGGATGCCGCTTTACTAATGACGTTTTGAAAAAAATAGCAATCCTTTCAGTTGTGCCTTGCATTTTATTATCTGCGGAGGCAAGAATAAATCATCACCAATTCCAGCTCTCAAATTGTTACGTATCACATAAACTCTATGGGCCTGATTAGGATGGCGGTCAAACTTCTGTCCGACCGCCATCCCTTAGGGAACGGGACCGACCGACTAGCGTCGGCGGTCCCAGCATAGGGATTAAGATGCAACCGCCTGCAGGGCGGTCTCACCTTGTATTATTTGTTTTGCATTGGGTGCTGCGTGCTGCAGCACATGCCACAGTACAAAAATGCACCCTGTACATATCCCTGCACTACGTGGTAGGCACAATGCGGTGCCTGACACATGATGCAGGGACATGTATGTATGAATAATTTTTGGTCTTGATGAATTGCCATAGATCCTGTGGGGCTGTCAAGGCAAGAAACATGTTGACCCAACTGAGTAGAGCGCTACCTTTTTCCAATTCATTAAGTTGGACAAGGTCACCTTTTTTTTTCTTTTAATCAGGTAGGAACCAAGTGAATACAATTATTTTGGTTTACCTAACCTGTTTTAATTCTCACTTTATCGCGCACTTTTCACTCACACCTACACTTTTCTAGGCCCCTTACTCACACCACAGCAAATGCCAAGGAACAAAAAATCTCCGCCAAAGAGCCCCTCATTTGGGGCAAGTTGGGTATTGCAGCGCCAACCCAAAGAGGAGCAGGCCCAATGATGAAGCATGACACTTAGCTGGCTGGGTGTGTGAGGGCCCTAGTTCCGAAAGAAGGAATTCCCCCTTTCCACTCCCCCTTTCCCCCTCCCCGGACCCATACCTTTGGTTCAGGGTGTTGTGAAGTGTTATTTTTCCTACTTGCATTCACACACCTCTCTCTCATTCTTTTAATTCCTTTTCTTTTGTTCATCCTTGAGGAACAGCATACTGTTTTTGTTGGTGTATCTATGGAGCATGTATGCTGGACCTCACCAAAAGCCCTAGGTCCCCCTCTTTGTTAAATACAGTATCCTACCATACAGGAATGAATGTCTTGTGAAGCTCAACATTAGCCCTTAATACAATGGCATTTACCAGAAAGAGATAACATAGGGGCATATGTATGAAGAAAGTGTTTTGCAAGTCCTTAATAGCTAATTTTAGCGATTCGCTATTAAGGACTCGCAAAAGGCAATGTATGTAGGATTCACAATATTAATTGCGATTCTTACCTATTCCTTAATTGTGATTTCCTACCAAAATTGCTTGATTGTTGGGCAGTCCCACCCAATGTGGCGGAAATCCCCAAGGATACCGCACCCTCTCTAGCATAGATCTGAGGTGAGGGGGAAGATCTTCCTAAGTTTGGCAGGTACTAGGCACCAGTCGAATAAAATGTTGTAGTGTGCTTCCCTCAGGTCAAGTGAGTGGTTAAATATAGTGATGTCTGACCATAGGTGTTTCCATTTCCCTCCAGTTGTCTCCCTTCCCAGTGCCTGGGCCCATGTAGATCTGTATCGGGGCTGCAGCGCGATCATGGTGGAAACCAGTAGCTTGTATAAAAAAGAGATTGTGCCCTTGGTTGTACTAGCCTTCTGCACCAGTGTTTCTATCGAGGCCAGGTCTCTAGTCCCGCATCCCTAACCTGCAAATGAAGTGCCCAATGTTTAAGTTGCAGATAATGAAAGTGCTCTGAGGGCAGTATCCCAAAATCCCGTTGGCAATTTTCAAAAGAGAGAAGGTCATAGTTGTGGAATAGATCTGAGAGCATTTCGCACCCTCCCTCTCGCCATGCGTCAAATGGTCCTTCTTTTAGCGCAGGCGGGAATTCCGGATTAAAGTGTATAGGTGTATAACAGGATAGAAAAGAGGTCCAGCCCAGCTTCCTATTTACCTCATCCCAAGTCTTAAGCGTGGTCCTGGTAGGGGTGCTCAGATACGCATAAGCTGGTCTATCCTTTTTGAGTTTCCACAGCACATCCCAAATTGTCCTGCCCACGATGGCATGGTTGATGTGGAGCCAGTGCTTGTCCGATTCTCGCATTGACCACTCAGTGAACCCTTAACTGTGCTCTATGTCTTGGAGAGCCACCCCCCCTCCGCTCTAGGTCTCCTTAATACATGAAAGGGTAACTGTGCTCTGCCATCCTGCCAAATGTAGCGAAGTATTATAGATCGTACTTCTTTTAGGTTGTCCTTATCCAATTCTATTGGGAGTGCCTGGAATAAATAGAGCAGCTTAGGGAGAAGGGTCATTTTGACTGCATTGATCCTACCCAGCCATGAGATAAACAGGAGTTTCCTTTGCTGTAATTCCTGTTTTACTTGTCTAAGTAAGGTTGGGAAGTTCGCCTGAAATAGACCTTCTATACGTGGGGTGATCTGAATTCCCAAGTATGTTAAATTGTGCTTAGCCCATGCAAATGGAGATTCCTCCTGTATTAATAGATTCTCCCCCTCCGAGAGCATTAATTTCAGTACGGAAGATTCAGAGAGATTAATCCGAAAGCCTGCCGCTTCCTCAACTGCTCTTAGTTCCAGCTACAGTGCTCAGAGGGATGATCTAGGGGTTGTGAGAGTTAAATAGGGACATCTTATGTTCGATTCACCCAAATCTGATTCCTTGAATGTCTGGATTCACTATAAGTCGGGCCGCCAGCGGCCAATCACAATCACAGCTCACCTACCAACTCCTGATCTGATTCCCCTTTAAGTCATTGTCCAGATGTCCCTTCCCACATGTACTGAACTGCTGTGTGTAAAGAAGAAGCAGCAACGGACTGTGTTCCACAGGAGAGGGAGAATCTCAGTGTTGGAAATGGCCCTTTTTACAGGGTTATCCCCACACTTTTTGCTTCTACCTCATATTTTTTCCGGACCTGTGTTCGTTGCCTATAGGACTCTGGGCACTTTACCACTGCTGATCAGTGCTGCTCTCTGTGTAAATTGTTATTGTGATTGATTATCCATGATTGGCATATTTGTTGTACCAGTAGGTCCCTAGTAAAGTGCACTGAGTGTGCCAGGACTGGAAAATCAAATGCTACTAGTGGGCTTGCAGCACTGATTGTGCCATTCACATTCGTAGCCCTGACAAGAGTTCTCAGGCCTGCCACCGCAGTGCCTGTGCACAGCTTGTTAACTGCCATGTCGACTTGGCAAGTGCACCCATTTGCCTGGCCCTACACTTACCTTTTCTTACACATAGGACACCCCTATGTTAGGCCCTAGGTACCCCCCTGGGCAGGGTGTAGTGTATGTAAAAGGTAGATCATGTACTGGTGTGTGTAACATGTCCTGATAGTGAAATACTGCCAATTTCGTTTTTCACTATTGAAAGGCTATCTTGCCCATAGGACAGAATGGGGAATGCTTTGTAACATTTTACAAGCATATCTTCCCATAGGGATAAGATTGAAAAATGAAGTTTAGTACCCCATGAACTCAGAATTTAATAACACATCTTTTAGAAAAGATGTTTTTTAAATTATGTGCTTGAAAATAGCACTTTTAGAAAGTGGATTTTTTCTTTTTCAACCTTCCTGTGTGCCTTTGTCTGTTTGTGGATTGACTGTCTGGATTTGGAGTGACAGGGGCTGGGGAGGTGCCGTGGCTACAGGAGTTTGGATGAGACAGCACTACGCTGAATAGGTTTGATCTGAATTTGGAGTGGTGGGTGGAGTAGCACCTGTACCTGAATAGGGCTGTGCCTGCCTTCTACAATGCTGGCTCCGTCACCGTGGTGTGTCTGGGACCAAGGCCCACACTGACAAAGGATGTTGTTGTGCACTGGCAGAGTGCCCCCAGAACTGGTTTGAACCAGGCTCAGAGCCCCTTGCACAAAGAGAACAAAGACATTTTGGGATATAAGCATTACACATAAAACCTCTAAACTTTAGATCATTCCTGGAATTCAAGAGGAACCTTTGCCAAGGAGAAGAGCTGGAGAGACTGAGGAGAAGTACTGCCCTTGCTGTGTGTCTGGGGTTAGCCTGCAGTTGCTGTTTCTGCCAAGGAAAGGAGAAGGACTTTGCTGTGTGCTGTGTCCCCTGCTTGAAGGACATCTCCAAGGGCCTGAAGTGTGCTCGCCTCTTGTTCTGAAGTCTCAGGGACACAAAAGACTTCCTGCAAATCTGCTGGTGCTGCTGGACTCTGCCATCTGTGAGTCCTACCCATTACCGAGGTGCCTCATTCCAGTTAGAGGATCTCAGAGGTGGGTTTTGCAGCTAATCTCTGCAAGAACCGGCGCGAAGGATCGCGAAGCCGTGCCAAGTCTCTCAGAACAGGCGCCGGACAACACAAAGCATCGCCAAGTCTCACCAGGCGATGCAAATTTTCGCCACGCAGCCCCCGGCACCAACGCCGGATGGCGTGAAGTCTCACAAGGTGACACTTCAACTCTGGTGTGTCACGCATCGTTTTTAATTACAATAAATGGCTGTGACCCACTTCTCATCATCGGTTACCTTGAACAGACACACGGTTTTTCATACACATAGAAAGTGCATGCACATTAGGTTGTTACTTCCTATTTCTGTCTTTGGTTTTTGTTTTCACTGGGCTGTTGATTTGTTGCACTATACATGCACATTTCTTCACTGGAAAGAAGGTAACCGATGATGAGAAGTGGGTCACTGGCGAGTACCAGTCAGTGTTTCCCCCTTGGTGTTGCTACCGTGAGGTGCCTTCTTTCCTCTTCACACATTTTTCTTTGTGGCAACAGGCTTGTGGATGGTGGTTCGTTATTTTCTTTTAGAAATAGCGGCCTAATGACCAATTAATTTCATTGGTTCATACAAAATGATGTCCTAAATTAATTTGACACTTTTTGGACTGCTAACTACAAACTTTTCAGTGTGTATCCCCATAGGGACAGCCATTTATTGTAATTAATTCATTGAGTGGGGGGCTGGCTGTTCTGGTACCTCCCCCTTATACTCCTGTTGTATTGATGGTGTCACGCATCGTACCTGTGCACCAAGTTTTCCACGCATCACCCGCAGACCAGAACTGTCTTAAATTTCGACGCCTCATATTTTATTTTATTTTTTTTAATTTATATATCAGCGCACAGATACCCAACAAGGGTTTCCCGGCGCTGTACAAGAACAGCAGAGGAAAGAGCAACCTATTGGCTGAAAAGCCATGTTTTCAGGGATCAAAGGAATGAGAGAAGGTTGGGTTGCGTAGGGAGGGGCAATGGCAAGGCATTCCATAAGGTAGGGCCCAAGTACGAAAAAGAGCGCCCCCTCCCCATGCGGGAAAGTTTGACTTTAGGGACTCGAAATATTTCTTGAGTGGAGGATCTGAGAGTGCGAGAAGGTACATACGGACAAGCTCAAAGTTGCAGATAACGAGGGCTCCGGATTAAATGCATCACTTCTCCTGTGTGCAGCAGAACTGTTGCCTCGCCTCCCCGAAGGACTCAGGAACTGACGCATCTCTGTGTTTTGTAACTCTTCCTTTCTCGGCGGCTGTTTGGCCTTGTGAATATTGACGCTTCTTCAGGTACTTTGTGTAAAGGTCATGCATCCTTAGTTTTCTATGGTCCACATTCATGAAACCTTTTGAATGTCATTTTTTTAACTGTGTGTGTTGGATTGTTTGTAGTTTTGATCTTGTTTAGTTTAGATAAAGATATTTTATTTCTCTAAACTGGTGTGGTGTCCATTTGTGGTGTTTTCACTGTGTTACTGTGAGTGTTGGAACAAATACTTTATACATTGCCTTTGGGAGAAGCCTGTCTGCTCGTGGCCAAGCTACAAAGGGGGTGAGTAGGGGTTATCTAAAGTGTGTATCCCCCTTACCCTAAGTAGAAGCAAGGGTTGTTGTGTTTCTATCTAGGACCCTAATTCGATATTCCGGATTTATGCCCTAATGTGGTTATAATAAATAATATCCTTATAAAGGCATAAGAATCACATCCATATTTAGTCATAGCCCATGCAGTCCAAATTAGGCAAGGCTACTTCCCGAGACTCCTAGAAAGTACAACGCATTCTTTAAACAAACCAAACCTCCAGCAACCTGGGAATTCCCCATGCCGTTGTTTTGATTTGTCCTAGAACTCCTGCGAGCACTGAAAGAACGGCCAGTTCTTAGTGACATCTTTTATTGACGTCTTATGTCCAACCTTACGTCAAACCCGGCACCTTTCAGGTATAAATATACCAACGTTGCCTTAAGCAAACACACAGTGGTTTGGAGCAGAGCGGCTATCTTCTTGCCTGAGAGCGCAGCTGATGCGAGAGCCCACGGAAGCCGCCCCTCCCCTTTGACGCACTGAAAGAGAAGCTGTCTTTTCTCCTGCCGAGAAAATCCAGCTCCGGTGTTTCCAGATACCCTTGCAGGTTGCTGGGATATCGAGTCCTGAGAGAGAGATACAAGACCTCCTGCATTCTATTACCCAGGTACGGAGCTGACTAAAACCTTGAGAGAATTCTTGATTCAGATTCCTTTGCAAAAACCAACTTAACTTAAAACTGCTACTTACTTACTCCTTCCCACGTATTAGGCTTAGGTCAGGTACACCGGGGTAGGCGTAGATTAGAAGCACCAGTTGAGTACGTTAGTTAATGTTTTATGTATGTATATATTTTATCCATTTTAAAGTATCATATGGCTAAGAAACCATATCAATGCTTTTACAGTATTATTTCATAATACTCCTTTTACTGTACGCACTTTACTTTATGATAAGTATTGCAATTATGGCAATTCATTTCTCTTGCATGAGAAAGAAGACTGCTCAATAAATAACACCTTTTATTGAAAACGCCTGTCTCTCTATTTCTCTGCACTCTGGTGAAACTAAGCATGCACAATTGACTGAGTGAAATAGCTGTCTATTGTTTTCACACGACTCTAGAGATACACTCTTTATTCTGAGAGGGCAAAGTTGTCATGTTTATGCGGTTGTCAGAAGCTAATCCCTTCTTGTCTAAATCAATTCAAGAAAGTTTCTAGTGACCTCTGAGCTAGCTGGCAAAACTAATTAAGTCTAATATAGTCAGTAGAGACCTAGTCGACCTCAGTCCTACGTCTACACTGCTGTTTATATTATTCCAATGCGCAGAGCCTATTGGGAATATAGGAACTACACTACATGGCGCCCTACGTTTGGTAAGGCGATAATCTAACGCAAGACATTAGAGTAGCTCAGTTGTGCTTTTTCACACAGAACCCTTTTTCCGTAAAAACTCCAAAAGGCGTCTGGAGTGGGTAAAAGGTTAATATCCGCCGGAACTTAGTGGGAAGAGATTCCTATGTATTAGTTTTTGGTTTAGTCAACGTTGAAGGATACAGTGTTCCAAAATATTGTTCACCTAATCTTTGTTTCCTTGAAACTTGATCTGCAACAAAAAAACTTTCTGTCAGTAAAATGGTGGAAAGTGACGATGAAGCGGAGAAAGCTAGAATAGAAGCTGAACTCCTAGCGGATGACACAAGTCTCCAAGACAGTGACCCGGAGGCTATTATCATTCCTGTAAATGTAAGAAGAACTATAACTCTTAAACTTATAAAAAATGGACTGACATCACGAGGTGGTACAGTCAGATTCGTGGTAGAGGCCCATGAATATCGGCAGACAGAGGTATTCTATTCATGGATACACTTTACAGCAGCAAACGCTGTAACAAAAGAATTCCACTATTACAAAATAGAGGAACCTCCGGATGAATACATTCCTTTCGAGGATGTTGAAATCCCACTAAATTACCAAGAGCACCTGCTCTGGTTTAAAGGCGCCCTAAAACATCAAAATCACATCACCAGGCACGGTCCACTTGTAGACCAGGAGCCACGTGGCCGGTCCTAGCCAGCTACACACCACATCCCGACATTGATAAAATGTCAGACTGGGAACTTTTAGCTCAGCTAAAATTACTATTTAAAATACATAGACAATTGGTCCAATATGTCATGCGGACTTCAACAGTCCAACCAACAATTAACATTCCACAGCTGACCCCTCATCAGGGGAACACAAACAAAATTACGCCACAGAACATACAATCATGTCTTGGTAAATTACCCGCAAAACGGGAACAAATTCCATTCTGGTTAGCACAAAAAATCACTCAAATAGAGGCAGTATTTCCAAATACTACTCTTATTGAGAAACACAGAATTCTGACTATCTGTCTTCCAATGGGGATCGCACCACATGTGGAAGACTGTGACACTTGGGGCACGGTCTCTGCTTCCATCTACACAAAAACACATGGTGTTCCGTTCATGGCGGTTATACCAGACGTACTAAGACAGATTCAAATGACCATGGTCCAGAACCTGCTTTAACTCTGGGTATGAAATTACTGAAAGACTTCAAGCAGGTCTCGGCTATATTATTAGCCAACATAAAAGGAGAAGCAGCATCTGTGGCGATCTGCCAGAAATTGAAAGAAACAGATATAGCAGAACAACCTTTTGAACTTGCCAGAATCATAGAAAAATCCTATGAAGAACTAGGAAGAGATAGTTTGGGTGGGAAACCAGTAAAACCCCAACTAACTGAAAATCCTGAAAAAACCTTTATTAAAAATAACCTGAACACTCCAAAAAAGAGTTGGGATGGTAATAAACAATCCACTCCCAGAGAAAAACGATTCCAGTCCAGAGGAAGGTCTCCTCAACGGAGAGAAAGATCTCCAGACCGAGGAGGCAAGTCTCCCCAAAGGGAGCCCTCTGAGAAAAGATACAACCTTAGAAATAGGGATAATTTGAAGAAACCTGATAGATATCAAGATATTGATACACGTCCCTCTCGATCTTTTCAGACTTCCTCACAGAAATCGGAAAGAAGAGGATGGTCAGAACACAAGGAAGAGCACGTCAAGTCCAAAGACAAGGAACCTGCTCATCAAAGTAAAAAATTACAATTTCCAAGAAAGAAGGTAGCCAGTATTAAAATAATTAAACATGCCGAGGATACTGAGGACACAACTGAAAAACGGAGAGTGGGCCCAGACAATGCTAGACAGCGCAGCAGAAGTGACAATAGCTCGCAAGATCCTGAGGAATCTTCTGGAGACAGTAGACACGAATGAATACATTCAGGTGGAAACTGCAGATACCAGAGTTAGCAAACCCCATAAATTATACGAAATAACATTACGTATAGAGGGGGACAAGACCAGGAAAGTAAGGGGTCTCTTTTGGGATAACCTTTCAAAAGGCTATGACGTTCTGTTAGCTGATAAAGACTGGCCACCAGAGTTTGTCAGGGAGTGCCCTCATGGCGAAGAAATGATTATGCCTGTCTTCTCAAATCATATTCCGATTCATAAAAAATATACACTTGCAAGAAAATGGGCAGTGGCCCAAGCTCCTGCATTATACAAAAATCATGTAGGATGGGATGAGGACTCTCCTCCTCACAAAATCCAGTTAAAAAATCAGCCCACTGCACAAAGGCAGTACCCAGTTAAGCAAGAAGCTAAAAAACAAGTCAGGGAGATTTTAGATCAACTTGAATACCAGGGGGTGATTGAAACAAGCACCTCACACATGAACAATCCTTTGTTTCCTGTCTCCAAGTCTGACGATTCATATCGTCTAGTTTTGGACTACAGACACTTAAACTCCTGTTGCAAAACATTTGCAGTACAAAACTCACACAGTGCAGCACTAATGAATAACATTGTGCGCAAAAAATATAAAACGACATTAGACATCTGTTGGAAATGGGATCCCCGGCTGGCCAGGGCTTTCGCCAAAGTCAGTCAGAGACCACCACACCCAAGTCAGGGCAAGGGAGTTACACGCCAAGATAACCCCTACTCACCCTCTAGGTAACGTGGCGCGAGCAGCAAGGCTAAACTTGGAGGCGATGTAGGTTAAGTATTTGCGCATGCACCCCAGCAACAACAACCAAAGGCCCACCACAAAGGAAACTCCACACAAGGTTATATAAAAATAGCCTTTGTATTACACCAAAACACATTAGATAAAACACACACTTTACAATGTGCCAGAGGCACGGGCAGAATTTACAAGGGATATGTACAAGACAGGGCCATCTGGACCACTGTCAGGAATCAGAAGTAGCACTTTCAGAAATAGCACTTAGTACATAGAATATAGCACAAAATAGCACACCACCAGTAATTACTGGTAACCAGGACCTCACTAGCACCACCTGTACTAGGGAGAAAACAACCACCTATGTATCACAATACCTGTAGGGGTGTAAGAGGAAAACACATGATGCAATGCATAACATTCATTCAGAGGTGTAAAGGCACATGACGCATAAACAATACATTCAGAGGTGCAGCAATAACATTGCGCAAAACTTAGATCAGTCACCACCTGTGACAGTCCCTGTGTCCCAATGTCAGGGCCTAAACGTAGCAGTTGCCCACAAAGTGCTGGGCAACTGGTTCAGGGAAAGTTAGGGCAACGTTGGAGCCTCTCTGGGCTCAAGAACCACCACTGTGGCACTGTGGGGCCTCACTGGGCTCCAGACAAGAACTGGAGCCCTGAGCCTCTCTCAGGCTCTTCACAAGAAATGGGCACTCGAGCCTCTCAGGGCTCGCAAAGCAAAAGGCAGGCTGGAGCCTCTCAGGGCTCCAGCAACAAAGGTGCAGCCTCGCTGGGCTGTGGGGTCCTTCTCTGGGGACCCAGGAACACTTAGGGCGCTCTGAGCCTCTCTGGCTCGCCAAACCACTGCGGCGCTTTGGAGCCTCTCGTTGCTCCAACACTAAGGTGCCCCCTGAGCCCTCAGGCTCAAAACAAAGAGATGCTCTCTTGAAGCCCTCGTGGCTTCACTCCGCACTGTAGCGCTATCTCGCGCTACGAGAAAGAGGGGGGGGGGGCGGACACCGACAATGTGTCCCGGCGCCCCTCCCTCCAGCACTGCCACACTCACCGGCTTCGCGCTGGGTTCCAGCGAAGGCGGGTCTCTCCCTCTGGTCCCGGGGCTCTCCTCTCCACTCGGGGAGCCTCGGGGATCCGGCCGGCAGCTTCTCTCTTCCCGGCTCGGTAATGGAGGCGGGACTTCCGGTCGGCCTCTCCTGGGCCGCGCTAGGATTGGACGGACTCCCAACCACTTCCGGGTCGCCGCGGGCAGTGCGGCGGCCCGCTTCCTAGGCAGGCAGGCGGCTTCCCAGGATCCGAGGAGTGGGCTCCCTCGTGAATCCACAACAACGGGCACAACGAAGCGGCAATGAGCGGGGTGGCACCCGCGCCACCAAATCGCCACACGGGGCAATTTGATGCCGGGTGGGCACCGGCTGTGCACACCCAGCGCTAGCAGCGCTAGAAACGAAGGGTAGGCGCTCCCAAGCGCCTACAGGACAAATCACAGCGCTCACAGCGCTATGGCCAAAATCCAGCGCTTTCAAGCGCTAGGCAGGCGATTTCAGCGCTCCACAGCGCTAAAGGGCAGAGAGCAGCGCTCTCAGGCTGCAGGCAAGGAGTCCTCAGTGCTCCCCAGCACTGGAGGACAGGACAAGGCTCCAGCAGGGGCTGGAGGCAGGCAGGGGGGGCAAGGCTGGGCCAGAGCCAGCACACTGGGTCTCCAGGCAGGGAGACACCCCAAGTGGCGGTCCTCCTGGCCCCAGCAGCAGCAACAGCCCCCTCTGGCAGGATCCAAAAGCAGAACATTTTCATGGGGACACAGCCCCTTCTTTATACTGTAAAATCCCTTTGTCTAAGGTGCAGGGTGGGGGGAAAACCAGTTACAGCTGGCTTTGGAGCACTCTTGATGGCCCAACCACCCATTTCTTTCACTGGGGAGGCTAGGGTCGTTAGACACACCACAGGGGGGCGGAGCCAGCATTGTGTGGGGAAAACCCAGCCCATCCAGGACACAGGTACACTCCT
Source organism: Lissotriton helveticus (assembly GCF_964261635.1). NCBI lineage: Eukaryota > Metazoa > Chordata > Amphibia > Caudata > Salamandridae > Lissotriton > Lissotriton helveticus. Next base: position 1,314,691,662 of record NC_136068.1, read on the forward strand.
CCCACACATCACTCATGCTAATCTCCCACTCACCACCGGGCAAACCCATCTAGACTTCCTGGAGCCTGGCATGCCAGCCAGCTCCAGCCAATCACGCTCCAGCACCCTCACAGCACATGCACACATATCTCAATGTCCAGAAGTAGCACTTCCCAACTAGACACACACATGCCGCAGACACCATCTTGCAGCATTCACTCTCACGAGTTCAGACATACTAAACTCGAGCCTGCACTCCCCACGCATCAGGAACTACTAGGGACGCACACATTCCCCATGCATTCCTATGGGAGGGCAGGCCAGCCATACTACACGCACGCACTTTCACTCTGGGACCCAGGGGAAAGTGCGCAGGGACCCGAAAATCACTGACACAGGGTCACACATAAGGCAAAAAGTTCAGGGTGAACCAGCCCTGCGGGCCAAGTCCAACATAACCCCCTTCCAGCCAAAACGCAGGGGAGAACAATCACCACCGTGATGGACTTCCCTGCTTGGGGCGATAGAACACGGACGCAGGCCCGCCACTGCCGGGACACCCTCCTGTTCTATGCCACGGTGAACCCCTAGGGTTCCTTCTAAAGCTACTGTAAGGACCAGCTGGGCTACCCCACTGGTACTCCTCAGCAGTCCGCGGCCAGGACCAGGCCCTAGGCCACCCAGGTGCCACTGGTTCCTGCCTACTCACGAAGTGGGGGGTAGTAACCCGGGGCACATAGTGGCCATTCTCCACTCCTCCTGTCTGCAAGACAGGGCTAGACTGCCACTGGTTCTCCAGCCTACGGTCTACAACCTCAGGCGGACCAGGAGTCTCAGGGAAGGCTCTCCTCCCCTTACCTCTTCTTTTAGGGTTCCTCCTCCCCGTGCGAGGGGGAAACCTAGAACGCCATTCCAACCCAGGGTTTAACCCCTCAGGTTGCACCGGGGTCAGAGGTGGGCTCTCCCACCCTCTGCACCCCCTTCCAGAGGTCTGCCCTCTCCCACCTGGAGAAGTTCCTCTGGAAGAAGAACCGGTCAGGACACTGGTTACAGTCGTCCTACCCCTCAGGTCAGGCTGATCCTGAACCTGGCCATCCAACCTCCGGTCTAAAACCTTTGGTGGAACAATTGCCTGGCACTCCAGGACTTCTGGGGATTCACACGCAATCCCCCTGAGGCTAACAAATGTCACATCTGTTGCGTGACTGTCTGTCTGGCGCAGATCTCCCGCCCTCTGTCCACCTGACAGTGCGTGACGATCCCCCAGACCAGAAGTGGCACCACCCGGGTCCCTCCAAGAAGATCTAGCCCAACTGGCTAGTCTCTGGTCCACTGGTGCATCCACTGGGAAACTCATCCCCCAATCACTCCTCACGCTGGACTCCTGTACCCTCCCTACCGGAGCGGTACTGCCAGACTCTAGAACCACAGGAGCTCTGGTTACAGACGCTCCAGGTCCTCTACTCACTAGGAGATCCTCCTCAAATGGGCTAACAGGACAGCCTAGGTCCCCAACCTGGTGTTCCCTCAAGAAACCACCCAGGCTCTGAGACAGGGCTTCGGGCCTCTGGGGGCTCTCAGCCACCCACTGACTCCTGCTCCACTGAGCCAGGCAGTCAGCCCCTACACCCTTCTCACTATACTGGGACCTAGCTGGGCTACACTGAGCCTCTTCCACCACGCTGGGCAGGAAGATCCCCGACCCACTACTTTCGGAGTCACTCACCAATGACTCTACAGAACCTCTGGCCCTTTCCCAGCGGTCTGCTTCCTCTGCCAGGTCACTTGGTTCAGACAATCCACACCCTACTAGGTGTTGGCGCAACCCTGGTGAACAACAACTGAGCAACTGCTCTCTGAGAAACATATCGAACAATATGTCCCAATCACACTTCGTGGGCTCCCGTACCCAATCACACAGGGCTCCACAACAGTCCTCTTCAAAGTCTTCCCAAGACTGATGAGACGGTTTCCTAAGGTTCCTAAACCTCAACCTATTCTCCTCCTCTGGGGAAACAGGAACCATACTCTGGGAACTGGGACTTTCTAGACTGGAATCTAAATAGCTGCCACCACTGGACTCAACCCTCCCTGGGGGATCCAGAAAATTATGACTGCGGTCAGGGGATAACCTACACTCTAGGGCTATCTTCTCCCTGGCCAAGGCCCTCTCAGCCTCTGCAGTCCGCTCATTCACACCCAGCTGCGCCATCTCTCTGGCATACTCTAACCTGAGCTTCTCCATGGCCAGCTGGTGCTCCCTCTCTTCTCTCCTATCCACCCACTCCTCTGGGGACAGGGAAAGGGATGGGGTGCTACATCTGACACTGGACCCAGCAAGGGACTCCCTATCTAGGGGGTACTCGCTCTCTGCTGGCGCCCCTCCACTGTCACACTCACTCTCCACATCAGACTCTTCAGGGCTCCCCTCAGACCCACCACCCTCATGGTGTGCGGTCCGGGCCCTCTCCCTCTCACTGTGCTCACGCTCCCAGTCACTCTTCTGCCACAGGATCATGTTATCCCTAAGCTTGGACTGGGTGTCTGACTCACTCACTGGGATGTCTCTCTCCTTACAAAACCGTACCAACTCATGCACACTGTACTTAAACAGGCCACAAAGGTTAAAAGGAGATTCCATCTTGACAGGATGCTCACAGACACGTGCAACACAAGGGATCTAGCAATCTGAAGTAAAAGTACACAATCCCAAAACTTCCACACTCTCCTTAAAAAAGAACTCACTCATGCGTCCAGGAAAACACACCATTCATCCACACACACCCTCCCCTCGGATCGGTAAGGCAGTTTCTACCACCCCTGACTTCTCAACCTGACCAAAAGTGACACAGGTACCAAACTCTGGAAGCAGGGCGGGGGACAAATGTACAGGACACAATTATAAAATGACACTCTTGGAGAAGAAACAATGGAATTTCACCAAAAACAATAATCCCCAAAATGTGGTTATCTAACAAATGTAGAGCTTTGAAGTGCGGCCAGCCGCTACTGTGGTACAACGCAAACACAAATCATTATCCCACCGCTGCCACCAATGTTGGAAATGGGATCCCCGGCTGGCCAGGGCTTTCGCCAAAGTCAGTCAGAGACCACCACACCCAAGTCAGGGCAAGGGAGTTACACGCCAAGATAACCCCTACTCACCCTCTAGGTAACGTGGCGCGAGCAGCAAGGCTAAACTTGGAGGCGATGTAGATTAAGTATTTGCGCATGCACCCCAGCAACAACAACCAAAGGCCCACCACAAAGGAAACTCCACACAAGGTTATATAAAAATAGCCTTTGTATTACACCAAAACACATTAGATAAAACACACACTTTACAATGTGCCAGAGGCACGGGCAGAATTTACAAGGGATATGTACAAGACAGGGCCATCTGGACCACTGTCAGGAATCAGAAGTAGCACTTTCAGAAATAGCACTTAGTACATAGAATATAGCACAAAATAGCACACCACCAGTAATTACTGGTAACCAGGACCTCACTAGCACCACCTGTACTAGGGAGAAAACAACCACCTATGTATCACAATACCTGTAGGGGTGTAAGAGGAAAACACATGATGCAATGCATAACATTCATTCAGAGGTGTAAAGGCACATGACGCATAAACAATACATTCAGAGGTGCAGCAATAACATTGCGCAAAACTTAGATCAGTCACCACCTGTGACAGTCCCTGTGTCCCAATGTCAGGGCCTAAACGTAGCAGTTGCCCACAAAGTGCTGGGCAACTGGTTCAGGGAAAGTTAGGGCAACGTTGGAGCCTCTCTGGGCTCAAGAACCACCACTGTGGCACTGTGGGGCCTCACTGGGCTCCAGACAAGAACTGGTGCCCTGAGCCTCTCTCAGGCTCTTCACAAGAAATGGGCACTCGAGCCTCTCAGGGCTCGCAAAGCAAAAGGCAGGCTGGAGCCTCTCAGGGCTCCAGCAACAAAGGTGCAGCCTCGCTGGGCTGTGGGGTCCTTCTCTGGGGACCCAGGAACACTTAGGGCGCTCTGAGCCTCTCTGGCTCGCCAAACCACTGCGGCGCTTTGGAGCCTCTCGTTGCTCCAACACTAAGGTGCCCCCTGAGCCCTCAGGCTCAAAACAAAGAGATGCTCTCTTGAAGCCCTCGTGGCTTCACTCCGCACTGTAGCGCTATCTCGCGCTACGAGAAAGAGGGGGGGGGGCGGACACCGACAATGTGTCCCGGCGCCCCTCCCTCCAGCACTGCCACACTCACCGGCTTCGCGCTGGGTTCCAGCGAAGGCGGGTCTCTCCCTCTGATCCCGGGGCTCTCCTCTCCACTCGGGGAGCCTCGGGGATCCGGCCGGCAGCTTCTCTCTTCCCGGCTCGGTAATGGAGGCGGGACTTCCGGTCGGCCTCTCCTGGGCCGCGCTAGGATTGGACGGACTCCCAACCACTTCCGGGTCGCCGCGGGCAGCGCGGCGGCCCGCTTCCTAGGCAGGCAGGCGGCTTCCCAGGATCCGAGGAGTGGGCTCCCTCGTGAATCCACAACAACGGGCACAACGAAGCGGCAATGAGCGGGGTGGCACCCGCGCCGCCAAATCGCCACACGGGGCAATTTGATGCCGGGTGGGCACTGGCTGTGCACACCCAGCGCTAGCAGCGCTAGAAACGAAGGGTAGGCGCTCCCAAGCGCCTACAGGACAAATCACAGCGCTCACAGCGCTATGGCCAAAATCCAGCGCTTTCAAGCGCTAGGCAGGCGATTTCAGCGCTCCACAGCGCTAAAGGGCAGAGAGCAGCGCTCTCAGGCTGCAGGCAAGGAGTCCTCAGTGCTCCCCAGCACTGGAGGACAGGACAAGGCTCCAGCAGGGGCTGGAGGCAGGCAGGGGGGGCAAGGCTGGGCCAGAGCCAGCACACTGGGTCTCCAGGCAGGGAGACACCCCAAGTGGCGGTCCTCCTGGCCCCAGCAGCAGCAACAGCCCCCTCTGGCAGGATCCAAAAGCAGAACATTTTCATGGGGACACAGCCCCTTCTTTATACTGTAAAATCCCTTTGTCTAAGGTGCAGGGTGGGGGGAAAACCAGTTACAGCTGGCTTTGGAGCACTCTTGATGGCCCAACCACCCATTTCTTTCACTGGGGAGGCTAGGGTCGTTAGACACACCACAGGGGGGCGGAGCCAGCATTGTGTGGGGAAAACCCAGCCCATCCAGGACACAGGTACACTCCTCCCACACATCACTCATGCTAATCTCCCACTCACCACCGGGCAAACCCATCCAGACTTCCTGGAGCCTGGCATGCCAGCCAGCTCCAGCCAATCATGCTCCAGCACCCTCACAGCACATGCACACATATCTCAATGTCCAGAAGTAGCACTTCCCAACTAGACACACACATGCCGCAGACACCATCTTGCAGCATTCACTCTCACGAGTTCAGACATACTAAACTCGAGCCTGCACTCCCCACGCATCAGGAACTACTAGGGACGCACACATTCCCCATGCATTCCCATGGGAGGGCAGGCCAGCCATACTACACGCACGCACTTTCACTCTGGGACCCAGGGGAAAGTGCGCAGGGACCCGAAAATCACTGACACAGGGTCACACATAAGGCAAAAAGTTCAGGGGTGAACCAGCCCTGCGGGCCAAGTCCAACAACATCTCTAATGGATTCTTTTGTCAAAACATTGCACCTGAAAGCAGGTATTTGACCGCTTTCTCAATAATGGGGTCGCAAAAACACTTCTGTCGACTCCCACAGGGATTCAAGAATAGCCCAGGATTATTCCCAGCAAGAGTAACAGAGTTACTACAAATATATGATGATGAGGCATTATCTTATGTCGATGACATCTATCTAACAGATGATGACCTGGAGACACACTTGAAAAGAGTAAACACCATAATACTTGGGTTTGCAGCTGAGGGTTACAAATTCAACTTTAAAAAGTCACGAATTGCCCATCTAACTGTCCTATTTTTAGGATATGAATTATCAAGTGAAGACAAAAGCCTAGCAGACAACTTCTTAGAGAAGTGTGCTGTACTCCAAGTAAAACGCTGAAGAACTTACAATCAATACTAGGTTTCATGAATTTCGGAAGAACATACATTCTAAATTATGCAGAGAGGGTTAAACCTCTCTATGAATTAATAAAACCTGATTTCAAACCAATAAATTGGACTCAGAAACACACAGAAATTTTAAGATCATTGCAAACAGACATGTTAGCTAAAACAAAATTGCAAACACGCGAAAACGTACGCAACCTTGTAATCCGAGTCATCCCAGGAAGATGTGGATTCACGTACCTAACCTCTAACTTGTACACACAAGCTGAAATGAAATTCAGTTCTACTGAAAAAATTCTAATAGCGGTTCACACTGCTGTAGCAAAAGAAAGAGCCCAAGCCCAAGGCAGAAAAATAACTGTTTTAACAGCAGAATCGGCCCTTGAGGCACTAACAAGCCCACGTAATTTGACTACTGTGGCATTAGATCCCAAATGGATACAATGGGAAAATTCTCTTGCTGCAGAAGACGTGAAATACTATTTTGACCAGAAAATGAAAAAACTAGAAGATCTAGAATATGAAGAAGAATATCCTCTGCCAATCGAAATTCTGCCTCTTGAACAGTACACATGTGTAATCTACATGGACAGATTTGCACAACACTACGATGTAGAGAAAGAATCCTACAACTCTGCGTGCGCGATTGTTAAAGGTCGCTGGCGCTTTGGTAAATTTAGACCAATAATAACCAAAACTGAATCACTCAGAAACTGTTCAGCTCAGCGAGCTGAAATAAGATCTTTAAAGATGGCAATTGAAAATGCCGATCGTGAATTCCCGACACTAATAGTGTACGATTCGCATTTCTGCGTCAGGTCTTACAACAATGACTTGCAGAACTGGGTTCAAAACGATTACAAAGATGACACAGGTGCCACAATAAAGCATAAAAAGCTTTGGGAACAAGTAGTTCTTTTGCAGAAAGAACTACGAAAGACTCACGTGATACACACACTGAGTCATCAACGTGATGGTGTTCACGTTGCAGGGAATTCATTGGCTAACAGAGACACAGCGGAAGCGTTTCAACCGGCTTCCGTAGCCACAAAAAAGCGTACTAAAAAATACATAGACGGAGAAACAATGCTCGCGGTAAAAACCTCATTAAAAGGCGACTATGCAGCATTACCTCTCGGCTATCCACTCAATTATACATACATAATAGATGCAAACTCCGTTCCTTTTGCTCAAATCCCTGGAGTGGGGGATAGAGTAATTCCAAACACGAACAGGAGAGTCTTATTATTAGCAGACGCACACATGGGAGAGGGTCTAGGGCATCAAGAGATTAAGGAATCTCTAAAAGAGTTACAATCAGAATACTGGTGGCCGGGGATGAGCCTGCAACATTACAAATTTGCAAAGGATTGTCCAAACTGCAACAGAGATCGCAGTAATGAACCGGACCAGACTATTGCCAGGACCCCGTTATAAGAAAGCATCAGGCTATCTATACGCAGAAATCCAGTAGGAGAAATGCGTCGCCATAATATTTAAGACTAGATTCACTTAAAATGTGGCCCCAGCGCTCGGCTGATGCCAGAACTGTTATAAAAGATTTGCGAGTCTTTATCAGCACATACGCAATTGGCATGCTATATTCTGACCAGGGTCCTGCGTTTAGCTCTCGGGCTTACAAGGAGGCCATGGCCAGCATGGGCATTGCATTGCGGTACTCTTCTCCATTCCATCCTGAGGGAAATGCGGTAGTGGAAAGAAAAAAACGGGACATAAAGAAATCTATAACGGCGAGGGTATTAGGTTCGGGTGATGGGTGGGTCAAACATGTAGTCTTAATAATCTGCCAAGAAATTCTCTAAAAGGTCTCACTCCGTATGAACTATTGTTCGGTACTAGAATGCACATTCAGGATCTAGATAGTCATACTTCAGTGGTAGAAGAAAAATCCTTTGATATCAAAGACCGATCGGCTGTTTTACAGGACTTAAATGAAACAAGAAGAAGCCTGAGCAATATAAAGTTAAAGCAACAGCCAACAGCCACTGAAGACAAACCACCTGTCCCAGCAAGACCTGTCTGGATTCCAAAGATTGGAGATCTGGTCAGAGAGAAGATCGCGGTGAAGAAGGAATTTGGGCCTTCTTACAGAAAAGCAGTACCTGTCTTAGCTGTCAGCAGAACAAGATCAGTTGTACTACCACCCCTTGCTGGTAAAAAGGAGAACCGAGTTGTATCCATCGACCTGGTAAAACCACAATCATGTGGCCAATAATAAGTAGTAAGCCCAGTGGACTCCCAAGAAATAGCAGAATACCAAAATTTGCTACAATTCAAGAGGTTCAAATTGAGAGACTCATCACATTTGATAAACCTGCAGTGAATCAAAAAGGACTATGCAACAAAGCCATGGAACTTGTGCCTCTTGAAACCCAAATTGCAACAGTTCGTCAAGAAACACCTGTCTACAATGATGTAGCATCGGACTATACTAATGTCTCCAAGAAAGATCCAAAGACTAAAGAAAATCCGGAAGCAATTCCAACAATTGACAGAACTGCATCTGGCTACTTCATCAATTTTGATGACTTTTCTGATGATCCAAGTGAACATGAAGAAACGCCAGCAACAAAAACTTTCAAAGACAAAGTAACTGAACTCTTTCATCAACTAAAAGAAACCTATCTGACCTCACCATGGATTGACTTTTGATTGTGTTGGGTGTACTTTTCCTCCTGCTTTGGCTCATCATGGTTCTTTGTTTGGGAAAATTCATTGAGGGAAAATACAGTACAATGGACACAGCAAGTCAGAACATCAACTTGGTCCTTAAGCCTCACAAGTCATCTCACATCGAGAAAAGAGAACTGTCATCAGTGAACATCACAGCCAATCCAATACCCGGTGGGGTAGCATGGGACAAAACGGATTATGAAATATATGGCCCGATTGAGCTCTTGAAATATCCACACCAGTTCAAGGTTTCATTAAGTGACTTTGTAAAACCAAGTACTTTCTATGATGATTGGGACTTTGAAAACATTAATAATATGATGTCAGATTTAGTAATGTCAGCTAAATTCACTGAACAAGATTATTTGCAGGGTTCAGCAAAATATGAAGAAATGTACTGCTATAATCATTTTGGTCATCACTATTTGCATAAATGTGCACAGTCTAGAAATGTTTTTAATTATAACCAATGGGAACATTGTGCAACACCGCCTAAAGGCAGCTCGAAAACATTTTATGAGAAATTTCCATACTTCTCAGGGTTTAACACAAGTGATGCAGAACCGTTTTATTTTAAAATGTTAAATAAGACAGGAATGAAAACAATGTTGACAAATACTAAATTGATTTATTCTGAAACATTTTATGAAAAAATGACTACATTTGGTTTTGAATTCTGGAAAAACAACATTGAAACAAAAACCATCTGGGGTACAAAAGAATGGCAGGTCCAAGGTTTAGAAGCATTATTTAGAGCCTGCATGATCCCAGAACAATTAATATTCCCGAATGACACCATTCAGCAAACAACCTGTCTTGGTCTAGCCAAGATAAAAGACTTAATTAAACTGTCTATTCCGAAGCCAATGCCTGATAGTAATAGCACTACAGAAGTAGAGATAGACGTATCCCATATTTTACACCAAAACAGAACACATCCCGATTGGAAAAAATGGTTGATCTGGCCCACAGACACAAACAACTGTCAAGATAGATTCCTGAACAAAATACAGGGGTTAAAACTGAACAGTCCAGACCCAAGATACTCCCAGAGACAACATCCAGGGATAGTTACAACATGCAGTGTTGGGAAACTATGCCTTGAGTGGCTACAAAAATCCACACTGGCTGAAATGAAGCAACACTTGACTTTACTTAAAGACGGTGCTGACATGCGTGATTTCATACTGGGACCAGGCAAACAGCGTCAAAAACGTTTCACACGGCCGGTATATACGCTGCATATAACGAGGCTTGGAAAGTAACCCAAATTGAAACAGCGGAAAAAATACGAGAAATTGATCGTATTAATTTGGAAAAATCACTTTCTGTTGTGGACAATGGGTTAACGACTCTGTCCTCCAGAATATATTCACTGGACAGTATTGTATCATCTGCTATTGATATAATAGAGCAGGACTTACTAATGTTACAACATGGTCAGTCACAATTATGTTCTATTGTACAGCTTGGCTGGACGTTGCAAAATCTGCGTTCAGGCTACGTGCCATGGTGTTTAATCAACACAACGTCATTATTCTCTATCTTTAACCTTACTGATAAACAAATCAGTTTGGCACAAAAAGGAGCAGACTGTACGATTCTGAGAATTGAAAAACTTGAGAGATTACCATTGACAATGTCAGAAAGACCTGTAATTGAATGGATAATACACAGAATAATTACAATTCCGATAACAACTTTCCAGTTTAAATATTGCCAAGAGTATATACCAGCGGGCCAGTATGAAAGGTTGGGTAAAGGATACATCAAGTCAACATGGAAATTACCTTATACACACAAATGTTATAGTGAAAGAAAAAAGGAGGTATTTCTTAGTGGTAACAATTGTAAAAAATCACTAAGCGGTACACTTCTGTGTCAAGGTATTAACTTGCACGGAGCTTGTGAAGGGTCTTCAAATAACCTTTCATGTCACCTTCACGGCACTCCTGCAACACAGATAGAGCCATTCTTTAGACAGCTTTCCAACAGCAGCTACGTTCTAATAAGTGACCACAGCTGTTGTGGCATGGTGCCAGGAATCGTGAGCGTTAGTTCCATGGTCACTTGCTGTATGCAAGTATTGTATCCAAACAGCAATCCAGACATGGAGGCGGCAATATGGCCTTATTTGAATATCTCTTCTATTCGAATTGATACTTTAGGCAGAATGAAATCCATTCTTTTACAGACAACTGTGCCTTTGACCTCGTCCAAAGAAACGTATGATCTGCAAGTTGCAAGGACAGCGGCAGAGATACATTCTCTATTATCAACAAATTGCCCCGTGCATTTCGTAGAAATGTTAAGTCAAATCTTAAACATTTCTGATACCAGTGGCATCGCACATGTATTTAAGACAATTTTTTCGGGACTGTTAGCACCCTTTGAAACAGCTCTGGGCTTTATCCCGAATTTTGTGCATTCCATTTTTGGCGGTCTGCCTCTACTATTGGGACTAGCAGGAAATTTATTTTTAATCCTTCTGCTCCGATATGGCAAGCCAAGCCACAGACAAGACTCCAGCGACGATGGGAGAAACGATCCTAGCTATACGCTACCGGGACCGCATCACTAAAGTCCTCGGATTTTCCCGGCTAAGAGATCTAAGTACAACTTGGTTTCTTTCATTCAGACCAATCTGGCAGAATTGCATCTTACCTGTGCTTCGCTGTCTGCTATGCGGAGAAGAATGCGTGTTGGACATCTGTCTTACACTACCATCAGCAGTACCAATGGATATCGATACTTTGCTAGGTCCTGTAACGACTCATGCATCGTGTTGTCCCCAGCGGCTACCTATTCTGATGACGGCATTCGTTGAGACTTCACCACTACGAGTAGGTGGCGGTGAAGTACGAGAGGAAAGCAGCACCAAACAGGTACAACCTTCTGTGAGCATTGCTGAACCAGACATCGATGATAGCAATCATTCTCACATGTGCACAATTTCAACTTTTTCAAACTTGGTCAACTTTCACCTGATGTTGTAGACCAGTTTTTTGCAAGCCTGTCTGAAATGATGTTCCCCCCTGAACAACGAGAATAACTTTTAAAACAACGAGCACACAGCGTTCCCTGAACTCTGAATTCGGCCTTCAGTTTTGATAAACACAGCTACTGAAAACATTTGGAACTATTTTTTTCCCCTGAAAGCGAAATTATTTGTTTTTCACTTCCAAAATATTTACCCTTTTTCTGGCACATGGTAATCTGCTTAAAGTAGAGCTATTCTTAGAGAACAGAGCTTCTAATTTAGGAACTCTAGAGACAATATTTTATCTCAGCCTCTAGCACATGTACAGCATTTTGTATAAATATGTGATGAAATGGTCTCGACCTTCTTTTCTGTATTTAGAGCCATTTCATGTATAATTTTCGCAATTCATTCAGCTGATATAAATATGCATTTAACTGAATGATACCACTGCATGAAAAACGTACAGTACCAATACTCATTTTCGTGTATTTACCATATACCATTTCAAATGCGAATTATGTATTTTGAGGTGGGTTGGAAAACACACATGCATTGTTATATGTTTAATATTGCTTAGTTTTAGTAATGATGGATATTAATTCGTGGAGTGGGTGTTGTGTTTCTAACTAGGACCCTAATTCGATATTCCCGATTTATGCCCTTATGTGGTTATAATAAATAATATCCTTATAAAGGCATAAGAATCATATCCATATTTAGTCATAGCCCATGCAGTCCAAATTAGGCAAGGCTACTTCCCTAGACTCCTAGAAAGTACAACGCGTTCTTTAAACAAACCAAACCTCCAGCAACCTGGGAATTCCCCATGCCGTTGTTTTGATTTGTCCTAGAACTCCTGCGAGCACTGAAAGAACGGACAGTTCTTAGTGACATTTTTTATTGATGTCTTATGTCCAACCTTACGTCAAACCAGGCACCTTTCAGGTATAAATATACCAACGTTGCCTTAAGCGAACACAAGGTGGTTTGGAGCAGAGCGGCTATCTACTTGCCCGAGAGCCCAGCTGATGCGAGAGCCCACGGACGCCGCCCCTCCCCTTTGACGCACTGAAAGAGAAGCTGTCTTTTCTCCTGCTGAGAAAATCCAGCTCCGGTGTTTCCAGATACCCTTGGGGGTTGCTGGGATATCGAGTCCTGAGAGAGAGATACAAGACCTCCTGCATTCTATTACCCAGGTACGGAGCTGACTAAAACCTTGAGAGAATTCTTGATTCAGATTCCTTGTGCAAAAACCAACGTAACTTAAAACTGCTACTTACTTACTCCTTCCCACGTATTAGGCTTAGGTCAGGTACACCGGGGTAGGCGTAGATTAGAAGCACCAGTTGAGTACGTTAGTTAATGTTTTTATGTATGTATATATTTTATCCATTTTAAAGTATCATATGGCTAAGAAACCATATCAATGCTTTTACAGTATTATTTCATAATACTCCTTTTACTGTACGCACTTTACTTTATGATAAGTATTGCAATTATGGCAATTCATTTCTCTTGCATGAGAAAGAATTAATTAATTAATTAATTAATTATTTAATTAATTGTGGGTTTCTAACGCGCTAGAATAGACTCCCGAAGGAGTATCTCTGCGCTATAGACCGCTGGGGAACCCGTCCTGGCTTTCCCTGTGAGATGGTCCCTACTGGGTATCTCCAAGGTGAAGCCAGGCATCCCCGGCGTATGTGGGGGGCCGTTGTGGAGATGAGGCAAGCTAATGCCCAGAGTTGCCGAGTGTGATCCCTGGTTAGAGTAGGCACCGAGGCGAGAATTATCGAGTCCGCTGACCCTGGTCCACGGCCCTGCCGCGTCGGGAATTGAACCCTGATCCCGGGCCGTCCTCTGCTTCCGGGTCTGCCGCCTCTAACCAGTGAACCCCACCATGCCAAGACTGCTCAATAAATAACACCTTTTATTGAAAACGCCCGTCTCTCTATTTCTCTGCACTCTGGTGAAACTAAGCATGCACGATTGACTGAGTGAAATAGCTGTCTATTGTTTTCACACGACTCTAGAGATACACTCTTTATTCTGAGGGAGCAAAGTTGTCATGTTTATGCGGTTGTCAGAAGCTAATCCCTTCTTGTCTAAATCAGGAGAGTTACCTCTTTCCTGAACATTTGAGAAAGTTTCTAGTGACCTCTGAGCTAGCTGGCAAAACTAATTAAGTCTAATATAGTCAGTAGAGACCTAGTGGACCTCAGTCCTACGTCTACACTGCTGTTTATATTATTCCAATGCGCAGAGCCTATTGGGAATATAGGAACTACACTACAGGGTCCTTATTTGGACAAAGGTACCTACCTCTGCCAAGTAGAGACACCCATTTCTAACACTCAGACTAGACAAGACTGAAGAAAGTTCACAGCAGGTGCGCCCAGGGACGTAAGGAATGCACCGTAAGAAGAATGACCGGGTGAGCAAGCCGCCCGAAGCTGGAGTACCATCCGACGAAGGACGGAGAGTGCACGGAAAGAAGTGCGCTGAAGATTTTACAAGAGACACTGCCGGTACAGGCTGGAGACCAAGAGCGGGAAGTCAGTGTGAATGACATAAGAGGTCAGCGGAGATTACCTGCAAGAGGTCAGTTGAGATGACCTGCAAGAGGTCAACTAAGATGACCAGCAAGATGTCAGCAGAGATGATCAGCAAGAGGTCGACAAGAGAGACCTGCACGAGGTCAGCGAGAAGGATCTGCAAGAGGTCAGCGAAAGCTACCTGAGAAGAGGTCGGAGAAGTGGCGACCTGAGTAGAGGTTGGAGAAGCGGCGACCTGAGAAGAGGTCGGAGAAGCGGTGACCTGAGAAGAGATCAGAGAAGCGGCGACCTGAGAAGAGGTCAGAGAAGCGGTGACCTGAGAAGAGGTCAGAGAAGCGGTGACCTGAGAAGAGGTCAGAGTGACGTGACCAAAGAAGTGGTCAGAGGAGATGACCGTGCATCGGTCTGACAAAATGACCGAGAAGAGGTCTGACAGGATTGACCTGAAGTTGGAAATAATGAAAGGAAGAAGGTTGTGACGACAGGTCTGGTCACTGAACAAACAGAATGCACTGTCATAGGGGTAGGATAGGACCAGGGAGACCTGTGTGAAGTGCAGGTCACATGGAGAGGCCTGGTCAGTGAAGATGAGCATGAAGATGGGAATAGACTGCGTCGCAAAGTGAAAGAACCAGAAGGAGGAAATTGTGTGGCTTGACGCCACCGCAGAAAAATGGGAAGATGATGAGAAAAGTAGAGAGGAGTATGTGGTCTGACAACTCGAACATCAGAAGGAAAAGGTGACCGAGTGCAAGAACATCTGGCATAGACACAGTACCTTGAAAACATTGGAGGCACTTGGAGAACCTAGCTATCCATGAGTCTTCGTAACGCCAAGCAAACCTGGTGACGGCAGAGGTGAGCCAGCTGGACAATTTGTGAAACCCACCTTTGGGATCGAATGGGAGACTGGATGGCGAGAGTGCTTGGACGTCCTGCAGAAGAGGACCTGACCACCCCACACCAGATTGTGGAGATCCAAGGGGCAAAGGCCTCAGAGACGCCGGTGAGAGATGAGTCTACAGCTGCTCTTCCGCAGGACCCAGAAAGACGAAGATCTTGTGATAAGTGGCATGAGTAAACAACTACCCTTCAGGTGGAGCTAGGATTTTGAAGTTGGGACTCGTATTGCTTCCTCCACACACCTAGAGGGTGGAGTTGGAGTGACACAGTGAAGTACACTCAGTCCAGTGGAAGCCTGGTGAAGAGGGCCTCCGGACATCCCCTGAGAGGGTAATACCCCCGAGAGGGGCATCCTACTGAGAGAGGGATGTTTGCAAGTACAGGGCAGGCTCTAGGGTGGTGCGATCGGTTCCACAGCACAGAGCGCTGACTTGGCATGGGGGCGCCATGTTTATTGTTTTTCAAAACACAATATGCCACGTTCCTTGCCCCAGCAATTTTCAAGCATCAATAAAAATTTCACAATAACTCCGGTGATTAATGTTCTCCCTGGAGAGAGACCAGAGCTTTGTCGGGTAGTGGAAGTTTTTTACTCATCATAGCGCAGAAGGTTAATATGCCTGCTGCAAAGAACGTGTCCTTTTCAGATAACAAAGTGCATACACTATAAATAGGTCAATTGTGTGAGAAGTTGACCAGGCTATTCTAGTGGGCACCTTGCACCAGTCCAAACGACCCTTATTGATGGTAGGTTTAAAGACAACCTATATAGAAAGCTATCCTAGTGGTAGCTGTGGAGAGCAGCCTTCAGGCTAAGTCTTGGAGGAATGTAAAGCAGCTTGTTTTACCAGTCTATAATCTCATGAATGACCAAATGAAAGATGAACCACACCAGGTAGATTTATAAAATATATGTAGTTATTCTAAACTCGTCCCTCTAGTCTCTTTATGAGGCTAGAGGCAAAAGTACATTCAGTAGACTTAATTAGCACACAGTAAATTAGCACAATATATGTTGTGCCCTAGAGGCATACCAAACCATATATTAAGAAAGTGGAATAAGAACCACGACTGACATAGATTCAAGGCCTGGAGCCTTTAGAACCACTGGGGCCACCAGGAACCACCCAAGGTAGTGACACAGGGGACACGTGTGCAGTGTCTAAACACAGCCGCGAATCACCATTAACTTCTATGGGGAAAGTCGCGGTTGGAAATTTAAAGATTAAGGACACGTAGAAGAGGACTTGGAGCAAACCCCTTTAGAACTAGGAGGTTCTAGAGTTAACACACACAGGAGTACTGGAGTACTAGATGTACCTCATCCAGGGAAGCCGGGTGCATAGGTGTATTTTCGTGTTGGGTTTCGTCGTCGATTTGAATGGCGAGCTGCTGCACAGTGCTGCTGGTGACCAAGTGGAAAGTGTCCGGGTGGAATCAAGGGTGGATCAGAGATGTGAAGAACCTAAAAGCAGAGGGGGCAGAGTCTGGGTCACTTGCAACTGACCAGGAAGGCGATGAGTGGATGCCCACCGATGTTCGGTGATTTCAGGTGAAGAAGGTGAAGCTTGACCCTTCAGCCACGAGGACCGGGAGGTGTCTACGATGACCAGGTGCTAGATTCGAGCTGACCCACAAAGGATATCGAGTGCTGCGATGTCGGTTTCTGGTTGGACCCAACAAGCCTTGGCAACAGCAACCCATGAAGAAAGAAGAGATTGGCTTTGGTGCAAACCAGCAAGGTCTGATGGACTCACCCCTTGGTGGAGAGTCAGGGCATGTCTGGAGCAACCAGGGAAGCCCAAGGAAAAGAAGAGTTACCTTCATCTGGACCCACCAGTCAATGGACGAGGGGTCGCAAAGGGGCCTTGAGCAGAAATGTTAGAAGCGGACTCACAGAACGCTCGTGGAGTGTAGGCCCACAATCTTCAGTGCAGATGGTGCTCGGGGTTTGGACTACATGCAGCCCAATGCATAACTTCAGGAAAGCTCGGGAAGTGGATGCACTAGCAAATGTGCACAGTATCCATGAGTTCCGGTCCCACGTCACTAGTGAGGGCTGCAGGTCTCAGCTTTGCTGGGATCTTGTATCAGCCTCTGCAAAGTGTAGAGGTCTGTGTCCTGAGTCGCAAATACCTTGGGGTCCAGCGGGAGCTTCAGAAATGCAGACCAGGAAGATGCTTCTTTGGTGCCTGTTTGAACTGGGGAGTCACTCATTGACTCCAAGGGAGATTCTTCTATCTTCTAGTCATGTAGAATGTCGGAGTTCCAGGATATATGTTGCAGAGTTTCATCCAGGTGTAATCTGAAGTCCTAAGGACTGAGGTCCCATACTTATACTAAGAAAAAGGATTGGACATGCTCTGGGGACCCACCTATGGGAGGGTCTGGGAAGAGGGGTGGTTACACTCATTACCTTTGTCCAGTTTTGTGCCAGAGCAGGGGCTGAGTGCCCCTGCAATCGGTTTGAACTGGGATATGCACAGGGACACCAAGTGTACCCCTGGCACTGTCTGAAAAGCATTCTCTGACTGCAACCACCCAGCCCCAATATACTAAAGCCTGTCTGGGAGATGGTTACACCTCTCTGTGATAGGAAACCTATTGTCCAGGCCTCCCCTACTGGAGTTTCGTCCAACAGCAGGAGGTCAGACCCGTGTCTGTGGCTGCAGCATCCGTTTTGTGATGCCAGGGCTCTTTTTAAACTATTACCGGTTAGGTCAGTGTGTACTTGTCTCTCCCTCTAGAAGGGTGAAATTCTACCCCCACCACCAGGACTGGCGGGGGTAAGATTCCAAAGTGGTTGACACCAAACACAACATGTTTCCATGCAGCCATTCCAAAGTTAGCATTTACCGGAGGTTATAATGCACTTAAGAGTATATGGTCTAGCTGCATCACAGAACAGCTTCAGAGAATAGATTCAGAAAGCTGCAGAGGGGTCCTGCTCTTGCATGTGCACCCTCTCACACAAAACCAAGCACTCTGCCTTCAGTATTGATAAGGGCTGCCATAGGAGTGTCTTATAGGTTTATATGTGTCAGTGAATAAAGGTAGATATAGGTAACCTATATCTTAGTAAGGGGTGCAAGCACCACCTTACCCAGGCTGCAGTAGCAGACCTGTGGTGCCATTTTAGAAGGCTTCCCAGGGGTGGTATAATACAAGCTTCAGCCCCTGGTAGACCTCTGGGGATCATATGTCCATAGTGACTAAGAAACCATATACTAGGGACTCACAAGGGTAACCCAGTAACCAATGTGGAGTGTACCTAAAGTACATGCAATCATTTTAGAGAGGAAGCAAGTAGGCTGGGGTCCTGGTTAGCAGGATCTCAACCAAACTATGTCAAAAACCATCAAAACACCAGAAAAAAGTGGGGGCAACCATGCAGTCAGATTTCACCTTCCTACAAATGGGTTGTTGCTTATGTCAGAGAGATCCTATTGTTACTTGCTGTTTAAAACGTTAAAATCCAAATATAGAGCAGTGAGCTATTAACTGTCTTCAAAGAGCTGCATACAAACTGCAAGGAATATATTACCAGTGGCGTATGAAGGGGGTGTGGTGGGTGATGTGGGTGCGGTGGGTGCGGGCCGCCCTCGGTGTCATCCCGGAGGGGGGTGACAAAATGGCAAAATTCCGTTCCCCCAGCTCTCACCTGCCATCTTCAGTGTGGCACTGTCACGGGGCGGCAATCCGTGGATTCGTCAGCCCCCTCCCTTCAAGGAGTCCCACCACAGGGCGGCAAATGCAGATAACGCCCCGGGCTGTCACAGGTCTAGCTACGCCACTGTATATTACAGCTACATGCTTTCTTTGCCCAGTATTTCCTTATCCTAATATTGCAAAAATAGTTCCTTTGGGTAGAAATCAATTATTACTATTAAAGAAAATTCTGGATTTGTGCTTTTCCATACCAAGGACACTTAAACTATACTGCCTACCAGTAAGGATGGCATGTGACTCCTACACCTTGTAGGCCTCTGTCTTAAGTAACATTTCCTATACACTGATTTACTCACGTATGATTGTCTCTGTGCAATGTATGTGTGATGTAAAGTGTTCTGACACCTCAAACTTGTATCAGTGGTTCCAGCACACACTAGGGCGGCTGGAGAAAGATATTGGGGACTTGGAGAGAGACTTTCAAACTAACCCATCCCCTGCCACTGCTGCAAAGATTCGGTCAAAACTGACAGAATTTCAAGGAGAGGCAGAGTGGGAAACGACTTATTTGCATAAATACGCGCAGGCTAGACGTTATGGTGAGGGTGAGGGCGGGGAAGACGTTAGCGGGCCTATTGCATACTCCGAGATGTGCTGAATACATTACGGAATTGAAGGCAGCTGACGGGGAGGTGGCTAGGACGCCACGGGATATTTTGTCTACTATGTCCCGATACTATCAGTGCCTATACGCGTCCAGCACGTGTCCATCGGAGACTGACATAACGGACTACTTGGATACGGTAGTGCTTGCGTGGTTTAATGATGGGGCCCGTGAATATATGAATATGCCGATCATATGTCAAGTCATTAGTAGTATGCCGTCTGATAAAGCCCCACGGGCAGATGGCTTGACGGCTGCATTTTACAAAGAATACATTGATTTATTGCCCCCCAGCTTATTGCATGTGTACCTGGAAGCAATGGACACGGGCACATTGCCCCCTACCCTGAGAGAAGCTACAATTATAGCTCTGCTAAAACCCGACAAAGATCCTACTTCCTCTGATTTCTATAGACCTTTGTCACTAATAAATCTTGACGCCAAGATATATGCAAAGCTCCTGGCGAATAGGTTGCAGCCAATGCTCCAACAAATCGCGCTTCCGGACCAGTCAGGATTTATACCAGGGAGGTCGGCGTCACATAATCTGCACACCTTGTTTGGAGTCTTGCATTATCTAGATCCTCATGTACAGGCAGTGGCGGCGTTACTGGACGCAACCAAGGCCTTTGATTCACTGGAATGGAAATTCCTATTCACATTGTTAGCTCATATGGGCTTCAGCCCTGCTTTCATACAACAAATTCAAATTTTATACTCTAACCCGGTGGCAAGGGTGCGGGTAAATGGACAGGTGTCGGACTCCTTTGCCATCGCAACCGAGCCTCTGGCGAGGCTTCGCCAGTACCACACGCACAGGAGCATAGGATTCACATCCAGAGGCCTATTAATCTCAATGTACGCAGACGACATGACTATTTATATGATTAACCCCAAAAATAACTTCAACGATATAATGAGAGAGGTGATCAGGTACGGGGGTCTCACGGGGATCCAAATCAATTGGACAAAATCCACGATACTAGCACTCACGGACGAGACAGACCCATGCATGACGGAATACCACATTCAGTGGGTGGAGTCGGAGACACGATACCTGGGTATAATTATAAGCAGATCTACACAGGGCTTGTGGATGGCCCTACTACGGGAGGGTTATGGACTGGATCGACACTAAGGTACAGAGATGGAAAAAACTCCCCCTTTCAATACTGGGACGCATAGCAATCACGAAAATGGTTCTGCTTCCTAAACTGCTATATCTATTTGTCAATATACCAATGCCACTTACTGTAATTTCTTCAGAAGACTTAGGACGGCCGTGCTCGAGTTAGTATGGGCGGGCAGACAGCCACGTGTCTCCTGGAATTTGTTGACGCTACCCTTTGAACAAGGTGGGTTGGGCGCCCCTGACTTTAAACTATACGCATACAGTGCGCATGCACAGTTCCTACAATTTTGGCAACACCCAACGCCGTTCCAACCACATGTAGCGATAGAGATAGATAGAGTTGCACCGATTCCACTGAATGCGGCAATGTACCAGACCTATAAACGACCCCATCGAGAAATCGACACAGTTGAGGCGACGAGTTGGGCATGGCGAGGTATAGCAAAACGAGCAGGAGTAAAAAAACTGTATGCTCCATCCATGCCTATAGGTGGTAACCCACTGTTGACCCCGCTGACAGATAAGGCTACTACTCTGCGGGCAAAAGCGCACGGACTGGTAACGGGTGGTGATCTATACCCAGAAGCTACATTCCTAACACTGCAGCACATGTGCAAAGAACAGACACCTTCAGTATCAGACACACTACTATTTTATCAGCTTAGGGCAGCCTGCAAAGCACGGTACACTGAATACCCCCAGGAACCACAGACCCTCCCTGCGCTGGAGAATATCCTATCTAATCCCTCTCCCAAGAAACTGATTACATGCATATACAATACTACGCAAAAGACATCCCACATAACGTCATACACCTCAAAGGTAGACTGGGAAAATGACATTGCAACACCAATCACGGAGCAACAATGGATATAATGCTGCTCACAGCTGGAGCACCTATTGCCGCACTACAGGCTTTGGCTAATACACTTCAACTTTCTACATAGGGTGTACCGCACGCCCATACAGTTGCACCGCATGGTCCTCTACGTACACACGAAATGACTCCACCATTCCGTAGCGAGGAGCAATGCTGCCTTTGTGAAGATGCAACAACAACCAGAACTGATTGGTGAAAACGTGACATCTACCCGATTGACCAACACTCCACCTGCACCGTCACAGACAACTGGACATAGACAGACATTGGTGTAAACTTCCAAGCCTGGAGTCTAAGGAGTACTGGACCCGCACGGGAATATTGAACTGTGCAAAGCAGAACTGGTGATCCTGGCTGTAGTTGTACCGTCGTCTTGTTTCTGCCAACAGCTGAACAGACTCAGTGGAAGTTCATATTTATTGTTTTATTCTTTCCCACAGGTTGGACTTTGTTATTCCAGTTTGAATAAAGTTTGGGAGGGATGTAGTGACCTGCTGGTCACTGTTCTAGTTGTTTGATGTACTACTTACTCCCGGTGGGTTGCCTTACACCCCACTCCACCCTCAAGGCCGGACTGACTACCAGGCGTTTTAGAATGCTGCAGATCTGGGGGCTGATTTTACAGCAGGGGGGCTAATTTCGTTGATGGAAGGTTGACGCAGCCCCCAGCTTAGCAGCATTCCAAAACGCCAGGTAGCCAGTCCGGCCCTGCCCACCCCACTCCGGGGTCACACGCTGATGGGACGAGCAGTGTGCGACCTCATTCGGACATACTATTTATACAGGCTCCCTTGAGCCGGTGGAGGTGACGACCTCGAGATAACGCACCTGCGCGCCTTAAGAGGTATCTGGACCTACGAATATTTTCGGCAGCCCACGCAGCAACCCCGTGCACACGCCTAATCCCTGCTGATGAGCGTTAATGAACGCGAAACACGTGTCCAGGGATGGCAAGCACACCAGTGATCACCCTCAAGACTCAACACTCGGGTAGAAGCGCACCCGCTGATACAGACTACATCGACCATCATGCTCCGGGGTCACACGCTGATGGGACGAGCAGTGTGCGACCTCATTCGGACATACTATTTATACAGGCTCCCATGAGCCGGTGGAGGTGACGACCTCGAGATAACGCACCTGCGCGCCTTAAGAGGTATCTGGACCTACGAATATTTTCGGCAGCCAACGCAGCAACCCCGTGCACACGCCTAATCCCTGCTGATGAGCGTTAATGAACGCGAAACACGTGTCCAGGGATGGCAAGCACACCAGTGAATACCCTCAAGGCGCAACACTCGGATAGAAGCGCACCCGCTGATACCGACTACATCGACCATCATGGTCCGGGGTCACACGCTGATGGGACGAGAAGTGTGCGACCTCATTCGGACATACTATTTATACAGGCTCCCTTGAGCCGGTGGAGGAGACGACCTCGAGATAACGCACCTGCGCGCCTTAAGAGGTATCTGGACCTACGAATATTTTCGGCAGCCCACGCAGCAACCCCGTGCACACGCCTAATCCCTGCTGATGAGCGTTAATGAACGCGAAACACGTGTCCAGGGAAGGCAAGCACACCAGTGAACACCCTCAAGACTCAACACTCGGGTAGAAGCGCACCGGCTGATACCGACTACATCGACCATCATGCTCCAGGGTCCACGCTGATGGGACGAGCAGTGTGCGACCTCATTCGGGCATACTATTTATACAGGCTCCCTTGAGCCGGTGGAGGTGACGACCTCGAGATAACGCACCTGCGCGCCTTAAGAGGTATCTGGACCTACCAATATTTTCGGCAGCCCACGCAGCAACCCCGTGCACACGCCTAATCCCTGCTGATGAGCGTTAATGAACGCGAAACACGTGTCTAGGGATGGCAAGCACACCAGTGAACACCCTCAAGACTCAACACTCGGGTAGAAGCGCACCCGCTAATACCGACTACATCGACCATCATGCTCCGGGGTCACACGCTGATGGGACGAGCAGTGTGCGACCTCATTCGGACATACTATTTATACAGGCTCCCTTGAGCCGGTAGAGGTGACGACCTCGAGATAACGCACTTGCGCGCCTTAAGAGGTATCTGGACCTACGAATATTTTCAGCAGCCCACGCAGCAACCCCGTGCACACGCCTAATCCCTGCTGATGAGCGTTAATGAACGAGAAACACGTGTCCAGGGATGGCAAGTACACCAGTGAACACCCTCAAGACTCAACACTCGGGTAGAAGCGCACCCGCTGATACCGACTACATCGACCATCATGCTCCGGGGTCACATGCTGATGGGACGAGCAGTGTGCGACCTCATTCGGACCTGCCCACCCCACACCCACCCAGCACAAGCGTCACAGGACATGTGACTCTGACAATAAAAGGGGCCGGCGCAGTGCCTTGAGCTAGTTCTACCCAGTATCTAATGGTGTCTGTGTGACAGTCATTTATGCATGAGCGCCTAGGGCCCTACACCATTACAGATGGGAAACCCAGTGATGTCACTTCCTATGGAGATGAATGGTTGGAAATCCAGTGATGCCATTTTCTGTGCAGATGGGTGAAGAAAACTCTTGGTGACTTGGTGAAAGAAAAATAAAAACGATAGGAGTTTGTGGTTTCTGATTTATTGAAGTTTTTTTTGTGACTGCTTTCACCTGAATGCTTAAGGTTATGACTGGTTTTGTGATAACACTCCGATTTCGCATCTTCCATGCAGAAGTTTGCCAAATCAGCATAGATTCAGAGCATAATTCACTAGATTATAAAGTTCTGCTATCTAATTAACTATCACATTCACTGTTTCTTCTGGATTGGCCGTTAGTTTATTTCTTTTTCATCCTTGGCCCACAGGATCAGTGATACATTAGGAAAATTGCAGGCAGCTGCCTTATGGCATTACCAGAAATAGCTATCAGAGGTCACCAGACTGGAAACAAATTCGCCGCAAAACAAAGGCCCCATTTCTAGGGAAATGCCACTGCCCAATGCCTCTTTGCCCAGAGATCCGAGAACTGCCCAAATTATTGCGTGCAGAGTGTAAACTATTGGTTTCCCAAACAGGTTCGCAATCAAAAAGATGAGCACCTTATAGCCATCTCGATACTCGTAGAGATGGAATCAGGCCAGCCTAACATGCTGCTGCTGGGGGAGGGCGGGGCGTGCGAGGAGGTATGTGTGTGTGTTGCGTGTGTGTACCTCGTATATGAGGATCCACACATAGGGATCTATCATGAGCTCCCATCCCCAGCAGGAATCTACCTCCGCAATGTTGCCATCTGGCTGAGACAGACCCAAACCTCTGTAATGAGAACCCAGCAGCCTGCCGAGTTCCCTCTGAATAATCACCTTCCTTGGACTGTAGTCTGCAGAGGATTAATTAAAGTACCAAAAAGTTTACATCTTGAATTATTTACCCGCTTCTTCTTCCGCCCGGGGACACCAGCCTATGATTGCCGGGTCTCCTATCTGCGGGGACACGGAAAGCTGCTTTGCTGGCAGTATCTTCGGTCCTGAGGGGAGGCGGGCCTTGTATTGACTCGGGAAGCGTTCAATATTCCAGCTTGCTCAATGTTTCTGCTCTTGATCTGCTGCAGAGA
The DNA here is from genome assembly GCF_964261635.1 of Lissotriton helveticus. Taxonomy (NCBI): domain Eukaryota; kingdom Metazoa; phylum Chordata; class Amphibia; order Caudata; family Salamandridae; genus Lissotriton; species Lissotriton helveticus. The sequence goes on from NC_136068.1 coordinate 1,314,716,782, forward strand.
CCCCCGACTTCCGGCGCTCGCGCTCTGCACCAGGACCCCCACCGCCCGAGCTTCCCTGCTTTTGTGCTCTTCAGCAAAACACCCCCCCCCCCCCCCAGCTCCCTGCGCTCTTGTTCTGAAGAAGGACCCCCACTGCTTCCAGCTGCGCTCCTACTCTGCAGCGTGACTGTGACAACAGGTGATGTAAGGAAGGACCGTGTTGCTGTTTATATTTTTCTTATTGAAATATCAGTCGAAGCGCTATGTCCTGCGCTTCAAGCAGGGTGAGCATTAACTGAGTGGCTTCGCTTAGGATACATTTCCAGTATGAGCAAAGGAGGGAGTACTAAACAAGCATTTGCAATGCAATCCGTCTCGCCTTTGGGACCTTCGGAGTATTTAGCGATGCAGTGGAGGCCCTCCAGCGGGCTGTGGATGGTAAAGATGCACATTGTTGGATGGAAAAGTTGAAGAAGGACAACTCGGAGGGGCTGCAGGAAGTTGGGTATAAAGAGGCATTGCTAAGTGGTAGAGGCTCAAAGAGAGGCTGGAGGTTCAGGCTGCCAAAACAGAAAGTGCTAGAGGAGTGAGAGACACAGAGCAGCATCAGGTGGGTGACATGCAGAGGGATTGTAGGGTGCAGAGTGGCACATAGTTTTTCCAGCAGGAGGGGAGGATGATGTCACACAAGAGCTGGAGGGGTGGGAGCACAGAGGGCCTACTGGAGGGGCAAATTAGGGTGGTCCGGGACACACATAGTGCCAGTCGAGTCTTACAGAGTGACTGAAAGGCATGCATAAGAGCTGCTTCATGCAAAAGGACCGGAGGTCCAGTGCCAGGGCTGTGCCAAGAGGGGCTGAAAAGTGATAAGGGGACAGCAGTGGTGTGATAAGTTGTCATACAGAGGTTCTTAAAGTGGTGAGGGTGCACCCACCATCATAGTTGACAACATTTACCAACACACTGAACATGATATCCACTGATAAGTGTAGTATACATGCAGCGTTGCTATTTAAATTAAATTGTGGACATTCACAGAGAAGACAGCTTAGAATAGTTAAACATATCTACATCAAGGTTCTAAAACAAACCTAGTTAAAACCAATCCTCAACAGAATACAATAGTGCTGTTGTTTAAAAACATATTCGAAAGGCAACACACTAGTATTCTACAGCGGTGCATCAGTAGCTACCTACGAGAGACTACAGGCCATTCACCTACTGTGTGGACGCAGGCTTGAGGGGTTGGGAGTGCGAGCGGCACGGTGTGGGGATGGGACCAATACCCCTGCTTCTGAAAATTGGCACATTTGGGGGAAGTAGGGGCAGACCCTTTAGTGAAAGATCACAAGGGCAAAGCTCAGCAGACTCACAGCACTTGGGCGGAGCCGATGGGCAGGTCATGAGAGCCACTACCAAAGCCCAGGCAGACCCAAGCATCTGGCAGCACCCTGGGCGGGCAAACAGGGCCCAGAGTGGTTGCTACACGCTGACTGCAGAGGTTTTCCGCCCCACAGCATTTATGCCGAATACATAGAGATCCTTCGAAAGGAATACGGACAGCTTGGACTATAGGTAGTCCTACATAAAATTAACGCCCAGAGGAAGCCCGAGGCCGGATGGCCATGTAAGGGGGCGAAACACGTGTTGGCTATCACTTCTGGCTAGTCTCCTAAATAGGAGTCCTGGCAACTGTATATATAAAAACACTGCATACGAAAAACTGCGTCTGGGAATTTTTTCCATGATTGGACTACTGAATTTTCAATTTCTCCTGACAACCTTGGATCACTCTTGGAAGCCATATTAAAGGAAATGTGTGGAATGCTTGTGTGTGCACGTCTGCTTGTTTTGTGTCCCTCGCCTCGAGAATATATAGTTTTGTGCCAAGCAACAGCAATTAACAGTATTGGTGTTGAAAACATTTAAAACAAGGAAATGTTGAAATATCACTGCATTTGGCTTTCGTTGTGTAATGAGTAGACAAACCTTCTTTGTTTATTGAAAGACATTTCTCATGTGTTTTGATATGTGCTGCAAGTAGTATAGAAGTCAAGAAGTAACAGCATGACTTCTAACCCCGCCCACAAGACCCGCCCACTCACCACATTTAAATGAGTACCTGCCATACTTTTCCCCCATTTAAAGCACTGGCAACAAGATGCTTCAGCACACATTGCTCGGGAATGCACTGCATGCAGGAGGCAGCCCTTTTAGTTAATGCATATTTTCCTTGTAAAGCAAGAACTGCATCATGTAATGCACATGCATATATGGTGGGTACCAGGCAGCCGTGGCATTTACTTCCCTGGCATGTTATGTGTACAGCAGACAGTTCACTTAATGATGAACACTGAATGAAAGAGTTCACGATATTCAGATGTGCTGTAGAATTCCCTTATATTACAATGCATAGACATGCCCTGTGTCCTGCAGCAGGCAAGATTATTGCATAGGATACAGCTAAAAGCTGTGAGCAGCAGGCAAACCCTGTTGCACATGCAAGGAATGAGTGGCAGTAAAGGCATCTCCTTAGAAGCTATCCAGCTCCAGTTCAATCAATGACTGGCTACTCTCTGAGTTGCAGTGCAGGCACCACATGGTTTGCAGCACCAAGTACCCTCTGGGAGCAGTGCAACAATCTTGTCCCTCTCCTGACCACAAATCTTTACGGTGGCATACATCGATGGCAGAAGAAGTGCCCTCCATGCTGCCAGACAAGCAAACCACACTCACTGCTTGTCTCAAGTAGCTGCGCACTGTTACATCCAGTGGAAAGTGGATTGCACCAATCAAAGGGATTAACTGAAAGAAAAGGGATTCAATTGGGCAAACTTATTTTGAGTGGCAGGATACAGAAAAAGGGGCGGGTTTCAACAAGTGGTAGATTAGACTTTCTTGTGCTTTAACCCCTTCGATGCTGATGACGGCCCCCAGCCGTCATGCATCACGGGGCTTGTGTGCTGATGACGGCTGGGGGCCGTCATAAACCCGCCCACTCGCGATTCCGCCGCACAGGCGCAGAATCGCGGCCGCCCACAAGGGGTTAAAACCCAGATGTCCAAGCTCCTCCTGGCAGGGTCAACGCCGGCGGCCATGTTATGACCAGGCAAGACATAATTTCTTGTGTGAACGATTTTATGTGAAATGGGTAGGTTTTTTTTCCCCACAAGTTTTTATTGTCAGCAGCCACAATGGGCCTGGCAACGCCAGGTATCCAAATAATACAAAATATATATTTGTGAGTATGATATTGACTTTTTGGTATCTATTAAACAATTCGAAAATAACAAAGATACAACATAATGCTCCAACATGGAGCTGTAGTGTCATATTACCGCTACATGGCACATCACGTCGGGCCTAGCCACTTTGATCTATTATCCGTACATTTACGACCATTTTTATCACGCATCACCTCTCTCATGTCAAATATTAATCCATGGAGTCCGCTGAAATGGGTTCCAGACACAGCCCACGGTATTCCGCCCACCTCTTCCAAATCTTAGGGTGTTTCTGGGAGTATCCTCTCGCTTTAAATATTGGCAATTCTAACCCCATACAAAAATCAGGAACCCTCTTCCACACCCCAGCTAATGGTGGAGAAGCATCTTTCCATGCCTTTGCAATGGTGCACAGACATAATATCGACTCCAAAATATCGTTTGGACAGAATATCGAGTGTTAAATATCGTTTGGACAAAATATCGACAGGACAGAATATCGACAGCCAAAATATCGTTTTTAAGGTAAGTGAAGTAATATCGACTGTAAATAATATAGAAAGTGAAAATATCCAAGTATATAATCTAGATAGTAAAAAATATCGTTTTTTAAATAATATTTAATTATTTATAGTGTTTTTATGTTATAATATGTGTGAAAAGTGTCATGTTATGTTATAATTATTTTGAATTAATGATTTTTCTTTAATTATTGTGTAATTTTATTCTGTAGCGGGTTGTGGGTTTATAGGGGAATAGGGTGGGAAGTAATTTAATTATAATTAATTAAATATGTAAATTTATTAATTGGTAGTAATAATTAATTGGTAATTAAATAATATTTGTTAATTATTTAAAATTTAATTGGTAATTAATTTAATTTAATTGATTAATTGCTAATTATGTAAATTAAAATAATTTATTTCCTGTAGCGGGTTGTGGGTTTATAGGGGAATAGGGTGGGAAGTAATTTAATTATAATTAATTAAATATGTAAATGTATTAATTGGTAGTAATATTTAATTAATTGGTAATTAAATAATATTTGTTAATTATTTAAAATTTAATTGGTAATTAATTTAATTTAATTGATCAATTGCTAATTGTGTAAATTTAAATAATTTATTTCCTGTAGCGGGTTGTGGGTTTATAGGGGAATAGGGTGGGAAGTAATTTAATTATAATTAATTAAATATGTAAATTTAATAATTGGTAGTAATATTTAATTAATTGTTAATTAAAAAATATTTGTTAATTAATTAAAATGTAATTGGTAATTAATTTAATTTAATTTATTAATTGCTAATTATGTTAAATTAAAGGGGTATTTTTAGGGTTCAGGGTCAGTTTTTGGTTTTTGGGTAAAGGGGTATTTTTAGGGTTCAGGGTCAGTTTTTAGTTTTTGGGTAAAGGGGTATTTTTTGGGTTCAGGGTCAGTTTTTAGTTTTTGGGTAAAGGGGTATTTTTAGGGTTCAGGGTCAGTTTTTAGTTTTTGGGTAAAGGGGTATTTTTAGGGTTCTGGGTCAGTTTTTAGTTTTTGGGTAAAGGGGTATTTTTAGGGTTCAGGGTCAGTTTTGGGTTTTTGGGTAAAGGTTTTTTTTTAGGGTTCATGGTCACATTTTAGTTTTTAGGTAAAGGGGTATTTTTAGGGTTCAGGGTCAGTTTTGGGTTTTTGGGTAAAGGGTTTTTTTTAGGGTCAGGGTCAGTTTTGGGTTTTTGGGGTACAGGGGTACAGTGTAAAAATAAAGTAAAATTAAATTTACATTAATTTAATTTAATGAAATGAAATTAAATTAAATTATATTAAATTAATTTTAAATAATTTAAATAATAAAAATTATTATATACTTACCAATACTTACGTTGTAATGGTAGTGCGTTGTAAAAGTTGCGTTGTAACGTCATATATCCACTGTTGCACTCTTTGGAGTGGGAATAGTAATTTTAACCCCTACGCTATCCAACGCTTTCCCTACTGTTGCACCCACTGGAGTGGGAATAGTAATTTTTACTCTTTTGTATTTGTACGTTAATAATATTGGCTATTATTTAATTAAATTTTGTTACTATATATATATGTTTTAAGAAATATGATTAAAAAAATATTATTTTTTTACTTTCATTAATTATTTAATTATTAAAAGTTATTTTAAGTATTGTTAAGTATATTTTAGTAATTAATTTTTTATATTAATGTAATTAAACATTGTTTTTATTAAAGTCGATATTTTTTACAACTATATTTTTGTAAACGATATTTTTAACTCGATATTTTTGTACTTACCTGTTTGTAGATAGAAACTCGATATTTTGTCTCTCGATATTTTGTCAACGATATTTTTGTTGGTCGATATTCTGTCCCTCGATATTATTTCAGTGATCCCTTTGCAATGTCGTGCTTTGCCAGTGTAAGGCCTAAGAGTAATCAATGGCGTTTATAAGTGATGTAATCGGTGATGTGGAGCAGGGCCAGGCATGGTGAGTATGGGATATCCCAGCCCAGGACCTCTGACAGGCAAGTGACGACCCCCCGACAGAACTTAGACAGTGTTGTGCACTGCCGCACAGTAAGGGTATCATCAGTAATTTGGCAGCGCATGCAGAGCGGGGATTCAATCAGTCCAGCACGCCAGAGCTTATATCTGGTGTAATAAACCCTATAAAAATATATTTAAAAAACCTATGATGGTATTTACACTGAATATGTCGTAATTGTGCCACAATGGCAACACCTCATTGGGATTCCAGTGCCTCAGTCCAGTCTTCGTAGTCTAGGGGGCCAAGATCCTGATGCCACGCCGCTCATGTTTTATCAAGTGTAGTGGGGCTATTTGTTACTAGTGTTTGATATATCTTGGTAATTTTATGTTCCTGGAGGTACCCCCATAAATACTTAAGCTTCAATGGGACTAAAGTTCGGCACAGTTCCCTGGTGTGCGAGACATGGGGAAAAGGAATGGCGGAACTGAAGGTATTTATAGAATTGCGCTCTATGCATTGTATATTCTTGTTGTATTTCCTGAAAGGACATTAGGGTCTGACCATGAAGGACATCCCCAACCATGGAGATGTCTATGGCCTCCCAGCCAAAGAAACCAGATAACCAACCAGGGGGGGAAAGACCATTGTGTCAAAGAGGCATCTCTTTTGGTAATCTGCCCCACCATCCCATTTGTTGCAGTGATCTCTTCCAAATCTTAAATACCTTGGCGGTAGACGGAGGTAGCACTTTCACGGCCGAGCCCATATATAGAATCGTGTGGAGTGACATATTGCCCATCCGCAGGCATTCAATTGCATAGGCATGATCTCTTCTGTCACCATACCACCAGTCATTCAGGATGAGAAGGTGCGAGCCCACTTAGTATGCTTGGACATCTGTTGTTGCTATGCCTCCACAGTACGTGGACTGCAAGCATGTTTCCAGTGCCACCCAGACTTCACCGCCTCCCCAGAGAAAATGTCGGAGAATTGAGTTCAGTTGTCTAAACCAGAAGGGTGATATCAGGTATGGGTGATCCTGAAGCTGGCATAGTAGACAGGGCAGTGAGACTAACTTGAAAATAGTGGATCTGCCAAATAGGGAGAACGGTAGATGGGACCAGAAACTGGTCTGCTCCTTGATCTGTATCCATAACGGGGCCAGGTTCCTTTCCCAAGGCACAAGTTTGGAGGACGACAAGAAGACCCCAAGATATTTAAATCCTTCTCGAACCATTACCACTTCGCATGCCCACTCACCCACCTCCCATCTCCCCTTAGATGCCACAGATATGATTTGTAGGGATTCATATAGAGACTGGATGTCTCTCCAGAGATTTGCATGATCCGAAGTAGTCTGAGTCCCGACCTATCTGGTCGCGTGAGGAAAAATAATACATCATCCCTATAGAGTGCAATGCGGTAGGAAACTTCTGTGGACCACTCAAAGCTGTGGTTCTGTGCATCAATCCGCACCCAGGCCGTGAGGGACTCCATGGCCAATGCGAAGAGATATGGAGAGAAGGGGCAGCCCTGACGAGTCCCCCCCCCTAATAAGAAAGGTTTGTGATGTAGAGTCTGCCACCTGGACAGAGGCGGTAATATCAGTATATAAGAGTTGAATGTATTTAAGGAGGCAGGGGTCAAAATTTAATCGACGCTGTAAGCTGTAAGCTGCGCATTATTTCACCCTCTTGAGGCGGAAGCCGGGAGGTTCTCTCTCACCTGTTTTGAAATCTTATGTGTTCCTAACTCTGCCACCATTACCCTCGCTTGATTGAATAAGCGTTTTATTGTATTTTACTTGTGGTGCCATTCCGCTTGATTAAAAAGCGTTTTACCTGGCAGACACTTCAGCCTCATCTCTCCGCTGCCTGGGCCCACTCTCAGCTGAGCATTGACGCTGAGAGTGTGGTCCCGGGGAGTCGAAGCCTCTACAGCGGCCATCTTGGATGTGACTAAGCGCTCTGGTGCGCTCTAGCTGCCTATAAAAGGGGCATTTTCGCTTTCAGCGCCCAAGTAAGCTGCGCATTATTTCACCCTCTTGAGGTGGAAGTCGGGAGGTTCCCTCTCACCTGTTTTGAAATCTTGTGTGTTTTTAACTCTACCATCATTACCCTCGCTTGATTGAATGAGCGTTTTATTGTATTTTACTTGTGGTGCCATTCCGCTTGATTAAAAAGCGTTTTACCTGGCAGACACTTCAGCCTCATCTCTCCGCTGCCTGGGCCCACTCTCAGCTGAGCATTGACGCTGAGAGTGTGGTCCCGGGGAGTCGAAGCCTCTACAGCGGCCATCTTGGGTGTGACTAAGCGCTCTGGTGCGCTCTAGCTGCCTATAAAAAGGGACGGCCTCTCTCCGCGTAGCGGACGCGATTGGCGGACGCGCCGGACTCTCGCCGGAGTCATGCCAGAGTCCTGCCCGTCTGCGCCCGTCTGCGCCAGGACAGGCCCAGGGACTATTTACCCTGTCCGCTCCACGCCTGTCCCAGCCACTTAATCGCGCTCCTCCCTTCTGCAATTAAAACACGCCACTACCTCGCCCAAATCCTTGTGCAAACACTCGCTAGACCCTTCACAAAATCAATATCACTGCCGACACTGTCCTTACCAACTGATTAAGCCGGCAGAGATCAGGCAGAGACATGTGCACAAGCTCAATATGGCACTATTGAATTTGCGCTCCCTGCCTAAACATGCCTCTGAGATTTCATTCTTACTACAGGACGCGGCACTGGACGCACTGTTTCTTACGGAAACATGGTTAGGACCCAGTTCAGGCCCAGACACTGTCCAGGCCTTGCCTCCGGGCTACTTAATCCAGCACCTCGATCGAACAGGGAACGTAGGAGGAGGGATCGCTATCCTTCATAAAGATCATTTAGTCTGTCGCCTGTTAGGCAGCCCATTACTCGACTGTGAAAACGTCCATTTTCCGATCACGCTTTCACCATCAGCCTCCTTCACGGGGCTTCTAGTATACCGTCCTCCAGGATCCTTAGGAAAATTCCACAGGACACTGCTAGAATCGGTGGTGACCCTCGCCAGTCCGGCTTCCAACTTTACCATATTGGGAGATCTGAACCTTCATTTCGACAACCCACAAGATACGACAGCTGTGGATCTGGCCCAAGACCTACAGACATGCGAAATGGTTCAAAGAATCCAAAAGCCCACACATATAAAGGGACACCTGCTTGACCCCATATTTTCTAATATCACAAATTTAATTACCCTGGACCCAAACCTGGTCCCATGGTCAGACCATTTCATCATACCTTTCACCTGGACTGTCTCTCCCCCAGCCCCGGTCAAACCCTCTAGCACTAAACAGACAAGACACTGGTCCAAACTCAATATAAACGAATGGTCGGAAGCCCTAAGGAATACTTTACCGCCCATTAACCCGGACATCAATATAGCAAACCCAGAGTTTAACCAATGGATAGAGAACTCATTGGACGCCATCCTACCTAGGAAACCTGTAACCCAAAAAAGGGGATCTATCAATCATACTTGGTTTAGCCCAGAGCTCCGAAAACTTAAACAGAGTTGTAAAAAGGAGGAGAGACAATGGAGAAAAGACTTTGATCCAGAGACAAAAACTAAATACAGGGCATCCATCAAAGCCTATAAAGCTGCGTTAAAGGCTACAAAAAACAGCTTTCTACGCAGAAAAAATCATTGCATACCCCAACTCATCGAAAGAGATTTTCAGAATTGTTAAAACTCTGTTGAAACCCCCTGACCCCCTCCCTTGCCCCAAATGCATCAGGGCCCCGCTGTGAAGAACTTGCACTCTTCTTCCATACTAAAATTCAAAAAATTCTCCTGGGTCTCCCACCCATCACTACCCCCGATTCTCTCCCGCTATCTAAACCTTTCTCTCAAGGTACTTCCCCCGAACTCTCCTCTTTTATTCCTCTCACCGAGGAATCGTTACCCCCCCCTCCTCAACTCAATCAAAAGTGGCTCCCCCCTTGACCCTGTCCCTATCAACATCTTGAAATTAGCCTTGCCTATCATGGCGACTCCTGTCATCAATCTGATCAACACCTCGATTGAAGCAGGCACAGTCCCACGGGACTGGAAAATGGCCATGGTCAAACCTCTCTTAAAAAAAACCAACCTTGACCCTGGAGATCTATCCAATTACCGCCCCATCTCCCTTCTCCCGGGCATCAGTAAATTGGCAGAAAAATTCATAAACCACCAACTGTCCTCATTCCTGTAAACCTCTAATTTACTCCATCCCTCTCAAACAGGCTTCCGCCCGGGTCAAGGGACGGAGACGGCACTTCTTAAGGTGGTGGAAGAGTCTAGGAGGATCCTGGACACAGGTGGCAATGTGGCCATCATCCTCCTAGACCTCAGTGCCGCCTTTGATACGGTAAGTCACCGTATCCTGTTAGCCCGCCTAAACAAAATCGGAGTCTCGGGAAAAGCCCTTTCCTGGCTTGAATCCTTCCTTTGCGAGAGGTATTTTAAAGTATTTGAAGGGGATTGCCACTCCTCGCCGTTACCCCTGCGGTGTGGGGTTCCTCAGGGCTCCTCCCTTAGCCCCACACTTTTTAATGTGTACATGTCCCCCTTAGCCGAGATAGTGGCCCCCTACGGAATTGAATTAATCAGCTATGCTGATGACACTCAGCTCGTGGTCTCTCTGAATCAGGCTGATCTGTCCAACACGAGTCTGAGCGACTGCCTTGAGGAGGTATCAAAGTGGATGGGCCAGTCTTAGCTCAAACTTAATAACCAGAAGACTGAACTGATGTTATTGGGCAGGAAGGCATCATTCAACTCCCCCACGCTATGGCCTCCCTCTATGGGTGCTGGTCCGACCCCAAAAAGCGTGTTCAAGAGCTTAGGATTCTGGTTAGATGAGGATCTTTCATTCAAAGTACAAGCCAGAAAAACTGCGGCCACCTGCTTTGGCTTGCTAAAATCCATACCTAAAATCCTCCCTCAACTTCCTGACAGAGCCAAAAAAATCCTGGTCCAAGCTATGATTTTATCGAGGCTGGACTACGGCAATGCGCTCTACCTGGGAGCCCCGGTTTCTGTGATCCAGAAATTACAGGTGGTCCGGAATTCAGCGGCTAGATTGCTGACTAGCACTAACCATCGCTCCTCAGCCAAGCCAGCGCTACGATCACTCCATTGGCTACCGATAAAAGAACGGGTACATTTCAAAGCCCTCTGTATGGCCCACAAAATCCTGCAAGGCAAAGGCTCCCCTATCCTTAACAAGATGCTCAAACCATATAAAACTACCAGAAACCTCCGCTCCAACGATCTTCACCTGGAACAAGTCAACAGAATCAACAAGGCTCGTACGGGTGGTCGCCTCTTTTCCTATAACACTTCAAAGTTATGGAACTCTCTGCCCCCCCCCCCACTTCGTCAGGAGCCCAATCATCTTTCATTCTGTAAGAAAATAAAAACCTGGATTTTCCCTGGAATCTAATCGAAAACTGATCCCTGCTCATCTCAGACCCTCTCTGTTCGCAGCTTTAAGCGCTGGGATGCCTCCGGGTAGCCATGCGCTATAAAAGAGTTATTTTCATTTCATTTCATTTCATTTCATCGACTCAGAAGTGCAACTAAATAGGTCCAACAAAAGGAATCAAATGACCTGTCAATGTTGGTCAGCAAGAGTGCAGCTGGCTCTCCAAGGCGGTCCATGGATGCAATCGCGTTTTGTGCACGCAGGATGTTGTGCCATACAGTGCATCTCTGCATAAAACCTGCTTGGTCAGAGTGAACTAAATCCATAATATGCGGTACTATGGGATTAGCTATGACTCTGGCCAGGAGTTTGGCTTCGACATTAAGAAGTGATATTGGGCGATATGAGGTATGTTGTTCAGGGGGTCGACTAGGTTTTAAAAATACAAATATATCTGCATTGCGCTAGTCCCCAGGAAGGTGCCCATTTTGAAACGGCGTAATAAGAGCTGCCAAATAGGGGGATGTTAGGAGGGTTTGATATGTTTTACAGAAGTCACAGGGGAAGCCGTTTGGGCCAGGTGCTTCACCCGGTCACATCTCGGATAATGCCTTCTGGAGTTCTTCCGCTGTAATTGGGACATCTAGTTCCTCCCTTACTGAGTCCGCCAGAGCCTATGAGGGCAGGTCATCAATACATTTATGGACTTGGTGTGGCGAGATAGTCTCACTAGGGGCATATAGATTGCCATAATCACTGGCAAAGCTTGCTACAATTTGTGAGGGATCAGTGAGCTCCTCCCCGGCAGATCAACGGATACTCGGAATGGTCATGGGGCAGAGCGTCCCCTGACAGAGGTGATGTAAAAGTGCACCAGATTTATCTCCCCAATGGTGGATTCTGCTACGCATAACGAGCCACGCCTTGTCCATCAATTCACTGGCATATAGTTGCAGTGTGTGAACTAATTGTCGACGCACAATGTTCCCATCCCCTCTCCTACTCCTAAGCTCTAGGTCTATTAGTTGGGCTTCCATTTTGGTTATTTTCTCGCACCGCTGCCTGTGCTGTGCCGTACAATATGCTATCTCCACCCCCCTTAGCGTCGGCTTCATAGCTTACCAGAGGGTCTCGGAGGACTCAACTGACCCGGTGTTCTGTGAATTGTAATCAGAGATTACGTAAATGCACTCTATACTGTTGTTGCAAAGTCATCCTGTGCCCTGAGCACCCCCCAACTTTTTGCTGACTGATACTGGTGGTAACTGACTCTGACTGACCCTGGGCTCTGCCTGACCAGGCACAGGGCCAGTGCTATGCTGAAAGAGACACATTAGAATACAGTTAAAACACTGACATACAATAGGGTACCCAATGGTATGGGGGTGTACCCCTGTGATTGGCATGACCTACCCTATAGGCCCCTAGTATATAATAGGTACAAAAGGGGGTGGTGATGGACGGAGCATCTGAGCCAATCAAACACTCACACCCAGTAAAAAGATCTGGGTTTGATCCATCACCGTTCTTTAGCCCACTCTGCCACCCCAGTTCAGACATGGCTATATGCAAATCAGTCTGACCTTGTGCCTCATGGGAACAGTCCAGCCCGAACTGCCAAGCCATGTCTTCCCTGGACCGGAAATAAGTTTCCGAGGACCGGTTTCTGGCATTCCAGCCGTCTTCAGCCCGGCTTGCTTGAATCCAGTGGCAAAGTGAGCAAGGGACTCACGTCTGAGCATACCCTGCCACACTTATGGCGGCCAAAGCGGTACAAAAGGGGGTGGTGATGGACGGAGCATCTGAGCCAATCAAACACTCACACCCAGTCAAAAGATCTGGGTTTGATCCATCACCGTTCTTTAGCCCACTCTGCCACCCCAGTTCAGACATGGCTATAGGCAAATCAGTCTGACCCTGTGCCTCATGGGAACAGTCCAGCCCAAACTGCCAAGCCATGTCTTCCCTGGACTGGAACCAAGCTTCCGAGGATCGGTTTCTGGCATTCCGGCCGTCTTCAGCCCGGCTTGCTTGAATCCAGTGGCAAAGTGAGCAAGGGACTCACGTCTGAGCATACCCTGCCACACTTATGGCGGCCAAAGCGGTACAAAAGGGGGTGGTGATGGACAGAGCATCTGAGCCAATCAAACACTTACACCCAGTCAAAAGATCTGGGTTTGATCCATCACCGTTCTTTAGCCCACTCTGCCACCCCAGTTCAGACATGGCTATAGGCAAATCAGTCTGACGATGTGCCTCATGGGAACAGTCCAGCCCGAACAGCCAAGCCATGTCTTCCCTGGACCGGAAACAAGCTTCCGAGGTCCGGTTTCTGGCAATCCAGCCGTCTTCAGCCCGGCTTGCTTGAATCCAGTGGCAAAGTGAGCAAGGGCCTCACGTCTGAGCATACCCTGCCACACTTATGGCGGCCAAAGCGGTACAAAAGGGGGTGGTGATGGACGGAGCATCTGAGCCAATCAAACACTCACACCCAGTCAAAAGATCTGGGTTTGATCCATCACCGTTCTTTAGCCCACTTTGCCACCCCAGTTCAGACATGGCTATATGCAAATCAGTCTGACCCTGTGCCTCATGGGAACAGTCCAGCCCAAACTGCCAAGCCATGTCTTCCCTGGACCGGAAACAAGCTTCCGAGGACCGGTTTCTGGCATTCCAGCCGTCTTCAGCCCGGCTTGCTTGAATCCAGTGGCAAAGTGAGCAAGGGACTCATGTCTGAGCATACCCTGCCACACTTATGGCGGCCAAAGCGGTACAAAAGGGGGTGGTGATGGACGGAGCATCTGAGCCAATCAAACACTCACACCCAGTCAAAAGATCTGGGTTTGATCCATCACTGTTCTTTAGCCCACTCTGCCACCCCAGTTCAGACATGGCTATATGCAAATCAGACTGACCCTGTGCCTCATGGGAACAGTCCAGTCCGAACTGCCAAGCCATGTCTTCCCTGGACCGGAAACAAGCTTCCGAGGTCCGGTTTCTAGCATTCCAGCCGTCTTCAGCCCGGCTTGCTTGAATCCAGTGGCAAAGTGAGCAAGGGACTCACGTCTGAGCATACCCTGCCACACTTATGGCGGCCAAAGCGGTACAAAAGGGGGTGGTGATAGACGGAGCATCTGAGCCAATCAAACACTCACACCCAGTCAAAAGATCTGGGTTTGATCCATCACCGTTCTTTAGCCCACTCTGCCACCCCAGTTCAGACATGGCTATATGCAAATCAGTCTGAACCTGTGCCTCATGGGAACAGTCCAGCCCGAACTGCCAAGCCATGTCTTCCCTGGACCGGAAACAAGCTTCCGAGGACTGGTTTCTGGCATTCCATCCACCTTCAGCCCGGCTTGCTTGAATCCAGTGGCAAAGTGAGCAAGGGACTCACGTCTGAGCATACCCTGCCACACTTATGGCGGCCAAAGCGGTACAAAAGGGAGTGGTGATGGACGGAGCATCTGAGCCAATCAAACACTCACACCCAGTCAAAAGATCTGGGTTTGATCCATCACCGTTCTTTAGCCCACTCTGCCACCCCAGTTCAGACATGGCTATATGCAAATCAGTCTGACCCTGTGCCTCATGGGAACAGTCCAGCCCGAACTGCCAAGCCATGTCTTCCCTGGACCGGAAACAAGCTTCCGAGGACCGGTTTCTGGCATTCCATCCACCTTCAGCCCGGCTTGCTTGAATCCAGTGGCAAAGTGAGCAAGGGACTCACGTCTGAGCATACCCTGCCACACTTATGGCGGCCAAAGCGGTCCAAAAGTGAGTGGTGATGGACGGAGCATCTGAGCCAATCAAACACTCACACCCAGTCAAAAGATCTGGGTTTGATCCATCACCGTTCTTTAGCCCACTCTGCCACCCCAGTTCAGACACGGCTATATGCAAATCAGTTTGACCCTTGCCTCATGGGAACAGTCCAGCCCGAACTGCCAAGCCATGTCTTCCCTGGACCGGAAACAAGCTTCCGAGGACCGGTTTCTGGCATTCCAGCCGTCTTCAGCCCGTCTTGCTTGAATCCAGTGGCAAAGTGAGCAAGGGACTCACGTCTGAGCATACCCTGCCACACTTATGGCGGCCAAAGCGGTACAAAATGGGGTGGTGATGGACGGAGCATCTGAGCCAATCAAACACTCACACCCAGTCAAAAGATCTGGGTTTGATCCATCACCGTTCTTTAGCCCACTCTGCCACCCCAGTTCAGACATGGCTATATGCAAATCAGTCTGACCCTGTGCCTCATGGGAACAGTCCAGCCTGAACTGCCAAGCCATGCCTTCCCTGGACCAGAAACAAGCTTCCGAGGACCGGTTTCTGGCATTCCAGCCGTCTTCAGCCCGGCTTGCTTGAAACCAGTGGCAAAGTGAGCAGGGGACTCACGTCTGAGCATACCCTGCCACACTTATGGCGGCCAAAAGCGGTACAAAAAAGGGTGGTGATGGACGGAGCATCAGAACCAATCAAACACTCACACCCAGTCAAAAGATCTGGGTTTGATCCATCACCGTTCTTTAGCCCACTCTGCCACCCCAGTTCAGACATGGCTATATGCAAATCAGTCTGACCCTGTACCTCATGGGAACAGTCCAGCCCGAACTGCCAAGCCATGCCTTCCCTGGACCAGAAACAAGCTTCCGAGGACCGGTTTCTGGCATTCCGGCCGTCTTCAGCCCGGCTTGCTTGAATCCAGTGGCAAAGTGAGCAAGGGACTCACGTCTGAGCATACCCTGTCACACTTATGGCGGCCAAAGCGGTACAAAAGGGGGTGGTGATGGACGGAGCATCTGAGCCAATCAAACACTCACACCCAGTCAAAATATCTGGGTTTGATCCACCACCGTTCTTTAGCCCACTCTGCCACCCCAGTTCAGACATGGCTATAGGCAAATCAGTCTGACCCTGTGCCTCATGGGAACAGTCCAGCCCGAACTGAAAAGCCATGTCTTCCCTGGACCGGAAACAAGCTTCCGAAGACCGGTTTCTGGCATTCCAGCCGTCTTCAGCCCAGCTTGCTTAAATCCAGTGGCAAAGTGAGCAAGGGACTCACGTCTGAGCACACCCTGCCACACTTATGGCGGCCAAAGCAGTACAAAAGGGGGTGGTGATGGACGGAGCATCTGAGCCAATCAAACACTCACACCCAGTCAAAAGATCTGGGTTTGATCCATCACCGTTCTTTAGCCCACTCTGCTACCCCAGTTCAGACATGGCTATATGCAAATCAGTCTGACCCTGTGCCTCATGGGAACAGTCCAGCCCGAACTGCCAAGCCATGTCTTCCCTGGACGGGAAACAAACTTCCGAGGACCGGTTTCTGGCATTCCAGCCGTCTTCAGCCCGGCTTGCTTGAATCCAGTGGCAAAGTGAGCAAGGGACTCACGTCTGAGCATACCCTGCCACACTTATGGCGGCCAAAGCGGTACAAAAGGGGGTGGTGATGGACGGAGCATCTGAGCCAATCAAACACTCACACCCAGTCAAAAGATCTGGGTTTGATCCATCACTGTTCTTTAGCCCACTCTGCCACCCCAGTTCAGACATGGCTATATGCAAATCAGACTGACCCTGTGCCTCATGGGAACAGTCCAGTCCGAACTGCCAAGCCATGTCTTCCCTGGACCGGAAACAAGCTTCCGAGGTCCGGTTTCTAGCATTCCAGCCGTCTTCAGCCCGGCTTGCTTGAATCCAGTGGCAAAGTGAGCAAGGGACTCACGTCTGAGCATTTCCTGCCACACTTATGGCGGCCAAAGTGGTACAAAAGGGGGTGGTGATGGACGGAGCATCTGAGCCAATCAAACACTCACACCCAGTCAAAAGATCTGGGTTTGATCCATCACCGTTCTTTAGCCCACTCTGCCACCCCAGTTCAGACATGGCTATATGCAAATCAGTCTGACCCTGTGCCTCATGGGAACAGTCCAGCCCGAACTGCCAAGCCATGTCTTCCCTGGACCGGAAACAAGCTTCCGAGGACTGGTTTCTGGCATTCCATCCACCTTCAGCCCGGCTTGCTTGAATCCAGTGGCAAAGTGAGCAAGGGACCCACGTCTGAGCATACCCTGCCACACTTATGGCGGCCAAAGCGGTACAAAAGGGAGTGGTGATGGACGGAGCATCTGAGCCAATCAAACACTCACACCCAGTCAAAAGATCTGGGTTTGATCCATCACCGTTCTTTAGCCCACTCTGCCACCCCAGTTCAGACATGGCTATATGCAAATCAGTCTGACCCTGTGCCTCATGGGAACAGTCCAGCCCGAACTGCCAAGCCATGTCTTCCCTGGACCGGAAACAAGCTTCCGAGGACCGGTTTCTGGCATTCCATCCACCTTCAGCCCGGCTTGCTTGAATCCAGTGGCAAAATGAGCAAGGGACTCACGTCTGAGCATACCCTGCCACACTTATGGCGGCCAAAGCGGTCCAAAAGTGAGTGGTGATGGACGGAGCATCTGAGCCAATCAAACTCTCACACCCAGTCAAAAGATCTGGGTTTGATCCATCACCGTTCTTTAGCCCACTCTGCCACCCCAGTTCAGACACGGCTATATGCAAATCAGTTTGACCCTTGCCTCATGGGAACAGTCCAGCCCGAACTGCCAAGCCATGTCTTCCCTGGACCGGAAACAAGCTTCCGAGGACCGGTTTCTGGCATTCCAGCCGTCTTCAGCCCGGCTTGCTTGAATCCAGTGGCAAAGTGAGCAAGGGACT
This sequence comes from Lissotriton helveticus, assembly GCF_964261635.1. Classification (NCBI taxonomy): domain Eukaryota; kingdom Metazoa; phylum Chordata; class Amphibia; order Caudata; family Salamandridae; genus Lissotriton; species Lissotriton helveticus. Next base: position 1,314,734,637 of record NC_136068.1, read on the forward strand.
CACGTCTGAGCATACCCTGCCACACTTATGGCGGCCAAAGCGGTACAAAATGGGGTGGTGATGGACGGAGCATCTGAGCCAATCAAACACTCAAACCCAGTCAAAAGATCTGGGTTTGATCCATCACCGTTCTTTAGCCCACTCTGCCACCCCAGTTCAGACATGGCTATATGCAAATCAGTCTGACCCTGTGCCTCATGGGAACAGTCACGCCCGAACTGCCAAGCCATGCCTTCCCTGGACCAGAAACAAGCTTCTGAGGACCGGTTTCTGGCATTCCAGCGGTCTTCAGCCCGGCTTGCTTGAATCCAGTGGCAAAGTGAGCAAGGGACTCACGTCTGAGCATACCCTGCCACACTTATGGCGGCCAAAAGCGGTACAAAAAAGGGTGGAGATGGACGGAGCATCAGAACCAATCAAACACTCACACCCAGTCAAAAGATCTGGGTTTGATCCATCACCGTTTTTTAGTCCACTCTGCCACCCCAGTTCAGACATGGCTATATGCAAATCAGTCTGACCTTGTACCTCACGGGAACAGTCCAGCCCGAACTGCCAAGCCATGCCTTCCCTGGACCAGAAACAAGCTTCCGAGGACCGGTTTCTGGCATTCCAGCCGTCTTCAGCCCGGCTTGCTTGAATCCAGTGGCAAAGTGAGCAAGGGACTCACGTCTGAGCATACCCTGCCACACTTATGGCGGCCAAACCGGTACAAAAGGGGGTGGTGATGGACGGAGCATCTGAGCCAATCAAACACTCACACCCAGTCAAAAGATCTGGGTTTGATCCATCACCGTTCTTTAGCCCACTCTGCCATCCCAGTTCAGACATGGCTATATGCAAATCAGTCTGACCCTGTGCCTCATGGGAACAGTCCAGCCCGAACTGCCAAGCCATGTCTTCCCTGGACCGGAAACAAGCTTCCGAGGACCGGTTTCTAGCATTCCAGCCGTCTTCAGGCCGGCTTGCTTGAATCCAGTGGCAAAGTGAGCAAGGGACTCACGTCTGAGCATACCCTGCCACACTTATGGCGGCCAAAGCGGTACAAAAGGGGGTGGTGATGGACGGAGCATCTGAGCCAATCAAACACTCACACCCAGTCAAAAGATCTGGGTTTGATCCATCACCGTTCTTTAGCCCACTCTGCCACCCCAGTTCAGACATGGCTATATGCAAATGAGTCTGACCCTGTGCCTCATGGGAACAGTCCAGCCCGAACTGCCAAGCCATGTCTTCCCTGGACCGGAAACAAACTTCCGAGGACCGGTTTCTGGCATTCTAGCCGTCATCAGCCCGGCTTGCTTGAATCCAGTGGCAAAGTGAGCAAGGGACTCACGTCTGAGCATACCCTGCCACACTTATGGCGGCCAAAGCAGTACAAAAGGCGGTGGTGATGGACGGAGCATCTGAGCAAATCAAACACTCACACCCAGTCAAAAGATCTGGGTTTGATCCATCACCGTTCTTTAGCCCACTCTGCCACCCCAGTTCAGACATGGCTATATGCAAATCAGTCTGACCCTGTGCCTCATGGGAACAGTCCAGCCTGAACTGCCAAGCCATGCCTTCCCTGGACCAGAAACAAGCTTCCGAGGCCCGGTTTCTGGCATTCCAGCCGTCTTCAGCCCGGCTTGCTTGAAACCAGTGGCAAAGTGAGCAGGGGACTCACGTCTGAGCATACCCTGCCACACTTATGGCGGCCAAAAGCAGTACAAAAGGGGGTGGTGATGGACGGAGCATCAGAACCAATCAAACACTCACACCCAGTCAAAAGATCTGGGTTTGATCCATCACCGTTCTTTAGCCCACTCTGCCACCCCAGTTCAGACATGGCTATATGCAAATCAGTCTGACCCTGTGCCTCATGGGAACAGTCCAGCCCGAACTGCCAAGCCATGCCTTCCCTGGAACAGAAACAAGCTTCCGAGGACCGGTTTCTGGCATTCCGGCGGTCTTCAGCCCGGCTTGCTTGAATCCAGTGGCAAAGTGAGCAAGGGACTCACGTCTGAGCATACCCTGCCACATTTATCGCGGCCAAAGCGGTACAAAAGGGGGTGTTGATGGACGGAGCATCTGAGCCAATCAAACACTCACACCCAGTCAAAAGATCTGGGTTTGATCCATCACCGTTCTTTAGCCTACTCTGCCACCCCAGTTCAGACATGGCTATATGCAAATCAGTCTGACCCTGTGCCTCATGGGAACAGTCCAGCCCGAACTGCCAAGCCATGACTTCCCTGGACCGGAAACAAGCTTCCGAGGACCGGTTTCTGGCATTCCAGCTGTCTTCAGCCCGACTTGCTTGAATCCAGTGGCAAAGTGAGCAAGGGACTCACGTCTGAGCATACCCTGTCACACTTATGGCAGCCAAAGCGGTACAAAAGGGGGTGGTGATGGACGGAGCATCTGAGCCAATCAAACACTCACACCCAGTCAAAAGATCTGGGTTTGATCCACCACCGTTCTTTAGCCCACTCTGCCACCCCAGTTCAGACATGGCTATAGGCAAATCAGTCTGACCCTGTGCCTCATGGGAACAGTCCAGCCCGAACTGAAAAGCCATGTCTTCCCTGGACCGGAAACAAGCTTCCGAAGACCGGTTTCTGGCATTCCAGCCGTCTTCAGCCCAGCTTGCTTAAATCCAGTGGCAAAGTGAGCAAGGGACTCATGTCTGAGCACACCCTGCCACACTTATGGCGGCCAAAGCGGTACAAAAGGGGGTGGTGATGGACGGAGCATCTGAGCCAATCAAACACTCACACCCAGTCAAAAGATCTGGGTTTGATCCATCACCGTTCTTTAGCCCACTCTGCCACCCCAGTTCAGACATGGCTATATGCAAATCAGTCTGACCCTGTGCCTCATGGGAACAGTCCGGCCCGAACTGCTAAGCCATGTCTTCCCTAAACCGGAAACAAGCTTCCGAGGACTGGTTTCAGGCATTCCACCCACCTTCAGCCCGGCTTGCTTGAATCCAGTGGCAAAGTGAGCAAGGGACTCACGTCTGAGCATACCCTGCCACACTTATGGCGGCCAAAGCGGTACAAAAGGGAGTGGTGATGGACGGAGCATCTGAGCCAATCAAACACTCACACCCAGTAAAAAGATCTGGGTTTGATCCATCACCGTTCTTTAGCCCACTCTGCCACCCCAGTTCAGACATGGCTATATGCAAATCAGTCTGACCCTGTGCCTCATGGGAACAGTCCAGCCCGAACTGCCAAGCCATGTCTTCCCTGGACCGGAAACAAGCTTCCGAGGACCGGTTTCTGGCATTCCATCCACCTTCAGCCCGGCTTGCTTGAATCCAGTGGCAAAGTGAGCAAGGGACTCACGTCTGAGCATACCCTGCCACATTTATGGCGGCCAAAGCGTTCCAAAAGTGAGTGGTGATGGACGGAGCATCTGAGCCAATCAAACACTCACACCCAGTCAAAAGATCTGGGTTTGATCCATCACCGTTCTTTAGCCCACTCTGCCACCCCAGTTCAGACATGGCTATATGCAAATCAGTTTGACCCTTGCCTCATGGGAACAGTCCAGCCCGAACTGCCAAGCCATGTCTTCCCTGGACCGGAAACAAGCTTCCGAGGACCGGTTTCTGGCATTCTAGCCGTCTTCAGCCCGGCTTGCTTGAATCCAGTGGCAAAGTTAGCAAGGGACTCACGTCTGAGCATACCCTGCCACACTTATGGCGGCCAAAGCGGTACAAAAGGGGGTGGTGATGGACAGAGCATCTGAGCCAATCAAACACTCACAACCAGTCAAAAGATCTGGGTTTGATCCATCACCGTTCTTTAGCCCACTCTGCCACCCCAGTTCAGACATGGCTATATGCAAATCAGTCTGACCCTGTGCCTCATGGGAACAGTCCAGCCCGAACTGCCAAGCCATGTCTTCCCTGGACCGGAAACAAGCTTCCGAGGACTGGTTTCTGGCATTCCATCCACCTTCAGCCCGGCTTGCTTGAATCCAGTGGCAAAGTGAGCAAGGGACTCACGTCTGAGCATACCCTGCCACACTTATGGCGGCCAAAGCGGTACAAAAGGGAGTGGTGATGGACGGAGCATCTGAGCCAATCAAACACTCACACCCAGTCAAAAGATCTGGGTTTGATCCATCACCGTTCTTTAGCCCACTCTGCCACCCCAGTTCAGACATGGCTATATGCAAATCAGTCTGACCCTGTGCCTCATGGGAACAGTCCAGCCCGAACTGCCAAGCCATGTCTTCCCTGGACCGGAAACAAGCTTCCGAGGACCGGTTTCTGGCATTCCATCCACCTTCAGCCCGGCTTGCTTGAATCCAGTGGCAAAGTGAGCAAGGGACTCACGTCTGAGCATACCCTGCCACACTTATGGCGGCCAAAGCGGTCCAAAAGTGAGTGGTGATGGACGGAGCATCTGAGCCAATCAAACACTCACACCCAGTCAAAAGATCTGGGTTTGATCCATCACCGTTCTTTAGCCCACTCTGCCACCCGAGTTCAGACACGGCTATATGCAAATCAGTTTGACCCTTGCCTCATGGGAACAGTCCAGCCCGAACTGCCAAGCCATGTCTTCCCTGGACCGGAAACAAGCTTCCGAGGACCGGTTTCTGGCATTCCAGCCGTCTTCAGCCCGGCTTGCTTGAATACAGTGGCAAAGTGAGCAAGGGACTCACGTCTGAGCATACCCTGCCACACTTATGGCGGCCAAAGCGGTACAAAATGGGGTGGTGATGGACGGAGCATCTGAGCCAATCAAACACTCAAACCCAGTCAAAAGATCTGGGTTTGATCCATCACCGTTCTTTAGCCCACTCTGCCACCCCAGTTCAGACATGGCTATATGCAAATCAGTCTGACCCTGTGCCTCATGGGAACAGTCACGCCCGAACTGCCAAGCCATGGCTTCCCTGGACCAGAAACAAGCTTCTGAGGACCGGTTTCTGGCATTCCAGCGGTCTTCAGCCCGGCTTGCTTGAATCCAGTGGCAAAGTGAGCAAGGGACTCACGTCTGAGCATACCCTGCCACACTTATGGCGGCCAAAAGCGGTACAAAAAAGGGTGGAGATGGACGGAGCATCAGAACCAATCAAACACTCACACCCAGTCAAAAGATCTGGGTTTGATCCATCACCGTTCTTTAGTCCACTCTGCCACCCCAGTTCAGACATGGCTATATGCAAATCAGTCTGACCTTGTACCTCACGGGAACAGTCCAGCCCGAACTGCCAAGCCATGCCTTCCCTGGACCAGAAACAAGCTTCCGAGGACCGGTTTCTGGCATTCCAGCCGTCTTCAGCCCGGCTTGCTTGAATCCAGTGGCAAAGTGAGCAAGGGACTCACGTCTGAGCATACCCTGCCACACTTATGGCGGCCAAACCGGTACAAAAGGGGGTGGTGATGGACGGAGCATCTGAGCCAATCAAACACTCACACCAAGTCAAAAGATCTGGGTTTGATCCATCACCGTTCTTTAGCCCACTCTGCCATCCCAGTTCAGACATGGCTATATGCAAATCAGTCTGACCCTGTGCCTCATGGGAACAGTCCAGCCCGAACTGCCAAGCCATGTCTTCCCTGGACCGGAAACAAGCTTCCGAGGACCGGTTTCTAGCATTCCAGCCGTCTTCAGGCCGGCTTGCTTGAATCCAGTGGCAAAGTGAGCAAGGGACTCACGTCTGAGCATACCCTGCCACACTTATGGCGGCCAAAACGGTACAAAAGGGGGTGGTGATGGACGGAGCATCTGAGCCAATCAAACACTCACACCCAGTCAAAAGATCTGGGTTTGATCCATCACCGTTCTTTAGCCCACTCTGCCACCCCAGTTCAGACATGGCTATATGCAAATCAGTCTGACCCTGTGCCTCATGGGAACAGTCCAGCCTGAACTGCCAAGCCATGCCTTCCCTGGACCAGAAACAAGCTTCCGAGGACCGGTTTCTGGCATTCCAGCCGTCTTCAGCCCGGCTTGCTTGAAACCAGTGGCAAAGTGAGCAGGGGACTCAGGTCTGAGCATACCCTGCCACACTTATGGCGGCCAAAAGCAGTACAAAAGGGGGTGGTGATGGACGGAGCATCAGAACCAATCAAACACACCCAGTCAAAAGATCTGGGTTTGATCCATCACCGTTCTTTAGCCCACTCTGCCACCCCAGTTCAGACATGGCTATATGCAAATCAGTCTGACCCTGTGCCTCATGGGAACAGTCCAGCCCGAACTGCCAAGCCATGCCTTCCCTGGAACAGAAACAAGCTTCCGAGGACCGGTTTCTGGCATTCCGGCGGTCTTCAGCCCGGCTTGCTTGAATCCAGTGGCAAAGTGAGCAAGGGACTCACGTCTGAGCATACCCTGCCACATTTATCGCGGCCAAAGCGGTACAAAAGGGGGTGTTGATGGACGGAGCATCTGAGCCAATCAAACACTCACACCCAGTCAAAAGATCTGGGTTTGATCCATCACCGTTCTTTAGCCTACTCTGCCACCCCAGTTCAGACATGGCTATATGCAAATCAGTCTGACCCTGTGCCTCATGGGAACAGTCCAGCCCGAACTGCCAAGCCATGACTTCCCTGGACCGGAAACAAGCTTCCGAGGACCGGTTTCTGGCATTCCAGCTGTCTTCAGCCCGACTTGCTTGAATCCAGTGGCAAAGTGAGCAAGGGACTCACGTCTGAGCATACCCTGTCACACTTATGGCGGCCAAAGCGGTACAAAAGGGGGTGGTGATGGACGGAGCATCTGAGCCAATCAAACACTCACACCCAGTCAAAAGATCTGGGTTTGATCCACCACCGTTCTTTAGCCCACTCTGCCACCCCAGTTCAGACATGGCTATAGGCAAATCAGTCTGACCCTGTGCCTCATGGGAACAGTCCAGCCCGAACTGAAAAGCCATGTCTTCCCTGGACCGGAAACAAGCTTCCGAAGACCGGTTTCTGGCATTCCAGCCGTCTTCAGCCCAGCTTGCTTAAATCCAGTGGCAAAGTGAGCAAGGGACTCACGTCTGAGCACACCCTGCCACACTTATGGCGGCCAAAGCGGTACAAAAGGGGGTGGTGATGGACGGAGCATCTGAGCCAATCAAACACTCACACCCAGTCAAAAGATCTGGGTTTGATCCATCACCGTTCTTTAGCCCACTCTGCCACCCCAGTTCAGACATGGCTATATGCAAATCAGTCTGACCCTGTGCCTCATGGGAACAGTCCAGCCCGAACTGCCAAGCCATGTCTTCCCTGGACGGGAAACAAACTTCCGAGGACCGGTTCTTGCATTCCAGCCGTCTTCAGCCCGGCTTGCTTGAATCCAGTGGCAAAGTGAGCAAGGGACTCACGTCTGAGCATACCCTGCCACACTTATGGCGGCCAAAGCGGTACAAAAGGAGGTGGTGATGGACGGAGCATCTGAGCCAATCAAACACTCACACCCAGTCAAAAGATCTGGGTTTGATCCATCACTGTTCTTTAGCCCACTCTGCCACCCCAGTTCAGACATGGCTATATGCAAATCAGACTGACCCTGTGCCTCATGGGAACAGTCCAGTCCGAACTGCCAAGCCATGTCTTCCCTGGACCGGAAACAAGCTTCCGAGGTCCGGTTTCTAGCATTCCAGCCGTCTTCAGCCCGGCTTGCTTGAATCCAGTGGCAAAGTGAGCAAGGGACTCACGTCTGAGCATACCCTGCCACACTTATGGCGGCCAAAGCGGTACAAAAGGGGGTGGTGATGGACAGAGCATCTGAGCCAATCAAACACTCACAACCAGTCAAAAGATCTGGGTTTGATCCATCACCGTTCTTTAGCCCACTCTGCCACCCCAGTTCAGACATGGCTATATGCAAATCAGTCTGACCCTGTGCCTCATGGGAACAGTCCAGCCCGAACTGCCAAGCCATGTCTTCCCTGGACCGGAAACAAGCTTCCGAGGACTGGTTTCTGGCATTCCATCCACCTTCAGCCCGGCTTGCTTGAATCCAGTGGCAAAGTGAGCAAGGGACTCACGTCTGAGCATACCCTGCCACACTTATGGCGGCCAAAGCGGTACAAAAGGGAGTGGTGATGGACGGAGCATCTGAGCCAATCAAACACTCACACCCAGTCAAAAGATCTGGGTTTGATCCATCACCGTTCTTTAGCCCACTCTGCCATCCCAGTTCAGACATGGCTATATGCAAATCAGTCTGACCCTGTGCCTCATGGGAACAGTCCAGCCCGAACTGCCAAGCCATGTCTTCCCTGGACCGGAAACAAGCTTCCGAGGACCGGTTTCTGGCATTCCATCCACCTTCAGCCCGGCTTGCTTGAATCCAGTGGCAAAGTGAGCAAGGGACTCACGTCTGAGCATACCCTGCCACACTTATGGCGGCCAAAGCGGTCCAAAAGTGAGTGGTGATGGACGGAGCATCTGAGCCAATCAAACACTCACACCCAGTCAAAAGATCTGGGTTTGATCCATCACCGTTCTTTAGCCCACTCTGCCACCCGAGTTCAGACACGGCTATATGCAAATCAGTTTGACCCTTGCCTCATGGGAACAGTCCAGCCCGAACTGCCAAGCCATGTCTTCCCTGGACCGGAAACAAGCTTCCGAGGACCGGTTTCTGGCATTCCAGCCGTCTTCAGCCCGGCTTGCTTGAATACAGTGGCAAAGTGAGCAAGGGACTCACGTCTGAGCATACCCTGCCACACTTATGGCGGCCAAAGCGGTACAAAATGGGGTGGTGATGGACGGAGCATCTGAGCCAATCAAACACTCAAACCCAGTCAAAAGATCTGGGTTTGATCCATCACCGTTCTTTAGCCCACTCTGCCACCCCAGTTCAGACATGGCTATATGCAAATCAGTCTGACCCTGTGCCTCATGGGAACAGTCACGCCCGAACTGCCAAGCCATGCCTTCCCTGGACCAGAAACAAGCTTCTGAGGACCGGTTTCTGGCATTCCAGCGGTCTTCAGCCCGGCTTGCTTGAATCCAGTGGCAAAGTGAGCAAGGGACTCACGTCTGAGCATACCCTGCCACACTTATGGCGGCCAAAAGCGGTACAAAAAAGGGTGGAGATGGACGGAGCATCAGAACCAATCAAACACTCACACCCAGTCAAAAGATCTGGGTTTGATCCATCACCGTTCTTTAGTCCACTCTGCCACCCCAGTTCAGACATGGCTATATGCAAATCAGTCTGACCTTGTACCTCACGGGAACAGTCCAGCCCGAACTGCCAAGCCATGCCTTCCCTGGACCAGAAACAAGCTTCCGAGGACCGGTTTCTGGCATTCCAGCCGTCTTCAGCCCGGCTTGCTTGAATCCAGTGGCAAAGTGAGCAAGGGACTCACGTCTGAGCATACCCTGCCACACTTATGGCGGCCAAAGCGGTACAAAAGGGGGTGGTGATGGACGGAGCATCTGAGCCAATCAAACACTCACACCCAGTCAAAAGATCTGGATTTGATCCATCACCGTTCTTTAGCCCACTCTGCCATCCCAGTTCAGACATGGCTATATGCAAATCAGTCTGACCCTGTGCCTCATGGGAACAGTCCAGCCCGAACTGCCAAGCCATGTCTTCCCTGGACCGGAAACAAACTTCCGAGGACCGGTTTCTGGCATTCTAGCCGTCATCAGCCCGGCTTGCTTGAATCCAGTGGCAAAGTGAGCAAGGGACTCACGTCTGAGCATACCCTGCCACACTTATGGCGGCCAAAGCAGTACAAAAGGCGGTGGTGATGGACGGAGCATCTGAGCAAATCAAACACTCACACCCAGTCAAAAGATCTGGGTTTGATCCATCACCGTTCTTTAGCCCACTCTGCCACCCCAGTTCAGACATGGCTATATGCAAATCAGTCTGACCCTGTGCCTCATGGGAACAGTCCAGCCTGAACTGCCAAGCCATGCCTTCCCTGGACCAGAAACAAGCTTCCGAGGACCGGTTTCTGGCATTCCAGCCGTCTTCAGCCCGGCTTGCTTGAAACCAGTGGCAAAGTGAGCAGGGGACTCACGTCTGAGCATACCCTGCCACACTTATGGTGGCCAAAAGCAGTACAAAAGGGGGTGGTGATGGACGGAGCATCAGAACCAATCAAACACTCACACCCAGTCAAAAGATCTGGGTTTGATCCATCACCGTTCTTTAGCCCACTCTGCCACCCCAGTTCAGACATGGCTATATGCAAATCAGTCTGACCCTGTGCCTCATGGGAACAGTCCAGCCCGAACTGCCAAGCCATGCCTTCCCTGGAACAGAAACAAGCTTCCGAGGACCGGTTTCTGGCATTCCGGCGGTCTTCAGCCCGGCTTGCTTGAATCCAGTGGCAAAGTGAGCAAGGGACTCACGTCTGAGCATACCCTGCCACATTTATCGCGGCCAAAGCGGTACAAAAGGGGGTGTTTTTGGACGGAGCATCTGAGCCAATCAAACACTCACACCCAGTCAAAAGATCTGGGTTTGATCCATCACCGTTCTTTAGCCTACTCTGCCACCCCAGTTCAGACATGGCTATATGCAAATCAGTCTGACCCTGTGCCTCATGGGAACAGTCCAGCCCGAACTGCCAAGCCATGACTTCCCTGGACCGGAAACAAGCTTCCGAGGACCGGTTTCTGGCATTCCAGCTGTCTTCAGCCCGACTTGCTTGAATCCAGTGGCAAAGTGAGCAAGGGACTCACGTCTGAGCATACCCTGTCACACTTATGGCGGCCAAAGCGGTACAAAAGGGGGTGGTGATGGACGGAGCATCTGAGCCAATCAAACACTCACACCCAGTCAAAAGATCTGGGTTTGATCCACCACCGTTCTTTAGCCCACTCTGCCACCCCAGTTCAGACATGGCTATAGGCAAATCAGTCTGACCCTGTGCCTCATGGGAACAGTCCAGCCCGAACTGAAAAGCCATGTCTTCCCTGGACCGGAAACAAGCTTCCGAAGACCGGTTTCTGGCATTCCAGCCGTCTTCAGCCCAGCTTGCTTAAATCCAGTGGCAAAGTGAGCAAGGGACTCACGTCTGAGCACACCCTGCCACACTTATGGCGGCCAAAGCGGTACAAAAGGGGGTGGTGATGGACGGAGCATCTGAGCCAATCAAACACTCACACCCAGTCAAAAGATCTGGGTTTGATCCATCACCGTTCTTTAGCCCACTCTGCCACCCCAGTTCAGACATGGCTATATGCAAATCAGTCTGACCCTGTGCCTCATGGGAACAGTCCAGTCCGAACTGCCAAGCCATGTCTTCCCTGGACCGGAAACAAGCTTCCGAGGTCCGGTTTCTAGCATTCCAGCCGTCTTCAGCCCGGCTTGCTTGAATCCAGGGGCAAAGTGAGCAAGGGACTCACGTCTGAGCATACCCTGCCACACTTATGGCGGCCAAAGCGGTACAAAAGGGGGTGGTGATGGACGGAGCATCTGAGCCAATCAAACACTCACACCCAGTCAAAAGATCTGGGTTTGATCCATCACCGTTCTTTAGCCCACTCTGCCATCCCAGTTCAGACATGGCTATATGCAAATCAGTCTGACCCTGTGCCTCATGGGAACAGTCCAGCCCGAACTGCCAAGCCATGTCTTCCCTGGACCGGAAACAAGCTTCCGAGGACCGGTTTCTAGCATTCCAGCCGTCTTCAGGCCGGCTTGCTTGAATCCAGTGGCAAAGTGAGCAAGGGACTCACGTCTGAGCATACCCTGCCACACTTATGGCGGCCAAAGCGGTACAAAAGGGGGTGGTGATGGACGGAGCATCTGAGCCAATCAAACACTCACACCCAGTCAAAAGATCTGGGTTTGATCCATCACCGTTCTTTAGCCCACTCTGCCACCCCAGTTCAGACATGGCTATATGCAAATGAGTCTGACCCTGTGCCTCATGGGAACAGTCCAGCCCGAACTGCCAAGCCATGTCTTCCCTGGACCGGAAACAAACTTCCGAGGACCGGTTTCTGGCATTCTAGCCGTCATCAGCCCGGCTTGCTTGAATCCAGTGGCAAAGTGAGCAAGGGACTCACGTCTGAGCATACCCTGCCACACTTATGGCGGCCAAAGCAGTACAAAAGGCGGTGGTGATGGACGGAGCATCTGAGCAAATCAAACACTCACACCCAGTCAAAAGATCTGGGTTTGATCCATCACCGTTCTTTAGCCCACTCTGCCACCCCAGTTCAGACATGGCTATATGCAAATCAGTCTGACCCTGTGCCTCATGGGAACAGTCCAGCCTGAACTGCCAAGCCATGCCTTCCCTGGACCAGAAACAAGCTTCCGAGGCCCGGTTTCTGGCATTCCAGCCGTCTTCAGCCCGGCTTGCTTGAAACCAGTGGCAAAGTGAGCAGGGGACTCACGTCTGAGCATACCCTGCCACACTTATGGCGGCCAAAAGCAGTACAAAAGGGGGTGGTGATGGACGGAGCATCAGAACCAATCAAACACTCACACCCAGTCAAAAGATCTGGGTTTGATCCATCACCGTTCTTTAGCCCACTCTGCCACCCCAGTTCAGACATGGCTATATGCAAATCAGTCTGACCCTGTGCCTCATGGGAACAGTCCAGCCCGAACTGCCAAGCCATGCCTTCCCTGGAACAGAAACAAGCTTCCGAGGACCGGTTTCTGGCATTCCGGCGGTCTTCAGCCCGGCTTGCTTGAATCCAGTGGCAAAGTGAGCAAGGGACTCACGTCTGAGCATACCCTGCCACATTTATCGCGGCCAAAGCGGTACAAAAGGGGGTGTTGATGGACGGAGCATCTGAGCCAATCAAACACTCACACCCAGTCAAAAGATCTGGGTTTGATCCATCACCGTTCTTTAGCCTACTCTGCCACCCCAGTTCAGACATGGCTATATGCAAATCAGTCTGACCCTGTGCCTCATGGGAACAGTCCAGCCCGAACTGCCAAGCCATGACTTCCCTGGACCGGAAACAAGCTTCCGAGGACCGGTTTCTGGCATTCCAGCTGTCTTCAGCCCGACTTGCTTGAATCCAGTGGCAAAGTGAGCAAGGGACTCACGTCTGAGCATACCCTGTCACACTTATGGCAGCCAAAGCGGTACAAAAGGGGGTGGTGATGGACGGAGCATCTGAGCCAATCAAACACTCACACCCAGTCAAAAGATCTGGGTTTGATCCACCACCGTTCTTTAGCCCACTCTGCCACCCCAGTTCAGACATGGCTATAGGCAAATCAGTCTGACCCTGTGCCTCATGGGAACAGTCCAGCCCGAACTGAAAAGCCATGTCTTCCCTGGACCGGAAACAAGCTTCCGAAGACCGGTTTCTGGCATTCCAGCCGTCTTCAGCCCAGCTTGCTTAAATCCAGTGGCAAAGTGAGCAAGGGACTCATGTCTGAGCACACCCTGCCACACTTATGGCGGCCAAAGCGGTACAAAAGGGGGTGGTGATGGACGGAGCATCTGAGCCAATCAAACACTCACACCCAGTCAAAAGATCTGGGTTTGATCCATCACCGTTCTTTAGCCCACTCTGCCACCCCAGTTCAGACATGGCTATATGCAAATCAGTCTGACCCTGTGCCTCATGGGAACAGTCCGGCCCGAACTGCTAAGCCATGTCTTCCCTAAACCGGAAACAAGCTTCCGAGGACTGGTTTCAGGCATTCCACCCACCTTCAGCCCGGCTTGCTTGAATCCAGTGGCAAAGTGAGCAAGGGACTCACGTCTGAGCATACCCTGCCACACTTATGGCGGCCAAAGCGGTACAAAAGGGAGTGGTGATGGACGGAGCATCTGAGCCAATCAAACACTCACACCCAGTAAAAAGATCTGGGTTTGATCCATCACCGTTCTTTAGCCCACTCTGCCACCCCAGTTCAGACATGGCTATATGCAAATCAGTCTGACCCTGTGCCTCATGGGAACAGTCCAGCCCGAACTGCCAAGCCATGTCTTCCCTGGACCGGAAACAAGCTTCCGAGGACCGGTTTCTGGCATTCCATCCACCTTCAGCCCGGCTTGCTTGAATCCAGTGGCAAAGTGAGCAAGGGACTCACGTCTGAGCATACCCTGCCACATTTATGGCGGCCAAAGCGTTCCAAAAGTGAGTGGTGATGGACGGAGCATCTGAGCCAATCAAACACTCACACCCAGTCAAAAGATCTGGGTTTGATCCATCACCGTTCTTTAGCCCACTCTGCCACCCCAGTTCAGACATGGCTATATGCAAATCAGTTTGACCCTTGCCTCATGGGAACAGTCCAGCCCGAACTGCCAAGCCATGTCTTCCCTGGACCGGAAACAAGCTTCCGAGGACCGGTTTCTGGCATTCTAGCCGTCTTCAGCCCGGCTTGCTTGAATCCAGTGGCAAAGTTAGCAAGGGACTCACGTCTGAGCATACCCTGCCACACTTATGGCGGCCAAAGCGGTACAAAAGGGGGTGGTGATGGACAGAGCATCTGAGCCAATCAAACACTCACAACCAGTCAAAAGATCTGGGTTTGATCCATCACCGTTCTTTAGCCCACTCTGCCACCCCAGTTCAGACATGGCTATATGCAAATCAGTCTGACCCTGTGCCTCATGGGAACAGTCCAGCCCGAACTGCCAAGCCATGTCTTCCCTGGACCGGAAACAAGCTTCCGAGGACTGGTTTCTGGCATTCCATCCACCTTCAGCCCGGCTTGCTTGAATCCAGTGGCAAAGTGAGCAAGGGACTCACGTCTGAGCATACCCTGCCACACTTATGGCGGCCAAAGCGGTACAAAAGGGAGTGGTGATGGACGGAGCATCTGAGCCAATCAAACACTCACACCCAGTCAAAAGATCTGGGTTTGATCCATCACCGTTCTTTAGCCCACTCTGCCACCCCAGTTCAGACATGGCTATATGCAAATCAGTCTGACCCTGTGCCTCATGGGAACAGTCCAGCCCGAACTGCCAAGCCATGTCTTCCCTGGACCGGAAACAAGCTTCCGAGGACCGGTTTCTGGCATTCCATCCACCTTCAGCCCGGCTTGCTTGAATCCAGTGGCAAAGTGAGCAAGGGACTCACGTCTGAGCATACCCTGCCACACTTATGGCGGCCAAAGCGGTCCAAAAGTGAGTGGTGATGGACGGAGCATCTGAGCCAATCAAACACTCACACCCAGTCAAAAGATCTGGGTTTGATCCATCACCGTTCTTTAGCCCACTCTGCCACCCGAGTTCAGACACGGCTATATGCAAATCAGTTTGACCCTTGCCTCATGGGAACAGTCCAGCCCGAACTGCCAAGCCATGTCTTCCCTGGACCGGAAACAAGCTTCCGAGGACCGGTTTCTGGCATTCCAGCCGTCTTCAGCCCGGCTTGCTTGAATACAGTGGCAAAGTGAGCAAGGGACTCACGTCTGAGCATACCCTGCCACACTTATGGCGGCCAAAGCGGTACAAAATGGGGTGGTGATGGACGGAGCATCTGAGCCAATCAAACACTCAAACCCAGTCAAAAGATCTGGGTTTGATCCATCACCGTTCTTTAGCCCACTCTGCCACCCCAGTTCAGACATGGCTATATGCAAATCAGTCTGACCCTGTGCCTCATGGGAACAGTCACGCCCGAACTGCCAAGCCATGGCTTCCCTGGACCAGAAACAAGCTTCTGAGGACCGGTTTCTGGCATTCCAGCGGTCTTCAGCCCGGCTTGCTTGAATCCAGTGGCAAAGTGAGCAAGGGACTCACGTCTGAGCATACCCTGCCACACTTATGGCGGCCAAAAGCGGTACAAAAAAGGGTGGAGATGGACGGAGCATCAGAACCAATCAAACACTCACACCCAGTCAAAAGATCTGGGTTTGATCCATCACCGTTCTTTAGTCCACTCTGCCACCCCAGTTCAGACATGGCTATATGCAAATCAGTCTGACCTTGTACCTCACGGGAACAGTCCAGCCCGAACTGCCAAGCCATGCCTTCCCTGGACCAGAAACAAGCTTCCGAGGACCGGTTTCTGGCATTCCAGCCGTCTTCAGCCCGGCTTGCTTGAATCCAGTGGCAAAGTGAGCAAGGGACTCACGTCTGAGCATACCCTGCCACACTTATGGCGGCCAAACCGGTACAAAAGGGGGTGGTGATGGACGGAGCATCTGAGCCAATCAAACACTCACACCAAGTCAAAAGATCTGGGTTTGATCCATCACCGTTCTTTAGCCCACTCTGCCATCCCAGTTCAGACATGGCTATATGCAAATCAGTCTGACCCTGTGCCTCATGGGAACAGTCCAGCCCGAACTGCCAAGCCATGTCTTCCCTGGACCGGAAACAAGCTTCCGAGGACCGGTTTCTAGCATTCCAGCCGTCTTCAGGCCGGCTTGCTTGAATCCAGTGGCAAAGTGAGCAAGGGACTCACGTCTGAGCATACCCTGCCACACTTATGGCGGCCAAAACGGTACAAAAGGGGGTGGTGATGGACGGAGCATCTGAGCCAATCAAACACTCACACCCAGTCAAAAGATCTGGGTTTGATCCATCACCGTTCTTTAGCCCACTCTGCCACCCCAGTTCAGACATGGCTATATGCAAATCAGTCTGACCCTGTGCCTCATGGGAACAGTCCAGCCTGAACTGCCAAGCCATGCCTTCCCTGGACCAGAAACAAGCTTCCGAGGACCGGTTTCTGGCATTCCAGCCGTCTTCAGCCCGGCTTGCTTGAAACCAGTGGCAAAGTGAGCAGGGGACTCAGGTCTGAGCATACCCTGCCACACTTATGGCGGCCAAAAGCAGTACAAAAGGGGGTGGTGATGGACGGAGCATCAGAACCAATCAAACACACCCAGTCAAAAGATCTGGGTTTGATCCATCACCGTTCTTTAGCCCACTCTGCCACCCCAGTTCAGACATGGCTATATGCAAATCAGTCTGACCCTGTGCCTCATGGGAACAGTCCAGCCCGAACTGCCAAGCCATGCCTTCCCTGGAACAGAAACAAGCTTCCGAGGACCGGTTTCTGGCATTCCGGCGGTCTTCAGCCCGGCTTGCTTGAATCCAGTGGCAAAGTGAGCAAGGGACTCACGTCTGAGCATACCCTGCCACATTTATCGCGGCCAAAGCGGTACAAAAGGGGGTGTTGATGGACGGAGCATCTGAGCCAATCAAACACTCACACCCAGTCAAAAGATCTGGGTTTGATCCATCACCGTTCTTTAGCCTACTCTGCCACCCCAGTTCAGACATGGCTATATGCAAATCAGTCTGACCCTGTGCCTCATGGGAACAGTCCAGCCCGAACTGCCAAGCCATGACTTCCCTGGACCGGAAACAAGCTTCCGAGGACCGGTTTCTGGCATTCCAGCTGTCTTCAGCCCGACTTGCTTGAATCCAGTGGCAAAGTGAGCAAGGGACTCACGTCTGAGCATACCCTGTCACACTTATGGCGGCCAAAGCGGTACAAAAGGGGGTGGTGATGGACGGAGCATCTGAGCCAATCAAACACTCACACCCAGTCAAAAGATCTGGGTTTGATCCACCACCGTTCTTTAGCCCACTCTGCCACCCCAGTTCAGACATGGCTATAGGCAAATCAGTCTGACCCTGTGCCTCATGGGAACAGTCCAGCCCGAACTGAAAAGCCATGTCTTCCCTGGACCGGAAACAAGCTTCCGAAGACCGGTTTCTGGCATTCCAGCCGTCTTCAGCCCAGCTTGCTTAAATCCAGTGGCAAAGTGAGCAAGGGACTCACGTCTGAGCACACCCTGCCACACTTATGGCGGCCAAAGCGGTACAAAAGGGGGTGGTGATGGACGGAGCATCTGAGCCAATCAAACACTCACACCCAGTCAAAAGATCTGGGTTTGATCCATCACCGTTCTTTAGCCCACTCTGCCACCCCAGTTCAGACATGGCTATATGCAAATCAGTCTGACCCTGTGCCTCATGGGAACAGTCCAGCCCGAACTGCCAAGCCATGTCTTCCCTGGACGGGAAACAAACTTCCGAGGACCGGTTCTTGCATTCCAGCCGTCTTCAGCCCGGCTTGCTTGAATCCAGTGGCAAAGTGAGCAAGGGACTCACGTCTGAGCATACCCTGCCACACTTATGGCGGCCAAAGCGGTACAAAAGGAGGTGGTGATGGACGGAGCATCTGAGCCAATCAAACACTCACACCCAGTCAAAAGATCTGGGTTTGATCCATCACTGTTCTTTAGCCCACTCTGCCACCCCAGTTCAGACATGGCTATATGCAAATCAGACTGACCCTGTGCCTCATGGGAACAGTCCAGTCCGAACTGCCAAGCCATGTCTTCCCTGGACCGGAAACAAGCTTCCGAGGTCCGGTTTCTAGCATTCCAGCCGTCTTCAGCCCGGCTTGCTTGAATCCAGTGGCAAAGTGAGCAAGGGACTCACGTCTGAGCATACCCTGCCACACTTATGGCGGCCAAAGCGGTACAAAAGGGGGTGGTGATGGACAGAGCATCTGAGCCAATCAAACACTCACAACCAGTCAAAAGATCTGGGTTTGATCCATCACCGTTCTTTAGCCCACTCTGCCACCCCAGTTCAGACATGGCTATATGCAAATCAGTCTGACCCTGTGCCTCATGGGAACAGTCCAGCCCGAACTGCCAAGCCATGTCTTCCCTGGACCGGAAACAGCTTCCGAGGACTGGTTTCTGGCATTCCATCCACCTTCAGCCCGGCTTGCTTGAATCCAGTGGCAAAGTGAGCAAGGGACTCACGTCTGAGCATACCCTGCCACACTTATGGCGGCCAAAGCGGTACAAAAGGGAGTGGTGATGGACGGAGCATCTGAGCCAATCAAACACTCACACCCAGTCAAAAGATCTGGGTTTGATCCATCACCGTTCTTTAGCCCACTCTGCCATCCCAGTTCAGACATGGCTTATATGCAAATCAGTCTGACCCTGTGCCTCATGGGAACAGTCCAGCCCGAACTGCCAAGCCATGTCTTCCCTGGACCGGAAACAAGCTTCCGAGGACCGGTTTCTGGCATTCCATCCACCTTCAGCCGGCTTGCTTGAATCCAGTGGCAAAGTGAGCAAGGGACTCACGTCTGAGCATACCCTGCCACACTTATGGCGGCCAAAGCGGTCCAAAAGTGAGTGGTGATGGACGGAGCATCTGAGGCCAATCAAACACTCACACCCAGTCAAAAGATCTGGGTTTGATCCATCACCGTTCTTTAGCCCACTCTGCCACCCGAGTTCAGACACGGCTATATGCAAATCAGTTTGACCCTTGCCTCATGGGAACAGTCCAGCCGAACTGCCAAGCCATGTCTTCCCTGGACCGGAAACAAGCTTCCGAGGACCGGTTTCTGGCATTCCAGCCGTCTTCAGCCCGGCTTGCTTGAATACAGTGGCAAAGTGAGCAAGGGACTCACGTCTGAGCATACCCTGCCACACTTATGGCGGCCAAAGCGGTACAAAATGGGGTGGTGATGGACGGAGCAATCTGAGCCAATCAAACACTCAAACCCAGTCAAAAGATCTGGGTTTGATCCATCACCGTTCTTTAGCCCACTCTGCCACCCCAGTTCAGACATGGCTATATGCAAATCAGTCTGACCCTGTGCCTCATGGGAACAGTCACGCCCGAACTGCCAAGCCATGCCTTCCCTGGACCAGAAACAAGCTTCTGAGGACCGGTTTCTGGCATTCCAGCGGTCTTCAGCCCGGCTTGCTTGAATCCAGTGGCAAAGTGAGCAAGGGACTCACGTCTGAGCATACCCTGCCACACTTATGGCGGCCAAAAGCGGTACAAAAAAGGGTGGAGATGGACGGAGCATCAGAACCAATCAAACACTCACACCCAGTCAAAAGATCTGGGTTTGATCCATCACCGTTCTTTAGTCCACTCTGCCACCCCAGTTCAGACATGGCTATATGCAAATCAGTCTGACCTTGTACCTCACGGGAACAGTCCAGCCCGAACTGCCAAGCCATGCCTTCCCTGGACCAGAAACAAGCTTCCGAGGACCGGTTTCTGGCATTCCAGCCGTCTTCAGCCCGGCTTGCTTGAATCCAGTGGCAAAGTGAGCAAGGGACTCACGTCTGAGCATACCCTGCCACACTTATGGCGGCCAAAGCGGTACAAAAGGGGGTGGTGATGGACGGAGCATCTGAGCCAATCAAACACTCACACCCAGTCAAAAGATCTGGATTTGATCCATCACCGTTCTTTAGCCCACTCTGCCATCCCAGTTCAGACATGGCTATATGCAAATCAGTCTGACCCTGTGCCTCATGGGAACAGTCCAGCCCGAACTGCCAAGCCATGTCTTCCCTGGACCGGAAACAAACTTCCGAGGACCGGTTTCTGGCATTCTAGCCGTCATCAGCCCGGCTTGCTTGAATCCAGTGGCAAAGTGAGCAAGGGACTCACGTCTGAGCATACCCTGCCACACTTATGGCGGCCAAAGCAGTACAAAAGGCGGTGGTGATGGACGGAGCATCTGAGCAAATCAAACACTCACACCCAGTCAAAAGATCTGGGTTTGATCCATCACCGTTCTTTAGCCCACTCTGCCACCCCAGTTCAGACATGGCTATATGCAAATCAGTCTGACCCTGTGCCTCATGGGAACAGTCCAGCCTGAACTGCCAAGCCATGCCTTCCCTGGACCAGAAACAAGCTTCCGAGGACCGGTTTCTGGCATTCCAGCCGTCTTCAGCCCGGCTTGCTTGAAACCAGTGGCAAAGTGAGCAGGGGACTCACGTCTGAGCATACCCTGCCACACTTATGGTGGCCAAAAGCAGTACAAAAGGGGGTGGTGATGGACGGAGCATCAGAACCAATCAAACACTCACACCCAGTCAAAAGATCTGGGTTTGATCCATCACCGTTCTTTAGCCCACTCTGCCACCCCAGTTCAGACATGGCTATATGCAAATCAGTCTGACCCTGTGCCTCATGGGAACAGTCCAGCCCGAACTGCCAAGCCATGCCTTCCCTGGAACAGAAACAAGCTTCCGAGGACCGGTTTCTGGCATTCCGGCGGTCTTCAGCCCGGCTTGCTTGAATCCAGTGGCAAAGTGAGCAAGGGACTCACGTCTGAGCATACCCTGCCACATTTATCGCGGCCAAAGCGGTACAAAAGGGGGTGTTTTTGGACGGAGCATCTGAGCCAATCAAACACTCACACCCAGTCAAAAGATCTGGGTTTGATCCATCACCGTTCTTTAGCCTACTCTGCCACCCCAGTTCAGACATGGCTATATGCAAATCAGTCTGACCCTGTGCCTCATGGGAACAGTCCAGCCCGAACTGCCAAGCCATGACTTCCCTGGACCGGAAACAAGCTTCCGAGGACCGGTTTCTGGCATTCCAGCTGTCTTCAGCCCGACTTGCTTGAATCCAGTGGCAAAGTGAGCAAGGGACTCACGTCTGAGCATACCCTGTCACACTTATGGCGGCCAAAGCGGTACAAAAGGGGGTGGTGATGGACGGAGCATCTGAGCCAATCAAACACTCACACCCAGTCAAAAGATCTGGGTTTGATCCACCACCGTTCTTTAGCCCACTCTGCCACCCCAGTTCAGACATGGCTATAGGCAAATCAGTCTGACCCTGTGCCTCATGGGAACAGTCCAGCCCGAACTGAAAAGCCATGTCTTCCCTGGACCGGAAACAAGCTTCCGAAGACCGGTTTCTGGCATTCCAGCCGTCTTCAGCCCAGCTTGCTTAAATCCAGTGGCAAAGTGAGCAAGGGACTCACGTCTGAGCACACCCTGCCACACTTATGGCGGCCAAAGCGGTACAAAAGGGGGTGGTGATGGACGGAGCATCTGAGCCAATCAAACACTCACACCCAGTCAAAAGATCTGGGTTTGATCCATCACCGTTCTTTAGCCCACTCTGCCACCCCAGTTCAGACATGGCTATATGCAAATCAGTCTGACCCTGTGCCTCATGGGAACAGTCCAGTCCGAACTGCCAAGCCATGTCTTCCCTGGACCGGAAACAAGCTTCCGAGGTCCGGTTTCTAGCATTCCAGCCGTCTTCAGCCCGGCTTGCTTGAATCCAGGGGCAAAGTGAGCAAGGGACTCACGTCTGAGCATACCCTGCCACACTTATGGCGGCCAAAGCGGTACAAAAGGGGGTGGTGATGGACGGAGCATCTGAGCCAATCAAACACTCACACCCAGTCAAAAGATCTGGGTTTGATCCATCACCGTTCTTTAGCCCACTCTGCCACCCCAGTTCAGACATGGCTATATGCAAATCAGTCTGACCCTGTGCCTCATGGGAACAGTCCAGCCCGAACTGCCAAGCCATGTCTTCCCTGGACCGGAAACAAGCTTCCGAGGACTGGTTTCTGGCATTCCATCCACCTTCAGCCCGGCTTGCTTGAATCCAGTGGCAAAGTGAGCAAGGGACTCACGTCTGAGCATACCCTGCCACACTTATGGCGGCCAAAGCGGTACAAAAGGGAGTGGTGATGGACGGAGCATCTGAGCCAATCAAACACTCACACCCAGTCAAAAGATCTGGGTTTGATCCATCACCGTTCTTTAGCCCACTCTGCCACCCCAGTTCAGACATGGCTATATGCAAATCAGTCTGACCCTGTGCCTCATGGGAACAGTCCAGCCCGAACTGCCAAGCCATGTCTTCCCTGGACCGGAAACAAGCTTCCGAGGACCGGTTTCTGGCATTCCATCCACCTTCAGCCCGGCTTGCTTGAATCCAGTGGCAAAGTGAGCAAGGGACTCACGTCTGAGCATACCCTGCCACACTTATGGCGGCCAAAGCGGTCCAAAAGTGAGTGGTGATGGACGGAGCATCTGAGCCAATCAAACACTCACACCCAGTCAAAAGATCTGGGTTTGATCCATCACCGTTCTTTAGCCCACTCTGCCACCCGAGTTCAGACACGGCTATATGCAAATCAGTTTGACCCTTGCCTCATGGGAACAGTCCAGCCCGAACTGCCAAGCCATGTCTTCCCTGGACCGGAAACAAGCTTCCGAGGACCGGTTTCTGGCATTCCAGCCGTCTTCAGCCCGGCTTGCTTGAATACAGTGGCAAAGTGAGCAAGGGACTCACGTTTGAGCATACCCTGCCACACTTATGGCGGCCAAAGCGGTACAAAATGGGGTGGTGATGGACGGAGCATCTGAGCCAATCAAACACTCAAACCCAGTCAAAAGATCTGGGTTTGATCCATCACCGTTCTTTAGCCCACTCTGCCACCCCAGTTCAGACATGGCTATATGCAAATCAGTCTGACCCTGTGCCTCATGGGAACAGTCACGCCCGAACTGCCAAGCCATGGCTTCCCTGGACCAGAAACAAGCTTCTGAGGACCGGTTTCTGGCATTCCAGCGGTCTTCAGCCCGGCTTGCTTGAATCCAGTGGCAAAGTGAGCAAGGGACTCACGTCTGAGCATACCCTGCCACACTTATGGCGGCCAAAAGCGGTACAAAAAAGGGTGGAGATGGACGGAGCATCAGAACCAATCAAACACTCACACCCAGTCAAAAGATCTGGGTTTGATCCATCACCGTTCTTTAGTCCACTCTGCCACCCCAGTTCAGACATGGCTATATGCAAATCAGTCTGACCTTGTACCTCACGGGAACAGTCCAGCCCGAACTGCCAAGCCATGCCTTCCCTGGACCAGAAACAAGCTTCCGAGGACCGGTTTCTGGCATTCCAGCCGTCTTCAGCCCGGCTTGCTTGAATCCAGTGGCAAAGTGAGCAAGGGACTCACGTCTGAGCATACCCTGCCACACTTATGGCGGCCAAACCGGTACAAAAGGGGGTGGTGATGGACGGAGCATCTGAGCCAATCAAACACTCACACCAAGTCAAAAGATCTGGGTTTGATCCATCACCGTTCTTTAGCCCACTCTGCCATCCCAGTTCAGACATGGCTATATGCAAATCAGTCTGACCCTGTGCCTCATGGGAACAGTCCAGCCCGAACTGCCAAGCCATGTCTTCCCTGGACCGGAAACAAGCTTCCGAGGACCGGTTTCTAGCATTCCAGCCGTCTTCAGGCCGGCTTGCTTGAATCCAGTGGCAAAGTGAGCAAGGGACTCACGTCTGAGCATACCCTGCCACACTTATGGCGGCAAAAACGGTACAAAAGGGGGTGGTGATGGACGGAGCATCTGAGCCAATCAAACACTCACACCCAGTCAAAAGATCTGGGTTTGATCCATCACCGTTCTTTAGCCCACTCTGCCACCCCAGTTCAGACATGGCTATATGCAAATGAGTCTGACCCTGTGCCTCATGGGAACAGTCCAGCCCGAACTGCCAAGCCATGTCTTCCCTGGACCGGAAACAAACTTCCGAGGACCGGTTTCTGGCATTCTAGCCGTCATCAGCCCGGCTTGCTTGAATCCAGTGGCAAAGTGAGCAAGGGACTCACGTCTGAGCATACCCTGCCACACTTATGGCGGCCAAAGCAGTACAAAAGGCGGTGGTGATGGACGGAGCATCTGAGCAAATCAAACACTCACACCCATTCAAAAGATCTGGGTTTGATCCATCACCGTTCTTTAGCCCACTCTGCCACCCCAGTTCAGACATGGCTATATGCAAATCAGTCTGACCCTGTGCCTCATGGGAACAGTCCAGCCTGAACTGCCAAGCCATGCCTTCCCTGGACCAGAAACAAGCTTCCGAGGACCGGTTTCTGGCATTCCAGCCGTCTTCAGCCCGGCTTGCTTGAAACCAGTGGCAAAGTGAGCAGGGGACTCAGGTCTGAGCATACCCTGCCACACTTATGGCGGCCAAAAGCAGTACAAAAGGGGGTGGTGATGGACGGAGCATCAGAACCAATCAAACACTCACACCCAGTCAAAAGATCTGGGTTTGATCCATCACCGTTCTTTAGCCCACTCTGCCACCCCAGTTCAGACATGGCTATATGCAAATCAGTCTGACCCTGTGCCTCATGGGAACAGTCCAGCCCGAACTGCCAAGCCATGCCTTCCCTGGAACAGAAACAAGCTTCCGAGGACCGGTTTCTGGCATTCCGGCGGTCTTCAGCCCGGCTTGCTTGAATCCAGTGGCAAAGTGAGCAAGGGACTCACGTCTGAGCATACCCTGCCACATTTATCGCGGCCAAAGCGGTACAAAAGGGGGTGTTGATGGACGGAGCATCTGAGCCAATCAAACACTCACACCCAGTCAAAAGATCTGGGTTTGATCCATCACCGTTCTTTAGCCTACTCTGCCACCCCAGTTCAGACATGGCTATATGCAAATCAGTCTGACCCTGTGCCTCATGGGAACAGTCCAGCCCGAACTGCCAAGCCATGACTTCCCTGGACCGGAAACAAGCTTCCGAGGACCGGTTTCTGGCATTCCAGCTGTCTTCAGCCCGACTTGCTTGAATCCAGTGGCAAAGTGAGCAAGGGACTCACGTCTGAGCATACCCTGTCACACTTATGGCGGCCAAAGCGGTACAAAAGGGGGTGGTGATGGACGGAGCATCTGAGCCAATCAAACACTCACACCCAGTCAAAAGATCTGGGTTTGATCCATCACCGTTCTTTAGCCCACTCTGCCACCCCAGTTCAAACATGGCTATATGCAAATCAGTCTGACCCTGTGCCTCATGGGAACAGTCCAGCCCGAACTGCCAAGCCATGTCTTCCCTGGACCGGAAACAAGCTTCCGAGGACTGGTTTCTGGCATTCCATCCACCTTCAGCCCGGCTTGCTTGAATCCAGTGGCAAAGTGAGCAAGGGACTCACGTCTGAGCATACCCTGCCACACTTATGGCGGCCAAAGCGGTACAAAAGGGAGTGGTGATGGACGGAGCATCTGAGCCAATCAAACACTCACACCCAGTCAAAAGATCTGGGTTTGATCCATCACCGTTCTTTAGCCCACTCTGCCACCCCAGTTCAGACATGGCTATATGCAAATCAGTCTGACCCTGTGCCTCATGGGAACAGTCCAGCCCGAACTGCCAAGCCATGTCTTCCCTGGACCGGAAACAAGCTTCCGAGGACCGGTTTCTGGCATTCCATCCACCTTCAGCCCGGCTTGCTTGAATCCAGTGGCAAAGTGAGCAAGGGACTCACGTCTGAGCATACCCTGCCACACTTATGGCGGCCAAAGCGGTCCAAAAGTGAGTGGTGATGGACGGAGCATCTGAGCCAATCAAACACTCACACCCAGTCAAAAGATCTGGGTTTGATCCATCACCGTTCTTTAGCCCACTCTGCCACCCGAGTTCAGACACGGCTATATGCAAATCAGTTTGACCCTTGCCTCATGGGAACAGTCCAGCCCGAACTGCCAAGCCATGTCTTCCCTGGACCGGAAACGAGCTTCCGAGGACCGGTTTCTGGCATTCCAGCCGTCTTCAGCCCGGCTTGCTTGAATACAGTGGCAAAGTGAGCAAGGGACTCACGTCTGAGCATACCCTGCCACACTTATGGCGGCCAAAGCGGTACAAAATGGGGTGGTGATGGACGGAGCATCTGAGCCAATCAAACACTCAAACCCAGTCAAAAGATCTGGGTTTGATCCATCACCGTTCTTTAGCCCACTCTGCCACCCCAGTTCAGACATGGCTATATGCAAATCAGTCTGACCCTGTGCCTCATGGGAACAGTCACGCCCGAACTGCCAAGCCATGCCTTCCCTGGACCAGAAACAAGCTTCTGAGGACCGGTTTCTGGCATTCCAGCGGTCTTCAGCCCGGCTTGCTTGAATCCAGTGGCAAAGTGAGCAAGGGACTCACGTCTGAGCATACCCTGCCACACTTATGGCGGCCAAAAGCGGTACAAAAAAGGGTGGAGATGGACGGAGCATCAGAACCAATCAAACACTCACACCCAGTCAAAAGATCTGGGTTTGATCCATCACCGTTCTTTAGTCCACTCTGCCACCCCAGTTCAGACATGGCTATATGCAAATCAGTCTGACCTTGTACCTCACGGGAACAGTCCAGCCCGAACTGCCAAGCCATGCCTTCCCTGGACCAGAAACAAGCTTCCGAGGACCGGTTTCTGGCATTCCAGCCGTCTTCAGCCCGGCTTGCTTGAATCCAGTGGCAAAGTGAGCAAGGGACTCACGTCTGAGCATACCCTGCCACACTTATGGCGGCCAAACCGGTACAAAAGGGGGTGGTGATGGACGGAGCATCTGAGCCAATCAAACACTCACACCAAGTCAAAAGATCTGGGTTTGATCCATCACCGTTCTTTAGCCCACTCTGCCATCCCAGTTCAGACATGGCTATATGCAAATCAGTCTGACCCTGTGCCTCATGGGAACAGTCCAGCCCGAACTGCCAAGCCATGTCTTCCCTGGACCGGAAACAAGCTTCCGAGGACCGGTTTCTAGCATTCCAGCCGTCTTCAGGCCGGCTTGCTTGAATCCAGTGGCAAAGTGAGCAAGGGACTCACGTCTGAGCATACCCTGCCACACTTATGGCGGCAAAAACGGTACAAAAGGGGGTGGTGATGGACGGAGCATCTGAGCCAATCAAACACTCACACCCAGTCAAAAGATCTGGGTTTGATCCATCACCGTTCTTTAGCCCACTCTGCCACCCCAGTTCAGACATGGCTATATGCAAATGAGTCTGACCCTGTGCCTCATGGGAACAGTCCAGCCCGAACTGCCAAGCCATGTCTTCCCTGGACCGGAAACAAACTTCCGAGGACCGGTTTCTGGCATTCTAGCCGTCATCAGCCCGGCTTGCTTGAATCCAGTGGCAAAGTGAGCAAGGGACTCACGTCTGAGCATACCCTGCCACACTTATGGCGGCCAAAGCAGTACAAAAGGCGGTGGTGATGGACGGAGCATCTGAGCAAATCAAACACTCACACCCATTCAAAAGATCTGGGTTTGATCCATCACCGTTCTTTAGCCCACTCTGCCACCCCAGTTCAGACATGGCTATATGCAAATCAGTCTGACCCTGTGCCTCATGGGAACAGTCCAGCCTGAACTGCCAAGCCATGCCTTCCCTGGACCAGAAACAAGCTTCCGAGGACCGGTTTCTGGCATTCCAGCCGTCTTCAGCCCGGCTTGCTTGAAACCAGTGGCAAAGTGAGCAGGGGACTCAGGTCTGAGCATACCCTGCCACACTTATGGCGGCCAAAAGCAGTACAAAAGGGGGTGGTGATGGACGGAGCATCAGAACCAATCAAACACTCACACCCAGTCAAAAGATCTGGGTTTGATCCATCACCGTTCTTTAGCCCACTCTGCCACCCCAGTTCAGACATGGCTATATGCAAATCAGTCTGACCCTGTGCCTCATGGGAACAGTCCAGCCCGAACTGCCAAGCCATGCCTTCCCTGGAACAGAAACAAGCTTCCGAGGACCGGTTTCTGGCATTCCGGCGGTCTTCAGCCCGGCTTGCTTGAATCCAGTGGCAAAGTGAGCAAGGGACTCACGTCTGAGCATACCCTGCCACATTTATCGCGGCCAAAGCGGTACAAAAGGGGGTGTTGATGGACGGAGCATCTGAGCCAATCAAACACTCACACCCAGTCAAAAGATCTGGGTTTGATCCATCACCGTTCTTTAGCCTACTCTGCCACCCCAGTTCAGACATGGCTATATGCAAATCAGTCTGACCCTGTGCCTCATGGGAACAGTCCAGCCCGAACTGCCAAGCCATGACTTCCCTGGACCGGAAACAAGCTTCCGAGGACCGGTTTCTGGCATTCCAGCTGTCTTCAGCCCGACTTGCTTGAATCCAGTGGCAAAGTGAGCAAGGGACTCACGTCTGAGCATACCCTGTCACACTTATGGCGGCCAAAGCGGTACAAAAGGGGGTGGTGATGGACGGAGCATCTGAGCCAATCAAACACTCACACCCAGTCAAAAGATCTGGGTTTGATCCATCACCGTTCTTTAGCCCACTCTGCCACCCCAGTTCAAACATGGCTATATGCAAATCAGTCTGACCCTGTGCCTCATGGGAACAGTCCAGCCCGAACTGCCAAGCCATGTCTTCCCTGGACCGGAAACAAGCTTCCGAGGACTGGTTTCTGGCATTCCATCCACCTTCAGCCCGGCTTGCTTGAATCCAGTGGCAAAGTGAGCAAGGGACTCACGTCTGAGCATACCCTGCCACACTTATGGCGGCCAAAGCGGTACAAAAGGGAGTGGTGATGGACGGAGCATCTGAGCCAATCAAACACTCACACCCAGTCAAAAGATCTGGGTTTGATCCATCACCGTTCTTTAGCCCACTCTGCCACCCCAGTTCAGACATGGCTATATGCAAATCAGTCTGACCCTGTGCCTCATGGGAACAGTCCAGCCCGAAAAGCCAAGCCATGTCTTCCCTGGACCGGAAACAAGCTTCCGAGGACCGGTTTCTGGCATTCCATCCACCTTCAGCCCGGCTTGCTTGAATCCAGTGGCAAAGTGAGCAAGGGACTCACGTCTGAGCATACCCTGCCACACTTATGGCGGCCAAAGCGGTCCAAAAGTGAGTGGTGATGGACGGAGCATCTGAGCCAATCAAACACTCACACCCAGTCAAAAGATCTGGGTTTGATCCATCACCGTTCTTTAGCCCACTCTGCCACCCGAGTTCAGACACGGCTATATGCAAATCAGTTTGACCCTTGCCTCATGGGAACAGTCCAGCCCGAACTGCCAAGCCATGTCTTCCCTGGACCGGAAACGAGCTTCCGAGGACCGGTTTCTGGCATTCCAGCCGTCTTCAGCCCGGCTTGCTTGAATACAGTGGCAAAGTGAGCAAGGGACTCACGTCTGAGCATACCCTGCCACACTTATGGCGGCCAAAGCGGTACAAAATGGGGTGGTGATGGACGGAGCATCTGAGCCAATCAAACACTCAAACCCAGTCAAAAGATCTGGGTTTGATCCATCACCGTTCTTTAGCCCACTCTGCCACCCCAGTTCAGACATGGCTATATGCAAATCAGTCTGACCCTGTGCCTCATGGGAACAGTCACGCCCGAACTGCCAAGCCATGCCTTCCCTGGACCAGAAACAAGCTTCTGAGGACCGGTTTCTGGCATTCCAGCGGTCTTCAGCCCGGCTTGCTTGAATCCAGTGGCAAAGTGAGCAAGGGACTCACGTCTGAGCATACCCTGCCACACTTATGGCGGCCAAAAGCGGTACAAAAAAGGGTGGAGATGGACGGAGCATCAGAACCAATCAAACACTCACACCCAGTCAAAAGATCTGGGTTTGATCCATCACCGTTCTTTAGTCCACTCTGCCACCCCAGTTCAGACATGGCTATATGCAAATCAGTCTGACCTTGTACCTCACGGGAACAGTCCAGCCCGAACTGCCAAGCCATGCCTTCCCTGGACCAGAAACAAGCTTCCGAGGACCGGTTTCTGGCATTCCAGCCGTCTTCAGCCCGGCTTGCTTGAATCCAGTGGCAAAGTGAGCAAGGGACTCACGTCTGAGCATACCCTGCCACACTTATGGCGGCCAAAGCGGTACAAAAGGGGGTGGTGATGGACGGAGCATCTGAGCCAATCAAACACTCACACCCAGTCAAAAGATCTGGATTTGATCCATCACCGTTCTTTAGCCCACTCTGCCATCCCAGTTCAGACATGGCTATATGCAAATCAGTCTGACCCTGTGCCTCATGGGAACAGTCCAGCCCGAACTGCCAAGCCATGTCTTCCCTGGACCGGAAACAAACTTCCGAGGACCGGTTTCTGGCATTCTAGCCGTCATCAGCCCGGCTTGCTTGAATCCAGTGGCAAAGTGAGCAAGGGACTCACGTCTGAGCATACCCTGCCACACTTATGGCGGCCAAAGCAGTACAAAAGGCGGTGGTGATGGACGGAGCATCTGAGCAAATCAAACACTCACACCCAGTCAAAAGATCTGGGTTTGATCCATCACCGTTCTTTAGCCCACTCTGCCACCCCAGTTCAGACATGGCTATATGCAAATCAGTCTGACCCTGTGCCTCATGGGAACAGTCCAGCCTGAACTGCCAAGCCATGCCTTCCCTGGACCAGAAACAAGCTTCCGAGGACCGGTTTCTGGCATTCCAGCCGTCTTCAGCCCGGCTTGCTTGAAACCAGTGGCAAAGTGAGCAGGGGACTCACGTCTGAGCATACCCTGCCACACTTATGGCGGCCAAAAGCAGTACAAAAGGGGGTGGTGATGGACGGAGCATCAGAACCAATCAAACACTCACACCCAGTCAAAAGATCTGGGTTTGATCCATCACCGTTCTTTAGCCCACTCTGCCACCCCAGTTCAGACATGGCTATATGCAAATCAGTCTGACCCTGTGCCTCATGGGAACAGTCCAGCCCGAACTGCCAAGCCATGCCTTCCCTGGAACAGAAACAAGCTTCCGAGGACCGGTTTCTGGCATTCCGGCGGTCTTCAGCCCGGCTTGCTTGAATCCAGTGGCAAAGTGAGCAAGGGACTCACGTCTGAGCATACCCTGCCACATTTATCGCGGCCAAAGCGGTACAAAAGGGGGTGTTTTTGGACGGAGCATCTGAGCCAATCAAACACTCACACCCAGTCAAAAGATCTGGGTTTGATCCATCACCGTTCTTTAGCCTACTCTGCCACCCCAGTTCAGACATGGCTATATGCAAATCAGTCTGACCCTGTGCCTCATGGGAACAGTCCAGCCCGAACTGCCAAGCCATGACTTCCCTGGACCGGAAACAAGCTTCCGAGGACCGGTTTCTGGCATTCCAGCTGTCTTCAGCCCGACTTGCTTGAATCCAGTGGCAAAGTGAGCAAGGGACTCACGTCTGAGCATACCCTGTCACACTTATGGCGGCCAAAGCGGTACAAAAGGGGGTGGCGATGGACGGAGCATCTGAGCCAATCAAACACTCACACCCAGTCAAAAGATCTGGGTTTGATCCACCACCGTTCTTTAGCCCACTCTGCCACCCCAGTTCAGACATGGCTATAGGCAAATCAGTCTGACCCTGTGCCTCATGGGAACAGTCCAGCCCGAACTGAAAAGCCATGTCTTCCCTGGACCGGAAACAAGCTTCCGAGGACCGGTTTCTGGCATTCCAGCCGTCTTCAGCCCAGCTTGCTTAAATCCAGTGGCAAAGTGAGCAAGGGACTCACGTCTGAGCACACCCTGCCACACTTCTGGCGGCCAAAGCGGTACAAAAGGGGGTGGTGATGGACGGAGCATCTGAGCCAATCAAACACTCACACCCAGTCAAAAGATCTGGGTTTGATCCATCACCGTTCTTTAGCCCACTCTGCCACCCCAGTTCAGACATGGCTATATGCAAATCAGTCTGACCCTGTGCCTCATGGGAACAGTCCAGTCCGAACTGCCAAGCCATGTCTTCCCTGGACCGGAAACAAGCTTCCTAGGTCCGGTTTCTAGCATTCCAGCCGTCTTCAGCCCGGCTTGCTTGAATCCAGGGGCAAAGTGAGCAAGGGACTCACGTCTGAGCATACCCTGCCACACTTATGGCAGCCAAAGCGGTACAAAAGGGGGTGGTGATGGACGGAGCATCTGAGCCAATCAAACACTCACACCCAGTCAAAAGATCTGGGTTTGATCCATCACCGTTCTTTAGCCCACTCTGCCACCCCAGTTCAGACATGGCTATATGCAAATCAGTCTGACCCTGTGCCTCATGGGAACAGTCCAGCCCGAACTGCCAAGCCATGTCTTCCCTGGACCGGAAACAAGCTTCCGAGGACCGGTTTCTGGCATTCCATCCACCTTCAGCCCGGCTTGCTTGAATCCAGTGGCAAAGTGAGCAAGGGACTCACGTCTGAGCATACCCTGCCACACTTATGGCGGCCAAAGCGGTCCAAAAGTGAGTGGTGATGGACGGAGCATCTGAGCCAATCAAACACTCACACCCAGTCAAAAGATCTTGGTTTGATCCATCACCGTTCTTTAGCCCACTCTGCCACCCCAGTTCAGACACGGCTATATGCAAATCAGTTTGACCCTTGCCTCATGGGAACAGTCCAGCCCGAACTGCCAAGCCATGTCTTCCCTGGACCGGAAACAAGCTTCCGAGGACCGGTTTCTGGCATTCCAGCCGTCTTCAGCCCGGCTTGCTTGAATCCAGTGGCAAAGTGAGCAAGGGACTCACGTCTGAGCATACCCTGCCACACTTATGGCGGCCAAAGCGGTACAAAAGGGAGTGGTGATGGACGGAGCATCTGAGCCAATCAAACACTCACACCCAGTCAAAAGATCTGGGTTTGATCCATCACCGTTCTTTAGCCCACTCTGCCACCCCAGTTCAGACATGGCTATATGCAAATCAGTCTGACCCTGTGCCTCATGGGAACAGTCCAGCCCGAACTGCCAAGCCATGTCTTCCCTGGACCGGAAACAAGCTTCCGAGGACCGGTTTCTGGCATTCCATCCACCTTCAGCCCGGCTTGCTTGAATCCAGTGGCAAAGTGAGCAAGGGACTCACGTCTGAGCATACCCTGCCACACTTATGGCGGCCAAAGCAGTACAAAAGGCGGTGGTGATGGACGGAGCATCTGAGCAAATCAAACACTCACACCCAGTCAAAAGATCTGGGTTTGATCCATCACCGTTCTTTAGCCCACTCTGCCACCCCAGTTCAGACATGGCTATATGCAAATCAGTCTGACCCTGTGCCTCATGGGAACAGTCCAGCCTGAACTGCCAAGCCATGCCTTCCCTGGACCAGAAACAAGCTTCCGAGGACCGGTTTCTGGCATTCCAGCCGTCTTCAGCCCAGCTTGCTTGAATCCAGTGGCAAAGTGAGCAAGGGACTCACGTCTGAGCATACCCTGCCACACTTATGGCGGCCAAAGCGGTACAAAATGGGGTGGTGATGGACGGAGCATCTGAGCCAATCAAACACTCAAACCCAGTCAAAAGATCTGGGTTTGATCCATCACCGTTCTTTAGCCCACTCTGCCACCCCAGTTCAGACATGGCTATATGCAAATCAGTCTGACCCTGTGCCTCATGGGAACAGTCACGCCCGAACTGCCAAGCCATGCCTTCCCTGGACCAGAAACAAGCTTCTGAGGACCGGTTTCTGGCATTCCAGCGGTCTTCAGCCCGGCTTGCTTGAATCCAGTGGCAAAGTGAGCAAGGGACTCACGTCTGAGCATACCCTGCCACACTTATGGCGGCCAAAAGCGGCACAAAAAAGGGTGGAGATGGACGGAGCATCAGAACCAATCAAACACTCACACCCAGTCAAAAGATCTGGGTTTGATCCATCACCGTTCTTTAGTCCACTCTGCCACCCCAGTTCAGACATGGCTATATGCAAATCAGTCTGACCTTGTACCTCACGGGAACAGTCCAGCCCGAACTGCCAAGCCATGCCTTCCCTGGACCAGAAACAAGCTTCCGAGGACCGGTTTCTGGCATTCCAGCCGTCTTCAGCCCGGCTTGCTTGAATCCAGTGGCAAAGTGAGCAAGGGACTCACGTCTGAGCATACCCTGCCACACTTATGGCGGCCAAAGCGGTACAAAAGGGGGTGGTGATGGACGGAGCATCTGAGCCAATCAAACACTCACACCCAGTCAAAAGATCTGGATTTGATCCATCACCGTTCTTTAGCCCACTCTGCCAACCCAGTTCAGACATGGCTATATGCAAATCAGTCTGACCCTGTGCCTCATGGGAACAGTCCAGCCCGAACTGCCAAGCCATGTCTTCCCTGGACCGGAAACAAACTTCCGAGGACCGGTTTCTGGCATTCTAGCCGTCATCAGCCCGGCTTGCTTGAATCCAGTGGCAAAGTGAGCAAGGGACTCACGTCTGAGCATACCCTGCCACACTTATGGCGGCCAAAGCAGTACAAAAGGCGGTGGTGATGGACGGAGCATCTGAGCAAATCAAACACTCACACCCAGTCAAAAGATCTGGGTTTGATCCATCACCGTTCTTTAGCCCACTCTGCCACCCCAGTTCAGACATGGCTATATGCAAATCAGTCTGACCCTGTGCCTCATGGGAACAGTCCAGCCTGAACTGCCAAGCCATGCCTTCCCTGGACCAGAAACAAGCTTCCGAGGACCGGTTTCTGGCATTCCAGCCGTCTTCAGCCCGGCTTGCTTGAAACCAGTGGCAAAGTGAGCAGGGGACTCACGTCTGAGCATACCCTGCCACACTTATGGCGGCCAAAAGCAGTACAAAAGGGGGTGGTGATGGACGGAGCATCAGAACCAATCAAACACTCACACCCAGTCAAAAGATCTGGGTTTGATCCATCACCGTTCTTTAGCCCACTCTGCCACCCCAGTTCAGACATGGCTATATGCAAATCAGTCTGACCCTGTGCCTCATGGGAACAGTCCAGCCCGAACTGCCAAGCCATGCCTTCCCTGGAACAGAAACAAGCTTCCGAGGACCGGTTTCTGGCATTCCGGCGGTCTTCAGCCCGGCTTGCTTGAATCCAGTGGCAAAGTGAGCAAGGGACTCACGTCTGAGCATACCCTGCCACATTTATCGCGGCCAAAGCGGTACAAAAGGGGGTGTTTTTGGACGGAGCATCTGAGCCAATCAAACACTCACACCCAGTCAAAAGATCTGGGTTTGATCCATCACCGTTCTTTAGCCTACTCTGCCACCCCAGTTCAGACATGGCTATATGCAAATCAGTCTGACCCTGTGCCTCATGGGAACAGTCCAGCCCGAACTGCCAAGCCATGACTTCCCTGGACCGGAAACAAGCTTCCGAGGACCGGTTTCTGGCATTCCAGCTGTCTTCAGCCCGACTTGCTTGAATCCAGTGGCAAAGTGAGCAAGGGACTCACGTCTGAGCATACCCTGTCACACTTATGGCGGCCAAAGCGGTACAAAAGGGGGTGGCGATGGACGGAGCATCTGAGCCAATCAAACACTCACACCCAGTCAAAAGATCTGGGTTTGATCCACCACCGTTCTTTAGCCCACTCTGCCACCCCAGTTCAGACATGGCTATAGGCAAATCAGTCTGACCCTGTGCCTCATGGGAACAGTCCAGCCCGAACTGAAAAGCCATGTCTTCCCTGGACCGGAAACAAGCTTCCGAGGACCGGTTTCTGGCATTCCAGCCGTCTTCAGCCCAGCTTGCTTAAATCCAGTGGCAAAGTGAGCAAGGGACTCACGTCTGAGCACACCCTGCCACACTTCTGGCGGCCAAAGCGGTACAAAAGGGGGTGGTGATGGACGGAGCATCTGAGCCAATCAAACACTCACACCCAGTCAAAAGATCTGGGTTTGATCCATCACCGTTCTTTAGCCCACTCTGCCACCCCAGTTCAGACATGGCTATATGCAAATCAGTCTGACCCTGTGCCTCATGGGAACAGTCCAGTCCGAACTGCCAAGCCATGTCTTCCCTGGACCGGAAACAAGCTTCCTAGGTCCGGTTTCTAGCATTCCAGCCGTCTTCAGCCCGGCTTGCTTGAATCCAGGGGCAAAGTGAGCAAGGGACTCACGTCTGAGCATACCCTGCCACACTTATGGCAGCCAAAGCGGTACAAAAGGGGGTGGTGATGGACGGAGCATCTGAGCCAATCAAACACTCACACCCAGTCAAAAGATCTGGGTTTGATCCATCACCGTTCTTTAGCCCACTCTGCCACCCCAGTTCAGACATGGCTATATGCAAATCAGTCTGACCCTGTGCCTCATGGGAACAGTCCAGCCCGAACTGCCAAGCCATGTCTTCCCTGGACCGGAAACAAGCTTCCGAGGACCGGTTTCTGGCATTCCATCCACCTTCAGCCCGGCTTGCTTGAATCCAGTGGCAAAGTGAGCAAGGGACTCACGTCTGAGCATACCCTGCCACACTTATGGCGGCCAAAGCGGTCCAAAAGTGAGTGGTGATGGACGGAGCATCTGAGCCAATCAAACACTCACACCCAGTCAAAAGATCTTGGTTTGATCCATCACCGTTCTTTAGCCCACTCTGCCACCCCAGTTCAGACACGGCTATATGCAAATCAGTTTGACCCTTGCCTCATGGGAACAGTCCAGCCCGAACTGCCAAGCCATGTCTTCCCTGGACCGGAAACAAGCTTCCGAGGACCGGTTTCTGGCATTCCAGCCGTCTTCAGCCCGGCTTGCTTGAATCCAGTGGCAAAGTGAGCAAGGGACTCACGTCTGAGCATACCCTGCCACACTTATGGCGGCCAAAGCGGTACAAAAGGGAGTGGTGATGGACGGAGCATCTGAGCCAATCAAACACTCACACCCAGTCAAAAGATCTGGGTTTGATCCATCACCGTTCTTTAGCCCACTCTGCCACCCCAGTTCAGACATGGCTATATGCAAATCAGTCTGACCCTGTGCCTCATGGGAACAGTCCAGCCCGAACTGCCAAGCCATGTCTTCCCTGGACCGGAAACAAGCTTCCGAGGACCGGTTTCTGGCATTCCATCCACCTTCAGCCCGGCTTGCTTGAATCCAGTGGCAAAGTGAGCAAGGGACTCACGTCTGAGCATACCCTGCCACACTTATGGCGGCCAAAGCAGTACAAAAGGCGGTGGTGATGGACGGAGCATCTGAGCAAATCAAACACTCACACCCAGTCAAAAGATCTGGGTTTGATCCACCACCGTTCTTTAGCCCACTCTGCCACCCCAGTTCAGACATGGCTATAGGCAAATCAGTCTGACCCTGTGCCTCATGGGAACAGTCCAGCCCGAACTGAAAAGCCATGTCTTCCCTGGACCGGAAACAAGCTTCCGAGGACCGGTTTCTGGCATTCCAGCCGTCTTCAGCCCAGCTTGCTTAAATCCAGTGGCAAAGTGAGCAAGGGACTCACGTCTGAGCACACCCTGCCACACTTCTGGCGGCCAAAGCGGTACAAAAGGGGGTGGTGATGGACGGAGCATCTGAGCCAATCAAACACTCACACCCAGTCAAAAGATCTGGGTTTGATCCATCACCGTTCTTTAGCCCACTCTGCCACCCCAGTTCAGACATGGCTATATGCAAATCAGTCTGACCCTGTGCCTCATGGGAACAGTCCAGTCCGAACTGCCAAGCCATGTCTTCCCTGGACCGGAAACAAGCTTCCTAGGTCCGGTTTCTAGCATTCCAGCCGTCTTCAGCCCGGCTTGCTTGAATCCAGGGGCAAAGTGAGCAAGGGACTCACGTCTGAGCATACCCTGCCACACTTATGGCAGCCAAAGCGGTACAAAAGGGGGTGGTGATGGACGGAGCATCTGAGCCAATCAAACACTCACACCCAGTCAAAAGATCTGGGTTTGATCCATCACCGTTCTTTAGCCCACTCTGCCACCCCAGTTCAGACATGGCTATATGCAAATCAGTCTGACCCTGTGCCTCATGGGAACAGTCCAGCCCGAACTGCCAAGCCATGTCTTCCCTGGACCGGAAACAAGCTTCCGAGGACCGGTTTCTGGCATTCCATCCACCTTCAGCCCGGCTTGCTTGAATCCAGTGGCAAAGTGAGCAAGGGACTCACGTCTGAGCATACCCTGCCACACTTATGGCGGCCAAAGCGGTCCAAAAGTGAGTGGTGATGGACGGAGCATCTGAGCCAATCAAACACTCACACCCAGTCAAAAGATCTTGGTTTGATCCATCACCGTTCTTTAGCCCACTCTGCCACCCCAGTTCAGACACGGCTATATGCAAATCAGTTTGACCCTTGCCTCATGGGAACAGTCCAGCCCGAACTGCCAAGCCATGTCTTCCCTGGACCGGAAACAAGCTTCCGAGGACCGGTTTCTGGCATTCCAGCCGTCTTCAGCCCGGCTTGCTTGAATCCAGTGGCAAAGTGAGCAAGGGACTCACGTCTGAGCATACCCTGCCACACTTATGGCGGCCAAAGCGGTACAAAAGGGAGTGGTGATGGACGGAGCATCTGAGCCAATCAAACACTCACACCCAGTCAAAAGATCTGGGTTTGATCCATCACCGTTCTTTAGCCCACTCTGCCACCCCAGTTCAGACATGGCTATATGCAAATCAGTCTGACCCTGTGCCTCATGGGAACAGTCCAGCCCGAACTGCCAAGCCATGTCTTCCCTGGACCGGAAACAAGCTTCCGAGGACCGGTTTCTGGCATTCCATCCACCTTCAGCCCGGCTTGCTTGAATCCAGTGGCAAAGTGAGCAAGGGACTCACGTCTGAGCATACCCTGCCACACTTATGGCGGCCAAAGCAGTACAAAAGGCGGTGGTGATGGACGGAGCATCTGAGCAAATCAAACACTCACACCCAGTCAAAAGATCTGGGTTTGATCCATCACCGTTCTTTAGCCCACTCTGCCACCCCAGTTCAGACATGGCTATATGCAAATCAGTCTGACCCTGTGCCTCATGGGAACAGTCCAGCCTGAACTGCCAAGCCATGCCTTCCCTGGACCAGAAACAAGCTTCCGAGGACCGGTTTCTGGCATTCCAGCCGTCTTCAGCCCAGCTTGCTTGAAACCAGTGGCAAAGTGAGCAGGGGACTCACGTCTGAGCATACCCTGCCACACTTATGGCGGCCAAAAGCAGTACAAAAGGGGGTGGTGATGGACGGAGCATCAGAACCAATCAAACACTCACACCCAGTCAAAAGATCTGGGTTTGATCCATCACCGTTCTTTAGCCCACTCTGCCACCCCAGTTCAGACATGGCTATATGCAAATCAGTCTGACCCTGTGCCTCATGGGAACAGTCCAGCCCGAACTGCCAAGCCATGCCTTCCCTGGAACAGAAACAAGCTTCCGAGGACCGGTTTCTGGCATTCCGGCGGTCTTCAGCCCGGCTTGCTTGAATCCAGTGGCAAAGTGAGCAAGGGACTCACGTCTGAGCATACCCTGCCACATTTATCGCGGCCAAAGCGGTACAAAAGGGGGTGTTTTTGGACGGAGCATCTGAGCCAATCAAACACTCACACCCAGTCAAAAGATCTGGGTTTGATCCATCACCGTTCTTTAGCCTACTCTGCCACCCCAGTTCAGACATGGCTATATGCAAATCAGTCTGACCCTGTGCCTCATGGGAACAGTCCAGCCCGAACTGCCAAGCCATGACTTCCCTGGACCGGAAACAAGCTTCCGAGGACCGGTTTCTGGCATTCCAGCTGTCTTCAGCCCGACTTGCTTGAATCCAGTGGCAAAGTGAGCAAGGGACTCACGTCTGAGCATACCCTGTCACACTTATGGCGGCCAAAGCGGTACAAAAGGGGGTGGCGATGGACGGAGCATCTGAGCCAATCAAACACTCACACCCAGTCAAAAGATCTGGGTTTGATCCACCACCGTTCTTTAGCCCACTCTGCCACCCCAGTTCAGACATGGCTATAGGCAAATCAGTCTGACCCTGTGCCTCATGGGAACAGTCCAGCCCGAACTGAAAAGCCATGTCTTCCCTGGACCGGAAACAAGCTTCCGAGGACCGGTTTCTGGCATTCCAGCCGTCTTCAGCCCAGCTTGCTTAAATCCAGTGGCAAAGTGAGCAAGGGACTCACGTCTGAGCACACCCTGCCACACTTATGGCGGCCAAAGCGGTACAAAAGGGGGTGGTGATGGACGGAGCATCTGAGCCAATCAAACACTCACACCCAGTCAAAAGATCTGGGTTTTATCCATCACCGTTCTTTAGCCCACTCTGCCACCCCAGTTCAGACATGGCTATATGCAAATCAGTCTGACCCTGTGCCTCATGGGAACAGTCCAGTCCGAACTGCCAAGCCATGTCTTCCCTGGACCGGAAACAAGCTTCCTAGGTCCGGTTTCTAGCATTCCAGCCGTCTTCAGCCCGGCTTGCTTGAATCCAGGGGCAAAGTGAGCAAGGGACTCACGTCTGAGCATACCCTGCCACACTTATGGCAGCCAAAGCGGTACAAAAGGGGGTGGTGATGGACGGAGCATCTGAGCCAATCAAACACTCACACCCAGTCAAAAGATCTGGGTTTGATCCATCACCGTTCTTTAGCCCACTCTGCCACCCCAGTTCAGACATGGCTATATGCAAATCAGTCTGACCCTGTGCCTCATGGGAACAGTCCAGCCCGAACTGCCAAGCCATGTCTTCCCTGGACCGGAAACAAGCTTCCGAGGACCGGTTTCTGGCATTCCATCCACCTTCAGCCCGGCTTGCTTGAATCCAGTGGCAAAGTGAGCAAGGGACTCACGTCTGAGCATACCCTGCCACACTTATGGCGGCCAAAGCGGTCCAAAAGTGAGTGGTGATGGACGGAGCATCTGAGCCAATCAAACACTCACACCCAGTCAAAAGATCTTGGTTTGATCCATCACCGTTCTTTAGCCCACTCTGCCACCCCAGTTCAGACACGGCTATATGCAAATCAGTTTGACCCTTGCCTCATGGGAACAGTCCAGCCCGAAC
This sequence comes from Lissotriton helveticus, assembly GCF_964261635.1. NCBI lineage: Eukaryota > Metazoa > Chordata > Amphibia > Caudata > Salamandridae > Lissotriton > Lissotriton helveticus. The sequence continues at coordinate 1,314,775,812 of NC_136068.1, forward strand.
TGCCAAGCCATGTCTTCCCTGGACCGGAAACAAGCTTCCGAGGACCGGTTTCTGGCATTCCAGCCGTCTTCAGCCCGGCTTGCTTGAATCCAGTGGCAAAGTGAGCAAGGGACTCACGTCTGAGCATACCCTGCCACACTTATGGCGGCCAAAGCAGTACAAAAGGGAGTGGTGATGGACGGAGCATCTGAGCCAATCAAACACTCACACCCAGTCAAAAGATCTGGGTTTGATCCATCACCGTTCTTTAGCCCACTCTGCCACCCCAGTTCAGACATGGCTATATGCAAATCAGTCTGACCCTGTGCCTCATGGGAACAGTCCAGCCCGAACTGCCAAGCCATGTCTTCCCTGGACCGGAAACAAGCTTCCGAGGACCGGTTTCTGGCATTCCATCCACCTTCAGCCCGGCTTGCTTGAATCCAGTGGCAAAGTGAGCAAGGGACTCACGTCTGAGCATACCCTGCCACACTTATGGCGGCCAAAGCGGTCCAAAAGTGAGTGGTGATGGACGGAGCATCTGAGCCAATCAAACACTCACACCCAGTCAAAAGATCTGGGTTTGATCCATCACCGTTCTTTAGCCCACTCTGCCACCCCAGTTCAGACACGGCTATATGCAAATCAGTTTGACCCTTGCCTCATGGGAACAGTCCAGCCCGAACTGCCAAGCCATGTCTTCCCTGGACCGGAAACAAGCTTCCGAGGACCGGTTTCTGGCATTCCAGCCGTCTTCAGCCCGGCTTGCTTGAATCCAGTGGCAAAGTGAGCAAGGGACTCACGTCTGAGCATACCCTGCCACACTTATGGCGGCCAAAGCGGTACAAAATGGGGTGGTGATGGACGGAGCATCTGAGCCAATCAAACACTCAAACCCAGTCAAAAGATCTGGGTTTGATCCATCACCGTTCTTTAGCCAACTCTGCCACCCCAGTTCAGACATGGCTATATGCAAATCAGTCTGACCCTGTGCCTCATGGGAACAGTCACGCCCGAACTGCCAAGCCATGCCTTCCCTGGACCAGAAACAAGCTTCTGAGGACCGGTTTCTGGCATTCCAGCGGTCTTCAGCCCGGCTTGCTTGAATCCAGTGGCAAAGTGAGCAAGGGACTCACGTCTGAGCATACCCTGCCACACTTATGGCGGCCAAAAGCGGTACAAAAAAGGGTGGAGATGGACGGAGCATCAGAACCAATCAAACACTCACACCCAGTCAAAAGATCTGGGTTTGATCCATCACCGTTCTTTAGTCCACTCTGCCACCCCAGTTCAGACATGGCTATATGCAAATCAGTCTGACCTTGTACCTCACGGGAACAGTCCAGCCCGAACTGCCAAGCCATGCCTTCCCTGGACCAGAAACAAGCTTCTGAGGACCGGTTTCTGGCATTCCAGCCGTCTTCAGCCCGGCTTGCTTGAATCCAGTGGCAAAGTGAGCAAGGGACTCACGTCTGAGCATACCCTGCAACACTTATGGCGGCCAAACCGGTACAAAAGGGGGTGGTGATGGACGGAGCATCTGAGCCAATCAAACACTCACACCCAGTCAAAAGATCTGGGTTTGATCCATCACCGTTCTTTAGCCCACTCTGCCACCCCAGTTCAGACACGGCTATATGCAAATCAGACTGACCCTGTGCCTCATGGGAACAGTCCAGTCCGAACTGCCAAGCCATGTCTTCCCTGGACCAGAAACAAGCTTCCGAGGACCGGTTTCTGGCATTCCAGCCGTCTTCAGCCCGGCTTGCTTGAATCCAGTGGCAAAGTGAGCAAGGGACTCACGTCTGAGCATACCCTGCCACACTTATGGCGGCCAAAGCGGTACAAAAGGGGGTGGTGATGGACGGAGCATCTGAGCCAATCAAACACTCACACCCAGTCAAAAGATCTGGATTTGATCCATCACCGTTCTTTAGCCCACTCTGCCATCCCAGTTCAGACATGGCTATATGCAAATCAGTCTGACCCTGTGCCTCATGGGAACAGTCCAGCCCGAACTGCCAAGCCATGTCTTCCCTGGACCGGAAACAAACTTCCGAGGACCGGTTTCTGGCATTCTAGCCGTCATCAGCCCGGCTTGCTTGAATCCAGTGGCAAAGTGAGCAAGGGACTCACGTCTGAGCATACCCTGCCACACTTATGGCGGCCAAAGCAGTACAAAAGGCGGTGGTGATGGACGGAGCATCTGAGCAAATCAAACACTCACACCCAGTCAAAAGATCTGGGTTTGATCCATCACCGTTCTTTAGCCCACTCTGCTACCCCAGTTCAGACATGGCTATATGCAAATCAGTCTGACCCTGTGCCTCATGGGAACAGTCCAGCCTGAACTGCCAAGCCATGCCTTCCCTGGACCAGAAACAAGCTTCCGAGGACCGGTTTCTGGCATTCCAGCCGTCTTCAGCCCGGCTTGCTTGAAACCAGTGGCAAAGTGAGCAGGGGACTCACGTCTGAGCATACCCTGCCACACTTATGGCGGCCAAAAGCAGTACAAAAGGGGGTGGTGATGGACGGAGCATCAGAACCAATCAAACACTTACACCCAGTCAAAAGATCTGGGTTTGATCCATCACCGTTCTTTAGCCCACTCTGCCACCCCAGTTCAGACATGGCTATATGCAAATCAGTCTGACCCTGTGCCTCATGGGAACAGTCCAGCCCGAACTGCCAAGCCATGCCTTCCCTGGAACAGAAACAAGCTTCCGAGGACCGGTTTCTGGCATTCCGGCGGTCTTCAGCCCGGCTTGCTTGAATCCAGTGGCAAAGTGAGCAAGGGACTCACGTCTGAGCATACCCTGCCACATTTATCGCGGCCAAAGCGGTACAAAAGGGGGTGTTTTTGGACGGAGCATCTGAGCCAATCAAACACTCACACCCAGTCAAAAGATCTGGGTTTGATCCATCACCGTTCTTTAGCCTACTCTGCCACCCCAGTTCAGACATGGCTATATGCAAATCAGTCTGACCCTGTGCCTCATGGGAACAGTCCAGCCCGAACTGAAAAGCCATGTCTTCCCTGGACCGGAAACAAGCTTCCGAGGACCGGTTTCTGGCATTCCAGCCGTCTTCAGCCCAGCTTGCTTAAATCCAGTGGCAAAGTGAGCAAGGGACTCACGTCTGAGCACACCCTGCCACACTTATGGCGGCCAAAGCGGTACAAAAGGGGGTGGTGATGGACGGAGCATCTGAGCCAATCAAACACTCACACCCAGTCAAAAGATCTGGGTTTGATCCATCACCGTTCTTTAGCCCACTCTGCCACCCCAGTTCAGACATGGCTATATGCAAATCAGTCTGACCCTGTGCCTCATGGGAACAGTCCAGTCCGAACTGCCAAGCCATGTCTTCCCTGGACCGGAAACAAGCTTCCTAGGTCCGGTTTCTAGCATTCCAGCCGTCTTCAGCCCGGCTTGCTTGAATCCAGGGGCAAAGTGAGCAAGGGACTCACGTCTGAGCATACCCTGCCACACTTATGGCAGCCAAAGCGGTACAAAAGGGGGTGGTGATGGACGGAGCATCTGAGCCAATCAAACACTCACACCCAGTCAAAAGATCTGGGTTTGATCCATCACCGTTCTTTAGCCCACTCTGCCACCCCAGTTCAGACATGGCTATATGCAAATCAGTCTGACCCTGTGCCTCATGGGAACAGTCCAGCCCGAACTGCCAAGCCATGTCTTCCCTGGACCGGAAACAAGCTTCCGAGGACCGGTTTCTGGCATTCCATCCACCTTCAGCCCGGCTTGCTTGAATCCAGTGGCAAAGTGAGCAAGGGACTCACGTCTGAGCATACCCTGCCACACTTATGGCGGCCAAAGCGGTCCAAAAGTGAGTGGTGATGGACGGAGCATCTGAGCCAATCAAACACTCACACCCAGTCAAAAGATCTTGGTTTGATCCATCACCGTTCTTTAGCCCACTCTGCCACCCCAGTTCAGACACGGCTATATGCAAATCAGTTTGACCCTTGCCTCATGGGAACAGTCCAGCCCGAACTGCCAAGCCATGTCTTCCCTGGACCGGAAACAAGCTTCCGAGGACCGGTTTCTGGCATTCCAGCCGTCTTCAGCCCGGCTTGCTTGAATCCAGTGGCAAAGTGAGCAAGGGACTCACGTCTGAGCATACCCTGCCACACTTATGGCGGCCAAAGCGGTACAAAAGGGAGTGGTGATGGACGGAGCATCTGAGCCAATCAAACACTCACACCCAGTCAAAAGATCTGGGTTTGATCCATCACCGTTCTTTAGCCCACTCTGCCACCCCAGTTCAGACATGGCTATATGCAAATCAGTCTGACCCTGTGCCTCATGGGAACAGTCCAGCCCGAACTGCCAAGCCATGTCTTCCCTGGACCGGAAACAAGCTTCCGAGGACCGGTTTCTGGCATTCCATCCACCTTCAGCCCGGCTTGCTTGAATCCAGTGGCAAAGTGAGCAAGGGACTCACGTCTGAGCATACCCTGCCACACTTATGGCGGCCAAAGCGGTCCAAAAGTGAGTGGTGATGGACGGAGCATCTGAGCCAATCAAACACTCACACCCAGTCAAAAGATCTGGGTTTGATCCATCACCGTTCTTTAGCCCACTCTGCCACCCCAGTTCAGACACGGCTATATGCAAATCAGTTTGACCCTTGCCTCATGGGAACAGTCCAGCCCGAACTGCCAAGCCATGTCTTCCCTGGACCGGAAACAAGCTTCCGAGGACCGGTTTCTGGCATTCCAGCCGTCTTCAGCCCGGCTTGCTTGAATCCAGTGGCAAAGTGAGCAAGGGACTCACGTCTGAGCATACCCTGCCACACTTATGGCGGCCAAAGCGGTACAAAATGGGGTGGTGATGGACGGAGCATCTGAGCCAATCAAACACTCAAACCCAGTCAAAAGATCTGGGTTTGATCCATCACCGTTCTTTAGCCAACTCTGCCACCCCAGTTCAGACATGGCTATATGCAAATCAGTCTGACCCTGTGCCTCATGGGAACAGTCACGCCCGAACTGCCAAGCCATGCCTTCCCTGGACCAGAAACAAGCTTCTGAGGACCGGTTTCTGGCATTCCAGCGGTCTTCAGCCCGGCTTGCTTGAATCCAGTGGCAAAGTGAGCAAGGGACTCACGTCTGAGCATACCCTGCCACACTTATGGCGGCCAAAAGCGGTACAAAAAAGGGTGGAGATGGACGGAGCATCAGAACCAATCAAACACTCACACCCAGTCAAAAGATCTGGGTTTGATCCATCACCGTTCTTTAGTCCACTCTGCCACCCCAGTTCAGACATGGCTATATGCAAATCAGTCTGACCTTGTACCTCACGGGAACAGTCCAGCCCGAACTGCCAAGCCATGCCTTCCCTGGACCAGAAACAAGCTTCTGAGGACCGGTTTCTGGCATTCCAGCCGTCTTCAGCCCGGCTTGCTTGAATCCAGTGGCAAAGTGAGCAAGGGACTCACGTCTGAGCATACCCTGCCACACTTATGGCGGCCAAACCGGTACAAAAGGGGGTGGTGATGGACGGAGCATCTGAGCCAATCAAACACTCACACCCAGTCAAAAGATCTGGGTTTGATCCATCACCGTTCTTTAGCCCACTCTGCCACCCCAGTTCAGACACGGCTATATGCAAATCAGACTGACCCTGTGCCTCATGGGAACAGTCCAGTCCGAACTGCCAAGCCATGTCTTCCCTGGACCAGAAACAAGCTTCCGAGGACCGGTTTCTGGCATTCCAGCCGTCTTCAGCCCGGCTTGCTTGAATCCAGTGGCAAAGTGAGCAAGGGACTCACGTCTGAGCATACCCTGCCACACTTATGGCGGCCAAAGCGGTACAAAAGGGGGTGGTGATGGACGGAGCATCTGAGCCAATCAAACACTCACACCCAGTCAAAAGATCTGGATTTGATCCATCACCGTTCTTTAGCCCACTCTGCCATCCCAGTTCAGACATGGCTATATGCAAATCAGTCTGACCCTGTGCCTCATGGGAACAGTCCAGCCCGAACTGCCAAGCCATGTCTTCCCTGGACCGGAAACAAACTTCCGAGGACCGGTTTCTGGCATTCTAGCCGTCATCAGCCCGGCTTGCTTGAATCCAGTGGCAAAGTGAGCAAGGGACTCACGTCTGAGCATACCCTGCCACACTTATGGCGGCCAAAGCAGTACAAAAGGCGGTGGTGATGGACGGAGCATCTGAGCAAATCAAACACTCACACCCAGTCAAAAGATCTGGGTTTGATCCATCACCGTTCTTTAGCCCACTCTGCTACCCCAGTTCAGACATGGCTATATGCAAATCAGTCTGACCCTGTGCCTCATGGGAACAGTCCAGCCTGAACTGCCAAGCCATGCCTTCCCTGGACCAGAAACAAGCTTCCGAGGACCGGTTTCTGGCATTCCAGCCGTCTTCAGCCCGGCTTGCTTGAAACCAGTGGCAAAGTGAGCAGGGGACTCACGTCTGAGCATACCCTGCCACACTTATGGCGGCCAAAAGCAGTACAAAAGGGGGTGGTGATGGACGGAGCATCAGAACCAATCAAACACTTACACCCAGTCAAAAGATCTGGGTTTGATCCATCACCGTTCTTTAGCCCACTCTGCCACCCCAGTTCAGACATGGCTATATGCAAATCAGTCTGACCCTGTGCCTCATGGGAACAGTCCAGCCCGAACTGCCAAGCCATGCCTTCCCTGGAACAGAAACAAGCTTCCGAGGACCGGTTTCTGGCATTCCGGCGGTCTTCAGCCCGGCTTGCTTGAATCCAGTGGCAAAGTGAGCAAGGGACTCACGTCTGAGCATACCCTGCCACATTTATCGCGGCCAAAGCGGTACAAAAGGGGGTGTTTTTGGACGGAGCATCTGAGCCAATCAAACACTCACACCCAGTCAAAAGATCTGGGTTTGATCCATCACCGTTCTTTAGCCTACTCTGCCACCCCAGTTCAGACATGGCTATATGCAAATCAGTCTGACCCTGTGCCTCATGGGAACAGTCCAGCCCGAACTGAAAAGCCATGTCTTCCCTGGACCGGAAACAAGCTTCCGAGGACCGGTTTCTGGCATTCCAGCCGTCTTCAGCCCAGCTTGCTTAAATCCAGTGGCAAAGTGAGCAAGGGACTCACGTCTGAGCACACCCTGCCACACTTATGGCGGCCAAAGCGGTACAAAAGGGGGTGGTGATGGACGGAGCATCTGAGCCAATCAAACACTCACACCCAGTCAAAAGATCTGGGTTTGATCCATCACCGTTCTTTAGCCCACTCTGCCACCCCAGTTCAGACATGGCTATATGCAAATCAGTCTGACCCTGTGCCTCATGGGAACAGTCCAGTCCGAACTGCCAAGCCATGTCTTCCCTGGACCGGAAACAAGCTTCCTAGGTCCGGTTTCTAGCATTCCAGCCGTCTTCAGCCCGGCTTGCTTGAATCCAGGGGCAAAGTGAGCAAGGGACTCACGTCTGAGCATACCCTGCCACACTTATGGCAGCCAAAGCGGTACAAAAGGGGGTGGTGATGGACGGAGCATCTGAGCCAATCAAACACTCACACCCAGTCAAAAGATCTGGGTTTGATCCATCACCGTTCTTTAGCCCACTCTGCCACCCCAGTTCAGACATGGCTATATGCAAATCAGTCTGACCCTGTGCCTCATGGGAACAGTCCAGCCCGAACTGCCAAGCCATGTCTTCCCTGGACCGGAAACAAGCTTCCGAGGACCGGTTTCTGGCATTCCATCCACCTTCAGCCCGGCTTGCTTGAATCCAGTGGCAAAGTGAGCAAGGGACTCACGTCTGAGCATACCCTGCCACACTTATGGCGGCCAAAGCGGTCCAAAAGTGAGTGGTGATGGACGGAGCATCTGAGCCAATCAAACACTCACACCCAGTCAAAAGATCTTGGTTTGATCCATCACCGTTCTTTAGCCCACTCTGCCACCCCAGTTCAGACACGGCTATATGCAAATCAGTTTGACCCTTGCCTCATGGGAACAGTCCAGCCCGAACTGCCAAGCCATGTCTTCCCTGGACCGGAAACAAGCTTCCGAGGACCGGTTTCTGGCATTCCAGCCGTCTTCAGCCCGGCTTGCTTGAATCCAGTGGCAAAGTGAGCAAGGGACTCACGTCTGAGCATACCCTGCCACACTTATGGCGGCCAAAGCGGTCCAAAAGTGAGTGGTGATGGACGGAGCATCTGAGCCAATCAAACACTCACACCCAGTCAAAAGATCTGGGTTTGATCCATCACCGTTCTTTAGCCCACTCTGCCACCCCAGTTCAGACACGGCTATATGCAAATCAGTTTGACCCTTGCCTCATGGGAACAGTCCAGCCCGAACTGCCAAGCCATGTCTTCCCTGGACCGGAAACAAGCTTCCGAGGACCGGTTTCTGGCATTCCAGCCGTCTTCAGCCCGGCTTGCTTGAATCCAGTGGCAAAGTGAGCAAGGGACTCACGTCTGAGCATACCCTGCCACACTTATGGCGGCCAAAGCGGTACAAAATGGGGTGGTGATGGACGGAGCATCTGAGCCAATCAAACACTCAAACCCAGTCAAAAGATCTGGGTTTGATCCATCACCGTTCTTTAGCCAACTCTGCCACCCCAGTTCAGACATGGCTATATGCAAATCAGTCTGACCCTGTGCCTCATGGGAACAGTCACGCCCGAACTGCCAAGCCATGCCTTCCCTGGACCAGAAACAAGCTTCTGAGGACCGGTTTCTGGCATTCCAGCGGTCTTCAGCCCGGCTTGCTTGAATCCAGTGGCAAAGTGAGCAAGGGACTCACGTCTGAGCATACCCTGCCACACTTATGGCGGCCAAAAGCGGTACAAAAAAGGGTGGAGATGGACGGAGCATCAGAACCAATCAAACACTCACACCCAGTCAAAAGATCTGGGTTTGATCCATCACCGTTCTTTAGTCCACTCTGCCACCCCAGTTCAGACATGGCTATATGCAAATCAGTCTGACCTTGTACCTCACGGGAACAGTCCAGCCCGAACTGCCAAGCCATGCCTTCCCTGGACCAGAAACAAGCTTCTGAGGACCGGTTTCTGGCATTCCAGCCGTCTTCAGCCCGGCTTGCTTGAATCCAGTGGCAAAGTGAGCAAGGGACTCACGTCTGAGCATACCCTGCCACACTTATGGCGGCCAAACCGGTACAAAAGGGGGTGGTGATGGACGGAGCATCTGAGCCAATCAAACACTCACACCCAGTCAAAAGATCTGGGTTTGATCCATCACCGTTCTTTAGCCCACTCTGCCATCCCAGTTCAGACATGGCTATATGCAAATCAGTCTGACCCTGTGCCTCATGGGAACAGTCCAGCCCGAACTGCCAAGCCATGTCTTCCCTGGACCGGAAACAAGCTTCCGAGGACCGGTTTCTAGCATTCCAGCCGTCTTCAGGCCGGCTTGCTTGAATCCAGTGGCAAAGTGAGCAAGGGACTCACGTCTGAGCATACCCTGCCACACTTATGGCGGCCAAAGCGGTACAAAAGGGGGTGGTGATGGACGGAGCATCTGAGCCAATCAAACACTCACACCCAGTCAAAAGATCTGGGTTTGATCCATCACCGTTCTTTAGCCCACTCTGCCACCCCAGTTCAGACATGGCTATATGCAAATGAGTCTGACCCTGTGCCTCATGGGAACAGTCCAGCCCGAACTGCCAAGCCATGTCTTCCCTGGACCGGAAACAAACTTCCGAGGACCGGTTTCTGGCATTCTAGCCGTCATCAGCCCGGCTTGCTTGAATCCAGTGGCAAAGTGAGCAAGGGACTCACGTCTGAGCATACCCTGCCACACTTATGGCGGCCAAAGCAGTACAAAAGGCGGTGGTGATGGACGGAGCATCTGAGCAAATCAAACACTCACACCCAGTCAAAAGATCTGGGTTTGATCCATCACCGTTCTTTAGCCCACTCTGCCACCCCAGGTCAGACATGGCTATATGCAAATCAGTCTGACCCTGTGCCTCATGGGAACAGTCCAGCCTGAACTGCCAAGCCATGCCTTCCCTGGACCAGAAACAAGCTTCCGAGGACCGGTTTCTGGCATTCCAGCCGTCTTCAGCCCGGCTTGCTTGAAACCAGTGGCAAAGTGAGCAGGGGACTCACGTCTGAGCATACCCTGCCACACTTATGGCGGCCAAAAGCAGTACAAAAGGGGGTGGTGATGGACGGAGCATCAGAACCAATCAAACACTCACACCCAGTCAAAAGATCTGGGTTTGATCCATCACCGTTCTTTAGCCCACTCTGCCACCCCAGTTCAGACATGGCTATATGCAAATCAGTCTGACCCTGTGCCTCATGGGAACAGTCCAGCCCGAACTGCCAAGCCATGCCTTCCCTGGAACAGAAACAAGCTTCCGAGGACCGGTTTCTGGCATTCCGGCAGTCTTCAGCCCGGCTTGCTTGAATCCAGTGGCAAAGTGAGCAAGGGACTCACGTCTGAGCATACCCTGCCACACTTATGGCGGCCAAAGCGGTACAAAAGGGGGTGGTGATGGACGGAGCATCTGAGCCAATCAAACACTCACACCCAGTCAAAAGATCTGGGTTTGATCCATCACCATTCTTTAGCCCACTCTGCCACCCCAGTTCAGACATGGCTATATGCAAATCAGTCTGACCCTGTGCCTCATGGGAACAGTCCAGCCCGAACTGCCAAGCCATGTCTTCCCTGGACTGGAAACAAGCTTCCGAGGACCGGTTTCTGGCATTCCATCCACCTTCAGCCCGGCTTGCTTGAATCCAGTGGCAAAGTGAGCAAGGGACTCACGTCTGAGCACACCCTGCCACACTTATGGCGGCCAAAGCGGTACAAAAGGGGGTGGTGATGGACGGAGCATCTGAGCCAATCAAACACTCACACCCAGTCAAATGATCTGGGTTTTATCCACCACCGTTCTTTAGCCCACTCTGCCACCCCAGTTCAGACATGGCTATAGGCAAATCAATCTGACCCTGTGCCTCATGGGAACAGTCCAGCCCGAACTGCCAAGCCATGCCTTCCCTGGACCAGAAACAAGCTTCCGAGGACCGGTTTCTGGCATTCCAGCCGTCTTCAGCCCGGCTTGCTTGAAACCAGTGGCAAAGTGAGCAGGGGACTCACGTCTGAGCATACCCTGCCACACTTATGGCGGCCAAAAGCAGTACAAAAGGGGGTGGTGATGGACGGAGCATCAGAACCAATCAAACACTCACACCCAGTCAAAAGATCTGGGTTTGATCCATCACCGTTCTTTAGCCCACTCTGCCACCCCAGTTCAGACATGGCTACATGCAAATCAGTCTGACCCTGTGCCTCATGGGAACAGTCCAGCCCGAACTGCCAAGCCATGCCTTCCCTGGAACAGAAACAAGCTTCCGAGGACCGGTTTCTGGCATTCCGGCGGTCTTCAGCCCGGCTTGCTTGAATCCAGTGGCAAAGTGAGCAAGGGACTCACGTCTGAGCATACCCTGCCACATTTATCGCGGCCAAAGCGGTACAAAAGGGGGTGTTGATGGACGGAGCATCTGAGCCAATCAAACACTCACACCCAGTCAAAAGATCTGGGTTTGATCCATCACCGTTCTTTAGCCTACTCTGCCACCCCAGTTCAGACATGGCTATATGCAAATCAGTCTGACCCTGTGCCTCATGGGAACAGTCCAGCCCAAACTGCCAAGCCATGACTTCCCTGGACCGGAAACAAGCTTCCGAGGACCGGTTTCTGGCATTCCAGCCGTCTTCAGCCCGACTTGCTTGAATCCAGTGGCAAAGTGAGCAAGGGACTCACGTCTAAGCATACCCTGCCACACTTATGGCGGCCAAAGCGGTACAAAAGGGGGTGGTGATGGACGGAGCATCTGAGCCAATCAAACACTCACACCCAGTCAAAAGATCTGGGTTTGATCCATCACTGTTCTTTAGCCCACTCTGCCTCCCCAGTTCAGACATGGCTATATGCAAATCAGACTGACCCTGTGCCTCATGGGAACAGTCCAGTCCGAACTGCCAAGCCATGTCTTCCCTGGACCGGAAACAAGCTTCCGAGGTCCAGTTTCTAGCATTCCAGCCGTCTTCAGCCCGGCTTGCTTGAATCCAGTGGCAAAGTGAGCAAGGGACTCACGTCTGAGCATACCCTGCCACACTTATGGCGGCCAAAGCGGTACAAAAGGGGGTGGTGATGGACGGAGCATCTGAGCCAATCAAACACTCACACCCAGTCAAAAGATCTGGGTTTGATCCATCACCGTTCTTTAGCCCACTCTGCCACCCCAGTTCAGACATGGCTATATGCAAATCAGTCTGACCCTGTGCCTCATGGGAACAGTCCAGCCCGAACTGCCAAGCCATGTCTTCCCTGGACCGGAAACAAGCTTCCGAGGACCGGTTTCTGGCATTCCATCCACCTTCAGCCCGGCTTGCTTGAATCCAGTGGCAAAGTGAGCAAGGGACTCACGTCTGAGCATACCCTGCCACACTTATGGCGGCCAAAGCGGTACAAAAGGGAGTGGTGATGGACGGAGCATCTGAGCCAATCAAACACTCACACCCAGTCAAAAGATCTGGGTTTGCTCCATCACCGTTCTTTAGCCCACTCTGCCACCCCAGTTCAGACATGGCTATATGCAAATCAGTCTGACCCTGTGCCTCATGGGAACAGTCCAGCCCGAACTGCCAAGCCATGTCTTCCCTGGACGGGAAACAAACTTCCCAGGACCGGTTTCTGGCATTCAAGCCGTCTTCAGCCCGGCTTGCTTGAATCCAGTGGCAAAGTGAGCAAGGGACTCACGTCTGAGCATACCCTGCCACACTTATGGCGGCCAAAAGCGGTACAAAAAAGGGTGGTGATGGACGGAGCATCAGAACCAATCAAACACTCACACCCAGTCAAAAGATCTGGGTTTGATCCATCACCGTTCTTTAGTCCACTCTGCCACCCCAGTTCAGACATGGCTATATGCAAATCAGTCTGACCTTGTACCTCACGGGAACAGTCCAGCCCGAACTGCCAAGCCATGCCTTCCCTGGACCAGAAACAAGCTTCCGAGGACCGGTTTCTGGCATTCCAGCTGTCTTCAGCCCGGCTTGCTTGAATCCAGTGGCAAAGTGAGCAAGGGACTCACGTCTGAGCATACCCTGCCACACTTATGGCGGCCAAAGCGGTACAAAAGGGGGTGGTGATGGACGGAGCATCTGAGCCAATCAAACACTCACACCCAGTCAAAAGATCTGGGTTTGATACATCACTGTTCTTTAGCCCACTCTGCCACCCCAGTTCAGACATGGCTATATGCAAATCAGACTGACCCTGTGCCTCATGGGAACAGTCCAGTCCGAACTGCCAAGCCATGTCTTCCCTGGACCGGAAACAAGCTTCCGAGGTCCGGTTTCTAGCATCCCAGCCGTCTTCAGCCCGGCTTGCTTGAATCCAGTGGCAAAGTGAGCAAGGGACTCACGTCTGAGCATACCCTGCCACACTTATGGCTGCCAAAGCGGTACAAAAGGGGGTGGTGATGGACGGAGCATCTGAGCCAATCAAACACTCACACCCAGTCAAAAGATCTGGGTTTGATCCATCACCGTTCTTTAGCCCACTCTGCCACCCCAGTTCAGACATGGCTATATGCAAATCAGTCTGACCCTGTGCCTCATGGGAACAGTCCAGCCCGAACTGCCAAGCCATGTCTTCCCTGGACCGGAAACAAGCTTCCGAGGACCGGTTTCTGGCATTCCATCCACCTTCAGCCCGGCTTGCTTGAATCCAGTGGCAAAGTGAGCAAGGGACTCACGTCTGAGCATACCCTGCCACACTTATGGCGGCCAAAGCGGTACAAAAGGGAGTGGTGATGGACGGAGCATCTGAGCCAATCAAACACTCACACCCAGTCAAAAGATCTGGGTTTGATCCATCACCGTTCTTTAGCCCACTCTGCCACCCCAGCTCAGACATGGCTATATGCAAATCAGTCTGACCCTGTGCCTCATGGGAACAGTCCAGCCCGAACTGCCAAGCCATGTCTTCCCTGGACGGGAAACAAACTTCCCAGGACCGGTTTCTGGCATTCCAGCCGTCTTCAGCCCGGCTTGCTTGAATCCAGTGGCAAAGTGAGCAAGGGACTCATGTCTGAGCATACCCTGCCACACTTATGGCGGCCAAAGCGGTACAAAAGGGGGTGGTGATGGACAGAGCATCTGAGCCAATCAAACACTCACACCCAGTCAAAAGATCTGGGTTTGATCCTTCACCGTTCTGTAGCCCACTCTGCCACCCCAGTTCAGACATTTCTATATGCAAATCAGTCTGACCCTGTGCCTCATGGGAACAGTCCAGCCCGAACTGCCGAGCCATGTCTTCCCTGGACCGGAAACAAGCTTCCGAGGACCGGTTTCCGGCATTCCAGCCGTCTTCAGCCCGGCTTGCTTGAATCCAGAGGCAAAGTGAGCAAGGGACTCACGTCTGAGCATACCCTGCCACACTTATGGCGGCCAAAGCGGTCCAAAAGTGAGTGGTGATGGACGGAGCATCTGAGCCAATCAAAAACTCACACCGAGTCAAAAGATCTGGGTTTGATCCATCACCGTTCTTTAGCCCACTCTGCCACCCCAGTTCAGACACGGCTATATGCAAATCAGTTTGACCCTTGCCTCATGGGAACAGTCCAGCCTGAACTGCCAAGCCATGTCTTCCTGGACGGGAAACAAACTTCCCAGGACCGGTTTCTGGCATTCCAGCCGTCTTCAGCCCGGCTTGCTTGAATCCAGTGACAAAGTGAGCAGGGGACTCACTTCTGAGCATACCCTGCCACACTTATGGCGGCCAAAGCGGTACTAAAGGGGGTGGTGATGGACGGAGCATCTGAGCCAATCAAACACTCAAACCCAGTCAAAAGATCCGGGTTTGAGCCATCACCGTTCTTTAGCCCACTCTGCCACCCCAGTTCAGACATGGCTATATGCAAATCAGTCTGACCCTGTGCCTCATGGGAACAGTCACGCCCGAACTGCCAAGCCATGCCTTCCCTGGACCAGAAACAAGCTTCTGAGGACCGGTTTCTGGCATTCCAGCCGTCTTCAGCCCGGCTTGCTTGAATCCAGTGGCAAAGTGAGCAAGGGACTCACGTCTGAGCATACCCTGCCACACTTATGGCGGCCAAACCGGTACAAAAGGGGGTGGTGATGGACGGAGCATCTGAGCCAATCAAACACTCACACCCAGTCAAAAGATCTGGGTTTGATCCATCACCGTTCTTTAGCCCACTCTGCCATCCCAGTTCAGACATGGCTATATGCAAATCAGTCTGACCCTGTGCCTCATGGGAACAGTCCAGCCCGAACTGCCAAGCCATGTCTTCCCTGGACCGGAAACAAGCTTCCGAGGACCGGTTTCTAGCATTCCAGCCGTCTTCAGCCCGGCTTGCTTGAATCCAGTGGCAAAGTGAGCAAGGGACTCACGTCTGAGCATACCCTGCCACACTTATGGCGGCCAAAGCGGTACAAAAGGGGGTGGTGATGGACGGAGCATCTGAGCCAATCAAACACTCACACCCAGTCAAAAGATCTGGGTTTGATCCATCACCGTTCTTTAGCCCACTCTGCCACCCCAGTTCAGACATGGCTATATGCAAATCAGTCTGACCCTGTGCCTCATGAGAACAGTCCAGCCCGAACTGCCAAGCCATGTCTTCCCTGGACCGGAAACAAACTTCCGAGGACCGGTTTCTGGCATTCCAGCCGTCATCAGCCCGGCTTGCTTGAATCCAGTGGCAAAGTGAGCAAGGGACTCACGTCTGAGCATACCCTGCCACACTTATGGCGGCCAAAAGCAGTACAAAAGGGGGTGGTGATGGACGGAGCATCTGAGCCAATCAAACACTCACACCCAGTCAAAAGATCTGGGTTTGATCCATCACCGTTCTTTAGCCCACTCTGCTACCCCAGTTCAGACATGGCTATATGCAAATCAGACTGACCCTGTGCCTCATGGGAACAGTCCAGTCCGAACTGCCAAGCCATGTTTTCCCTGGACCAGAAACAAGCTTCAGAGGTCCGGTTTCTAGCATTCCAGCCGTCTTCAGCCCGGCTTGCTTGAATCCAGTGGCAAAGTGAGCAAGGGACTCACGTCTGAGCATACCCTGCCACACTTATTCGCGGCCAAAGCGGTACAAAAGGGGGTGGTGATGGACGGAGCATCTGAGCCAATCAAACACTCACACCCAGTCAAAAGATCTGGGTTTGATCCATCACCATTCTTTAGCCCACTCTGCCACCCCAGTTCAGACATGGCTATATGCAAATCAGTCTGACCCTGTGCCTCATGGGAACAGTCCAGCCCGAACTGCCAAGCCATGTCTTCCCTGGACCGGAAACAAGCTTCCCAGGACCGGTTTCTGGCATTCCAGCCGTCTTCAGCCCGGCTTGCTTGAATCCAGTGGCAAAGTGAGCAAGGGACTCATGTCTGAGCATACCCTGCCACACTTATGGCGGCCAAAGCGGTACAAAAGGGGGTGGTGATGGACAGAGCATCTGAGCCAATCAAACACTCACACCCAGTCAAAAGATCTGGGTTTGATCCTTCACCGTTCTGTAGCCCACTCTGCCACCCCAGTTCAGACATTTCTATATGCAAATCAGTCTGACCCTGTGCCTCATGGGAACAGTCCAGCCCGAACTGCCGAGCCATGTCTTCCCTGGACCGGAAACAAGCTTCCGAGGACCGGTTTCCGGCATTCCAGCCGTCTTCAGCCCGGCTTGCTTGAATCCAGAGGCAAAGTGAGCAAGGGACTCACGTCTGAGCATACCCTGCCACACTTATGGCGGCCAAAGCGGTCCAAAAGTGAGTGGTGATGGACGGAGCATCTGAGCCAATCAAACACTCACACCGAGTCAAAAGATCTGGGTTTGATCCATCACCGTTCTTTAGCCCACTCTGCCACCCCAGTTCAGACACGGCTATATGCAAATCAGTTTGACCCTTGCCTCATGGGAACAGTCCAGCCTGAACTGCCAAGCCATGTCTTCCCTGGACCGGAAACAAGCTTCCGAGGACCGGTTTCTGGCATTCCAGCCGTCTTCAGCCCGGCTTGCTTGAATCCAGTGACAAAGTGAGCAGGGGACTCACTTCTGAGCATACCCTGCCACACTTATGGCGGCCAAAGCGGTACTAAAGGGGGTGGTGATGGACGGAGCATCTGAGCCAATCAAACACTCAAACCCAGTGAAAAGATCCGGGTTTGAGCCATCACCGTTCTTTAGCCCACTCTGCCACCCCAGTTCAGACATGGCTATATGCAAATCAGTCTGACCCTGTGCCTCATGGGAACAGTCACGCCCGAACTGCCAAGCCATGCCTTCCCTGGACCAGAAACAAGCTTCTGAGGACCGGTTTCTGGCATTCCAGCCGTCTTCAGCCCGGCTTGCTTGAATCCAGTGGCAAAGTGAGCAAGGGACTCACGTCTGAGCATACCCTGCCACACTTATGGCGGCCAAACCGGTACAAAAGGGGGTGGTGATGGACGGAGCATCTGAGCCAATCAAACACTCACACCCAGTCAAAAGATCTGGGTTTGATCCATCACCGTTCTTTAGCCCACTCTGCCATCCCAGTTCAGACATGGCTATATGCAAATCAGTCTGACCCTGTGCCTCATGGGAACAGTCCAGCCCGAACTGCCAAGCCATGTCTTCCCTGGACCGGAAACAAGCTTCCGAGGACCGGTTTCTAGCATTCCAGCCGTCTTCAGCCCGGCTTGCTTGAATCCAGTGGCAAAGTGAGCAAGGGACTCACGTCTGAGCATACCCTGCCACACTTATGGCGGCCAAAGCGGTACAAAAGGGGGTGGTGATGGACGGAGCATCTGAGCCAATCAAACACTCACACCCAGTCAAAAGATCTGGGTTTGATCCATCACCGTTCTTTAGCCCACTCTGCCACCCCAGTTCAGACATGGCTATATGCAAATCAGTCTGACCCTGTGCCTCATGAGAACAGTCCAGCCCGAACTGCCAAGCCATGTCTTCCCTGGACCGGAAACAAACTTCCGAGGACCGGTTTCTGGCATTCCAGCCGTCATCAGCCCGGCTTGCTTGAATCCAGTGGCAAAGTGAGCAAGGGACTCACGTCTGAGCATACCCTGCCACACTTATGGCGGCCAAAAGCAGTACAAAAGGGGGTGGTGATGGACGGAGCATCTGAGCCAATCAAACACTCACACCCAGTCAAAAGATCTGGGTTTGATCCATCACCGTTCTTTAGCCCACTCTGCTACCCCAGTTCAGACATGGCTATATGCAAATCAGACTGACCCTGTGCCTCATGGGAACAGTCCAGTCCGAACTGCCAAGCCATGTTTTCCCTGGACCAGAAACAAGCTTCAGAGGTCCGGTTTCTAGCATTCCAGCCGTCTTCAGCCCGGCTTGCTTGAATCCAGTGGCAAAGTGAGCAAGGGACTCACGTCTGAGCATACCCTGCCACACTTATGGCGGCCAAAGCGGTACAAAAGGGGGTGGTGATGGACGGAGCATCTGAGC
The DNA here is from genome assembly GCF_964261635.1 of Lissotriton helveticus. Classification (NCBI taxonomy): domain Eukaryota; kingdom Metazoa; phylum Chordata; class Amphibia; order Caudata; family Salamandridae; genus Lissotriton; species Lissotriton helveticus. The sequence goes on from NC_136068.1 coordinate 1,314,794,323, forward strand.
CAATCAAACACTCACACCCAGTCAAAAGATCTGGGTTTGATCCATCACCATTCTTTAGCCCACTCTGCCACCCCAGTTCAGACATGGCTATATGCAAATCAGTCTGACCCTGTGCCTCATGGGAACAGTCCAGCCCGAACTGCCAAGCCATGTCTTCCCTGGACCGGAAACAAGCTTCCGAGGACCGGTTTCTGGCATTCCATCCACCTTCAGCTCGGCTTGCTTGAATCCAGTGGCAAAGTGAGCAAGGGACTCACGTCTGAGCACACCCTGCCACACTTATGGCGGCCAAAGCGGAACAAAAGGGGGTGGTGATGGACGGAGCATCTGAGCCAATCAAACACTCACACCCAGTCAAATGATCTGGGTTTGATCCACCACCGTTCTTTAGCCCACTCTGCCACCCCAGTTCAGACATGGCTATAGGCAAATCAGTCTGACCCTGTGCCTCATGGGAACAGTCCAGCCCGAACTGCCAAGCCATGTCTTCCCTGGACCGGAAACAAGCTTCCGAAGACCGGTTTCTGGCATTCCAGCCATCTTCAGCCCAGCTTGCTTGAATCCAGTGGAAAAGTGAGCAAGGGACTCACGTCTGAGCACACCCTGCCACACTTATGGCGGCCAAAGCGGTACAAAAGGGGGTGGTGATGGACGGAGCATCTGAGCCAATCAAACACTCACACCCAGTCAAAAGATCTGGGTTTGATCCATCACCGTTCTTTAGCCCACTCTGCCACCCCAGTTCAGACATGGCTATAGGCAAATCAATCTGACCCTGTGCCTCATGGGAACAGTCCAGCCCGACCTGCCAAGCCATGCCTTCCCTGGACCAGAAACAAGCTTCCGAGGACCGGTTTCTGGCATTCCAGCCGTCTTCAGCCCGGCTTGCTTGAAACCAGTGGCAAAGTGAGCAGGGGACTCACGTCTGAGCATACCCTGCCACACTTATGGCGGCCAAAAGCAGTACAAAAGGGGGTGGTGATGGACGGAGCATCTGAGCCAATCAAACACTCACACCCAGTCAAAAGATCTGGGTTTGATCCATCACCGTTCTTTAGCCCACTCTGCTACCCCAGTTCAGACATGGCTATATGCAAATCAGACTGACCCTGTGCCTCATGGGAACAGTCCAGTCCGAACTGCCAAGCCATGTTTTCCCTGGACCAGAAACAAGCTTCAGAGGTCCGGTTTCTAGCATTCCAGCCGTCTTCAGCCCGGCTTGCTTGAATACAGTGGCAAAGTGAGCAAGGGACTCACGTCTGAGCATACCCTGCCACACTTATGGCGGCCAAAGCGGTACAAAAGGGGGTGGTGATGGACGGAGCATCTGAGCCAATCAAACACTCACACCCAGTCAAAAGATCTGGGTTTGATCCATCACCATTCTTTAGCCCACTCTGCCACCCCAGTTCAGACATGGCTATATGCAAATCAGTCTGACCCTGTGCCTCATGGGAACAGTCCAGCCCGAACTGCCAAGCCATGTCTTCCCTGGACCGGAAACAAGCTTCCGAGGACCGGTTTCTGGCATTCCATCCACCTTCAGCTCGGCTTGCTTGAATCCAGTGGCAAAGTGAGCATGGGACTCACGTCTGAGCACACCCTGCCACACTTATGGCGGCCAAAGCGGTACAAAAGGGGGTGGTGATGGACGGAGCATCTGAGCCAATCAAACCCTCACACCCAGTCAAATGATCTGGGTTTGATCCACCACCGTTCTTTAGCCCACTCTGCCACCCCAGTTCAGACATGGCTATAGGCAAATCAGTCTGACCCTGTGCCTCATGGGAACAGTCCAGCCCGAACTGCCAAGCCATGTCTTCCCTGGACCGGAAACAAGCTTCCGAAGACCGGTTTCTGGCATTCCAGCCATCTTCAGCCCAGCTTGCTTGAATCCAGTGGCAAAGTGAGCAAGGGACTCACGTCTGAGCACACCCTGCCACACTTATGGCGGCCAAAGCGGTACAAAAGGGGGTGGTGATGGACGGAGCATCTGAGCCAATCAAACACTCACACCCAGTCAAAAGATCTGGGTTTGATCCATCACCGTTCTTTAGCCCACTCTGCCACCCCAGTTCAGACATGGCTATAGGCAAATCAATCTGACCCTGTGCCTCATGGGAACAGTCCAGCCAGACCTGCCAAGCCATGCCTTCCCTGGACCAGAAACAAGCTTCCGAGGACCGGTTTCTGGCATTCCAGCCGTCTTCAGCCCGGCTTGCTTGAAACCAGTGGCAAAGTGAGCAGGGGACTCACGTCTGAGCATACCCTGCCACACTTATGGCGGCCAAAAGCAGTACAGAAGGGGGTGGTGATGGACGGAGCATCAGAGCCAATCAAACACTCACACCCAGTCAAAAGATCTGGGTTTGATCCATCACCGTTCTTTAGCTCACTCTGCCACCCCAGTTCAGACATGGCTATATGCAAATCAGTCTGACCCTGTGCCTCATGGGAACAGTCCAGCTCGAACTGCCAAGCCATGCCTTCCCTGGAACAGAAACAAGCTTCCGAGGACCGGTTTCTGGCATACCGGCGGTCTTCAGCCCGGCTTGCTTGAATCCAGTGGCAAAGTGAGCAAGGGACTCACGTCTGAGCATACCCTGCCACATTTATCGCGGCCAAAGCGGTACAAAAGGGGGTGTTGATGGACGGAGCATCTGAGCCAATCAAACACTCACACCCAGTCAAAAGATCTGGGTTTGATCCATCACCGTTCTTTAGCCTACTCTGCCACCCCAGTTCAGACATGGCTATATGCAAATCAGTCTGACCCTGTGCCTCATGGGAACAGTCCAGCCCGAACTGCCAAGCCATGACTTCCCTGGACCGGAAACAAGCTTCCGAGGACCGGTTTCTGGCATTCCAGCCGTCTTCAGCCCGACTTGCTTGAATCCAGTGGCAAAGTGAGCAAGGGACTCACGTCTGAGCATACCCTGCCACACTTATGGCGGCCAAAGCGGTACAAAAGGGGGTGGTGATGGGCGGAGCATCTGAGCCAATCCAACACTCACACCCAGTCAAAAGATCTGGGTTTGATCCATCACCGTTCTTTAGCCCACTCTGCCACCCCAGTTCAGACATGGCTATATGCAAATCAGACTGACCCTGTGCCTCATGGGAACAGTCCAGTCCGAACTGCCAAGCCATGTCTTCCCTGGACCGGAAACAAGCTTCTGAGGTCCGGTTTCTAGCATTCCAGCCGTCTTCAGCCCGGCTTGCTTGAATCCAGTGGCAAAGTGAGCAAGGGGCTCACGTCTGAGCATACCCTGCCACACTTATGGCGGCCAAAGCGGTACAAAAGGGGGTGGTGATGGACAGAGCATCTGAGCCAATCAAACACTCACACCCAGTCAAAAGATCTGGGTTTGATCCATCACCGTTCTTTAGCCCACTCTGCCACCCCAGTTCAGACATGGCTATATGCAAATCAGACTGACCCTGTGCCTCATGGGAACAGTCCAGTCCGAACTGCCAAGCCATGTCTTCCCTGGACCGGAAACAAGCTTCCGAGGTCCAGTTTCTAGCATTCCAGCCGTCTTCAGCCCGGCTTGCTTGAATCCAGTGGCAAAGTGAGCAAGGGACTCACGTCTGAGCATACCCTGCCACACTTATGGCGGCCAAAGCGGTACAAAAGGGGGTGGTGATGGACGGAGCATCTGAACCAATCAAACACTCACACCCAGTCAAAAGATCGGGGTTTGATCCATCACCGTTCTTTAGCCCACTCTGCCACCCCAGTTCAGACATGGCTATATGCAAATCAGTCTGACCCTGTGCCTCATGGGAACAGTCCAGCCCGAACTGCCAAGCCATGTCTTCCCTGGACTGGAAACAAGCTTCCGAGGACCGGTTTCTGGCATTCCATCCACCTTCAGCCCGGCTTGCTTGAATCCAGTGGCAAAGTGAGCAAGGGACTCACGTCTGAGCATACCCTGCCACACTTATGGCGGCCAAAGCGGTACAAAAGGGAGTGGTGATGGACGGAGCATCTGAGCCAATCAAACACTCACACCCAGTCAAAAGATCTGGGTTTGCTCCATCACCGTTCTTTAGCCCACTCTGCCACCCCAGTTCAGACATGGCTATATGCAAATCAGTCTGACCCTGTGCCTCATGGGAACAGTCCAGCCCGAACTGCCAAGCCATGTCTTCCCTGGACGGGAAACAAACTTCCCAGGACCGGTTTCTGGCATTCAAGCCGTCTTCAGCCCGGCTTGCTTGAATCCAGTGGCAAAGTGAGCAAGGGACTCACGTCTGAGCATACCCTGCCACACTTATGGCGGCCAAAAGCGGTACAAAAAAGGGTGGTGATGGACGGAGCATCAGAACCAATCAAACACTCACACCCAGTCAAAAGATCTGGGTTTGATCCATCACCGTTCTTTAGTCCACTCTGCCACCCCAGTTCAGACATGGCTATATGCAAATCAGTCTGACCTTGTACCTCACGGGAACAGTCCAGCCCGAACTGCCAAGCCATGCCTTCCCTGGACCAGAAACAAGCTTCCGAGGACCGGTTTCTGGCATTCAAGCCGTCTTCAGCCCGGCTTGCTTGAATCCAGTGGCAAAGTGAGCAAGGGACTCACGTCTGAGCATACCCTGCCACACTTATGGCGGCCAAAAGCGGTACAAAAAAGGGTGGTGATGGACGGAGCATCAGAACCAATCAAACACTCACACCCAGTCAAAAGATCTGGGTTTGATCCATCACCGTTCTTTAGTCCACTCTGCCACCCCAGTTCAGACATGGCTATATGCAAATCAGTCTGACCTTGTACCTCACGGGAACAGTCCAGCCCGAACTGCCAAGCCATGCCTTCCCTGGACCAGAAACAAGCTTCCGAGGACCGGTTTCTGGCATTCCAGCCGTCTTTAGCCCGGCTTGCTTGAATCCAGTGGCAAAGTGAGCAAGGGACTCACGTCTGAGCATACCCTGCCACACTTATGGCGGCCAAAGCGGTACAAAAGGGGGTGGTGATGGACGGAGCATCTGAGCCAATCAAACACTCACACCCAGTCAAAAGATCTGGGTTTGATACATCACTGTTCTTTAGCCCACTCTGCCACCCCAGTTCAGACATGGCTATATGCAAATCAGACTGACCCTGTGCCTCATGGGAACAGTCCAGTCCGAACTGCCAAGCCATGTCTTCCCTGGACCGTAAACAAGCTTCCGAGGTCCGGTTTCTAGCATTCCAGCCGTCTTCAGCCCGGCTTGCTTGAATCCAGTGGCAAAGTGAGCAAGGGACTCACGTCTGAGCATACCCTGCCACACTTATGGCTGCCAAAGCGGTACAAAAGGGGGTGGTGATGGACGGAGCATCTGAGCCAATCAAACACTCACACCCAGTCAAAAGATCTGGGTTTGATCCATCACCGTTCTTTAGCCCACTCTGCCACCCCAGTTCAGACATGGCTATATGCAAATCAGTCTGACCCTGTGCCTCATGGGAACAGTCCAGCCCGAACTGCCAAGCCATGTCTTCCCTGGACGGGAAACAAACTTCCCAGGACCGGTTTCTGGCATTCAAGCCGTCTTCAGCCCGGCTTGCTTGAATCCAGGGGCAAAGTGAGCAAGGGACTCACGTCTGAGCATACCCTGCCACACTTATGGCGGCCAAAAGCAGTACAAAAAAGGGTGGTGATGGACGGAGCATCAGAACCAATCAAACACTCACACCCAGTCAAAAGATCTGGGTTTGATCCATCACCGTTCTTTAGTCCACTCTGCCACCCCAGTTCAGACATGGCTATATGCAAATCAGTCTGACCTTGTACCTCACGGGAACAGTCCAGCCCGAACTGCCAAGCCATGCCTTCCCTGGACCAGAAACAAGCTTCCGAGGACCGGTTTCTGGCATTCCAGCCGTCTTCAGCCCGGCTTGCTTGAATCCAGTGGCAAAGTGAGCAAGGGACTCACGTCTGAGCATACCCTGCCACACTTATGGCGGCCAAAGCGGTACAAAAGGGGGTGGTGATGGACGGAGCATCTGAGCCAATCAAACACTCACACCCAGTCAAAAGATCTGGGTTTGATCCATCACTGTTCTTTAGCCCACTCTGCCACCCCAGTTCAGACATGGCTATATGCAAATCAGACTGACCCTGTGCCTCATGGGAACAGTCCAGTCCGAACTGCCAAGCCATGTCTTCCCTGGACCGGAAACAAGCTTCCGAGGTCCGGTTTCTAGCATTCCAGCCGTCTTCAGCCCTGCTTGCTTGAATCCAGTGGCAAAGTGAGCAAGGGACTCACGTCTGAGCATACCCTGCCACACTTATGGCTGCCAAAGCGGTACAAAAGGGGGTGGTGATGGACGGAGCATCTGAGCCAATCAAACACTCACACCCAGTCAAAAGATCTGGGTTTGATCCATCACCGTTCTTTAGCCCACTCTGCCACCCCAGTTCAGACATGGCTATATGCAAATCAGTCTGACCCTGTGCCTCATGGGAACAGTCCAGCCCGAACTGCCAAGCCATGTCTTCCCTGGACCGGAAACAAGCTTCCGAGGACCGGTTTCTGGCATTCCATCCACCTTCAGCCCGGCTTGCTTGAATCCAGTGGCAAAGTGAGCAAGGGACTCACGTCTGAGCATACCCTGCCACACTTATGGCGGCCAAAGCGGTACAAAAGGGAGTGGTGATGGACGGAGCATCTGAGCCAATCAAACACTCACACCCAGTCAAAAGATCTGGGTTTGATCCATCACCGTTCTTTAGCCCACTCTGCCACCCCAGCTCAGACATGGCTATATGCAAATCAGTCTGACCCTGTGCCTCATGGGAACAGTCCAGCCCGAACTGCCAAGCCATGTCTTCCCTGGACGGGAAACAAACTTCCCAGGACCGGTTTCTGGCATTCCAGCCGTCTTCAGCCCGGCTTGCTTGAATCCAGTGGCAAAGTGAGCAAGGGACTCATGTCTGAGCATACCCTGCCACACTTATGGCGGCCAAAGCGGTACAAAAGGGGGTGGTGATGGACAGAGCATCTGAGCCAATCAAACACTCACACCCAGTCAAAAGATCTGGGTTTGATCCTTCACCGTTCTGTAGCCCACTCTGCCACCCCAGTTCAGACATTTCTATATGCAAATCAGTCTGACCCTGTGCCTCATGGGAACAGTCCAGCCCGAACTGCCGAGCCATGTCTTCCCTGGACCGGAAACAAGCTTCCGAGGACCGGTTTCCGGCATTCCAGCCGTCTTCAGCCCGGCTTGCTTGAATCCAGAGGCAAAGTGAGCAAGGGACTCACGTCTGAGCATACCCTGCCACACTTATGGCGGCCAAAGCGGTCCAAAAGTGAGTGGTGATGGACGGAGCATCTGAGCCAATCAAACACTCACACCGAGTCAAAAGATCTGGGTTTGATCCATCACCGTTCTTTAGCCCACTCTGCCACCCCAGTTCAGACACGGCTATATGCAAATCAGTTTGACCCTTGCCTCATGGGAACAGTCCAGCCTGAACTGCCAAGCCATGTCTTCCCTGGACCGGAAACAAGCTTCCGAGGACCGGTTTCTGGCATTCCAGCCGTCTTCAGCCCGGCTTGCTTGAATCCAGTGGCAAAGTGAGCAGGGGACTCACTTCTGAGCATACCCTGCCACACTTATGGCGGCCAAAGCGGTACTAAAGGGGGTGGTGATGGACGGAGCATCTGAGCCAATCAAACACTCAAACCCAGTCAAAAGATCCGGGTTTGAGCCATCACCGTTCTTTAGCCCACTCTGCCACCCCAGTTCAGACATGGCTATATGCAAATCAGTCTGACCCTGTGCCTCATGGGAACAGTCACGCCCGAACTGCCAAGCCATGCCTTCCCTGGACCAGAAACAAGCTTCTGAGGACCGGTTTCTGGCATTCCAGCCGTCTTCAGCCCGGCTTGCTTGAATCCAGTGGCAAAGTGAGCAAGGGACTCACGTCTGAGCATACCCTGCCACACTTATGGCGGCCAAACCGGTACAAAAGGGGGTGGTGATGGACGGAGCATCTGAGCCAATCAAACACTCACACCCAGTCAAAAGATCTGGGTTTGATCCATCACCGTTCTTTAGCCCACTCTGCCATCCCAGTTCAGACATGGCTATATGCAAATCAGTCTGACCCTGTGCCTCATGGGAACAGTCCAGCCCGAACTGCCAAGCCATGTCTTCCCTGGACCGGAAACAAGCTTCCGAGGACCGGTTTCTAGCATTCCAGCCGTCTTCAGCCCGGCTTGCTTGAATCCAGTGGCAAAGTGAGCAAGGGACTCACGTCTGAGCATACCCTGCCACACTTATGGGGCCAAAGCGGTACAAAAGGGGGTGGTGATGGACGGAGCATCTGAGCCAATCAAACACTCACACCCAGTCAAAAGATCTGGGTTTGATCCATCACCGTTCTTTAGCCCACTCTGCCACCCCAGTTCAGACATGGCTATATGCAAATCAGTCTGACCCTGTGCCTCATGAGAACAGTCCAGCCCGAACTGCCAAGCCATGTCTTCCCTGGACCGGAAACAAACTTCCGAGGACCGGTTTCTGGCATTCCAGCCGTCATCAGCCCGGCTTGCTTGAATCCAGTGGCAAAGTGAGCAAGGGACTCACGTCTGAGCATACCCTGCCACACTTATGGCGGCCAAAAGCAGTACAAAAGGGGGTGGTGATGGACGGAGCATCTGAGCCAATCAAACACTCACACCCAGTCAAAAGATCTGGGTTTGATCCATCACCGTTCTTTAGCCCACTCTGCTACCCCAGTTCAGACATGGCTATATGCAAATCAGACTGACCCTGTGCCTCATGGGAACAGTCCAGTCCGAACTGCCAAGCCATGTTTTCCCTGGACCAGAAACAAGCTTCAGAGGTCCGGTTTCTAGCATTCCAGCCGTCTTCAGCCCGGCTTGCTTGAATCCAGTGGCAAAGTGAGCAAGGGACTCACGTCTGAGCATACCCTGCCACCCTTATGGCGGCCAAAGCGGTACAAAAGGGGGTGGTGATGGACGGAGCATCTGAGCCAATCAAACACTCACACCCAGTCAAAAGATCTGGGTTTGATCCATCACCATTCTTTAGCCCACTCTGCCACCCCAGTTCAGACATGGCTATATGCAAATCAGTCTGACCCTGTGCCTCATGGGAACAGTCCAGCCCGAACTGCCAAGCCATGTCTTCCCTGGACCGGAAACAAGCTTCCGAGGACCGGTTTCTGGCATTCCATCCACCTTCAGCTCGGCTTGCTTGAATCCAGTGGCAAAGTGAGCAAGGGACTCACGTCTGAGCACACCCTGCCACACTTATGGCGGCCAAAGCGGTACAAAAGGGGGTGGTGATGGACGGAGCATCTGAGCCAATCAAACACTCACACCCAGTCAAATGATCTGGGTTTGATCCACCACCGTTCTTTAGCCCACTCTGCCACCCCAGTTCAGACATGGCTATAGGCAAATCAGTCTGACCCTGTGCCTCATGGGAACAGTCCAGCCCGAACTGCCAAGCCATGTCTTCCCTGGACCGGAAACAAGCTTCCGAAGACCGGTTTCTGGCATTCCAGCCATCTTCAGCCCAGCTTGCTTGAATCCAGTGGCAAAGTGAGCAAGGGACTCACGTCTGAGCACACCCTGCCACACTTATGGCGGCCAAAGCGGTACAAAAGGGGGTGGTGATGGACGGAGCATCTGAGCCAATCATACACTCACACCCAGTCAAAAGATCTGGGTTTGATCCATCACCGTTCTTTAGCCCACTCTGCCACCCCAGTTCAGACATGGCTATAGGCAAATCAATCTGACCCTGTGCCTCATGGGAACAGTCCAGCCCGACCTGCCAAGCCATGCCTTCCCTGGACCAGAAACAAGCTTCCGAGGACCGGTTTCTGGCATTCCAGCCGTCTTCAGCCCGGCTTGCTTGAAACCAGTGGCAAAGTGAGCAGGGGACTCACGTCTGAGCATACCCTGCCACACTTATGGCGGCCAAAAGCAGTACAAAAGGGGGTGGTGATGGACGGAGCATCTGAGCCAATCAAACACTCACACCCAGTCAAAAGATCTGGGTTTGATCCATCACCGTTCTTTAGCCCACTCTGCTACCCCAGTTCAGACATGGCTATATGCAAATCAGACTGACCCTGTGCCTCATGGGAACAGTCCAGTCCGAACTGCCAAGCCATGTTTTCCCTGGACCAGAAACAAGCTTCAGAGGTCCGGTTTCTAGCATTCCAGCCGTCTTCAGCCCGGCTTGCTTGAATCCAGTGGCAAAGTGAGCAAGGGACTCACGTCTGAGCATACCCTGCCACACTTATGGCGGCCAAAGCGGTACAAAAGGGGGTGGTGATGGACGGAGCATCTGAGCCAATCAAACACTCACACCCAGTCAAAAGATCTGGGTTTGATCCATCACCATTCTTTAGCCCACTCTGCCACCCCAGTTCAGACATGGCTATATGCAAATCAGTCTGACCCTGTGCCTCATGGGAACAGTCCAGCCCGAACTGCCAAGCCATGTCTTCCCTGGACCGGAAACAAGCTTCCGAGGACCGGTTTCTGGCATTCCATCCACCTTCAGCTCGGCTTGCTTGAATCCAGTGGCAAAGTGAGCATGGGACTCACGTCTGAGCACACCCTGCCACACTTATGGCGGCCAAAGCGGTACAAAAGGGGGTGGTGATGGACGGAGCATCTGAGCCAATCAAACCCTCACACCCAGTCAAATGATCTGGGTTTGATCCACCACCGTTCTTTAGCCCACTCTGCCACCCCAGTTCAGACATGGCTATAGGCAAATCAGTCTGACCCTGTGCCTCATGGGAACAGTCCAGCCCGAACTGCCAAGCCATGTCTTCCCTGGACCGGAAACAAGCTTCCGAAGACCGGTTTCTGGCATTCCAGCCATCTTCAGCCCAGCTTGCTTGAATCCAGTGGCAAAGTGAGCAAGGGACTCACGTCTGAGCACACCCTGCCACACTTATGGCGGCCAAAGCGGTACAAAAGGGGGTGGTGATGGACGGAGCATCTGAGCCAATCAAACACTCACACCCAGTCAAAAGATCTGGGTTTGATCCATCACCGTTCTTTAGCCCACTCTGCCACCCCAGTTCAGACATGGCTATAGGCAAATCAATCTGACCCTGTGCCTCATGGGAACAGTCCAGCCTGACCTGCCAAGCCATGCCTTCCCTGGACCAGAAACAAGCTTCCGAGGACCGGTTTCTGGCATTCCAGCCGTCTTCAGCCCGGCTTGCTTGAAACCAGTGGCAAAGTGAGCAGGGGACTCACGTCTGAGCATACCCTGCCACACTTATGGCGGCCAAAAGCAGTACAAAAGGGGGTGGTGATGGACGGAGCATCAGAGCCACTCAAACACTCACACCCAGTCAAAAGATCTGGGTTTGATCCATCACCGTTCTTTAGCTCACTCTGCCACCCCAGTTCAGACATGGCTATATGCAAATCAGTCTGACCCTGTGCCTCATGGGAACAGTCCAGCTCGAACTGCCAAGCCATGCCTTCCCTGGAACAGAAACAAGCTTCCGAGGACCGGTTTCTGGCATACCGGCGGTCTTCAGCCCGGCTTGCTTGAATCCAGTGGCAAAGTGAGCAAGGGACTCACGTCTGAGCATACCCTGCCACATTTATCGCGGCCAAAGCGGTACAAAAGGGGGTGTTGATGGACGGAGCATCTGAGCCAATCAAACACTCACACCCAGTCAAAAGATCTGGGTTTGATCCATCACCGTTCTTTAGCCTACTCTGCCACCCCAGTTCAGACATGGCTATATGCAAATCAGTCTGACCCTGTGCCTCATGGGAACAGTCCAGCCCGAACTGCCAAGCCATGACTTCCCTGGACCGGAAACAAGCTTCCGAGGACCGGTTTCTGGCATTCCAGCCGTCTTCAGCCCGACTTGCTTGAATCCAGTGGCAAAGTGAGCAAGGGACTCACGTCTGAGCATACCCTGCCACACTTATGGCGGCCAAAGCGGTACAAAAGGGGGTGGTGATGGGCGGAGCATCTGAGCCAATCCAACACTCACACCCAGTCAAAAGATCTGGGTTTGATCCATCACGTTCTTTAGCCCACTCTGCCACCCCAGTTCAGACATGGCTATATGCAAATCAGACTGACCCTGTGCCTCATGGGAACAGTCCAGTCCGAACTGCCAAGCCATGTCTTCCCTGGACCGGAAACAAGCTTCTGAGGTCCGGTTTCTAGCATTCCAGCCGTCTTCAGCCCGGCTTGCTTGAATCCAGTGGCAAAGTGAGCAAGGGGCTCCCGTCTGAGCATACCCTGCCACACTTATGGCGGCCAAAGCGGTACAAAAGGGGGTGGTGATGGACAGAGCATCTGAGCCAATCAAACACTCACACCCAGTCAAAAGATCTGGGTTTGATCCATCACCGTTCTTTAGCCCACTCTGCCACCCCAGTTCAGACATGGCTATATGCAAATCAGACTGACCCTGTGCCTCATGGGAACAGTCCAGTCCGAACTGCCAAGCCATGTCTTCCCTGGACCGGAAACAAGCTTCCGAGGTCCAGTTTCTAGCATTCCAGCCGTCTTCAGCCCGGCTTGCTTGAATCCAGTGGCAAAGTGAGCAAGGGACTCACGTCTGAGCATACCCTGCCACACTTATGGCGGCCAAAGCGGTACAAAAGGGGGTGGTGATGGACGGAGCATCTGAGCCAATCAAACACTCACACCCAGTCAAAAGATCGGGGTTTGATCCATCACCGTTCTTTAGCCCACTCTGCCACCCCAGTTCAGACATGGCTATATGCAAATCAGTCTGACCCTGTGCCTCATGGGAACAGTCCAGCCCGAACTGCCAAGCCATGTCTTCCCTGGACCGGAAACAAGCTTCCGAGGACCGGTTTCTGGCATTCCATCCACCTTCAGCCCGGCTTGCTTGAATCCAGTGGCAAAGTGAGCAAGGGACTCACGTCTGAGCATACCCTGCCACACTTATGGCGGCCAAAGCGGTACAAAAGGGAGTGGTGATGGACGGAGCATCTGAGCCAATCAAACACTCACACCCAGTCAAAAGATCTGGGTTTGCTCCATCACCGTTCTTTAGCCCACTCTGCCACCCCAGTTCAGACATGGCTATATGCAAATCAGTCTGACCCTGTGCCTCATGGGAACAGTCCAGCCCGAACTGCCAAGCCATGTCTTCCCTGGACGGGAAACAAACTTCCCAGGACCGGTTTCTGGCATTCAAGCCGTCTTCAGCCCGGCTTGCTTGAATCCAGTGGCAAAGTGAGCAAGGGACTCACGTCTGAGCATACCCTGCCACACTTATGGCGGCCAAAAGCGGTACAAAAAAGGGTGGTGATGGACGGAGCATCAGAACCAATCAAACACTCACACCCAGTCAAAAGATCTGGGTTTGATCCATCACCGTTCTTTAGTCCACTCTGCCACCCCAGTTCAGACATGGCTATATGCAAATCAGTCTGACCTTGTACCTCACGGGAACAGTCCAGCCCGAACTGCCAAGCCATGCCTTCCCTGGACCAGAAACAAGCTTCCGAGGACCGGTTTTTGGCATTCCAGCCGTCTTCAGCCCGGCTTGCTTGAATCCAGTGGCAAAGTGAGCAAGGGACTCACGTCTGAGCATACCCTGCCACACTTATGGCGGCCAAAGCGGTACAAAAGGGGGTGGTGATGGACGGAGCATCTGAGCCAATCAAACACTCACACCCAGTCAAAAGATCTGGGTTTGATCCATCACTGTTCTTTAGCCCACTCTGCCACCCCAGTTCAGACATGGCTATATGCAAATCAGACTGACCCTGTGCCTCATGGGAACAGTCCAGTCCGAACTGCCAAGCCATGTCTTCCCTGGACCGGAAACAAGCTTCCGAGGTCCGGTTTCTAGCATTCCAGCCGTCTTCAGCCCGGCTTGCTTGAATCCAGTGGCAAAGTGAGCAAGGGACTCACGTCTGAGCATACCCTGCCACACTTATGGCGGCCAAAGCAGTACAAAAGGGGGTGGTGATGGACGGAGCATCTGAGCCAATCAAACACTCACACCCAGTCAAAAGATCTGGGTTTGATCCATCACCGTTCTTTAGCCCACTCTGCCACCCCAGTTCAGACATGGCTATATGCAAATCAGTCTGACCCTGTGCCTCATGGGAACAGTCCAGCCCGAACTGCCAAGCCATGTCTTCCCTGGACCGGAAACAAGCTTCCGAGGACCGGTTTCTGGCATTCCATCCACCTTCAGCTCGGCTTGCTTGAATCCAGTGGCAAAGTGAGCAAGGGACTCACGTCTGAGCACACCCTGCCACACTTATGGCGGCCAAAGCGGTACAAAAGGGGGTGGTGATGGACGGAGCATCTGAGCCAATCAAACACTCACACCCAGTCAAATGATCTGGGTTTGATCCACCACCGTTCTTTAGCCCACTCTGCCACCCCAGTTCAGACATGGCTATAGGCAAATCAGTCTGACCCTGTGCCTCATGGGAACAGTCCAGCCCGAACTGCCAAGCCATGTCTTCCCTGGACCGGAAACAAGCTTCCGAAGACCGGTTTCTGGCATTCCAGCCATCTTCAGCCCAGCTTGCTTGAATCCAGTGGCAAAGTGAGCAAGGGACTCACGTCTGAGCACACCCTGCCACACTTATGGCGGCCAAAGCGGTACAAAAGGGGGTGGTGATGGACGGAGCATCTGAGCCAATCAAACACTCACACCCAGTCAAAAGATCTGGGTTTGATCCATCACCGTTCTTTAGCCCACTCTGCCACCCCAGTTCAGACATGGCTATAGGCAAATCAATCTGACACTGTGCCTCATGGGAACAGTCCAGCCCGACCTGCCAAGCCATGCCTTCCCTGGACCAGAAACAAGCTTCCGAGGACCGGTTTCTGGCATTCCAGCCGTCTTCAGCCCGGCTTGCTTGAAACCAGTGGCAAAGTGAGCAGGGGACTCACGTCTGAGCATACCCTGCCACACTTATGGCGGCCAAAAGCAGTACAAAAGGGGGTGGTGATGGACGGAGCATCAGAGCCAATCAAACACTTACACCCAGTCAAAAGATCTGGGTTTGATCCATCACCGTTCTTTAGCTCACTCTGCCACCCCAGTTCAGACATGGCTATATGCAAATCAGTCTGACCCTGTGCCTCATGGGAACAGTCCAGCTCGAACTGCCAAGCCATGCCTTCCCTGGAACAGAAACAAGCTTCCGAGGACCGGTTTCTGGCATACCGGCGGTCTTCAGCCCGGCTTGCTTGAATCCAGTGGCAAAGTGAGCAAGGGACTCACGTCTGAGCATACCCTGCCACATTTATCGCGGCCAAAGCGGTACAAAAGGGGGTGTTGATGGACGGAGCATCTGAGCCAATCAAACACTCACACCCAGTCAAAAGATCTGGGTTTGATCCATCACCGTTCTTTAGCCTACTCTGCCACCCCAGTTCAGACATGGCTATATGCAAATCAGTCTGACCCTGTGCCTCATGGGAACAGTCCAGCCCGAACTGCCAAGCCATGACTTCCCTGGACCGGAAACAAGCTTCCGAGGACCGGTTTCTGGCATTCCAGCCGTCTTCAGCCCGACTTGCTTGAATCCAGTGGCAAAGTGAGCAAGGGACTCACGTCTGAGCATACCCTGCCACACTTATGGCGGCCAAAGCGGTACAAAAGGGGGTGGTGATGGGCGGAGCATCTGAGCCAATCCAACACTCACACCCAGTCAAAAGATCTGGGTTTGATCCATCACCGTTCTTTAGCCCACTCTGCCACCCCAGTTCAGACATGGCTATATGCAAATCAGACTGACCCTGTGCCTCATGGGAACAGTCCAGTCCGAACTGCCAAGCCATGTCTTCCCTGGACCGGAAACAAGCTTCCGAGGTCCAGTTTCCAGCATTCCAGCCGTCTTCAGCCCGGCTTGCTTGAATCCAGTGGCAAAGTGAGCAAGGGACTCACGTCTGAGCATACCCTGCCACACTTATGGCGGCCAAAGCGGTACAAAAGGGGGTGGTGATGGACGGAGCATCTGAGCCAATCAAACACTCACACCCAGTCAAAAGATCGGGGTTTGATCCATCACAGTTCTTTAGCCCACTCTGCCACCCCAGTTCAGACATGGCTATATGCAAATCAGTCTGACCCTGTGCCTCATGGGAACAGTCCAGCCCGAACTGCCAAGCCATGTCTTCCCTGGACGGGAAACAAACTTCCCAGGACCGGTTTCTGGCATTCAAGCCGTCTTCAGCCCGGCTTGCTTGAATCCAGTGGCAAAGTGAGCAAGGGACTCACGTCTGAGCATACCCTGCCACACTTATGGCGGCCAAAAGCGGTACAAAAAAGGGTGGTGATGGACGGAGCATCAGAACCAATCAAACACTCACACCCAGTCAAAAGATCTGGGTTTGATCCATCACCATTCTTTAGCCCACTCTGCCACCCCAGTTCAGACATGGCTATATGCAAATCAGTCTGACCCTGTGCCTCATGGGAACAGTCCAGCCCGAACTGCCAAGCCATGTCTTCCCTGGACCGGAAACAAGCTTCCGAGGACCGGTTTCTGGCATTCCATCCACCTTCAGCTCGGCTTGCTTGAATCCAGTGGCAAAGTGAGCAAGGGACTCACGTCTGAGCACACCCTGCCACACTTATGGCGGCCAAAGCGGTACAAAAGGGGGTGGTGATGGACGGAGCATCTGAGCCAATCAAACACTCACACCCAGTCAAATGATCTGGGTTTGATCCACCACCGTTCTTTAGCCCACTCTGCCACCCCAGTTCAGACATGGCTATAGGCAAATCAGTCTGACCCTGTGCCTCATGGGAACAGTCCAGCCCGAACTGCCAAGCCATGTCTTCCCTGGACCGGAAACAAGCTTCCGAAGACCGGTTTCTGGCATTCCAGCCATCTTCAGCCCAGCTTGCTTGAATCCAGTGGCAAAGTGAGCAAGGGACTCACGTCTGAGCACACCCTGCCACACTTATGGCGGCCAAAGCGGTACAAAAGGGGGTGGTGATGGACGGAGCATCTGAGCCAATCATACACTCACACCCAGTCAAAAGATCTGGGTTTGATCCATCACCGTTCTTTAGCCCACTCTGCCACCCCAGTTCAGACATGGCTATAGGCAAATCAATCTGACCCTGTGCCTCATGGGAACAGTCCAGCCCGACCTGCCAAGCCATGCCTTCCCTGGACCAGAAACAAGCTTCCGAGGACCGGTTTCTGGCATTCCAGCCGTCTTCAGCCCGGCTTGCTTGAAACCAGTGGCAAAGTGAGCAGGGGACTCACGTCTGAGCATACCCTGCCACACTTATGGCGGCCAAAAGCAGTACAAAAGGGGGTGGTGATGGACGGAGCATCTGAGCCAATCAAACACTCACACCCAGTCAAAAGATCTGGGTTTGATCCATCACCGTTCTTTAGCCCACTCTGCTACCCCAGTTCAGACATGGCTATATGCAAATCAGACTGACCCTGTGCCTCATGGGAACAGTCCAGTCCGAACTGCCAAGCCATGTTTTCCCTGGACCAGAAACAAGCTTCAGAGGTCCGGTTTCTAGCATTCCAGCCGTCTTCAGCCCGGCTTGCTTGAATCCAGTGGCAAAGTGAGCAAGGGACTCACGTCTGAGCATACCCTGCCACACTTATGGCGGCCAAAGCGGTACAAAAGGGGGTGGTGATGGACGGAGCATCTGAGCCAATCAAACACTCACACCCAGTCAAAAGATCTGGGTTTGATCCATCACCATTCTTTAGCCCACTCTGCCACCCCAGTTCAGACATGGCTATATGCAAATCAGTCTGACCCTGTGCCTCATGGGAACAGTCCAGCCCGAACTGCCAAGCCATGTCTTCCCTGGACCGGAAACAAGCTTCCGAGGACCGGTTTCTGGCATTCCATCCACCTTCAGCTCGGCTTGCTTGAATCCAGTGGCAAAGTGAGCATGGGACTCACGTCTGAGCACACCCTGCCACACTTATGGCGGCCAAAGCGGTACAAAAGGGGGTGGTGATGGACGGAGCATCTGAGCCAATCAAACCCTCACACCCAGTCAAATGATCTGGGTTTGATCCACCACCGTTCTTTAGCCCACTCTGCCACCCCAGTTCAGACATGGCTATAGGCAAATCAGTCTGACCCTGTGCCTCATGGGAACAGTCCAGCCCGAACTGCCAAGCCATGTCTTCCCTGGACCGGAAACAAGCTTCCGAAGACCGGTTTCTGGCATTCCAGCCATCTTCAGCCCAGCTTGCTTGAATCCAGTGGCAAAGTGAGCAAGGGACTCACGTCTGAGCACACCCTGCCACACTTATGGCGGCCAAAGCGGTACAAAAGGGGGTGGTGATGGACGGAGCATCTGAGCCAATCAAACACTCACACCCAGTCAAAAGATCTGGGTTTGATCCATCACCGTTCTTTAGCCCACTCTGCCACCCCAGTTCAGACATGGCTATAGGCAAATCAATCTGACCCTGTGCCTCATGGGAACAGTCCAGCCTGACCTGCCAAGCCATGCCTTCCCTGGACCAGAAACAAGCTTCCGAGGACCGGTTTCTGGCATTCCAGCCGTCTTCAGCCCGGCTTGCTTGAAACCAGTGGCAAAGTGAGCAGGGGACTCACGTCTGAGCATACCCTGCCACACTTATGGCGGCCAAAAGCAGTACAAAAGGGGGTGGTGATGGACGGAGCATCAGAGCCAATCAAACACTCACACCCAGTCAAAAGATCTGGGTTTGATCCATCACCGTTCTTTAGCTCACTCTGCCACCCCAGTTCAGACATGGCTATATGCAAATCAGTCTGACCCTGTGCCTCATGGGAACAGTCCAGCTCGAACTGCCAAGCCATGCCTTCCCTGGAACAGAAACAAGCTTCCGAGGACCGGTTTCTGGCATACCGGCGGTCTTCAGCCCGGCTTGCTTGAATCCAGTGGCAAAGTGAGCAAGGGACTCACGTCTGAGCATACCCTGCCACATTTATCGCGGCCAAAGCGGTACAAAAGGGGGTGTTGATGGACGGAGCATCTGAGCCAATCAAACACTCACACCCAGTCAAAAGATCTGGGTTTGATCCATCACCGTTCTTTAGCCTACTCTGCCACCCCAGTTCAGACATGGCTATATGCAAATCAGTCTGACCCTGTGCCTCATGGGAACAGTCCAGCCCGAACTGCCAAGCCATGACTTCCCTGGACCGGAAACAAGCTTCCGAGGACCGGTTTCTGGCATTCCAGCCGTCTTCAGCCCGACTTGCTTGAATCCAGTGGCAAAGTGAGCAAGGGACTCACGTCTGAGCATACCCTGCCACACTTATGGCGGCCAAAGCGGTACAAAAGGGGGTGGTGATGGGCGGAGCATCTGAGCCAATCCAACACTCACACCCAGTCAAAAGATCTGGGTTTGATCCATCACGTTCTTTAGCCCACTCTGCCACCCCAGTTCAGACATGGCTATATGCAAATCAGACTGACCCTGTGCCTCATGGGAACAGTCCAGTCCGAACTGCCAAGCCATGTCTTCCCTGGACCGGAAACAAGCTTCTGAGGTCCGGTTTCTAGCATTCCAGCCGTCTTCAGCCCGGCTTGCTTGAATCCAGTGGCAAAGTGAGCAAGGGGCTCCCGTCTGAGCATACCCTGCCACACTTATGGCGGCCAAAGCGGTACAAAAGGGGGTGGTGATGGACAGAGCATCTGAGCCAATCAAACACTCACACCCAGTCAAAAGATCTGGGTTTGATCCATCACCGTTCTTTAGCCCACTCTGCCACCCCAGTTCAGACATGGCTATATGCAAATCAGACTGACCCTGTGCCTCATGGGAACAGTCCAGTCCGAACTGCCAAGCCATGTCTTCCCTGGACCGGAAACAAGCTTCCGAGGTCCAGTTTCTAGCATTCCAGCCGTCTTCAGCCCGGCTTGCTTGAATCCAGTGGCAAAGTGAGCAAGGGACTCACGTCTGAGCATACCCTGCCACACTTATGGCGGCCAAAGCGGTACAAAAGGGGGTGGTGATGGACGGAGCATCTGAGCCAATCAAACACTCACACCCAGTCAAAAGATCGGGGTTTGATCCATCACCGTTCTTTAGCCCACTCTGCCACCCCAGTTCAGACATGGCTATATGCAAATCAGTCTGACCCTGTGCCTCATGGGAACAGTCCAGCCCGAACTGCCAAGCCATGTCTTCCCTGGACCGGAAACAAGCTTCCGAGGACCGGTTTCTGGCATTCCATCCACCTTCAGCCCGGCTTGCTTGAATCCAGTGGCAAAGTGAGCAAGGGACTCACGTCTGAGCATACCCTGCCACACTTATGGCGGCCAAAGCGGTACAAAAGGGAGTGGTGATGGACGGAGCATCTGAGCCAATCAAACACTCACACCCAGTCAAAAGATCTGGGTTTGCTCCATCACCGTTCTTTAGCCCACTCTGCCACCCCAGTTCAGACATGGCTATATGCAAATCAGTCTGACCCTGTGCCTCATGGGAACAGTCCAGCCCGAACTGCCAAGCCATGTCTTCCCTGGACGGGAAACAAACTTCCCAGGACCGGTTTCTGGCATTCAAGCCGTCTTCAGCCCGGCTTGCTTGAATCCAGTGGCAAAGTGAGCAAGGGACTCACGTCTGAGCATACCCTGCCACACTTATGGCGGCCAAAAGCGGTACAAAAAAGGGTGGTGATGGACGGAGCATCAGAACCAATCAAACACTCACACCCAGTCAAAAGATCTGGGTTTGATCCATCACCGTTCTTTAGTCCACTCTGCCACCCCAGTTCAGACATGGCTATATGCAAATCAGTCTGACCTTGTACCTCACGGGAACAGTCCAGCCCGAACTGCCAAGCCATGCCTTCCCTGGACCAGAAACAAGCTTCCGAGGACCGGTTTTTGGCATTCCAGCCGTCTTCAGCCCGGCTTGCTTGAATCCAGTGGCAAAGTGAGCAAGGGACTCACGTCTGAGCATACCCTGCCACACTTATGGCGGCCAAAGCGGTACAAAAGGGGGTGGTGATGGACGGAGCATCTGAGCCAATCAAACACTCACACCCAGTCAAAAGATCTGGGTTTGATCCATCACTGTTCTTTAGCCCACTCTGCCACCCCAGTTCAGACATGGCTATATGCAAATCAGACTGACCCTGTGCCTCATGGGAACAGTCCAGTCCGAACTGCCAAGCCATGTCTTCCCTGGACCGGAAACAAGCTTCCGAGGTCCGGTTTCTAGCATTCCAGCCGTCTTCAGCCCGGCTTGCTTGAATCCAGTGGCAAAGTGAGCAAGGGACTCACGTCTGAGCATACCCTGCCACACTTATGGCGGCCAAAGCAGTACAAAAGGGGGTGGTGATGGACGGAGCATCTGAGCCAATCAAACACTCACACCCAGTCAAAAGATCTGGGTTTGATCCATCACCGTTCTTTAGCCCACTCTGCCACCCCAGTTCAGACATGGCTATATGCAAATCAGTCTGACCCTGTGCCTCATGGGAACAGTCCAGCCCGAACTGCCAAGCCATGTCTTCCCTGGACCGGAAACAAGCTTCCGAGGACCGGTTTCTGGCATTCCATCCACCTTCAGCTCGGCTTGCTTGAATCCAGTGGCAAAGTGAGCAAGGGACTCACGTCTGAGCACACCCTGCCACACTTATGGCGGCCAAAGCGGTACAAAAGGGGGTGGTGATGGACGGAGCATCTGAGCCAATCAAACACTCACACCCAGTCAAATGATCTGGGTTTGATCCACCACCGTTCTTTAGCCCACTCTGCCACCCCAGTTCAGACATGGCTATAGGCAAATCAGTCTGACCCTGTGCCTCATGGGAACAGTCCAGCCCGAACTGCCAAGCCATGTCTTCCCTGGACCGGAAACAAGCTTCCGAAGACCGGTTTCTGGCATTCCAGCCATCTTCAGCCCAGCTTGCTTGAATCCAGTGGCAAAGTGAGCAAGGGACTCACGTCTGAGCACACCCTGCCACACTTATGGCGGCCAAAGCGGTACAAAAGGGGGTGGTGATGGACGGAGCATCTGAGCCAATCAAACACTCACACCCAGTCAAAAGATCTGGGTTTGATCCATCACCGTTCTTTAGCCCACTCTGCCACCCCAGTTCAGACATGGCTATAGGCAAATCAATCTGACACTGTGCCTCATGGGAACAGTCCAGCCCGACCTGCCAAGCCATGCCTTCCCTGGACCAGAAACAAGCTTCCGAGGACCGGTTTCTGGCATTCCAGCCGTCTTCAGCCCGGCTTGCTTGAAACCAGTGGCAAAGTGAGCAGGGGACTCACGTCTGAGCATACCCTGCCACACTTATGGCGGCCAAAAGCAGTACAAAAGGGGGTGGTGATGGACGGAGCATCAGAGCCAATCAAACACTCACACCCAGTCAAAAGATCTGGGTTTGATCCATCACCGTTCTTTAGCTCACTCTGCCACCCCAGTTCAGACATGGCTATATGCAAATCAGTCTGACCCTGTGCCTCATGGGAACAGTCCAGCTCGAACTGCCAAGCCATGCCTTCCCTGGAACAGAAACAAGCTTCCGAGGACCGGTTTCTGGCATACCGGCGGTCTTCAGCCCGGCTTGCTTGAATCCAGTGGCAAAGTGAGCAAGGGACTCACGTCTGAGCATACCCTGCCACATTTATCGCGGCCAAAGCGGTACAAAAGGGGGTGTTGATGGACGGAGCATCTGAGCCAATCAAACACTCACACCCAGTCAAAAGATCTGGGTTTGATCCATCACCGTTCTTTAGCCTACTCTGCCACCCCAGTTCAGACATGGCTATATGCAAATCAGTCTGACCCTGTGCCTCATGGGAACAGTCCAGCCCGAACTGCCAAGCCATGACTTCCCTGGACCGGAAACAAGCTTCCGAGGACCGGTTTCTGGCATTCCAGCCGTCTTCAGCCCGACTTGCTTGAATCCAGTGGCAAAGTGAGCAAGGGACTCACGTCTGAGCATACCCTGCCACACTTATGGCGGCCAAAGCGGTACAAAAGGGGGTGGTGATGGGCGGAGCATCTGAGCCAATCCAACACTCACACCCAGTCAAAAGATCTGGGTTTGATCCATCACCGTTCTTTAGCCCACTCTGCCACCCCAGTTCAGACATGGCTATATGCAAATCAGACTGACCCTGTGCCTCATGGGAACAGTCCAGTCCGAACTGCCAAGCCATGTCTTCCCTGGACCGGAAACAAGCTTCCGAGGTCCAGTTTCCAGCATTCCAGCCGTCTTCAGCCCGGCTTGCTTGAATCCAGTGGCAAAGTGAGCAAGGGACTCACGTCTGAGCATACCCTGCCACACTTATGGCGGCCAAAGCGGTACAAAAGGGGGTGGTGATGGACGGAGCATCTGAGCCAATCAAACACTCACACCCAGTCAAAAGATCGGGGTTTGATCCATCACAGTTCTTTAGCCCACTCTGCCACCCCAGTTCAGACATGGCTATATGCAAATCAGTCTGACCCTGTGCCTCATGGGAACAGTCCAGCCCGAACTGCCAAGCCATGTCTTCCCTGGACGGGAAACAAACTTCCCAGGACCGGTTTCTGGCATTCAAGCCGTCTTCAGCCCGGCTTGCTTGAATCCAGTGGCAAAGTGAGCAAGGGACTCACGTCTGAGCATACCCTGCCACACTTATGGCGGCCAAAAGCGGTACAAAAAAGGGTGGTGATGGACGGAGCATCAGAACCAATCAAACACTCACACCCAGTCAAAAGATCTGGGTTTGATCCATCACCGTTCTTTAGTCCACTCTGCCACCCCAGTTCAGACATGGCTATATGCAAATCAGTCTGACCTTGTACCTCACGGGAACAGTCCAGCCCGAACTGCCAAGCCATGCCTTCCCTGGACCAGAAACAAGCTTCCGAGGACCGGTTTCTGGCATTCCAGCCGTCTTCAGCCCGGCTTGCTTGAATCCAGTGGCAAAGTGAGCAAGGGACTCACGTCTGAGCATACCCTGCCACACTTATGGCGGCCAAAGCGGTACAAAAGGGGGTGGTGATGGACGGAGCATCTGAGCCAATCAAACACTCACACCCAGTCAAAAGATCTGGGTTTGATCCATCACTGTTCTTTAGCCCACTCTGCCACCCCAGTTCAGACATGGCTATATGCAAATCAGACTGACCCTGTGCCTCATGGGAACAGTCCAGTCCGAACTGCCAAGCCATGTCTTCCCTGGACCAGAAACAAGCTTCCGAGGTCCGGTTTCTAGCATTCCAGCCGTCTTCAGCCCGGCTTGCTTGAATCCAGTGGCAAAGTGAGCAAGGGACTCACGTCTGAGCATACCCTGCCACACTTATGGCGGCCAAAGCGGTACAAAAGGGGGTGGTGATGGACGGAGCATCTGAGCCAATCAAACACTCACACCCAGTCAAAAGATCTGGGTTTGATCCATCACCGTTCTTTAGCCCACTCTGCCACCCCAGTTCAGACACGGCTATATGCAAATCAGTTTGACCCTTGCCTCATGGGAACAGTCCAGCCTGAACTGCCAAGCCATGTCTTCCCTGGACCGGAAACAAGCTTCCGAGGACCGGTTTCTGGCATTCCAGCCGTCTTCAGCCCGGCTTGCTTGAATCCAGTGGCAAAGTGAGCAGGAGACTCACGTCTGAGCATACCCTGCCACACTTATGGCGGCCAAAGCGGTACAAAAGGGGGTGGTGATGGACAGAGCATCTGAGCCAATCAAACACTCACACCCAGTCAAAAGATCTGGGTTTGATCCTTCACCGTTCTGTAGCCCACTCTGCCACCCCAGTTCAGACATTTCTATATGCAAATCAGTCTGACCCTGTGCCTCATGGGAACAGTCCAGCCCGAACTGCCGAGCCATGTCTTCCCTGGACCGGAAACAAGCTTCCGAGGACCGGTTTCCGGCATTCCAGCCGTCTTCAGCCCGGCTTGCTTGAATCCAGAGGCAAAGTGAGCAAGGGACTCACGTCTGAGCATACCCTGCCACACTTATGGCGGCCAAAGCGGTCCAAAAGTGAGTGGTGATGGACGGAGCATCTGAGCCAATCAAACACTCACACCCAGTCAAAAGATCTGGGTTTGATCCATCACCGTTCTTTAGCCCACTCTGCCACCCCAGTTCAGACACGGCTATATGCAAATCAGTTTGACCCTTGCCTCATGGGAACAGTCCAGCCCGAACTGCCAAGCCATGTCTTCCCTGGACCGGAAACAAGCTTCCGAAGACCGGTTTCTGGCATTCCAGCCATCTTCAGCCCAGCTTGCTTGAATCCAGTGGCAAAGTGAGCAAGGGACTCACGTCTGAGCACACCCTGCCACTCTTATGGCGGCCAAAGCGGTACAAAAGGGGGTGGTGATGGACGGAGCATCTGAGCCAATCAAACACTCACACCCAGTCAAAAGATCTGGGTTTGATCCATCACCGTTCTTTAGCCCACTCTGCCACCCCAGTTCAGACATGGCTATAGGCAAATCAATCTGACACTGTGCCTCATGGGAACAGTCCAGCCCGACCTGCCAAGCCATGCCTTCCCTGGACCAGAAACAAGCTTCCGAGGACCGGTTTCTGGCATTCCAGCCGTCTTCAGGCCGGCTTGCTTGAAACCAGTGGCAAAGTGAGCAGGGGACTCACGTCTGAGCATACCCTGCCACACTTATGGCGGCCAAAAGCAGTACAAAAGGGGGTGGTGATGGACGGAGCATCAGAGCCAATCAAACACTCACACCCAGTCAAAAGATCTGGGTTTGATCCATCACCGTTCTTTAGCTCACTCTGCCACCCCAGTTCAGACATGGCTATATGCAAATCAGTCTGACCCTGTGCCTCATGGGAACAGTCCAGCTCGAACTGCCAAGCCATGCCTTCCCTGGAACAGAAACAAGCTTCCGAGGACCGGTTTCTGGCATACCGGCGGTCTTCAGCCCGGCTTGCTTGAATCCAGTGGCAAAGTGAGCAAGGGACTCACGTCTGAGCATACCCAGCCACATTTATCGCGGCCGAAGCGGTACAAAAGGGGGTGTTGATGGACGGAGCATCTGAGCCAATCAAACACTCACACCCAGTCAAAAGATCTGGGTTTGATCCATCACCGTTCTTTAGCCTACTCTGCCACCCCAGTTCAGACATGGCTATATGCAAATCAGTCTGACCCTGTGCCTCATGGGAACAGTCCAGCCCGAACTGCCAAGCCATGACTTCCCTGGACCGGAAACAAGCTTCCGAGGACCGGTTTCTGGCATTCCAGCCGTCTTCAGCCCGACTTGCTTGAATCCAGTGGCAAAGTGAGCAAGGGACTCACGCCTGAGCATACCCTGCCACACTTATGGCGGCCAAAGCGGTACAAAAGGGGGTGGTGATGGGCGGAGCATCTGAGCCAATCCAACACTCACACCCAGTCAAAAGATCTGGGTTTGATCCATCACCGTTCTTTAGCCCACTCTGCCACCCCAGTTCAGACATGGCTATATGCAAATCAGACTGACCCTGTGCCTCATGGGAACAGTCCAGTCCGAACTGCCAAGCCATGTCTTCCCTGGACCGGAAACAAGCTTCCGAGGTCCAGTTTCCAGCATTCCAGCCGTCTTCAGCCCGGCTTGCTTGAATCCAGTGGCAAAGTGAGCAAGGGACTCACGTCTGAGCATACCCTGCCACACTTATGGCGGCCAACGCGGTACAAAAGGGGGTGGTGATGGACGGAGCATCTGAGCCAATCAAACACTCACACCCAGTCAAAAGATCGGGGTTTGATCCATCACCGTTCTTTAGCCCACTCTGCCACCCCAGTTCAGACATGGCTATATGCAAATCAGTCTGACCCTGTGCCTCATGGGAACAGTCCAGCCCGAACTGCCAAGCCATGTCTTCCCTGGACGGGAAACAAACTTCCCAGGACCGGTTTCTGGCATTCAAGCCGTCTTCAGCCCGGCTTGCTTGAATCCAGTGGCAAAGTGAGCAAGGGACTCACGTCTGAGCATACCCTGCCACACTTATGGCGGCCAAAAGCGGTACAAAAAAGGGTGGTGATGGACGGAGCATCAGAACCAATCAAACACTCACACCCAGTCAAAAGATCTGGGTTTGATCCATCACCGTTCTTTAGTCCACTCTGCCACCCCAGTTCAGACATGGCTATATGCAAATCAGTCTGACCTTGTACCTCACGGGAAAAGTCCAGCCCGAACTGCCAAGCCATGCCTTCCCTGGACCAGAAACAAGCTTCCGAGGACCGGTTTCTGGCATTCCAGCCGTCTTCAGCCCGGCTTGCTTGAATCCAGTGGCAAAGTGAGCAAGGGACTCACGTCTGAGCATACCCTGCCACACTTATGGCGGCCAAAGCGGTACAAAAGGGGGTGGTGATGGACGGAGCATCTGAGCCAATCAAACACTCACACCCAGTCAAAAGATCTGGGTTTGATCCATCACTGTTCTTTAGCCCACTCTGCCACCCCAGTTCAGACATGGCTATATGCAAATCAGACTGACCCTGTGCCTCATGGGAACAGTCCAGTCCGAACTGCCAAGCCATGTCTTCCCTGGACCGGAAACAAGCTTCCGAGGACCGGTTTCTGGCATTCCATCCACCTTCAGCCCGGCTTGCTTGAATCCAGTGGCAAAGTGAGCAAGGGACTCACGTCTGAGCATACCCTGCCACACTTATGGCGGCCAAAGCGGTACAAAAGGGAGTGGTGATGGACGGAGCATCTGAGCCAATCAAACACTCACACCCAGTCAAAAGATCTGGGTTTGATCCATCACCGTTCTTTAGCCCACTCTGCCACCCCAGTTCAGACATGGCTATATGCAAATCAGTCTGACCCTGTGCCTCATGGGAACAGTCCAGCCCGAACTGCCAAGCCATGTCTTCCCTGGACGGGAAACAAACTTCCCAGGACCGGTTTCTGGCATTCCAGCCGTCTTCAGCCCGGCTTGCTTGAATCCAGTGGCAAAGTGAGCAAGGGACTCACGTCTGAGCATACCCTGCCACACTTATGGCGGCCAAAGCGGTACAAAAAGGGGTGGTGATGGACAGAGCATCTGAGCCAATCAAACACTCACACCCAGTCAAAAGATCTGGGTTTGATCCTTCACCGTTCTGTAGCCCACTCTGCCACCCCAGTTCAGACATTTCTATATGCAAATCAGTCTGACCCTGTGCCTCATGGGAACAGTCCAGCCCGAACTGCCGAGCCATGTCTTCCCTGGACCGGAAACAAGCTTCCGAGGACCGGTTTCCGGCATTCCAGCCGTCTTCAGCCCGGCTTGCTTGAATCCAGAGGCAAAGTGAGCAAGGGACTCACGTCTGAGCATACCCTGCCACACTTATGGCGGCCAAAGCGGTCCAAAAGTGAGTGGTGATGGACGGAGCATCTGAGCCAATCAAACACTCACACCCAGTCAAAAGATCTGGGTTTGATCCATCACCGTTCTTTAGCCCACTCTGCCACCCCAGTTCAGACACGGCTATATGCAAATCAGTTTGACCCTTGCCTCATGGGAACAGTCCAGCCTGAACTGCCAAGCCATGTCTTCCCTGGACCGGAAACAAGCTTCCGAGGACCGGTTTCTGGCATTCCAGCCGTCTTCAGCCCGGCTTGCTTGAATCCAGTGGCAAAGTGAGCAGGAGACTCACGTCTGAGCATACCCTGCCACACTTATGGCAGCCAAAGCGGTACAAAAGGGGGTGGTGATGGACGGAGCATCTGAGCCAATCAAACACTCACACCCAGTCAAAAGATCTGGGTTTGATCCATCACCGTTCTTTAGCCCACTCTGCCACCCCAGTTCAGACACGGCTATATGCAAATCAGTTTGACCCTTGCCTCATGGGAACAGTCCAGCCTGAACTGCCAAGCCATGTCTTCCCTGGACCGGAAACAAGCTTCCGAGGACCGGTTTCTGGCATTCCAGCCGTCTTCAGCCCGGCTTGCTTGAATCCAGTGGCAAAGTGAGCAGGAGACTCACGTCTGAGCATACCCTGCCACACTTATGGCGGCCAAAGCGGTACAAAAGGGGGTGGTGATGGACGGAGCATCTGAGCCAATCAAACACTCACACCCAGTCAAATGATCTGGGTTTGATCCACCACCGTTCTTTAGCCCACTCTGCCACCCCAGTTCAGACATGGCTATAGGCAAATCAGTCTGACCCTGTGCCTCATGGGAACAGTCCAGCCCGAACTGCCAAGCCATGTCTTCCCTGGACCGGAAACAAGCTTCCGAAGACCGGTTTCTGGCATTCCAGCCATCTTCAGCCCAGCTTGCTTGAATCCAGTGGCAAAGTGAGCAAGGGACTCACGTCTGAGCACACCCTGCCACACTTATGGCGGCCAAAGCGGTACAAAAGGGGGTGGTGATGGACGGAGCATCTGAGCCAATCAAACACTCACACCCAGTCAAAAGATCTGGGTTTGATCCATCACCGTTCTTTAGCCCACTCTGCCACCCCAGTTCAGACATGGCTATAGGCAAATCAATCTGACACTGTGCCTCATGGGAACAGTCCAGCCCGACCTGCCAAGCCATGCCTTCCCTGGACCAGAAACAAGCTTCCGAGGACCGGTTTCTGGCATTCCAGCCGTCTTCAGCCCGGCTTGCTTGAAACCAGTGTCAAAGTGAGCAGGGGACTCACGTCTGAGCATACCCTGCCACACTTATGGCGGCCAAAAGCAGTACAAAAGGGGGTGGTGATGGACGGAGCATCAGAGCCAATCAAACACTCACACCCAGTCAAAAGATCTGGGTTTGATCCATCACCGTTCTTTAGCTCACTCTGCCATCCCAGTTCAGACATGGCTATATGCAAATCAGTCTGACCCTGTGCCTCATGGGAACAGTCCAGCTCGAACTGCCAAGCCATGCCTTCCCTGGAACAGAAACAAGCTTCCGAGGACCGGTTTCTGGCATACCGGCGGTCTTCAGCCCGGCTTGCTTGAATCCAGTGGCAAAGTGAGCAAGGGACTCACGTCTGAGCATACCCTGCCACATTTATCGCGGCCAAAGCGGTACAAAAGGGGGTGTTGATGGACGGAGCATCTGAGCCAATCAAACACTCACACCCAGTCAAAAGATCTGGGTTTGATCCATCACCGTTCTTTAGCCTACTCTGCCACCCCAGTTCAGACATGGCTATATGCAAATCAGTCTGACCCTGTGCCTCATGGGAACAGTCCAGCCCGAACTGCCAAGCCATGACTTCCCTGGACCGGAAACAAGCTTCCGAGGACCGGTTTCTGGCATTCCAGCCGTCTTCAGCCCGACTTGCTTGAATCCAGTGGCAAAGTGAGCAAGGGACTCACGTCTGAGCATACCCTGCCACACTTATGGCGGCCAAAGCGGTACAAAAGGGGGTGGTGATGGGCGGAGCATCTGAGCCAATCCAACACTCACACCCAGTCAAAAGATCTGGGTTTGATCCATCACCGTTCTTTAGCCCACTCTGCCACCCCAGTTCAGACATGGCTATATGCAAATCAGACTGACCCTGTGCCTCATGGGAACAGTCCAGTCCGAACTGCCAAGCCATGTCTTCCCTGGACCGGAAACAAGCTTCCGAGGTCCAGTTTCCAGCATTCCAGCCGTCTTCAGCCCGGCTTGCTTGAATCCAGTGGCAAAGTGAGCAAGGGACTCACGTCTGAGCATACCCTGCCACACTTATGGCGGCCAAAGCGGTACAAAAGGGGGTGGTGATGGACGGAGCATCTGAGCCAATCAAACACTCACACCCAGTCAAAAGATCGGGGTTTGATCCATCACAGTTCTTTAGCCTACTCTGCCACCCCAGTTCAGACATGGCTATATGCAAATCAGTCTGACCCTGTGCCTCATGGGAACAGTCCAGCCCGAACTGCCAAGCCATGTCTTCCCTGGACGGGAAACAAACTTCCCAGGACCGGTTTCTGGCATTCAAGCCGTCTTCAGCCCGGCTTGCTTGAATCCAGTGGCAAAGTGAGCAAGGGACTCACGTCTGAGCATACCCTGCCACACTTATGGCGGCCAAAAGCGGTACAAAAAAGGGTGGTGATGGACGGAGCATCAGAACCAATCAAACACTCACACCCAGTCAAAAGATCTGGGTTTGATCCATCACCGTTCTTTAGTCCACTCTGCCACCCCAGTTCAGACATGGCTATATGCAAATCAGTCTGACCTTGTACCTCACGGGAACAGTCCAGCCCGAACTGCCAAGCCATGCCTTCCCTGGACCAGAAACAAGCTTCCGAGGACCGGTTTCTGGCATTCCAGCCGTCTTCAGCCCGGCTTGCTTGAATCCAGTGGCAAAGTGAGCAAGGGACTCACGTCTGAGCATACCCTGCCACACTTATGGCGGCCAAAGCGGTACAAAAGGGGGTGGTGATGGACGGAGCATCTGAGCCAATCAAACACTCACACCCAGTCAAAAGATCTGGGTTTGATCCATCACTGTTCTTTAGCCCACTCTGCCACCCCAGTTCAGACATGGCTATATGCAAATCAGACTGACCCTGTGCCTCATGGGAACAGTCCAGTCCGAACTGCCAAGCCATGTCTTCCCTGGACCGGAAACAAGCTTCCGAGGTCCGGTTTCTAGCATTCCAGCCGTCTTCAGCCCGGCTTGCTTGAATCCAGTGGCAAAGTGAGCAAGGGACTCACGTCTGAGCATACCCTGCCACACTTATGGTGGCCAAAGCGGTACAAAAGGGGGTGGTGATGGACGGAGCATCTGAGCCAATCAAACACTCACACCCAGTCAAAAGATCTGGGTTTGATCCATCACCGTTCTTTAGCCCACTCTGCCACCCCAGTTCAGACATGGCTATATGCAAATCAGTCTGACCCTGTGCCTCATGGGAACAGTCCAGCCCGAACTGCCAAGCCATGTCTTCCCTGGACCGGAAACAAGCTTCCGAGGACCGGTTTCTGGCATTCCATCCACCTTCAGCCCGGCTTGCTTGAATCCAGTGGCAAAGTGAGCAAGGGACTCACGTCTGAGCATACCCTGCCACACTTATGGCGGCCAAAGCGGTACAAAAGGGAGTGGTGATGGACGGAGCATCTGAGCCAATCAAACACTCACACCCAGTCAAAAGATCTGGGTTTGATCCATCACCGTTCTTTAGCCCACTCTGCCACCCCAGTTCAGACATGGCTATATGCAAATCAGTCTGACCCTGTGCCTCATGGGAACAGTCCAGCCCGAACTGCCAAGCCATGTCTTCCCTGGACGGTAAACAAACTTCCCAGGACCGGTTTCTGGCATTCCAGCCGTCTTCAGCCCGGCTTGCTTGAATCCAGTGGCAAAGTGAGCAAGGGACTCACGTCTGAGCATACCCTGCCACACTTATGGCGGCCAAAGCGGTACAAAAGGGGGTGGTGATGGACAGAGCATCTGAGCCAATCAAACACTCACACCCAGTCAAAAGATCTGGGTTTGATCCTTCACCGTTCTGTAGCCCACTCTGCCACCCCAGTTCAGACATTTCTATATGCAAATCAGTCTGACCCTGTGCCTCATGGGAACAGTCCAGCCCGAACTGCCGAGCCATGTCTTCCCTGGACCGGAAACAAGCTTCCGAGGACCGGTTTCCGGCATTCCAGCCGTCTTCAGCCCGGCTTGCTTGAATCCAGAGGCAAAGTAAGCAAGGGACTCACGTCTGAGCATACCCTGCCACACTTATGGCTGCCAAAGCGGTCCAAAAGTGAGTGGTGATGGACGGAGCATCTGAGCCAATCAAACACTCACACCCAGTCAAAAGATCTGGGTTTGATCCATCACCGTTCTTTAGCCCACTCTGCCACCCCAGTTCAGACACGGCTATATGCAAATCAGTTTGACCCTTGCCTCATGGGAACAGTCCAGCCCGAACTGCCAAGCCATGTCTTCCCTGGACCGGAAACAAGCTTCCGAAGACCGGTTTCTGGCATTCCAGCCATCTTCAGCCCAGCTTGCTTGAATCCAGTGGCAAAGTGAGCAAGGGACTCACGTCTGAGCACACCCTGCCACTCTTATGGCGGCCAAAGCGGTACAAAAGGGGGTGGTGATGGACGGAGCATCTGAGCCAATCAAACACTCACACCCAGTCAAAAGATCTGGGTTTGATCCATCACCGTTCTTTAGCCCACTCTGCCACCCCAGTTCAGACATGGCTATAGGCAAATCAATCTAACACTGTGCCTCATGGGAACAGTCCAGCCCGACCTGCCAAGCCATGCCTTCCCTGGACCAGAAACAAGCTTCCGAGGACCGGTTTCTGGCATTCCAGCCGTCTTCAGGCCGGCTTGCTTGAAACCAGTGGCAAAGTGAGCAGGGGACTCACGTCTGAGCATACCCTGCCACACTTATGGCGGCCAAAAGCAGTACAAAAGGGGGTGGTGATGGACGGAGCATCAGAGCCAATCAAACACTCACACCCAGTCAAAAGATCTGGGTTTGATCCATCACCGTTCTTTAGCTCACTCTGCCACCCCAGTTCAGACATGGCTATATGCAAATCAGTCTGACCCTGTGCCTCATGGGAACAGTCCAGCTCGAACTGCCAAGCCATGCCTTCCCTGGAACAGAAACAAGCTTCCGAGGACCGGTTTCTGGCATACCGGCGGTCTTCAGCCCGGCTTGCTTGAATCCAGGGGCAAAGTGAGCAAGGGACTCACGTCTGAGCATACCCAGCCACATTTATCGCGGCCAAAGCGGTACAAAAGGGGGTGTTGATGGACGGAGCATCTGAGCCAATCAAACACTCACACCCAGTCAAAAGATCTGGGTTTGATCCATCACCGTTCTTTAGCCCACTCTGCCACCCCAGTTCAGACATGGCTATATGCAAATCAGACTGACCCTGTGCCTCATGGGAACAGTCCAGTCCGAACTGCCAAGCCATGTCTTCCCTGGACCGGAAACAAGCTTCCGAGGTCCAGTTTCCAGCATTCCAGCCGTCTTCAGCCCGGCTTGCTTGAATCCAGTGGCAAAGTGAGCAAGGGACTCACGTCTGAGCATACCCTGCCACACTTATGGCGGCCAAAGCGGTACAAAAGGGGGTGGTGATGGACGGAGCATCTGAGCCAATCAAACACTCACACCCAGTCAAAAGATCGGGGTTTGATCCATCACCGTTCTTTAGCCCACTCTGCCACCCCAGTTCAGACATGGCTATATGCAAATCAGTCTGACCCTGTGCCTCATGGGAACAGTCCAGCCCGAACTGCCAAGCCATGTCTTCCCTGGACGGGAAACAAACTTCCCAGGACCGGTTTCTGGCATTCAAGCCGTCTTCAGCCCGGCTTGCTTGAATCCAGTGGCAAAGTGAGCAAGGGACTCACGTCTGAGCATACCCTGCCACACTTATGGCGGCCAAAAGCGGTACAAAAAAGGGTGGTGATGGACGGAGCATCAGAACCAATCAAACACTCACACCCAGTCAAAAGATCTGGGTTTGATCCATCACCGTTCTTTAGTCCACTCTGCCACCCCAGTTCAGACATGGCTATATGCAAATCAGTCTGACCTTGTACCTCACGGGAACAGTCCAGCCCGAACTGCCAAGCCATGCCTTCCCTGGACCAGAAACAAGCTTCCGAGGACCGGTTTCTGGCATTCCAGCCGTCTTCAGCCCGGCTTGCTTGAATCCAGTGGCAAAGTGAGCAAGGGACTCACGTCTGAGCATACCCTGCCACACTTATGGCGGCCAAAGCGGTACAAAAGGGGGTGGTGATGGACGGAGCATCTGAGCCAATCAAACACTCACACCCAGTCAAAAGATCTGGGTTTGATCCATCACTGTTCTTTAGCCCACTCTGCCACCCCAGTTCAGACATGGCTATATGCAAATCAGACTGACCCTGTGCCTCATGGGAACAGTCCAGTCCGAACTGCCAAGCCATGTCTTCCCTGGACCGGAAACAAGCTTCCGAGGTCCGGTTTCTAGCATTCCAGCCGTCTTCAGCCCGGCTTGCTTGAATCCAGTGGCAAAGTGAGCAAGGGACTCACGTCTGAGCATACCCTGCCACACTTATGGCGGCCAAAGCGGTACAAAAGGGGGTGGTGATGGACGGAACATCTGAGCCAATCAAACACTCACACCCAGTCAAAAGATCTGGGTTTGATCCATCACCGTTCTTTAGCCCACTCTGC
This sequence comes from Lissotriton helveticus, assembly GCF_964261635.1. Classification (NCBI taxonomy): domain Eukaryota; kingdom Metazoa; phylum Chordata; class Amphibia; order Caudata; family Salamandridae; genus Lissotriton; species Lissotriton helveticus. Next base: position 1,314,829,369 of record NC_136068.1, read on the forward strand.
CACCCCAGTTCAGACATGGCTATATGCAAATCAGTCTGACCCTGTGCCTCATGGGAACAGTCCAGCCCGAACTGCCAAGCCATGTCTTCCCTGGACCGGAAACAAGCTTCCGAGGACCGGTTTCTGGCATTCCATCCACCTTCAGCCCGGCTTGCTTGAATCCAGTGGCAAAGTGAGCAAGGGACTCACGTCTGAGCATACCCTGCCACACTTATGGCGGCCAAAGCGGTACAAAAGGGAGTGGTGATGGACGGAGCATCTGAGCCAATCAAACACTCACACCCAGTCAAAAGATCTGGGTTTGATCCATCACCGTTCTTTAGCCCACTCTGCCACCCCAGTTCAGACATGGCTATATGCAAATCAGTCTGACCCTGTGCCTCATGGGAACAGTCCAGCCCGAACTGCCAAGCCATGTCTTCCCTGGACGGGAAACAAACTTCCCAGGACCGGTTTCTGGCATTCCAGCCGTCTTCAGCCCGGCTTGCTTGAATCCAGTGGCAAAGTGAGCAAGGGACTCACGTCTGAGCATACCCTGCCACACTTATGGCGGCCAAAGCGGTACAAAAGGGGGTGGTGATGGACAGAGCATCTGAGCCAATCAAACACTCACACCCAGTCAAAAGATCTGGGTTTGATCCTTCACCGTTCTGTAGCCCACTCTGCCACCCCAGTTCAGACATTTCTATATGCAAATCAGTCTGACCCTGTGCCTCATGGGAACAGTCCAGCCCGAACTGCCGAGCCATGTCTTCCCTGGACCGGAAACAAGCTTCCGAGGACCGGTTTCCGGCATTCCAGCCGTCTTCAGCCCGGCTTGCTTGAATCCAGAGGCAAAGTGAGCAAGGGACTCACGTCTGAGCATACCCTGCCACACTTATGGCGGCCAAAGCGGTCCAAAAGTGAGTGGTGATGGACGGAGCATCTGAGCCAATCAAACACTCACACCCAGTCAAAAGATCTGGGTTTGATCCATCACCGTTCTTTAGCCCACTCTGCCACCCCAGTTCAGACATGGCTATATGCAAATCAGTCTGACCCTGTGCCTCATGGGAACAGTCCAGCCCGAACTGCCAAGCCATGTCTTCCCTGGACGGGAAACAAACTTCCCAGGACCGGTTTCTGGCATTCCAGCCGTCTTCAGCCCGGCTTGCTTGAATCCAGTGGCAAAGTGAGCAAGGGACTCACGTCTGAGCATACCCTGCCACACTTATGGCGGCCAAAGCGGTACAAAAGGGGGTGGTGATGGACAGAGCATCTGAGCCAATCAAACACTCACACCCAGTCAAAAGATCTGGGTTTGATCCTTCACCGTTCTGTAGCCCACTCTGCCACCCCAGTTCAGACATTTCTATATGCAAATCAGTCTGACCCTGTGCCTCATGGGAACAGTCCAGCCCGAACTGCCGAGCCATGTCTTCCCTGGACCGGAAACAAGCTTCCGAGGACCGGTTTCCGGCATTCCAGCCGTCTTCAGCCCGGCTTGCTTGAATCCAGAGGCAAAGTGAGCAAGGGACTCACGTCTGAGCATACCCTGCCACACTTATGGCGGCCAAAGCGGTCCAAAAGTGAGTGGTGATGGACGGAGCATCTGAGCCAATCAAACACTCACACCCAGTCAAAAGATCTGGGTTTGATCCATCACCGTTCTTTAGCCCACTCTGCCACCCCAGTTCAGACACTGCTATATGCAAATCAGTTTGACCCTTGCCTCATGGGAACAGTCCAGCCTGAACTGCCAAGCCATGTCTTCCCTGGACCGGAAACAAGCTTCCGAGGACCGGTTTCTGGCATTCCAGCCGTCTTCAGCCCGGCTTGCTTGAATCCAGTGGCAAAGTGAGCAGGAGACTCACGTCTGAGCATACCCTGCCACACTTATGGCAGCCAAAGCGGTACAAAAGGGGGTGGTGATGGACGGAGCATCTGAGCCAATCAAACACTCACACCCAGTCAAAAGATCTGGGTTTGATCCATCACCTTTCTTTAGCCCAATCTGCCACCCCAGTTCAGACATGGCTATATGCAAATCAGTCTGACCCTGTGCCTCATGGGAACAGTCCAGCCCGAACTGCCAAGCCATGTCTTCCCTGGACGGGAAACAAACTTCCCAGGACCGGTTTCTGGCATTCCAGCCGTCTTCAGCCCGGCTTGCTTGAATCCAGTGGCAAAGTGAGCAAGGGACTCACGTCTGAGCATACCCTGCCACACTTATGGCGGCCAAAGCGGTACAAAAGGGGGTGGTGATGGACAGAGCATCTGAGCCAATCAAACACTCACACCCAGTCAAAAGATCTGGGTTTGATCCTTCACCGTTCTGTAGCCCACTCTGCCACCCCAGTTCAGACATTTCTATATGCAAATCAGTCTGACCCTGTGCCTCATGGGAACAGTCCAGCCCGAACTGCCGAGCCATGTCTTCCCTGGACCGGAAACAAGCTTCCGAGGACCGGTTTCCGGCATTCCAGCCGTCTTCAGCCCGGCTTGCTTGAATCCAGAGGCAAAGTGAGCAAGGGACTCACGTCTGAGCATACCCTGCCACACTTATGGCGGCCAAAGCGGTCCAAAAGTGAGTGGTGATGGACGGAGCATCTGAGCCAATCAAACACTCACACCCAGTCAAAAGATCTGGGTTTGATCCATCACCGTTCTTTAGCCCACTCTGCCACCCCAGTTCAGACACTGCTATATGCAAATCAGTTTGACCCTTGCCTCATGGGAACAGTCCAGCCTGAACTGCCAAGCCATGTCTTCCCTGGACCGGAAACAAGCTTCCGAGGACCGGTTTCTGGCATTCCAGCCGTCTTCAGCCCGGCTTGCTTGAATCCAGTGGCAAAGTGAGCAAGGGACTCACGTCTGAGCATACCCTGCCACACTTATGGCGGCCAAACCGGTACAAAAGGGGGTGGTGATGGACGGAGCATCTGAGCCAATCAAACACTCACACCCAGTCAAAAGATCTGGGTTTGATCCATCACCGTTCTTTAGCCCACTCTGCCATCCCAGTTCAGACATGGCTATATGCAAATCAGTCCGACCCTGTGCCTCATGGGAACAGTCCAGCCCGAACTGCCAAGCCATGTCTTCCCTGGACCGGAAACAAGCTTCCGAGGACCGGTTTCTAGCATTCCAGCCGTCTTCAGCCCGGCTTGCTTGAATCCAGTGGCAAAGTGAGCAAGGGACTCACGTCTGAGCATACCCTGCCACACTTATGGCGGCCAAAGCAGTACAAAAGGCGGTGGTGATGGACGGAGCATCTGAGCAAATCAAACACTCACACCCAGTCAAAAGATCTGGGTTTGATCCATCACCGTTCTTTAGCCCACTCTGCCACCCCAGTTCAGACATGGCTATATGCAAATCAGTCTGACCCTGTGCATCATGGGAACAGTCCAGCCCGAACTGCCAAGCCATGCCTTCCCTGGACCAGAAACAAGCTTCCGAGGACCGGTTTCTGGCATTCTAGCCGTCTTCAGCCCGGCTTGCTTGAAACCAGTGGCAAAGTGAGCAGGGGACTCACGTCTGAGCATACCCTGCCACACTTATGGCGGCCAAAAGCAGTACAAAAGGGGGTGGTGATGGACGGAGCATCTGAGCCAATCAAACACTCACACCCAGTCAAAAGATCTGGGTTTGATCCATCACCGTTCTTTAGCCCACTCTGCTACCCCAGTTCAGACATGGCCATATGCAAATCAGACTGACCCTGTGCCTCATGGGAACAGTCCAGTCCGAACTGCCAAGCCATGTCTTCCCTGGACCGGAAACATGCTTCAGAGGTCCGGTTTCTAGCATTCCAGCCGTCTTCAGCCCGGCTTGCTTGAATCCAGTGGCAAAGTGAGCAAGGGACTCACGTCTGAGCATACCCTGCCACACTTATGGCGGCCAAAAGCAGTACAAAAGGGGGTGGTGATGGACGGAGCATCTGAGCCAATCAAACACTCACACCCAGTCAAAAGATCTGGGTTTGATCCATCACCGTTCTTTAGCCCACTCTGCCACCCCAGTTCAGACATGGCTATATGCAAATCAGTCTGACCCTGTGCCTCATGGGAACAGTCCAGCCCGAACTGCCAAGCCATGTCTTCCCTGGACCGGAAACAAACTTCCGAGGACCGGTTTCTGGCATTCCAGCCGTCATCAGCCCGGCTTGCTTGAATCCAGTGGCAAAGTGAGCAAGGGACTCACGTCTGAGCATACCCTGCCACACTTATGGCGGCCAAAGCAGTACAAAAGGCGGTGGTGATGGACGGAGCATCTGAGCAAATCAAACACTCACACCCAGTCAAAAGATCTGGGTTTGATCCATCACCGTTCTTTAGCCCACTCTGCCACCCCAGTTCAGACATGGCTATATGCAAATCAGTCTGACCCTGTGCCTCATGGGAACAGTCCAGCCCGAACTGCCAAGCCATGTCTTCCCTGGACCGGAAACAAGCTTCCGAGGACCGTTTTCTGGCATTCCAGCCGTGTTCAGCCCGGCTTGCTTGAATCCAGTGGCAAAGTGAGCAAGGGACTCACGTCTGAGCATACCCTGCCACACTTATGGCGGCCAAACCGGTACAAAAGGGGGTGGTGATGGACGGAGCATCTGAGCCAATCAAACACTCACACCCAGTCAAAAGATCTGGGTTTGATCCATCACTTAAGATCACGTACTGTGTAACAACTGAAGTAAAAGGGCCAATCGCCATGGGAGGTTACAGAAGAAGACAAGGCGGTAGTAAGGAGGGACTAAGGAGCCTCTTTATGAATCAGACGCCAGCATTTATGAAGGACACTGACACAAGCTAATGAGAAACATGGGCGTAGAGTGGGCGGGGCTTGTCTTCCATAGTCCACTACAGCAGTCTCGCAGACTCAGGCTCGACCTAAAAAATAACAGGTGAGCCAAGTCATGAGTGTGGCTTTGCTCTAAGAGCTGGTGAATAAACGAAAACATGGAAATGTTTGGCAAGTAAATCGTGCAACTAATCTCCTGTAAAAATACAATTAAACCTCTTCACAGTTCAAAAACGAGAATTTCCTGAACAAGCTGAAGCGTTTCAGGTCAGTACATCAGATTATATCAGTGCATTGAGAGATATTTATATAAAAGTGATCATTTTTAAATTTGAGTTTAATAACATTTAACTTCTCTACACTCACTACAATGTAATTAGTGAACTAAACAGCTGATTTAGAGTTTGGTGAAGAAAGGCATACCTTAAGTATGTCAGTGATGGAGACGACTCTGTCTCCCTCGTTGACATACTTTGGTGATATGAACACCCTAATGAATTTAGAGTAGGCGTTGGAATAGTCAGTTTTCACTGTCTCTTACAGGCAACGGAAACCTGGCTGTAAGGGGCCGTGAAAACTGTAAAATGACGCCCCAACTTTGTGAGACAACTCCCATGGTGTAAGAATATACAAATATGTGTTAATTAGCTGAGTGGGTTGAACATGTAGTGCAGAGATATGTATATACATTTAAAGTGATTGGCGTGCATAACAGAAGTGTTCTCTCAGCCTTTCCTCCCCAGAGGTTAATGAACTGAGCTCCCTTGAGCTGATCATAAAAACATTTTGTTTGCGCTCCGAGAGGCATCCAGTCTGTGGTGAGCCGTGTTAGACCAGTCATCCTTGGTGTGACCTTCCCCAAACTATTGCCTTCCCTGTTACTACTACCAATTTGACCTGGTAAAATAAATCTATTGACAGGCCTAAACCTCCCTTTTCCATATATATCAGCCATCTCTAAGGTAGGGCCTAAGCAGTCCTTAGGGCAGGATGCATTTTATTTAAAAGGAAGGGCACATATTTGTAGGTTTTACTATCCTGGTAGTGAAAAAGTCAGACAATAGTTTTTTACTACTGTGAGGCCTATCTCTCCCATAGGTTAACATTGGGTTAACTTATTACATGTAGGGCCAGATGTAGGAAGGCAAATACCGGTCGGTAACAGACGATTTCGGCCATTACCGACCGGTATTTGGAGTTTGGGATGAAAGGGGATGTTAAAATACAGATTCGGTAATTTTACCGAATCGGTAAAATACCGAATCGGTAAAATTACAGAATTTGTATTTTGACATGTAGGTAGCACTGTAATCAGTGCTACAGGGGTTTAAGAATTCGTTATTTACCACCAACTAGAAGTTGGTGGTAAATAATGAAAACCCTTTAAAAAGCATTTCTTTTGCTTTTTAAACAGTGCCATGTTGCAGACATACATGCCCTAAGGGCATGTATGTCTGCAACATGTGCACCCATGCACAATTGAGGGGTGTAACAGGGTGTCAAAGTGACACCCTGCCACCCTTCAATGTTTCCCCCAATTACCGAATCGATATTTACCGATTCGGTAATTGACATTCATTCCTATGGGCCTCCAGGCCCATCGGAAGGAATGGCAATTACCGAATCGGTAAATAACGATTCGGTAATTACCAAATCATACCGATTCGGTAATTAAATCGGTAAAATTACCTACATCCCGATTGCCAGTTCTTAAATACCGAATCGGTATGATTCGGTATTTAAGAATCGGTAATCTGGGATTACCTACATCTGGCCCTTAATGTGCTAATTTTTGATTGGGAACAGGCAGAAATATAATTTTTGGTCTCAAATGAATTGTAACTTAAACATCCTCTTTCATGGTAACATTGGATTTTAAGTAACAATCGTGAAACTACCACTTTTAGAAAGTGGGAATTTTGTGTCCTAACAATTTGGTGTCTGCAGCCTGTTTCTCTCTGAGTCACATGACTGTGAATAGATTGGCACTTGGCCTTTGTATATTCTTCCTGGACAGTGAGACAAAGGAGACTAAGTGTTAGAAGGATGGGCCATCCTGCCAGGATGGGTTGGGCGGAGCTGTTTTCTGACCTACTTACATTTCAAACAGCAGCCTCCAGCACACTCACAAATGAACTTGACACCAGCCTACTGTAACCCCAAACTACTTGGAGCCTTTGCAGGGAAAGGGAAAATGTTTACATGGCCTGATGTAGGGGTAGCCAGGATGCCACCCCAATTTCAAAGCGATGAATATTGATCCTCCTGAACCCCCTTTTCAGTACACTCCCGAACTTCTGGTAGATTCAGAATGACTGCCTGCTGCTGGAAGGACTACTGTCCTGCCGTGTTGCCCTGCTACCTTGCTCCTGCAAGGACTACCTTGCTGCCCTGTAGACTAAAGGAGGACTGTACCTGATCCTTGAACCCTGGACCACCAGTGTGACTAGAAGGGCTACTTCGCTGGCCTCTTGTGATAGCTCTACGGACATATAAAGCTCCTGAGACCGTGAATCTGCATTGAGTCCCTACTCTTCCCATGTCTAAAAAATGAATGTGTCCATGGGTAGTGCTAATCCGGTCCTTGACCCTTGGTTATCGTGTTGAAGGTGCTGCTCCTGACTGACCCTAAAAGTTGGGACTTAGAAATTATTTCACCAAAAAGTGGCTTTAGAACTGACAGAAAACCAAGAACTACCTGCCTGCTGATCCAACCAAGGTGCATCGCCGGTTGGCCTGACGTCTCAGTAGCTTCTGCTACATTCTTCTTCACAGCACCAAATTCAGTTCAGTGGGACCTTCAAGCAATGGTATCTGGCCTAGTGGAGCTCTCTTGGCTACATCCTGCAGTCTCGTCTCGCTGGAGATATTCGACTTCCAAAAAAATGACAAAGTCCAAACGCAGAAATTTTCAACGCAACCCTGTCTAGCAGTTTCCCTACGATGACACCTCTTCCTCAGCATTGCCGGCTGCCTTGCCCTGCTGTACTTTACCTTCTCAGGAACTTTCGTGTAGCCAAACAACACATTGAGGTTGACCTTAACTTTTGACTTTGCCTGGTCTCAAGCATCCACATAACCGCAGTTGGTGCTTTGATCTTTTAGTCACTATTTTACACTTAAAACTTTACAAATTCATAACTCGATTTCTTATGATTGGATTTAATTCATTATGTTGTCATTGAATTTATGAACATTTATTATAGTTTACTAAATTAGTTTGAGATTTTTCTTGTGTTGTCTCTTTATTACTTGTGTGCCTCAAAAATACTTTACACAGTGCCTCTAAGTTAAGTCTGACAGCATTTGTACCAAGCTTCCAGAGTGTTAAGCACAGGATAGTGTAGTGACGTGTGTGGTTCACCCTAACAATTATTGTAATTGCTGCTTGAGAAGGATCCTCACCCCTCCACCCTGAATCAAAAGCCCAATTTCTTACAATCACTATATGCTTGCTCAACATTATGTTTTCAGCAGGAAAAAGAGAAATACAGTAAAGTACCAAAACCTTTAAAATATATATGAAGGTACTTGACAAAAAGAGGTAAGTGCATGTAAGGGACAACTTTTAAGGATTTTAGCATCAATAACAGATTTCAAAACGAATTTGGAAATACATGCAGGGTTGTTAGACCTGGCACCTTGGCGTGAGTTTCCCTTCCACTTTTTGCTGTTGTGCCTCAAATGTTTTGCTGGTGTCCGCTACTCAGGGCACTGCGCCACGGCCAACCCGTGCCGCAGTGCAAGTGCTCCCTACTGTAAAGTGTACATGTGATTGATGTCCATGATTGGTTCCTTGGATTTACTGTTAGTCCCTAGTAAAGTGCACCAGGAGTGCCAGGGCGGGTGAATGCCAATACTGCTAGTGGGCCTGCAGCGCTGGTTGCGCCACCCACAGAAGCAGCCTTAAAATGTGTCTAGGGTCTGCCATTGCAGAACCTGCGTGCAGTCTGGTACTGTCATGCTGGCTGGGCAAGTGCACACACTTGCCAGCCCCTAAAACCCTCCCTTAACTTCATATTAGTCACCCCTATGGTAGGCCTGAGGGCAGGGTGCATTGTAAGTATAAGGTAGAACATGCCCTGATGTGTGTGGCATGTCCTAATAGTGAATTACTGCCAAATTCGATTTTTCACTATTGTAAGGCTACCTGTTCCCTTCTAGGCCAGATGGGCTGCTGGAATTATTACACTCTATAATCCCAGCAGGCTCAGGGAACATGGTAGAAATTAATGTTTAGTATGCCTGAACTCAGAATAATAAAATACTTCTTTTAGTAAAGTTTATTTTAATATCCTGGGTTTGCAAATGCTACTTTTAGAAAGTTAGCATTTGCTGGCCTAACCATTTCAGCCCGCCTCTGCTTGGATGTGGATCTGACTGTCTGGTGTGTGTGAGTGACAGGGCTGGGAGTTGACAGGTAGTGAATAGCAGGATGACACCTTAGTGGGTAGTGGGAGTTTCCCCTGAATGATGCATCAGGCTGTACTCTGCCTCCACAATGCTGGCTCCGCCCTCCTGGGGAGCGACTGATGACTCAGCCTGCACCTGGCCCAGGAAGGACCGAAGCTTGTCAACAAAGTGCTCAAGCTGCCCCTGTCTTCACAATGCCGGCTCCGCCCCCCTGGGGAGCGGCTGATGTGCCTGCCCTCACACTGCATGCAGAAGCCAGAAGTACCCACAACAAGTGCTCAGAGACTGGAGCAGTTATGCAGAGGCCCCCCTGGCCTGCTAGAACAAAAGAAACTGGGTATAAAAGTAGGAGCCCTGCTCCTTGTAAATTAGATCCTGTTTGCGCTACAGAAGAAACTCTGCCCGAAGAGAAGGACCTGGAGGAAAAAGAAGAGACTACAAGAGACTTTTGCTTTTATTTTGAACTTTGTACCAAACTCTGCTGAAAGATCTCCAAGGGCTTGCTGTTGAACTTGCCCCCTGACCAGCGCCCCAGGAACAGTGGGCGCTACCCCCTGACAGAGGAACCGCTGTGAGAAGCTGCTTCCCCTCTGCAAGCCTCTCCAGGAAAAGCGGAGCGCGCTGCGACCATCGCGCTCTTCAGCAACGCTCTGGGAGCTGCCCTCCCTCTGAACGTGACTGCCGCCTGCCTGGCCCCGAGCATCGTGAAGATTAGCCCAGCTGATCTGAGCACCGTGACTGGCCCCGAGCCGCAGCTCGCAACGTGAAGAAAGGTTGTGCCCGGTGCCTGCTTGCACCCGTCGTGTCTTGTGCCCCTGAAACACGCCGGCCGCTGTCTGAGACACAGCTGCTGCGGGTAGTGCAAGAACGCCGCCTGGATCGAAAGAGGCCTGCGCCGAGGACCGCTGCCCTCTACGTGTGTCCCCCTTTGTAGGAAAAGTTCGAGGCGCCCTGCTAGCGCGACCCGGCCCGCGCCGCAACGCCAACCTCCGAGCCAGAGCCGAGCCGCCGCTCGCTCCAACCCCGGGAGGAAGACACCGCGACACGGACCACCGAGCCGACCTGCGCCCGGACTATCTCAGCAAGAAAAGGTACTGTTGAATTGCCCCGCGGTGCGAGCCTTTGCCAGCCTCGCTCGCACCGCCCTCTGCCTCGCCCAGCCCTCGGAGCCACGTGTGGAGCGCTCCCAGGGCCCCCGCTCTCTCCCCCGCCAGCCGCGCACAGCCGTGCAGCTCGCAGAGAGGGGCGGAACTGACCTGACTTGCCGCCGCTCCCGCAAGAAGCGTGAGCCCGGGCCGGTCGGGCCCAGTCTGATCCCCGAAGGCGCACTGAGGCTTCAACAGGCGCCCCGCCTTCCTGAGGATATTAAACAAGACAGCCCCAGATCATATTGAACTGGGGGAATAAGAGAACTAAACTGAAATTGAACAAGAACTGTGACATTTATAAAGAGTAACTGGAACTTCGCATTTGAAAGTAACTGAAACTGTATTTACAAGCCTGCTTTTCAAAAGATATATAAAGAGATATATTTTTACTACATACAGTTTGGTGTCATTGTGTGGTGGGTTGGTTGTGATGGTATAATGCTGCAAATGTTTAACCCTATGTGCCCCAGAGATTAGCCTAGACTGCTTGCGCCACACTACCTAGAGGGTAAGCAGAGGTTGTTCTTGAAGGTAACCCTCAGCCCTGACAGGGAAGAGAGAGTCCCTGCTTGTCGCCAGTGCTGCACTGCGCCAACTAGAGACTCCCCCTTCCTACAAGGGTTATGGTAGTGCATGAACAAAGACAAAACTAGAGGCTTAGGGCCAGATGTAGGTAGGCCAATACCGGTTGGTAACGGCCGAATTTACAGATTTTCGGCCGTTACCGACTGGTATTGTGCATTTGGGATGTAGGGGACCCCAAAACATCCGAATCTGTAAATTTACAGAATCGGTAAAGTTACCGACTCGGTAAAGTTACCGAATCGGAAAATATACCGAATCAGTAAATTTACCGATTCAGTAAATTTACCGAATCGGAAAATATGAAATGGTAAAAATTAGTATTTGAGATGTAGGTAACCTCAGAAATACCGAATTTGTATGAAATTCGGTATTTAAGAGTTAGTATTTACCATGGATTCAAATCAGGTGGTAAACAGGTGCAGTGCATAAAAAAGGCCCCAAAATGCAACATTTTCACCAGAATGGCGGCATTCTATGTCATTGCGAGGCGGCTACGGCTACAGGCAGAAGGAGAGAGGGTGTGGATGAGGGAGGAGCAGGTGTACAGGCAGAGGATCACTCTATTCCAGCTAACTGAGCCAGGGATCCTTCAAAGGTACAGGCTGGCTCCCCAAACTATCCTGGACCTAATCAGGGACCTTCACCCACTATTGGAACATCCAACCACAAGGGCACACGCCATCCCACCCCATGTGCAGGTGCTGTGCAGCCTACACCTGCTTGCATCTGGGAGTTACCAGAGTGTGGTTGCTGCGGTAGGTGGGGTGTCCCAGAGCTGTCTGTCACGTTTCTTTAAAAAATTCCTTGATGCCATGTTGCAGAGAATGCATTTCTACATCAGCTTCCCTGCAACGCATGCTGAACTGCTAAGGACAAAGACAGACTTTTATCAGATGGCGCATTTCCCAAACATAATTGGCTGAATTTATGGTACCCACATACCAATATGCTCACCGGCTGCCACAGAGTACATTTATCGGAACCGGAAGTCCACCCACACCATAAATGTACAGGTGATCTGTGATTCCAAGTACATGATCACTGACCTAGTAGCCAAATTCCCCGGGAGAACCCATGACTCATACATCTTCCAAAACAGTGGGATCTACGCACGCCTGACAGCTTGGGACGTTGGCGAAGGATACTTGCTAGGTAACACACTGTGTGAAACTCCCTTGATACGTATTACAGGTGGATGTGTGTGTGTGCATGTGAATAATTATTTTTCTCTTACTAATAGGGGACAGTGCATATGCCCTCCGGGCCTTCATCCTCACTCCCTACCTCAACCCTCCAACACCAAGCCAGAGGAGATACAACAGGGCACACACGAAACATTGTGGAGCGCACCTTTGGCATGACACTCAAATCCTCGTCACCATCAGCCAAAACCACGATGACGTCAAAAATAGGTTCAAAAACGGTATGACTAATATACAAGAATGGATGACTAGAAATTACCTGATGATGAATGCAGGGAAGACCGAAGTCATGCTCTTCGGCAAAGCTGACCAGATCTGGTCATCGGACTGGTGGCCGGATTCCCTTGGCACCTGCCCCATCCCTAAGCCATATGTCAGGAACCTGGGAGTAGTTCTAGACAACAAGCTCACCATGTCAGAACACATAAAAAAAACAGTGGGAAGCAGCTATGGCCAGATGCGTAGCCTGAGGAAGATCTTTAAATGGATCCCACTCTCAGCACGCATGCCCCTAGTCCAGGGACTTGTCATCAACAGGATGGACTATGGGAACGCCCTGTTCTCGGCCATCAACCAAACATTATTGAATCGATTACAGGTCCTTCAAAACACTGCCGCAAGGCTCGTACTAGACCTACCGCCACGCACACCCTCAGCAGCATGTCTTAGATCATTGCACTGGCTCCCCATACGAAAACGTATAAAGTTCAAGCTATGCTGCCTAGTCCATAAGGTAGTACATGGACATGGCCCTGCTTATCTTGAACAGAAACTCAAAGCTCACATTCCAAACAGGATATTACGTTCCTCCAGCAAAGCCTTTCTCTCCATCCCCAGAGTCCGAACAGTGAGAAACGGAGACAGAGCTTTCAGCAAAACCGCTCCAGAAGCATGGAATTCCCTCCCCACTCCACTGAGAGAAGAGCCAGATCATGCTAAATTCCGAAAACTACTAAAAACCTGCCTTTTCAATCTCTAGCCTATCAAGCCCCCTACCCCTGAATCTCCTGAATTTTTAGGACCCTTGTCAGCCGCCAGCGCTCTGAGACCTTCGGGTGATTTATGCGCTTTACAAATGAAATAAAATGGAAAATGGAAAAAATGTGGAAGAGCAGGTTTCGCTGCCTCCATAAGAGTGGAGGTGCCCGCCAGTACACACCAATCACCTGCTGCAAGATGATTGCAGCCTGTGCAATGCTGCACAACCTTGCGGTCAAGAAGGGCACAGCAGTGGAACTCTCAGATTATGAGGACCATGATGATGAGGAAGCAGTGCCTGAACCACACGCATCTGGAGTTGCAACACCAACTGATGGCAGACACAGACGGGATGAGATCACACGCAACTACTTTTAAGTAAGTAAAGAGACACAGACAGGTAGAGTATGCACCAAATGTAGTTTAATTTGGTAACAAGGTAGCTTATTAAAGGATGTATGACATTACAACGCATGCTTTTACATCGCATGCCTTTACAACGCGGTTTTTACATCGCATACCTTTACAACGCATAGCGCTTTGGGGTGCTGGATAGTGAATAGTTTAATTTACTATTCCAACTCCAGTCCCTGTGGACACTAGGGAAGGTGTTGGACAGTAAATTAAACTTATTCCCTATCCTAGAGCGCCCCCCAGCACAATGCTTGTAATGGTTTGCGTTGTAAAAGTTGCGTCGTAAAGGCACTGCGTGGTAAAAGTTGCGTTGTAAAGGATGTTTCCCCTTATGAAAGCACAACTGTGCAACAAAAAGTATTTAACTGCAATGATGTCAGTCCTGGTTCACCTCTCCATGAACTGTAAAAGTCATTTCCTTCCTAGCTTCCCTGTAACACCTGTAGGTTGCTCACCCTGCTCACTGTCTTGCTGGCCTGTGGCCTCAGCGTGGCGCCTGCTCCTCCTTGTTTCAGGGACAAGGGTGCTTCCTATGCTGCTCCTGCTAGTGCTCTCCTCACTTACAGGCACATCCAGAGCAGCTGTATGTGCAGTTTGGGCATTCAACAGCGCCTCAAGAGCACTGGTCATCCTGCCCATGCCCCTAGTGACCTCATTGGTGTTTTGGGTCATAGCCTCCTGCATGTTACTGCTTCTCCTGCATAACAGGGACGTGGCAGTGGCCAGGCGGTTGATGGCTTTATTTTGGCCATGAGTACGCTGCCTTTCCTTGCGCCTTGCCTCGAAATCAGTGTCTAGTTTGGTGCATAGCAGCTGCACCGAGTTGCCAATTCCGCGCATCCCTGCTGCCATCTCTCTGTTGACTTGTACCAGCTCACTGATGCCCGTTCCTATTTCTCCTATGTTGCTGTTCAGGGACCTCATTTGTTGTTGGCATGACTGGATGGCTCTTCCCTGCATCCTCATTATCTTCACCATGCTCCCCTCCAGACCACGGAACACACTCGAACCCTCAACTGTTGCATCTGCTGGCCTCTCTTGGACTCTGCGGCGTCTTGCACCACTATGGGCCACCCCTGCACTGGAGTGCGCTGTACCAGAGCTGACATCTGCAGGCAAGTTGTGTGTTTCGTCCCCCTCAATGTCAGCTGCTGCTGACTCCATTTCTAGGAGTGGGGCCACAACCTGCCTCCTGCTTGGTTGTGATGCAGGTGTGGTATCATGCTGTGATGCTGGCATTTCTGGGGATGACAGCAGCAGAGGGGATTGAGATCTGCCAGGGGACGCCAGGAAATCTTGAGGCATTTCTGATTCTGGTGCAGGAGGATGGCTACATGATGCACCTGTGTCCTGTGGTACGGTGTGGGTAGTTGAACCTGCTTCCTGACTCTCCTCCCTCCCAGGTGGTGTGCCTTCAGTCTCCTGCGAACGCCTGCGAGACGTTTCACCTGTGGACATATGAGCGTACATTAGCTAAGCGCTACTGTCTCACAGTCACTACCATTAAATATGTATCACTTTGGCTATATTCTCTATGCAGTCATTTCCTTCACTAGTTGGTTGTTGTGCTGTATGACATGCTATTACATTTCCTGACTACATATCGCATCATGCATTGGCCCTGTATAGTGCTAGCAGTACTGGACTGGGGTTCCCTTGGCCACTAAGGGTACAGATAAGGATGATGGTATGGGGGCGAATGCTGTGCATTTGTCTTACCTTTTTTGCTTGCAGCTCTGGCTGAGCTGTCCACTTCTCCCAGTCCGCAGACGCTGTCTGGTTCAATGGTTGAGGCCACCATCTCCTCCAGGTCAGTAAGGGGGGTGCTGGGTTCTTGCCTCCACCAGTTTTTGATGCCTGCTTGTGATGTTCAGCCAATTTCTTTTTGGTTTGGCTCCTGAGGTCATAAAATCGTTTTTTAAGGTCCTCTGTGTCTCTGGTGGTCACCCCAACTGCATTTACTTTGTCCAAAATTTCCAGCCAGATTTTTCTTTTGGCAGATTCTGCCACAGTGAGGGACTGCCTGCCAAAGAGTTTGGGGTGCACCTTCACCACCTCCTCAAAAAGGACCTGCAACTCCATGCTGCTGAATTTGAGTTTCCTCCTCCTCCCAGGCTGCTCTTTTTCCTTACTGCTTGCCATTTTACACTTTTAAAAGTACACCAAACCCTTTCTACTGCTCAGTGACTCGGCTCAGCTCCAACTGCCTTTCCAGAAGCTTCTAATTAGTTGCAGCTGCCTGTGTAGCCACTTCCTGGGAGGGAGGGGGAGGGTGGTAGCACCTGATTGGCTGCCTACTTAAGTTTCACTTTTGTTAGCTTTCCGAATCGGTATTTACCGATTCGGTATTTACCGAATCGGTATTTACCAATTCGGTATTCCCCATGCATTCCTATGGGCCAAAAAGCCCATAGGAATACATGGAGAATACCGAATCGGTAAATACAGAATCGGTAAATACCGAGTCGGTATTTTCCGATTGTCCGATACCGATTTTTACCGGATCGGTATTTTTTACCGATTTTTTTTCTACATGCCATTTACCGATTCTAAAATACCGATTCGGTAAAATTCGGTACTTTAGAATCAGTAAAATCGGATTACCTACATCCGGCCCTAAAAGTAGAACAAAATGTTTTGCCACTGCAGGGAATTGCTAGTGGTAAGAGGATGTGGGATCTCCTGTCTCCCATCAGATTTTGGATATTGGAAGGAGCGATGTGGATGCGATGGTCATTCAGTGCCCGCTTGTTCTGTGGCTGCCGGGGGAGGCTGACTCTACATTATTTTGTCTTAAAATCCAAGAAGGTTCTGAACATTTCTATAGTTATGATCCATCAGCAATGCCTCAGTGGATAACAAAACCTCTTCCACACAGCAGAACAAGCATTTGCAATGCAATAGGTCTCGCATTAGGAAAGTTTGAGCTATTGGTATTGTAAATGCCAATTTTTTTATTTATGTGTTGGTTTTGAAAATAGTGGAATTAATAGCTTTGTCATTTACAATGCCAATAGTTTTAACTTTAGCAAATGTGACACCTATAGCATTTGTAAAAGTGTTGTATTTACGTGGCTTAGATGTATTGATCTTACAAATAACAATGGCTTTTAATTTTTTTTAAATATTAATACTTAAATAAAACTTATTGTAATTTATAATGGCAATAGCTTAAACTTTTGTAAATAACTTTTGTGAAGATTATGTTCAGTGTATTTTATTGTGATGAAAATCCAAGAACAGAAGTGAAATAATAACATCTTTTTGTGACATTTGTATTAAAGCTTGAAACATTGAGAGAACATATTTGAACCAGTTGTTGTTGAATGGTTGCACATATTGATGCTGTGGTGGCGCTGAGTGATGTTGTGGTGGCGGCGAGTGATGCAGTGGCGATCAGTGATGCTGTGGTAGCGCAGATGTTGTGGTGCCAATGAGTGATGCTGTGGTGGTGCTGAGTGATGTTGTGGTGATGCGATAGATAGATAGATAGATAGATAGATAGATAGATAGATAGATAGATAGATAGATAGATAGATAGATAGAGTGAGGGAGATAGATAGAGTGAGGGAGATAGATAGATAGATAGGATGGGAGAGGTGTGGCGCCGCGGCCAGGGCGACTGACGCTGGAATCTGGGGATCAGGGTTCGATCCCCGGCTCCGCCGGCAGGTTAGCCCAGCACCATGTGACTCTGGGCAATAGCTTGCTTAATCTTCCCGACGGCCCCCAGCGCCTAGAGACCCTTACGGGTGATTGTGCGCTTTACAAAAAAAAAATATGGAATGTGGATAGATAGATAGACAGATAGATAGATAGATAGATAGATAGATAGATAGATAGATACATAGATAGATAGATAGATAGAGTGAGAGCGATAGATAGATAGACAGATAGATAGAGTGAGGGTGATAGATAGATAGAGTAATGGCGATAGATAGAGTGAGTGTGATAGATAGACAGAGTGAGGATGATAGATAGATAGACAGATAGATAGAGTGAGGGCGATAGATAGATAGAGGGCGATAGATAGAGTGAGGGCGATAGATAGAGTGAGGGCGATAGATAGATTTATTTATTTATAATTTATTTATGAGATTTATAGAGCGCGAACAAATGCCCGAGGGCGTCTTGGCGCTAAAAATTCGCTTCATGACTCTCCTGATGTTGGGTCCCGGCATAGTTATTGGTTAAACAACCAGGTCTTTAGACTCTTCCTGAAGGACAGAAGAGTGTGACTCATCCTGATTGACAGAGGAAGAGAGTTCCAGAGTCTGGTTGCGGCAACTGTAAACCGTCTGTCTCCCCAGGAAACTGTTCTGGTACGAGGGACATTTAGATGGTGCAGAGTGATTGATCTGAATTGTCTTAGCGGACGGTACGGGGTTATCTGGTTCCTGAGAAATTTCGGGCCTAAATTATGGAGTGCTTTAAAAACAAGGCACAAAGACTCAAATTTTATTCGGTTTTTAATTGTCAATCAATGAAGATTCCGAATAGTTTGGGCGATTGGTTTGAATTTAGGAGTTCTTGTTAGCACTCTTGCCGCCGCATTCTGTACTGATTGCATTTTATTAACAACCCTGGTTTGTGTGTTGGCAAACAATCCATTGCAGTAATCAAGTGACGATAGTACAAGTGTACTTACCAGGGTTTTACCTGCGGTGTCGGGTAGAAATGGAATAATTGTTTTAATGAGTTTCAACTTATGAAAAGCTGTAGCCGCAATTTGGTTGGCATGAGCAGAAAAATTAAGATTTTCGTCAAATACCACTCCTAAATTCCTGACCCTTGGGA
Organism: Lissotriton helveticus; assembly: GCF_964261635.1. NCBI lineage: Eukaryota > Metazoa > Chordata > Amphibia > Caudata > Salamandridae > Lissotriton > Lissotriton helveticus. The sequence goes on from NC_136068.1 coordinate 1,314,847,685, forward strand.
CAGGGGTTGGCAGGGTTCCAAAAGCTGAAGGCCACCAGACAGGAGACCAGCAGGGATAAAGTTTCCCAAAAATTACAACCTCAGTCTTTTGAGAGTTTAGTTTAAGGGAACTGGCGGACATCCAATCCCCAATCGCCAGCATACCCTCCTGAAAACGTTCCGCCACATCTTCTCCGTCATTGTTGATGGCTAGAATTAGCTGGGTGTCATCTGCATAGGAAGTAAGGCCCATCCCGTGTTGCTTGATGACTTTAGCTAGGTCCGACACATAGATATTAAAAAGTGTCGGCTTTAGGGATGAGCCTTGAGGCACCCCACAAGGTAGAGAAAGCTCACTTGATTTGAAAGGGCCCAGGGTAACTGCCTGGGTCCTTTCCGATAGAAAAGAAGTAAGAAGGTTCTTTGCTCCCTGTTGGATTCCCATCTTTCCGACACGGTCGATCATGATGTAATGATCGACCGCGTCGAAGGCGGCAGATAGGTCCGGCAGTACAAGCACTGCCGTTCCTCCCTGATCTTTGATGGTTCTGATGTCATCAGCGGCTTTGATTAAAGCCGTTATTGTGCCATGACATTTGCGGAACCCAAACTGGGTATTATCCAGCAGGGCATGTTCTTCAATATACTCCGACAGCTGGTGATTCATAGCTTTCTCTATCACCTTAGCCAAAAATGACTAGGCTATAGGTCGATAATTTTTTAAATCATCGTTTGCCAGGTGTGGTTTTTTTAGGAGAGGCTTTAAAAGCGTATTTTTCAGAGTGTTGGGAAAGATTGCTGATTTAAAAATTACGTTACATATTTGCGTGATAACAGGAGTTAATAGGTCCAAGACCGGTGGAAAAACTTTTGGAGGACATGGATCTAAAGCAGATCCTGATTTTATGGAGTTGATAATGTCCAAAATGTGTTGCTCTGTCATTTCTTTAAAGTGAGTTAGGGAGCATTCAGTAGATGTCGTACAGGTTGGATGGGAAACATCTCTGGGCCTGGAAGAGAAGGCCAGATAGATATCATTGACCTTTGTATAGAAAAAGTTGGCCAGTGCGTCGCAGAAAAATTGCGAAGGAGGGGGAGCCAGATCTGGAGTTTTCCCTACTAATTCCTTCACGACTTCATAAAGCTGTTTGCTAGAATTCTTGGCCTTTTCTATTTGATCACTAAAGAACAGTTTTTTAGCAGTAATAATCATTTTTTTTATAGTTAGCAAGCGTTTCCTTATAACGGAGTTTACTTTCTTGGTCATAATTTTTTCACCAAAGTCTCTCGGCATTCCTACAGGTCTGTTTTTGTTTCCTAAGGTCTTCAGAGAACCACGGTGCAGAGGGGGCTGTCCTGTTCCTGGATATAATTTTATGGGGTACCAGAGCATTAACAGCCTCACCCAACAACTCTGCGTATTGATTCATGGCTATATTTGGGTCTGATGAAATCACCGGGCAAGTGCTGTTAAGCAATGCTCTAAAATATACAGTGTTAAGGTCCTTCCATGCTTTAAAAGGTGTGCGACAAGCATCAAGTGGTCTGTCTAATGGAGCGTCATTAATAGAGATAGAGCAAAAAATGGCGTAATGATCAGACCAGGGAAGCGGGAGGACGTCTTGTACAGATATCCCATTGTAGTTGGAGAAAATGCCGCCCAGAGTATGGCCGGCCTCATGAGTGGGAGAAGCAACTAACTGGGAAAGTCCTAGTGTTTCCATATCTGACAATAGTGCAAAAGTTTCATTATTGTCATGTTCATCTAGGTGAAAGTTGAAGTCACCTAAAACTGTGTAGGAATCCTCAATTGCCAAAGCACTCCTTTGAAATTGTGCGAAGGCGTCAGTAAAATGGTGAAGAGAATTGATTCGCAGGTTGGTGACAAGATGGGAGACATTGTCACTGTAAAGTTGTTACAGACAATTATTGCCAGACCACCACCTTTCTTTCTCTGTCTGTCCTGTCGATAGACCTTATATCCTGTAGGAATTGCAACCAGACAGATAGGTAGAGTGAGGGCGATAGATAGATAGAGGGCGATAGATTGATAGATAGAGTGAGGGCGATGGATAGATAGATAGATAGATAGATAGATAGATAGATAGATAGATAGATAGATAGATAGATAGATAGATAGATAGATAGATAGATAGATAGATAGATAGATAGAGGGCAATAGATAGATAGAGGGCAACAGATAGATAGATAGAGTGAGGGCGATAGATAGAGTGAGGTAGATAGATAGATAGATAGATAGATAGATAGATAGATAGATAGATAGATAGATAGATAGATAGATAGATAGATAGATAGATAGATAGATAGATAGATAGATAGATAGATAGATAGATAGATAGATAGATAGATAGATAGAGGGCGATAGATAGAGTGAGGGCAATAGATAGATAGAGTGAGGGCGATAGATAGATGGAGTGAGGGCGATAGATAGATAGATAGAGTGAGTGAGGGTGATGGATAGATAGAGTGAGGGTGATGGATAGATAGAGTGAGGGTGATGGATAGATAGAGTGAGGGAGAGTGAGGGCGATAGATAGATAGAGTGAGGGCGATAGATAGATAGATAGAGTGAGTGAGGGTGATGGATAGATAGAGTGAGGGTGATGGATAGATAGAGTGAGGGTGATGGATAGATAGAGTGAGGGCGATGGATAGATAGAGTGAGGGCGATGGATAGATAGAGTGAGGGTGATAGATAGCTAGATAGATAGATAGATAGATAGATAGATAGATAGATAGAGACATAGATAGATAGATAGATAGATAGATAGATAGATAGATAGATAGATAGATAGATAGATAGATAGATAGATAGATAGATAGATAGATAGATAGATAGATAGATAGATAGATAGATAGATAGATAGATAGATAGATAGATAGATAGATAGATAGATAGATAGATAGATAGATAGATAGATAGATAGATAGATAGATAGATAGATAGATAGAGGGCAATAGATAGATAGAGGGCAACAGATAGATAGATAGAGTGAGGGCGATAGATAGAGTGAGGTAGATAGATAGATAGATAGATAGATAGATAGATAGATAGATAGATAGATAGATAGATAGATAGATAGAGACATAGATAGATAGAGACATAGATAGATAGATAGATAGATAGATAGATAGCTAGATAGATAGATAGATAGATAGATAGATAGATAGCTAGATAGATAGATAGATAGATAGATAGATAGATAGATAGATAGATAGATAGATAGATAGATAGATAGATAGATAGATAGATAGATAGATAGATAGATAGATAGATAGATAGATAGATAGAGGGCAATAGATAGATAGAGGGCAACAGATAGATAGATAGAGTGAGGGCGATAGATAGAGTGAGGTAGATAGATAGATAGATAGATAGATAGATAGATAGATAGATAGATAGATAGATAGATAGATAGAGACATAGATAGATAGAGACATAGATAGATAGATAGATAGATAGATAGATAGCTAGATAGATAGATAGATAGATAGATAGATAGATAGCTAGATAGATAGATAGATAGATAGATAGATAGATAGATAGATAGATAGATAGATAGATAGATAGATAGATAGATAGATAGATAGATAGATAGATAGATAGATAGATAGATAGATAGATAGATAGATAGATAGAGTGAGGGCGATAGATAGATAGAGTGAGGTTGCCAGATAGATAGAATGAGGGCGAAAGATAGAGTGAGGGCGATAGATAGAGTGAGGGCGATAGATAGAGTGAGGGAGATATATAGATAGAATGAGGGCAAAAGATAGAGTAAGGGCAATATATAGATAGAGGTTTATTGTAGGGAAATCCAAGGCAATTAAGTAATTAAGTAAGGAGTTATCTACTTACATTTGAATACTATTTGTTCCGGAGCGCCTTGATCCAGTTTGCAGGACCAGCAAGCATCTCTAACTGAAAGATGTAATTTAAAGAGTTTTTCTGGGGCCCAATAAAGGAATATTAATGCAAAGAGTTTTGTTTATGCCCAAGAAGGCATGAGTTTATTTTGTAGGAGATGAGCACATATGTTATTCCATGATTGTGAGTTGTGAGGTTCTCTATACCAGGTTTGGAAGTATGGGGTCCATTTAGACTGAACAGGAGGGGGGAATGTTTATGGATTTGTGTATTCATTTATAAATCTTAGAAGCAGAATGACCCAATTCAGGCATTGTCACAAGAAGGCAGGAATAGGTGGCAGAAGAGGGCCCAATTTGGAGATTTTTGCTTTAATTTTCAGGAACTTATAAAAGTCTAGATCTGAAAGGAAGAACTTGTGTTGAAGAGATGCAAATGGTAGAGGGTACTTTTAAGAAAAGATATTGCTAATCAAGTTGACACCTTTACACACCTAAATAGGACCAATCCTAGCGAAGAATGGGCTATCTGTTTTTCATTATTCCACAAAGACATATGACAAGATTTAGAGAAGTTACCATTGAGAAGTTTATCCTCAACTTTTAAGGCTTTCAGTTACAGCATATCTAGAATGATACAATTTGAGTGTGTTAGAGACAACGTTGTCATAGAAAGAGAAGCCACTAGAGTGTAAGGATAGCAATATTGGCACATAATGCAATGAACCCTCAGAAGGATATGGATAAAGGATGGTGTTCAGTGAGAGCAAAAACAGAATATCCTGCTACTTCAAGGGCAGTAAAAAGAAGTGTAAAGACAGGCACCACTTCAAAGTCACTCCCGTAGGGTATGCTTAACACGGTAATGGAACAAAGTAAGTCAAAATACAAGTGCGGGCAGTGTTATTGGAGTCAGCAGCACAGCAGCAAGAAAACGCAAGCCGGCGGGTACTGCAGTGCCGGCAGAATGGTAGAGCACTACACTAGCCGGTGTCGGGATGAGCACACTGAGAAGCCGGCAGGCAGCAAAGGTAATAAAGTGGATGACTTACAGCATTGCTTTCTCGAACAGAGCAGCCTATGAAGATAAAGACTTCACTCAGCCGTGTCCTGGCTTCTTAGCGACGTCCAGTGCCGAGAGGGGAAGGTAAGCTCATGCTCCGTCAGCGAGGCGCAAGTCAAAACCTAGCTAAGCACCGAGGTATTTTATGCACCAAATGTCCTTTACAGAAGTGTAGTGTTATTCGAAAGAAAACTGTAGTGCAAAAGCGACTCTAATGACAGATCCAATATAGGCTGAAGTGCGGCCGCGAAATGCAATAAAAAAGAATCCATATGGCAACTAAATACAATGTTTACTCTCCCACGAAGAGATAAAAATCAGACGAGCCAATGTTCAAGCAAATGAGGAAATGCACCCCTTGCGATATTATGTACTGACCGGGCAGAATGTTGCCACGCATATGTAACCTATGTTGAAAATAGTCACAAAAGCATGATCGCAAAACCTAAAAAAGTCAACAAACCAATATCTGAGCAAAAAACAACGTGCTGTCATCTGGTGTGGAGTGCAAAAAAACGATGGATTTAGGCCCAGATCCTTGTACTGGGATGAATCTATGACATTGTTCTACATTCTGTCCATCAACTGTGTTTTTTGCAATTTTCACCCCAAGTGGGCTGGGTATGCTCAGACGTGAGTCCGAGGCTCTCCACACCACTGGAGTCAAGCTATCCAGGCTGATGAAGGCTGATAGCCAGAAACCGGTCCTTGGATGCTTGATTCCGGTCTGGGAAAGACATGGCTTGGTAGTTCGGACTGGACTGTTCCCATGAGGCACAGGGTCAGAGCTGATTTGCATATAGCCAGTGTCTAACCCAGGGTGGTGTGGAGTGCAAAAAAAGATGGATTTAGGCCCAGATCCTTGTACTTGGATGAATGTATGACATTGTTCTACATTCTGTCCATCAACTGTGTTTTTTGCAGTCATCTGCATTGCAACATTGGGATCGGTGACATCACCAACACCGGAGCAGCGGCCAATAGCGCGCTATCAGGGCGGAGCCCTGGAGGCGACCGAAGGGCAGGGGCTACGAATCCTGCGCAACCGCCGTCCTGCCCCGCCCGTGCACCGCAGCCGCCATTCACGCAGCACACCGCAGGTCCTGTCGGAGCAGCAGAAAGTTAGCAGGCTGGAAGTTGTCAGCCTGTCCCTGGTCTGGAGCCCCTGGCCGCGTCGCCCCCGCCCGCCCATCCATCGGGAGCCAAGGACCCGGCGCTCCATGAAGGATTGTCCCCAACAGCAGCGGTGAGGAGCATGTGTTTGTGCCTGCGCGCGTGTGTGTGTGCCTGCGTGCGCGTGTGTGTGTGCATGCATGCGTGAGTGTGGCTGTTGCGTGCACGTGCGTGTGTGTGTGTGTGTGTGCATGCGTGAGTGTGGCTGTGTGTGTGTATGTGTTATTCACTTGCTGAGAATGTGGGATAGGAGATGTGCACGGCGCCAGGCTGCGCATGCGCGCCCACGAAGTGAAATCGCCGAGGGCTTGCACGTGCATATCCCCTGTCTCAGATTCCCAGGAAGTGGCCAACAATAGATACTTTGCTGGACGCAATGCTTTGCATTGCTACACCAGCTCACCCTAAAAAGTCAGAAATCTTTTAAAGTGGTTATCTGCAAGTTGACTTTAAAAAACTGCCTTAATTTAGCAGGGCCACTGCCTTCTTAGATTTAGAAACTTCTGGCTCATAGTGTTTGTTAATATGGAGCAGTGGAGGACAGAGAATGTGGGCCTGTGGCCTGGGCTGCTGACTTTGTAACTCATGAACCAGGTTTGAGCCCCCACTTCAGCTAAGAATTCGGTGATTCTGGGCACATCACGTATTTTCCCCATTACTAAAAAATGAATGTAACCATGGGTAGTATAACTGGTGCTCAATATCAAGTGCACCAAACACTGCTAAATATAAAAACAAGCATTTGCAATGCATTACTTCTCGCATTTGCGAGAGTTTAGGCTATTGGCATTATAAATGAGAATGCCTTTTATTTATATTTGAAAAACCAACACGTAAATAAAAGGCAATGCCAATAGCTTAAACTTGCGTAAATGCGAGACCTATTGCATTGCAAATGTTTGTTTTCTTTGCATTCTGAGACTAATAGTTCTGCTGACAACTATTTTTAAATCAGAAGTCCAATATTCCAAAGAAAAAAAAATCTCGACAGGATTAGGTGCTCACCCATGGTTCCGTGTGTGCTCGGACGCGCGACGGAGTTACTCTAGATCTGACACGGGAAAGGTAGAATATGATTATACCCTCAGGAGAAACATATACTATACGCAGGAGTTGCTAGATGAAATAGACGTGATATGAACATTACTGTCAGAAAAAAGATCTTCTTCACGGCTCCTTAACTACTTCCGTCACTTGGAGCCTGCCAGAAGAAGACGCTTACTCAAATTATCAATTGCCTTTCTTTATCAAATAGCATTGGGAGATACAGTCAGGACATTCCCTTATAATGGAACATCAACTCTGTTAGGGATTAACGCTCCTTCATGTGGACGTGGGTTTTCCGTTCATTCTCAATTCATCTTAAGTTACTTCAGGACCATCGTTTCTTAAATATATTGCCCTTGATGGGGTACTACGACCAGTAAGATATCACACGCCCTACTGAAAACAATTGGATGGGCCTTTCCCACTTTATTCTCATGCCCTGAAGAAGTCCTGTATATGGTCGAAACGCGTCGGCTGTCCGTTGTGTTGATTGCACTGTTTCCTCCGGAACAATAACAAGGAAAAAAAGAAATAAAAGAAACTCCAAAGAATTGTTGAATACGGACATTTGATTTATCTTTGCTGGTAGAACCCCTTGGTGGTGCATCTTTGCTTTGTTTTGAAAATTGACTGTGGTCCCATTTGGGATCTAGTACTGTGGTGGTGGGTACTATACAGTGTGCACTCCTTCCCCACCAGAAATAGTGGGTAATTATCAATAGAGTAGACAATCCGGGTAAGGTGGTGTCAGAAAAGAGGTTTCACTGTTTGTTCTGTTTTCTCTCAATTACCGAATCGGTATTTACCGATTCCGTAATTCACATTCATTCCTATGGGCCTGTATCGGTAAATACCGATTCGGTAAAATAGGGAAAGATTCAAGGGTGGCAGGGTGTCACATTGACACCCTGTTGCACCCCTGAATAGTGCTTGTGTGCATATGCGGCACACATACATGCCTTAAAGGCACAGTTGAGAATGCACAGAGTTGGTTGGTGGTAAATAATGATTCCTTAAAGCACATGAGCACTCTTTAAAGTGCTTCCTACACGTCATTTACCAATTCGGTAAATACCGAATCGGTAAATGATGATTCGGTAAATACCGAATCGGTAAATACCGATTTGTTATTTACCGAATCCTCCCCTACATCACAATTGGCTCAATACCGGTCGGTAAACCTGAAAGTTACCGAATTTCGGGTTTACCAACTGGTAATAGGCCACCTACATCTGGCCCTTAGTCTCCTTTTTGAATCATGGAGCTGGGTGATTCTTCTGATATTCGGTGGGAGCGAATTCCAAATACTTGGTGCAGCTCCTGTGAACGCTCAACCGTAAGTTCTTTTTTTACGACGGTTTCAGTAGAAAATCCTCGGATCCCCTCGAGGGTCTACTGCTTCTGGGCAGTGTAATTTTATGGGCCGGGTAATGAGGGGTTTTGTGGTATATTGCCTTGTGTGTAATACATGCAATTTTTAGCTCCATTCTTGCCTCATATGGTAGCCAGTTGAGTGCTTTCAGATGTGGAGTGATGTGGATGTATTTTGTTGGTTCCCTTTATAAGTCTAATTGTTGCATTGAGACAAGCTTTTAGGGGAGCTGTTGAGATCTTAGGAAGTCCTGATAGAGTTGCGCATCCATATTCAATGCTTGATATGACCAGATCACCGGGATTGATGAATGGCTTCAGTTTTCTGAGGTAACTCAGATAAAAACACGCTTTTTTGCCATTGTGTTGATGTGGGCTTTCATGTTTAGTTCTTTATCTAGCATGATATCAAGGGATTGCCGTGATCAACTTGGTCCATTCTTTAATCTTGGCTGAACTTTTAGGAGGGGAGATCAGAAGGAATTTGTTTTTTTGAGAGTTGAGCTTAATAGGATTGTCAGCAAGACATTCAATGGTTCTCTTAAGTGCTTGGTTCATAGTATTGATCTCTTCCGGTGATGATATCTTTATATACAGCTGGGTGTCGTCTGCATACATGTGAATGGAAATGTTGGCTTTATGCAATACTTCAGTTAATGGTTCGATGTAAAGATTGAGCAGGGCATAGAGTTGATCCTTGTTGAGCCCCTATTTGAATCGGAGATGATGGGGATAGTTTGTTATCCACCAGGAATCTTTGAGATCTGTTCGCTAGGAAAGAATAGAACCATTTCTGGACTGTTCCCGATAAGCTCATCCTATTCTCCAGGCATTCTAATAATGTGGGATGGTTTACTGTGACATATGCAGGCGATAGGTCAAGAAGGATCAGTAGACAGGTTTCATTATGGTCGAGGGCCAGCAGAGCATCATCTACTATGTGTAGGATTGCTGTTTTCATACTGTGATTTGATCTGAACCCTGATTGGCAGTCATTTAGTTGTTCAAATTCAGTGATGTGTTTACTTCATTGATTGTGAGCACATTTTTCTAGTACTTTGGCTAGTAGGGGAATGGTTGTTACCGGACGGAAGTTGTTTGGGTCCAATGGGTTCTCTGTAGGTTTCTTTAGGAGAGGGATGACCTGGCCGGTTTTTATGCAGTCGGGAATTGATCCTTGGACAAGCGATTCATTAATTATCTTAGTTCAGTAGGGGATGACCATGTGGTTGCAAGAGGGCCAGCATTTTTCCGGCAGAGGGTAATGATTATTTGGTTATTTGGTTTCAGAGATAATAATATTTTGGCAATGTCATGCTGAATATATAATTTGAAGGTTGACCAATGGGCATTCTTTTTGGGCATTACTTGTGTTGATAGGGCAGGGATCCTCACTTGTTTTCTCCTTAGGTTTGAGGCTTTTACAGCGTTATTCCTGAGTTCTCTCTCCAATGCGCTGGCTTTATCAGTAAAGAATGTTGAAAAATCTTCGCAGTTCAGTTCTGATTTAGATGTTAATAGGGGAGATTTGGCTAATTTGTTCGATTGTTCTTTTAGTAGATTGAAGAGTTATCTCGGTCTGTTCTTTGCGTTTTCAAGTTCATTTCTAAAAAAAGGATGCCATTGATGGGGGCTTAGAATGCAAAAGCTGGCATCGGGGATGCATTGCGCAGCTGTTCCGATGCGGAGTTCTGTGAGGCAATGCGCTGCACTGTATTCCCAATTCATAGTTTTGGAATGCGATGCATCGCGCTGCTTATGTTCTGCTGAGACCACAGCTGGGCTAGCATAGCACCTTCAGGCCCACTTCCAAGGGTCCAGGACTGGGTAGGAACCCCTTGGGAGAACAGGACTTACAGCAGACAGAGTCCTGGTTCTGGGTTCAAACTGGTTGGAGCCTTCTGTCCCTAATGCTCTGGTCTGGAGGTCAGCCAACTAGCCCTTGGAGCCACTCTGGTGGTCCTGGGTTCAAGAGGCAGGCCCAGTCCTTCTCACTCAGGCAGGAGGGCAGCAGGGCAGCACAGCAGGGCAACTAGGTGACAGTGCTTCTTGCAACAAGGCAGCACAGTAGTCCTTCTTCTGAGGCTACCACAGGTACAGATGTGATTTGAAGAGCTTGGTCTGATTGTCCAATTTTGAATCCTGATTCCATTTTAAAGTAGAAAAGTTTCTGGAGGGTTCCATCCCCCAGAGATGTGTGGAATGTCCTGCCTCCATGCCCTGGCCCCAGATTACCTGGGGTCACAATAGACTAGTGTCAAAGCCTTTGTGAATGTGCTCAGGCAGAGCATTTGTGATCTGCATGGGTGGTTGATGATAGCTCCTCCCCCTCATCAAGTGTGAGTGGGTGCATCAGCGATTCCATGGGTGATGTCATCAGTGATGCCATTAGTAATGTCATTTGAGATGTCATCAGTGATGTCACTGACCATGTCCTGGGTGATTTAATATGTAAGCAGTGCGTTGCTGTGGCACGAGTTATAGTTATCTCACTAACTGTAACAACTGAATTTCACTGGCTTTGTACAAGTGAAACCTGAGCCTAACTATAAGACCCCTTTAACCTTTGGTGTTTCCATTGAATTTCAAAGTTTTTTTTTAAAATTCCATCTTCTAACTATAAGGTCCATGTAACCTTTGTTTTTTTCAGTGAATTTTTAAGATTTTTCAACTGTTTTAAATGCTAATTTCTAACTATAACATCCCTGTAACCTTTGGTGAAAAAATTCCACAACTAGAAGAAATGCTCATGCAGAGCATTAATTTGGGGTATATTGATTTAATGTGCAAACAAAACGTGCATTTCAGCCATGAAACGACCTTGATCACCTGACCACATATCAGAAACCCACAGAACCTAAAGTGTAACAAAACAAAAGAAGAACTTATGTTGAAGAGAAATCAGACAGGTACAATCTTAGAATGTATGTGGTACAGAGAAACCCAAATAAACATGAATATGAATCGTATACAAATCAAGAAAGAGTTCACATTCTATGAAAAGCATTGTCCAATGGTGTTGTAATGCTGCGCGGCCTATGTTTCAAAGTCAAAATTTCACTAACCTTGACTTTATCCCCAAGCTGAAGTGTGTACACTCTGTTGGAAGTGTACCTTGTACTATAACAGCAGCATGTGTTGTCAGGAATCAGCCCAATCAGATATGTGTGTGTTTCTAATATCCCAACTTAGAATGAGGTACACTGTGAAGTCACATTCATATTCGTAATTTCTCCCAGTATGGTATACGTTAGGGAAAATAATGTCATTTCCAAAGTGAAACAGGTGGGGTGAGACAGGAAGGCATGAAAAAGTCTAAAGTGAACGCCATCCTCTAGAAGTATATATGGTGTATGTAAATGGTATACAACTAAGGCTAGAGGCTTGTAAGAGGTACACAAAAACGGTGTTCTCTATACCATCACAGAAGGCATTCATTATGGACAATGTGACCAAGTGGGTATCCAAGGAAAAATTGCAGATATAATTGTAATAAAAAACCTGTAAATATCCTTTTATAAAACAAAATTGAAAATACAATGACCCATAATAAACTGTGTAAGCCCAAGTGGGCTCTAATAACTGTGTTGTGTTACATCTTAATCAGACAGGTAAATATTCTTCTCAAGACAAGGGTCCCAGGTCCCTCTAAAATATATACAGCAATCAATGAAGGCACCAAAACTCTTATCTGTATATCAAAGGGCAGCACACCCTCAAGGTAGAGGAATCCTGAAGGATGATCCACTCATCGTTAGGGACTCCCCTTCCTTTCCTCCTGCAATAACAAAGAAGAAACATATATACATGTTAAAAATAGAGTCTACAAAATGAGAAACTGCAGAGTATACAGAAGCAGGAAGCAAATTTGCTGCTAAAGAATGATTAGTCTTCTTCTAAGTGTACTCTCAGTTCTTTCTCTGTTTTCAAACCTCTGGGAACATTGGTGCCTTAGTCTATTATGTGCCTTGATTTGTTTCTCCACAACAACATCTTTAAGCATAGGATAAGCATAGTAGATGATATTTCAACAATCAAAAGCTGTAATACTGTGCCTGGAGTGGTAAAAAGCTTTTGTCATTTTACAGCTCTGCGTGGATGGCACTGTGCTAAACCTAGGCTGAAAGGCTTTGCTAAGGAAATGACTAAAGACTTTGGGCCAGATGTAGGAAGGCAAATACCGGTCCGGACGATTTCGGCCGTTACCGACCGGTATTTGGAGTTTGGGATGTAGGGGCATGTTAAAATACAGATTCGGTAATTTTACAGAATCGGTAAAATAAAGAATCGGTATAATTACCGAATCTGTATTTTGACATGTAGGTAGCACTGTAATCAGTGCTACAGGGGTTTAAGAATTCTTAATTTACCACCAACTAGAAGTTGGTGGTAAATTATGAAAACCCTTTAAAAAGCATTTCTTTTGTTTTTGAAACATTGCCATGTTGCAGACATACATGCACAATTGAGGGGTGCAACAGGGTGTCAAAATGCCACCCTGCCACCCTTCAATGTTTCCCCCAATTACCGAATCGGTATTTACCGATTCTGTAATTGACATTCATTCCTATGGGCCTCCATTCATTCCTTTGGGCCTCCAGGCCCATAGGAATGAATGGCAATTACGGTAATTACCGAATCATACCGATTCAGTAATTAAATCGGTAAAGTTACCAACATCCCGATTGCCAGTTCTTAAATACTGAATCGGTATGATTCGGTATTTAAGAATCGGTAATCTGGGATTACCTACATCTGGCCCTAAGTCCCTTTCTAGCTCAGGGTGGATGGCTATCCTATGTTTAAAAACTTTGCTAGAAAAACAGATATTTGAGGTAAGCAAATTCAGAGTGTGGGTGGTGTTGTAGGGTGCTTGGTACAGGACCTGCTCTCCATCTAAACTCTGGGAGCCACCCAGAGTTCTCTGTTTCTTTTTTGCATAAGATATGCAGCACTCTAAGCCTGCAATATATATATGTGTGAAAGAAGCATTCATTTGAAACAGCATAATGTAAGGTTGGAAGCGATGGTGAAGATGTGCCTAACAGAGAACATCTTTCTTTTTGGTGAAGAAATGTTCAGACAAAAGTGCGGAACAGCGATGGGATTTTCCTTCAGTCCAAATTATGCATGCCTACTAATGGGATCGTGGGAACAAGAAGTTGCTCGGAATGTCAAAAATCAGAGTTTGTGGGCAAAATAGTCAGTTGGATGAGATTCATTGACGACTTGCTAATTATATGGAATGGCACCAAAGAGGAATACCAAGAATACTTTGACATCTTAAATGAAAGCTTGAACAACATAAGATTTACTTTTGTATCAGTAATCTTGGACACTGAAATTTATAAAATGAAAACAAAATACAAACAACACTCCACAGAAAAATCACAGTCACAAATGCAACATTAGAGGCAAGCAGTTTCCACCAGAAGTCCCTAATAGTATGGGGAATTTCTCAGGTTACGAAGAATTTGAAGCAAAGAATCTGAATGGATGAAACATAGTAACATCGCAAAAGAAAGATTTAAACAGAGAAAATACAATATGAATGTGATTAAGAAAGGATGGGCGCGTGCAAATGGGAAGACAAGAGAGGAATGCCTAAGATCACAATCTCCCCCAACAAATAATACCGAAAAAGACGACGGAAAGATCAGATTAATGACAGATTTCACGCAGGAATCTAAAGCAGTCATATCAATACTAAGAAAGAATTGGAACATTCTGAAATTGGATAACACTTAGTCAAAAATTGCGGGTATCCATCCCGTTGTGACTTATCATAGAGCACAAAATCTTAAGGATCAGCTTATGCACAGCCACCTGAAAGGGAAAAATCAGAAAGAAAGTTGGCTACAGAAAAAAGGCTTTGCTAAGTGTTTTAATTGCAAGGTGTGCCAAATCGCTAAACCAACTACAGATCTCCAAATGGCAAACAAAAAATATTGGAAAATACGAGAACTGATCACATGTAAGAGCAAATTTGTGATCTATATAATCGAATGTCCATGTGCAATGTGATATATCGGGAGCAGGACATGCAAACTTAAAAAGCGGATTCATGAGCACATACGTGCAACCACAAATAAGGATAAAAGCAAAGCAGTAGCGAGGCACATGGAGGTCGCACATGAAAATGTGACTGGAAAAGTCTCAAGTTTTATGGTATTGAAACTGTACCACAAAATGCAAGAGGGGGAAACAGAGAGAAAATCCTCGGAAGAAAAGAGTCGTAACACATTATAAATAAGCGGAGCATGATCCCATTCGGATTGAACCAATCAGAGGAACTCTATATTCATTTGTGAATGAGAAATAGTACAACACCCACGAGTGAAATAAACAGACAAATAGATCATATGATCAAAACATTGGCTGCAAGGTCTAAATTACATTGGTGGAAAGAGGAAATAAATATGATTGCAATTTTGTGGGTACGAAATATAAGAGACTGCATAAAATGAATCAGCTGGTAACACAGCACGAAAATTGCAATTATAACAACTCAATATGGAATTGGAAAGTGTTTGCATTCAAAACAAGCAGCAGCAACCTCAAAACTGCATTGGAATAGAATAGTTAAAATCAATTTTGTACAAATAAACCTCAGCATGTATTAACATGTGACATGTGACAAAAGAGATGTTAATATTATCTGATTGGTAACAGTAAGGCTTGCAAAGAGTATGTATACTGTTATTTAGAAGAAAATTTACGCAGATCATGGTTGAATAAAACTAACATATTGTATCAAGAACTACAGGTGCCACAATGCCTAGGGCATAGAGGACGTGTAGAGGAAGTGATGTAACTTTGGTAAAGTTTTTTAAAAAGTAAAAAAAAATGAGCCCACTTACCTTGAACAAGGCATTTGCAATGCCGAAACTTGTTGGACTTTCTGTCGTTCATTTCACTGCCTAAGAACTGATGCGTATGGAAGAAACTGTTCAATAAACGAGAAACTTCATGTAAATTATGAGGAGTGCGGCCCGTCTTTCCCGGGAGACTGGGTACCTTGAGATATATATATTACCTACTGGCGGTCGCCAGTAGGTATATATAGTTAGGATTTTTTCTCTATGGGTTTTTTGAAAATTCTATGTCTAATAACTTTGGCGTTTGTGGACGGAATTGGCTGAAATTTTCAGGAAAATTGCACATTTTGTTTCTGAGCAGCCCTTGAAAATTTGGGGGGGGTTCGTCAAGGGGGGGCCGAGAAAAAAGGGGGGTCCCAAAACGCGTTTTTCCCATGTTAATTTCCATAGGGCGGTTGGCCTCACTTTTAGCCCGAACGGCTGAATGGATTTGCACGAAACTTGGCAAAATTGTAGGGACTGGTAGCCCGATGTGCCTTTTGTAGGTCTCAATATATGTGCTCCAGTGGATTTTGAGAAATTAACGTTTAAAAAAAGATATATATCTGTAACAGCGGACCGGGCAGCGCTCTGGTTCGCGAACTTTTCGCGCAACGGAGCTTTGTGAAGCGAAGCTGATTGGTTCTCCGGCGTCTGTCAACATTCCAAACAGTCCGTAGCGGCCGCCATCTTGTCTCTCGGTAGGATCGAGAGACAAGAGGAGGCCAAAGCGAAGGGGCAAATGACCATAAGGGGGCATAGTACATTGTCGCTCACCCCCTAGGTTTGATGTGGAGGTTTTAAAAGGGCCCCGCGGGGCAAAAAAAAATAAAAATAATAATAATCGAACAGCTGAATGGATTTGCACGAAACTTGGCAAAATTGTAGGGACTGGTAGCCCGATGTGCCTTTGCTAGATCTCAATATATGTGCTCCAGTGGATTTTGAGAAATTAACGTTCAAAAAAAGGTATTTATCTGTAACAGCGCACCGCTTCGCGTACTTTTCGCGTTACGGAGCTTTGCGAAGCGAAGCTGATTGGCTCTCCGGTGTCTGTAAACATTCCAAACAGTCCATAGCGGCCGCCATCTTGTCTCTCGGTAGGATCGAACAGCTGAATGGATTTGCACGAAACTTGGCAAAATTGTAGGGACTGGTAGCCCGATGTGCCTTTGCTAGGTCTCAATATATGTGCTTCAGTGCATTTTGAGAAATTAACGTTCAGAAACAAGATATATATCTGTAACAGCGCTCCGCTTCGCGGAGATAAAATTATATGTGTATTACCTAGCTGTTGCTAACACCAGTTAGCGACGGCTAGTAGAAGATAGCGACCATCTTGGGCCCCACTTTGCATGTGAGTGATATTTATCACTAATGACATGCAAAGTGGGCATGCCAAGATGTTAGCGACTGGAAACAGTCGCTAACATCGCTATCTCCTATTATCAACTTTTGGAAATATTCGAGATAAGGGCGAATATCTCTAAAAGCTACCACCTGCCCTGAGCAGTTCTTAGCCATGTTATGCAATGGGAGGTGGATAACATGGCTAAGAGCATTAGCTTGGTAATGCATGAATATCGCTGAGTTTTCAGCGATATTAATGCATTGCGGTCGTTTTTTATCGTATTTCCGATAAACCTTGATAATAGCAAGGTTTATCTGCGATAATTTCTGACGGTAAAAAAATCGTTGCTAAGCATCGTTAGGGATAAATATCGCTTAACTTTGGTAATATGCCCCAACGTCTGTTAACGTTCGATTCGAAGGAAATCAGGAAGTGTTGAAAAACATTGTCTGCGCCATCTTGTCTTTTTTCAAATGCCACACTTTTGTCGTGCACGGCAGCCATTTTAGATGCCTTGACCAGACCCACTCTGTGCACGCTGTCGATCCTTAGCATGGCTCCCCACCCTCGCAAGCATCTCCCCCAGGCAGTGGTCACCCCCGCTCTCTGTCTTATGCATGGGTAATAAACCTCCCCCATCTGCGCTGCTGTTCCCTGAGAATCACACCCTGTGCCCGCCCGACACCTCCCTTTCGCCCTATTCACTACCGCACCCTCTGACACTCCTTTTCCTCTGTGTCCGATTGTCCAGGCTGGTCCTAGGGTATCAGCTAGCCCTGCAGATGTAGTTTATGGCCACAGCTGTAAAGAATCACCCCTCTTCAAAGGAGTTATAGTAGATCAAGGCTCACACTCGATGAGATCCGTCACAGCAGAAGCGTTGCTATTATCTGAAAACCATCCTGTATTGTGATTGGGGAGGGGACCGAGCCTGAAGCGGAAGATTCCAGGGATGACTCTTTGTACATCAAAGTTTTTACAATTATGTGTCACATTAAAAATATATAGCACTCCGACAAAGTAATAAGATTATAAAACTTTAATAATTTATAAATATATACAAGAAAACAAAAATAGTAATAACATATAAACATTTTTAGGGAAAAACAACGAAGTAGCGGTCGGCTGTGCGAATAGTCCCAACGCAGCACAACGTCCAGATTTCCGGCGTGGGGCGTCGCGGGGGGTGGGTCATCAGTAGCAAACTGTTGTGCGAATAGTTCCAAGGCAGCAGAACGCGCCGAAATCTAGACGACACGAAAGTGATGTCTAGTAAGTTGCCACCCAGCAAATAACGGCATGGGGCGTCGCGGGGGGTGGGTCATCAGTAGCAAACTGTTGCGCGAATAGTTTCAAGGCAGCAGAACGATGGCACCAAGGTGATGTCCAGTAAGTTGCCGCACTGGTTTTGGTATCCTACAATGCTGCTCCGAATAACGGCGTGGAGCGCCCCGGGGGAGGCGGCGTGAACGGGCCTCTCCAGGTGGAGTCTCGTCTGTTGTAGTGGGGCGCCCATTTACCGTTTCAGTTGCCATTCCGTCCGTTTTTGGTCCACTGTGTCAAAAGCCGCAATTCAGCTGAGTTGCGCCCACTCTTGCGGTGCAGCGATAGGCGGCTGTCACAGGACTCTCAAAATGGCGGCAGGCTGTTTCCTTTTTGGGCCTGGTCCACTGAAATGGCCCTGGGACACCTTGGAAATCGGACGCTTGTCTGCTAGGTCTTGGACCTCATTCTCGAAAGCGTCCCCTCCGCCTTGAGAATTCATCAAAAGTTTTGGGGGCTCCGACTCCTGCAGGCTTCTGGTGGGGAGCGGCTGCCATGATTGCTCGCGGAATGACTATGGGAATGCTCTCTACCTAGGAGCACCGGCTTCGGTACTGCAGAGGCTTCAGGTCACACAAAACAGTGCGGCCCGCCTACTGTTCAATCTCTCCCGTCGGCAGTCGGCGAGGAAGGCTCTGAAAGACCTCCACTGGCTCCCAATGGCTGCCAGAGTGCAGTTTAAAGCTTTGTGCATTATGCACAAATCCTTTCACCGTGTAGGCCCAGCGATTCTGCACCCTTTGGTCACGCCTTATGTCCCAGCACGCCCCCTTCGGTCTGGTACCTTGCAGCTGGCCACCTCCTCTAAAATTAACAAAGCCCGTTGGGGTGGCTGCTCTTTTTCCCATTCGGCGACCAGACTTTGGAATGCCCTCCCCTTTGCCATCCGAGGAAATAGCAACCTCCTCTCATTCAGAAAGGCCTTGAAAACGCATTTGTTTGCTAAATCCTGCTGATCTGCCCCGAGCCTGCGCTAAACCATTTTATCTTCAAGCGCTGCGAGGCCCTAGGGCAGTTATGCGCTATACAAATGCAATTTTTCATTTCATTTCATTTCATTTCATGACCACGACTGAGCTACGAGATGGTGGTGCTTTCATGCTGACGCCAGCTTCAGTCTGAAACATCCAGAAACAAGGTGGGGCTTTCATCGTTTGGGGAAAAAAAAAAGTTTTCATCCTATGAAAAGTGTTGTTTTTAGGTCACATGATCAAGCCTTCCATCATTAGGAAACCAAAAGTAAAATGAACCAATGAAAAGTTTTATAAACAAGTCACATGACCTGTTATGCGGCATAGGGTGTAAAATTAGGAGAAAATACGTTGGCACGTGAGGCGGCGTCAGTAGCGGACCGATGTGCGAATAGGCCGAAGGCAACACAACGCGCCAAGATCCGGATGGCACCGAGGTGGTGTCCAGCAAGTTGCAGCACTGGTGTGGCCATCCTACAATGCTGAAAGTCGGCGTGGGGCGCCCCGTTGGCTTGTGAGTTTGCGTCAGTAGCGGACCGATGTGCGAATAGGCCGAAGGCAGCACAACGCGCCAAGATCCGGATGGCACCGAGGTGGTGTCTAGTAAGTTGCCGCACTGGTGTGGCTATCCAACAATGCTGAAAGTCGGCGTGGGGCGCCCCGTTGGCCTGTGAGTTTGCGTCAGTAGCGGACCGATGTGCGAATAGGCCGAAGGCAGCACAACGCGCCAAGATCCGGATGGCACCGAGGTGGTGTCTAGTAAGTTGCCGCACTGGTGTGGCCATCCAACAATGCTGAAAGTCGGCGTGGGGCGCCCCGTTGGCCTGTGAGTTTGCGTCAGTAGCGGACCGATGTGCGAATAGGCCGAAGGCAGCACAACGCGCCAAGATCCGGATGGCACCGAGGTGGTGTCTAGTAAGTTGCCGCACTGGTGTGGCCATCCTACAATGCTGAAAGTCGGCGTGGGGCGCCCCGTTGGCCTGTGAGTTTGCGTCAGTAGCGGACCGATGTGCGAATAGGCCGAAGGCAGCACAACGCGCCAAGATCCGGATGGCACCGAGGTGGTGTCTAGTAAGTTGCCGCACTGGTGTGGCCATCCTACAATGCTGAAAGTCGGCGTGGGGCGCCCCGTTGGCCTGTGAGATGGCGTCAGTAGCGGACCGATGTGCGAATGGGGCCAAAGGCAGCGCAACAATATTTTCTGATTTGAAGACACCACAAGGCGCTGAGATGCCAAGATCCGGATGGCACCGAGGTGGTGTCTAGCAAGTTGTGGCACTGGTGTGGCCATCGTACAATGGTAAAAGTCGGCGTGGGGCGCCCTGTTGGCCTGTGAGATGGTGTCAGTAGCGGACTGATGTGTGAATGGGGCCAAAGGCAGCGCAACAATATTTTCTACTATATTTTCGGAGTAGAAGACACCACAAGGCGCTGAGATGCCAAGATCCGGATGGCACCGAGGTGATGTGTAAGTTGCGGACCGATGTGCGAATGGGGCCAAAGGCAGCTCAACAATATTTTCTGAAGAGAATACACCACAAGGCGCTGAGATGCCAAGATCCGGATGGCACCGAGGTGATGTCTAAGTTGCGGACCGATGTGCGAATGGGGCCAAAGGTAGCGTAACAAGATTTTCTGTATGGAAGATACCACTAGGCGTTGAGATGCCAAGATTCGGATGGCACCAAGGTGATGTCTAGCAAGTTGTGCCACTGGTGTGGCCATCGTACAATGGTAAAAGTCGGCGTGGGGCGCCCTATTGGCCTGTGAGATGGTGTCAGTAGCGGACTGATGTGCGAATGGGGCCAAAGGCAGCGCAACAATATTTTCTGACTGACACCACAAGGCGCTGAGATGCCAAGATCCGGATGGCATCGAGGTGATGTCTAAGTTGCGGACTGATGTGCGAATGGGGCCAAAGGCAGCGTAACAATATTTTCTGTATGGAAGATACCACTAGGCGTTGAGATGCCAAGATTCGGATGGCACCGAGGTGATGTCTAGCAAGTTGGTGTGGTCATCCTACAATGCTGAAACTCGGCGTGGGTCACCCCATTAGCCTGTGAGATGGCGTCAGTAGCGGACCGATGTGCGAATAGGCCGAAGGCAGCACAACGCGCCAAGATCCGGATGTCACCGTGGTGGTTTCATAGTTGAGAGGCACTTCATCTGCAGTGGGGCGCCGAGATCCGGATGGCACCGAGGTGATGTCTAGCAAGTTGCTGTACTGGTGTGGTCATCCTACAATGCTGAAATGTAGTGGGGCGCCCCTTTACCGTTTCAGTTGCCATTCAGCTGAGTTTCGGCCGCTCTTGATGCTACAGCGACAGGCGGCTGCAAGAGGACTCTCAAAATGGCGGCCTGTTCTTTGGATTTGGGCCTGGTCCACTAAAATGGCCCTGGGACACCTTAGAACTCGGACGCTCGATTTTTTTTTCCTTTCCTGTACATGCAAAAAAAGGTAAATGCCCGGTATGTTACACGCTTCATCTGCCACGATGAACTCTCCAGAGGAACCGAAAAAAAATATAGTTGTGGTAACTATACCATGCATCGTCATATGGAGAGGTGGCACCAATTAATTATAGTGCTGCATAAAAGAGAGATTTGGAGGAGAACCCCTGACCTGCTAGTACATTCATCAAAGAAGTGGCACTGAGAGCTTCAGAGGCAAGGGAAACGGTCCCAAATATTTAGAAGAACTTTGGAAAGATTAAAATGACATGTTTAGATTGTGGTAAATTAATTTCATGTGGGCAGATGAGTGTTACTCTAATAAATACAGCATATGAACATCATCATAGTCGATGGTTGGTAGAGACATTTTGACTATATCCTGGACCTGCCCGTCCTCGCCCAAAATGGCGCCGGAATAAATGGGACTCGTAACTCCTTGTTGTGTACTGGTTGCAGAACCTTGAAATCACGAGATACGTATGCAGTTTTGAAGCACATGGCGGGCGGGGACGAGAATTGATTGAATATTTCGACATCCCTATTGATATTAAGTTCTGATGTGTTATTGATTACTGTACTGTTGAAAATTCGAATTAACGTCACCCATGGTACTTGCCCGCAAATGTATATCTAGATAATTTTATTGTAACTGGCCCTGTCATATTTTAATTATAAAATGTACGTCCACCGATTCCGTAACTGTTAGACACCTTAGTTTTTGCAACCTAATGGCCCGCCCGTTACGTTCCTCTACAGTGTAAATGTCTATTCATCATATACGATTACAGTTTGCTCCGTGGCAGGCCCACGTGGTTATAGGCTCGTATTTGTATAATGAAATTTTCCCAATAAAGGTTTTTAAAAGAAAACATGGTAGTAGTGTATACATTGGTAAAGTTTTTAATAATAGTCACTGTTTTAGAATCATTAAAAGGCAAGTGAAATAAAGCAGACCAATTACATGAAGGGTAAAAGGATAAATAGAAGGAACGCAGTAAAGATAAATGGTCAAGGGCTGTTGTGTTTTCTATTCCTGCAACATAAAGTGATCGATAAGAATCTCATATTCAGGCGTATCGGCGACTAAGACAGCAGGTCGACCCTCTTTTGCTCAACGGCTCCGTCATGGGACGAAGAAACGCTCTTTTTCTCGAAAAAAGAATATATTTTACTTGCAGGACAGTTGTAAAATTTCCGGGAAAGTACATTAGCCTGGAACATTATAACATATATTTAAGAGAAAATAATGTTCGGAAGTAATTAAAAGCGTAATTTTTAGGTGATATGACCAAGGCTTTCATCATTAGAATAAGAAAAGTAAAATGAACCAATGAAAAGTTTTATTAACAAGTCACATGACTTGTTATGCTTACGTTACGCGCTGCGCGCCCCGGATGACTTCCGGATGCGCTAACGCGGCGCGTCATATGACGCATTACGCGACAACGCAGGTCCAGAATATAGTCAAAATGTCTCCACCAACCAGCGGTCGAAACACAACCCCTTTCAGCAGGCTAAATAGTTCTGTTAAATGACAACAGAAGGGACAGGCAACAAGAACCATCAGTCAAAGAGGGGAGGGCTAGTTCTTCTCTACCGGGTTACATTGGGGCGCTACCGGAACTGATCGAATTGGTAGTCTACAGTGTTTCTGGATGTTTCAGACCGAAGCTGGGGTTAGCATGAGAGCAGCACCATTTCGTAGCTCCGTTGTGGCCATTCCGCAACCAATCATGGCAGCCGCTCTTTATCGTTATTTTGGGCGGGGTGGGTGGCGGAGCCGAGCTGTTTTGCAGCCATCATTGTGTGGAGTTCAGTTCATCTCACTAGTTTTGTATTTGTCATGAGGGGTTGTTCCTAATGTTTCTATTTTAGCGAGGTCAAAAAGAGATCCCATTAGTGGCCTACTGATTTTGCTCGATTCCTTTTCTTTTTTTTTACAAGATTTTTCGTTATCTGCAAAGACTAAACAGAGTATTGCGACTCTGTGTTTGTTTGTAAATAGAGAATGAACCAAAGAGAACTAATTCTAAAACAGTAAATACTTGGATAACAATCAATCAAATGGAGAGAGAAGCAGGCACGACGGATTACAACGGGGGCAAAGGCCTGCGTTAACTACCTTTCACTATCTGCAAAGAGAGAGTACTCCTAATAGAAATGAGGGGGGGGGGGCACCATTCAAAGCAGATCAGTGTGCATAAACACGAAAATGTTTTCACTTACCACGTACTTGACATTCGACAGCTTATGATATTTGCTATTAAAAAACCATTGAAATTCACTGAAAAAACCATAGGTTATAGACCATATATAGTTAGGAATTAGCATTTACAAAACCTTGAAAATTCACTGAAAAAACCATAGGTTATAGACCATATATAGTTAGGAATTAGCATTTAAAAAACCTTATTTTACTCACACAAAACCATTGAAATTCCATATATAGTTAGTTGCACTAACTATATATCGCGCACCCGCAATCCACTGCTGATCATGTCACATATTACATCATTCATGACATGGTCAGTGACATCACTGATGACATCACTGATGACATCTCAAATGACATCACTGATGACATCACTGATGACATCTCATTTGACATCAATGACCACATCACTGATGATATCATTCATGTGACAATACAATGCATCTCCTCACATTTTAATATAACCTCTGTTTCACCCAGTGTTAAATACAGAGTATAATTTTTGAAACCATTGACACACCAATACTAGTTACTACATACGTACTCACTGATTCCTACGTCTACACACACATTCACTCAGTCACCCATACAATCATTCATACATACAATCACTCATCTTTACAACACTATCATATGCACTCATACACCTATACAGACACTCACACTCTGCCACTCATCCATGGAGTTACTCACACACCTAGTCAGTCCTGTAAAGAATCAATCACACTTCCATTTTCTTGTCTATACAGTTAAACATAGAGCACCTTACATTTTCAAACATATAGTAACACATACTTACTTTCTTATACAATCATTGATACAAGTACACATTGATCTGCACAGAGTCACACACCTCCCAGCCAGCCACACACACACTCAGTCTCCCATACAAATACTTGGACAATCAATCAATAACCCATATAGTTAATCATATAGCTACTGATCAACACATGCAGTAGTTTACAGAACAACAGACATAATGATGCACAAATTAAGACAGTTTAGTCACTAACCCATGCACTCAGTGAGACACATTTAATCACTCACTCATACATTCAGTCATGCACCTACTAAATCCTTCGTCCAGACACTTATACATCCACTAATTCTTCAATATGTAAGACATATTTTAACTTTACAGACTTATACAGTCACTGGATGTAGTCATCAGTGATGTCATTTGAGATGTCATCAGTGATGTCATCAGTGATGTCATTTGAGATGTCATCAGTGATGTCATCAGTGATGTCACTGACCATGTCATGAATGATGTAATATGTGACATGATCAGCAGTGGATTGCGGGTGCGCGATATATAGTTAGTGCAACTAACTATATATGGAATTTCAATGGTTTTGTGTGAGTAAAATAAGGTTTTTTAAATGCTAATTCCTAACTATATATGGTCTATAACCTATGGTTTTTTCAGTGAATATATATATATATATATATGAAACAATCTCAGTTTTCTCTCGCCTGGAGCCCAGTCACGGATACCGGCGGCGCAGAAATAGAGAGGAGACCCAAGTGCAGGTGAGCAAGTTTATTCAGTCGTGGAGAAGGCGCACCTCGGCATAACGTTTCGGCCTTCACAGAGGCCTTGGTCACATGACGCATGCAAGAGAGGAAGCAACATTTAAAGTGCTAGTGCAAATAATCTTGTTATGCCATTGGTTGAATATGGACACATGAGGTTGTCATCAATGATAGACATAGAAGCCAGATTTAAGCATGAATGCCTCGCATCTCGGGATAATCCCTTGAGTGCAAATAGGCAATGTGCAAAATAGCAATGTGCAAAATACAACGAATAAAAGATTAGTACAAATCATGGTATCGACATATTATTAAAATCAGAGTACATAAACATAATAAATATACACTAATAATTAATATATTTACACAATCCTAAAATGTCGATATATACACAGGTTACAATTAACATTAAGCTGTGATTGCTTAAATGCAATTCACAATCCCATTTAGTCGCAACCACCTTTACTCAAAAATTATTTTACACATGCTAAAAGTCTATCTAGGTCATTGAGGTTGGCTAGGGAGGAGATCGTTTTTGCTTAATTTAAATACATTATCGCAGCCTCCCCCACCTCTAACTGGAATATACATAACATTGAATTATACACTAGCTGAAGTGATTAAAAAGTGATATGTGCAAAGATATATTTTTTCTCTTTTTTTACCCTTGAAACCATTTTCATTAAAAATTGGTTTTCCTCTTATTAATTATATAATTCAAAAGAATAAATTCATCACTCCTAAATGCTATATACTCACAAAGCCCAAGCCTGGACTATGCTACAGTAGATGGTCAGTAGTCATGCTGGACATTTTCGGGACTTGGAATTACTTAAACAACATTTTTACCCAGCCCGAATGATTAGTCAGGACAACATTGCTGTCTAGTGTATCCGATCTACAAGATACCCGACCAGGAAGTGCCACCTAATAATGTACCAGATTCAGAAAGCAGAACCCAAAAGGATGAATATCAATCAGAGACAGGTATAAAAATTGTCCGTGGAGTTTAATCCCCCCGGGGCTCTACTGTCCATTTCCAATATATATCTAGTCTCCAATCTTCTTAGGGCACCCTCTCTGTTCCCTCCTCTTCTCAGTGGGCCTACATCATCAATAGCAAAATACCTCAGCAGGGTGCTATCGTTGTTATGGCACTCTTTGAAATGGCGCGCTACTGGGTAGGCCGGGTCACTGGTGTTGATGGCCCTTATGTGCTGATGTATCCTTTTGTGCACCTGAAGCTTGGTGCTCCCTACATATCGCAGGGCACAGGGACACTCCAGCCCATATACCACAAATTCACTTTTACAAGTCAATTGTTTCTTGATTTTACGAGCAACAGGAGAAAATGCGACCTCATATTCTGATTTATTAAGCCCATGCTGACAGGCTTTGCAGGTAGAGCATTTCCTAAAGCCCTTGCTCTTATCCAACCAGTTACTGCGTGTTACAATTTCTGGACTAGATTTAACAAGGGCATCCTGCATTGAATATGCCTTTCTATAGGTGATACACGGTTTAGCTGGAAGTTTCTCACCTATGATTGGGTCACATTTAATTAAATCCCAGTGCTTAGTGATAATCCTCCTAAGCGCACCGTGTTACCTGTTGTAAGGCCAGATCAGCCTGACCGATTGATCTAGGGAGATATCAGGCCCTGAGGTGTCTTTACGTTGGAGGGACTCACTCCGTGATATGGAATTTGCTTTGGCAATCGCTTTGTCAATCTGGATAGCCTTGTACCCTCTAGCCAGGAATCTAATTTTGCTAGCCTCCTGTGCCTGGAGGCATTGGGCATTCGTACTACTCAATCGTCTAATTCGCAACATCTCCCCATAGGGGATGCTGCGTATGAGATGGGAAGGATGGTGGCTGCTAGCATGGAGTACTGTGTTGCCAGATGTAGGCTTCCTGTATAATCTGGTCTCCAGTTTGTCCTGATCAGTCAAAATTGTCTTGTCCAGAAAGTGCACCTGTACTTGACTTATATCTGAGGTGAATGAAAGATTATAGTCATTACAGTTCAATGTCTCAATAAAATGCTCAGCTTCAAGACGTGTGCCCCTCCAAATAAAGAACACATCGTCTATATAACGATACCAGCGCACAATAGACCGCATTGCTGTGGCAGAGTGCTCGCCATAGAGGACCTGTCTCTCCCAGTAACCCATGTGCAGACAGGCGTAGCTGGGAGAGAAACAGGCCCCCATGGCAACACCCCTGACCTGCTGATAGTATCTGTTGTTGAACATAAAGAAATTGTGATGTAAACAGAATGAAATCATAGATAACAACATGCGATTATGCTCAACCATCATGACCTGTCTCTGACCCAAATAAAATTCAATGGCCCGTAGGCCATCCTTGTGATTTATGCTCGTGTACAAAGATGTCACGTCTAACGTGATCAAAAACCAATCAGGATCCCACTCTATGTCCTCTATTTTACGCAAAAAATCAGTGGAATCCTGAACAAATGAGGGTAACCCTTGTACATGTTCTTGCAGAAATGAATCCACATAAATGGTTGTCTTTTCCAACAATCCCCCGCATGCTGCAATGATCGGTCTCCCCGGGGGATTGTCTGGATTCTTATGCACCTTAGGGATCAGGTACAGGACTGGCATAATCGGATTATCGTTTTTCAAGTATTTCAATTCATCCAAACTTATCAGGCCGTAGGACCTCCACCCCAACAATAGCGTGTAGAAGTCCCCCTGGGCTTTCCTAACCAGGCTGATGTCACTATGTTTATAGCAATCTGAGTTGTTAAGTTGGGAGAGTGCTTCATTCAAATATAGTTGTCGCGGCCATAACACTATATTACCCCCCTTATCAGATTGTCTGACAATAATGTTTTGGTTTTGTTGGATTTTCTTGATAAGTTTCAAATATTGATCATTCTGTGCATATTTCCTCTTTTTAGTTCCGAGCATTTTAGAGTACAGCACCTTAATTTCCTTGGAAGTTGCATCATGGAAAATGTCAATGTTGTCATATAACATTACAGGAGTATAAGTTGAGCGAAGTTTGAATGATGTTAGGCCCCCTATGTTATTAGTAGTCTGTTCCAATGTGGCTTGGGACATTGATTGTTCCAATCTGAGGGTTTCCATGTCCTACAGACATGGGGCATCGCAAGCATGGAGCCCCTGATTGCCCACATCGGTCCGCACTGGTATTTTGCGTGTTTTGCTGCCTGTGAAGTGCTTCTGTAATTTCAATTTGCGGATGAATTTATATATATATATATATATATATATACAGCTCACAGCATCCACAGGTTCTCACCCTGTTGAAGGATCGCAGCACTCATGGGGGTGGTTCACAAAAAAGTTTATTAGCAAACCTCACAGCATAGTAAGACGCGTTTCGGCATCGGCCTACAACAAATTGACGAATAAACTTTTTGTGAACCACCCCCATGGGTGCTGCGATCCTTCAACAGGGTGAGAACCTGTGGATGCTGTGAGCGGTATAATTTTAACGGGTACACCCCCGTTACGTGAGCACCCGCTCGGGCATCGCATTTCTTCTTCCGCCCCACTTGGCCCTTGGTAGATGGAGCGTGTCCTGGCGAAGCTTACCGGGTAAATGTTTTTCGGATCATGTACCAAGTAATCACGCTCTCTCAGGATATTCCGATAGAGTTAGATTTTATTCCAGTTACACGTTTAATGAAACGCCATCCCCATGCTCACACACTGGGTACTGGTGTACACCACCACATTAGTAGTACAGCAACATAGACAAAGGATCACCTCAACAGTATATCACAATCTCCATATACAACACATTCATGAAATCAGCCATATTATTAATCACATAATATTGGTATACATGTCAATGTTCTAAATTCAATATTTATGAACAGTCTGATATATTCAACTAAATTAATAAATTAATATTTGAAATTGATGAAACCTCAATCAAATTGGATATCATATGGTACTTGTTTAAAGTAAATCTGTACACAGGCTAGGGAGTGATACATACGCTCTAGTAACAAAACTTAACCATTGCCAATACTGAGCAAAACTCCAAAACGCTTTTTGTCAACAAGAACCTACGAATAAAACATATAGGTCCACGTTTTTACTACACCATCAGTTGTTTTAATTGACAACTCTCTTACAAATCACTTTATCAATAATACTTTATCTACATGTGCATCAATAATGAATATAAAACAGAGGGAAAAGCTATGTACACAAAACTACATTTCACATTTCATCATACACAACACCAGCAAACAATCAATGCAACCTTCACACATACCGCATACAGATTCAGCCAGACACTAATAACAAGCACTCACACAATTCAAACAACACACTAGAGTGGGTAAAATAAGTTTTGCATAGCCCCAGATCTGGTGGACAATATTCTTAATCCCAAGGTCAAACGACACAATAAATCATATAAACTCCTACTGAAATGTAGAAATGATTCTAAGTAATCACCATTTCCTACATCCAACACATAAGTCATTACATCAATGAATCAATTGTATCACATGGTTTGTTTGACAAGGGAAATAAAGGTTGACGCGTTCCAAACCCAACTGTTTGTCGGGTTCTCATCAGGACCGTCAAGTTCTTATTTCCTTGACAGATCAAATCTGTTGCTTCACAATCATGAAGTTGTTAGCGTTTAATTGCAGAACTTGTATGTGTGTTCCCTGTTGTTATGCTGCCGGTACCAGGGTAACCTCAATCGCACGTCGGGCAGTCCGTAGAAGCTAAAGTCGATCTATCCAATTCACCAGTAAATCTTGAAAGGTATCTCTCCCTCTCAGAAACCGTGTACACGTCCTCCAAATGTAGGGTGTAGGGAGCGTTCCCGCATTGAATGATCATTCAATGTTTTATTCGTAGGTTCTGGTTGACAAAAAGCTTTTTAGAGTTTTGCTCAGTATTGGCAATTGTTACGTTTTGTTGTTAAATGGACTCAGCCTTTTCTGAGTAGAGTCAAGGCCCTTTGGTGTTTCTTGACATACGCTCTAGTGGCATTTTGCTAACATATCCGTATTGTTTCTTCACAATTGTACAGTTAAAAAAACGGCATTCATTCTGTAGTGGAGTGTATCTCAGTCTCCACATACACCCAATGCATGTAATCAGACAAATTATTAGTCACATAATATTAGAATGCCTGTTAACCCTTCAGTGCTCATGACGAGCTCAGCTCGTCATGGCATATACCTCTCAGGTGCTCATGATGAGCTGAGCTCGTCATGACTACACCCGTTTTTATTACGGCCCAGCACTCCAAGGGAATCGCTCCAGCAGCTATGAGGTTAATGTTATAGATTCATTATTTGCAAACAACTTGATATGCTCAATTCTAATAAATAAATTAATATTGATCATTCGTTAAGACCTCAGTCATTTTTATCAAAATGGATGTCCAATGATGGTAGTCTGGAAGTATATCTGTACACAGGTGGCTGGTGATATATACACTCTAGTGGCATGTTATCAACCTAACAGTATTGTTTCTTCACAATTGTACAGTTAATAAATAGCAGCTTCAGGTTAGAGGGAAAGATTGTCAATCATAATATTGTCTTTCTAACCCACAGGATGGATCTGCATGTTAGCCTGGTCTTCATTAGTCGTCGCCCTCAATTGGATTAAACAATGGGCATGCTGTTGCACACAATTCTTGGCTTGGGGACAGGGGTGTCTGGGTGTCAAATTGATGCATTGATAACAAGAGACATTAAAAAGATGGACTATTCAATTATAAAGCATTTAATAAATTACCTAGCAAATACAATTATAAAAATGCAAAAACAAGTAAAAATAGCAACAAATATCATATAATTACAATTATAAACAAATATTAATAATAAAGATATTTAAACAATATTAGGAAATGTATTGGACTCTGGGAATAACAGATATACTATTACCACTCTATTTTATGCATGCAACAGTAGAGAAAGTGTAGGATTTAGGAGGGGTTAAACAGACTATTCCCACTCCAATAGCACAACAGTAGGGAAAGTGTTGGACTTTGGAGCAGCCGCAGCCGCTGCAGGTAAGGGCGGTGGGGCGATGGGGTGGTGGGGCCGGCTGGGGGGGGGATTTCGAGAGACGACCACAAGGGAAAATTAAATAAATCATTAATTTTCCCTCATGGTCGGCTCTCGAAATCCCCCCCAGCTCGCCCCACCGTTCTTACCTGCAGTGGCCACGACTGCTTCGGAGGGGTAAAATTTACTATTCATACTCCAGTCTGTGCATGAGTAGGGAAAGCGTTGGACCTCGTTGGAGTTACATTTACTATTCCCAATCCAGTTTACATAACAGTAGGGAAAGCATTGGACTTCGAAGGGGTAAGAAATACAATTCCCACTCCAGTCTGTGCAACAGTAGGGAAAGCGTAGGACTGCTAAGAGGTCAAATTTACCTTTCCCACTCCGGTTTGTGCAAAAATAGGGAAAGTGTTGGACTTTGGATGGGTGAATGTACTATTCCCACTCCAGTCTGTTCAGTAGTAGGGAAAGTTTGGGACTTTTGAGGGGTAGGATTTAGATTCCCACTCCAGTATGTACAACAGTAGGTAAAGTGCTGGACTTGGGAGGCATTAGATTTATTATTCCCACTCCAGTCTGTGCAACAGTAGAGAAAGCATTGGGCTTTGGAGGGGTTACAGTTATTATTCTCACTCCAGTTTAATACAACAGAAGATTAACTACTTCACTTCAAATACATTACATATTTGAATAATATTAATTTAGAAAAATAACATAAAACTCGTATTATAAACATGATCACTTAACATAATATATATATATATATATATATATATATATATATATATATATATATATATATATATATATATATATACACACTAAATGAACGATAATCCAGTTTAGAAAATTCATAAGCATTGTAATACTAGTTTTGAATTAAAAAACAATGGTTATTTTATTAATACTTGTTGGAACTGGCACGTTCTGGTTGGCTGACACAAGGCCCTAGCCATGCAGAACATATCACTCCCATCAGGGGTCTTTAATTACACTCACTGCATGACATGCGCTCCCCCTTGGGTAGCTTGGCATTGAGCAGTCAGGCTTATCACAGAGGCAATATGTAAAGCAGTGAATCGAATCTGAGCCGGAGCAGCATAGGCTTCTCCCTATTCAATGTAGTGTGCAGCAGCCAGCAGGAAGGCAGAGAGGAGGCTAAGAGAGACTGTTGGACTTCCCCGCCGCGGATAGCCACCATGTGAAGAAGGTAAGGAAAGTAGGTACCTGAGATGGGAAACTAGTACTATGCGGGGATTGCATGCACCAACACCAAGCAAGGAATGTCTCAAATCTCGATTCAAGCTACTCGGCCAGGGCGCAGAACTATGCATAATTTCATGGATTTTTTCAGTAACTCTGTGGAATTCTTTGGAGTACAACTCTGTGAGCTCTGTCAGGACTAGCATTGAACTCACACATTAATTAAAACAACATAAATATCATGTATTTCTGGGCAGAAATCAAATATAGAAATATCACGAGCAGTACTAGGCCCAACCGTGTTAAAATGACATCAGCAATATACACACTTGGGAAAGATCCTACTGTAACCCCAGAACCCCCATGTGGTGGGAAACATTGTCATAATGAGGCCCACCCTGGCATTTATTATAATTCAACACCACACAGTTATACGGTGCACCCCAGATCACAACAATATCAGAAATGTGTACACACAGACAATTACAACACTTTTAAACAGCAGCGTGCGTCAAGGTTACGCTGGTAAAAACCAACGTGCAAGTGACTCCGCCATCTGGTGTAACTAATAACAGGCAGTCACTTCCACACTCACCCACTTAGTACTGACGTATGGTGACACAGATTTCAGGCAGGTCTGTATGGAGCGTACTTGCACACACATGCACACAGCACCGTAATGCAGTGCAACTGATAACTAGCAGGTCAGTTGATAATGCACATGCAAACCCTAAGGCCCAAGTCCTCCTCCACCGCTCAGCTAAGCCAGACTACCGTACACCCACAGCTGGAGATAGAGATAACCTTCCTACTGATACTAGGCCGATCTCAGCTGGAGTCACACTTAGTCAGTGTCTCAGGGAAGAAGGTGGGGGTAGGTAGCAGGGCTAATTAAGTGGCAGTTGACAAATGGGGGTACTTTGGAAGTTAACCCACGGTATGCAGAGCAGAAGTGGGCTGAGGGCGATAGTCGTTCAATCAAATAATTCCACACTGTGCCTTCCGGCACTCACCCATCTGCTTCCTATCGCTCTCGGAAGTGTCCTTTAGCCCAGTCAATTTCTCTCACCACTCAGGCCCGATCCGGGCAATACTATCTGGCAACAATAAGTCCTCGAGGCTGGGTGAGGAGAGGGCAGTTGGTCCACTGCATTGAGGGTACAAAAGGAACAAGCATTGAATTGGGGATGAAGCAAGGGAGCCTCTTGGAAGAAGGAGGCACCCCATCAGACACACGTCGATCAAAGTGGCACCCAGGCAATCCGTACACAATAGAACACAAATCCCCTCCTCTGCACTTCCCTGGAAATGAGGCTCAACATCTTGTGCGCATTGATACGAGTCGCACCAGACAGTTACCGTCGCACACAATGAAGAGCCACAAAACTCAGTATGTCCCGGAAACGAGGCACAACGTTTGGTGCACTTTGATCTGAGTTGCACCGGACAATGCCGGTCACACACAATGAAGAATTGAAAATTCCATATCTCTCTGGAAATGAGGCACCAGGTCTGGTGCGCATTGATACGGGTCGCACCAGACAATTCTGTACATACACAACAGAGTCACAAATCTCATACCTCCATGGAAATAAGGCACAACATCTGGTTCGCATTGATAGGGGTTGCACCAGACAATTCTGGTCACACACACGGGTGCAAATTTAGCAGTGCCACATGAGGTAGAATGAGGCACTACTATGGGTAAGCCCTCATCTCCGAGGGTTGCAACCTGTGAATCGGACACTGTATGCAGTGATCATGCAGTCGGTGTGTCGCACAAGAGAGAAGCGGCATGATCGATAAATCAGGCAATGCTGGATCCCGCAACCAGTGAATCCACTCAGCACTAACAAGATGCTTATGCATGTTGAGGCCCCCACAATGCAGGGACCACACTCCTTAGATGTGAGCAATACATTTTGGGCTCTGCAACAGGTAATCCAGTCTTCAGGCACAAGACTTAATTCCACTCTCATGCTGCACTACCATTTGGGATCCAGCAGACAATGTGGGCAATTAAGAGGGCACCACTCTCTAAGTGTCACAAGTAGACGGTGAAGGTCCCTCGTGGGAGGTCTTTGATGTCCCTGAGATTTCCACAAGAGAACATGGGCAAGCCAACAAGCCCTTGAAGAGCACACTTCACGGTGCACGGAGCAGCAGGTAGTTAGCCCAGGTCAAACACAACAAGATATTGGTTGGAGTGCTGAAACTTTTTAACCACTCACCCCCAGTCAAGAGATCTGAGCTTAATCCATCAGTCTTTTGCTCAGTATGCCCCTCCAGTTTAGACCCAGCCATATGCAAATCAGTCTTGACCCTGCTCCTCATGGTAGCAGGTCAGCCCGAAAACACACATGGCTATTCTTCACCACCTGGGCAGGGAACACACACGTACCTGCCTTGCCTTTCACCTATTATTTGCATCACCCTTTAAGACTCGCCCCAGGGGTGAGCTAGTGGTGGTGAAAGGTACCCTCAGGATTGGCCAGTGGTTTATAAAGGCCAACCTGAGCATAAGTGCAATTGCGCATACACAGGTCTGCAATGACAGGCTTGACACATGTTTAAAAACCTCATAAGTGCAAGTGTGAACCCACAAGCCTACAGTGGCAGGCTTGTGACATGTTTAAAAACATCACATAAGCACAGTTTCTTAACTTGTGTAAGAAGTAGGCGTGGGCGGGGAACTCCGCTCTGCCAGTGGTGTCTGCAGAGATTTCCCTACTCAGCGCTCTGCTAAGAACGTGGAGTAGGAAACAAAACTCTGACTCTACAGCAGAGCGGAGTTAGCCAGCCCCCAGCTATATTGGGTCCCTGCCTACACCCCGCGTAAATTAA
This sequence comes from Lissotriton helveticus, assembly GCF_964261635.1. NCBI lineage: Eukaryota > Metazoa > Chordata > Amphibia > Caudata > Salamandridae > Lissotriton > Lissotriton helveticus. The sequence continues at coordinate 1,314,883,006 of NC_136068.1, forward strand.
AATACCACTACACATAATTTAAAAATAATAAAAGTCACTTACCTTATTGCGGTAAGCACAGTTTGTGCAAGATGTACGGCGAGGAGGAGGAAGGCAGCCCGGGGAAGCCGCAATAAGGTTAGTGACTTTTATTCTTTTTAAGCTATATGTAGTAGTATTTTAATTTAGGCGGTGCGGAGGTGGGTGGCGGTGCGGAGCAGAGTTACACAGAGTTTCCCCCCAACTCCATGGAACTCCGCGTAGTTGCACTCCGCCCAGGGTTAGTAGGAAGGGTGCGCACACTTTCAGTTCCCAGGGTCCTAAGGCAATAGACAATCAGAAAAACCCCAGTGTTGTCCCATGGGAAGAGCCGACCCCCTTGGTAGGGAAAACCCACATGGGGGTTCTTCACTATCTGGGCAGGTAACACTCATGTGTACCTGCCCTGCTTTTCGCCTACCACTTGCTCCACCCCTCAGGGCTTACTCTATGGGTACTCTAGTGGTAGTGGAAGTCCCACTCAGGGTTGGCTAATGAGTTAAAAACCCAAACTGTGCATAGGTGCTGTTGCAGGGATTCTGCTCCTACACAGAACTGTGCACAGAGTCAGGACCTCAGTGAATTAGGGTGTGCCCAAAACTCACCTTAGTACCCAGAATCCCCTACCAGACTAGCATCAGTGTCACATTGGCTCTTCGTGCTATAGCAAAAATACAAATGATTAGACAACCCAGAACATGCGACTTAGGTTACCTCAGGCAATGTGGAAAACAAGAATACTCTTTCGTTATACTCTCATACCAGTCCACAACAAGGAGTAAAAAGAGACACGAGCAAGTTTGAATTATTTATTTCTAACGTCGTGTTCTCATGCGCAGCACCTTAGGTAATACAAGCAGACATCTTATTAGAAACAAGATTGTCAGCATAGTTACTATTCCATAAACTACAAAGGGAGAAAGCATGTTATAATCCTAAATGGAAACAGGTTAAATATATACCTATATTTCACCCTCCCTTGTTAGTAGGTTATTTTATAACTACAGAAGGTCTCTTTGGGATTACATAGGCGGTCCCATACCTCTGGTATTTAGCAGAAGTGGATCACATCAAATTCTGCACAAGCTCTCAGCATACGAATGTTCTCCAAGTATGTGTGAGCATGCCTACGCAGTGCATTATTAAACATGCCAATATCAGAGGTGGCCACAGCTGCATATGTGTTATGTCTAGAACGTGCGCTGATCAGTCCGAACACACTGTTCAGACTAAGCTTACCAAGCAATGCTACTAGTGTAGAAAAACATATTATTCTCGTGTGAAGCAAAACACTCTGCTAAACTCTAAACAATTAATAAAGTGTGTGCCGTGTGCAAAAGGCAGGAGAAAGGAAAAATGGCATTTAAACTTCTAATAAGCTCATGTTAACTTAACACTGTGTGAATGCAAGGCTCAGCCCTACAACACCCTCCCTTGATCTGAGCACGGATAAGAAAGGGGCAAATTTGGAACGCAGAGTTCAAGTTCAAGAGTCAGAATCAAGTTCAAATTGCCATAGTGGAAAAACGGGAGCAAACTCCAAATTTTGAAGACACTTCAAATCAAGACTCAATTTTACAGGCTTAGTGAAGTCAATGGGCTTGGGGGGAAAAAAGTGAAGATGGAATTTTTCTTTTTTTTTTAAATCCGATGTCCAACATGTGACATCGGCCACGAAAGGGGTAGAAGAGGAAACGCATCTCATTCCAACAGTGTATATGCACAGTACATTGCAAGAGCCTCCAACAGGAAGTCATTGTTCTCATCCGAAATCATTTCAGCCATCAAATTCAATAATGGGAAGGAACATACATGTTCCTCAATAACCGGAGTCTATAGTACCATCAGAGGACAACTCGGGTTTTCTTTAATGTAACTGCGTGCCAAGAGGTCATGCGCCGCTGCAAAAACATTCCAACGTCCCAGGACTCCATGCATCGCTGCAAAGGCCATAATCCCGTCACCAGAACAAAGCAATTCATGAGCAACTAAGGGGCTCCTCAGTTGATCATAATCCGCGTTGGGAGACACCGTATTGAAGAGACACAAATCCAGAGCCCAGTCAAAATCGCAGCTCAGGCAATGAAAGACAGGCTGGAGGCATGTGAATAAGGAAAATCGAAACGATAATCCATAAGCTGCACTCAATGTAGCAAGAGGCAGAGCCCCATATTAATCAAGCATTCGGTTGCGGAGCAGCAACAGCCGTGGCAGATCGTCTTGTAACACAAGACGTGCATTCATTTTGAAGTAAACAAAGCAATAGAAGCACTCCTGCAACCAGAGCGAGTTTTGTGGGAAATCCACCAAACAGGCTGGAAAAAATCAAATGAAAAAATGCCGGGAAGACACCAAATATAGTTTGAAAACAAGTCACAAGGCCACTACTAACAACTTTAAAAAAGTGAGCCAACCCCGTGGTGGAGGAAGCATTAAAGATAGTGTGATTTATTTCCCCGAAATGCAAGGGCAAATCAGTATTTAATAACGCATGCACCTCTGTGCGGGTGTTTGCCACGCGAAGGACAAATGTTTCACGAGCAGATGTGAGGGCAACTTCTTTCTGGGACAAAAGAGCTCTTATGCGACTCATCTTGTTGAACTCTGCTTTCAAGGTTGGAATAGACGGCCAGATGGAAACATCCAGCTTCCCATGTGGAGGAGAAAACATTACGTTTTTACAACAAATAACACGTTCAGAGACCGTAACGATGTAAGGAATTCCAGCTACCATCCCACAACAATCGTCATTTTTTAAAAGTAACGAACTACCGTTTGCTAGTAATGTGAATGTGGGTATGATAGCAGGCGTAGGTGTACCTTTCAAAACACAGGCTAAATTAGGTGCGTTTTGGTTGCAAGAGCCATGCAATTGGATATTCCTACACACTAATGAGTGATCTGGTGTTGTTGTGCAATCCTCACCATTCAAATAAACCTCTTTTCCTCTCCCAGGCACCTATAGGTAAAAGGCAGTGACCAAGCTTCATGGAGATAAGCAGTGCCCAGAGGTTCATATCTGCCAATTGCGTAGTACTTCATACAACTTTCAAACTTGAACAGAGGGAAAGGTAATGTTATTAACCCATGGACGAGCCACACAGCGGAATTTGCCTCAGCCACAGAAAATGGCAACGGTTCTAACTTTTCAATATGTAACATAGAAAAGATTGCAACTTTCATAGACATAAAACGTTGCTTATCAGTCAAGTTAAAAGGAGCAAACAAGGATGACGTGTTCATGTAGTGCCAAGGAACTTTTCCTGCCTTCTTGATATCTTGCACAATATCAACAACAGATGAAACAATATTATCTAAAGTGTAAATGAGGGATAGAAAGCGTGTTAAGGCTGTTGTCCACAAGTGGCAGCACCTTTTCTAAATTAGCTTGATCTATAGCTCTTAAGCGGGAAGCAGCCTCAATCTGGGACAGTTTCCATACTTCATTGTAAATAGCACAAATCCACCTTTTGGATCTGCCGGAAGCAGGGCCCTTGACAAAATCATTAAGATCAACATCGTCAGTCAATTTAGACAAATGAAGCTTAACTGATGCTAAAGTGGAGTGTTTGGGCCAATTCTGACATAACTTGCCCACAGAGTAGGTAGTCACAGAATGACCACTTTCAAAACAGGGATCCACCCTAACCTGTGTGTAGCCAGGGGCTAAACCCAGAAAACGATGTTGGCACGAATCTGCACTTTTGTGCCACAACAACCAACCATTAGGATCCATACTGGATATGTTAAAAGTGGAATTCAGCAAAAAGGTCTGTAATTCCCTGATAGAAAAACTGGTATTATTATTCCAACCAGGGTCTTCTTCCAATTCTGGAAAAGAAGCAGCATTTAATTATTTAGTAGTAGCCAATCCAAAGCAGGTGGTTTGTGAAAGAGAATAATTCAAAAACAACATATGGTTTGGGATGAGACATGCACGATGCAAAGCCTCAGTGCCTTGCACTTGCCAACTTTTAGAACCCCAAACAGATTTAAGATCAATAGTATCTTTCCACAGCTCATAGCCCCCAATAGCCAATTGGTCAAGAAAGGACTTGGAATATAACAATTTTGTGTGGGTAAGTCTAACTTTGGAAGTGGACTTTTCAGTCAACTTAAAATAAAATGCATTGGGATTTGACTGATTAAAATCAGTAAAAATAGGTGAACCTCTTTAAAAGAGAACCGGAGCTGCCTTGAACAGGAGCGGGGCAATGTTCCCATTGTGTATAATTAACCATATTTCTCCTGGTGTTTGCTTCATGCAGGTAATGATTGCCAAAGTGTTGATAACAAAACAAATCACCATAATTTGCCAAAATTTAAATATAAATCCTCAGCATCAAAAGCAGCATAATATTTCAAATCTGAAAACAAAGCCGCTACGGCTTGAACATCCCAATCATCAGAGCGAATATTCTGTTTAATAACATCCCCCATCGAAACCCTCAGGACATTCGGGACATTTATAACCTCTGTGGGACCATGGATTTGAAACCGAATAGCATCCCATAAATCCCATCTAAGACAGGCCAAGCAGTAATGTTTACAAAAGTCAGGTCGCTCTTCAATCTGTGTGATGAGGAATGGGGTGCCAATGTTTCATTAAAGTGTCGAATAGACATTTTTTCTTCCATGTATTGTCCGTTTACAAGACGGAAAAAATACACCACAAATCCAATTGACATGAACAAAAAAATTGAAAAAAGCACCATCCAAGGAGGAATCAAAAATGTTTTTTAAACCATGTGGCAAAAACAGAGATTTTTGAAGGGGACTTTGATGTGGTAGAGTTAGTGCCAAATTAAAATCTGGACTCAGTTGCCAAACGTGTTTGTAGATCAGGCATCGATAAGTCTGTGGGGTAAGTATACTCAGTATCATCAAGACGATTATCTGGTGGGGTACTCAATAAAGGACTTGAAACAGCAGGCCTCTTGATGGGAATATCAGGCCTGGTGTTAGGAGCCGGAGCCAAAACAGAATGTCTCAGTACAGATGGACAAGAGACCGTAGGTGTCATACTAAGAAGAATCGGCCATTCTGTGTAATTTGACATTGTCAATGGAGATGTACTTTTTTCCTTACGAACTGGAAGTGGAGGTAAAATGACTGTTCTTGTGCCCTGCACGCCAAGTACAGGAACCCGGAATCGAGCATTCGGTTGCGGAGCAGCAACAGCCGTGGCAGATCGTCTTGTAACACAAGACGTGCATCAATTTTGAAGTAACCAAAGCAATAGAGGCACTCCTGCAACCAGAGCGAGTTTTGAGGGAAATCCACCAAACAGGCTGGAAAAAATCAAATGAAAAAATGCCGGGAAGACACCAAATATAGTTTGAAAACAAGTCACAAGGCCACTACTAACAATTTTAAAAAAGTGAGCCAACCCCGTGGTGGAGGAAGCATTAAAGATAGTGTGATTTATTTCCCCAAAATGCAAGGGCAAATCCGTATTTAATAAAGCATGCACCTCTGTGCGGGTGTTTGCCACGTGAAGGACAAATGTTTCACGAGCAGATATGAGGGCAACTTCTTTCTGGGACAAAAGAGCTCTTATGCGACTCATCTTGTTGAACTCCGCTTTCAAGGTTGGAATAGACGGCCAGATGGAAATATCCAGCTTCCCATGTGGAGGAGGAAACATTACGTTTTTACAACAAATTACACGTTCAGAGACCGTAACGATGTAAGGAATTCCAGCTACCATCCCACAACAATCGTCATTATTTAAATGTAACGAACTACTGTTTGCTAGTAATGTGAATGTGGGTATGATAGCAGGTGTAGATGTACCTTTCAAAACACAGGCTAAATTAGGTGCGTTTTGGTTGCAAGAGCCATGCAATTGGATATTCCTACACACTAATGAGTGATCTGGTGTTGTTGTGCAACCCTCACCTTTCAAATAAACCTCTTTTCCTCCCCCAGGCACCTATAGGTAAAAGGCAGTGACCAAGCTTCATGGAGATAAGCAGTGCCCAGAGGTTCATATCTGCCAATTGCGTAGTACTTCATACAACTTTCAAACTTGAACAGAGGGAAAGGTAATGTTATTAACCCATGGACGAGCCACACAGCGGAATTTGCCTCAGCCACAGAAAATGGCAACTGTTCTAACTTTTCAATATGTAACATAGAAAAGGTTGCAACTTTCATAGACATAAAACGTTGCTTATCAGTCAAGTTAAAAGGAGCAAACAAGGATGACGTGTTCATGTAGTGCCAAGGAACTTTTCCTGCCTTCTTGACATCTTGCACAATATCAACAACAGATGAAACAATATTATCTAAAATGTAAATGCGGGATAGAAAGCGTGTTAATGCTGTTGACCACAAGTGGCAGCACCTTTTCTAAATTAGCTTGATCTATAGCTCTTAAGCGGGAAGCAGCCTCAATCTGGGACAGTTTCCATACTTCGTTGTAAATAGCACATATCCACCTTTTGGATCTGCCGGAAGCAGGGCCCTTGACAAAATCATTAAGATCAACATCGTCAGTCAATTTAGACAAATGAAGCTTAACTGATGCTAAAGTGGAGTGTTTGGGCCAATTCTGACATAACTTGCCCACAGAGTAGGTAGTCACAGAATGACCACTCTCAAAACAGGGATCCACCCTAACCTGTGTGTAGCCAGGGGCTAAACCCAGAAAACGATGTTGGCACGAATCTGCACTTTTGTGCCACAACAACCAACCATTAGGATCCATACTGGATATGTTAAAAGTGGAATTCAGCAAAAAGGTCTGTAATTCCCTGATAGAAAAACTGGTATTATTATCCCAACCAGGGTATTCTTCCAATTCTGGAAAAGAAGCAGCATTTAATTATTTAGTAGTAGCCAATCCAAAGCAGGTGGTTTGTGAAAGATTATAATTCAAAAACAAGTCAAGTCAAGTCAAAAACCACTTTATTCGATTTAGTTAAAAATCATAAAAGCATTCTACAATCACAAAAAAGGGGCAATACAAATTTATGAGAAGTTGACAAGATCAATGGATCAATAGTATTTACATATTCACAATATTAAAAACAATTAAAAAAAACATCAAAAAGTAATTAATATATTCACAATATAAAAATACAGCAAAAAAAAAAAAAAAAAGAATTTTTTTCAAATACAAAAGACTTTTTCCATTTTAACCTTCCATGCAAAACCCTTATGTTACATTTTAAGTCTTCTCCTCCTGATCCTAACAGCAGAAACAAGATAATTGGCCACGCTAAACATAGCCAAAGCAGAGTCCAATAATTGGAGATACAGGAGGGCAGGTTTTGCCTGATGGAAGGCTTTATCCTTCAGTAATGGAACCAAGTATTTCTGTCTGGGCTCATTAAAAAAAAATGACAAAACAGCATAAAGTGCATGTTATCTTGCTTTGAAAAGTTGTCGCAATTACAAACAGGGGCGTCCTCCTCCTTATACCAGCCTTGACTATCACAGAGAACCGTATAAATCTGGTTAAACCGAAGTTTAACCAGAAGCCACCTGTGAAAAGGGATGTTGACAATGGTAAGGTACGGTTGTATAGAAAGGCTGGTGATGGTCAGGTAGTGGGCTCTGACCGTGGATTTCATCAATTGGCGTTCCTCCCTCTCCACATGTTTCAGTTTGATAAAATTAAGCTTAACCCAATCTAAATCAGATTTCTTCAGACCTTGAGGGACCGAAAAAATATCAGGACGTACCAGGTCCGAAGAACACTTTTGAATATATGATAGCCAAGCAATATTTTTCGAATTGTCCAATTTTGAACAGTCCACCAGTATTTTATGATTCAGGCCTAGATTATTATTGGTCCAGGTCCTTATCCATAGCAAGATGGGAGCCATTTGAAGGGTGTCAGAAATATACCCTAGACCAAGTTCCTGGTGAACTGAAAACGTGGCTGTAGATTGGGGGAGCCCTAAGATGGAACGCAGGAACTTGTTTTCTTCCCTTTGAACAGATTCGCCATTTACATAGCCCCACAAACCTGAGCCGTACCTGGCTATTGCCACAGATTTCGCCCTGTACAAATTTAATAAAGCGCCAGTTGGCTTCCCGCCCAGTCTCCTGGAAAAACTTAAAATAGCATTGGTCGAGCTCCTCACCGCTTTAGTTTTAGCTAAAATTTGGGAGGCCCAGCTCCCCTTGGTGTCAAAGATTACACCCAGGTAGGTAAAGATTTTGACGTTAGTGATCACGTCACCATTGCAGTAGAACTGTTTGGGATTATTTTTGACAGCCCTAAAAGCCATGACGTGAGATTTAGAGTTGTTTATCACTAAGTCGAGTGAAAACATGAAATCATTAAAAGCATTTAAAAGTCTTTGCAAACCTATGGGGGTCCGAGATATCAGAGCTGCATCATCCGCGTACAGGAGAACCGGAATACGAGTATCCCCTGCACGCGGAGTGTCCAAGGTAGCAGTTAAAAGTGTCTTCTCAAGTGAATTTATATAAAGAGTGAACAGCATGGGAGCGAGAATGCAGCCCTGCCGCACGCCCCTACTCGACTTGAACCAAGCTGAACAGTTACCTTCTTGGTCCATTCTGATGGAAGCTTTTAAATCCTTATGCATTTCTGCCAAAAAATATACAAGGGGAGGATCAAGACCCAATTTTAGCAACATTGTCCACAACCGGGCTCTATTGACCAAATCAAAGGCCGTGGACAAGTCCATAAAAGCAACAAAGATTGACCCCTTTTTAGCGATAGTGTATTTCGAAATTAACAAATGAAGATTTAAGCATTGGTCCTCTGTCCCTCTGCCTGCACGGAACCCGTACTGGGCATCTGCTAGAATATTGTTATCTATGGACCAAGTGTTAATTCTAGCTAGCAATACTTTGCCCAAAATCTTCATAGAAGAATCCAATAGAGAAATTGGTCGAAAACACTTGGGGTCACTTCTTTGGCCCTTTTTAAAAATGGGTACTATAATTGAACATGCCCAGGTTTTTGGCAAACCCCCCTCCTGCACACAATTAAAAACATTAGCTAAAATCTCAGCCCACAACTCAGGGTTGAGTTTATAGAGGTCTAGGGGTACCCCATCTGGGCCCGGAGCTTTAGTCGAGGCCGAGCCTACAATTGCCAGCTCCACTTCTGATTTGCTAAAGTATAACTTGGTGGGAGAGGATGGGGAGTAGGGTATTGCAAACACCTCAACTATTTCATTTGAGCCATAAATATTAGAGAAATAATTAATCCAGTCTGCTTCAGGGATATTTACTTCAAGATCCATGTTATTGGTATGAGCAAATAAAGGATTATTTATTATGGCCCAAAATTTGGAGCTTTGTTTAAGAGTTGTAGCGTCCATCAAAGAGTCCCATGCTTCGTCTTTGATGGCTTTTTTTCGTAATTTAACCGCCAGGACATATTCTCTTCTCAACTGTGCCACCAAAGACCTGTCTCTAGGAGATTGTTTAAGGGCTTTCAGCAAAGCCGAGTGTGCCTGCGAGCAAGTGCGGTCAAACCACCTAAACACGGGAGCAGGACCCCTCCTTGGTTTGCTCTGAGTTCTTTCTCTACTCTGGCACAAATAGCTTCAAAGGCACTCACAACCTCCCCCTCCCTCCTCTCTCCAGCCCTACATTTCTCGATTTCAACTGCCATATGTTGCACAATCAGACCATGAAAGTCCTCTGGACAAACTTTACACCATTTAAGGCGTCTTCCCTGGTCACTGCTTCTTACATCCCTTGTAGTGGTAGCCCTTAAATCCCCTTTACACAGACCAGAGAGAGTGTCCAGAACCAGTAACACCGGGTTATGGTCACTGAACCCACTTACAATTCAAAAACAACATATGGTTTGGGATGAGACATGCACGATGCAAAGCCTCAGTGCCTTGCACTTGCCAACTTTTAGAACCCCAAACAGATTTAAGACCAATAGTATCTTTCTACAGCTCATAGCCCCCAATAGCCAATTGGTCAAGAAAGGACTTGGAATATAAAAATTTTGTGTGGGTAAGTCTAACTTTGGAAGTGGACTTTTCAGTCATCTTAAAATAAAATGCATTGGGATTTGACTGATTAAAATCAGTAAAATAGGTGAACCTCTTTAAAAGAGAACCGGAGCTGCCTTGAACAGGAGCGGGGCAATGTTCCCATTGTGTATAATTAACCATATTTCTCCTGGTGTTTGGTTCATGCAGGTAATGATTGCCAAAGTGTTGATAACAAAACAAATCACCATAATTTGCCGAAATTTAAATATAAATACTCAGCATCAAAAGCAGCATAATATTTCAAATCTGAAAACAAAGCCGCTACGGCTTGAACATCCCAATCATCAGAGCGAATATTCTGTTTAATAACATCCCCCATCGAAACCCTCAGGACATTCGGGACATTTATAACCTCTGTGGGACCATGGATTTGAAACCGAATAGCATCCCATAAATCCCATCCAAGACAGGCCAGGCAGTAATGTTTACAAAAGTCAGGTCCCTCTTCAATCTGTGTGATGAGGAATGGGGTGTCAATGTTCCATTAAAGTGTCGAATACACATTCTTTCTTCCATGTATTGTCCGTTTACAAGATGGAAAAAATACACCACAAATCCAATTGACATGAACAAAAAAATTGAAAAAAGCACCAACCAAATGTAGTTCCAAGGAGGAATCAAAAATGTTTTTTAAACCATGTGGCAAAAACAGAGATTTTTGAAGGGGACTTTGATGTGGTAGAGTTAGTGCCAAATTAAAATCTGGACTCAGTTGCCAAACGTGTTTGTAGATCAGGCATCGATAAGTCTGTGGGGTAAGTATACTCAGTATCATCAAGACGATTATCTGGTGGGGTACTCAATAAAGGACTTGAAACAGCAGACATCTCGATGGAAATATCAGGCCTGGTGTTAGGAGCCAGAGCCAAAACAGAATGTCTCAGTATAGATGGACAAGAGACCGTAGGTGTCAGACTAAGAAGAATCGGCCATTCTGTGTAATTTGACATTGTCAATGGAGATGTACCTTTTTTCCTTACGAACTGGAAGTGGAGGTAAAATGACTGTTCTTGTGCCCTGCACGCCAAGTACAGGAACCCGGAATCGATATGAGGGACAAAATTAATTTTTGTTTTCGATCTTCTCTCGAACCAGTTCTCCAACTCGGGGTAGCCAGCCAACTACCGGAATCAGCAACGCAGCATCTGATGTGGAGAGCAAGTATCCTTTGTAAGACTGTCTCTCGTCTCTTGTAGATTCTGTAAAACATGACAATGTTCATCTACGTCAAAGGAGACAGCAGCCGCCGCCTGGTCTAGACCTTCAAGTTCCGGGACGAACATTTTGATACCAAATAGCATTTGGTATGGGGTCCGCCCACCCAGAGACCTTCTAGGGAGATTATTAAGTGCACGCTGTACACTATTGAGATGGGCTAGCCAGTTCCTTCCAGTGCCTATAACCCTGGCTATCAAAAACTGCTTTAAATCTTGGTTAATTCGTTCCACAACACTATTACCCTCAGGCCTGTATGGAGACGAAAAATTGACTTGGACCCCCAACTAACTCATGGCATCCTTGTACGCCTTAGAGGCGAATGCCGGACCCTGGTCAGAATGGAAGGTGCCACAGGCAAAAATTTCCACAAAGACACGCAAGTCTCTTATGACAGTTCGCGAATCAGCGCTGCGGTGCGGCCAGACCAAAACAAAGCGTGATTCAAATACAATGGCCTCTAACCATTACTTTCACTGGAATTGAATAGATCAATACATTTTAAATATTTCCACTTAGTCACGCGATATGTCTCACAGATCAATCCTGTACATTCAATGTATTTTAACTCATCCGGAATCAAGAACAAAAAGTGCAACGGCAATAATTACAAATTCAGGAGCATTTTTAATTCATTGCATTCATAACTATCTCAATATAAGAGAGTTTAAGGTTGCCCAAAGCGAGCATGCATAAGATAAAGAAATGTCAAGTGTTTAAGAAAAGGAAGGAAGAAAGACATACAAATGTATTTACAAATTCATATTTACAATAAATCAATCGACATAATACATCATTTTCAGTGACCTGGGCTGTGATATAAATTCTATACACTATTTTCATTAATTGGAGACATCGCTTCCAAAATTATATTGCACAAGAAAATGTGTCACACAATCCAGGTAATCAAAGAAAAGAGCGTCGACGTTTCGACTCGTCTTAAAACCTAAAGGTGAGTTGGATCGTGGCGATGCGAGTCTTCATCAGGACTGAAACATTGGGCAACCAAAAGAGTAGTGTGAGCCCCAATCGAAATGAAGGACCAAGTGGAATTCTTCACTCTGTGTCCAAAGGTTACTGAATAATACCTTGTCCAGAGGGTGTCGATGTGGAACTATGTTATCTTGATGTAGCAGGCTTACTGTCTCTGCATACTCAATTTCCCCCCATTTTTTTTTTTTGATTGATGGTCCCGTTAGTTAGTGGTATAGGGAGTCGTAAGTGGCTCAGCTCAAGGGTTCACAAGCAGGAATAAATCCGCAAACTCCGTCCTCTCTATTCCAAAGTGATCGGCGTTCTGCAAACAAAGCGTGTGCATTAATCAACTGCAACTAAGATGTACTTATACGCAGTATCAGTGGAAAAAGGACCGCAGTGATCTAAATAAACACAACCAAGTGGTCTATTAGAAATGTACAACAGTGTGAGCAGCTGTAATTAGTGTGGACCTGCGGTCCCCGTTGGGAATCAATCTGTCACCAAGTCCTGTATTTTCAAATAAGGAACTTTATCAGGATTTAAATAATAAGAATACTCTGAAGGAAATCCAGTAGGATATTTACTCCCCTTCTCAGTACCTGAAATTGCTACCAAGATGTCATTGTCAATCTTACTCTTGGAACGTGTAACTGCTGCAACCATATATGTCGAAACTGCTGACTTTTCGGCCTCATTGGCCAAAGTATGGCCAACAGCGTGAACTCCCACATGCTGATGACAGAGACTATGAATTACATACACAAGTGGCAGTTGATCTTTAAGTTCAGCCACTCGGACCCAGATCACTTTATGTTTTATTGTGCAACCCTTGGAATCACGAAAAGTCATTCTGAATCCAAAAGAACAGGTTTTCATTGTAAGACTGTACACAGTAATAAGAGTCACTCACAATAAGAGTAGCCACACCAGGATCAGCGTACTCTAATGCAAGCATCAGAGCACGGAGCTCTACCAATTGGGCGATACAGTCTCCTAATGTCTGCGTATGCACGACATCGGACTTGAATTCATCATTCACCATGGTACCAACAACAATGGCGCAAGCTGACACATATGTGTGCTTAGACCCATGTGCAACTTGCGCTGCACCATCAGTGTAAATGATACAATGGAAATCCTCCAAAGGCCACATAGTCAGCGGGACAGGATGAACAAACTCATACTGCAAAAACTCCTGCGACTGTAAATGAATGTGACATCTGGAGACGTCAATGATGATGCCCATTGTATCCACCGTGGGTGCAAAGCTTTAGAATTAGGTACACTGGCTTTCATCACTGCCTTTAAGGCAGGATACGGGGTAACAACCAACATGCGTTTTCCCTGCGACAGTGCACGTTCCTTTAGAATTGCCATTTGCACTGCTGTCAAACCTTTTCCACATTGGAAAACCGCATTTCAGCCGAAGTGTACAAGTGTGACTTGTAAGGGATAGGTACTGTGTCACCTTCGTTAAAAGTAAGGTATGTGAAACCCACCGCCCCAGGGATGATTCTTAACACCAGGTTGGTGTGGTTATCACGAGTCAGTAAGAATTTAGATTCTAGCAGATCAGCCAGCAAAGATTGCAAAATGGCTGAATGTTCAGGCAGCCAGCACAATTTGGTAAAAGTAGGTTGTATCAAAGCATACAGTGGCTTGATACGCTGGGCATATTTGGGAATGTATGTATGCCCGAAATTAAAAAATCCCAGCAAGGATTGTAATTTCTTCAGTGTTGCAGGAGCGCACAGCTGTGCGCATTTCTCCAAGAAGTGAGGAGCCAACCCTCTACCTTCATTGTTGAGCTCATAGCCCAGGAACAACACTGTGTACTCTGCAATGTGAGACTTTGCAAAGTTGAATTTGTAACGAAAGTCCGCAAAACAGCAAATTATGCGGTCAACACAACACAGATGCACCCATATTTCATCGTCTGTGAGATAAACATCATTCACATAGGAACACACATCCGGGTCGACTCCCTCCAAAAGAGAGACAATACGGGCAGCAAACACGACTGGGCCATTTCTTATAGCCCATGGCCAGGTGTTTAAATTGGCGTTTTTTACCGCCACTGGTAAAACTGGTCCATTGGGAACTGAGACCAGACAAGTTGTGGGCAAAAAAAACATTGGAAAGGTCAAGTGTGGTTTTAAACCTTTTACGCACAAGACTATCCACTAAAGCAGAGCCATGGGTATTCTGTACTGCACAGGTACGGCAATGCGAGTTTAAATACCGGTAATCCAATACCAAACGGTATGAACCATCTGGCTTGGTCACAGTAAAAAGTGAGTTATTCATCGGAGACACACAAGTTTCAATCACTCCTTGTTATTCCAATTGTTCAAGGATTTCTGCCACGGAAGCTTTCGCTTCACGTCGCATGGGATACTGAGGTTGAGCCTGTGGCAAAGACTGGAAGGGAATCTCGTGGCGGGGGGGGGAGAATTTATCCCAACCACAGTGAGTACGGTACAAAGCCGGTGCTAGCGCCTTAGCCCACTCCTCTGCAAAATTCAGCGCATGCTCTTTCGACACTGTGTGCGTGAAACTAGGGAGGATTACCTCCTCCCCTCTCGGAGCCACGAGAACAAAGGGTGGGGGCCAGTCAGCCTCCGCCATCGAAATGTCATAGGTAGTTGTTAGATTTTCCCCAAATACCCCTTTTATGGTACGATGTATGTCATCTTCAATTAAAAGATCAATTTCAAAAAGCCTATCAGGGGGAGCTACTCTAGTATCAGCAGTCTCAACAACAATGAACTGGTCATTCGCATTCACCTTCAGCAGTAGACGCAGGGCCTCGCGGACAATGGTAATCTCCGCCGCGCTGTCCAACAACGTCAGCGCCCATGTCAGATTCCGAAGCTGCGTTCTCACCATCTGTGGCATATCTCGCTGTTAAAGCGGCAACTTTCTTTTTCTGAAACTGGGGTCTTTTCTGCAAACAATCGTCCCGCTTGCCTTTTACGTCTTTCGCGCGGGGCTGGTCGCAACTCTGCTGGCCACCCCGACCTCTGCCGCTTCCTCCACCACCGGACGATGAGGCCGATGTGTCCTGTAAAGAACGAGGAGGGCGTTGATCAGGAACCTGAAAGCGATCAGGTGACTTAATCGTAGCGCGGTCGCGCAAATCATAAGTGCGCTCAGTAGACGCAGGCACGGGTGACGCGGGACGGGACTCCTGTTTCTGTTGTTTTCCCTGTTTTTTATTTTTGTCCAAATTTTGCTTTGGAGCTTTGGGTTGAACGTCCTTTTCAGACATTGACTTTGAGGTTGTTTTTCATCTTTGACAGAAAAGGGCTTGACACCTAAACTATTACAGCCAATGGTCTTATAAGCCGCCGTGATAATTCTCGGTAACTGTCTGGGTTTGTCGGCATCGGGGACATCGCGCAAGGCATTAGCCACTTGAAAGTTCACTGCATCTCCCTTTTTATTAGAAACTATGTCAAATGTGCCAACGAGCCTCATTCCCAATTCAACCGCAGCCTCAGGTCCGTGTTCATCTTGAACACGTTTAATGACAGTTGGAAAGACAGCCATTGACGGAGTGCCGAAGCACCTCGTGTACACTGCCGCAAAAATTCTACCCCATGACTCACAGTCGCCGGCTTCCGGTACCAAGTCCTTGGATAAACTAATTGAAAGAATCCTGTGTTTTTCAACAAGAGTCGAATTAGGAAAAACTGCCTCCAGCTGGTCAAATTTCTCGGCAAGCCAAAAAGGCATATCATCCTTATCTTGGGGAAGCTTTCCCATAACCGCATTAAGCATCACGGTACTAAGCTTCATTCCGCTCGGTCCAGCTGGAAGCACCGCAACACCAGGGGCCTAGCGCAGGAAATTGCGGGTGATATATTGAACTAGGGCCCTGATAACACTGATTGCAGAGTTATATAGGGGGTGCAATTCAGCAACCCCTGCACGAGGAGGCGGGGTAAATCCAGCCGAAACAGGCCAAGAAGCGCCTGGAATGGACAAAGGACCTAACCTAATTGCCGTTACACTGTGGGGAAGGGTGCCATTAAACCAAACACGGTGCTGCCATACAGAAATCTCTGTGTCCTATAAGGAACATATTCCAAGGGCACGGCTGTGTGAGTATAAGTCTCAAATACCTGAGTAGCTGCCTCCACAGCGGGAAATGTCACCCATGAGTAGAAAATCTCAAACGGGTAAGCAACCTCAGCACTCACCACCAAAATAACTGCCATGCCCTCCAAGCCAACATTATAAGCCTGCAAATGGTTGTGGACCGCAATGCGACTATGCTGCGGTATGTCATCGTTAGCCATAGCGACACAGAGAATTAGAGGTACAATGTAAAACAATGTAGCACAACTGGGTAGTAGTTCAAAAGGAAACCATTTTGAAAGATTCAAGCTTGAAAAGACCTATGTAACTATAGGTAGGTTTATCCACCACCACTGTTAACCGGAAACAATAGTGAAGGGGTTAAGGACTGATATAAGTACTACTCAAGCGTCATGTAATAAGACCACCATCGTTTGGCCGCCATGTTGCAGGGATTCTGCTCCTACACAGAACTGTGCACAGAGACTCAGGACCTCAGTGAATTAGGGTGTGCCAAAAACTCACCTTAGTACCCAAAATCCCCTACCAGACTAGCATCAGTGTCACATTGGCTCTTCGTCCTATAGCAAAAATACCAATGATAAGACAACCCAGAACATGCAACTTAAGTCACCTCAGGCAATGTGGAAAACAAGAACACTCTTTCGTTATACTCTCATACCAGTCCAAAACAGGGAGTAAAATGAGACACAAGCAAGTTTGAAATATTTATTTCTAACGCCGTGTTCTCATGCGCAGCACCAAGCTAATACAAGCAGACATATTATTAGAAACAAGATTGTCAGCATAGTTACTATTTCATAAAATACAAAGGGAGAAAGCATGCTATGATGCTAAATGGAAACAGGTTAAATATATACCTATATTTCACCCTCCCTTGCTAGTAGGTTATTTTATAACTGCAGAAGGTCTCTTTGGGATTACATAGGCGGCCCCATACCTCTGGTATTTAGCAGAAGTGGATCACATCAAATTCTGCACAAGCTCTCAGCATACGAATGTTCTCCTAGTGTGTGTGAGCATGCCTACGTAGTACATTATTAAACGCGCCAATATCAGAGCTGGCCACAGCTGCATATGTGTTATGTCTAGAACGTGCGCTGATCAGTCCGAACAACAACTAGTGTTGAAATAACCTTGAAGGCCTCGGCACTCACTGTTCAGACTAAGCTTACCAAGCAAGGCTACTAGTGTAGAAAAACATATTATTCTCGTGTGAAGCAAAACACTCTGCTAAACTCTAAACAATTAATAAAGTGTGTGCTGTGTGCAAAAGGCAGGAGAAAGGAAAAATGGCGTTTAAACTTCTAATAAGCTCATGTCAACTTAACACTGTGTGAATGCAAGGCTCAGCCCCACGACAGTGCAAGCAACAGCAGTGGAGGCTGCCACAAATAAAGAATGGTGGGGAGGGGGTAAGGATCACCCAGCAGGTGGGGTTAGAAATAATAGATCTTAGAATTTCTTTTTTAACTTGCCTTCAACTGCCAGCCACCTCCTCCTTCGCGCTGCCTCTCCTCTTCTTCCTGGGTCCCAGCAGCCCCTGGGACAGGCTCCCATTCAATCCCCGTGCTGAAGAGCAGCACGGGAATTGGCCTGAGCCGGCTCAAAATACGCCCTACTCATACCAGGCAATCTGCCGGGGGTTCTCCAGCCCGGCTGCTCAATACAGCTGGGCTGGAGAAAACTTAAGTGCACAAGTGTTTTGGTCGCCCTGAGACACATGAACACTTAGGGAGTGGAGTGCATGTAGCACTCCTCCTCCCCTCCTCTCCCATACCTAGGCCCCGCCCCTCCCTACAGTGCTGGCTAACAGCTGACAAATGTAAAATAAAACGATTCAAGCACATTGTTTTACATTTGCTGGCTCTGAGCCAGGCAGGGGGACGACGCTCCTTGGCCATTACGGAGGAGCCGCCGCTGTCCCTCAGGCCTGAAATTGCAGGTTTTATACATGTTTGAAAGGCTATTTTGGTGGGTGGCACAATCACTGCTGCATCCCACCATTAACCAGTGAGGTACCTGCCCTGGGTATGTGGTCTACCTCTTTACAGGGCACTCACAGGTACAACACCTAAACCAACCAATTAAACACCACTCCCTAGCATGGGTAGGAAGGCCGCACGCGCTCTCACATTGTATTGTAGTGGGGAAGTGCCCAGTGTCCTAAGGCCATGAAAAGGGAATCAGCAAAAATCAGGAGGAGAAAAAGCTAAAACTTTTAGGGAATCCTCTAAGAAGGACCATGTCCAACATGACTTAATTAGCTTACCACCATATACCACCACGCACTTAGCAACACACACCTAAAATATTACCAGATAAATAGGTATAATCCACTTAATCTAATTGATACTCAATTTAATAGGTAATTAACAATTAATAATTAATTGCCAATTAATTATTACTTTATTAATTTCCCACCCTACAACAGTGCAAACCCGTCAGCCCACACCTAAAATATAACAAAAATACACAATTTACATATTTATTAATCAATGACATATTTAATTATACATTAATAATAATTATTTTGTAATACTTTAAATACTTAATCAACTTTCCCGTACAAACCTAGCAACCTGCAACTAAATAATGACTAAAATAATTCAGTGTGACATAATATACACAATCAATAATAATTAATTAATTAATAATAATAAATAGATAAATAAATAAATGAATTGTTAATGAATTATTACCTAATAACTTACCACCCTATACCCCTGCAAACATAGCAACTGGCACCTAAAATATAAGTAAAATGAATCAGTATTACATAATATACATTATTAATATGAATCACATACTTACTTAAAATTGTTAATTAGTAAATAATTAATTATTAAAATTGTTAATTAGTAAATAATTAATTATTGCTTTATTAACTTCCCACCCTATCCCCCTACAAACCCAGCAACCCGCTACAACACAAAAAATTACTATGGCCATTAAATAAAAAATTGTAATTTGCTTAAAATCACAAACTATATTTTTTAAAAGTAATAATAATTACATAAACAAAAATAATACACAATTAATATATGAACTAAAACACATTAAAATTATTTAGAAATATATGTTTTACAACCATATTATTGAAAAGGATATTAACAACAAAAATATTTTTAAGAACGATATTACTTACCTGAGAAAATTATATTCTTAACAACGTTATTTCTGCATCACAATATTTTTGTATCACAATATATTTTGGCTGATGTTTCTGACTCCCGAAATTTACAACTTTTTCCAATGCTGGCATAGCAGGAACCGTGTTCGAATGGTTTAAAAACTACTTAGCACATAGACGCCAGATTATAAGGTTAGGCGACTTCTCTTCAGAGGAAAAATCCACTAAAACTGGGGTCCCACAGGGCTCCAGTTTAAGTCCCACCTTATTCAATCTTTACATGGTCCCTCTACTTAATTTGATTTCCTCCCATACCATCAGTACTGTCGCTTACGCTGACGACACTCAGCTTGTTCTGACCCTCGATAAAAATCAACCTAACGCAGAACAAACATTAAAAGAATGTCTGTCAGATACCTTCAAATGGATGTCACATAACCATCTGAAGTGCAATTCATCTAAAACTGAAATCATACCTTTTGGACCCAACAATCTCTTCTCCCCACAACAATGGTGGCCTGAAAATGCAGAAGCTCCCCCCAATACCATTAATGCCGTGCGAAACCTAGGAATAAAATTTGAGAACACTCTGACTTTCGACCAACAAGCCAAGGAAGTGGCAGGGGTATGCTTTGGTATTATCAGAAGCTTGAGGAAATTCTTCGATCTTCTTCCACTCAGGGCCAGATGTACGGTAGCTGTTCCTCTTATAACATCTAGGCTGGACTATTGTAACAGCCTCTATGCTGGACTGAACTGATCAGCCCTTCATAAACTCCAAATAGTCCAGCATGCAGCTGCCAGACTGGTCCTCAGACTGCCCAGAAAAACTTCGGCCTCTGCAGCACTGGACGCCTTGCACTGGCTCCCTATCCACAAGCGCATACTCTTCAAGGTCCTGACCATCACTTACAGAGCCTTTTACCATCAGGGCCCACTGTACTTGCGCAAATACTTTAATCAATACCACCCATCAAGATCACTCAGGTCCTCTACAGCCAATCTACTTAATATCCCCAGGTTCAAAAAGTCAACGAGAGGAGGTAAATCCATTGCTGTCATCGGCGCCAAAGTATGGAATAAACTTCCCTCTTTCTTGCGTCAAGCCCCCACTGAACTTAAATTCAGAAAGCTTTTAAAAACATGGATCTATACCTTATCTAATGCCGAATGTATGGGATTCATATAATGTGCTTCTTTCACAGGTAGTCCCTTTCACCTACTACCTGCGGTTTCTGGAATCCAAGCGCCAAGATACTCCTTGGAGTGGTAGCGCGCTATATAAGTCCTTCCTCACTTCACTTCACAACTCCATTTTTTGGCCAAATATCATACATTTAAAAAAAAATATGTCAGCTCCTGGTGCGAGTCAAGTTTTACTGGCTTGGCTCATCAAGAAAGGACTTACATTTTTAAAGAGTGTCTTTCCATGGGTTATGGCTTTTTAACAAAGGTATGTGAAAGAGTTGCCGAATGCCCCAGACCCTCTTAGAAGAGGTGTGGCACATTTGCTCCAATTGGGTACTACAATTGAGAAGCAGAATAACGGTCCAGCATGTTCAAAGATCATCTCAGCACCCTCTATAGGTTGTAAAATGGGAAACAACCTTTACAACGCAACTTTTACAACACACTACCATTACAACGAAAATTTTAGAACGCAACATCCATTACAACGCATGCATTTACAACGCAACAATTACAACGCATGACACTACATCGCACACCACTGCAACGCATGTCATTACAACGCATTCTTTACAACGCATACCATTACAACGCATAGCATTACAACACACAGTACCCCTACACTATCCAACACTTACCCTACTGTTGCACCCCCTGGAGTTAGAATAGTAATTTTTACCCCTACACTATCCAACAATTACCCTACTGTTGCACCCCCTGGAGTTAGAATAGTAATTTTTACCCCTACACTATCCAACAATTACCCTACTGTTGCACCCCTGGAGTTAGAATAGTATTTTTTACCCCTACACTATCCAACACTTACCCTACTGTTGCACCCCCTGGAGTTAGAATAGTAATTATTACCCCTACACTATCCAATACTTACCTTACATGTAAAGTAATATTATGCGTTGTAATGTATGCGTTGTAAAGGTAGTATGCGATGTAAAGGAATGCGTTGTAAAGGTAGTTTTAAAAAATTTGTTGTAAATGCATGCGTTGTAATGGAATGTGTTGTAATGGATGTTGCGTTGTAAAAAATGCGTTGTAAAGGTAGGCGTTGTAAAAGTATGCGTTGTAACGTCATCCATCCATCTAAAACAGAGTGTTGTATTACTCATGCAGTTATTATGGAACGATAGCAATTTCCCTTACTGGGATGTCATCACAGTTAAAGTCATATTACATGACATCCTGGGAAAATTCGGGTTAAAGGTCATATGAAATCACTACCTGTGATGTCATAGAGGTCAAAGGCCGTGTTAGCTCACCTCCGCTACCCCAGGCAATTTGGTGAATGGACGTCCAAAAAGAAATCTGCTGATACATGGCTATAACTGGTGCTTTTGCTGTTTTCACTAGATTCATATAGATTATTAAATTCTGCTAAACACAGTTTTCCAAACATTTTGATGTTTCAATAATTCTCTGAGAACTTTCCATGTTTTTTTGTTGTATATTCACCTATTTATTTGAATCTTCTTTCGTTTGCATTCAAAGCTGATATCTTCAGAAAATCAAAACATTTCCTTCGCTTAGAATGGTGTAATCGTTCAAAGCTATGAACTCACCGAAACTACAATATTGCTTGAATCATTCCAGTTAAACCCTGAGTGTTCTTCTGATTCTCGCAAAGTGAAAAAACATTAACCTCAGCCTGTTCTTGCTTTGGAATGTAATTCTCTGGAGAGCTGTATTGCAATAATCCATGAGATCCCCAGGGCTGAACACACACACTTTTCTGACTAGTTTATGATCTCTCTGTCTGCCCTGGCCTAGGGTTATTTTGTGCAGCATGATCCGAAAATGAACAGGAAGCTGATGCAATCTGATCATAGTATTACCTATAAAGTCATGCATGAGAGCACGCCTTACATTTTTGCACAAAATCCCTCAATTATGGTAGGGCATAATACCCCAGACACACAGAAATCCTCCCATCAGACATTAAAAAGAAAAATAAACTGTAAACGACAAGGCCCTACGTAAAGTGATGGAAAGTAGAATATGGTGTTTGCTTTTCTAAAGTAAGGGAACCTTTCCAGAACTCTGGAAAGATGCGCCTTTTCTAAAGTGCAAAAACACTTTGCACTGTTTTGTATCAATGGGGTGTTACTGAGGTGTTACATGGGCCAATCAGTACAAACACTCATAGGTTTTGCTGCAAAGTCCCACCTACCAAGGCAGCCAGACTGGGATGTGTGTCAAAAAGAAATGCTTCCTTGAAGCAGGTGCTGCAAGGACAAGGAGAAATGTTTTGGTTTCTCCCAAAACTCATGTATTGCATGTGAGATGAAGTGCACAGCACACTTCCAGTGTGGGGGGATCCTTCGGATGTATGACATTACAACGCATGCTTTTACCACGCATGCTTTTACATCGCAGTTTTTTCAATGCATACCATTACATCGCTTAGCGCTTTGGGGTGCTGGATAGTGAATAGTTTAATTTACTATTCCAACTCCAGTCCCCGTGGACACTAGGGAAGGTGTTGGATAGTAAATTAAATCTATTCCCTATCCTAGAGCGCCCCCAGCGCAATGCGTTGTAATGGTTTGCGTTGTAAAAGTTGCGATGTAAAGGCACTGCGTGGTAAAAGTTGCGTTGTAAAGGATGTTTCCCGATCCTTCTAACTTTGTCTAGACAAAGTAATTTGTACTGGAAGGGCGTATGCTTCCAATACAAACTCAATGGCAGACTGCACACATAGACCCCTGGAAGGCTGTGCATCTTGCAAAAAAGTATTTTATAGTACCAGAGAAGGGGATGACAGCAGCCGCATTAGGCCAACCTTAATATATATGGGTCTGCACTGACATTTCCCCCTTGCAACATGCAGCAAATGTGGCTGCTGCAATGCTTTGCATAAAACATTATTACATCTTTACTCAAGTTAAGCATTGCCAGGAACACAGTCTAAAATTTGTAAAAAGCCTCCCACAGATTGAAAAGGAATGGAATAACAGCTACTTAATTAACTTAATAAACACTTTAGAGTCATGCCTTGCAAGTAACCACCTCAAGAAATAAAACATGGGAAACAAAATTCCTATATTCCAGCCACCAACTCCCTCTCTCTCTTTATATTTATTCATTCAACATGGTCATCTCCAATGTTTTTGCTTTTGTTGGACCCTCTTTTATTATTTATGTTTTTATGCTCTGCACACTGGACCTCTGCTGTTCAGTGCCAAGTGTAAGGCCATAGTATATGGTGTGGAAATATAACCTTGGCATGAAAAGTTAAATGTCACCTGCGGACTGCAGCACTTACAATGCCATCCACTAGTGTCACAAAAGAAAATATGGCTTCAGGCTTATCATTGTAGCATGGTTGCTGCAATATAAAACCTGCAATGCGATCTGTTAAAATAACCCTTTTTTACACAGATTTAAAAAAAAAATATTATTAAATCAGCCCTATGTTGTAGCCCACAAGGTAGGATGTATGATATTTAAAGGTGGTACATGTCGATAAATAATGTTAACATGTCCCTACAGTTGCATGGACTAACCAACTTAGAATAAATTGTCACGCACACATCAAAATGTGGGAGATTAATTCTTGCTTGTGTTGCAAACATAATTTATTAACTGCGTTATTTTGTCGTGTTTGGTATTAATATGCTGTTTTAAAAATAATTTACAACAAGGGGTGGTGATGGACAGAGTCTCTGAATTAAGCAGAGTACTCTCACCCAGTCAAGAGATCAGGGCTAGATCCAACACCGTTTTTTAGCTCATTGCACCATCCCAGTTTCAGAACCTGGCTGTATGCAAATTAGTCTGTCCCTGGCCCAGTGCATCATGGGAACAGGGCAGACCAGACTACAAAAGCCAATTCTTACACTGGGAAGGAAACAAGCTTCCGGGGACCGGTTTCTGCCATTTCAGGCGTCTTCGGCCCGGCTTGCTTGAATCCTGATGGTGCAATGAGCAAGGGACTCACATCTGAGTATATATACCCTTCCACGCTTAGGGTGGACAAAATTATTTACAACAAGGGGTGGTGATGGACAGAGTCTCTGAATTAAGCAGAGTACTCTCACCCAGTCAAGAGATCAGGGCTAGATCCAACACCGTTTTTTAGCTCATTGCACCATCCCAGTTTCAGAACCTGGCTGTATGCAAATTAGTCTGTCCCTGGCCCAGTGCATCATGGGAACAGGGCAGACCAGACTACAAAAGCCAATTCTTACACTGGGAAGGAAACAAGCTTCCGGGGACCGGTTTCTGCCATTTCAGGTGTCTTCGGCCCGGCTTGCTTGAATCCTGATGGTGCAATGAGCAAGGGACTCACATCTGAGTATACCCTTCCACGCTTAGGGTGGACAAAATTATTTACAACAAGGGGTGGTGATGGACAGAGTCTCTGAATTAAGCAGAGTACTCTCACCCAGTCAAGAGATCAGGGCTAGATCCAACACCGTTTTTTAGCTCATTGCACCATCCCAGTTTCAGAACCTGGCTGTATGCAAATTAGTCTGTCCCTGGCCCAGTGCATCATGGGACCAGGGCAGACCAGACTACAAAAGCCAATTCTTACACTGGGAAGGAAACAAGCTTCCGGGGACCGGTTTCTGCCATTTCAGGCGTCTTCGGCCCGGCTTGCTTGAATCCTGATGGTGCAATGAGCAAGGGACTCACATCTGAGTATATATACCCTTCCACGCTTAGGGTGGACAAAATTATTTACAACAAGGGGTGGTGATGGACAGAGTCTCTGAATTAAGCAGAGTACTCTCACCCAGTCAAGAGATCAGGGCTAGATCCAACACCGTTTTTTAGCTCATTGCACCATCCCAGTTTCAGAACCTGGCTGTATGCAAATTAGTCTGTCCCTGGCCCAGTGCATCATGGGAACAGGGCAGACCAGACTACAAAAGCCAATTCTTACACTGGGAAGGAAACAAGCTTCCGGGGACCGGTTTCTGCCATTTCAGGCGTCTTCAGCCCAGCTTGCTTGAATCCTGATGGTGCAATGAGCAAGGGACTCACATCTGAGTATATATACACTTCCACGCTTAGGGTGGACAAAATTATTTACAACAAGGGGTGGTGATGGACAGAGTCTCTGAATTAAGCAGAGTACTCTCACCCAGTCAAGAGATCAGGGCTAGATCCAACACCGTTTTTTAGCTCATTGCACCATCCCAGTTTCAGAACCTGGCTGTATGCAAATTAGTCTGTCCCTGGCCCAGTGCATCATGGGAACAGGGCAGACCAGACTACAAAAGCCAATTCTTACACTGGGAAGGAAACAAGCTTCCGGGGACCGGTTTCTGCCATTTCAGGCGTCTTCGGCCCGGCTTGCTTGAATCCTGATGGTGCAATGAGCAAGGGACTCACATCTGAGTATACCCTTCCACGCTTAGGGTGGACAAAATTATTTACAACAAGGGGTGGTGATGGACAGAGTCTCTGAATTAAGCAGAGTACTCTCACCCAGTCAAGAGATCAGGGCTAGATCCAACACCGTTTTTTAGCTCATTGCACCATCCCAGTTTCAGAACCTGGCTGTATGCAAATTAGTCTGTCCCTGGCCCAGTGCATCATGGGACCAGGGCAGACCAGACTACAAAAGCCAATTCTTACACTGGGAAGGAAACAAGCTTCCGGGGACCGGTTTCTGCCATTTCAGGCGTCTTCGGCCCGGCTTGCTTGAATCCTGATGGTGCAATGAGCAAGGGACTCACATCTGAGTATACCCTTCCACGCTTAGGGTGGACAAAATTATTTACAACAAGGGGTGGTGATGGACAGAGTCTCTGAATTAAGCAGAGTACTCTCACCCAGTCAAGAGATCAGGGCTAGATCCAACACCGTTTTTTAGCTCATTGCACCATCCCAGTTTCAGAACCTGGCTGTATGCAAATTATTCTGTCCCTGGCCCAGTGCATCATGGGAACAGGGCAGACCAGACTACAAAAGCCAATTCTTACACTGGGAAGGAAACAAGCTTCCGGGGACCGGTTTCTGCCATTTCAGGCGTCTTCGGCCCGGCTTGCTTGAATCCTGATGGTGCAATGAGCAAGGGACTCACATCTGAGTATACCCTTCCACGCTTAGGGTGGACAAAATTATTTACAACAAGGGGTGGTGATGGACAGAGTCTCTGAATTAAGCAGAGTACTCTCACCCAGTCAAGAGATCAGGGCTAGATCCAACACCGTTTTTTAGCTCATTGCACCAACCCAGTTTCAGAACCTGGCTGTCCCTCACCACCCCTTGTTGTAAATAATTTTGTCCACCCTAAGCGTGGAAGGGTATACTCAGACATGAGTCCCTTGCTCATTGCACCATCAGGATTCAAGCAAGCCGGGCCGAAGATGGCTGTAATGCCAGAAACCGGTCCCCGGAAGCTTGTTTCCTTCCCAGTGTAAAAATTGGCTTTTGTAGTTTGGTTTGCCCTGTTCCCATCATGCACTGGGACAGGAACAGACTAATTTCCATACAGCCAGGTTCTGAAACTGGGATGGTGCAGTGAGCTAAAAAACGGTGTTGGATCTAGCCCTGATCTCTTGACTGGGTGAGAGTACTCTGCTTAATTCAGAGACTCTGTCCCTCACCACCCCTTGTTGTAAATAATTTTGTCCACCCTAAGCGTGGAAGGGTATTCTCAGACATGAGTCCCTTGCTCATTGCACCATCAGGATTCAAGCAAGCCGGGCCGAAGACGGCTGTAATGCCAGAAACCGGTCCCCGGAAGCTTGTTTCCTTCCCAGTGTAAAAATTGGCTTTTGTAGTTTGGTTTGCCCTGTTCCCATCATGCACTGGGACAGGAACAGACTAATTTGCATACAGCCAGGTTCTGAAACTGGGATGGTGCAGTGAGCTAAAAAACGGTGTTGGATCTAGCCCTGATCTCTTGACTGGGTGAGAGTATTCTGCTTAATTCAGAGACTCTGTCCCTCACCACCCCTTGTTGTAAATAATTTTGTCCACCCTAAGCGTGGAAGGGTATACTCAGACATGAGTCCCTTGCTCATTGCACCATCAGGATTCAAGCAAGCCGGGCCGAAGACGGCTGTAATGCCAGAAACCGGTCCCCGGAAGCTTGTTTCCTTCCCAGTGTAAAAATTGGCTTTTGTAGTTTGGTTTGCCCTGTTCCCATCATGCACTGGGACAGGAACAGACTAATTTGCATACAGCCAGGTTCTGAAACTGGGATGGTGCAGTGAGCTAAAAAACGGTGTTGGATCTAGCCCTGATCTCTTGACTGGGTGAGAGTATTCTGCTTAATTCAGAGACTCTGTCCCTCACCACCCCTTGTTGTAAATAATTTTGTCCACCCTAAGCGTGGAAGGGTATACTCAGACATGAGTCCCTTGCTCATTGCACCATCAGGATTCAAGCAAGCCGGGCCGAAGACGGCTGTAATGCCAGAAACCGGTCCCCGGAAGCTTGTTTCCTTCCCAGTGTAAAAATTGGCTTTTGTAGTTTGGTTTGCCCTGTTCCCATCATGCACTGGGACAGGAACAGACTAATTTGCATACAGCCAGGTTCTGAAACTGGGATGGTGCAGTGAGCTAAAAAACGGTGTTGGATCTAGCCCTGATCTCTTGACTGGGTGAGAGTATTCTGCTTAATTCAGAGCACCCCTTGTTGTAAATAGTTTTAAAAATAATGGAATGAAGCATAAAAGTGCTTTTGTCCATGTATGTGTGGCTGAAATTAGGGCCAAAAGTAAGTATAGAATGCATATATGTAGCTTGTTGCTAGGTAATTACTAATAGGGAAACCCTAGCAAGGGGGGAGGTAAACAGAATTGGCTATTTTTCTCTTATTTAACGTTTATTTGTGTTTGTTTCTATGATAGTTCTCATTCTGGCGCGTGAGGCCTGAGGCAAAATGGAGTCATGGGTTTGCTTTGACAGTGAGAGACAAGACGCATGCGCATTGATGACTGACTAGAATGAATGCGAGCGGCCTGTGCCTGTGCGGAAGGCAGGTTCAAGGTCGTGGTGGCCTGGAAGTCTAGGTGGCTGCCAAAGTGCTGAGAGCAATGGTTCTGAACGTGAGAAAATTGCGTAACGTTGCAAGTTGGAGAACTTGACCAAGCCGGACTATGGATACAATGGGAACATTTAAAAACTCATGACAGGAAGAAAAAATATAATTTATCGATGAGGTTATGCTCATCCGACCCTAAATTGACCAATGTGGACTCAACTTTTCTCCGAAAGTTACTCTTTATTTTAGATAGAGCTAGTGAAAAAGGTATAAAAAGTGCCGATTTTGTCAAGTAAAAAACGCTTCTTCAATTTCCTGCTGACATGCTGATGGACTGCCGATTGACTTGGACACGTAAGAACTTAGAAAGAGGAATTTAACTTTTCCTTTTCAGCAAATGAACTTTTGATTAGGGATTCTAGTTAGGGATGTTTAGGAGAAAAATGGACTTTGAGAACTTTCAATCTTTGCTAAAACGTGCGTTCCAAACCTAAATTTCTAATGTTTATTTCTATTATTTTTCTAAAATAAAATAAAGTGATATTAACTGCTTTGAACTAAACTTTCGTTTAAATGTTATTTTGAGAATTAAATAAATAAAGAGGAGAAGTTATAGACATGTTAAATCTGCTTGAATAAAATTAGATACATTTAAATTTAAGCTGGTCTTGAGTCTTCCTACGCCTAATTTCTTACTAGCAGACCCGTCGACCCATATAGCGATATGTCTAAATGTTTTTTTCTAATGACAAAACCATGGTAAGATTCTAAAAACTGCAGATGTAAATAGTATAACGTTCAGTTTAAATTAGACATCTCGCTAAATGATACAGCAGCTCTCAATTAAATTCACTGATCCCTAGAATAATGAGAAAGTGTGCATGCGCAGCTCTCAGTGATATGGGCCCCACTGGTGAGTATATGTGTGTTCTGGTGTTTCAGGGATAAGTGAAATGGTTTCAGGGATTATTTTTGGAGTACCGCTGGATCACTAGCGCTTAGAAATCTCGAATATCTAGGCACTTTGTGGTAAACAGAATGAGGTCAGAATCCATCACATTTTCACAGTGTTCAATGCAAATGCATACATTGCAAGACTACCAGTCCCTGAACCCCCTTAACTCAATCCTTGTATCAATTCAGAAACAATAGCACATCACAAGTAAGAGCTCAAAATAATTAGATGTATGTTGACCCTTACCTGCTCCCGTGGACTGCGACACGACATCAGTGACCTCTTTCTTCGCCCCAAAAACCTACACAATTGGCTCCAGAGAAATAAAGCTGCCCGCGCCGACAGAGGGAAGTGCTTTGAATGCCCCCCCAAAAAACGCTTCTTTAGTGCAGAGGAGGTGTGACGCTATAAGTGACACATCGAAGGGAAGGGATTGGGTATTTGGTGCACACACCCTCTATTGTGCCACCAGGCAAGAAAATGATGGCACCCTTTCACTTATTTTCTATTCATGTTACCCCCCTCCCACTCCCCTTTCCAACTGTCACTTCGGTTACCTGGAGTGTAAATAGAGGAGTTTCCCACACGTACAAACTGCCTCTGAATGTAGGCACTGTTGGGGCCTCAGGCAGACAAGTCTATAGCAGGCAGATGTTTGAGACGTGAGCCCAAGAAAGAGGTTCTGGCAACACTGATAGTACAGCATGTACCTGCTGTCATCGGAGTGACACGCACCGAATCTCGTAGAGTGAGGCACATTTCCTGAGACAGTCATGCACGTCGGCCGGCTATTGTATGCAGTGCTTGAACCCTCGACCATGTCCTTAGCGTTTAGCATTTTTTTCTTTCTGTGCAAGTGGTCTTGTCGAAGCAAGTGTGCCTTTGAGACATTGAGAGGCGAGGGAAGTGTACAGCAGGGAAAATTGCGGAAGTCAGAAAGCCCTGTGTCCGCGCAAATGACTGAGGATGACTGGACTGCATTGGCTGGGGATAAAACAAGCATTTACAATGCAGTAGGTGTCACATTTATGAGAGTTTGAGCTAGTGGCATTGTAAATGACAATGCCTTTTATTTATGTGTTGTTTTTAAAATAGATAAACATTTAGACATCTAGATGGTTTCAGAGTACCAAGCATCCGTGAGCCATTGGCAGCGAAGCACAAAATAACCAGGTGATGAAGAGCACATGGCCTCTGGTCATGTCCATTTCTGAGGATGCTAGAGTTAGTCAATGTAGATAGGACACGCACCACGCATTTATGATCAAAGAATGTTGATTTGTCGCGTGCTGCTGGGGCTTCGCTTTCTGTACCATCAAGCGTAAAAAGTAATCCAAAGGTGCAAATCCTGATAGGAGTTGTCCCCCTGCGCACCGCGTGTATGTTACCCAGAAAAGGGTATAATAAAGTTGATTCAAAACCCAAAAGTTGTATTCACAATTGGTTGTTTTATTTCATCAATTTCTTCTTATTCAAAATTTCATTAGTACACAGAAATTGGTTCCATCATTTCCTGAGAATGTACATCCAACAAATATTAATGTCCATCCCTATGCATTTTGGGCTTTTCGTAAGCCCTTCATCAGGGGAAATGCCTGTAAATCAAAAAAAGTATAAACAGGTTGATTATGGGGAATCACCATCTGTATCCTAAGTATCTTAATTGCATCGTCATCATAGATGAAGAACCGTGTCTGGGTGGTTAAAACATTAAGTGCAAAACAAGAGTGACATGAAAAAAGTGGCGATTCAACAGATAATAGTGACTCCAAAGTTTGATTGAGACAAAGTGGGCAAGACACCCACCGACATTTACAGCGTAACATTCTGGTGCATTCTAAATAGTGGATGACGTGATAACACTTGTCGTGCAACAGAATCGAGTGAAACCTGAGGCGGACGCTGTGAAAAAAGTAACCAAGTGTGCCAATCGAGTGTACGTTTAATGTGATATCATGCAATATTATCAAAAGCGCTGGTAGACCCCCGGGAGAGAAATATGGGTCAAACGGGTAAATTACGCAGTTATCTAATGTGCCGGGAGTCTAAAAGACTGAAATGACTTACTCGTGGGAGTTCGGGTAACCCGAGTGATCTGTTATTCAGAGCGCGTCAGCGTGCATGCGAGTTAGTGCTGCTTCATCAAGTTAAGAGTGAGCATTCAGTGCCCGTGTTATGGACACAAATGACGGACTACAATGTTTACGGGATGGGGGCCATATTTGAAAAGGAAAATAACGTGAAAGTGCTAGAGTTAGTTCAGTGTCCTGGCGTGGCTGCGCCTGTTTAGAAGGCAATGCTATGATTACGTATGGTAATCCCCATTACTCTTAGTCCTACTCGTCCTCGACCCAGTCATCACACATGAGGTATTCCACACGACAGGAAACAAAACAGGAAACGCTTTTAGACTCCACCCACCCTCCTGTCAGGTGCTATAACACACCTCACCACCAGAAGCAAATCCTGATGTACCAAGCACCAAAGGCCTGGAAAGGGAGGGCGGGCGGGATGTATGACTGGGTCGAGGACGAGTAGGACTAAGAGTAATGGGGAATACCATACGTAATCATAGCATTACCTCTACGTCCCTCGTCCTCGACCCAGTCATCACACATGAGGCATACCAAAGCAACGCCCAAACAGGCCTTTGGCAACCCACACACAACAAGACACAGACCAGACACAAAGGAGTGTAGCAAGGCAAAGTAGCAAGAAACAACAGAAACATAGTGGAGGGGAAACCCCCCACAGCCAGCAACACCCCACGACCAAAAACCGGTCCGGTCAGACAAGGCACAACCCCACCACCAGAGCTGCACGAACGCGGACCCGGAGGCCCGGGACCCAGCCCGACAAATCCACCCAGGGAAGCAGCCCAGGAGACAGACACTCCCCGAGCGGAATGCGCCAGGACACCCGCCGGACAGGGCAAACCCGCATCAAGACAGGCAAGAGCAAAGATCGCCAGAAACCAGCGACCCAAAGAGAGCCAGGAAGCAGCCGAAGCCAAACCAGCCAAGCTAAAGGACACGGAGAGAGAGCCAGAAGAGCGAAACACCCCAGAACGAGCCACAGAAAGCACAAGGCACGTTTGAGGCCAAAAGAAAGAACAGAAAGCCACCAGGCACGACAGAATGGCAAGGGCCACAGACTCCAAAGGCACAAAAGGGGAAGACAACAAAAAACCCCAATGAAGAAAGGAATCCGGGACCCGGAAGGCACAGAAAGCAGCCCAAAGGTCCAGCAAGGAAACCAGAGGAGGAACACCACCTCGAAATGAAGACCCCCGCTCTGAACAGGAAGACAAAGCAGACAACCCACAAGAAGTCCGCAGCACCAAAACAAGAGGTCGGGCAGACCACGGGACCCAAGAGACACCCGGTCAACCCCCAAACCGCCAAGGAGAGGGGAACCAGAAAGAGAGACAGAGACACAGAGGAGAGGGGTGATGGGGTAGAAACCAAGGAGGCCCCAACGCCAGGTCCAGCAGCAGATGAAACCAGGACCTCCACGGCCAGAGAGGCAGCACAGCCACCACCTGAGCCCCCTCCCGCCGATCCATCAGCAGAAACGCAGGAACCAAAGGAAAGGGAGGAAAGGCATAGAGAAGCCAGGGAGGCCGAAGGAGATACATGGCATCCATCCCCCCCAGCGCCCCCCTCCGGAGACAAGGAGCAGAACAGGGGCACCAGGGCATGGGACCCCGAGGCAAACAAGGCCAGAGTCGGAGTCCCGAACCTCAGGCAAAGCAACTGAAAAGACCTGGGAGCCAGACACAGGGACAGAGACCCCGGTGATTCATACACGCCACAGTCAACGTGAAGGCCGATTCCACCAGGACAAGGCAACACACCAGGTGAAGATGGAAAAAGTGAAGCGCCCACTCCACTGCAGACAACACTCTCCAGTAGGACAACCTGCGAGACACCGACGGGAGCCAACGCGCCAGCATCACCCAACAGGCCAGAGTCACTCCCCAGCCCGAGGCGAAGGCATCCGAGGTCCCAACCAGAGGAGGAGGCAGACGAAACAACAGCCCCACGGAAAGGAGGGAGGGGCTAACCACCACAGGAAAGCAGACACCACATCCAGAGACACAGGAACAGGAACCGCAAAACCCAGGACAGGAATGAGACCCACCGCTGCACAGGCCACAGCAGAGGCCGTAGCCGAACCCTGGCCCAGGGCACAGTGAAAACAGAAGCAGCCATGCGGCCCTGAACCTCCAGCCACTGAAGGACGGGAGCCGAGGCTTGCGACAACAACCTCCTCAGCAATGACTGCAGGCGATGAACCCGGGCGACCGCCAGTAACACCCTCCCCGACACAGAACCGAACACGGCTCCGATGAAGGACCTCCGGGTCGCAGGCACCAGGTGACATCTGGGCAAGGTGAACAAAAACTCGTGGTCCCTGAGCGTAGACACGGTCAAGGGAAGGCGGCCAGACATGACCTCCAGGGACGGAGCTCGAACCATCCGGTCGTCCAAAGACGGGCACACAGACACCCCCAGGAGATGCAGATGGGCCACCAAGGGAGCCACCCCCTCGGCGAACACCCGGGGGGTGGACCGAAGATCCAAAAGGGAGGACGCAGAACTGCCAGAGCTCACCGCACTGGAGGGCCTCCATCCCGAATGGAATCCTCCGTACGAACAAGAACAGGCCCCGAAGGCAGAAGAACTCTCGGAAACCCTCCGAGAAATATGGCACCACGAAGATGAAGGAGGTAAACATCCAACCCCTGCTCCACCAGGGGAAACGGGACAACCGGCCCGTCCGCTGACCAAAAAAATCCAACAAGGCCAGATGGCGGGAAGCATCCCGAGGAGAAGGGGTCACCACCACCCCGGAGGGGGATGGGGGGGGAACAAGAATCTGATCCGGAGCCCCACGACAAGACATCCAGCACATATCCGTCCGAGGTCGACAGGCGTCAAGCAGGAAGGAACCTGCGAAGTCTCCCACCAACCAGAGGAGGAACACCAGCGAAAACGACCCCAAGGGCGGCCCAGACAGGAACGCAGTGGACCAGACCCGGCATCCCTCCAGGACCTCCTCCCAAATGCCCGGAGGAAATAATGCCCAGAGCCACGACGAATCCGAAAGGAGGACTGCAGAAACCAGGAAGGCTGGTGGAAAGGCCAGGCACCCGAAACCGAGGGAGCCCCCCCCCCGGTCGGAAGGTCAAGAAAGATAAAGAATGCAGGTGCACCTGGAAGACCCTGCGTAGCCAACCTACCAGCGAGACACCGAACAGACAGGCCCCAGCGAAAGGTAGCCGCAAGCCACGGACCCTTGGACCACGTCCGTCATCCAATCCCGCAGAAACAGGATACAGTGCAGCAATAGAGGACCACAGGACACAGCAGAAGCCCATATAGAAGCAAAGGCGACGTCCGGAATACATTCACCTCCAGGCGGGCCATAGGCCCCAGCAACACCGGACAACTGGCACCCTCCTGCGAGGACAAAAAACAGGTACTCCAAAACGGGCAGCAAAGACTGGACAACGCCAGAATGAACAGCCAGATGAGAAACGGCAGAAGACATCTTCAGGGCAGAATCCATCCACAAGCCCACACCGTCCTTCAGAACGTGCTCAGCAGCCATGGAAGGATGACCCACAAGACAGGCACCACAGAGTCCACAGGAACGAAGACAGGCCAAGTGGAGAAATTAAGGACACACACCAGGGCATGGAGAAAGATCCGGCACCATCCACACTCGCAACAGAACCACCGATTTGGTTTCGATCCATCGACCTCAGGGTCATGGGCCCAGCATGCTTCTGCTGCACCAATCTGCTCCCTTTCACAAAAGAGGAACAGGCAGAGAAAAGGCTACAAGAAATCCGAAGAAATCAGAAAGCCCAACAGCAAGCAACAGATGATCCAGAAGAAGGCGCCCAAACCGGACATCAGCACACCTCCAGGCATCACAGGAAAGGGGAGGAGGCCCCACCGGAAAAAGGGGAAGAAGCAGGCCCAGGAGAGTAACAGCACCCCTCACGACGGAGGTAGCACACGACCATAGTCAATTAGAAAGGCATCCTGGTGACGAAGAACAGAAGGTTATAGTTACCCACAGTACACATTACATCGAACTCAGAAGGATGAAAGTCCGAGAGCACCCACCGGGATCTGAACCAGTGACCGTGAGGCCGAGCCCAGGCCCCTGCAGAAGACTCAATAGCCCAATGAGCCATCGGACCTAGCCCCAAAGTCGAACTCCAGGCATCCGGGCAACTACCCCAGCAAAACAGTAGAGGGTAGGAGAGGAAACGTAGCACAGCGCAATATATACCAACAAAAAGAAAGTGACGAACCACATCGCAGAGCACGTACCGTAAGCAGACTCCCACCAGATGCCACGCCTGGACTCCAAGATGTAAGCAGAAGGTCAGCGTCCTGTCCACAGTGCTCAGGCAACGTAGAACACACAATGCCGAGGAAGCGAAGCAAAGACCACCACAAAGGAGTATGAAAGGCACTCAGCAGCTCCAGGTGAGGCTCAAACTCCCATCCACGGCATGGCCCAGCGCAAGAACGCCGAAGAAGTACCGCACTCCCACCGACTGAGCCACTGGAGAAACAGATCAGAAAGGGTCCATGCGGAAGCGGGACTTCCCCACCCCGGAAGAGCGAAGGAATTCCCCAGAAGAGTCCCCGGGCGCAATCTCCGGAAGCTCCGGGAGTCACTCGTATCAGGCTCAGGCACAGGCTCCCACAGAACGCCCACCAGCCGAGACACGCAACCGTGCAGAACCACGGAACAGGCACGACTCCGCTCCGAGAACCGGAGCGCCCGGAGACCACCCGGGCGTCCGCCCACACCAGCACCCGGCACCGAACACGGCCGAAGGGCGTAACAGGGGGCAAAGCGCATGCGCGCAAACAGGAAACGCCGCCGAGACAGCCGGCCGTCCAAAGGCAGCCACGAACTCCCGATGACCCAAGAAGGGAGAATACTCATCCGCGTGTCACCTGCCACCAAAGTCGTCAGCGCGTCCCGGAGGCACGCGCAGGAGCCGTCACCAGGGCCCCACAAGGCAAAGAGGCAATGGCGACATCGGGGAATCCAAAGGGGAGGAGCGCGCTCCAGAACAGCCCAGCGCTCACAGCCCCAAACCCCTACCTTGTCCACGGCACGAGGATCCAGCAGGAAAGCAGCAAGCAGCAGGAGGAAGATCCACAGCACATCCATCAGCGCGACCAGGGCAGGAAACGAAGCAGGAAGACCCACAAAGCCCAGCAGTACAGGTCACCTGAGCCCAGGAGGAGAAAGGGAAGCCCAGCAGCCCCACTCCAAGCAATCCCACGACGGTCCATGGGAGCCCCCCAGAGCCCAGCAGAGGAGGATCCATAGGACAAACGAAGCAGGTAAGCGCCCGGCACTCACCCCAGCGTCTCCCATCAAGTAAACCACCGACAGGAAACAAAACAGGATTTGCTTCTGGTGGTGAGGTGTGTTATAGCACCTGACAGGAGGGTGGGTGGAGTCTAAAAGCGTTTCCTGTTTTGTTTCCTGTCGTGTGGAATACCTCATGTGTGATGACTGGGTCGAGGACGAGGGACGTAGAGGTAATGGTGGAGTTACTGGTAGGGTGTATACTCCAAATACACCCCGGACAGCATCATCTGATTCTGACTCAAAATTTGAGAACTGTGATGTGATATTTTGTTGTTCCTTGGAGGATACAGCCAAGGCTTACTTTGGCTTGAGGTGAACAGCCAGTATGCAGGATGCTAAATCTCAATTTTAATGTGAAATTGATTTATTTAGTGAGATTTCACCCATGTAGATAAAATTCGCCAAGGGCTTAAGCATGTGATCTAGGAGGAGTTGTGGCACCACCCCCTCCTGTTTCTTGACTTGTTTCTTCGAGCGTCCTTGGCAGCACCTGGTGGTCAGGCTGTATGCCTCTTGAAGTTGCTTCTCTAGAACCTTAATGCATTTCATGTAAGTCTCTGTTCTGCTACTGTCCCAATGATGCAGAACGGATGTCAAGGAGCAGATGGGCTTTCCTCATAAACATAACATAGCAGGAAGCAAATCCCATTCCTAGTATTGTTGAAGGTATGTAGACAAAAATGTATATGCTGGATTCACTTGGACTATGGGTGTGCCTTCAGGGTGTACGGATGGCATGTTGTTTAATGTCTGGTAAAAGCGTTCCTTCTGGGGATCTCCTTGTGAGTTGTAGGGGCTGATCCTGGTCCTCCTCAGCCCTATCGGGTACAGAAGAGATTTGATGAGAGGACTCTTAAAGTCCCAAAGCTGGTTGTACTGGAGTATGCTTGGCCATGTGTAGTGGACACATAAATTTGCTTGGATGACAAACAATACCTTCTGGTTACTGAAGAGGACTGGGGAATGTGTTTGAGAATACCTAGTGAAGTTGTGATCACCAGTATGTGCCTTGCTGTCAGGTACTAGGAACATGAGTCCCAGTTAGACAGGATCCATAGGACTGTTTTGCAGGTTTTCCCTCTCTGTAGACCAATAAGATTGAGTTTTTTCACGATGTAGTGAGAGAGGGTCTTGCAATTCCATCCAACATCATAGCGTTTGCGCATACCTAATGAAGTTGTACTGGGGATGAGAAGCCCAGCCAGCTACGATCCATAGGTTGACTTTTTTGCAGGTTTTCCCTTGCTGTCTATGAAGTTGAGTTTTTTTA
This sequence comes from Lissotriton helveticus, assembly GCF_964261635.1. Lineage (NCBI taxonomy): Eukaryota > Metazoa > Chordata > Amphibia > Caudata > Salamandridae > Lissotriton > Lissotriton helveticus. Next base: position 1,314,921,243 of record NC_136068.1, read on the forward strand.
ATGACGGAGTAAGTGAAGGTCTTGCAATGCCATCCAACATCATATGGTGGCTGGGCCAAATAAAGTCAAAGGGTTTGCAAATCTGAGCTGCCCATTATTATGAGCAAACTTGAGTGCCAACTTTGAGGTGCTGAGATCACTCAATTGGGCGGCACGGATCTCTTCTCTGTGCAGTCAGGCAGAGATGTCAAATCCAGATTTTACATATTTCAGTAAGTTTCTAAAAACGCATTTGAACGGTCTCAGATCATCTCTGATCATCTCCGCTGTATGGTTTTAGTAGCTCCCATGGCATCTAGACATGTACGGCATGCAGGACAGTCCACAACTTTGTTGAACTAATGGTTCTCAATCTTACTTATGGTGTACCTGCCTTATCATGTAGAGCCTTCTTGGACACTTCTTTGTCTTTTGCGACGCCGTTTCTGTTTAGAACCACCTGTAATGACCCGATTTGTGATTTGGGTTGTACTTTCATCCATTGTGTTCTGAGTACAGTAGCCCACCATTCTGTCACTGGGTTTAAAGGGCAATAGCGTGGAGTATATATGTATATACACCTATTAATGACTTCTTGATTCTCTGATGATGAGTTTTCATTTCATTGTTTCCCTTGTTGCCTTTTTGATCCTGTCTTGTAAATACTTCTTTGTTTCTTAAATGTATCCTTAGTTTGTTTACGTTTTCACTGACACATTAAGTTTATTTTCTTTTTTTTAACTCTTTTTATCAACATTTGCATCATACAACTTATAGAGTATATTTATCGACCACTGATATACAACTGACATTATTTGTTACTGATTTCCAATAAACTTTCTTCGGAAATGTTTTACGTTGCCGCCCTTTTACGGACAGTTTGCCGAGTTAGTAGTGAAATCCTTGTTGACCCAAGAGTGAGGGGGGCAAATTGGGAAAGAGGTCCGGAGGTCCCTGGGTTACTATCTCCTTTCCTCTGTGCCCTCTTACTCCTATGTTCAAAAACCCTTATATGCCTGCCAGTCCCCCCACACCTTCTCCCACTTCCCGGAACATCCTCTGCTCTGATACACCACTCTCTCTGTTCTTTGGCACCAGTCCATGTCCGATTCCTACTCGTCCCTAGTCGGGGGTTGCTCTACCCCATCCCTCGCTATATTTCTCGTAACCGCTAATGCTGCCAAGAATATCCAGATATTTTGGTATTTGGGTCATGGTTCCTCAGCACTAATATTTAGGAGGAGTTTCTTGGCATCTAATGGCACTGTTTACGCCGTTACCTGTGCCATTACTGCTATCACCTGTGCCCTGCACTCTTGGATCACTGGGCATTCCCAAAGAATATGGTAGAAGGTGCCCTTCTGGTTGCACCCGTGTGATGTCTCTGCCCTTCCCATTTTGCGGAGGACCGTCCTGGAGTAATAAGATCTATGTAGAATGCTGAGCTGCACTAGATGGAAGCAGAACCTAATAGCAATCCTCTTGGACTTTGTATTGCCTCCACCCATTTATAATCCTCCATCTCCCCTAAGTCATTTCCCCATGACTCTCTTAGCTTCACCGTGGGTATGGGGAGATATTTAACAGTTTCTTGTAAATCAACTAAATACTTTTTTCAGACATAGAATCTGGTAATAGGCAGTCTTTTAGCGGGGATGCCTCAGGAGGTTGCTCTCCCTCCATCACATGCCTTCATAGTGCATGCCCCAGTTGCAAGTATGTAAAATGCTCAGTGTCAGCCATGTAAAATTATTGGTGAATGTCTGCGAAGGACATCAATGCATATCCTCGCCATATGTCACCCATATGTTCTATGCGGATTAACTACCAATTAATAAATCCCTTCAAACCTCCCACCTCACTCAGCTTATCACTGTGCCATAGTGGAGTTTGGGATGTTATTTTGTCGGTCCATCCTAGGAAGTGTGTTGCCTCCCACCAGGCCTGTGTCACCGTTCACGTGTGCATTGGGAGGTTGCGCGCTGTTGCTTTTTTACATAGTATTTCCTCATATCTACCCTGTCCCATCGCACACCTATCCGTTCATTAGGCTGGCTCCATCTGATCTGAAAAGGCCCAGTCATTCACTACCTGTAGCTGTGCGGCTCAGTTATATAGTCTAATATCCGGGATCCGAAGTCCCCCCTCCGAAACTTTTTCAGTGTTATTCTTAACAATGTGGACACTTCTTGTAAATCCTCCGAAACACATCTGGGGGGGATCCTGAATGGAGTGTTCTGGAAGACATACAGGAGCCTAGGAAGTGTCATCATTTTAAAAATGGCTGGTATCCCCACAAAGGAGATAGGCAATAAGCTCCAGTGGGCTATGTCATCTCTCAACCTACATAGCTGAGGGGGTACATTTAGTCCCACAAACTCTTGTGGGTCTCTGGTGACATATATACCTAGCTATTTGAAACTGTTGTGTACCACCTCAGCACTGTTGTGTACCACCTCATCCTTGCTGTCGGACGGGAGTCGGCCCCCCAACTGACAGTGGGAATACCACCGATTTGGACCAGTTTATACCGTATCCATAGAAGGTTGCAAATGTTTAGAATACATGTATTATCCTGCTGACAGTACTATAGGGACGTGAAACATAGAGCAGGATCTCATACGCGTAGAGTGAAATATGTTCCACCCATCCCTTCGGAGTCTTTATGTCCTTTATTAGCGGGTCTGTGCGGACCTATTCTGCTAGTGGCTCCTAAGCCATCACAAATATCATGGGTGAGAGGGGGCAGCCTTCTCTTGTACCCTTACTCAGTGGGGACTCCCTTGACTGTACCCCGTCAACTCTGACCAGTGCCTGGGGAGATCCAGAAAGGAGGCGGATCCACCCACAGAATCTGGGGCCAAAACTCAGCCTGGCCAGCACCGCATACATGAAGTTCCACTCTATGTTGTCAAAGGCCATTTTAGTATCTAAGGCCATCTGCCCCATTCCCAGAGAGTCTGTCATGTGGAGTACTCCATATAGGCACATCAAATTCGATGTGGTGCTTCTATGAAGCATAATGCCAGACTAGTTGGAGTTTATGTACCAGAGAGGTAATTACTGTATGCAGCCTACTCACCAGGATCTTAGCCAGAAATTTGGCCTCCACATTTAGGAGCGATATTGGCCTATATGAGACACACTCTCCTGGAGGCTTACCAGCCTTGTGGATCACCACAATTGTGGCTGTTCTCTGGTCCCTGAGAAATCAGCCCTCTGCAGCTGCTGCTTGGTACATTTCTAGCATTGGTTTGGCCACAGAGGACGTGCATAATTTATACAGTTCTATTGGCAGTTCATTTGGACCCGCCGCCTTGCAGGATTGCATGACCCGGATGGCTGCTATCACTTTGTCTTCCATTAGATCCAGCTCCAGTCCCTCCCTGTCTTCTCCTTCAAGCGCACAGAGTTCGATTCCCTGAAGGAGTGCCTTAGTCGCCCCTGAGGTGCATACCTTCTCATAGTACCCTGCAAACGTCTCTGCTATCTGTGCATTGGATGTCTGGACAACCCCCTCTTTGTCTATTACCTCTAGCACCCAGGACCTAGACTGATATCTTCTTTCTATCCATGCAAGCAATTTACCTCCTTTATCGCCCACATAGTATAGGCGACGTTGTATCACCAATGCATGGCTGCTTGCCTTATTCTCTGCCAGAGCTCTGCATTCGTGTTGTTAATGTCTCAATCGATGGGTCAGGGCAGGCATGTTCTCTGTTATCACCCTTCCCTCTAGGGCCCAAACTTCTTTTTCAGCCACATCACACTCTAGTCTTTGTTCATTCTTTTTCCCTCCTATTAATGACTGCATCTGACCCTTGAGAACAGTTTTGAACGCTTCCGAGTGGACAGAGAATGATTCAACTGAGCCCTGATTTTGGGCAAAATACAATGTTGCTAATTCCCTTACCTTTTCTCTTATGTCTTTGTTTTCGAGAAACCAGGTGTCTTTTCTGGGATACAGCGGATACTCCATAGGGGGACCCTGCATGAGAACACCTAATGGGGAATGGTCAGAAATCCCTCTAGCGTAATGTTTGGCCTCTCTGAAGTGAGCCACCATCGCAGCATGTGTGAAAAACTAGTCCAGGTGAGAGTAGCTGTAATGCGCTGAAGCCAGGTGAGTGTCTCAACCAGTCTGTGGGGCACGTTTTCGTTTGGGCACAAGACGGCGGTCTCTTATCCCGAGCATTTTCATCCCTGAAGGTCATGTGGACCATCGACATGTGGGCCATGACCACTTCAACTTTAGTGGCCTGAGTGTGAGTGGTCATTTGATCTTCCAATATTGATGATCTAGAGCTGTCTTGCTTGCTTCCTTCAATATGAGCTGGTGTATCAGATCTGCGTCTTGGGTGATTTGAACCCTCACCTCATTTTATGTGCCATAATTTGTGCAGATACTGTTTCATTCTCTCAATCTAGCTTGGAAGATTTGAAGCAAATTGAGCATGGCAACTGTAAAATCACTTTCACCCATGGATCTCATTTAGGGGTTGCAGCAGTGATGCCTGGCTTGCTTTAGTGACCACTGGCACTGCCTCTGCGAACACTGGCCTCAGAGGTGGCAAATTCACAGCCAGGAACACAAGGACAGCTATTAGTGTAATAAAGAATGTATTACAATGCCTGGAATGTGACCCCCCCACTTGCTGAGGTAAGTAAAAAAATGGTATTCATGTGGTGTGTGCTTGGTGGTGAGATTGTGTTGTGAGAGTAAATGTGTGTATGTGTGAATGTGTGTATATGTGTAAGCATGCACATGTTAGTGAAAGTAAAGGTTAAATGGTGTGTGATATCACTTCCACTACCCCTGGCATTCTAGTGAATTGACGTTCATGCTTTCTCCTGTTTGGTAAGGTCAGTAATAATGTTCAAATCTCCTTACCAGCATAGGCAATGAGTGGTGAATGTTTTATGAAAGGATCAGTCTCTCTTAGTGCCTCAGCAATACTCCCCAACATTTGTGATGGATGCAGTGCAGTCCGCTCCCCAAATGGCGGGAGAGCATCTGCATGAGATACATGTGACCCAGATATGAACTGAAGGCCTGGCCATTACGACTCCCTTCTTCCAAATCGACTGCCCATAAATCATGCAGGGGTGCACCTACAAGCATTGGACAAATGTTATCCAGTTTGCTGGGTGGCTAAGTTAGATAGTTCAATGTGAGTCAATGTCACACTTGTCTCCAGTTGTATGTTCATGATGAGGGTGGTTGAGAGAAAATGACTTGTTCCTTATGTATCAACAGACAGGTGGTTGGGCTTCTCTGATTGGAGACCCTTTCCTTTTCCCTTTTTGTGAAGCCTGACCCTCAGGTTGTGTCATCATATTCTTCTTGCAGAGTTGCGCTCCAACATGGGGGGGACATAATAATGTGCTCTGCACACACACACACACACACACCAGCCTCTGAGCACCAGGGCATATGGATATTACCAGATGAGGACAGCTCAGCATGTGTCATCTATCTGGCTAGAGATTTCATAGGTGCTATCCCAGCCCCTTAAGAGCGGGCAAAACAGTTCAGAAACTCAGGAACTGGCATATGTAATGTTCGAGACTGTGGGTGCTAGGACCCTTGTGGATCCGGGCGAACTTAATAGAGGATGCATATAACTTGTTGGGAGTTGTTATGTGGTTAATAACCGTTAAAAAATTACATTTATTGTGTTAGTTACTAAAAACCATAACAATTTACAATCAAACAGTAAATAAATAGCAGCTGCTTCCCAAATACAAAAGTTACTAAGATAAAAAAGAGCCATCTTGGCATGCATGAAATTGCTAAAACCTGGCGCCCGGTCCAAAATGATGTAGGGGGAGGATGAAAGTTCAAAAGTTAGATAGATATAGTGCATTGTGCAAGGGTTAATCTCCACAGGGTGCTTAAGTAGGAATAGGAAAGTTAAGAGAGAACCTTGTATGGATCATGAGAAAGCTGAGAATTCAAAACAGTAACCATAAAAGCATTTACAATAAGACCACTATGCCCTCCCAGTGACGGGATGGGAAGCACCATGTGGATTGAGAAATAAATGCCCTTTTCTCCTCAATGTCACTTTTTATGGGAAATACTTAAAGTTTGTCAATTGAAACTCAGTGGCACACCAGTTTGTACTTTATCTCAATAGATTGGCTCTGTGGTGGAGGTGCCAGGTGTGGTACAGAACATGACCAGTTCCTGTTTTAGGGGCACTTCCTGAAGTAGTCCGTGATTGTTTCTTGAACGAGAGTATCGGGCTGGAAGTCTGCACGTCGAGGGCGGAGTAGCGCTCCAAGGGGCATATCAGCAACAGCCGGTGATAATTATTGCTAAGTGCGCTTAGCGCTAGAATTATTATCACCGGCTATCGCTGGATTTTATCGCTGAGATATCGCTCTATCAGCAACGCATATCTCCAAAGCGATAAAAATCCAAGTGATAGCTGCAAAATGTGCGGTTATCGCTGGAAATCCAGCGATAATCGAACAGCCATAGGTGATAGCTTCATGATAGGGCAGGACAGACTTCGCCATAATGTCCACCTTCCATTGGACATAATGGCTAAGTCAGATTGAAGCGGTACAAAAGGGGGTGGTGATGGACGGAGCGTCTGAACCAATCAAACACTCACACCCAGTCAACAGATCTGGGTTTAATCCATCACCGTTCTTTAGCCCACTCTGCCACCCCAGTTCGGACGTAGCCATATGCAAATCAGTCTGACCCTGTGCCTCATGGGAACAGTCCAGCCCGAAGTGCCAAGCCATGCCTTCCCTGGACTGGAAACAAGCTTCTTAGGACCGATGTTTTGCCATTGTGCAACATTCCGTCCATCACCTTGTGTGTTTTGCTGTTCACCCTATGTGGGAAGGGTATGCCCAGACGTCGGTCCCGTGCTCACTAAGCCACTGGAGTCAAGCTATCCTGGCTGAAGACGGCTGATAGCCAGAAACCGGTCCTAGGATGCTTGATTCCGGTCCAGGGAAGACATGGCTGGGCAGTTCGGTCTGGACTGTTCCCATGAGGCACAGGGTCAAGACTGATTTGCATATGGCCATGTCTGAACTTGGGTGGATTGGTGAGCAAAATAACGATGGATTCAACCCAGATCTGTGACTGGGGGTGAATGTTTTTGCCATTGTGCAACATTCAGTCCATCACCTTGTGTGTTTGGCAAAGTCAGATTGAAAGCAGGCGTAAGGAAAGTAGCGATAAGCTCGGTTAGCGCTACTTTTCTTATCGCTCTGCAGGCTAGCGTGCAGATTAATAATAGGAGAAATGTCTCTTAGCGACATTTTCCTGCTAATTTCTGTGTGTTATGCTCACTTTGCATCTCATTAGCAATGCAAAGTTGGGCGTTGAGGAAACGGGCGATAGCGTGTCTTTGCTGAAAGGGCAATAAAATTAGTGCCGCTTTTCGCCCGAAAACGAAAGCTAAAGCGGCAATAATTTTATTGCGGGCCTTGTTGATATGCCCCTTAGCTCCTTAACAAATTTGCCACACATATCTAGAGATCTGACGTCGGCGTGAGCAAAACACAGCGCCAAGGCATCCAGACAGGCGCAAACCGCCTTTATTAAATAAATTGGTTCAAGGCGGGACCTCTTGGTGGTGTCCAGCACAGGGCAACAGCACAGTAGATGCAGCCAGAATTTCGTATTAAGGGTTATGACATAATCAGAGAGCAGAGTGTTACTGTATGTGGAGAAATAAAGGTCTACAATTCAGAGCTCTGTGTGTGGCTTATTCATTTGCATGCACCCGGCCTGGGGAGGACGCTAAACCATGTACCCTTGAGTTCGGGGACAACTTTTCCTTTTCTCTGAGTGGTAATCGTATGATACATGTCACGTAAACCACCCTGCGTTATCTAAGTGTGGTGATAAAATAGTAGAATATTGTAAAGAAGGGACTCTTGTTCACTCCCCAGGCTCAGGCCTCTCCTATTATGCGCTTCATCTTTTTTCCAATTATGTGTCTCTCGCTGCGGCGCAGGTCTCGGTGACTAGAGCCCGGCTGACAGGGACGGTATGTAATCTTACACGAGGCTGAACACTGCCGCCCGCGTAACCAGGCGGAGCCACGTGCCTCCCGCGAGGCCGGCTGTGAGAGGTAATTTGGAGCCATTGAGAACCCCGGGGAATGCAAGCCAGCCTTGGCTGCTCGAGGAAAAGGACGTTTTTCTGAGGAAATGCTGTTTTCGGATGACCACTATTTTTCTTCACTTTTTAGGATGTGATGAAGGTAAATTAAATTGCAGGCAACGACCATTATTCAAGGTACCCTAGAGTGATGGTGCATAGTGAACACTGAATGAGTTATGTTATTCCTGCTCTGCTGGGACAAACCACTCAGGCTAAGCGGAAGTGAATTATTTTTTCCAGAGGGCCGGCTGCAGTGACTTTCTTTTTTCGTCAGAAAGTATTTTCTTGCTCTATTAGAAAAGAACTAACACGTTTTGATTCGTGCTGCTCTAAAAGCGGCCATATAAGCAACAAAGGTTATTCATATTTAAGATGGCGGCAACAAGTGTGAGCTGCGAAAGTGTCACAGAAAAGTTTATTCTCAAAATGAATGGTACTTATCCAATCTTCGACCAAATGACTTGAATCTCCTTATGGGGCTCAGACTGTGAGTAGCCCATGTGATCTAATGGAAGGAGTGAACCCGGAGGATTTGAGCCCTTTGCTTGTATGCCATGCCCCGTTATCCTGTTTTGCAACTCTTAAAGGGCAGATAGAGACAGGAGGAGGATGAAAGTGTTCTTATTCTAGTATTTGTATTGCATATTGGTGCACAGGCATGTATGTGTTTGTGCCGCTGTTTGAAGTTTTCTGCACGGTTCTAAGGAAATAGACTGTGAAAGTGCTTTAAAGTTTGGTACATGAAATCAAGCACCAGAAGAGTTTAGGAGTATCCAAGCTAGATTGGAGTCTTCCCAAGTCCGATGTGGCCGGTTAGCTAGTTAGCTGACCTTGGCACCGGGAACCCGATACATTGTTGTGGAGGATTTACCATGCACCACTGAGTTTGTGCAGAAGCTTTACTGCAACCAACTAAGTCTTTGCACTGCCCTTAATGAATAAATACAGCGCAAAGAAGCTTTCTGCAGACATAGATACATCTTGCCTTCTCGATATTCATAATATGGGATTCCTTTTGTGAATGTGTGCGGCTGTCACTGGCTGTAAATGCAGACACAGGGACCCAAAAGGACCAGCAAACGCCAGTGTCTATTTAATCCCTCAATGTAATGCCGTTGTGACTTCACCCCTTAAAACAATGCCACAAGAACTCTCCAACCCCAGCTCCAAAGCCAATGATGGTGTGGTGTGGCTCACTGGTTAGAGGCGGCAGACCCGGAAGCAGAGGACGGCCCGGGACCAGGGTTCTATTCCCGACGCGGCAGGGTCGTGGTACTGGGTTTTTCAGAACCCAGCGGTGCCAGGGACACACCCTAGGACTTCGGGTTCTTCCTGTTTCAGACTATAGAAACTCAGAGTCTTCTAGGTGAGGTCAAAGATCGAGTTTATTGGCTGCAACTAAGTAACAGGCGTCCTAGAAGTACAACACGGTGTATATTCTCAGGAGACTGCTCAATCTTACAAAGCCAGCCTTCTCTTTTTATACAAAATATTATGCTTCAGGCAAACATTCCTTATTTTTACAGTTGACCATTCACATATTTTCAATACAAAGAAAAAGCAGAGTCATGATGACAAGCCCATATTTCAGTTTGTTCAGCCCATAATCAATTACCCGGCAAGGCCCAGTATTTTCATCAGATATCGACAAAACCCCTATAAAAACGGGCGCCTCCTCCTCGTAAAGCAAGTCATAAAGAAAGAAACAGAGGCAGGTGTGTGTAAGATTAGGAAGGGTTTGTGTGCGATGGAGGGTTTATGGCATGTTGTGCCTTGATATTATCTCGATCAGGCACTGGGAGAGGAACTGACCGAACAGGTTTTGCCTTGGGCAGTGGAGTCAGCTTGCCCAGGTCATGCAGGAGTCAGCGAAGGTGTCCTTCAGACTCGTTTTTGGCCTTAGTCACCGGCCTATGTGAGGGCAATCACAAAATGGCTGCCATTCACAAAATGGAACCCGAGGGTTCTGAGCGAAAACTCAGAATACTGGGTGATTTCGTCACTCGAATACGACGAAAATGCTTGTGCATAGTCCACTAGTCATTCTCGGCCTGCTGATATCAAATTCGTCATGATACGAATATGTTTATGGCACAGGTCCAAAATTTTCAGTACCACAGACCCTCCTTTTGCCCTTACATAGGCAATCAACCTATCCTCACGCTAATCTGAGTCCAGGTCTGTATTCCTAAAATCATTGAGATGTTGCTGTAGCATCATCCTATTACTTAGCTCGTCCCTCGATACAGGTTTCCTTACACACGATGTAGCACAGAGGCCACATATAGCAGGAGCACACTGTACGCACAGACAGAACAGGAAAAGAATGGCTAAGATCATCCCAATGACCATCAGAATCTTCCATCCCCAGGCGGATAACAGTTCCCAGAACCATCCTATCAACGACCAATCTCCTTTATCCACATGAATAGATTCAGAGATCTTATGTAGTTTGGAGATGGCCTGGTACACTGTTGGAGCGTTATCTGGAATGAAAACACAGCAACTCGATTGGATCACTCTGCATACCCCACCTCGGTCTGCAAGTATGACGTCTAACGCGACCCTGTTCTGAAGGGTCATAAGGCGATCCGACTGGAGCTCAGCAGTCAAGTTACTAAGGGCACCGGCAGTTTCATCTACGGTGGATTCAACCACCCTCGTCAATTGCCTTATGTTCCTGCTGTTAACGATGGGTCCCCATAACGTCAGAAAACCCTTCATGAAGTCTCCAAATTCTTGTCCTGCAGTGTCTTCTTTACTGAAGACACCTCTAACTATCCTTGTCTTGTGGTAATCTGCCGCAGCTGTGTAGGTGGGAGGCAACAGGAACGAAACTAAATATGTGCCCGAAAAGTCAGGGGGCAACCATGTATAGGCTCTATCACGGCAGATGAAATAGGTACCCTTAGCTGCTAAGAACGAAGGGGAAGTCTGGGACGCAAAAACATATGTCTCAGTGCAGATGCTTTTCCCTAACTGAGCTCTGGGATTCTTGCCAGTACCTTGCAGACATAGGTGACCCTGATGGGGTACAATCCAAATCGGGGAGGATCTCTTAGCTCGCTGTTTTTCACTCAGAGTAACTCCATATCCGGTCACGTTCCATCCAATATATGCTAGTGTCTCATCTCTCGGGATAGTATCATAGGAAGTATCTTCCCTAAACATATCTACTATACCCTTAACTAGAGCACTATTCTTTGGATTGTCTTTCACATTACGTAGGGGGTGGACTTCATGTGCATAAATGAACATCGTTCTGTATGCCCACACAGAACCATTTTGGCTGAAAGGCAGGACCAGATAGGGGATACCTTTATCCGTTGTGTGAGGCATAAGACCACACACCCAACAGTTAGTCGTGTTCATTACTAGTTGGTGTTGGTGCAAAAGCTGAACGAAGGAGTTATTAATAAACTCTAATCTCCTAACGGACTCATGCTCAGGAAGAGGGTGGAAAGAATGCGAGGAAACAGTAGGAGGAGGCGTGGACTGTGTAGTGGGTGCAAATGTCACTCGAAAAGAAAATAACACATATCATATTAAAAACATCATTACACTGAACAACATAAAAATGCATAATATCAAAAAACGTTTCTTGGTCATCATTCTACAAATTTTAGCTTTAAAGTTCATTTCTTTGGCAGGTCTCTCCATCTTCAAAAACTCCATCCTCTCTAATTGCTGCTCGCGATGGTCGGGTGTTCTATGCTAAGTAATGCATCTGTCAGTCCAGGGCAACTCCCTTAGACCAACCAGAACTGTCGACCTAACGTCTTCAGCTGCACTCCAAAGACTTGGGCAACCGCGACCCTACAGCTGAACCCGGATGGTGGTTCGAAAAACAAAAATAAAAAAGTTTCTCAGATGGGAGAGCTGCACTTTCAAAAATAGCGAAGTGTTTATTTGTCCATAGCTCTCGGCCTCAGGTTATAGCGTCTTTTTCCAGGTAATGTCTGGTCTTGAAACAGCAGTTCAGGCTCTGCAGTGTCCAATTGAATTGACGGTGGCACAGCTCCTTGCAACAGATTGTCACTTTCCTGTTCAGAAATTGTTCTTTTTATGCGTGCATCACTGAAAGGTAGAAAACGAGGCACAGTCTCAGTCTCAGAGTCAGCAACACCCTCCTGGACCCACCGGTCGTACGGCAGAGGCAAAGGGACCCTCTTACAGTGTACACCGTGGATCCAGTTATTTTTCCCTTCCACTCGCACGGCTGATCTTGTTGATAACAGGACTAGGTAGGGGCCTGTCCAGCGGGGCTGATCATTCTTTGTCCGCTGGAAATTCTTCACCAAAACCCATGAGCCAGGATCTATGATGTGACCTGGATCTTCAGAAACCTGAGGCAGAGTATCGTGAACCTGTTGGTGTAGAACACGCAATTTAGCCGTCAATTCATACAAATAATCAAGCAGTACAGGGTGTTCGATCTCACTGAATTTTGTCGGCCTTGGCACTCCCCATATGTTGGCCGGACGGCCGAACACAATTTCATAGGGACTAAGTCCCACTCGCGAATACACAGTCATTCTGGTTGATAGGAGTGCTAAAGGCATAGCGTCAGGCCATTTAAGACCAGAGCTCGCTTGTATTTTGGCCAATTTTAGTTTTAATGTGCCATTGTAGCATTCTACTAGTCCAGCTGATTGGGGGTGATTTGCAGCGTGGAATTTCTGTTGGATGCCTAGCCCTTCACATACTTTCTTCATCACTCGTCCTACAAATTCACTCCCATTGTCACTCCAGACCATTCTCGGCATTCCAAATCTGGGGAAAAATTATTTGACAAGGGCTTTTGCTGTGGACAAGGCAGTGTTGTCCTTTAAGGGATATGCTTCTACCCATCTCGAAAAGGCACAAACAACAATGAGTACGTATTTCAAATTGTTGCACCTTTCCATGTGGATGAAATCTAGCTGCAAAACCTCGAACAGGTACGTTGGAGGCGCAAAATGACCAGCTGGAGTTGGGGTTCCCCAACCGGGATTGTATTTCAAGCACACCATGCAATTCTGACTACATTCTCTGCGCATTTTGGGATTCTAGCATTTTGCCACACTGGAGCCAACAACTTACAAATCCCTTTCACACTGATGTGAGCCATTCCATTGGCCATTGTAACCACTGCAAGCACATATGCATCGGGTAACAACCATCGCTGATGTACTGACAATTCAACCCAACAACCATTTGCATCCAATTTACCCGTACTCTCTCTCCACGCACTCAATTCTGTTTCTGTAGCTTCAGCTTGAATAGACTTCACACTCTCTATCGTGTCTTCACACATTCCAACGTCACCAACCCATCTTGCAGGGCCTGCAACATACATTCGACTCATCATATCCCTTGCTGTTTCTTTTGCGACTTCATCAGCAAATGCATTTCCACGACCAACATCATCAGTAACCTTTTTGTGTGCACTGCATTTCACAATCGCAACTTGCAACGGCAAAGTAAGGGACTCGAGGAGTTCATTCACCAACTGACCATGCTGTATCTTAGCTCCATGCGAAGTCAGGAACCCACGTTCTTTCCACAATCGTCCAAAACTATGGGCCACACCGAATGCATACTGGCTGTCAGTATACATGGTCACTTTCATTCCTTTTGATAACACACACGCTCTTGTAAGTGCAATCAACTCTGCTGCTTGAGCTGAGTTATGTGGGACACGTGCAGCTTCAACAATCGTATGCAAAGTCGTAACAGCATATGCTGCAGTCGTATCACCATTCGGAAGCTTGAAGCATGAACCATCCACCCATAAGGTACCATCACACTTCACAAGAGGGGTGTCCTGGAGATCTATTCTCCCTTTCATTTTGTCTTCTGTTCTGAGAAAACAATCATGCTGTTCAGAAGCATCTGTCTCTGTTACAATTGGCAACAACGTAGCTGGATTCAACGTGTTGCATCTCTTTATGTGTACATGACTCGCTAAAAGTGTCAACTCATAACCTGACAATCGAGCACTAGTTAAGTGCTGTGTCTTGGTCCTATTTAACAACGTGTCCACTGCATGTGGAACCATCACAACCAATGTATTATTCATCACTAAATCCGCAGACTGCCGAATAGAAACAGCTGCTGCCGCTGTGGCTCTTAAGCAACTTGGCAATGCTTTAGCTACCGGGTCCAAAGTTGACGAGAAATACGCACATGGACGCTGTTTGTCTCCGAACAACTGTGTCAACACTGACAATGCACAACCTTCTTTCTCATGGACATACAATGTAAAGGACTTACTGTAGTCGGGGGTACCCAACACAGGAGCCGAACATAATGCATTGCGCAATTTGGAAAAACTTTTCTGACACTCTTCAGACCATGGGAGGGGATTCGGTGTATCTTTACAAGTTAATGCCACCAAAGGTTTGGCCAACAAAGAAAAATTCGGTATCCATTGTCTGCAGTAAGATGTAATGCCCAAGAAAGCACGCACTTCTCTCTGTGTCCTAGGCACACTCAATTTCGCTATTGCCTGAATTCTTTCTGGGGTCAGTTTCCTTCCCTCCTTCGATAAGAGATGACCTAAGTAGGTCACTTCTTGTCGACAATATTGCAATTTGGAAAGAGACACTTTGTGATGTAAATCAGACAAATGACGCAACAATGACAACGTGGCTTCTTTACAGATTTCCTCAGTATCTGCAGCAACAAGCAAATCATCAACGTACTGAATAAGTATAGCGCCATCAGGTAAAACAATCGTATCAAGCTGTGTTTTTAAAGCTTAACTATATATTGATGGGCTTTCACAGTAGCCCTGGGGAGCGCGTTTGAAGCGGAAGCTTCGACTTCCTAAACTGAAGACGAAAATATCCCTACTCTCCTCGGCAATCGGGAGGCTGAAGAACGCATTCTTCAAGTCAATCACCGAGAACCAGGTCGCGGAAGCTGGAATCATAGTCAATAGGGCAGTGATATCAGGAACGACTGGAAATTGTGGCACAACGATTTTGTTCACTTCTCTAAGATCAATCACAAATCTGTAAACGGGTGGCTGAGAAGGGGCAGTACGCTTCAAAACAGGCAGAAAAGGACTATTGCAAACGTTGCCTCTTGTCTCTTCAATTACATATTTTTCAATTAAATCATAAATGATCCCTAGCAACGCTTTTTCACCTTCACTAGAGATTTTATATTGGGGAATTCGTGGCATTTTAACGCTGGCTTTCAATGTCACAACATATGGCGGTATTTCCAAAAGACCCACATCATTAGGACCAGTAGCCCAAAGAATATCAGGAAGAAGCGACAATTCTGTCGGAAGTTTATCCTTTGACAAATACATTGGGGAGACCACTTTCTTACCTAGTGTAAGTTGCACTCCTGAAGGAGAACAATACAAAGTTGCATACAATCTTTTCAACAGATCCAATCCTAACAAGTTTTCACCACAACCTGTTGTCAGAATAAGGGGTGCTTCTAATTCACAAGGTCCAACAGAAAGGGACATAGGACTCGAAATCGGGTTCCTAACCGGGGCGCCAGAAAAACCTACTGAAACATTCATTTCGCCAGACAAAGGTGCGCCAGGGAGTTTAGAGTGCATAATGGAACTCTTTGTAGCACCAGTATCCAACAGAAAAGGCTCTGACACACCTGATGTAATCACCTCAACATAAGGTCCACTCTGATCTACTGGAACTGAAACAACTCCCTCTCTTTGTCTATGGCTGTCCTAGCAATCATTACCTTCCATATTCTCATCTTCTGCATAGTAGTCATCAGCATAGTACTGAGGCGTCCTACCAGACGCGTTATTCTGCTGATCAAAACTATTCATTGAATTCTGAGGTGGAAATGGGCGCGCGTTCTGGGGGAAATTTCCACGTCCTCTACCTCTAGGCGCTTGTGGAACACCTCGACCGCTTGCAGCAGAAGCACCATTCATACGCTGTAACAAAATAGGACAACTATACTTGAAATGACCCTCTTCTTTACAATATGAACACTGATTGGGGCCTACAGGAACACGCTGTTGAGGATACTCGAACCTTTGCGAGTTCCTCTGAAACTGTTGAGGTTGCTGATAGTTACTGTGACCACCACGTGGCGGATACGCCTGCTGTAATAGGACCTTCGTTTTTAACTCTTTCGTTTTCTTGTCTGCTCTATCCTTTTCATCTTTGTCCCTATTTTCGTAATACTGCGCAGTAGCCAATATCTGTGCTGAAGAGGAAACGGCCCACGAACTTTCTGAATCTTTTAATTTCTTACACAACTCGGGAAGCAAATTATGCACAAACTTGTCAACGAACAACCGTTGACCACCTTCTGTACTCATATCTTGACCACTGTGGTCGATAAACGTCTCCTCAAACCTAGTGAAGAAATCAGACACGGTTTCCTCTTTCTTCTGCTTACATGCAGACAATTTGTCCCAATTCACTCGCATAGCAGGCATTAAAGTCTTCATGTAAGTAATTATCCTACCTGGGAGGTCTGCCACTAAAGGTTCGGGTTTAGCACCACCAACTTGTCTGCCATCAGCATCAGCAATATGAACCCATGTATCACCTAACTCTTGATCATGAGCCGCATGACGAATCTTTCCCCATAAAGGCTGTGGAACAACATTTCCGAACAACATGTCTATATCCGCTAAATTCATAATGCAAGAGCCTGCAGTCTGTGACAATTCCTTGTAATACCCTGCAGGATTTTTACGGGGATCAAGCAAAGTCTGCTTAAGGGCCAAAACTTCAGCTCGCTTCCATGGAACATGTACCCAAACACGCTGAAAGTGAGGCTGAACAGGTGGATTAGCTGCTAGATCCCCTTCTTTCCAAACTGGGGGAACCTCTCTCATTGGATATTGTTTCCCTTTTCTTTTAACAGAAAGATCAGGCTCAAACAACTGTTGGGAAATAGCTTCGCTCCTAAACGATAACAATGTCGCAACTGCTTTCTTAACATCGGAACCCACAATTGTGCCCTTTGCAAACTCGAACGTATACGACATCACTCAGGTGGATTGGGCTCCAAATCATTTTCCTCTAAATCCTCACAAAGGAAAGTACACATTTTCTCAAACACGTATCTCTGCTTTGGTGCTTCCCACTGATGGAAGACATCCATAACAGAATCTAGCTCATATCTTGTGGGGTCTGTAACCCATTTGTGTGCCAAATAATTCAATGTTTCCCGCTCTCTAGAGTCGGGCATTTGACTACGCAACTGTTTGTGTGTTGAAGCAGGGGTCATACTTGCTGCCCCAAAAAGAGGATACAGAAGACTAGCAACTGTATCAGTCATTCTCTGCTGAACAGAAGGAGAAGTCGACGAAAGAACTGGAGTAAAAGCAGAGTGAGGCAAGGCAGATGCAGATGCAGATGCAGACGCAGTAACAGTAGGAATATCAGAAGAGGTAGTCGATGCAATAGGCAAAGTCGTAAGAAGTACAGGGGAGCAGGTAGCAAAGTCAGCGGCCCTTGAGGAGGCTGAGCCGTAGCAGTAGGAGCCAACTGAAGAGGAGCTGGCGGTTGCGGAAGAACCTGGGCACAACAACCGGAGATTTCACAACTAAAGGTTGGGGAGGTGAAGTAGCACTCTGCGCATAGGGGGGTGGCGAACTTAATAAGTGAGACATTAAAGGATCTTTCTCAAGTTCTTTTGCTGTATCTTGCTGAAGAGGCGGCAAAACTGGATAGCATTTATCGATCGCCATTTTACGTTGCCTGTGCAACTGTTCACTCGCTTGTTCTTCCTCATCATCTTTATATTGCATAGCAGCTTGCATTATCGAAATACCCTTTTCTCTTTTATTCTTTTTAGCTAATTTAATTTCTTTCTGTTTGGCTTCCTTTCGCCATAGGCGGAAAGAGTCAAACATCGCCGGCCGGGCTTTCTTCTTAAAAAGTCTAACCTCTAGATTATCTAATATCTCTGTGTCAAAACTACCATATTGGGGCCATTTTAAAACACCATCCTTTCTGGTGTATCGGATCCATACTTCATTATACGTGATGGGGCCCACGCCGTGTTTCACGTAGAGCTCATAGGTTGGAGTTCCAATCGGAGGAACCGGACACAAGTCCTCCAATCGGGAATCCCTATTACAACCAAGACAAAACAAGTTTCCAAGTCTGCGAAGACCAGGCATCTTCGCTCTCTAGTCTAGCTTCAAACTTCAAAGGATTATCGATTACAATAGTCTCGTGAATACACTAGTCCCTCGGCTTTGGTACTTGCAAGTTCCAAATCAAAGATCCCAAGGGGATACCCAAACTAAGAACCAAACTAAGGACTGGGAGACGCTCCACTTATACTTAACTGAGGTATCGATGACGTCACCAGAAGACTCGTCTATCGTTTCACTCTACCAATCATCAAGGGTCCAAAACAGGGCGATAGTCAGGGCAGCAGTCCTTCGTAGCCATCGGTAAGCGGGGAACCTCGCAGCAAAGACTTTCGGACCACGTCGACATGCAGGGGTCGATGAAGTGGCGGCCTTCCTCCAGAATTTTCACACGAAGCTCCTCACGAACCTCTGGCTTGGACCGGTACCGCTTATATCACCCCACGTTGGGCGCCAATTGAAGTACTGGGTTTTTCAGAACCCAGCGGTGCCAGGGACACACCCTAGGACTTCAGGTTCTTCCTGTTTCAGACTACAGAAACTCAGAGTCTTCTAGGTGAAGTCAAAGATCGAGTTTATTGCCTGCAACCAAGTAACAGGCGTCCTAGAAGTACAACATGGTGTATATTCTCAGGAGACTGCTCAATCTTACAAAGTCAGCCTTCTCTTTTTATACAAAATATTATGCTTCAGGCAAACATTCCTTATTTTACAGTTGACCATTCACATATTTTCAATACAAAGAAAAAGCAGAGTCATGATGACAAGCCCATAATTCAGTTTGTTCAGCCCATAATCAATTACCCGGCAAGGCCCAGTATTTTCATCAGATATCGACGAAACCCCAATAAAAACGGGCGCCTCCTCCTCGTAAAGCAAGTCATAAAGAAAGAAACAGAGGCAGGTGTGTGTAAGATTAGGAAGGGTTTGTGTGCGATGGAAGGTTTATGGCATATTGTGCCTTGATATTATCTCGATCGGCCACTGGGAGAGGAACTGACCGAACAGGTTTTGCCTTGGGCAGTGGAGTCAGCTTGCCCAGGTCGTGCAGGAGTCAGCGAAGGTGTACGTGTCCTTCAGACTCGTTTTTGGCCTTAGTCACCGGCCTATGTGAGGGCAATCACAAAATGGCTGCCATTCACAAAATGGAACCCGAGGGTTCTGGGCGAAAACTCAGAATACAGGGTGATTTCGTCACTCGAATACGACGAAAATGCTTGTGCATAGTCCACTAGTCATTCTCGGCCTGCTGATATCAAATTCGTCATGATACGAATATGTTTATGACACAGGTCCAAAATTTTCAGTACCACAGTGGACCAGGGTCAGCGGACTCGATAATTCTCGCCTTGGTGCCTACTCTAACCAGGGATCACACTCGGCAACTCTGGGCATTAGCTTGCCTCATCTCCACAATCGCCCCCCACATACGCCGGGGATGCCTGGTTTCACCTTGGAGATACCCAGTAGGGACCATCTCACAGGGAAAGCCAGGATGGGTTCCCCAGCGGTCTACAGCGCAGAGATACTCCTTCGGAAGTCGATTCTAGCGCTTTAGAAACACACAATTAATTAATTAATTAATTAATTAATTAATGACATCCCACCGTCGCAAGCCTTGTGCGACTCCCTCGCCACCTTCTTCCACCGCTAGATCACTAACATCCACAACAGCTTCAACCCCCGGATGACCCAAACAGGCCCCAACACGCCGGACCCACCTCACCCCACCGACCACGACCCCCTGACAACCTGGGCCTACGTGAGCATCAAAGACACAATCAAGACCATGGGCACAATCCACTCCGGCTCGCTGTCTGACCCTTTTCCACACCACATCTTCAACAAAGCCGGCAGCTCCATCGCACCCCACCTGGGCAACATCATCAACCTCTCCTTTAAGACCGCGACCTTCCCTGATAGCTGGAAACAAGCCGAGATCAACGCCCTACTGAAGAAACCCAAGGCGGACCCGAGCGAACTCAAAAACTTCCTGCCCATCTCACTGCTTCCATTCCCAGCTAAGGTCATCCAGAAGATAGTCAACATCCAGCTCACCAGCTACCTCGAAGACAACAGCATCCTAGACCCCTCCCAGTCAGGATTCCGCAGCAACCACAGCACGGAGACCGCCCTATCGCTGCCACAGACATCAGGATCCTACTGGACAATGGCGAGACGGCTGCCCTCATCCTTCTGGACCTCTCCGCCGCCTTCGACACCGTCTGCCACCCCACACTACGCACTCGACTCCATGATGCAGGGATCCGAGACAAGGCCCTGGACTGGACCACCTCCTTCCTCTCTGGCAGTACCCAGAGAGTCCGCCTCCCCCGTTCCGATCCGAAGCCTACGAGATCATCTGCGGCGTCCCACAGGGCTCCTCCCTCAGCCCGACGCTGTTCAATGTCTACATGGCGCCCCTCGCACGCATCGCCAAACATCACGACCTCAACATAATCTCCTACACCGACGACACGCAACTAATCCTCTCCCTCACCAAGGACCCCCTCACCTCCAAATCCAACCTCCACCAGGGAATGAAGGCTGTCACAGAATGGATGGAGTACAGCCACCTTAAGCTGAACACTGACAAGATGGAGATCTTCTTCCTTGGCCCCAACCCCTCAGCATGGGACGACTCCTGGTGGCCCGCGTCACTGGGGGCACCCCCCGCACCTACCAACCATGCACGCAACCTGGGAGTATTCCTCGACTCGAAACTCACCATGACCAAACAAGTCAACGCTGTCTCCTCCACCTGCTTCAACACCCTCTGTATGCTCCGTAAGATCTACAGATGGATCCCAACATACACAAGGAAACCAGTCACCCAGGCCCTAGTCCGCAGCAGACTCGACTACGGAAACACCCTCTATGCCGGCGCACTGACCAAGTTCATCAACAGACTGCAAAAAATCCAGGATGCCTCTGCACGCCTGATCCTCGATGTCCCGCGCCGCGACCACATCACCCCCCACCTCAGGAACCTGCACTGGCTCCCTGTCGACAAAAGAATCTCCTTCAAGCTCCTGATCCACGCACTCAAGGCACTCCACAAGACCGGCCCAGCCTACCTCAACAGTCGACTCTCCTTTTATGCACCCAACAGGAAACTCCGCTCCGCAGACCTCTCCCTGGCCACCGTCCCACGCATCCATAGAGCCACAGCCGGAGGCAGATCCTTCTCCCACCGCGCCGCCACAACCTGGAACACCCTCCCCCTCATCCTACGACAAACTGAAGACCTTCTAACCTTCAGGAGACAGCTCAAGACCTAGCTGTTCGACCAGTAGCAACAGCACCCCCTTCTTCCGCCCTCAGCGCCTTGGAACCCTTGCGGGTATGTAGTGCGTTCTAAAAATTGTATTGATTGATTGATTGACATAGCAGAATAAACACACAGGGAGGGCATGCACCCATGATACCACAGTCTGGGCTACTAATGCATGCAGTATTCTCCTAAAAGCCTACTGACATGGGCCATTTTTCAACCAATCAGTGAAAACAATTGATACAGCTCCTTGCAATTTAAAGGAAGGGAGACAGCTCCTTTGCCACCCTTCTGTTCCCTTCGGAAAGCTTTTTGCAAGGAGAACTGAGACTGACAATACGTTTTGCTTCATCGCATCTTCTTTGTTTCCCCTTGCAAAGCCTAACACTGTGCCACGCTTGCACTGCAAGCTTTGGTATATCACCCACAGAAGACCTTGGCAGTGATGTAACACAAAACGATGCCCCCATCCCCCCTGCAGAGAGCGATGAGAGCCCCGAGACTCCCTTACTTCAGAGGCACGCTTTGACTGAATGGGGGCTGTTGGAAGGGTAGTGGCCTCCCTACACTGCATCGGCTTC
This sequence comes from Lissotriton helveticus, assembly GCF_964261635.1. NCBI lineage: Eukaryota > Metazoa > Chordata > Amphibia > Caudata > Salamandridae > Lissotriton > Lissotriton helveticus. The sequence goes on from NC_136068.1 coordinate 1,314,943,307, forward strand.
AGGGGACTGTGTTACACCCCTTGAACCAGGAACTGATCTCATCTGAGATACTTGATCAAAATCGTGTAACACTAAGCAAAGCATCGCGATTTCTGCGCTTGAATGTGTAAATATATGCAGGTAAACAGTAGAAACAAGTTAATAAGAACAACCAATTCTTTCAAAATAAATGCCATGTCAAACCTGCATTTTTAGGCAGAGTGAAAGGCACGACCACTCAGGGGTCCACAAATATTGCCTTTCACGTTATAAGAAAAAACAAAGCACCTTTGTGCTGTTATCATTTTCAAGTTTTTTAAAATCTTTTCTTGGATTTTAATCATCGACATAAAGCAACCCAATTTACTAAGGGGTTTGTGCAAGCTGAGTTAAAATATAAATGTCAATATAATTCAACAAAGTTTATGGTATAGAATTTGCAAATATAATTATAATTCATATACGTTTTGTCTAATACGATTTTTTCGCCTTTGTTAGACCCTCAGATACACTCTCCATGCAATAATTATATTACCATTCCTATATTCATCTATCTATATATTTTTGACACAAGATGATATGGTGCACATGAGCATGCAGCTTGTTTAAATTCCTTACCTAGCGAAGAACGGATTACTTACCAGTAATCATCATTACTTGTAGTTCAGGCCTTCCTCGTCACAGTCATTACCAAATGAGGGTGAGCCTCACCCCCTAGACAAGCACACGTGTTGGTCCACATCTATAATGGAATCTCTTCGAATCCTCTTTTTCAATGTCATAATCATTTATTTATTTAGCACATTCCTATTGTACTCTCGAAAACTAAGTACAGGAATAGTGTGGAACACTAATAAAGTGGATAAAATATCGAGGGACAAAATATCGAAAGGTAAGTGCATAGAGGGAAGTATAGATTTGCTCTTCTTGATTCCACATCTACGTACCTTGAAAACATATATGTAAGTACATAGAAGTGGAGTTAAATATAGAAAATCTATACATACATAACTATCAATATTTGATCCCTCGTTATTTTTTCCATGATATTAGTGTTTCACGATATCCTGAACTCAGTATTCACATCACACCATCATTCTTAACACACCTCCCCACACCAATAAATCCTGTTACCAGCAGCACCAAAACCTAAGATACCAAGCTCAAGGTGGCAGAAGATTGGGGTAGGAAGAGGCAAGTCACTGGAGTGTGCTGATGTAGACTTAGGCTAGGAGTAATGGGGGTTCAATGTATTACCTCTCTGGACTTCCTTGTGTGATACAATGCCAAGCATAATCAGTCTGCTGATAACCAAACAACAAGAACCTGGACAAGCCAGAGAACTGCTGAAGACAAAAACAATCATGAAAGCAGCATAAAAAGCGTATACACTGCCTGGATCATAAGACAAAACACAAATATAAAGACCATCATGACAGGCCAACCCTAAATACAAGTGATAGTCTCCCACACTCATTCAGTAATGTCCCCTGCCAAAAAGAGATACCCACTGCATCTGTCCAGTAAGTGCTTAGACTTAGTTGAGAAACCCCAGGATGCACAAAATGCCTTAACAAGTATACTGTGCCTCAAACTCTTGCATGGTAGCAGCCACCATATGGTAGATGGGGCCTGTAAAACCCGTAGAGGATAAGCACCTGACCCAAAGAAACTGGGAATTAACTTCAGAGAGAAGCCCCGCCTACAAAGGATTGTAATCTGACAGTATCATGAGAGAAGGAGCAGCAATCACTCAGTGCCTAGCACCACACAAATAGTGAGCTGGTCTGTTGGCCAACCGAACTCCACTGTGAAGGTGAGAAATACAGAACCATATTTTACAAACACACAAAGACGCACTGTGGAGTGCAATGGGAGACACATTTCAAGACGGTAGAGGACAAGACATCATTGGACACTCCAACCTGTGAGACATAGAATGCCCAGGTCCACCATAAAACCCTTATGTACAACCTCAAAAAGAAGCCTTCCTGGATCAAGACAAGAGCACGAGAAGCAGCCGGAATACCCTGAGAAGACACATGATCAAAATCTCCCATTATGCTAGGCTAAGGAAGCACAGAAAACCTGCAACTCACCAGAATACACAGTGACAACCATAGAGTATTCCAAATGTGGGAGAGTTAACTGCTGAACTACCACCACAGAGGCAAAGCAGATATGTATGAGATAGGTCAGGAAGGAGTTTCTTTCACTCGCGCTGTGGAGAGGAGTCTTGCCGGTGGCAGTGGCAGGCTCCATCCGCTTGCGCTGAGTGTTTTAACGTTGTCTTACTGTTAGTGCTGATCCATAGTGCTAATTTTACTCTGGCAACTGATAGCTAATTTTTAAAATACATCGGTGTGTACAAAATCTTTTGTTTGCTTACCTGATTACCGACTCCCGCCCCGGTCCGCCGCGTCCATTGTGGGCGTTTGTTTGCGGAGGGTGAGGAGGAGCCTAGCACTTCCGGGCTCGGGCGGACAGGTCAGCGCTCTAGTGGCCCCTACGGCTTATAAATGTGTATGGGCCAGCGACCGCGCAGCGGACGCGTGCAGCGGGCGCGCCGGAAGCGCGCCGAAGTCGAGCCAAAGTCGAGCCCGTCTGCGCCCGTCTGCGCCCGTCTGCGCCCGTCTGCGCCCGTCCGCGACAGGACGGGGCGCGGGGCCACAACCCCCGGCTCACCCATACCGACAATTATAAGGTATGGCAGACAAGACTTGCTGGATATCTGTCCAACCTCTCCGACATGTAATAAACACTCGATGCACGCCCTATCACTAGTAAACTGCCCCACCTGCACTTTTGCCCCTGTCACCAATCAGACCTTGCCCAGTAACATTAATACACTTAAGGCAGCTCTGCTTAATTGCAGATCTCTTCGCAAACACAGCTTAGAAATTTTCCATCTGCTCGAGGAAGACAATATTCAAATCCTGTTTCTGACTGAAACATGGTTGGATGAACATTCAGAGCCCGATATCGTACAGGCTCTTCCACCTGGCTTTACTCTCACCAGATTGGATAGGAAAGATGGTAGAGGGGGAGGCATTGCGATAGCCACTAAGACTCCATTAGAATGCACCCTCTCCTCTATCTTGGTTGATCACAGTGAGGCGGCCACTTTTACAATCACCACTGGTCCGAATCATTCCTTTTCTGGCATCCTGGTGTATCGGCCCCCTGGACAATTGTATGACTTCACCCCTACTCTGGTTGAAGCCATAACTCATCTGGCGATTAAAAAAACACGTATCCTAGTACTCGGTGACCTTAACGTCCATTTTGACGATTCGCTTAATAAAGAGGCGGCGGACATCAAATCTGAGCTACGTACCTTAGAACTAGAGTTAAAAAACACTGCCCCCACACACCAACATGGACATTTATTAGATCCTGTTTTTGGAAATTGGAAGGGAATTGAGACCCTAGATCCTCAGCCAATCCCCTGGTCTGATCACCACATAGTGCCGATAGTCATCCAACAAGAAAAGGCGGAGCTATATAACCAAAGCTCTCAACGCTTCAAGCGTAGAAGTTGGAAAAAATTTTCCATAGATTCCTTCTCTCACATAATCCAGACTGCCGGCCCCCCAAAAGGATATGATAGTGAGACTGTATATGCTCATTTACAAAACAATATCGCTAAAGCACTGGATACGACCGCCCCTAACCGCACTATTACCAATGCCACTAGAACCAAAAAAACTGCTCCTTGGTATAGTCAAGAGCTTCAGATCGCTAAAACAGCATGCAAAAAACTCGAAAGAGATTGGCGTGTAAATTTCTGTCCCGAAACAAAAATCAGATATAAAACAGCTCAAAAAAACTATTACAAATTGGTGCGCACGTCTAAAGCCTCCTACTATAACACACGCATTTTGGAAGCTGAGAACTCCTCTAAAGAGCTCTTTCAAATCTATAAAGAGATCTCCACAGTCGAGTCCAACCCCACCTCTCAGAAAGACTCAGTGGATACCTGTAATAAAATTGCAAAATACTTTTCTGACAAAATCACTAACATATACGCTAATTTTTCTGGCAATATAAAATCTGGCAATGATTTCTCAGAGAATGAAGATTACATCAGCACTTCTATCCACCTGTGTGCCTTCTCTGTACCTCCAACTGAAATCTTGAAAAAAATCTGTAAGGGGATTAAATCTGGATCACCCCGCGACCCCGCACCTCCGAAAATACTAAATGCTAGTCTCCCGGTCCTGGAGCCGCACTTTAGATTTATGTTGGAAACATCTTTCTCCACAGCCACCCTCCCTGCTGACTGGAAACAAGCCATAGTGTTTCCCATTAAGAAAAAAACGAACCTAAGCCAAGACATACTGGAGAATCTCCGCCCAATTTCCTTACTCCCCTACCTTGCCAAACTGGCCGAGAAAGTGGTCAACGCCCAACTAATGACCCATCTCGAAACCCAAAAAACCTTTCACCCATCACAATCGGGTTTCAGAACAGGCTTCTCCACAGAGACTGCACTTCTAAGAGCTACTGAAACTCTGCGGGAGGGAGCCGACAAAGGCAAAACTATGGCCTTGATCATGCTGGACCTCAGTGCCGCGTTTGACACTGTAGCTCATTCTATACTGCTACAGTGTCTAAACAGAGCGGGAGTCACTAAAGAGGCTCTAGGCTGGCTGAAGGCTTTTTTAACCAACAGAAGCTTTCAGGTCCAAAGAGGGATCTATCTCTCTGACAGTCTGATCTTAGAACAGGGGGTACCTCAGGGCTCTGCCCTGAGTCCCACCCTGTTCAACTTATATATGTCTCCTTTGGCAGAGGTGGTCCAATCGTTCGGCGTAGAGCTTGTCTCTTACGCCGACGACACTCAACTCTTGATCTCCTTGTCTCAATCCCCCTCCTCCGAGGCAGATAACTTCAACTCATGTATGTGCAAGTTGGCTACATGGATGAACGAGCATTGCCTCAAATTAAACGGAACAAAAACAGAGGTACTCGTCATAGGTGGGAACAACACCAACTGGACCAAGGATTGGTGGCCCTCATGTCTGGGATCATTACCCATCCCCAGTCAGGAGGCCAAGAACTTGGGTGTCTGGATTGACACCAAACTTTCATTTGACAGTCATGTCCAAAAAACAGTTGGGAAATGCTTCGGAGTGATGAAGACGCTCCGTCGCACCCTGGATCTTCTTCCTCTGAGTTCCAGGCGCACCATGACGCAGGCTCTCATCACATCCCGTATTGATTATGGGAATGTGCTTCTATTGGGCACCTCAGAAAAAAACATTAGGAAGTTACAGGTCCTACAAAATTCAGCAGCACGCCTTGTGCTACGACTCCCGCGAAGAGCTCCTTCTAAACCTTCCTTGGATGCTCTGCATTGGCTACCCATAAAAAAAAGAATAATATTCAAGGCCCTTCTCTGGTGCCACAGAATCATTCACCTTAGAGCCCCCTCCTATCTGTCAGACTTAGCCTTACCCTATGAACCTTCCAGATCCCTACGCTCGAAGGGAACAGGTTTGCTCAAGATAATGCGCCCAAAAAAAGCCAGACTTGGAGGCAGATCTTTCCGCATTCTCGCAGCTAAGGAGTGGAATACCCTTCCTATGAATATCAGACAGGAAAAAAGTGAAACATCCTTTAGGAAACATCTAAAAACATATCTTTTCACCATCTAAACTGTCTGATGCTTCGCTCCATCTAAGCAACACTCTTCTCCATAGCGCGGGGACACGTCGAGAGACGTCACCAGGCGCTCTATAAGCCCCTATAATAATAATAATAAGGAACACGGAATGGAACAAACGTCTTTTTTCAATGAGAGCAATTCATGCTTGAAAGTGCTCCAAAGAGGCCTACTTTCAAGCTTGCCATGGCACTCTGCAAGTATTGCTGTAAAAGTATCTCGCAATAAACTATTGCATTACTGGTGTCCAGTTACTTATCTTCTGAGATTTGACATCAAAATATTTTGAAAAATCACCTCCAGAAATATGTAATTCACTATCTCGAATGAGAGATCTATGAAAACACCTTTTGATTGCACAGACCCTCGTGCAGACACATGATTCTGGTGACGGTGAAGCAGTGGTTGAACAAACAACCCCTCAGGAGACGTAACTGAGATTTCAACCACTGGGACGCTAGTAAGTTATCTCTCCACTGCTGCAGTGTTTAAGGTCAGCAGATCTAGACAGGCTTCCCAGCACAGCATGCGAAAAGTAATAATACTGAGCAGGACTCAGAGGTTCATAAAAATGAAGTACCAGAGCAAGCACAGCTGAGCATGGGCAAGCAACCACGGAGGCAGCTTACTGGTGAGATAAACGAATAGAGAAACGACTTTCAGACCAGAGCATTCGTGCCTTAATGGGCAGTCCTTGACTCTTACAGAGTATCCAAACCAGTGGCCTCCTTCGCTACGGATCCCCTCACTATCACTTTTTAACATGCCCCTTAAGTCTCCATAGCCGCTCTCTCCCACATGCATTTTTTTGTTTTATAGCGCCACTCATACCAGTTTAGATTGTCAGACCACTTTACATCATACCCACATTACACAGAGACAATGAATAATACATGTGTAAATCAGTGTATACAGAATATTACATAATACAGAGGACTATAAGGTGCAGGAGTCATACGTCATCCATACTGGGTGACAGTATAGTTTGAGTGCTTGGTCTGAAGAAGCATAAACTCAGAATTTAAAACTAACACCATGGTTGGGGGGTGTCTTTACTAATAAGAATTGATTTCTAACCAAATTAACCCTTTTTAAGACATTAGGATATTGAATATCTGGGTAAGAAAACATATTGTTCTAACCCAGACTTCTCCGATGAGTAGCTCTTGAGCTACTGATAGCTCTCCACCTAACTGTTAGTAGCCCTCCTGACCACAGCCCAACCTATTAAATTAGAAGCAAAATAGAAAAGTGTGTATTCAAGAGGAAAATGCCTGTATTATCAGAAGTCACAAGCTGTGCTTTGGAGGAGAATGATTGAATTTCAAAAATATATTTAACTCCTTGCGCGCTGCGCTCATTCCCCCGCAGTGCGGGCGAATTATTGAGTGGGTGGGGTTTGGAGGGCCCCCCGCCATCCTCCGCACACGCCCACCGTGATGTCGGACGGCCAGGGGCCGTCCGATGCATGCAAGGGGTTAAAGTTGATATTTGAGCAATATATCACATGGCACTGGGAAGACCTATTTTTAATATTGTTAACTTGGTGCCAGGGGCATAGCAACTATGGCTGTTATATTTTACCCATGAAGCGGAATTCTACATTGGCAAAGCATATTTTGCATTATTGCTGGCAACCCTGCCTGATGCACTGAGGTGACCGGCGCTGTAATCTTACAAATCGTAGCCACTAATGCAACCTAGTCTCATTACTCTTACAGCACTCAACAATATTAGTAGCTCATGATCATTTTCATTAACCTTAAGGAGCTCTTATTGCTATAAAGGTTGGAGACCCTTGTTCTAACCTATACCTTGCACCCTGCATGCAGCATTTTGATGACAGTTAATGGGTCAATATTTTATATTAGGACTTTAACTTATAAAATACAAGTGACAAAAGGATCTATGTAACAAAAGCAGTAACCCACTGAACTATTTACATTATATACACTTCTGTGATCTGTATGGTGCACATTCTTTGCAGTGGGCATATTAACCCAGCATATTAACCCTGTTGGAACTGGCCCTTCTTGCAGGGTCATCCCCAAACTTTTTGCTTCTTCCTCCCTTATTTTTCCTGACCCGTGGCTGTTGGCAATAGGACTCTGCGCACTTTACCACTGCTGATCAGTGCTAAAGTGCATATGCTCTCTGTGTAAATTGTTATTCTGATTGGATATACATGTTTGGCATATTTGTATCACCATGAAGTCCCTAGTAAAGTGCACTGGGTGTGCCAGGGCTGGTGATGACAAATGCTACTAGTGGGCCTGCAGCACTGATTGTGCCACCCACAGGAGTAGCCCTAAAATGATGTCTCAGGCCTGCCACTGCAGTGCCTATGGGCAGTTTAGAACTGCCATGTCCTCCTGGTCAGTGTCCCCACTGACCAGGCCTAACCCTTCCCTTTTTGTGCACATCAGTCACCCCTATGGAAGGCCCAAGGTACCCCCATGGGCAGGGTGCAGTGTATGTAAAAGGTAGAGCATGTACTAGTGCAGGTGACATGCTCTGGTAGTGAATGGCAGCCATTTTCGTTTTTCACTACTATAAGGCTATCTTGCTCCATAGGTTAACATGGGGGATGCTGGCTACAGTGGTTAACAGCATTTCTTCCCATAGGAACAAGATAGGACATAAGTATCTAGTATCCCTGAACTCAGAATTTAATAACACATCTTTTAGGAAAGGTTGTTTTTAAATCCTGTGTTTGAGAACAGCACTTTTAGAAAGTTGCTGTTCTCTTGTCTGACCCTTCTGTGTGCCTGGGACTGTTTGTGTATTGACTGTCTGGTTTGAGAGTGACAGGGGCTGGGGATTCCCCAGGAGGCTGGATGAGTCAGCACTAGGCTGAATGACTGCGTTTGCAACTGGAGTGGTGGGAGGAGTTAGCACCTGGGCTGAATAGGGCTGTGCCTGCCTTCCACAATGCTGGCTCCACCCCCCTGCTGGGCGGCTGAGGACCCTGCCCCTAACTCTGAAAGGAAAGATGCAGCCAGCAAAACAAAGTACTCAGGATCCACCCAGAACTGGTTTAGACCGGGCTCAGGGCCCACATGCACCATGAGAACAAAGACTTTAGGGGTATAAGTACAGGACCCCTGACAACAGAAAATTAGATCATCCTGGAAATCAAGAAGGAACCTCTGCCAAGGAGAAAGCTGAAACTGAAGAAGGAAGATTGTCCTGCTGTTGCTCTGCTGGACTGACCTGTTGCTTTGCTGCCAAGGAGAGGGGGAGGACTTTGCTTTGTGCTGTGTCCCCTTGCTTGAAGGAATCTCCAAGGGCCTGAGAAGAGCTGGCTCCCTGTTTTGAAGTCCCAGGAACAAAAGGACTTCACCCCCAGCTTCCCTGAACTCTGCTGAGAGAGTTCTGTCCTTCCTAGAGTGCTTGATCCAGTTGTGGGGCCTCTGGAAGTTGTACCTGTGCTGGGAAGCTTGAAACTAAGCTTGAGTGACTTTTGAAACTGAAAAGTGTCACATCGCTCGCTTGCGGAGCGCATCCCCGACAGTGCGAGAAGTTTCCCGCCGCTACGGAGGTCGAGATCGTCTCAGCGCCTGACGCCGCTGCCAGAGACGTCGCATCCTTCGTTTGCGGGACGCACCAGACCAGTGCGGGAGAATCGAACATCGCTGCGAGAGTCGTCGCAGAGCCTGTCGTCGCTGGGTGAGAACGCCGCACCGCTTGCTTGCGGACCGCATCACGTCGCTGCGAGTATCGTCGCAGAATCAACGCATCGAGGAGCTGCAAGAGAGAGGATCCCCGCTGGACCGCGCATCGTCGCCCCGGAGATCGTCGCAGCCCCTACGAGATCGTCGCATCGTGCCTTTGCAAGAACAGACTTCCTACGGAACCTACGCACCGGAATCCATACAAGTGGCCTTCCTCCCCATACAGACCGGATTCGTCGCAACACGCCCACTGCTGCAGCGGGGCTGTCGCATCGCCTCCCCAGGGTCTCAGGAGCAACGCATCGCTTGTTTTCCACCGCACCAGCTTCTGCTTTTGGAACTTTGTTGCAACTAAAAGTACTGTGAGTAAACGTGACACAACTGTGAACTTTTCACGCATCTGTAGAGAATTCTATCGCAACGTAGAGAATTCTATCGCAACCTAAAGAATTTTAATGCAACCTTAAGAACTCTTTTTGAAACCATATTCTTGAACTGTGTATGTTGGATTTTTGTTGTTTTGGTCTTGTGTAGTTTAGATTAAAAATACCTTTATTTTTCTAAACTGTTGTGGAGTCAGTTTGTGGTGTTTTCACTGTGTTACTTTGAGTGTTGGTACAAATACTTTACGCATTGCCTCTGGTTAGCCTAGACTGCTCGTGCCAAGCTACCTAGAGGGTGAGCAGGGGTTATCTCAGAGGGTTATCTCCTTGCCCTGACTAGAAGCAAGGGTCCCTATTTGGACAGTGGTACCTACCTCTGCCAACTAGAGACCCCCAGATCTAACAAACCCTCTGAGCTACCTTACGATGAGGTAACATTTCCACTAGATGAAACTATGATTTCTCTCCAGCAGACCCAATAATCACCAGAGTTATCTTGACATTTCTCGAGTTGACTGGAAATTGCTGGTGGAAAAAAATGTGAGGCAGGTGCTTTTACATCCAAAATATATTTGAAAACGCAGCCCCTAGCTTGTACTCAGCCCCAGGTGCTGTGGCACCGGTCGCACCGCCCTAGAGCCAGCCCTGATTGCATCAAAACAGCATTATCCACCGGTTTAGGAGATTTACAGAATTCTGGCTGTCAGAGGCCTTAACCTCTGCAGTCAAGAGTGACTGTATGAAAGAGAGGTAGCACCAGCAGAATAAAAGCCCTGCTAAAGTGAGGTCAGAATTCATGCCACATATTCGCCAAATGCAATATTCGCCAAATGCTAATTCCCAATAGGGGCGCACAAAATAATATGCCCAATCCAGGATTCGAAGTCAGGTGGCCATGGCATCAAATAATCTGTAGACGATGTCACCTTAGGATATGTTGAAGTAAAACAAGAACCCTGAACCTTCAGACTGAGAGTCTAAGATCTTAATCACTATGCCACAAGTGACACTCAATCCAGCATAAATGCAGCCGTATGAAGCAGACAGATATTTATAGGCTGGAAAGACACCCTTAATAACCAGACTTCAAAGCTGATATATGGTGTGGTGACAGCGGATCTCTCATTTTATACAATTATATCATTTTAGATGTCACACAAGATGCCACCAAACATAGGACAGCCAGCTACAGCCAAGCTTAGAGGCTAGGCAGGAACCTCCTGTAGCACCACCTCCTGAAAGACCTGATGGACTGCTTACCTACCCCTGTTTGTATGTTCTCAGTAGAGCATAATCAGATACACTGAGGGACAGGGATCCGAGGCGCTACGGCTTCCAACCCCAGAGCAGCGAACAGCCCTGCCCGAGGCTAGAGCAGTGAGAGTGGGGCTGCTGCGGGACTGGGTAGCGGAAACCATGGCCTAGCATTGTAAGACTGAAAAGAGCAACCGGTCACGCACAGTGTGGCATTCAACTCTCAGACAGCAATGCCGACTCCAGTAGGTACAGGACAACTGCCACTCTTGGGAGCAAGGAGGGAAAACATACTTGGGTGCTGATAGTGGAGTGTGTTGTAAGAATAATTTAAAGTAAGATTGGACTGTATCTTTAATGCTTTTATGGCAGGGATTCACGAAATTCAGTTAGAGGCACGTGACATCAAGTTTGCGTGTCTCTTGGGTGAGGCTCACACTCAAGCGGTAATGACTATGATGAGGAAAACCAGACATGGAGGTAGTTAGTGCACTTTTTCTTACTATGACCATTTATAATCTTGATTTTGTGAATTCTTCTTTAGCTTGTCTAAATTGTATTTATCATTCTTCCACATCAATCTCCACTTTCAACTCTATATTGCTATTCTGAGATTTTGATTTCCATATTGACTCCTAATCTTCCCTTTATCATTCTCAGTTACTGCTGTAAGTGCCTCGTGCCTCAGGTGCTTCAGCTAATTTACATAAATTCAGGTTTTGGCTTCTACATGGGTTGAAAAAGGGGCAGATAAGTAGTTTACTTGAAAATGTGTTGATGGGATGAAGGAGGTAGGCGTGTTATTGCATTCTGGTGAATGTGACCTTAATATGTATCCTCCCCTATCTGGTTCAAGGACAACAAGATGTTTGAACGTTTCAGGGGATTGTATTGTATGCAACATGTGTATTTGTAAGATGTCAATACTACTGTGGTTATGTCGATAGTCCAAGGGACTTGCAGACCAGACATTGAGTGCTGCTTTTAAAATGTGAGCGAATGTGATTAGGGTGATTGTTCATGGTAAATGAAGTGAGATTGAGCAGTACACGATCACCCAAGAAACCAGAGTTATTGATCACGGAGTTAGGTGATGATCATGAAAGAGAGGTGAGAGATGAGCTAGTTGTGCTTCAGGTTGGGAAACAGTCTTTTAGTTTTGGGCTGACAGTGGAGAATAAATGAAGAGTACATCATTATTTTCCCATTTATGGATATTCTAACGTGGATCTTGCATTTGTGATCATCAAAGCCTGATGTAAAGTTTCTATTTAGGTAGAATTATGCTGTATTTAAAGAAGCGGGGACAATGTGGGATGGCAACTGTTCGATGCAATTCAGTGTTGAAAAGTAGGTCAGAATATAGCTAACATTCGTACCTGCTATTGTTGTTTTGAGATTAACAGTAAGGGTGTGTTACTTTAGAGTCTTTGAAGTATTTTTGAAATTACAGCGGGATAGATCCCTTTGACTGTATTTCAATCGGCCTTCCCTAGATTAAGGAGACTTGTAATATTTGTTTGCTTTGTAGGAACCGTTTTTGATAACAACCAAATCTCAGGGAAGGAGACCAATCCTCAGAAGTATGAACGGGTAGGAGGAGAGAAGAAGAAACAATGGGATGGTGGAAGGGTGTGTTCAAATAGAATTAAAGTAGTAATACAAAGGTATACCTATACTTCTTGTTTCAGTGTAAATGGATTATTCACTTTAGTAGTTAGCAATTAAGAGGTCATATGATATGCAATAGCATCATTAGATTGCACTTGCATACGTTGCATTGTTGAACATTTTTATTTACAACATTCAGTCATATCATATAAGGATGCAGTATACAATTTATTTATGAGGTTTTATATAGCACTGCTGGACCCAAGAGTATCAGAGCACTTTACAAGGTAGATAGACATATTAAGAAATAATAAACAATTTACAATGTGCAGGAAGATTCACAGAAAGGTGAAAACATTGAATTGAATGCGTGAGGGGGCAGAGAAGCAACAGGATAAAAACAGGTCTACACAGGAGTTAAAATTAGGGAGAGAAGGGGGTGTAGAGAAGGGGAGTGAGAGAATGGAAAGAAGGAGAAAGGATGGGTAAAATGTGAGTCACAGTAGAGCGGTAATTGGCGGGGTCAGAGTCAAAAACATTAGGAACCCCAGTGTTTGTTGAGGAGAAGTACTTTGAGTCTTTTTTTGAAGAGAGGGCAAGAGGGGTTGCAGCGAAGGTCTTTGGGGAGCGAATTCCGAATCGTCGGAGCCGTACCAGAGAATGCACGAGATTGGGTCTTTTTACGTTTAAGTTTAGGAGGAATCAGTGTAAGGGAGTTAGTGCTCCTCAGGGACCTGGAGCATCCTACTTTTTGTAGCTTGATAGAAAGGTAAGAAGGGGTGTTTTGGTGAAGAGCTTTGTTATGTTATGTTATATATTTTTGTATAGCGCACAGCTGCTCCAGCTAAGGAGCGTCCCGGCGCTTTTCAAACAGTACAAAGAGAGCTGCATCACCACCGCTTGGCAGGCTTTAACATAACAGTATCTAGTGATCCAGATTACAGAAAAAGATGAGTCTGATGGCTTTCCTAAATGTCAAGAGGTCATTTAATCCTCGCAGCTAGAACGGTAACGTGTTCCATAATTTTGCAGCCAAATAGCGTAATGAGCGGCCACCCATCCGAGAAAATTTTATCCGAGGTACCACTACCAGGTGCTGGCCTTCCGAGCGTAAGGATCGCCGGGGAACATATGGGGTCAGCAAAGGGCAGAGCATCGATGGAGTAGGAAGCTTCAGAATTTTGAATGAAAGACAAAGAGCCTTGAACTGAATCCGCTTGGCCACAGGCAGCCAATGCAGTTTCGTCAAGGTGTCAGGGACCGGTTGGAAGCGGGGAAGGCCTATCAAGATTCTTGCAGCCGCATTTTGCACCCTTTGCAGTCTCTGAACCTCTGCCTGGTTTACCCCTAACATCAGAGAGCTCGCATAATCCAGGCGCGAAAGGATAGTTGATTGCACCACAAGCTGACGAGTGGAGGGGTCAAAGAATTTTAAGATAGGCTTGAGATTCCGTAAAATCCCAAAACAGGTGGCAGCAACTTTCTTGGTATGAGTAATAAAATTAAGAGAGGTATCTACCCAGACTCCCAAGTTTTTTACTTCCAGTTTTAGGTCGGGAAGGTTGCCTAGCTTCTCTGGCCACCAGTTCTCTCCCCAAGCAGACGCATTTTTTCCCACCAGCAAGACCTCTGTCTTGCTGGCATTGAGCTGCAGGTAATTTGAAGTCATCCAGTTCGTCACTGCCATTAGGCCACTCTTAAACTTAGACGAACTCAGGACGGATTCGTCACTCAGCGGCACCACTAACTGAGTGTCGTCAGCATATGAGACCATTGAAAGCTCCCATTGCTTGGCGACCTCAGCCAGTGGCTGGACGTAAAGATTGAATAATTTGGGGCTGAGTGCCGAGCCCTGCGGGACTCCTAGCTCAATTGGCCGCTCCTTAGATAGGCACGGAGGGGTTGAGACCCGGAAGGATCTTCCAGTTAAAAAATTCCTGAACCACTCCAATGCCATACCGCCGACACCCGCCGTCTCTAGTCGATGTATCATGACCGCATGAGAGACCGTATCAAAGGCGGCACTCAGATCAAGCAGGATCCGTGCCGCCGTCTGTCCTGCATCCAAGATGGTCCGTACTCAACAGCGCCGTTTCGGTACTGTGGTCAGCTCGGAACCCATGTTGCGAGGCATCCAGCGTGTCATTGGAGTGAAGGAAACTTGTCAGTATGTTATTGACGTGCGATTCTGCCACTTTGGCTGGCCAAGGGAGCAAAGAAATGGGCCTAAAATTCTCTGGCTTAGTGGGGTCTACTGAGGGTTTTTTAATAATGGGGGATACCCAGGCCTGTTTCCACCTGGCCGGGATCACATCTGATTTAAACAAGGAGTTTATTATCTAATGGAGAGGATCAAGTACGAGTGTTGATGCTTCTCTGAACTGGGCGGGTTTTAAAGGATCTGCGGGGGAACCAGATTTTATTTTCCCACATATCCTGAGAAATTCGTTCTGGGACATCTCAGGGAGTATAGCGAGTTTGTTAGTCGTCTCTGAGCGATTGTGCGTGATACAAGCAATCTTATATGTGGATCGTCCTTCAACTGGAAGCCAGTTTAGGTTTTTGAGGACAGGGGAGATATGGTCAAACTTTTTACAATCAGAAATAAGTCTGGCGACTAGGTTGAGAACAGATTTGATCGGTGCAAGGTGGACTTTAGGGGTGCCAGCAAGCATGGCGTTGCATAGTCGATCTTGGAAAGGACAAGTGATTGTACCATGATTTTGAAATCATCAGCTGGAATAAAAGGTTTAATTTGTTTGAGGTGGTGAAGGGTAAAAAGAGCACTTTTGGCTGCATTTTTAATGTGGGGGATGAGGTTAAGATTTTGGTCGATGATGATGCCTAATGATTTGACAGAATTAGAGGTGGAGAGGGTGCAATTAAGTGCTTTGATATCATTAATCCAGAGTTGAATGGGAAGGTTTTTTTTTTTGGAGTGCACAGGATGATTTCTGTTTTTTTAGGATTAAGTTTGAGATGGTTGAGATGGAACCAGGTTTGGACTTTCATCAGAGTATCATTGAGGTGAAGGATGTCATTGTGGG
This sequence comes from Lissotriton helveticus, assembly GCF_964261635.1. NCBI lineage: Eukaryota > Metazoa > Chordata > Amphibia > Caudata > Salamandridae > Lissotriton > Lissotriton helveticus. Next base: position 1,314,958,923 of record NC_136068.1, read on the forward strand.
ATTTGATTTTGTAGTAAAGTTGAGTATCATCCGCATAGAGGTGATAACTGATTTTGGCTTGTTTGAGAATGAGGGTGAGTGGTTCCATGAAAAGATTGAAAAGGGTTGGGGAAAGGATAGATCCTTGGGGGACACCGAGTGAGATAGGTTGAGGTTTGGAGAGGCAGTGACCAAGCTTAATTTGTTGAGATCTATTTTGGAGGAACGAGGAGAACCATTTAAGTACAGTGCCTTCAATACCAAAGCGATCTTTGAGGGTATTAAGAAGAGTGGGATGGTGGACAGTATCAAATGCAGCCGAGAGATCAAGGAGGATTAATAGAGAGGATTCACCTTTGTCTAGAGAGCGATGAATGTCGTCAGTAATATTGAGTATAGCAGTTTCGGTACTGCATCCCTTTCTAAAGCCGGATTGGAAAATGTCGAGGAGATTGAAGGAGCTGATATGGTTATCTAGTTGGGATAGGACACATTTTTCAAGCGCTTTAGAGAGGAAGGGAAGGTTAGAGATAGGGCGCAGATTGTTAAGGTCATTAGGGTCAGCAGAGGGGTTTTTAAGAATAGGGGAGTTTTGCCCTAGCTGAAGGGAGTCTGGAACACAGCCAGTGGAAAGTGAGGAGTTGATGATATCGGTCCAAATTGGGGCTATGATAAATTTGTGATCTTGAACTAAGTGGGAGGGAAGAGGGTCTTTGGAGTGTGAGGATGGTTTGAGTTTAGAAATGATGTTGATGATAGTGGTTTCAGAAATTGGACTAAATTCACTCCATGAAACATTGTTTTTCAAAAGGTGTCCAGTCCAAGATGAATCGAGATGGGGGAGGACAGGGGTGGGTTGAGAGGGGTCGAGATGTGGTGAAGGGGAGGATAAAGGTGAGTTAAGAATGTTAGGGAGGATACATTGGTTAAGTGGAGGTTGGAGAGAGAGAGGGGGGAAGAGAAGGATAGTTCAATGTTATTGATTTTAATCATAAGGAAGCTGGCGATTTCTTCGCATCTATCCACAGAGGCTTCTAATTTGGGAGGGCCTGAGGTAGTTTGTCTTTTGACGATATTAAAGAGTTCTCTGGGGTGGTTTCTAGCCTGGTCAAGTTGAGACCGGAGAAAGGAGGCCTTTTCGTTGAAGATATGTTTTTTATATTGGGCTCTAGTAGTTCTCAGGAGAGCCAGGTTATCAGAGGTGGGATGACTCCTCCAGGCACGTTCAGATTGTCTGAGGGTCCGCCTTTCACAATTAAGTTCGGCATTAAACCAGGACTTGAGAGGGATGTATTTTTGTTTTTTAAGTTTGATTGGGGCAATTAGGTCAAGGGCTTCATGAATGGAATTATTGTAATGGTCAGTAAGGTCGTTGGTGTTAAGGGAGGGGTGGGAGGAGTAAGTGATTTTTAATTGTAGATTCCAGTTCGCCAGGTGGGATAAGGTGAAGGCTGCGAGTAGGTTTCATAGGTAAAGTGATCACAGTGGAGGGGCGAGGAGTAGGGCTATTCAGGGTGAAGAGGATAAGGTGGTGATCAGACCAGTCTACAGGGATTAGATTGTAGAGAGAGGCCAGATCCTTGCTCGTCAAAATCGCATCAAATGTGGCGCCTTTAGAGTGAGTCGGAGCATGGCATAGTTGGGTCAAGTCAGTGATGTCTAGGGCTTCATTAAATAGGATGACAGCAGGGTCATCAGTTCTGTTCCAGTGAATGTTGTAATCACCAAGAAAAAGATTTTTGGAATGGGAGAGAGATGCTTGAATGATAAGATCAGTCATCTCTTCAGTAAAGGGGAGGCAATTTCCAGGGGGGTGATAAATAGTGTGTAGCCGAGTTGTGGGAAAGCCAGGAAGAGTGAGGTTGGCGCAAAGGTATTCAAAGGATGAGGGGTCTTGGAGCTGAACAAGTGCGATGTCAAGTTCATCTTTAAAGATTAGGGCCAGGCCTCCTCCTATTTGATTGATTCTATCTTTCTTAATGATAGAGTAGCCTGGTGGAATGAGCAAGTCGAGGATAGGGGTGGAGTAGGCTTTGAGCCATGTTTCAGTAAGGAATGCGATGTCTATGTTTTCGTTAAGAATGGTTTCCGCAATCTCAGTTGTGTGGCAGGAGGCGGATCTGCAGTTTATCAACATGCAGCAGAGGGGAGAGGGGACAGGTAATGGGGTGGGGGGGCAGGGGGATAGGTCTAAGTAGTTGTGGGGGTCTGGTAGGGGTCGGAAGCGGGGGGGGTCTGTTCGTTCCTAAGAGAATTGGAATAGTGGAATGACTGGTAGGGGGGATAGTGAAATGAATGAAATGAAATGAAAATGCGTCTTATATAGCGCAGAATAGCTGCCCAGGGGCGTCCAAGCGCTGAAATTGCATGAAAAAATTGTGAGTGGAGAGACTTATTGGCACAGGGAAAGAGAGACAACTATTTATTGAATAGAAAAGTGTATAGTGGGTGAGGCAGGGGCAGGAGAGATAGGTCTAAGTAGTAGGGGGTCTGGGAGAGGTCCGAAACGGGGGGAGTCTGTTCGTTCCTAAGAGAACTGGAATAGTGGATTGACAGTTAGGGGGGATAGTGGATGAGGAAGAGGCGGGAGAGACAGGGGGGGTTCCCAGATAAATTAGCTCCCGAGGTTATAGAGCAAAAATCACTTTGATGAGGGGAGGTCGTGTTGATCTTGCAGGGTGGAGCGCTTAAGGAGGGTTCAGTGTGTTTAGATCCGATAGTGTAGTTACCAGGGAAGGGGGAGTGCCGGTATTGGTGAAACGAATAGGAGGTCTGTAAGTGGGTGGATTGAGATGAGTGTAGATGAGCGACGGTAGGGCGTGTTGTGAGGCGGTCAATGTGTGCATAAGAACCGAGGAGAGGGATTTAACAAGGAGTGAGATATCGTTTCTGAGAGAGGAGAGTTTTATAACAAGGGATGAAAGGAGAAGTTCGACCTTAAGGAGTAATTGAGTAGGAATTGATGGGAAAAGTGTATCAGTAGTTTTTGGGAGGTTGGAGAGGTAAGGGTTATCGAGGGGGGGATGGTCATGGGGGGAATGGGGGGAAATCCTGGAGGAGGGATGAGGGGGGAATTGAGGTGGGGGGAGGATCATTTTTGGGGGTAGGGGGTATATAGGAGGTAGACTTACGAGTGGCATCCAGTTTAGGAGAACATATAGTTGAATGAGGTGGAGAGATAGTAGGGGTTGGCGTGTCTGGTGCATTGTGGGATGTTAGGCCGAATGAGGGAGTGTGAGAAGGGGGTATCGGTGGGGGATAAGGGGGGTTGTAGGGTAGGTGTGGGGGATGGTTAATCGAGGGGGAGAGTATGAAGTGCAACAGAGGGTGAGGAGGAGTGGGAGTGAGAGGGAGGGAAGGGAATAGAAGAGAGAACGTTATTTGAATGGGGGGATATAAGGGCGTAGGTGGGGGAGGCAAGAGGTGTCACTGAGGCGTTTTATGGGGTGGAGGAAAGGGGGGATTGTTCAGGAGGAGATCTACAGGAGGGGAGGATGTATCCGAGCATAGGGAATTTGGGGTTAAAGAGGTAGCCTGAGTAGGCGTGGGAGTATCAGGGGAGTTGGGCAGTTCGGAGGAATCAATCGGTGGGGTGGGAGAGTCATGGGTGGCGGGGGAAGAAAGGGGGACATGTACCTTGTAGGACTGGGAGACATTAAGGGACTGGGAGATATTAGGGGATAGGGAGACAAGGGTGTCGTAACAGGTAATAATGTTGAGAGCGAGGTAAGTAAGTAGAGATTGAGAGTAATCAACTTGATTGGGGGAAGAGGAGTGTGAGAAGGTGAGAGGGGATAACGGTGGAAGAGGGTCAAGGGAATCAATGTTTGTAAGGGAGATGGAGGCAGGGGATGTTAAATGCTGTTGGGTAAGGGTAACGATGTGGGGTGCACAAGAGGGGGTGGGTAAGTTAGGGAGAGGAGATAGGGCAGTATGGGAGATGATGGGTGAAGAAGGAACTGAGGGATGTGACAGGGGGGCAAGGGATAAGATGGAAGGAGATGGGTTTGGGGTTCAGGAGGAGAGATGGAAGGATTGTGGGATTGTGGGATTGGGGAGATGGAGGCAGGGGATGTTAAATGCTGTTGGGTAAGGGTAATGATGTGGGGTGTACAAGAAGGGGTGGGTAGGTTAGGGAGAGGAGATTGGGGGGCAGGGGAGATGATGGGTGAAGAAGGAACTGAGGGATGGGGTAAGTCCGAGGGAGGCGACAGGGGGGCAAGGGATAAGATGGAAGGAGTTGGGTTTAGGGGTTCAGAAGGAGAGATGGAAGGATTGTGGGAGTGTGTGAGGAATTGGGTAAGCTAGCTGAAGTAGGATTCAAAGATGTGGAGGTGATTTTCAGATGCTTGGATGAGAATGTTTCCAGATTTGAAGATGGAGATATCGATTTTTCCTGGAAATGCGAGATGAGCAAGATGAGCGAGAACCAGGATTAGACTTCACACACATGGTTATAAGAAAATAATATTCAGACAACTGTAATAATGTTTCGATTGGGTTTTTTCCTAAATTTGAAGTCAACTTTTTTGGGTTCACAAAGAATCCATTGAGTCATCCTGGAGATTTACAATTGTTGTAGATTACCTGGAGTACTCCGGGTTTACAAACTTTCCCCAAGTTGAAAATCTATTTTTTTAAATGATGCAGAAATATGGATTTCCACATGTACATTTGGATTTTGTTCTCCCATAGAAAGACAGTTCTCTACATTCCCATGAAATATGAGGATGTTACTCTCCTTTTCCCACCATTGAAAGTACACTTACCCATGCCTTTAATAGGAGTAAATGTGTGTACATTTGAATGGTGGGAATATGCAAAAGGTTTGCTAATATGCACAAATTCACAAGTTTGTGAGTGTTTACTTCATTTTGCAGATCTACCCCTGAAATACAAATACTAAATTCATGACCATGGGAAATCCACCATCCTGACAGATGTATTACCTTCGTTAGTACAATTTACAATTGTATATTCCACAACTCTAGATAGTTTATTTGAATCAGCATGTGGAATTTACTAACATAACTTGCTTTTTTGCACATCTAAGAAACACTTTTGAGCACAAGAACTTTTGTCACAAGGCCGAGTTTGTTCAAGGCCTCACTCCCATAATCCATTTTTAGTTTATTTTCACCGCAAACTATTATTTCCTCAAAGAAGACATTGCCTCTATTACAGCTATATGTGCTTTTGTATGTAGGACATTCTTCTTACAATGTTGGGACCATTGTCTGAGGATAAGAGTCACAGGTATCTATGTATAGGTTTGCTTAGTCTTAGTTTCTCCCATTTCCCAAAACTGAAGCTCTTTCGCTCCCACTAAATATTTTACTTTTATTCAGTGATAACACGTTTCACTGGTGATACTTATCCTATAAATCTGTATTTTATCCATATCTAGGAGCTTTGTATCATGCAAACTGCAGCCCCATTACTTTCCTCCCCTCGAACTAAGGGCCATATGTATCAGGCCAAATTGAGTTCGCTAACGCCGAAATTCGCAGAATTTCGGCGTTTGCGAATGCAATTTGGTCAAATGGTATGCATCAAGGAAATCTGCTTGAAAAATATTGGTCAAATGGTATGCATCAAGGAAATCTGCTTGAAAAATAAGGAATCGCAAAATATGCGATTCCTTATCTTGCGATTGCATTTAAGGAATCGCAAATTTTGCGATTCCTTAAATGCAATGTAAGAAGCTGATAAAAATTGCAAATTGGCCTTAAGGAATCGCAAATTACCACCAACTTCTAGTTGGTGGTAAGTTGCGAATTCCTTTCAAAATGCATATTGTTTCATTTTTCAAATTGCCATGTGACGCACATACATGCCCTTAGGGCATGTATGTGTGCCACATGTGCACCCATGCAGATTTCAGGGGTGCAACAGGGTGTCCTTTGGACACCCCTGCACCCTTGAAAATAATCTCAATTTGCTATTAGCAAATTGCGAATCGCAAATTTCCCCTTCATTCCTATGGGCCTCACGGCCCATAGAAATGAATGGGAAATTAGTCTTTAATTGCAATTAGCAATTTGCTAATCGCAATTAAGGAATTTTAAGAAATCGCTAAAAAGAAGCGCATTTCTACATACATACCATTTTGCGATTTCTAAATAGCGATTCCTTAAAAATCGCGCTATTTAGGAATCGCAAAACGGAATGTTGATACACATGGCCCCACGTATTTTTTAGTAGTATAAGGTGCCTTCTATTTTAAGTGTAGGTGAAGATAAAAGGTTTCTAGAAACAACCTAATCAAACTCCTTGTCCACGAAAAATTACTGCGTAATTCCCTCAGCAGGCGCCTTATTATAGTTGGACCAAATAGTTGTCAACTTGCTCCAAATCATGGATAATTAACTTAGCCTGCTCGGGTTCACATCCCAACGTCATTCTAGTGAATAATATGTTCCCTTGTTTTGTGTGTCTTTTCTGAAAAAATATTATCCACTAAATAGCTTCAGTGAACCTCTTCCAAACTCACATCAACTTTTGTTTCCTGGTAATGTCCCAACAATATTGTTTTTAGAAACTCGGAAAGAAACCAACTAAAAATGACAGATATTGGTGTTCTTTGAAACTAAAGGATTAGTTTTATTATTCATCATCATCAAAAATGCTTTGTTTCGGTTAAAAACCTTAAAAGCTACTCAAAATGTAAAGCATCAGCTAGCACTCAATTTTATGATCATGGTATTCGCAAAGCATATCTTGACACAATGGGATCGACCAAGGAGAAGGGAATTTAGCATGAGGGTTCAAATAAAGCGCAGTCAGCGAGAAAAGCCTTACAATCAGTCCGCTATGTCTACGATAAGTGCATAAAACCTTTCTGATAAGACCTATAAATCTACTGTCCTAAAGTGTACCCCTCGCATGCCCTAATATAAAATTTAGCTGGTCTACCATGAATAAATATGTGGTGTTTATAAACATGAAATAAATTGCACCAAAAGAGAATAGACACAATATAAGATCAAATACACATAGCAAAAATGTATACAAAATACAATGGATAAAAACATTTATTCATTGTCTCCAACATATGCCAAAAGAATATTAAAACACTTTGCCTTTCATCTTTCTGATTAGCCACACTATTTGAAAAATATGTTTAGGCCAAAGACAATAAGGGGCGAAGTGTCATTTAATAATACTCTAAGCGTTGGTGATCAGGGGCCAGATGTAGGTAGCCAAATACTGGTCGGTAACGGCCGAAAATCGGTAATTTCGGTCGATACCGACCGGTATTTGGACATTGAGATGTAGCTCGCCCAAAATTTACAGATTCGGAAAAAATACCGATTCGGTAGATTACCGGCTCAGTAAATAATCCGAATCGGTAATATTACCGAATCGGTAAAATTACCGATTCGGAAAATATACCGAGTCGGTAAATGTTCCGATTCGGTAAAATTACCGAATCGAAAATTAAGAAATGGAAAAAACAACACCATTGAGATGTAGGTGAGCCATAATTTACCGAATTTCACCAAAATTCGGTATTTATAAATCGGTATTTAACATGGATTGTAAGCAGGTGGTAATCAGGTGCAGCCTATAAAAAAGGGCCCCAAAATGCAACACTGGAACCAGAATGGCAGCTTTCTACGTCATAGCAAGACGGCTAAGGCTACAGGCAGCAGGTGAGAGGAAATGGAGAAGGGAGGAGCAGGTCTACAGGCAGAGGATTACACTCTTCCAATTGACAGAGCCAGAGATACTGCAAAGATACAGACTGCACCCCCAAACCATCATGGACCTGATCAGGGACCTGCACCCACTCCTGGACCACCCAAGACCAAGGGCCCACGCCATCCCACCCCATGTGCAGGTGCTCTGTAGCATACACCTCCTTGCATCTGGGAGCTACCAGAGTGTAGTTGCTGTGGTAGGTGGGGTGTCCCAGAGCTGCCTGTCACGTTTATTCAGAAAGTTCCTGGATGCCATGATGCAAAGAATGGAGCATTACATCCACTTCCCAGACACTGATGCGGAATTGCTCAGGACCAAGACTGACTTTTACCTCATGGCAAATTTCCCACACGTGATTGGCTGCATTGATGGGACCCACATCCCCATTTGCCCCCCAGCTGCCACTGAGCACATATACAGGAACAGGAAGTCATCACACAAAATCAATGTACAAGCAATCTGTGATGCCAAGTACATTATCACCGATATAGTGGCCAGATACCCAGGAAGCACCCACGATTCATACATATTCCAAAACAGTGGGATCTATACCCGCCTGACAGCAGGTGAATTTGGGGAAGGATACCTGCTAGGTAAATAAATGGGTGACACTCCCTTGATAGACGAAGCAGACGTATGCCAATGTGTGCCTCTGAGTAATGTATCTTTTTTCTTTCACATTAGGGGATAGTGCATATGCACTCCGTTCCTTCGTCCTGACACCCTACCTCAACCCCACAACCCCCAGCCAGAGACGTTACAATGTGGCACATAAATCCACCCGGAACATCATTGAGCGCACCTTTGGGCTCCTGAAGAGCCGGTTCCGCTGCCTCCACAAAAGTGGGGGGGGCACAGCAGTACTCACCTGTAACATGCTGTAAGATAATTGCTACCTGTGCAATGTTGCACAACCTCGCAACTAAGAGGGGCACAGAGGTAGAATTGGAGGACTATGAAGACCATGACGATGAGCTGGCACTACCAGCAGCCAACACAGTAGGAGTACCAACACCCACAGACGGGAGACAGAGACGGGCAGAAATCACACACAACTACTTCTGAGTAAGTATAGAGACAAAGCACGTGTTGTACTTCAATGCACGTAGTTTATTTTGCACTACGTTGAAATGACATAAGCCACAAATGACACATACTAGTGTGCCTAGCACTACTGTGTGGACGGGGGTTACCTCACCCTCACATGTCCATCTGAATATGGCAGACTCACTGTTCGCGCCCATGAACAGCCCCGCGTGATGCCTGAGGTTGGCTTAGTTCCGAGTCTGCTGTGCCAGCGCCGGCACTCTGGCGTCCGCTGCTCCTCCTTACTTCAGGGACAGGGGTGCTGCTCCTGCTACTAGGGGTATCTGTGTCCCCGACACCTTCTGCTCCTGTGGTGGCTGACTGGTTTGTCAGCAGCACTTCCATTGCTGTAGTGACTCTCCCCATCCCCCGTGTGAGATCAGTACAGCAGTGCACCAGCCCCTCCTGCATCGCAACTGAACGGCGACACATCAGTGAAGTCGCAGTTGCAAGTTGGCGCATGCCCCTTGTCTGCTGGTGCGTACGATGGCTCTCCCTGCGCCTTTGTGCACGGCCCTCTCATAGTTCCTCACAGAGTGTCATCACACACTGAGACATGTCCCTGACTCCATCTGCCATGTCCCTCATGCTGTCTGCCATTGATGCTATTGCCTTGTTTATGTCAGTGAAATTTGTGTTCAAAAGGCGCATTTGTCTGTGCACTGCACTTATTCCTTTTGCCTGCAGGTGCTGCACCTTGACCATTGTGGTCTCAAGGCATTGGAAGACATCCTCATCACGGCCACTGACGCTTGACTCCCAGACCCTACGACGTCTTGTTCCTCCGGATCACCTGACAGGAGTGGATGTATGACCTGGTGCATTTCCTGCCATTGGCAGTATTGACTCCTCACACTCCCTTTCCTCATCGGAGGATGTTTGTATGATCCTTTGCGGGGGACCCTCATGCCTCACGGGCCTGCAGATGTCTGACACCTCGGTGTCTGCTGGAGTGTCTGGCTGTTGTGACTCATGTTGTGGTGAGTCAAGGAGCACTGGAGATGCTTCAAGTTGCATGGTGTCGTCTGCCTCTGGTGTGTCAGCTGCTTGTGTGCAGGGTGCTGTAGGTCTTGCAGTGCTGGGTCCTGCATCCCTGCCTTCTTGCTCACTCCTATCCCTTTGGGGATTTGTCTTCTCCCTCACCTGCAGTGACTTGCGTGATGTCTCCCCCGTGGACAGATATGGACAGTGTCTTAGTGGTGCTTTCACCGTGTAAATCACTATTAAATAACATTATTATTTCACTATTTCCTGCTCCTCCCATGTCTATGATTGTATTGTGTGGCATGCCTGACAACATTTCATGTTGACTGCTCATATGGGTATTCTTATGACTACCACTCCCATAATGCATTGCAGGTGAATACTAAAGTCAGTACTGGATTTCCTCAACACATAGCCACATTGGGGGAGGGACACAGGCAGGGGGTGTGGGATGATGGACATGTCCCTTACCTTTCTTAGCTGCAGCTCGGGCTGAGCTGTCTGCATCACCAATCCCCACAACGCACTCTGGCTCCAGTGTGGACTCCACAAGCTCTTCCAGGTCCGTGAGAGCAGGTGCCCTGTTCTTCCCTCCACCTGTAGCATTGGCCTCCTTACTTCTTGCTGCCAGTTTTTTTTTAGTAATGATCCTTAGATCGTACCATCGCTTCTTGAGATCGTCCACTTCCCTGGTGGTCACTCCTATAGAGTTTACTTTGGTCTGGATCCCCAGCCAGGTGTTCCTCTTGACAGCCTCTGGTACCTGCAGGGACTGCTTTCCAAAGATTTTTGGGTAGTGCTTGACGACCTCCTCCACCAGCACCTGAAGTTCACCAGTACTGAACTTCATCTTCCTCTTCCTCTCTGCACCTTCCCTCTGAGAGTCATGGGGATCCATTTGTATGTCCTGCAGGGCTCTGCTTCACAACAGCCTGTCTCTGTGTAACTGCTCTCCTGTGTGATCAGGTACACTGCACCTGCATGGGTGTGGCCACTTCCTGGTTGTGGGGTGGGGTGGATGCACAGGATTGGTCTATTGCTCTGTTGGTTGGCTGAGGGGCGGGGTGGAGGCACGTGATTGGTTGTAACTTCAACTGCCTGATATTTTGTATCCCAGACTCGGTATTTACCGAATCGGTAATATTACCGATTTGGTAAATACCAATTCGGTACATTCAATGCATTCCTATGGGCCTCCGGGCCCATAGGATTGCACGTGAATTACCGAATCGGTATTTGCCGTATCGGTAAATACCGATTCGGTAAATACCGAGTCGGGGTTTCCGAATTTTACCGAATCGGTATTTTTTACAGATTTTTGACCTACATCTCATTTCCCTTTTCTAAAATACTGATTCGGTAAAAATCGGTATTTTAGAGTCGGTAAAAATGAGTTACCTACATCTGTCCCCAAGTGCGGAATCCCAAGTTAAGGCACAGTGATTTAATCCATTTGCGTCTAGGTTTCACATACACTGAACAGAAAATAAGACAAGTTGGATGTTTTCTACAACACAATTAGTGCACAGTTTGCAGAATACACCGTTAGCATTGCCTTGTTAAATTCTACAGCATATGTGTTCATTTTGAGAACTTTAAAACGTAGCTTCTGGAACAAGGACCCAGTCAGCGGCAGTTGAATTGAGTCTACATGTGCTTCTTACATAGAGAAAGGCTTATGGAGGATGAAACTATTTGTACAATTTCCCAGTGAAGTGTATCTGTGAGGGGCATATTTACTCATTGTTAGACCTGACATCCTTGGTGTGGTTTTCCCTTGTCCTTTTGCATCTGCCTCCTGTATTTCTGCTGGGTGATGGATGTCGTTTTTGCTGGTGTAGATGCTTTGGGCACTTTGCCACTGCTGATCAGTGCCAAAGTGCAAGGGCTCCCTTTGTAAATTGTGCATATGGATTTGTGTTTTCATGATTGGCTCGTTTGACTTACTACTAAGTCCCTAGTACAGTGCACTGTGAGTGCCTGGGCCTGTAAGTCAAATGCTGCTATTGGGCCTGCAGCACTGATTTTGCCACCCACACAAGCAGCCTTTCCAAGGGGTCTAAGACCTGCCACTGCACGCAGTTCAGTTTCTACTGCCATGTCGACCTGGCAAGTGAACCCACTTGCCAGGCCCTAACCTTACCTTTAATTACATGTAAGTCACCCCTAAGGTAGGCCCAAGGTACCTGTGTGGGCAGAGTATAGTGTATGTGACAGGTAGGAATTGTGCTGGTGTGTGACATGCCCTGATAGTGAAATACAGTATATTGACCCAGATTCACAAAGGTAACGTGAGATGAAAGTCTAACTTTATGACTTTTGGTATTCACAAAGGGCATTTACGAGTAGTAAATGCTCTTTGTGAATACCGAAAGTCGTAAAGTTAGACTTTCATCTCACTTTGCCCTTGTGAATCGGGCCTAATATGTTACTACGGAAACGCTATCTGCCCCATAAGATAGAATGGGCATTTATTTATAACACCTTATAGAAAGATAGAAAAATGGAGTTTGGATTGACTCAATTCAACATATAAAAATGCATCTTTTAGTAAAGATGATTTTTATATTGTGTGTTTTAAAATACCACTTTTAGAAAGTGGGCATGTTCTTGCTTAGCCATCCTGTGTGCCTCTGCTGGTTTGAGGATTTATCGTCTGGCTTTGGAGTGACAGGGGCTGGGGATGTGCATTCTCTTCAGGCTGCCACTTGAGGGGGTGTTTGAGATGTGTCCTACCTTTCCTGGATGAGTCAGGGTAGGGCTGAATAGACCTGGGCTGCATTTAGAGTAGTGGGAGGAGATTTCCCTGCACCTGGGAAGACATGGTCTGCCTTGGACAATGCTGTCTCCACCTCCTGCTGGTTTGGACTGAGCACAGATCCTCTCTGTCACATATTAACAAAGAGAAATTGAGTATAAATATTGGGACGCAGACCTAAGGACTTTAGATTATGTCTTCTGGACTCAAGAGGAACCTCTACCAAGGAGAAGAGCTGGAAAAGCTGACTGAAAAGTACTGCCCCTTTGCTGTGTGGCATTGGCCTGCAGTGGCTGTTTCTGCCAAGGAGAGGACCAATACTTTGGTGTGTGCTGTGTATCCTGTTTGAAGAAGATCTCCAAGGGCTTGGCGAGAGCTTGCCTCCTGCTCTGAAGTTTCAGGGACACAAAGACATAATTTCCTCTGTCCTCCTGTACCTGGAACTGCTGTTTCACCAGTCACAGAGGGAACCAGCAACACCAATGCTAGCGAGCAATGCTGTGACCTGCAGCAAATCTGTGGGAACCGTTTGTGAAGTGCACAATGCACAACCCCAACTTGCACTGCAGCCCCAATGCCTGCTGCTGCCTCACCGTATTGACTCTTATGCCGTCACTGAGGCTGCTGCCTGCACCAGAGCCGAGGGGACCACTCATGACGCTCATGACACAACACCCCGACTCGCACCGCAGCCCCAACCTTACAGACGCTAGTGCTTCATAATTGCGGAGACGATACCTGATGTGGGTGGCCTCCTGAATCCATCAACTCCACCTCATTGTATGTCACTGACGCCTCGACGTGACGTCACCTCCCCGACAACAGTAAGAACCGACACCTGACCTTTCCTGCTTCGCAGTAAGGAACCGACACCTCACCGCCGTACTTTGGGATTTTGAGCGGCCACAACGTCGTAAAGTGGAGCTATTTGGTGCTACAAGCTTTATTTTTGCGACTAACCTCTTTTTGGTGATATCTTGATATATGTATTGCAGATTTTTGTCGTTTTGGTCTTGTTTTGTTTAGATAAAGGTTTCCTATTTTTCTAAAGTGGTGTGTTCATTTCTAGTGTTTTCACTGTATTACTGTATGTGTGCACAAATGCTTTACACACTGCCTCTGAGATGAGCCTGTCTCCTCGTGCCAAGCTACCAAGGCGATGAGCACGGGTTGTCTAAGGGTGTAACTCCCTTACCCGGAGTTGAAGCAAGGGTCCCTATTTGGACAAAGGTGCAAACCATTGCCAACTAGAGACCTTCATTTCTAACAATCATAAGAAGTCTCACTTAAATATTGAGAAGAGAAGGTAGAACTCCCATGAAACTGAGTGTTCCACATAAGAGAGCCCCAGGAACACGATTGAATGCTGCTCTCAGGTCCATGAAGACAATATATAAGTGGGCATCGGAAAAAACTTGATCTACTGTTCCCCTTTGAGTTCTATAAAATACTTGAAAGGGTGGCAGCATAATATTTGGCAGCATTCCATCCTCCAGCTTATCGAATAACCTGACAGGCAAAATCTTTTCGGAGGTTTTCCAAAACACTTACAGGCCTATAGTTCGAAGGTTGTCCTTTACTTATTTTTTTATTTTGGTCCCTAGCAAGGGAGGCAGGATTTTGGCACCTGCAAAAAAAACATACATCATATTAATGTACGGTACACAAATTGTTAATTCGATTTCCTTTCCAGCAGCTTCAATGTTAACCACAAAAAAAACCTAACATTCCCGTAATGCATGCTTAATAGGTCATCACAGTCCACCAATAGGCAGCTCCCATGGTCCATAAGGCTGTGTGCTTCATGTAAGGCTTTCTCTTTCTTTTCCTGCTGTCCAGCAGATACGTTCCTTTTTTTCTCTTGCTTTCTTTATAGCAGGGAACTAAGGGTTATATGTAATTGTTATGAATTTCTTAGAGTTTGACTATTGAGTATTGTTTATGCTTGATTTGATTCAAGCTTTCATTGTGGGCGTTCCGTTGGTGAATCAGTTTCAGGGCTGCAGGAGTGCTTTCACGTGCTCCGCTTGCATCCCCTTCACGTTGCTGACAGGGTGAGAGGTGTTTAGGCTCTCTAGCCATTTCAAGAAAACTTTTTTCGGCGATCGGTCGCTTGCAGGTTATTTTTGGGGCTGCTGGAGTGCTTTGGGAGGGAAGAAGGGGGGCAAGCACACCGACTACCATTTTGTGTGTGTAAAAGGCCGCTTTATTGAAACAGGTGCACATCACATTTATTAAACTGGCAAACTGCCTTACAAAACTGAAACCTCTCTAAACATCGAGTTACCTGACCCCTTTTGTTTTACTCCCCCCACCCCTACGATCCCCACATGATAAAATCCCCCACCCTGCAATATACAAACATATAACTCCATTACATCATAATACTATCCAGTTTTATCCCCTACCTCCTAACTCCAAAACCTCCCAAGACCTACAGTCCTATTTGCCTTCTTGCAACTGTAACTAACTACCCTCTAATGTCAACTCCCAAACTGGTTACGCTTTCCCCGCTCCCGTTTCCCAACTCCCCAAACTTCACGAGAAAGTACCGAAATCCAGCCAAACTTGGCCAACATCAAAAACAACTCCGCCAGCACCTGTTCCAAGCGACAACTTACATATAAACACCCCCTGTGCACCTGTCCCAACCCAGCCACCTGACACAAAAACCCTTCCTGTCCTGACTTTCTCAGCACAACCAAAAGCACAAGCCTAGAAACCTAGGGAGGGTGGGCGGGGACAAAAAACTCCTGACTAAACACGTTCCCAGCCACCAGGTCTCAGTATCTAAAATGGTGGCTGGGAACATTCGGGAAAACTATTTATACTTTGGGCTTTTGGGCTCCTTTTGGGCGGCTTTTGGGCTATCCCTAGCCAGCCCAACGCGGCAAAATGGCCGCTCGCTTGTTCTCCCCCCTTCCCCCTCCCAAATCTGCCCGGGGGGCAGACCTCGCGGCTCGGCTGCCCCCCAAACCCCCCTTGGGAGGGAAGAAGGGGGGCAAGCACTCCGACTACCATTTTGTGTGTGTAAAAGGCCGCTTTATTGAAACAGGTGCACATCACATTTATTAAACTGGCAAACTGCCTTACAAAACTGAAACCTCTCTAAACATCGAGTTACCTGACCCCTTTTGTTTTACTCCCCCCACCCCTACGATCCCCACATGATAAAATCCCCCACCCTGCAATATACAAACATATAACTCCATTACATCATAATACTATCCAGTTTTATCCCCTACCTCCTAACTCCAAAACCTCCCAAGACCTACAGTCCTATTTGCCTTCTTGCAACTGTAACTAACTACCCTCTAATGTCAACTCCCAAACTGGTTACGCTTTCCCCGCTCCCGTTTCCCAACTCCCCAAACTTCACGAGAAAGTACCGAAATCCAGCCAAACTTGGCCAACATCAAAAACAACTCCGCCACCCAGGGAAAGGCGGAGGTTAGGTGCTTACACCGCCTCCCCCTTTTCCTGCCCCCCCCACCCCCCTTTTTGATGCAACCTTGAAACGCCAACCGCCTGTCCCCCACTCACTCGCACCCCCCAATAACGGGCCTCCCTGACCAATGCAACCTGAAACCATTCAGGATTGAGACTCAGCTTACCACCAAGTAAGCTATCCCGGCTTGCCACTTGGCTCTCTTTACAAACGAAAGCTCCGCCATCCAAATCAAGACGTCCCGGGCTAGGAAACCCTTTCCGACCTGCACGAGCAACCATTGTCGACAACTATACCCCCTCAACTTCCCTTGCGCGTTCAAAAGAAATTCGCTGCGCACATAACGCCGAATACCGCTGCGGATCATCGCCACCGACGCGTAATGTCCCCCCGGCCGCACCACCGGCCATACGCTTCCTCCGCCCCACAACTCCAAAGCCGGAAAGTGCCCCACCACTGCCATCCTCCCCCCGCCCTTACCTAAAGCTTCCACCCCGCAAACCTCCCCGACACGTACCACCCTGCCCGCAAAAAACGCGGTGTCCCCCCAGCACATGAATTTCCGACACTCCCCCATGTGCTAATGCCACTAGAAACTCTATCAGCCCCGATATCCGCCGCTGCTTGTCTGCCGGCACCCAGGCCTCCAGCAAAACCCGCGTCCAACCACCGCAAATATTGACCGCCCATGCCGGCCCCACTGTCTTTGAATTTCCAACACTGGCACTTTATGCCATGCCTCATCACCTCGAGCCGCCTCAACCCCTGCCGCTGCTTGCCTGCCGGAAACCGTGATTCCAGTCAACACCAATACCAGCTCAATACCCAGAAGTGACAGCGCCGTGCCTGGCCCCACTGTCTTTTGACGTTCCAACATTGGCACCTCGTACCTTGCCTCCATCCCCTCGAGACGCCTCAACATCCGCCACCGCCTGTCTGCCCGTAACCGTGTCTCCCGCAACACCAAGTCACGCTCCATACCCAAATTTGACCGTGCCATGCCGTCCCCACTGACTTTTTACAT
Organism: Lissotriton helveticus; assembly: GCF_964261635.1. NCBI lineage: Eukaryota > Metazoa > Chordata > Amphibia > Caudata > Salamandridae > Lissotriton > Lissotriton helveticus. Next base: position 1,314,975,906 of record NC_136068.1, read on the forward strand.
TCCATACTGGCACTTTGTGCCTTGCCTCCATCACCTCCAGTAAGCACCGAGAACAGCTCCAATCCAAAAGTGACAGCGCCGTGCCTGGCCCCACTTGTCATTCGAAATTCCACACTGGCACCGTGTCCCTTGCTTCCCTCACCCCTAGCCGCCTCCACATCCGCCGCTGCTTGTCCGCCGGCAAACGTGTGCCCAGCAACACCGAGCCCAGCTCCTTCCCAAAATTGACAGCGCCGTGCCTGGCCCCACTTGTCTTTCTGAATTTCCCCACACTGCCACTTTGCGGTTAGGCTCCATCACCTCGAGCCGCCTCAACATCCGCCGCTGCTCGCTTGCCGGCAACCGTGCCTCCAGCAACAACGAGATCAGCTCCTTACACAAAGGTGACAGCGCCGTGCGTGGCCCCACTGCCTTATCCGGCGCCCATGGCACCCCAAGGACCTCCGTGATCTCCTGAAACCTGTCCAGTCCACCTGGCAGTTCGTGGAATCCGGGGCCCCGCCCCGAAAAAGAGTCATCCAGGTGGGGCTGAAACTCCCCAGTGACCCGTTCGTTCCCTAAAACAATTGCTGGAACCCCCGAAACCTTCTACCCCGTGCAGGAACCCGCGCAGCCCCTCGGCAATGACGTGTCCCCCTACCTAATGAACTTACATTTGGCAAAACAATATTCCCCAGGAACTGGGCCCAGTCAAAGAATATAATAACAAGTGGTCCTTGGGGAAGTATTCCAAAGTTACTTTTACCTTCAACTGTGTCACCACATTGAACAACCTTCCATAACGCTCCATGGATTATTATCCAACCACATTGTCGCAATGTTCATAAGCCACCTAAGAGCCTATCTTACGTACAACCCCAATGTTAAGCCATAATTCATGCATGTCTGGCGACTCACATATTCAGCTACTCAGGTTTACCATGTGCAGTATTGTTTTGAGCGGTGTTGTTTGACCCTTTTCCACACACCATCTGGTCAATATGTGCCATTCGCCATATAACATTATTCTTCCCTTATATACCTAATCCCAATACCATGCTCAGTAGTCTTATCCATGGAAGAGTGTCATAGCGTCGACGTTTGTTCTCACACATCATTATCCCGACCCCCTCTCCAGGACAAGTGTTGCACCATGAATCCATTGTAAAATCACACAGGCACCAACCAGAACATATTTACGACCAATCTCCTAAGAACATGTATATGTATCGTCTGCCCACCCCACACGGAATGCCCCCAAGCGCATATTCATAATGTCCCTGCACCTATTCCACACCCAACGTGTCCCGCGTGTCCGAACACCACTACACCCTCGCAGATTCCACACCCAACGTGTCCGAACACCACTACACCCTCGCAGATTCGTGGAGTCAAACGTAACCCAGGTCCCATTCGGCTGTCCAATCCGCGGTGCCGCACCATACTACTAGGCGACATGCACACTCCTCTAACCTCCATGTTTCCTCATTACTCACCAACGCGACCGGCCACTAAGACCCAAACGTCTGTTCCTAAAAAGGAACCAAAGTCCGACGCCGCAACCACATGAAATTTACTTCGCCCCCTACTGCTGTGTAATCACGCACCACTCCGTATCTCTTACCTTCCGCCTCTCTTTGATCAGAACTAAAATTGAACACATGCCTCAACAGTACCTATATTCTATCGTGTTATGAGACCTTAGCGCCCCCATGAAGGAAACCCACTGTACTTACATCCCCTGTACCTTGCCCGTGCAACCTCGCAAGGAAACATAACGTGACAAACTAAAATAATGACTGAGTTCCGTGCATATCACTGTACAACCCAACAAAAACCCCCAGCCACGGTAGAGAACTTACAGACGCATGGTTGCCTACATCAGTCCTCCTCTCACGAACTCGCTTCAACAGTCGAGTGCTTCGCTGGTGCGGTGCAGCTACGCTATGGTAGCTCCTGCGATTACGCGACCCAACTGCACGGCAAACGTGTCGGCCATAATGGTATGGAGTCCCATGTCTGACGTTACCTCTAACACCACGGGCACGCGCTAATAGCCCCCAACATCCCCAACTTCTCTGCGACAACTCTGGACCACCTTAAAGGCATAGAATTACTGTTGCCTTTTACCCCGTCTAATGTCTCCATTCCCACCCGCAATAAAGACTCTTACTCGACTGCATGACCCAACCTCACCCCGGCGATTAAACACACTCCTGCCCGACCTTGCGAGCCACAACCTTGGTATAACAACCTACCCACCGCTACCCACTCAGGGGTACTCATGATCCCCAAAAAGCCCCTTTTTCTGTCCCTTAAACGCCGCTTGTCGAAAAAGGAAAACTTAACCATAACGCCGCGTCCTCCGTGAGTAAATATCGCGATAGCTTATTCTCGTATATATTGGAACTAATGTGTCGGAAACTAAATATACCACAACCTCCTGTCCAATGTAGGTCAACATTCGCCCATAGCCTTGCATGACCACAGGCCTCCTCCAGTATTCCAACAACTATACAAAATAATGTCTCAGCTAACACCACCACCCCGTTCTATCTAAGAGCGCTTATGTTTACCCTAGCTGCCCGCGTAAGGACCCCCCAATCCTTCCGGTAGACTGATTGTCGCTGGTTGCCCATCTATCTTACCCTACAGACCGAATACGTTGAGGTTCCCCGAAAGCCTGATGTGGTAATGACGAACTCCTATGCTAGACATAGTACAAGTGTGCAAAAGCGTGTATAAGGAAAAGCATGTGACAATGAAATAAATATCCTTGGCCTCCAGGCATGTGAAGCTTGCACGCGAGCATTCCACCATTGTAACCCCCAATGGCATCTGCATTGTAATCGTGTATAAGGAAAAGCACATGACAATGAATGTAATATCCTTGGCCCCAAGGCATGTAAAGCTTGCACGCGAGCATACCACCATTGTAGATGTCCCCTGCATTGTCTTATACAAGAGGCGAAGCCCCCACCATGTCCCCGCTGCTTTGATTGGTAAACGCAATTTGCTGTTGCTCCATGGCTGCTGACGCTCCCCAAGCCGCTGAGGGCCTTGTGGGTGTGAGGGACTGCCGAGCCCGCCTGGGGCCTTCATACTCCCCAAGCCGCTGGAGGCCCTGTGGGTGGAGGGACTGGCGAGCCCGCCTGGGGCCTTCGTAACCAGCCACGTCGAGACCCTCGCGTACTCCGGGCCTGCTGCAGGAAGCACAGCCCTCCCTTCTCCTTGGTGCCGCCGGGCCTCCCCAAGCCATACCAAGTCTGGAGCCCCACGCCGGCCGCCCCCCTGCCAAAGAAAAGGTACTGCTGGTGTACTGGGACCCTGAACCGCGTGCCCCCCCCCCCTCACCGTCCCCCTTTTTTCCCCCGACCTCCTCGCACCCTCTCCCTATTAACCCCCTTTAACCCCGGCCCCCAGGAGGCAGGTAAATGAAAGAGTGCTTCTGCTGCTATAAACTGAGACGGAACTGAGATGTAACTGTCACTAGAGGAGCTGTCCCTCCCCCTCCCTTCAGTCACAACACCTCCATTTTCTAACTGCGATTGATAAATGCGTAGTAAAAGACACCAACGCGGAAAAATGCAGGCACACCATGCGTGCTTTCATCTAGACTCTCCATCTCTGGCATAAAACATAGAAAGCAATTGCTGCTGTTTAATTTTTAATAAAGATGCCAGTACAATTGCCATGAAGTGACTGTAATCAATGTTTGACTCTTCCCGCTTTATTCCTGGCCACACGCGCCTCAGCCGGCAGTGTCTGAGAAGTACTATGCATGACGTGCATTAGCCTACAACTGCCTTGTGCATGCTCCATGTACCTACGATGTGTGGTCATGTCAATCCTATCATAAAACAATAATTACAAAAACGTCCTTTGGATCTCATGCTCCCATTACATACCATGCGTTGTCATTTCAATTCCATCAAACAATAATTACAAAAAACGTCCCTCGGATCCTAACCAATATGCCGCCCTCCCCGCCGATTCCATTCCCAATGACTGCGAGGCGCCGCTGGCAGCGCGCCTCGTCCGCCCTCCCTGCATCGTTTAGTGTCCCGCACCGCCTGCCACAAGCCTACCTGGGAATGCGCAAACTTCCATGGCGGCGCGCAGGCGACTGCCGCCGCCGCCACGCCGGGCCCCTCCTCACCCAGCCGTGTAGTGCCTCGAGGCCTCGCCCCTCTCCAAGCCCCCTAAAACTAGCGAAAACCGAAGAAATAACTATATCCATAAAAATACCTGAGAGACAAAAAACTCCTGACTAAACACGTTCCCAGCCACCAGGTCTCAGTATCTAAAATGGTGGCTGGGAACATTCGGGAAAACTATTTATACTTTGGGCTTTTGGGCTCCTTTTGGGCGGCTTTTGGGCTATCCCTAGCCAGCCCAACGTGGCAAAATGGCCGCTCGCTTGTTCTCCCCCCTTCCCCCTCCCAAATCTGCCCGGGGGGCAGACCTCGCGGCTCGGCTGCCCCCCAAACCCCCCTTCGCGTGCTCCGCTCGCGGCCCCTCACGTTGCTGGCAGTGCGGTCTGTTATTCATAAACCTAGAGGGCGCGTGTCCACGTCCCGTTGTACCGTGCTGCACTATCACAACAGGATCAATGAGAGTGAGACACGGCGCCATGCTGCCATTTCCTGCCACTCTGCCCGGAAGCCGATATGCCCACGAGTCAAAGGTCCGTATTGATATTGAAAGTGACAGCCTCACTGACGCCCGCTTGCAGGTCTGTACTCCTTGGGTTTCTACGTGCTGTCAACGTGAGTCCCTGTAAAAGGAGGAGGTAGTTGGGGGCAGGCATAGTTAGATACTTTTTAGAGAAACAAGGGAACCCAAAGTTAATACACTAAGGACCTTGGGCGCTAAATTTTTACGAAAGACAGAGGTCCCTAGAACATGGAGAATGAACGTTAGAATCAACATACGCTAAATAGCCAGTATGTTCTTTGTCCAGCCGGACAGAGTTTTATTTTACAAATATAAATATTAACACAAAATTGAAAGGTAATGTCAAGGGGGCACAGTCTGTGACCCACATAGAACAAGACAAAACAGCAATTTTTACAGGCAAAAGCGGACGAAGCGGTCTGTTTACTAGTATTAAGTGAACAGACTTGATTCAATCAAGGTACCAATGTGCAATGCATTCTGAATATTAAGGAACATATGGTACACAGGCATAGTTAGACACCCAAAGAAATAAAAGGGTGAATCGCCCCAGTAACGGAAGAGCCCTTCCGATTCACTCTGTTGGGAGCTCAAAACTAGTGACTTAGTCACATCAAGAATTACCCTCAGACTGAATTAGCCAATTGTTGCGCCACAGGAACCCCCTGAGAGTAGAGGGTGTGCACAGAACAACTAACAGGGCTAGGCACTTATATTAGCTGTCCCTGTGCTGCCAATTAACACTTGCACCTTACAGCCACTTGCTAGTTGCTCATAACTGTTGATGTGGAGGAGAATTATACAGAGGAGGAATCTCTGCAGGTCCTCCCACTTGACGATGAGTTTTGTGATGCGGTGGACGCGTCCATCCACCAGGCTGTGGCAGGAGTCATGGGCCCCTTTGAGCACCGCATTATGCAGTTCCCTTACGCCTGCCAGGCAGAGCAGCCGCAGCGTCCCCAAAAACGAAAAAGTGCCTCAAACATGGTGCGGCCGAACGCTTAAAAAGGGTGTTTTTGGCCAGATCAGACATAGGGGTATCAGGAGATCGCCACATAAGCCCTAAGGACCCCAGTCTAAATAACGAAGGGGAGGATTCCCTGGGAGAATCCGTGGACGAAGCAGGCTCTTCCAGGCCCTGGCACCCCTTTGGTCACCCTCCTCAGGTACGCCCAAAGGCTCGGAGGAAGTCTCGGACATGTTAGTTCCGGAAGATCTAGTGCATCCCCGGTCCGCAGAGTGGGCACCCTCTCCCAAAGTGTCTGCTTTCTTGGTAAACCGCCTAAGTAAGCCCTGGAAAAGGAGATGAGATCCTGCCTCTGGGCAGAATACCCCTGACTCGCCCTGCCAGGCAAGGTGGCGTTAACTCCCGAGGTGGATCCAAGAATGGACACCTTCCTACAAAAATATATAAGGGATCCAAAGAAGTGGATTGGCAGGTCATGGAAATCCTGTCAGGATAAGTAGTTAGATGTAACGGGGCTAATTACCAAGATTTTAGAACTGGCAGAAGAAGCCAAGCTGGCTGGCACTCCGCTTTCCCCTGAAAGGGTTTCTAACTGGGCGCAGCATGCAATACGTTTTCTCAGGGAACGCCAACTGCGCCCTCTCTACAGAGAAGAGACGCTTGGCCAGCCGGTTGTACATGCAAGGCCCTCAAAGAGGTAGCAAAAAGGCTCAAGAGCAAGGCAGACAGGAGTTCTCCCAGTCAAGAAGAGGCCGCAGTGGCAGAGGAGCGTCCAGAGGCCAATCCCTGGCCACACAAGGTAAGCCTTTCCCCTATTCCCCATCTAAAGGTGCATGACAGAGTGGCAATTTTCGAGCACAATTGGACATCTATCACGTTGCACGCGTGGGTTTTGCAAACCATAAAAGGGTTTCAATAGACTTCTATCGCTCCCAGGTTCAAGATGTTTGCCCCGCCTCTGCTGGTTTTTTCACAGGATCAGGTCACTCTCATTGAACAGGAGGTGAAGGATCTGCTGCAAAAAGGAGCGGTAATTCCAACTCACCTCCACCCAAGGGGTTTCCTCAGCAACATCTTTTTAGTAGACAAAACAGACGGTGGTCAGCGCCCAGTGATAAACCTGAGGGAGTTCAACTAATTGTTAGTCTACTGCCATTTCAAGATGGAGAGCATCCATCTGCTGAAGGACCTCCTACACCGGAAATTGGATGGCTCAGTTAGATCTGAAGGATACGTACTTGATGGTTCCAATTTTTCCCCCATACAGTTGGTTTCTGCAGTTCCTTTGGAATCAGTTTGCATCCCTTACCTTCGGCCTTTCTTCAGCACTTTGGTGTTTCACCAAGGTCCTCAAGCCGGTGGTGGAGACACTAAGAGCGAAAGGCGCTTGCCTCATCATATACATAGACGATATCCTGCTCTTAGAGCAGTGCTTGCGTTGTCTCCTAGGGCTGTTACAGGAGACAGTAGACCTTCTCCAGAATCTGGAGTTTGTGATCAACGCCAAGAAGTCACTTTTGACCCCCTCCTAGCAGGTCACATTCCTGGGGTTTGTTATAGACTCGACATACCGTACCCTGAGTCTCCTAGCGAAGAAGATGATGAACATTCACAGAGAACTTGGGAGAATGTTGGCCCGCCCCTCAACTTCTTTGAGACAGGTGGCTCATCTGGTAGGCCTCCTTGCGTCCTCAATGCAGGCGATCTTCCTGGGACCGTGCATTACAGACCTCTGCAGCGCCTGAAGGCCTCTTATCTTCGCAGGGGACTGCAGTACTCCGATCAGACACCTATCACAGAAGAAGTTCGCTTAGAAATGAGATGGTGGCTAGATCATATGGAAGCCTGGAACAGCAGAACCATCTTCGGTTGCGACCTGGATTTGGTGATAGAGTCCAACACCAGCAAGTCCGGGTGGGGTGCGCGATGCGGCGACACCTTTACAGGTGGAAGGTGGTCAGCTGAGGAAAGTTATTTACACATCAACTGCCTGGAATTGATGGCAGATTGCTTTGCTAACCAGGGTTGGATGAAGGACTAGGTCTCTTGCAATGTCCTCCTGAAAATGGACAACGTCTCGGCCGTATGTTACATTATTCACCTCGAAGGAAGAAAGTCCAAGGCTCTAGTGGACCTTACCAAGGACCTTTGAATCTTTTGCCTCTCCAACAACATCTCGGTGATGGCAGAATACCTACGGGGAGCTTCCAATGTAGTAGCAGATTGGTGCTCCAGGAATTGGTTGGACCTGAGCCTGTGGCAACTGCACCCACAGTCATTCCAGAGGCTACATCGCCTCTGGGGCCCATACTCGATAGATCTCTTTGCGTCTGGCATGGACCATCAGCTTCCTCGGTTTTACAACTGGTAGCCGGATCCTCTCATGACTGCGACAGACACTTTTCTCCAGGATTGGTCCAGGGAGATGGGGTACGCTTTTACCCCATTTGAGTTGATAATGAGGCTCCCGGCGCAGATTCTCACACAATAGGCGAAGGTGGTGTTAATCACACAGTATTGTAGGTCTCATGTGTGGTTTCCAGTTCTACTGGAACTTTCTTGGGATTCTCCAATCCTTCTACCCCAGATCCATTTATTCTGAGGTATCCCCAAGGCAACCTTCACCCCCTGGTCCAACAAGGGAGAATGCCTTTAATGGCCTGGCAGATTTCAGGCATCGCTGGAGAGTCTCAGACCTATCGAATGAGGCTCAGAAGCTACTGGAAGCAGCTTGGGCAAACAGCACAATTAAGCACTATAGATCAGCATGGACCAGATGGGTTAGTTGGTACGTTCAGACTGACCAAGATCCCATGGGGTGCGTGGTGGTAGCCATTATGAACTTATTGGTGGAGTTAGCGTTGCAAGGCTTAGCATACTGCACCATTAATTCTTACAGACCAGCGATTTCGGCGTGCCATCTGCCGGTTCAGGTGACTCTGGTGGGAGAGCATCAGATGATTTGTAAGTTGATGCTGTGAATTTGCCTTACGCTCCTTCCAGAACCCAGGTATTCGTCACTATGGGACGTCAATAAGGTCCTAAACCTTTTCCAATCTTGGCAACCCAATAAATACTTGTCTCGTAAGGAGTTGTCAGCTAAGCTGTTGATGCTTTTGTGCCTGCTGTCATACAGAAGAGTGTCCAATGTGAGGGACCTGTTCATAACGGGAAGGGTGTTTACACCTGAAGGGGTCACCTTCCATGTTGTCTGAAGAACTAAATCGGATCCCAGAATTGTCTTATCAGGCTTTTGATAAGTTCTCAAAGTTGTGTGTGGTCGGCTACCTCAAGGAATACGGGAATATGACGGAGGAGACACGTTCACCGGGAGATTACCAGTTGTTGATTTCTCTGAGGAAGCCTTTCAAGGCGGTTTCACCACCAACTATAGCCCGTTGGATCAGATGGGTGATGGAAGAGGCGGGTATAGACGTCTCAAAGTTTGGCGCCCACTCATTAAGGGGTGCAATGGCTTCAAAAGCTTTCTCTCTAGAAGCCTGATTGGAAGATATTACAGATGCTTCAAATTGGTCATCGGACTTCATGTTCAAGAGGTTTTACTTCAAACCAGTCTTAGACATGGCATTGTTGGTGGTGGATAAGCTTTGAACAAGCATAATCCTTGCCTCTGGTCTGGACTTGGAATGAAAAATGTCCTAGTAATCATGAAGGTAAGTTTAAATTCTATTAAGGATGCGGAGTCGAAGATTATGCCTATCCGAGGCTTCGAAAGACCTACTCCTAACCCAGATTTATTAGGTCTGCTGGTCACAGGACAGATTCTCTATAATAAGGTATAAGTACATGTTTATTAAGAAATGCTTGTGTTGTTATGCATTGTGAATTATTCCATGCGAGGTGTTTACTTCCATGAATACCCATACAGTAACTGGCTAATGGTTTTGTGATAAATAATGCTTACGGGGACTTACCTAGAGAATGGAGTCATAGATGATTCCAAGATAGAATGACAAAGCTCGAAGATAACTGGGTCGCATTCAAGAAAGGGGAAGCCCTACAGGAAGCACCCAGCCTTATGAACCATGGGAGCTGCCTATTGGTGGACTGTGATGACCTATTAAGCATGCATTATGGGAATGTTCGTTTTTTCTTGTGGTTAACATTAAAGCTACTGGAAAGGAAATAAAAGAAGGTACAGCATAACCTCCCCTCCGCGTCCTTGATAGAATTGAAACTTTCTTTCATGATTTCTAGGAAATTTTTCATTCTGATTGGAATAAATCTTTCAGACTTTTATCTGGCCCTGCGGCCATCTCTGGTTTTAAGCTCTCTGTCGCATGCAGAGTATTGTCCTAGGAAACGAATAAGCATACAATAATGGTGAAAATTTACCATCCTGTGCTGGATTAACTAGACCCTCAGGGGCAGTAGCGAATGATAATTATTCCATAGAGGATAACTGCGCAAAATGTTGCTCCCATAGAGACAGTTCAATATGATGTACAGCTGTGGGAAAATCCTCATGACTCCAAAGGACAATGGTATGTCAGAATAACACAGAATACCTACGTTTAGAAGCCTCAAGTAAATCTAATCAATTGCCTTCCTCCTAATTAGATTTGCTAGTATTCAAGATCTTATAATAATTGGCTCTATCTTGTTTAACTCTTTCGGGAATGCTTTGCTTAGCATCTTTAATTAATGTGTGCTAGAAATGGGGGGTCTCTAGTTGGCAGTGGCTTGCACCCTGTCCAAGTAAGGGACCCATATTCTAGTCAAGGTAAGGGAGTTAAACCCCAAGATAACTCCTGCTCACCCACTTGATAGCTTGGCAAGAGCAGTTAGGCTTATCTGAGAGGCAATGTGTAAAGCATGCGTACCAACACACACAGTAACACAGTAAAACACTACAAATAGACACCACATCCGTGTATAAAAATAACCCATCTTTATCTAAGTAAAACAGCACCAAAACAACAAAAATCCATCAAACAGAAGCAAGGGTATCGCTGTGTTTTTTAGTACAAAGTTTTTTTGCTAAGTCAAAATCTGAGATGAAAAACTGGCGCTGGGGAGGTGAGCCATCGGAAACCAAAAGAGATGCATTGATTCCTTAGTCCCAGGAGAATAGAGAAGTCAGTTGCTTCAGCTTGGCAGGGTAAGAGCTGCGTCTATTCCTTACTTTGAAGGGAGGTGAAGTGTCAGTTTCTGAACACGCGGCCTTCGGTCTGTACTGTGAGGCTACGTCAATGAAGAGACAGCGTCAAAGTATGATGCATGGAAAATCAAGATGCGCTGGGTCTCTGTGGCAGTGGAGCAGCAGGTGCTACATCGATTTCCCAGCAGTGAGCAGGCAATGCGTCGATTCTTCAGCCACCCAGCAGGGTGGCTGAAGAAGTACATGTCAGAGCGAGTGCCAAGGATGCTGGTGACATGGTGCTAGGAGCTTAGTATGCCAAGATCTTTCAGTCGCACGGCAGGTGCTGCATCAATTCTTTAGCCACCTCCACAGGCCCAGAACTGGAATTAGCATCACTTGGCAGCTCAGAACCCCCAGCAGAGGTGTTCAGGGGCTGCAGGTGAAGTCTTTGATGGCCCTGAGACTTCTTAACAGAAGGCAAGCACACACAGGCCCTTGGATAACCTTGAAGCAGGATACAGAAAGCAAAGTCCAGTCTTTTCACTTTCCAAGACAGAGGCAGCAAGCAGTAGGCCAGCACACACTGCAACAGCTTCTCCAGCTCTTCTTCTTGGCAGTATTTTCTCTTAGTCCAGAAGTGTTCTAAACATGTGGCGTCATAGCTCCAGTTTCTGCCTTTGAAGTAGGCAAACTTCAAAGAAAAGTGTCTGTAGTGCACATACCCTGCCTTTCCCTGACCTGGCTCCAGACACACTGCAGTGGGGGTGAAGATAGCTTTGTGTGAGGACAGGCAAAGCCCTAGTCAGGTGTCAGTGACAACTCCTCCCACCACTCTAGCTCAAGAAAGATCCATCAGCCTGGTGATGGGCAATAGAGATAATCAGAGCACACCTCAGCTCCCTTAGTTTGACTGTCTAGAGTGCATCAAGCTTTTTTCCGGTCGCAAAAGGGCCGATTTGCAGAATCAGCCCATTTGCGAGTGGAAAAAGTTTCTGATGCATCAAAGACCTTGAATTCGCAAATTAGGTAATCACAATTTTTTGCAATTACCTAAATTGCAAATGCATTTAGGGAATCGCAATTTGTGATTCCCTAAATGCGATGCAAGTAGCATTTCAAAAATGCAACTTTGCATTTAGGAATCGCCAAATTACCATCAACTTCGAGTTAATAGTAATTTGCAAATCCTTTGAAAAATGCATAAAAGTAAATTTTTAAAAGTGACATGTGGCGCACACACATGCCCTTAGGTGCACACTTTCCTTTTTTAGGGGTGCATCAGGAGGGCCTTCAGCCCCTTAGAACCCTTGGAATTGCATTCACAATTTGCAATTACCAATTTGGTAATCGCAAATTGCGAATGCATTCCCATTGAATAAATGGGAATGCATTCTCTAATTGCGAATAGCAATTTGCAATTAGGGGATGTTTAGGAGTCACAATTTATTTTGTGATTCCTAGATGCGTAAGGACTTGCGATTCCTAAATAGCGATTCCTTAAAAATCGCTATTTAGGAATCTCAATTATCGAGTCCGTGGAAAAAATTCCACGGACTCGATAATTCTCGCTCCGGTGCCTACTCGACTCACGGGGTCACACTCTGCGACTCTGGGCAATAGCTTGCTTAATCTCCACTACGGCCCCTCGCGGCGGGATGCCTGGCTTGCATCTTGTGGATACCCTGCCGGGGTATCTCACAGGGGAATACCAGGACGGGTTCCCTAAGCAAGCGCTTAGATACCGTGTCGGTGATTTGCGCTATATAAATACATGTACATTTACATTTACATTTACATTTACATTCTTCATGTTGATGCATGCGGCCCAACTGTCACCCTCTCTCAGACATGGACCCCACAAGCAGGCAGAGCACAGGCACAGAATGCTAAAGCAAGGAAATGCCCACTTTCTAAATGTATTGCAAGTGATTTAGAATTTGCATCTACGAGGGGTATTACTGAGGGATTGCTATGGGTAAATTAGGAACATCATTATTTAAAGACATTGAGCGAATCTCGTCCTCAAATTGTTGTTTATGTAGGTCTTTCTGATTTAGTATAGCAACCCCTGATGAAGAACTGATAAGGTTCGAAATGCATTGGGTTTTTTAAAGTGTCGGCTCGAGGGATGGTTGACAGCAAGTGTCTATGTATAAGAATGGATTGGCAGCATAAGGCATTTGAAAATGCGGAATAACGAATTCTAGTTCAACTCAGCTGTTTTCAGAGTGATTCTAAAAGCATTGAAAACATGGATTACTTAACAATTAAATAATGACTGACATACTATGGATTATTTTGGGGAATTTTGTAAAACATGGCTCATTTCAAGAGGAGAGTTTTCCTCATTTCAGCAGTGCAGCAGCTAGTTGCACAATTGTCATACCTTTTGGCAGGATCACTTTCTAAATGTGGCATTTTCGAACATGCAAGTGAAAAAAAAATGTTTCACTGAAAAACGTGTTATTAAATTCAGGGATCCCAAATTCCAAATTTCTATCACTTCCCAATTGGAAGTTCCACTTAAATGATATTTCAAGGCAATCCCCATGTTACCCTATGGAGAGATTCTCCTTGTAATAGTGAAAAACTAAATTAGTGGCATTTCACTATAAAGATATGTAAAACTCACCAGTACATGTCCTACCTTGTAAATACACTGCACCTTGTCCATGGATGCGCTTAGAGACCCCTGGGTTATATAGCGCTATATAAATCGAAAGAAATAAATAAATAAATGGGCCTACCTTAGGGGTCACTAACATGCAGTAAAAGGGAAGGTAGGGCCTGGCAAGTGGCTGTGCTTAACCGGTCGACATGGCAGTTTAAAACTGCACTCCCTGACACTGCAGTGGCATGTCTATGACATGTTTGCTGGGCTACTCATGTGGGTGGCGCACTCAGTGCTGCAGGCCTATTAGTAGCATTTGATTTACAGGCTCTAGGCACCTCTGGTGCATTTTACTAGGGACTTATTAGTAAATCAAATATGCCAACCATGGACAAGCCACTAACCAATATAATTTAGACAGAGAGCATATTCACTTTAGCACTGGTTAGCAGTGGTAAAGTGCCCAGAGTCATTAAGTAAAAAACAACAGGTAAGAATAAATAGGAGGAAGAAGGCAAAATGTTTGGGGAAAACCCTGCAAAAAGGGCCAGCTCCATCAATGTGGCAATTCAAGGTGAACCACGAAGATCCTACATTTCTGGGAGACTTCAACTGGATTCATTTCCCAAAATGTTCCTTCATTTCTGCAATTCAGTAAACAATTGCTCATGAAGCATAACAAATGGGATCTCATAGACGAGACAATAATTAAAAGGTTTAAAAAGATTAGAAAAGCTCTGGTATATTAGAGACACTGTGTTCTTGTTAGCTACAATGCTGGCCCACTTGACCATCCTACTATTATTCCCAACCTGAATTTCAGGGTTAACAGGCCTAGAAAATCCTAATGAATTACTCAGGCGTAGGGTAAGACAGCATCAGACTCAACAAAATACAAAGTTCGGCCCATATACAAACAATTATTTTAGAACAATATACAAAATGTATTCAGTATAAAATATATCATGAGGCTCAGACATATAAGCTGCTACATATAACAATTGGTAGACATAAACGAACAGACAAGTGGCATACAAAAAGAGGTTACATAAAAGGAGTTCCAGAACAACACTGGAACTACAACAAAAACAACAATGTGTTCTCCATACATAGCGGCCACAGTTGCGTCGAAGACGTTTCGACCTTTGTCAGTAGTACATGGTCATCTTCAGGCAGAATAATTAATTGAGCATCTATAATGTACAAAAATGTCATATAAATGGTTCTTAAAAGGGCCCAAAAAGTTTTTTTTCTTTTATTAATAAAAAAAAGAACAAAGAAAATAGAGGAATAGATGTGCCAAGATAAAGTTAAAAGGAGGAAACTACCTCACCATACCCACAACAATTGGGTTTGTGTTTTAAAACATGCACAAAAATTGACAAGAAAAGGGTAGAGAATATTGTGCAACCCCAAAGAAAAGCAAAAAAGCCAGCCAGTCTTTTCGGGACTTCATGTACATGAAAAGTGTGAATTATAACTGACACTTACTTCTGATCCTAGAGTGCTGCTCCCTCATAGAAAACAGAATTTCCTGAGATCTCATGATCTTAATAATTGAAATAACAAAGGAACTAGTTCAGACACTGCTAGAGGAAGTACAGACACCTAAAACAAAAATAGCCAGGCCTTAGAAAAAGCTACAAAAAAGCTAGAAGTGGTAGAAAAAGACATGACCTCTTACAACGACTACTTATTAAAAAGGAAAACAGTTAAACTTAAAAAAGATGTACGGTTTGCCATGCAGGAGAAAGTTTATCCATACCTAGCTGAGAACTTTAATCAGCAAGAGCCCATAGGTGAGGACCAACACCAGTTTACCTACCAAAGACCTCCCTGAAAAATAACTACCTTCTCGGATACTTCCGATTCTGAAGGTGAAAGTTATCAAGACCAAGATACAGGAAGAAACATGACGGGAGTGCAAAGAGGCATTCAAATTCCTTTTTTAGCCAGGAGAGGGATACAATGAACACGGTGGCACATGAAATACCAGCCCAGGTTCAGAGAAAATCACCAAAAATCCCAGAACCAGCAATACCAACAACCTCAAAATCGCTACCCACAAGCGCAGATTCAATATCAGAACGAGAACCAATATCTGGTAACACGTCATGGCAAGTATTGGCGCGATTGAATGAAATATCCATTTTCAATCTGAGTATTCAAAGATTAGATTCTTTTACAGAATTTCTTCTTACCAAAGGGTTATCTTTTGCACCCCATGCAACAGTGAACAAACTTGAACCCTTTCAAGATCTTATGATCTTTTTTCACAAAATCTAACTCCACGCCTTCTTTGAAGGACAAGATAATGATGTTCAACTTAATACAAATAGGTCAGGACTCACCACCATGTCCACCTTTCTCCCCACTTTGGAACAAGTAGGTCTAGAGATAGCTATCTTCGAGCATGTTGTTTTTCATAAATTGACAGCAGCCGTGAGATATATTCCTGCCCCGAGTTACAACATATCTCGGGAAGAACATACAGCACTCAAAGATTTCATACAAGACAAAACAGTGACCATGAAAAGTTGTGACAAGGGTGGAGGCATAGTCCTCATTGACACCAACCAATATGTTCACAACATGAATGCTATGCTACAGGACACACAACATTATGTACCGATCAAACATTATCCCACCAAAAGAGTCCAAAAACTAGTGCTTACTAGTACCACTCGTGCACTTAGATTGAATCAGATATGTGACAAAGAATGGGATTACTTGAATACTGATAAACCCAGGATGGCAGCAATCTATGGAATCCCCAAAATGTCTTAAAAATAGTACAGACCCGCCATAGAGACCGATTGTAACTACGATAGGCTCTGCTTTCTAAAGATGTAAACACCATATTGAGACCTCATGTCCCCAAAATACCGTCTTACATACGGGATACCCGAGACATTATGAATAAAGTGGAACACCTACAATTCAATGCCATGACCCACACCATGGTCACCATGGACATTGAAGCTCTCTATAGCAACAGCCCTCAAAAGGAGGCTGTGGAAGCTGTTATTTGGTTCATGGATGCCTTTGACATTGATTGCCCCAGAACACTTATTGTGGAATGTCTTAACATAATCCTACAACAAAACACCTTCGAGTTCCATGGGTTTCTATATAAACAAACTAAGGGAGTAAGTATGGGGCATCTTGTACCCCCACGGTAGCCAACATTTATATGGCTCTTTGGGAATCAAAAATACATTGACAACGAGATGGCTCCCTTCGGTGAATCTGTCAGTAATTGGTCTAGGTACATGGACAATGTCTTCTTTATCTGGACGGCCGATGAACAAAACATCCCTAATTTTGTATCTTGGTTAAACCTCTGTGATAGCAACATCCTTTTCAAAGCGAACTCCAGCAAAAATAAAGTAGAGTTCTTAGATATTGTTATTCAAAACAATATAGACCATTTTGAAGTGGACCTTTTTACCAAACCTATGGTCCGTAACACACTGTTGCATTTTAAAAGTTATCACCCCCAGTCTCAGAAAACCAGCATTCCATTTGGGCAGTACCTGCATCTCCGCAGGAACTGCACAAAACTAGAGGATTTTGACATCAGAGCCACAGAAATGAAAGATACATTTTTGGCTCAGGGCTACCCAAGAAGACTGGTACGTGACTCATACATACGAGCACGCTATTACGATAGACAACATTTACTCTCACAACAAGTCATTACACCAAACCCTAGATTGGTATTTGTAACATGTCATTCCACAATGAACGGAAAAAATTGACACATCATAAATTCTAATTGGCATATTTTAAATGCCAACAGAGACAGAGAAAATGATGTACCCCAACCTCTTTTTGCGCAAAGGAAAAATAGGAATCTCAAAGACCTCATAGTGCGCTCCCGCATGACCAACTCCCAGAAGGAGACCACACAACTATCGGTATTAGGTAACAAACTCCCGATTTGGAACTATAAATGTATGAACTGTGTTGCATGCCAATTTGCCATTCAAACCAGTACTTATACTTTTAATGCCACTAAAATTGATCTGAACAGCCTGACAAATTGTAAAACCTCAAACATCATATACTTAATCTTGTGCCCATGTAACCAGGGTTACGTAGGTGAAACTTCAAGGTCAATAGCCACACATCTGCCAGACACAGGTCAGCTATCCGTACCAACAAAATAAATGCTCCGTTGGTCAAACATTATATGGAAGCTCAACACACCACCAAGGATATAAAGTGGCTGATCTTAGAAAAAATCTGTATTTATACAGGAAACCAAAGAACTAAAATACGCAAATGTGGAAAAGTGTATTGGATTTTTACTTTGGATACGTATAGAAAAGGATTGAACAGCGAAATTCCATGGGACCAAGTCATCAGGTACAATAACAACTAAACTAGCTGACACACGTCTGAAATGTAATTGCCCCAGTATTGTTTTAGTAAGGATGTTAACATTCTAAGATGGGCGCCGTATTAGTTTACCCATGTCACTTTGATTATTATTTTTTGTTCTTAATATGAATACACAGAGCGTTTGTTTCTTGTATGCACACACACTTACTGAAGATCTCTCTCGGTTTTCTTTCCAATAGACACTCTGTTGTGCCATGTCTTCGAATGTTATATATAAAAACTTTTATAAAGTTATTCATGCAGAGGTCCTCCGCTAGACAGCAGGTCTCTGTGCACTGGCAAAGAACCATACTTTAAGTACTGAAACTATATATCTAAAAATATCAACCCAACATGGCTGCCAATGACACATCAATAATTTGAGTACAATCTGCCCAGTATGTCATCATTGTATTTCAGAAACAGTTACCGTGTCTTTAAGCACAGCCCTTGTATACTCTTAGGTGTGCACAATTTTTTTTTTTTAAACGTATAATAGGCTGGTTTATGTCGTATGGTTGCAATGACCACAGACCAGTATGGATGTAGTTATACAGGAGCTTTATTACATGCCTCCTTCTCAGTCCCCGTCCCTACTCTAACTAACCCCTTCCGCTTGGCGCTCCTCCTCTTCCCTTCCACCCAGCCAGCTCCACCCACCCAACTACTGGACTGCTAACTACATAACATCTCCCCCTTTCTTAACAAAATGACAGCACAACGCATTAGGTCACATCTCTTCAATGAGTCTCTTTGGTCGCTGAATGTCTCAGCGGGGTCGCGTGGACATGGTTCCAGTACCATCATCGATCAGGGGTTCATTGAGCTGGCTACTGCTCTCTTGTTCAACTGGCGCAGATTCCTCAGGAGTCAGCATGCCAGTCACATTTGTCAAGAGACTTTTTCTGTCTCTGGAGCATCTCTTGAAATGCGATATGTTCCTGGTGACTCGCCGTTGATCGGATTCCGCAGTTAGCATGGTGCCCTTCTGTTGGGTGACCAGCAAAGGTTCATCTCGGAACCGACAGTCAGTCTTTCTCTGTTGATCTTGCTTGACGATAATGTAATCTCCTTCGTGCAATGACGATGACCTCGCTCTCCTTTTGTCATCAGCATATGATTTCATTTTGTCCTTGTTGTACTTGTCAGTCGCCATCACCTCTTGATGGCTGCGGACTGGCGACACTGCTCGCAGGGCCCCTTCCCAGTTTGGGATGCGGTTCCTCATGGGACGCCCCAACATGAGTGTTGCAGGGCTTTTTCCCGTGGTCGAGTGAGGAGTCGTCCGATATGCCCGGAGGACTTCGTTGAGGGCCACTTGCAAATCCTTCTTTTCAGCCGTGGCTTGCTGGAATGTCTTTTTGAGCGTGGCCATAAATCTTTCGATGGTGCCATTCGCCTGTGGCCAGAGGGGTGTGATTTTTCTGTGATTAAAGTCCATTTGTTTTGCGAATGCACTGAATTCGTGTCCACTAAACGGAGGTCCATTGTCTGTTTTTACCTCTCTGGGGACACCCCAGGTTGCAAACACTTCATCCAGCACTTTGAGAGTGCAAGAGGCGCTTGTGGATGGCACAAATTGGGCGATGGGAAATCGTGAGTACTCATCAATTATGGCTATTACATATTTCCCGGAGTGGAGCGGTCCGTAGAAGTCCATGGCAATCTCTTGCCATACTCCACTGGGTAAGTTAGTCATTTGTAGTGGGGCCGGTGGATCACCTTTGTTGGTCAGCTGACACAGGTGGCAATCCTTCAGGGTGGACTCTACCATCTGGTCGAGGAGGGGAAACCACACGCGTTCTCGGAGAGCTCGTTTTGTTGATACTACTCCTCGGTGGCCTTCATGGGCAAGGTTGATAACTCCCTGCCGTAGTGGACCAGGAACCACAATCCGTAGACCTCGGAGTATTACTCCATCGGTGGTGATGGATAATTCGTCACAGACATGTCAAAATGCTTGCATCTCCTGCTTGACAGTCGTGTCATTGTCTTCTTCTTGAGGGTCATGTCTCCACCGGTAGGTCTGAATCCAACGACGTACTTTCTGCAGGATAGCGTCTTGCGTCGTGGCTTCCCGGATGACTTCCATGGGAATGGCAGGTGGCAACGCCTGGTCAGCCACGAAGTGGATGTACTCCTCAGCAATGGATGGTCTGGAGTCCGACGATGCATGAGGGTGCCGGGACATGTAGTCAGCAGGGTTCTCTGCCTTCCCGGGTTTGTGAACAATGGTAAAAATATATTCCTGAAGTCGGAGACCCCACCTCTCAATCCTCGGGGGCATTTTGGATCTGGGGTTGCCATAGATAGTGACCAGTGCCTGGTGATCGGTGATCAAAGTAAAGTGCTTTCCATAGATGAACACGTGGAAATGTTCACACGCCCACACCACCGCCAGACTCTCCTTTTCTGGTTGCGAATATGCCTTTTCAGGATCAGACAGACTGCGACTGACATAGGCAACGATGCGTCTCTGGTCAGCCTCATTGTCATATTGTGCCAAGATGGCCCCCAATCCCACAGGGCTGGCATCGACAGTGATCTCAGTCTTACGTAGAGGATTAAAGTACGAGAGGTTGTCAGCAGATTCTACCGCATGCTTGATTTCCCTGAACGCATGTTCACACTGAGGCATCCAGTTGAATGGCTGTCCTTGTTTAGTGAGAATGCGAAGGGGATGGCTGATTGTCGCATAGTCTCTGATGTAACGGGCACAGTAGCTAGCCATCCCTAAGAACGATCTTAGTTCACTGACATCTTGTGGGCTCTTGGTGTCGTTCAGCGCCGCTATCTTGTCCGGATCAGGTTTTATCCCTGCACCTGAGAAAATGTGGCCAAAGAATTTCAAAGTTGACTGGTGGAACTCACATTTATCCTTGTTTAATGTCAGGTTTGCATCTAACAGTGCGTGACAAACACGATTGAGTGCAATGTCGTGCTCACGGACGTTGGAGCCGTACACAAGAATATCATCGCTGTAGTTCAAAGTGTTGGGGATGTGTTGAATGACTTGCCGGATGGCCTCCTGGAAAATTTCTGCAGCTGATGAAACACCAAAACTGAGTCTCTTGTATCTGAAGAGGCCCAAGTGAGTCGCAAACGTCGTAATGTAGCGGGATTTGACGTCCAATTCCAGCTGGTGATAGCCTTTGTTTAAATCCAGCTTCAAGAACACTTTGGCTCCGTTTAAGGCCGAGATCATATCACTCAGATGCGGCCCAGGGTGACGCTCCCTTTCTATTGCCGTGTTGGGAGTTGCATGTCAACACACAGTCTCACTTTGTTGGGGGTACCCTTCTTCGGTACGATGACCACTGGCGATACCCAGGGGGTTGGACCATCTGTTCGTTCGATGATGTCTGCCGACAGGAGATCTTGCAATTCATCCTCCACAGCCGTTTGAAGATGGAATGGAACACGTTGAGGGTGCTGCGCCACCGGCTTAACTTGTTCATCGATATGTAGATGGATTTGGCATCCTTTCAATTTCCCTGGACCTTGAAACAGCTTGGGAAACTTGCTGACAATGTCTTGATCGTCACTGACTTTAAATAAGATTTCGACAAGGCGGAGACGCTCTGCAGTTGGTAGGCTAAGTAAACAATCAGCTTCTGGCCTTTGATGACATGTATGACAGCTGGTATGGTAATGTCGTCATGTTTGAGTGTTGTTGGGAACTTTCCCAAGCAAGGGAGTGGTTTCTTGAACATCCAAGTGAAGACTCGGACCGGTGCGTAAGTCAACAAGGGCTTCGGATTCATTCTCTCATACTCAGTGACTGGGATGTAGTTCAGTGAAGCCCCACTGTCCAGTACAAACTTCGTGTCGTGGTTCCCTACCTTTATGTCTAAACGTGGGCACTTTTTGAGTTGGTCGGGATCTGCAATCATGTTTACATATTCTACAGTGTATTCTGAATCTCTTGACGATGACCTGTAGTCCTGGGAAGGTGATCTACGTTCCCATCGAGATCTGCGCGACTCTCGGCTGGAGTGTGACGAGCTTGAGGATAATGTAGATTTTCCTTTGACAGCTCGTATGTGATGTTTGCTGGTGTCGGAGCGAGATGGCCTCGTTGTTTCACTTCGCCCCTCCTTGTGATAGTCTCCACACATTGCTTCAAAGTGGTTCGTCTGCCCACATTTCCTACATCGCTGACCCATGGCAGGGCAAGCGTCAGCATGGGGGTAGTCATACCCACACCGGTAACATCTTCTCGTTCTCTCCGGTCTCTTGTCTCTTCTCCCAGGTTCTCGCCTTCTGTGATCCGGACGTCTTTGACGCGACGATGGTCTCGGTCTCCATTGTCTTTCTCTCGAGTTTCTCCGATTGCCGCCTTTGTCTTGAACACGACATACTTGTTCCTGACTCACGTGTCGCCCAGATTCAATGGTGGTGGCATGTTCTTCTGCTTGGTCATAGACGCGAGTCATTTCTTCAATGTCGTCTAATTCATGAGTTTTGCGTAGCAGCCGCCTCCGGAGGGCTTCCGAATTACACCTGGCTATAATTTGCGACTTGATGGCTGCATCCGGTGAGAAATTTTCAAATTCACAGTGTCTCGACAGCCGACGTAACCGAGTGATGAACACGCTCATCGCCTCATCTTTTCCTTGGCGCGCTTGGTGGAACGCATGACGTTCATAGTCCACATTTCTTTTATGGAGGAATTTTTTGTTCAGTGCCTCGCGTACCTTGTCATAGGTTCCAGCGTCTGTGGGTGGGAGGTCTTTAATTATCTTACTTATTTCTCGGCCTGCTAAGTTGCGGAGGGCAATCAGTTTTTCTTTGTCAACGGTCACCTTAGACCCCTCAATGTAATCTTCGAAGTCTTCAAGCCATTCTTGTCACTTGGGGCCCATGCTTCCTCCTGTGGTCAGCGTTAGCGGTTCCGGGGCCCGCAGATGTGACGCCCCAGCAATAACGGGTTTGACTTCATTTCGCTGTGGGGATACGTTTGGGGTAACCATTGTGATGTCACAGGCTTCTCACCTTTCTTCTGACTCTGCTCAGCCTGTCGTTTCTCGTTTGCAGGTGCTTTGGCTGGGTAGTCACGGTCAACTTGTGTTCAAAGTTATTTGCTTTTGCTCATGCTTGGTTATTCACTCACATTTACAGCGACCAGTGCTTGTTTGTCACTCCTATTTGTCTTGACTGGTGTTTGTTTATTCCTTCATGCTTGTGCCTGCTGATGCCTGACTCCAACATGGCCGCCCATAAGTTTCACAGGGGTGTCTCTCTAGGCTGCCTGACTTCAAAATGGCCACCGTTGCTTAGTTGCACGTGGAACTTTATTTCAGTTCATTCAGACCACACTTGCTTCAGTCAGGACTCACCGGCAACGTTTTGCCCGGTTCCCACTCTGTGTCTCCGCCGCTGTGCTCAGGTAAGGTTGGGGTAGGCTCCCACCTTGCTTCTTGGCGTCTCGCGCTCGTTCGGCGTCACCTCGCCAACCCTCGCGCATCGGGGGTGAGCTCACGAGGCCTCGCACGCCGCCCAGGCTCCGCTTGCACCGCACTTGCTGGCAGGGGTCCGCCGGCCTTCCGTGAGTGATGCAGGCCATCAGAACGATTCTGGATACCATTGGGTGGCAGGCAGAGTCGGAGTGGGCTCCCGACCTCTGCTCCTTCAACACGTGCCGGCTTGCACGCATCAGGCGTGAGTCGCGGTTTTGGCGCGAAGAGTCTCTTCCACTCGAGCGTGTCAGCGCTCGTTGTTTCGGCCCCTCTTGGCTCCCCACGGTCGCTGGACTGGGGAACAGGGTCACCTGCTGCTGGCCTCTCGTGTCAGGCGGCAGTTCCGTTTTCACAGCCGTGTTCTTCTTTGTGGACGCGGCTCGGGACGGGGCGCTCCTGCAGGGTTCTGTGGGCAATGGTAATGCCCAATCCCACCCTCGTCGCCAGTTGTCGTATCGTTGCAATGACCACAGACCAGTATGGATGTAGTTATACAGGAGCTTTATTACATGCCTCCTTCTCAGTCCCCGTCCCTACTCTAACTAACCCCTTCCGCTTGGCGCTCCTCCTCTTCCCTTCCACCCAGCTAGCTCCACCCACCCAACTACTGGACTGCTAACTACATAACAGTTTACAGGTTCAGATATCTATGTCCTGATGCACGAGCATATGCAGCGCATGACGTAGAAAGCAAGTGAGCTGAAGCGGAAGAGAGTTGAGGGACCTTAGACGATAGCTTGAGGACTACATGGGGCAAAGCCGCATCTCTGCCGGATAGTGCTATAGTATGCACTCCACCGGTAAGTTCAACAGGGGTAATGTAGCGGGGACCCCGCAGTATCGCTGCATACATTGGTATGTTAATGTAAAGTTCGGGGTTTGTACCCCTCTGGTAACATAAGCCCTTCTTGCTTTGCACAACATGTAGTGCGTGGTAGGAGAAACCCGTGATATTTAAACTGAAGAAAGGGGCGGTACCTTGTTCAAAAACCTTAGAAATACGTGAGGCATTTTTGTGTTCTCCATTCAAAGTGGCTACGCCGCACCCTTCCAGATACTCCTGGACACTGCTGGATCATCCTTGCCATGGGTAAGCCCCACAGGGCCACTGTAGTGGGGGCCTAGCTGTTATGCCACCCACTGCTTTAAATTAAGGAAAACATTGGTTTTTTGACTTATTTATCTAATATGGGATCCTTTGTTTTACAGTATAGTGCGAGCTCCACATCATCCTTGTGGAGCACTGCACCCTTGGGACATGTTGGCAATATATCTAAACCTTTTTGACTTTCATTTACGCTGCATCCGTCCTGATGTGGTGGAAGAATATATCTTTAGTTCTCCAGCATGAGTAAGGTCCTCATTTGTTTTGAGATCTTTTTGAAATCTTTTTTAACCCAAGTAACCTTCCATCGCTTGCACGATAAACAGGTTCCTGAGATTTTCTGTCTATTTTCTCGCTATTTACTTTATGTCCCTCCTTTCTGAATCATTTTGTCCACCATAAGCGTGGAAGGGTATACTCAGATGTGAGTCCCTTGCTCATTGCACCATCAGGATTCAAGCAAGCCGGGCCGACGACGCCTGAAATGGCAGAAACCGGTCCCCGGAAGCTTGTTTCCTTCCCAGTATAAGAATTGGCTTGGTAGTTTGGTTTGCCCTGTTCCCATCATGCACTGGGACAGGAACAGACTAATTTGCATATAGCCAAGTTCTGAGCTGGGATGGTGCAGTGAGCTAAAAAACGGTGATGGATCAAGCCCCTATCTTTGGACTGGGTAAAAGTGGTCTGCTTAATTCAGGCACTCTGTTCATCACCACCACCTTTTCTGAATCATTTTGTCCACCATAAGCGTGGAAGGGTATACTCAGATGTGAGTCCCTTGCTCATTGCACCATCAGGATTCAAGCAAGCCGGGCCGACGACGCCTGAAATGGCAGAAACCGGTTCCCGGAAGCTTGTTTCCTTCCCAGTATAAGAATTGGCTTGGTAGTTTGGTTTGCCCTGTTCCCATCATGCACTGGGACAGGAACAAACTAATTTGCATATAGCCAAGTTCTGAGCTGGGATGGTGCAGTGAGCTAAAAAACGGTGATGGATCAAGCCCCGATCTTTGGACTGGGTAAGAGTGGTCTGCTTAATTCAGGCACTCTGTTCATCACCACCCCCTTTTCTGAATCATTTTGTCCACCATAAGCGTGGAAGGGTATACTCAGATGTGAGTCCCTTGCTCATTGCACCATCAGGATTCAAGCAAGCCGGGCCGACGACGCCTGAAATGGCAGAAACCGGTCCCCGGAAGCTTGTTTCCTTCCCAGTATAAGAATTGGCTTGGTAGTTTGGTTTGCCCTGTTCCCATCATGCACTGGGACAGGAACAGACTAATTTGCATATAGCCAAGTTCTGAGCTGGGATGGTGCAGTGAGCTAAAAAACGGTGATGGATCAAGCCCCGATCTTTGGACTGGGTAAGAGTGGTCTGCTTAATTCAAGCACTCTGTTCATCACCACCCCCTTTTCTGAATCATTTTGTCCACCATAAGCGTGGAAGGGTATACTCAGATGTGAGTCCCTTGCTCATTGCACCATCAGGATTCAAGCAAGCCGGGCCGACGACGCCTGAAATGGCAGAAACCGGTCCCCGGAAGCTTGTTTCCTTCCCAGTATAAGAATTGGCTTGGTAGTTTGGTTTGCCTTGTTCCCATCATGCACTGGGACAGGAACAGACTAATTTGCATATAGCCAAGTTCTGAGCTGGGATGGTGCAGTGAGCTAAAAAACGGTGATGGATCAAGCCCCGATCTTTGGACTGGGTAAGAGTGGTCTGCTTAATTCAGGCACTCTGTTCATCACCACCCCCTTTTCTGAATCATTTTGTCCATCATAAGCGTGGAAGGGTATACTCAGATGTGAGTCCCTTGCTCATTGCACCATCAGGATTCAAGCAAGCCGGGCCGACGACGCCTGAAATGGCAGAAACCGGTCCCCGGAAGCTTGTTTCCTTCCCAGTATAAGAATTGGCTTGGTAGTTTGGTTTGCCCTGTTCCCATCATGCACTGGGACAGGAACAGACTAATTTGCATATAGCCAAGTTCTGAGCTGGGATGGTGCAGTGAGCTAAAAAACGGTGATGGATCAAGCCCCGATCTTTGGACTGGGTAAGAGTGGTCTGCTTAATTCAGGCACTCTGTTCATCACCACCCCCTTTTCTGAATCATTTTGTCTACCATAAGCGTGGAAGGGTATACTCAGATGTGAGTCCCTTGCTCATTGCACCATCAGGATTCAAGCAAGCCGGGCCGACGACGCCTGAAATGGCAGAAACCGGTCCCCGGAAGCTTGTTTCCTTCCCAGTATAAGAATTGGCTTGGTAGTTTGGTTTGCCCTGTTCCCATCATGCACTGGGACAGGAACAGACTAATTTGCATATAGCCAAGTTCTGAGCTGGGATGGTGCAGTGAGCTAAAAAACGGTGATGGATCAAGCCCCGATCTTTGGACTGGGTAAGAGTGGTCTGCTTAATTCAGGCACTCTGTTCATCACCACCCCCTTTTCTGAATCATTTTGTCCACCATAAGCGTGGAAGGGTATACTCAGATGTGAGTCCCTTGCTCATTGCACCATCAGGATTCAAGCAAGCCGGGCCGACGACGCCTGAAATGGCAGAAACCGGTCCCCGGAAGCTTGTTTCCTTCCCAGTATAAGAATTGGCTTGGTAGTTTGGTTTGCCCTGTTCCCATCATGCACTGGGACAGGAACAGACTAATTTGCATATAGCCAAGTTCTGAGCTGGGATGGTGCAGTGAGCTAAAAAACGGTGATGGATCAAGCCCCAATCTTTGGACTGGGTAAGAGTGGTCTGCTTAATTCAGGCACTCTGTTCATCACCACCCCCTTTTCTGAATCATTTTGTCCAGCAAAAGCGTGGAAGGGTATACTCAGATGTGAGTCCCTTGGTCATTGCACCATCAGGATTCAAGCAAGCCGGGCCGACGATGCCTGAAATGGCAGAAACCGGTCCCCGGAAGCTTGTTTCCTTCCCAGTATAAGAATTGGCTTGGTAGTTTGGTTTGCCCTGTTACCATCATGCACTGGGACAGGAACAGACTAATTTGCATATAGCCAAGTTCTGAGCTGGGATGGTGCAGTGAGCTAAAAAACGGTGATGGATCAAGCCCCGATCTTTGGACTGGGTAAGAGTGGTCTGCTTAATTCAAGCACTCTGTTCATCACCACCCCCTTTTCTGAATCATTTTGTCCACCATAAGCGTGGAAGGGTATACTCAGATGTGAGTCCCTTGCTCATTGCACCATCAGGATTCAAGCAAGCCGGGCCGACGACGCCTGAAATGGCAGAAACCGGTCCCCGGAAGCTTGTTTCCTTCCCAGTATAAGAATTGGCTTGGTAGTTTGGTTTGCCCTGTTCCCATCATGCACTGGGACAGGAACAGACTAATTTGCATATAGCCAAGTTCTGAGCTGGGATGGTGCAGTGAGCTAAAAAACGGTGATGGATCAAGCCCCGATCTTTGGACTGGGTAAGAGTGGTCTGCTTAATTCAGGCACTCTGTTCATCACCACCCCCTTTTCTGAATCATTTTGTCCACCATAAGCGTGGAAGGGTATACTCAGATGTGAGTCCCTTGCTCATTGCACCATCAGGATTCAAGCAAGCCGGGCCGACGACGCCTGAAATGGCAGAAACCGGTCCCCGGAAGCTTGTTTCCTTCCCAGTATAAGAATTGGCTTGGTAGTTTGGTTTGCCCTGTTCCCATCATGCACTGGGACAGGAACAGACTAATTTGCATATAGCCAAGTTCTGAGCTGGGATGGTGCAGTGAGCTAAAAAACGGTGATGGATCAAGCCCCGATCTTTGGACTGGGTAAGAGTGGTCTGCTTAATTCAGGCACTCTGTTCATCACCACCCCCTTTTCTGAATCATTTTGTCTACCATAAGCGTGGAAGGGTATACTCAGATGTGAGTCCCTTGCTCATTGCACCATCAGGATTCAAGCAAGCCGGGCCGACGACGCCTGAAATGGCAGAAACCGGTCCCCGGAAGCTTGTTTCCTTCCCAGTATAAGAATTGGCTTGGTAGTTTGGTTTGCCCTGTTCCCATCATGCACTGGGACAGGAACAGACTAATTTGCATATAGCCAAGTTCTGAGCTGGGATGGTGCAGTGAGCTAAAAAACGGTGATGGATCAAGCCCCGATCTTTGGACTGGGTAAGAGTGGTCTGCTTAATTCAGGCACTCTGTTCATTACCACCCCCTTTTCTGAATCATTTTGTCCACCATAACCGTGGAAGGGTATACTCAGATGTGAGTCCCTTGCTCATTGCACCATCAGGATTCAAGCAAGCCGGGCCGACGACGCCTGAAATGGCAGAAACCGGTCCCCGGAAGCTTGTTTCCTTCCCAGTATAAGAATTGGCTTGGTAGTTTGGTTTGCCCTGTTCCCATCATGCACTGGGACAGGAACAGACTAATTTGCATATAGCCAAGTTCTGAGCTGGGATGGTGCAGTGAGCTAAAAAACGGTGATGGATCAAGCCCCGATCTTTGGACTGGGTAAGAGTGGTCTGCTTAATTCAGGC
The DNA here is from genome assembly GCF_964261635.1 of Lissotriton helveticus. Taxonomy (NCBI): domain Eukaryota; kingdom Metazoa; phylum Chordata; class Amphibia; order Caudata; family Salamandridae; genus Lissotriton; species Lissotriton helveticus. The sequence goes on from NC_136068.1 coordinate 1,315,004,688, forward strand.
ACTCTGTTCATCACCACCCCCTTTTCTGAATCATTTTGTCCACCATAAGCGTGGAAGGGTATACTCAGATGTGAGTCCCTTGCTCATTGCACCATCAGGATTCAAGCAAGCCGGGCCGACGATGCCTGAAATGGCAGAAACCGGTCCCCGGAAGCTTGTTTCCTTCCCAGTATAAGAATTGGCTTGGTAGTTTGGTTTGCCCTGTTCCCATCATGCACTGGGACAGGAACAGACTAATTTGCATATAGCCAAGTTCTGAGCTGGGATGGTGCAGTGAGCTAAAAAACGGTGATGGATCAAGCCCCGATCTTTGGACTGGGTAAGAGTGGTCTGCTTAATTCAGGCACTCTGTTCATCACCACCCCCTTTTCTGAATCATTTTGTCCACCATAAGCGTGGAAGGGTATACTCAGATGTGAGTCCCTTGGTCATTGCACCATCAGGATTCAAGCAAGCCGGGCCGACGACGCCTGAAATGGCAGAAACCGGTCCCCGGAAGCTTGTTTCCTTCCCAGTATAAGAATTGGCTTGGTAGTTTGGTTTGCCCTGTTCCCATCATGCACTGGGACAGGAACAGACTAATTTGCATATAGCCAAGTTCTGAGCTGGGATGGTGCAGTGAGCTAAAAAACGGTGATGGATCAAGCCCCGATCTTTGGACTGGGTAAGAGTGGTCTGCTTAATTCAGGCACTCAGTTCATCACCACCCCCTTTTCTGAATCATTTTGTCCACCATAAGCGTGGAAGGGTATACTCAGATGTGAGTCCCTTGCTCATTGCACCATCAGGATTCAAGCAAGCCGGGCCGACGACGCCTGAAATGGCAGAAACCGGTCCCCGGAAGCTTGTTTCCTTCCCGGTATAAAAATTGGCTTGGTAGTTTGGTTTGCCCTGTTCCCATCATGCACTGGGACAGGAACAGACTAATTTGCATATAGCCAAGTTCTGAGCTGGGATGGTGCAGTGAGCTAAAAAACGGTGATGGATCAAGCCCCGATCTTTGGACTGGGTAAGAGTGGTCTGCTTAATTCAGGCACTCTGTTCATCAGCACCCCCTTTTCTGAATCATTTTGTCCACCATAAGCATGGAAGGGTATACTCAGATGTGAGTCCCTTGCTCATTGCACCATCAGGATTCAAGCAAGCCGGGCCGACGACGCCTGAAATGGCAGAAACCGGTCCCCGGAAGCTTGTTTCCTTCCCAGTATAAGAATTGGCTTGGTAGTTTGGTTTGCCCTGTTCCCATCATGCACTGGGACAGGAACAGACTAATTTGCATATAGCCAAGTTCTGAGCTGGGATGGTGCAGTGAGCTAAAAAACGGTGATGGATCAAGCCCTGATCTTTGGACTGGGTAAGAGTGGTCTGCTTAATTCAGGCACTCTGTTCATCACCACCCCCTTTTCTGAATCATTTTGTCCACCATAAGCGTGGAAGGGTATACTCAGATGTGAGTCCCTTGCTCATTGCACCATCAGGATTCAAGCAAGCCGGGCCGACGACGCCTGAAATGGCAGAAACCGGTCCCCGGAAGCTTGTTTCCTTCCCAGTATAAGAATTGGCTTGGTAGTTTGGTTTGCCCTGTTCCCATCATGCACTGGGACAGGAACAGACTAATTTGCATATAGCCAAGTTCTGAGCTGGGATGGTGCAGTGAGCTAAAAAACGGTGATGGATCAAGCCCCGATCTTTGGACTGGGTAAGAGTGGTCTGCTTAATTCAGGCACTCTGTTCATCACCACCCCCTTTTCTGAATCATTCTGTCCACCATAAGCGTGGAAGGGTATACTCAGATGTGAGTCCCTTGCTCATTGCACCATCAGGATTCAAGCAAGCCGGGCCGACGACGCCTGAAATGGCAGAAACCGGTCCCCGGAAGCTTGTTTCCTTCCCAGTATAAGAATTGGCTTGGTAGTTTGGTTTGCCCTGTTTCCATCATGCACTGGGACAGGAACGGACTAATTTGCATATAGCCAAGTTCTGAGCTGGGATGGTGCAGTGAGCTAAAAAACGGTGATGGATCAAGCCCCGATCTTTGGACTGGGTAAGAGTGGTCTGCTTAATTCAGGCACTCTGTTCATCACCACCCCCTTTTCTGAATCATTTTGTCCACCATAAGCGTGGAAGGGTATACTCAGATGTGAGTCCCTTGCTCATTGCACCATCAGGATTCAAGCAAGCCGGGCCGACGACGCCTGAAATGGCAGAAACCGGTCCCCGGAAGCTTGTTTCCTTCCCAGTATAAGAATTGGCTTGGTAGTTTGGTTTGCCCTGTTCCCATCATGCACTGGGACAGGAACAGACTAATTTGCATATGCCAAGTTCTGAGCTGGGATGGTGCAGTCAGCTAAAAAACGGTGATGGATCAAGCCCCGATCTTTGGACTGGGTAAGAGTGGTCTGCTTAATTCAGGCACTCTGTTCATCACCACCCCCTTTTCTGAATCATTTTGTCCACCATAAGCGTGGAAGGGTATACTCAGATGTGAGTCCCTTGCTCATTGCACCATCAGGATTCAAGCAAGCCGGGCCGACAACGCCTGAAATGGCAGAAACCGGTCCCCGGAAGCTTGTTTCCTTCCCAGTATAAGAATTGGCTTGGTAGTTTGGTTTGCCCTGTTCCCATCATGCACTGGGACAGGAACAGACTAATTTGCATATAGCCAAGTTCTGAGCTGGGATGGTGCAGTGAGCTAAAAAACGGTGATGGATCAAGCCCCGATCTTTGGACTGGGTAAGAGTGGTCTGCTTAATTCAGGCACTCTGTTCATCACCACCCCCTTTTCTGAATCATTTTGTCCACCATAAGCGTGGAAGGGTATACTCAGATGTGAGTCCCTTGCTCATTGCACCATCAGGATTCAAGCAAGCCGGGCCGACGACGCCTGAAATGGCAGAAACCGGTCCCCGGAAGCTTGTTTCCTTCCCAGTATAAGAATTGGCTTGGTAGTTTGGTTTGCCCTGTTCCCATCATGCACTGGGACAGGAACAGACTAATTTGCATATAGCCAAGTTCTGAGCTGGGATGGTGCAGTGAGCTAAAAAACGGTGATGGATCAAGCCCCGATCTTTGGACTGGGTAAGAGTGGTCTGCTTAATTCAGGCACTCTGTTCATCACCACCCCCTTTTCTGAATCATTTTGTCCACCATAAGCATGGAAGGGTATACTCAGATGTGAGTCCCTTGCTCATTGCACCATCAGGATTCAAGCAAGCCGGGCCGACGACGCCTGAAATGGCAGAAACCGGTCCCTGGAAGCTTGTTTCCTTCCCAGTATAAGAATTGGCTTGGTAGTTTGGTTTGCCCTGTTCCCATCATGCACTGGGACAGGAACAGACTAATTTGCATATAGCCAAGTTCTGAGCTGGGATGGTGCAGTGAGCTAAAAAACGGTGATGGATCAAGCCCCGATCTTTGGACTGGGTAAGAGTGGTCTGCTTAATTCAGGCACTCTGTTCATCACCACCCCCTTTTCTGAATCCTCCTATATTGCATCATTATATTTCCTACATTTGAGGATCCCCTTAAAAATTAGAGAAAGTAACTCAGTTCATCATTATCATCCATGTTTTTCTTAGTAGAAGATTCAGTGGACACCTTTTGGTCCCATGTTATGTCTTATGGTCACTATTCTGTCCTCAAGTAGGACCCATCGTGTGCACAATCTCTCTATTCAAGGGTCTTTTCTAGCTTTTTCTCTTTTTTTTCCACTTATCAGTGTGCTTCATCACTATTTTTTCTATGTAAGCACTATTTCGATGATAGGACATCTAAGAGATTCACTATTTCTTTCCAGTCTTGGACAATTCTTTATTTCTCCCCATCTGTGACTCTCCAGCATGAAATCTTTTCTCTTTTAATTAAATGTGTTTTGACTCTTTGGTGAGCAGAGATTAGTAGTAGGACCTCTTATATGTAATTTACTCAGTATGTTTCTTTTTATATTATTCTCTAGATCTGTTCCTTTACATGGCTACCTGATGAAGGCATAACGCCGAAATGCACGTAGATATGAATTTCGTCAGCCATGACAGTTATAAAATGTTTTTAGTTACGACAATCTATTTCTATACTGAGCTGTAGTTATTTCTGCATACAGTCCATGTTCTATCTGAAAAGTATATACCATTCATGCTCTTTATCCTTGTACTATTTAAATCAATGGTGCATAAACATATGAATGAATGAGTGTGCCTGCGCAGTTAAAGAATAATAATTGACTAGCACTTTGATTAATAGCTGCTCAGTTTCATCAATTACATTGTACCATGTGCTTTTATAATATTCTCTTTTTCTCTATTTTTCTTATTGAAAAAAATATTCTTATATAAAAAACATTGTTATATAAATAAAACATATATTTTTGATATTTACCATATTGATTATATTTGTTCTGTAAACTAATAGGTCCACTCCATGTTATTTTGCATTCCCTAAATGTTTTTTCACTGATACTTTCCCTGATTTAGGAGATTTAGTCCGGGGTACCCCTTCATGCTTGCAAAAATAGTAGACATAACATTACATTTCCTATGATCCCCAATGACATCACATGGTTAACCCTTTGTTCCACTATTAGGCCTTCATCAGCCTCTCATTTTCTGCTGTAAAGTTGGGAGAAGGAAACAATTTGAGTCTATAGAAATTGAAGTACACTTTATCTCCATAACCCTGAGACAATGGCTAGCAAGGATAATGACAGGGATACAAAAGATCTACACTGAAATATCAGTTGGCATCCTTTACTACCTGTTATTGATGTCCATACACTGCATGTCAAAAGGAAAAGGCCTGTAGCTTGTAGAGTGACTTAAATTGCATATCTGCCTCCACTAATCTGTGTCCAGTGATTGCTCTTGAGATCTTGCTTTGGAAACGTGCCAGTTATAATACTTTGGGAGATTCCCAAATTGGTGAAGTTAAAAATTGTGAGGAAAATGTCCCAAAAAGGTTTTGGGAGAGGAAATATCTCACAGGGGAATTGTTTGCCCTCATATGTTCTAGCCAAGAGCTTACACTGCACAACAACCCAAATTGAAAACTTGTCATTTAGCTTGTGGTTGCAAATCTTTAGTGATAGCTGTCTGAAAAATGGGACAGTGAATCAAAAAATAGCCCTGCCATCATGACATCTGAGAATGTTGGTAGCAAGGTCAATGACAGGGATTCCAAGGGTCAAGCTAAGGGTGGTAGCTGGTATCTATGGATACCTCTAATTGATGTCCATGCACTGCATATCAAAGCAGAAAGCTCATATAGTTTACAGAGCGATGCCTAAATTTCAGCTGCACCTGTAGACTCTTTGAAAGTCTCCTCAAATCTTGCTTTGGAAAAGGCGGCCATATTTCTCTGAGGTGGGCTGTTGCTGCCTCGTGCTCTCAGCTGTCCATCGGCTCTCCTCACTCGACCGCCCCCACACTGTTGCTCTGGTCACGGGCAAGAGGGGAATGCGACTTTGTTGGCTTCAAAATACCTATGAATCTCGATCCCCCGCTTTTGTGCGGCTTGCTGGACCCGTGGATGGGGTGAAGGAGGTGGCGATGTTATCTCTAGGGTGAGCCCGCCACTACCCCCTGCTCTTGGCTGCATCTGAGTTGACAGCAAAACACACCAAAGTGAAATAAAGCACAATTCCAGTGCCTTAACACACTCGACCACCCCCAAGCAGCATTGAGAGAGAAAACCGACCTATTATGACTGTAGTAAACATTACTTCCTTAATAAGGAAAGGAAATGAGCTTACAATATATATGAGTGCCTCCCAGAGCTTGCATACCCTATCCTTCTTGAAACAAGAATAATTTGATATTTGATCATATCTTCTACAGAAGTTGGTATTGTATGCTGTTATTGTTATCTTGAATGCATGCTTTGTTGCCATACATACACCACTAAGCCTTTATTGCTATCTTGCATGCTTAAGGTGTTTCTATGCTTGAACTGCTACTCTATGACTTGTTGATAGAATTTGGTATTGTACGCCCACATTATTATCTTGTGTGTATATTGCGTTTCTATGCACATACTGTTCAATGGGCCAGATGTATGACAGTTTTTTGCGCTTGCAGATGGGAAATCGGCCCGTTTGAGAATACAAAATAGGTCTTCCCTATGTACAAACCCTATTTTGCGAGTCTGTAACCTATTACCGACTCTCAAAATGGGTTTGTGACTCGCTATTAGGAAGGGGTGCACCAAGGGAGTCCTTTCCTAATAGCAAGTCACATTTCAATGTAAAATTGTTTTGCGGACGCAATTGTGGCTGCAAAACAATCACAGTTTACCACCCATTCCAAAAAGGTGGTAAGCCACTTGCAAATGGGAAGAGGTCATCAGGAGCCAGTTGGCTATTTCAAAGTAACCAATTTATATCGGAACATTGATTTTGAGAATAATACATGTTAAGATAAATCATATCAATATATATCTTTTGTAAGAAACAGCAACCAAGCAACAACAACCGAAGAACAACCTTCTACCTGTATTGTCAAATCCACAATTTTCTTTGTGGTTTTGTGCCTTTGTACTGTCTTGCCACAGTGGCGTCACTAGGGTTGGTGTCACCCAGTGCAGGTAACTCATGGTGTCACCCCCCACGACTTACCCCATGAATCCATGATGGACCTCCTCGAGGAGATGTATTCATCTGAGGCTCTGAGGGCTGGACAGCCAATTCATATGTTATCTGTCCTTTCTGGCAGACATCGCAGCTGCAAAGTACATGATGGAGGCTTGGTGGACGCCTGAGGCATGAACTGGACTGCTTCCTAGCCGCTAAACAATGGCATTGGGCGTGGATCTGTGCGGCCGCGCGCCCTGGGCCCAACATGCTAGAGCACTGAGGCCGGCGACATCGGTGAATGTGTGGGAACCCTCGGGTAGTAGAAGAGTCCAAGGAGAGGCGCTACCTACATGGCCTGAGTGTGACCCCCCTTGACAGAAGAACCAAGATGTGGGAGGTGAAGGCTGGTGTGGCGAGTCAGCGGGCCGATGTGGAGTGTAGGCCCGCACCTAATCCTGCAGAAAAAAGTTGCTGGCATGCTGGTGTGTTAGTGCTGGGAAGTGCGGAGCCCCTGAGGAGGTGGCTGAGATGCAATAGCGCCGTCCCACAGAGGTCACCCACGAAATATTAAGAAAACCAATCCCCATCACGGTTCTTTAAGAATATAAAGGATCTCGGCCGTAAATCCATGGCAGGATCAGAAACCGCGCAAACACCGCTCCCGCCTTTACCTCTGCATCTTTCCTCCGTCTGGTCGCGCTTTTTCACAGCCTGCTTTCCCTTTCCGCTCCAGATTGAAACAAACTAGCAAATATCCAACCCGTAGTAGCACGCGTGACGTATTCCTACCCCAAGTCTAGACTGCGATTCCCGTCAGGCAGAACATGACCACCATCTTACAATACTGCTGACAGTATTTTCTCTCTAATGGAAATGAAAGATTATGGTTAAAACACATCATACACAGGTGTGCAGAAATCCTAGCCTGCCTACACTTAGTCTTCTTGAGCACATTGCATCAGTTGGAATTAAACTATAACCATAACAGAATATCAGCAATGCACGTGTGATTTTTCGTATTCATGTTTACTATTTCTATAAGTCCTCGACGTTTGGAAACTTAATCAATGCCATCATAAATATCATCATTATCAATATCTTCATCATTATTTGACACTGTTCACAAAAGCGTATCCATTTATGCAATTCGTTCCTTTCTTATTCCGTTTTTACTTTGAGATCATTTTACTCCAAACGCATATCTCTTCAAGCGCCCTCGTTTGTTGAGATGGTGTTTCACAGGGCCATATTGAGTATTTTATCCACCACAGGTTTTCTCTCCTTTTTTTGGGAACTTTAGTTTTCTTTACGACTCTGCGGTCCTGATCGCCTGTGGGTGGGGGATGGGGGGATCAACTAGGCAAAATAAAGGTGGAACGAAGGAGTTGGTGAGCCCCGTACCACAGGAGGACGACAGGGCCAAGGGGTGATGCAAGCAAATAATGTACGCTGAAGCTAAACTCAAAACTATACTTGAATGTGGACTTACAAACAAAAGTGCAGTTAAAATTACAATCAAGAAACCTTTTACATCAAGTAGTATGGTGCAATGTTTGTTTTTGCTCAAAAACAGATCACTCCAGTCTTCCGCGAAGGCCTCTGAAAATATAAACCTATCTCCTTACACCTCTAAGTGGAATGAGATGTAAAGTTATAGGTAATGGTGGAGGTACTAGGCGGGGTTAGTGCCAGGCACTTATCTGGTAATGTTAAACATCTTCCACTTTTTCCGGTGCCTCGAATTCTGCTCTTACTCGCCCAGTGCCAAGATGCTCCTTAGGGAGTAAAAGCAGCGCTTTACAAATACAGTATTCATTCATTCATTTATTAACCCAGGGTTCAAAATCATGCTTTTTTAAAAATTGTAATAATTTCTTAGTCTCATAGTGTACCGATGTGAGGCTTTAAGCCTTGATATTTGCTTGTAAGAAAATCAATAAAAGTCTTTAAACTTTAAAAGCTACCGGTTATGTTCCAAGGAAGGGTTCTCGCAGTCATAAAAAGGGCGTCCTTGTATAGGCAGAAAATAAGCATCCATAAAGGCAAGCGGGCAACTGTCACCATTGCAATGTGGCATTTCAATCTGTCACTTGCTATATAAATATCTTTAGTGGCCCTACCTCCAGCGGGCCACTCCGCCCTGTGAGACAGTATGTGTGCCCTGCAGTGGCGCCTCCTCCCGTAAATAAACGATGCATCACGTTATGAGTGCAGCCCGCAGTTCGGAGTCTGCACGCGCACAGCATTGTTTTGATTCTGAAAAGGCGAGCGCTCCGCGCAGTCAAATATCTCGTGGCCTTGGAAGGCATGTGACCCGTATCTGGTCCTAACCTGCGCCTTAGCCGCCTTGTGCTATTAAATAAAATAATGTCATCTTAAATCGTAATGCACAAAGGAGGTGGGTGTGTGAGGGGCACAGAGAGCTGATATAGGCGCTTACCTGAAGCGTGAAATATAAGGAAATGTTGGAGCACACGGTGTCACCCCAAATGATGGTGTCACCTGGTGCGGTCCGCACCCCCCTGCCCCCCTAGTGACGCCACTGCTTGCCACAACTCAAAAGAACTATTTGAACTAAACTGCAAACTATCCATCTCCAAATCTGTCAAATCACTGCAGATTACACATGACAAAAACCTGACCATGAAAGAAGATATCAATGCCTTAGCTAAAAGTGCACACATTGAAACTCCTTATCCACATCGAAGACCTAAAGACTGTGGTGCAATCCTGAGTCCCCTCCAAGCTGGACTACGCAACAATCATGCACGCCACAAAAACACTCTTAGTCTATTTGAAAGCTACACTTCATGCAGTGGCCAGACTACTGTTGGGGAAGAGTCGCTTTGACAACATCACTCCCACTCATAAGAAACTCAGCTGGCTATCAGTGCCAGCAAGATGTATACTAAAAATTGCCTGCACTACCCACACAGCTCTCTACAAACCAGTCTACCTTGCAAACAAAAGATTAAATGCCGGACAAAAGAGACCTCTTCAAAGCTCCAACTGTCTCTACACACATTTAAGAAACAAAAATCCTGCACCCGCTCCTTCTCCAGGAACGCTCTCCCAGAATTTGGAACTTGTTGCCTCAGGATTTACGTAGCATTCGCTCATTCCCTTATTTCAGGAAGAAATTTAAACTTCTGCTTCTCAATAAATACCCAACCCCCCAAAAACCTTCTGATTGGCCTGATGCTCATACCCCTCACCCTCCATGTAAATTTAAACATCGCTACCTTGGGGGAAAACTGTGGCTCTACTCTCCCCATCCTCATAATCTCCCTACCATAACTACCTCAGAATAATATTGATTACACATTCTACTGGCTTTCATATACTTTGAATATACTGTTACAATGTAACTCATGAAATTGATGCTATATCGTTCACATATCCTACTGTATATCGTATACTTCTTTTATATCATTACTATGTATTTTTATTTTCTCTTTAAGTAACTTGTGTAATTATTGCTGTGCTAACCCTGTAAAGCAATCTGATACCTTCATGTCACGTTTGTGCTATACAAAACTCGATAAATATATAAAGTACCAGCCCTGACTCATCAGACTGCTGGAGCCGCAGCCCTCTCCCAGCTTCTGTCACTCACAAGCCAGACATGCAATACACAAACCTAGCAGAGGCAAACTGGATGGTTAGGCAAGAAAATACCTACTTACTAAAAGTGGTATTTTCAAACACAGAAATGTTAAAATCACCCACACTAAAAGATGTACGTTAACATTCTGAGTTCAGGCATACTAAACTTAATTTTCCTATCTTGTTCCCTGGGTCAATTATGTTTATAAGATGCTACAGTCAAACTGCCCATTCTGGCCTTTAGGAACAGATAGCCTTGCAACAGTGAAAAACAAAATTGGCTGTAATTCAATATCAGGACATGCCACACGCATCAGGGCATGTCCTACCTTTCACATACAATGCACCCTGCCACAGGGGTACCTTGGGCCTACCTTAGGGGTGACTAACATGCAGAAAAGGGAAAGTTTAGGGACTGGCAAGTGTGTGCACTTGCCAAGTCGACATGGCCGTCCCAGACTGCACACAGGCTCTGCAAAGGCTGGCCTGAGTCACACTTTACAGGCTGCTTCTGTGGGTGGCACAATCAGTGCTGCAAGTCGACCAGCAGCATTTGATTTTCAGGCCCTGGGCACACAGGGTGCACTGCACTAGGGTCTGACAAAAAAATCAAATAAGCCAATCATGGAATCACTAATCCATAAACAATTTACAAAAGAGAGCATATGCACTTTAGCACTGATCGGCAGTGGTAAACTGCAAAGAGTCATAAAACCACCAACAACATGTCAGAAAAAATACAGGAGGAAGGCAAAAAGTTTAGGGATGACCATGCAAAAAGGGCCAAGTTTAACACACACGAAAAATAAAATGATAATAACACAGGTTTCAAGCCTGTTTTACTATTGTTTTATTTTTCATGTTTTTCAAGGGTGCTGGCAGGGGGGGCGACGCTCTTTCCCCATAGCGGAGTAGCCGCTGTTGATTTAATCCCATTGTTTATCACCCTGTTAAATGAAGCCTTTGTAAATATGCAACCCTACCTGAGTACTTATCAAAATGAAACCTTAATTGCCTGAGAGATTTTAGTTAATGGAGGTGGTTTTCTCAGAGTGCCCTGAAGAGGGTTTCATATCAGTATGAACCACTTCGATTACTTGGATTTTATATTTTGTATTGTGCTCCTTTTTTGTGCTTTAACCATTTATAATACCACAACTGATGTAATATGTGTCCTGGGGCCATAAACCACTCCAGTGGAGTGTGACAAGTGGGTGTCCCTATTTGTGCCCAAGGAACAATGGTATTTCTGAAAGAGCTACAGGTCCTTGTGCAACCCCTTCTGTAAGAAAGATTGTGCCAGTGCAACATAGGCCCTGCATGGTCTCAATGGGTTGTTTCCTCTTTTGCATGGGGGAATGTTTCCCTTTTGCCTCTGTCCCTGTGCCGTATTTTAGATGTAGGTGCAGAAACAAAGGATCTGACTTGGAGTGCGCGCCATAAAGCATCGTAGCACAGTGAGTGCGCTGCCAGAGGACAACTCCTTAAAAGGGCATAAGGGAGTCCTACAGACCCTAACACAACAGTTAGAGAAAGGGGTCCAAGGGAAAGTTTTAAAGACCACATACAATCACATTCCCCACTCAGACAGTAAATGCACAAAAAAGAGATTGTGGGTCTGTAAAATATAACTGTTGAACAATGCCTGAAGCTCCAGAACAAAAAATGCAGAACCAAAGTGAATCAAGGGCCACAGGATACCTCCACAATTGTAAAAGTACCCATCAGTTTTCAATCGATTCCGCCCCTTTCATCATTTGGAACACCTCACACCGAGGAGAGCAATCCTGCAACCGCTCGATGTTCAAAGAGGTGGTTTCCCTAATGTGTTATGCGGTGTAAGGCAGATGACCGTGAAAGCTGAAAAAGCAGTGCATGAAAGAAAAGAATTGATGGTGTGAAAAATAGTGAGGGAATATAAAATTGGAGAACTAGGAGAGAAACACTTTATTAGGTATCTCCTACGTTTCCAATGCTAAAAATGTGCTGAGATATAGTAGGAAAACAAATAACTACTATTATTGATGTTCTGCGGTCGACATGTTTCTGCAGACTATGGACACAGCTAGGTGCCCTGCTGCATTCTTCAGGACCATATCTCGCTACTGCTTGTGCCCCCAAACTGGAGGTGTGTTCAAATATAATATATGAAGATAATTTTTACGTTACGTCTCTTGCAAGTGAACCGATTGTTCCTAGGCAGGTACTAGTCCTCCTTACTAGAAAACAAAATGGAGACAACAGGCACAGACAACATATGGATCAGTTAAATTGCAAGCCAGAAACGCATTGTGGTTCGAGCACAATATGGGTATGATAACTGCATATACCTGTCGATGTTATATTGTTTACATCTCCGGTTCCTATATAGGCCAGCCCCGGCTTGCCTTCTAGGTAGGAGGCACACACTTCGCCTCACCTGGCTACGGCTCAGGTAGGTGGAGCACCGCGCTATAAGTAATAAAAACACATATATATAACACACTTAGTCACACCACACACAGTGCTGATCACATAGGGTTGACAACGTAATTTTAATAGTTCACTGGATGTTAAAAAAAGGGATGTAATAGTCTCTTACAATCTTACATATGTAGAAAAAACAAGTAGAGAATGTTAAAAGCGAGTCAACTGCCCTTATTTGTATAGAAATCCTGTGTGGAATCCCTCTTTGCAGATTTGCTTAGTTGACCCCACACCACTGCTCAAATGTAAATTAATGAGTTTGTACCTTTTGCAGCTACAATGGCTAGCTGCATAAGTAGGGAGACATTGAAATGTAAGCACAACTAAATGTATATGTACTAGTATAAAAAAGATAGGAGTATGAGATACTCCCTTACATGTTTTTAATTTATTTTATATATGTTTTTCAGATTTTAAGGTGGCTCCTGAAGAAGGCGTTTTCTTTAATACGCCGAAACGCGCGTCGATGACTATATTGGTCTGCCACTGTTTTATGAATTTTTGTACAATTGTGTTATAAACATACTGTTTGTATTTGATTTATTGTTCACATAAATATTCGGTTTTTATGTTTTTGAATTAGAATGCTTTTAATATGAATATGTACTATCAAGAATAAAGACAACCTTTTGTTTTTTAATTGATTGTTGTGCTTTTCCTGTGTCACCTCTCCCTTCACGTATTATCCAAGTTTCAGTTTTTCTTTACATTGAGAATGTTAAAATACACAGAGAATTACTCATAAAAATGGTGCCCCTGTCGATCTAGTGTCTTATAGATCATGTATCTCATGCACACTCGTGGCTACAATAAAGGCACCAGTGGAGGGGACCCTCTATCGCTTAATTCAGATATTAACTAGGAAGGCAAAATAACCTCTAGGGTCACCTCTTATACTGACGTTGCCACAGTTTTTTTTTTTTGGGGGGGTCCGTATCCCTACTTAAAACATTGCTTCGTTAGCAAGTTCTGACAGGACAGGCGTAACAGGGAAACTCTCATGGTATCATAGTGCGTGTAACGGCGGGACCTATTAATCAGGGCACGAGTCGGGGTACCAAGCGGGTGGACGGCATCCTCCCACTTATTTTCGAGGGTTTTCCAGGGTGGACGCCGTCCACCCTGCTCAATCAAAACCCCGTCCACCATTTTGAAATCGGAAGTTTCTCGGACTGCTGCAGGACACCACGCCGGTCACCACACCCCTTCACCTACCAGGTTCGCCGTTGCACACCACGCCGGTCACCAGGCCCCTTCACCTACCAGGTTCGCCGTTGCCAGGGTACCCAATAGACGCCGAGATCCTCAACCAATGGATGGACGCCGTCCCCCCTGCGCAAAAGCGCTACACCAACTATTAAACACATACCTATTTTAACAGGTTTTTTTTCCTTTTCGTGACGTCACTTCCGGTCGTGCCGTCACTTCACGTATTTGAGCGTCCCCCCACTTCTAGGTTTTTGCCTTTCGTGACGTCACTTCCGGTCGTGACGTCACTTCCTGTCTGTGAGCGTCCCCCCACTTCTTTATTTAGGACTTGTGCCCTGCTATTAATGGTCAGCAACGCCGCATCCTAGTATCTTTATCGCTCCATGCCTCAATTCACATCCATCCGCTTACCTCTCTGTCGGTACTCCAGGCGTCCTCTGTGCCGTCTCGGGGAGGTACCGCGGTAGAGGTGGGCGCCATCTTTGTATGCTTTCCTGATGACGTGAACCCGCTGGCCGCGGATCAGGGCACGTGACCCCGCAGCCTAGTGGGAACTGTAGTTTTATTTAGTGCATCTATGAAACTTGATAGCTTCAAACTGCATTTTTATTAACCAAGTTTATCATAATTATTGTGCTGTGTAATATTTTTATAGAAGGGCACTTTGGAGCGTACATAAATGTATCAAAGGGCATGGCGATCTTCACAATTATCAGTCAAACTGCCGTAAAATATTCCGATACCCACAACACTGCCCCCTGGGACTCGTAGTCGGAACAAAACCCCTACATAGGGAGTCTGACTTAGAACCATAATTGAGGAGATCGTAATTTATGTTGTCATGTGCAGACCCCTCAGACATCCTCCTGCTGGGAGTGCAGTCACTCACTGTTCCCATTTTCGGGACAAACCCTGTCCTACTTTGAAGGACAGGTGAAGTTGCTGTCTGAAAAGTGAAAGTCGAACTGATTGCTTCAAACAGCCAGTCCATCTCCTCTAATTCACAGCCCCAAGCTTAGGCACCAGTTTGCGGCTATACTAGAGGCAGCACATTATCAGTAATAAATATTCAAGATGTTCCCTGGTGCAGACTACGGCAGTGCGCCTTACGCATTATAGGGCGCCAGCTCTCCATCCATTAAGAGATCAAATGTGCAGCTCTAAGGATTTGGAATGCTTTGCTTATTTTCACGGAGATTGACTCACCAAAACTCCCCGACAAGCACAAGTGAAATCTTGCAGCCCTGAACATCAGAAATTTAAATCTGTATCTCACTGTAGTAGTCTTCTACCTTCTATATTCTACTTTTTCCTGATGGAGGCTAATTGACCTCATGATTATTTACACTCCAACATAGCCTGTTCACTATGTTTAGTGATGTGACACCTAAGGGCCTAACGGAATAAATCATTTACCACTTACTTGAATGGCTCCAGACACTTGTGTGAAGACTCTCCCCCTCCAACTAAAACACAAACAGGGCTAAAACTGTGCCCGCAGGATGGTCAATACTTTAGTTATTTGCTTTCTCCTCCCAATATGATCTGTAATGTCTCTAAGCCAGTAAAGTAGAATGGTTTTATAGATGTTTTTATTTAATGAAGAGGCATTGCCCCAGCAAACGACTTTACGAAAGTCGCACATGGGTTTTACATTTCTGATATCTTAATTTATTCTGTCGGACGTGAGAAGAACAGCCTGTCCCAAAGCATATTAAGTGTACTTTGCACATGATATGATGAAGGCACCGGTTTACCTCGATTTGAAGTTGTCTGACTTAAAAGAGTACTGACTGAAATCGAACAAGTAAGAGTTTTTAGAACACTGCTATAGTGTCATGAAATTCATTCCTGAAAGTGGCCTTGCTCAACTTTTGCTGCCCAAACCCAAAGACATCATTGGTTGGGAATACAGACTTTGACCATCATGAGACCACAAAACAATGGTCTATAAATTAGCCAATTAGTATGCATAGCAACATAGTAACAATGAATAGCAAGGATGTTTTTCACTGAGGGGTTTCGAGTGACATCAAACAGAAAACGAGAGCGAATCTTGGCTATGATGTCACTCATTTAACCTATCTCTAATTATATGTGCCCTCTCAAATCCGCTTCTACTTCCGGTACGTATGCAGGGACAAGCAAGCATTAAAAATGCAATAGGTCTCGCCTTTGATTAAGTTAAAGCCATTTGCATTGCTATATAATACCATTAGCAAAGCAAATGGCTTTAACTTAAAAGCGAGACCTATTACGTTTTCAATGCTTGTTTAAATCTGCATTTCGTAATTAAAACAACTGCCATAGGGTGTTGGTGTGCATCAGTACTATAGAGGCAGTCAAATTATTTCATCTGCTTGAGATGTGAAAGCCTTCTCTACACACACCTAGGGCTAGATGTAGGTAATTCTATTTTACCGACTCATAAATACCGAATTTTACCGATTCGGTATTTATGAATCAGTAAAATAGAAGGAGGGAGATGTAGGCAAATTCTTTATTTGAATTACCGATTCTGTAAAAATCGGTATTTACCGAATCGGTAAATACCGATTCGGTATTGCCCATTGATTCCTATGGGCCTTGAAGCCCATAGGAATCAATGGAATGGAATGGGTTTTTATATAGCGCGATAGCTACCCGCAGGCGTCCTAGCGCTTTAGCAGAATACAGGTGGGTGAAGCGGGTCGAAGTTATCTGCTGAAGAAAAAGGTTTTCAGTTTTTTTCGGAAGAGCAGGATGTTGGGCTCTGAGCGGATAGAGAGTGGAAGGGAGTTCCAGAGCCTGGCCGCGTTAGTTGAGAACATTCTTCCTCCACTTCTTTCTCTTTTGAATCTCGGATTGATGACTTGGAAGGCGAGGGTCGACCTCAGCTGCCTATTGGGGTGGTAGGGGGTGATCAAGGTGTGATTCAAAACTGCTCCTTTCCTCCAGTAAGTCCGGTGGGCGATACACATGCTTTTGAAGTTGACTCTATCTTTTACTGGCAGCCAGTGAAGGGCTCTTAGTACAGATTTCACTGATTGCCGGCGGGGAATGCGCAGGAGAGTACGAGCAGCACAGTTTTGGATGACCTGCAGTTTTTTCAGGGTGGACTCGGGGGCTCCTAGGTGTAGGGCATTTCCGAAGTCCAACCGGGAGAGGATTAGACCCTGGACCATGATCTGTCTGGCCTTGAAAGGGAGGAGCGGTAGGATCTTTCGTATGAGTCTAATAATGCCCATGCAGGTGGCTGCTAGTTTGGTTGCCTGGTGGCCGAAGGTTAGTGCGTTGTCCAGCCAGATACTCAGGCTCTTGATGGTATCCCGGGCGGGGGGTGCAGGGCCTAGTGCTGGCGGCCACAGAGAGTCAATGGATTTTTGGGGAGAGTTGCCCAGCACCATTAGCTCTGTTTTTTCGCCGTTCAGCTTCAGGTAGGACTGGCTCATCCAGGTGCATACTGCTTCCATGCAGCCTCTGAATCCTGCAAGGGTGCAGGGGGTGTCACTTTGACACCCTCTAGCACCCCGAATACAGGTACGTGTAACATGTGGCACACATACATGCCAGAGACAGCTTAACTCCTGAGGCACAGCCGAGAGAACGATCGCACTTTTTTCTTAACAATTGAATTGTGATACTGTGTTTTTAACTTGACCCTCTTCCTCTGGTCACTTACTTTGACGTGTTCTCCACTCCCTGGGCATCCCCGCGCAGCCGATCTTGGCGCTGCTGCGGGAAACAGTCTAACTTTTGCCGCCATCACCGGGGACCCCTCAGGCCACGCCCACAACAGCTAGGCCAACCCCCCCGCCGAAGCATTAAGGCGCGCTGAAAGCTAGCGCGAACCAGAGACAGCTTAACTCCTGAGGCACAGCCGGGAGAACGATCGCACTTTTTTCTTAACAATTGAATTGTGATACTGTGTTTTTAACTTGACCCTCTTCCCCTGGGCACTTACTTTGACGTGTTCTCCACTCCCTGGGCATCCCCGCGCAGCCGATCTTGGCGCTGCTGCGGGAAACAGTCTAACTTTTGCCGCCATCACCGGGGACCCCTCAGGCCATGCCCACCACAGCTAGGCCACGCCCCCCGCCAAAGCATTTAAGGCGCGCTGAACGCTAGCGCGAACCAGAGACAGCTTAACTCCTGAGGCACAGCCGGGAGAACGATCGCACTTTTTTCGTAAAAATTGAATTGTGATACTGTGTTTTTAACTTGACCCTCTTCCCCTGGGCACTTACTTTGACATGTTCTCCACTCCCTGGGCATCCCCGCGCAGCCGATCTTGGCGCTTCTGCGGGAAACAGTCTAACTTTTGCCGCCATCACCGGGGACCCCTCAGGCCACGCCCACCACAGCTAGGCCACGCCCCCCGCTGAGGCATTTAAGGCGCGCTGAACGCTAGCGCGAACAGAGACAGCTTAACTCCTGAGGCACAGCCGGGAGAACGATCGCACTTTTTTCTTAACAATTGAATTGTGATACTGTGTTTTTAACTTGACCCTCTTCCCCTGGTCACTTACTTTGACGTGTTCTCCACTGCCTGGGCATTCCCGCGCAGTCGATCTTGGCGCTGCTGCGGGAAAAAGTCTAACTTTTTCCGCCATCACCGGGGACCCCTCAGGCCACGCCCACCACAGCTAGGCCACGCCCCCCGCCGAAGCATTTAAGGCTCGCTGAACGCTAGCGCGAACCAGAGACAGTTAACTACTGAGGCACAGCCGGGAGAACGATCGCACTTTTTTCTTGAAAATTGAATTATGATACTGTGTTTTTAACTTGACCCTCTTCCCCTGGGCACTTACTTTGACGTGTTCTCCACTCCCTGGGCATCCCCGCGCAGCCGATCTTGGCGCTGCTGCGGGAAACAGTCTAACTTTTGCCGCCATCACCGGGGACCCCTCAGGCCACGCCCACCACAGCTAGGCCACGCCCCCCGCCGAAGCATTTAAGGCGCGCTGAACGTTAGCGCGAACCAGAGACAGCTTAACTCCTGAGGCACAGCTGGGAGAACGATCGCACTTTTTTCTTAAAAATTGAATTGTGATACTGTGTTTTTAACTTGACCCTCTTCCCCTGGGCACTTACTTTGACGTGTTCTCCACTCCCTGGGCATCCCCGCGCAGCCGATCTTGGCGCTGCTGCGGGAAACAGTCTAACTTTTGCCGCCATCACCGGGGACCCCTCAGGCCACGCCCACCACAGCTAGGCCACGCCCCCCGCCTAAGCATTTAAGGCGCGCTGAACGCTAGCGCGAACCAGAGACAGCTTAACTCCTGAGGCACAGCCGGGAGAACGATCACACTTTTTTCTTAACAATTGAATTGTGATACTGTGTCTTTAACTTGACCCTCTTCCCCTGGGCACTTACTTTGACGTGTTCTCCACTCCCTGGGCATCCCCGCGCAGCCGATCTTGGCGCTGCTGCGGGAAACAGTCTAACTTTTGCCGCCATCACCGGGGACCCCTCAGGCCACGCCCACCACAGCTAGGCCACGCCCCCCGCCGAAGCATTTAAGGCGCGCTGAACGCTAGTGCGAACCAGAGACAGCTTAACTCCTGAGGCACAGCCGGGAGAACGATCGCACTTTTTTCTTAACAATTGAATTGTGATACTGTGTTTTTAACTTGACCCTCTTCCCCTGGTCACTTACTTTGACGTGTTCTCCACTCCCTGGGCATTCCCGCGCAGCCGATCTTGGCGCTGCTGCGGGAAACAGTCTAACTTTTGCCGCCATCACCGGGGACCCCTCAGGCCACGCCCACCACAGCTAGGCCACGCCCCCTCACACGTCCACCCTCACCTATAAATCATGTGTATTTACCGGACGCGCGGCGGGCGCGCCAAAGGCAAGCCCGTCTGCGCCCGTCCGCATCCGGACGGGGACAGGGGCCAATTCCCTTGGCCTCCTTCCTAAGACCCGATATAGCGCTGCTGCCCTTCTGACAATTAAACCCCCCACGGAAGAGAGTTGCCTCCATCAACACCATCCTCTGAACCTCCCCACCTACTGTTTGCACTGCAACACTAACCTCCGACCCGCTCGACTCAGGCCGTCCCTGCAAAACTACACCTTACTGCTCCTGAATTGCAGGTCTCTACCAAGACACAGCGCAGAAATCTTCCTGGTCTTAGATGAGCGGTCTCCCGACGCCATTTTCCTAACCGAAACTTGGCTAAACTCAGATTGTGACCCGGATGTAATCCAAGCCCTGCCACCGGGATACCAAATTGCTCACAAGGACCGCTCACGCGGAAAAGGGGGAGGACTTGCCATCATCTATAAATCTATATATCAATGTCATTGCACCCTTGATCCATTCCCAGACTGCGAAAGCATGTCCTTCTGCCTCAAACTCACCCCCAACGACAGTTTAACAGGGGCACTTGTATACCGCCCCCCAGGTCCACTGAATCATTTCCATTCTTCACTACCCTCGCTAGCAGCCGAATCTGCTATGTCTTCCTCCAACTTCACGTTCCTAGGAGACTTCAATATCCACTTCGATAACAGTACGGACAGCATCGCCAACGAGCTAGTTTCCAGCTTAGCCGCAATCCAACTAGAACAATTAATCAGGTCCCCCACTCATAACAAAGGCCACCTGCTCGACCCAGTCTTTAGCAATTGCCCCAACCTCACGGTTGGCACTATCACCCACCTCCCATGGACTGATCACTTTCTGATTCCCCTCAACTGGTCTACTTGTAAAGTCACTCCCCCTCCACCTATCCCGCGTAAGATGAGAAACTGGTCAAAACTCCCGCTAGAGCAGTGGTCGAGCCTCCTCTCCTCTTCCAAACCCGCTCTTTCCAAGAGCCCTGCACCTGACAGCAGGACATTCAACAAGTGGATCGAGGACTCCATCAATACTGTCCTTCCTCCCAGGAAAACCAGGTTAAAAAGAGCACGAGAAACTGCCCCCTGGTACTCGGAGAAGCTCAGGGAGCTAAAACGACAGTGCAGAAAGTCGGAAAGATAGGTATAGAGAAGCCATTAGGGCGTACAAATGTGAAATCAACTTCGCACAAACTAACTACTACAAAGAAAAAATTATGGCAGCTCGATCTAAGCCAAAAGAAATATATTTGATAGTCAAAAGTCTTTCTAAAACCTCCCCTTCCATGGCTCCAACCGACGACCATATAGCCCGATGCAACCAGTTGGCTGAATTCTTCTTTCAAAAAATCAATAAAATATACTCATCCTTCGCAGCCCCCATCTCAGAGACTATTACTGCCATACCAGCATCAAGCGATACAGTACATCCTCCGCGAGTTTCCATGAATAATTTTTCACCTCTAGATCTGGAATCCCTCAAATCCCTTGCACATCAAATAAAATCAGGCTCCCCCCTTGACCCAGTGCCCCCTCAGATGATGAACATGGCTAGCCAAGTCATCCTCCCCACCCTCATGGACCTACTTAATAGCTCCATGCAAACAGGAGTGGTTCCTCCCTCCTGGAAACAGGCTATGGTGAGAGCACTGCTTAAGAAACCCAACCTCAACCCTATGGACCCCAACAATTTCCGTCCAATATCCCTGTTGCCTTGGGCAAGTAAAATTCTAGAAAAGCACATTAATCTCCACCTTACCAACTTCCTTGAGGAGAATTCTCTACTGGACTCCACCCAAACAGGATTCCGTCCAAAACACAGCACAGAAACTGCTCTTCTGGCCGTGACGGAGGAATCTAGGAGGATCTTGGATCAAGGAGGGTCAGTGGCAGTGATCCTCCTTGACCTAAGCGCCGCGTTTGACACGGTGTGCCACAAAACCCTGCTGTCTCGTCTATACGATCTGGGGAGCGCAGGAAACGCTCTTGACTGGTTGGGTTCCTTTTTGAGCGGAAGGACCTTCCAGGTCTTCGATGGCGACTCCTGCTCCACTAGCAGACCTTTAAACTGTGGGATACCCCAAGGCTCCTCCCTAATCCCCACGCTGTTCAATGTGTACATGAGGCCACTGGGTGAGGTCGTCCGACAATACGGTGTTAAGATCATCTCTTATGCGGACGACACTCAGCTGGTGGTCTCCCTGGCACAGAAGAACAGCAGGCCCCCCAAAGCCAACCTAGCAGCATGCATGGAGGACGTCAGGAGATGGATGACAGCATCCTCATTAAAACTCAATGGCGATAAGACCGAGATAATGCTCCTTGGCCCCCCTATTCTCACTCCCATGGACCAGCTATGGCCGCCCAGTTTGGGTCCTCCTCCATCCCCGAAGGAGGACATTAAAAGTCTGGGAGTCTGGCTGGACAAAACCCTTACTTTCAATACGCAGGCAACTAAAACAGCAGCGACCTGCTTCTGGATTATCCGAATGCTAAGAAAAATCCTGCCTATTTTGCCACTAGAAGCTAAACAGGTTGTTATTCAAGGCCTCATTCAGTCTCGGCTCGATTTCAACAATGCCCTTTACCTAGGAGCCCCTGACTACGTGCTACAGAAACTTCAACGCACACAGAATTGTGCAGCACGCACGCTACTCCAAATCCCACGCAGAGAATCAGCCAATCAAGGGATCAGGTCACTGCACTGGCTCCCGGTCAGGGATAGAATAAAATTTAAGACTCTATGCATATCGCACCAAGCCTTTCACAGAGCCAGACCTGAGATTAACCACACTCTTCTCACTCCCTACTGTCCAGGCAAGTCACTTCGCTCAGAGAACGCATTCCTTGCTGCAGTTCCCAGAGTGAAAAGATCCAGAGCAAGAGGCAGGTCCTTCACGCTCAACGCTGCTAAATTATGGAACTCCCTTCCCCTTTCACTTAGGTCCAACCCTATCCTTTCGTCATTCCGTAAAGAGTTAAAAACACATCTTTTCAGTAATTAGCTCCCCACCTGGATCTTCCCCTCCTCCCTCGGAGTTCTGTTACCTTTACTCAGCGCTTGGACGCCCTTGGGCAGCAGCCGCGCTCTACAAATCTCCTTCATTTCATTTCATTTCATTTAATTTCTGTGTGTCACATTGCACAGTGTGCATGCACAGATGTGCATGCACACCTGGATTCGGTATTTTACCACACAATATGATTGTGTGGTAAAAGACCCACTCTAAAGGGCCTGTGGCACTCTCAAGTGTGTCACCTACATTTGGATTTACCGAATCGGTAAAAATACCGATTCGGTATTTTACATTCTGTAAAATAATGGCCCCTACATCTGAAAACCCAAATACCGGTCGGTAACGGCCGAATTCGGCCATTACCGACCGGTATTTGGGCTCCCACATCTGGCCCCTAATGATGTAATGTTGAGACCAGACAATGGTCTGGACAAATAGCCAAGCTTTTAATGCTTTATGGGGAGACATAATATCTGTGAAAGACGATAGACTGGCAGGGAATTTCACAGTTTGGGAGGTACAGAGAAAGCTTGCTCTCCCACTCTTCTTTCTCTGTCAGTACAATACTTTGAAACCATCAGAAGATTACCAGATGAAGATCTTAAAGTCAAAGCGGCAGGTATTAGTTGAGACGCTGACGATGGTAGGTGGGCTTTTTATGTCATTGGGCTTTGAAGACAATCCTGTGATTGATGGGAAGCCAGATTGTTTTCTCAAGTGCCTCGGAAGTAGAGGTTTTTGAGGTAAGGCGGGTCCCAGGCATGCAGCTGCATTTTATAAGCAATGAAGAATTACTGCTGGGGAGCCTAGAAATTGAGAATGACAGTAATCCAGGTTGCTGAGTAGCTGACTGGTGACGTCTAGGGGAGAACAACCAGCAGATGTTGGCATTGTGGTATTGGAGGTTAAGGCTATCATTGCAAATGGAGTAGTCAATAAATTCTCGGCGCTCTGAAAGTATCTAACAGAGTAGAGAGCGTGCCATCAGTCGCCAAAATACTTCAACACGTTGTCAGGGGCAGTAAGTGCTATATAAATCTAAAATACAAAAGTTAGTCCAATTCGAGTCAAAGAAAGCCTTTGATTTATCGACAACGTGAACACGAGTGACTCCCTACCATAGAAAATGAGTTTAAACATGCCCACTTTCATAATCGCAAATTTCCTTGGACGATCTGTATTTTTGCGAACTTTTACCACGTACAAGTCTGCAATATGCGGCTCTCCGAGGCCCCGCAGGGGGCCACTAAAGAGGACAGCCATCTAGTACCTTCGGGGCACCCCACTCCCCCTTAGGGGCAGGGACTCCGGAAGGAGTCCCCCCAGCGTTGTAGCGGCGCGCTAGGCACGCGTCACTTCCCGGGCGCAAGGACAAGGGGATGTGGTATATCGGCCTCTCCCACCATCTTGTCATGCGCTTTCGCGCGCCCGACTCACCATCTCCCACCCTACCGCTTACCCGGCGTGGTTTGTGCCAGGCAGAAGGCAAAGAATGTTGTTTTTTTTGTTGCAGACGGAGTTACAGGACGATCTGGAAGCAAACTGGTACAGAAGTGTACCTCTGTGCGGCACCATAGGGGGTTCCAGAGCCAAATCCTAGGAGCCTCATGGGAGGTTCCTTGAAAACCGTGTCGGTGCCCCGTTAGGCTTTTGGGCTGTTGTGGGCCTGAACAACCGGGGGATTGCTATGCTACGCTCCGCCCTGAAAGGGGCGTGAGTAATAAGGGACGAGGGAAGAGGGAAGGGAAGAGAATCACCAGAAGTAGCAGCACAGATGGGCTTCGCCCCAGTGCTGCTTAGCTCATCAGACGGGCAGGCGGCCCAGACGGTTGATAACCCACCATATTACATAACGGTGTATGTAATAAACCTGCAGCAATTTTACCCAAACAAGAAATGTGTTGAGTGTTTATTTATTAGTATTTATTAGCATGCATGTTACGTTGGATGGGTGGGGAAGATTGCCAATGGTGGTACTAGGAACTCTTCACAAGTGCACGCAGCAGTCCTGCACAGGAGGACCCAGCTCTGCAAGAACTCACAGGTGAGCAAAAGTCTTACAAACAAAACGTTGTCTGATCCTTTACGCAACCCTGGTTTTTAGTTTAAAATGCCGGATAATAACTGCCTCTTTCCTTTTAATCCACGCACCTCCAATGGCTCTGTGTACCTTGCAGTCACAACACGTCTTTGGTGCATGTAGAGAATGAATGGATGGACACGTCAGCCCCGAGACTGGGGGAGGGACCACAGACCAAAGACACTCCTCAAGCGTCAATATAGTGCAGATATCAGACAATAAGGGAGCCATTAAATAACCGTAATTTAGAGCGTTGTCTCTCTTTTTGAATTCCTGTAGGTATTCTGCCTGACAAGTAGACACAAAGCGACAACTGCTTGAACAGAATAGTCATCATTGTAACCCTTTTCACTTCTGCAAAAACATGATTCACCTTTGATTTAAAGAAAATGTCCCTTCAAAATATCTCATTCCACTACCGAAAAAGCGAGAAAACAAGAAAAAATATAAGGAAACTACCGCAAACAATCAATCAATCAATCAATCAGAGTACTTGTAAAGCTCGCTACTTACCTGTGAGGGTCTGAAGGCGCTGAGGGGAGGGGGTGCCGCTACTGCTCGAAGAGCCAGGTCTTGAGGAGTCTTCTGAAGGCGAGTAGGTCTTTGGTCTGCCATAGGTGAGTAGGGAGGGTGTTCCAGGTCTTGGCGGCGAGGTAGGAGAAGGATCTGCCGCCGGAGGTTGTTCATTGGATGCGGGGGACAGCGGAGAGGGCGAGGCTGGTGGAGCGCAGCTGGCGGGTGGGGGTGTAGAAGCTGAGTCTGCTGTTCAGGTAGGCTGGTCCGACATTGTGGAGTGCTTTGTGTGTGTGGGTGAGAAGCTTGAAGGTTATCCTCTTGTCGACGGGGAGCCAGTGTAGGTCTCTCAGGTGGGTGGTGATGTGTCTGTGGCAGGGGACATTGACGATCAGTCGGGCGGAGGCGTTTTGGATGCGTTGTAGTCGTCGTAGGTGTTTGGCTGGGATTCCTGCATAGAGTGCGTTGCCGTAGTCCAGTCTGCTGCTGACGAGGGCCTGTGTCACCGTTCTTCTTGTTTCGGCCAGAATCCACTTGTAGATCCTGCGGAGCATGCGGAGGGTGTTGTAGCAGGAGGAAGAGACGGCGTTGATCCGTTTAGACATGGAGAGGGAGGAGTAGAGGATGAATCCTAGGTTGTGTGCATGGTCTATGGGTGTCGGTGCTGTTCCGAGTGTGGTCGGCCACCAGGAGTCGTCCCAGGCTGAGGGGGTGGGTCCGAAGATGAGTACCTCCGTCTTATCCGAGTTCAGCTTCAGACGGCTGTTCCTCATCCAGTCGGCGACGGTCTTCATTCCCTCGTGGAAGTTGGTTTTGGCGGTGTGCGGGTCCTTGGTGAGGGAGAGGATGAGCTGGGTGTCGTCAGCGTAGGAGATGATGTTGAGGTTGTGTTGGCGGGCCACTTGTGTGAGGGGGGCTATGTAGACGTTGAACAGTGTCGGGCTGAGGGATGAGCACTGGGGAACGCCGCACATGATGTCGGTGGCCTCGGATCGGAAGAGCGGGAGGCGGACGCTCTGGGTTCTACCGGAGAGGAAGGACGTGGTCCAGTCAAGGGCCTTCTCTTGGATTCCGGCTTTTAGGAGGCGTGTCTTTAGAGTGCGATGGCAGATCGTGTCGAAGGTGGCTGATAGGTCCAGGAGGATGAGGGCTGATGTTTCGTCGTTGTCTAGTTGGTGCCTGATGTCGTCTGTGGTGGCGGTGAGGGCTGTCTCGTTGCTGTGGTTTCGACTGAACCCAGACTGGGACGGGTCCAAGATGTTGTTGTCTTCCAGGTGGCGGGTCAGTTGCATGTTGACGATTTTCTTGATGATCTTAACCGGGAACGGGAGCAGGGTGATGGGCCGGAAGTTCTTGAGGTCCTTAGGGTCCGCCTTGGGTTTCTTGAGGAGGGCGTTGATTTCGGCGTGGTTCCAGCTTTCTGGGAATGTCGCTGTTTCAAAGGAGATGTTGATGACCTTCCGTAGTTGGGGTGCGATGGCAGCGTCTGCTTTGTTGAATACGTGGTGTGGGCATGGGTCTGACGGAGATCCTGAGTGGATGAAGTTCATGACCTTGCGTGTCTCGTCGTCATTGACTTTGGACCAGGAGGTCAGGCGGTTGGTGCTGGAGGTGTTCACAGGGGAGGTGGGTTCTGGCGTAGTCGGGACGGTCATGGGGTTGAAGCTGTCATGGATGTCAATGATCTTGCGGTGGAAGAAGATGTCCAGTGAGTTGCACAGTTCTTGTGAGGGCAGTATGTCGGGCAGTATGTCGTTGGCATTGGCGCTGGGGTTGGAGAGTTCCTTTACGATGCTGAAGAGCTCTTTGCTGTCGTGTGCGTTGTTATCCAGGCAGTCTTTGAAGGAGGATCGCTTGGCTAATCTAATGACGTGGTGATGTCTGTGGGTGGCCTCCTTGTGCCCTGCGTGGTTGTCCGGAGTGCGTTCGTGGAGTCATATCTTCTCCAGTTTCCAGCATGCGCGTTTGGAGGTCTGCAGCTCATCGGTGAACCAGGTGGCTTTCTTGCTGGCGTGGCTATTGGAGGGTTTCTTGAGTGGGGCGAGGGTGTTTGCGCAGTCATCGATCCACTGTCTGAGGTTGCGGGCTGCGGTGTCTGGGTTGGTGGGGTCAGTGGGTGGGTATTGGGCAAGGGTGGTGATCAGCTGGTCTTCGGTGACTTTGCTCCAGCAGCAGTGAGGTAGCTGTTGGGTGCGGTGGTGCGTGGTTGGTTTATTGAAGGTGAAATGGATGCACCGGTGGTTGGTCCAGTGGAGTTCGGTGGTGTGGTCGAAGGTGACGTGGGTGCCTGTGGAGAAGACGGGGTCCAGCGTGTGGCCAGCGACGTGGGTGAGTGCAGTGACGAGCTGTCTGAGGCCGAGGTTGGCGATCAGGGTGGCGGAGTTGGCGTCGTCGTTGTTCTCGAGGTGGAAATTCAGGTCCCCGAGGAGGATGTAGTCAGTGGAGGCAAGGGTGCTGGCGAGGTCGGCGATGGAGTCGCTGAATTGAGCTCGGAGTCTGGGGGGTCTGTAGATGAGTGTTCCTCTGAGGGTGGAGTTGGGTGAATGTGGATCTGGAAGTACAGGTGTTCGGCGGTGTTGAGGCTGTTGTCTGCGTGGGTGGCAACCTTGAGGGTGGACTTGTGGACAATGGCTATTCCTCATCTGATTCCGTTGGCGCGATCCATGCGGGTGATCTTGTAGCCGTCCGGGATGGCTATGGCGATGTCGGGCGCCAAGGAGTCGTTCCACCAGGTCTCGGTCAGGAAGGCCACATCTGGGGCGGAGGTGTCGAGCAGATCCCAGAGCTCAACGGCGTGTTTGCGTGCGGAGCAGGTGTTGAGAAGTATGCAGCGGAGGTGGTTGGGTCCAGTCCTTGGAGGTTTGGTGGCTCTGTCGCAGGTGAAGCTGCAGGTGTGGCAGGAGAAAGGTCCGTGAGTCCGTTTCGGGGCGGCTTTGAAGCAGATGTGGTTTTGGCCGACGTTGAGTGCATAGATGGTGCTGGCGTCGTAGCGGAGTCTGGTGTTGTGGTGTTCATGGGGTCCAGGGGTTCTGGCAATGGGTGCGGTCCAGGCGCAGACGGGCTTGCCTTTGGCGCGCCCTTAGCGTGCCAGCGGGGCGGCCGCTGCGCGGTCTCCAAAAGAGGGGAATAGGGAGGGAGGAGCAGCTGGGAGGCGGGAGCAGGGTGGACAATGGGGAGCAAGGGGGCGGGGCCGCAAGGACGCACCGGCGGGAAGGAATGGGAAATGGCGGGAAAACAGGCAGGTGGCAGGGAGCAGGTACGAGGCCGCTGGCGGCTGTGTGGTGGCGTGGAGAGTGACCTGCCTGCGAGCAGGGTCAGAGGTCGCTCCTACGCCACTGCGCGGCCTCCTTAAGAGGGGTAGAGGGAGGGAGACGCAGCTGGGAGGCGGGAGCGGGGTGGCCAATGGGGAGCAAGGGGGCAGGGCTGCAGGGACCAGTGGCGTGAAGGAGCGGGAAACAGCGGGAAAACAGGTCGGCGGCAGGGAGCAGGTACGAGGCAGCTGGCGGCCATGTGGTGGCGTGGGGAGCGACCTGCCTGCAAGCAAACAGCGCCATAACGGAAAAATTCCCATAGGATGCTTCCCAAAGAGAGCCATTGGGTTCTTGGTGAGACAGACACTGGTTCTATTTGAAAGAGCAAACCTATGATGCCAGGAAAGGACACAAATCTGTAAATGAAAGTTCTAAGTGAAGTCATTAGTCAGAACCTTCGGTACAAAATTGCAAAACTCCACCATCTCGAAAGACACACACACCTTCTCCCTACAGCATGCAGAGCAGAGTCTGCACTTAACCTTTCACTACGGTGACAGGGAAGGCCAGCAGCAAAAGCAGGAGCATTTTGTGCAAGGTCCTCAATGTTGCAACCGAGTACCAGGTTTGACAAGCAACACCCAAAGGTACTTATACTGAGCCCTCCCGCTCGAAAGGAGGGCAACTGGCAACAAGTTCCGGCATCCTGTGAGTGCTGCCTGGGGACAGCAGGCCCCCCATATGTGAAAGTGAAAGCGTGCTGCTAAATACAAAGAAGCAGCTGCGTTTGCTGGTGTCCAGCAAGTGCTGTGAGGGGCGGCAACCACTGTGAAAGTTTGCTGTTGAAGCCTCCGATGTGTCGCAGCTTACACAGCTGCCGACCTTATACCTGGGGAGCAGGGTTTGAATCTCGGCGTAGGCACTACAAAAAAAAAACCTCGAAATAAAAGCAAAAATAAATAATTAAATGGAGCGCGGTGACCCTAAATCGTGTGCCGCGCTACGAAATAAAGTAAACCAGCACTGGAAAAAAAATATCAAGGCACATTAAAATAAGCACGGCCGAGCTGGGCCCAAGCCGATGCAATTAAAAACAAGCGCAGCCAAAGACGACGGTGCTGACAATGTACAGAAAAGAGTGCTTATTGTATTTTAAAGGACAACGCGTAAAGCCGCCAGTAAAAAATCCAATCCCGGGGGGCGGGGAAAAAAGTGGACAGGGTAGTAACCAGGAGGGACTACAAAGCCTCCTGGACAATCATCACACCGCGTTTTGCATAAGTGGTGACGTAAAATGACGTGCATCAATGGCAACCACGACGGAGCAAAAAGCGAGTTTCTCAAATCGTATTGATTTGAAAAAACCTTGCATGGCGAGAGCAGCGCACGCACTACTCACACAGCAGGCCGAGACCTAAAAAGTAATGGGGGAGCCATCCATATTGCAGCCACTCCTACCTGTCTCAGATTAAAAAAATATATATATACACGGCCTCATTTTACCCACCCTCACCATTTTCTGTGACTTCCCTTTCCTACTTGCCCTCCAGAGCTTGTTTGACAGGCTCTCACAGATACCAGCCTGAGCAGCCTGAAATCCCTTTAAGATGTAGAACAGTGGGTAGAAAGTTCTGTTGGTAACAAGCTCTGTTACTCACTGTTGCTATTTTATAGCAGTGGATTTCTGGATTTAAAATCAATTTTTTACATAAAAGGCTCTCTAGGAGAAGAGCCATGCATAACTAAATAATAAACATCATTCCCATCTCACAGAAGCAGAAAAATAAACTAGGCAGTGGAATTTCAAAGGGCACATAGGCCTTGAAATGTTAAGCTCTAGCACCCTGGACATGCCATCTGTAGTATATGGTAAGTTTCCTATTTAACATGGAATCTCTTACATGCCAGGCTCTGTACTTGAGCCATAGATTCAAAGGTATATATGTGATTTAATGGAATCTGGTGGGAGGAAAGCCGGGATTGTTGCCAGTGATGGCTAATGCATTCTTGTACTAGAAAGCACAAATAAAGATGTATTACTTATACAACACTAATTGTGTGGTGGTTACTACACAATTTTTGACGACAACTGGGAGTTCTGAATTTGAGTGAACTTACACAATGGGTCAAGCTTATGCGATCTCCTTCGTTTCATACTGGAAAAAAAGAAGAAGAGGAAAGAAACTGCATCATAGACATGAGCAGCCACGACCTGTGCAGGTCAGAGCCATGGCGCTGGGTGTGGGGGGATTTCAACAGACAATGACAAGGGCAAATTAAATAAATAATTCATTTTCCCTCGTCACCTGTCGAATTCACTCCCATGGCTCCACTGCTCTTACCTGCATGGGCTGGGGCTGGACTTGAGTCCAGTTCGGCAATATTTGTCTGTGCAGCATTTTTTGAGGGATGTTGTCCAAGGTGCGGTGAGCCACGGAGAATTGAGCTGGTACTCACCGTGCACGAGGGCTTGCAAAGACAACAGGCAGACACATGGGCGGCCGGCATGGCTCCCGGGTGGGGGGGGGCAGGTGCGGGAGTCATGGGGGGTGTAGCACGGGGGGAGAGCAGGGTTTAGAAATTTTAAAAACTGTAAAACTTACCTCGAGGCCGGGTCCCTCATCTTCTATGCTCCTGCTTTCCTGAGTTCCCTTCCAGGAACAGGAGGAAACAGCCAGTCTCCCTCCACTAAGTCAACAACAATGCTGCAGTGCAGCGTGGTGATTGGGCAGAGTGTCGTGACGCGGCACTCAACCAGGGGCTGTAGGTATGGGTATGTTATCCATGCAGGCTGTAATGCAGCCTGCATGGAGAACAGGGAAGTGCGCATGACTGCTATGGTCAGCCCGAGAGGGCCGAACAAACAGACAGTGCGTAGGCAAACCACTCTGCCCCTGCCCTGCTCCATGAGCAGAGCAGTCCTGCTCACCCTCTTGCCCGCAAAGGAAATATAACATAATAATATCTGAAAGTTATTATCATAATTATGTTTCCTCTTCTCACACTGCTTGAAACAGCGGGGCGATGCTCCTCCGCCATACCGGAGGAGCCGCCATTGGGCAGACATTTGATCGTCACATCTGCATGCGCATAGTCTGTGCATGCTCCGTCTTTGCTATACACAGTGTGTCAGGGTGCGCATCAGTGGAGTAATTTCTCCAGAAAGAAAAATAATAATTCTTGTGTAGTGCTTAGGTTCAGAAGGATTGTGCATTTCCAGAGCGAGTTGGAGGTGACTTGGATTTGTTTGAGAGTGTTATATTGGACTTGGATGATCATTTCAGACCATCTGTATGTATAGCTGTAACAAGACACGCATTCTTTCAAAGTAAGCAGGTAAAAAGTGACAGCATTGAGGACTATGTTGCAGCCCTCAAGCATCTTCCTAATAGGTGCAGATATGAAAACTTGCATGATGAATTGTCATATATATGAAAAACAAGCAGAACCATCAGATTACTGCAACATAGCTACACTTTCGCAGGAAAAAGGAATTGGTGAAGTGGCAGGGAAGGTCTTGGATAGCAAGCATATGAACAGGTTGAACAGTGACATGCACAAAGGCCAGAGGAAAGAGCAAAAGAAAGGAGAAAGTGCTGAACATGGGAAGAAAACTAATATTGTTTGTTTTAAATGGGGAAGTTTGTCACATTCTGCAAAATTGGAAAGATGTCCTGCCAAGTCTGCAAAATGTTTGGAGTGTGGCATATTTGGGCATTTTGCAAGGGTGTGTAAAAGAAAAGAGAGAAAGAGAGGATTGATGTCTCACAAAGTAGCTTGTGTGAGGGAAAGTAATGAGAGACTCATCAGATATGAGTGATCAGAAATGAGTGCAACGAGTATCGCACGTGGTAATGTTGTTTTGAACATTTCTGGGGAGAGGTCCAATAAGCCTCTTTGCTGGGTTACATTTGGTGGGGTTATGTTACAATTAGCTGCAGAGTTAGGTTCACCATACACCATTGTAGCTAAAGCAGTTTGGGAGAAGCATTTTATTGGCCAAATTGGTGAGCAATTGGAACCACCAGATATTTCTCCAGAAAGTTACACAGGGAGAGATGAGATATGGTTGGATTTAGACAAATAGTATTTAGATTTAAGGACAGACATGCTTCATGCAAACTGTATGTTGCTAAAGATGGTCCTTCGATTATGGTGTGGAAGGATCAGAAGAGTCTTAACATAATTGTGGACCCTAACAGCAAAGAGAAGTGTTAGTAGCTTGTAAGAGTGAGAACACTAGAGAGTGTGATCAATGGGAGATTCTTTATGTGTTTGATGGTAGAATGGGGAATGAGTCGTTTTTACATAGGATACGACTTAAAGAAGGGGCCACATTCATAATACATAAAGCACTTAACACTCCATTCCTAGTGAGAGATGAAGTGAAGAAAAAGGAAGACATACTTATGGAGCTGAACATTATTGAGCCTGTGGAGGCCTCTGAATGTGTTTCTCCATTGGTGTTCATACGGAACAAGTCTGTTTATGTGTGTACTTGTGCAGGTTGAATGATAACGTTATAATTGATCAGTTTCCATTGCCAATAATTGATGAAACGCTAATGTTGACCAAGTATCCTAAGTGGTTTTCCATACTGGACTTGTCGACGACTTATCATCAGGTGGTGTTGGGTCCAGAGATTAGACATCTGACCACATTCTGTACAACCTTTAGTTGCTTCCAGTTCAAGCGCATGCTTTTTTGGACTGGCATTAGCTGCGGTGGTATTTCAAAAGCTAATGTCTCAATTATTTGGGCATATACCTGAAGTTGTTTTTTTTTTCAGGACATCATTCTAGTGATGGGTAAGAACACACATCAAACACAACAGTTGATGGACAGAATGCAGAACAATGTCATACATTCACCCCAGGACAGAGATCTGGGCCTAAATCCATCGTTTTTTTGCTTACCATGCCATTCCAGTTTGAACCCAGCCATATGCAAATCAGTCTTGACCAGGGCCGGACTGGCTACCGGGCAGATGTGTGTGCTGTCGAGCAGGGGGAGGATTTCTCCGTGGTGTGAGCTTATTTCGTTGATGGGGACCTGCGTGCGCTTTGAAATAAAAAAAGCAAAACGAATTTCGTTTTGCACACACAGGTCCCCATCAACGAAATGATCCCCCTGCTCGGCAGCACACACATCTGCCCGGTAGCCAGTCCGGCCCTGGTCTTGACCCTGTGCCTCATGGGAACAGTCCACCCCGAACTGCCAAGCCAGGGCCTCCCTGGACTGGAAACAAGCATCCTAGGACTGGTTTCGGAGTTTCACCCCTCTTCGGCCAGGATAGCTTGATTCCGGTGGCATGGAGAGCACGGGACGTGGGTACCTTGTTCACTTTGCCACTGGATTCAAGCTAGCCTGGCTGATGAAGTGCGTTGAGTTTTATGCAAAATCGTGGAGAATTGTTCGCACAAAACGATTCAAATGAGATCATTAATTAAATACAACACTCAATTTGAATGGAATGAGGATTACCAGCGGTCATTTGGTGTAATCAAATGAGCGATTTTAAATGCGCCTACTTTACAAGGTTTTAATCCCTTGGTGGACATCTTTGTTACTAAGGATGCTAGCAGTTCGGGGTTAGGGGGCCTATTGTCCCAAAACTCTGAATAGGGTAAGGAAGTTGTTATCACATTTGCACCTCCTTCTCTGTCACCAACGAAAGAAAGGTTCTCGGTGATAGATAGAGAGAGAGAGAGACGTTGGCATGTGTATGGACCATCTAACACTTTCAAAAATCCATTTGGGGCAGGAAGTTTACATTACGGTCTGATCACAAACCGCTGATGAAATTGTTGACAAAGGAAGGGATGTCCAGAGCATCACAGAGGATTGCTTGTTTATCCATGAGATTAAAAGCTTTATGAGGTACAGTATTTGTCTAGCATCAATAATGTAACTGCATATGTTCCTAGTAAATGATACAGGAGAATTTGAGCAAAATGGGAGGGGATATTGGTGGTGGGAGTTCACAGGTGATGATGGGCAGAAGGTAGATGGCAAAAGGATGTGTGGAGTTGATAGTCTGGGTATGAATGGAGAGTGCAGGGAAGATGCGAACGGAGAGGATGTGGAGGATCAAGATGAGGGTGTGAGTATAACTGAGGGTGCCAGGGATCAAGTAATCAGAACTTGTAGGTCAAGAAGGATGATTAAGAAACCTAGGAGTTTGTAAAGTTTTATATGCGATTAAGGTGGATTGAAAGATGTATGCAGTTTGCCGAGTTTGTTATCATAGTAGGTTTTTGTTTTTCTGTATTTTTTTTAAATTATTATTGTGTTTAAAGAAGGGGGAGATGATATATTTTAATGTACTATTAGCATGCTTTTAATTTGTTGTGTTTAAAGAGGGGTGATTTGTAGTGTATGGTAAGTTTCCCCTTTACCATCGCATCTCTTGCATGCCAGGGTCTACTATACTCGTGCCCGAGATTCCATGCTATATATGTGATGTAATGGAATCTGGTGGCAGAAAAGAGGAGACAAGAGGGTGATGGCTGATGCATCCTTGTACGTAGCAGCACAAATAAAATCGTGTTACTTATACAACACTAGTTGTGTGGTGGTTACTACACCATCCCTGCTACGAGTTACTGTGCTACAGAATATCTGTCGAATCCTTCTTGCCGTTTCTTGTGGGAGGGGGAGCTAGAGGGACCACCGGACGTAATTTAAAGGACCGTCCATTATTTAGGACAAATATTTGTAACTTTTTGGCGGACAGCATTTGTACGTAATTTGAAAGATGCTGGTGGATAACACTGCACCTTGGCAAGCACGGCTCCTACCCTCGCTTTCCACAGGCCCCACTGCCCTTAGAAATGGTAAATACTTGCTGAAAATCATTTTTACTCAGCGTGCACAGATTCTTTTTTCGCTCATTGTGTAACAAGTCAATGCCTTTCTGACAGAGTCTGGTATTCCTGCAAGTATTTCCCCTGTTAGGACCTGAAATCTAACACTACACTCAGATTTCTGCACCACAACTCAATTTACCCGTACACCAAAAACAAGGGTGCTTTGTAAATAGATGCAGTGGAAATGTAAGTATACACAACATTGCTCTAAATGTAATCTGCAGATTGCAAATTCCTCCAGCATGTTTCAGCTTGTGGCAGTGAACACGTTCGTGTGTGCACAGAAAACGTAACCGTCGGCGTAGGGTTTGAAATTGTTGAACATTTTAATTGATTTGCAAACACTATGTCCTACTCCATAGGTCTGAGCTGCTCATTATGAAGCTATAACAAAGACGGTAGGCCAAGCTTATTTTTTGTGAAAAACTTTAGTTGCAGCCAGTAGACCTTTGAAAGCGGGTTGTTATCACATTGTGTCCCGGGCTACAGCTAAGTATTTTGTTACATGTATTTTCATAGACTGCCTTAGTTGGTAATGGTTTGGCATTGGCCATCCACTCTGACAAACCCTGGGGGGTTTCAATCTGATGATTCTCTTTGAATAGAATTCAATTTAAATGGCATTTGTAAAGCGCATGGCTACCCGGAGGCATCCAAGCGCTGGCAGTCGCAGCAATGAGGTGTTCAGCCATATAGGGAAAATCTAATGTTTTTAGGGTTCTGCAAAAAGAGAGGTGGTTGGGTTCTGCTCGCAGGTGGGGCGGGAAGGGAATTCCAGAGTCTGGCCGCATTAAACGAGAATTGCCGACCTCCACTACTGGCCTTCCTAATCCTAGAGATAATGGCGAGGTTCATGGTTTTAGAGCAAAGGATTCCATTGGGCTCATTAGACTGGACGATACTATGAAGAATGGGGGGAAGTGTTTTGAATAGAGATTTATGTACAATACACAGGGACTTGAACTTAACTCTCTCCTGGACTGGCAGCCAATGGAGTGATTTCAGGGCTGGTTTGGCTGAATGATGTTTAGGGATGCCCAGTAAGAGTCTTGCAGCCCAATTTTGGATGGTCTGTAGTTTGGAAAGGATGGCAACGAGGGCACCCAGATAGAGAGCATATGCATAGTTCAGCCGGGTTAAGACAAGGGCCTGGACCATAATTTTCCTTGTCTGAAAAGGCAGGAGAGGGAGAACCTTCCGAATCATTTTATGGACACCATAGCATGAGGCGGCCGTCTTCAGTGCCTGAGTTTTAAATGTGAGTTCTTGGTCAATCCATGCCCCCAGACTCTTTAGCAGGGTCTTGGGAATGGGTGCTGAGTCTAGGAAGGTAGGCCATTAAGGCGCGCTGAAAGCTAGCGCGAACCAGAGACAGCTTAACTCCTGAGGCACAGCCGGGAGAACGATCGCACTTTTTTCTTAACAATTGAATTGTGATACTGTGTTTTTAACTTGACCCTCTTCCCCTGGGCACTTACTTTGACGTGTTCTCCACTCCCTGGGCATCCCCGCGCAGCCGATCTTGGCGCTGCTGCGGGAAACAGTCTAACTTTTGCCGCCATCACCGGGGACCCCTCAGGCCACGCCCACCACAGCTAGGCCACGCCCCCCGCCGAAGCATTTAAGGCGCGCTGAACGCTAGCGCGAACAAGAGACAGCTTAACTCCTGAGGCACAGCCGGGAGAACGATCGCACTTTTTTCTTAAAAATTGAATTGTGATACTGTGTTTTTAACTTGACCCTCTTCCCCTGGGCACTTACTTTGATGTGTTCTCCACTCCCTGGGCATCCCCGCGCAGCCGATCTTGGCGCTGCTGCGGGAAACAGTCTAACTTTTGCCGCCATCACCGGGGACCCCTCAGGCCACGCCCACCACAGCTAGGCCACGCCCCCCACCAAAGCATTTAAGGCGCGCTGAACGTTAGCGCGAACCAGAGACAGCTTAACT
Organism: Lissotriton helveticus; assembly: GCF_964261635.1. Classification (NCBI taxonomy): domain Eukaryota; kingdom Metazoa; phylum Chordata; class Amphibia; order Caudata; family Salamandridae; genus Lissotriton; species Lissotriton helveticus. The sequence continues at coordinate 1,315,042,034 of NC_136068.1, forward strand.
CCTGAGGCACAGCTGGGAGAACGATCGCACTTTTTTCTTAAAAATTGAATTGTGATACTGTGTTTTTAACTTGACCCTCTTCCCCTGGGCACTTACTTTGACGTGTTCTCCACTCCCTGGGTATCCCCGCGCAGTCGATCTTGGCGCTGCTGCGGGAAACAGTCTAACTTATGCCGCCATCCCCGGGGACCCCTCAGTCCACGCCCACCTCAGCTAGGCCACGCCCCCCACCGAAGCATTTAAGGTGCGCTGAACGCTAGCGCGAACCAGAGACAGCTTAACTCCTGAGGCACAGCCGGGAGAACGATCACACTTTTTTCTTAACAATTGAATTGTGATACTGTGTTTTTAACTTGACCCTCTTCCCCTGGGCACTTACTTTGACGTGTTCTCCACTCCCTGGGCATCCCCGCGCAGCCGATCTTGGCGCTGCTGCGGGAAACAGTCTAACTTTTGCCGCCATCACCGGGGACCCCTCAGGCCACGCCCACCACAGCTAGGCCAGGCCCCCCGCCAAAGCATTTAAGGCGCGCTGAACGCTAGCGCGAACCAGAGACAGCTTAACTCCTGAGGCACAGCCGGGAGAACGATCGCACTTTTTTCTTAATAATTGAATTGTGATACTGTGTTTTTAACTTGACCCTCTTCCCCTGGTCACTTACTTTGACGTGTTCTCCACTCCCTGGGCATTCCCGCGCAGCCGATCTTGGCGCTGCTGCGGGAAACAGTCTAACTTTTGCCGCCATCACCGGGGACCCCTCAGGCCACGCCCACCACAGCTAGGCCACGCCCCCTCACACGTCCACCCTCACCTATAAATCATGTGTATTTACCGGACGCGCAGCCGAAGGCGCGCCAAAGGCAAGCCCGTCTGCGCCCGTCCGCATCCGGACGGGGACAGGGGCCAATTCCCTTGGCCTCCTTCCTAAGACCCGATATAGCGCTGCCGCCCTTCTGACAATTAAACTCCCCACGGAAGAGAGTTGCCTCCATCAACACCATCCTCTGAACCTCCCCACCTACTGTTTGCACTGCAACACTAACCTCCGACCAAAACTACACCTTACTGCTCCTGAATTGCAGGTCTCTACCAAGACACAGCGCAGAAATCTTCCTGGTCTTAGATGAGCGGTCTCCCGACGCCATTTTCCTAACCGAAACTTGGCTAAACTCAGATTGTGACCCGGATGTAATCCAAGCCCTGCCACCGGGATACCAAATTGCTCGCAAGGACCGCTCACGCGGAAAAGGGGGAGGACTTGCCATCATCTATAAATCTATATATCAATGTCATTGCACCCTTGATCCATTGCCAGACTGCGAAAGCATGTCCTTCTGCCTCAAACTCACCCCCAACGACAGTTTAACAGGGGCTCTTGTATACCGCCCCCCAGGTCCACTGAATCATTTCCATTCTTCACTACCCTCGCTAGCAGCCGAATCTGCTATGTCTTCCTCCAACTTCACGTTGCTAGGAGACTTCAATATCCACTTCGATAACAGTACGGACAGCATCCCCAACGAGCTAGTTTCCAGCTTAGCCGCAATCCAACTAGAACAATTAATCAGGTCCCCCACTCATAACAAAGGCCACCTGCTCGACCCAGTCTTTAGCAATTGCCCCAACCTCACGGTTGGCACTATCACCCACCTCCCATGGACTGATCACTTTCTGATTCCCCTCAACTGGTCTACTTGTAAAGTCACTCCCCCTCCACCTATCCCGCGTAAGATGAGAAACTGGTCAAAACTCCCGCTAGAGCAGTGGTCGAGCCTCCTCTCCTCTTCCAAACCCGCTCTTTCCAAGAGCCCTGCACCTGACAGCAGGACATTCAACAAGTGGATCGAGGACTCCATCAATACTGTCCTTCCTCCCAGGAAAACCAGGTTAAAAAGAGCACGAGAAACTGCCCCCTGGTACTCGGAGAAGCTCAGGGAGCTAAAATGACAGTGCAGAAAGTCGGAAAGATAGGTATAGAGAAGCCATTAGGGCGTACAAATGTGAAATCAACTTCGCACAAACTAACTACTACAAAGAAAAAATTATGGCAGCTCGATCTAAGCCAAAAGAAATATATTTGATAGTCAAAAGTCTTTCTAAAACCTCCCCTCCCATTGCTCCAACCGATGACCATATAGCCCGATGCAACCAGTTGGCTGAATTCTTCTTTCAAAAAATCAATAAAATATACTCATCCTTCGCAGCCCCTATCTCAGAGACTATTACTGCCATACCACCATCAAGCGATACAGTACATCCTCCGCGAGTTTCCATGAATAATTTTTCACCTCTAGATCTGGAATCCCTCAAATCCCTTGCACATCAAATAAAATCAGGCTCCCCCCTTGACCCAGTGCCCCCTCAGATGATGAACATGGCTAGCCAAGTCATCCTCCCCACCCTCATGGACCTACTTAATAGCTCCATGCAAACAGGAGTGGTTCCTCCCTCCTGGAAACAGGCTATGGTGAGAGCACTGCTTAAGAAACCCAACCTCAACCCTATGGACCCCAACAATTTCCGTCCAATATCCCTGTTGCCTTGGGCAAGTAAAATTCTAGAAAAGCACATTAATCTCCACCTTACCAACTTCCTTGAGGAGAATTCTCTACTGGACTCCACCCAAACAGGATTCCGTCCAAAACACAGCACAGAAACTGCTCTTCTGGCCGTGACGGAGGAATCTAGGAGGATCTTGGATCAAGGAGGGTCAGTGGCAGTGATCCTCCTTGACCTAAGCGCCGCGTTTGACACGGTGTGCCACAAAACCCTGCTGTCTCGTCTATACGATCTGGGGATCGCAGGAAACGCTCTTGACTGGTTGGGTTCCTTTTTGAGCGGAAGGACCTTCCAGGTCTTCGATGGCGACTCCTGCTCCACTAGCAGACCTTTAAACTGTGGGGTACCCCAAGGCTCCTCCCTAATCCCCACACTGTTCAATGTGTACATGAGGCCACTGGGTGAGGTCGTCCGACAATACGGTGTTAAGATCATCTCTTATGCGGACGACACTCAGCTGGTGGTCTCCCTGGCACAGAAGAACAGCAGGCCCCCCAAAACCAACCTAGCAGCATGCATGGAGGACGTCAGGAGATGGATGACAGCATCCTCATTAAAACTCAATGGCGATAAGACCGAGATAATGCTCCTTGGCCCCCCTATTCTCACTCCCATGGACCAGCTATGGCCGCCCAGTTTGGGTCCTCCTCCATCCCCGAAGGAGGACATTAAAAGTCTGGGAGTCTGGCTGGACAAAACCCTCACTTTCAATACGCAGGCAACTAAAACCGCAGCAACCTGCTTCTGGATTATCCGAATGCTAACAAAAATCCTGCCTATTTTGCCACTAGAAACTAAACAGGTTGTTATTCAAGGCCTCATTCAGTCTCGGCTCGATTTCAACAATGCCCTTTACCTAGGAGCCCCTAACTACGTGCTACAGAAACTTCAACGCACACAGAATTGTGCAGCACGCACGCTACTCCAAATCCCACGCAGAGAATCAGCCAATCAAGGGATCAGGTCACTGCACTGGCTCCCAGTCAGGGATAGAATAAAATGTAAGACTCTATGCATATCGCACCAAGCCTTTCACAGAGCCAGACCTGAGATTAACCACACTCTTCTCACTCCCTACTGTCCCGGCAAGTCACTTCGCTCAGAGAACGCATTCCTTGCTGCAGTTCCCAGAGTGAAAAGATCCAGAGCAAGAGGCAGGTCCTTCACGCTCAACGCTGCTAAATTATGGAACTCCCTTCCCCTTTCACTTAGGTCCAACCCTATCCTTTCGTCATTCCGTAAAGAGTTAAAAACACATCTTTTCAGTAATTAGCTCCCCACCTGGATCTTCCCCTTCTCCCTCGGAGTTCTGTTACCTTTACTCAGCGCTTGGACGCCCTTGGGCAGCAGCCGCGCTCTACAAATCTCCTTCATTTCATTTCATTTCATTTAATTTCTGTGTGTCACATTGCACAGTGTGCATGCACAGATGTGCATGCACACCTTGATTCTGTATTTTACCACAGAATAGGATTGTGTGGTAAAATACCCACTCTAAAGGGCCTGTGGCACTCTCAGGTGTGTCACCTACATTTGGATTTACCGAATCGGTAAAAATACCGATTCGGTATTTTACAGAATCGAAAATTTACCGAATCGGTAAATTTACCGATTCTGTAAATTAATGGCCCCTACATCTGAAAACCCAAATACCGGTCGGTAACGGCCGAATTCGGCCATTACCGACCGGTATTTGGGCTCCCACATCTGGCCCCTAATGATGTAATGTTGAGACCAGACAATGGTCTGGACAAATAGCCAAGCTTTTAATGCTTTATGGGGAGACATAATATCTGTGAAAGACGATAGACTGGCAGGGAATTTCACAGTTTGGGAGGTACAGAGAAAGCTTGCTCTCCCACTCTTCTATCTCTGTCAGTACAATACTTTGAAACCATCAGAAGATTACCAGATGAAGATCTTAAAGTCAAAGCGGCAGGTATTAGTTGAGACAATGACGATGGTAGGTGGGCTTTTTATGTCATTGGGCTTTGAAGACAATCCTGTGATTGATGGGAAGCCAGATTGTTTTCTCAAGTGCCTCGGAAGCAGAGGTTTTTGAGGTAAGGCGGGTCCCAGGCATGCAGCTGCATTTTATAAGCAATGAAGAATTACTGCTGGGGAGCCTAGAAATTGAGAATGACAGTAATCCAGGTTGCTGAGTAGCTGACTGGTGACGTCTAGGGGAGAACAACCAGCAGATGTTGGCATTGTGGTATTGGAGGTTAAGGCTATCATTGCAAATGGAGTAGTCAATAAATTCTCGGCGCTCTGAAAGTATCTAACAGAGTAGAGAGCGTGCCATCAGTCGCCAAAATACTTCAACACGTTGTCAGGGGCAGTAAGTGGTATATAAATCTAAAATACAAAAGTTAGTCCAATTCGAATCAAAGAAAGCCTTTGATTTATCGACAACGTGAACACGAGTGACTCCCTACCATAGAAAATGAGTTTAAACATGCCCACTTTCATAATCGCAAATTTCCTTGGACGATCTGTATTTTTGCGAACTTTTACCACGTACAAGTCTGCAATATGCGGCTCTCCGAGGCCCCGCAGGGGGCCACTAAAGAGGACAGCCATCTAGTACCTTCGGGGCACCCCACTCCCCCTTAGGGGCAGGGACTCAGGAAGGAGTCCCCCCAGCGTTGTAGCGGCGCGCTAGGCACGCGTCACTTCCTGTGCGCAAGGACAAGGGGAAGGGGTATATAGGCCTCCCCCACCATCTTGTCATGCGCTTTCGCGCGCCCGACACACCATCTCCCACCCTACCGCTTACCCGGCGTGGTTTGTGCCAGGCAGAAGGTTCCAGAGTCAAATCCTAGGAGCCTCATGGGAGGTTCCTTGAAAACTGTGTCGGCGCCCCGTTAGGCTTTTGGGCTGTTGTGGGCCTGAACAACCGGGGGATTGCTATGCTATGCTCCGCCCTGAAAGGGGCGTGAGTAATAAGGGACGAGGGAAGAGGGAAGGGAAGAGAATCACCAGAAGTAGCAGCACAGATGGGCTTCGCCCCAGTGCTGCTTAGTTCATCAGACGGGCAGGCGGCCCAGACGGTTGATAACCCACCATATTACATAACGGTGTATGTAATAAACCTGCAGCAATTTTACCCAAACAAGAAATGTGTTGAGTGTTTATTTATTAGTATTTATTAGCATGCATGTTACGTTGGATGGGTGGGGAAGATTGCCAATGGTGGTACTAGGAACTCTTCACAAGTGCACGCAGCAGTCCTGCACAGGAGGACCCAGCTCTGCAAGAACTCACAGGTGAGCCAAAGTCTTACAAACAAAACGTTGTCCGATCCTTTACGCAACCCTGGTTTTTAGTGTAAAATGCCAGATAATAACTGCCTCTTTCCTTTTAATCCACGCACCTCCAATGGCTCTGTGTACCTTGCAGGCACAACACGTCTTTGGCGCATGTAGAGAATGAATGGATGAACACGTCAGCCCCGAGACTGGGGGAGGGACCACAGACCAAAGACACTCCTCAAGCGTCAATATAGTGCAGATATCAGACAATAAGGGAGCCATTAAATAACCGTAATTTAGAGCGTTGTCTCTCTTTTTGAATTCCTGTAGGTATTCTGCCTGACAAGTAGACACAAAGCGACAACAGCTTGAACAGAATAGTCATCATTGTAACCCTTTTCACTACTGCAAAAACATGATTCACCTTTGATTTAAAGAAAATGTCCCTTCAAAATATCTCATTCCACTACCGAAAAATCGAGAAAACAAGACAAAATATAAGGAAACTACCTCAAACAATCAATCAATCAATCAATCAATCAGAGTACTTGTAAAGCTCGCTACTTACCTGTGAGGGTCTGAAGGCGCTGAGGGGAGGGGGTGCCGCTACTGCTCGAAGAGCCAGGTCTTGAGGAGTCTTCTGAAGGCGGGTAGGTCTTTGGTCTGCCATAGGTGAGTAGGGAAGGTGTTCCAGGTCTTGGCGGCGAGGTAGGAGAAGGATCTGCCGCCGGAGGTTGTTCATTGGATGCGGGGGACAGCGGAGAGGGCGAGGCTGGTGGAGCGCAGCTGGCGGGTGGGGGTGTAGAAGCTGAGTCTGCTGTTCAGGTAGGCTGGTCCGACATTGTGGAGTGCTTTGTGTGTGTGGGTGAGAAGCTTGAAGGTTATCCTCTTGTCGACGGGGAGCCAGTGTAGGTCTCTCAGGTGGGTGGTGATGTGTCTGTGGCAGGGGACATTGACGATCAGTCGGGTGGAGGCGTTTTGGATGCGTTGTAGTCGTCGTAGGTGTTTGGCTGGGATTCCTGCTTAGAGTGCGTTGCCGTAGTCCAGTCTGCTGCTGACGAGGGCCTGTGTCACCGTTCTTCTTGTTTCGGCCAGAATCCACTTGTAGATCCTGGGGAGCATGCGGAGGGTGTTGTAGCAGGAGGAAGAGACGGCGTTGATCCGTTTAGACATGGAGAGGGAGGAGTAGAGGATGAATCCTAGGTTGTGTGCATGGTCTATGGGTGTCGGTGCTGTTCCGAGTGTGGTCGGCCACCAGGAGTCGTCCCAGGCTGAGGGGGTGGGTCCGAAGATGAGTACCTCCGTCTTATCCGAGTTGAGCTTCAGACGGCTGTTCCTCATCCAGTCGGCGACGGCCTTCATTCCCTCGTGGAAGTTGGTTTTGGCGGTGTGCGGGTCCTTGGTGAGGGAGAGGATGAGCTGGGTGTCGTCAGCGTAGGAGATGATGTTGAGGTTGTGTTGGTGGGCCACTTGTGCGAGGGGGGCCATGTAGACGTTGAACAGTGTCGGGCTGAGGGATGAGCACTGGGGAACGCCACACATGATGTCGGTGGCCTCGGATCGGAAGAGCGGGAGGCGGACGCTCTGGGTTCTACCGGAGAGGAAGGACGTGGTCCAGTCAAGGGCCTTCTCTTGGATTCCGGCTTTTAGGAGGCGTGTCTTAAGAGTGCGATGGCAGACCGTGTCGAAGGTGGCTGATAGGTCCAGGAGGATGAGGGCTGATGTTTCGTTGTTGTCTAGTTGGTGCCTGATGTCGTCTGTGGTGGCGGTGAGGGCTGTCTCGGTGCTGTGGTTTCGACTGAACCCAGACTGGGACGGGTCCAAGATGTTGTCGTCCAGGTGGCGGGTCAATTGCATGTTGATGATTTTCTCGATGATCTTAACTGGGAACGGTAGCAGGGCGATGGGCCGGAAGTTCTTGAGGTCCTTAGGGTCCGCCTTGGGTTTCTTGAGGAGGGCGTTGATTTCGGCGTGGTTCCAGCTTTCTGGGAATGTCGCTGTTTCAAAGGAGATGTTGATGACCTTCCGTAGTTGGGGTGCGATGGCAGCGTCTGCTTTGTTGAATACGTGGTGTGGGCATGGGTCTGACGGAGATCCTGAGTGGATGAAGTTCATGACCTTGCGTGTCTCATCGTCATTGACTTTGGACCAGGAGGTCAGGCGGTTGGTGCTGGAGGTGTTCACAGGGGAGGTGGGTTCTGGCGTAGTCGGGGCGGTCATGGGGTTGAAGCTGTCATGGATGTCAATGATCTTGCGGTGGAAGAAGATGTCCAGTGAGTTGCACAGTTCTTGTGAGGGCAGTATGTCGGGCAGTATGTCGTTGGCATTGGCGCTGGGGTTGGAGAGTTCCTTTACGATGCTGAAGAGCTCTTTGCTGTCATGTGCGTTGTTATCCAGGCAGTCTTTGAAGGAGGATCGCTTGGCTAATCTAATGACGTGGTGATGTCTGTGGGTGGCGTCCTTGTGTCCTGCGTGGTTGTCCGGAGTGCGTTCGTGGAGCCATCTCTTCTCCAGTTTCCAGCATGCGCGTTTGGAGGTCTGCAGCTCATCGGTGAACCAGGTGGCTCTCTTGCTGGCGTGGCTATTGGAGGGTTTCTTGAGTGGGGCGAGGGTGTTTGCGCAGTCATCGATCCACTGTCTGAGGTTGCGGGCTGCGGTGTCTGGGTTGGTGGGGTCAGTGGGTGGGTATTGGGCAAGGGTGGTGATCAGCTGGTCTTCGGTGACTTTGCTCCAGCAGCAGCGAGGTAGCTGTTGGGTGCGGTGGTGCGTGGTTGGTTTATTGAAGGTGAAATGGATGCACCGGTGGTTGGTCCAGTGGAGTTCAGTGGTGTGGTCGAAGGTGACGTGGGTGCCTGTGGAGAAGACGGGGTCCAGCGTGTGGCCAGCGACGTGGGTGAGTGCAGTGACGAGCTGTCTGAGGCTGAGGTTGGCGAGGTTGGCGACCAGGGTGGCGGAGTTGGCGTCGTCGTTCTTCTCGAGGTGGAAATTCAGGTCCCCGAGGAGGATGTAGTCAGTGGAGGCAAGGGAGCTGGCGAGGTCGGCGATGGAGTCGCTGAATTGAGCTCGGAGTCTGGGGGGTCTGTAGATGAGTGTTCCTCTGAGGGTGGTGTTGGGTGAATGTGGATCTGGAAGTACAGGTGTTCGGCGGTGTTGAGGCTGTTGTCTGCGTGGGTGGCGACCTTGAGGGTGGACTTGTGGACAATGGCTATTCCTCATCTGATTCCGTTGGCGCGATCCGTGCGGGTGATCTTGTAGCCGTCCGGGATGGCTATGGCGATGTCGGGCGCCAAGGAGTCGTTCCACCAGGTCTCGGTCAGGAAGGCCACATCTGGGGCGGAGGTGTCGAGCAGATCCCAGGGCTCAACGGCGTGTTTGCGTGCGAAGCTGGTGTTGAGAAGTATGCAGCGGAGGTGGTTGGGTCCAGTCCTTGGAGGTTTGCTGGCTCTGTCGCAGGTGAAGCTGCAGGTGTGGCAGGAGAAAGGTCCGTGAGTCCGTTTCGGGGCGGCTTTGAAGCAGATGTGGTTTTGGCCGACGTTGAGTGCATAGATGGTGCTGGCGTCGTAGCGGAGTCTGGTGTTGTGGTGTTCATGGGGTCCAGGGGTTCTGGCAATGGGTGCAGTCCACGCGCAGACGGGCTTGCCTTTGGCGCGCCCTTAGCGTGCCAGCGGGGCGGCCGCTGCGCGGTCTCCAAAAGAGGGGGATAGGGAGGGAGGAGCAGCTGGGAGGCGGGAGCGGGGTGGCCAATGGGGAGCAAGGGGGCGGGGCCGCAAGGACGCGCCGGCGGGAAGGAATGGGAAATGGCGGGAAAACAGGCAGGTGGCAGGGAGCTGGTACGAGGCCGCTGGCGGCTGTGTGGTGGCGTGGGGAGTGACCTGCCTGCGAGCAGGGTCAGAGGTCGCTCCTACGCCACTGCGCGGCCTCCTTAAGAGGGGTAGAGGGAGGGAGACACAGCTGGGAGGCGGGAGCGGGGTGGCCAATGGGGAGCAAGGGGGCAGGGCTGCAGGGACCAGTGGCGTGAAGGAGCGGGAAACAGCGGAAAAACAGGTCGGCGGCAGGGAGCAGGTATGAGGCAGCTGGCGGCCATGTGGTGGCGTGGGGAGCGACCTGCCTGCAAGCAAACAGCGCCATAACGGAAAAATTCCCATAGGATGCTTCCCAAAGAGAGCCATTGGGTTCTTGGTGAGACAGACACTGGTTCTATTTGAAAGAGCAAACCTATGATGCCAGGAAAGGACACAAATCTGTAAATGAAAGTTCTAAGTGAAGTCATTAGTCAGAACCTTCAGTACAAAATTGCAAAACTCCACCATCTCGAAAGACACACACACCTTCTCCCTACAGCATGCAGAGCAGAGTCTGCACTTAACCTTTCACTACGGTGACAGGGAAGGCCAGCAGCAAAAGCAGGAGCATTTTGTGCAAGGTCCTCAATGTTGCAACGGAGTACCAGGTTTGGCAAGCAACACCCAAAGGTACTTATACTGAGCCCTCCCGCTCGAAAGGAGGGCAACTGGCAACAAGTTCCGGCATCCTGTGAGTGCTGCGTGGGGACAGCAGGCCCCCCATATGTGAAAGTGAAAGCGTGCTGCTAAATACAAAGAAGCAGCTGCGTTTGCTGGTGTCCAGCAAGTGCTGTGAGGGGCGGCAACCACTGTGAAAGTTTGCTGTTGAAGCCTCCGATGTGTCGCAGCTTACACAGCTGCCGACCTTATACCTGGGGAGCAGGGTTTGAATCTCGGCGTAGGCACTACAAAAAAAACCCCTCGAAATAAAAGCAAAAATAAATAATTAAATGGAGCGCGGTGACCCTAAATCGTGTGCCGCGCTACGAAATAAAGTAAACCAGCACTGGAAAAAAAATATCAAGGCACATTAAAATAAGCACGGCCGAGCTGGGCCCAAGCCGATGCAATTAAAAACAAGCGCAGCCAAAGACGACGGTGCTGACAATGTACAGAAAAGAGTGCTTATTGTATTTTAAAGGACAACGCGTAAAGCGGCCAGTAAAAAATCCAATCCCGGGGGGCGGGGAAAAAAGTGGACAGGGTAGTAACCAGGAGGGACTACAAAGCCTCCTGGACAATCATCACACCGCGTTTTGCATAAGTGGTGACGTAAAATGACGTGCATCAATGGCAAACACGACGGAGCAAAAAGCGAGTTTCTCAAATCGTATTGATTTGAAAAAACCTTGCATGGCGAGAGCAGCGCACGCACTACTCACACAGCAGGCCGAGACCTAAAAAGTAATGGGGGAGCCATCCATATTGCAGCCACTCCTACCTGTCTCAGATTAAAAATATATATATATACACGGCCTCATTTTACCCACCCTCACCATTCTCTGTGACTTCCCTTTCCTACTTGCCCTCCAGAGCTTGTTTGACAGGCTCTCACAGATACCAAACAGTTAATCAACAAGGAGGGATGAGGATTTTGTGTGTCTGTTTCTTTCCCCAAAGTAATGTATTTTTAATCAACAAAATTGGACACTTGTAACACTGCTCAACCTTTGGTTCAGTGTAAATAAGGAAACCCTCAGAGAAGTCAATGTTTGAATGGAAATTGCGGTATATTGTTTCATCCGCCCCACATTGACAATCACGCAGTTATCATAGGGTTATTCCTATTAGTGTGTACTGCTTGCCTCATCCAGAGGCACCTCCAGTCTCGAGTGCAGTGTCCAGAGACAAAAGGACTTTCCCACAAAAAATTTGTTAAAAATGAAAATGTACGCCAAAAAAGGTTTATTGCAGGGCAAATTTCCAATAGTTAAAAAAGTAGTAAATACTTAGTTTAGGCCGAGTTACTAGGCCGTATAGTATTGCAGGGATAAGGTTGTCGACATGTTTCAGCTCTATTGGGCCAGGAGGTCTGTAGAGCTTTCGTCAGGACTTACATAACAAGATAAACAAACATGAAATTGCATACACATATAAAACTACTCACACATACTTGTGCGGTAATCCCATACTCATAGCATTATATGAGGGTTGTGTTCTTCACGATCTGTCGTGTAGGAAAACTCTGCTTCCAACGGGGGACAACTTCTTGTAATGCAGAGCCGCATGGAGGCTACACTCTAGCCTTGTGCTGACTCTGCCCCCGGAGTGGCAGAGTCAGCCTAAACTCGGCCTAAACTAAGTATTTACTACTTTTTTAACTAATGGAAATTTGCCCTGCAATAAACCTTTTTTGGCGTACATTTTCATTTTTAACAATTTTTTGTGGGAAAGTCCTTTTGTCTCTGGACACTGCACTCGAGACTGGAGGTGCCTCTGGATGAGGCAAGCAGTACACACTAATAGGAATAACCCTATGATAACTGCGTGATTGTCAATGTGGGGCGGATGAAACAATATACCGCAATTTCCATTCAAACATTGACTTCTCTGAGGGTTTCCTTATTTACACTGAACCAAAGGTTGAGCAGTGTTACAAGTGTCCAATTCTGTTGATTAAAAATTCTCACAGATACCAGCCTGAGCAGCCTGAAATCCCTTTAAGATGTAGAACAGTGGGTAGAAAGTTCTGTTGGTAACAAGCTCTGTTACTCACTGTTGCTATTTTATAGCAGTGGATTTCTGGATTTAAAATCCATTTTTTTACATAAAAGGCTCTCTAGGAGAAGAGCCATGCATAACTAAATAATAAACATCATTCCCATCTCACGGAAGCAGATAAATAAACTAGGCAGTGGAATTTCAAAGGGCACATAGGCCTTGAAATGTTAAGCTCTAGCACCCTGGACATGCCATCTGTAGTATATGGTAAGTTTCCCATTTAACATGGAATCTCTTACATGCCAGGCTCTGTACTTGAGCCATAGATTCAAAGGTATATATGTGATGTAATGGAATCTGGTGGGAGGAAAGCCGGGATTGTTGCCAGTGATGACTGATGCATTCTTGTACTAGAAAGCACAAATAAAGATGTATTACTTATACAACACTAATTGTGTGGTGGTTACCACACAATTTTTGACGACAACTGGGAGTTCTGAATTTGAGTGAACTTACACAATGGGTCAAGCTTATGCGATCTCCTACGTTTCATACTGGAAAAAAAGAAGAAGAGGAAAGAAACTGCATCATAGACATGAGCAGCCACGACCTGTGCAGGTCAGAGCCATGGCGCTGGGTGTGGGGGGATTTCAACAGACAATGACAAGGGCAAATTAAATAAATAATTCATTTTCCCTCGTCACCTGTCGAATTCACTCCCATGGCTCCACTGCTCTTACCTGCATGGGCTGGGGCTGGACGTGAGTCCAGTTCGGCAATATTTGTCTGTGCAGCATTTTTTGAGGGATGTTGTCCAAGGTGCGGTGAGCCACGGAGAATTGAGCTGGTACTCACCGTGCACGAGGGCTTGCAAAGACAACAGGCAGACACATGGGCGGCCGGCATGGCTCCCGGGTGGGGGGGGGCAGGTGCGGGAGTCATGGGGGGTGTAGCACGGGGGGAGAGCAGGGTTTAGAAATTTAAAAAACTGTAAAACTTACCTCGAGGCCGGGTCCCTCATCTTCTATGCTCCTGCTTTCCTGAGTTCCCTTCCAGGAACAGGAGGAAACAGCCAGTCTCCCTCCACTAAGTCAACAACAATGCTGCAGTGCAGCGTGGTGATTGGGCTGAGTGTCGTGACGCGGCACTCAACCAGGGGCTGTAGGTATGGGTATGTTATCCATGCAGGCTGTAATGCAGCCTGCATGGAGAACAGGGAAGTGCGCATGACTGCTATGGTCAGCCCGAGAGGGCCGAACAAACAGACAGTGCGTAGGCAAACCACTCTACCCCTGCCCTGCTCCATGAGCAGAGCAGTCCCGCTCACCCTCTTGCCCGCAAAGAAAATATAACATAATAATATCTGAAAGTTATTATCATAATTATGTTTCCTCTTCTCACACTGCTTGAAACAGCGGGGCGATGCTCCTCCGCCATACCGGAGGAGCCGCCATTGGGCAGACATTTGATCGTCACATCTGCATGCGCATAGTCTGTGCATGCTCCGTCTTTGCTATACACAGTGTGTCAGGGTGCGCATCAGTGGAGTAATTTCTCCAGAAAGAAAAATAATAATTCTTGTGTAGTGCTTAGGTTCAGAAGGATTGTGTATTTCCAGAGCGAGTTGGAGGTGACTTGGATTTGTTTGAGAGTGTTATATTGGACTTGGATGATCATTTCAGACCATCTGTATGTATAGCTGTAACAAGACACGCATTCTTTCAAAGTAAGCAGGTAAAAAGTGACAGCATTGAGGACTATGTTGCAGCCCTCAAGCATCTTCCTAGTAGGTGCAGATATGAAAACTTGCATGATGAATTAGTGCGTAACCAAATTGTCATATATATGAAAAACAAGCAGAACCATCAGATTACTGCATCATAGCTACACTTTTGCAGGAAAAAGGAATTGGTGAAGTGGCAGGGAAGGTCTTGGATAGCAAGCATATGAACAGGTTGAACAGTGACATGCACAAAGGCCAGAGGAAAGAGCAAAAGAAAGGAGAAAGTGCTGAACATGGGAAGAAAACTAATATTGTTTGTTTTAAATGGGGAAGTTTGTCACATTCTGCAAAATTGGAAAGATGTCCTGCCAAGTCTGCAAAATGTTTGGAGTGTGGCATATTTGGGCATTTTGCAAGGGTGTGTAAAAGAAAAGAGAGAAAGAGAGGATTGATGTCTCACAAAGTAGCTTGTGTGAGAAAGTAATGAGAGACTCATCAGATATGAGTGATCAGAAATGAGTGCAACGAGTATCGCACGTGGTAATGTTGTTTTGAACATTTCTGGGGAGAGGTCCAAAAAGCCTCTTTGCTGGGTTACATTTGGTGGGGTTATGTTACAATTAGCTGCAGAGTTAGGTTCACCATACACCATTGTAGCTAAAGCAGTTTGGGAGAAGCATTTTATTGGCCAAATTGGTGAGCAATTGGAACCACCAGATATTTCTCCAGAAAGTTACACAGGGAGAGATGAGATATGGTTGGATTTAGACAAATAGTATTTAGATTTAAGGACAGACATGCTTCATGCAAACTGTATGTTGCTAAAGATGGTCCTTCGATTATGGTGTGGAAGGATCAGAAGAGTCTTAACATAATTGTGGACCCTAACAGCAAAGAGAAGTGTTAGTAGCTTGTAAGAGTGAGAACACTAGAGAGTGTGATCAATGGGAGATTCTTTATGTGTTTGATGGTAGAATGGGGAATGAGTCGTTTTTACATAGGATACGACTTAAAGAAGGGGCCACATTCATAATACATAAAGCACTTAACACTCCATTCCTAGTGAGAGATGAAGTGAAGAAAAAGGAAGACATACTTATGGAGCTGAACATTATTGAGCCTGTGGAGGCCTCTGAATGTGTTTCTCCATTGGTGTTCAAACGGAACAAGTCTGTTTATGTGTGTACTTGTGCAGGTTGAATGATAACGTTATAATTTATCAGTTTCCATTGCCAATAATTGATGAAACGCTAATGTTGACCAAGTATCCTAAGCGGTTTTCCATACTGGACTTGTCGACGACTTATCATCAGGTGGTGTTGGGTCCAGAGATTAGACATCTGACCACATTCTGTACAACCTTTAGTTGCTTCCAGTTCAAGCGCATGCTTTTTTGGACTGGCATTAGCTGCGGTGGTATTTCAAAAGCTAATGTCTCAATTATTTGGGCATATACCTGAAGTTTTTTTTTTTTTTCAGGACATCATTCTAGTGATGGGTAAGAACAAACATCAAACACAACAGTTGATGGACAGAATGCAGAACAATGTCATACATTCACCCCAGGACAGAGATCTGGGCCTAAATCCATCGTTTTTTTGCTTACCATGCCATTCCAGTTTGAACCCAGCCATATGCAAATCAGTCTTGACCAGGGCCGGACTGGCTACCGGGCAGATGTGTGTGCTGTCGAGCAGGGGGAGGATTTCTCCGTGGTGTGAGCTTATTTCGTTGATGGGGACCTGCGTGCGCTTTGAAATAAAAAAAGCAAAACGAATTTCGTTTTGCACACACAGGTCCCCATCAACGAAATGATCCCCCTGCTCGGCAGCACACACATCTGCCCGGTAGCCAGTCTGGCCCTGGTCTTGACCCTGTGCCTCATGGGAACAGTCCACCCCGAACTGCCAAGCCAGGGCCTCCCTGGACTGGAAACAAGCATCCTAGGACTGGTTTCGGAGTTTCACCCCTCTTCGGCCAGGATAGCTTGATTCCAGTGGCATGGAGAGCACGGGACGTGGGTACCTTGTTCACTTTGCCACTGGATTCAAGCTAGCCTGGCTGATGAAGTGCGTTGAGTTTTATGCAAAATCGTGGAGAATTGTTCGCACAAAACGATTCAAATGAGATCATTAATTAAATACAACACTCAATTTGAATGGAATGAGGATTATGAGCGGTCATTTGGTGTAATCAAATGAGCGATTGTAAATGCGCCTACTTTACAAGGTTTTAATCCCTTGGTGGACATCTTTGTTACTAAGGATGCTAGCAGTTCGGGGTTAGGGGGCCTATTGTCCCAAAACTCTGAATAGGGTAAGGAAGTTGTTATCACATTTGCACCTCCTTCTCTGTCACCAACGGAAGAAAGGTTCTCGGTGATAGATAGAGAGAGAGAGAGACGTTGGCATGTGTATGGACCATCTAACACTTTCAAAAATCCATTTGGGGCAGGAAGTTTACATTACGGTCTGATCACAAACCGCTGATGAAATTGTTGACAAAGGAAGGGCTGTCCAGAGCATCACAGAGGATTGCTTGTTTATCCATGAGATTACAAGCTTTATGAGGTACAGTATTTGTCTAGCATCAATAATGTAACTGCAGATGTTCTTAGTACATGATAAAGGAGAATTTGAGCAAAATGGGAGGGGATATTGGTGGTGGGAGTTCACAGGTGATGATGGACAGAAGGTGGATGGCAACAGGATGTGTGGAGTTGATAGTCTGGGTATGAATGGAGAGTGCAGGGAAGATGCGAACGGAGAGGATGTGGAGGATCAAGATGAGGGTGTGAGTATAACTTAGGGTGCCAGGGATCAAGTAATCAGAACTCGTAGGTCAAGAAGGATGATTAAGAAACCTAGGAGTTTGTAAAGTTTTATATGCGATTAAGGTGGATTGAAAGATGTATGCAGTTTGCCGAGTTTGTTATCACAGTAGGTTTTTGTTTTTCTGTATTTTTTTAAAATTATTATTGTGTTTAAAGAAGGGGGAGATGTAATATTTTAATGTACTACTAGCATGCTTTTAATTTGTTGTGTTTAAAGAGGGGGGATTTGTAGTATATGGTAAGTTTCCCCTTTACCATCGCATCTCTTGCATGCCAGGGTCTACTATACTCGTGCCCGAGATTCCATGCTATATATGTGACGTAATGGAATCTGGTGGCAGAAAAGAGGAGACAAGAGGGTGATGGCTGATGCATCCTTGTACGCAGCAGCACAAATAAAATCGTGTTACTTATACAACACTAGTTGTGTGGTGGTTACTACACCATCCCTGCTACGAGTTACTGTGCTACAGAATATCTATCCAATCCTTCTTGCCGTTTCTTGTGGGAGGGGGAGCTAGAGGGACCACCGGACGTAATTTAAAGGACCGTCCATTATTTAGGACAAATATTGCTAACTTTTTGGCGGACAGCATTTGTCCGTAATTTAAAAGATTCTGGTGGATAACACTGCACCTTGCAAGCACGGCTCCTACCCTCGCTTTCCACAGGCCCCACTGCCATTTTTACTCAGCGTGCACAGGTTCTTTTTTCGCTCATTGTGTAACAAGTCAATGCCTTTCTGACAGAGTCTGGTATTCCTGCAAGTATTTCCCCTGTTAGGAGCTGAAATCTAACACTACACTCAGATTTCTGCACCACAACTTAATTTACCCGTACAACAAAAATAAGGTTGCTTTGTAAATAGGTGCAGTGGAAATGTAAGTATACACAACATTGCTCTAAATGTAATCTGCAGATTGCAAATTCCTCCAGCATGTTTCAGCTTGTGGCAGTGAACACGTTCGTGTGTGCACAGAAAACGTAACCGTCGGCGTAGGGTTTGAAATTGTTGAACATTTTAATTGATTTGCAAACACTATGTCCTACTCCATAGGTCTGAGCTGCTCATTATTAAGCTATAACAAAGACGATAGGCCAAGCTTATTTTTTGTGAAAAACTTTAGTTGCAGCCAGTAGACCTTTGAAAGCGGGTTGTTATCACATTGTGTCCCCGGCTACAGCTAAATGTTTTGTTACATGTATTTTCATAGACTGCCTTAGTTGGTAATGGTTTGGCGTTGGCCATCCACTCTGACAAAACCCGGGGGGTTTCACTCTGATGATTCTCTTTGAATTTAACTGAATTCAATTGAAATGGCATTTGTAAAGCGCATGGCTACCCGGAGGCATCCAAGCGCTGGCAGTCGCAGCAATGAGGTGTTCAGCCATATAGGGAAAAACTAATGTTTTTAAAGATCTGCAAAAAGAGAGGCGGTTGGGTTCTGCTCGCAGGTGGGGGGGAAGGGAATTCCAGAGTCTGGCCGCATTAAACGAGAATTGCCGACCTCCACTTCAGGCCTTCCTAATCCTAGGGATAATGGCCAGGTTCATGGTTTTAGAGCAAAGGCTTCTATTGGGCTCATAAGACTGGACCGTACTATGAAGAATGGGGGGACGTGTTTTGAATAGAGATTTATGGACAATACACAAGGACTTGAACTTAACTCTCTCCTGGACTGGCAGCCAATGGAGTGATTTCAGGGCTGGTTTGGCTGAATGATGTTTAGGGATGCCCATTAAGAGTCTTGCAGCTCAATTTTGGATGGTCTGTAGTTTGGAAAGGTTGGCAACGTGGGCACCCAGATAGAGAGTATTCGCATAGTCCAGCCAGGATAAGACAAGGGCCTGGACCATAATTTTCCCTGTCTGAAAAGGCAGGAGAGGAATAACCTTCCAAATCATTTTAGGGACGCCATAGCATGAGGCGGCTGTCTTCCGTGCCTGAGTTTTAAATATGAGTTATTGGTGGATCCATGCACCCAGACTCTTTAGCAGGGTCTTGGGAATGGGGTCTGAGCCTAGGAAGGTAGGCCATATTTCCTTTAGGTCAAGGGGAGAGCGATTGCCCAGGATCATGATTTCACTCTTTACCCCATTCAATTTAAGAAAGGAGTCGCTCACCCAGCTCGCGATTTCTTCCAAGCAAGAGCGCAGGCAGGAAGGGGAGCTTTTCGCTCTATTACGAGATGTTGTATATTGTTTTGCAAGTTGTGATTTTCTTTTACAACTGTATGCATGATGGTTGCCAATGTATGTGCACTTGAATAGGCATGGTGTATCGTACCAAGCCAATAGTAGAGGCTATGTACCTTATTGGTTCATTGAGAACGGTCATGCCAGCCTTCGTAGGTTTGATCGGTTTATTATGAAACGCTATGACAAAGCCAGTAGGCCTGGCTTACTTACTGTGAAAACCATGACCCAATAGGGTTTTTAGGTTTAATTGTTATTACACTGTGCTAAAGCCTGTTGGTAGGTGTTTTGTTCCATGGAATTTCCCAGATTACCATAGTAGACATGTTTTGATGTTGGTGATCCACTTGAAAAACCATGAAGATAGAAGACAAGCACTAGCATAATCATTACTGAGCTCTCTAAGTAGGGATTTTATACAGTTTTGACAACTGTTAGTCTATACATATTTGTAGTTTTATTATGGTTTTCTTAAGGGTAGCATGTGGGAAGACTTATGCCCAACAAAGTAGGTTATGGTGCAAAAACCAATGGTAAAGGTGATAATCCTGATTGTTAAGAAAAGTTGTGATAAAGAAAATAGGCCTGGCATATGTATTGTGGGATTATTATGGCAGTAGGCGTTTATGGATGGATTGTTAATTCTCTATATTAAAGCTTACAGACATATATTTGTTTAGATGTATCTCAGAGATTACTGCAGTAGGCAAATGCAGCACACATAGAAGAGGAAACAATGAAGAGAAATAAAGATATTTCTCCTCTTATGCATCCCCTGTAATGATAAATCTGGGAATGCGCCAAAATGCATGGGTTGGTGCGTGGGAACACCCATGCTCCACCCATGGAATGCCTCCCTGGGGCAGAGTAACGCAATGCAGCGATTTTCACTGCATTGCGATACTCTAGATTTATCAAGTCCTGCAGGGTCACATGCAGGGCCACGCATGGTGGCCTTAAATGGCTTGATAAATCATACATAGTTTTTGCGTTGTTCTTGCCCCCCCTAGCGGTTGGCACAAGGGAGACACAAAATCATCATAAATATGCCCTAAACTTTGTAGGGAAAGATTTTGGTTAAATCCCTTGAGTAACACTAAATAAAAGATTTGCACTTTAATATTTCTTTCTAGAATTCTCTTTGAAAGGCCTAACAGCCTTAGCTGTCTACCAGGATCCTGTAATATAGAAAAAAAATATGAGGGAGTTTTTGTGCCTTTATAAAAAAGAGTATTTTTAACAACGCGTAAAACATACATTTATACTTGAATATACATGTATATACATGATTATAAACTTATCCCATCTTATTGCATTTGAAAACATGTTGCTGTGACTTGTTAAAGTGCTTTTTCTTGGCTTATGTTAGCTGGGTCTCAGGTAGGCCTCAACAACAGCTTGTTTAAAATTGATTTTCACCCTGAATGTTCACTGTTTAAGATTTCTGCTGCACACAGTCAAGCAAAGTCATGTTTGTTTATTTCCAAATTAAGCTGTTCTCAAAGAATTTTTTTCCATCATGGGTTCAGTAATATTCAAACTTCTCAAGGTCTGTTATGCTAGCTCGCTGCATTGCATATATTTGCAATAGTTAACTGTTGTTTTGTAACTAGTTTGTTCTACTATCTCTGGATGATATTAGTATAGATTACCTTAAGTAATATTCATGTAGTGGAATAGTAGTACTCTCCTTGCAGTGCTTAGATGGTAAGGCAATATGATGTCTAAGAATTCTGAGCTCTGATTTGCTAAAGATTAATTATTGTTGCTCGCACAATGATGAATTATATCTGTAATGTATTCCTATGAGAAGATTTCCTGTTTAAACTCTCAAAATTGGGGGTGAGCAACAGTTAGTTAAAAGTTAGTTAAAAAATTCTTGATAGAGCGCACTGTGACCAAGCGGCTTCCTGGCGCTAGAGTTAAGGACTGAGGAGCACAGAAATCTGCCGAGATGGAAATCAGCAGGAGTACGCTTGGGAAAATAGAAAGGTCTTAAGGGCCTTGA
This sequence comes from Lissotriton helveticus, assembly GCF_964261635.1. Classification (NCBI taxonomy): domain Eukaryota; kingdom Metazoa; phylum Chordata; class Amphibia; order Caudata; family Salamandridae; genus Lissotriton; species Lissotriton helveticus. Next base: position 1,315,063,111 of record NC_136068.1, read on the forward strand.
GGAATTGGGAGTAAACTGGGGTGGATCTAATGGACAGAGGAAGGCTGTTCCAAAAGCGAGGGGCTAATACAGAGAATCTAGTACCTCCAGTTTTGGATCTGCGGACGCGGGGGACATTGAGAAGGGCTTGATTGGAGGAACGGAGGGCACGGCTGGGGGTGTAGGGACTGATAAGGGAATTAATGAATGCCGGGGCAGTGCCGGCACGGGCCATAAAAGCCAGACATCCCATCTTGAAAAGGGATCTCTGGCAGATGGGGAGTCAGTGAAGAGATTTCAAAACAGGAGTGATGTGGTGGAACTTGGGGAGGTGAAAGATAAGATTCTGAATAGCCTGAAGGCGGCGTAGTTCATAGGCCGGGATGCCCACGTAGAGGCTAATCCCGTAATCAAGTCGGGAGAGAATCATTGCCAAAATAATAAGTTTGAGGGCATCGGGAGAAAAGAAACGGGACACTTTCCGAATAATCCGGAGGGAAAGGAAGCAGGAGGAGACAACTGAACTAATCTGGGCATGCATGGCGAGGTCCAGACTGACTTTAATACCCAAGGTCTTTGCTGAGGCCGCCGGTACTGGTGAGGGGCCGAAGATGGAAGGCCAGAAGGCGGCAGACCAAGGGGAGACGGTAGGGCCAGTCAGGACCAGCTCCGTCTTGTCCAGATTAAGTTTAAGTTGGTTATGGTTCATCCACTCCGAGATGAAAACTAGGGTAGAGTGGAATTTAGGCAGGGAGTCCAAGGGAGAGGAAAGGTCAAATACTAGCTGGAGGTCGTCCGCATAATTATACACGGAGACCCCCATGTCAAGAAGAGAGAGAATGAGGGGGTGAATATAAAGATTAAAAAGAAGAGGGGACAGGGAGGAGCCTTGGGGGACCCCGCATGGGACCAAGCGGGAGGGGGCAGAAAAGCCAGAAAGATGCACTGCCTGGGTCCGTTCTTTAAGAAAAGAGGTGAGCCAAGAGAGGGCAGTCCCCCCGAACGCCCGCTGCGCTGACACGGCCGAGAAGGATGGCGTGATCGACCGTGTCAAACGCAGCGGACAAGTCAAGGAGCACCAAGGCTTGGGGTAAGTTGGAATCAGCCTTGCTCTATAGCTCGTCTAGGACGGACAGGACCACTGACTCAGTAGAGTGGGCAGGGCGGAATCCCGCTTGGTGGGAGGCCAAAAGATGGTTGTCCTCAATGAAAGTAGAGAGGCAGGTTGTGATGTAACTCTCCAAGATCTTCCCTAGGTATGGGAGAAGGGAAATGGGTCTGAAATTAGACGGAAGGGAGGGGTCTAAACCAGGCTTTTTTAAAATAGGGAAAACTATGGCCGATTTGAAGAGTTTCGGGTCTAGGCCGGAGGAAATAGAGGCATTAAGGAGGGAAAGGGGGGGGTCAGGGCAGTGAGTGAATAGCTCTCTCAGAATGCGAGCTGGAGCACAGTCAGCCGGGGAGCCTGACTTCACTTTCTGAAGGAGAGCAAGAAAGGAATCCATAGAGATAGGGGGGAACTGATCAAGAGAAGAAGAGGGCGGAGGAAAAACAGGGGAAAAAGGTGGCGAAGATACTGAAGGGATGTTAGATTTGATCTTCGCAATCTTTTCTATAAAGAAGTCATTCAGGGACAAACAGAGAGCTTGGGAGGGGATAAGATTAAGGTTGGCCCTATCAAAAGCAACTAAGTTGCGAACTATGGAGAAAATCTCTTTAGGTTTATTAGCTGATGAGGTGATTTTCTCGGAAAAATAGATAGTTTTAGCTGAGAGGATAGCCCTCTTGTAGTTAGCTAAGAGGGACTTATATTTAGTTCGCAAGAGAGGGCAGTAGTTGCGCTTCCAATGGCGTTCAGAACGCCTAAGGTCCAATTTAAGAATTTTCAGCTCATCCGTAAACCACTTTTGGGCATCATGGGGGCGGCAAATCTTGACTTTCCTGAGGGGGGCAACCAAGTCGCAAGAAGAGGACAGCCAGTCACTCACGGCGTCTGCTTGAAGGTCAAGAGGCAGGTTGGAAATATCAGGGGGAAAGGAAGTAAGGGAAGCATGGAGAGAATTGACATCGACCCGGTTCCAATTACGAGCAGAAATGTTCTTGGGTAGGAGAGGTTTCTCTAGTGCTCCAAGCTCAATGGAAAAAGAGATCAGAAAGTGATCGGACCAGGTGCATGGGAGAATGGTAGGAAAAAGGAGAGTGCGGCTGGCCGACCATATTTGGTCTAAAATGTGGCCATGAACATGGGTAGGGGAGTGAACGTGGGGGAGGAAATTGAGACACTGGAGAGTGGCCAAGAAATCCTTAGAGAACTGATCTCCCCTGGGGTCGCCCGGCCAAAAATTAAAATCTCCCTAAAGGAGCACATATGAATTATTGACCACAAGCGTAGCCAGGAGTTCGTGCAAAGCAGGAACGAAGGAGGGCATATTCTGAGGGGGACAATACATAAGGACTATTGTAAGGGGGACCAAGAGATTAAGAGAGCGAGCAACTAAAAAATCAACACCAAATATAGAAGAGTGGGGAAGAAGCTGAAACTGAAAGTTGGAGCGAGCAATCATCGCCACACCCCCACTGGCTTTACCATCAGGGCGGTCTGCCCGAAGGGCGTAGTAAGAGTCGGGGAGGGTGGACAATAAATCGGGGAGGGAATCGGCCTAGAACCAAGTCTCTGTAAGAAACAGAAAATCAGGAGCTTCAGTGTCCAATAAATTGAAGAGCTCAAGCTGGTGCCCACCTGCCGATCGAGTGTTCAGAAGGCAGGCCGTAGCCGTGGTGGGTGGAGAAAGGGGAGGAGGGGCAGGGAGAGAATGAGCGTGTAACAGAGGAGTGAACAAAGTAAAACCAGACAAAGGGGGCAAAGGGGCAGAGATGCCCAGAGCAGCGATACGCTGAAGCAGGGAGGGAGCGATGGACTGAATCACATTAAAAGAGAACAATTGGGCTGAGGTATAAACAAGAGCAGGAGCAGAATGCATGGCCCCTGGTCCCGACCGGTCGCGGACGGGCGCAGACGGGCTTGCCTTAGGCGCGCCTTCGGTGCGCTGAGGGCACGCCCGCTGCGCTCGTCTGCAGCGCTCGTCCGCTGCGCGTCCACCCGCGCTTGTGGTCAGCGCGCTTTAAATACTTTCGGCCGGAGGGGGCGTGGCCTGACGGCAGAGGGCGTGGCCTGTGGGCTCAGGGGTAATGGCGGCAACAAGAATGTAACCCGCGGCAGCGATAGGATCCGCTGCGCGGGGATGCCCAGTGCGTGGTGATAGCAGAGTAAGTGCCCAGGGAGAATGGTGTCAATGGGTAACAAGCATTGAAAATGCAATAGGTCTCGCAGCATTAGAGTTAGTGCTTTTAGAATTGTTTATGGGTTTTTTTTGTAAATCTTTAGCATTTTTGTTTCCTGTAGCCAATGCTAAAGAATTTAAAAAAAAAAAAGCCATAAACATTTTTAAAAGCTCTGAAATGCAGTCTGAAATGCTGGATATATATTCAGTACAGATACACTATATTGTTAATGAAGACATAGGATATAATATGTTGTACTGTATACACACAATTAGATGGGAACGTGCTGTGTGTGTCAGCGATTGAAAGAGACTGCACTCAGAGTTGCTGTGCGCATCAGCGAAAAGATTGCAGAGTAGACACGCAATACTTGTACTAAAGTGTTGTGCGATTGTACTGTAGGCACGCAATTTAAAATCCAGCTAAACGCGTCAGCAGAGTTGCTGTGCGCGTCAGCGAGTGAGTAACCATATTCCTCGGGCAGCATACCTGTCTTACAGACTCTGCCCTAACCAAGCATCACTCACAGAAGGCAGTGCATCTGACGTCACTAAGGCCATCTACTGGCTACTGTGGAGGGCACTGTCGGACTTGAGTGCACCTGTTGGGTGGAGTTAAAAGACAAAAAGCGGAAGCAGTCAAAGTTGGAGAATGTATTAGGTCTCATACAGGAGTAACCCAAGACCGAATCCTTTCTCGTCAAAGTCATCGTCAGAACACAGGCATTCCAACAGCCACCCCAACCGGCCAAACGTCAGAACGCCATGCTGTAATAAGTAATAACATTCTCAACCGTCATCCCTGTGCCTCTTGTGACGCAGCACGAGATGGACAGGTGATTCATAAGTAAACACCATACACATATACAATAGCACCACACCCAAACAGAGCCTCTCTCAGTCTGGTAGTGTCCCCAGGGCCAGAAGGGTCTTCAACCCATGCTGTCTCCCCTGGACATCATGCTTGGGGACTTTAGGGCTCTGATGCTAAAAAAATAAATATATAAATATTAAAGGATTTATGAAGTCACGTCACGTGCGGGCGCCCAGACTAGCAGTGTGTTTCAATAAAAGAGCCTGCGGCATGCTGAATTGGTTTCTATAGGTGGTCTTCATAATAATAGCTGACTGGCGTCCTCCCCCCATCCCCGCCTAAACCCAGAAGCCCCTCTTCATCCGCTAAGGAAGTGGTGACAAATGGCTGGGCGTCAGTGCGTGATAATGCGGCCCCAGCGGGAGCTGCCAGGGGTAGCGGCACGGCCCAGCCCTTGACCAGTGACCAGAACAAATACAGCACTTAATGGGCCGCAGTGAGGTGAGCGTGGCCGGGCTTCACCTTGGGAGCTCCTCTGGGGACGTGGGAGGGAAGAAAGGAGCGCACGCGGAGAAAGGCAGACAGTTGTCTACGAGAAGAAAATCGGGGAGAATGGGGAATGAAAGAGGCCGTAGGAAAACAGGAGGACAGGGGGTGACGCGGGAGAGTCTGGTAAAACCTGAGCCGAGCACCAAGAAGGGAGAATATACAAAGTGTACAGGAATAAAACTAAAAGAGAGAGAAGAGACGATGAATCGCAGAAAAAATGCAAGGGTAAGAGCAGGTGAGATGGCGGAGCAGGACCCTGAAGCGGAGTTCGGAGATAAGGAATAGTAGAGAAATGGACAGAGCGAAAGTGCGCGCAGAACGGGGTTGAAGTAACGAGGAAAGTACTAGGAAAATGTGTATGCAAAGAGGTGTGGGCGGAATTGAGAAGAAAAAGTAAAGCGATTGGATTGAGGCAGTAAGCAGAAACAAAGAGAGAATGACTGATGAATTAAGTGAGAGAAATGTGTGGAGAACAGATGAGCACGAAGAGAAGTGGGGGCGAGAGGGTAGAAAGAAAAGAGAAAGATGTGAGAGTAGGCGGGAGAAACGAGGAGCTAAGGAAACAGAGGTAAAGGGAGGCAAACGTGTGGGGAGACGAGGAAAGCAGACGTGGCAAATGTTGGAGAAAAGAAAGGAACAGGAGATGGGCATAGAAGGAGGTTCAGAGAGGGAATAGAAAGGAAGGGATAGAAGTAAGGGGCAAAGAGTGACAAGTGAGCAAGAAGAACAAGACGGAGGGAAGAGAGGGGAGGGGGGAGGAGAAATGCGACACGGCGGGAAGGGGCAGGCAGGATGACTCAGGGGAGGGGGCGGGACAGGAGGCGGTTGATCCTGGAGTGAATGAACCGAACAGCAACCCAGGAATCCGGTTCTCGGCTGTCAGACCGGAAGGGGACAAACCTCGCAGCTCCAAGCCCTCCCCCTCCCTTCACCATGTTTTCTGTAGTGTGTGAAACAAAGAAGCAAAGCAGTCTGTGTAGGACTGAACTCGGCTCCGAGCAAACCGCCACTCCTTGCAATCCATGTCAGCTTTAGCATTCAGCAGTTCAAATGCAGAAAATAACGTTGCAATCTGAAAAAACATGTTTGCATGCATCCGTTGTAAATAAACTAGAGGGAGGGGGCGGGAGGCGGAGAGTTGAGGCAGGCAGGCATGGGAGGAGAGGAGGAGGGGGGAGGAGAGTAGGGGAGGCACGGCCTAGCGGCCGTGCAATCAAGTAGTGAGGGGGCGGAGTTGTGGGAAGGCTGAGAGAGAGAGTAGGCGGCTGGGTGCATGTGCACGCGCTTTTAAGCTCAATGCACATGCGCATTGAGCTTAAAAGTCACGGGCACTGCAAGGAATCGCCACGATTCCTTGCAAGTTAGATAAAGTCTGGATGAGCCCCTATAGTCTCGCTTGCTCGATGCGCATGCGCATCGACAGGCGAGACCTAAAAACACAGTATCACAAACAATTTTTTTAAATAATTACAAACGTTCTCCCGGCTTCCGCCTCAGGAGATAGGTAATCCTCTGACCCTTTCCCATGCTATTAAGGATGTTGTCCAGTAGCAGCTGGTACTAAGCATGGGTGGTGAGACATGGGAGGGATGGGCTGTGGGAGGGGGAAACTGAAGGGGGAATAAAACAAATATAAATAGACTTACCTGGGTGCCAGTGGGTGTTGCCGCTTCTCCTCCGCATCCTCAGCGCCGCAACAGGAAGCTCCAAGCCTCCCAGAATCCCCTACCCAATCACAACGCTGCCTTAAGTGGCCCTCTTGGGTGGGTCAAACTGTGTGCTTTACACTCCTCACCTGCACTGGCCAGCCCGGCCCACCCACCCCACTCCTGAGCAGGAAGGAAAACTAAAACGATAATAACATTAGTTATTATTGTTTTAGTTTCCCATTTTACACTGCTCGCAGAGCAGTGGGACAATGCTCCTCCACCTTAGCGACCGAGCCGCCCTGGATGCTGTCTGATTTCTTACTGATTTTGCTGATCAGTAGGACTTAAATATTTTTCATTATGCTTACTATTCTTTATTGACCTATTATTGAGAACATTCATGGCAAAGACTTATATATACATCTGCACTTTAAGATGTATTTACTGTATCCTTTGAATGTTTGTAATAAATATTTGAAACTTTTATAATTCTGCCTTACAAGTCACTTAATGAGTCTGCCTTTACTTAATTAAATTTTTTGATGTGTCATGTTGTGCTTTATCTTGGGACACATTGCCTTGTAAAATTGAGGTTTAACTCATCCCCCCATGAGCATAGTTTAAAGAGTCTTTTGGAGGTGTAAGACTTTAGGGTTTCCCTGAGCCCACATATGAATGAATTAATACATATATATAAATGTATATCTATATAGAGACACAGAGGAGCTTTAGGTCAGACCCATTTGGCCATTGTTCTCTTTGAGTGTCATTTACACTCTGCTTCTATCCATGACAGCATATTGAAAGGGATAATGATCCAGTAATTGGCACTGTTGACCTACGAATGTTGGCATTTTCTGATCACATATGTACATCAACCTTAAAATGAACATCCTTCAGTGTCTGTTGTCTTCCGTTTTTAGCTGTGTTGTGTAATTCTGAGCTGCTGGTGGAAAGCGTCGGGACACTCTTACCGAGTAGCCGTACGCTATATAAAAACTACATAACATAACATAACATAACAAAGGTGTTTAACTAGTCCTTAAGTTTTCAAGTTCCTCCTTTTATAGTACCCCTTTCATTTCTTTGCTTCTTTTCTTTCTATTTTATTTTTCTTAGGCTAAGAGGACATTGCAGCTCCCCAAGCACTGTTAACAATGCACAAGGGTTCCTTGCATCCACTCTTTTCATCTGCGGTGCACTACATTCCACCTAAACACTTCCTCCAAACCAGGTGAACATTATGGCCCATATTTATCAAGGTTTATCGTCATCCTGGCACCATGCAAATACGAGCAATGGTGACAAAAAACCTAAGTGAGATTTATCATGCTACGCAAGGCCACCTTGCACGGCCCTTTATGGCTTGATAAATCTAGATTAACAAAAGCCAGTGGATATCGCTGCCTTGTGTTACTCTGCCCCAGGAAGCGTGGTGTTCCCACACATCCACCCATGGATTTTTGTGTATTCCCAGATTGACCATTAGTGGAAGACCTGGGAATGCATCAAAATGCTACGCCTCCCCAGATGAGGCGTGACAAGGAGAAATATTTTTATTTCTCCTTGTATTTTCCTCTTTCAACATGTGTTGCCTTCTGCAGCACACATGGAATGAATACAATTCCTATCAGGATTGTTTTTGTGTGGGAAGGTGTCCCTTGCTGCACAAAAACAATCCTGACTACAACACAGGCACCCTTGCAACATGACGTAAGGGTGCCTGCATTGGGGCTAGGCAGCCAAATATGCACCAGCACTAGAAAAGGACAGGAATGCACCATATAATGTTAAATATGGTGCAATCCTGCCCTCGGCCTTCTACACAGCGTAGCAAGGTGAGTTGCTGCATTGCGCTGTGTGAAAGATGATAAATCTGCCCCTGTGTCCATAGTATATGATTGAGTTAACAATTCAACATGGCCAAAATGTTGCTTCTATTATAGCAGCAATGCTGGAACAACACAGCAACAATAGACTATGTACAATACCATGGGAAGATGGATCTCCCCTGCTATTTTTTGGTTAGTTATTGCAAACATATGCCCACCATGTTTAGTCAGCAGTATGTTTCTATTTTTCTACTTGTGTTCTTTTGATTTCTTTTTCGTATGTTGTTGAGTTTATGTGTGTTTTATTGTAGTTGTGTCAAAAAGTGACTACAGGAATTAGTTTGTGAACAGTTGATTGATGTTTGAGTCCACAGATGAGTGACAGAGAGCATGTCTAATGACTTATTGAGTGCCTAAACCCATTAACAACACAGGCACCCTTGCAACTTGACGCAAGGGTGCCTGCATTGGTGCTAGGCAGCCAAATATGAACCAGCGCTAGGAAAGGACAGGAATGCACCATATAATTTTAAATATGGTGCATTCCTGCCCTTCTCATTCCACGCAGTGCTGCAAGGTAGATTGCTGCATTGAGCTGCATGAAAGATGATAAATCTGCCTGTGTCCATAGTATAATATTGATTTACCATTCCAAGATGGCCAAAATGTTGCTTCTAATATGGCGGCAGTGCTGGAACTAGACAAGGATAGACTAAGTACAATCCCATGGGAAGACGGATATCCCTTGCTATTTTTAGTTTAGTTATTGCAAGCATATGCCCACCATGTTTAGACAGCAGTATGCTTTATTTTTTCTACTTGTGGTCTTTTAATCTATTTTGCATATGTTGTTGAGTTTCTGTGTGGTTTTTTTTGTGGTTGTGTCAAAGGGTGACTGCCCGAATTAGTCAGTGTACGGTTGATTGATGTTTGAGTCCAAAGATGAGTGACAGAGTGCATGTGTAATGACTTCATAAGACAGACCTATAGGTATTGCAAATGACTGCTGTCAAATAGAGTCAGCGATTAAAGTATGCACCTAATGGAATTATTTGATGGACGAAAATAGTATGCATGCCTCTTCCTCAATGCCTTCCTCTCGATCGCTCAATGCTTCTGTCTTCTTTGACTTCACCTCCTTCTCTTAACACGGCCTGACTGGAGAAATGTTTTTGAAACTTTGTCTCACTACGCATGCAAATGTTTGCTCAGTAAGGCTGATAACCCCCAATATTTTCATGAAGTTAATTGTTATTTCAAGAGAATTCTTCATTTAAATAAATCAAGATCCCCTACCACATAAGAAGTATCTGCTAGCAGAGATACTATCTCCAACAGGGAAGGGTCTAAAATACTTTTCGAGTAAACACATGCACAATCAATGGCATTGGTGGGAGCAATGTGTCTTGTGAGCAGGGGGAGAGGGCTGGTGCACAACTGGAACCTATAGGTAATGTGGAGAAAGCCTGCCACCAGTGGTGACTGGTTTTTGAAAGCAGTGGGTGGGGGGCAGGGGGAAGGACGGAATGATTTTTTTTTTTTAAAACACACTTACCTGTCTGCCGCTGCTGCCCGCTGTTGCCACCACCTCCTCCCGGTCCTCTTCCCTGCTTCCAGGGAAGGAAGCAGGATGCACCCGGCTCCCAGCCTTCTGACAGCCAATCACAATCTGAGCGCCGTGGATCGGCGCTCAGCCAGAGAATGGGAGACTGTGCATGTTCTCCATTCTCTGGCTGTAATGGCGCCTGCATGGAGAATATGCAAAGTGTGCATGCATGTTTGGCTGTCTCAAGAGGGCCAGTCACACATTCATACGCACTTTAGGGAGTGCAAACTACTCCTCCCTTGCTCTTTCAGCTTAGCAGCCACATTCCATCCGCAAAGCTGCCGCCACAAGGAAAAAATAAAATGATAATAGCTTAGAGTTATTGTCATTTTATTTTTCCTTTAGTGACACTTCTTAAAAGCAGTGGGGCGACGCTCCTTCACCTTAGCGGAGGAGCCACCACTGTTTGTAACTCATTGTTGGATGTATGATGTTACAACGCGATCAAAATTATCGCGGTACATCACAACGCATCTTTTACAACGCAAGTCGCTACCACGACTTGCGCTGTAGGGTGCTGGACTTAGGAATAGTAAGATTTACTATTCCAACTCCAGCCTACGTACAGTAGGGAAGGTGTTGGAATAGCAAATCTACTATTCCTTAGTCTAGAGCGCCTTCCAGCGCAAGTCGTGGTAACGACTTGAGTTGTAAAAGACGCGTCGTAAAGGCACCGCGGTGTTTTGACCGCATTGTGACGGATGTTTACCCTCATTGTTATAGAGAGCTTATGTGCGAGAGAGGGAACACTCAGAGAGGGTGGGAGACAAACTTCTGCCACCAAGAGCATGTGAGTGGAGAGAGGGGCTGCTTGCCAGAGGGGCATGGTGAAGATAGGAACTGAAAATCAAAGTTAATATTAAAGATTCATGTGCAGATTTGCATTTCTTTTCACTGGGGAGCAAAGAACTTCCTTTGTCTGCCATTTCTGATAAAAACGTACTCTTTCAAAATCAAATATAAAACTAATGGTACTACTGCTTTGTTTCTACTATGTTCAGCAATATAGCACTGCTTCTGTCACTGACATTCAAGATAAAGGAATAGACTCCCGTGATAACTGTTCCTTCTGTCAGTGCTCAAATATTTACTGTGTATGTTTGCTGTTTTTTTGTCATTTTTAGATTAGTCCCTACACATGTGTTTGATTGTTCAATTCTGGTACATACTATAGAAAGCAAAGAACACAAACCTATTTGACTTGTATCGGTGTCAGGCATTATTTTAGTAACTTTAATAGTTTTCTGCTTCCTGAAATGTGTCCATAAAATTGAACCTTTGCCATTAATTTTTTTCTTGAATGTTGACCCTTTGTCCTGACTTTTTCCAGTTATTGCCCAGAATTTGCCTCAATGCCTGGTGGTTACCTTAGGGACAGGGGCAAAAAAGCCACAATATCTCCACTACAGGGGAGCCGTACAGAATACCTTCACACTCAGGGCAGCTTTAGCGCTTGTGGCATCCGGTGTGACAGTCACTTTTGGCACCTCCAAACTCCCTGACCGCCTCCTCTGATTCTCTCACTACCACAGGGCAACAGTGCCTTTCATCTCTCCTATCATAACATATTGCTAAACACAGTGCCCCCCCTGAGGTCAGTGCCCCCTCCACAGGTCAGCGCCCAGTGCGGCTGCATCAGTCTTACTGCAGCTCTGGTGCCACCTTGGGCACATCTTCGCCCGCTACAAAAGCAACAAGCATTGGAAATGCAATAGGTCTCGCAGCATTAGAGTTAGTGCTTTTAGAATTGTTTATGGGTTTTTTGTTGTAAATCTTTAGCATTTTTATTTCTTGTAGCCAATGCTAAAGAATTACAAATCAAAAAAGCCATAAACAATTGTAAAAGCTTTAACTAAAAATCCTCTGAGACCTATTGCACTGTGTGAGGGTGAGGTGTTGAGGGTGAGTGAGGGTGAGGGTGAGTGAGGGTGAGTGAGGGTGAGGGGGTGAGGGTGAGTGAGGGTGAGTGAGGGAGGGTGAGGGGTTGAGGGGGAGGGGTCGAGGGGGAGGGGTCGAGGGTGAGTGAGGGTGAGGGGTTGAGGGTGAGTGAGGGGTTGAGGGTGAGTGAGAGTGAGAGTGAGTGAGGGTGAGGGTGAGTGAGGGTGATTGTGAGTTAGGGTGAGGTGTTGAGGGTGGGTGAGGGTGAGGGTGAGGGGTTGAGGGTGAGTGATGATGAGTGAGGGTGAGTGAGGGGTTGAGGGTGAGTGAGGGTGAGTGAGGGTGAGTGAGGGTGAGTGAGGGTGAGTGAGGGTGAGTGAGGGTGAGTGAGGGTGAGTGAGGGTGAGGTGTTGAGGGTGAGGTGTTGAGGGTGAGGTGTTGAGCGTGAGGTGTTGAGGGTGAGGTGGTGAGGGGTTGAGGGTGAGGTGTTGAGGGTGAGGGGTTGAGGGTGAGGGGTTGAGGGTGAGTGAGTGTGAGTGAGTGAGGGTGAGGTGTTGAGGGTGAGTGAGTGAGGTTGAGGGGTTGAGAGTGAGTGAGGGTGAGGTGTTGAGGGTGAGGAGTTGAGGGTGAGGGGGTGAGGGGTTGAGGGTGAGGGCGAGTGAGGGTGAGGGGGTGAGGGGTTGAGGGGGTGAGGGTGAGGTGTTGAGGGTGAGTGAGTGAGGGTGAGGCTGAGGTGTAGAGTGTGAGTGAGAGTAAGAGTGAGGGTGATTGAGGGTTTCAGTGTTAGTGAGGGTGAGGGGTTGAGGGTGAGTGAGGGTGAGGGTGAGTGAGGGTGAGGGTGAGTGAGGGTGAGGGGTTGAGGGTGAGTGAGGGTGAGGGGTTGAGGGTGGGTGAGGGTGAGTGAGGGTGAGGGGTTGAGGGTGAGTGAGGGTGAGTGAGGGTGAGGGGTTGAGGGTGAGTGAGGGTGAGGGTGAGGGTGAGTGAGGGTGAGGGTGAGTGAGGGTGAGGGGGTGAGGGTGAGTGAGGGTGAGTGAGGGTGAGTGAGGGAGGGTGAGGGGTTGAGGGGGAGGGGTCGAGGGGGAGGGGTCGAGGGTGAGGGGTTGAGGGTGAGTGAGGGTGAGGGGTTGAGGGTGAGTGAGGGTGAGGGGTTGAGGGTGGGTGAGGGTGGGTGAGGGTGAGTGAGGGTGAGGGTGGGTGAGGGTGAGTGAGGGTGAGGGGTTGAGGGTGAGTGAGGGTGAGTGAGGGTGAGTGAGGGTGAGTGAGGGTGAGGGGTTGAGGGTGAGGGTGAGTGAGGGTGAGTGAGGGTGAGGGGTTGAGGGTGAGTGAGGGTGAGGGGTTGAGGGTGGGTGAGGGTGAGTGAGGGTGAGGGGTTGAGGGTGAGTGAGGGTGAGTGAGGGTGAGGGGTTGAGGGTGAGTGAGGGTGAGGGTGAGTGAGGGTGAGGGTGAGTGAGGGTGAGGGTGAGTGAGGGTGAGTGAGGGTGAGGGGGTGAGGGTGAGTGAGGGTGAGTGAGGGAGGGTGAGGGGTTGAGGGGGAGGGGTCGAAGGGGAGGGGTCGAGGGTGAGTGAGGGTGAGGGGTTGAGGGTGAGGGGTTGAGGGTGAGTGAGGGTGAGGGGTTGAGGGTGAGTGAGGGTGAGGGGTTGAGGGTGAGTGAGGGGTTGAGGGTGAGGGGTTGAGGGTGAGTGAGGGTGAGGTGTTGAGGGTGAGTGAGGGTGAGGGTGAGTGAGGGTGAGGGGTTGAGGGTGAGTGAGGGTGAGTGAGGGTGAGGGTGAGGGGTTGAGGATGAGGGGTTGAGGATGAGGGGTTGAGGGTGAGGGGTTGAGGGTGAGTGAGGGGTTGAGGGTCGCTGCATCCCATCTTCCGTGTGTGTCTAAATGTCCAATGTGGTGAGGAACCATACGTGGTAGGTCTATCTCTAGACGGAACCCGTTATGCTTGGGTTAGCAGCGGTGAGTAATGATGCATCCAATAGTTCTGGAGGGCCGCCTTGATAAGGGCCTCATGCATGGAACTGTTGTGGAACAAGGAAGATGTGTAAGCATGGTACTAGAGAGCTTCTTGAGCAACAAAAAAGAGCATAGATGGGAGCTCGAATCATGGTGCTAACAGAGGTGGCGCATGTGGGAAGGTCTCAAAAGGGTGTTGAAATGATGTCAGAAGAAAGAAGGAGATGCGCTCAAAATTGGTCTGAATAGTATTAAAGCATAGTAAGAGAGGCATGATAATACATATGGAATATCAGAGACATCAAAAAGTGGAGGACAATGAGTGTAGAGCGGCCGGCAACTCCGTAGGTCTAAAGTCCTAGCCGAGAAAGGCCCTCAATACGTTATACATGGGTGAACAGGGAAAGGTATATACATAATAGAGATCTAAGTATGAAGAAAGGTGGTACAATTTAAAACGGATTAGCCGATCTTCGTGGTGTGCATGATGGGGTGGGCCGGAGATGGGGACAATGGGAGATGATGCAAAAGTAATGCACACATTGCGGAATGCACGTTACCAAATGGTGTGCATGCGTGAACGGGGGCCGGTAAATAACAAACAAAAAAAAGCGCACTTGGGCATGAGTGCAAAGTAAGGCATGTCAATGCTGGAACGAACCAGCAGCAATGCCCAACATATCCCTTCACAAGGGGTGCGAGGGGGCTGGTGGGCGCCGGGTCCTGCAGTGTTAGCAGATCCCAAAGCGTGTGAGCGTGTCGCCTCTGGAGAGGTGTGTCATCCATTGGCTCAGTAGGGAGATTCTTTATATTGGAAGAGTAATGGAAAGCAACGTGTGATGGGGTAAAATGTCAATGGTGAAAACGAGGAGAGACTCCCGTCGACGTGCCCCGTCATACACGATTCAAATCGGCTGGTCGGTCTGCGTGTTACAAAGAACGTTCGGCATGCCGATTGACGGGCCTGTGGCGAGTCATGATAACCATGGGAACAAGAATTCCCAGTGTAAACAAAGAGCGGAGATAATGTCAGCTTCCCCCCGAGAACGTGTGGGGCTGTTGGAGGCGGGCGCTACATAGCTTATCCAAAGGAATATGTGTATATGGGACAAGAGTAAGTAAAACAAGTGAAAGCGGGATGTAAGTAGGGGGGAGGAGAAGTCTGGGCAGGCAGGATGACTCAGGGGAGGGGGCGGAGCGGGGCAGAGCGGCATGTGGGTGTGAAGAAGCCGGGCCTTTGAAGTGAAGCTAAGCTTCACTTCAAAGGTGTCGGAGGAATGCGGGCGGCTGTGCACGCGCTTTTAAGCTCAATGCACATGCGCATTGAGCTTAAAAGTCACGGGCACTGCAAGGAATCGCCACGATTCCTTGCAAGTTAGATAAAGAGTCGATGAGCCCCTATAGTCTCGCTTGCTCGATGCGCATGCGCATCGACAGGCGAGACCTAAAAAGCCTCCTGTAGGCGCCAATGAGTTTAAGTTTGGAACCGCCCCCCCCCGCCCCCGAAAAGTGTTTCACCTTCATTGATTTCAGTGGACTTATTCAAAAAACCTCTCATTCTCCCTCTGTTTGCAGATTCAAAAGTTTGAGGTTTGGTCTGGGGGCCCAGAGGGGAATTCCCAGAGACGTAGCTGGGGGCATGCACCACAGAGGCTGAAAGGCAGTCGTGACCATTTGTAACAAAATAATAGTGCACGTGTTTGTGAGCGCGCTTGAGCATCAAGTTTAAAGCAATTGCTCAGATGTTCCTCACATTGTTTAGTTAACTGGCGGTTCCGCACTCCAACGTAATGACAGGATGACAGCCTGCGCTTTACAAAACACCAAAAAAATAGACCTGTTCAGATATGGGTGTTTTGCTCGTGACTTGCATATCACCACGCACATCTCTATAAACATTGACTTAACGGTTGTGTTTTGGTATTCATGCAAAAAACAGTATTTCAATTTCCTCCCAGAGAGCGAGTGGGGGAGAAACGTCTTCGTGGAGAACAGGGCGTTTCTGTTAACGATATGCTTTTGAGGGACGAGTTAATGATTTGTCTGAGGGGGGCTGCTAGCGCGGGAAAGGGGGGGGGGGCGGCCAGGAGGGGGGAGAATGATACAGCAGGTGCCTTAATGGGCATACAACTTCAGCAAAATGTGCCGGCGCTGCAGAAACTCCCTGGGCCTGCCACTTATGGGTTATCGGTTCCAATTAAGTATAATTGGACAGAAAATGCAGAGAAATATTGTTTGAAGCATCTTCTAAAGTAATGCACCGACAGGATCCATAAGATCCCAACAACAGTGAATGAATCAAGGATCCTGTTGGTCTGACCATTGCCTGGGGACAGGTGTGGAGAACGGGCACAGGATCCCAGAATCTGACTCAGAGATGCGAAGAATCCATTCGAGAAGACGAGTAGCAAAATCAGCACTGACTTATCTAAAATTGATTTAGATTTCGCAAACTGACCTATGTACTAATAGATGGGTTCACAAAATAAGCAACCAGAGTGGGTTACAATTCTACATACACCATTTAAATTCTTCAGGTAGGTCACAAATTGCGAGTCACTCGGGATTTGCTACAATCCTTAAGGATGGCGACCTGCACAGGTCAGCAAACCACAATGTCAGTGATGAACTTTAAAGATAGAAACCTTTTTAAAGAAAGAAAAAAAAGCATACCATTTTCCCTAAAACCAAGTGTTTTTTGTTTTTAAGTATACATATTCTTTATTTAGTGAGGTTGAGAGTTAGCAGTGGACCTCTGCCTATACGTAAACAAACGTTTTTTCCACATTTTCATTTTTCTTAATCTCCTTTGCAAATGTATTACCACCCCAACTTGGAAGTTAGTAATGTTTCAATGTCTTTTGACCAGAATATGGTCACAAAACATTGATACATCTCATACGGATTCATAATGTGAAAACGACATGTCATCGAGAAGGGACTATTTTACACTGAAGGCATACAACCAAAAATATTGTGCTTGCCTTTTCCTTTATTATAACATCTTTACAGCGTTCTCTTATGTTTATATGCGTAACGGACCACAGCTGCGTCCACTTCACCTTCAAGAGAACAACGACCCACCAACACCAGCAACAGGCCGCCCGCAGAAGCTGGAACAAGATCACGGCAGACCAGCTCGCCACCTCCCTGAGCCAGCACCCTCCTGCCAGCTCAGCGAACCCCAGCCAGGCCGCCGACAACCTCACGAAGTGGATCAGCAACTGCGCGGACGAACTCGCCCCACTGAGGACCCCGCCTAGCAGACCCGGCAGCAAGAAGGCCCCATGGTTCACCGACGAACTCAAGAGCTCCAAGAAGAACTGCCGAGCCCTCGAGAAAGTCTGGAGAAGGGAACCGACACCAGACAACAGGACCTCCTTCAAACTTGCCACCCGGAAACACCACCAGCTGATCCGCGCCGCCAAGAAAACAGCATTCAAGGACCGGTTGGACAACAACGCACACAACTGCAAGGAACTCTTCAACATCGTGAAAGAGCTTTCCAACCCCAGCGCAGGAAACAACGACATCACCCCATCGCAAGACCTCTGCAACTCCCTCGCTTCATACTTCCACAACAAGATCGCGGACATACACAACAGCTTCAACAACCAACCAACGCACACCAGGACCGAACAACCACCCCCCACCACCACCCTCCACGCCTGGACCCCGATCAGCACCGAAGACACCATCCGCACGATGAACTCCATCCACTCCGGATCACCGACCGACCCCTGCCCTCACCACGTCTTCAACAAGGCCGACGCTGTCATCGCACCCCACCTGCGAGACATCATCAACACATCCTTCGACACCACCATCTTCCCGGAGAGCTGGAAGCACGCCGAACTCAGCGCTCTACTCAAGAAACCAACAGCGGACCCCACCGACCTCAAGAATTACCGCCCCATCTCGCTCCTCCCGTTTCCAGCCAAAGTCATCGAGAAGACCGTCAACAAGCAGATGGCCGCCTTCCTCGAGACGAACGGATCCCTCGACCCCTCACAGTCCGGCTTCCGAGCCAATCACAGCACCGAGACCGCCCTCATCGCCGCCACCGATGACATCCGAACCCTGATGGACAATGGAGAAACAGCGGCCCTCATCCTCCTAGACCTCTCCGCTGCTTTCGACACGGTCTGCCACCGCACCCTAGTGCAGCGTCTCAACAACGCCGGAATCCAGGGGAAGGCACTGGAATGGATCATCTCCTTCCTCTACGGAAGAACACAGAGAGTCCGCCTACCACCGTACAAGTCAGAGGCCTCCGAAGTCATCTGCGGCGTCCCCCAAGGATCATCTCTGAGCCCCACCCTCTTCAACGTCTACATGAGCCCCCTCGCGGCCATCGTACGCAAACACAACCTCAGCATAATCTCCTACGCCGACGATACCCAGCTGATCCTCGCCCTGACGAACGACCCCGCCGCCGCCAGAGCCAACCTGCACGAAGGGATGAAAGAGGTAGCCGAGTGGATGACGACCAGCCGCCTGAAACTGAACTCAGACAAGACGGAGGTCCTCATCCTGGGCTCCTCACCCTCCGCCTGGGACGACTCCTGGTGGCCCCCCGCCCTGGGCACCGCACCCAAACCGACAGACCATGCACGCAACCTGGGCTTCATCCTGGACTCCTCCCTCTCCATGACCAGGCAAGTCAACAACGTCTCCTCGGCGTGCTTCAACATCCTACGCATGCTACGGAAGATCTTCTGGTGGATCCCCACCGAGACCAGGAAGACCGTCACCCAGGCCCTCGTCACCAGCCGACTGGACTACGGCAACGCCCTCTACGCCGGGACCACCGCCAAGCTCCAGAAGAGACTCCAGCGGATCCAGAACGCCTCAGCCAGACTCATCCTCGACATCCCACGAACCAGCCACATCTCCGGACATCTGAGAGACCTTCACTGGCTCCCCGTCAACAAAAGAATCACCTTCCGCCTCCTCACCCACGCACACAAAGCCCTCCACGACCAAGGCCCGAGCTACCTCAACAGCCGAGTCAACTTCTACGCTCCCAAACGCCACCTCCGATCAGCCAACCACGCCCTCGCCGCCGTCCCCCGCATCCGAAGAGCGACTACAGGAGGAAGGTCCTTCTCCTACCTGGCCGCCAAGACCTGGAACTCCCTCCCTCCCGACCTGCGCCTGACCCAAGACCACCTCTCCTTCAGGAAGAAGCTGAAGACCTGGCTGTTCGAGCAGTAGCGGCAGCCCCCCCCCCCCCCCAGCGCCTTGAGACCCTACGGGTAGGTAGCGCGCTCTATAAGTGTCAATGATTGATTGATATCTTCTTATATTCTCATCAAAAGAAAACAATGCAGAATTAGGTATAGAGCCGGTAATA
Organism: Lissotriton helveticus; assembly: GCF_964261635.1. Taxonomy (NCBI): domain Eukaryota; kingdom Metazoa; phylum Chordata; class Amphibia; order Caudata; family Salamandridae; genus Lissotriton; species Lissotriton helveticus. Next base: position 1,315,081,999 of record NC_136068.1, read on the forward strand.
TGGTTAGTCCTGCGTCTTCTTCTTTTCCTTTTTGTAGAATTATAGAACTTCTTTTCACAGGGACAATCTCGAAAAAAAAAAAAAATATGTAAGGCTTTACCTCACTTCAGTCTCACCAAAGTGACTGATGAGTTAGTAGGTGCTCTATCCCCTTTATTGTGGGTTTGGTTTTGTTAGTCTGAGCTCTAGCGGAATGTTTGTGAAGACCCCAAAGTTATTGTATTATAGATAGGATTTAGGGATTAGGGATTCTATATCAGGACCGGAGGCTTCTGATTATGCTGTTTCAATTGCTTTACTGTACTCACAGCAGCCAACAAAAGTAAAACCACATATGTAAAAAACATCAATACCCATGAGGCTTTGAACCACGCCTCCTTTATCTCAGCCAATGACTGCATCACAAAGTATACAAAATAGAGAGGCACCATACTGGCTTCCTCTTTCATTGCTTCTCCGCAGCCCAGATAAGTGCCTTTCTAGCTTGTATACTTTGCACTGATAATTGACTTGGCTATGCATTGTTGAAGTGTTTGCTTCTTACTTGGGGAGTTTTATTCGGGGCGTAACACGCGTCTTTCTGCCGCTGCGCGACATAGCGCTGATTTCGGAGCGCTGCTCCTTTCATGCCCCGCTCTGTTTTCCCGTTAGTCTCCGTGTCCCGTTTCTTCCGCTGCCTGCAGCGTTGCCTGCATTGTTCGCGGCTCACGATCTTGAGGGGTTTGCCACCCCCCCGCCGGAAGTGACATGCACGTCGGGGCCTTCGCGGGCATTCAGCGTGCGTCATTGTGCGCGCGCAGCCCTTACAATTTGCCGGATAAGACGCCCTGCCCCAGGCTGAACAGGGGAGCTACGCTGCATGCCAGGAGCCAGTTTTGGGCCTTTTTGAGATCAGATAAGGCAGCGTTTTTCTTGCAATAAACCTCATGCTTGTCCCAGGCATTAACCCTTGCCTTTCCAGGGTTCCTAATTTATGGTGCCCCTTTTTTGCCTTCAGATACAGGTTACTCCCTCTATTAGTCCTAGAGTGGGACTACATTACATTGACTATTTGGTATTGGTTTTTTTTACTGGCTCCTAGGCCCGGCAGTACTCCCAACCGACGCTCTAGATTACTCGGCTGAGAACTGTGCTTCCCTCTGGGGACTTTCTGATCGGAATTTTTATATTCTATTGTGAGCATGGCAGATTGTGATTTCTAACAGGAGGAGGTTGCTGCGTGTGATGTTCAGGGCGATGATGAATGCTATGAAGAAGTGTCCATGGATGACATTATTGACAAGAAGTTGGATTCTAAGTTAGATAAGGCCCTGTCTTCTGCCCTGTTACCTCTAGCTAAGAAATTGGAGCTACTGGTCCCTTTTAACACTTCCACCCCCCTACTGGGTCTCCTTCAGTCCCGGGCGTCCCCTTGGTTGAGCCCTCCGGCTCCTCATGGCCTCACGCACACACATTTTCTAAATTGTACAAGTCCAAGGAAACCACCAAAGATGGCGCCCCTGCCCCCCCTCCACCCCAGTCCTCTCCGCCTTCCATCCAAGATACCACTACAGGTACTGATACAGACACAGATTCCTCCCAGGAGTCTAGACCTCGCAAGTGTGCGAAGAAGCGGAAGCATGCTTCCTCTCCTGTTCAGTCTTCCCCGTTCTTGTTCGATCCCTCAGACATAGTCCACCCTAGGCCCTCTGACTGGGTCCCTCCCCCTGCTGTGGCTGAATACATGCAAGTCCATCTACATAAGGGTTTTGATAAGGAGGTCAGAGCTCATCTGAAATCGGAATGTCCCCACCCAGACTTGGCTCACAAGGTGGCTCTCACCCCAGACATAGATTCTTCAATGACCACCTTCTTAAAAAAGTATAAAAAGACCCTAAGAAGGGGATTGATAGCGTCCTCCGGGCGTGCCAAGATAAGGTCCTTGACCTTTCGGACCCTTTAGCTAAAATTCTTAAATTGGCCCTCCAGGCACAGGAGACAGGGGCCACTATCCATCCCGAGGTACTGGCTGGATGGGCACAAAGGGCGATTTGCATTTTAGGAAACGCTAACTGCGCTTTGGCCTCTGAATGGTGCAAGTCTGTTTTGCTCAGGATTGACCCGCAATTGGTGGAGTTGGCCTCGTCTGAACTGGGCCCTTTGGCTGAGGGTGTAAGACATTGCCAAATTCGTGAGCACCTTTGCCTCCCTCGATAAATCTCAAGCTTCCCTAAAGAGAGTGCTTCATCAGGTCTCTGGTAGGGCCGGCCGTGGCAGAGGACGCTCGACTGGCCGCTACACGAACCCATATCCTCAGTGGGGATTCGCCCCCAGGCTTAGAGGTTACACCCAGGAGCCCGAGCGGGCTGGCTTCTACCCCTCCAGATCACGTGGTTACAGGGGTTGCTTCAACCGAGGTGTCAACAGTGGATATAAAAACTTCGACACCCAGTCATCTGTTAAGTCCTGTATGTCTGTCAATTCCCCTTTGGGGCAGGTTGTTTCATTTTGTGGTCAATTGGACAAATCTTACCTCAGATGTGTAGTTCCTTCAGACCATTCAGGGGGATGTATGACGTTACATCGCGAACTTTTACAACGCACACCGTTACAACGCAATTTTTACAACGCAGATACATTTACAACGAATGCTTTTACAACGCATGACATTACATAGCAGATGCTATTACAACGCATGCCATTACAACGTAAGTATAGGTAAGTATATTATTTTTTTTTAAATGTAATTTATTAAAATTTAATTAATTTAATAAATTACATTATTTTTTAATAATTAATTTTTAAATATATATACTTTAAAAAATAGTTTATTTGAAAAGAAAAATTATTATTAAAGAACTAATATTAAAAAATAATAACATTATTAAAATTAATTATTTAAATTATTTAAAATAATTTATTTAAAAACTGAACCCTAGGGGGCGTGGCTTGGCGCCCGGCGAGGTCGGCGGCTCTAATGTGAGCGCTCCGGGTCGGCAGGGGTCTTCGCTACTTTTCTGCATCCCCCGGCACCTGCAACCTTCACTTTCCGAGACCGGTCATCAAGGGAACCTACGCGCCTGTAAACGCGGCAGCTTCCGAGCGGCGGAATGCTCATTTTTCCTCGTTTTGCGGCGGACGCGGCTCTCTGACAGCCGCGACCGCCATTTTGGCTCCTCACACCGCAAATCACGGAACACTCGCTCGCAGGTCATGCGTGCCTGCCAAAGAACTCTGCTTCACTCCAACTGTTCCTGGTGAGCTTTTTTCTTCAGTTTTTCATTCATGCAGTATGCCTTTGAGGAACGCCGCTTTCCAGTCAGTTTCCCTGTGTTTGTGAAAGAGGGTTTATAATGCTGGCGGCCATTTTGCGTCATTGAACTTCCCTCAATTAACCTACGTGACACGCAGTCTCAGCATATTTTATATCACAGGCGCTGCAATTCCTCACGTTTTTCTGCATATTTCTATCTACAATCTGCAGCACTTTCTTGCAACATGTTTGCGCATTCACCTTTGTCTGCTCATCTCGCATATATAATGCGTTTTCCCTGATGGACTCCTCTTGCTTCATATAGCGCCAATACTCTGCATTTCAGTGTCATGCTGATTTTTTGCTTTATTCATCAATGTGCCACCTCCTTCAATTAACTATATGAACGCTGCTCCACATATTTTTCTAACTCCTTGGCGTTCTTGAGATCAGAGCAGATAGCCTTCTTTCCTTTCCTTTTTCAATTTTTGGGAGTTGGTGCACCTTTCTTCAATCAAGAGCTCCTGCGCACACTCTTTGATATCTGCGGGCACGCACCGGATACCACTGGACTTCATTTCTCCCTAACAATCACTCTTTCTTATGGAAAGAAAGGCAATTTCTCGTACTCCCAAGAATCCACGTCGTGTTTTCATTAAAAACTCGAAAGTCTTCTCTGCATTGGCGCACCTAGAGGCCTCTCAAGAGCTCATCACTCAGATGTCGCAGTCCAACACGGAGCGGCATATCCAACCTCCAGGGAAAGTCACCACAAAGCGCCTTAAAAACAATCCTCCATCACCGACAGGATCCACATCAGCTGTCTCCATGGAGTTGTTATTGGAAGAGATCCGTGCCCTCAGGCCCTTTATGGAAGAAACTAACTCTAAGTTGCAGGTTCTTACTGACAACTGGTCCCAGATGGATGCCAGAGTGACCACTGTGGAACATTCTCTGACATCTCTTCAAGAGTCGTCCTCCAAGGTGTCACACATGCAGTCTCAGATCTCCTCTCTCCAAAAGCAAGTTGAAGAATTGGAGAACCGGAACAGACGCAATAACCTTCGACTCTACGGCCTGGCGGAGAATTGTGAGGGGACTGACCCCATCGCCTTTTTCAAATCATTTCTACCCAAGCTTCTTCATCTGCCTGAGGGTACAATGCTTAACATCCAACGGGCGCATAGGCTGGGTCGCCTCTCCTCTACTGCTTCCCCTTCTTCACGACCAAGAGGTGTCATCATGTACTTTCTAGAATATACTGACCTGCTCAAAGTCATCTCAGCAGCTCGTGCCTCACCTCGTCTTCAATGGTCTGGTTCCAATCTCTTCTTTGCGCAGGATTACGCCAAGACCACAGCCAACCGTCGCAAGGCCTTTTTGGATATGCGACCAGAGCTTCGCGCCATTGGAGCCAGAGATGGCCTTTTTCATCCTTGCTTATTCAGAGTTACTCACAACAACAAGACAACTACTTACGAGGATCCTGTTCGTCTACGAAGTTTTTTGAACGCAACGCAAGCATCTGATATGGACTTCTCCAGTTCCTCGTCAGCCTTCCCTCCATGACGTTTGCATGATGTGGCTTTGTTATTCTGATTAATCTGCATGTTTAATATTTGTTGCTGACTGCATTACTGTTTGCCTTCGCTCGGTTTTACAGCATCTTCAGTTTCTATACTCCTTTTTTGACTCTTCCCCATTTCTCTTACGTCCCTGTTAGTTAAATACGTAATGTTCGTATACTTTTTCGTCCTTTTACTGGTGTTCTGTTTTCTTCTCTTCTTATTCATGTTACTCCTTTTTGTTGTTCTTCCCTTTTTCTTGCAGGTTTCATAATTTGTATAGCGTTCTCCCCTCGACTTGCTGGTTCGCTTGCATTGGACGTTCTGCCTCCTCCAGTTGGCGCTCCCCCCTCACTCCTCTCTCTTCGTCTCCTCTCCCTGGTGATCATCCCTCCTCGTCTCTACCCTCCGTAAGTATGTTTTCCCTTTCCCCCCTGATGCTCGCTTCCCTTATTGTATCTTTCTCTTTCTCATTTTCACTAGTTTCCTTTGTTCCACAGGTGTCTTCCTTTCTTGTTTTTCGACGATCCTTCTACCATCAATTCCCTCTCATCACTTTCTCTAATCTTATACTTTTTAAGTCAACAGCTCCTACTTCTCACTTTTTTACTCTCTATCCTCCTCCTTCATCCTTCTATTCAGTATGGTATCGCATTGCCTTTTCTTAACTTCCTTATTTTCTCTGGTTTTTCTCTCCTTCTGGGTTCTTCTCACATCTTTTTCCTTTCTGCTGATATTTTCTTCCTTCCTTACATAATATGTCTTTGAAAGTAATTACATGGAATGTTAAAGGCATTAATTCTCCTATCAAAGGACAGAGAATCTTGACTCACCTTGCACGTTTGAATGTGGATATTGCTTTTTTGCAAGAAACCCATTTGTCTGCTGAAGAATCTGTCAAATTGAAAAGAAGTTGGGTGGGTGATGTTTACTACTCTCCTGGAGATGGTAAATGTAATGGTGTGGCCATTTTATGTCATAAAGCTCTTTCTCATTCTTTGCTAGCTCAGGAATCGGATGCTGATGGCCGTTGGACTTATGTTAAACTCTCTGTCAAGAATGTTCCAATTTCTCTCCTAAATGTTTATGCCCCTACTACTGGTGACCCCGCTTTTTGGTATTCGTTTTCCCAACATGTCTCCAGATTCATTGACGATAACTTTATTTTAGCAGGAGACTGCAACCAGCCCTTGGATCCCTTTCTAGATAGGAATTCCAAGGCACACTTCATCCCTAATAAGTCACACAAATCCTTTTCTCAAACTATTTCCCAGCATAAACTTACTGACGCTTGGCGTTTATGCAACCCAGAACTTCGGGAATTTACTTTTTACTCCCCATGCCATCATTCCCAATCCCGAATCGACTACATTTTTGTTACCCACAACATTGTTCAGACCCTCACCCATGCTGAAATTGGCCCGATTTTACTTTCTGACCATGCCCCCACTTTAGTACAATTGGACATTTTACCCAAATCTGTTGGTCCTAAACGGTGGCGATTTAACAACTCTCTTCTTTTAGACCCTAAATTTACCACCTCCTTCACTACCTTTTCAGATGAATTTTTCTTTTTGAATACAATTCCCCCGTCCCCAAGCACACCATTTGGGACGCCTTTAAGGCGGCAGCGAGAGACTTTATAATTGGCTTTGTTGCAAAAAAACGGAAAGCTGCTCGCAATTTCACAAAGGCTATCCTTCTGGATATTAAAAAATTGGAGCATTCTTATTTCACTTCCCGCTCTCAGGAAACTCTCACCGCCTTGATTGACGCTAAAGTGAAGTTTAACAAAAAATCCACGGACGATGCATCCCTGTATCTTTTGAAATCAAGTGCCAAGTTTTATGGGGGCAAAAATAAGGCTGGTAAGATCTTAGCTAATTATCTAAAAGTTAAGCAAAATAAGTTAAACATTGAATCAATCTACGACGCTAATTCCAATCTCAAACACACAGACGCAGATATCCTCACTGAATTTTCTGCCTTTTACAAGACCCTATACTCTTCTGAGACCCAGCCATCTTCTCATTCCCTGGACACCTTTTTTTCTACTATTCAAAAACCAGCCCACTTTCCTCTTGACCTTTCTCACTTAGAGCTTGACATATCCCAACAAGAACTGCTCAAGGCACTTCAAACTCTCCAAAAAGACAAGGCTCCTGGGCCAGACGGCTTTACTGTAGAATTCTTTCTCCATTTCTCAAAGCTTCTTATCCCAAAACTTCATTCCCTCATTGGCACTTTCCTCACCCTGGGTTCCTCCTCAGGCTCTTTTTCAGATGCGCATATTTGCCTCATACCCAAGGAGGGGAAAGACCCTCAATATTGTAAAAACTATAGGTCAATCTCCTTGGTTAATATTGACTACAAAATATTTGCGAAATCTCTTGCGGCTCGTCTCGACCTCCTTCTCCCAGATCTTCTGGGTGAGGAACAGTCGGGCTTTGTTAAAGGTCGCTTCATTACTGACAACACTAGACTCCTCTTTAATATTCTATCTAAATCTCGCCTTTTACCCCATCCCCTCGCGGCCATTGCCCTGGATGCTGAAAAGGCGTTTGATAGGGTTGAATGGGCCTATCTTTTTCATACCCTTCGTTGGTTTGGCTTTGGTCCTGTTTTCATATCTCTAATTTCACTACTTTATTCTAACCCGCGTGCAGCGGTCTGCGCCAATGGTCAAATATCCTCTTTTTTTGATTTGAAAAGAGGCGTTCGTCAAGGATGCCCCCTATCTCCCTTTCTCTTTAATTTGGCCTTAGAACCTTTTCTCTCCAAACTTCGTCAAAACCCCTCCATTCACGGTTTCCAATTATCAGACTCCCACATCAAATTAGCCGCATACGCAGATGACATCCTTCTCTTTGTTTCTAACCCTACTGTTTCAATTCCCGCCTTCCTCACTGAAGTCCGCGCCTATTCCCAAATATCGGGCTATAAACTCAATAACGATAAATGTGAGATCCTTCCCTTAACTAAATTTACATTTAAACCTGATTTTGCCGCCTCTAATTTTACATGGAAGCCCTCTAATATTAAATACCTTGGGCTGCACATCACCCCCACCATCCCAGATACTATTTCCCTTTGTATGTCCAAATGCATCCAAAAATTGGCGGATCTCACATCCAAATGGCACCCTCTTTACTTATCCTGGTGGGGTCGCCTTGACACCATTAAAATGATGCTATCCTCCATTGTCCTATATACTCTCTCTAACATTCCAATCCCCATCCCTTCTAAATTTTTCACAAAGATTAATTCTACTCTAACGTCCTTTCTTTGGAATAAAAAGAAACCCCGAATGTCTCTAATCTGTCTGATCCGTCCTAAATCAGAAGGTGGGGTTAACTTTCCCGACTTTCCTGCTTATCATAAAGCATTCCAACTGCGACAAGCCTCTTTTTGGTTACAGGACCCTAGCGCCCCCTGTCCTCTATGGACTAAATTTGAACGTCTTCTTCTTTCCCCCTTTTCCTTTGCCGAATACCTTTCCTTCTCTCGCAAACCCGTTTCCATCTCTACTCCTATTCATAAATTTACTGCTAAATTGCTCCTATCTTCTTCTCATTCTCCTCCCACAACCATTGCTGATTTTCTTTCCTCCCCCATTTGGCATAATACTTCCTTACTCATTCGCAACAGGCCCTTCTTTTGGAAAACATGGCATAACAGGGGTTTGCAGTGGATTTCCCAACTCTTTTCTCATTCCTCTTTCTTACCTTTCGATACTCTTCGCTCCCTTTACAACTTGCCTACCTCCTTTGCTCGCAATTATCAAGTGCTTAAGGATACAGTCCTAACAAAATATAACTGCCTCTCTCAGCTCTGCTCTCCCCCTACTTCATCCACTCTCCCTTCCTCACTTCACTCCTTTTTACGCACTACACCAAAAGCTGCTGCTATCTACAAGTACCTCCACACCGGCGAGTCTCCCAGACCTAAATCCAAAGTGGAGGAATGTTGGGAACACGACTTGTCTGTATCCTGGTCAGTTTCCTTTTGGGACAAAATTTGGACCAAGATTCGTAAATCCTCGAGAGCAGCAACCAATACACAGACTTTGTTTTTTATTTACAACAGGCTTCTCTTCACACCCCATGATCTCCACAAACGCTTTCCTAACACCCCTCACACATGCTGGTCCTGTTCATCGCCACAAGCTACTTTATTTCACGTGTTATTTTTGTGCACTCATGTCCGCAGTTTTTGGTTACAGGTTTGGGCTCAAATTAATTTGATTTTCCACACTTGTATCCCTTTTTCTCACACACACGTTTTCATGGGCAGCCTTTCCCCTTGCTGGGATAACGTTGATCTAAAGCCTCAGATTGTCGACTTACTACTGGCCGCCGCCTTCCAACAACTAACGGTCAATTGGAAAGACTCCTCCAATATTTCCTTCAAGGCGTGGTGGTTCAATGTCTGCCACAATCATAGACTTGACACTGCTTATGTTTTTCCGGCATGTATGGCTGCAAAACGCATGGATTTATGGATACCTGTTACGCTTTATTTGGACTCATGTACTAAACGCTTGTTTCACCCTCCACCTTCGCAACAGGAAGTCCCCAAACCTCCTTAATTGCTCGATGCATTCCGCTTTTTCTTCGTTGTATCACCTTCTTATTCCTTTCCAATGTTTTTATGCTTCTCATGTTTAATGCTTGACATACTTTCCCTTTACCTTTTCCTTTTTCTTTTATCTAGTACCCAGACGTACCCTCTCACAATATCTGCATATGTATGATTGTTTTATTCTGCTCATAGTCTTTCAGTTAATATTCTCATGTATTTTGTTTTTGACACCTGGATTTTCTCTTGTCATTATCTAATAAAACTTTTCTTGAAACTTAAAAAAAAAAACTGAACCCTAAAAATACCCATTACCCTGAACCCTTAAAATACCCATGTACCCCATAACCCATACCTAGCCCTGAAACCTAAAAATATCCCTGTACCCCAAAACCCAAACCTAGCCCTGAAACCTAAAAATACCCCTGTACCCCAAAACCCAAACCTAGCCCTGAAACCTAAAAATATCCCTGTACCCCAAAACCCATACCTAGCCCTGAAACCTAAAAATACCCCTGTACCCCAAAACCCAAACCTAGCCCTGAAACCTAAAAATACCCCTGTACCCCAAACCCAAACCTAGCCCTGAAACCTAAAAATACCCCTGTACCCCAAAAACCAAACCTAGCCCTGAAACCTAAAAATACCCCTGTACCCCAAAACCCAATTCTAGCCCTGAAACCTAAAAATACCCCTGTACCCCAAAACCCAAACCTAGCCCTGAAACCTAAAAATATCCCTGTACCCCAAAACCCATACCTAGCCCTGAAACCTAAAAATACCCCTGTACCCCAAAACCCAAACCTAGCCCTGAAACCTAAAAATACCCCTGTACCCCAAAACCCAAACCTAGCCCTGAAACCTAAAAATACCCCTGTACCCCAAAAACCAAACCTAGCCCTGAAACCTAAAAATACCCCTGTACCCCAAAACCCAAACCTAGCCCTGAAACCTAAAAATACCCCGGTACCCCAAAACCCATACCTAGCCCTGAAACCTAAAAATACCCCTGTACCCCAAAACCCAAACCTAACCCTGAAACCTAAAAATACCCCTGTACCCCAAAACCCAAACCTAGCCCTGAAACCTAAAAATACCCCTGTACCCCAAAAACCAAACCTAGCCCTGAAACCTAAAAATACCCCTGTACCCCAAAACCCAAACCTAACCCTGAAACCTAAAAATACCCCTGTACCCCAAAACCCATACCTAGCCCTGAAACCTAAAAATACCCCTGTACCCCAAAACCCAAACCTAACCCTGAAACCTAAAAATACCCCTGTACCCCAAAACCCATACCTAGCCCTGAAACCTAAAAATACCCCTGTACCCCAAAACCCATACCTAACCCTGAAACCTAAAAATACCCTTGTACCCCAAAACCCATACCTAGCCCTGAAACCTAAAAATACCCCTGTACCCCAAAACCCAAACCTAGCCCTGAAACCTAAAAATACCCTGTACCCCATAAACCAAAACTAAATATATACTATTACTTAAATTAATTTATTTAATTTACATTTAAAAAAAATTATTTAAAAAAATAACATACTTACCAATACTTACGTTGTAATGGCATGCGTTGTAATAGCATCTGCTATGTAATGTCATGCGTTGTAAAGTCATGCGTTGTAACGGATCCTGCGTTGTAATGGTGTGCGTTGTAACGGTGTGCGTTGTAATAGTTGCGTTGTAAGGGTTGTTTCCCATTCAGGGCAATCGGATAGAACTGTTGGATTGTCCCTGTCAAGAATTTCCCCCTCGCCCTCTCCTTTTTTCCCTTCAAGAACAGATTTTTATAGACTCAGAACTACAAGAGCTTTTGGCCAAGTGAGCTATTGCTGTGGGACCCTTCATCCCAGAAGGATTTTGCAGCAATGTCTTCTTGGTTCAAAAGAAAGACGGAGGTCAACGCCTAGTCTTGTACTTAAGGGATTTCAACCCTTATGTAGTTTACCGACACTTCAAGATGGAGGGTGTCCATCTTTTGAGAAATCTCCTGTTGGAAAAGGACTGGATGGTCCGGCTGGACCTGAAGGATGCCTATCTTACACTACCAGTTTGCCCCTCTCATCAAAATTTCTTGCAATTTCAATGGAAAGGGCAATGGTACTGATATCGCACTCTCCCCTTTGGTCTTTCATCAGCCCGTGGGTCTTCAACAAACTCCTGAAACTAGTGATTTTCCGTCTTCGGGAAATGGGGGTGCACCTCATTGTGTACCTAGACGACATGTTAATTTTGGCGCAAGATCAGTCCCTTCTCCTCACACACTTAGAGTGGACGATGTCCCTGTTACAGGATCAGGGTTTTGTCATCAACATCAAGAAGTCAATGATGGACCCGAGTCAGCAGATAGAATTCCTGGGATTCATGATAGACTCAGTCTCTGCCCAACTCCTCCTTCCCGTGGGCAAGATAAGGTCCATAAAGAGGGAAATCAAATCCACCTTTCCAAACAAATGATTTCTCTGAGAGTTCTGGCAAGAATTGTGAGTCTGTTGGCATCCTCAATCCAAGCCATTTTTCCGGGTCCCTTGCATTACCGGTCCCTTCAAAGACTCAAGCTCTTTTACATTCAGAAGAAATTCCACTACGATCACCTCATTCCCCTATACCTGGAAGCTTGGGAAGAGCTTTGTTGGTGGCTGGAACACATGGCGGCCTGAAATGGGCGAGCGATCTTCGGCACAGCCCCAGATGTGGTGGTCGAATTCGATGCCAGCCGATGGGGCTGGGGCGCTCACCGTGGAGAATTTGCCACAGGCGGACGTTGGTCTGCAGAAGAACTAAAGTTGCACATAAACTGCCTTGAGCTGCTGGCAGGCGGTATACAACCTTTACAACGCAACTTTTACAACGCACTACCATTACAACGAAACTTTTACAACGCAACATCCATTACAACGCATGCATTTACAATGCAGTCATTACAACGCATGACACTACAACGCACACCACTACAACGCATGCCATTACAACGCAGTCATTACAACGCATACCATTACAACGCATAGCATTACAACACATAGTACCCTTACACTATCCAACACTTACCCTACTGTTGCACCCCCTGGAGTTAGAATAGTAATTTTTACCCCTACACTATCCAACACTTACCCTACTGTTGCACCCCCTGGAGTTAGAATAGTAATTTTTACCCCTACACTATCCAACACTTACCTTACATGCAATGCAATGTAATGCGTTGTAATGGTATGCGTTGTAAATGTAGTATGCGTTGTAGTGGAATGCGTTGTAAAGGTAGTTTCAAAGAATTCATTGTAATGGCATGCGTTGTAATGGTGTGCGTTGTAATGGATGTTGCGGTGTAAAAAATGCGTTGTAAAGGTAGGCGTTGTAAAAGTATGCATTGTAACGTCATACATCCCTGGAAGGCTCTTTTGCCATCAGGTCGATCTCACCTCTGAAGAACAATTGCTGCATCCTTCTCTGGATGGACAATGTCTCAGCGGTGAGATATATCAATCGTCTGGGGGGCACGAGATCCCATATGTTGGTCAACATAGTGAAGGAGTTCTGGCACTTCTGCCTGGACCACAAGATCAATTCATAGCGGAGTACCTTACGTGGAAGCTCAATCAGGTGGCGGAATGGAACTCCAGATCCCTCAGAGACTACAGCGATTGGAGACTTCACCCCACTCTGTTTGCCCAGATCATGAGTATGCGAGGCCCATGCAAGATAGATTAATTTGCTTCTCGCCTCAATGCCCAACTTCCCCTGTTTTTCAGTTGGAGACGGGATCTGATGGCGATGGAAACGGACACTTTCCTTCACCATTGGGGGCAACAGAGGAACTTTGCCTTTCCTCATTCATCCCGAGAGTGGCGGCCTTTGTCCGTTGGCAGACGGCTTCAATAGTATTGGTGACACAGTTGTGGAAAACTCAGTCGTGGTTTCCCACACTGTTGGAATTGTCTTTGGATCTTCAGTTTCAACTTCCAGTGTTCCCAACGCTTCTCCAGGATCCAGTGGGAGCATGCCACCCGCTGGTCCTGCAGAACCAGCTAATTCTGATGGTGTGGACGCTCTCAGGAGAAGACATGAGAGCATTGCAGGCCTTTCCCAGAAATCAGTGGAATCTTTATACTGAATCCATAGCAGTTGGCTATTATATGGTTTGTTGAGAAGCTCAGAAAAATTATTGTCCTGAGGATGACCATGTACTTATGACAACGGTCGAAACGCCATCGACGATATTGTGGCCATAATTTAAAGAGGACACATTGTTTTGTGTATAGGAGTTCTTACATGGTTTTATAACTCTTATGTATATGTAATCTCTATGTGTTTGCCACTTGTCTGGTTTTTTGTATATGTTATGTGATGTCTTGGTTAAACCGACAACCTATCTGAGCCTCATGTTAATCTTTTAAATATGAATAAATGTTGTACTTTTCTATAATCACATGTATTCTTTTGAATCATCTCTCCTTTTGGACCATAAAGCTTTCTATTTTGATTTTTCTTTTTTCTTACTTTTCCTTGTTTGTATAATTTAATTGATTTTCTGACACATTATTGATTCATGTACATTGTGAACCTTTGTTTGGCTAAATCATTTTGGCCCCTGGTTCAGGTGGTTAGGGCTGCCCCTGTGGTGGTGAAGGCTTCATGTAACAAGCTTAGGCTCCATCCACTGAAAGCGGTATTCAGCTTCCTGGAAGAGATGGATGGGTCGGTGCCTTCAACGGCAAGTGGATCCCATGGAATCAGATGTGACTGAGATTTTAAACTTCCTTTCTGAGTGTGCAGAATCAGGCCTCGCTTACATATCAGTTAACAACTTCAGGCCTGCTATTTCAGCATGTCATGATCATGTTGATGGTAAACCTGTAGGGATGCATCCTCTGGTTTGTAAATTGCTTAAAGGTGTTTGAGTGGCTAATCCACCTCGTCCCAGGTATTCGACCTTATGGGATGTCTCCAAGGTCCTTTCCCTTCTGGAATCTTGGCCGAACAATGCAGATCTTTCCTTGAAACAGTTGTCTGCCAAGGTCACCATATTGTTATGTCTCATCTCCTGTCGGAGAGTGTCCGATGTACGAGCCTTAGATCTTGCTGGCAGATTGTTTTCTCCACAGGGTGTCTCTTTCGTGATCACGAGACGGACAAAGTCTATGTCACCTTTAGTGGAGTATCCTTCTTTCCCTCATAATAACAAGTTATGTGTCCTACAATTTTTGAAATGTTATGAAGAACGTACTTTTGCACACAGGTCTGACCCGCTGGGTCAGTTGTTAATTTCAGTTCAGAAACCTTTCAAACCAGTCTCTGCTGCCACCTTAGCTAGGTGGGTTAGATGGGTGATGTCAAAAGCAGGTATTGATATTTCTGTATATGGTGCCCATTCTGCGAGAGGAGCTATGTCCTCCAAGGCGTACATATTGGGATCTCGTTTAGAAGATATCCTTAAAGCAGCTGACTGGTCTACGGATTCTATGTTTAAAGTTTTCTATTATAAGCCTATCTCTCATGTTTCCGTGCTGTGATTGTGGAGCTTTGAACCAGCAGAATCAGAAGCCTCCGGTCCTGATATAGAATACAAAATTTTCCAGCTGTCGCGACAAGAGTTTTAGATTCTTTTAAGGACACGGATGCGAGGATTATCCCACCCGTTGGGACTGTGTATTTCAACTGTTAAGTTGTCTGATGTTATGTTTATAACAACGTTATATGCTCACCCTATGAGAAGTGAAGTTGTGGGTTCCCTTTCTCAACCTTGCTTCTGTTTTAGGAAATGATTCCAACAAAAACTGACGGGCTGATCTGGATGGAGATGCATCGGCTTCGTGGCAGAAGCGGATGACTTCGTGTGTTGTGGATTATATTCTCCGTTGAGAATACATAAAGGAACTGTTGACCTCTTCATTGAGAGATTAAGACTTTGGTTTGGTTCGTATTTATAGACTGAGTTCACGCAAAGAAAGAGGAAGCCAGTATGGTGCCTCTCTATTTTGTATACTTTGTGATGCAGTCATTGGCTGGGATAAAGGAGGAGTGGTTAAAAGCCTCATGGGTATTGATGTTTTTTACATGTGTGGTTTTACTTTCGTTGGTTGATGTGAGTTCAGTAAAGAAACTAAGACAGCATAATCCTCGCCTCCGTGTCCTTAATAGAATCTAAAATGCTTGTTGCGATAGCTGGAAAATTTTGTATACCTCTTCCTACCTACTGCTCACTCTCTCTTGTTTCCAACTTCTACTCCCCCCTCCTTCCCCACTGGGACTTTCTTTTGTTCTCTTGCCTGGGCGTGCCCCTACTCCACAACCTCTCATGCACCTGAGAAAGCTATGTCCTCCGTGGGATGTGGCTGGGAATCGGAGTTGAGCGTGGTATAGAGCAGGTCTTCTTGTCGTCGACGTCTTCTCCCAGTGCTGTCGGCTCTTCACTCTGGGCACCCGCAGGATACGCCTCATTTTTTTGCTTCTCCTCCTTCGTGGGTAGTTTTTTCCGCTCTCCTCTCTCCCACAAAATGTCTTTCTCCGGCCCCCCTCTCTCTCATCGACGCCGTATTCTCTTCTTTTGATGTGCATGTCATGTCCCATGGATGACGTCCAACCGCGTCTGCCTGACGTTCGGTTGTACGCATTACTCGGGACTGGAAAAGGGGGGAGCGCACTCGTCTCCATCAGTGTCACTCTTCGATTCTTGAAAGAGTCATACAATAAGCTCTACCTCAATACTGATTTGGTATCCTTTCACAATCCTATTTTTTAGCGTTGTTAAAAGTTTATTGATTCCTAAAATGAGGTTGTACATATAACAAAACTTTTTTTGCCATCAGAAACGCTTCATTTTGCAAATTGCACTATGGTTGTTGTTATGCAGATTTGTAGAGCGCACTATCACCCACAAGGGTATGCTGGCACTGAGCAGATCTGAATCTAGGCACACCTAGGGCCTAGTGGAACTACTTGAAATGCCAGGTGATCAGCTTTTTGTGGAAATACAGAAGTGAGGAGGAGGCTCTTATCTGTAGAGGCAGGTTGATCCATACTTTTTTGTGTTTTATTTTCATTTTCAATAACCTTACAGCTTATAATGGCACAATAATCATTGGCGAGTTACATATTTTACAATTGCTATCAGCACAGGCAACCTGATTACAGAGCACACAGTCATGGTAGCTAGTATGAATACATGGTGTAATACACAATGAAAAGCAACAACCTGCTAGGCCTTCTTTGGCAGTGCTAGATATTCTAGATATGCTAGATGTTCTTGCTAACTTTCCTTCTTTATCTGTAGCCTCTTCCCTCGACCTTCTCTCTCGGCTTCAGTCTGGCTCGCCACTGGATCCTTGCCCAGCAAAATGTCTAGGAAAATTAGCACCTGCAATCAACAGTATGCTTAATCCGCTGTTGAATTTGTCCTTGACTACGGGTGAAGTTCCGTCGGCCTGGAAGCATGCCCTGATCTTGCCACTACTCAAAAAGCCCACTCTGGATCCTTTAGTCCATGCTAACTACAGGCCTATCTCCCTTCTCCCTGCTCTGGCAAAGGTGATCGAGAAACATGTCCAGCTCTCTATTTCCAACTATATAGAGAGCAATAACATTCTACATGATTCCCAATCGGGCTTCCGTGCTAATTATAGCACGGAGACAGCTTTGCTCGAGATCACCGATGCCATCAGGGAGACGCTTGATCTGGGGGGGAAGGCAATTCTGGTTATGCTGGACTTGTCGGCGGCGTTTGACACCGTCCCCCATACCGCTCTCCTTTCTAGACTCTGGGAGTTCAGCTTTCGCGGGACGGTGTGGAACTGGCTCAAGTCCTTTCTGGCTGGCCGTCGACAAGTGGTCTGGGCACCTCTGTTCTCCGCGGAAATGCCGCCGCTCGAGGTGGGGGTTCCTCAGGGGTCCGTCCTGAGCCCCACCCTCTTCAATATCTATATGG
Organism: Lissotriton helveticus; assembly: GCF_964261635.1. Taxonomy (NCBI): domain Eukaryota; kingdom Metazoa; phylum Chordata; class Amphibia; order Caudata; family Salamandridae; genus Lissotriton; species Lissotriton helveticus. The sequence continues at coordinate 1,315,099,301 of NC_136068.1, forward strand.
CCCCTCTGGCGGCAGTAGCGGAGTCCTTCGGTGCCCGGATCATATCCTATGCTGATGACACCCAGCTCCTTTTTACATCTAAAAAGGGAGAGGCTTTTGATGGTGATTTGATCGGGGAGTGCCTGGGTGCGGTCTTCGACTGGTTTCGGCGGCACGGGCTGAAATGCAACTCCGACAAGTCGGAGTTGCTCTTCTATGGCTGTCCGCCGGACCCTAATTGGAGGACCTGGTGGCCCCAGGACATGTCTCCGCCTGCTGAGGCCTCTGTGAAAGTTAAAAACCTCGGGGTGCAATGTGATGACAGCCTTTCTTTCAGACCTCAAATCATCGGTCTATCGGGGAAATGCTTCGGAAGTTTCTCCCCTTGCTGTCCTTGCAGCATAAAAAAATCATCGTGCAGTCTCTGATTGGCTCGCGATTAGATTATGCAAACGCCCTGTATTTCGGGCTGCCTAAATATCTGCTGGCCCGATTGCAGATTGTGCAGAATTCGGCTGCAAGAGCTATTTTTGGTCTCCCACGCAGGGCGAAAGCCTCTGAACTCCTCAGGAGATTGCATTGGTTGCCCATTGCCAAAAGAATTACCTTTAAGGTGCTGACCTTGGCACTCAAGGCCCTCCATTCTATTGGCCCTAAGTATATGGAGAAGCGCCTGGCCTTTTATGTCCCTAGGAGGTCGCTTCGGTCGGCTTTGCTGGCCAAAGCTGTCGTCCCTCCGATTAAATTAGCCCGGATCAGAGGGCGTGCCTTTCGTTATCTGGTCCCGCGTTGCTGGAACGAGCTGACTGTCTCCTTAAGAAAGTCAAACAATCTTCTTGCTTTCAGAAAGGAGCTGAAGACCTGGCTCTTTTCGGTTTAATTTTTTCTGTCGGGACCTCGGGGTTGTTGCGTTGTGTTTCTTAGCTGCATGTCTCTTTGCCAAAGCGCCGGGATGCCCCTCGGGGCAGCCGTGCGCTATAGACTTTTTAACATAACATAACATAACATAACATAACATAACATAACATAACATAGATATGAGACGCATGCGTCTGCTTATGGCACTCCCCAGGGCTTGGCGTTGAGCCCGATGCTCTTTAACATCTCTGTATGCCCCATTGCACAGCTGGTGGAGAGCTGTGGTTAGCCTTTGTTCTCGGATGCAGAGAACACTCAGATCATCTTTGCTTTGTCATCTGAACAGGGTAACAGCACTGGTTTAGGTCTAAGCAGGATCTCCACTTGGATAAGCACAAACTCACTCAAGCTTAACAGTGAGAAGACTAAGGTTATGGTCCTGGGGAAGAACCCCCAACTATGGGGCCCTCAGTACTGGCTGGAGGCTTTGGGCAAACTCCCATATCTGTCACCTGAGGTAGAGAACCTTGGCTTCTGGCTAGATGAGAAGCTTAGTATGAGGTCACAGGCAGCCAAGGTTTGCAGTTCTGACGTGGGTTAAAACAATCATAACCACTCTCTGCCCAGAAAAGAGTGATCCAAACCTTAATCCTGTCCAGAATTGACTATGGGAACATCCTATTCTTGGGGGCTGAGAAGGCAGTCCATCAGCGTTTACAAGTAGTGCAAAATACTTTGGCTAGAATGCTCTTTTGCCTTTCAAAGTATGTGTCGGTGTGTCATCTGCTCTGTGAACTTCACTGGCTGACCATGGACAAGGGCATACTGTTCAAAGCCTTTTGCTATATGTAAAAGGCTAGATTCAGCACTCCTCAGTGCCAAGAATTTGTCGAGTACACATGGGGGGTGGGGGAGAGGTCATTTTCAAATCTTGGTCCGAAGCTCTGGGAAACTGTTCTTCTCTCACAGAATTTCACAAGGGATGTTAATAACTCCTGGCTCCTGGCTGCCGTGCCTCCTGCAAGCATGCATACAGTTTTGGTATAATGCACTGAGGTGTTGTTCCCTGCAGCAAATACGTCAAAGCGGGCAACTCTGGAGGCTTTGCCAAAGTATCCCCCAGTAATTCCCACATTGTGTGCCATGCACTGTAGTAGTGAAACTAAGCATGGGCAGTAGGCGTTTCACCCTGTGCACATACCTGCTCCCAACTACAGAGTGCCCCATCTGCAAAAAAGTCACCCATACATCTCAACCCCAGCCCTTGCAGAGCACTCACCGCTGCTCTTTCCTGCACCAGGGGGAACCATATTCACCACTCTAGCGGTACTTGTGGCGAGTAAAGCAGTGGCCAAGCCTGCAGCTCCGCTAGTCTTTTCTACGAGTATTGCGAGGGCGTTCCATATTTTAGGCGTGATGTAGGAGTAGGCTTGACAGCCAGATCTCGTTTCCCGTATGCCAGGAATTTGTTCAAGTAGGAGTCCGGACGTGCGAAGGTGTCTGAAAGGTTTGTGAAAGCAGATGCGATTGTTGAGGTATGCTGGGCCAGTGTAATGTAGTTCCTTGAAAGTGTGGGTGAGGAGCTTGAATTGTGCTAGTTTATTGATGTGGAGTTAGTGAAGCTCCTTCAGCTGTGGTATGATGCGAGTGCAGTGTGAGAGGTTGAGAGTGGTTCTGTCTGCCCAGTACTGAAAACTTCTGGTGAGTTGTTTTGGTCCCCGCATAAAGGGTGTTGCTATAGTCCAGCTTGCTTGTTACCAGCACATGCATGATGGTTTTCCTGGTGCTGATTGGGAGCTATTTTTAAATCTTCCTTAGCATCCTCAGGGTTTGAAGCATGAAGAGGTGGCAGCTTCGACTTGGGTGGTCATGTCGAGTTTGCTCTCAATTATAATCTCAAAGTTCTTGGTGGAGGTGATGGGTGTTGGTCCCAGCGCTGTTGGCCACCAGGTGGAGTCCCACAGTAATGTGTTCATCCCGAAGATCACAATTTTCATCTTGTCAGTGTTGTTTAGACAGTTGGGCTTCATCCAGTGGGCGATTTCAGTCATACAAGCATTGAACTTGATCTGGGTACACAATGTTTTGTCTGTGATGGAGAGAATGAGATGCATGTAATTGGCGTAGGAGAGGATATTGATATCGTGAAAGTGGATAATGATGGTTAGAAGGATCATGTAGGCTTTGAAGAGGATCAGGCACAGGGAGGATCCTTGTGGAACTCCTTAGATGAGGCTGTGGCCATCTGAGGTATATGGTGCCAGGCTGAATGACTCGTTACTTCTAGTCAGGAAGGAGGTGATCTGTCAGAGTGCTAGTCTTTGGATTCCGATGTCATGTAGGCATTAGATGAAGATGGGGTGGGAGACTGTGCCAAAAACTGTGGAGGATGAGATCCACCATGTCTCCTCTGCCCACAGTCATGCAGATGTCATCTGTGGTAGCGATGAGGGCAGTTTCCATGCTGTGGTTGGATCTAGAACTAGACTGAGTAGTATCAAGTAGTTGGTGGTCATTGAGGTATTTGGTGAGGTGTCTGATGATGATTTTCTCCAAGACCTTGGCTGGGAATGCTAGAGGAAAATTTGTCTGTAGTTGGTGTGCATTGAATGGTCTACAGAAGGTTTCTAAAGCAATCGGAGGACAGTTGCATGTTTCCAAGTAACTGGGAAGATTGGAGAAGAGGTAGAGGCATTCAGAATGGGTGTGAGTATGGTGCTGATGGGTAGCAGTCCTCTGGAGTAGGTGTGGTGGGAACAGGGGTCTGATGGGTCCCCTGAGTAGATGGAATTCAAGGTGGCAGTGGTTTCTTCCAGGGTGATAACATGCAAAATGGATATCAGTGGATCTTTCGATAAGATTGGGAGGTGTTTGGCGAGGTCTGTTGGGTTCAGTTGTGGGCTGAAGTTGCTGTAAATGGTGGTGATTTTGTTGCTGAAGAATTGAGAGGGATTTTTGCAAAGGTACTGCGAGGCAGTAATTGATTTGTAGGTGAATGATGATGGGGTGAAATCTTTCACAATGGCAAACATTTCTTTCCTTCTGTTGGTGCTGGCTTAGATGCGGTCCTCCAGACCAGCTCATTTGGTGGTCTGGATCATTTGGTGGTAGCGTCTTAGGGCAGATTTGAATGTGGTCCTGGCTGTATTATCCTTGCTCCTTCTTCATTTGTGCTCCAGTTGTTTGCAGTGGTATTTCATCAGTCAGGGTTCCTCCAGGTACCAACTGGCCAGGGGTCTGATCTTGTGGAATTGCTATGTTTGAGGGGGGTATTTGTGAATGCAAAATAGCTTAGTACAGCTGACCCATATCACATAGTTGTCAAAGTGAACCTTATTATGAGTCATCTTTAGCCAGTCCTATCTTTTTTTTAGGATCACTTTGTAATCTGGAAATGGAAGTCCCATAAATATAAGGAGAAAGTGGAACTGCAAGATCCATATTTACATTTATCAGATAACTCCATGTCATTAGGGACCATTGTAGAAATAAGATTCTTATCCGTCTCAACGGTGCAGGGACACTCTTCTTGTCTACAGGTTCAACAAATGAGGATCGACACTGGAGTGGAAATAAACACAAATGTATTATAACTCATGAGATGGCTCTGTCATAGAGACACTACAAGTGCCTGAGAGGGAATGAACTAGAACAGCTTGTGGTCAGCCTTTTATGCAATCTAGGCACCATAGGAGTTCATCAGAAAACCCCTTAGTCATAGTTACATCACACTTTGCATAACCCTCTCATGACCATTTCACATAACGCTTACACAACCCCCTTACACAACGCCTACATGCTGCACTGTAGAATCCTGATAAACCCCTACCCACGTCACTTTCATAGATATGAAATGGAGGTTACAGGTGTTGGTGTGCTAACAGTTTAAACATCTGTGCATGTAGGACCTTTGGCAGGGCAGGGCAACTTGCTCTGACACGCGAATGTTATCAGTGTGACCAGCTTTCAGAGAACACACAATTTCTAACTTAGAAAGTCCCCGTAGAAACACAAAATGTGGCTGGCAGGCAAAATGGCTGGAAGCAGAGGCTAAGTTAACAGAATACAATTGTTACTGTTTAACACCATATGTTCCAAACATGGGCATTCATTTAGCGTCCTTTTACATTTTGGGGGATGTAGTCTGAGTTTTATGGAACTCCTGATGGCATGGAGCTACTTGTTAGCCATACCCAGATTGCACGTTTATGTTGGATAATTTTCCAGGACTGCCTGAACTTTACACCAGTTGACAGCGGGCGTATGCTGGTGACAAAAAAATAGTCATGCATCAGTTGACAGCAGGCACTTGCTGGTGACAAACAGTAGTCTTGTCTATCAGAGAAATGGTGTCATCTTACGGAAGGCTGGTGCCTCAGAAGGTCCCTATAGGGCTGAGGCAAAGTCAGTACCTGTTGGGCAAGCTGACCTCCTCAATAATCAAAGGAACGCCTGTAGGAGCTTCTATTTCTTCACAGTTTTTTCTGCCTCTGACTGTGTTATAATTTGCATGTGAGGTTCCGTAACCCACGCCAGTGACTGATGAATAAATTCAGTGCTTGTTTTTTCGAAGCTATGTTACATTATTGACATTTGAGTAATGCATGCCTACCCCTTGAATGGCCACTTGGCACTGTGGGTTGTCTAGATTGTGCGTTGTTGATACAACTTCCTGGGACCTATTTAAAAAAGATTGCAGGGCAGTTCAGCCTACTACTTCTAGTAGCTCTGTATTCAGCATGGGATTTGGAATGCAAATATCGAAGGGAGACCCTTGAGAGAGCGCAAACTGATTTACATGTATGAGTACATCACACTTACCTGTAGAGAGCATAATTCATGAAGAGAAATGCCATGAGTGCTAATAGTATTTGCGAATATATCCTAAATGTATGGCTAATGTAGGGATTTAAGTAGAAGTGGAACTGATACCGAAATGTGTGACATTATATGATTTTAGTAGACGTGATTATTCTTATTCTATGTCGTGTAGCTGTTAACGTGTAAGATAGACTGTGGTTAAACGCAGAAAGTGGTAGGCCTCAGGGCCAGAGCTGGAGCTAAAAGGGAAGGTGGTTCTTTTCACGACAAAGATTGTTTTAACGTTTTTGGTCCTTGCATTAATAGGCCATGATTTATAGAAATGTTTACTTATAAATAGAATAAGAGTATTAACATGCTTTAACTAAATGAAGAAGTTGAATGCTATAATCATAATGAGAAATATTGTAGGCCTGAAATGTTTTAGCATTGATTTACACGTACATGTCTGGGCTGAGAAATGTTGCAAGCCTTTTTAGAAGTCTATGAGAGTTAGGTTCTTGGCTACTGATATCTGTCTGCAACAGGAAAGGGGGGATCCAATTATAAATGAATGAATAGAGGTCTGTTCAAGTAGACGGCCCAGACATGGAGGAGGGTTCTGGAATGTTTAAGGGGTATCAGCGGGCCGGAGAAGAATCTGAGAAGCAAGGTCAACTCTAACGTCTGAGGCCCAATACAAAGCATCATGGAAAAAGCCTGAAGTTGCACCACGTGAGAGGCGTTTCGCAAGGGGCGTCTCAAATGTTGTTGACTGTTTTGTATTAGGGACAGCACCCCTGGGTGGAGTTAGAGGAGAGACCTGAGGACCCTTTTAGAGAGCGGATGGGTAGGCAGTGAGGGGTCATGACTGGAGAACTATAGGTTTTCACCAAGAGACTTAGAGTGGGTGACTTCCCTTGGGGGTCATTCATTGCTGACACCTTTGTTAGGTTGGGATTTGGTTAAGTAGGGATACCATCTAGAACAGGGTAGGGACGCCTAACCTGTGTTTGTTTCCTCCAACCTAAATGAAGGAGCGATATGCGTCTATGCTGATAGCTTTATTGTTCTTAGAACTTGTGTTAGTGATTTCTGTTGCTCGTCTGAGGGCTTTTCGAGAGCACATGTATGTAATTGGACCTGTGTATCTCGTGAATCTCATTCTGAGATGCCTGTATTTGCAGCTCATTATATCTTTACAATAAACTTTTGAAACCTAGAAGTTGTCCGTGATCTTTGAGAGTAGAGTCCTTTCTTGGGTGAACTAACTTGCAGATGAGTATACTGTTTTCCTCCAAGACAGGCAATAAAGGTTCAGTCGACCAGATCGAGGTTTGGATCAATAGATATAAGATATCGATCAAAATCTCGCCCTTTCAGTTGGTAGCTATAGAGGATGGTTGCCTTCTTGAGGACGGTGACCTAGGCCAGGTTAGCTTACCCCAAGGCCCCTAGAAATCGATGATCGGAAGAACAGCCCGCAGATGAAGATCCGGATGACGTGAGACAGAAAAAGCAGCAGTATCGGTCGAGAGTGAGTATAAAGGGTTATGCGTGTTAGATTGCGGTGTTTTTGTATTGTATCTATGTTGTAATGTCTGGCGGAGTTGAATGTCTGTAGAGTGACTGTGGAACAGGTTGTGAGCGCGCGCAACCGGTGGAAATCTTAAGTTCAAGGAGAGCTTAAGTGGTTCGGGTGTATCGGACACCCAGAGTAATTGTCAACTAGTGTGAAGGGGGTCATGAGGTACCATTGACCACCCGAGAGACCGAGATAGGGGGAACGTAAGAGTGAGTGCGTGAGTAACGGACGCTGGTCGGAAGTTACTGTGTGTGTAAGCAACCTATCAGAGAGACGATAGACATCTCGTCAGTTGTGTTGACAATTACAGATAGACTGTGGACGTACAGTCGAGAGAAGTGACCGCTTGGTCGGAAGTAGTCATTTTTCGGTGTATGAATGGGACGCATGCATAACCGGGAGACGAGTTGAGAAAGGAGGGGTGCTGCTGCGAAGCGGAGAAAAGAGACGTCAGGTGGCGTCGCGCAGTGATTGGCTGACCGGAGAAAGACCGCGCTGTGATAGGCCAGCTAGCGAACACGTCACACAGGGTCGCGACGTGATTGGCCGACAGGAGAAAAACCGCGCTGTGATAGGCCAAGCTAGAAAAGCCGCGACAGGATTGGTGGATTGTCATCAGGAAGTAAACAGAGTAGCGAGGCTGGATTTTGTGCGCATAATTATGAAGTGTTTTAAATGGTTGAAAGCGCTGTTTAAGAAAGAGAAGCGAGGATCGTATGAAGGGGAAGAAGCCCCGCCGGAGGGTACGCCAGCTCGTTATATGGCAGTAAATGTTGGGTTGCATACGATCCTTTGGATATCAGAGTGGAGTAAGATTACTGAAGGAAATGAGGAACTGACGTTCCCGAAGTACGGGACGTTCAGATTAGAGGTGTTACATCGATTGAAATCAGTCATGACCTCAAAGAGACCCTTGCCTAGACCAACCCAGTTTGAAGCTCTTGATGCATGGCTTAGGGCAGCGCATGAAAGGAATATGAACAGAAGACAAGAAAGGGTGAAACGATCGGTAAGGGCAGTGCAGGATGCCAGGTGGGATGCGGATGCTAAAAGATGGAGAGTGCATAATTTGGAAATAAATAAACTGTACCCAGTGTTAGAGGCGCCAGTAAATAAAAGTCCCCTAGAAGAAGATGATGAGAGCGAAACAGAGGATAGCTTGATAAACAGATTACTGACAGACAGGCCACCCCCGTATAATAGAGCAGGGGGAGAGGTCGAGAATACTGAAGGAGCAAAGGGGGGCAATGCAGGAGAGCATAGACCGCTTCCCAGTTCAGAGTGGGATCCTGAGCCAAAGAAAGAGTTGCTCCAGCCTAGTCAGGTGCAACAGGTAGTCGGTAGGTTTGTGGTACAAAGAGCGCCGGAAACGGAAAGCGCCACATCCTACCCATTACCAGATGCACTACAGGTACCTGTTACCATAGGTCCTATAATATCGATATATGACCAAGAGAGAGCAAGAGGGGAAGAACGGAAACGGAAAGATAGAGAAAGAGCAGAAGAGGCAAGGAGGAACGATACCACTAATTCCCCAAGTCAGATGCCTATACCCAGAGAGTGGAGCACCCCGAAGCACACAGCAGGGGACCCAGGGGGAGATCCTGGGGGCCCCAGATGGCCAATGGATCTGAGGGGATCTGGACGAAAATCCTTTCAAGAGCTAAATGAGTACATGAAGCAGTGGGATGAGGCAGTGAAGGCTCAAAAGTGCATCAATGCTGCAGAAGCAGAAAGGGAAAGTCAGGACAGCCGAGCTCGGACTCACTGCGGGGCTGGAGAGAGTAGCCCGGAGTGGGACTGTAGAGGGAGTAGGGGAGTCACCCATTGGGCCCGGAGTGGAGGTAGAACAGACCTGGAAAACGGGGGCCCCGGGAATGAAGGGGTGGCGCGCCCAATACTCAGTGAAGGGGAGAGGAGAGCGCAAGAGTATAGAAACAGCTTTAAATGTCCACACTGTGTGCCAGGCACCAGAGAACAGAATGGGAGTTGTGAGAGGTCGCACCATAGTCCCTGTGATGACAGAAATGAGCGCAGCCCAGGGAATATGGGGAACCAGGAAGGATCGTATCGGATACTGAGTGATACGAGGCAAAGGGAGTGTAGCGACCAGAGGGAAAATAACAGAGAGGTGTGCGGTGAGAGGAGAGAAGAAGAAGAGAGTGGGCAGAGAGAGAGCAGGGATAACAGGCCCGTGTTCCATCACCTTCCAAGATCGGATGGCCGAGCATGGGACCTGGAGAGATGGGAGCGAGGGAGGCCACCCATTAACTCTCCTGAGCCCAAACGTAGAGCTCGAAGTTGGGATGGGAGGGAGACCAGTGAGCCCCCTTCAAAAGATATATTGCGAGCTGAGATAAAAGCCAAGAGACTTGATGTCTCCAGCTTAAGGTCAGATCTGGATGACATGGTAGATGGTACCCTGCCTTTAGAAAGAATGGAAATGTATGAGCAGGATGAAATACTGTATATGGCAAAGGACATCACACGAAAAGCGAGAGCAGTCCATGAGAAGTTAGTCGAACTAGCAGGCAAATATATGGTGGACTTGTCAAAAACCAAAGCATTACAGGGTAACCACAGGCTACATTACTCAGATCGAGATCTAGATGAGAGGAGAACGATTGGGCTGAAAACACACATAAGGGAACTGATTACTGGAATAAGGACATGGAGGGCACTAGATAAGTGGGAAGAGAGGTGGTCCAAGAAAGGGACCGGCAGAAGAAGCATGATTGGTATGACACCAGGACAGCAGGGAATAGAAGCTTACCCTTTGCGTGAAGTTGCAAATGGGAACTATGTACATGTCCCTTGGAGTAGGGGAGATTTAGCTGCTTTTACCACCTCTTTCCCCAAGTTACGAGAGAACCCTGTGGAGTGGTACAAGCAAGTGGAGAGATTTGTAAAAATCTCCAAGGTCCTTTGGATAGATCTGAACACGCTGTTCGACATTGTAGTACCTGGAGACCTGTGGACAGCATGTAAGGTTAGCGCTGAGTGGCCCACAACGGAGCCAGAGAGAGATGCCAAGACTAATGGGCCGTCTGAGATTGTGATGGCAAAATTCGAGAGAGTGATGACTTGGCTGAAAGAGAAGGTGCCAATGCAAGACATAGATTGGGTCAGAATAGATCGAACAAGACAGGAACCCAAAGAGACAGTTCATGAATATTACGAGAGATTGCTGAAGGCATTTAAACAGTATAGCGGCTTGGATGTAATGGATCCAAAAGACATAGGGCAATTCGTGTCCAAGTTCGTCCTGGGACTGAGACCGGATATTAGTTTAATGATTCAGCAACACTCGATTTGTTGGCAAAGTAAACCCCTAGATGAAATACTGAGATATGCCAGGTACTGCTGTGATGAGGTAGACTCCAAGGCTAAGAAACTAAAAGAAAAGCTGATGGTGGTACAATTGCAGACAGCAGGAAAGGGGGGACCGCAACAACAGCAGCAAGGGACAGGTACAGGAGGTAAGAAGCAGTACAGTCAGAACAAGGGTAATGAGGAGAGTACTACCTTTAGACCCAGAGTAGACATAGCTACCTTGAAGAAAACGACTAGGTGCCACCAGTGCAACGAGCTGGGGCATTGGAAACGCGAGTGCCCTTACAATGTAGAGATAGGAGAGCAAGAGATAGAGGAGGAAGAGGTCCAGAGCGCACCTATGAGAGGGGCGACGCAATACCAAGGAAAGGTGCTCAAAGGGGGGGGGGCTCCTCCCCGAGCCCAGTTCCCGCAACCTCCTCGAGTAGGGAGTATGGGTAAGACCTATAGACAAATGCCCCTGTTTGTGGAAGGGGAAGAGTGCTATTATGTGGACCCATTAACCGGACAGAGAGTGGAAAGAGAAGACTGCACCCTCGGGGCAGCCTTAGAGGTAGATCAGAGGGGACCCTATGTTGAAGCAGAAGTAGCAGGGTGCCCTACGACATTTCTGGTGGACACAGGAGCCACTAGATCCACGATCAGATCAGCTGCAGTTCCAGACCTGCCCATGTCTGGAGAGACCATACAGGTGGTAGGGGTCGCAAACAGGAGAATAACCAGCCAATTGACAGAACCGGTACAGGTGAAAATAGGAAAGTACAGCGATGAGCACCAGTTTGTGGTTTGCGATTCAAGCCCTGTGTGTCTGCTAGGAAGAGACCTGTTGTGCAAATTGAATTGTACTATATACTGTACACCTCAGGGAGTGGAGGTATTGACCAACGATGATGATGCAGACTTTAAAGTTGCAAACTCAAGAATATGCGTGGAGCTGTACCCTACTTTGACAGTAGACGAGCTTCCCTGGGATTTGAGAGAGACAGTGGCATCAGAAGTATGGGATTTCACTGGGGAAGAGATTGGATTGGTCAAAGGGGTGGACCCAGTGAAAATTGTAGTGAAGCCGCATGCTGAGTTCCCAAGAACACCCCAATATAAATTGACTCCAGAAACGATTGCGGGCATAAAACCCGTGATCGAGTCCATGATTAAACAGGGAATACTGAAAGAAATCGTGGGTAGTCCATGCAACTCCCCGATTATGGGTCTGCAGAAACCAAATGGGAAATTTCGGATAGTGCAGGACCTTCGAAAGATTAATAACATAGTCGTTTCATGTTGTCCAGTGGTACCGAATCCATCAGTGATACTGTTTCAGATTCCCTTCCAAGCAGAGTGGTTCACAGTGATCGATCTTTGTCAGGCTTTCTTTTCGATCCCTTTGGACGAAGATAGCCATTTTCTTTTCGCATTTAAGCTGGAAAATCGCGTCCTAACATGGTGTCGTATCCCTCAGGGGTATACAGAGAGTCCCTCGATCTTTAACCAGCTTTTGAAGAAAAATCTTGAAAGTCTAGTGCTGCCCCAGAAGTCAGTTCTGGTCCAGTACATAGACGACCTCCTTGTGGCGTCAGAAACAGAAGAAGCTTGCAGGGAAGACTCCATTGCGTTGTTAAATCACCTAGCTGCCAATGGGCACAAGGTGTCCCCGGGAAAATTGCAGTACTGCCTGACAGAAGTACAGTACTTGGGACACAGAATTGAGAAAGGCAAACGAAAAGTGTCACCAGACAGGATAGAGGCGATCATGAAAATGAATGCGCCTCAGACACAGAGAGAGGTCAGGATGTTCCTAGGGATGGTGGGTTATTGCCGACAGTGGATCGTGAACTTTTCACTGAAAGCAAAGCCCTTGCAAAAACTGACGCACAAAGAGGTGAGTGATCCGGTACCATGGGACAAAGACTGTTTGATGGCATTCTTACAGCTGAGAGAGGACCTGTGTCGTGCTCCGGCATTGGGAATGCCTGATTACAATAAACAATTCTTTCTTTACTGTTGTGAGAGAGAAGGTTGTGCGTTGTCTGTGTTGGTCCAAATCCATGGGAATGCCCGTAGACCAGTTGCTTATTTTTCGGCTACCTTAGATCCAGTAGCCGCAGCGTTGCCCGGATGTCTCAAATCCGTTGCCGCAACGGGTGTCAGCATTGAAAGATGTGAAAATATCGTTATGGGGCACCCGTTAGAGGTGTGCGTGCCACATTCTGTTGAACTGTTAATGACCAGGACCAAAACACAGCATCTGACCAATAGCAGGCTCACGCGCTATGAGCAGGTTATTCTTGCTGCAGAGAACGTGACCCTCAAGAGATGCTCTGTTTTGAACCCTGCTACCTTAATGCCACTTCCAAATGATATTGATGATGATGATGAATATACAGACCATGACTGTCTCGATGTGACTGAACTATGCACCAAACCCAGACCCGACATCGTAGATGAGCCACTGACGGACCCAGACGAAGTTTTCTTTGTCGATGGTTCATGTGTAAGAGACGCAGTTGGGCAGTTGAGAGCAGCGTATGCTGTTTGTACAATTGAAGGAGTTGTGGAAGCAGGGTGCCTGGAAGGAGTAAACTCCGCTCAGGTAGCCGAGATTATTGCCCTGACACGTGCTTGCTTAGCAGGCAATCAAATTCGAGTCACCATATACACCGACAGCCAATACGGGTTTGGGGTAGTTCATGATTACGGGCAGTTATGGTCTCAAAGAGGGTTCATGACTTCTTCAGGCTCTCCCATTCGCAATGGAGAGTTTGTGCGCTTGTTGTTAGAAGCATTGCAATGTCCAGCAAGTATCGCAGTTGTAAAGTGCATCGCACATACCAGAAATGAGGACTTTGTTTCGAAAGGCAATAGATATGCTGATGAAGTTGCGCGGTATTGCGCGGAACAAGGTTACTCTTTCACAGAGGTGGATGTGGGTGGAATAAATGTAAGAACTGAATTAGCTATGATACTGGAAACTGTTGATACTTGGGATGAACTGTCAACCATGCAAGAAAATGCTCCAGATTCTGAAAAAGAAACATGGGAAAAGGCAGGATGTGTAATGGGTGAGACTCATTTTTGGGTCTCAGCAGACGGCAGAGCAGTGTTGCCCAATGAGATGGTGAGTCCAATGGCTAGACTCATACATGGTCCCGTACACTTAGGGAGAGATGCTATGCTGAGAGTGTTTAGACAGACTTGGTACAATCCTAAGTTTAGAATAGCAGCGGAAGCAGTGTGCCAGCGTTGTGTGACCTGCCAGCAGCTGAATGTAGGAAAAAGAACACCAGTTGCACTAAGTCACATAGGAAGGTCTGGAGGTCCATTCAACAGAATGCAGATAGATTTCATTGAAATGCCAAGATGCAACCGCCTCCGCTATGTCCTGGTGGTTGTTTGTGTGTTCTCCAGATGGGTTGAGGCATACCCTACACGTAGGTGCGACACCCTCACAGTGGCTAAGTTACTGCTTAGAGAACTTATCCCTCGTTTCGGGGTGCCGGCCTTTTTGGAATCAGATAGGGGAACACATTTTAACAGCGAGCTTGTGAAGATGATTTGTGTTGCGCTAAATATTGACCAGAAGCTCCATTGCAGTTACCGACCAGAAGCCTCAGGAATTGTGGAACAAATTAATGGCACGATCAAGTCCAGAATAGCTAAAGTTTGCTCCTCAACGACCCTGAGTTGGCCTGATGCCCTGCCATTAGTTCTCATGAGCCTTCGTAGTACCCCAGACAGAAGAACAGGGTTGTCACCACATGAGGTGTTAATGGGGAGAGCAATGAGGCTGCCATCTATTCCAGCTACTGCACTGTTAAATATCACAGATGATATGATCCTGGACTATTGTAAGGGGCTGTCTGACGCCATGCGTTCTGTGTCCCTTCAGGTGCAGGCTGCAGAGGTTCCAGCGTGCCAGGGCCCGTGCCATGACCTGTATCCTGGGGACTGGGTCCTGGTGAAGAAACATGTGAGAAGAAGCTGCTTGGATATTCGTTGGCGTGGGCCCTACCAGGTCATCCTGATCACAAGTACAGCTGTAAAGGTGGGAGGCCTGCCCAACTGGATCCACGCGTCACATACGAAAAGGGTTCCAGCACCTCTGGAAACAGCTCCTCTCTCAGATGGACGTCCAGCTGAGGACCAAGAAGCCATAGAGGGGGCTAGTCAAGCTGTAGAGGTGCCCGCGGAAGCAGGGAACGAGTCTGACCAAGCTGAGGACGGTCAGTACAACAGTGAAACTGAAGACGCTACAGAAGGAGAAAGTAGCTGGGAGTACGAGTCTGACCCTGCCAGGTCTGAAAGAGAGCGAGAACAGACCAGAAGGAGAAGGAGTAGAAGGGCACGTGGAGAAGCAAATTGGCCGCAAAGAAGAAGTTCTAGCCTGAGGTCAACTCCAGAAGCAACCCTTCCTCCGATATCAGAAGACTCAGACCCAGAAGAAGGTGCTCAGGGCGCTGAAGCACCCGACCGAAGAAGGTCAAGAAGAGTGCGTGTGCCTAACAGAAGATACTCCACACCTGAGTGGACATATCTGGCGACAAATGTCTGTGAAACCGGAGACAGGGAGGATCCGAGCGGTGGTGGTGTCCAGTTCTGAGCCCGTTATCACCGTGGAAATACGACTGTTGGTACCCGGTGTCGAACAAGAAGGGTCACTAACATTCGTGCTCCCCAGACCTCCCCGCCTCAGCAAGTTAAAACACATGTTTCTTACAGAATTGCAATTCCCCGACTTTGGTACAACGATAACAGCACATGAAGAGCACACTCTTCGTTTGGAAATATTGAACTATGCTATTGAAGCTGCAACCACAAATCTGATAGTTGACTGTTAAAGGACTTTGTAAATAAAGCAAGCAGAAGAAAAGAAGATTACCTAGCGCCCAGGAAGCAGAGAATTTTAGGGAACCCCTTGAGTGGATGGAGAAGGGCTAGGGTTGTCTTTTTGAACTGTTAAAGGACTTTTGCGAAGTAGGCTGTCAGCCTCCAGTTGTGTGGATTCTAAAGACAAAAAGGATTGAAAAGAGACTGCAAAGGAACGAGAGGAGAAGAACTTTTTGCAAAGAAAAAGAGGGAACTATTTTGTCTGACGAAATGGAGGCCGGCACCCCGAACCGCAGAGCTAAATGTATAATAGGTACACTAATAGTAGGAGTGATAATACTAATAGCTTTAGTGGTAACAATTTCTTATGTAAAGGGACATGAGGAAGAGGTGAAGGTAACTGATGTGAATTCTGTAGTAACGCTTACACCCACTGTTGCTGGTGAGAAAAGGGAAAACACTCAAGAGAAAGCGTTATTGGCTGCAGAAGCCCGCAGGTTACATGTAGACGAGTCCCAAGGAGACTTTAGGTCAAATGCTTATGCTAAACTTTTGTATGAATACGTGGATGCCATGGAGGTTAAGGATTGCTACGTCTGCATGCAGTTGCCTGCGTCTGTAGATGAAGGAATTCGCTATCATCACCTCCCTCTGACATATGGCATTACATGTAGCTTATTGCTTAGTATATTTTATGAGAGAGATAGTTTTGAATACTATTTCTCTAATTATGATTCTGTGTTGCCAGAAGTCCCGAATTATAAGCAGATGAATAAATGGGATTACTGGAAGAGTGAAGACAGATTGGCCAAATTCTTCATTCCTTGGATTACCTTAGATACTTCACATGCCCGTAGAAATAACCTGACATGCAAGGTGTCAGAAGTCGAGAAAAAGTTCATAGGGCAGGTGGATGATCGATACAGGAGACAAAAGATTTTGAAGAAATCAGGACAAGGGAAATTAGATTGGACCGAGGAAGAGAAGTCACATAAGAGAAAGGGTAGTAGTGGTCCAATAGCTTTAGATAAAGCGCAGAGAGGAAAGTTATGTCTTCACCGAGCCAAAACGTATTATGAAAATGTATACGTGGGTGAAGTTGACTGTGAACATGCTTTTAATTTAGAGTACTACACTAAGGATTTCCTGAAGGGAATGCAAGTGATTCCAAATGTGTATTTTGTATGTGGAAGAAATGCTTACGTGAGACTACCTGACAACTGGTATGGATCATGTTACTTGGCAATTGTCTTCCCCAAAATATATCATGCACAAGACTTAGTGATCATTGAGGGTCAGACATCATCGAGGGGAAGGAGAGATGTAGGTGATGCCGAAATGGTTGGAGATGTCTTTGGAGCTATGTTCCCTCTTTTGGGAATAATCCTTAATGATGTTAAAATTAGACGACTGGCAACAGTTGTCGACAGGTTGTCTGCCAGCACTGCTCAGTCCTTGATGCTGGTAGAAGGAGAGATGCAATCGATAAGGGCTATGGTTCTTCAAAATCGGCTTGCATTAGATGTCTTATTAGCAAAAGAGGGCGGAGTCTGTAAGGCTTTGAAGGTCCAGGAATGTTGCACTTACATTCCAGACCTTTCGAAGCCCCTTGAGAAGGTTATTAAGAACATAACTAATATACACAAAGAGATCGAAGACTTGAGTAGAGAAAATGTCTGGGAAAAGGTGGGCCACGGAATGAGTACAGTTGGAGGGTGGTTTTCCACCTTAGGAAAAAGCTTTATTTGGTATATCCTAAAGCCTATCATCATAATATTGATCTGTGGGATAATATTGTGGGGATTGGTGAGGGTATTCAAATGGTACAGAGCAAGAAGGTCAGAAAGGGCCCAAAGAGAGCAGCTGCAGAGATTGGCTGCCATACAGGATAATCAGTACAGGAGCCTGAGAGCTCTGGAAGCGCAGAGAATGCTACCCATAACTTCAGTTTAAATGTTAGTGATGACCCCGAGAGGTCATCAAAGGGGGGAACTGAGAGAGCGCAAACTGATTTACATGTATGAGTACATCACACTTACCTGTAGAGAGCATAATTCATGAAGAGAAATGCCATGAGTGCTAATAGTATTTGCGAATATATCCTAAATGTATGGCTAATGTAGGGATTTAAGTAGAAGTGGAACTGATACCGAAATGTGTGACATTATATGATTTTAGTAGACGTGATTATTCTTATTCTATGTCGTGTAGCTGTTAACGTGTAAGATAGACTGTGGTTAAACGCAGAAAGTGGTAGGCCTCAGGGCCAGAGCTGGAGCTAAAAGGGAAGGTGGTTCTTTTCACGACAAAGATTGTTTTAACGTTTTTGGTCCTTGCATTAATAGGCCATGATTTATAGAAATGTTTACTTATAAATAGAATAAGAGTATTAACATGCTTTAACTAAATGAAGAAGTTGAATGCTATAATCATAATGAGAAATATTGTAGGCCTGAAATGTTTTAGCATTGATTTACACGTACATGTCTGGGCTGAGAAATGTTGCAAGCCTTTTTAGAAGTCTATGAGAGTTAGGTTCTTGGCTACTGATATCTGTCTGCAACAGGAAAGGGGGGATCCAATTATAAATGAATGAATAGAGGTCTGTTCAAGTAGACGGCCCAGACATGGAGGAGGGTTCTGGAATGTTTAAGGGGTATCAGCGGGCCGGAGAAGAATCTGAGAAGCAAGGTCAACTCTAACGTCTGAGGCCCAATACAAAGCATCATGGAAAAAGCCTGAAGTTGCACCACGTGAGAGGCGTTTCGCAAGGGGCGTCTCAAATGTTGTTGACTGTTTTGTATTAGGGACAGCACCCCTGGGTGGAGTTAGAGGAGAGACCTGAGGACCCTTTTAGAGAGCGGATGGGTAGGCAGTGAGGGGTCATGACTGGAGAACTATAGGTTTTCACCAAGAGACTTAGAGTGGGTGACTTCCCTTGGGGGTCATTCATTGCTGACACCTTTGTTAGGTTGGGATTTGGTTAAGTAGGGATACCATCTAGAACAGGGTAGGGACGCCTAACCTGTGTTTGTTTCCTCCAACCTAAATGAAGGAGCGATATGCGTCTATGCTGATAGCTTTATTGTTCTTAGAACTTGTGTTAGTGATTTCTGTTGCTCGTCTGAGGGCTTTTCGAGAGCACATGTATGTAATTGGACCTGTGTATCTCGTGAATCTCATTCTGAGATGCCTGTATTTGCAGCTCATTATATCTTTACAATAAACTTTTGAAACCTAGAAGTTGTCCGTGATCTTTGAGAGTAGAGTCCTTTCTTGGGTGAACTAACTTGCAGATGAGTATACTGTTTTCCTCCAAGACAGGCAATAAAGGTTCAGTCGACCAGATCGAGGTTTGGATCAATAGATATAAGATATCGATCAAAATCTCGCCCTTTCACCCTCGAAAATACATGCAAGTTATTGCCTAGAACACTACCAATAATCCCAAGCAGAGATCTCAGTTTATGCCTTGGGGAGCGTTTATACTGGCTGGGTGTTTTAGCTGACATCACTTATGTCACATATCTACCTAGTAGGCAGTATGGGAGAGGTAGCCAAAGGTATTTATGGGTAAGGCTCAGACCAAAAAACTACCTTTTAAGTGTGACCTGCCAGAATCAATCAAAACACTTCTTAAAAATACCCTTATTTCGGTTTTAGTGACATATCCCATGCTGAAGACTTACTCTTGAAAAGTAAATGCCTTGCATTGCTCTGTGGCAGGGAGCAGTGCCATGGCTGGAGCGTGGGTATTCCAATGCATTCACCCATGCATTCTGACATATTCCCAGATTTGCCAACCCTGGTGGCCCAGGGAATGAGTCAGATTTGTATGCCTCTTCACCAGAGTCGCAATGAGGAGAAATATCTTTATTTATCCTCATTGTCTCCTCTTTCTGAATGTGCCTCATTGTGCAGCACACATAGAAAGTGGAAAATGCCTCTGAGAATAGATTTTGTGCAGGAAGGTGTCCTTCCTTCCTTCCAACGTAGGCACCCTTGCACAAAGTGCAAGGGTGCCTGTGCTGGCACTAGGCAGCAGTTTGTACGACCAGCGCAGGCAGAGAGATGAAATATGCTGCATCATGTTAAATATGGCACATTCCTGTCCCCTCCCTTCCACGCAGTGCAGCACTGTGGCTTGCTGGGTTGCGTGAAATGTGAATAAATAAGACCCTTGAGCTATACTTACATAAATATACTTACCTCCATGATATTTAGGTTGTCAATATCATGGAGGTAAGTATATTTATATTTGTAGGTTGATATTTCCAGTCGCCGCCAGGATGGCTCGCGGGTGGGGCGTCATGCGGGGAGGGAGGGCGCGCGCGCAGGGAGGAGGGGTTTTAATTTAATAATAAATATCTTCTTTTTAAACTTAGCTTTCCGCCAGTCTTGCTTCTTCTCGGCTCCTGCTTCTGCTCTCGTGCCTCTGCAGGAACAGGAAGTAGGCAGCCTCCCTCCCCTCAGCCAATCACAATGCTTCAATGGCAGCGTTGTGATTGGTTGGGACGCCGCCCTGCCAGGGGTTTACGGGGAGGCCATGTTCTCCATGCAGGCTGCATTGCTCCCTGAATGGAGAAAGGGCAGAGGGCCAACCAAACATTCATTGTACCCTCAGGAGTGGGCACACCACTCCTCCCCTGCCTGCAGAGCAGCCATGCCCACCCGCCTGATCACAACTAAACATAAAATGGTGATAACGGGAAGTTATTACCATTTTATGTTTCTGCTTTTCACACTGGGAGAAAGCAGTGCGGCGACGCTCCTCCGCCCTAGTGGAGGAGCCGCCCATAGATATTTCTATCTTCAGTATTCTGACACATAATGAGTGGGCATTTAACCTGGATCCTATGAAAACTAGAAGTTTGCAAGCTTTTGCGAATACCTTTTCTTTCTCAGAAGTACCAAATGTGACACACGAAAATCCACATTTGCTGCTTTCCAGACTTTAATTCTCAGGAAAAAGAGTGGAGTCAGCATGCCCAAGTGTTTTGCTATATTTAGCATAGCCATGAAAAGTGCAGGGAGTACCAATGGCCTTTCAGCTTCATAAGGCTTCTTTGTAGTATGACACCTCTGGCGTCTTACAACACTACCAGGCCACTGTACGATTCGCAGGCATCACCCTCAATGCTGTGTAACAAGCTTCCGTGTGCTTGTCTTTGCCTGGGGGTCCGTGTATGGGGTTGTTATGGTGTCTTTCTGCATTGGTGTGATTATCTGTTGACCCCCTCGGGCACTAACATCATTGAGACACGTATCCTGCTTTATTTTTGAGTGATGTCTCCATATATCGCCCTTACGAACTTGTTACTTTCTGCCTATACATTTCACAAAATGGTTAAAAAGCAAAACAATTCTGAGGTACTTCCACCCTGCAGGTAAGCAGAGTCTTCCAGCAGGACAACCTGGCCGGTGCCAAAACCAGATTGGAGAGCTTGTTGTTAGAGTATAATCCAGCTGTGCAGGAGGCAAGCTTCTTCTTACTTGGAGTCTGGAACAAGCTTCAGGTCCTGGGCCTGCAGCGAAGCCTAGTGAACGCCAGCAATGTGTTGTAGCTGAATGCGTACATTGTAAGCTGTACTTGCACTTTCACAACAAGTCACCGTAACAAAATCTAAGGAGATTTACTCTTCGGATTCTCACATTTCACCTCACTCCCAAGCAGTCCAAGATAGAAGGAAACAACGTTTAGGTAAGAATTCAACCCAGAACTCCGTTCACTAAACCTTTCCTGGACAGTAAATTGATTCCATGGTTTGAGGCTCAGCAGAGGAGGGACCCTTGTGCTGGTCGAAGGGAATTCTCTCTGGATTACTTCCGGTTGGAAGAGACCGCTAACTGATTAGCACGAACTGTCTCTCCGAGGTCACTTCCGGAAGTAGAACTTACACTGAGACCCTATGAAGACAGAGGAGCACACGTTCAAATATATTGATTGATATAAAAAAAAAAAGGCGCAGGCGCACTCATTTTTGACAGTGGTTCCAATAGTCACAGCAGAGTCGTTGATTTTTTGTGAGAAGTTTGTAACCTTTTATTAAATTTTGATTTTAGATCAAAGCACAGAAAATGTGATAAGGCGTGAATTTTAGTGCAAGCTGTATACGTTGTGTAATTATCATAAGTATTTTAGCCACAGTCTAGAAGCTAAATATTTGGGGCCAGATTAGGAAGCCTAATTCCAGTCGGTAACGGTCGAAATTACTGAATTTCGTCCGTTTCCGACCGGAATTAGGCATTTCAGATGTAGGTGGCCAAATAGTAGGCTTCGGTAATTTACCGAATTGGTAATTTAAGGAATCGGTAAATTACCGAATTCTTAACATACCGATTCGGTAAATTACTGAATCCTTAATGTAGAGAGCACTCAAGTGAGGGCTTTTTACATTTAAAGATTTGTTATTTACCACCAACTATTAGTTGGTGGTAAATAACGAATTCCTTTGCAAATGCAAATCTGTGCATTTTCAACAGTGCCCTGTGGCAGACATACATGCCCGTAGGGCTTGTATGTGTGCCACATGTGCACACAAGCACTTTTCAGGGGTGCAACAGGGTGTCAATGTGACACCCTGCCACCCTTGAATGTTTCCCTATTTTACCGAATCGGTAAATACCGATTCGGTAAATACGGAATCGTACCGATTCAGTAATACTTACCGAATTTTTATCTACATTGCATTTACCGATTCTAAAATACCGAATCGGTAAAATTCGGTATTTTAGAATCAGTAAATTTTCATTAACTACATCTAACCCTTAGCTATTTAACTCAGGCACGCTGGACACCTCACATAGTGCCCACACCGTCATTCACTCCCGCCCGCTTGCACATATACACAATTCCTACCCAATGAAACTCTGGAGACATATTTATGGGAAAGAACTGCTGCAGGTTTATTTCATACAACACACGTATGACGTTTTAAGGTGGGTCATCTTACGGGCAATCCAAAGCAGGCAGCCCCTCGCTGTCCCGCATGCCTAAGGAGCCATCTTGCACGGCGAGTTGCAGCACATTACCAACTTTGTTATACTCCCACCCCCCCTGTCAGGGCGGAGCGGTGTGGCACACCGCCGGTCGGTTCAGGCCCCCCGTCCGCCCGAAGGACTAACGGGGCGCCGACGCAGTTTCCCGGAACCTCCTTCAGCTCCTGGTCCTTGGCTCAGGCACCCTTACTGTGCCAGGCAGAGGTACCCTTACTGTACCCTTCTGCCGCAGAGGTACCCTTACTGTACCCGTCTGCTTCCAGATCGCCCTGTGACTCCGCCTGCAACACAAAGAAGAACATTACAACATTCGAGTACTTCGCGCCGCCACTCAAGCTGCTGGGTCAGGGTTCAGGGTGGGAACAGCGCTTGAGCCGCTGGAGGACCGGGGTGGAGAGAGGCCGAGCCTTGGCCACCGCGATACATATACGGGTTCGCCCATCCCACAGGTACGCCCTCCCCTGACAGGTGAATGGTAGACGCGAGGAGGGGCCCCCCATTGGTGTCGGCTGGAGCTTGCCGGGTAGGACTAAGGCGCTGCCCTGCCCATGCTCCCCTGCGGGTCACGCGGTCAGCGGCATAGTGCCCACACCGTCATTCACTCCCGCCCGCTTGCACATATACACAATTCCTACCCAATGAAACTCTGGAGACATATTTATGGGAAAGAACTGCTGCAGGTTTATTTCACACAACACACGTATGACGTTTTAAGGTGGGTCATCTTACGGGCGATCCAAAGCAGGCAGCCCCTCGCTGTCCCGCATGCCTAAGGAGCCATCTTGCACGGCGAGTCGATGCTCTGACGGTGCAGCACATTACCAACTTCGTTATACTCCAGCCCCCCCTGTCAGGGCGGAGCGGTGTGGCACACCCCCAGTCGGTTCAGGCCCCCCGACCGCCCGAAGGACTAACGGGGTGCCAACGCGGTTTCCCGGAACCTCCTTTGGGTCCTGGTCCTTGGCTCAGGCACCCTTACTGTGCCAGGCAGAGGTACCCTTACTGTACCCTTCTGCCGCAGAGGTACCCTTACCGTACCCGTCTGCTTCCAGATCGCCCTGTACTCCACCACAGCTCTGGAGGAGGCCCCCGTCGATGACAGAGCCCCCCCACCCACTTAGCTACTTACATCCTGCCGCTGTTTGGTGCCTCCTGTACGTCCAGGAGGAATATGTCCACTCCCAATCTGGTCACGTGTACCCTGTCTTCATCATAGTACCCTTCAATTTTCTCCTGTATTGGTACTTGCCTACTGAAACCCAAGCCTCTCTTCCCATGAACTTCTGCATGGATCTGTTGACCCCCTTGCGGGAATGCTCTTCCCATGAACTTCTGCATGGATCTGTTGACCCCCTTGCGGGAATTCTGAGCCGCGGGAGGACCGGGGTGGAGAGAGGCCGAGCCTTGGCCACCGCGATACATATACGGGTTCGCCCCTCCCACGGGTAGGCCCTCCCCTGGCAGGTGAATGATGGACGCGGGGAGGGGCCCCCCATTGGTGTCGGCTGGAGCTTGCTGGGTGGGACTAAGGTGCTGACCCGCCCATGCTCCCCTGAGGGTCACGCGGTCAGCGGCAGAGATACTGAATGTGTCCTTCTTTATTCCTCCTCCAGAAAGTTGCTGAATGTTATTCAACACCCTCTTTCCTTCTGCCCTTAAAGGTGCTGAAAGAATAGAGAGACCTGTTTCTTCCCTTCTTTGAGGTGGTAAATGCTTTGGTGGCCCTGTCCTCCCTCTTCCAGTAACATTTATTGAGGTTTATTGATAAACTGTGTGATTACTTAAAATCTTTACAGTGTAAAATACAATGAATTACAATAAAATACAGTGAAAAGCAATAAAAAGCAGTAAAAATGCAGTAAAAATGCCCCCCCCCCCTTCTCGGCCAAAACCATTTAAAACCATTAGTGCAACTATATAGTTACTAGACTGACGTGTTCACTACTGTTGTCCAATCGGGGTTTTTTTTTAAAAATTGAAAATTGTGAGTTCACCATGGGACCATGCCTACTAAAGTCTGAGAGACCTGTAGAGGTTCGACATCCATGCTCACGCTGCGGAGCCAGATGACTACTGTTGGTTTCTGCATCAGACCCTTAGCCGACCCAGGTTAAGTGCCTAAGTCCGATGGTTCCGATTACTTAACGATGATTCCCTGGGTTAACTATAGGCTGACATCTTTGGGGCGGCGGGGGGGGGAACACTCAGCCCACTGTCAGGGCACAACGGAACTGTGGCCTGTAGTTGGGAATCGAGTGCAGTTTTAACTTGGTGGATAAACTTGCTGACCCTAGCTAATAAGCAGGTCGTAGTTTCTGAAAAACACCAGTCCGAGGCCTCTCTGCATGTTCTGTGGCCCAGAATCCGTAAAGCCGGGCGGATCAGTCGCTGTCGGTCGCTGGCCAACTTTGGACAGCAACATAGCAGGTGTAGCCAGGATTCACTGTGATAGTTGCAAAGACGGCATGCAATGGCACCGTCCGTGCGTGCCCAGGTTGGATTAAAGTCCGCGATCCTGAGAGCCAAGAGGCGCATAAACAGGATTTTCTGTCTTGCCTGGGTTGTTAATGAATCATGCAGATATGGTTGGGGTTTACCGGAGATATAGGACTTGTCCAGCGCCAGAGTTAGTGGGTTGTGCCTGAGCGAAGAAAGATCTAGTTCAAAAGAAATGGACTGAACTTGGCGCTTACCTCTTCCAGTAGTGATGCTGAATGTTTTGGTGGCCCTTGCCTCCCTCCTCTAGCAGAGGTGGCCTGATTTCATCCTCCGTCGAAGTGCTGAATGCATACAGCGCCCTCTTTCCTGCACCCCAGCAGAGATTCTGAATGTTATCTAGCCCCCTTTCCCTCCCTCCTCCAGCACAGAGGCAGAATGCACACAAGGCCCTTATTCCATCCTCGTCCGAAAGATGTGACAGGGGTATATTGGACTCTCTTCACTGCCTCCTCCATCAGAGTGGAGCTATGTAAACAGGGTTCTCTCTCTTCCCTCAGTTTGAGGTGCTGGTCACATATGGAACCCTCATCCGACAGAGGCATTCATTGTTATATAGAATCCCATTGTCTCCCTCCTCCAGCAGAGGTGCTGAATATATATAGCCCCCTCTTTACTCACTCCTCAATCAGAAATGTGGAATTTATATTAAGGGCCCCCTGTCCCCCGTCCCCCAGCAGAGGTACTGAACGCTTAGTGGGGGCTTTCCTCCCTACTCCAGCAGGTGTTGGGTGTTACACAGGGCCCTTTTTCCTCACTCCTCCAGCAGAGGAGCTGGATATATACAGGTTCCACTTTACTCCCTCCTCCAGATGAGGTGTTGAATTCTTAGGTGGTCCTTTAGCTGGACTGTCCTGGTGGGCAGTTGGTGGTTGTCTAAGCTGTTCCCTACCTACAATAAACCTATCCTATGAAGACTACGTGATGTGTGGACCTCCTATGTTTCATAACACCTACCTCCTCCAAAAGAGGTGCTGAATGCATATAGGTCCCCCCCTTCCTCCCTTCCACATAAAAGGTAGTGAATGCTTGCGGGGTTCTTGTCCTTCTTTCTTCAGCAGGCCAGCAGCTGTTGGATGTTATACATGGCCCTCTTTCCTCCCGCCTCCAGCAGAGCCGCTGGACAGTTATAGACTCCTCTTTCCTCCCTCCCCCAGCAGAGGTGCTGAACATATATAGGTCCCCCCCTTCCTCCCTTCCACAACAAAGGTAGTGAATGCTGGGGGGTTCTTTTCCTTCTTCCTTCAGCAGGCCAGCAGCTGTTGGATGTTATACATGGCCCTCTTTCCTCCCGCCACCAGCAGAGCTGCTGGACAGTTATAGACTCCTCTTTCCTCCCTCCTCCAGCAGAGGTGCTGAACATATATAGGTCCCACTTTACTCCCTCCTCCAGGCAAGGTGCTGAATTCTTAGATGACCCTTTCCTGCATCCTCCAACAGAGGTGCTGAATGCATATAGGTCCCTCTTTCCTCCCTCCCTCAACAGAGGCACTGAATGCTTGGGGGTTCTTTTCCTTCTTCCTCCAGCAGAGGTGTTGAATGTTATATGACCCCTTTCCTCTCTCCTCCAGCAGCTGTTGGATGTCATACAGGACCCTCTTTCCTTCTGCCTCCAGCAGAGGTGCTGGGCAGATATAGGCTCCTCTTTCCTCCCTCCTCAGCAGAGGTGCTGAGCAGATATAGGCTCCTCTTTCCTCCCTCCTTAGCAGAGGTGCTGAACAGATATAGGCCCCTCTTTCCTCCCTCCTCCAGCAGAGGTACTGAATGCTTGGTTTTTTTTCCCTTCTTCCTCCAGCAGAGGTGTTGAATGTTATATGCCCCCTATCCTCTCTCCTCCAGCAGGACAGCAGCTGTTGGATGTCATACAGGACCCTCTTTCCTTCCGCCTCCAGCAGAGGTGCTGAGCAGATATAGGCTCCACTTTCCTCCCTCCTCCAGCAGAGGTGGTGAACAGATGTAGGCTCCTCTTTCCTCCCTCCTCCAACAGAGGTGCTGGGAGGTATACAGGGCTCTCTTTCTTTCATCCTCCAGCAGAGGTCGTGGATGTTAAATAGGTCACCCTTTCCTCCCTCCTCCAGTAGAGGTGTTGGATGTTTTGGTGGCATTTTCCTCCCTCCTCCTGCAGGTGCAGGATGTTATACAGGGCCCTCTTTCATCCCTTCTCCAGCAGAATTGCTAAATATATGTGGGCACCTGTTTCCTCCCTCCTCCTGTAGAGGTGTTGAATGGATAGAGTCCATCTGCTCTCCCTCCTTCTTCAAATATGTAGAATGTATGCTTTTGTCCTCTTTCCCCCTCCTCCTTTAGAGGTGCCGAATGTATATAGGTTCCTCTTTACTCCCTCCTCCATCAGAGATGTAGAACGTGTGCTTAAGGCTCCTCTTTCCTCCCTCCTCCAGCAGAGGTGCTAAATACGTAGGGGGGCTTTTCCTCCCTTATATACATATAAATGTGTCCCTCTTTATTCCCTCATCCTGCCGCGGTGCTGATTGAAGAAAGTGGTACCTACACCAATTAGGATAGTGACATCATAAAGGACCCTTGGTGGGCACCTTCGGGAGCTCTCCAGCAGGACCAGGGTCCAGGGCTGCCCGAATGTGCGCCACTCGCAGTAGATGGAGAGGGTGCATACTAGAGCCCCAAGCACGAGGGTGCCTGCGTCACCAGAGTCTACTAATGCATGCACGTGCCTCTCCCTTCATCTCCACAGCAGAGGTGGGCCCTGCATAAAACAGCAGATATTGGCTGGGCTGTCACTCCTCGTCTGCTCTTCATTTCTGTTTCTAAGCGACTGTCCTGCTCAATCACTGTCGCGCGAAGCCTTCGGGATCAGAGTCTCAGCACCCCTCCGTCCCTGTTCTTATCCTTCTACGTCAGAGCTGCACGGGCTGCCACCCCAGCAATGCTTTCAAGCAGCTGCTAACCGGAAGGGACTTCTCAAGGGAAGACCTAACCAGAGGTGGGCCGCGCCGCCGCGCGACGGGGACACTAGGGGAAACGGGCTGGAGAACTGGAGTAGACATGTGGCAGAGAGGAAACAGAGAAATAGGCAGAATCGTCGTAGTGTCTTGGGATGTCAAGAGAACCTGTGAGTGGGAAATAAACAAATTGGTATTTTAACATAAAACGGGAAAGGGGGAACTCAGGATGAATGTGCACGTGAAAAATCACATGAGGAAGTGAATGTGAAAAACGGGTATAACAGCAGTATAACAGAAACAGCAGAACGAGTAGAAACAGCGGGGTTTGGGGGGAAACAAGGGAACATGGAGAAAGAAGAATTCGAGTGATTGGTCCTTGAAAAAAATGAGAATAGGATAATCTGTAGAACTGACGTGTGGGGAATTCGGGAGATTAACATGTTCGTGATGGTGAACTGACAAATCAGATTGATGTTGCCCAATGAGTCAGGGTCTCTGAAAGTCAAACAGGGATGGGGTAGTCAGTCACATGTGCAACTTCAACCTGACATGTAACTGCCTTTCCCTCCTGTCGCCAGAGCCCCACAGGTCTTTCTGAGAGACAGGCCTGTATCAAACTCCACCATTAGCCTACAGCATAGAATTTGCTCCTAACCCACTCCCACATGCCAAGAGGCAAATTGTGTATTCAGTGTGCTTTATTTAAATTATAAAACAATACAGATTTAAATATATCACCTCGTTGTAGGGTACATAGTTAAAAATTAAGAAACACCCTCGATTCATCCCGTCACATTGTCATCTGGTTTACAACCACTAACAATATGGGAAATAGTGACATACCGGCGGCGCAAGGGGCTTGTAAATGAGCCGCTATGGGTGTTGGAACTTCACTGTGACTTTACAGGTCGATGCGATATAACGCAGATATTACATTATAGTAAGGATGCTAAGGAAACAGATCTGTCGGGCTCATGGGCCTCTGTTAAAATGTTTGTAGGAAGGCATTAGATATTACTTGCTGCAATGTGGCCATGGTGATGCAGGGGTGGGGGCAGTGGCTAAGATGGAAGATAAAGTAAAGTCCACATTTGTAAAGCGCCCAATCACCCGTAAGGGTCTCTAGGCGCTGGGGGGCCGTCGGGAAGATTAAGCGAGCTATTGCCCAGAGTCACATGGTGCTGGGCTAACCTGTCGCCGGAGCCGGGGATCGAACCGCGGTCCCCAGATTCCAGCGTCAGTCGCCCTGGCACCGGCGCCACACCTCCTCCCATTCCCCTCTCCCCTTCTTAGTAATATTAATATTGAATACTTTATAGTTTATACACCAATTCAGTAGTCTCTCCGTTATTTTAACTCTGTACATTGGATTTTATATTACTGACATTGGAAGGACGAGGCAGCTGTTTCAGTGTGTATCTATGACCTGCAGTAAGCACCCCACCCACTGAGCAATGTTCCCTCTTATTCTCTTTTGTGATCCCCAAAGCAGTCTACAGATTCATTTAAATTTGCCTGAAGCCTACTGGCTTTAAATGAAATTCCTCGAGTACATCTGCAAAAGTAGCTTCCCCAGCGCGCGAGCACTTCACTTGATGTTCTGTATTAATGGCTGCCCTGGAGGAGCCCGGCTCGCGCAAGGGAGCCTTTTAATGATTGCGAAACATTTATCCAGCACAAGACCTGGAAGTGTTGGCTGGTTTGGAATCGGGGTCATCTTGTTGTTAGTCGGTTGTACACTGAAGAAAGTGACCCATGCTGCCTGTTCTATGGAACCAATTGGCAATATGTGTCTAAAATGCTAGTCAGGCTGGGGTGGCATCAGTCACACAGTAGACTCTATGAAAATCACGGAGCTCTGAAAGACTGGAGGGATGAGATGAGAGTTAGACACATCTCAAATCATAGAGGATGGCTGCAACCATCGGCAGGGGTGCAACTAGACCAGAACTTTAGGGGCGAGGTCGCTAACTGCTCAAACAGTGGAGGCGAGACTAAAACCGTAAACAATGGGGTGCCGCAGTGCCTGACAGGGAACCCAAATCAGCTCTGCAAATTTTGTCAGACCAGGCCCCATATTTTGCGTAGCAAGCCTGGCCACTACAAGTGGGGTTAGTGAAGGGAGTGGGAGGGGGGGGGGGGAGGTTCACCCCAAGAAGGTGTGGAGAAAAAGGGCAAAACTGGTGCATGCTTCAACACATTCTTTGTTATATATTCAATTGTATTAGCTTTTAGAGCATAGTAAATTATGGCTTTACAGAAATCTTTATTGGGGTTCTTCAATTATTCCCTCACTATCATCCTCCAACAGCACCCCTCATCTCTCCATAGCCCGTCTTACATGTATTTCATTTGTTTTATAGCGCCTTTCATACCAGGTAATGGTGTCAGAGCACTTCACATCTTACACACACAGATAGAGACAATGAATAATACTGTGTGTAAATCAGTGTGTGGAAAATGCTACATAGGTCAAAGGGGACTATCAATCAATCAATCATGGTTGTGTTGAGTGTGACTACTCACCCCTAAGGGTCTCAAGGCGCTGGAGGGTTGGGGGGGGGCTTCTGCTGTTCAGGCGAAGAGCCAGGTCCTGAGGCAGAGATGGTGATTGCCTGAGACGCAGAGGAAGGGAGTTCCAAGTCCTTCCAGAGAGTAGGAATTCCCTTCTTCTGCATCTAAGGCAATGACCATCTCTGCCTCAAAACAACAATAGGACTTAGCACTTTAGAATATGGCGCTAACTGCACCATGGGTCTCGGGAGGGGGGTTGGAGCGTACCTGGCACATCGCCCTCAACGCTCTCAGCCCGCTTATGCACCTCGCATAGCTCTCATAGACCCGTTGGGGTCCGGTTTTGAGGCTAAAGTGCAGAAACACTCCGCAATTAGGAGTATTTTTGGAATGAGCAACCTGCTCTTCCACCTTTTTTTATGCACTTTATCACTTTTTTGATTTTTTTCACTATCACGCCCCCAGGTCAGAGTGGACGATTAGAGAGTCCATACCGCCGGGGTTTAATTCTGTCCTGATGAATGCCTAGGTAAATTTAAACCACTGATAAGACTGAAACATGTTGACTGACTAATGCATATTCTGAATTAACCAATCCATTACCTTTGGCAGTAAATTCAGACACATAACCCTTTTATTCGTGTCCTAGGGATCAACCATTAATCATTTTTGTAGATACCCGTTAGGCACCTTTAATTTTAAACCTCACAACACGCCCTTTTCACACAACCAGCTCCGCAGTCTTCTGGCGTCGTAGCACACCAAAGAGGCATTCGGCCTCTTTGGTGGGGCCCTATGATGAAGCATGACACTGACCAGGTCGGTGTGTGAGGGCTTTCTTTTCCATCTCTGCCTCAATTCAGGAAGGACCTCAAGACCTGGCTGCTCGACTGAACAGCAGACTATGAGGTGTAGGATTCACATCATCCATACTGGTAGCCAATTTTTAAGAGTGCCCGGGGACGCACAAACTCAGGATTCAAAACGTAGCATAGTGGTTAGGGTTTGCTTTACTACTAAGAATTTAATCCTACTCAAACAAACAATTTTTAGCAACATTAGGATAATGAAAGACTTGGAAAAAACATACATTTCTAACTTGTACCATGCAGTTTGCATGCAGGTCTTTGATGGCAGTTCATAGCTCACTGTGCTAGATTACGATTGTAATTTATAAACTGCACTATAACAAAAGGATCTCTATGACAAAAGCAGAAACCCACTAAGCTATGCTCATAAAATGCAGTTCTTTGATCTGCAGCAGGCATATGAACCCTCTGCGCTACCTTAGATGAGTCAACACGGCCACTAGACATAACTTTGATCTCTCTCCAGCAGGAAGATTAATCACCAGCGATATCTTGACACTTTTATGGTTGATTGAAAACTGCTGGATTTACAATTTACTCTGCAGTGGCTGCTTGTAAAACCATAACATATTTCAAAACACAAGGAGGCTGAATGGATTATGCTGGCCTGTTGATTTTGTTACTCAGAGCAGATATTGCAGCTATGCTGCAAAACTGGCCCCCCAGTTACAAAACTGGCCTTCTACGCTTGAAGCCTCCTGAACAAATGCCTGATGCCCGGTATGGCCAGTCCGGCCTTTGTGGCGCAGCTATGCTTAGACCCAATACAAGAAAACGGAGTAATAATTTGTGGATTTTAAACATATTGGTTAAACCTCATACGTTTACGAAAAATATGTTTACTGGATTTAACCATGTTTATAGGCTACTGACAGAGCTCTTTAAAAAGTGGAATTATTGATATGACAACTAAAAAACAGCTTTTACAGTTTCTGTAAAGTTATTTCATGAGAACAACACTTTCTCCCAATTCTCTGAGCTACTGACATTATTTTCAATTTCATCTTAAAAAAGATGCTCCTGCTAGACTAAAGTTACTCATTCAGTCTGTTCATTGGGACATTGGGACATATGCTTGTTTGAGGCAGCACAGATGTAGAGGTCTCTGAATTTTGTGCTTTGTGGGCTAATGCACCTGGTTTTGGGATGTGCGATAACTGAGCTACATCTATGCATGAAGCCACCAGGCTTGAAGAACTGGCAAAAAGGTAGTTGCATTGAAATAACTTTAAAACAAATTGTGTTCTAGCATACAAATGATATACATATTGCTTTAAATTATAGAACAAATAGAAATGTGTGGCTGATGGGAAATATCCTGCAAAGAGGTCAAACCAACAGAAACAGAAATTGTGCCTCTTAATACCATATATTGTGATAACATTAACAGTGCTTTCAATTCTATACTCAAGCCCCAGCACGTAAAGTAACAAATCAACTAAAATGTCAGTGTTGTTTTAAAATTCTGCTGAGACAATGTGTATTATAAAATGCTGCATTTGTTATGAATTTCTCCAAAATTCCTTTGAGTAGGATTACCATATTGTCTATAATGGTTGCTCCTCAACGACTAGGTCCGAGTTAGAGAAAGAGACAAGGTTGGCCAGGGCACGAGAGAGATACCAGGCAGACAACATTGTTACCAGTTTTACATTGTTACACTGGAACATGTAGAGCACAAAGTAGTATTTTCATCGTGCATTACTAACCTTATATACAATATCAGAATTATGCTGCTTTTGACCTATCTAGGCTTAGTCTCACAGCAGAGTAAGTTTAAACAAGAATTTTGGTACCAAACTAAACTATTTTGAAGAGGCGGCACACAGGGATGCAATGGCAACAATGGAGAGTGCTGGTCTGCTGCCTCTGTATAACACCATCCCAGAGAAAAAGCACCCAAGGTAAATGTTAAAGCAAATGCTACATCTGTTTTACAATCCACTGTACGAAACTGATTATAGAGGCATTTACTTGAGGCAGCAGAGGTACGCTCTTGGATAGACATAACTTATATTATTAAAAATAAAACTCAACAAGTAAGAAATCCTAAAGCCCAACTAGCTTTTAATGCAAAATAGCAAGCAGCACAACCAAAGATCAAAGACATTTGTCATTTCAGCTGACCAGAACTCTGTAGAAAATGGTTCGTCTGAGCATAGAGCTAAAACCCACAGACAATTAGAGGAGTACACATGTTTTTTTTCAATATAAGTTAATGGAACTTATTCATAATAATCTCTGAGGACATGCTGGATTCCTTGAGGAGGAAATGTAATTCACACACTTACCCCTAGATTCATCATTGTCCCGTTTGAGAGTCCTTAATAGCGATTATTAAGGAATCGCTATCAAGGACTCACAAAACGGGATTGATGTAGAAATCGCAATTTTATTTGCGATTTCTACAGCTTCCTTATTTGCGATTAGCAAATTGCTAATCGCAAATAAGGAATGACTCCCCATTCATTCCTATGGGCCTAAAGGCCTAAAGGCCCATAGGAATAAATGGGGAGTCATTCCTTATTTGCGATTAGCAATTTGCTAATCGCAAATAAGGATGCGATTTCAAGGGTGCCTGGGGTGTCCAAAGGACACCCTGTAGCACCCCTGAAATGTAAATGTAGACTGATGTTGCGCACACACATGTCCAAAGGACATGTGTGTGTGTAACATACAACTTAGAAAAATGCACTAAAGTGCATTTTTCTAAGTTTTCGCTATTTACCACGAAGTCAGACTTCGCGGTAAATACCGGCCAAAAATAGCGATTTCGCAATTTTTAAAAGGTTCATGAATAGCATTTAAGGAATCTCAAATTGAGATTCCTTAAATGCGACCGCAATTTGATAAATCGCAATTATTTGCGATTATTCAAATTGCGAGATCATGAACCATTGATGAATCTCAATTGCCATTTTTGCGGGCGCAAATGGCCGAATTTTGCGATTCGCACCGTTTGCGCTCGCAAAAATGCTTGATGAATCTACCTGTTAGTGCTAGGCTCATCATTCTACCAAAACATTACTTCCACTTGCCAGGTTTAGAATGAGGTTGACCTACTAGAGAATGTCCATAGGTACAACGCCAGGCCTTGTGGCTTCTGGGCATACCATAATCATGAGACTTACCAAGTATACTCAGTGCCACAATAAGCTTCAAACTATTGTAAAAGGACATCCATATTTGATTAAAATAGTTGCATACCTGCTAACTTGAACAAATATCTCAACATGTGAGGAGGGGTGAGGCCTTGGAGGGCAGGGTTGCATGCCGAGAAGCACATACGCGGCACCTTTGTCCCCGCTCTGTCCCTTAAGCCCGCCTCCAAAAAAAAAAAAAAACTTGCTAAGGCTGGTTTCGACATCCTGGGATGATTTTACACCCCCTAAAGGACATCCACAGTTCAAAGCCTTCAAAACCGAGCTTGAAATCCACTACTTACAGTGGCTTTCAGCTTGTTTTCCCTGCCAGCGTGTGATATCGGCTCGTCACAGTGTGACCGTGTGATGGGAGTCAATTCCGTGTGTTGATCAGTGGCACAGTGTGAGTTGGCATGTCTGTAGTAGATACATTCAAATTTATGTATGAAGTAGTTAACGCTGTACTGAATGAACATATTAAAAGCAAGATTTAAGTTTTCGCAGCTCCTTTTTTCTGAAAGGAAAATCTTCAGTTTACAACAGTTCAATAGAATATAGTCTCACCCTTTCTTAATTTGTCTTGTTGTTATCACTTTTCTCACCATCCTGAGAAGAAGCAAGGGTAAAAGTATTGACAGTACATTTATTTTTACAAGAGTGTTGGAGGATGCACAGTATCGGTCTAATAGCAATAAATACAACTACAATTCGAACAATGCCAATAATGGATTCAAATATCTTCATACACAAAGGACAGAAAACCTCCCTCATGCACATCCAGATGCCTAAGGGACTTAGGTCAGGACTGTTTTCTATTCAATATCATTTCTTTACACTCTCCTTAATGCTATCTGCTCATGTAGGCAAAGGGGAGTGTTGGGAAGATGAGCGCAGAATTCAATCCCCACAATCGTACAGACCCCCATTTGGCCACTAAGAGATACACTATAGCCATTCTTTTTTAGATCAGCATTTTGTCGTTGACATCTACCTGATATGTTGCTAATGCCAAAACTAATTTCTACATCTATTCTTGTGTTGACCAAAGCAACAGGCATTGCACACTTGGGGATTAAATCAGATTGGAATTTAGAAATAGTTGAAAGAGACCACCTACCACTCCTCCATTTAAATTGCCGAATGGCTGGAACGGTGCACCTTAGATAATAAGTCATTGTCTTGTCTAAGAGCTGCCAGAGGTAGGTTCTCTACCAAGAAATAAAATATGCATAACCTCCTTGAGGGTGGTGTTTGAGAAACGACATCTCCATGAAGAAGGCAATACTCAGAAGAAGGTAACTCATAAGGATTGTTCTTTTTAAGTTCAAATAATTTGATTAGTTAGAAAGAAAAAAGATAAGAAAAAAAAAAAGATGACAAGGTGTCAATACAGAACTTAATAGCAAGCAATGAGAGTGGTACAGCAAAACCGATAATAAAAGTGATACATGGGCCGTAGGGCTAAAGAAATGAAATACAATAATTATAAAAAGTGCAGCAATGCAAAGGTGAATATACATAAAGTGGTAAGGAAGGAGAGGAGGAATGTAAAGGGCAATTAAGGAGGTTTGTAAGGAGGTTTGGAGACCTCTCGCTGGGCAGGTTGTGGTTGAAATGAAAAGCTGGCACATACATCAAGATACAGTGTGACAGGGAGCCATAAGTCCATACGTTTTGTTGCCATATGAATAGAAAAGACAAAAGCAGTGTCCAGTCTGTGGTTATTGCATACATTATACCACCATGCTCTGAAGGAGATATTAGAAGAATTTTTCCAGTTGAGTAATCTGTTGAAATGCTACAGCCAGCAGTAAGTCAACAATCCAAACATTAAGTTCAACATTTTCCCAGCAAGAAGAGAGACTTCCCAAGAGGATATGAGTGTAGGAGAAAGGAATGCGAGTGTGAAAAATTACATTGATTTTGGCCCACACCTGTAACCAGAAGTCATGGGCCGATTTGCAAAGGAACCACATGTGAAATAAGGTTGCCTGTGGAGAAGAGCAAGACTAACAAGTATCTGGAGCTGCTGAAACTCGCTTGTTAAGGTCAAATGGTGTAAGAAGGAGTCTATTATAGATGAAGAACAAGGACTGTGTCAAGTTCGCCGCTCTGGATGATTAGCGAATCTTAGTCCATATCTTGTCCCATAAAGATATCGGCCAAGATGTAGCAAGGTCATGTTCCCATTGTTCCTCCACCTTAGACTTGGGCCTAGTGGACTCTTTGGTATGAAGATATTTGTAAATAGTGGACGCTTTGGAAGTGGTGCGCAGAAAGGAATGAAGCCGTGCAGTGGGGGTAGGAGATGTGGGAGGGGCATGCAATTGTGAGAGTCGAGTGTAAGTCGCCAGCATTGTTTCTTTAAGTAGGAGATATTTGTGGAAAAATGAAGTGGGCAAGTCACAGGAGGAGCGGAGAGTTGGAAAAGGTAAGAAGGTAGAGCATGAAAAGAGTTGGGAGATCCAAACCAACCCCCTTTGTCTCCAGCACTTCCAATAAAAGGGCTTGTTATGGATCAAAAGATGTACATTGTGCCAAATAGGGGAGGTGAGGAAGTCAGCAACAGTAGTAGGAGGAGGAGGAATGGAAGATACAAGTAATTTGGTAGTGAATTTGTGAATGGGAGTGGAAATTAAAGAGGGTTTGTGTGAAAAGGAAATATAGTCAGCAAATAAGGATTGTTCTTGACAGTTAAATCACATTTGCTTTGTCCTACAGTAACACTAGAGACATCGGATCCTCAGTGTACACAAATAAACCCTTGCTCAGTCATGCAAGATAAATCATGTCTGTTATGTTGTGGTTTGAAGGATTGCTAAACTTTTGAATGCCTGGGAAGGAAGAGGGGGGGGATTCCGGCACACTCTAGCTGTGTTTGCCAGAAGTGGAAAAGACAAAGGCATGCATTATTAAAACTAATAGAACCTGTGATCAAAGGAATGCTGTCTCTCACACCAACAGATATGCATGTGCAAATCCAGCAAGAGGAAGAGTTACTGTTCTGTCTGTACTTTTCAAGCAGCAACACGTAGAAGTTACCGTTGTAAGCCAAGAGGCAGCTATATGCAAGGGAAGGATCAGTGCAGTTGATCTTGGAATTATTTTCTATTCTGCAGCAAGGATGTACTCCACCACGAGCCAGATGCTGAAGGCTACAAGGAAGATAGCATGCCAAACCTCAAGGGTATCCTGTAGCCATAAGGAGGAAGCTGCTTACCTCTGATGGAGGCAGTAGCAATGAGAGGCAGTATCACGCGGTGGTGATGGAGCATGCAAAGACAAGGGACACAAAGGCTTTGACCCACCAACAGACAATAAGGGCACAGCAGAAACAGTTTTGGCAGATGGTCTGGGGCCAGGCACTGTCCCTTATTAAGAAGCAAGAGCACCAGTGTCTGTATGAGAAATAATTATTTTGCAATGCGAAGATCCAAGCCACCAAACTATGCCATATTAATAAGGCTGTATGAAATTCGTGTAATTTGCTTTTGTGCAATTAAGTGAACTATCAGCAAAATTATGCATAGTTACGCAAAATGCAAATCAAATATTTAGCACTAAGTTTTAGTGAAAAATGCTTCCTTATGTATGTTTTTGATGTAAGGACACATTTTACTCTAAAAAAGTAGTCCCAAAAAATAAAAGCACCGGAAATAGCTGCTCATATTCTGTTGTTCCTGTGCATCTGTAATACATGTTTTACTGAGAATTATGGCCAATATCTCAAAGCGGCAAAATGCATAATTTTGGGAATTTCACATAACAAGCGCAACGCAAAACTCACGGAATTACACAAATGAAAACGTCAGCATTTAAATTTTGCCCGGTCCTACATGCTGTGTTTGTGATGATCATGATCTGTCATGTCTGCACCAGTGGGGCTTTACTGCAGTCATCCACTAGTATACATTAACTTATATCCAATCACTAGGCTGGTGGGAATGGCAGTCCTCAGTTGGACACTCATGTAAGGATGTTCACACCTGAGACCAGAAAATGTAAAGACACTGTACAAGCTTTCTGGAATCTTGTAAGAGAGAATCATTATTTAACTGTAAATCCAGCTTGGTAGAAGAGACAGGGGGATTTGATGGGAGCATCATGGGTCTGCCCATGACTATTTCATACCTGCTCAATTTTGTGTTCTAGGAAGGGATCACTCTCAGGAACCATAGGGCTATTGGCAGAGTATGGGGCCATTTTAACTGTACCTCAGAACATATCTTAGCTATCATACTCTTCAGGGTCCATTATTCTTTTCTACCTTGCCTGTGGACTTGGGGTGATACACAACAATGAACCTACTAGTCTATTCCTAGGGTCTTATAAATTGCTTGTAGTACTGCTGACATAAAGTGTGTCCTTCGATCACTATTGATTTGGCTTGAACCAGGGAGAAAAATAAGTATCCACTTAGCTACTTTGATGGCATTTGCAGGGGCAGAGGGGTATGCCCTAAGCCCATCTTGAAAACATACACACACTACTACAAGGACATAGGACTAATTTACACATTTGGGCATCCAAATGAAGTCTATATGAATGTGCACCTAGGTGCCTAGGTCTCAACCCATTATCCAGCATTGTGACAGGCATATGGCACATGTTAGAAATGGGGATTTCTGGTTGGCTAAGGCTTGCGCCAAAGCCAGGCAGAAACCAGCACTCTAGTCAGGACAAGGGAGTCACACGCCAAGATAACCCCTGATCACCCCCTTGGTAGCTTGGCACGAGCAGTCAGGCTTATCCCGGAGGCAATGTGTAAAGCATTTGCGCACGCACCCACCAGCAACAACATCCAAGGCCCCCCAGAGAAGGAACTCCACACAAGGTTATATCAAAAATAGCCTTTGTATTATCACAACACATCAGAATAATAATCACAGGACGTACATTGTGCCAACTGGCACGGGCAATATTCACAAGGGATTATGTACACCTGACAGGACCACATGGACCACTGTCAGCATCAGCACTTGGTAAAGGAATAGTACATTAGATACATTTGTGAAAGTAAGATAGGCCATAAAACGTACAACCAGTAAACACTGGTAATCACTGCACTTTCAACAGTCTGTGCCATGAAATCCATCATACACAGTATCCCACCAGTCTAACTACATTAGACCCTCACCACCTAAGTAAAACCTTACACTAGGGGTGTAAATCACACAGGGAAGTACACTCTCCCTAACATACCTAAGCAGGTAAAACAACCTCCTATGCATAAGCCATGTCTAGAGGTATCAGAACACAGGGTGTGCAAAACATACTACACACAGTACATTTCCTAACACCCAAAGCATTAGCACATAAATCACATTTAGCACATAACTCACATCCATCAAGGTCCAGGTTGCGCCACTGCGCCAAAACCTAAACGTTGCAGCTGCCCACTACTTGCTGGGCAGCTGAGGACAAGAACAGGGCCTAAACGCTGCAGCTGGCACTAAGTGCTGCTCAGCTGTGGAAGGCTAAAGTAGGGCGAAGGAGTGCGACTCACTCCTGAGTTCAAAGACATGTCCCTAGAAATAAAATACCTAAACGGTGCAGTTGCCCACTACTTGCTGGGCAGCTGTGGATCAAAACTGCGACATGGGCTCTCACTAGCCCTCTGGAAGAAAGACTGCGCAAAAGGTTGGAGCCCTCTGGCTCTAGAAATACATATTGCGCATTTTGGAGCCCTCTGGCTCTGAAACAACTGTGTGCATGGGAGCACTCTGGCTCCCTAAAGAAATAAATGCCCCCATCGTTGGAGCCACGGGGCTCAGCACAAGCTTCTCTGGCCCTTTAAATCAATAATGTGCCCGGGGAGCCATCTAGGCTAAAAAACAAATAGGTGTAGGCTGGAGCCACACGGGGCTCGGTAAAAAAGTTGGGGCGGCCCACTGCCATCCGGGGCCGCCCTAAATGCACCACCGTCACTGTGCCTTACTCTGGCACCAACACACGAACCCCACTCACCAGTCTGTTGTGCGGGCGGGGACTCCTCTGGTCTCCTCCTCGCTGGGGGACCGGCAGCACTTGTTTTGCGGCGCGGGGCTTCCCTTCCACTCATGGGAACCTGCCACCCTGCTTCACCCGGGCTCCCTCCTGGTGGGGCCCCGGGACTCTGTACCGGCACTCGAGGAGGCGGGGTAGGCTCCCGACCTCCTCGCTTGAAGACTTCTCCTACTGCTTCCGGTGGCGGGCAGCCAATCCCAGCGCGGTGGTGGGCGGGACTTCCTGGAAGCAAACGGAAGTCTCGCCCCGCTCCAGGCGCCCGGCCGCTTGACTTCCGGTTTTGCCGCGGCGCCGGCATCACTTTCGGGGGCAATAACGAGGGGTAGGCACCCTTGATAAACAAACAAAAAGTAGAAGCGGGGTGGGCACCTGCTAAGGCTCCCAGAAACAGGGTGGTACACGTAAATAATTAAATAAGCGGGGTGGGCGACCGCAGGGGCCACAAAAGGGCAGGAGCGCTTCCCCCTGAGGGAACACGACAGCGCTCTGCCCATAAACGCAACAATAAAGCGCCTGCCAGGCGGCCCCTCCTAGGCCCCACCAGCAGCAAGTCCCCTCCTGTTAGGATCCAGCAAGAACTCCAGGCATCCAGGGGCTGGGCAGGGCCCTGGGAGGCAAGCCTTCCACTGGGCCCCAGCAGCAGCACGCCCCTGGTAGATTCAAGTCAGGAAACAAGAACATTTTACATGAGGTCACAGCCTCTTATTATACACACATTTCCTTTGTCTAAAGGTGCAGGCAAGGGGCGAACCAGATGCAACTGGTTCTGGAGCACTTTGTTTTGCTCAGCCCCTCTGCCTATTCACAGGGTGGGTCATGGACATCTGACACACCACAGGGGGTGGAGTCAGCATTGTAGAGGGAAGGCCCAGCCCTATTAAGGTCCCAGGTGCACTCCTCCCTGCTATCAACATGCAGATCTCTCCATTCACCACCGGGGCAGACCCATCCTGACTCCTGGAGCCAGGCACACCAGCCAGCTCCAGCCAATCACAAGCCAGACAGTCAAATCACATTCACTGCACAGACAGGCCAACTTCTAGAAGTGGCACTTCCACACTAGACACAATAAATCCGCGCACATCAGCGCGCAGCATTTAATCACACGAGTCCACACATACCAAACTCAACCCTGCACTCCCCACACATCAGGAACTATCATGGACACACAAATCCCCCATGCATTCCTATGGGAGTGCAGGCCAATCTCACACACGCACTCAGAGAGAGCACGCACTTTACTCTGCGCCACAGTGCTAAAGTGCGCAAAGACCAGAAATCACTATACTTATCTCAGAGTTCAATGCAAAAAGTTTAGGAGTGAACCTGCCAGAAAGGCAAAGTCCAACAGCACAGGATTGGCAATAGCTTTGGGCCACTGAAGAAAGGAAATGGTATATACCAATAGTTTGTGATGTCACATACCATCCCTTTCAAAGAGGGCTGCTCCCTGATAAAACCTGGTATGGTTGGTGAGCAGGAATTTCAGTGCAACCACATGCCCAGTGCTGTTTCTGCACATCCCTCAGGGTCTTTATTACTTTGCTGCTTGATCCAGGACTCTTTTGCATTTTCAGAAGCTTGCTCCGGCAATTGAGATTACTCATTTAAAGTGGGTATAGGAAATAGACCAGTTCTTCCAACATGCAGAGCAGCATCGGGATTTATAAACAATGCAGCATACTGAAGTATCTGCATTGGCCAGGGTATTGCCCCTTAAAACGCCTCATTGGAGTGCTAGTGAGCAGTACACTTCACCATGGCATTGCCACTTTGGTTGGCAACCGCAAAGCATTTAAAAGGTTCAGAATATATTGTCCATTCTTCATAGGGGTACCGTCAAAGGTCAAGAAACCTCTTTTCATTCAAAGGTGCCCAAATTCATGCATCACTCCAGACACATACTTTGTGTCTGTTTTTACAGCAGCAGTATTTACTTAGGCTAGGATATAAGCCAAAGAGAGAGAGCAATGAGCTCTGTGAGTTGAGCTGATTTCACACTAAGTAAGTTATAGCCATCCACAATTTGGAATACAGTGTAGACAACTTAACTAGCAACTAGACAAACTTCATCATTCCTGAGACAAGATCCATCCACAAAAATATATTAATTCACAGTCATTAAGGGGTATAAGAGTCAAATCAATATGAGACTTAGTTCAGAAAACTGACATGTGGCTATCCATCCTTCCCTGTAGGCACTAAAGAAGCAGAGTTCAGAGTGAGCCCTGATCCAAGTATCCCAATTGGGGGACAGCAACAGTATTTCATATTGAGACAATCAAGGTATGGAGTGATGCTGAGTTTTTGTAGAGAGGGAGAGCAAAATCGTAGCATGGGGCCTAGCAACAATTAACAGAGAACCATAAATAAGGTGGGAGCCCAGTCGTGACTTGGTCTTAAACTGAGGAGTAATAAGCTATGGCCTTCTTGTGATCCCTGTGTCTTTGTACCAACACCCCATGTGCAAACTCATTTAGTTCAAGACATGACAGAGGCGCAGAACCGCATACGTATTTGATTCTTGCAATGCATTTTCAGCATCATTAGACCAATGCAAGGGTTCAGGGGCTGTCGTTTTGAATATAGTCTTGCAAAGGCTTAGTCATCTCGCCATAATGCAAAATCCACTGTCTGCAATAGCCCACCAATCCCAAATGGTACATACCTGGAAAACAGTTACAAGAGAGCCATCTTATGGATGGCTTCAACTTGCTCAGAGTACCGGTGGCGCTTGCCTGTGGAAACTTCAAGGCCAAGGTATCACA
The DNA here is from genome assembly GCF_964261635.1 of Lissotriton helveticus. Lineage (NCBI taxonomy): Eukaryota > Metazoa > Chordata > Amphibia > Caudata > Salamandridae > Lissotriton > Lissotriton helveticus. Next base: position 1,315,142,396 of record NC_136068.1, read on the forward strand.
ATTGAGGAAGGAAAACTGCAATTTTTCTTTTGAAGCATTGAACCCCTTTTTAGCCAATTTGGTGATGAGAGACTGAGTCCTCCCTGCACTGATCTAGAGTAACAGTTGCCAATGATAAATGATTCATATATTGGATTAGAGTAGACCCTGGGGAAAATCATGTGTCCAAATCCTTCTTTAGGGATTGTGAAAAGATTGAGTAAAACTCAGTAAATCCTTGAGGCGACAGGTTCACAAAAGCTGGGACCCTCAGAATGTGATGAGAAGATATGCTGAACTTCCCCAAGTATGGGGATCCAAAGGAAAGCCGAATAAAGGACAATCATGTTGAACCAGTGGGCATTAGCAAGGATGCAGGAGAGAATGGTAGCAGGGTTGAAGACTACAGGGAAGTTTGTGATCATCACATCATTAATAGTCATAAGATCTTGGGCAAACCGTGTACATGTTGGCTTTCACCATCTTGCGGATCTTGAGAATCAGGGTGTTACTAACATTAGATGCTAGAACCCCTTGCTTAATCTGCTATTACATGGCGAATGCCTCCCTAGACCTCAGTTTTTAACGGGTACTAACATATTCTGGGTAACTTATTCTGAGGATCAACCTTCACCTATACCAGTTCCATTAAAGAGATGAACCCACATTGTTGTCCCCAGTGGATCACATTATGGACTGTAAACATGAAAGTGATTGTGTTACATTAGGGCACATGATACATGTGTCTATTTCTTCTGAGAAGTTCAAGTTTCCTAAAGTAATGGAAGTACCTTACTCTCTTATATTTTAGGTATATTCAAGAATACCCTTTCTGGGGTACAAAACACAATTCAGTGCAATTTATAAAATATGTCCCTGCCTAACAGGTTTGTTGGAGAAGTTGGATTAGGCAGAAAGGAATGCTTATCACTAATCGGTCCTGCAGAAATAAACACTGAGTCAGTAAAACGATGGAGATCCACATTAACCACCATAGAGACATAGGGCATGATTCACAAGGGTAAACTTATACTTTTGTGCTAGGTTAGTATTCTTTTGGTATTCACAAACTACAAATGTAATTTTACTAATAGTAATTTTAGAACTGCAGTGTCTCGGCAGTTGGGGCGGAGAACTCTACGCAGACTAAGATAGGACAGGCTCATCTTTTTATGTGTGGAAATTCCGCAACAAGTGTGGGTGCCTCTGGTGCCTGGGGATGTTGTCTGGAGCATGGTCCAGAGCTCTCCTGCTTTTTTTCTCTCCGCTACGATTCATTATAGTATGCTTACACTAAGTTAAAGGGAAACGGTCTGAAGAGTATCTACAGCTCATTCTGGGAATGGAGGTAAAAAAGCAAATGGAAAATGAGATAGGGTTCCCTTCAGTTATTAATTCTTCTAATCTATCGCATGAAGGGAAGTAGGGAAGGAATTGTGCACTCACATCCAAAGATGTCCTTGTATTCAACAAACCTTCAGGTGACACCCAGATGGACTTGTGAAGGGTACCGGAAGGCTTTTTCGGAGGGTATCTTCTCTCACCCACCCTTCAAGGGACTGTGCTGCGAGTCTTTGCGTTGGAGCCTATCATCCACATTACTGCATTACTTCTAGAGCCCACATGCTCCATATCCTGGATAAATGGATGAAAATAGTGCGCACCCTCTTTGACAATACGTTAGTCACAAACAATATAACCCACATGAGCATGCAATAGACAAACAGTAAGCAATGTTATTCTACTTAAAATTTTGATTCGATTTATGCTCATGTTTTTTTGCCACTTTGTCAGGCCCAGTGATGGGCAGTTCCCCTCAACAAATTTCTCCTTCATCTCGGGTGCCTGGGGTTGTTGTGTGGAGCTTGGTCAGGGCTCCCCTGCTTTTTTTTCTGTTTAAACAATTTCCACCACCAAATGCACCACCTGCTAAAAATAAATCACAACATGATATCTATATATATGCTTTTTCATATCTGCTTTTTCAATGCAAGTCATGAAGCTGAATGACACATGACAGAAGCTCTCAGCAAATACTTATCTAATGAGCACGAGGCAGGATCTTTTCCCCAAGGAATTGCTGGGTGTTTTTGAGGAGAAGATATCCTTCTTACAGGGTCTGATTACGAGTTTGGCAGTCTGGGAGCGGGCCACCACACTAGAGCCCGCTCCCACACTGCCAAACTCCTCCACCAACTGCCTCCCAGATCAGGAATTTTCTCCTAATATGGTGGGCAGTGCATTGACGGTATTGTGGGCAGTGCTTTGGCGGACTCAGGTGGTGAGCCTTAGAAAGACACCACAATGGGAATGCCCAAAAAAGTTCTTGCATGGCATGGACTGTTAAGTCCATCCAGTGCAGGAATTGGAGGTGCATGCATACAGAGGGGCACACCATATGCCCCCCTGCATGCATCCACACGAGGCACCAGGGGGTCCTGTACGGTACTTTAGTTTTCTCACCACATCACTTTAACTGCAGCGGTGAGGAAACTCATAGTATGCTTGGGGGTGCAAAAATGGCACCACAAGTATATTGCAGGCCTCAGGCCACCCCTGAGGGATCCCGGATCCCCGGCGGCTGTGGAGGTCCAATGGCGGTCTGACAGCAAAACTCATATTATGGCGGTCGGATCGAAGTGTGGCAAAAATGACCCTAATCAGGTCCTTGGGGAATGAGATTGGGGGCCCCTGAGACTCCCAAAACTAAACAGAAATTCATAGGCCTTAAACCGAAATGGGGCTCAATGAAGGGTGAGGGTCTCCATGCATTAAAGGGGTTGAACGGGCCTGCGTTAAACCCCTGGGTGTAGAGGAATAGTCACTTCCAGTGAAGAGTTTGGAGGTGAGTCAGTGATTAAGGGCTAGTGGGCTTTAGGGATTTGCTGTTTATCTCATTTCATGAGGAAGCTGTTCACTCTGTTCTTGTCCCAGGGATTTTTAGTCCCAAGTTAAGCTTCTTTATGCTATTCTGGTCGATTTATAGTAGTGTTCCCAGAGCTCGTTATCTTGGTTCTTCTAGGGAAGCATTAAATATCTACAGCATCTGCCTCTGAAATGCAAGAATAAAAACTGCATGGTACCTTGGTGTTACTCGTATCTCTTTTGCACGTACTCAGGTCTCTATTTCCTTTATCTTGAATACTTGTGCGGTCCAGTATCCTACAAAGCATTTACAATAAAATGTATGCACCTTTATATTATCATTGACTTGTCCCACAAACACAACTTCAGGAGATTCCCTATAGATCCTCCTGCTGTGAGTGTCTTTTATAGGTATTTAAGATGCTCTAATGCTGTCCATGCTTATCCATGCTTATCCAAGTTTCAAGTTTATTTTATTTTTGCATAGTTAATTAAAACCGTTGCAGTAATACCATTACAAAATTCCTAAAACATCCGCGTTTTAAACCAATAAAAAGGCCGAACAGAGAAACTGCATTATAGTTTAAAATCACAGTTCAGTTGTGCTAATTACAGAAAGTCATTGAATTGCTGGATGTTGTAATGTGCATCTCTCAGATTTTCCTTACTCAAGCCCTGCTTGCCCATCTGTTGCATCTTTCAAATGGACTCTGCTTGTTGCAAGATTTGTCCCTCTGGTTGGCATCCTTGATAAGGTTCTTCTAAGTCCTTTTACCCGTCTGCTGGTCAGCTTGTGGCGGCGGGTTTTGTAGAACATTTTTCAGTATTGTTGGCATTTTTTGCTCAACTACCGTCAGAAATTTTACCAATCTGCAGTTTAGTTGGATATTTGTTGGGTTTAAGCAGGCAAGCACTGCTTGCCTACTGGTGCCGATGCCTTTCTGTTTAAGGGGTTCTTTAAGGAACTGTTGCCGTGCTTGGTGCAGTTCTTCACATAGGCAGATTAAGTGAAGAATGTTGCCATTGTTGATGTTACACATCAGCCATGATGGTAGATGCTGGGTGCATGGAAGAGTCTGTACCTTAAAAAGTTCATTTTTATGGCTCTGGGATAGCCCTGATTAAAGTATGGTTGTGGGATGAGTGATTTGTAGGAGTTGAGGGTCATCCAGGCATGAGATCTTTTCGAGAATCTTACCTTGTCCACCAATAAAGAGATTATTTTAATGTTTTTCGAAACTAGTTTTTGGAAGTTGGCGTGGCCAAGTTACACATCTCAAAGACCAGAGAGTTTGGTAGATTCCAAGGCTAACTGAAGGTGGTTTCTTGCCTGAGAGAACTCCCTGTGTTGTATGACGTGCCACAGCAGATAGTTTAGTGTGTTTGTAGTGGCACTTCTTGACCTTGTTGAAGGGAGGTCGCTCACCACACCGCGTAGCTCCACCTCACTGCGCCGTGTCCCTGACCCAGCTGCTGCTGAGTTTGAGGCCCTCCTCCACACACAGGATACCACCTGCGCCTCATCCCTGGTGGCCAGTGGTAGGCCCTTAGGTTTGTTTTCCACAATACTGGTTCTGTGACTGCTATTTTTTCCCTGCTTGTTGCCTTGTTGCTTGCTGTCTTGTTGCTTGCTGCCTTGTCGCTCTGTTGACATTGCCTGTGCTTGTTACCCTCCCTCCACCGATCCCGCCGCTGTGTCCCCTGCGGCCCGCCCCCCATATCTAGCGCACCTTGCTGTTTTGTATAATATTGTGAATTGCATCTCTGTGCCTTTTGTACTGTATTGTGATTGCATCTCTGTGCCCTCTTGGTATTGTATTGTATTCACATCTCTGTGCCCTTTTTCCACCTCTGTACAGTTGCCGCCCTCCCCCCGTGTTTCCCGCCGCTGCGTCCTCTGCGGCCCCAACCCCCGCTCCCATTGGTCCACTCCCCCACCCAGATGCTCCTCCCTCCCACCTCCCCCTCTTATGGCAGTCAAAGGCGCGCCTAAGGCAAGCCCGTCTGCGCCCGTCCGTGCCTGGACCACGCCTAGTGCCAGAACCCCTGGACCCCGAAGACACCACGACACCCGATTGTACTACGACGCCAGCACCCTCCACGCACTCAACCCTGGACAAGAACACACCTACTACCGGGCCACCACGAAGCGCACCCAAGGGCCTTACACCTGTCAGAATTGCAGCTTCTCCAGCATCCGACCCACGAAACCACCAACCAACAAATCCAACCACCTGAGGTGCATCCTACTCAACACTCGCTCCGCCCGCAAACACGCCGTCGAAATCTGGGACCTCCTCGACTCAACAGCCCCAGATGTCTCCTTCCTGACTGAAACCTGGCTGAACCCCGCCTCAGCACCCGACATCGCCATAGCCATCCCGGAAGGCTATAAAATCGCCCGCAGAGACCGCACCAATGGAACAGGAGGTGGAATTGCCATCGTCCAAAAGAACACCCTCAGCGTCTCGACCAGCACCGATGACACCCTCAGCACCGCCGAACACCTGCACTTCCAGATTCACATTGACCCCAACACCACCCTCAGAGGAACCCTAATCTACAAACCCCCCGGACCCAGACCACAGTTCAGCGACTCCATCGCCGACCTCATCAGTATCCACGCCCTCACCTCCAGAGACTACATCCTCCTCGGGGACCTGAAATTCCACCTCGAGAACAACAACAACGTCAACTCCCCCACCCTGATCAACAACCTCGCCAACCTCGGACTCAGACAGCTTGTGACAACACCCACCCACGCCGCCGGTCACACGCTAGACCCTATCTTCTCCTCAAGCTCCCACGTCTTCTTCAACCACACCACCAAACCCCACTGGATCGACCACCGCTGTGTCCATTTCACCTTCAGGAATCCCGCCACACACCACCGCACCCAACAGATGCCTCGTCGCTGCTGGGGCAAAGTCACCGAAGAACAGCTAGCTGCCACCCTCGCCCTAAGCTCACCAGCCAACCCCACCGAACCTGACACCGCCGCCCTCAACCTCCGACAGTGGATCGACGACTGCGCCAGTACTCTCGCCCCGCTCAAGACACCCTCCAACAGTCACACCAGCAAGAAAGCCACCTGGTTCACTGAAGACCTCCAGGCTTCCAAGCATGCATGCCGGAAACTGGAGAAGAACTGGCTTCATGACCGATCACCAGACAACTACACAGCCCTCAAGAACCCCACCCGCAGACACCATTAACTCATCAAAACCGCCAAGAGGACCTCATTCAAGGACCGCCTGGATAACAACACACACAACAGCAAAGAGCTCTTCAGCATCAAGAAGGAACTCTCCAACCCCAGCTCCAACATCAACGGCATCCCCCCTTCGCAGGACCTGTGCGACTCACTGGCCACCTACTTCCACCGCAAGATCTCAGACATCCACGACAGCTTCAACGCCATGACCGCCTCGCCAATCACTGTGACCCCCACCCCCGCGCCCACCAGCCGCCTGATAGCATGGTCCAACATCAACGACGATGACACCATCAAAATCATGACCTCCGTCCACTCTGGATCCCCGTCTGACCAATGCCCACACGACATCTTCAACAAAGCCAGCACAAACATCGCCCCCCATCTCCGGAAAACTATCAACATCTCCTTCGAGACAGCAACCTTCCCAGAGAGCTGGAAGCACGACGAGATCAATGCCCTACTCAAGAAGCCCAAGGCAGACCCCAAGGAGCTCAAGAACTTCCATCCCATCTCCCTGCTCCAGTTCCCGGCGAAGGTCACCGAGAAAATCTTCAACAAACAACTGACCCGCTACCTCGAGGACAACAACATCCTGGACCCATCCCAGTCCGGTTTCCGCAGCAACCACAGTACCAAAACCGCCCTCATCACCGACACCGACGACATCAGGACCCTGCTCGACAAGGGAGAAACAGCGGCCCTCATCCTCCCGGACCTGTCAGCCGCCTTCGACACGGTCTGCCACCGCACACTATGAACACGCTTACACTACGCCGGGATCCAAGAGAAGGACCTGGACTGGACCACATCCTTCCTCTCCGGCAGAACTCAGAGTGTCTGCCTCCCACCCTTCCGCTTCACCGCCACCGAGATCATCTGCGGCGTACCCCAGGGCTCTTCCCTCAGCCCAACGCTGTTCAATATCTACATGGCACCCCTCGCCCACGTCGCCTGACAGCACGACCTCAACATCATCTCCTACACGACGACTGTAGGAAGGGGGAGTCTCTAGTTGGCGCAGTGCAGCACTGGCGACAAGCAGGGACTCTCTCTTCCCCGTCAGGGCTGAGGGTTACCTTCAAGACAACCTCTGCTTACCCTCTAGGTAGTGTGGCTTAAGCAGTCTTTGGCTAATCTCTGGGGCACATAGGGTTAAACATTTGCAATATTACACCGTCACAACCAACCCACCACACAATGACACCAAACTGTATTTGTAAAAATATATTCTCTTTATATAAATTTCAAGCAGGCTTGTAAATACAGTCTTGGTTACTTCAAATGCAGGTTCCAGTTACTCTTTAGGTTAAGTTGCCACAGTTCTTTCTTAGCAATAAGCAATCTTTGTTTAGTGTTATTCCCAAACAGTTCTTTAAGTTCCTTTTACACAAAAAGGGGGGGTCAGGCTCTTCAAGGTATCGTGGTGGTTCTGCAGGCGCTGTTCCTTGTCAGCCAGGGTCACCCCGGGCTGTCCGTGGACCTCTCTGCGCCCCTCGGCTCCTCCGCGCTGGAAAAGCGGGCCCGGTCTACCCACCCTCGCGCTTCTGGCGGGGGCGGCGGCCGGGGAATCAAAGTCCGCCTCTCTCTCTGCGCGCTGCACGGCTGTGCGCGTCTGGCGGGGGAGAGAGCGGGGGCCCTGGGAGCGCTCAGCACGCGGCTCCTGGGGCGAGGCGAGGCAGCGGGCGGTGCGAGCGAAGCAAGACAGATGCTCGCACCGCGGGGCAGGACACAGTACCTTTTCTTGTTGAAGCAGCCTGGGCACAGTTCAGCGCGGTGATCCGCGTCGCGGTGTCTTCCTCCCGACGTTGGAGCGAGCGGCGGCTCGGCTCTGGCTCGGGGGTTGGCGTTGCGGCGCGGGCCGGGCTGAGGAAGCGCCTCAAGATTTCCTGGCACAGGGGGCACACGAAAAAGGGGTAGCGATCGGCAAAGCACGCCTCTCTCGATCCAGGCGACGTTCAGGCACCCCACGCAACAGCTGTTTCTCGGACAGCGGCGGCGCGTTCAGGGGCACCAGACACGGCGGGTGCAAGCAGGCAACGGGCACCACCTCCTCTTTGCGTTGCGAGCTGCGGCTCGGGGTCAGTCACGATGTTTGGGTCAGCTGGGCTGACCTTCACAGTGCTTCTGGGCCAGGCAGGCAGCAGTCACGGTGCTCGGAGAGATAGCAACACCCAGAGCGTTGCTGAAGAGCGCGATGGTCACAGCGCGCTCCGCTTTTCCTGGTGAGGCGGGCAGAGGGAAAGCAACTCCTCACAGCGGTTCCTCTGTCAGGGGGTAGCGCTCACTGTTCCTGGAGCGCTGGTCAGGGGGCAAGTTCAACAGCAAGCCCTTGGAGATCTTTCAGCAGAGTTTGGCACAAAGTTCAAAATAAAAGCAAAAGTCTCTTGTAGTCTTTTCTCTTCCTCTCCTTTGGCAGCAAGGCACCAGACACAGGCCAGAGTCAGCACTCCTCCTTGTAGTCCTTCCAGGTCCTTCTCTTCGGGCAGAGTTTCTCTTGTAGCACAAACAGGATCTAATTTACAAGGAGCAGGGCTCCTTCTTTTATACCCAGTTTCTTTTGTTCTAGCAAGCCAGGGGGGCCTCTCCATAACTGCTCCAGTCTCTGAGCACTTGTTGTGGGTACTTCTGGCTTCTGCATTCAGTGTGAGGGCAGGCACATCAGCCGCTCCCCAGGGGGGCGGAGCCGGCATTGTGAAGACAGGGGCAGCTTGAGCACTTTGTTGACAAGCTTCGGTCCTTCTTGGGCCAGGTGCAGGCTGAGTCATCAGTCGCTCCCCAGGAGGGCGGAGCCAGCATTGTGGAGGCAGGGGCACAGCCTGATGCATCATTCAGGGGAAACTCCCACCACCCACTAAGGGATCATCCTGCTAATCACTACCTGTCAACTCCCAGCCCTGTCACTCACACACACCAGACAGTCAGATCCACATCCAAGCAGAGGCGGGCTGAAATGGTTAGGCCAGCAAATGCTAACTTTCTAAAAGTAGCATTTGCAAACACAGGATATTAAAATAAACTTTACTAAAAGAAGTATTTTATTATTCTGAGTTCAGGCATACTAAACATTAATTTCTACCATGTTCCCTGAGCCTGCTGGGATTATAGTGTGTAATAATTCCAGCAGCCCAACTGGCCTAGAAGGGAACTGGTAGCCTTACAATAGTGAAAAACGAATTTGGCAGTAATTCACTATTAGAACATGCCACACACATCAGGGCATGTTCTACCTTACACTTACAATGCACCCTGCCCTCAGGCCTACCATAGGGGTGACTAATATGAAGTTAAGGGAAGGTTTAGGAGTGGGCAAGTGTGTGCACTTGCCCAGCCAGCATGACAGTACCAGACTGCACGCAGGTTCTGCAATGGCAGACCCTAGACACATTTTAAGGCTGCTTCTGTGGGTGGCGCAATCAGCGCTGCAGGCCCACTAGCAGTATTGGAATTCACAAGCCCTGGCACTCCTGGTGCACTTTACTAGGGACTAACAGTAAATCCAATGAACCAATCATGGACATCAATCACATGTACACTTTACAGTAGGGAGCACTTGCACTGCGGCACGGGTTGGCCGTGGCGCAGTGCCCTGAGTAGCAGACACCAGCAAAACATTTGAGGCACAACAGCAAAAAGTGGAAGGGAAACTCACGCCAAGGTGCCAGGTCTAACACGTGTCCCCTCCAGCTGAAATGTGGGGGGAACTACCCTTCCCCAGGGAGTTCCTCATCACTAAGGCGGAAAAATCTGGACAGACCATCAGCGTTGGCGTGATCTGTGCCAGGGCGGTATTCCACCGTGAAGTCCATACCCTGTAGGGAGATGGACCACCTCAACAGTTTTGGGTTCTCACCCCTCATTTGCATCAACCATCTGAGGGGCCTGTGGTCTGTCTGAACCCGGAAGTGAGACCCAAACAAGTAGGGTCTTAGCTTCTTCAGTGCCCAGACCACAGCAAATGCTTCTCGCTCTATTGCACTCCACCTACTTTCCCGTGGAAGTAACCTCTTACTGATGAAGGCTACGGGTTGGTCCAGCCCTCCTCAGTCATCTGTGAGAGAACAGCCCCTACACCATGCTCTGAAGCGTCTGTTTGCACTATGAATTCCTTGGAGAAATCAGGAGCCAGGAGCACGGGCGCCGTGCACATGGCAGTCTTCAGGGTGTCAAAAGCCTTCTGACAGGTGTCAGTCCAAATCACATTCCTGGGCTGCTTCTTAGAAGTCAGCTCTGTCAAGGGGGTCAAAATAGTGCCATAGCCCTTGACAAACCTCCTGTAATACCCAGTGAGCCCCAGGAAGGCTCTCACTGCAGTCTGGGTCTTGGGGGGTTCCCAAGCCAGGATGGTCTCAATTTTGGGTTGCAAGGGTGCCACCTTGCCACTCCCCACTTGGTGTCCCAAGTACACCACTGAACCCTGCCCAATCTGGCACTTGCTTGCCTTGATTGTGAGGCCTGCCTTGCGCAGCGCCATCAACACTTCCCAGAGGTGTCGCAGGTGTTCTGGCCAGGTGCCACTGAACACTGCGATGTCATCCAGGTAGGCGGCACTGAACTCATCCAGCCCAACCAACACCTGGTTGACCAACCTCTGAAAGGTGGCAGGGGCATTCTTCATCCCAAAGGGCATAACCCGGAACTGGAAATGCCCATCTGGTGTGGAGAATGCTGACCTCTCCTTTGCCCCATCGGTCAAGGCGATCTGCCAGTACCCAGACGTTAAATCAAATGTGCTGAGGAACCGGGCAGCCCCTAGCCGATCAATGAGCTCATGAGCTCTGGGGATAGGGTGCGCGTCAGTCTTGGTGACTGAATTGAGTCCTCTGTAGTCCACACAGAACCGGAGTTCAGGTGTGGCTCCCGGCGCAGCAGCCTTTGGGACCAAGACCACGGGGCTGGACCAAGGACTGCTGGAAGACTCAACCACCCTAAGAGCAAGCATCTTGGAGACCTCCTCCTTGATGCAGGCCCTGACCCTGTCAGTCACTCTGTAAGCTTTATGCTTTACAGGTAAGCTGTCTCCTGTGTCCACATCATGGACGCACCAATCTGTGACACTAGGAACCAGGGAGAACAGATCTGGAAACTGCCCCAGCAATTGGCGGCAGTCTTCCTGTTGCTCAGGGGTCAGGGTGGGTGAGAGGTTAACTCCATCCACTGACCCATCTTTCTCACAGGCCACTAAGAGGTCAGGAAGAGGCTCAGACTCCTCTTCCATTCCATCATCAGTGGCCAACAGCATGCCCACTTCGGACCTTTTCAAGTGGGGCTTGAGGCGGTTGACATGTAAGACCCTTAAAGGATTCCTGGGCGTCTTCATGTCCACCAAGTATGTCACTGAGCTCTTGCGCTCCACAACCTCAAATGGGCCTGTCCACTTATCCTGAAGTGCACAGGGTTCCACTGGGGCCAAGACATACACCTCCTGTCCAGGCTGAAGCTCTACCAGAGTGGCATTCTGGTCGTACCACCGCTTCATCTCCTCCTGGCTAGCTCCCAGATTTGCCTCGGCAAGTTGTCTGAAGCGCCTGGTTTGGTTTCTGAAGGCCAGCATGTAGCTATATACATTCTGGGGAGGTTTCCTGGGAGATTGCTCCCAGCCTTCCTTTACCAAACTCAGTGGTCCTCTCACGGGGTGACCATACAGCAGCTCAAAGGGGCTGAACCCTAGAGACTTCTGTGGCACCTCGCGGTATGCAAAGAGCAGGCATGGCAAGAGGACGTCCCACTTACGCCTCATTGGACCTTCCAGGCCCATGATCATGCCCTTCAGGGTTCGGTTAAATCTTTCAACCAACCCATTTCCTTGGGGATGGTAAGGTGTGGTGAACTTGTAGGTTACACCACACTCTTGCCAAAGGGACTTCATATACTTGGATATGAAGTTGGTCCCCCTGTCGCTCACCACCTCTAGAGGGAATCCCACTCTGGAGAAAATTCCCATCAGTGCACGCCCCACCACGGGGGCCGTCACTGTCCTCAGAGGGATGGCTTCAGGGTACCGGGTGGCATGATCCACCAAGACCAGGATAAACCTGTTGCCCATGGCTGTCTTGGGGTCCAGAGGCCCAACAATGTCAATACCCACTCGTTGGAATGGAGTACTGACCACAGGGAAGGGTTGGAGGGGAGCCTTGATCTTCCCTCCGCTCTTCCCACTTGCCTGGCAAGTTGGACAGGTCCTACAATGAGCATCTGAGCTCTTGTGCATTTGGGGCCAGTAGAAGTGGGTGACAAGCCGGTCATAGGTCTTGTCCATCCCCAAATGTCCTGCTAAAGGCACATCATGAGCCAGTCCCAGTAGGAAGGCTCTGAACTTCTGGGGTACCACCAGCACACGGGCTGACCCAGGTTCAGCAGCCTTAGGCTCTGAGTACAGGAGGTCATTCTCCCAGTACACATAATGTGTTTTGGCCTGAACACCATTGGCCTGGTCTGCAGCCTGCTGCCGCATACCCACGAGAGAAGGGCATTCTTTCTGCTCCCTGCAGAATTCCTCCCTGGAGGGGCCTCCTTCTTGCTGCCAATGGGTCAGCTCAGGCAGGTCCCCCAGTTCGGCAATCTGTTCCCCAGTAGGCTCCAGGGCATCCCCCTCAAGGTCTGCTTCCTCCTGGACCGTGGGAACTTCAGGGGCCGGTTTCCCGCGCACCCTGCGCCTTCTCCCTAAGGCCGGTTCCTGGGCCTCTCCTTCAGGCCCCAGGACCTCTTGATCACCCCTACTGGCTGCCATTGACCGGGTGGTCACGCACGCCCAGTCAGGTAGACCCACCATCTTCAGGTGAGTCGTTTTCTCCACCTTTTCCCAAGGGGAGTCCTCCAAGTCATTCCCTAGCAAACAGTCAACAGGCATGGCTTTCCTCACACAGACCTGCAGAGTACCAGAGACCCCCCCCCACTCGAAGGGAACTTGAGCCATCGGACACTGACTCTCTGAATTGTCAGCGTTGACAACCCTACAGTAGGCATGGGGTACAACCTGCTCTTGAGACACCAGGTGATGCCTCACTGCAGTCACACTGGCTCCTGTGTCTCTAAGAGCCTCAGCTTTCTTACCATTGATGGTAACCACCTGCCCATATTTTTTAGTGTTAGAGGGCAGGTAGTTTGTAGGGAACATCTCACTGTCTCCTAGTGAGACTAGGGTCATCTGAACAGGATCTCCACCCCCCGGGACCATCACTTCTTCTCCTAAGTGAACACTGGTCACTTGTCGGGGCGGAGCACCAGTGGGTGCTGGTTTTCCAAACAGGCGACACTTGGGGTCACTGGCTATGTGCCCCGGGTCACCACATTTGTAACAATTGAAGGGCCCCTTTGGAACAGGTCTACCTGTCGGGGCCCCATTCTGCTTTGGGGGTGGGGGAGGCTGAGAACCTTTCTGCTGGTCCCCTTGGGGATTACTTTGGGGGCCTTTTTGGAACCCTTTCTGTTTTCCCTTGTCCCCCCCACTCTTCTGCTGGGGACCCTGCCCACCCCTGGCGGAGTCTCCCACTGGACCCTTGTGGACCCTGGTGCTGAGCCAGCGTTCCGCCTCCTCAGCAAGCTTCCTCGGGTTGGACAGCTTGCTATCAATCAGGTGCTGGCGTAACTCAGGAAAACATTGTTCAGACAAGTGCTCCCATGCAATTAAATCAAAGAGACCCTGAAAATCATTCACTTTGTTACCCTTCACCCAACCATCCAGTGCTCTGCAAAAAAAAGTCACAAACTCCACATATGTATTCCCAGGCCGCTTATTACACCCCCTAAATTTCTGCCTATACATTTCAGGGGTAAGCCCATACCTGGTCATTAAAGCTTCTTTCATATGGGGATAGGATCTCTGGTCTTCAGTGGGCAAATCTAGCAGGGTGTCCCGCCCTTCGCTAAGGAACCTTCCCCATAACCCCGCTCCCCAATCCTTCTCAGGGACCTGGTGGGAAAACATGGCTACCTCATATGCCCTAAACCACTGTCCTATGTCATCCCCCTTAAAGAACTCTTTAACTACATCTTTGGGGATGTGCACTCTAGACTCTACCTGCACCGGCGTTGCGCTGCCACCAGAGGGAGGATGATCCAAGGTTTTCTCTTTTAGACTCATCTCCCTCATTTTCACATCATACTCCAATTGGAGTTTTCGCTCTTCCAGAGCCATTCTTTTGCTTTCAAGCTCCATTTGGCCCTTTAAATTCAATTCTGCCAGCTTTATCTCATGATCCCTGGTTACCTGTCTGTCTGCCAGCTCCTCTGGCGACAGGCCTCTGCCAAAGCTAATGACGCTGTCTGGTTTCTCCAGACTCACAGGATCCACAGGTGCACCCTGATCCTCAGGTGCCTTCCTAGATTCCATCCAGGCCTTCAGGGCTTTGTAGAACTCAGGTTTGTTTTTGCACCCTGCGTGTGGAACCTTGAGTTTCCTGCAAAAAAAACTCAGTTGCTTCTTTGTTTAGTCATCCAGCTTTGATGCATCCCATTCTAGCTCCTGCGCACCAGAGGCTATGGACTCTCCTCCATCAATGCTGTTTGTGCCTGTCATGCTTTCAACACTAGGGATCTTCTTCTTTTAGCAAAATTAAAAATCAAAAAGTCTGTGGCTAAGTTACTGGACTGTAATCACTATGCAATGGTCAGTAGCTAAGGTAAAACACTGCAAATGTAAATTCGTGAATCCTCACCGCTGCGTCCAATGTAGGAAGGGGGAGTCTCTAGTTGGCGCAGTGCAGCACTGGCGACAAGCAGGGACTCTCTCTTCCCCGTCAGGGCTGAGGGTTACCTTCAAGACAACCTCTGCTTACCCTCTAGGTAGTGTGGCTTAAGCAGTCTTTGGCTAATCTCTGGGGCACATAGGGTTAAACATTTGCAATATTACACCGTCACAACCAACCCACCACACAATGACACCAAACTGTATTTGTAAAAATATATTCTCTTTATATAAATTTCAAGCAGGCTTGTAAATACAGTCTTGGTTACTTCAAATGCAGGTTCCAGTTACTCTTTAGGTTAAGTTGCCACAGTTCTTTCTTAGCAATAAGCAATCTTTGTTTAGTGTTATTCCCAAACAGTTCTTTAAGTTCCTTTTACACAAAAAGGGGGGGTCAGGCTCTTCAAGGTATCGTGGTGGTTCTGCAGGCGCTGTTCCTTGTCAGCCAGGGTCACCCCGGGCTGTCCGTGGACCTCTCTGCGCCCCTCGGCTCCTCCGCGCTGGAAAAGCGGGCCCGGTCTACCCACCCTCACGCTTCTGGCGGGGGCGGCGGCCGGGGAATCAAAGTCCGCCTCTCTCTCTGCGCGCTGCACGGCTGTGCGCGTCTGGCGGGGGAGAGAGCGGGGGCCCTGGGAGCGCTCAGCACGCGGCTCCTGGGGCGAGGCGAGGCAGCGGGCGGTGCGAGCGAAGCAAGACAGATGCTCGCACCGCGGGGCAGGACACAGTACCTTTTCTTGTTGAAGCAGCCTGGGCACAGTTCAGCGCGGTGATCCGCGTCGCGGTGTCTTCCTTCCGACGTTGGAGCGAGCGGCGGCTCGGCTCTGGCTCGGGGGTTGGCGTTGCGGCGCGGGCCGGGCTGAGGAAGCGCCTCAAGATTTCCTGGCACAGGGGGCACACGAAAAAGGGGTAGCGATCGGCAAAGCACGCCTCTCTCGATCCAGGCGACGTTCAGGCACCCCACGCAACAGCTGTTTCTCGGACAGCGGCGGCGCGTTCAGGGGCACCAGACACGGCGGGTGCAAGCAGGCAACGGGCACCACCTCCTCTTTGCGTTGCGAGCTGCGGCTCGGGGTCAGTCACGATGTTTGGGTCAGCTGGGCTGACCTTCACGGTGCTTCTGGGCCAGGCAGGCAGCAGTCACGGTGCTCGGAGAGATAGCAACACCCAGAGCGTTGCTGAAGAGCGCGATGGTCACAGCGCGCTCCGCTTTTCCTGGTGAGGCGGGCAGAGGGAAAGCAACTCCCCACAGCGGTTCCTCTGTCAGGGGGTAGCGCTCACTGTTCCTGGAGCGCTGGTCAGGGGGCAAGTTCAACAGCAAGCCCTTGGAGATCTTTCAGCAGAGTTTGGCACAAAGTTCAAAATAAAAGCAAAAGTCTCTTGTAGTCTTTTCTCTTCCTCTCCTTTGTCAGCAAGGCACCAGACACAGGCCAGAGTCAGCACTCCTCCTTGTAGTCCTTCCAGGTCCTTCTCTTCGGGCAGAGTTTCTCTTGTAGCACAAACAGGATCTAATTTACAAGGAGCAGGGCTCCTTCTTTTATACCCAGTTTCTTTTGTTCTAGCAAGCCAGGGGGGCCTCTGCATAACTGCTCCAGTCTCTGAGCACTTGTTGTGGGTACTTCTGGCTTCTGCATTCAGTGTGAGGGCAGGCACATCAGCCGCTCCCCAGGGGGGCGGAGCCGGCATTGTGAAGACAGGGGCAGCTTGAGCACTTTGTTGACAAGCTTCGGTCCTTCTTGGGCCAGGTGCAGGCTGAGTCATCAGTCGCTCCCCAGGAGGGCGGAGCCAGCATTGTGGAGGCAGGGGCACAGCCTGATGCATCATTCAGGGGAAACTCCCACCACCCACTAAGGGATCATCCTGCTAATCACTACCTGTCAACTCCCAGCCCTGTCACTCACACACACCAGACAGTCAGATCCACATCCAAGCAGAGGCGGGCTGAAATGGTTAGGCCAGCAAATGCTAACTTTCTAAAAGTAGCATTTGCAAACACAGGATATTAAAATAAACTTTACTAAAAGAAGTATTTTATTATTCTGAGTTCAGGCATACTAAACATTAATTTCTACCATGTTCCCTGAGCCTGCTGGGATTATAGTGTGTAATAATTCCAGCAGCCCAACTGGCCTAGAAGGGAACTGGTAGCCTTACAATAGTGAAAAACGAATTTGGCAGTAATTCACTATTAGAACATGCCACACACATCAGGGCATGTTCTACCTTACACTTACAATGCACCCTGCCCTCAGGCCTACCATAGGGGTGACTAATATGAAGTTAAGGGAAGGTTTAGGAGTGGGCAAGTGTGTGCACTTGCCCAGCCAGCATGACAGTACCAGACTGCACGCAGGTTCTGCAATGGCAGACCCTAGACACATTTTAAGGCTGCTTCTGTGGGTGGCGCAATCAGCGCTGCAGGCCCACTAGCAGTATTGGAATTCACAAGCCCTGGCACTCCTGGTGCACTTTACTAGGGACTAACAGTAAATCCAATGAACCAATCATGGACATCAATCACATGTACACTTTACAGTAGGGAGCACTTGCACTGCGGCACGGGTTGGCCGTGGCGCAGTGCCCTGAGTAGCAGACACCAGCAAAACATTTGAGGCACAACAGCAAAAAGTGGAAGGGAAACTCACGCCAAGGTGCCAGGTCTAACATCGACACTCAGCTGATCATCTCCCTCACCAAAGACCCTCACGGCGCCAAAACCAACCTCCACGAAGGACTGAAGGCCGTCGCCGAATGGATGAGGAACAGCCGCCTGAAGCTGAACTCGGACAAGATGGAGGTCCTCATCCTCAGCTCCACCCCTTCAGCTTGGGACGACTCCTGGTGGCCGACTTCACTGGGAACAGCCCTGACACCCACTGACCACGCACGCAACCTGGGGGTCATCCTCGACTCCACCCTCTACATGACTAAACAGGTCAACGCTGTCTTCCCTTCCTGCTTCAACACCCTACGAATGCTCCGCAGGATCTTCAAGTGGATCCCCACCGAAACAAGAAGAACGGTCACCCAGGCCCTCGTCTCCAGCAGGCTGGATACGGAAACGCCCTCTACGCAGGAACATCAACCAAGCTCCTGAGACGTCTGCAACGCATCCAGAACACCTCGGCATGACGGATCCTCGACATCCCCCTCCGCAGCCACATCACACCTCACCTGAGAGACCTACACTGGCTCCCCGTCAACAAGAAGATAACCTTCAAGCTCCTCATCCACACTCACAAGGCCATCCACAATGCCGGCCCAACGTACCTCAATAGACGACTGAGCTTCTACGCCCCTACCTGCAAGCTCCGCTCCGCTGGCCTCGCCCTTGCTACAGTCTGCCACATCCGAAGAACAACCGCTGGCAGCAGATCCTTCTCCCACCTCACCGCCAAGACCTGGAACACCCTCCCCACCAACTTACAGCAGACCCAAGACGTACTGGCCCCTTCAGCAGACTCCTCAAGACCTGGCTCTTTGATCAGTAGCAGCACCCCCCCCCCCCCAGTTCCTTGAGACCCTCGAGAATATGTAGCGCGCTTAACAAATGTCCTGATTGATTGATTGGTTGACTTCTTATCTTATGCCAACAGATGATGTAAGCACCATATCTGGCTAAGACTTGTTGTTGAAGGCAAAATTCTAGCCTTATTTGAGCGGGTGATGTATAAAGCGGAAGGCAGAAGATAGTTCTATAAGCTTTAACCTGCATGCTATCCAGCTCTTTAGGATCTCTTCCCCGCATCGCCTTGCTACCATAAGTGATCGAGGGAAGGCATTTGGCCTGGACTACCTTCAGTAGCGGGTCAGAGTCGGTCCCATCAGTTGGTATGCAAGGTTTTTCATCATCATGGTGGTCAATAGACCTTTCCTTCTTATTTCCTCTTTCTGGCTCCAAAACGACCCTTCCTTGTCGAATATAACTCCTAAATACTTGTACTCACAATACCCATGCTTATCCAGTGATGTCTCTTAATTAGCCGTAAGGATGACTCGGTGAGTTTAATGTTTAATATCTGTTAATCTGCAGGTCATGTGCTCAGATACCAGTAAGATTGACTCAGGTTCTCGTTTTCCCAAGATTGGTCATTTGAGTACCGTTAAACTGCATAACAAGGACTGTCTTTTAAGAACACAAAAACTACCGACATTTGGTAGAAAGCTCTATGTGAAAAGCAAGTTATCATTGGTATTATTCTCCAGACACTTGACTACTCCAAGAGGAATCTAGCATCCGTGTCGCAAGGCAGATGACCGACAAGGCACAGTGCACACAATGTCACAGTTTACCAAAGAAGCACAGACTGCAAAGCAGGCAGGGTGCCGGGATTAACACCATGTTGGAGTTTGCAGGACCGCCCAACTCTTCCCTCTCCTCCATCCTCTCAACTGCAGCAGCCTCTTTATTGTACCCCCTTTCTCCTTTATGATGTATCTCAAGCTTCGGTGTAATGAGGCGCTGATACGTAAGGTAGGTGGCATGTATTACTTTATTATGGAGAGGGAGTGCGGGATATCCACTCCTAATCATGCCATGTTACACACTGCCACGTGCCTATCCCATAAGGCATAGCGGTACTTCACATGGTGGTCGGAAGACTAGACTGAGACACCACAACAATACATATGCACAAGGCTTGAGCAATAGGTTGACTGAAGAATACATCTACACTTTGCGTAAGCGAGGTGGCGCCTCAACAGAGGAGCCATGAAAGAACAACACTGTGACTGCTGCATGTGACAAAACATGAAGGAGGGCGAGGTAGAGAGAGAGAGAGAGATAGAGAGAGAGTGAGAGAAAGAGAGAGATGTAAAATCATTGTGTAGTGATTTCAAGGTGGCAAGGAGGGATAAAGGAAGAGTGCAGTGGTTACAAATCAAATTCGCTGTATGTCTTGGGTAATACCACTGCCCTGCCTGTGCGGGTGCGCGTGAGGGGAACCTGTGACTTATGTACTTCCCCAGTGTGGGAACTGACCTCTGGAGTGCTCCCCTCCAGGCCCCTGTCGTGTGAGGTAGAAGTCCCTTGCATGGTGACTGGCTTGCGAGTGTTGCTGGTGTCTTGGGGTGAAGTGTGCTGTGTGGACTCAGAGTTGTTCTTCTCCTGTGGTAACGGCATCACCCCTTGTCTCCCTCACCGTGCCATTCCTCTGTGTACTTGTGGCCAACCCATCTACATCATTGGCAGGCTCCCACCCGTTATTGCTGGTGTTTGTGGCAGAATAGTCCATCCGATGACTTTGTTGCACTTGTCCATTCTACTTTGTGATCACACCTTGCTGTCAACCAGCAAGGCGGAGCGCGAGTAAGGTTCTCTGACCTGTAAAGGCCTGCTGAACTTGCTGTCTCCTTTCTTGCTAAGGTGGCCAAGTTTCACCCTGACCCAATCCCCCGTTGCTAAGGAGACCTTCGCACTCCATGCTTCCTATCATAGTTATCTTTGCGAATTTTCTGTGCCTTCTCCAAGTTGCTTCTGACTGATGCTGGGGACCATTTGCTCTGTATGTGCAGGTTCATCCAAACGTTGTTGTACCTTGTTAATGGTTCCCTTCCTTGTAGTATCTTGAACGGGCTGTACCCTGTTAGGGTGGGACTGATGCGGTATGCCCATACCGTGTTTCTGATTTCAGTCTCCCAGCTCTTACCAGCACTGATGGCTGCTTGAACCGAACTCATGATCACCCGGTTGAAACGTTCGTCTAGGCCATTACCTGCAGGGTGGTACAATGGAGTGTGTTTAGCCGGGGCTCCGTGCCTCCTGATGAAGGCATTCCACTTCTCCGAATTAAATTGTGGACCATTGTCACACGTAATGATTTTCGGAATACCTTCTCTCAAGAATGCATTGGTGAGAAAGGAAATGATGGCATTCGTGTCCACCTTCTCGCACACTTCTATCTTTGGCCATTTGGGGTATCTGTTGACTAGAACAATCACATATTTGGGTATCCCCCAAGAGCCTAGAATAGGGCCCAAAATGTAAATCGACAATTCCTCCCAGGGGTTGTTGGGAGTGGTGAACTCTGACAAAGGAGGCCTCAGCAAAGTCACTGACTTGTCTGCATTGGCACAATGCTTGCATGCTCTCACGTACTTCTCCACCTGGTTGTCAATGGTGAGCCACCAGTAGGACCGCTTAATTCTCCTCTTCGACTTCACAATTGCCAGGTGACCTTCATGTATTATGCTGAGGAGGCGATCTATTAACTGTCTTGGGGGGATGACTTTGCCTCCTCCTATCAAAAATATGTCTTTGTCGCTGATGAAACAAGGAGAATTCCCCCACAGCCAGCTGCTTGACCGCCACACTCCTTCTCCGACTGACCTGAATGGTGGCCTGTGATGTGCTTCGGGACTCTGCTCTCTCGGCAAGCGGTGTTTAGGCGGCTGCAATCCGGGGTTCTTCCCCTCGTCGCCAGTTTGTTGTGTCTCATCCTTCCCGGTAATGAGGCGCTGACACGTAAGGTAGGTGGCAATTAGTACTTTATTATGGAGAAGGAGTGCGGGGCATCCACTCCTAATTGTGCCCTGTTACACACTTCTGCGCGCCTATCCCGTAAGGCGTAGCCGTACCTCACATGGTGGTCGGAAGACTAGACTGTAACACCACACTTTACTTTGTCTCCAGGACTTTTGAGTAATCAAGTGAGGAGGAGGAGGCTTAAAGGCTACCTTGGGGGTGGGCGGGGGGCAGATCACAAAGAACCGTATTAAGAACTGCAAAACACATTGGTAAGCTGCAGACAAAAAATAAATGCTCACTTTAAGGGTACAGTGGCCATAATGAGCTGAGGTTATTACACTACAGGTTGCACCGTGACAGAATGTGATGCAAATAACTGGACCTGGCACAAAAGGCAAATGCTTGAGAAAAAATGCTTCAGTTGTGCTGCGGTGTTTCAATGTTTGCAAAGACAAGCAATTTATTAGAAACAGCATTATAGTCCAATTTCATTCTGCAGTTAGGCTTTTAAGGGGGTGGAAGAGTCGCCATAACTCAGGCAGAAAGCCATTCAAAACATTTCACTATCAAAGACATTAATTTCCTAAATGCAAGCACAAGTGAACTGGATTGAACGATTAATTCCTATCGGTAGCAATAATTTAATTAGTCATGTCCTGTGTCCAGGGATGCGTGTAAAGACAAGTGTTCATCATTTCAAAGCTGCAGTTAGAGTTGACTGGCCAACAGAGAAAGAAAGCAGAACATTTGGAGACAGGGAAGCGTGGAAAGAGAAAGGGGGACCAAGAGTGACACAAGTATGCAAGAGAGGGGCTGGCACAAATAGACTATGATCTGTCACATCGTACAGTAACAGCAGGGGCATATCATTAGACCCACAACACCCTGCAGAGCGGGTGGGGCCTGAGCTCCAGGGGGCCCCCTTCGGCACTGTGCACGGGCCCCTGGCCTGAGAGCTCCTGACTGGTTCCGGAGTGTGGGGAGCCCATTCATGTACTATGCAGGCGACCCACTCAAGGGTCATTACGCCACTGGGTGGCAGTGGCAGGATATTATGTAATCAATAATTGCAAAGGTAAACAACTAAATGTTCAACCCAATTCAAACGTTCAGCTGCAAAAGGGTTTTATTTGCAAAGCTGACCGCACAAACGGTGGAGTTCACAGGGCAGTCTTGTCAGGGCTTTACGTGGGATGAAAAAACTGGGAGGTCTCTCGAAGGGGTGTGGTCAATGTAATTAAGGACGTGGTTTAAAAACACCTAAGCTAAAAATCTGTGCTAAGCATAGTGTGCCGCCCGACTTGTATTTTGCTGTTTCTGTCATTGTATCCAGAAATATGATACAATAAGTAACATCATAAATACAAGTCAGCACTATTGGCTTTGAGTAGGGAAATCCATAGAGAAAATAACTCTCTTTAAAGGATTTTCCTTCCCCTACAACGCTCACCTGGCATGACGTCATGCCATAACTTCTCCGCTAGTGAGAAGTGAGCAATGTGAGCACACGCACATCAATGTGCCTGCTGTCACTGCAGTCTGGAAAGAAACAGACCGCCTGTGCCAGGGCACAAAACAGAGCCCGATAGAGACCTCCTTTAAAAAACTGCCAGTGCCCAGCACCAGTGAGAGCCGGCCCACTTAAAGCCCTGCGTCTAGTAGCTTCTGATGGCTCATGTTAGTCCACTTACGCCTCTCAATTTGTTCAGTTCTCTCCACAGGTACGTAACAGCTCTTCTAAATACATGTGCAACGTTAGTCACAGTCTCTGCTCTGCAGCAGGGGCGTTTTCTGTAGCTTCCAAAAGTCACACTCACTGCTGCCCTTGTCCAGTCCTCCTTCCCTCTCCAAGAGGGTGGGGCCTGGACAGACTGCACAAGTTAGTGATAAGGTATGTTATGGCAGGACCGGAGGCTCCGATTATGCTTTCTCTATCTTTACCACTCAAAACACAGCAGCCAATGAAAAAAACATTAAAAACACAACTACATATTCCATGAGGCTTTGAACCACGCCTCTTCAACAACACATTAATAGCGAATAGGCATATCCTACAGAATAAAGAGGCACCATCTTTCCTGCCTTCCTTTGCTGCTCCACAGTCAAGATAAGTGCCTCTCCATTTTGTAATTCACTCTGTGGTTTGACTATGTTTCATATGTATATTGCCTTTATAGTGGTAATGATGTTCTTGCGCTTTTAGCACTGTATTGGCTGCTTGTCACTCGGTTTCAATACAGGTTTAGCCCTCGACATTGCATGCCTGTTCTGTTAGCGCGACTGCTCTTTGGTCCGCTTCCCTTTCCTCCAGTGGGTTCATGCTTAGCCTTATTTCCTTTTCGGATTTCTTCCTTTATCCCCCTTTTTGTCACGTACAGCCAGCCACGGTCGGTAGTAGGAGTTTCTGCAGGGCAGTGACGTGGGGAGGGGGACGGGCAGGGTGGGGGGAAGTAATGTATGGATTTCGGAGTTTAACAGGTAAGTATACATATAAATAAATATAACGAATTTCGTTGCGTGCACTGCATCACCAAATGCGATGCAGTGCACGCAACAAAATTCGTTTTATTTATTTATATGTTTACTTACCTGTTAAACTCCGTAATCCATTACTACCCCCCACCCTGCCCCTCCCCCTCTCCACGTCACCGCCCTGCAGAAACTCCTACTACCGACCGCGGCTGCGTACAGCCCTTCAGCGCAGCCTTAGATTGGGCGGCAGACCCTCCCGTGAGCGAGGTCCAGTGTGTAGCTCAATTTGTCTACACATGCTTATCTCTGGGAAAGCCTGCCAGAGCGTCTTCCTCTTGCGTTCGGCAGCTTCTTAATCAACACGCTGGTGCCGACTCTCCCCGGACTGCAACAATAGGGGATTGCAGCAGGCAATCAACCTTTGGGGCATGTTTTGTTTGTTAATAACATTTGAACTTGGCTAAGTAAAGGGCTTTATCCCTGTTCTAATGCCAAACTAATTTTTGGAACTTTCAAACTGACTGTTACTTGCTGTCCAGCTGCCAGCTATTGCTACCATTGATGTCCTGATCCACTGAGCTTGGCAGGGCTATAATAATTTTGGTGACTGGGTCTTTTAACCCCTTCCATCTTGTCAATGATTTTGAAGACCCTTGCTTCTCTCCGGGGATTTTGATTGTGAGACTTACCCCTCCTGTGATCAGGTCTGATAATGAGGCATTTGATCAGGGCCTTGAAGCCTACGCCCCTAATGAAGACAAGTATTAATATTACGATGAGGGCCTGTAAGATGTTATTGACAACAAATCAGTCCAGAAATCCATTGATAAAGCCCTCTGTAATCCATTTGAAAATGACTTGACGAGCTTGACAATCACCCTTCCGCCCCTTCCCTGTCTGGTGTCTTCCCCCATCGAACCCCTCCATAGACCACTCTAGGCCTCATTCAGACACCCTTGCTAAATGCAGGGGGCATTGAATGATCATGCTTACAGTGCTGGGAATCGCCTGGTTATTCCCCCCCGCTTTGAAGTCCTCACTACTGATAAGGATACAGACTCCTCTTCTTCTTCTCAGAAGTCCTTAACTTCTAAACGCACTAAGAAACGCAAGCGTTCCCATACCCCTTTCCTTCCTACCACACCTTTCACTTTTGAGCCTTTAGATAATATCGATCCCAGGTCCTCCGATTGGACACCTGCTCCGGCGATTGCCAACTATATGCATCAACAACTCCGCATAGGCTTTGGGAAAGAAGTTTGGTCCAGAATCAAGGCCGAATGGCCTAGGCCAGACTTCGCTCACAAAACTGCTCTCACCCCTGACATAGATTCAATAATGCTAAACCTTCCTGAAAAGGGTCAACAAATATCCGAAGAACAGTATCAACAGAGCGCTTTGTGCTTGTCAAGATGCACTTCTTGGTGTCTATGGACCCTTGTCAGAGATCCTTGAGTTGACCCTCCATGCAAGGAATACATGTGCCCCCATCCACCCTGATGTTCTTGCTGGTAGGACTCAACATGCAATTTGCCTCCTGGGTAATGCCAACTGCACCCTATCCACTGAGTGCAGTAAATTGGTGCTGTTACGGATTGACCCTCAATTGGTCGAGTGACATCTGATGAAGCAGCCCTCCTAGCTGAGGGGCAATTATTTGGGGATCACTTCATCAAAGACATTGCCAAATTTGTAAACACTTTCACATCTCTCGACAACTCCAATTCCTTCTTGAAGAGGGTGTTCAATCCCCTTTTTAGTTGTGCCGGTCACTACATAGGACGCTCGACCGGCCGCTTAAACCCACAAGGTCCTCCATGAGGTTTCAATCACAGATAAAAAGGCTATGGCCAAGATCCAGCCCAAGCTGTCTTCTACTCTACCAGCTCTAGTGGACACTGGTGTCATTTTATCAGAGGCGTCAACAGGGGTTATCAAACCTCCAACAATCAGGCTGCAGGTAACGAGTCCTTCTGTTTCGACTCTTCCTCTGATGGGGGGGAGGGGGCAGGTTGCGCCATTTTCTTTACAACTGGGCCAAGATCTCATCAGACTGTTGGGTGTTAGATACCATTCAGTGCTACCGTATAGAACTGTCTCATATACATGTTAAATCCTCTGTTCTCTTTTATAGATCTGAAATTATAGAGCATTTGTCAAAATAGACCATTGCTTCAGCTTCTCCTCCTGCACAAGGTTTCTGCTGCAATGTGTTTCTGGTTCAGAAAAAAGGTGGAGGTCAGAGGCTGGTTCTCAACCTCAGGGAATTCAACCCTTTTGTGTTTTACCGCCATTTCAAGATGGAGTGTATCCACCTGCTGAGGGATCTGATTCAGGAAGGAGATTGGATGGTTCGTCTCGATCCCAAAGACGCCTATCTTTCAGTTCCGCTGGAGAGATCAGTGGTATGAATACTGGTCTCTTCCCTTCGGTCTCTTGTCAGCTCCCCGGGTGCTCACCAAGCTCCTGAAACTTGTGGTGGGAGATAGGGGTTTTCATGATCCTATGTCTAGACAACATGATTCTTTTAGCACAGGACAAAAATAAACTGCTGACACATCTGTCTTAGGCAGTGTCTCTGCTCCAGGAGTTGGGGTTTGTGATCAATTCCCAAAAATCCATGATGATCCCTTAGCAGAAAATAGAATTTTTGGTTTCAGGTGGATTCGGTGAAGGCCCATTTACTGCTTTTACCTCTGAAAATAAAATTCATCAAATGGGAGTTAAAGTCTACTCTGTCCAAACAGATGTTGTCTTTGAGATGCCTTGCTCGGAATATGGGACTGCTAGCGGCTTCGATTTGAGCACTGTGCCCAGGTCCTTTGTATTATGTATTAACAACAGCAGGGTTTCAGTTACAACCATCTGGTTCCTTTATCTCCTGGAGGAACTTCATTGGTGGCTCCTAAACATGGACACGTGGAATGGCAAGGTCATTTTCAGCTTGTCTCCTGACGTTGTCATTAAATCCAATGCAAGTTGCTGGGGAGCAAGATGCAGTGATTTTTCTACCAGCTGCCGATATTTGTTCGAATAATGTGACCTTCAGATAAACTGTTTGGAGCTTCAGGCTGGCTCTTTGGCAATAAGGTTCCTTTCTCCCTTAAAGAGCAATTATTGCTGCATCCTACCTTGAATGGACAATGTATCTGCTGTTCGATATATCAATCGAATGGGGGGAATCAGATCTATTCTTCTTGCGAACGAAGCCAGAGAGTTTTGTCACTTTTGCTTTTCCCAGAAGATAACAGTTCTGGTGGAATTCCTTTCGGAAAAGGACAACCTGGTGGCAGATTGGAATTCCAGGTTCCTGGTGGATTACAGCTATTGCAAACTCCATCCCCGTATCTTTCAGAAGATTCTGCATTCTCTGGGACCATGTCATGTGGGCCTTTTTGCTTCCTGCTTGAATGCTCAACTGAAGGATTTTTACAGTTGGAGACCGGACCCAATAGCCCTGGCGATGGATGTGTTTCTGCAGAATTGGGCTGGAAAGTAGAACTATGCATTCCTGCCCTTTGCCATGAATCTGAGGGTCGTGGCTCAGGCCAGGCGACAGTTGGCGTCCCAAGTTCTGATTACTTGGAAGAACCAACCATGGTTTCCGAACCTTATGGAAATGTCGATAGCCCTTCCCATTGTTCTTTTTGTATTCACACATCCTCTCTTAGATCCAGTGAGCTCCCCTCATCTTCTTTTCCTCCAAGGTTAATTAACCCTTATGGC
This sequence comes from Lissotriton helveticus, assembly GCF_964261635.1. NCBI lineage: Eukaryota > Metazoa > Chordata > Amphibia > Caudata > Salamandridae > Lissotriton > Lissotriton helveticus. The sequence goes on from NC_136068.1 coordinate 1,315,169,801, forward strand.
TTAGAAGATATTGGGAGACATAGCCAAGTTGTGGGCATTTCATTGTCAGCTGCCGCTTTTGCACACCAGGCTTGGGCTTCTTCCACCTCCAAACAATATTCTTCTGCATGGAAGAGATGGGTGGGTTGGTGCCTTCAATGGGAGGTGGATCCCATGAGATCCAAATTGAAAGATGTTCTACATTTTCTTTCTGAATGTGTTCTATCTGGATTGTGTCACAGGTCAGTAAATAATTTCAGGTCTGCCTTGTCTGCTGGTCACGACCTAATTGTTGGCAAACCGGTAGATTGCTAAAAGGTATCAGGGTGGTGAACCCTCCGAGGCCTTGATATTCTCAGTTATGGGATGTGAATAATGTTCTGTCCTTACTGGAGGCATGACCTGACAATTCTGACTTCTCCTTGAAACAAATTTCCGCAAAATTAACAATTCTTTTATGTTTGATTTTGTGTCAAAAAGTGTTGGGTGTACGAGCTCTTGACTTTACTACTAGGTTCTTTTCTTTAGAAGGTGTTTTGTTTCTTATTTCAAAAAGGACAAACACTATGTCCAGGTTCATTGACTACCTGGTTTTCCCCACAATACAAATTTATGGGTGGTAAACTGTTTAAAGGTATATGAAGAATTCTCTTTGTCACATAGAGCTGATCCCCTTGGCCCTCTGTTGGTGATTCAGATACCCTTCCGACTGGTTTTTTCCAGCGACCTTTACCCATTGGGTCATGTCGGAAGATGGCATTGATGCCTCGATTTACAGTGCTCATTCGGCTATGGGGGGCATGGCATTCAAAGCATTTGTGCTGGAATCCAGGTTAGAGGATATTCTACATGCCACTGATTGGTCATCTGATTCTATGTTAAAGATGTTTTATTATAAACCTATTGTGCATGCTTCTTCTGTTGTTGTTTGTCAGCTTTGACTGAGCATAATTGAAGCATTCGTTCCTGGCATGGAATGGAAATTGTACTAGCATTGCGACAGAGGCAATGATTATCCCATCCGTTGGGACAGATAAGCTGTATGGTACCACTTCTTTAACGTGCCAGTTATGTACAGTCAGTTAATGTTTTTCTGCCCTTGTGATTCAGTAAGGGTTGTGGGATTAGATTAATTTCTTACTTTTGTTTTCAGGCTCCAAATTGAAACAGGGCTGTAGCATCTGAGAGTTTCTGTGTCCTGTGGGCTATGTTCAGGGATCTGGCTGGAGTGCTGTGGAGCTTCTTTTGCCATTAGGTGTCCTGTTTTCTGGACTTTTGTGAGACTCCATTGAGTGTCGTCTTAGACTGTTCTTCTGTTCATTTTATGGACATTGTTCACATATTTGTTGGACTGCGTTTTATGCAACGTGAGAAGGAGGAAAGATGGTACCTTTCTATTTTGTAGGATATGCCTATACACTATTGGTGGGTTGTTGAAGAGACGTGGTTCAAAGCCTCATGGGACATGTAGGTGTGTTTTTACAGTTTTTTCATTGGCTGCTCTGCTTTGAGTAGTAAAGATAGAGAAAGCATAATCCTCGCCTCCGTGTCCTTAACAGAATCTAAAATTCTTGTTGCGATGCTAGAACATTTTCAGTTCCTTATGAGGAGAAAGGGTGTCATAAGTCAGGGGTGACTGACATAAAACGTCACACAGCCTTTGTCTGCCATGCTAATGCTAATATCTACAAGCTAAGCTGTGGCTTGCAGAGGCCTACCCCCGCACTACTGAAGTGAAAGTGAAGGGCTGAACAGCCATAAGCCAATGTCAATATGTCATTCCTGGCCAACCCCTGCGCACTGGATCGTCAGGAAGTGCCTGCTTGCTTGACCCTATCTAGCATTGAAGTGCACAAAGCCTGGCATTGTTAATTAAGTCTTGAACATAAAAAAATAATATTATTATGTGCTTTGCAAATGTTGTGGGGGCGGAGCCCCAAACCTCTCCTTGACAAACCACCCCTGCTATTTTCTATTCTCATAAAAGCTTGCACCCCCTATTTTACAGACATACCAACCTGTGAGCAAAACAGGCTGTGTGAGGAGGGTGTGTGGTCTTTGAGGGGGCAGGGCTTTATGTCCTGAACTTCCCAAGATGGTCCTCTCCTCCCATCAACCTTCTCCTTCCTCCAAAAACAACAAGATCAAAAGTTTTTTGAGGCTGCTGGTGATCCCACTGGGTGTCTTACCACCCCTTAATGGGCATTGACTGCTTGCGGGCTCAAAAGATGAGCTGGAAATCTACTCTCTGCCATAGTTTTCCATCTCAACTCGCCTGCCACCATGTGATTTCTGTTCCTCACCGTGTGACCATGTGGAGAGAGCCGAAATCATGTGACACACAGTGGCACTGTGTGAGTTGGCAGATCTGACTCTATACATGTGCACATGTGTACAGCAACATGAACATGCATAACTAAATAAATTACTTGCTACTTATTCACATTTTAAGGAACATTGTGACATGAATTTGGAATAAAAACATTAAATTAACAACTTTAATACTAGACCACATTTATATTCAGCACCATAGCATAAATAGTATGCATGTATATTGTGCAGAGTGTAAAACACTTTTATTACCATTGTTGAGTGTGGGTAGGGAGCATGATTATAATCATAGGGTATGCACCCTAAATATCGTACCCAAAATATTAGTGGAAGAGAATATTGAGGATAAAATATCGAATCAAAACTTTCAACAGGTAAGTAAGCCTAGATTATCTATTCCCATGTACCAACGTTGTACATAGATATTCAAGGCACATAGATGTGGAGTTAAAAATAATAACGCTATACTTACCTATCTGCATTTTCAATATTTTTTCTCTCAAGATAATGTCATCGGTATTCTTGTCTGGCAATAATATTAGTAGTGAATATATTTAGTTGTACAATCCATTCATAGTTGTATCTTTCATAGTGTTAACCTCTTCCATGCTTATGACGAGCTCAGCTCGTCATGAGGCACAGTGGAGCTTTGCTCATGATGAGCTGAGCTCGTTATAACGGCCGCGGAACACCCACGCGGGGCTAATTCCCCTCCTGTGCGGGGCATTCCATTGAGTGGGCGGAGTTGTGACAAGCTCAGTTTGTCATGAGCAACGCGGTGCCGCGCATGGCCCTTCTTCCCCCGCACCGCGGGGAAATTAGCCCCGCGGCGAAGGGGTGAAGGGCAAGGTGGCATGCAACCTAATCTGTAAGAATATTTACAACGTATGTCATAACATTTGCCATAACATCTGTAACGTCAATATTGAGGCATTGCATTTTGTGTGAGAGTTTGTCAACATATATAAAGCAGATCTATCATCATTGTTTTTTTTTTTTTTTTTTTGGTTAAAAACGTTTATTGAGCAATAAAATAAGAGTTACAGAGATGGGCCTACAACCACACGGGCTGGCCGCTAATAGCAACGCACAACATAAGTAGCGAACGATCATTCCCGTGGCCGGGCACAAAGAATGTACCAATTATTGCTCGAAGCATAGGACAGGACATAACAATTTTTACATTAATCATAAAAACAACAAACTCTAAACAAGGCGAATGCACAGTAATCAAGTCAGCCCAGAAGGCGGAGGGGAAAGCAACAAATCAGGAAGACAAAAGCAAAGCAATGAAACTCGGCATGGCTGGGGGGGGGCCAGCGGGGAGGGCAGGAAAATCCTAAAACCATATGAAAAATTTTCGGGAACGTCAGCCTAGGGAGATAGGGTAACATCGGGAGTGTCAACCAAGGGAGGGGCACAAATATCTCCACGATATGCATTCCACTGACCCCAAATCTTCGTCCACGCCCTGGGTCTGCCCCTAGCCACATAGACGGTCTTCTCTCGGAACATGGACCAGTCCATGTTATCCTCCCACACCGAAACTTCGGGAGGTCTGGATGCGCCCCAAAGTTGCGCAATGTCCCGCTTCGCGACCATGTATCCCAAGGTCGCCCATCTTGTCTGGGCCACAGAATAGTCGGTGGGTTCCCACACGTTCAACAGGCATCGTCGGGCCTCAGGCCGCAGGGTAATACCAGTCACAACAGTCATCACCGCAAGCACATCAATCCAGTAGGCTGCTACCGCCGGGCACTCCCAAAGAATATGCAGAAATGTAGCACTCATCCCACAACCACGCTTGCATAAATCATCCGGGGAAAAACCCATCACAACCAGACGTGGACCAGTTACATACACCCGGTGGAGGATCTTAAGTTGAACCAAACGGAGACGGGCGGGGATGGCGACCTCTTTCGGAGAAGAGAGTGCCGACTGCCAATCCTCGTCATCCAAGTCCAATCCGTCACCGACCCAAACCTCCCTAAGTCGGACCAATAAGTCAGCGCGATTATTAATCAGTTTCTTGTAGATAAGGGAGATAGTGCTATCGGGCAGGTGTCCATCCAGTACACGATCCTCAAGGGGGGAGGACTCAGGCAGGGTCACATCAGGAGTCAGAACTGAGGCCAGGGCATGCCGGACCTGCAAATACCGAAAAAACTCTCTATCACTCAAGTCATATTCTGCCTTAAGGGCCTGGAAAGACTTCACTCCACCCTTCACACAGACGTCACCCACTTTACATATCCCAATCATATCCCAGCGGTCAAAGCCCTTAGTAGACCAGAGACACCACAAACGTTCAGAAGCATAAAGCGGGGTTGCCATTGTCAGTCGATTCTCCCATCCCAAACTCACATTCGCGGCGCGCCACACATTGACTGCGATCCTGGACGGGCCCACAAGATGGCGCCCGGCCGATCTGGAATAAAGCGCTCTATTAAAATCCCCTCCCGGCAGCTGGAGTCTATCCATCTCAAAGGCCGGATCTCGACCCGGGGAATACATTGCGTGGTTAATGGCAGACAGCTGGGCAGCCCAATAATATCTCTTGATATCGGGGAGCGCCATGCCCCCGTCATACCAAGGGATAGTAAGTTTCGCAAGGGCGATACGTGGACGCCCGTCCCAGATCAGTTGCCTTTGAAGACTCTCGATCTCCCGGAAATAGGTAGCGGGAATGTCGTCATAAGAATTTTGAAGCGCGTATAGGAATTGCGGCAAAGACATCATTTTAAAAAGGGCAGCCCTGCCCAGAGGAGACAGGGGTAGCTTACGGCAACGGGCCACATCCAGTCGCAGTCTAAGAAGCGGGGGGAGGAGGTTACGCTCGAACCGGAGTGAGGAGTCCAGCGTAATAAAAATCCCCAAATACTTGAAGCCAGATTGGACAACCTGGATAGGAAACCTGTCCGGTAATGGGGGCAAAACACCCGAGAGAACATATACACAGGGGAAGTAAGATACAGAAGAATGTCATCCGCGTAAAGCGAGACGCGGTCTTCAAAATCCGGTGACCAACGGATCCCTTTGAGTGAAGGTTCCCATCGAAGCCACGCAGCCAACGGTTCCAGAGCAAGCGCGAAAAGCAACGGAGACAGGGGGCACCCCTGACGGGTCCCCCTACCAAGACAGAAGGGGACAGAAACTCGACCGTTTACCACTACCTGTGCCAAGGGTTTGGCGTATAACAACTTCACCCAACCAATAAACTCAGGTCCAAAACCGAATTTCTCAAGAGCTGCCCAAAGATAGGGCCACTCTACCGTGTCAAAGGCCATCGAGGCGTCTAGCGAAGCCAAAATGGCCGGCTCCGTCAGAAGCCCCGCCGTTGCAACAGCTCCGTGGAGACGGCGTAGGTTAAGAGCCGTGTTGCGATGTGGGATAAATCCGGATTGATCCGGATGAACCAAGCCACTAATGACCGTCAAGAGGCGGGTTGCCAGGAGCTTAGCCAGGACCTTGGGTTCAACATTCAACAGGGAAATGGGCCTGTAAGACGAACAAACGTCCCGAGGTTTACCTTCTTTGGGAATAACAACTATCGTAGCCAAACGCTGATCATATGGGAGAATACCCCGTTCGCGGGATTCCAAAAACATGGTACAAAGATAGGGCGCCACCCTGTCAGGACGTAGCTTGTACAATTCAATTGGCAATCCATTCGGGCCCAAAGCTTTGCCCGAACGGAGTGAGCGAATGGCCGTCGCTATCTCGTCCGTAGTAAAAGGGGACTCCAAAGAGACTCGGTCTAAATCAGAAACACTGGGCAGAGCTATATCACGCAACAAAAGGCGAGAGTCATCAACATCCCGTTCAGACGCAGGGGTATAAACCGCACGAAAATAATCCGCAAAACATTCAACTATTCCAACCGGGTCTGTCACTCCCACGCCACTCGAAGTCTGAATCACAGGCACCACACGATTCACCCTCTCCGTCTTATCCAACCATGCCAGTAATTTACCCGCTTTGTCCCCCACATCATACAAACGACCCTGTTGCTCCCGAAACATCAGTTTAGCCGCATCTGTGACCAAAGACTTATAAGCAAATTGTTTCAGACCCAGGGCGTGGAGTTTATCAGATGTAACGTTCAATTCTAGGTCAGCCTCTATCTCAGCAATCTCCCTCTCAAGGTCTACCACCTCCCGATTCCTCGCCTTTTTGGATTCGGCAATAAGGGAAAGGGCCTGCCCGCGAATCACTGTCTTAAAGGCCTCCCACAGGGATACAGCAGAGGAGACGGAACCCTCGTTGTCTAAAAAATAATTGTCCAAAGACTCAATCAAGAGATTGCGGGTCTCGGGGGAGGTGAGGTACCATGGGTTGATAGGAGCCACCCGGCCCGCCGCCTCCACCCCCACCTCAAAACAAAGCCAGAGCGGGGAATGATCAGAGATGCCCCGGGGGAGGTGCCTAATCTCACGAACCGCTGGCGACTGCGCCGCAGGCATCAGGAAATAATCCAGTCTAGACAGACTCCCATGGGCCCCAGAGTGGAAAGTGTATTGAAGCTGAGTAGGATGCATAAGTCTCCAGCAATCCACCAAGCCGAACGTATCCAGAAACCCACCCAGCCACTGTTGGGCCAAAGGGGTGTCCCTAGGGGGGTGACGATCATGTAGACCGGAGAGCACAGAATTAAAGTCACCTGCTATGAAGAGAGTACTATCAGGGAGGTTCAACAACACACGGCCCAAATCGGAAAAGGTAGAGGTCTGTAGACCGGGGGGCACATAAACGGCAAACAAGGAAAGGGTTCGACCCTCATAGCGACCCACGAGGACGGCGTAACGCCCCCGATCATCAAGGATCACATCATCAATAGCTAGGGGGAGGGAAGCCCGAACAAGGATACCCACCCCCCTGGAACCCGTGGTAAACCCAGAATGTGCGGCGAGGCGATAGCCCCACCTATTCATTGCACGACATGTATTGCCTACCAAATGAGTCTCCTGTAGAAAAACAATATCTGGAGACAAACGTAGTATACATCGCAACACCACACCCCGCTTAATACGATCCCCCAGACCATTAACATTCCACGAAATAAACCTCAACCCGCTACCCCCCATCCCATACAGCAACGCCGCAGCCCCCCTCCAATGAGCATGACATCAAAAACATCATTAGCAAGATAGAATCGCCTTGAGAACACAACACACAAACATCAAACTTCCCATCCACCCACCCCCCAACAATCGAGGAAACACCCCCCACCCTGCACCCCTGCAAGAAGCTAAAAAACCACCCCAACATGCAGTGTGCCTGTCGCCCAAGAACCCCCATTCTACAAAAAGACCCCGGAGGAGGAAAGGCTCTGACCCACCCGCCACCCCAACAAGAAAAATAACAAAGAAAACACTCAGACAGCAGAGGCACTTAGGCATAGAATCCCAGAAGAAGTTACTTTACACGAGGACCCGGGCATAAACAAACAGTTCAGCTCTCTACACCACCCTCAGCACCACCCGGATGGGCGGCGGACTCAGCCGCAGGAGGTCGGTCCGGCAGGGAGTCCAGCCAGTCATTCACAGAATCAGGCCGATCAAAGAAAAAGGTTCGTTCATTGTACTCAACTCGCAGCCTGGTCGGAAAAAGCATAGCGTAGCGCAGTCCCATGTCCCGGAGACGCTTCTTGACTCCACGGAAGCCCATACGCTGTTTCTGCACCTGTTGAGAAAAGTCCGGATAAAATTTCACCGTGGCATTCTCAAAGGCCACCGGGCCCTTCACACGTGATGCCTGCAGGATAGCGTCCCGATCCCTATAGTGGAAGAGTTTCGCAACAATAGGCCTCGGCCGGGCGCCAGGCTTACCCTGGCCTCCCGGAACACGATGGGCACGCTCCACTGCGAAGAACTTACTCAGCCCAGACGGAGAGAGGTAGTTCTGGATCAGGTCCTCAACCAGGAGATCAACAGAGTGCGGTTCTGGATTCTCCGGAACGCCAACCACACGCACATTACAGCGACGTGCCCTGTTCTCAAAGTCCTCCAAGCGCCGGGTCATGAAATCGTTCACCCTACGGAGATTGCCAATCTCTGTCTGTATCTCCGAGACGTCTGCCGTGAGGCTGGATGACTTGAGATCCAATGACTTCACCTTCTCATTGGTTTTAGATAGGTCGGCCCGAATCAAGTTCACATCAATGGCCACGGTGTCGATTTTGTGGGCCAAAGCTTCATATTGTTGACCTATCGTTTCCTTCATGCCAGAAATGGCGCCCATGATGTCCTGCAAGGACGGTTCCGTTGATGCGTCCACGATGTGGTCAACCGCACTTGGGCCAGGCAGGGCGGCTCCGGGGGACCCCTTCGCATGGGTGTAACGGTCCATAACGTTAGACTGGACCGGGCCCCCACGCAGGGGCGTCTTGGTCTTTCGTGTCTCTCGGTCCCCTCTGCCCGCCATGTTGGAAACCGCGCCACCAGGAGACTCACTCGACCCGATGGAAATGGCCACAGGAAAGTAGGGCGTCGGGACCAAAAGGCCGCTACAAGGGTACCACTAGGAGAGGACCAGCCTGAAAGGAGAATAAGCCAGCCAAAGGCCCGACAGCCGTACCGAGTGCCGGACCCAGCCCAGGCCAGACTCCCCTGCCAAATGTCTCAGTCTGAGGCAGAATCGAAACCGAAACTTATGAGGGGGACCCACAAGTCCAATCCCCCTGCCGTTGTTGATCAACTCCGAGACGGCCAGAGAGCCTCACCCAGTCCCGGGCGCACCCCAAGGGCGGACCCCGAAAGTTCGAATCGCCGTATCTTCGGCGCCCCGGGTCCAAATCAAATTCCAAAAATCACAGGAAGATCAGCCCAGCGTCCTCTACATAAATCCTCGTGAAGAATCAGGATATGTTCAGGATATCATGCCGGGAGTGGCGGGGGTCCGGAGAGCGCTGTGCTCACGCGGCCATCACGGATGCCCGCCAAGCTCCTCCTCCTCTATCATCATTGTTAAAAGTCACCAATAATGTTAATCAAATGTATCACTAATTAACACAATGCAATGTTTAAAACAAGTGATTGTTATAAAAATGTTTAATAAAGTTTTATTAAAAAAACTAAATATCTTTGAATCTATGGTTTAACATTGTTTTTATGATTGCATTTTGTGTGGATGAAAACTTTAAAAGAAATATGTTGATTGTTTTTATAGTAAAAAATAATAAAACCAACATGTTTCTGAGTTTTTCCTTTAATAATTTTCAGCTCACAAAATACAATCACAAACCAACCACAAAAGGGCCTTAGACTCCTACTGAAGAGCATAGAGCAGCTCGAAATGTTTTTGTAAAATATGATAGGTTCTCCTGGGATCAAGGATTTAATGAGGCAAATTAGACTTACTCCTTTTTTATGTTGGTGGAGGACTGCTGTAGCCACCACAACATTTAAACAAATGTTTGGTGGTGCCCCTTCCTCTTTTAAGGTCACCAATAGCAACAAACTCTTTATTTGAAAAAAAAACCTAGGGTATTATGAGTCGCTTCTTGCCAGAAAAGTAAATATTAATAACAAGAGAACCACAAAACAAAAACAAAAATGTTTTTTACTTTGGACACAGCAGTCCCTCTGGGACCCCCTTCAAGGGCTAGAGGGCATGGTATACCTATCCAGCTCCTGTATATATATTTTTTAATTTGTTCATGACATGAGACTAAGCCCCCCAATCCTGTAATGTCTTCTGCAACATTTCTTATCATGTTGCGGTCAGGCAATCAGAACGCTCGCTCCAGTGGAACGAGTACTCCCATGAGACTAAGGTGGTCAAAGGGAAAAAAGCCCCTCGAACAATCAGAACGCTCAATTTTGAAGTTGCTTGCTTACAGGACCCTCTCAAGAGTCTTGTGAACCCAAGCGTCCAGATATGAAAATATTTTTTACCTTAATTTCTCAAAAAAGAATGGATAAATTTATACCAATTTACAAAAAGTATGCTTTCTGGACGTGATGTAGCTTCCTGTCAAATTTAGTGTAATTCCTTTCATTTGGCTGTTGCCCTATTAAAAAATTCCTAAGAAAATTACACAGGGAAATTGCGTTTTGGGACCCCCCCTTTTTCTTGGCCCAGTTTAACCGATCACTCCAAAACCTTCCAAGATCTGTCCAGCAGAGCCATAGAGGGGGAGTCCCAAAATGCAAGTTCTGCATGCAATTTCCATAGAGAAAATGAGGCATAATACAGAAGAAATGGCTGAACAGACTTACCGCGTTCCACGTGACATTCTGGCTTGCCTCCATGCACGGCTCGCTACAATGCTGACTACTTGGTCAATAGACGTTGACGCCAGAGCATCTCTAGGATCTCATTTAAGGGCTACAATAGGTATGTGACAGGGGTGGTGAACCTTAATGAAGTAAGTGGGACCGGTGGGAGATCTTGACACCACTCGATTTACCAGGGGATTACTTAAACTGTGAAGGATATTTCTATTTCTCTGTTCCCCAGAGGGTGACTACAGGCATCACCCACAGCCGGGTTCCATGTCATTTATTTTTGTAGCGACTTAAGTAAGTTATCTATTTCCTAAAAGACACCCAACTCATGTTGTTCTCAAAGGAGTCGGGTACATACACTAGACTGGGCGTTTCACAGTTCTTTACAAAAAATAACCCCCCGTTCTCTGCCTGGAAAGCGCTTCCCCACAGACGAATAAATGACCACAAGTTGCTGGTCAATGCACAGAAATGAGCATTGACCTTTAGGATGCCTGCTGCAGAGAGTTCTGATTGCAGGCAATAATTATCGTTTACTAAACACGCATTTCCAGTGCGTATGCTTATGGAAATTTGTGTATGGAATTGAGTGAGTCGCGTGCATGCTCATTGATTTATGATTGTCGTGCAATCGCTGAATTACCCCTAAGGCAATGAAAAACATAGTAACACTTGTGGCATGCAAGGAGGAATGTTGTTATGCATGCAATCACTTGCGGTATATGTGACACTGCATACCTATTACTGCATTCCCACTAACCGTATTTTGTGACAACCAATTATCTTGTCACATTCTTTTGTTACAGGTACAGTGCTCTGGGTGAAAACCATAAGTCACTGCTTCACAGAGATACTGTCGCCACTATTTTGCACACCTGAACGTGTGTTCAACTACTCCTACAAGGGCCCTCTTTCCGGCTCTTCACTGTTGGTCCTGAAGAAATGCTTTCTAAGCTAATCCAATTGACTGAATAATTTGGACCTATTTTAGGATGTGTGAGATCAATCATATCTCCCAGACATGCGCAGTTCATTTTTAATCCTGCTCCAGGAACTCATTATTAAAATTCTTATGGCTAGGAGGGAGATCCTGGAGACAGTTTTAACTCCCCTTCTCTCACAAATTATCAAAATTAAATCCCGCTCTGCTGTAAACAGGCGTCAAAGCACACATAGGAGGCACTCAACACCCTAGGTGGGAACCCAAAGATGAAGCATGCCACCAAATAGATTGGACAAAGGAGATACTAGCGTGTTTCCCCTCCACAGAACTCACTTGGGAAAAGCAGTGTTGTGCAAGAAGTTCTGAACAGAGTTCACTATGAGAACCTTAGGACTACAGGACCCAGAAAGCTTACCTGCAATGAAGTCCCACAGAGGCGGGGTCAAAGTGATGAGTCCATAAAAGCACTTTGAACTTTCAGCATACAGCCAATGATTAAGGTTACAGACCCCTAAACGCGTATGGCGCTTCTGTTTGTGGTGGTGTATGCGCTGTACCTACTTCTAGCAAAAAAGCGGGAAAGATTTCCAATTGTGATGGCGTTTCTATGCATGGCAACCTGATGTGTTTCAGAATTGAATTTGTGGCGTGCCTCGCCGCAGAAACACCCCATTGCTTATTCAGGGGTCCGGCAGCACCTGAAACTACGGGTGCCATGAGAAATTGGAAAGCCGGTATTGCGTGGAAATGGACAAAGGAGGTACTAGCGTGTTTCCCCTCCACGGAACCCACATAGGAAAAGCAGTTTTGTGCAAGAAGTTATGAACAGTGTTATATGTATTATTATATTAATAGCAATCTGCATTGAAGAATGAGTGGATGTTTTAGTGTGTGGATAAAGGATTTACTAGCTGTGTGATTGACTGTTTAAGTGACTATTTTAAAGTGTCTCACTAAATATGAGTTAGTGACTAAACTGTGTGAATGTCTGTATCACTCTGTTCTTGTGTAAAGTGATGCATTAGTTGGTTAGTAGCTACATGAAAGTATATATTAGATATTGATTAGTTAGGTAAGTATGTGTATGGGACAGTGAATGTGTGTGTGGGTGGGTGGGGGTGTGTGACTGTGCAAAGATGTGTGAATAGTTGATTCACTAGGTATATGAGGTTAAGAGTGCATCTCGGAACAGTTGTTTCGGTGAGTGAGTATGTTTATGACTGTGTTGATGAGCAAATATATCTCTTAGTCATACATGTGTAATGAAGTAGAAAAAATAAAAGGCAGTGTATGTGACAGTTGTTGTATATAAAAAACTATCCATAAGAGTCAGTGATTGTGTAAATGACTTTATGGATGACTGTATACTTGTAATAGTGATTTTTTAAGATACTAAGGGGTCAATTAGGATGGCGGTGAATCCGCATCCTCTGGGCCGGTGGAAGCCACCGCCGGCCCGGAGGATGCGGATTCACCGCCGCGGTCCCTGTCAACACCACCCGCCAGATTAGGATGGCGGTTGGATCAGCGGCGGATGGCAGGTCCATCCGCCGATGATCCGCGGGGTGTAGACCGCTATTTGGTGGCGGTGTCTGCAAGACACCGCCAGCCTTATTAGGAAGCGTGTGTAAACATGCTTTTCCGCGGAGGTTTTTCCGCCATGGAAAAGCATGTGGACCTTTGCTTCTGGGGGGCCCTTGTGGCCCCCAGGGTGAAGGGGGGGGGTGGGGGTGCACATGGGGAGTATGTGCATGCATGCATGCGGCAGGCACCGCGCGGTGCCTGCCGCTTTGTGCATGCATTTTTAACATTGCGGCGGGTGCTGCTTGAAGCAGCACCCGCCGCAATGTTAAAGATACAGGATGTGACCGCCAGGTCGTACAGCATGTGTACGAGTCGTACGGCATGTGTACGAGTCATACGGTTCACGGTTTCAGCCTTGCAATACGTACAGAGCGTGACGAATCGGACAGATTCACGGAATACGGATCGTACTACGCGACTCGGACGGAAGGGTATGATTCGTACGGAGAGGGCTCCGGATACAAATCGTACGGACGTTTTTTTTCCCGAATCGGAATCGACCCCCTAGTGTGTAAGGCGCAAAAAAAATCATCATTGTTAGACTCTTTTGTTTGCTTTTTTTTGCTGAGAATAGCTGTTAATTCCTGAAGTTGCCTGTTTTTTTGCCATTTTTTCTTTTTTTCTTTTGAAAAAACCACCAAAAAATAACAAAATTGTTTAGAAAACTACAAAAAAAATATAAAAAGAAAAAACGTTATTTTCAGAACTAACTTCTCTGGTTAAAGGAAGAGCTATGTTTGTATGATAGTGTGTGAAAGTTTGGTTGAATGCATACATAGTGCATAATAGACTGAAAGAATGCATTAGTAGTGTATGGTGAATGTATAAGTGCAGAACTATAAGGAAGTGCTGCAGCATGACACTGTTAGCTCTTTAGCTGCAGTGTGCTATGGTACTTCCGAAGGACAGGGATGCAACATATGTACATAAATATGTTGCATGTCTATGCTTCCCTCTGCACTGCTGCTTAAACTGCAGCCATGCGGTGACACAGGCACCCTTGCACCATTGTGCAAGGATATCTGTGTTGTGCAGAGTTTGTTTTTGTTCTGGAAGACACACCTTCCTGCACAAAAACAATCAGTGAAGGCCTTTTTCTCCTTCAATGTATGCTATGCAATGCAGCATATATTGAAGGAGAAAAATGAGGAGAAATTAAAATAATTCTCCTTGTTTTGCTTTGCTACACCAACTGGAGGATGGTGCAGCATTCACACACATCTCCAGATTTATTATTTATGATACATCTGGAGATGTGTCTTGTTCTTTGTGTGTTGTGTGCAAACACCCACAGCAACACCTATGGAACGCCTCTTCATCGCAAAGTGGTGTGTATGATGAGGCCATATTTACATGGAGAAGAAACGCTACACAGAGTGCCTTTTCCTCTCCTTGTAAATATGAAAGAGTGTCTTGCGCCATCACTATGTTACAAAAAGTGACATATTGTTGGTACAGAATGCTTGTAAATCTGCCCCATAAGTGCTTAGGTATTGACCGACTGTTACAATAAGAACATATTGCTAGTTGATTGATTGAAAAATTGCATGAGGGTGACAGGAGGTAAGCACAGAGATATCTCACCCAAGATGTTCAAAGAAGATTGATTGAAATGCTTGCAGTCCTTCAATTGGTACAATGGGAAATCTTATGAACCAATCAAATCTTTTTTTCAGGTCACATGGGATCCTATGACAGAGGGATTCCAACACTACATAGGTATTAACTGGGAATTTTGAAGAGTGTATTAATACTTTGTAGCTTCTTGCAAGTTTGCATGCATAGTATATAAAGAAACTGACTTGTACTCGGGTTAGTGGCTAGGCCAATCCTTAAGTATATGTCTTTTAAGTAGAGTAATTTTAATATTGCAAAGAGAGCCCAGCATAAATTAATAAGTGGTTGGGTTTTGGCACAGTGAATGGATTAGTACATGGTGCTGAATGGGTCACTAGAGGAGTGCAAGGAGAGTGACAAGGTGTTTGCTGGAGTGTAAGGATACTACCTGGTGAAACGAAGGTGTGTAAGATAAGTGTACAGGTGATTAAAGGACTGCATGCACATTGGACAGAGGTTTGTAGCACTCCATGTTGTAAGGCCTGGATTACTGCATGAATACTTGGGTGCTGACTGAATGATTAGCGTACTGCAAGGAGAATGCCAGGGTGAATTTATAAGTGGTTGGGTTTTGGCGCAGTGAATGGATTAGCACATGGTGCTGAATGGGCCACTAGAGAAATGAAAGGGGAGTGATAGGTTTTAAGCAGTTATATGTCAGCTAAGACATGAAATAATCAAATGCTTCTCTCACAATGGTTGCCCAAATGCACACAGACTCACAGTGTGATTCTAGACAAGCAACACTATTCCTTGGACTTCAGCAAAACAGACTCACTAGTCTGTAAGGGGTAAGGTGACTGCACACAATCTACATATTTCACTACTGCATTCTAGAGTGAATGCCGGACTCATTCTGCAAATGCATAACAATGACTGGCTTCTAATACTACTAAATCTTGACAACAGGATACTTTTTTAAACAGGTATGTGTCAGCAAAGACAGGAAGTAACCAAATGCTAATCTCACAATAGTTACCCAAATGCACACATACTCACAGTGTGATTCTAGACAAGCAACACTATTCCTTGGACTTTAACAAAACAGACTCACTAGTCTCGAAGGGGTAAGGTGACTGCACACATTCTACATATTTCACTACTGCACTCTAGTGTGAATGCCTGACTCATTCTGTGAATGCATAAGCAGTGACTGCCTTCTAATACTACTAAAACTTGACAACAGGATAGGCTGGACTTTCATTTCAAAGAAAGTCCAATTGGTCGCACACAGCTTGTCCTACCAGCGTGTTGCCCCAAAGCATTGTGGTCCATGAAGTAAGCATCAGCGGGTGCGCCTCTGCCAGAGTCTTGAGCAAAAAATCACTGTCGCGTTGGCCATCCCTGGACACGTGTTTCGAGATTGTTACCTCTCGTCAGCAGGGAATAGGCATATATGTAGGGGTGCTGCGTAGGCTGCCAAAAAATATTCTCAGGTCCGGTACCGCTCGTGGCACGCAGGTGCGTAACCCGGGCTCGTCAGCCCCACCAGCTCAAGAGAGCTTGAATATAAAAGAAAGTCCAATTGGTCGCACACTGCTTGTCCTACCAGCATGTTGCGCCAAAGCATTGTGGTCCATGAAGTAAGCATCAGCGGGTGCGCCCCTGCCGGAGTCTTGAGCAAAAAATCACTGTCGCGTTGGCCATCCCTGGACACGTGTTTCGAGGTTGTTACCTCTCGTCAGCAGGGAATAGGCATATATGTAGGGGTGCTGCGTAGGCTGCCAAAAAATATTCTCAGGTCCGGTACCGCTCGTGGCACGCAGGTGCGTAACCCGGGCTCGTCAGCCCCACCAGCTCAAGAGTGCTTGAATATAAAAGAAAGTCCAATTGGTCGCACACTGCTTTTCCTACCAGCGTGTTGCCCCAAAGCATTGTGGTCCATGAAGTAAGCATTTCAACCCTTTCCAATTGACATAACTTTCAACCCTACCTCCATTCTGCTCAGTGCCTGTTACCATATTAACAATTCATGGAACACTCAATTGAACACACAGGTCACAAGTTCAGCACACAATGTTGCAAATCCAAATAGCAAGTGTGCTTGACGTTTCAAAATATCAGCTTATCCTATGTAATGTTCCTTTCAAACAGTTTTCATTAGCCAATAAGAAACATGCTTTTGAAACACAGAAACATGCACCCTATGTTTCAATCTATAATGTTCTCAAACAACCAATCATTTCTCTTTTTTTTTTAAACTGCATCTTATCCACCATTTTCGAAAAATCTTAGTTTTCAAACTGCCCATTTCACATACACACACCTTCTGAGTGCATCCAGACCTCCCTTCAAGATGCTTAGAGTGTGGATTGTGGGACACAGCTATATTTTCTGGAGCCAAAGGTATGCAGAAAACAGAGGTATTGACAAAGACCTAGCTTGCCAAATGTAGACATAAAATGGATTGGACAGAGATGATTAAAGTGGCACCAATTGATGCCATTGGTTAAATCCTTTTTGCATCTTCCACACCCTGACCTCATAATTGTGCACTGTGGTGGCAATGACCTAGGCACTTTGACTGGGGTAGGTCTGGAAATGCTTATGAAGGACACCTTTGGAGAATTGATGCCACTTTTCCCCCAAACTGCCTTTGTCTATTCCAACATATGCAAAAGACAGAAATGGAACTGGTCCATTCAATTTTGTCCACAGATTGAGAAAGCTAGGAAACATGTCAATAAAGCTGTTTCTGCTTATCACCGAGACTTTAGGATGGGGTCCATTTACCATAACGATCTGCATTTTAATATGATGGTGTACATTTTACAGATGAGGGTAACAGAGTCTTCCTCATCAGCTTTAGATTCTGCATAGGTACTTACTTATAAGGAACCAAAATCTCTCAATAAACACAAGGCCTCTTTTCAGAGCCACCTAGGATCCGTTCAGAAGTTCAGGCTGTAGCCGCAGCTAAAGTTTCCTATAAAAAATTGCATGGGGAAAACACGTTTTCGCCCCCCCCCCCTTTTTTATCGGCCCTCACTTGACAAATCACCCTCAAACATTTAGGATAGGAGCGGACCAGAGCTGACCATCAGTTTTGAAAATTTTGCGAAGGTTCGTCAACATTTGCCAATGTTTTTGCAAATAGAATGTTGCGTATTTCCTATGGAAAATAGGTCCTAACTATAACTAATATATATATCCCCTAGCATTTGAGATGTCATCAGTGATGTCATCAGTGATATCATTGACCATGTGATGAGTCATTAGTGATGTAATATGTGACATCATCAGCAGTGCATTGCGGGGGCACGAGGTATAGCTAGCTCAGCTAACTATAACGGCTGAATTTCACAGGTTTTGTACAACTGAAATGTCAGCCTAACTATAACATTCCTGTAACCTGTGTTTTTTTCCCATAAATCTCTAACCTTCTTTAAATGCTAATTCCTAACCATAAAATCCCTTTTTTAAATGTGTTTCTAAGGTTTTTTGAAAAAGCTAATTCTTAACTATAATGTCCATGAAACCTGTGTTTTTTGTGATCAAGGCCTGCATAGGCGAAAATGCGTCATTGCGGCACAGCGCACAAATTGAAAAATGAACAAACAAACTTGCACAAAGAAAGTGGAGTTCACTCCGTTTCTAGTTCCAGGTCACAGGGATCCGCTTGAGAAAAGGATTGTGTATATATATATATATATTACGCTCCATGGGGTTGTCCAAGTAGCGGGTAACACCCGAGCCTGCGTGCGCCTTCCCCAAAGCGTTAGTTGGTATGGGCAGTTGCGTGTTTGAAATAGGCCCGACGCGTTTCGGAAATTTATTTTCCTCATCAGGGGCCAGCAGTAAAGTGCATGACGTCTACCATCTCCCTGTATGAAAACACATATTGTGCTTGTGGGAGATGTAGTCCATATATCCTGGATGGATGCACTCTCAAATTACTGCTCGTTCCAAGGCTCTACCATGAGCCCCAAACATCACTCCTGTCGCTATCCAAGGAGTCTCGTATGTGGAGCTGCGTGATGGATGAGGACAGGAGTGATGTTTGGGGCTCATGGTAGAGCCTTGGAACGAGCAGTAATTTGAGAGTGCATCCATCCAGGATATATGGACTACATCTCCCACAAGCACAATATGTGTTTTCATACAGGGAGATGGTAGACGTCATGCACTTTACTGCTGGCCCCTGATGAGGAAAATAAATTTCCGAAACGCGTCGGGCCTATTTCAAACACGCAACTGCCCATACCAACTAACGCTTTGGGGAAGGCGCACGCAGGCTCGGGTGCTACCCGCTACTTGGACAACCCCATGGAGCGTAATATATATATATATATATATATATATATATATATATATATATATATATATATATATATATATATATATATATATATATATATATATATATTACCTACTGGCGGTCGCCAGTAGGTATATATAGTTAGGATTTTTTCTCTATGGGATTTTTGAAAATTCTATGTCAAATAACTTTGGCGTTTGTGGACGGAATTGGCTGAAATTTTCAGGAAAATGGCACATTTTGTTTCTGAGCAGCCCCTGAAAATTGGGGGGGGGTTCGTCCAGGGGGGGTCGAGAAAAAAGGGGGGTCCCAAAACGTGTTTTTAACATTGAGTTTTCCATAGGGCGGTTGGCCTCACTTTTAGCCCGAACGGCTGAATGGATTTGCACGAAACTTGGCAAAATTGTAGGGACTGGTAGCCCGATGTGCCTTTTGTAGGTCTCAATATATGTGCTACAGTGGATTTTGAGAAATTAACGTTTAAAAAAAGATATATATCTGTAACAGCGGACCGGGCAGCGCTCCAGTACGCGTACTTTTCGCGCAACGGAGCTTTGTGAAGCGAAGCTGATTGGTTCTCCGGCGTCTGTAAACATTCCAAACAGTCCGTAGCGGCCGCCATCTTGTCTCTCGGTAGGATCGAGAGACAAGAGGAGGCCAAAGCGAAGGGGCAAATGACCATAAGGGGGCATAGTAGATCCTCGCTGACCCCCTAGGTTTGATGTGGAGGTTTTAAAAGGGCCCCGCGGGGCAAAAAAAATAAATAATAATAATAATCGAACGGCTGAATGGATTTGCACGAAACTTGGTAAAATATTAGGGACTGGTAGCCCGATGTGCCTTTGCTAGGTCTCAATATGTGTGCTCCAGTGGATTTTGAGAAATTAACGTTCAAAAAAAGATATATATCTGTAACAGCGCTCCGCTTCGCGTAACGGAGGTTTGCGAAGCTGATTGGTCATTCTGTCACTGGGCTATAGTTGGGCTACATCTGGCTGATATTTGGGCTACATTTGTTTTTTTTTGTCTCTGGCGGCCATCTTTGGGCTACATTGGGCTACATTGGGCTTCATTGGGCTTCATTGGGCTACATTGGGCTACATTTGGGCTCCAACATATATATAGGCCAATGTAGCCCAATATATATTTTTCAAAGTTAATTTTCGTAAAAACCACTGGAGCATATATCTTGAGACATAGCAAAGGCACATCGGGCTACCAGTCCCTACAATTTTGCCAAGTTTCGTGGAAATCCATTCAGCCGTTCGAGCTAAAAGTGAGGCCAACCGCCCTATGGAAATGAAGGAAATGAATGGGTAATTTGTAATTAGCAAATAGCTCATCGCAAACTAGGAATGGTAAAGAATCGCTATTTATTCCTTAAAGTTCGCTATTTAGGAAATGCAAAAAACTTTGATGATACATATGGCGGTTCATCTCTAACAAGATAAGAAGCATAGGGATAGATTTATGATGACTGGCGCATCACCAGGGATGTGTTAGTCATTCTGTGCCGCTGTTCCGTCACCTATGGTGTGCTGCATTTACAATGCGGCGCATCATGGGGCAAAAACAGCACAGATGCGTGATGTATCTGTGCCGTAAAGGTGGCGCATTGCTGGAGTTGTATCGCAAGTGTGATGAAGCTCCAGCAAGGGTCGGGGGTGCCCCTGTCGCAGGGTTTCTGTTCTCACACAGAACTGTGGACAGAGGATTGGAACCTAGGCGAATTAGGGTGCCCCAAAACTCACCTTAGTAATCAAAAACCCCTTAGCAAGCTAGGTACAGTGTCACATTGGATATAACAAACTCTCAATGTTTAGACAATCCAGAATATGAACTTATAGTACCTCAGGATACGTGGAACTCATGAACAGTCGGTCGTTATATATTTCTTAGAAACCAGAACATGGAGTTAAGAAGAACACGTGTGTATTTGAAATGTTTATTTACTAATGCCGTCTTCTCAGGCGTAGTATCTTAGATAATACAAGTACACATATTATCAGTAGCAAAATTACCAGCATAGTTACTAGTACATAAAAAGCGAATGGTGACAGTATGTTAACATGCTGTAAATGAATAAGAGTTAGCAACACTTATAAGCAGCCACGGGCCGCGGAGGGAGTTACGGTGGGGCAGGGAGGCGGGGAGGGGGAGGGGCAGGGTGGAGAGGGCTCCACCCTGCCCCTCCCCCTCCCCGCCTCCCTGCCCCACCGTAACTCCCTCCACGGCCCGCGGCTGCTTATATCTCACCCTCCCTAATACACATATTATATTATTTGCTAAGAAGGTCTGTTTGTGTTGGTTTAGGGCGTGCCCATACTTTAGTGTCTTAGATTTGAAGGAATCACATCAGCATACACCAGCTCTCTCTTCATGTGAACCGCATCAAGTGTTGTGTATGTGTGTTCGGCAAAGCAATATAAAACCCGCCTCATGCCCAGAATTGGCAGAAGCTGCACTTATGTTATGAGTATGAAGTCGTGGAGATCAGACCTCATAACAATTCTGTATCGTGTTGTTCTTGAAACTTCAGCAGTCGCTGTACAGATATAGTTTAACAAGCAAAGCAGATAGTAGAGCAATAACATATTATTCTCATGTAAACCACGATGAACTACTAGGTTGAAAGCTAAAGCAACAACTAAGTGTCGTGTGCAGAAGTTGCAAAAAAGGAAAAATGGCGTTTAAACCGGTAATGAGCCCATGCTAACTTAACACGGTGTAAAGATATCCAGGACCTAGATGACACCTCCCCATGATCCGGAAACGAACTGAATAAGATAATAGAAGTGCCATCTCATGAGAGCAGATTGCAACTTTATATGTGGACGGTCCGCAAGGTAAAACATTAAAAACTAGGAAAATTTAATGCTAAAGAAAAATAAAACAGCCAAGTACTTTATCGAGTCTTAAGCCAATAGGCAAGCTAAATGATAAAAACTTGACAAATAAGTCAATGAATTGTCAATGAAATGCTAGTACTCAGCATATCAAACATGAAAAAGGTCTATGACATAACTGTGTATGCAAAATAAGCTGCAACAGCCTCCAATAGGAAGTCACCGTCTTCATCCGAAAAGAGTTCAGCCATCCAATTTAAAAGCGGAAAAGAACATACGTGCTCTCCCAGCACCGGATCCTCTATCACCATCAGAGGACAGCTCGGTGGGTTTTCAAGAAAGCTCTGTTCCAAGAAAGACTGTGTTGCCGCCAGTAAATTCCAGGGACCAATTAGTCCATGCATCAATGCCACAGCCATAATCCTTTCGCCAGGACAAACCAACTCGTGAGTAATGATAGGAGTCATCAGCTGATTAAAGTCGACGTCAGGAGAAACCGGTCCGCAGAGACACAAATCAATGGCCCAATCGAAATCACAGGTCAGGCAGTGAAATACAGGCTGGACACAGGTGAAGTAGGAGAATCGAAAAGATAATCCATATGCCGTGCTTAATATCGCCAACGGCATTGTGCCATAATATTCTAGCATGCGATTGCGGAACAGTGTCAGCAGCTGCAGGGCGGGAGCTTGCACAGGAGGGACATCCATATTTAAAAATGTAAAAAAGCACAAGAGCGTCCGCTGGTAATGCAAGTAAAAATGGGAATCCACGAAGCACAGTGGAAAAAAATAGAATGAAAGAAAGCAGGGATGACTCCAAAGATTTTCTCAAATGAAGTCACGAGACCACTGGTAACAACTTTAAAAAAGTGCGCCAGGCCCTTTGTGGAGGACGCGTTAAAGATAGTCCGAACCATCTTGCTGAAATGGAAAGGCGAATCTGTATTGAAAAGGGTCTGCACCTCTGTACGGGTGTTCGCTATGTGAAGCACGAAAGTTTCACGGGCCGAACTCAAGGCCACCTCTCTCTGAGACAAAAGAGCTCTTATTCTTGCCATGCCGTTGAAATCTGCTCCCAAGGTTGGTATTTGTGGCCAGATTGAAAACTCCCTATGTTCATGTGTGGGAGGAAATAGAACATTTCTGCAGCAAATAACCCGTTCACTTACTGTTACGATAAAAGGAATACTTTTAATTAACGCAGAACAATCTTCATTATTGAGCATCAAATAACTACCATTTTCCAACAACTTGAACGTGGGGATGATAGCAGGAACTGGCGTGCCTTGCAACACGCAAGCCATATTTGGTCGGTGTTTGTTGCATGAACCGTGTAACTGTATGTGCCTACACATTAGTGAATGATCTGGCGTCTCAGTGCATTCCTCTCCATTCAGATAAACTTCTTGATCATCTTTGAAACATCTGTATGTGTATGGAAGCGACCAGACCTCATGAAGAAAAGCACTACCTAAAGGTTCATAACGACCTATTGGTATATATTTCATACAATTTGAAAACTTATATAAAGCAAAAGGCAGCGTTATTAAACCGTGGATAAGGCACGTTGCCAAAAAACCCGCAATCCTCTGCTGATGATGTCACTGAGCATGTCATGAATGATGTAATATGTGACATCATCAGCAGTGGATTACGGGTAATAGTATCTCTAGTTTACTCCCCTATAGCTGTCTTTCTTTTAACATAAGTGTCTGTTTCCTTCCCTTATACTTACTGTTCTTTTTTAAAAAAAACATTTTTGGTTCACTTCCGGTTCGCGTACCGGCGAGCGAACTGGGAAGCGAACTACGAGAAATAGAGGTTGGCACAGTTCCAAATATTGTACCAATTTTTTAATAACGGGGAGGTAGTTCTGAAAAGAACTTTTTTTTATTGTTTTTGTTGTTTTATATTTTTTTTATTATTTTTCTGAACATTTTTTTACTTTTTTTGAATTTTTCTGAACAGTTTTATATTTTTTGGGGTTTTTCTTGCAGGGGGCAATGAAAACGATTCATTGTAAAGGGCTCAACAGGAGCAACAAAACAAAAAAAAAGTATTTATTATTTGGGGCGTTTCGTACAAACTTGCATATGATAGTCAATAGCTCTGATGATCAGAGTGATGCTTCTTTCTCCGTAGCAAATGAATCCATTGCAATGTACGCAGACGTGTTTTACTTCATGAAATCTCGTTTGAATATTTGGCACCATCTCCCTGCCCTCTGGTCCCGTTACTTCCGGTACAACAGATCTTCTGGCCATAATAGGGAGATTATCTAGGTCGTTACGAAACTGTGCAGCACTGTAGTTGTTAGGATGCCACCTAGTCATATGGCGATGCATTGTGTAGTTTCCGAAACTGTATTTTTTGTCGGTCCCTCTGGACAGTCTATCTTGACATATAAGGCAAGTTACGTATCTTGCATTTACTTTTTTCTGACCTTTGGGAATTTTAAAAAATTGCCAAATGAAGTTTTCTTTCCGGTGAGACGTCCTGGGCTCCTCAGGCAAAAAGTGCCTCTCTTCGTGCTCGTCGTCCTATTCCTCTTCTTCCTCTTCTTGCTGAATTATAACTTGAGCAGGTGGTCCACTCTTCCTTGGATGTGGTGGAGGTGGTGGGGAAGCACCAGCTGAAGCTACTAAAGAAGCCATTGCTCACTGGTAACAAAGGGTCTTTCTCTCACAATGATGAAAGTCAGAGTGAGGAAAGAAGGAGGGATTTTCATCATTTGGGAAAAACAATAGTTCTCAACCAATGAAAAGTGTTCATTTTAGATTATATGACCTAGTCTTACATCATTAGGAAACCAAAAGTGAAATGAACCAATGAAAAGTGTTATTACCAAATCACATGACCTGCTGTGTTTACGTTAAGCGCTTTGCAGGGCCTCCCGGTCTGCTTCCAGAAACCTGTGCTTTGCGACTCGGTAAGCGTACCAGTTCGCTAACGTAGCACGTCATATGACGTATCACGCGACAACGCGAAACGTCATGCGGACGGGAGGCGTCACGATGTTGTTTTCTAACGCGGCAGTTGCGGTAAAGAAACGTTTACCGGCTCGCGGTCTATTTCGCGGCATCAAGGTCAGCTAACGGGAAGCTTCCCGATTCGCGAAGCGGGAACGAAGAAAAAAATATATAAAAAAAAAAAATTATTAATAAACATATAAAATATATTTTTGGATTTAAAGAAGAATACATTTTACAGCTACAGATATTAGCTGTTAAAAAAACCAATGAAATTCACTGAAAAAACCATAGGTTATAGACCATATATAGTTAGGAATTAGCATTTACAAAACCTTGAAAATTCACTGAAAAAACCATAGGTTATAGACCATATATAGTTAGGAATTAGCATTTAGAAAACCTTATTTTACTCACACAAAACCATTGAAATTCCATATATAGTTAGTTGCACTAACTATATATCGCGCACCCGCAATCCACTGCTGATGATGTCACATATTACATCATTCATGACATGGTCAGTGATATCACTGATGACATCACTGATGACATCTCAAATGACATCACTGATGACATCACTGATGACATCTCAAATGACATCACTGATGACATCATGACACACCAATACCAGTTACTACATACGCACTCACTGATTCCTACGTCTACACACACATTCACTCATTCACCCATACAATCACTCATACATACAGTCACTCATTATTACAACACTATCATATGCACTCATACACCTATGCAGACAGTCACACACTGCCACTCATCCATGGAGTTACTCACACACCAAGTCAGTCCTGTAAAGAATCAATCACACTTCCATTTCTTCATCTATACAGTTAAACACAGAACACCATACTTCAGTGACATCACTGATGACATCACTAATGACATCTGAAATGACATCACTGATGACATCTCAAATGACATCACTGATGACATCATGACACACCAATACCAGTTACTACATACGCACTCACTGATTTGTACGTCTACACACACATTCACTCATTCACCCATACAATTACTCATACATACAGTCAGTTATTATTAGAACACTATCATATGCACTCATACACCTAGTCAGTCCTGTGAAGAATCAATCACACTTCGATTTCCTCATCTATAGTTAAACACAGAACACCATACTTTTCACACATATACTAACACATACTTACTCTCTTATACAATCACTGATACAAGTACACATTGATATGCACAGCGTCACACACCTCCCAGCCAGCCACACACACACTCAGTCTTCCATCCATCCAGTCATTCTTCAATATGTAAAACGTATTTAAACTTTACAAAAACACACAGACACTAGATGATGTCATCAGTGATGTCATCAGTGATGTCACTGACCATGTCATGAATGATGTAATATGTGACATCATCAGCAGTGGATTGCGGGTGCGCGATATATAGTTAGTGCAACTAACTATATATGGAATTTCAATGGTTTTGTGTGAGTAAAATAAGGTTTTCTAAATGCTAATTCCTAACTATATATGGTCTATAACCTATGGTTTTTTCAGTGAATTTTCAAGGTTTTGTAAATGCTAATTCCTAACTATATATGGTCTATAACCTATGGTTTTTTCAGTGAATATATATATATATATATATATATATATATATATATATATATATATTGACCAGAGCAGTAGATTAAATCTCCTTCAATTTATTGCACAGTGAACAAACGCGTTTCAGCCTTTGCCTTCGTCAGTGTATTATATATTTATAGTTAGGACCATGTTTCCATAGGAAAAGCATTTTTTGACTATCTTTGGTGCTGTTTGATGGATCTTCAGAACATTGTCCCCCAAAAAGTGTGCCAGTGATTCTTGTAATGCATTGAAATTTCAGGGCAATCCATCAAGTGGGGGCTGATGAAAAGGGTGCGGTACAAAAAAGTGTGTTTCCTATGTTAATTTCCATAGTTTCTTTCGACACACCTGCAGCCCAAACTGCTTGATGGAATTACCCCAAATTTGGCAGAAAGCTAACTTTGAACTATGACAATGTTTGAATCATAGCTTAGCAAAATGAGAATATTTCTGCAATGGCAATATTCAGGAGAAGCTAAGTGTCACTCAAAGTGTCAACTAGAAAACATGTGGCTGTCAAACAATAGGTTGTTACAGTTAAAGAAAGATTGCTGCTCAGAAGTTTCAAATAATCAATAAGAAACAATGGTGCACTCAGGAAGTCCCAGTTTCTCCCATCATGTCACGCTGGGTGGGGTTGCTACCTTACACAGTCCTTTATCTGGACTTGTTAATGACAGTTTGGTGGGCATATTTTTGTGCTTAGTTGCAGAGAGCGCGGCTACTGTCCTAACCTTCATGATCAATCAGGTTGGATAAATTGTAAGCTATTAGTGGTGGGAGGGTGTGCCCAAATCTTGATTTTAACAGTAATGACCTTTGTATCTGGATTGGCTGATGCAGACGTGGGTCCCTTGTTCACTTTGCCACTAAATTGAAGTTAGCCTGGCTGATGAGGGGTGTTAGCCTGAAGCCGGGCCCAAAATGCTTGTTTCCGGTCCAGGGAAGACCTGGCTTGGCAGCCGAGCTGGACTGTTCTGATGAGGCACAGGGTGAAGACTGATTTGCAAATAGCTGGGTCTGAACTGGGGTGGCGAAGTGAGCTAAAGAACGATGATGGATTCAACCCAGATCTGTGACTGGGGGTGAGAGTCTGAAAAGTTTCAGTGCTCCGTCCATCATCTCCTTGTGCAATGCTGATATGGCCTCACTAACCTCCAATAGCGATTCGGATGACAGCAGACTGGGAGCATCATTACCCGGTTTAGCAGGAATGGCAAATTTCTCTCTGGTGGATGAACTAAATTTTGTGAGCGAGGACCGGAGGTACTCCCTGGGCCCCCGCAAACCTCAGCCAAAGCAAGGGAATCCATCAACAGGTGCAGGCGCGACAGAAGGCACAAGTGCAAACAGAGGTATACCGCGAGGCAATGCAAGGAGGAATTAGAAAAGATAATAGCGTCAGTGGAAAATACTGTTGTTAACCTGACTGATGTCATACTTTCCAAAGCTGAGGAGCAACTCTTATCTTTAGGGCTTTCTTTTTGTCCTAAAAAACGTTTTTCATATAATCAGACTCGCATTGATGTCTTTAAATTTATCCGCAAAACCAAGCTTATTAAGTACTTCCAACCACACACATTTCGAAAGAAATCACTTATTGATGTATCGGATGACAGCTCCACTATTCCAATGCAAGTCAGGGATATTCCAGACCTACAAAACCTCTCTGATCTGGCTTTTAAAAACGACTCACAAGATGCTCCGGCGGTCAGTCAGGTTGTCAACGTTAAACAATCCGCACCAAGCCCATTCCGCTCCAAATCCACATTTCTACGATTAATGCCGAAGGACGCCATAGACGTCTTTAGTGACAGAATTATTGTGGAACTAAAAGACCTAAACAAAAGGGTATTGAATAATGCTAAAAAGGTCAACTATAACAACAGCCAATACCATCAACTTGTCAAAAAATTGCAAAGTAACCACAATATCATCATAAAATATTCGGGGGGAAACACGGTCTTGTGGTCAAGAATTGACTATTTGGCTGAAGCTGAGAGATATTTATCAGACTCTTCCTGCTATGCTAAATCCACCAAAATTGTGATGCGAAAATGTGAGGAACTAACACGCAAGAAAATTCACAATTGGCAGGGAATTGGTCTCTTAACTAAAGAGGAGTCGACATTTTTGAGTGTGGAACATCCAATCACTCTGATCCTTTATTTCCTACCAAAAGTCCACAAGTTGGTTACCCCAGTTCCAGGTCGCCCAATAATCTCAGCAAAAGGAAGCATGAATGAAAACATCTCCAAGTATGTTTATTTCTTTCTTCAGCCGCATGTCATAAATCTGCCTTCGTATCTAAAAGACACTACTGACTTTCTGTTCAAAATTAAGAGGACAAACTGGTGTTCTGACTATCTACTTGTTGTGATGGACGTAGAATCTTTATATACCAGCATTAATCATCAACATGGTATTAAGGCTACTGAATACTTTCTAAATAGCCGTGATGTTACTTTGACAGAACATAACAAAATGCTAACAAAAATTATTGAGATCTGTCTTCAAACTAACTTCTTTCAATTTCAGAATGAGATCTTCCAGCAGTTGCGCAGGGTGGCAATGGGTTCGTGCTTCTCCCCCAGCTAATCATACTTGCATGTTGGCTGGTGGGAGGAGCACGTGCTCGGAGCCGCCCATCGCCACTGGTGGAGGCACATTGTTCATTATTGACGCTATATTGATGACGTGTGCATTATTTGGAAGGGGCTATATGATGAAGCATTAGCTTTTGTTAATGATATCAACTCTAATGATCTCAATCTGAGATTCACGGCATCAGTTAATGACAGTTTGGCCGAATTTCTGTACGTCCAACTGTATATTGAGGCAGGTGTTTTACAAGCAAGGCTACATAGAAAATCAACAGCGGGCAATTCTATTCTTCATGCCCAAAGTGCCCATCCTATCCATACCATCAACAGCATTCTGTACGGAGAATTTATTCGTATCCATCGGATATGCAGCAGCGATGTAGCAGCTGATGCCTGTCTAGCCGAAGCCGTCCAAAGATTTCTTAAAAGAGGCTATAAAAAGAAGATCTTAGATCAAGCTTTACTGAAGGCCAAAGTGAGATCCAGAGATGAATTATTGGAACCTTTGGTCAATGTAACCACTGTCCAAAAGGCAGAGTGTTCAATTCGCCTCATAACAACTTTCTGTACCCAAGAGAGAGCCATTCGCCGTATTATTTGCTCTGAATGGCCTATCATTATGACTGACAACATCTTGGGCCCCATCATGCCTAGTCAACCCAGCCATCACTTTTAGAAGGGCCCCTTCAATGCGGGATGCCCTTGACAGATCTCTGCCGGAGGTCCCAGTTAAGAAATCATGGTTATCCAAAATGTTTTTTTTTTAAGTGCATGTCATGCCGTGCTTGCACTTTTGCTAAAAACGGTACCCACTACACAACAGCTTTTAGTGAGGAAAAGATCCCAATATGAGAATATCTGACATGCAGGTCAGAATATGTTATTTACAAACTCAAATGTACTTGCGATCTTGAATATATTGATAGCACGAAGCTCCCCGTTTATAAGCGTATTTTGCAACACATAAGAGCCATGGTAAATGCAGATAGTAACTATCCGGTGGCCAGGCACTTTAAGTCCATACATAATAACAAACTTAAGGACTTTGAATATACTGTCTTGGGATCAGTCCCTATCCCCGGACGGGGCGGGAATCATGATAAATTACTCAGACAGAAGGAAACCCATTTCATTTTATCACTCGGCACCAGAGTCCCCAATGGACTCAATATAAATGAGGACCTCCATAACTTTTTATAGGATCTGTTCACATCTTGGTTCAGTGGGTCTTCAGGATAGGCAAGGTTTAACATCTATTTTTTTTAAACCTGCATTTGACCCCATTTGGTTTCATTATTTGCCAGTTTTCATATTGTGTAAATTTCACTTTAGATGTAGATTAATGAAATTGTTTTAGCTATTGCTGTTCCCTTATCAACTCCATCAATAGGAGATTTATAGTTCAGTAGCCTCCATTCTGCTGTTACTCGTTTTGATAACTATTGCTTTTTCTTGCACATTATAGACACCACTATAAAGCACTTTTGAACTTTATACCATTAAGATGGCGCGACTTGATAATTTTTTTTATTACAAAGTTTTCCTACTTTCACGTCCATTGTTGACTAGACATTAGTATGTATTTATTCAGGCCCTCCCTGCAATGTGTTTTTTTAATATATGCATTTGCATTTTATATGGTTTTATACCTAGGCCCTTGTGTAATATGCTTTTTGATATATGCACTAGCACTTTTGTAGATGGACTTTATGCTTCTTCCCTGTATGATGTTACCTGATAGTTGCATCAGCATTTTATCGGTATATATTGTCAGGTTTTTGGCTATGTGTCCTTTGATATGTGCATTGGCATTTCATATGGTCACATACGCTATGCTTAATTGTCCATTTATTTTCTCTTTACCTATGATATGTCAAATGTTTTAAGTGTCTTCAAATTGATTTGATTTATCAAGTGTATCCAATGGGCCGATGATTAGGGCACTTGCTGTGATTGCATTATGGAAGTGGTCTGATGTCTACATGTGCAATTTAAATTTTTATCATTATGATAATTTATTTATTTTTATGTCCAATTGAACTTTAGCGTTATTTGAACAAACTATACATACAAAAGTTGAAACGGTCTTCTCTGTGAAAAGAAAACGATGTAATGTCGGAATATTTGTTGCTTTGCCATAGTCTTTTGTTTATATTCACTACTGATGGTTTGCTGCCGGCCAGTTTATTTTTTAAAGCTGGTTGGCTTTTAATTCACTTTAAAAATGCAATGTCTGCTGGGGCGCGTCATGTGACCAAGCTCCTTCGTGGAGTGAAACGCGTCAAGGAAAGACACTTGTCTCATTATGCTGAATAAATGAGCTACACTGCTTGCACTTTGATCCTGTGTGGTGGTCCGTGATTAAAAGGAGTTTTGAAGAGGTCCGCACCTGCATTTCGCCCGGCTTGTATTTGGCGGCCAGGAGTTCGTGCCTTTTTCAATTGGATTTTCCTGTTGAAGTTGGATGTTCTGCTCATATCAACTTAGCGTCAGTGGTCTGGGCGCTTTCCATGGAACACCGGTCATTTGTGGCTCTCCCCTGTGATCGAAATCTTTGGTTGGAGTACGTTGATGCTAGAGGGTGAGCCCCCACTGTGGTTATCAGGAAGAGGTACGAGGATGGCAGCAGTGGGAGATAGAGATCCCGTAGCGGGGTGATTTTTTCGACTGCCAGCGCGGTTTCAACATTTCCCGGCAAGAAATGCCTCACCCAGGAGTCTGATGCCCAGTGGAGATCGGGCACTGCTGACGCCTATGCCGAAGCGGTGAAGTTGATTTGGCATATCTGCAACTGTTTGAGCATCGGTGCCCCACCACCTTAAGTTGATGTCTGTTTATGACATGTTTTTCACGTTGTTTATCGTTATAAAACTTCGAGACTTTGGTGCCTGTGATGAACTGCATATGCGACCCCCATATTTCCTTGGAATGCTCTCTGGACCCGATATTATGTTTTAAGAGATGCTGACTTTCAAAGGTGACATTTGCCAAACTTTGCCAGCATGGTTGAGTTCGCCCAGTTGCATGATGGGAATGGTAGTCCTGATACGGACATGTTCACATGCTGGATATTAGATTTTTGTATCACATTGATACAATTGTGCATCCTTGGTCCCGTATCATGCAAGCAGTTACCTTACCTTAGTATAATGCGACTTGGGCCCAGAGTTCATGTTCAGTGCAATATATGTTTTGGCTTCGAAAAACCATGTCTGCACTACAAGTCAGCATCGGACTATCGGTGTACTGCTTTGCATTTTTATAGCATTCCATTTCCATTTTCGTTTTCTATGGGGAACAGTGGCACCTTTATTCTCTATCATGATGTTATTGCAGCGTGTCTCTATGTCAAATATGTTCATTAGATTTTATATTTTATATAATGGTAGATGTACAGGCAACAAATTTAGAGCATTTGGGGACCCATTTGAAATCTATATTTCCCACTGATTTTGTAAGATTCTGTACCCCTACTATATATATTTTATGCGATATTATACAGCATTAGCATTGCGCAAAGTGTTAGACATAGTATAATTGGGAGGGTCAGCAGTGAGGCACGTAGTATGTTGTCTATTTTTACTAGTGCCATAAGTGGGAGTGACTATATATTTTGAAAATAAACTGGCGCCAAATAGATTGACAAAGGCGTCACAGAAGCCGAAACGCGTCTCTTTGGTCTTGGGGTCGAGGGGGACTTGATACAATAAAAGAAGCCTTATACCGTCAACCTGAAGTCCGTGCCTTTTTCAATTGGATTTTCCTGTTGAACTTGGATGTTCTGCTCATATATATATATATATATATATATATATATATATATATATATATATATATATATATATATATATATATATATATATATATATATATATATATATATATATATATTCTAGTTCACAGCGCGTAGCCACAGCTACGCAAATGCACTCTCCTCGATAGGCAGAAATCACTCCCAATCCTTTTTGCGCATTCCAATGGTATTTATTTCATCAAATGCAGCATCGTGATAGTAAACACGGAATAACCCCTTGGGAGTGCATTTGCGTAGCTGTGGCTACGCGCTGTGAACTAGAATTTATACACAGGGTTACCTTTGCCCCTGGATTGCACCGCTGTCCTGGTGTCCCGGCACTGTTGCGAAGGATGTGAGCAAGAATATATATATATATATATATATATATATATATATATATATATATATATATATATATATATACATATATATATGTATCCAACAACACAGGTCATCCCACAAGGTTGAAGTACAGCCGCACAAAGTTTAATAGGCACATTTGGAATTTGCATCCGTTTCACCGCTTGCCAGCAGATACAAACACAATGGCAGTCTTTCAAAGTAATCATCTGCTGACACGTTCAGAGGCATAGTTGAAGTAAGTAAGGAGCAGCTTATTTTCGCGCACTTAAGTAGATATTACCCACACCTGCCACAGTGGGCGTGGCGTTGCACAAAGCCTTCTGGACAATGCAGTGCGCTGAAAGTCCTCCCCGAGTGGGGTAGCTTCAAAAGTCTCACATTTAAACCAATTATTAAAGTTCCAAGTGGAAGGAAAGCCCACCAAAGGTGCTGTCTGCCTCGCTTTCCAGCAGCGAAACAGTGCCACAAACCAGCACCATCCTGTCATGGCGCTGTTTGTCTTCGTTCCGTAGTATGCTGGCAAATTCTATCAGCCTGCACAGGACCCGCCTGGGTCCCTTGCTCACTAAGTATGTGAAAAAACAAGGACCCCCTGGGTAGTGATAGCAAGAGACTCCTAGGGCAGGGTAAACAAGCTGTGTGTACAAAAACTTCCTAGGCAATCTGGGTGGCAGACCACAGATAATTGGACCAAGTAAGACTAGGAGTAGGCAAACAATCAAAAGAGAACATTAAAAATTAATCATGAATTTAATTAACATATTAAAAATCATATAAAGAACAGGGTGTTCAAATTATATGACAAACAATTACATAAAATGACACAATGTACACTCTTTATAAGATAAAAAGACACCAACATAGCTAAACAGTGTCTACAGTAAAAAAATACAGCAAAATTACTCGACGCGCGTTTCGGCGAAAACGCCTTCTTCAGGAGCCGCTAGTTACATTCTGTAATCACATATAAAACATAAGAGGTTATTACGACCACAGTCTTAATAATTTAAATGTACAGAGAACATAATTATCACTCTTTACAATAACAGTGCAAAATAATATATACATTCAAATGAAGCCTCTAACCTAGAAATAGGAAGTCCAACCAATGTGTCTTGTGTCTAGCTTGTCATATGATAGACATATATCTAAACAAAACAATTGTGAAGTACTCACTTTTCTATATTACTATACAGAGAGAACAGATGATGGGCCTCCCTGTATGACACAATTTTGTAACATTGACGTTGATGTAACTTGGATGCCGAGAGATAAAGAGAACACATATGATAAGCCTCTCTATAAAGAACAAAGTAATAACTTTTACATTACTGTAACTTCGATATGTGATACTGGCATGAGTTGATAATATCTTGCTAAGAAACAAATCCTCAAGAATTTTATCCTCTAATAAATGACATAAAGACAGGATATAACATTCACACCCATTTAGCTTGAATATACAATATTTATCGTGACTTACTAAACAAAAACAACCGAGGGATGTTATCTTCAGATAGATGACACAGTAACAATGTACTTAAAACACGAATAAAATGATGTGCAATGAGTATATACATGACATCTAACCAATAATATATCAAGGCAGGCATGACATCTAACCAATAATATATCAAGGCAGGCAAGTCAATAAATCAATGTACACAACAATTCCATGCACCGGCAAACTTTCATGAAATGTCGTCTTTTCAGGTGGAAGATATTGAGATATGAGACCAACAGACATTGAATGAAATAGCAATGTTAAAGCATGTTAAGAATTTAGGAGGTGTCCAAACCGGACTATCTGTAATACCTGTGTAATTAGGAAATGATTCCTGTGCTCGAAGTGGTATAAACAAATGGGGCGTGTGGACAGAAAGGATTTCTTTAATATATCAGCAATGTATCTGAAAAATAAAAGGACTTATGTACAGATATTTATCTATCCAGCAAAGATTACAGATATTTATCTGTTTGCTCAGGTAATTACATTAACTTCGAACCCTCTTTTATGACACTGACCCCTGTCAGAATATATTGTGCTCATTTTTTCCTTTCTGTCTACACCCAATTATTTTTCAGAACTACCGACTACAAATGTATCTATAAATATCGTTGAACCACCATTTATCTTCATGCCCTCTTAATTGAGTTCTGGCACTTGAACACATTTTAAAAGGTAAATGGCTAGTTATTAATGGTTCTAGCTATATGGACGCTAGCACCACGACCAACATCTCGAGTTTGTCCATATTCACCTACTTACATACGTCCTTTTATTTTTCAGATACATTGCTGATATATTAAAGAAATCCTTTCTGTCCACACGCCCCATTTGTTTATACCACTTCGAGCACAGGAATAATTTCCTAATTACACAGGTATTACAGATAGTCCGGTTTGGACACCTCCTAAATTCTTAACATGCTTTAACATTGCTATTTCATTCAATGTCTGTTGGTCTCATATCTCAATATCTTCCACCTGAAAAGACGACATTTCATGAAAGTTTGCCGGTGCATGGAATTGTTGTGTTCATTGATTTATTGACTTGCCTGCCTTGATATATTATTGGTTAGATGTCATGCCTGCCTTGATATATTATTGGTTAGATGTCATGTATATACTCATTGCACATCATTTTATTCGTGTTTTAGGTACATTGTTACTGTGTCATCTATCTGAAGATAACATCCCTCGGTTGTTTTTGTTTAGTAAGTCACGATTAATATTGTATATTCAAGATAAATGGGTGTGAATGTTATATCCTGTCTTTATGTCATTTATTAGAGGATAACATTCTTGAGGATTTGTTTCTTAGCAAGATATTATCAACTCATGCCAGTATCACATATCGAAGTTACAGTAATGTAAAAGTTATTACTTTGTTCTTTATAGAGAGGCTTATCATATGTGTTCTCTTTATCTCTCGGCATCCAAGTTACATCAACGTCAATGTTACAAAATTGTGTCATACAGGGAGGCCCATCATCTGTTCTCTCTGTATAGTAATATAGAAAAGTGAGTACTTCACAATTGTTTTGTTTAGATATATGTCTATCATATGACAAGCTAGACACAAGACACATTGGTTGGACTTCCTATTTCTAGGTTAGAGGCTTCATTTGAATGTATATATTATTTTGCACTGTTATTGTAAAGAGTGATAATTATGTTCTCTGTACATTTAAATTATTAAGACTGTGGTCGTAATAACCTCTTATGTTTTATATGTGATTACAGAATGTAACTTGCGGCTCCTGAAGAAGGCGTTTTCGCCGAAATGCGCGTCAAGTAATTTTGCTGTATTTTTTTACTGTAGACACTGTTTAGCTATGTTGGTGTCTTTTTATCTCATAAAGAGTGTACATTGTGTCATTTTATGTAATTGTTTGTCATATAATTTGAACACCCTGTTCTTTATATGATTTTTAATATGTTAATTAAAATCATGATTAATTTTTAATGTTCTCTTTTGATTATTTGCCTACTCCTAGTCTTACTTGGTCCAATTATCTGTGGTCTGCCACTCAGATTGCCTAGGAAGTTTTTGTACACACACGTCCCTTGCTCACTAAGCCACTGGAGTCAAGCTATCCTGGCTGAAGAGGGCTGATAGCCAGAAACTGGTCCTAGGATGCTTGATTCCGGTCCAGGAAAGACATGGCTTGGCAGTTCGGGCTGGACTGTTCCCATGATGCACAGGGTCAAGACTGATTTGCATATGGCCATGTCTGAACTGGGGTGGCGTGGTGAGCAAAATAACGATGGATTAAACCCAGATCTGTGACTGGGGGTGAATGTTTTGCCATTGTGCAACATTCCGTCCATCATCTTGTGTGTTTTGCTGTTCACCCTATGTGGGAAGGGTATGCCCAGACGTGGGTCCCTTGCTCACTAAGCAACTGGAGTCAAGCTATCCTGGCTGAAGACGGCTGATAGCCAGAAACCGTTCCTATGATGCTTGATTCCGGTCCAGGAAAGACATGGCTTGGCAGTTCGGACTGGACAGTTCCCCTGAGGCACAGGGTCAAGACGGATTTGCATATGGCCATGTCTGAACTGCGGTGGCTTGGTGAGCAAAATAACGATGGATTAAACCCAGATCTGCGACTGGGGGTGAATGTTTTGCCATTGTGCATCATTCCGTCCATCATCTTGTGTGTTTTGCTGTTCACCCTAATTGGGAAGGGTATGCCCAGACGTGGGCCCCTTGCTCACTAAGCCACTGGAGTCAAGCTATCCTGGCTGAAGACGGCTGATAGCCAGAAACCGGTCCTAGGATGCTTGATTCCGGTCCAGGTAAGACATGGCTTGGCAGTTCGGGCTAGACTGTTCCCATGAGGCACAGGGTCAAGACTGATTTGCTTATGACCATGTCTGAACTGGGGTGGCTTGGTGAGCAAAATAACGATGGATTAAACCCAGATCTGTGACTTAGGGTGAATGTTTTGCCATTGTGCAACATTCCGTCCATCATTTTGTGTGTTTTGCTGTTCACCATATGTGGGAAGGGTATGCCCAGATGTGGGTCCCTTGCTCACTAAGCCACTGGAGTCAAGCTATCCTGGCTGAAGACGGCTGATAGCCAGAAACTGGTCCTAGGATGCTTGATTCCGGTCCAGGAAAGACATGGCTTGGCAGTTCTGGCTGGACGGTTCCCATGAGGCACAGGGTCAAGACTGATTTGCATATGACCATGTCTGAACTGGGGTGGCTTGGTGAGCAAAATAACGATAGATTAAACCCAGATCTGTGATTGGGAGTGAATGTTTTCCCATTGTGCAACATTCCGTCCATCATCTTGTGTGTTTTGAAGCTCGAGATAGCTGTATGTTCTGGCATATTGTATCCAAGGGTAATGTGGAAAACCCTACTCCCACTAACTATCATATTCAACAGGAAGTTTGGGTGGAACATTTTTCGTGTTTATATTCTGATGATGTGGCCACCACGGAGTTACATACTGACCAGGCTGCCCCAGCTGTATTTAACATTGCTTTTGACAATACTACAAATAATTTTTTGTTAGCTTTCAGCCTAGAGGATACCATGTCTGCAATCAGCAAATTAAAAGCAGGCAAAGTCCCAGGACCCAATCTGATACCGGGGGATTTGTTCAAATCTGAACCAATGATTAGGGAACCATACATAAATCTTCTGTCCAATTGTATGCTGGCTGGTGGGGATATTCCTGAAATGTGGAGGGGAGCAGAGGTAATAACTATCTTCAAAAAAGGTGATCCTGCTATCCCCTCCAACTATAGACCTATTAGTCTAATCGATAATCTTCAGAAGATTTTTGCCAGGCAAGTTTTAGATAAGCTCCAAGAGTGGATTGATGCTAATATGGCATTGTCCACTGCCCAAGCGGGTTTTCGAGCTAAAAGTAGCACGTGCGACCAGGCCCTCAGGTTTTCCCTTTTGACATGGAAGTACGTGCTACTTAGGAAGCAGCGGCTCTACGTGGAAATTGTGGACCTGCGGGCCGCTTTTGATTTGGTCCCTTGCAATCTGTTGTGGAAGACCATGCTTGACCAAGGAGCTCCGGAAAACCTGGTATCTATGATTGCCAGATTGCACAAGGATAATTACGCCCAAATTAGGTGGGGGGAAAACGGGGAATTGACAGAGAGGATTCCAATCCAATTCGGGGTGCGCCAAGGATGTGTTCTCGCCCCATGCTGTTTTCCCTGTTTATCAATGATGTGGTTAGTTGTTTGATGGATTGCAAGAATGATGCCCCGTCATTGAACAATGCAAAAGTTCCCATCCTGCTCTTTGCTGATGATTCTCTAATAATATCTACAACTCCCATGGGTTTACAGGTACTATTGGACAAATGTATGTCCTTTTGCAAAGAAAGGAAACTGGAACTGAACACCTCTAAAACTAAATTTTAATGGGGGCAGATTTACGAGCCCCTTGCGCCACTTTTGCTTCACTTTTAACATGGGAAAAGTGACGCAAAAGTGGCGCAAGGGGTTTGTAAATCTGCCCCATGGTGTTTGGAAAAGTACAGGGCGGTATAAGAGAGGTTAAGATTCTACACAAACCATTGGAACGAGTAAAAAGTTTTGAATATTTAGGTATAGGTTTAAATAAGACGCTTAGAATACCAGTTGAGGAAGAGCTCTTTAATACTTTGCCAAAGATCTAAATCAGTAGTAAGATACTTAAAACAATCATATACCCAACCCCTCTCACTGGCCCTTAAAATATATCGTGCAAAAGCCGAAAGTGATGCCCTTTATGGAGCAGAGATTTGGGGTTTCATCTCTGTAAACAAACTAACTGTTTGTGAGAATAATTTGGTAAGGGCTCTCACTTCGGTACCTGTTACAACACCACTCACCCCACTTTTTTTATGATCTTGGGATAAAAAGAATAGGTGATCTAGCAGGCTTGAGACCACTAACTAATTGGCTGCGCCTATGGACCACTCCGCAACTACTTGATTATCGTAATTCTTTGCGAGAGGTCCTAGAACTCAACGGGGCAAGAGATCTACCCTGATTCAGACACGTTGCTAAATGGTGCAAAATATTGAACCTGACGGGTTTGGGGGAGCGCCCAGGAAGGGCAACTGAAAGTTACACTTTAAACCGTAAAGCTATGTACTGGGGCGCAGTAGGGGAATACTATACTAACAACCATAGTACTAGTCAACTAACATCTAACTTTTTTAATATTAAATCGTGCCCTTTGTTTGAACCCTTTCTTGACCTGATTTCTCCTCCTCTTGCCAATAGTTTGTATATTAGGTTTAGATATGGCAATCTGTCATTGAAGTTCCAGGGGAAAGAGGCGACTGGCCTAGTTTTAGATCTTTGCCCTGCTTGCCGTGACGTCAATGAAACTGTAGAACATATTTCGTTTTTTTGTACAAAGTACCAGCAGTTGCGTAGGGCATGGATTTGACCACTATGCCTTAACCTGGGTGCTAGGAAGCACCAGATTGCGTTCACGATTTAAAAAACAAATACTTCAGGGCCAATAGTTTTTGCTCTTAGTCGCTTTTTATTCTCTTTCTGGCTGGTGCGTAAAAAATTCTTATTACAGTAATGAAACCAATCTGTAACACTTTTTCTCCCAACACCGCATATGTTTTTTTAAATTCTAAGTTGGCACTTATGGTCCAGTATTCCAAAAGTTGGGTGGTTGTATAGTGCTCCCATTTAGCTTGATTATGTCAAATGAATTTATGTATTTTCACACAGTTGTTTTTAATCTGATTTGGGATGTCGTTTGTAGCTGTCTTTATAAGGTTTAATACTATTTAATTGTATGTTTATTTATGCTTTTAACCTTGTATACTTTGATGGTGTTTTGTACAAATGACCGAATAAAGTTATCTATGATGATGATGATGATGAGGTAGTTTGAGGATATATAAAGTTTGGAAATAAGTAGAGAAATGAAAAGAAATAATTAGATTGATTTTTAAACTAAAATACATGTTTCTAACAAAAAAAATTTTGGGTGGTGTCGTCATTTTCGAAAGTTTTTTGTTGCATTCTTTTAAAAAAAATGTCATAAGTCTTCCGAAAGCTTAAGTGGAAACAGCCCCTTTAGAACTGACAACAAACATACTCTCCTCTATGAATTATTGAAATAGTTTCTTGTAGTGCTTTTCCATAATTTGTTAGCAAACCCTCATATTTTGCTCACTGCACATTCATTTTCCACTGCAAAGAGCCAGAGGAAAGCATTATTTGCATTCTGTATTTCCTGCAGTTTCTTCTAAAGAACATTCTGAGGTGAACAATATAAATAAGAGGAGCGCCAACGAGTCTCAAATCGTGTCAATCCAAAATTTTGAAACCTTCTAATAACCAGTCCTTAGGCAGTAGATTCAATTCGAAAAGATCTTCTTCTTTATTGTAATGATCACAGTTCATTTCAACATGTCAAAAATAGCCCAAATCATCATCTTTTTGTATCAATCAAAATTAATTTCAACAAGTTAAATCAGCCGACGCGTTTCGTCCTCAACGGACATCATCAGGGCTGAAATAAATAATAAAACATGTATCAAAAAAAGTATCCTGTTCAAATATAATAAAGTTTCAAGCACCGTTATCCTGCAGCAACTCAAACATTATTCATGATTGTTCACATAATTTGTGTCTCCTGTCTATATCTATTCTACTGAATTTTTATTGTACATGATGGAGGAGAACCTATCTCATCATACAATGAAATGCCCACATCTTCCTTATAATACAAATAAAATAAGGAACAAGTTAAACAATTTATAATTTGACTGTCCACATACCTCTGATGTATAAATAAGGCATCTATATTTATAGTACTTAGCTTCCATTTCTTATGGCTGATGCTAGTATAGTAAACATGATTCTCCACTGATATTTGTCAATAAGTCGTCTGTAGATACCGAAAAATAATAATAATTTGGGGCCAGATGTAGGTCGGTCGGTAACGGCCGAAAATCGGTATTTTCGGCCGTTACCGACCGGTATATGGGTGACAGGTATGTAGGGGGCATTATTTTAACGAACCGGTAAAATTACCGATTCGGTAATTTTACCGATTCGGTAAAATAAAAAATCAGTAAAATTTACCGATTCTGAGGCACCGAGATGTAGGTGGGACTCTTTAGAGTCCCAGAGGCCTTACAGAATCGGTATTTTACCATCAAATCCAATTTGATGGTAAAATACCGATTCCGGTGTGCATGCACATGTGTGCATGCACACCTATGCCATGTGACAGGCAGACCTGCCCTTAGGGCATGTATGCCTGCCACATGGCACCCGAGCCTGTTTTGGGGGTGCCAGAGGGTGTCAAAGTGACTCCCCCTGCACCCTTGTGCAAATCGGTATTTACCGATTCGGTAAATACCGAATCGGTAATGCCCATTCATTCCTATGGGCTTCAAAGCCCATAGGAATGAATGGGCATTACCGATTCGGTATTTACCGAATCGGTAAATAGCGAATTCTTCAGAATCGGTATTCCAGCACATCTGGAATACCTACATAGCCACCCCTTAGATTTACCGAATTTTAATTACCGAATCGGTAAAATTCGGTAATTAAAAATCGGTAAATCTATTTTACCTACATCTGGGCCTTAGTGACCTAAGTTTGCCCAGGTTCTTCACAATTGTAGTTTTCAAAATTATCTACAAATAACGGAAAGTGCATTGCTGCATGTTTCCCACTATACTTTTAAGTCTAATTAGTGAAATACCCGACGAACCAAGATTAGAACTTGGTATTCACTTTCAACATTTTATTCTAGAATACTCGCCTCAAACAACTAACGAGGAAGACTCACCTCGCAGCACCCCAATTAGTCGCGTAGACTTGCTTTTTCTCTCTATT
Organism: Lissotriton helveticus; assembly: GCF_964261635.1. NCBI lineage: Eukaryota > Metazoa > Chordata > Amphibia > Caudata > Salamandridae > Lissotriton > Lissotriton helveticus. The sequence goes on from NC_136068.1 coordinate 1,315,212,304, forward strand.
TCACTAGTGCTTAATCCCTGTATGTTCACACTAAAAATATTCTGAGGTGCTTGAACTCTCTTGAACTTCCGTCTTGTACTGCTTTCCTGGAACTTCCTATGCTCCTGAAGCTCATGCCTGCAAATGTATATTCATGTTTCACTTTCTCATGTTCATGCTTCGCTTTCAAGTGCCTATTCATTGTAGTTGTTCCAAAAGAATACAAGCCTGTGAGCCCTCGGCTCTGCACCTGGTCACAAAAGTGCAAGTGCACATACTATCAATCCATATTTTTCTTGAGCTTTTGCATAAAACAATTCCCAGATGATGGAGTCTTAGGAAACTTTTCCATTCAATGTGTTGACTCCGGTGCAGATCACCTCATCATCACCTTCCTGATATTCAGGTGCAGAAGCGTGTTATAGTCCAGCACACTCTTCCTGCCAGAGTCTGACTTGCAGTAGTTTCAAGACTAAGGGGCATATTTACAAGCCCCTAGCACCACAGGAGCATCACTTTTTTTGACACTCCGGTTGCGCTGTGTGGTTGCCCATTTTACAAGGCCACAGAAAGCCGCTATCAGTGGCTTTACACGTCTTTGTAAATATGACCCACTTTCACGCAGTCAAAGGGGCTTGTCATGGGGGTTGCTGTGGGTTTTCCCATGCAACACCCATGGCTTTATGACACTGCCTAAAATTTGTAAATCTAAGGCAGCGCCGAAAAATAACGCCTTTCCAGCGGAGGCGTTAAAGTGGCTCGTCTGTTGCTCTTTCTATGTGTGCTAGATTCTGCAGCACACAAAGAAGGAATAAAATGTCATTAATGATTGTTTTTTTGCTATATGTCCCTTCCTTCACAACACAATCATCCCTGCAAAGCAGGCACTCTTGCTGTGGCAAGGGTGCCTGTGTTGGCACACAGCTACTATTTTTGCGCCGGCACAGGAGAGAGCACAGGGGTGTACCGTATTCTTGTTAATATGGCGCATCCCTGCATTTTTAAAATGATGCAGCTCGGCACAGCAAAATTGCTTGTGCACCGCACTGCGTCATTTCATTGTAAATATGCCCTTACGTTTCAACTAATGTCTCATGCCCTACCCAAAATGATGGCACTGCTCTAGAGCAGAGGCTTTTCATGAAACTTTCACATATTATTTGTGTGGAAAAATGTATGAGTTATCAACAAATAAAACCACTGCTCTCTTTAAACTGGGCAGAATTTCCAGCAGTTTGTTAAATACCGCTGATTGCTAACATGATAAGTAGTCGCTCAAACGCTAATATATTTTTCATACAATATGGAGGTGGGACTTCCTGTTTTCAGCTAACGAAATTCCTGTTCCGGTCTCACTCAGAGCATTGAATTAAACAACTCCTGCATGTACACTGTTATATTTAAAGTGAGCCTAGGCTTCACCTCATCTCCTTTTATAAAGCAACTGTGTATCTGTACTGAAGTAAAATACCTTGGGGTATATTAACAAGAACCTCGTTAAAATTAATTAATGTGCAGGACATCTAATCTGGGCTTCTATTGGAATTCTACAACGCATATTATCAAGCCCATTATCGCAGTTTTAGTGGTTGTTTCCTGGCGCTAAAACGGCGATAATTTCAACGAGGTTCTTGCTAATATGCCCCCTTCTTCTTAGCATGACTGCTGAATGTGCATCCCCCACGTCCAAAGCTCTGCAGAAAGCAAAGAACTCTCCTGAAAGTCCAGAGCAAGGAAGCCTGCACACGGCTGTGTAATGCTCAGTAATCTGGATGCAGAGGCTGTTGCTGACTTTGCAGTGCACTGGCAAACACGACAGAACCGTTCACGCTGAAGTGCTCAGGGAACTCTACTGAGTGCCCAGCACTCGTAGCAGTTGGTTAAGTACACTTCACACTGTTGCCTGCAGACACAACACCACGATCAATGCTAAGCCCTCTGCAGAATACAGACAACCCAATTAAAATGACATACTAAATACATAAGCAACAAAGGCGGAAGTACTCTGAAATGCATGGGATTTTAAATGCGCAGCACCTTGCTGAATAGACAGTTCCCACCCTCCCAACCTCAGCACATCAGGAATGAGCCCATGCAGCTTGAATAAGGAATAAGTGCCACTTGTATAATGCAGGCTCCCAACAAGAGAGGTATTTAGCGCCTAAGAAATGATAGCTCCAGTCGTATTCTTGGCGGGAACCCGCCTTCCCTACTGTGGACGTTCTGTCCTCCTGCTGGAGCCTGAGTGCCGGCTTTTTCATGAACTGGTTATCTTGTCAGCCTTTGTCATTCCTTAAACGATTCTTTTGGAAAAGAAAGCGCAGGAAACCAGCCCTTGCATGATTTTTTTGAAGGGAAATGATATGTGGCATTATTATCACTTCCTCTCTGGCTCTACGGAAAAATTGGAAGGTTTCCTGCTAGGCTTGATTTTTTTTCCCAGATGCTGGCAACACTGAGGTAGAGTCAGTCATATTTAAGGTTGACTTTTGCTTCACTGCCCCAGCCTTAACCTTTCTGAGGCACTGGCCTTGCACTAGCGCCACGATGCTTTGCACTAGTGCTACTCTGAACCAGCCTTCATGTAATGCAATGTAAAGTGTATTTCTATAGCGTTCTGTTACTCCAAGGAGTGTCCTGCACTCTGAACCTCCAGTGATAACTGACTAAAAGAAATAACCACTAACCCTGCTTAAAAAGACATGTTTTCAGTTTCTTCCGGAAATGGGAGGTAGCTGAAATGCTCCGTAGCTCCAAAGGGAGTTTGTTCCATGTTGAAGGTCCTAGGAATGAAAAGGCCCCCCTTTCTGGACCACGGAATTCTAGGGATTTCGACCAGAACGAGGTTGGCTGAACGTAGACACTTAGATGGAGCATTAAAGGAAATACTTGTTCTGAGGTACCCAGCCCCAGACTGATGGAGTGCCCTGTGTATCAAGAGCAAGGTTTTGAAAAGGATCCTCTTCCTGGTGGGAAGTCAGTGCAGCTCACTAAGATAAGGGGATACATAAGTTCGAAGGTGGGAGGGCGAGAAGAGTATGGGCTGCTGCATTTTGGGCCATCTGCAGTTTACTGATCAAGTAATCAGACAGGCCCAAATGCAGTGCATTGCCTAAGTCAAGCCTAGATGTTATTAAGGCCGGCACTGCCAGTTTCCAAGCAGAAAAAGAAAGAAAATGCAGGAACTTCCAAAGCACACGTAACAAATCAAAACTGGTCCCTACCACTGCATTAACCTGAGGCAGAAAAGAGAGATCACCATCAAACTTAATACCTAGATTTTTTTAAGTTTGAGTTTATTGAAAGGGAAAATGAAGAAACAGCAAAAAGTATAAGCCAATTGATTACACAATAATAACAAAGAATTGGTATACCTAGATTTTTGACACAGCTAGTGTGGTGTAGTGGAGGAGGAGCAGCCACTGGCCAAAAGGGCTGCCAGTGCTCGTCTGCTCTTACACCAACAAAGAGTAGTTCCGCCTTTCCAGCATTACATTTCAGCTTAAGGTGAAAAACTGCTACCAGACAGGTTCAGATTTTTTCACCATGGAACACTCAACCCTACCCCAGGAAAAAGTAACTGGGCATCATCAGCAGATAATTTTTGCCTCCATGTCCGCTGCCAAGAATGCAAGAGGAGTTCGATATATATTGAATAAATTAGGCCTTAAGGCTGAACACTGTGGCACTCTCACTTGCAGATAAAAAGACCCATAAAAAAAGTGGGCACCAGATCTCTTGCCCTCTTCCATCCAGGATCAAAGCTGCCAGTCTCACGCATGTCCCCTGATTCCAACAGCTTGGAAATGGGCCAGGAGTGTGAAGTGCGGTACTATGTCAAAGGCTGCTGACAGATCAAGCATAATCAGCACAGTCCTGCCCCCAACATCTAAGGTATCCCTGATGTAATCTACCACCTTTCACTAGCGCTGTCTCCGTACCACAGCTGCGACAGAAACCAGATTGACTTGGATGCAATAAGTTATTACTTTGCAAGTAATGGGACAGCTGATGGTTGACATACTTCTCCAGAACTTTCAGGAGGGTTGGAAGAAGAGAAATAGTTCTGTAGTTGGATGGATCACCAGAGTCAGACTGGGCTTTCTTCAGCAGAGGCAAGATTTTAGTCTGCTTCCAGACACAGGGTACTATGGATGATGACAGGGAAGCATTTGAGGAGATTATTGGTCAGTGAATTAATGACACCTACCCCTAAGGCCAAAAGGCCACGGGGCAACAGATCAGAAGGAGAGCCAGACTTAAGACTACAGATTGCTAATATCGATCCTTCCAAAGAGATCGAAAGGGTCGAGTGATGTATTAGGCTGGACTGCTGAATGTCCCCCATTATCTCCTTCACCTGCAAAGAAGGGTGGAGACTGGCTTGAATATTTGCAATCTTGTTCAGGAAATAGTGAGCCAATTGTTCACACCATTCCAAAGTGGGCTCCTGCCACCCTACACTGGCATAAGGGGACGTGAAGGTTTTCACAATTCATAACATTTCTCTAGACTTGTTGCCAGCTTTTATAATTCTGCTATCAAAAAACATTTTTTTGCAACTTGAATCTCTTTATGATATTTGTTTAAAGCAGCTTTATACCTAGCTTTAGCAGTCAGTTTATATGATAACATCTACTGTATTTCAAGATGTTTACACTTACTCTTAACTTCTTTGAGGGAATCTGTGTATCAGGGAAAGGAAGGTGTAACTCGGCTCAACTGCTGAAAAGGTTTGGGCGCCATTTCACAGGTTGTAAAGCTAATCCAATTATCCAAGAGGCCAGTATCAGTAACCACATCACCTGAGAGAGCAGGCACTCTCTCCTCCAATACCCTACAAAAGGCCTCTGACTGACTTTTGTGAAAAGCTCTTGACACCCGAGACACTGACCCACCTTGAGGTTGAGTCCTCCCTACACAAGACCACCTAAATGTATTCAGATAGTGATCCAACCAGACAAGTGGGGTGGGAGTACCCACTTCCAATACTGCATTAGAAAATATCTGATCTAGAACTTGACCAGCTCGATGTGTAGGCTCAAGCACACATTAGGACAAGGCAAAGGAAGAAGTGCTGTCCTGGAGGGAGAATTCCTCCTTCTCCTCAGTAATATCCTTATGGAGATTAAAGTCTCCCAAAAAAATAAAGTGAGCGCATCTCAAAGCCTAAACTGTCAAGGGATTGAGGAAAGGGTCGGCCCGGACCGGAGGTCTGTAAACTAAGACTCCCACCAAGAATTGTTTAGGTGAGAGGGTGAGGAAGACACCAAGTGTCTCTGCTCCTTCCAGACACAGAATAGGAATTAGTGTGCAATCAAAATTATCCCTAAACATCATAGCCACTCCTCCTCCTCTACCACTCGAGAGATCCTGTTTGCATATTTTATAGCCCTTTGGAACTGCCGAGAATATTGCAGGACCAGAGGATTCAGTTAACCAGGTTTCAGTTAAAAATATTACACCCAGATTCTTCTCACATTAGAGATAGCAAATGTTATCAGCATGTTTAGGCAGGGACGGAGCATTAATCAAGGTTGCAGCTCAGCTTCCTGAGGCACTGGCCTTGCACTAGCCCTGCCCTACTTCGCACTAGTCCTACTCTGCACCAGCCGTAACAGCGCAGCTTCCTGAGACACTGGTCTTGCGCTAGCTCTGCCATGCTTTCTACTAGCGCTACTCTGAACCAGCCTTAACAGCCTTCCTGGGGCACTGGTTTGCACTAGCCCTGCCATGCTCTGCACTAGCACTACTCTTCATTAGCCTTAACAGCTCAACTTCTTGAGGTACTGGCCTTACACTAGCCCTGCCATGCTTTGCACCAGCACTACTATGAACCAGCCTTAACAGCCCACCTTACTGAGGCACTAGCCTTGCACTAGCCCAGCCATGCTTTGTACTAGTGCTACTCTGCACTTGCCTTAACATCTCAACTTCCTGAGGTACTGGTCTTACACTAGCCCTACCATGCTTTGTATTGCGCTATTATGAACCAGTCCTAACAGCCAAGCTTCCTGAGGCACTGGATTTGCACTAGCCCTTTCAAGCTTTCCACTAGCGTTATTCTACACCAGCTTTACCAGCCTATCTTCCTGAGGCACTGGATTTGCACTAGCCCTTTCATGCTTTCCACAAGCGATACTCTGCACCAGGTTTAGCAGTCTAGCTTTCTGAGGCACTGGCCTTGCACTTGTCCCCCATTGCTCTGCACTAGTACTTCTCTGAACCAACAGCCCACTTTCATGAGTCACTGGCCTTGCACTAGCCTTGCCATAGTTTGCACTAGTCCTCGTCTGCACCAGCCTTAACAGTGCAGCTTCCTGAGGCACTGGCCTTGCACTAGCCCTGCCATGCTTCACTTAGTACACTGCAGCAGCCTGAACAGCTCATCTTTCTCAGGCACTGGACTGCACTAGCCATGTCATGCTCTGCACTAGCGCTACTCTGCACCAGCCTTTACAGCCCAGCTTCTGGAGGCAATGGCCATGCACTAGCTCTGCCATGCTTTATAAACTAAAACTACTCTGCACCATCCTTAACAGCCCAGCTTCCTAAGGCACTAACCTTGCACTATCCCTCCCATGTTTTGCACTGTCACTACTCTGCACCCGTCTCAACAGCCCAGATTCCGGAGGTATTGGCCTTGCACTAGCCCTGCCGTACTTCTCACTAGTGCTGCACTGCACCAGCCGTAACAGTCTAGCTTTCTCAGGCACTAGACTGCACTAGCCATGTCATGCTTTGCACTAGTGATACGCTGAACCAGCCTTAACAGTCTTCCTGAGGCACTAGCCTTGCACTAGTCCTGCCTTGCTTTGCACTAGTGCTATTCTGAACCAGCCTAAACAGCCAGCTTCCTGAGGCACTGGTCTTGCACTAGCCCTGCCATGCTTTCCACTAGTGCTACTCTGAACCAGCCTTAACAGCCTTCCTGTGGCACTGGCCTCGCACTAGCCCTGCCATGGTTTGCACTAGCACTAATTTGCACCAGCCCTACTAGGCGAAGGGTAGAAAAGGGACATCTTACATTATTTACCCCTGATGACATCACAAGCATCTATATCTATGGCCCACCCTTCACCCTTTAAAAGTTTCCTATGAGTTGGAGAGAGACAGATTGAAGCTAGTTGTGGAAATTACAATGGAATCTCAAAGCCCTGCACCGGAAAAAACACAGCTTGAAGATCATGCTTGTGCAGTTTGCACAGCGACTGGTTTGCGAATTTAATTGCAATTTGTGATGTAACCTTTGTACTTTGTTAAAACTCAAATTGTACATTCACTGGGGGCTGAAATCTGACCTGCCTGATTAATATTATCTAGGCAGTGCACAATGTTCACCCCCCTGTAATTGGGCACGAATGCAGGGATGGAGGCCTCCATGCACAGCAGACATCCATCTTGTCCATGCATTTGAATTTCCAAAATGCAAGATGCATAAAATGCAAAAATACGCAATATATAAATATGCAATATTTATATATAATGCAAAAATATATATTTTAAATCGGCTATTTTCCATTAATGTGAAGGTACTCCTTTAAATAGATGCTTACTGTTTGAGAAGACTTGGGAGGGAGGGTTACCACTCCCCTCCCTCCCTGCCCCCGAGGACGCTGACACGATTTTGAGCTAAGGGGTTGATAACTGATCAATGGCAAAGTCAAGGCAATCATCGACACCGGCGCCTCAGTCAATGTGATAGGTGTCTAACAGTACCACCAACTTAGGCCCAAGTCCCTCCTTACACTGTCCATAACAAGAATATTTGCCTGCGGAAGATCAAGAGGTAATGACGACGATCCACGTCATAGACCGCGAGGCGGACACCCTGATCGGTAGCCACACCGCTGAGGATATGGGGCTGGTGTCCTTCGCGAGGAGTGTTCAAACACACCAGGTCGAAGATATCCTAAACCGGTTCCCTGAACTATTTCAAGGGCTAGGTCACCTCAAGTGCCAGCCCATCAAGCTGCACATTGAAAAGACCGTAACCCGGTGGCACTATGACACTGACGGGTCCACTTCCACCTACAGCTGTTGGTGGAGAAAGAGCTGGAGTAAATCGAGAGCCAGGGCATAATTGAGAGAGTGTCAGGCTCAACGATGTGGGTGTCGCCGATGGTAATCATCGAAAAGCCCAAGCAGCCGGGCACAATACGATTGTGCATCGACATGAGACTCCCCAGTCGGGCGATCAAATGAGAGCAACATATCCCCCCAACGATGGATGATATAATCGGGGATGTAAACTGATCCCGATGGTTCTCCAAGTTGGACCTCAATGCATGGTATCACCAATTACCCTTAGCCGAAGAGAACAGGTATATAACAACATTTAGCACTCACCTACAGCTGCGGTGCTAGAAACGGCTGAACTTCTGGATATCATCAGCGGACGAAGTTTTTCAGAACACCATCTGAGCGATGCTGTCAGGGCTACAAGGTGTGCTAAAGGTCAGTGACGATATACTGATCCACTCAGCGACAGCTGCAGAGCACCGCAGACACCTGAAAGACACCCTACGGCGCCTCAGCGAGCATGGTGGGACGCTACACCAGGAATAAATTTCATTTTTCCAGCCCTCCTTGGAGTTCTTCAGCTATGCGTTCACCAAGAGGGTATTCAGGTGGACCCCCGCAAATCACAAGCCATCCAGGATGTGCAAACCTCCAGCACCCCATCGTAAGTGAGGACCTTCCTCGATATGCCCACCTACTGAGGGCGGTTTATCCCAGACCTCGCTACCCTGGCAGAACCACTGCGAGCCCTCACCAAAACGGAAGCCAAATGGACCAGGGGTATTTGGGAAGACAAGGCATTCCAGAGCATCAAAGATGCCCGCCTCAGTGAGGCCACCCTAGCAAACTTCAATCCAGCCCATGAGAAAGAGCTCTGGTAGATGCAAGTCCGGTGTGCCTTGGTGTGGTGCTGACCCAGGAACAGGAGCCGGGACGATGGGTCACACTAGCATTCGCCAGTAAGTCGTTGAATCCAACCAAATCCAGATACGCCCAAATCAAGCCCAAATCGTTCGTCATCAAGTGGGCGTGCAATCATTTCCACCTGTATTTAAGCAGCCAACCCTTCACAGTGGTGACCGACCACCAGCCAGTAGTCCAGTTGTTTAAAGGATCGGCTCCACACCCACCGCCATGGATCAAGAGGTGGGCTATCAAGCTGCAATACTACCACATGGAAGTGGTGTACCGCGCAGTAGCTAAACACCCTGCAGACTTTCTATCTCGGCACCCTACACAGCGGAAGACAAATGGACCTCCCGAAGAATCGGCGCACTACATTAGAATGATCTCAGGCCATGACCTTGGGTGACATCCAGAAGGCGGCTGAGCTTGACCCCGTGTATACCAGGACCCTCCAAGCTGTGCAAAGAAGGTCATGGAGAAAATTTCTTCAACAGTCAAACGACTGCCGGCCGGTACCCCACAGAGCCACTCCGAAACGCACCCACGGACCCTTCACCTGCCAAGCCTGCCAATTCACCTGCCTCCGAACCTGCACCGCACCTGCCAAGCCGAACCCCAGCAACAACCACCTCAAGTGCATCCTGCTCAACACCCGCTCCGTCCACAGGCACGCCGTCGAACTCTGGAACCTCCTCGACTCAACATCACCAAACGTCGCCTTCCTCACAGAAACATGGATGAACGCCTCCTCAGCCCCCGACATCGCCATAGCCATCCCGGATGGCTACAAGATCACCCGGAGGGACCACGTCAACCAAACCGGAGGAGGCATCTCCATCGTCCACAGAAACACCATCCGCATCACGACCATCTCCGACGACACCCTCACCGCCGCCGAGCACCTTCACTTCCAGATACACACCGACCCCAAGACCACCCTCAGAGGCACCCTCATCTACAGACCCCCGGGACCACGCACACAATTCAGCGAAGCCATCGCTGATTTCGTCAGTCCGCACGCCCTCACCTCCACAGACTACATCCTCCTAGGGGACCTCAACTTCCACCTGGAGAACAACAAGGACTGCAACACCGCCGCCTTGCTGGATAACCTCGCCAACCTCTGACTCAAGCAACTGGTGAACACCCCCACCCACTACGCCGGCCACACGCTCGACCCCATCTTCTCCTCCAGCAAGCACATCTCCTTCAGCCACGCAACCGGACTACACTGGACAGACCACAGCTGCGTCCACTTCAGCTTCAGGAAAACCATGACCCACCACCACCCACAACAGGTTCCCCACCGAAGCTTTTCGCAAGATCACCACCGACCAGCTCACCACCACCCTCAGCCAGAACCCGCCCACCAACAAGACGGTCCCCAACGAAGCAGCCCGCAACCTCACACAGTGGCTCATCAACTGCACCGACGAACTCGCACCACTAAAGAATCCTCCCTGCAGAACCGGCAGCAGGAAAGCCTTGTGGTTTACCAACGAACTCAAAAACTCCAAGAAAACCTGCCGCACCCTCGAGAAAGCCTGGCGCCACGACCAGACAGCAGAACACATGACTGCCCTCAAGAACGCCACCCGCAAACACCACCAGCTGATCCGCACCACCAAGAAGACAACATTCAAAGAACGACTGGAAAACAACACCCACAACAGCAAGGAACTCTTCAGCATCGTAAAAGAGCTCTCCAACCCCAGCGCCTGCTACAAAGACATCACACCCTCGCAAGACCTCTGCGACTCACTCGCCTCGTTCTTCCACCACAAGATCGACGACATACATAACAGCTTCGGCGCGCAGACCATGGACCCAACCACCGAACCTACGCCACCCACCACCACCCACTGCACCTGGACCCCGGTCAGCACTGAAGACACCACCCGCCTGATGAACACCATCCACTCCGGCTCCCCTACTGACCCTTGCCCACATCACATCTTCAACAAAGCCGACTCCATCATCGCACCCCAACTCCGGAACATCATCAACAGCTCCTTCGCATCCGCCACCTTCCTGGAGAGTTGGAAACATGCCGAGCTGAGCGCCCTCCTAAAGAAACCCACCGCAGACCCCACAGACCTCAAGAACTTCCGCCCCATCTCGCTCCTCCCCTTTCCAGCCAAAGTCATCGAGAAGACCGTCAACAGACAACTCTCTGCCTTCCTCGAGACCAACGGATCCCTCGACCCCTCACAGTCCGGGTTCTGAGCAAACCACAGCACAGAGACCGCCCTCATCGCAGCCACCGACGACATCAGGTCCCTGCTCGACAACAGAAAAACTGCTGCCCTCATCCTCCCGGACCTCTCAGCAGCCTTCGACACCGTATGCCACCGCACCCTGAAACAGCGCCTCAGCAACACCGGAATCCAAGGAGCGGCCCTGGAGTGGATCATCTCGTTCCTCGAGGGAAGAACCCAGAGAGTCCGCCTCCCCCGTTCCCCTCCTCGGCCACCAAAGTCAACTGCGGCGTTCCGCAAGGATCCTCACTCAGCCCCACCCTCTTCAATGTCTACATGAGCCCTATCGCAGCCATCGCACGCCAAAACAACCTCAACATCATCTCCTACGCCGACACCCAGCTGATCCTCTCCCTCACTAACGACCCCTCCTCCGTCAAAGCCAACCTCCAAGAAGGAATGAAAGACGTCGCGGAATGGATGAAGATCAGCCGTCTAAAACTGAACTCAGACAAAACGGAAGTCCACATCCTCGGACTATCTCCCTCCACCTGGGACGACTCCTGGTGGCCCCCTGCCCTGGGCACCGCACCCATGCCAACGGACCACGCACGCAACCTGGGCTTCATCCTGGACTCCTCCCTCACGATGACCAAGCAAGTCAAGGCCGTCTCGTCATCCTGCTTCAACACCCTGCGCATGCTCCGAAAGATCTTCCGATGGATCCCCACCGAAACCAGGAAGACGGTCACCCAGGCCCTCGTCACCAGCCGTCTGGACTACGGGAACACCCTCTACGCTGGAACCACAGCCACACTCCAGAAAAGACTCCAGCGCATTCAGAACGCCTCAGCACGACTCATCCTGGACATCCCTCACCACAGCCACATTGCCGCCCACCTGAAAGACCGGCACTGGCTCCCCGTCAACAAGAGGATCACGTTCAGACTCCTCACCCACGCACACAAGGCTCTCCATGACACGGGCCCGAAGTACCTCAACAGCCGACTCACATTCTACACACCCACCCGCCAGCTCCGTTCCGCCAGCCTCGCTATCGCCTCTGTCCCACGAATGCGCAAATCCACCGTCGGAGGAAGATCCTTCTCCTACCTGGCAGCCAAGACATGGAACTCCCCATTCACCTACGGCTGACCCTGGACCATCTCTCCTTCAGGAAACAACTCAAGACCTGGCTGTTCGAGCAGTAGCGACCCCCCCCCTCAGCGCCTTGAGACCCTAACGGGTGAGTAGCGCACTATACAAATTCTGTTGATTGATTGATTGACTGGTCCTCGGAGAATAAGGATGAACTAATCAAGATGTGGAGATTAAGAAACAAACTCAGTGACACGGAAGAAGGTATCCTTCTGCGGTGTTCCCACTTAGTGATCCCCCGGACACTTCGGCAACAGGCCACCCAGCTCGCACATGATGGACATCGAGGTACCACCAAGATGAAATCCCAGATGCGGGAAAAGGTGTGGTTCCCGGAATTGGAGGCAATGGTGGAAGAGCTGGTGCGCAAGTGCCGGGCCTGTCACAGTTAGAACTGGGGTCTCTAGTTGCCAATGGTTTGCACCCTTGTCCAAATAGGAACATAACCCCTGCTCAACCCTGTGGTAGCTTGGCACGAGCAGGTAGACTTATCTCAGAGGCAGTATGTAAAGCATTTGTGAACACATACAATAATACAGTAAAAACACTACAAATGGACACTACACAGGTTTTAAAAAAATAAGTATTCTTTATATAGACTTAACACAAGACCCAAACTACAAAAATCCACAATACAGTATTAGGAGAATTACTTTTATATGGTAAAAATAGCTTAGTTCAAAGATGATGGTAAATGCAACACGTCTCTCACAAAGTACCTTTAGATGCATAACGCAAGATAAACAAAAGGTTCCCAGGGAAAGCGATGTGTCGGTTCCTTGCTTCGGGGGAGGTGATGAGTCTGTTCCTCATGCTTGCGCAAAGTAGGCGTTGCGTCTGTTCCTTACCAGAGAGGAGGTGATGCGTCGATCTCGTAGTGCATTCGGTTGCAATGCAATAAGATGGCGCCTCAATGGGATGCGACCGTCCGGTACAATGCGATAAGATGGCGTCTTTGATGCGATGCGATGATGTGAAGAAGATGCGTGCCTGCCCGATGGCCGTGCGGCAACTCAGGAACTTCTGAGCCATGACAGGCCCTGTGACACGCATCTCCGGTGATGCGACGGTGACTCTTGCGGTGGCAATACCCTTCTCCGGTGATGCGACGACAAACAGATGTGACAGTGAAACGCTTCTCCGGTGATGTGACGGCAACAGCTGCAGTGGTGACACGCCTCTTCTCGTTGCATCGCCCTACCAGCTCCCAGGGTTCTGCAGACAGAATTCCCAGCAAGGAAATTCAGGGGAGAGCTGGTGGTGAAGTCTTGTATACCTGAGACTTCAGCCGGAGGTAAGCAAAATTCAAGCCCTTGGAGATTCTTCTTCAAGATGATGAAAGTTCAATAAAAGTTCCTTCTCCTTTCCTTGGCAAATAAGTAACCATTACAGGCCAACCCCAGAAAATAGCACAATGGCATAGGGGCAGTTAAATCCTTCAGCTTCTACGGTTCCTCTCCTTGGCAAAGATTTGTCTTGATTCCCAGAAGCGATCTAAAGTCTTGGGGTCTGGGCCCCAATATTTTTACCAGTAATTTCTTTGTTCTCTGAAGGCAGAGAGTGTCTGTACCTGGCCAAAACCAGTTCTGTCCTCCCTTGTGCAGCTTCCTGCCAGGAGGTGGAGACAGCATTGTTGAAATCAGACCTGGCCCAGGTAGCTGAAATGCGACCCCCCCTACTCTCTATTCTATGAGGGCTCAGGGGAATGAAAGGAAATCTCCGCCCCTACTCTCTATTCAGCCAAGGTCCAATTCAACCCAGCCCTGACTCTTCAAACTGCTGGAGCCCAAGCCCTCCTGTCACTCACAAACAAGACATGCAATACACAACCTAGCAGAGGCAGGCTGGATGGTTAGGTAAGAAAAGACCTACTTTCTGAAAGTGGTATTTTCAAACACAGAATGTAAAAATCCCCTTCACTAAAAGATGTTGTTCAGACGTAATAAATTTGTTTTTCTACCATGTTCCCTGGATCAGTTAGGATTATAAGATGTTATAACTAAACTGCCCACTCTGGCCTATGGGGACTGGTAGCCTTGCAATAGTGAAAAACAAAATTGGCTGTAATTCACTATCAGGACATGCCACACACACCAGGGATTGTCCTACCTTTTACTTACAATGCACTCTGCTACCTTAGGGGTGGCTAACATGTAGAAAAGGGAAGATTTAGGGACTGGTAAGTGGGTGCACTTACCAAGTCGGCATGGCAGTACTAGACTGCACACAGGCTCTGCAATGGCAGGCCTGAGACACACTTTACAAACTGCTTCTGTGGGTGCACAATAAGTGCTGCAAGCCCACCAGCAGAATTTGATCTACAGGCCCTGAGCACAAATGGTGCACTGTACTAGGGTCTGACAAGTAAATCAAATAATCCAATCATGGAGTCACTAATCCATTACAACAATTTACAAAAGGGAGCACTTGCACTGTGGCACTGAATGGCAGTGGCACAGTGCCCAAAGCATGTAAACCAGCAAAAACAGAGGAGAAAACAGCGAAAAATGGAAGGGAGACTCACGCAAATTGTACCAGGTCTAACAGTCAGCTAACCAGCTTGCCGGACCACCCGGCTACATTGTTGATGGAAGAACCCTGCACCGACCTGTGGTCAAAGCTGAGCATTGACTTTGGGAGCTTCCTGGGGGGGGGGGGGGTGGAAACCACACTTGTCCTGGTAGATGCCTACTCCAAGTACCCAATTGTGGAGGTAATTCCGTCAACAGCATTCATACACGTGGCACCCATCCTGGAGAAAAAATCTTGCGACATTCGGCTTCCCAGCCGAAATCAGGAGCAACAATGGGCCCCCATTTTATGGAGAGGATTTTGCGGAGTTCCTTACTCAGCGAGGAATCCACCACCACCGGATTACCTCGCAATGGCCCCAGGCGAACAGCCATGTAGAATGGTTGATGCGTGCGCTGAACAAAACACTGCGCATCGCCCTTGTCGAGCAGGCCAACCTGGAATAATGTCTAAACCTGTTCCTCCGTGAGTACAGGAGCACTCCCCAATGCACAATGTTACAGCCCCCTAGGCGATGATGTTCAATGGAGTGGCCTAATGCCCGCCTGTCCGGGTTGGAAATCTCCACCTCATGAGGCCCGAAGTACACAAGAAAGGAGGAAGCCAAGGAACAACCCAGCCAGCACATGCCGCAAGGCCATGCAATTATCGTTCCAACATGGTGCAATGGTGCTTATCAGGAATCGACACCCATGAGGCAAGTTCAAAACCACCCATGAACCAGGGGCCTGGACGGTCGTGGCCAAGAGAGGCACCATGGTAATAGCCCGACGAGGGACGGAAGAAGTCTCTCGTAACATCTCCTGGTTCAAGGAATTTCCGTGAACCCCATCCGGACACGTCTCAGAGTCCCCTCCAGAGTTGGCATGGAACTCCGACGACCATCCAGCCAACAAACAGGACGAAGGCACATGTCTAGAGGAATCCGGAGAACCATCATCAGACCCACCACCAGTCATGACTTTACGGTGTGACTCACCTATCCGTAATAACCCTCATCGCTACAGTTTCAGATCAAACCCTCAGCCAAGCTCCCGGCTTCAGGACTTTGTCAAGGTCTAACTTGGGAAGGGATGTAACAGGTCAACTTTCCTGTTGTCCAGTGACGTAACTGGATACTGGTGTAGCACATCATCCGTGAGCTAGGCGTGGCTCATGGGGTTTAATAAAAAGGGGAGGAACCGCACGTGGTTCATCTCCCGAGCTAACACTCATTGTGTGGTGTGTTTGTATCCCTGCGCTGCGTAGCGCGCTAGCCAGTATATCATAAATATATTGCCCCCATCACAGCAATCACGCTATCTGGTTGGGACCTGAACCGGTGGTGTCAGGGAAGATGAAGGGCCAAGGAGCCGGGCCACTGACCTTTAGGTTCTCCTGTACTGAAAAACCTGTGCAGCCCATGATGTCAACACAGCAGCTCTGAACAGCTGCCATGATTCACACACCACGCCCACACAGCAGAGCCTGGGTCTCGTGTTGTGCCATCAATATAGGGACATCCCTCTGTTCCTGGGCACTCATGTGGGGCGAATTCCACACGCAAGTGGGTTCTCACTGTGCATCATTTAGGCACTGATATGACCTGTTTCGATTTCCATATGGTTGCTCTAAACACAAGGAAAAGAAGAAACTAGATCAGCGAGACAATGTGGCCTGGCGATTAGAGCTGCTTCCTTTGGAACCTAGAGATGTTTGCTCGAATGCCGGTCATCGCCCTTGACCTAACATCGTGTGACTCTGGGCAAATCACATAATCTCCTCGTCCCTAAAAATGCAAAATGCATGCGCGTAATCATCTGTTAATCTAAGATCGTCTCCCAGCCCAAACCATCATGCAATGTGCAGCACTTCACAGCTAGGCGGCGCCATATAAGAACCACTATATACATCACACGAAGACAGTTGACTCACTATTGCCGACACCTCCCCTTCAAAATGCCAGACTCAGCGTGGTTCCAGGATTCTTCAGCGAAGCTATGAGATACGAAGAGTTTAAAGTGGAAAATATATTTTTCTGAACATTGCAGTGAAAGTTCTGTTCTGACTTTTTTTTTTAACTCGCCATAACATTAAAATTGCATGCTCAGATAAGCATTAGCGTCGCTTGCCTGTGCCTAGCCGCCATGTAGCATCATTTTCGTCATTGCATTGGTTGCCTTTTCTCCGTTCTGCATTCTTATGCTCCTGGCGAATTCATCTACGTTGTGCTGCTCAGCTTTAATTTCACCCTCGGCTGACCTGAAAAATACCTATTTTGCTTTCAAGCCGAGCCTAAAAGCGGGGCTGATGCTATTCGTATGCGGATTGCGGGGTGGAGGGCATCTTCCCCTTCTCTGCTGTGCACCCCGGCCCTGCCTATTAGAGCGGGAGTAGCGTAAATGTAGGCCTTCATTTATTACCTTCCTCCTCCGTTTTGCTCGTCCCACTATTGACTTATGGATCGAGCGACGTCACCTTCCTGTCTCGATAGAATTCACCCAGCCAAAAAACACTCTCCTACCTGACCCTGGGAAGAATACTTCCCATACTTCATATAGGAGGGTCCCTTGCCCAAAACTTCCTGTGTTGGACGTGGAATCACCACAATGCCAAGGGTAGAAAAAGTGACATAACTTGTGCATCATGTGACTATCTGTAAGTGACCTCACCTGACTTTTGGGAAGGATGACCGCATGATAAAAGAAAAGTCACAGTAAGTGACATTATTGAAGTAAAACTATATAACAGGTACAGGACTAATAAAAGCACAAAACCACTACTAAAGATGATTATTGTTCAATTTTGTTGCAAACTACATATTAACTCGTGCACTGCCATGGTATGCTAGAAGCAAAGTCTTGATATGACGCGGCTAGGCTGTCATCTACACAGATACAACCATCATATGTTTAACATACTCATAGGCAATTAGAGACTAAAATGCACAAGCATGACCCAAATGCCCACGCGACCCTTAAATAGCCATGCATAACCATTATATGGCCAGCCACACCCAACGTAGCCTGAATTTAAGCGTCACAATAAAAAGTGTATCTGTATATGCCAAGTGCAGGCTCTAGGATTATCATGTCACTCAAGGTCATTATGAACGCTGTCTCCAGTCCTGGACTACTTACCTTTGGGTGTGCTGGTGCAGTTGGCTCAACTGAAGCAAGCCAAGAATACAACTAAGAGAGTGCAATTATTAGTTATATGAAAGCCCCAGACTGGAGATTTTGGTGTCTTTTCATCTTGAAATGATTTGGCAAGCCTTGGACATTTTTTAATGTAGAGAGGAGCCAGGTAATCGAAGGCTAAAAGTAGGAGAAATACCAAATTGTCTCAGGTGAAAAGGGGAAATTAATTAAAACTACCATATTATGGCCATCACAATGCAATGAGGACAGGTCTTCAAACTCCTTTTGGTTATGGGAGCATTCAAAGAACTGGACACTACAACTTTGCATGCAGTACAAATAATTACATCGAGGTGGGAGGAATACCATTTTTATTCTTTGCCCACATCACCCCCTTTTCACCCCAATCCCGTTGCTGAGGGAATGATGAATGAGGCACTGCATTGTTCTCACAAATTCATGTCCCACTGGGGGTGGATTGTCACAAGGCTAGGATATTTCCCTCTGCTCACTTTCCACAACAGAATTTCTTCTATTTGCATTCCTTCTTCAGCTCTGCTCACTGTTGCGTAGGCCATGGGTACTCGTAAATACTTAACCATGTGGTGCAAAGTGCTGTCGGTGGCATGCCTAAAGGTTCACACTAATGCCAGCAATGCCAAGGTTGGGGAGATGAAAGGTGGGCTCAGGGTAACGCAAAGCAGATGCAGGGTGTAGACAACAAACCAAGTCTTCACGTGACTTCTGTCTCCCACCAACGCTCTATTCTCAAGCACAAAGAGTTAAAGTCAAAGCATTAACTTCTAATGTAAAATATGAGAGGGAAAGAAATACTCATCAATGATAATGCACCCTATTATGGTAATGGGGCTGCCCCCAGGGCAGCCGTGAACTCGTACTGGCCTCAGGGCAGCGCATTCATGTGAAAACACGTTGCAGCGGCTCCGTGTTTTCACTGTGTAGGCAACACCCACCTGCACTTTCATAGGGGATTCGAGATACCCTTGCAGGTGCTGCACCCGCCTGCATGGGGATGCCGGGGGGCTCCATGGGACCTCCTTTACCTCCTGCAGAGGGCTGCCCTCAGAGGGCGCACTGACAGTGCGGCACCTTTTAAATGGCGCACTTTCAGTGCGCCTCCTGCGGGCTTCTTTGACTCTGCGCCCCTGTCTGTAATATGGGGCGGGCACAGAGCCAGAAGAATGCCCTCATTTGCATAGGACACACCCCTATGCAAATGAGGGAACACCCTCTGAAGGTAGCGCTGGCGCATTGAGTGAGCAGCGCTATCGGTATTTTTGAAGGGGATGCACAAGCATCTGCAGTCACCTTTTTTGAGGTTTTCAGAGAGTTTATATTGTTTTTACCTTTGTAGTGCACGATGTCATTAAAACTAAAGGTGCTCCTAAAGATAAGTTGTCTAGGACATCTTCTTTTTTTCTTTAACATTACTTTAGTTAATGTGTAAATGAAGTATGTCCTGCTCTGTCAAGTGAACAGAAGCCCAGTGCAGCTGTTCACCAGGAGGCCACAATTAGAGGTCAGGAAGGCCGCATGCGCCCAGGTCGTACTTTGAGTGTTCCTGCTCTAGGCTGTAAACTCTTTGCAACTTATTACCGTGCTCTGTAAAATCATCCCTGTATTTGACTGTAAAAAATCATCAGATCCCTTTCCTGTGTGTATAATCTGCACAGAAAAAGCTGCATGCCCTCTGCAGGCCTCCCAAGATTTTGACAAATCTGTTGCCCCAATATTGCCCTACCCAACCCTACCTGAAACATAGATCAACAGCTACAGAAGTGGTTAATTGCAGCCACTCTGAATCACCTGACTTTTGTGCCCTTAGCTCCTTTGAGCCACAGGCAGCAGCAGGCAGCAGCAGCATAGAAGACCTCATATCCCTACCCCCATAGAACACCTCAGACCATCCTGGAAGTATGATAAACTCTAGTTTCAGAATCTCTAGTAAGCCCACCCCTCAGTCAGAGCATTGTATCTTTTGGTTATCCCCCGCCCCCACCATGTGCTGTGGACTTGGAGGCCAATATCTGGTTCAGAGTTCCAGCATTTGAAGTGCAACTTGACTCCAATAGTCTCTTGAGTTTTACACAGACTTGAACTGTTATGCAGTTGATCAGTAGAAGTAAGGTAAAAGGCTGGAATGATTCAAACACTTTTTTTAAATAATACAACCAAGATGGATCGCACACCACTAGCCTCTCCTCCGGGTCGCCCCTTAGCACTCTGGTACATGTAGTGCATGTAGATGGACGAGTAAAAAGTAGTTCACCACAGTTGGTGCGAGTAGTTACTCGTTATCCCCAAGTTCTCTGGACCCGAGACATGGCCCGGGTTTCGGGACAGTTTCCCTCGTCAGCAGAGCAGTGTTTGGGGTGGATGAGAAGGCCGCCAAGTAACCGTCACAGGCCCTGATGCCTCTCCGGCGCGCAGGTGCGTCTCCATGAGCTCATCAGCTCAGGGCTCACGGGAGCCGTTTAAGTACAACCAAGATGGATCGCACACCACTAGCCTCTCCTCCGGGTCGCCCCTTAGCACTCTGGTACATGTAGTGCATGTAGATGGACGAGTAAAAAGTAGTTCACCACAGTTGGTGCGAGTAGTTACTCGTTATCCCCAAGTTCTCTGGACCCGAGACATGGCCCGGGTTTCGGGACAGTTTCCCTCGTCAGCAGAGCAGTGTTTGGGGTGGATGAGAAGGCCGCCAAGTAACCGTCACAGGCCCTGATGCCTCTCCGGCGCGCAGGTGCGTCTCCATGAGCTCGTCAGCTCAGGGCTCACGGGAGCCGTTTAAGTACAACCAAGATGGATCGCACACCACTAGCCTCTCCTCCGGGTCGCCCCTTAGCACTCTGGTACATGTAGTGTATGTAGATGGACGAGTAAAAAGTAGTACACCACAGTTGGTGCGAGTAGTTACTCGTTATCCCCAAGTTCTCTGGACCCGAGACATGGCCCGGGTTTCGGGACAGTTTCCCTGGTCAGCAGAGCAGTGTTTGGGGTGGATGAGAAGGCCGCCAAGTAACCGTCACAGGCCCTGATGCCTCTCCGGCGCGCAGGTGCGTCTCCATGAGCTCGTCAGCTCAGGGCTCACGGGAGCCGTTTAAGTACAACCAAGATGGATCGCACACCACTAGCCTCTCCTCCGGGTCGCCCCTTAGCACTCTGGTACATGTAGTGCATGTAGATGGACGAGTAAAAAGTAGTTCACCACAGTTGGTGCGAGTAGTTACTCGTTATCCCCAAGTTCTCTGGACCCGAGACATGGCCCGGGTTTCGGGACAGTTTCCCTCGTCAGCAGAGCAGTGTTTGGGGTGGATGAGAAGGCCGCCAAGTAACCGTCACAGGCCCTGATGCCTCTCCGGCGCGCAGGTGCGTCTCCATGAGCTCGTCAGCTCAGGGCTCACGGGAGCCGTTTAAGTACAACCAAGATGGATCGCACACCACTAGCCTCTCCTCCGGGTCGCCCCTTAGCACTCTGGTACATGTAGTGCATGTAGATGGACGAGTAAAAAGTAGTTCACCACAGTTGGTGCGAGTAGTTACTCGTTATCCCCAAGTTCTCTGGACCCGAGACATGGCCCGGGTTTCGGGACAGTTTCCCTCGTCAGCAGAGCAGTGTTTGGGGTGGATGAGAAGGCCACCAAGTAACCGTCACAGGCCCTGATGCCTCTCCGGCGCGCAGGTGCGTCTCCATGAGCTCGTCAGCTCAGGGCTCACGGGAGCCGTTTAAGTACAACCAAGATGTATCGCACACCACTAGCCTCTCCTCCGGGTTGCCCCTTAGCACTCTGGTACATGTAGTGCATGTAGATGGACGAGTAAAAAGTAGTTCACCACAGTTGGTGCGAGTAGTTACTCGTTATCCCCAAGTTCTCTGGACCCGAGACATGGCCCGGGTTTCGGGACAGTTTCCCTCGTCAGCAGAGCAGTGTTTGGGGTGGATGAGAAGGCCGCCAAGTAACCGTCACAGGCCCTGATGCCTCTCCGGCGCGCAGGTGCGTCTTCATGAGCTCGTCAGCTCAGGGCTCACGGGAGCCGTTTAAGTACAACCAAGATGGATCGCACACCACTAGCCTCTCCTCCGGGTCGCCCCTTAGCACTCTGGTACATGTAGTGCATGTAGATGGACGAGTAAAAAGTAGTTCACCACAGTTGGTGCGAGTAGTTACTCGTTATCCCCAAGTTCTCTGGACCCGAGACATGGCCCGGGTTTCGGGACAGTTTCCCTCGTCAGCAGAGCAGTGTTTGGGGTGGATGAGAAGGCCGCCAAGTAACCGTCACAGGCCCTGATGCCTCTCCGGCGCGCAGGTGCGTCTCCATGAGCTCGTCAGCTCAGGGCTCACGGGAGCCGTTTAAGTACAACCAAGATGTATCGCACACCACTAGCCTCTCCTCCGGGTTGCCCCTTAGCACTCTGGTACATGTAGTGCATGTAGATGGACGAGTAAAAAGTAGTTCACCACAGTTGGTGCGAGTAGTTACTCGTTATCCCCAAGTTCTCTGGACCCGAGACATGGCCCGGGTTTCGGGACAGTTTCCCTCGTCAGCAGAGCAGTGTTTGGGGTGGATGAGAAGGCCGCCAAGTAACCGTCACAGGCCCTGATGCCTCTCCGGCGCGCAGGTGCGTCTTCATGAGCTCGTCAGCTCAGGGCTCACGGGAGCCGTTTAAGTACAACCAAGATGGATCGCACACCACTAGCCTCTCCTCCGGGTCACCCCTTAACACTCTGGTACATGTAGTGCATGTAGATGGACGAGTAAAAAGTAGTTCACCACAGTTGGTGCGAGTAGTTACTCGTTATCCCCAAGTTCTCTGGACCCGAGACATGGCCCGGGTTTCGGGACAGTTTCCCTCGTCAGCAGAGCAGTGTTTGGGGTGGATGAGAAGGCCGCCAAGTAACCGTCACAGGCCCTGATGCCTCTCCGGCGCGCAGGTGCGTCTCCATGAGCTCGTCAGCTCAGGGCTCACGGGAGCCGTTTAAGTACAACCAAGATGGATCGCACACCACTAGCCTCTCCTCCGGGTCGCCCCTTAGCACTCTGGTACATGTAGTGCATGTAGATGGTCGATTAAAAAGTAGTTCACCACAGTTGGTGCGAGTAGTTACTCGTTATCCTCAAGTTCTCTGGACCCGAGACATGGCCCGGGTTTCGGGACAGTTTCCCTCGTCAGCAGAGCAGTGTTTGGGGTGGATGAGAAGGCCGCCAAGTAACCGTCACAGGCCCTGATGCCTCTCCGGCGCGCAGGTGCGTCTCCATGAGCTCGTCAGCTCAGGGCTCACGGGAGCCGTTTAAGTACAACCAAGATGGATCGCACACCACTAGCCTCTCCTCCGGGTCGCCCCTTAGCACTCTGGTACATGTAGTGCATGTAGATGGACGAGTAAAAAGTAGTTCACCACAGTTGGTGCGAGTAGTTTCTCGTTATCCCCAAGTTCTCTGGACCCGAGACATGGCCCGGGTTTCGGGACAGTTTCCCTCGTCAGCAGAGCAGTGTTTGGGGTGGATGAGAAGGCCGCCAAGTAACCGTCACAGGCCCTGATGCCTCTCCGGCGCGCAGGTGCGTCTCCATGAGCTCGTCAGCTCAGGGCTCACGGGAGCCGTTTAAGTACAACCAAGATGGATCGCACACCACTAGCCTCTCCTCCGGGTCGCCCCTCAGCACTCTGGTACATGTAGTGCATGTAGATGGACGAGTAAAAAGTAGTTCACCACAGTTGGTGCGAGTAGTTTCTCGTTATCCCCAAGTTCTCTGGACCCGAGACATGGCCCGGGTTTCGGGACAGTTTCCCTCGTCAGCAGAGCAGTGTTTGGGGTGGATGAAAAGGCCGCCAAGTAACCGTCACAGGCCCTGATGCCTCTCCGGCGCGCAGGTGCGTCTCCATGAGCTCGTCAGCTCAGGGCTCACGGGAGCCGTTTAAGTACAACCAAGATGGATCGCACACCACTAGCCTCTCCTCCGGGTCGCCCCTTAGCACTCTGGTACATGTAGTGCATGTAGATGGACGAGTAAAAAGTAGTTCACCACAGTTGGTGCGAGTAGTTTCTCGTTATCCCCAAGTTCTCTGGACCCGAGACATGGCCCGGGTTTCGGGACAGTTTCCCTTGTCAGCAGAGCAGTGTTTGGGGTGGATGAGAAGGCCGCCAAGTAACCGTCACAGGCCCTGATGCCTCTCCGGCGCGCAGGTGCGTCTCCATGAGCTCATCAGCTCAGGGCTCACGGGAGCCGTTTAAGTACAACCAAGATGGATCGCACACCACTAGCCTCTCCTCCGGGTCGCCCCTTAGCACTCTGGTACATGTAGTGCATGTAGATGGACGAGTAAAAAGTAGTTCACCACAGTTGGTGCGAGTAGTTACTCGTTATCCCCAAGTTCTCTGGACCCGAGACATGGCCCGGGTTTCGGGACAGTTTCCCTCGTCAGCAGAGCAGTGTTTGGGGTGGATGAGAAGGCCGCCAAGTAACCGTCACAGGCCCTGATGCCTCTCCGGCGCGCAGGTGCGTCTCCATGAGCTCGTCAGCTCAGGGCTCACGGGAGCCGTTTAAGTACAACCAAGATGGATCGCACACCACTAGCCTCTCCTCCGGGTCGCCCCTTAGCACTCTGGTACATGTAGTGTATGTAGATGGACGAGTAAAAAGTAGTACACCACAGTTGGTGCGAGTAGTTACTCGTTATCCCCAAGTTCTCTGGACCCGAGACATGGCCCGGGTTTCGGGACAGTTTCCCTGGTCAGCAGAGCAGTGTTTGGGGTGGATGAGAAGGCCGCCAAGTAACCGTCACAGGCCCTGATGCCTCTCCGGCGCGCAGGTGCGTCTCCATGAGCTCGTCAGCTCAGGGCTCACGGGAGCCGTTTAAGTACAACCAAGATGGATCGCACACCACTAGCCTCTCCTCCGGGTCGCCCCTTAGCACTCTGGTACATGTAGTGCATGTAGATGGACGAGTAAAAAGTAGTTCACCACAGTTGGTGCGAGTAGTTACTCGTTATCCCCAAGTTCTCTGGACCCGAGACATGGCCCGGGTTTCGGGACAGTTTCCCTCGTCAGCAGAGCAGTGTTTGGGGTGGATGAGAAGGCCGCCAAGTAACCGTCACAGGCCCTGATGCCTCTCCGGCGCGCAGGTGCGTCTCCATGAGCTCGTCAGCTCAGGGCTCACGGGAGCCGTTTAAGTACAACCAAGATGGATCGCACACCACTAGCCTCTCCTCCGCGTCGCCCCTTAGCACTCTGGTACATGTAGTGCATGTAGATGGACGAGTAAAAAGTAGTTCACCACAGTTGGTGCGAGTAGTTACTCGTTATCCCCAAGTTCTCTGGACCCGAGACATGGCCCGGGTTTCGGGACAGTTTCCCTCGTCAGCAGAGCAGTGTTTGGGGTGGATGAGAAGGCCGCCAAGTAACCGTCACAGGCCCTGATGCCTCTCCGGCGCGCAGGTGCGTCTCCATGAGCTCGTCAGCTCAGGGCTCACGGGAGCCGTTTAAGTACAACCAAGATGTATCGCACACCACTAGCCTCTCCTCCGGGTTGCCCCTTAGCACTCTGGTACATGTAGTGCATGTAGATGGACGAGTAAAAAGTAGTTCACCACAGTTGGTGCGAGTAGTTACTCGTTATCCCCAAGTTCTCTGGACCCGAGACATGGCCCGGGTTTCGGGACAGTTTCCCTCGTCAGCAGAGCAGTGTTTGGGGTGGATGAGAAGGCCGCCAAGTAACCGTCACAGGCCCTGATGCCTCTCCGGCGCGCAGGTGCGTCTTCATGAGCTCGTCAGCTCAGGGCTCACGGGAGCCGTTTAAGTACAACCAAGATGGATCGCACACCACTAGCCTCTCCTCCGGGTCGCCCCTTAGCACTCTGGTACATGTAGTGCATGTAGATGGACGAGTAAAAAGTAGTTCACCACAGTTGGTGCGAGTAGTTACTCGTTATCCCCAAGTTCTCTGGACCCGAGACATGGCCCGGGTTTCGGGACAGTTTCCCTCGTCAGCAGAGCAGTGTTTGGGGTGGATGAGAAGGCCGCCAAGTAACCGTCACAGGCCCTGATGCCTCTCCGGCGCGCAGGTGCGTCTCCATGAGCTCGTCAGCTCAGGGCTCACGGGAGCCGTTTAAGTACAACCAAGATGTATCGCACACCACTAGCCTCTCCTCCGGGTTGCCCCTTAGCACTCTGGTACATGTAGTGCATGTAGATGGACGAGTAAAAAGTAGTTCACCACAGTTGGTGCGAGTAGTTACTCGTTATCCCCAAGTTCTCTGGACCCGAGACATGGCCCGGGTTTCGGGACAGTTTCCCTCGTCAGCAGAGCAGTGTTTGGGGTGGATGAGAAGGCCGCCAAGTAACCGTCACAGGCCCTGATGCCTCTCCGGCGCGCAGGTGTGTCTTCATGAGCTCGTCAGCTCAGGGCTCACGGGAGCCGTTTAAGTACAACCAAGATGGATCGCACACCACTAGCCTCTCCTCCGGGTCACCCCTTAGCACTCTGGTACATGTAGTGCATGTAGATGGACGAGTAAAAAGTAGTTCACCACAGTTGGTGCGAGTAGTTACTCGTTATCCCCAAGTTCTCTGGACCCGAGACATGGCCCGGGTTTCGGGACAGTTTCCCTCGTCAGCAGAGCAGTGTTTGGGGTGGATGAGAAGGCCGCCAAGTAACCGTCACAGGCCCTGATGCCTCTCCGGCGCGCAGGTGCGTCTCCATGAGCTCGTCAGCTCAGGGCTCACGGGAGCCGTTTAAGTACAACCAAGATGGATCGCACACCACTAGCCTCTCCTCCGGGTCGCCCCTTAGCACTCTGGTACATGTAGTGCATGTAGATGGTCGATTAAAAAGTAGTTCACCACAGTTGGTGCGAGTAGTTACTCGTTATCCCCAAGTTCTCTGGACCCGAGACATGGCCCGGGTTTCGGGACAGTTTCCCTCGTCAGCAGAGCAGTGTTTGGGGTGGATGAGAAGGCCGCCAAGTAACCGTCACAGGCCCTGATGCCTCTCCGGCGCGCAGGTGCGTCTCCATGAGCTCGTCAGCTCAGGGCTCACGGGAGCCGTTTAAGTACAACCAAGATGGATCGCACACCACTAGCCTCTCCTCCGGGTCGCCCCTTAGCACTCTGGTACATGTAGTGCATGTAGATGGACGAGTAAAAAGTAGTTCACCACAGTTGGTGCGAGTAGTTTCTCGTTATCCCCAAGTTCTCTGGACCCGAGACATGGCCCGGGTTTCGGGACAGTTTCCCTCGTCAGCAGAGCAGTGTTTGGGGTGGATGAGAAGGCCGCCAAGTAACCGTCACAGGCCCTGATGCCTCTCCGGCGCGCAGGTGCGTCTCCATGAGCTCGTCAGCTCAGGGCTCACGGGAGCCGTTTAAGTACAACCAAGATGGATCGCACACCACTAGCCTCTCCTCCGGGTCGCCCCTCAGCACTCTGGTACATGTAGTGCATGTAGATGGACGAGTAAAAAGTAGTTCACCACAGTTGGTGCGAGTAGTTTCTCGTTATCCCCAAGTTCTCTGGACCCGAGACATGGCCCGGGTTTCGGGACAGTTTCCCTCGTCAGCAGAGCAGTGTTTGGGGTGGATGAAAAGGCCGCCAAGTAACCGTCACAGGCCCTGATGCCTCTCCGGCGCGCAGGTGCGTCTCCATGAGCTCGTCAGCTCAGGGCTCACGGGAGCCGTTTAAGTACAACCAAGATGGATCGCACACCACTAGCCTCTCCTCCGGGTCGCCCCTTAGCACTCTGGTACATGTAGTGCATGTAGATGGACGAGTAAAAAGTAGTTCACCACAGTTGGTGCGAGTAGTTTCTCGTTATCCCCAAGTTCTCTGGACCCGAGACATGGCCCGGGTTTCGGGACAGTTTCCCTTGTCAGCAGAGCAGTGTTTGGGGTGGATGAGAAGGCCGCCAAGTAACCGTCACAGGCCCTGATGCCTCTCCGGCGCGCAGGTGCGTCTCCATGAGCTCGTCAGCTCAGGGCTCACGGGAGCCGTTTAAGTACAACCAAGATGGATCGCACACCACTAGCCTCTCCTCCGGGTCGCCCCTTAGCACTCTGGTACATGTAGTGCATGTAGATGGACGAGTAAAAAGTAGTTCACCACAGTTGGTGCGAGTAGTTACTCGTTATCCCCAAGTTCTCTGGACCCGAGACATGGCCCGGGTTTCGGGACAGTTTCCCTCGTCAGCAGAGCAGTGTTTGGGGTGGATGAGAAGGCCGCCAAGTAACCGTCACAGGCCCTGATGCCTCTCCGGCGCGCAGGTGCGTCTCCATGAGCTCGTCAGCTCAGGGCTCACGGGAGCCGTTTAAGTACAACCAAGATGGATCGCACACCACTAGCCTCTCCTCCGGGTCGCCCCTTAGCACTCTAGTACATGTAGTGCATGTAGATGGACGAGTAAAAAGTAGTTCACCACAGTTGGTGCGAGTAGTTACTCGTTATCCCCAAGTTCTCTGGACCCGAGACATGGCCCGGGTTTCGGGACAGTTTCCCTCGTCAGCAGAGCAGTGTTTGGGGTGGATGAGAAGGCCGCCAAGTAACCGTCACAGGCCCTGATGCCTCTCCGGCGCGCAGGTGCGTCTCCATGAGCTCGTCAGCTCAGGGCTCACGGGAGCCGTTTAAGTACAACCAAGATGGATCGCACACCACTAGCCTCTCCTCCGGGTCGCCCCTTAGCACTCTGGTACATGTAGTGCATGCAGATGGACGAGTAAAAAGTAGTTCACCACAGTTGGTGCGAGTAGTTACTCGTTATCCCCAAGTTCTCTGGACCCGAGACATGGCCCGGGTTTCGGGACAGTTTCCCTCGTCAGCAGAGCAGTGTTTGGGGTGGATGAGAAGGCCGCCAAGTAACCGTCACAGACCCTGATGCCTCTCCGGCGCGCAGGTGCGTCTCCATGAGCTCGTCAGCTCAGGGCTCACGGGAGCCTTTTAAGTACAACCAAGATGGATCGCACACCACTAGCCTCTCCTCCGGGTCGCCCCTTAGCACTCTGGTACATGTAGTGCATGTAGATGGACGAGTAAAAAGTAGTTCACCACAGTTGGTGCGAGTAGTTTCTCGTTATCCCCAAGTTCTCTGGACCCGAGACATGGCCCGGGTTTCGGGACAGTTTCCCTCGTCAGCAGAGCAGTGTTTGGGGTGGATGAGAAGGCCGCCAAGTAACCGTCACAGGCCCTGATGCCTCTCCGGCGCGCAGGTGCGTTTCCATGAGCTCGTCAGCTCAGGGCTCACGGGAGCCGTTTAAGTACAACCAAGATGGATCGCACACCACTAGCCTCTCCTCCGGGTCGCCGCTTAGCACTCTGGTACATGTAGTGCATGTAGATGGACGAGTAAAAAGTAGTTCACCACAGTTGGTGCGAGTAGTTTCTCGTTATCCCCAAGTTCTCTGGACCCGAGACATGGCCCGGGTTTCGGGACAGTTTCCCTCGTCAGCAGAGCAGTGTTTGGGGTGGATGAGAAGGCCGCCAAGTAACCGTCACAGGCCCTGATGCCTCTCCGGCGCGCAGGTG
Organism: Lissotriton helveticus; assembly: GCF_964261635.1. NCBI lineage: Eukaryota > Metazoa > Chordata > Amphibia > Caudata > Salamandridae > Lissotriton > Lissotriton helveticus. Next base: position 1,315,241,749 of record NC_136068.1, read on the forward strand.
CGTCTCCATGAGCTCGTCAGCTCAGGGCTCACGGGAGCCGTTTAAGTACAACCAAGATGGATCGCACACCACTAGCCTCTCCTCCGGGTCGCCCCTCAGCACTCTGGTACATGTAGTGCATGTAGATGGACGAGTAAAAAGTAGTTCACCACAGTTGGTGCGAGTAGTTTCTCGTTATCCCCAAGTTCTCTGGAACCGAGACATGGCCCGGGTTTCGGGACAGTTTCCCTCGTCAGCAGAGCAGTGTTTGGGGTGGATGAAAAGGCCGCCAAGTAACCGTCACAGGCCCTGATGCCTCTCCGGCGCGCAGGTGCGTCTCCATGAGCTTGTCAGCTCAGGGCTCACGGGAGCCGTTTAAGTACAACCAAGATGGATCGCACACAACTAGCCTCTCCTCCGGGTCGCCCCTTAGCACTCTGGTACATGTAGTGCATGTAGATGGACGAGTAAAAAGTAGTTCACCACAGTTGGTGCGAGTAGTTACTCGTTATCCCCAAGTTCTCTGGACCCGAGACATGGCCCGGGTTTCGGGACAGTTTCCCTCGTCAGCAGAGCAGTGTTTGGGGTGGATGAGAAGGCCGCCAAGTAACCGTCACAGGCCCTGATGCCTCTCCGGCGCGCAGGTGCGTCTCCATGAGCTCGTCAGCTCAGGGCTCACGGGAGCCGTTTAAGTACAACCAAGATGTATCGCACACCACTAGCCTCTCCTCCGGGTCGCCCCTTAGCACTCTGGTACATGTAGTGCATGTAGATGGACGAGTAAAAAGTAGTTCACCACAGTTGGTGCGAGTAGTTACTCGTTATCCCCAAGTTCTCTGGACCCGAGACATGGCCCGGGTTTCGGGACAGTTTCCCTCGTCAGCAGAGCAGTGTTTGGGGTGGATGAGAAGGCCGCCAAGTAACCGTCACAGGCCCTGATGCCTCTCCGGCGCGCAGGTGCGTCTCCATGAGCTCGTCAGCTCAGGGCTCACGGGAGCCGTTTAAGTACAACCAAGATGGATCGCACACCACTAGCCTCTCCTCCGGGTCACCCCTTAGCACTCTGGTACATGTAGTGCATGTAGATGGACGAGTAAAAAGTAGTTCACCACAGTTGGTGCGAGTAGTTACTCGTTATCCCCAAGTTCTCTGGACCCGAGACATGGCCCGGGTTTCGGGACAGTTTCCCTCGTCAGCAGAGCAGTGTTTGGGGTGGATGAGAAGGCCGCCAAGTAACCGTCACAGGCCCTGATGCCTCTCCGGCGCGCAGGTGCGTCTCCAGGAGCTCGTCAGCTCAGGGCTCACGGGAGCCGTTTAAGTACAACCATGATGGATCGCACACCACTAGCCTCTCCTCCGGGTCGCCCCTTAGCACTCTGGTACATGTAGTGCATGTAGATGGACGAGTAAAAAGTAGTTCACCACAGTTGGTGCGAGTAGTTTCTCGTTATCCCCAAGTTCTCTGGACCCGAGACATGGCCCGGGTTTCGGGACAGTTTCCCTTGTCAGCAGAGCAGTGTTTGGGGTGGATGAGAAGGCCGCCAAGTAACCGTCACAGGCCCTGATGCCTCTCCGGTGCGCAGGTGCGTCTCCATGAGCTCGTCAGCTCAGGGCTCACGGGAGCCGTTTAAGTACAACCAAGATGGATCGCACACCACTAGCCTCTCCTCCGGGTCGCCCCTTAGCACTCTGGTACATGTAGTGCATGTAGATGGACGAGTAAAAAGTACTTCACCACAGTTGGTGCGAGTAGTTACTCGTTATCCCCAAGTTCTCTGGACCCGAGACATGGCCCGGGTTTCGGGACAGTTTCCCTCGTCAGCAGAGCAGTGTTTGGGGTGGATGAGAAGGCCGCCAAGTAACCGTCACAGGCCCTGATGCCTCTCCGGCGCGCAGGTGCGTCTCCATGAGCTCGTCAGCTCAGGGCTCACGGGAGCCGTTTAAGTACAACCAAGATGGATCGCACACCACTAGCCTCTCCTCCGGGTCGCCCCTTAGCACTCTAGTACATGTAGTGCATGTAGATGGACGAGTAAAAAGTAGTTCACCACAGTTGGTGCGAGTAGTTACTCGTTATCCCCAAGTTCTCTGGACCCGAGACATGGCCCGGGTTTCGGGACAGTTTCCCTCGTCAGCAGAGCAGTGTTTGGGGTGGATGAGAAGGCCGCCAAGTAACCGTCACAGGCCCTGATGCCTCTCCGGCGCGCAGGTGCGTCTCCATGAGCTCGTCAGCTCAGGGCTCACGGGAGCCGTTTAAGTACAACCAAGATGGATCGCACACCACTAGCCTCTCCTCCGGGTCGCCCCTTAGCACTCTGGTACATGTAGTGCATGCAGATGGACGAGTAAAAAGTAGTTCACCACAGTTGGTGCGAGTAGTTACTCGTTATCCCCAAGTTCTCTGGACCCGAGACATGGCCCGGGTTTCGGGACAGTTTCCCTCGTCAGCAGAGCAGTGTTTGGGGTGGATGAGAAGGCCGCCAAGTAACCGTCACAGGCCCTGATGCCTCTCCGGCGCGTCTCCATGAGCTCGTCAGCTCAGGGCTCACGGGAGCCGTTTAAGTACAACCAAGATGGATCGCACACCACTAGCCTCTCCTCCGGGTCGCCCCTTAGCACTCTAGTACATGTAGTGCATGTAGATGGACGAGTAAAAAGTAGTTCACCACAGTTGGTGCGAGTAGTTACTCGTTATCCCCAAGTTCTCTGGACCCGAGACATGGCCCGGGTTTCGGGACAGTTTCCCTCGTCAGCAGAGCAGTGTTTGGGGTGGATGAGAAGGCCGCCAAGTAACCGTCACAGGCCCTGATGCCTCTCCGGCGCGCAGGTGCGTCTCCATGAGCTCGTCAGCTCAGGGCTCACGGGAGCCGTTTAAGTACAACCAAGATGGATCGCACACCACTAGCCTCTCCTCCGGGTCGCCCCTTAGCACTCTGGTACATGTAGTGCATGCAGATGGACGAGTAAAAAGTAGTTCACCACAGTTGGTGCGAGTAGTTACTCGTTATCCCCAAGTTCTCTGGACCCGAGACATGGCCCGGGTTTCGGGACAGTTTCCCTCGTCAGCAGAGCAGTGTTTGGGGTGGATGAGAAGGCCGCCAAGTAACCGTCACAGGCCCTGATGCCTCTCCGGCGCGCAGGTGCGTCTCCATGAGCTCGTCAGCTCAGGGCTCACGGGAGTCTTTTAAGTACAACCAAGATGGATCGCACACCACTAGCCTCTCCTCCGGGTCGCCCCTTAGCACTCTGGTACATGTAGTGCATGTAGATGGACGAGTAAAAAGTAGTTCACCACAGTTGGTGCGAGTAGTTTCTCGTTATCCCCAAGTTCTCTGGACCCGAGACATGGCCCGGGTTTCGGAACAGTTTCCCTCGTCAGCAGAGCAGTGTTTGGGGTGGATGAGAAGGCCGCCAAGTAACCGTCACAGGCCCTGATGCCTCTCCGGCGCGCAGGTGCGTCTCCATGAGCTCGTCAGCTCAGGGCTCACGGGAGCCGTTTAAGTACAACCAAGATGGATCGCACACCACTAGCCTCTCCTCCGGGTCGCCCCTTAGCACTCTGGTACATGTAGTGCATGCAGATGGACGAGTAAAAAGTAGTTCACCACAGTTGGTGCGAGTAGTTACTCGTTATCCCCAAGTTCTCTGGACCCGAGACATGGCCCGGGTTTCGGGACAGTTTCCCTCGTCAGCAGAGCAGTGTTTGGGGTGGATGAGAAGGCCGCCAAGTAACCGTCACAGACCCTGATGCCTCTCCGGCGCGCAGGTGCGTCTCCATGAGCTCGTCAGCTCAGGGCTCACGGGAGCCTTTTAAGTACAACCAAGATGGATCGCACACCACTAGCCTCTCCTCCGGGTCGCCCCTTAGCACTCTGGTACATGTAGTGCATGTAGATGGACGAGTAAAAAGTAGTTCACCACAGTTGGTGCGAGTAGTTTCTCGTTATCCCCAAGTTCTCTGGACCCGAGACATGGCCCGGGTTTCGGGACAGTTTCCCTCGTCAGCAGAGCAGTGTTTGGGGTGGATGAGAAGGCCGCCAAGTAACCGTCACAGGCCCTGATGCCTCTCCGGCGCGCAGGTGCGTTTCCATGAGCTCGTCAGCTCAGGGCTCACGGGAGCCGTTTAAGTACAACCAAGATGGATCGCACACCACTAGCCTCTCCTCCGGGTCGCCGCTTAGCACTCTGGTACATGTAGTGCATGTAGATGGACGAGTAAAAAGTAGTTCACCACAGTTGGTGCGAGTAGTTTCTCGTTATCCCCAAGTTCTCTGGACCCGAGACATGGCCCGGGTTTCGGGACAGTTTCCCTCGTCAGCAGAGCAGTGTTTGGGGTGGATGAGAAGGCCGCCAAGTAACCGTCACAGGCCCTGATGCCTCTCCGGCGCGCAGGTGCGTCTCCATGAGCTCGTCAGCTCAGGGCTCACGGGAGCCGTTTAAGTACAACCAAGATGGATCGCACACCACTAGCCTCTCCTCCGGGTCGCCCCTCAGCACTCTGGTACATGTAGTGCATGTAGATGGACGAGTAAAAAGTAGTTCACCACAGTTGGTGCGAGTAGTTTCTCGTTATCCCCAAGTTCTCTGGAACCGAGACATGGCCCGGGTTTCGGGACAGTTTCCCTCGTCAGCAGAGCAGTGTTTGGGGTGGATGAAAAGGCCGCCAAGTAACCGTCACAGGCCCTGATGCCTCTCCGGCGCGCAGGTGCGTCTCCATGAGCTTGTCAGCTCAGGGCTCACGGGAGCCGTTTAAGTACAACCAAGATGGATCGCACACAACTAGCCTCTCCTCCGGGTCGCCCCTTAGCACTCTGGTACATGTAGTGCATGTAGATGGACGAGTAAAAAGTAGTTCACCACAGTTGGTGCGAGTAGTTACTCGTTATCCCCAAGTTCTCTGGACCCGAGACATGGCCCGGGTTTCGGGACAGTTTCCCTCGTCAGCAGAGCAGTGTTTGGGGTGGATGAGAAGGCCGCCAAGTAACCGTCACAGGCCCTGATGCCTCTCCGGCGCGCAGGTGCGTCTCCATGAGCTCGTCAGCTCAGGGCTCACGGGAGCCGTTTAAGTACAACCAAGATGTATCGCACACCACTAGCCTCTCCTCCGGGTCGCCCCTTAGCACTCTGGTACATGTAGTGCATGTAGATGGACGAGTAAAAAGTAGTTCACCACAGTTGGTGCGAGTAGTTACTCGTTATCCCCAAGTTCTCTGGACCCGAGACATGGCCCGGGTTTCGGGACAGTTTCCCTCGTCAGCAGAGCAGTGTTTGGGGTGGATGAGAAGGCCGCCAAGTAACCGTCACAGGCCCTGATGCCTCTCCGGCGCGCAGGTGCGTCTCCATGAGCTCGTCAGCTCAGGGCTCACGGGAGCCGTTTAAGTACAACCAAGATGGATCGCACACCACTAGCCTCTCCTCCGGGTCGCCCCTTAGCACTCTGGTACATGTAGTGCATGCAGATGGACGAGTAAAAAGTAGTTCACCACAGTTGGTGCGAGTAGTTACTCGTTATCCCCAAGTTCTCTGGACCCGAGACATGGCCCGGGTTTCGGGACAGTTTCCCTCGTCAGCAGAGCAGTGTTTGGGGTGGATGAGAAGGCCGCCAAGTAACCGTCACAGACCCTGATGCCTCTCCGGCGCGCAGGTGCGTCTCCATGAGCTCGTCAGCTCAGGGCTCACGGGAGCCTTTTAAGTACAACCAAGATGGATCGCACACCACTAGCCTCTCCTTCGGGTCGCCCCTTAGCACTCTGGTACATGTAGTGCATGTAGATGGACGAGTAAAAAGTAGTTCACCACAGTTGGTGCGAGTAGTTTCTCGTTATCCCCAAGTTCTCTGGACCCGAGACATGGCCCGGGTTTCGGGACAGTTTCCCTCGTCAGCAGAGCAGTGTTTGGGGTGGATGAGAAGGCCGCCAAGTAACCGTCACAGGCCCTGATGCCTCTCCGGCGCGCAGGTGCGTTTCCATGAGCTCGTCAGCTCAGGGCTCACGGGAGCCGTTTAAGTACAACCAAGATGGATCGCACACCACTAGCCTCTCCTCCGGGTCGCCGCTTAGCACTCTGGTACATGTAGTGCATGTAGATGGACGAGTAAAAAGTAGTTCACCACAGTTGGTGCGAGTAGTTTCTCGTTATCCCCAAGTTCTCTGGACCCGAGACATGGCCCGGGTTTCGGGACAGTTTCCCTCGTCAGCAGAGCAGTGTTTGGGGTGGATGAGAAGGCCGCCAAGTAACCGTCACAGGCCCTGATGCCTCTCCGGCGCGCAGGTGCGTCTCCATGAGCTCGTCAGCTCAGGGCTCACGGGAGCCGTTTAAGTACAACCAAGATGGATCGCACACCACTAGCCTCTCCTCCGGGTCGCCCCTCAGCACTCTGGTACATGTAGTGCATGTAGATGGACGAGTAAAAAGTAGTTCACCACAGTTGGTGCGAGTAGTTTCTCGTTATCCCCAAGTTCTCTGGAACCGAGACATGGCCCGGGTTTCGGGACAGTTTCCCTCGTCAGCAGAGCAGTGTTTGGGGTGGATGAAAAGGCCGCCAAGTAACCGTCACAGGCCCTGATGCCTCTCCGGCGCGCAGGTGCGTCTCCATGAGCTTGTCAGCTCAGGGCTCACGGGAGCCGTTTAAGTACAACCAAGATGGATCGCACACAACTAGCCTCTCCTCCGGGTCGCCCCTTAGCACTCTGGTACATGTAGTGCATGTAGATGGACGAGTAAAAAGTAGTTCACCACAGTTGGTGCGAGTAGTTACTCGTTATCCCCAAGTTCTCTGGACCCGAGACATGGCCCGGGTTTCGGGACAGTTTCCCTCGTCAGCAGAGCAGTGTTTGGGGTGGATGAGAAGGCCGCCAAGTAACCGTCACAGGCCCTGATGCCTCTCCGGCGCGCAGGTGCGTCTCCATGAGCTCGTCAGCTCAGGGCTCACGGGAGCCGTTTAAGTACAACCAAGATGTATCGCACACCACTAGCCTCTCCTCCGGGTCGCCCCTTAGCACTCTGGTACATGTAGTGCATGTAGATGGACGAGTAAAAAGTAGTTCACCACAGTTGGTGCGAGTAGTTACTCGTTATCCCCAAGTTCTCTGGACCCGAGACATGGCCCGGGTTTCGGGACAGTTTCCCTCGTCAGCAGAGCAGTGTTTGGGGTGGATGAGAAGGCCGCCAAGTAACCGTCACAGGCCCTGATGCCTCTCCGGCGCGCAGGTGCGTCTCCATGAGCTCGTCAGCTCAGGGCTCACGGGAGCCGTTTAAGTACAACCAAGATGGATCGCACACCACTAGCCTCTCCTCCGGGTCACCCCTTAGCACTCTGGTACATGTAGTGCATGTAGATGGACGAGTAAAAAGTAGTTCACCACAGTTGGTGCGAGTAGTTACTCGTTATCCCCAAGTTCTCTGGACCCGAGACATGGCCCGGGTTTCGGGACAGTTTCCCTCGTCAGCAGAGCAGTGTTTGGGGTGGATGAGAAGGCCGCCAAGTAACCGTCACAGGCCCTGATGCCTCTCCGGCGCGCAGGTGCGTCTCCAGGAGCTCGTCAGCTCAGGGCTCACGGGAGCCGTTTAAGTACAACCATGATGGATCGCACACCACTAGCCTCTCCTCCGGGTCGCCCCTTAGCACTCTGGTACATGTAGTGCATGTAGATGGACGAGTAAAAAGTAGTTCACCACAGTTGGTGCGAGTAGTTTCTCGTTATCCCCAAGTTCTCTGGACCCGAGACATGGCCCGGGTTTCGGGACAGTTTCCCTTGTCAGCAGAGCAGTGTTTGGGGTGGATGAGAAGGCCGCCAAGTAACCGTCACAGGCCCTGATGCCTCTCCGGTGCGCAGGTGCGTCTCCATGAGCTCGTCAGCTCAGGGCTCACGGGAGCCGTTTAAGTACAACCAAGATGGATCGCACACCACTAGCCTCTCCTCCGGGTCGCCCCTTAGCACTCTGGTACATGTAGTGCATGTAGATGGACGAGTAAAAAGTAGTTCACCACAGTTGGTGCGAGTAGTTACTCGTTATCCCCAAGTTCTCTGGACCCGAGACATGGCCCGGGTTTCGGGACAGTTTCCCTCGTCAGCAGAGCAGTGTTTGGGGTGGATGAGAAGGCCGCCAAGTAACCGTCACAGGCCCTGATGCCTCTCCGGCGCGCAGGTGCGTCTCCATGAGCTCGTCAGCTCAGGGCTCACGGGAGCCGTTTAAGTACAACCAAGATGGATCGCACACCACTAGCCTCTCCTCCGGGTCGCCCCTTAGCACTCTAGTACATGTAGTGCATGTAGATGGACGAGTAAAAAGTAGTTCACCACAGTTGGTGCGAGTAGTTACTCGTTATCCCCAAGTTCTCTGGACCCGAGACATGGCCCGGGTTTCGGGACTGTTTCCCTCGTCAGCAGAGCAGTGTTTGGGGTGGATGAGAAGGCCGCCAAGTAACCGTCACAGGCCCTGATGCCTCTCCGGCGCGCAGGTGCGTCTCCATGAGCTCGTCAGCTCAGGGCTCACGGGAGCCGTTTAAGTACAACCAAGATGGATCGCACACCACTAGCCTCTCCTCCGGGTCGCCCCTTAGCACTCTGGTACATGTAGTGCATGCAGATGGACGAGTAAAAAGTAGTTCACCACAGTTGGTGCGAGTAGTTACTCGTTATCCCCAAGTTCTCTGGACCCGAGACATGGCCCGGGTTTCGGGACAGTTTCCCTCGTCAGCAGAGCAGTGTTTGGGGTGGATGAGAAGGCCGCCAAGTAACCGTCACAGGCCCTGATGCCTCTCCGGCGCGTCTCCATGAGCTCGTCAGCTCAGGGCTCACGGGAGCCGTTTAAGTACAACCAAGATGGATCGCACACCACTAGCCTCTCCTCCGGGTCGCCCCTTAGCACTCTAGTACATGTAGTGCATGTAGATGGACGAGTAAAAAGTAGTTCACCACAGTTGGTGCGAGTAGTTACTCGTTATCCCCAAGTTCTCTGGACCCGAGACATGGCCCGGGTTTCGGGACAGTTTCCCTCGTCAGCAGAGCAGTGTTTGGGGTGGATGAGAAGGCCGCCAAGTAACCGTCACAGGCCCTGATGCCTCTCCGGCGCGCAGGTGCGTCTCCATGAGCTCGTCAGCTCAGGGCTCACGGGAGCCGTTTAAGTACAACCAAGATGGATCGCACACCACTAGCCTCTCCTCCGGGTCGCCCCTTAGCACTCTGGTACATGTAGTGCATGCAGATGGACGAGTAAAAAGTAGTTCACCACAGTTGGTGCGAGTAGTTACTCGTTATCCCCAAGTTCTCTGGACCCGAGACATGGCCCGGGTTTCGGGACAGTTTCCCTCGTCAGCAGAGCAGTGTTTGGGGTGGATGAGAAGGCCGCCAAGTAACCGTCACAGGCCCTGATGCCTCTCCGGCGCGCAGGTGCGTCTCCATGAGCTCGTCAGCTCAGGGCTCACGGGAGTCTTTTAAGTACAACCAAGATGGATCGCACACCACTAGCCTCTCCTCCGGGTCGCCCCTTAGCACTCTGGTACATGTAGTGCATGTAGATGGACGAGTAAAAAGTAGTTCACCACAGTTGGTGCGAGTAGTTTCTCGTTATCCCCAAGTTCTCTGGACCCGAGACATGGCCCGGGTTTCGGGACAGTTTCCCTCGTCAGCAGAGCAGTGTTTGGGGTGGATGAGAAGGCCGCCAAGTAACCGTCACAGGCCCTGATGCCTCTCCGGCGCGCAGGTGCGTCTCCATGAGCTCGTCAGCTCAGGGCTCACGGGAGCCGTTTAAGTACAACCAAGATGGATCGCACACCACTAGCCTCTCCTCCGGGTCGCCCCTTAGCACTCTGGTACATGTAGTGCATGCAGATGGACGAGTAAAAAGTAGTTCACCACAGTTGGTGCGAGTAGTTACTCGTTATCCCCAAGTTCTCTGGACCCGAGACATGGCCCGGGTTTCGGGACAGTTTCCCTCGTCAGCAGAGCAGTGTTTGGGGTGGATGAGAAGGCCGCCAAGTAACCGTCACAGACCCTGATGCCTCTCCGGCGCGCAGGTGCGTCTCCATGAGCTCGTCAGCTCAGGGCTCACGGGAGCCTTTTAAGTACAACCAAGATGGATCGCACACCACTAGCCTCTCCTCCGGGTCGCCCCTTAGCACTCTGGTACATGTAGTGCATGTAGATGGACGAGTAAAAAGTAGTTCACCACAGTTGGTGCGAGTAGTTTCTCGTTATCCCCAAGTTCTCTGGACCCGAGACATGGCCCGGGTTTCGGGACAGTTTCCCTCGTCAGCAGAGCAGTGTTTGGGGTGGATGAGAAGGCCGCCAAGTAACCGTCACAGGCCCTGATGCCTCTCCGGCGCGCAGGTGCGTTTCCATGAGCTCGTCAGCTCAGGGCTCACGGGAGCCGTTTAAGTACAACCAAGATGGATCGCACACCACTAGCCTCTCCTCCGGGTCGCCGCTTAGCACTCTGGTACATGTAGTGCATGTAGATGGACGAGTAAAAAGTAGTTCACCACAGTTGGTGCGAGTAGTTTCTCGTTATCCCCAAGTTCTCTGGACCCGAGACATGGCCCGGGTTTCGGGACAGTTTCCCTCGTCAGCAGAGCAGTGTTTGGGGTGGATGAGAAGGCCGCCAAGTAACCGTCACAGGCCCTGATGCCTCTCCGGCGCGCAGGTGCGTCTCCATGAGCTCGTCAGCTCAGGGCTCACGGGAGCCGTTTAAGTACAACCAAGATGGATCGCACACCACTAGCCTCTCCTCCGGGTCGCCCCTCAGCACTCTGGTACATGTAGTGCATGTAGATGGACGAGTAAAAAGTAGTTCACCACAGTTGGTGCGAGTAGTTTCTCGTTATCCCCAAGTTCTCTGGAACCGAGACATGGCCCGGGTTTCGGGACAGTTTCCCTCGTCAGCAGAGCAGTGTTTGGGGTGGATGAAAAGGCCGCCAAGTAACCGTCACAGGCCCTGATGCCTCTCCGGCGCGCAGGTGCGTCTCCATGAGCTTGTCAGCTCAGGGCTCACGGGAGCCGTTTAAGTACAACCAAGATGGATCGCACACAACTAGCCTCTCCTCCGGGTCGCCCCTTAGCACTCTGGTACATGTAGTGCATGTAGATGGACGAGTAAAAAGTAGTTCACCACAGTTGGTGCGAGTAGTTACTCGTTATCCCCAAGTTCTCTGGACCCGAGACATGGCCCGGGTTTCGGGACAGTTTCCCTCGTCAGCAGAGCAGTGTTTGGGGTGGATGAGAAGGCCGCCAAGTAACCGTCACAGGCCCTGATGCCTCTCCGGCGCGCAGGTGCGTCTCCATGAGCTCGTCAGCTCAGGGCTCACGGGAGCCGTTTAAGTACAACCAAGATGTATCGCACACCACTAGCCTCTCCTCCGGGTCGCCCCTTAGCACTCTGGTACATGTAGTGCATGTAGATGGACGAGTAAAAAGTAGTTCACCACAGTTGGTGTGAGTAGTTACTCGTTATCCCCAAGTTCTCTGGACCCGAGACATGGCCCGGGTTTCGGGACAGTTTCCCTCGTCAGCAGAGCAGTGTTTGGGGTGGATGAGAAGGCCGCCAAGTAACCGTCACAGGCCCTGATGCCTCTCCGGCGCGCAGGTGCGTCTCCATGAGCTCGTCAGCTCAGGGCTCACGGGAGCCGTTTAAGTACAACCAAGATGGATCGCACACCACTAGCCTCTCCTCCGGGTCACCCCTTAGCACTCTGGTACATGTAGTGCATGTAGATGGACGAGTAAAAAGTAGTTCACCACAGTTGGTGCGAGTAGTTACTCGTTATCCCCAAGTTCTCTGGACCCGAGACATGGCCCGGGTTTCGGGACAGTTTCCCTCGTCAGCAGAGCAGTGTTTGGGGTGGATGAGAAGGCCGCCAAGTAACCGTCACAGGCCCTGATGCCTCTCCGGCGCGCAGGTGCGTCTCCAGGAGCTCGTCAGCTCAGGGCTCACGGGAGCCGTTTAAGTACAACCAAGATGGATCGCACACCACTAGCCTCTCCTCCGGGTCGCCCCTTAGCACTCTGGTACATGTAGTGCATGTAGATGGACGAGTAAAAAGTAGTTCACCACAGTTGGTGCGAGTAGTTTCTCGTTATCCCCAAGTTCTCTGGACCCGAGACATGGCCCGGGTTTCGGGACAGTTTCCCTTGTCAGCAGAGCAGTGTTTGGGGTGGATGAGAAGGCCGCCAAGTAACCGTCACAGGCCCTGATGCCTCTCCGGCGCGCAGGTGCGTCTCCATGAGCTCGTCAGCTCAGGGCTCACGGGAGCCGTTTAAGTACAACCAAGATGGATCGCACACCACTAGCCTCTCCTCCGGGTCGCCCCTTAGCACTCTGGTACATGTAGTGCATGTAGATGGACGAGTAAAAAGTAGTTCACCACAGTTGGTGCGAGTAGTTACTCGTTATCCCCAAGTTCTCTGGACCCGAGACATGGCCCGGGTTTCGGGACAGTTTCCCTCGTCAGCAGAGCAGTGTTTGGGGTGGATGAGAAGGCCGCCAAGTAACCGTCACAGGCCCTGATGCCTCTCCGGCGCGTAGGTGCGTCTCCATGAGCTCGTCAGCTCAGGGCTCACGGGAGCCGTTTAAGTACAACCAAGATGGATCGCACACCACTAGCCTCTCCTCCGGGTCGCCCCTTAGCACTCTAGTACATGTAGTGCATGTAGATGGACGAGTAAAAAGTAGTTCACCACAGTTGGTGCGAGTAGTTACTCGTTATCCCCAAGTTCTCTGGACCCGAGACATGGCCCGGGTTTCGGGACAGTTTCCCTCGTCAGCAGAGCAGTGTTTGGGGTGGATGAGAAGGCCGCCAAGTAACCGTCACAGGCCCTGATGCCTCTCCGGCGCGCAGGTGCGTCTCCATGAGCTCGTCAGCTCAGGGCTCACGGGAGCCGTTTAAGTACAACCAAGATGGATCGCACACCACTAGCCTCTCCTCCGGGTCGCCCCTTAGCACTCTGGTACATGTAGTGCATGCAGATGGACGAGTAAAAAGTAGTTCACCACAGTTGGTGCGAGTAGTTACTCGTTATCCCCAAGTTCTCTGGACCCGAGACATGGCCCGGGTTTCGGGACAGTTTCCCTCGTCAGCAGAGCAGTGTTTGGGGTGGATGAGAAGGCCGCCAAGTAACCGTCACAGGCCCTGATGCCTCTCCGGCGCGTCTCCATGAGCTCGTCAGCTCAGGGCTCACGGGAGCCGTTTAAGTACAACCAAGATGGATCGCACACCACTAGCCTCTCCTCCGGGTCGCCCCTTAGCACTCTAGTACATGTAGTGCATGTAGATGGACGAGTAAAAAGTAGTTCACCACAGTTGGTGCGAGTAGTTACTCGTTATCCCCAAGTTCTCTGGACCCGAGACATGGCCCGGGTTTCGGGACAGTTTCCCTCGTCAGCAGAGCAGTGTTTGGGGTGGATGAGAAGGCCGCCAAGTAACCGTCACAGGCCCTGATGCCTCTCCGGCGCGCAGGTGCGTCTCCATGAGCTCGTCAGCTCAGGGCTCACGGGAGCCGTTTAAGTACAACCAAGATGGATCGCACACCACTAGCCTCTCCTCCGGGTCGCCCCTTAGCACTCTGGTACATGTAGTGCATGCAGATGGACGAGTAAAAAGTAGTTCACCACAGTTGGTGCGAGTAGTTACTCGTTATCCCCAAGTTCTCTGGACCCGAGACATGGCCCGGGTTTCGGGACAGTTTCCCTCGTCAGCAGAGCAGTGTTTGGGGTGGATGAGAAGGCCGCCAAGTAACCGTCACAGGCCCTGATGCCTCTCCGGCGCGCAGGTGCGTCTCCATGAGCTCGTCAGCTCAGGGCTCACGGGAGTCTTTTAAGTACAACCAAGATGGATCGCACACCACTAGCCTCTCCTCCGGGTCGCCCCTTAGCACTCTGGTACATGTAGTGCATGTAGATGGACGAGTAAAAAGTAGTTCACCACAGTTGGTGCGAGTAGTTTCTCGTTATCCCCAAGTTCTCTGGACCCGAGACATGGCCCGGGTTTCGGGACAGTTTCCCTCGTCAGCAGAGCAGTGTTTGGGGTGGATGAGAAGGCCGCCAAGTAACCGTCACAGGCCCTGATGCCTCTCCGGCGCGCAGGTGCGTTTCCATGAGCTCGTCAGCTCAGGGCTCACGGGAGCCGTTTAAGTACAACCAAGATGGATCGCACACCACTAGCCTCTCCTCCGGGTCACCCCTCAGCACTCTGGTACATGTAGTGCATGTAGATGGACTAGTAAAAAGTAGTTCACCACAGTTGGTGCGAGTAGTTTCTCGTTATCCCCAAGTTCTCTGGACCCGAGACATGGCCCGGGTTTCGGGACAGTTTCCCTCATCAGCAGAGCAGTGTTTGGGGTGGATGAAAAGGCCGCCAAGTAACCGTCACAGGCCCTGATGCCTCTCCGGCGCGCAGGTGCGTCTCCATGAGCTCGTCAGCTCAGGGCTCACGGGAGCCGTTTAAGTACAACCAAGATGGATCGCACACCACTAGCCTCTCCTCCGGGTCGCCCCTTAGCACTCTGGTACATGTAGTGCATGTAGATGGACGATTAAAAAGTAGTTCACCACAGTTGGTGCGAGTAGTTACTCGTTATCCCCAAGTTCTCTGGACCCGAGACATGGCCCGGGTTTTGGGACAGTTTCCCTCGTCAGCAGAGCAGTGTTTGGGGTGGATGAGAAGGCCGCCAAGTAACCGTCACAGGCCCTGATGCCTCTCCGGCACGCAGGTGCGTCTCAATGAGCTCGTCAGCTCAGGGCTCACGGGAGCCGTTTAAGTACAACCAAGATGGATCGCACACCACTAGCCTCTCCTCCGGGTCGCCCCTTAGCACTCTGGTACATGTAGTGCATGTAGATGGACGAGTAAAAAGTAGTTCACCACAGTTGGTGCGAGTAGTTTCTCGTTATCCCCAAGTTCTCTGGACCCGAGACATGGCCCGGGTTTCGGGACAGTTTCCCTCGTCAGCAGAGCAGTGTTTGGGGTGGATGAGAAGGCCGCCAAGTAACCGTCACAGGCCCTGATGCCTCTCCGGCGCGCAGGTGCGTCTCCATGAGCTCGTCAGCTCAGGGCTCACAGGAGCCGTTTAAGTACAACCAAGATGGATCGCACACCACTAGCCTCTCCTCCGGGTCGCCCCTCAGCACTCTGGTACATGTAGTGCATGTAGATGGACGAGTAAAAAGTAGTTCACCACAGTTGGTGCGAGTAGTTTCTCGTTATCGCCAAGTTCTCTGGACCCGAGACATGGCCCGGGTTTCGGGACAGTTTCCCTCGTCAGCAGAGCAGTGTTTGGGGTGGATGAAAAGGCCGCCAAGTAACCGTCACAGGCCCTGATGCCTCTCCGGCGCGCAGGTGCGTCTCCATGAGCTCGTCAGCTCAGGGCTCACGGGAGCCGTTTAAGTACAACCAAGATGGATCGCACACAACTAGCCTCTCCTCCGGGTCGCCCCTTAGCACTCTGGTACATGTAGGTCATGTAGATGGACGAGTAAAAAGTAGTTCACCACAGTTCGTGCGAGTAGTTACTCGTTATCCCCAAGTTCTCTGGACCCGAGACATGGCCCGGGTTTCGGGACAGTTTCCCTCGTCAGCAGAGCAGTGTTTGGGGTGGATGAGAAGGCCGCCAAGTAACCGTCACAGGCCCTGATGCCTCTCCGGCACGCAGGTGCGTCTCCATGAGCTCGTCAGCTCAGGGCTCACGGGAGCCGTTTAAGTACAACCAAGATGTATCGCACACCACTAGCCTCTCCTCCGGGTCGCCCCTTAGCACTCTGGTACATGTAGTGCATGTAGATGGACGAGTAAAAAGTAGTTCACCACAGTTGGTGCGAGTAGTTACTCGTTATCCCCAAGTTCTCTGGACCCGAGACATGGCCCGGGTTTCGGGACAGTTTCCCTCGTCAGCAGAGCAGTGTTTGGGGTGGATGAGAAGGCCGCCAAGTAACCGTCACAGGCCCTGATGCCTCTCCGGCGCGCAGGTGCGTCTCCATGAGCTCGTCAGCTCAGGGCTCACGGGAGCCGTTTAAGTACAACCAAGATGGATCGCACACCACTAGCCTCTCCTCCGGGTCACCCCTTAGCACTCTGGTACATGTAGTGCATGTAGATGGACGAGTAAAAAGTAGTTCACCACAGTTGGTGCGAGTAGTTACTCGTTATCCCCAAGTTCTCTGGACCCGAGACATGGCCCGGGTTTCGGGACAGTTTCCCTCGTCAGCAGAGCAGTGTTTGGGGTGGATGAGAAGGCCGCCAAGTAACCGTCACAGGCCCTGATGCCTCTCCGGCGCGCAGGTGCGTCTCCAGGAGCTCGTCAGCTCAGGGCTCACGGGAGCCGTTTAAGTACAACCAAGATGGATCGCACACCACTAGCCTCTCCTCCGGTTGCCCCTTAGCACTCTGGTACATGTAGTGCATGTAGATGGACGAGTAAAAAGTAGTTCACCACAGTTGGTGCGAGTAGTTTCTCGTTATCCCCAAGTTCTCTGGACCCGAGACATGGCCCGGGTTTCGGGACAGTTTCCCTTGTCAGCAGAGCAGTGTTTGGGGTGGATGAGAAGGCCGCCAAGTAACCGTCACAGGCCCTGATGCCTCTCCGGCGCGCAGGTGCGTCTCCATGAGCTCGTCAGCTCAGGGCTCACGGGAGCCGTTTAAGTACAACCAAGATGGATCGCACACCACTAGCCTCTCCTCCGGGTCGCCCCTTAGCACTCTGGTACATGTAGTGCATGTAGATGGACGAGTAAAAAGTAGTTCACCACAGTTGGTGCGAGTAGTTACTCGTTATCCCCAAGTTCTCTGGACCCGAGACATGGCCCGGGTTTCGGGACAGTTTCCCTCGTCAGCAGAGCAGTGTTTGGGGTGGATGAGAAGGCCGCCAAGTAACCGTCACAGGCCCTGATGCCTCTCCGGCGCGCAGGTGCGTCTCCATGAGCTCGTCAGCTCAGGGCTCACGGGAGCCGTTTAAGTACAACCAAGATGGATCGCACACCACTAGCCTCTCCTCCGGGTCGCCCCTTAGCACTCTAGTACATGTAGTGCATGTAGATGGACGAGTAAAAAGTAGTTCACCACAGTTGGTGCGAGTAGTTACTCGTTATCCCCAAGTTCTCTGGACCCGAGACATGGCCCGGGTTTCAGGACAGTTTCCCTCGTCAGCAGAGCAGTGTTTGGGGTGGATGAGAAGGCCGCCAAGTAACCGTCACAGGCCCTGATGCGTCTCCGGCGCGCAGGTGCGTCTCCATGAGCTCGTCAGCTCAGGGCTCACGGGAGCCGTTTAAGTACAACCAAGATGGATCGCACACCACTAGCCTCTCCTCCGGGTCGCCCCTTAGCACTCTGGTACATGTAGTGCATGCAGATGGACGAATAAAAAGTAGTTCACCACAGTTGGTGCGAGTAGTTACTCGTTATCCCCAAGTTCTCTGGACCCGAGACATGGCCCGGGTTTCGGGACAGTTTCCCTCGTCAGCAGAGCAGTGTTTGGGGTGGATGAGAAGGCCGCCAAGTAACCGTCACAGGCCCTGATGCCTCTCCGGCGCGCAGGTGCATCTCCATGAGCTCGTCAGCTCAGGGCTCACGGGAGCCGTTTAAGTACAACCAAGATGGATCGCACACCACTAGCCTCTCCTCCGGGTCGCCCCTTAGCACTCTGGTACATGTAGTGCATGTAGATGGACGAGTAAAAAGTAGTTCACCACAGTTGGTGCGAGTAGTTTCTCGTTATCCCCAAGTTCTCTGGACCCGAGATATGGCCCGGGTTTCGGGACAGTTTCCCTCGTCAGAAGAGCAGTGTTTGGGGTGGATGAGAAGGCCGCCAAGTAACCGTCACAGGCCCTGATGCCTCTCCGGCGCGCAGGTGCGTCTCCATGATCTTGTCAGCTCAGGGCTCACGGGAGCCGTTTAAGTACAACCAAGATGGATCGCACACCACTAGCCTCTCCTCCGGGTCACCCCTCAGCACTCTGGTACATGTAGTGCATGTAGATGGACTAGTAAAAAGTAGTTCACCACAGTTGGTGCGAGTAGTTTCTCGTTATCCCCAAGTTCTCTGGACCCGAGACATGGCCCGGGTTTCGGGACAGTTTCCCTCATCAGCAGAGCAGTGTTTGGGGTGGATGAAAAGGCCGCCAAGTAACCGTCACAGGCCCTGATGCCTCTCCGGCGCGCAGGTGCGTCTCCATGAGCTCGTCAGCTCAGGGCTCACGGGAGCCGTTTAAGTACAACCAAGATGGATCGCACACCACTAGCCTCTCCTCCGGGTCGCCCCTTAGCACTCTGGTACATGTAGTGCATGTAGATGGACGATTAAAAAGTAGTTCACCACAGTTGGTGCGAGTAGTTACTCGTTATCCCCAAGTTCTCTGGACCCGAGACATGGCCCGGGTTTTGGGACAGTTTCCCTCGTCAGCAGAGCAGTGTTTGGGGTGGATGAGAAGGCCGCCAAGTAACCGTCACAGGCCCTGATGCCTCTCCGGCACGCAGGTGCGTCTCAATGAGCTCGTCAGCTCAGGGCTCACGGGAGCCGTTTAAGTACAACCAAGATGGATCGCACACCACTAGCCTCTCCTCCGGGTCGCCCCTTAGCACTCTGGTACATGTAGTGCATGTAGATGGACGAGTAAAAAGTAGTTCACCACAGTTGGTGCGAGTAGTTTCTCGTTATCCCCAAGTTCTCTGGACCCGAGACATGGCCCGGGTTTCGGGACAGTTTCCCTCGTCAGCAGAGCAGTGTTTGGGGTGGATGAGAAGGCCGCCAAGTAACCGTCACAGGCCCTGATGCCTCTCCGGCGCGCAGGTGCGTCTCCATGAGCTCGTCAGCTCAGGGCTCACAGGAGCCGTTTAAGTACAACCAAGATGGATCGCACACCACTAGCCTCTCCTCCGGGTCGCCCCTCAGCACTCTGGTACATGTAGTGCATGTAGATGGACGAGTAAAAAGTAGTTCACCACAGTTGGTGCGAGTAGTTTCTCGTTATCGCCAAGTTCTCTGGACCCGAGACATGGCCCGGGTTTCGGGACAGTTTCCCTCGTCAGCAGAGCAGTGTTTGGGGTGGATGAAAAGGCCGCCAAGTAACCGTCACAGGCCCTGATGCCTCTCCGGCGCGCAGGTGCGTCTCCATGAGCTCGTCAGCTCAGGGCTCACGGGAGCCGTTTAAGTACAACCAAGATGGATCGCACACAACTAGCCTCTCCTCCGGGTCGCCCCTTAGCACTCTGGTACATGTAGGTCATGTAGATGGACGAGTAAAAAGTAGTTCACCACAGTTCGTGCGAGTAGTTACTCGTTATCCCCAAGTTCTCTGGACCCGAGACATGGCCCGGGTTTCGGGACAGTTTCCCTCGTCAGCAGAGCAGTGTTTGGGGTGGATGAGAAGGCCGCCAAGTAACCGTCACAGGCCCTGATGCCTCTCCGGCACGCAGGTGCGTCTCCATGAGCTCGTCAGCTCAGGGCTCACGGGAGCCGTTTAAGTACAACCAAGATGTATCGCACACCACTAGCCTCTCCTCCGGGTCGCCCCTTAGCACTCTGGTACATGTAGTGCATGTAGATGGACGAGTAAAAAGTAGTTCACCACAGTTGGTGCGAGTAGTTACTCGTTATCCCCAAGTTCTCTGGACCCGAGACATGGCCCGGGTTTCGGGACAGTTTCCCTCGTCAGCAGAGCAGTGTTTGGGGTGGATGAGAAGGCCGCCAAGTAACCGTCACAGGCCCTGATGCCTCTCCGGCGCGCAGGTGCGTCTCCATGAGCTCGTCAGCTCAGGGCTCACGGGAGCCGTTTAAGTACAACCAAGATGGATCGCACACCACTAGCCTCTCCTCCGGGTCACCCCTTAGCACTCTGGTACATGTAGTGCATGTAGATGGACGAGTAAAAAGTAGTTCACCACAGTTGGTGCGAGTAGTTACTCGTTATCCCCAAGTTCTCTGGACCCGAGACATGGCCCGGGTTTCGGGACAGTTTCCCTCGTCAGCAGAGCAGTGTTTGGGGTGGATGAGAAGGCCGCCAAGTAACCGTCACAGGCCCTGATGCCTCTCCGGCGCGCAGGTGCGTCTCCAGGAGCTCGTCAGCTCAGGGCTCACGGGAGCCGTTTAAGTACAACCAAGATGGATCGCACACCACTAGCCTCTCCTCCGGTTGCCCCTTAGCACTCTGGTACATGTAGTGCATGTAGATGGACGAGTAAAAAGTAGTTCACCACAGTTGGTGCGAGTAGTTTCTCGTTATCCCCAAGTTCTCTGGACCCGAGACATGGCCCGGGTTTCGGGACAGTTTCCCTTGTCAGCAGAGCAGTGTTTGGGGTGGATGAGAAGGCCGCCAAGTAACCGTCACAGGCCCTGATGCCTCTCCGGCGCGCAGGTGCGTCTCCATGAGCTCGTCAGCTCAGGGCTCACGGGAGCCGTTTAAGTACAACCAAGATGGATCGCACACCACTAGCCTCTCCTCCGGGTCGCCCCTTAGCACTCTGGTACATGTAGTGCATGTAGATGGACGAGTAAAAAGTAGTTCACCACAGTTGGTGCGAGTAGTTACTCGTTATCCCCAAGTTCTCTGGACCCGAGACATGGCCCGGGTTTCGGGACAGTTTCCCTCGTCAGCAGAGCAGTGTTTGGGGTGGATGAGAAGGCCGCCAAGTAACCGTCACAGGCCCTGATGCCTCTCCGGCACGCAGGTGCGTCTCCATGAGCTCGTCAGCTCAGGGCTCACGGGAGCCGTTTAAGTACAACCAAGATGGATCGCACACCACTAGCCTCTCCTCCGGGTCGCCCCTTAGCACTCTAGTACATGTAGTGCATGTAGATGGACGAGTAAAAAGTAGTTCACCACAGTTGGTGCGAGTAGTTACTCGTTATCCCCAAGTTCTCTGGACCCGAGACATGGCCCGGGTTTCAGGACAGTTTCCCTCGTCAGCAGAGCAGTGTTTGGGGTGGATGAGAAGGCCGCCAAGTAACCGTCACAGGCCCTGATGCGTCTCCGGCGCGCAGGTGCGTCTCCATGAGCTCGTCAGCTCAGGGCTCACGGGAGCCGTTTAAGTACGACCAAGATGGATCGCACACCACTAGCCTCTCCTCCGGGTCGCCCCTTAGCACTCTGGTACATGTAGTGCATGCAGATGGACGAGTAAAAAGTAGTTCACCACAGTTGGTGCGAGTAGTTACTCGTTATCCCCAAGTTCTCTGGACCCGAGACATGGCCCGGGTTTCGGGACAGTTTCCCTCGTCAGCAGAGCAGTGTTTGGGGTGGATGAGAAGGCCGCCAAGTAACCGTCACAGGCCCTGATGCCTCTCCGGCGCGCAGGTGCATCTCCATGAGCTCGTCAGCTCAGGGCTCACGGGAGCCGTTTAAGTACAACCAAGATGGATCGCACACCACTAGCCTCTCCTCCGGGTCGCCCCTTAGCACTCTGGTACATGTAGTGCATGTAGATGGACGAGTAAAAAGTAGTTCACCACAGTTGGTGCGAGTAGTTTCTCGTTATCCCCAAGTTCTCTGGACCCGAGATATGGCCCGGGTTTCGGGACAGTTTCCCTCGTCAGCAGAGCAGTGTTTGGGGTGGATGAGAAGGCCGCCAAGTAACCGTCACAGGCCCTGATGCCTCTCCGGCGCGCAGGTGCGTCTCCATGATCTTGTCAGCTCAGGGCTCACGGGAGCCGTTTAAGTACAACCAAGATGGATCGCACACCACTAGCCTCTCCTCCGGGTCACCCCTCAGCACTCTGGTACATGTAGTGCATGTAGATGGACGAGTAAAAAGTAGTTCACCACAGTTGGTGCGAGTAGTTTCTCGTTATCCCCAAGTTCTCTGGACCCGAGACATGGCCCGGGTTTCGGGACAGTTTCCCTCATCAGCAGAGCAGTGTTTGGGGTGGATGAAAAGGCCGCCAAGTAACCGTCACAGGCCCTGATGCCTCTCCGGCGCGCAGGTGCGTCTCCATGAGCTCGTCAGCTCAGGGTTCACGGGAGCCGTTTAAGTACAACCAAGATGGATCGCACACCACTAGCCTCTCCTCCGGGTCACCCCTTAGCACTCTGGTACATGTAGTGCATGTAGATGGACGAGTAAAAAGTAGTTCACCACAGTTGGTGCGAGTAGTTACTCGTTATCCCCAAGTTCTCTGGACCCGAGACATGGCCCGGGTTTCGGGACAGTTTCCCTCGTCAGCAGAGCAGTGTTTGGGGTGGATGAGAAGGCCGCCAAGTAACCGTCACAGGCCCTGATGCCTCTCCGGCGCGCAGGTGCGTCTCCATGAGCTCGTCAGCTCAGGGCTCACGGGAGCCGTTTAAGTACAACCAAGATGTATCGCACACCACTAGCCTCTCCTCCGGGTCGCCCCTTAGCACTCTGGTACATGTAGTGCATGTAGATGGACGAGTAAAAAGTAGTTCACCACAGTTGGTGCGAGTAGTTACTCGTTATCCCCAAGTTCTCTGGACCCGAGACATGGCCCGGGTTTCGGGACAGTTCCCCTCGTCAGCAGAGCAGTGTTTGGGGTGGATGAGAAGGCCGCCAAGTAACCGTCACAGGCCCTGATGCCTCTCCGGCGCGCAGGTGCGTCTCCATGAGCTCGTCAGCTCAGGGCTCACGGGAGCCGTTTAAGTACAACCAAGATGGATCGCACACCACTAGCCTCTCCTCCGGGTCACCCCTTAGCACTCTGGTACATGTAGTGCATGTAGATGGACGAGTAAAAAGTAGTTCACCACAGTTGGTGCGAGTAGTTACTCGTTATCCCCAAGTTCTCAGGACCCGAGACATGGCCTGGGTTTCGGGACAGTTTCCCTCGTCAGCAGAGCAGTGTTTGGGGTGGATGAGAAGGCCGCCAAGTAACCGTCACAGGCCCTGATGCCTCTCCGGCGCGCAGGTGCGTCTCCATGAGCTCGTCAGCTCAGGGCTCACGGGAGCCGTTTAAGTACAACCAAGATGGATCGCACACCACTAGCCTCTCCTCCGGGTCGCCCCTTAGCACTCTGGTACATGTAGTGCATGTAGATGGACGAGTAAAAAGTAGTTCACCACAGTTGGTGCGAGTAGTTTCTCGTTATCCCCAAGTTCTCTGGACCCGAGACATGGCCCGGGTTTCGGGACAGTTTCCCTTGTCAGCAGAGCAGTGTTTGGGGTGGATGAGAAGGCCGCCAAGTAACCGTCACAGGCCCTGATGCCTCTCCGGCGCGCAGGTGCGTCTCCATGAGCTCGTCAGCTCAGGGCTCACGGGAGCCGTTTAAGTACAACCAAGATGGATCGCACACCACTAGCCTCTCCTCCAGGTCGCCCCTTAGCACTCTGGTACATGTAGTGCATGTAGATGGACGAGTAAAAAGTAGTACACCACAGTTGGTGCGAGTAGTTACTCGTTATCCCCAAGTTCTCTGGACCCGAGACATGGCCTGGGTTTCGGGACAGTTTCCCTCTTGGCAGCCTGCACAGCAAGCCCCTGACCGACCTACACTCTGCTGACGAGGAACAATAATTCCGAAACACCGGTGTCCAGAGTTGGTGCTGCAAACTTGCTTATACACACGAACTTTCGAAATAGCGCACTCGCTACAATACTGCATCTACCATGATGCTCCTGGGGTTCACCCGCTGGTGGGTGGAGTCGGAGTGCGACCCATTGACTTACTTAAATGGCTCCCTCGAACTATGAGCTGACGAGCTCGGATCCCGCACCCGCGCCTTGAGAGGTATCAACCTGAGAACACTTGGCAGCCTGCACAGCAAGCCCCTGACCGACCTACACTCTGCTGACGAGGAACAATAATTCCGAAACACCGGTGTCCAGAGTTGGTGCTGCAAACTTGCTTATACACATGAACTTTCGAAATAGCGCACTCGCTACAATACTGCATCTACCATGATGCTCCTGGGGTTCACCCGCTGGTGGGTGGAGTCGGAGTGCGACCCATTGACTTACTTAAATGGCTCCCTCGAGCTATGAGCTGACGAGCTCGGATCCCGCACCCGCGCCTTGAGAGGTATCAACCTGAGAACACTTGGCAGCCTGCACAGCAAGCCCCTGACCGACCTACACTCTGCTGACGAGGAACAATAATTCCGAAACACCGGTGTCCAGAGTTGGTGCTGCAAACTTGCTTATACACACGAACTTTCGAAATAGCGCACTCGCTACAATACTCCATCTACCATGATGCTCCTGGGGTTCACCCGCTGGTGGGTGGAGTCGGAGTGCGACCCATTGACTTACTTAAATGGCTCCCTCGAGCTATGAGCTGACGAGCTCGGATCCCGCACCCGCGCCTTGAGAGGTATCAACCTGAGAACACTTGGCAGCCTGCACAGCAAGCCCCTGACCGACCTACACTCTGCTGACGAGGAACAATAATTCCGAAACACCGGTGTCCAGAGTTGGTGCTGCAAACTTGCTTATACACACGAACTTTCGAAATAGCGCACTCGCTACAATACTGCATCTACCATGATGCTCCTGGGGTTCACCCGCTGGTGGGTGGAGTCGGAGTGCGACCCATTGACTTACTTAAATGGCTCCCTCGAGCTATGAGCAGACGAGCTCGGATCCCGCACCCGCGCCTTGAGAGGTATCAACCTGAGAACACTTGGCAGCCTGCACAGCAAGCCCCTGACCGACCTACACTCTGCTGACGAGGAACAATAATTCCGAAACACCGGTGTCCAGAGTTGGTGCTGCAAACTTGCTTATACACACGAACTTTCGAAATAGCGCACTGGCTACAATACTGCATCTACCATGATGCTCCTGGGGTTCACCCGCTGGTGGGTGGAGTCGGAGTGCGACCCATTGACTTACTTAAATGGCTCCCTCGAGCTATGAGCTGACGAGCTCGGATCCCGCACCCGCGCCTTGAGAGGTATCAACCTGAGAACACTTGGCAGCCTGCACAGCAAGCCCCTGACCGACCTACACTCTGCTGACGAGGAACAATAATTCCGAAACACCGGTGTCCAGAGTTGGTGCTGCAAACTTGCTTATACACACGAACTTTCGAAATAGCGCACTCGCTACAATACTGCATCTACCATGATGCTCCTGGGGTTCACCCGCTGGTGGGTGGAGTCGGAGTGCGACCCATTGACTTACTTAAATGGCTCCCTCGAGCTATGATCTGACGAGCTCGGATCCCGCACCCGCGCCTTGAGAGGTATCAACCTGAGAACACTTGGCAGCCTGCACAGCAAGCCCCTGACCGACCTACACTCTGCTGACGAGGAACAATAATTCCGAAACACCGGTGTCCAGAGTTGGTGCTGCAAACTTGCTTATACACACGAACTTTCGAAATAGCGCACTCGCTACAATACTGCATCTACCATGATGCTCCTGGGGTTCACCCGCTGGTGGGTGGAGTCGGAGTGCGACCCATTGACTTACTTAAATGGCTCCCTCGAGCTATGAGCTGACGAGCTCGGATCCCGCACCCGCGCCTTGAGAGGTATCAACCTGAGAACACTTGGCAGCCTGCACAGCAAGCCCCTGACCGACCTACACTCTGCTGACGAGGAACAATAATTCCGAAACACCGGTGTCCAGAGTTGGTGCTGCAAACTTGCTTATACACACGAACTTTCGAAATAGCGCACTTGCTACAATACTGCATCTACCATGATGCTCCTGGGGTTCACCCACTGGTGGGTGGAGTCGGAGTGCGACCCATTGACTTACTTAAATGGCTCCCTCGAGCTATGAGCTGACGAGCTCGGATCCCGCACCCGCGCCTTGAGAGGTATCAACCTGAGAACACTTGGCAGCCTGCACAGCAAGCCCCTGACCGACCTACACTCTGCTGACGAGGAACAATAATTCCGAAACACCGGTGTCCAGAGTTGGTGCTGCAAACTTGCTTATACACACAAACTTTCGAAATAGCGCACTCGCTACAATACTGCATCTACCATGATGCTCCTGGGGTTCACCCGCTGGTGGGTGGAGTCGGAGTGCGACCCTTTGACTTACTTTTTTTAAATAATGTTTTCCCCACACAGAGTGCCTTGCTGTGCTAGACACACAAACCTTTAAACATGGCCAGCCACGCCTATAATTCTCTACGGTCTGGACATGACAGAGTGTGTCAAATGTTACACTTAATAACAAATGCAACAACCCAAGGGAAGCCTGGTCATGCTGGGAGCCCGAGGCTATAGAAATGGGCTGCTATGTTATCAGATAAATTGTAGCAGCTTCCAAGTTCACCTTTATACGGTATCCAGCCCAGACAGTTTCGTTTTAGATTAGCTAAAAGGAAAAAAAATATCCACTTTCCAGGTCTCTCCTATGCAGCGCACATGCGCTGGGTAGGCAAATAGACCTTTTGCAATCGATTCTGTTTTTCAGTCAAAAACGAGCACGCATTGCATTGCTTTCAATGCAACGCGTGCACGTTTGGCGATTCCCTTGCGGGAGTAAGCCTTGAAACCATATGGTTCCTGCTTGCTCCCACAAGGGAAACAGCTGCAGGCCCCCTCCTCTCTCCCCTCCCCCTGCTGTCAGCGTGAGGCGCGCACTGATTCTTTTTTGGATCCATTTCACAGGGAAGCAACTAAATTAAAGAAGGAAAGAGAGGCTGTGAACCATTTCTTCAAGTCAGGGTTTTCAGTAAGTGAGGAGCAAGGGGCATGCTGGATTTTATAGATTTGGGGATTGCGTAGCAGGGTTCGCAAGATAGTGCAGATTTATGGAGCAGTGTTGGGGGATTACAGTTCAGAAATATGTTTAGTAGTCTCTCCTCAGTACCGTCTTGTCTCTTCTTGTAACCTCCCATGGGGGAAAAATGAAAACGAAACAGGCAGTTTCAGATGCTTTTCATTCTGTATGTGGAGAGTGTTTAATATGAAAATGATTTTCTGATGTCTTCTAAACTGCTGAAGAGGAATACTATGGCCTCATCATTGCGCTTCCCGTTTTGTACAAAAATAACTTTTGGGCAGTCAGTGGACTAGCCTGAGTACCAAAACAAAACGTTGACTGCAATTTAGATGACTCTAATAAAAGAGAGAGTGACCCCAAGACCCAAAGGGATGGAGTACCACAGTAGACTTTATGTAAAACAAATATTCCCTTTGGGACACCTTACTCTTAGGGCAAATATCCTTACAAACACATAGACAAGCACTAACAGTATACTGTACTAACGAGGCAATATGCAAACACAAGCAAAATTATGAAAAATACTGAACAGTCTATTCATCATACAATACAGAGTTAAAAATAATTAAAAATAATTAAAAAAGGGGAATAGACATTAAAAAAAGGAAACAATAGATTCCTATTCGTAGAAAGGAGGTATAAACAGAAAAATTAATTCAGTAAAATGTCAGAATTATTCTCCAGTTAATTTAGGACACAATCCTTCTTTTTCTTATGCAACGCGTTTCGGTGGACCATCTAATAAAGCCACCTTCATCAGGATTACATATAATGTCTTCCCAGTAATTTCTCAAGAACTAGTTCCTAGACATAACAGCTCGGGGTGAATACCTCCTATGTCTTAAAATCGTCTCTCGTCCAGCGAGAAGAAACCTACTTGTCACCGACAATCTTGCTCGATGCTTGTAGCAGCAGTGTAGTTAATATAACTGGACAGTCTCTCAGGTACTACCGCATTGGACTAATACCGGTATAAAGTTAAAATGGATTTATTATTATAAATCCTTCATTGACACACGGTGACGAGACCCTTTTCACCAGCTAGACTCATAAACAGTGGCATATTACAACAACGGAGTGGTTCCTTTACGTGTTTTACTTGGATACCACCGGATTGTCGAAATGCCAGCGTCCCGTGTGTAAGTCACCTCCAGCCTACCGGCTTGAAAGCTTGAAAGGTCTCATCACCGTGTGTCAATGAATGATTTATAATAATAAATCCATTTTAACTTTATACAGGTATTAGTCCAATGCGGTAGTACCTGAGAGACTGTCCAGGTATATTAACTACACTGCTGCTACAAGCATCGAGCAAAATTGTCGGTGACAAGGAGGTTTCTTCTCGCTGGACAAGAGACGATTTTAAGATATATGAGGTATTCACCCCGAGCTGTTATGTCTAGGAACTAGTTCTTGAGAAATTACTGGGAAGACATTATATGTATTCCTGATGAAGGTGGCTTTATTAGATGGTCCACCGAAACGCGTCGCATAAGAAAAAGGAGGATTGTGTCCTAAATTAACTGGAGAAAAATTCTGACGTTTTGCTGAATTAATTTTTCTGTTTATACCTCCTTTCTACGAATAGGAATCTATTGTTTCCTTTTTTTAATGTCTATTCCCCTTTTTTAATTATTTTTAACTCTGTATTGTATGATGAATAAACTGTTCAGTATTTTTAATAATTTTGCTTGTGTTTGCATATTGCCTCGTTAGTACAGTATACTGTTAATGCTTGTCTATGTGTTTGTAAGGATATTTGTCCTAAGAGTAAGGTGTCCCAAAGGGAATATTTGCTTGACATAAAATGCAATTTAGATGAACCAAGAGGATGCTGTTCATGTGCCCTGAAGCATCACTACCTCTTCCCTCAAAAGTGATAAGCTTCATGTGGTGCCCACCATAGAGAGGTCGCATAATGTAGGAGCCTTCTTCAAATCAAATCAAATAAACTTTATTTCGATTGATTTTACAATCATAAAAAGTACATATTAAAAACATTTAGATCAGATTTGTAAAAAAGTGGTTGTATGTACGTTATTTACTAATACATCAAATTTTGAAAACAGTTAAATGTAAATTGTGCGTATAAGGTTTACAATGCAGAAACAGCCAATTGGGATCGGATTTTCAGACATGCCTTTAAAAAACAGGCTATACTCTTAGCAACAAATTGCGTGTCTAAAAGCTGTAGTGCCAGGAGAGCAGGTCTGCATCTTCTCAGTCCCGTTTGACGGAGAAGTGGGACCAACCAGCGTTTACGCGGGAACTCGTAGAAACTACAAAATAAAATGACATGCAAGAAAGACTGAGGAGTTTTGCCGTCACAAGGGCATCTAGGTAATTCACGCGACCAGTCTGAAAGCTCAGGGAACGAGACAAGACGATAGAAAAAATCAAAACGAAATCTAGTTAAAACATATCTATCAAAGTTTGACAAATAAAATGACAGATATGGTTGAATGCCAGAGGAGGATTGGATCGTCATTAGTTGGGTATTTGAATGTTTACCCATTTCTGAACACATGCGAAGATCTCTTAGATGGGTAACACATACATTTTTCAGGGTCTTTCTAGGCATGTCAGTGAGTAAGGAAGGATTAGTAAAAAAAGCTAAACAGTTCAGATCTTTCAGAAAATTAAACACATAAAGTAACCAAGGGATCTTTTTCCAGTGAGTTAGGGATAGACAATCGGTTATTAGTGACCGAGTGAGATGGCATTGCTCTTTGGTCCATATACGGTGCCAGTGGAGGATCGGTTGGTATCTAATGGTGTCAGTTAGATAGTCCAGACCGAGCTCAATGTGGCTTCCGTAATTTGGAGCACTTCGAGGGAGGGCTAATACATATTTCAGAAAAGCATTTTCGATTACTTGGAGCTCTCCAACAGGAGCATATCCGCATACGCCCGCTCCGTAAGTTGCCACACTCAGACATTTGGCTTGATAAATCTTGAGCAACTCATCGGGCGCGGGCTTGCCCAACTTCCTGGAAAAAGACGTCAGCGCCATGGTTGTGCGCTGGAACTGCATTTTTTTGCTGGTGATAGCAGGTTTCCATGTGTTATAATCATCAATGAGGATCCCCAAATAAGGGTATTCCCTAGCGTTTTCTAATCTGACATTATCTATAAAAAGAGATTTGCGTTTCTGGGCTTTCTTACCTATATACATCACAAAAGTCTTAGACTTGTTTACTTTTAACCCAAGCGAAAGCATGAATTGACAGTACTTGTCCAGTTGGAGTTGGAGCTGGTTTAGGGTTCTCGCCAGAATAACGGAATCGTCAGCATATAATAATGCTGGAATAGGCCGGGTGTTTATGCAGGGGAGATCCTTGTTGTCTTCTAGCATCGCTTGCTCCAAGCCGTTTGTATAGATATTAAATAAAAACGGAGCGAGGACACACCCCTGTCTAACGCCTTTTGCTATGCTGAATGAATCCGATAACTCTCCGTTAATGCCATACCTCACACATGCTTTAGCATCCGTGTAAAGTTCTCGGAGGAATTTAAGGAGTGGAGGGTCTACGCCCAAATTGCTCAGTATCTCCCACATCTTGGAGTGTGTTACGCAATCAAATGCGGAACTTAGGTCCACATAGACCAGATAGAGGTTTCCGCATTTGGCCCTAGCATATTTACCCATTAACAATGTCAAATTAAGGGCCTGTTCTACAGTACCCAATCCCTCTTGAAACCCAAACTGGAGGTCGGTTATGATCTTCTTCTCTTTGGCCCAGTCCTGGAGACGCTCCAGGATTAGTCTCCCGGCGACCTTACCCAGTGAGTCCAAGAGGGAGATGGGTCTGTAACAGGCTGGGTTATCGCGTTCACCCTTTTTAAAAATGGGTAAAAGCACAGATGTAGACCAGGATTCAATTAGGCCGGCCTGGGAGGCTGCGGTCATGACTTGTGCGACAATTGGGGACCATAAATCTAAGTTACTCACAAAGATATCGAGGGGAACTTCGTCAGGGCCCGGAGCTTTCCCAGTCTTCGAGGAAGTCAATGCGGCTGTGACCTTCGCGAGGTCGAAGTGGAGGTCGATAGGATAAATATTATCCGTGGTAAAGAGTTCCTCTTCGGTCTGGGAAGTCAAGGTTGCAGAGGAGGGAGCCCCAAAAATCTGTGAGTAATGAGCCACCCAGTTTTCAGCAGATACTGCCACATCTAGGTGACGGACAGCTGTAGCGTCCTCTAAGAAGGGGGATTTAACTATTCGCCAGAATAGCGAGCTATCCTTACTTCTTGTACTCTCGTGCAATTGGGCCCAAAGATTCTTTTTTATTTCCCGTTTTCGGGTTTTTTGGTCCAGTTTGTAGTTCCTTCTTAATGTGGCTATTAGAGCCACGTCCCTATCTTGACTATGAAGTGCTCTTTTTAGCGCACAGAGAGCTTTGCGGCAATGGGTGTCGAACCACCCCCGGGAGTCCTTATCATGGACCTTATGTTGGCGAGTGAGCTCCTGCTGGATAGCTTTTAGGATGTTAACAAAACTAGAGAGGATCATATGAGGAGATGAGGTCTCCGCTAGACAGATGGTTATTAGGGGAAGAGTTTTTTGAATAATCTTTTTAGTAACCTCATTAGGATTTATCTTTGACCATTTTACTGTGTAGCCATTAGTTTTATCCATAGCCAGAGATTGCTGGGTTAAGAGGCTAGTCTTGGTGTGGGCTGATGTGGCTGTTTTAAGGATAATGGTAATACTGTTGGAATAGTGATCGCTTGACGGATCAGTACCAGTTCTGAAATGGTTTAAGCGATTCTTTAGGGTTTGCAAACACAGGACGTAATCGATGGTGGTAGAAAGGCCTCTGCCGTGAAAGGTCGACTTAAACCCGACAGGGGGATACACTATTTCATTGGCAAACTCAAGTTCTAAAGAAAAAAGACATTCATTCAAAGTAGTACCAATATTAGAGTGAGTGAAATGCGTGATAGAGGAGTCATTTTCATCTTGGAGCCCGCAGATACCTTTTTTATAATTGCTACACAGATGAACATTAAAATCACCACCCCACACAACATAACATTGTAGCTGTGAGAATTTTGCTTTCTGTTCTTGAAGATATAGGGTGATATCTGACAATGACTACTTTACACACTCAGCGGGGGGAATTGTTATACATATTAATGAGATAGTAGATAGAGGTATTATCAAAGGCTAGCTTTAGGATTTGAACAGTTGAGGACGCTAGAGATACCTCTATAGTCGTGGGTGACATAATATTAGAAAAATAGATTACTAAGCCGCCCTTAGATCTTCCGTGAATGGATGGGCTGGCGGAAATGTGGAAAGTTTTATAACCCTGGATGTGAATAGGGTCAATTGCCCAGGTTTCCTGAAGGCAAACTATTTTGTGCTTGATGATCACGTCAGTCCATGACTGGAGGTGGATCTTGGATCTGAGGCCCGCTACATTCCAGTAAATAATTGGGAGTTCCCATGTAAGGGGTAAAGTAGAATTTGAATACTGTGAATTAGCAGAGGGAGTTGGGGGACGGGGCAGGGTGTTTGGGAGAGAGGTGGGAGAAGAGAGATGTATTTCACTTGAGGCTGAGTTGCTGAGGAGTTGCCTCTTAGGTGACTCTTCAGGGAGGGATGGGTAATCGTGTTTGAGTTCATGTTCCGGAAAAGTTGCCGGATAGAGGAATAGTTCCAATGGAGGGGTAAAAGGCTCTACAAGAGAGCCAGGAGGGGGAGTGCAAGGTGCTCCTGCCATCAGTGTTCCTCTGAAGATGGAAGTAGTTTGAACTTGGATATTGATTCTACTTTTGGTATTTGTAGAGGGAGCTGATGGTCAGTCAACCATATCAAGACATTCATATCTGTTAGTTAGGGGTGGGCCTCTCCAATTTGTGAAGGGACCAGGGGCTGGGTTGCTAAATCCATATCCTGCCCAGTGACCCCGGTCTCTGTTCCCGTCCCAATTCCCCACTCTTGTCCAGCTCCAAGGAGGACCGACATTGTGTCGTGGAGCCGGAGGGTAAAAGTATGACAATCTATGAGTGACTATCCCTTCAGTGGATGTGTGGTCGCCCCAGGAGCAGATGTGCTCTACTGTATTTGGGTCGGCGAAGTTCACTATGACGCAATCACCCTGGATGTTTTTAGGCTCAGAGCCTAACCAGGGGACTCTACGCACAGTGGTGACTCTATTGTCCAGGAAGGTTGGTAATGGCCTATTGTTGGACAGCCAGTAGATTACTTTGTTTTTTAGTGACCAGACCGGTTCATCCTGATTGGGAGAGAGTTCCGGAACACCTGTCATAATTACTACATAGGGGGAAGCTTCAGGGGGAAGATGGATAGGATGGCCCCTCCTCTTTCTATTTCTCGGTATGGTATTAAATGCAACTGGGTGTTTTGGGAAGGTGGGGGCCGGGGTAGGTAGGGCGGAAGAAGGTTTTAATTGAGTGGAGGTCTGTGTCTTAGAGTGGGTAGGGGGTGGGATCGATGTAGAATTGGATGAATTAGGAGGTACTTGGACCTTAGTTACAACTAATGATGACTGTTTTTGTAACTGTTTCTGCGGTGCCTTTTGGTTCATATTGGAGCGGTTCAGTACAGTCGAACCTGCCTTAGATGTTTTTGCATTCTGAATGAGGGGCCTCCCTTGAACCGGATTAGTGTCTTTGTTGGTAACTTTACTTGAGTTTAGAACTAAAGACAGTTGGGTTAGTTGGATTTCAACCTGATGTAGAGACTTTTCTATAGGTTTTAGATAGAATCTAATTAGATCACCGATTTTACTAAGGAGTAAATTGTCGATGCTACAGGTGTTACTAGTTAGATTACCATCGTTAACCACATTCACTGTCATAGCTACTAGAGCTGAGGTTAATGTTATCGGTAGTATGGTTTATTGCTTGTGCAAGTGAAGAGGTGGGTAATTGGTGGGGAGTTTGGACAAGGTCAATGGGCTGTATGGGAAAGGGGGAAGTGGAAAGGGCAGTGTGAATAATTTTGGGGGGAGAGTTAACAGAATGATGTGGTTTGTTAATTTTCCTCTTCTTCTTTTTGGGGATTGCTCCCTCACGTAAGCCTCTATCTGCAGATGGAGTGGGAGCCACGCTAGTTTGGCTTGCGAAAATAACTGGAGTTTTTTCCAGTGACTGCAGCAGATGTGATTCGGAGAGGTCTAAGGATGCGGACAGGTCCACTGTACAAGGAACTGTATGGATCTCCGCATGCTCTATCAATGGTAGGGGTAACTCTGCGGGACGCTGTTTTTTTTTGCTGTAGCCAGTAAGCCCATGGAGGAGCGTCTGGCGATGACCAAGTCCTGAGAAACTCTCCGTTCCAACATAGTGATACCCTGCTCAATGGCCTCATTCGCCTTAGTGATAAATTGGTCTATTGGGCCGATAACTTGAGCAGCATCCTGGGCCTGTTTTTTGACAGCATTCCTAGTGGTTCTGGGGGACATAATACAATATGATTTGTTACAGGGATATCTGGTTAGGGGTGTTGACTATAGACTAAGAACAGATTATTTAAAATGTGTGCAATAACAACAGTAGTAAAAAGGGGAAAGCAAACGTAAATGAGGTGGCCCAGTCCAGTCTTGCCCGGTCTTGAACGGGCTTCGCCCCGCGCTTTGTCCCGCGCGCGTCCCGCTACGCGGGAAGGAACAGATAATTTATTGTAATTCGAACAGGAGGGCGTGACCGCCGGGGGAAGAGGCACCAGCTGACAGCAGTGAAGGCTGCTGGGCCTCGCAGTCCCCCGGTGAAGCAGCAGGTAGTTCTTGGTCAGGCGCACGCTAGGAGCGTGCAGGCAGTCCGCCGAATGCGGTAATGCTCCCACCAGCGGCGCAACCCCCAAGGTGAGCTTTTGCCAATGATTAGCCCTTCTTTTTGCAATAGAAATCCTCCTTCTAGTGGACTGGCGAGTGGAAAGAACAAGTGAGCGGCACCCTGGAGCGGGTGTCGCGAAAAGTAAATAGCTGCAGGTGGAGGGCGTGACCGCCGGGGGAAGAGGCACCAGCTGACAGCAGTGAAGGCTGCTGGGCCTCGCAGTCCCCCGGTGAAGCAGCAGGTAGTTCTTGGTCAGGCGCACGCTGGGAGCGTGCAGGCAATCCGCCCTGATGCGGTAATGCTCCCACCAGCGGCGCAACCCCCAAGGTGAGCTTTTGCCAATGATTAGCCCTTCTTTTTGCAATAGAAATCCTCCTTCTAGTGGACTGGCGAGTGGAAAGAACAAGTGAGCGGCACCCGCGGAGCGGGTGTCGCGAAAAGTAAATAGCTGCAGGTGGAGGGCGTGACCGCCGGGGGAAGAGGCACCAGCTGACAGCAGTGAAGGCTGCTGGGCCTCGCAGTCCCCCGGTGAAGCAGCAGGTAGTTCTTGGTCAGGCGCACGCTGGGAGCGTGCAGGCAGTCCGCCGAATGCGGTAATGCTCCCAACAGCGGCGCAAACCCCAAGGTGAGCTTTTGCCAATGATTAGCCCTTCTTTTTGCAATAGAAATCCTCCTTCTAGTGGACTGGCGAGAGGAAAGAACAAGTGAGCGTTCTTCAATTCTGACCTCTGTCTGGCTCTTTGGTTGATTCATTTGTATGCCTTATTTTACCCCCAAACTGCTGCTGTTCTTAAAGCTAATGAGTAACGTTTTGTTTTGGAATGCCCTGCAGCTGTTCTTGCCCACTCTTACACATGCAAATTGATTACACATGTATTACATTATTTATGGCATGTAGTTTATGAATCCTGACAAGACGGCTCAATGAGCAAATTCTTTCCACCAATATCTGTACCTTTCTGAAATGCACAGGTTTGAATCTCGGAAATGGTCATCCATCCGAGCTGAGTAGCAAGAAACTTTGTAATCGTAACACCTGCATTTGACAGAGTTTAGAGACTACAGAAGGGCATTATGATGCATTACATGAAGCGAGGTATTATTTTTTATTAATAATATTCAATAAAATTAACAGCCAAGTTGTAAGGCTTTTAACCTCTCGCTATATAATTTTGGGACCAATGATGAGGTATTGCTACATTCATGTTTTAAAATAGGTGTACATGGTATCTGTGCAATTTGATGCTGGCAGAGGAGATAATTGACCATACATCTCGAATACAAAGTACCTTTTTTCCAAGCCTTCGGATTCTATGGTCTGAGAATTCAGCAGGTATAGAACTAAGTAGTCTAAATGGAAGCCCAAGACAATTTGTCCACTCACATTTAGGTCTCAGGAAGCACTACATAACTTATGATGTGTCAATGTACGACAAAAACATTAAATGCAGCACTCATAGCAGCACAAACTATTTTGTTTGATGCTATATTCTTACTTGACGAATTGGTCACACCTGTGGTCTGGGCAATAAAATGCAGACCCATCTCCTACTTAAAGCTAGATTATTCAGATTCTTACTGCAGGAGGTAGTTAGGCTACATATAAGTTTTGTAACTGTCAGAAAGGTGCGCTTCAGGCTCACTTGGATTGTTATCTTATTTAAAAAGGTAGACTTCAAGATTTTGAAAAAATACAGACAGATAGATGTTTTGCTTAGCTGGCCTTAGCCTTTGAGTTCCACAGGTAAGGAAAGTCACTGTAAAGCCTCCCCTGTCCCCACACATTGCTTTACAGACACCTAGAATAGCATAACATCCTGTATAACAGACGAGCATAACATCACTTGAAAACGATCCCTTGTGCTCAGGGATTGCTGTAGCCATGGTTATGCTTTTCCTTAAGGATCGATTTTTGCAGGGAGGAATCAACTTGTTGGTTGCACAAGCAGTTTGTTTTATGAGCAGTGTGCAGATATTTTCATTCAATGGACTATCTAGGGGACATTACAGTTGATGTAGGAGAAATGCGCTCCCAGGATCTTATATGAGGAATGTCTTTTGCCTTAGAGCTCGCTAATCGGTGGAGAGCTTGGAATCCACTCTACAATGATGTCCATACTCTTAAAATGAGTTGCAGTAGTCAAGACCTGAGTCTCCACAGGCGTGTGTGGCTTCCACAGTGCCTTGACATTTTATTAACAAACAATGGCATAGCCAATAGGTCTCGCTATTGGGACCTTATGAGTATTTAGTTATGCAGCATAATATCCTTTGTGCAACAACATAAACTGTTGCATGGCTAAACACGTATAAGGTCCCAAAAGCGAGACCTATTGGCTATGCCAATGCTTATTTTCACTGTCTTTGTGACTACAGGGTACTGGGATCGCAAGGTCAGTACCAGGGGTTGCAAGGAATAAACCGGGATTGCAATTGAAACCCCTGACGACCCCTAATGACATCCATCCATTCACCCAGCAAAAACTGGGTACGTTTAAAAAAAAAAATAATCTTTTTATCAAACATACATCGACAGGTAATACAATACAGAGAATCTGGCAAATTATACATCACAGTACGTATGGGTAGAAGGATATATAGGCGTTACAAAAGAGAGGAACATTACGGGGAAATTAGGTCGTCTTGTTCGATGATACGAAGTGGTGTACAGATCTCTCCTCTATAGTTATTCCACAAGTTCCAGATATGGGACCACTTCTTAGGGCACCCCCTTGCAAGCCATACTGTTTTTTCTCTAAACATACACCAATTAAGGGTTATATCCCAAGCGTCTAAGGTAGGCGGATGTGCAGCCCCCCACAGTTGAGCGATATATGTCTTTTGGCCAACATGAACCCCAGAGTGGCCCACTGCGTCTGTGAAGTGTTTAAATCCGTGGGCTCCCAAATATTTAGAAGGCATCTCCTTGCCTCCAGATGGAGGGAGACACGTAGCACCTTGTTTATTGTGCCATGCACTTGGAGCCAGTAAGAGCTAATGTGTGCACATTCCCAGATAGTGTGCATGAATGTGCCGGTAAGGCTGCATTGCCTTTTACATTCTCCTGTGCCAGCCCACCCCATGCGTACTAATCATAGCCCCGTTATGTAAACCCTGCGAAGGATTTTCAGCTGAACCATTCGTAAGCGTGCTGGAATGGCTACAACTTTAGGGGAAGACACCGCTGCTTGCCAATCCTCATCATCTAGTTTTAGCCCATCCTGTACCCACTTATCCCGCAGTGCCTGGAGAGGGTCTGCCATGTTGTTAGTTAACTTATTATATATTAGTGAGATCGTTTTTCGGGGATATGACCATCTAAAACTCTGTCCTCCAGTGGAGAAGCCTCCGGGGGATCAGTTCCTCTGGGTAAGGAAGACTGGAGTGAGTGTAGAACCTGTAAATAACGAAAATACTCTGTATCTGTAAGTTCGTATTCACTTTGAAGCGTATTGAAGGACTTGATCCCTTCCTTCCCCTAAATATCCTTGATAGCTGAAATTTCAATAAGATCCCACCTGTCAAAACCCTTCTTTTTCCAAAGATCGCCCAGTTTCTCTGAGTCCCAAAAAGGAGTGGCCAATGTTAATTTGTGTCTCCAACCCAGTGAGCCAGTAGCGTCATGCCAAATTTGAACGGAGTGTTTTGTGGGGCCTGTTAATAAGAATCGCTTAGGTCGGGAGTACAATGCTCTGCCATAGTTCCCACCCAGAAGGAGCCACTTGTCCATGACGTAGCCTGGGTCATCTGCACAACCATACGTATCATGGTTAATTGCCGCCAGCTGGGACGCCCAATAGTATGGGTAAGTGTTTTTTAAAATGTATTTACATTTGATGGTCATATATATTTTTATTCTACTGCCTGCTTTAGTGGTGGCCCTTGGAGCAGATTTGCTCTTTGTATCATGTGTATGACGTGCTATCTCTTCAGTGAAGCAATTAGAAAGTAGCCATGATGCCAGTCCCTAGTTTAGCTGGGCTGCAGGGCACGGTCATTAAGCTTAAGGGTTTTTGTGTAGCAGTTTTTTGGTGCTCTTATTATGGGTGGTCTTGCATTGTTGCCGGAGTCCCACCAACCCGTTGCATAGGAACAGGGGAAGTAGGAAGCGCATTTAAAGGGTCTTCCGCTCAATGCCTAGGTGATGATTGCAGCGGATGAGGGGAAGCACATTTTGAATAGAAGAATGGATCAAGTATCCTCCTCTTCTGAAGGGGGAGAAAGAACTATTGCCTCAGGTTGCTTCTGGCTCTTCTTCTGCAACAGACCTAAATATTTTACAGCAGTAGTTCTCTAAAGCAGTAGAAGCTGCTTTTGCTGTCAAAGAGGTTCTCTCTTCTCCAGGTAAGGCTCAAAGAGGTACGCCAGATGTTAATTCTGATCTATTAGTTGATGAAGCTATTCAAGGCTGTTATATCGAAGGTTCAGATTTAGAGACCGTTCTTTCTCACATACGGCATAATCTTTCCTTCCCAGACTCCACCGGACCTTTTGAGAAGGATGATTTTTTTTTTTTACAGTCTCGCAGGAAACAGCCAGAATCTTTACCAGTTCACAAGGCTATCAAAGGATTGTTGTCCAGAGGATGGTTCAATGTTGAGAAAACGTCTTTTCTTAAAAATGTTAGCGAAATGTTACCCCTTGCAAAGGTCTCATGATGAATTTCCTTCTTCAGTGAAAGTAGATTCCTTAATGGCTGGCCTGGCAACTAGCAGGTCAGTTATTTCAGAGGACACCTCCCCTCTGGACCAGATGAAGACAGCAATCAAAAGATCCTTTTCTGACCCAATTTCGCTATCAGGGCTGGGTCATAAGCCATCTATGTTGTACAATCATTGATTCAGGACTTTCTTGCCTTGGTGGGAAATATTGATGAGAGGGAGGGCATCAATTGGCATTGGTGAAACAGCAGGTAAAGTTTCTTTCCAATATCACCTTTGATTCCTTATCAGCAGCAGCTGCTGCAACAGGTCCTTCTATATGAGTGAAGTGTCACATTTGGATGAGGTTATGGAAAGCAAACAATGCCCAGAAATCTTTAAGACATCTTCATTTTACTAGGTCCAAGTTGTTTGGTTCCGCAGCTGGAGGACCTCATGAAGAATTCAGCAGAGGACCATAAATTGTTGCCCCTGGTGAGACCCACTACCAGGGAAATGGGTTTTAGGTACTGTAGAGCTTTTGGGCAATCCACTTTTAGAGCGGGTAACGAACCCTTTCATGTCAGGGGTCGTGGCCGGGGTGGTCCCTCCTTTGAAAACTCCTGCCAGCAGTCAGCTACTCTTCCAGTTGAACCATCCTCATCTAAATCCTGGTAATCCTGAGGTGGTGGGATGTCAGATCAAGACATTTGGAGGGCATCTCAGATGGGTGGGTCCTAAATTTCGGTAGAAAACAGTTAAAGGATTGTGTTTTGTTCCCTCCCAAACAATTTTTTATACCTACTCATCCTCCATGGAATCCACAAAATCCAAGAAAATGACAAATCCTCAAGAAGGAAATTCAGGCTTTATTAGAGAAAAGGCGGTTATTACAGTACTTTCAGGGAAGAAGGCAAATGCTGCTACTCCGTCATGTTCTTAGCTTAGAAGCAGACAGAGGAATTCCGTCCAGTTCTGGACCTTAAAGCTTTGCACCTATTCATACCTTACTACTGTGCAAGATGGTGATTCTCAAAGACATTTTACATCTGATTTTCCCAGAAATGCTCCTACCTTCTATTGATTTAAAGGATGCCTATTTGCATATCGCTTTGTGCCCCAGTTTTCAGAAATATTTAGGATGTCATGCGTTAAGCCACTATTATCAATTTATGTTCTTCCTTTTGGTTTGGCCTCAGTTCCTATAGTTTTTACCAAGACTTTGGCAATTTTAGTGGGTAACCTTAATTCCTGGGGATTGATGGTTTTCCCGTACTTGGCTGATTGGTTAATTTCCCCCTCTTCTTTTCTAAAGGTCCAAAAGACACTCACATTGGTGTGTGAGGCACTGACAGAGTATGGCTGGCTGGAATTGGGTAAAATCACACCTTATGTCTTCCTATTGGCATTGGAGCCATGTTCAATGCTGCAGGTTTCAGGGTGTTTCTGTCTCCATCTCGTCAAGAAAAGCTTCAGTCTAGATTCAGAACTCTTTTGCAGCTTCCTAAGGCTCCAGCACACCAGTGGTTGACAGTCCAAGGGTATAAGGCAGCCACTCTGTATTTGGTACCATGGTCTTGTCTTCACCTTTACCATCTGGTATATCACCTTTTTCATTTCTGGAATCCGACTTCCCAGAACTTTGGGAGTCTGGTACCAGTGTTGCCGGACATTATCTACAAACTTCAATGGTGGTTAGATTCCAACAACCTCAGTAAAGGAATGTTGCTCTCTCCTCCCCTTCCTGTGACAATCACTTCAGATGCAAGCAGTCTGGAGGGGAGGGGAGCGCTCTTGGGAAACAATCAGCTCAAGGTCTGTGGACGGCTTCATAATATCCCACGTCCTTGAATTGAAAAGAGCTGGGAGCAGTGTACAGAGCTTTGCTTGCTTTTACCCCCTGAACTACATCAAGCCAGTGTTAATTTGCGTGAACAATCAGGCAATCTGAGCTTATGTCAACTACCTGGGTAGTACGAGAGTCCCGCTGTTGGCCTAGATAGCAGAGAAGATCAGGGTCTGGGCAGAAACTAGGTTATTTCACAGCAATTTATCTTCTGGGGAGGGAGAATGCGAGTGCAGATCTTCTGAGCCACACATTAATCTCCTTAGTAATGACGTTGCTTTCCCCGCTTCTCCTCTAGGAGATAATCTAAAGGTTTGGGGAACCTTGGCAATACCTTTTTGCTTCTCCCCAAGACACTCAGCATCCACAATTCTGCTTCCTACTCCTATCCAGATCAGCATAGAGGGTGGACGCGATGAGATTTTGGTGGGCCAAATGCATCCTATTTGCATTTCATTCCTTCCCTCTGATACTCAAAGTCCTGGTCAAAATTCGGGATGAGAAAGCAATGGTGCTTCTAGTAATTCAAACCTGGAACCGTGGTACCTCGTACTCGTTATTCGAGGAACTGTCTTGCCGTCCTTCAAGGTTCTTCATTGTGACTTCCTCGTCTCTAAGATTCCCATCCTTACCCGAGAAAGCGCTCCACTTTCTGTTCCTTGAAGTCTGGAAATTGAAAGGTTGAGGCTGGAGGCCTGTGGGGTTGCCCCGGATATTGTTCTCTCAATTCAGAATTCTAGCTGGACTGGTAAACTCAAAATCTATGAAAGGTTTTGAAAAACCTTTCAGGCTGGTGTGAGAAGTAGGTTCTTAATGCTTTGGGATATGATGGGGGTAACATTTTGAAGTTTTTAAGGGATGGATTTTTGTTAGGGCTAGAAGTCTCAACTCTTTGAAGTCAGAAGGTGGCCATTAAAGCAATGTGAGGTCTTTCTCTATCTGTGTTCGATCCATTTGCTTCAAGATTGCTAAGAAGTTTTTCTTTGAAGTGCCCTGTAGCGCATTCTCCAGTTCCCACTTGGGACTTACATGTTGCAGGATACCTCCTTTGAACCTCTTTCTTCTGTTCTTCGCAACTCCTAACTCTCAACGGTTTCTTCCCGGTTGCTATTGCCTTAGGGAGGAAATTAGGTATGATTGGCACTTTGCTTTGTCATGCCCCCTTTATTCACTACTCTCCAGATAAAGTGGTCCTGCATACTGATTACTCCCTTCATTCCCACAGTAGTTTCGTTGTTTCATTTGTCTCAGTCCATTATTCTACCCAACTTTTTTCCTTCTCCTACTTCTCGGGGTGAGACCTTTCACACTTTGGATTTTCACAGAGCTCTCTCTATTTACTAAGAAAATATAGAAGCTATTAGAAAAGTTGACTTCCTTTCTTTGACCTTGGATCGAGCATACAAGAGCCATAGACCTATGACAGCCATCCTAAGACATTGGGTTAGGACTGTCATTTCTTTGGCTTACTGTACAGCTGGAGTCTTCCTCCCCCAGAATATGCTGTGTGACTGCACAAGAAGTGTGGCTTCCTCCTGGACAGCATTCAAGGGTGAGACCCTTGGATATTTGTGCTGTTGACACTTGGCGGCTCCCCATACTTTAATTTTGCAACATCAATTGAAAATGGGAGACGTTTTTTCTTCTTTTTTTTGGATCGAGTGTGCTATTTGCAGTTTTCGAATTTATCTGCACGTATTGTTGAATACATTTCAGTTGTTTCAATTCTTTCCCTGTGTGTTGTCTCTTGCAATACAAATTTTGTGTTATGTTGGCTTTGGTATAGACTCCATAAGTCAGGACTGGTACGAGAAATAAGGAGGCCTTAGGGGCACATGCATCAAGGTTACCATTTGCGATTACCAAATAGCGATTTTTAAGGAATCGCTATTTCGTAATCGCAAATGCCTATGCGTGAAGGATTCGCAAATAATTTTGCGATTCCTTAACATTCCCTAATAGCGATTCCCAAATTGTGAATCCCTATTCGGTAATATGACTTAATTCATTGCTATCTGCCTACAGGCCCATAGGAATGAATGGTACTGCATTCATAATTTGCGATTACCAAATTGGTAATCGCAAATTGCGAAAGCAAATCCAAGGGTGCCTGGGGGCCTAAGGCCCCTCTGAAGCACCCCCCCCCAAAACGTAAGTGTGTACCAGTGTAGCACACACATGCTATAAGTGTATGTGTGCGCTACATTGCGCTTCGAAAAATTCATTTTTGTTTAATTTTTCAAAGCATGCACAAATTATCATCAACTTGAAGTTGATGGTAATTAATTAGCATTTCCTAAATGCACAGTCGCATTTAGGAAATGCTATATGCATCTACAAATAGGGACTCGCAAATTGCCATCCCATAAATGCTTTCGTAATTTAGGTAATTGCAAAAAATTGTGATTACCTATATTGCGAACGGAAAAAGGTACATGCATTGGAAAAGGCCTTTTTCCAGTCGCAAACAGACCGATTCTGTGAAAAATACTTACTGGTAATCCTCAATACTCCTAGTCATTGTCTTCCTTGTCCTATTCCTAATTTCCCTCCCTGGGGTGGGTATACCTGTTCTACAATATTCTGCATTGCTATTTCAATTTTCTTACATTGCTTGGAATTATCAAAAAGTTCCGGGCCAGGGCCACGACTATATGAATTATGTGAAGTATTCTTCCCAGGGTCAGATGGGAGGGGATTCACCTAGTGGAGTTTTTTTACTGGGTGAAATCTGTCGAGACAGGAGACATCGGTCCCTAAAT
Organism: Lissotriton helveticus; assembly: GCF_964261635.1. Classification (NCBI taxonomy): domain Eukaryota; kingdom Metazoa; phylum Chordata; class Amphibia; order Caudata; family Salamandridae; genus Lissotriton; species Lissotriton helveticus. The sequence continues at coordinate 1,315,285,400 of NC_136068.1, forward strand.
CAGGACTGGGACGATGAAGACTATGACTCGTAATGAAGATTACGGAAAAATAACGGAGTCATTAATCTGTGTGTTTCATCTTAATAAGAATTGTAGTAGGCCATTGCTTTTAAGTATGTTAAGTAATCGCATTGAATTATAAGCAATTATAAGCAATGTAACCGCATTTCCCAAAAATACTTACATTTCAATGAAAATAATTTGATTGCAAATGATTAGTACTGCGCCTCCCTTTTGGATCTCGAGTTAACTTAGCTTGAGGTTAGACCGTAAGTGAACATTGCACCCTTAGAGTTTTCCAGTAGGCTGTTTTTCTCCTCTGCAGGTGTGTTATTGGGTTCCTCTTTAGCAAGAGAAAGGTTTATTGTTATATATTTTTTTTTTTTTTTTGCAGAGTTTTATATAGCGCGAACTAGAACCGAACCGAATCAGTTATCAGAGCGCTTTACATAGCACCAGTTACTTTACATGAGGACACTTTCATTTTTTTCATGAGGACACTTTCATTTTTTTTTTAGGCACGGGGAGATTAAGTGATTTGCCCAGAATCACAGGGGGGTTTTGGCGTCGTTACCGAGACTCGAACTGAGTTCCCCAGGTCCGAGGTCGAGTGCCTTAGCCGTTAGGCCAACCCCTCTCCCCAATTAGACTGTATAGTGAGGCTCGATTAAGGTAAGCTGGCAGCAGATATGGAGGGATGACAGTGAAAGGAGTCTCATGTACCCGGTATACTAGGCAGAAGCAATTCTCAAGAGCAAGTGGATGTATCCCTAATTGTGTGAGGATGATAATTTAGGGGGTTAACTGACTCCTAGTGAACACCATCATGGGATTGGCTCCTGATGGTGGAACGAAATATGGATGTTCGGGGACCTTCAATTGTGCTTTTTAATTAGTATTCCATAGTTAGTCACATCAGATATCTTCCCCAACTTTGACAAGAGCAGATCTCACAGTTGGGTTTTCCACGAGTGAAAATCCTTATGCTACACATTCTTTTATTTCCTTTGAACTTCTATTGAGGTTCTGCTGACACCGTCTCCTCTTCCCATTTAGAAATCCCTAACTGTTTTTCACTGCTTAATTTAAGACAGGGCAGGTTTCTTTATGGAACACCTAATTTGAATATTTTGCATTCTTTACATATTGATTGTTACTATTTTATGTTTCATAATACTTTTAGAGTAGTTGAGCATCTTAACATTCTGGATGTATGGATATATTTCCCTAATTATTGCCAATTTAGCTGATTTCATTAATATTTAAAAAATAAAACCTTTACGGCTGAGCAACATCCTCTGTTATGATTGTGAAGCCAAATAGTTTCCTTGTGATTCAAAGGTAATGCTTCAAGTCGACAACCAAAGGTCCATGTGACCAGTGGGGGAATTTGTTTGATGATTTTACCAGGGGATTAAGATTTAAATGCCCAGCTCTATCAGAGACAACAAGTGAAAGGGTCAAGGGCGGCCTGGAAACTCATTTGATTGTGCAATTGCTGCACTTCCGAGGTACACAGCTCGTGAGAGTCCTCCGCACAGGAGACGGAGGACACATCAAACTGGAATTTACTGGATGGTAGTTTAGCATCACTTGTCTTGCTGAAATTAGATCCCATGTTTGATTTGAGTGGCGAGGTGTGGTGCAGCGGCCAGGGCAGCTGACTTCAGAGCACAGGGCTTAAGGTTCGAACGCCGACTCCGGCGGCAGATCAGCTCAGCACCATGTGACTCTGGGAAATAGCTCACTTAATTTCCACAATGGCCCCCAGCGCCTTCAGACCCGTAAGGGTGAATAGTTTGTGCTTTACAAATACCGGACTTATTTTAGTGGTGCAGTGTGCCTCAATCTGTGTTAGAAAACATATAAATAACTATATAGTAACTCATATACTTAATATTTATGGGAACCACTACTTATTTGTACTCATCTCATATTGATCACGAGCAAGACAGAGAAAAACATACAAACTGGAAACAAGAAGAATGAGAAAGATGAAAAAATAGGCACAAAGGGAGAAAACACCAACCAGCAAGAGTGAGATGAAAGGGCAGAGAGAGTCTGGAAAAGGATTAAAGAGGCTTGGGGTGAATGCAATGCTACACAGTCTTGGTATTTGTCATGCTGAATTTTAACAGCCCCTTCAGAGCAGGGTTTGGCCCCTGGCATTTGTTATTTCATAGATTAAGCACTGATTACAACCAGAGGTGGAAGTGGATTTAATCTATTGAAAAGGATGTTCCCACGCATTTTTAATTTTACAGAAACAGTTCCCATACTTTTTGTAGAAAATCAACAATCCCTGAATGGTTAGTCTTGACCTTTAGATTCCTCAGATGGAAAGGAAATGGAGAGGTCTCCTGAGCTGTGAAGCCGGGATAGAGAGCTAAAGAAGGATACCTGCTATTTGAGAGAAATGTAAATGGGTGTAGTTGGTTAATCAGTAAGTGTAAAGGCTGGTTTTAAATGAAGGAGTCGAAGCTTTATAGTGACCAAGATTTAGGACTTGATTTAGAGTTGTATGGACGGGTTACTTCATCACAAATGTGACCGATGGATATCCCATCCACCAAATTACAAGTGCCATAGGATATAATGGACTTGTAACACGGCGTAAAGGATATTCAACACATTTGTGGCGGAATAACCTGTCTGCCAAACTCTAAATCAGGCCTTCAGTCTTTAAGAGTAGTAATGTAAGGGTGCTACCAGATGAGTTGTGAAGTGTATCCTTTTGAAGGACACTTTCAAAACAGGTTTGCGATAGGTACAGTCTGATTGTGTATTATTTACTGCATTACAGGGAAAGGACATGAATGTGCCGTATTCATCCAATACAGTACATTCCTGTCCTTTCCCCTTGTGCTGGCACCATTTTAGCAGGTTCACAGGTTCACAGGCAGCATTGTTTTTGTGCAGGAAGGGGTGGCTTAATGCACAAAAACAATCATAAGAAGCTTTTTCCTCTTTCTATGTGTATTTTCTCCTTGTTATGCCTCACCTGGGAAGGCGTATCCTTTTGGTGCCTTCCCTGATTTGGTAAATCAGGGAATGCGTAGAAAAACATTAGAGTTGCGTGGAAACACCCACACAGCACCCATAGTACGCCTCCCTGGTTCAGAGTACTGAAAAGCAGTGATTTGCGCTGCTTCGCAGTACTCCATATTTTTGCAGCTATTCAAAGCTACGCAAAGTGACTTTGCTTTGCTTCAAAAATATGACTTAAGGTTTTCACTACTTTTGCACCACCTTAATGTGTTGCAAGAGTGACACAAACCGGGTTATAAATATGGCCCTCAATATTTGTGATAGAAAAAAGGTGCTGCCGGAGACGGTAATACACACTGTGCACTGTGTCCCGTAGGACTTTAACGATATAATAAACTGATCATTATTATGTTGCCATATCAATAAAGAAAATCCTTTCTATAGTTGCAGAAACAATTGTATTCATCGAATGTACATCAATACATCATAATAAACTAATGAATATACAATGGTTGTAGATAGCTTGAAAACACTTAAAAAATTAACCATATGCAGTCATAACTTCATGACATTAGCAGTGACAAATACATTAATGTTGTACAGTTTACAGATGCGTGAGAACAGCCCGATGCATTTCAGGACATTGATGTCCCTTCTTCAGGGGAAATCTACAAAGAAAACAAGATGTGACTTACTGATGATAGATTACACATTATATGACTATATGCAAGACATCCATTGGGGATTAAGGTGTTGCTATGGAGATAGTGAAAAGAACACAGACTGGTTGTAACTATGAGAATACTGATAGCTGGTAAAGAATCCAGAGAATAAAGTGAACAAAATGATAAAACACGATACCATAGTGAAGTGAAAGTTCCAGCAGACGAAAGTGGGATAAAACGGTGATGAATGACTAACAAAAATGAGTGATGAGCTGACTATGAAAAAACGATAAAACAACTGGTACATTGGTGGTGCAACCCAAAAACAGTGAGTGTAAAGAGACGGATGGTGGCCGCCGAGGGTACCTGGTTGAATGGTCTCGAGAGGACATAAAAGTGCAGGCAGCAGCCGACTCGGATGTAAATGGAAGCATCTGCGATGTGGCAGAAAGCTGCAATAAAACACGACTAGTGTTTACCTCTAGTCAAAATATACAGTAATGTTACTTAATGGCAGTGGCAGGAGCCAAACGGGGAACTTACCTACAGGTTAATGATGTGCAAACTGCTGGTAATACTCCAAACGAACCCACTGGTGTGTCTCTGTACAATTTACGAATGCGTCGGTGAAAACCCTGAGAACGAGAGTGTCAACCATAAGGTAAATAAAAGGTTCCTGTGACACTCAGTAAAAATGGTAAACCGGTGGCTCTGAATTTACCGTGAAACAAACGATAACTTCGCGTCCTATGGTGATTACCTCCGTCTTCAGGGAATGCACGTCGCTACTGGCGTCCATATTTAAACAAGTCACATAACGCGGTAGAGTGATCAACATAAACGGAGGACGCTAGGAGGTGTAATGTAGGTCACCATATTGGAATGGGGTATAGGAAACGGTATGCCTACCTGGAAGATGCAAACACAACGTATAATACGCCGTATGATAAGGGCAACTGAGATAAAAAGTATCAGAATCCAGATCAATACCGTGCAATGTATTGGTAGCAACTACTCAGGCTAATGATGTGAACCTGATAGACTAAAAAAACAAAATTGCTGGGGAAACTAACTTGCGAAACAGCCGTAGGACAAGAACTGTATGGAGTGCAGGCGGAACAGCTGGTGTACAGGAATACTGGGATTGGGGTGTTAAGACAAGAATTCCATACGTACCAAACTGATAAGTGGATAAGAAATGGAAAGAGAAAAGGGACAGTAAGTGCTAAAATGATAACAAAAGAAGAAACAACAAGAATACATGTGACAAAAAAGAGTGATAACATCAAAGCAAGAAAGAGAAATAAAGACAACATTTCTCTGGATAAAGAGTGGATGAACAACACATACAATGTAATCATAGGTCAAAATCAAGAGATATATGCAGGCCAAACATATGGTAGGGCCACAAGGGAAATGATACGTGAAAACACTACTGCAGTGAAAAATGTAATGACAATAGGTAATATAACATTAAAAAGATCATCACAGGAAACAAGACATATCAAAACGATCATTGAGGCCTGTCGGGTACATTGTTCCTAGTTTTTGTATCCAAAAGAGATCCCTTTGAAGAAGTAATCTGTTAGTGTCAGTACCTGGTCTGACAGTGATTTGTTCAATAATCTGGAACCTTAACTGAGATATAGCGTGTTTTGCCTCATCCCAATGAGTTGCTAAACTGGAGGTTGTGTTCTTGGTGCGAATCCGAAATATTTGTGAACATTTTGTGGCTGCCTATTTTGTGTGAAATACAATTTTAAAATAATGACTTGAACATTCACAGTGCATTCTATCATGGGCTAAGACCTCATAGCACTATTAATGGATATCACTGTGCCTCAGGGCACCAACCTCGATTTAATTCTGTGACTCTCTGATTACACTCACGGACGTATGCATAAATCCCATTAATCACTTGAGATTTCATAGCGTAAATATCACACTTGCCACCAATTCATTTAACTTATATTTAATTTTTATTTGAGTTTTCCTGAAGGTGAAAGGCCAATAGAATAGTTAGAGTATTTTGTTTATTTTACCAACACCTCTAACTCTCCCCCCCACTTGCTGACCCATGCCCCATTGCACTCAGGATCACAGTGCCCACAGGTTTTGTATGCACTTCAAACACTGATTACACCCATATAGACCTTGGGTTAAGTCAAGAAGATTCGCCTTCATGCAGTCAAGTTTCAGATAAAATCGACAAACTCTGCGGTATTCTGAGGCGAAGAAATTGAAAAGTCCATGCCCCCTAGCATACCGCAGAATGCTTCCAACTCCATGATGTTCCATGGGCAGAAGATGGATGTGATTACTTTGCATTTTTTCCTCCGTTAGGACAGATTTACCATCACATATAACACACGTCCCACCACCAACTGTGAGAATACACAACAAATCTCCCACTTCTGGGGCAGAGGATTTGGATCAAAAGGAATAGATGGGAAGAGTGACTTACAGAAAAGCAGGGAGAGAAACATGGGCTCAGCATTTCTGTCATGGACTGAGATCCAACTAGGACAATTTAAACACTACGGTGCTCTTTACGATGGCGGGCTGACATTAGTCCACCCAATATCGTAGCGGTGCTGGGACCGCCCGCCTGATGTGCGGCGGTCCCACTACTGCAATTAGGATGTGCCCGCCATACTGGTGGGCGCATCCTGGCCTTTTAACATTGCGGATGGTGTTGCTGGCTGCAGCGCCGTCCGCAATGCTAAAATGCCATGCTGAGAATTTCCCTGCACTATTTGGCAGGCAACACGCGGTGCCTGCCACGCAGTGCAGGGAAATACGAGGGGGTACCATGGGTACCCCCCAGTGCAGACCCCCAAAACAGAGGAGGCCCGCAACTGGCCCCCGAATCTAGCCTCCGCCTCAGTATTCTCAGTGTGATGACCGCCGCGAAAAGACAGGCGGAAAGGAATTTCTTAATCCCTACGGAGGTGTGATGGCGGAAGGACCGCCGGCCCGCAGGTGGTGTTCCTTCCACAATCATAATGAGCCCCTAATTTCTTTAGTTGCATGGAGACTCACAAAATACCTAGGAGACAAGGCATAATAGTGGTGGCATACATCAACATAATATGGAAAAATGTTCCTGTCTCCCACATGGTGCATTCCCCTATTAACTATCTGATTATAAAACTAGAGCCATTTGTTTTACTCATAGGCAGGGTAGTTGGTACCCTGTTACCAGAACAAGGATAGGAAGAAGTGATAAACAGAAGGATATGTTGTATCTTGTAGAGGAGAGGAGATTGAAGACGCAAGATACGAACAGACAGGAAGAAACACAAAGTTAAACATACATGTTTGTGACTGGGTTTGAGTGAAAATGATGGTAGAAGTGAGAAAAGGGTATTTAAAGTAGAATAATCGGTGAGGTGTGTTGGGTCTTCCGTATATTCTGTGGACGTCTGGAGGCTCCGCACACCAGGAGAATGCAAGGAAGGTTGGGAGTGCGGGTTTCGAGATCGGGGAGTTGTAACCGTTGAGGAGGGCGTTCAGGAGGTGTCGTGTCGGTGTAGGTGTCGTCCTACTGACTACCGATAAAGTACTTGAAAAACTCACCTAGGATCTGTACTTTCTTGCACTGGTGAGGAGTGGCCAGTCAGTGGGACTTTCACGTGTGCGGGAGTTCCTACATCCAGCCACACTACGACGATCCAGCTTTCCGCTCTGCATGGCGGCTCTTGAACTTTTGAGACTGCTGTCTTCTGGGTAATTGTGCAACCGAGGGCACCAACTAAAGGTACCGTTCTTTTCTGGATTTTGGGCACTGCTCACATGAGCCATTCCCAATGCAGCTGCTGCTCAAGTCATCACTGCGTCATTCCTAAAGACGTTTAGCTACTCAGCGTCCCTCATCTGTGCTGTTCATGGTGATCCACACACCAACACCTTCCTACGTAAAACATGGTTACGTGCAAAGCGTGGATGCCACCTTTAAACCGTACATTTTCTCATAGATGTGCAGATCTCGGTGATCTGCACACCATTTGCTTATCTTACGTCAGCACACATAAGCCAAAAACGAGGCGGCCATTTTTTAAATCAGGCCTGTATCTTCTGAAAGTGCCAATCTTCGTTAGCTGCACACCTCTGCATACCATTTTGCTCGTGATCTGCACACTGTGCAAACTACTTTCCTTCAAGTAGCCTTCATTGGCAAATGCGAGTCGCCTTCCAACATTTCAAGTGTTGTGTAGTGATTAGCACACCAAAATTCACGTACAATTTTTCAGTATCACACTTTAAGGCAAACAAGTCTTGGGCTAAACCCTAGCATTTCTGTGCTGACCACGGTGATCCGCACACCACTCTACATGCAAATATTCCACATTTGATAGCATCACTCAACAAGTCACTGACACTTTGCGTGTTTGAGTACATGTTCTATGGTGACACACACACACTCCTATTTCACTCCACAATCTCTACGCTCATTCGGTTTTGCTCATCATACCACAGTTGCAACTATTTAAAGAGCACTGCGTTTTCTCCACTCCTTACAAGTGTTTTTCCTTGTATCTCTGTTCCATCATGTCATGCACTGGGCTATTACCCCACCTACACCATTTGTGCCCAATCCAGCTTCCCCGGAAATTGATTGGGAAAAATGTAACAAAGGGTTCAAAGCGTATCTGGAGGCTTATGATGGAGAGTCCTTCACTTGCAAAAAGAAATATGCCATTCTTAGACGTTGTTTAGGTACCGAAGGCCACAACATTTTTAAACATATTCCTAAAGAACTAGTCATCATTGGTGATGATGCAGGTGGTGGTTTAGAAGACAAGTAAGCCACTGCCATCATGGCTCTTAACACTTGTTTCATGGCTTGTAAAAATGTAACCTTCAAGAGACACAAATTTTACAAAAATCCAATTGCATGGTGAATCTGCCTCAAATTACGTTGCCGCTTTACGCATTCTCGCTGCCTCTTGTGAATATAAGGCATTTGATAAAGGACCAATTAGTTGAAAAAACGAACAAAAAAAGTTCAGGAAGCGCTTCTATCCAAATCGGTTCTCACCCTTCAAAAGGCATTAGACATTGCCACAAGGATAGAAAGCACTAGTTCGTACATGGAGTAGATGTCTTTAACTGATAGCAAAAGTCAGAGAGTCCTAGCAGTCAAACATAAGAAAAAGAAAGAAATCAAGGCTAAGTCAGATAAAGAGACAGCAACCGCACATCAAGGAAAAAACTAGAGTGTTACAGATGTGGTAGTACCATTCACCTAGCTCATGCCAGATCATGCCCGGCTGTGGACAAAATATGCACTAGGGGCCAGATGTAGGTAGGCTTTTACCGGGTGGTAACGGCCGAATTCGGCCGTTACCACCCGGTAAAAGCAATTTGACATGTAGGGCCCTGTAATTTACAGACTCGGTAAATTTACCGGTAGGTAAATTTACCGAGTATGTAAAATACCGAGTCGGTATCATTACTGATTCCGGACAATTGGTATGTAGGTGGGACTCTTCTGAGTCCCACAAGCAGTACCACATCGGTATTTTACCATCAAATACTACTTGATGGTAAAATACCGTTTCTGGTGTGCATGCACATGTGTGCATGCACACCTATGCCATATGACAGGCAGACCTGCCCTTAGGGCAGGTATGCCTGCCACATGGCACCCGAGCCTCTTTTGGGGGTGCCAGAGGGTGTCAAAGTGACACCCCCTGCACCCTTGTGACAGTCGGTATTTTCCGATGTGGTAAATACCGACCGGTATATGCCCAATCAATCCTATGGGCTTCAAAGCCCATAGGAATGCATGGGCATTAACTGGTCGGTATTTACCACATCGGAAATTACCGACTGTTTCCGATTCGGTAATTGCACATCTGCAATTACCTACATCTCGGTATTTTTATTTTCCGACCTCTTAAATACCGAGTCGGTGTGACTCGGTATTTAAGAGGTCGGTAAATAAAAATTACCTACATCTGGCCCTAAGTGTTGTAAGAAAAGGCATTTTGCTAAGGTTTGCAGGTCAAGTGCAAGTGGATCATCTAGAAAGGTGCACAATGTAGAGCCAACAGCAAAAGAAGCATCTTCATCAAGCGAGGAAGGTCAAATTCTCACCATTTTGGACATAGACTGTTCTAATGGCATTTGGAGCGTTAATTCACAAGGAGATCCCTATGTTCTATAAATGTGAATGATGTATGCGTCAAGGTGTTAGCCGATTCTAGATCTCCTTTCACTCTGATAAGTGAATCTGTTTGGAGGGAGTCATTTCCTAAGCAAGTTTTAAAGCAGTCTAATATACATCCCATTGTTTATGGTGGGAAAGTCATTGATGTTGTCAGTGCCGATTTTGAATTCAAAGGCAGCAGATCTAAAGGCATCATATACGTAGTTAGGGATGAGGCGTGCCTTCTTGGGTGGAAAGACCAAGGCAACATTGGTATCATGCTTGATCCCAATAATACTCAACAAGTAATGTTGAAGAAAGATTGCTTCAAAGTGCAGGCCATCATGGGAAACTTATTGAAATAGTTGTACCCAGAAGTATTTAAAAAGGAATTATGTCTCTTTAAAATGTTTAAGCATTTGATCAAATTAACAGAAGGGGCTCATCCTGTGGTGCACAAGGTCAGGAGAGTGCATTTGAAATTGCAATCAGATTTAAAAAAAGAATTGGACAAATTGTGCTCATGTGATGTCATAGAGCCTATTGAGTCCTCTGATTGGATGTCCCCGGTAGTTCTGGCCAAGAAGGTCAATGGTAACTTACGCATGTGTGTGGACTTGCGCGACCTTAACAAAAACATATGGGTAGACCAGCACCCCTATTAGATACGGGGATTCTCGGTTGGCTAAGGCTTGCTCTAAAGCCAGGCAGAAACCCCCGTTCTAGTCAGGGCAAGGGAGTTACACCCTGAGGATAACCCCTGCTCACCCCCTTGGTAGCGTGGAACGACTAGCCAGGCTTATCCCAGAGGCAATGTGTAAAGCTTTTGCACAACACATACACACAGTGGCGACACACTAGGCACACCACAAAGGAGACTTCACACAAGGTTATATTAAAATAGCCATTGTATTATGTAAAACACATTAGAATCACAATCACAGATATATACACTGTGCCAACTGGCACCACGTCATAATTTACAGGGGGCTATGTACCCGGGCAGCGCCAATCGGGTCGCTGCCAGAACCATCAGAAGCATAAACAGTAAATGCAGAACCACGAGCAATAAATGTGTAACAGCCAGTAGTAAAAGTATAACGGCCAGTAGCTGCTGGTGAATAATGAACTTAGCATCATCACATTAGCATAAACCACATTAGCATTAGGCATAAACATGTGAGCATAGAGGCATCATCATTAGTGTAAAAGCATTTGGCATAAACCTCATTAGCAGTGGGCATAACCATAAAACATCAGGGCATGACGTTAGGCATCATCAGCTTAGGCATCCCCTTAGGCATCATCATGAGCATGAATACATTAGGCATAGAAATACATTAGGCATGACCATCAGCAAAGTAGTGCACACATAATAGTCACATCTCTGGTAATGAGAGTAAGCATCACCATAGGGTCTTGCGCCCTCAGAGTACACCAAAGAAATGGCACCACGTTGCAGATTAGCTTTTAGCGCCACTGCGCCTGGGGAGCCCCCTACTCTGGGTCTCTAAAAGAAACTTTGCCCAACGTTACAGCTGCCCGCTCCTGCGTTGCAGCTGGGACCAAGGCAAGCCCCCCTCTGGGACTCAAAAGAAAATAAATGGCACCCATGTTCAGATGCCCGTAATGGCAGAACAGCTGAGCAAGAATCAAGCACTGGCACCATCGTGCCTGGGGAGCCCTCCTTTCAGGGACATCTTAAAGGAATGTTGCCAACAACGTTGCAGCTGCTCACTCCTGCAGTGCAGCTGTCTGAATTAGGCCAACGGAGCCCTGGCCAAGTTGGAGCCCGCCTCCGGGACTCTGAAATTAGAAATGCCCCAGACGTGGCATCGGCCCGCATTTGCGGCACCGCTGTGAAAACAGGCACACACGGGCACTTCTGGTGCCCCTCCTGGCACCCTTGCTACCTCCAAGAGCCCCCCCACTCACCGGGGCTCTTTGGGTGGAAGTCACTGGGGCCTGCGAAGCTCCCGTCTTCTCCCTCAGTGCCTCCTTCTCCGGGCTGCAGGCTCCTCACTGCAGGGTAGGCTCCCACCTACAGGTCAGCTTCTGCTGGGCATCAGACGGCAGGGTGGGCTCCCTCCAGACGGTTGATATGCCGGCGTCTCTCCTTCCCGCGTGGAGCTCTCTCCACGCACAGGAGCCTCGCTCGTTGCAGCACTTCCAGTCTTGGTGGCCGGCCCCTCCCCCAGTCAGGCGGACTTGCCTGGCCTCCGTGTCAGGCCAGCGGCGCTTCCCCTTTCTTATCCTGGGCCATGGCGGTGATGCTGGTAGTTCCTTTGTGCGGAGGCAATACAGGGTAGGCTCCTGTTTTTGATTAAATACAACAGTGGGGTAGGCACCTGCTTAATTAAAAGCATAAAGAGGGGTGGGCACCCGCTCGGTTTTCAAAGCGGCTGCATGCGAGGTGGGCACCCGCTCGGTTTTCAATGCGGCTGCATGCGGGGTGGGCAGCCGCTCGGTTTTCAAAGCAGCTGCACGTGGGGTGGGCTCCCGCTCCTGGAGGCTGCAATTGCGGGGTGGGCACCTGCTTTCAATAAGCACCAAAAATGCGGGGTAGGTCCCGTTGATCTAAGAGGCACAGGGGGGAATCCCACACGCGAGGATTCCCTCACAGCACGTCGGCAGCACAGCGCTGCAGGATCCACGCTCCTTCTTATTAGGGGAATTAAAATATAGTGCCCACGGGGCGCTAGGGTCCAGGAGAGCAGACAGGCAATATTGGGCAAGATCAGCAGGCAGTAGGGCAACTCAGCAAAATAGGGCAGCAGTTCCTGGGAACACTCAACTCCAGCAGCATGGCAATCCCCGCCTGGCACAGCAGTCTTCACTCCAACAAAAGTCTCTTCCTGGTTCCTGTAGAAGGCAGAGGAGCAAAGTTGGGCACAGGGCCAGCACGCAGGGTCCCACGGCGGTTCCTCCTGGCAGAGTGTCCTCTCCAAGTCAGCACAAGCACAACAACCTCATGGGGTCACAGCCCGTGTATTTATACACCCTTCTGCCCTGCTACTAGAAAGGGGCAGAAGCTTCTGGAAGAGTCTTTGGGGAAACCAGTCCCAACTGCTTTTGGGGGAGTGTAGGACACTTGGATTACCAGGCTTCCCTCCTCCCTTTGTGAGCTTGGGCTTGGTAATCAAATACACCACAGGAGGCGGAGCCAGCATTGTAGGGGGCAGGCACAGAACTATTCAGGGAAGGGGATCTCTCCGCCCACTTCTCCAATTGCAGATCTCCTATTCAGCCTGACACTGACGCACCCTACCCTCCCTGGAGACACCCACTACTCACCAGCCCTGGTCACTTCTAGAACCATGAAATGAAGGTGGATCTGCACACCTAAATGTAATCAGTGTATTCAAAACTGTAACTAGAAGTTATCAAAGTGTGTGCGTGCGAAGCATGGGGAAGGGGTACCACCGTCCCTAGGTATAATGTCTGAAAGGAGTACTGGAAAACAAGGACTATGCTACGCACAGCTATCTGGCAATCATGCCTCAAAAATTATAAATACATCATTTAAACCAACATTAGTTGATATTAGACACATTCATTGTACACATTTATTTGAAGTATTTCACATAAATATTCAAAAGCAAAATAACGCAATTTTTCTAATAAGTCCATTCATTGATATATAGAATCCAACTCTATGAATCATAAATGTAAAAGGTATTAATCAAATCAAAACAACCCAATGCATTTCAATGTTTTTCGGGTTATGTCTGCCGGCTGATGTGTGGAAGCAAATCCGAAAAGCCGACCACACAGATCTGTTCGGACATACCTGGAATCAACTCAGTGAACTAGATAGGCAACGGGAGCCCGGAAAGAAACCTGTAAAAGACATACTGGAACTCCCGGACAAAATAGTTCAGAAGCTAAAGACATTGATCCCAGAGAAGAAGGTAGACTGGTCGGTAGTCACGGCTTGCCGTAAGAAACCCCAGGAAGACGTATCAGAATACTTCTCCCGATTTGAGACGGTGTTCTCCGACTACAGTGGCCAAGACATGACCACTGCAACCGGACAACACCTATTCGTGCAAAACTACGTAAAGGGCCTATCGCAAGAGGTCTCCCAAAAGTTACAGACGAGCGAGAGTAGTTGGGGGGCCTCCAAACCTGTAGCTATCCTTCAGATGGCTCAGTATTACGAACACCAAAAGAACGAGAACGAGAGGGCGACTGAGAAAAAGAAAAAGGATTTGAAAGAACGAGTGATGATTGCTCAATTGCAGGGAGTGACGACAGGAAAGGAACGGTATAGAGGAAACTACCAACCAAATGCACCCCCTAGAGACCGCACACCCACACCCGGCGCTCCACGAACAGACCTCGATGAGAACCAGTGTGCGTTTTGCAAAGGATTTGGTCATTGGAAGTCTCAATGCCCGGTCCTCCTGGAAATGCTTAAAAATAAAGAGACAAGGGACATGGCAAATGGCCCCAAAACTAGAGGGCAGGGATGAGGGCACACCCACGACACCAACAATGACAGACCTGGCAGACCGAACACATTTGACCGCCCCCGACAGAATCAGTGCCAACAGTCTGACTGCGACAACACTCACGACTTTGCATAGGACTGCCAAGGGCAAGGAAGGGATCCAGTCGAGCTCTATGTTGACCAGCAAGGTCCTTACGTCACCGCTAAGGTCCTAGGTACGAGGTCTCCATTTCTGGTAGACACTGGCGCGACACGTAGTGCGTTATCTAAACGACTGATTCCAAGGGCACCCTTGTCTGGCTCACACATAACATCAATAGGCTTTGATGGAACGCCCTCCACTAACCCTTTATCCGCACCGGTTTCCTTCGACTTGGATAGTAACCCCACTGACACGACGTTTCTGCTTTCCTCCAACACCCCCGATGCCATTATGGGACTTGATTTACTAAAGCATTTCCGAGCTACTATCAGGTGTTCACAGGACGGGGTTCGAGTCATTCTGTACGATAACCCGACTCTGCTCAGACATCATCATGCACGACACATGTTCTCCATCTCAGACGCTGACGCATCCTTACTTGACTCTCTACCTCTGTATCTGTGGGCTAAAACTGACGCTGATGTAGGACGAATGATGATCGACCCCGTGCGCATAACTGTCCGCCAAGATGCGATACTCCCAAAACTCCCACAATATCGGATATCGCCCGAAGGTGAGAAGGCATTGGTAATGATTATCCAGTCCCTGGTAGAGGCAGGAGTGGTAGAGGAAGTAGTCAGCAATATTTGCAACAGCCCCATCCTACCCATTGTGAAGAAGCAGGGCGAGGGAGATGAGAAAGCGTACCGCTTCATCATCGACCTTCGAGAGGTCAACAAGGTAGTTGTACCCCAGTACCCCGTAGTCTCAGATATCGCCACCATTCTGACCCTGATTCCTTCCACAGCCATCACCTTCAATGTAATAGACCTCAAAAACGCTTTCTTCACCATCCCCATCCACCTGGACAGCCACTACCTTTTCGGCTTCACGTTAAAATCCCGCTCATATAGATTTTGTAGAGCTCCCCAAGGCTACACAGAAAGTCCCAGCATCTATAGCCAGGCCCTCAAGAGACAGCTGGACGCCGTTCAGCTACCTGAGGGAGTGGTGTTGATACAGTACGTCGATGACATCCTTTTGGCGGCCGACACCACTCCACTTGCAGTCACAGCCACCGTCCAACTCCTGCCCTTCCTCGCGGAAAATGGCCACAAGGTCTCCAAAAAGAAGTTGCAATTCTGCCAACCCCAGGTCACCTACCTAGGCCACCTCTTGTCCAAAGACGGGAGAAAGCTTACACCCGATCGAATTCAGGCCATTCTGGAAGCCCCCGTCCCAAAGACCCAGAAACAAGTCCGCTCCCTGGTAGGCCTCACCTCCTTCTGCCGGCAGTGGTTGCCAAATTTCAGCCTCATTGTAAAACCACTACTTTCCCTACTAGCCAAAGATGTCCCCTTCCCACTCCCTTGGACCCCCGAATGCCAATCGTCCTTCAAAGAACTTCGAGACGCCCTTTGTTCTGCACCGGTCCTAGGAACCCCCGATTACACAAAGCCCTTCTCTCTCTACACTCACGAAAGGGAGGGGTGCGCTTTGTCTGTTCTGACTCAAACCATTGGCCCCAAGCAACGACCATGTGCCTATTTCTCTGCCACCCTTGACCCCGTAGCGAGAGCCTTGCCTGCCTGCCTTCGAGCCGTAGCTGCCGCTGCCGTCTCTATCCGACAAAGTGAGGGGATAGTACTCTCGAATTCCCTCACGGTATTAGTGCCCCATGCTGTTGACACCCTCTTGAACCAGACTAAGACGCAACACCTGACTAGCGCCCGACTGACTGGATACGAACTGACTCTGCTTGCACCCCACATTACGCTGAAAAGATGCACCACACTGAACCCAGCCACCTTGTTGCCCCTGCCCGAAAACGACCCGAACGCCCCCCCTATACATGACTGTGTGACCCTCACAGACGAACAGACTAGGAGTAGAGTTGACCTCCGGGACACCGCCTTCACAGACCCTGACGGAGAGCTATGGGTAGACGGTTCTTGCATAAAACTCCCCGACGGCACCACCTCAGCTGCCTATGCAGTTACCACAGTCCAAACCGTAGTTGAAACTGCCCGCATCGCGCAGCGATCCGCACAGGCGGCAGAGCTGATTGCCCTCACACGAGCATGTATTATAGCGACAGGGACTACTGCAAACATTTACACGGACAGCCAGTACGCCTTCGGAGTGGTCCACCATTTTGGACTCTTATGGAGGGAAAGGGGATTCCTGACGTCCCATGGCACGCCCATCCTCCACGGAGATTTAGTCTCCGCCCTGATTGAAGCAGTTCTCCTTCCCAAACGATTAGCGGTAATCAAATGTCAGGCACACAAGAAGGTGACAGACTTAGTCGGACAGGGAAACGCGCTGGCCGACATCACTGCCCGAACCACAGCTGAGAATAGGACAACGACACGTATGTATGTGACCAGGTCACAAGCAGAAAGAAGGACTGACGCTAGGGAAACGATTAGGGACATCCAGATGGCCAGCTCACCACACAAATTGACTGAATGGGCACGGGTGGGATTGAAAGACGAGGAAGGCTGCTGGCGGACAAAGGGCACCAACAAATGGTTGCTACCCAATTCATACCTGATCCCCATACTGACTATGGCACACTCCCCCGCACACATAGGATCTGCCCCCATGATCAAACTCATCTCCAGGGTCTGGCACAACGACAAAATTCCCGACTCAGCCAGACGCCTGGTCCAGCAATGCCTTATCTGTTTGCAACACAACCCGGGGAAAGGAACTGTGGTACCCCGGGGAGGGTTTGGGGTCCCCGACCATCCTTTTGAGGTCCTCCAGATGGACTACATCCAACTAGAAAGATGCCAAAGCCTGAAGTATGTATTAGTCATCGTGTGTGCTTTCAGCAAATGGGTAGAAGCCTATCCGACCCGTGATAACACTGCCATGACCACTGCCAAGGTACTGCTGAAAGAGTTTTTCCCTCGCTACGGTCTTTGTCGAATTCTATGGAGCGACAACGGCCCCCACTTCATAGCTGAAGTTATCCAACTAATCTTGAAAGGGTTGGGTGTAAAACAGAGGTTTCATGCAGTTTTTCACCCCCAATCTGCTGGCTTAGTTGAGCGACACAACGCCACACTGAAACTAAAACTGTCAAAGATAGTGGCCACCACAGGACTTAAATGGCCAGACGCCCTCCCACTGGCATTGCTATCGATGCGCTCCACTCCCACTAAGCACCATTTGACCCCCTACGAGGTTGTATTTGGGCGACCGATGAACCTCTGGACTGCCCCTAAACCGACCTCCATTCACGACGTCCCGGACGTCCTACTGTCTGATTACTTGTGCAAATTGACTAAAACGTTGTCTGTCATTCATCAGCAGGTGCAGCAGGCCATCCCCGATGCTTCCAGGGGTCCGGGTCACTATATCCAGCCGGGAGATTATGTGCTGATCCGGAATTTCCAACGGACAAAGAGTCTGGAACCCCGGTGGACGGGCCCCTGGCAAGTACTGATTACCACCCGAACGGCTCTTCAAGTGGAGGGGAGCGACACTGGCTGCACGCGCACCACTGTAAGAAGGTCTCCTCGACCCTGACCACAACAGAAAACGTCAGCACCCAAGAAGAACTGCTGAACAAAGACCGGCCATCATTGAACTGTTATCCTGATACCGAGGCACTCGAACTTACAAAATTCTCTGATCCCACTGTGCCATCTAGGGAAGGGTATTTCCTGCGTCGAAAGGAGGGCGCTTCGGCTAAGTAGACCACAGACTAAGTTGAATCTCAGAACGGGAGCCTAAACACAACCAAGGGTTACCCGAAAAGAGGCTAAACGAAGTCAGCGGTTCTGCGCACTACCGAGCACCTTGAAGATGATGGAAGCGCCAGATAAGAAGATGATGGAAGCACCAGATAAGAGGACGACAGAAGCAACAGGAAATACCCGTTATCGAAACCCAAAGACTGACAGTATGCACAAATCGAAGACAATTGCTCTCTTCATTGTCCTCCTCTTTTGCCTCCTCCTCATGACTTCCTTCTGGATCATGGAAGAGAGCGCACCCGCTCATCAGATATTGCTGACCACTGCACAGCCAACTACTACGAAAGAACATCACCTGATCTCCCTTTCGCCTCAGCTCCGAGAAAGGCGTAAGGAGTTCTGGAACAATTCCTTCGTGCAACTGTTGCACCAACACAACCTTGCCGCCAACGCCACAAACTGCTGGATCTGCGGGTTGCTCCCGCATGCCACCGGACATTCCATCCCTTTCAACCCTTCCCCTTTCTCAGTTCACGGTTCTTGCCTTGCCTGGTTGACCCTCTTGCAAGAGAGCTACAGGGACAATGCCACTTCTGGTCAAACAGTGTCGCACTTCTACTGTGGAAAAGTAAATTTTGTCATGTTCTGTGTCCCTACGCCTCATCCATCATATGTTATGTGTGCATGACCAATATGCATATGTTATTCCCCATGTCCGATTCAAGACGCAATTATAGTTGTGTCCACCTCTGATATGCCAGTTTCCAGTTCTCGTGAATACTACGAATACCAGGCCTATGTAAAGCTGCGTTGCCACGTTTCCCAGTGTGCACATTATTCCATTATAAAGTCCCCGTTTCTAGGCCTCAAAAGGGCCTGGACATCAGATTCAGCTCCTGTCTCCTGAAGCCTCGCTGAGAAGCGATCCAGCCCCCACCTGTATCCTCGACCTTTCACTTACTTCCTGCCTCGCAGTGCCCGGTGCAGCTTGGCTCTGCCTCTGAGTCTGCCAAAAGTATGTTATAGTTCCAGTTATCAGTTCAGTCCTCCTTCTCTGCATTCCTAAGCTACTGAACTGCATCAATAGTTTCCGTCATTGTCTAGCCTATTCGGCTCCATGTTAGAGAAATACTGCATTTACTGGTCGTTTAATATTCTTCATCACGCACTACATGTAGAATAATGCATGGTCCAGTCTTAAAGTCAAGTTAGCCTTTCCCCTCATGACTTCTAGTTTATATCAACATGTTCCCTAAACATCAGATACTAGATAGGGTTTAGGTACATGTCGCTCCGACCCTCCAGACTTTAGTCTCTGCTCCTAGCACAGAGTTCATAGCCCCCAGCTTCTCCTCGTAACACGTCATTGCCAGTTTGCGCGCACCACCAGGTTAGAGGTCCCGGCTCCTTAGGTAGCCCCCTCCTATGTTTCCGCCCCATTCATGACATATCCTGTTACGTTTGCATCACATGTCTATGTATACGCCCTGTTACACCTCCTTTGTACCGTTATCTTTCGCGACTGCTACGCGTCACGCCTTCTGCTCCACCCACTGCTACGCCTACTGCAATGTAATGCTATGTGTTTGCGCTATGTATATATGCTCGTGTATTGTTATCAAAAGTCAGCGCGCTCATCCCAGACCCAGCCCCAGCAGCTGCTGGGCCCCTGTCGCCCTGCTGGGCCCTGTCATCCTATTCCTATGCAGGTTGTCCTGTTCCTGTCCTTATGCTGTATTAAACCTGCAAACTCCTACTACCTCGAATCTTGACTCTTATTTATTGAGCTATCTGTTATGATATATGCCTAGTCAAAAATAGGGTATTATTTATTTATTTACCACATAATGGCGCCCGAATAGGGACTTGCCCTTTCCCCACGCGTCGGTGAAGCCACGCCGACCCCCTGACCCTCTGCAGTCGTGACGGAACTCTTCTGCGCAGTGGCAGATATTTCTGCTCAAGTATCCCTCAGGCCCACGGAGGAGACGGAGGAGGCGGTCCAGCATCCAGACGAGACGGTGGAGGAACGCGGCGAGTCCCGACCAGAGCCCAAGCCAAGAGTCCGAGGTCCGAGGTATCCGGAGGCCCACCCGTAACTGAAGTCCGAAGTTCGTCGTCCGTCGTCGTAGCAGTCCAGTCCAGTCCGAAGCTTCCGTTCTTGCTGCCCGGTGAGTACCATTACTGGGGTAGTATCTAGACAGGGTCAGTCTAAATTGACTCCTGGTCCGTGGGTTGGTGGTACCCAGACTCACAAACGAAGTGTTCACCTAGGTGGATACGGGTCTTGATGCGTCCCTTTATGGGACCGGTATGTTCCGTACTGTTACAGCAGTGCATCCAGTAACTCTAGTCTGTTCTGTTCTCGAGAAATTCTTGTGTTTCTGTTCTCAGTATTCCAGGTAATATTCTGTCCAAACTGTAATGTTATGATGTTGTTCAATGTATAGTCCAATGTCGTGGTATGCCTGAATTGTTCTCCCAATTGTTATTGTTCCTCGTTTATTGTATTGTGTTCCGATTCAAGTTTACAATGTCTCTCTTTTCGAGATTACGTCAGTTAAAAACTAGAAAGGGTTTGTTAGAGGAAGCAGTTCCTGTCCCGCCCAGGGACAGTCCAGGTCATTTTATGTATCAAAAGCATGGCATAAGCGCCATATTATATCTAGATTTATGGGTAGATTATACCAAACAGTTAGAAGAAAAGTATAGATGGCCCGTATCGGGTACATGGGATGCCGAATGTATCATGCGAGTAGAAGAAGCATTATGGAAAAAGAAAGCCAGACAGTCACAGAAAGATGCCATCGAGTTATGGCGTAAAGAAGCTCATAAAAGAACCGAAAAGGAAGTCAGAAAGTCAGAGTTAAGTAGAGAATCCCAAGAACGAGCCCAAGAAAGAGAACTAATCGAGATAGGTGAACAAGTCAAGCCGAACAGTCAGACAGACAGAGGCATGCCCTTATTAGGGGTATGTATCCTCTTCTTGCTGAGGGCTTGCCAAAAGCGACCCCAGAGGCATCCAGTAATTTCCCGCCACCATTAGTTCCGACCAAGCTACGTCACAAACAGACCGCAGCTGACATTTTTATTTCGTCCTATCTGGACGACACAGTCCCCGAATATGCAAATCCTGTTCGCGCTCCGCCAGTCCTTGTAAACCAGGTAATTCCTGCTCCTCCAGACACCGGGGTACCCTTAACAGCTCCCCCGGGTCAGCCCGCCATACAAGTCCAGCCCACGTTACAATTACCGACCCTGCCAGGACGAAAAGCATCAGTTGACGATTCCAGTCTAGGGGCCGCAGGAGGAGGTCTTCCTCAAACCCCGCCGCCACACAAGCGTTTATCAGCCCTCGAATTACATGCTCAAGCATCACAGCGT
This sequence comes from Lissotriton helveticus, assembly GCF_964261635.1. Classification (NCBI taxonomy): domain Eukaryota; kingdom Metazoa; phylum Chordata; class Amphibia; order Caudata; family Salamandridae; genus Lissotriton; species Lissotriton helveticus. The sequence goes on from NC_136068.1 coordinate 1,315,306,896, forward strand.
ACTCCTAAAAGTAATAAGTCTGTTACAGAAATCAGGCAAGCCCTTGGCGAATGTGTCTATGACCCAGTTCCAGGCGAGTTTAATATGGTTTTATATTCCGTACGCGTAAGGAGAGTGACCGAGTATCTAGTCACCTTGCCGAATATGAAAGAAGATCTAGACAGAATATATAGTTTCATCCGTACAGGGGATGATCCAGAAAGTATTAGTGATGCCATGTCTCAAAGGAAAGCCGAGATTCAGCGCATGATATTAAAGTTTTTAATTAATTGTCTAATAAGAGAACAAGATTACCCGTCTAAAGATCCAGCCGAAATGAAACTCCTGACAAAGTGGAGTGATAATATAGCCGAAGGAAAGCACAATACCATTAGTGCCATGGAAAGTATGTACAAGAAAATCCGTAGAGAGATAATAAAGATACACGAACAACGTAAAGCCGCACAAGTAAGCGAGAAAGAAAGTACCTCTGATCCTGAAGAGGAAGACGACGAGAATACTGCCAGAATAGCGTATGTAGGAAAATCTAGATTTCCAGATCGCCATTTACGTCTAGAACCCAAGTCTACTTTCCATCATCCAGCACCAGAACAAGGTTCTCTAGAACAAGTATTCCAAGCTACCGATCATATTCTGAAATCACGAATCGGTTGTAGTGAGTTAAGTACCATGCATGAACAAGAACTAGCCCGATCAGCAGTCCGATGGATTACTGATTCTACCACTTTTCCAGACGAAATAGTGGCACAAATGTTTCTGAAAATGCCCCCAGCCGAGCAGCGACTGGTGGGTATGTATATGATTCAGCACCTCATTACTCTGTATGAGGGTCAGCACTCTGATCCAGGTCCGTTACATGATATCCTGAACGAGTTACTCCAGTACAGATGGAGAGGTCTAGGTACCGATTTAATTAGTATCATTCTAGAACAGCGTCACAAATATAGAACATTCTTGAACCCGCATTTTGTTCATGTCTCACCTCCAGAAAGTAAATCATTCTACATAGACAGACAGAATCCGTTACGAGAAGTCCACCCAGTTAAGGGAACGGGTGGCGAAATGCAGCGAGTGTTTGTATACACTCCAATAACAAAGATGGAACTCCTCGAGATGAAGAAATTAATTCCCTGTCATGACAAAGATCCAGCAGGGTTCCATAGAGAATTAAAAGACATGCTCCGTATGGGAGAATATACTTACCCAGATATCATTAAAATGTTAAAAGTTCTGCTACCCGCAGGGGTGTATGAAAAGCTAAAGGAAAAAGAATGGGAGGTGGGAGAGAAAAAGATCGATTGGGCAGTTCTAGAAGCTGAAGACAAGGCACGAGTACCAGGTACCGGTCTTGGAGATAAATGTAAAGAATTACCGGAATTATTGATTCAAGTTTTACCCAGATTATTAACAACGAGAAAAGAAGACTGGGATGCAATCTCAGCCTGTAAACAGAAACAAGATGAAGATATTAGTGATTTTTATTCTAGATTTGAAAAATGTTTCAGTATCAACAGTGGCCTCAAGACAAGTAGTGAGTCATACCCTCACCTTTTCGTTACTAAATTAGTCGAGAATTCAAGCCCACAAGTTAAAAACCGAGTTTTGAAAGTCGAAAGCACCTGGCAAGCAAATACTCCGTCCCAGATGCTCCAGATGCTTCAGTATCACCAGAATAGAATCAGGGAAGAGCAAGAACACGAAAGAAAACGTATGAAAGACACGAAAATGAAAGTACTAGTTGCACAATCTGTTCCTCAAGACAGTCAGAAGAGGGGTCCGAATCAAGCCAGTCATCCTGCAGCTCCCGTTAAAGGGAACTGCAATTATTGTAAACAGCCAGGTCATTTTATAAATGAGTGTGCAGTTCTGAAACATAACATAGCTACTGGTAAGACTAAAGAAAGACCACGTCCGCCTAGACAAGAACAAGTTTCACAGACTCCTCAGTCACAGAATACACCACAGACAGTTACAGCACCGCAGCCTATTGCTGCAACACAGCATGTTACATCGCAGATGTACCAGTATGCACAGTCTGAGTATCCAGAGTACCAGCCATATTCATGAAACAGCCTAGAGAAGGAGGTAGGCTTGCCTCTCATCGAGATACCTGTAGATCAAGAAGGTCCCTATGTTCACAGTCAAGTATTAGGGAAAGACAGAAAGTTTTTGATTGATACAGGGGCAAGTAGGACCACAATTAGTCATGCCGAAGTTCCAGGGGCTCCGCTCTCAGGCTCAAGAAATGTTTCCCTTGGATTTTCAGGAAAGCCGATCGTTAATGAGATTTCAAAGCCAGTCACTCTAGAAGTAGGTCCATTGTCCCGCACTACTGATCTGTTACTTACTAAGTCATGTCCAGAAAATCTATTAGGCATTAAGACACTGAAAGAGTTGGGTGCAGTCATATGCTGCTCCCCAGAGGGAATACGTCTGTTCCTACGTGACTTTAAGGGTCACTATGTATTACGAGATTTTGATTCAAGACTGTCTAATGTTCCGCAGCATTTATGGGCGCAAGGTCCAACTGATGTAGGTTACATGCAAATCACACCCCATCGTGTGACTCTCAAACCAGGTGTAGTGTTACCACGAATCAGGCAGTACAGATTGCCACCCGAGGCTGTAGCAGCCTTATCCAAAATTATCGACGAGCTCATGGCTCAAGGAGTAGTTGTAGAAACTGACTCCAATGTATGTAACTCTCCGATCATTCCAGTCATGAAACGTACTGATCCAAATGCACCCCCAGTATATCGATTAGTGATTGACTTACGAGAGCTTAATAAATGTATTATTCCGCAGTACCCAGTTGTCCCAGACATCTCTTCCCTATTGACAGCCATTGATTCCGAAGCCACGTTCTTCACTGTCATAGACCTCAAGAACGCATTTTTTAGTGTTCCAATCCATCCAGACAGCCAGTTTCTTTTCGGATTTTGTTTAAATGGAAGGAGCTATATGTTCACACGCGCTCCTCAAGGTTTCACAGAAAGCCCTAGTATTTACAGTCAAGCACTTAAGAGACAACTAGATAATATTCACATGCCAACTGACACTGCCCTGCTCCAATATGTCGATGATCTACTGATCACAGCCCGTTCTGAACGTGACTGCGAGCGAGCGTCACTCACGGTTCTGTATTTCCTAGCCGAGATGGGGCACAAGGTGTCCCCTTCGAAGCTTCAATTCTGTGTCCAGCAAGTGGTCTACTTAGGACACTTGCTGTCCAAGAGGGGTAGGCAGTTGACACCAGACCGTATCCAGTTGATAGCGAGTCTTCCCCAGCCCAGAACCCAGAAGGAGGTACGTGCTTTTATCGGCCTTACTTCTTATTGTAGACAATGGATTCCCCAGTATGCATTTTTAGCCAAGCCACTGATACAGTTAACGACACAGGAGGCAGCCGTATCGACTGTTCTCCCTTGGACATCTGAACATACACTTAGTTTCAACGAGTTAAAGAAAGCCCTATGCCAAGCTCCAGTTCTAGCTACACCGAACTACAGTAAGCCTTTTACACTTTTCGTTACTGAACGTGAAGGTACAGCATTATCTGTTCTTACACAAGGTCAAGCAGGACAATACAAGCCCTGTGCTTATTTTTCGAGCACATTAGATCCAGTCGCCCAGGCATTGCCTGCGTGCCTCAAGTCAGTTGCAGCCACAGCACTCGCTATCAGACAAAGTGATTCCATAGTTTTAGGACATACTTTGACAGTACAAGTCCCACACTCCGTGGAAGTTCTTTTAAACCGAACACAAACACAGCACTTGACAATTGCACGTTTAACAGGTTATGAATTGACACTGTTTCAGCCACACATAGAAATCAGACGCTGCAACATCCTGAATCCTGCTACACTGTTACCATCAGTTAATTCAAATCCAGCCACACATGATTGCGTGGAAGTAGTCAACATTACGACAAAGCCAAGACAAGACCTGACAGACATTCCGTTACTAGATCCTGACCTGACACTTTATGTGGATGGTTCATGTATGAGAACTAGTACAGGAGAACTAGTCGCCGCGTATGCAGTGACTACTGACACCGAAGTTATTGAGACACACCGTATTGATACCCTGTCCGCTCAAGCAGCAGAGCTAGTTGCTCTGACACAAGCCTGTATACACGCCAAGAACCTGAAAGTTAATGTTTACACAGATTCACGTTACGCATTTGGAGTTGTACACGACTTTGGAGTGCTCTGGCAGGAGAGAGGTTTCATGACTTCTCATGGAACCAAGATTCAGCATGGTCTCCTTATTCAAGCTCTGTTAGATGCCATACATTTACCGACATCTATTGCTATCATGAAGTGCAAAGCACATACGAAAGTTACTGACATTATTTCTCAAGGTAATGATCTAGCAGATCGCACAGCCAAGCTTACAGCCCAGACTCCAGACATTCCAGTTAACAAGACACATACTCCAGATCCGATTACATGTATGACAGTTAAGGACCCTACTCAAGATGTCATAGATATCCAGTTACATGCTACTCCCGATGAAATCAAGAAATGGTCTGAACAAGGAGGGGTCCAGACAGATCAAGGATGGTTAACAAAGGGTAGAACCACATGGTTTGTCCCCGACTCTATGGTTCAAGTCATTATTAATACCGCACATAGTCCAGCACATTTAGGAGAAAAAGCCATGTTAGACAGTATCCAGAACATCTGGTTCAACAAGCATTTACGAGCTGCAGCCAAGCAGAAAGTCCGTACCTGTATGATATGTTGTCAGTTTAATCCAGGTAAAAGTGTCCCGGTGGAACAAGGTGGTTTCCAGCCTCCTGACCACCCTTTTGAGGTCCTCCAGATGGATTATATTCAGATGGAGCGATGTCGAGGTTTCAAGTATGTTCTTGTAGTTGTATGCGCTTTGTCCAGGTGGACAGAAGCATATCCAGTCTCAGATTACACAGCCGCGACCACTGCTAAGCAGTTGGTTCGTGAATTCTTCCCTCGATATGGACTCCCTAGAGTCGTATATTCTGATAACGGCCAGCCATTCTCATCCGAGTTGATGAAGCACGTTTCCCTGTTGTTAGGGTACCAGTGGAAGTTTCATTGTGTACGCCATCCTGAAGCAGCCGGTCTAGTCGAGAGACATAATCAGACTCTGAAAATCCGCATTGCCAAAGTTTGTAAAGAAAAAGGTGTGGACTGGCTAGTAGCTCTGCCAGTCGCTTTGTTTTATATGCGCATGGTCGCACATTCCAGATCAGGTCTGTCCCCGTATGAGGTCGTATTCGGCCGCCCCCCTAACATGTGGGGTACTCCTAGACCCCGAAGTATTACTGATGTTTCATGTAATATGCTGACAGATTACCTAGCTTCCTTGATGTCTGCCCTCAACTCATGTCGTTCACAGGTTGCCGCCGCATTTCCAGACAATACCGAGGTGGCACCGCATGAAATCGTTCCAGGTTCCATGGTGATGGTCCGAAACTTTGACAGATCAAGTCCGCTGGAGCCCCGTTGGAAGGAGCCGAAGCTTGTCCTCTTGACCACCCGTACTGCCGTCAAGCTGGAAGGCAGGAAGGGGTGGGTCCACCTGTCTCATGTTAAAACATTTCACGGACTAAAACCTAAAAACATTTCCAAGAACATTTCCCAGGATTCGAAGGATTGCCAAAATATTGTTTTAAAGGACTGTCCCGCAAAAGACATTGCTACAACCCCTCCCTTGTTAGAGAAAACTCCGCAGCAGGAGTATAAGTTAAAACTACGGTCTAGTAAAATAAGTCAGCCAGTTTGATTGTCTAAGTCCTCCCCTAGGTGAAACGGTTAGACTGTTTCTGACATGTATAAAATAGACCCCCATAGTGAGAGAGTCAGTCAAAACTCAATTCAATGTATCGTTTTTCTAAGTTTCATATTATTCATCAGCATAATGATTTCCTGCACTAGTTACGCATTTTTCCTGTATTTTCCAGTTCCTCATGTAAATAAGTCTGCTAATGCTACAGTAGAGCACACGTTTAGTGATCTGCCTCCTCACGAATATTCATACCGCCTCGCTATGCGTAACAATTCATTTATCCGTATGTTACATTACTCACTGGAGTAGTGTGGCTCACTGGTTAGAGGCGGCAGACCCGAGAGCAGATGTTGGCCCGGGACCAGGGTTCGATTCCCGACGCGGCAGGGTCGTGGACCTTGGTCAGCGGACTTGATAATTCTCGCTTCGGTGCTTACTCTAATCAGGGATCACACTCGGCAACTCTGGGCATTAGCTTGCCTAATCTCCACAACGGCCCCACCAATTCCGGGGATGCCTGGCTCCACCTTTGGGACTCCCAGCAGGGACCATCCCACAGGGAAAGCCAGGACGGGTTCCCCAGAGTTATACAGCGCCGGGACGCCCCGTTGCTGGGGCAGCTGTGCGCTTTACAAGTATACTACATTTACATTTACATTTACACCAGACCAGCAATGCCACAAATTGTTGGGTGTGTGGTCGACTCCCCCCTTTCCAGACACCAAAGGGAGTTCTGCCACTTTTTCCTTATCCATTTTCACATAATGGTTCGTGTGGAGCATGGTCCACGTTAACGTCATCCTCAACAGATATGTCTTTTCTTAACAGCACATGTTTCCCAGACAAGCAAGGTTTCCCCCACAGAACAGGTTTAGATCTAGAAAATGAAGTATATAATTTAGGTAATTATTCGTCGAATTTTATGGTCCTGAATGTTCAGTCTGATACTACTCCAGACTCACCTGCTATTTCAGTACTACCAGTCAAAGGCGAATTATGTGTCCGTAATCATGGTTCTGTACACGTAGGACATAGTGATTGTACTACTATTGTCAAGTATAGTGACAGTGGGAAATCTATTTTCAAAGCTTCACGTCATTCTTATTTTGTTTGTGGTCAAACTGCATATGTTCGTCTGCCCCTCAATTGGGAGGGAACCTGTTACATTGCCTTCCTACTGCCACCTGTTTTCCTAGCCCCACCTGACTACCATAGGAATTCCTTCCTAGTACACACTAGACACAAGAGAAATCTCCCGATTGTCGATTATACTGAAACCGCTGCAGAACAATTCATTGATATTGATAAAGGTGTTTTCCCTTATTTAGGTACAGTTGTAAACAGTAAGCTAATCCGTAGGTTAACAAGAACTCTTGAAGCAGTAGTAGATGAGACTGCCTCCGCTCTAGGTAACTTAACCGAAGAGCAATCCTTTATGAGAATTGTCGTGCTCCAGAATCGTCTCGTCCTTGACGTCATACTGGCCGATAGGGGCGGGGCCTGTAGAGTCCTCGGATCTAGTTGCTGCATTTTCATTCCAAATAACGCGCCGTCTGTTTATTCAGCTATAACCAGACTCCATAAAATTGCCCATCTGTTACACCAAGATCCAGGCACCTGGACATGGTCCGGTTGGTTCAGGAATATAATTTCCGCATGGGGATGGAAAGTCCTGTCCTTTCTAAGTATTGCAGTAGCGATCATATTCAGCTGCTGCCTCTGTATACAATGTGGCCCTGCGATTTGCGGCATGTGTGCTACCTCTTGTATTCCTAGTCCCAAGCCCCGTTCTAAATCCCGTTCCAAGATAATTCGAGACGAGCAAATGATACTGTATGAAATGATAGATGGTATCATGAATATTGATGTTTCCTGATGGAAACGTAGTGACAAGGAGGGAATGTGGAAAAGTAAATTTTGTCATGTTCTGTGTCCCTACGCCTCATCCATCATATGTTATGTGTGCATGACCAATATGCATATGTTATTCCCCATGTCCGATTCAAGACGCAATTATAGTTGTGTCCACCTCTGATATGCCAGTTTCCAGTTCTCGTGAATACTACGAATACCAGGCCTATGTAAAGCTGCGTTGCCACGTTTCCCAGTGTGCACATTATTCCATTATAAAGTCCCCGTTTCTAGGCCTCAAAAGGGCCTGGACATCAGATTCAGCTCCTGTCTCCTGAAGCCTCGCTGAGAAGCGATCCAGCCCCCACCTGTATCCTCGACCTTTCACTTACTTCCTGCCTCGCAGTGCCCGGTGCAGCTTGGCTCTGCCTCTGAGTCTGCCAAAAGTATGTTATAGTTCCAGTTATCAGTTCAGTCCTCCTTCTCTGCATTCCTAAGCTACTGAACTGCATCAATAGTTTCCGTCATTGTCTAGCCTATTCGGCTCCATGTTAGAGAAATACTGCATTTACTGGTCGTTTAATATTCTTCATCACGCACTACATGTAGAATAATGCATGGTCCAGTCTTAAAGTCAAGTTAGCCTTTCCCCTCATGACTTCTAGTTTATATCAACATGTTCCCTAAACATCAGATACTAGATAGGGTTTAGGTACATGTCGCTCCGACCCTCCAGACTTTAGTCTCTGCTCCTAGCACAGAGTTCATAGCCCCCAGCTTCTCCTCGTAACACGTCATTGCCAGTTTGCGCGCACCACCAGGTTAGAGGTCCCGGCTCCTTAGGTAGCCCCCTCCTATGTTTCCGCCCCATTCATGACATATCCTGTTACGTTTGCATCACATGTCTATGTATACGCCCTGTTACACCTCCTTTGTACCGTTATCTTTCGCGACTGCTACGCGTCACGCCTTCTGCTCCACCCACTGCTACGCCTACTGCAATGTAATGCTATGTGTTTGCGCTATGTATATATGCTCGTGTATTGTTATCAAAAGTCAGCGCGCTCATCCCAGACCCAGCCCCAGCAGCTGCTGGGCCCCTGTCGCCCTGCTGGGCCCTGTCATCCTATTCCTATGCAGGTTGTCCTGTTCCTGTCCTTATGCTGTATTAAACCTGCAAACTCCTACTACCTCGAATCTTGACTCTTATTTATTGAGCTATCTGTTATGATATATGCCTAGTCAAAAATAGGGTATTATTTATTTATTTACCACACTACCACGGGTTCTGGCTGAACAAAACCGGAAGGACTTCTGCTCCCTTTTATCCTTTGACCTCTGGCTCCTCCTTCCAGATGGACATCCCTGCCAAGGAGCGAGTCGAAATGCAGGTGTTCCATAATCCAGCCAGACCCACTTTCTCCTACTTACAGAAACGAACTGCTGCCACTCTGACGGTGGCTCTGTCTGTTATCAATGTCACGGGCCTCGTGTGCCTCGAAGGCTTGGGAACACAGCCGGTGGGTCACAGTTCCTGCCACATCACCAGAACATTGGACTCCATCGATCCCCTCTCCTTTGTTGCTTCTCCGAATATGTACTTTGTTTGTGGCACCAAAGCTTACACTTGGCTTCCAAAAAGTTGGGGGGGTACCTGCTACGTCGCCTTCGTTCTTCCCCCAACGTACGTGGCCCCAGCAAACCATCACCGGCAGAGGCACGCAAAAGACATTGAACAAGCCGACTCCACTGGAGCACAGTTCCTGGATGCAGTGAAGGGACTTGTTCCTCTGTGGGGCCCAATGGCAAACAGCCGCGCCATCCGCCACCTGACCCAGGCAGCAGAAACGACCATAAACATCACGGCTGGCATCCTCACTAACAATACAGCCGAGCTTCAGTCAGTCCGCCTGGTGGCTCTTCAGAACCGCCTTGTTCTAGATGTGGTTCTAGCTGACCGAGGAGGAGCATGCCGCATCTTTGGATCCAGCTGTTGCACCTACGTGCCAGATAACTCGCCCTCAGTCTACAAAGCAATCGAACACCTCCACAGACTTTCCTCAGAGGTTCATCAGGAACAGGAAGGATGGTCGCTTGGAAGCTGGTTTTGGGGCACTTTGAAGGACTGGGGATGGAGGTTATTCACATTTATATTGATACCGGTCGTGATACTGTGTGGGTGTTGCCTAGGTATTCAATGTTTGCCACCTTTGTGTTCACTCATTGCCAACTGCATGTGCCCTAAGACTTTGGACTTTGGAACTGAACATATGAGTCCCCTCTACGAAGTAGAAATACGTGGCCTCATGGGGATAGATCCGAATTGACAAGTTGGCAAGACATGTTAAAAGGGAGGACTGTTGAAATCTAGTTTGTGAGCTGAACATCATCTGCGCCATCTTGTCCATTTCCTCAGACACACGCACAAATATGCACAGCTGCCATTTTAGGTGCCATGGCCTCCCTGCCTACTGCCGATAGCCAGCGCGTCTCACCCCCTCACTCCTCGGCCTCGCAAGCACACCCCCCCCCTTGACAGCCCCCGTCTCTCCTGCTTGGGCCCTAAATGCATCTCCAGCGCGACCCTGCCTCCGAGCCACATCCCGTGCTGAACCCCCCACACCCTTTCATCTCATTCATAAGACAGGCCCTTTGATAACCTCTTCCTCCTTGCCCGATTGTTCGGCCTGATCCCAGTCCATCACTTAGCCCAGCAGATGCAGTTTATTGCCCCTACAGTAGGACCTCGCCTCACTTCAAAGGAGCGGGGATTAATCAATGCCCTCACACCCCAGATCCGATCGATTACCCGCATTTCTGTTCCCAGCGGAATGTCCAGCTGCGCGATAGCCATCATGATGAGATTAGGGGTGGGGGCTCCTACTGTAGGTATGTGTGGGAACGGGCCAGAACCGGGGATTCCAAAGATGCCTTTTCCGTACTTCAAAGCAATACCACGGATGTCACAAATGTAATAAAGCCATAAAACTGTGTATAAGAGGCCAGGCCTCAGAGATGCGGTTAGAGCACCTCGAGAAGATACCCTGTTGTCTGATTTGACGTGTTCTGTTCCGTCGGAAATAAACTCCTGTTTCCTGCCTTCCAGTCTCCAGCGCCTGCCTCTTTATTTGGGTAATCGTGAGTTGGGTGAGAAGCGGCTAACGCCGGGCAAACCTAGAAAAAGGGGTTATCAACCTGATCTGCCTGAACCCTTTTTTTCATCACTGCGATCTGGTCGCATTCCTTTCTTGGAGAAGATGTGGCCAAAGAAGACTAGTTTGTCCTGCTCCAGTTCACATTTTGCTTCATTCAATGTCAAACCCGCCTGCTCTAGGTGGGAGCATACCTCTGGCAATGCCTTGTCGTGCTCCTCATTCGACTTGCCAAACACCAGAATGTCATCGCTGTTGTTTAAACTATTTTTCACTGGCCTTATTACCTGTCGTATTGTCTCCTGAAATATCTCAGCAGCGGACGATATTCCAAAGCTCAAACGCTTATACCTGAGCAGACCTAGGTGTGTGGAAAACGTTGTGATGTATCGAGACTGAGGATCAAGCTCTAACTGGTGATATCCTTTGCACAAGTCTAGTTTAGAGAAATGTCTTGTGCCTGTTAGGCAGCTAATCATATCATCAAGATGAGGTCCAGGGTGTCTCTCACGTTCGATTGCTTTGTTTGGTACTATCATGTCGACACAGATTCTTATTTTTGACGTGTCTTTCTTTGGTACTGCCACTATCGGTGACACCCAAGGCGTTGGTCCTTCTGCTGGTTCTATTATATCTTGTTCGAGCAGTGCTTCAAGCTCTTCCTCTACTTGCGGCTGCAGGTGTATTGGCACTCGCCGATGATGTTGCTCTACTGGCCTCACTGTTCCATCAATGTGTAGCGTTATTTGGAATCCTTTTAACTTCCCTAGTCCTTGCAGTAGCTTGGGGTATTCCTTCAAAATGCTTCTCTTCTCTGACATATTGTATGTCATTTCAAGGAGACCCATCATCTGGGCCGTGATATTGCTCAGTAGGCATGGTGCAGGAATGTCACCCTTCAGCACATGAATCTCTTCTTTTGTCTTTTGATCTTTGTATGTTATTTCTCCCGTAAATGTTCCCATGTTTGTTACTGGCGTCCGGGACCCCCAGGTAAATACTTCAACTCTGGACGGTTTCAATGTTGGTTTTCTTTTCATTTTCTCGTATTCTGACACACACATGATGTTGCATGTTGCGCCGCTGTCTAGGACAAACTTTGCTTTGTGTGGTCCTACGCTTATGGTCACAGACTCTGTCTTTTTTATTTTGTTTTTGTCTACAAGGCAGATCCTTTCTTGTTTCTCACCCTCATCTGAGGATAAGGCAGTAACGTCCGACATAAGGTAAAGTCGTTCTGCCTTTTCTTCTTCTTCTTCTTCGCCTGACACTATCGAGGAGCTTCTTGTTCCTGTTTCGACATGTCTGACATGCCTGCTTGTCGTCATTCTTGGTCTTCCCGCTCTTCCTCTTTCATTCCTGAATTGCAGTCCGTGGCATACACTGGCAAAGTGATTGCTTCGTTGCATTTCCTGCATGTCTGGCCAAATGCCGGGCACGTGCCTCTATGTGGAAATTCGAGTCCGCACCTGTAGCATGTTCCTTCTGGTTGTTTCTTTGTTGTCTGTTCATTTCTTTCTTTCTTCCAGCTGCTCGTGCGGTTGTTGTTTGTTATGCGGTGTGCTTGTTCCACTTATCGTTCTTTTCCTCGCTCCATCTCCTTTGCATGTGCTGTCGCTCTTGCCTCAGCTCTCGCTAGTGACAGGATCTTTTCTAGTGAGGTTGGTTCTTTTAGAATTCTCACACCGAAATCCGTGTCACAGCAACCCTCAATGATACGCAATCTAATTGCTTGTTCATTGTCATATTTGTCGAATTCACAGTGGGTTACGAGCTTTCGCAGTCGCGTTGCAAAATCATCCAGCGTTTCGTCCGGCTGTTGAAAAGCAATCGCGAAAGTATACCGCTCAAAGTCGACGTTCCTCTGCGGGTCAAATTTGTCTGTTAAGCACTTTTTTAGTTTGTTGTAGGTGGAGGTCTTCTCTTTTGGTAGTGTCACTAGTAGATCTTCGACCTCATCACCTAAAAGTCGTTTGACTTCAGTCACATCTGTGGCTTCCATGTATCTCTCAAATCTCCTGAACCATTTCTCCCATCGTATGCCTACTTGTGGCTCAGACAAGTTGAATGGTAGTGGTCTCCGATATTGTGCGCTTTGTCTTTCGACTTTTTGGTCTGCCATCCTTTTTATTTTCCTTTACTGGTGCCTATTTGTTGTTTGGTGCTCTTTCCGGCACTCTTCTGTTGTAGATATTGTGTTGTTTGTCTTGCCTTGTGCTTGTTTATTTTCTTTGTGCTCTTCCTGGCACTCTTTTGTTGTTGCTGCTTCTTTATTTGCCTTTGCTTGTGCTTATTTCTTCACTTGCTGCTATTTCTGGCACTCTTTTGTTGTTGCTGCTTCTTTATTTTCCTTTGCTCGTGCTTATTTGTTTGTTTGGTGCTCTTTCTGGCACTCTTTCTGCTTTGTTCGTTCGTTTCCTGACTTTAAAATGGGCGCTGCGCTGTTCTTTCTTCCTATTGGTTGATGTGCCTGATTTCAAAATGGCCGCCGGTAGTCTCGCGAGACTTCGTGACCGATCGGAGCGCTGCCTGACTTCAAAATGGCCGCCCTTTTTTCTTTTGCGTTGATTGGCCCTTACCGCCTGACTTCAAGATGGCCACCGGGATTCTCGCGAGATCTCGTGCTTCAATTTGCTCAGTTCGTGCGCTTACCGATGGGCTGCAGTCGCTTCTTCTTTTTCTTCTGCGGTGGTCGGGGTGGGCTCCCACGCCGTTTCTTCACTCACATGCGATACAGGGTGGGCTCCTGGTCTCGATGACGTCGTCGCTTGTCCCTCGACGCGACACACGCTTTTTCTTTTCTTCACTCCAACGATCCTCCTGGGCACTCGGATGCACGTTCCTTCGTCGCCAGTTGTCATGTAGTGTTGCCCCAGGAAAACACAGGACTCGATGGCTTGTTGTAAGTCGTCTTTATTCACTTTTCAATTCGCATGCATGTTCCCTGACCTCTTGCACCGAGGTCCTCATTTCGAATGTCCTTGTCCCTTCCTGTCCCGTCCCCTGACCGGAAGTGGTGTCCGGTGTCCCCTGTCCTCTGCCCTTTGTCTCAGGGTCCTAGTGCCCCCGGCCTGGGCACGACAAGCAGCATAGTGGGATTGGCTGAAAGAGCAGGAGCTGCACAGGAGTGCGGGGCCTGTTGAAGCCTTTGAACTACTCTCGTGGTTCATATTGTTGTGCTAGTGGAGGCCCGGCACAGTGCAACCACGCCGTAAGCACTGAGGAACGCGGACCTGGCACACCCCTCGGCCATATAGAGACATCGGGAGCTTGGTGGAATACTGGGCCTCTGTTTTTGCGCTACATTACACGCCTGCTTGATACAGGATTAAGTGCGTACTATGGTTTCGTACGCCTGGGATAGTTGAAGCATTGACACCTCTCTGGTCAAGTGTTTAGGTCCCCTCAGGACATTTGTCGCAAACCAGGAGATTACTATGGTGGAATTCTGTGTGCTGGGGCCTCTGCAGACAACTACGACAGGCCTACAGAGACTGCGACCGCACATCATCCCTAATACTCACGTTGCTCCAATGAGAATCATATCGCAGGCTGTCTTGATACGCTTTAGGTCTTCAGGGATTACAGGCAGTTGGTGAAATTTGACAGACTCTGAGACTTGCCTAGCTCCCTACCGTGACGCTCTTGCGCTGCTATACCCAGGATAGCACTATGGGCAAAATAGACAAAATGCTACCCAAGCTGAACTTTGAGCAGAGGAATTCTAAACTAAGAGACCCGACCCCGTCTCGGGACGCGGAAGCGCAGTCAGAGGTCTCGGACCTGGAGGAAGGAGATATCCGAACTTTGCTGGCTGCAATGCAGAAGAGTCTTCAGAAAAGCTTGTCCGCAATCGATAGTAAGATCGACTCCTTGGTCATTCGTATGGACTGAATGACAGAGCGCTTTGACAAACATGCGGAGAGGTTGGACATGGCCGAGGGACGGGTCACGGAGGTCGAAGAGGCGCAGACAGAAATGGATACCGACCAAAAACAGATGGGGAAACTACTACAGTCTCTACAGGATAAGACTGAAGACCTGGAAGCGTGATCCCGGTGCAGCAATATTCGCATCATAGGACTTCCGGAATCCACCAAAGTGGGAAACATAGAGCTGTTTGTCGAGGAGCTACTAGCGACATTACTTGGCAGGGAAAAGTTCTCCTCACTGTTCGTGGTTGAGCGAGCGCATCACTCTTTGGAACCAAGACCACCCCCATGTGCTCCCCCGAGGCCGATCATCGCCAAACTGCTCAATTACAGAGACAGAGATGCAGCATTAAAAGCGTCAAGGGAGAAGCAAACTCTACACTACGATGGCTCAACTATTTCCTTGTATCCCGATTTCACTCTGAGGGTTCAGGATTCAGGAAGCACGCAGACCGTTAGCACATCTGAAGTGACAGCTGCGGGACCTGAACTTCAACTACGCTATACTATACACGGCGCGACTGCGGGTAAATCGTCAGAGCCGATCTTGGATGTTTAAGGACCCGAGACAACTGCAGAAAGCACCGCGGATCACCAGATCGAGAGGGAGCAGCTGGAGGCAGCCTGGATGAGCAAGACTATAATCGGAGCACTCTTATTAGCAGATAAGACTCACTGTTTTTCATGACAGGCATTGTATATACCTGAAACAACACGTTTAGGTTGTATGCCTCACAAGCTCTAACGATTCGAAACGTAGACAATATGTAATGTGTTTTGTTACCAGTCATAACAGTTGCTAAGGGAGAGATGTGGGATAACCCAATTTGCATGTTATTTTAGGATGTTGTTGTTATTGTACTCTAGAACAGACATGGTATTGGTTGTCAAATAACCTTTATAATGCTTGACGACCGGCGTAAATGCCACCGTGCATTATGGGAGCGGGATGGAGTGTGGAGCAGGTTACATCCGCCCATGAGTGTGAACCACACACAGGCGATCTGCCTATTTTTGATTATTCTATGGAACCTTGTAGTGTTATTTTTCTAATGATGTGGTGGTTTGGGGGTGAGTTGTAATGTGCATACACAGTTGGGGTAGGCATGCCGTGGGTGGGGAGAGGGAAGGTGCAGAGACCAAAGTCAATTGTTTTAATATATGTGGAAATAGCCGACTTGACACAGCGCAACTTAGTGTATAGTCACGAAGTATAACATGGTTAATCAGAGGCAGATCCGCTCAACGCACCTCGATTATAATTAAACTCCTAGATGCTATCACAGGTGCGTAAGATAACAATTTTAAACTTGGAACGTCTGGGCTCTTAATGGCCTTAGGAAATTGCGTACAGTTCTGGCTTCTCTCACAAGGCGTGGTGTTGACATTGCTCTCCTGCAGGAGTCACACTTGCCTCTACACAGTGCATTGTTGCAGCACAGTAGATTGCGAGGTAACATACATGCTGCGGGGTTCACATCTCAGTACTAACAAGGGTGAATCGCAGATCGGACTTTCAGTTGGAAGCACTGGACACTGATCCAGAGGAGCGCTTTGCGATATTACGATGCAGTGGGAGAGGGTTTGGACTGGTTTTAGTTAACATGTATGGCCCTAATTACGATAACCCCCCTTTTTTGGAAATTTATTAGATTGAATGAGTCGATGTGGCACGTGTCCTCAACTCTGGGGGGGGACCTGTCTAAGCTGGCAGGCCAGCTTAGACAGGTCAGCTGGCCTGCCAAGATGCTCAACTGCCACGGCTAGGTCTATTATGACGGCTGCCACATTTATGTGACGTATGGTGTACACGCTCACAGGGCCCGGGTGGCTTCACACATTATTCAGCGTATGGTAACCTCCACACTAGGATCGACTATCTGTTTATTTCCAGACATATGTTTGCACAGATCCGTAAATGTGTGGTGCTGCCTTGCACGCTCTCGGATCACACCCCAGTACGGATTTTCATGGACACCCCTCAGATACTTATACCTCCTTCTACTTTGCGGTCCCCCCGTATTCTTTACTCAACCCTGTGTTTAAAGCAGACCTGGCTGAGGCCATTGAGACATTTTTCTAGACTAATATTGGGTCGGTAGACTCTTTTGCATGGTGTGGGACACCTTCAGAGTGTACATTTGAGGGATCGCCATGGCTAAGCACTCCGGAGTCCTCCACATCCTTCGTAAGCCCCTATCAGACTTAGAGGCCACTTTAATAACCCTAGAGCAGCAATAGCTAACAGGGGCGGATGAAAGTATCACACAAGATCTACATCAGACACTGGAAGAGTATCACTCTACAGCTGACGCGGAACTAAAGCACTTGGGCAAATATGCGACAGCTCGCATATACGGAGAAGGAGACAATCCGGGGTTAGTCCTAGCCTCATTGCTTGAAAAGCAGAGGGAGAATTCTAGTGTGACAGTCCTTAATGATGTGGATGGGGAGCCCCTAACTGATCCACTGGGCATAGCCAACAGATTTAAGCAATATTATGCATCACTATGTAGCTCTGAGGGCGAGATATATGACAAAGCTATATTAGACTACCTCACTCATGTTAAACTGCCTTGGCTGATGAATGAGCATAGGGATTGCCTGATGGGCCCACTAGAAGTAGAAGAAATAACTTCAGCCTTGGCCGGTATGAAATCCAACAGCACCCCCGGCGTGGATGGTCTCACTGTCTCTTTTTTCAAGGAGTTTAGGGACCTATTGGTTCCGCACCTACAGACACTGTTTGAGGAAATCATTGAGACTGGAGAGATGGATGCCACCTTTAATGTGGGGGGTGCTAATTGTTGCAATACTCAAACCCGAGAAATCTCTGCCTCTTACGGTCCATTGTCACTCCTCAATGTGGACACCAAAATGTACGCAAAGATCTTAGCGACCAGATTGTCTCCCCCAGTGCCGCTCCTGATATCACCAGAGCAAGCCGGCTTTGTCCCGGGTAGAAATCTTACTTATAACTTGAGGACTGTGTTTGGGCTATACAACATACTCAACAGGATACTCAGGTGGTGGCGGTCTTCCTCAACATGGAGATGGCGTTTGACTCTGTGGAGTGGAGGTTCATGACCCAGGTATTAACGAGAATGGAGCTAAGGAATGCCTTTCTGCAAATTGTGGGAGTGCTCTACAACTCCCCTACAGCCAGGATCAGGATTGGTGACTTGGTTACCAACCCTAATTGCATTACTAGAGGCACGCAGCAGGGGTATCCACTCTCCCCATTGCTATGATCCCTGGTTGCCGAACCTCTTGCCGGTGCGATGCGAGAATATCACAGCAATAGGGGTATACGATTTCCGAAAATATAACTTGATTATATCCCCATACGCCGATGATACATTATTATATGTTAGAGACCCTGACCAAACTCTCTCGCCTGTACTGCGCGAAGTGATTCTTTTTGGAGCCAGGTCCGGCCTCAATGTCAATTGGAATAAATCGCTCATTTTCCTGCTGACTACAGAGACGACCCAGTTTACGCCGGAATACCCAGTGTGCTGGACGACTGAGACAATTTGATACTTAGGCATTATAGTGCGTACTGATTCGGAAATGATATTCAAAGAAAATTATGGGAAAGCGATGTCCAAACTGGAAGACGATGTGGAAAGATGGATATGCTTACCCCTTTCATTAATGGGTAGAGTATGGATTATGAAAATGGTAGTTTTCCACGGTTTTTATTTTTTTCGCTAATATTCCTAGGGTCCTCCCAAGGTCCTTCTTGCGATCTGTTGACAACCCTGATGGTATGGTTGGCCTGGGAAGGGATACATGCTTGAGTTAAGTGGGAGATCCTCACGCTTCCATACAACTTGGGTGGACTTGGGGCTCCGTATCTAGAACTGTACTATAGGGCTGCGTAGGGAGCTCATGCACACCACTGGATGCATGGCTCCACAGACACTGCGTATTTTAGAATTGAGAACGTGGTGGCGGCTCCAACCCCAACCCCAACCCAATTACCAGCGCTTCTGTTTAAATCTCCTGATCGCAGGACTGGTATACTTGACTCCATTAATGCGACAACACACGCCTGGCACCACCTTCTGAAATTACAATCTGGCGCCATCCTATACTCCCCTAAGACGCCCCTGGAATGGTGCCACTGGTTGGCGCCGTGCAGGGAAAAAGGGGTGATCAGGGCCTTAAACGCTATAAATATTCACATAATAATAGAGATGTTTGCTGAGGGTAAAACAATACCATGGGAAGACGCCATTCAGGAAGGACAGACAGCTACACCATTAACCCAATTCCACTTCCACAAGGTGAAGCATTCACGGAGGGAACTCCTGGGCAACGGGTTGGATGAGCCACCAGAGGTTGCTCCGATCACATATGTAATTAAGGCTGAATCGTCAGTACGAATCATCTCCAGGATTTATAACACAGCACAGGGATTCCGAGCTAACCACCACACTAAGGCTAGGTTAGCGTGGCAGGTAGACCTGGGCCGGGTGATAGATGACACCATGGAAGTACTGCTGTGGGAGTACAAAACTCTTTTCATTAAATGAGCGTCATAGGCTGATACATTTCAAATTTCTAAATAGGGTATATTATACACCAGAGAGGCTCTGCGGGTATGGTTTGCGTGACTCTGCAGCATGAGAGCATTGTGGTGCAGATGCTGCTGATTTTCTCACCTGGCCTGGTTATGCCCTAGAATGGCAATCTTTTGGGCGTTGATATTTAAGACTCTGGGTGAAGTTACAGACACCACACTTGTGCCGGACCCAATGCTGGCTCTATTGGGATACTCCAAACGTTTGCCTAAGGGAATTAGATGACTGGTGGATATAGGACTCCTAGAGGCTAGTTGTAGGGTTGCGATTTGCTGGTCCCAGGGCCTGACCCCCACTATGACGAGCTGGACACACAACATGATGTATTGCTGCACACAAACAGAATATGATAGCGAGTTGTTATCCCCCGCAATCGGTCTAAAAACTTCTGGGGACTAATCAAGGTCTATCTGGCGGGCAAGGTAAATGGGCCAAATCGTGCTGAATGAACCCCTTGAAACATAGCACAGGGGAACTGATGGCATAATATGTTCCCTGTTGTTGGACTGGGAGAAGTGCTTTGACCAGTGGCTACCCTTAAGGGCCTCAGGACTGGTACGGTGAACTAGGCATGTATAGCATTGAACTCAACTGTAAATGTTATGGAGGTGAATTGCAAGGTGCTGATATTGATACTGTATGCTATCAGATACTAGCATTCCTCTACTGTGTAAGACTTTGTATACTGTGTATGTTGCAGCAAGAATGATATGTCTCTGGTTTTGTTATCAATAAAAACATTTAAAAAAAAACACAGAGCCATATATAAAGTGAGAAAAGAGTACCCCCTGTAAAATTTGACTCACATGTAAAGCAATGATCTAATGGTCTGCTAGCATTGCAAAGTGCTTGTCTTTAAAGAAGGCTAGCCCTCACCCACCATTCTGGCAGCATGCTTCATAATAGGACTCCTCCTCACGCAGCAAAGAAACATTCTACCACCTTATCTTATTTTCACTATTCCTCCCCCACATAGGGCACTATTACGAGTCAGGTGGACCACGGACCGCCAGCCTTGCGGGGGCACAGCTGTGGCGGTCTTTCAACCTACCTATTATGATTAGGGTGGTTGGACCGCTATTGCCCCGCCACAGCCGCCAGGGAACTATTGTTCCCTGGCTGTGCGGCAGCATGCAGGGGTTTGCAATATGTTTGGCGGTTTTCATGGTTTTGAAGGCGGTTCCACCGCCATGAAAACCATGATGGAGAGGAAACAAAGGGGACCCTACAGGGCCCCCTGGTGCCTCAGGCCTTATAGATGCAGTCAGGTGGGGGCACAACATGTGTTCCCCTGCATGCACCCCCGTTTCTACACAGCATGAGCCTTACAGTCCATGCTGTCAAGGAACTGTTTTTGGCATTCCCATTGCTGTACCCATTTTCAGGGCATTGCCGTGGGAACATAAAAAAAGCCCATCAAACAGGAGAAATACTGGCGGGCGGCCTGACCACAGGTGTGGCGGTGCAGAGGCAGTGCAGGCCCAGCGCCGCAATGCCAAACTCATAATCAGACCCTTACTCAGCTCCTCCTAGGCCTCTCTTTGCAAGAGCACTCCAGGAGCTTCCCTGATTGTCAATCTTGTAACCTACACCTTCAAGCGTGAGGAGGAGTCCTGTGATGAAGCATGCCACAGACTGGTGGATGAGGGCTACCGCCCTTTAAAGGCAAACACTTTGCAATCCTCGCAGACTAAATAATCTGTGCTTACCTCATGATTCACCCTTCCCACAGGGTACTCATTTGTCACTCTTAATGTACATTCATGCCAGCCATGTGACTAGTCATACCTACAGGATTGTTTGGAATCTAGAACAAGAGCTGTGACTCTTAATTTGTATGTAAAAATGAAAATTCTTAAAATGCAGTCTGTATCTTCATGGGACAATAAAATATTTTTAAAATAACATTTTTGTTGTTTTCTTGAATAATGATTCATTCATTTTCAAGACACTGAAGAACTTTAAGTAAATGCTTTAAATTCATCTTTCATTTCTGTTTTTTTCAAAGAAGTTTTGCAGGAGGAGCCTATGTATACCACTGTCCCTCTCAGCTCCTTGGCAATCTATGTATCATATTTAAAAAGATAGCAAGTCGCAACAATATGCAGAATTGGCAGCACCTGCAGTGCACGGCAGCTAGAGAATATCAAATCACTTTTACTATCCACATCTGTGATTGGCCGGTCACATTGATGCTGCAGCAGGCACAAGGAAGGCACTAGCTTCTGGTCGCGTTACAGTATCTGTGACTATGAGATAGTCAATTTAATTTTTAATTACTTGTGACTATACAGGGACCTGCAACTGCAAGAAAGGTTGGTGGATTAGGAAGGGCCCTCACCTTACACTACAGAAAGTACAGAGTGCCATCCACCATCCCTACGAAAGTATGGGGCATTTTCTGGACCCAATTAAATCCCCAAAATCTCAATACAAATTATGCCATGCACTAAATATCTCTTCCACTGTGGGCTGCTAAATGGTGACCAGCCCTTAGTACCTCAGGACAACAGGTACATTCAGTCCATTGACCACCACTGGAAGGCAGCAGAAGTGAAACGAGAGTATCCCTTCCTAACAACAATTGATGTGGATGAAGAGAAGTACCAACCACTCTCAAGACAGGAACTAAGAGCATCTCTGTGGAATCAAGGCATTTCTTTTACATCCTCTCACTGATTCTCACAGTAGGTGCGTAGTAGTGACGCCACAGTGAAGAAAAAGAGGTACCCTTTCACTGGCCACTTCTGCAGGGGTACTGAAATTTCCCAAACATCTGCACAGACATTTGCAGCGTACTAACCCCAAAGACTCTCATACTACAAGTAACATCCCACCAACTGCTCTAACCCGGGTACATCAAAGGTGGAGAGTGCATGGTCTACACTAGCCATAGGCTTTCCTAGAACTTTACTATTGTTGTTGACACACTGTGGAAGCCTATTGACCCAGGTATGCCCCCCAGCAAGGTTCACTATGCAGATAGTACGACATTCCCACTATCAGCCTTCTGAAGGACTTTGTCAATTTACACTCAAATTTGGGGCTAAGCGTACACAGCCCTATTGTTAGTAGCAAAGCGGGTGGTTCATTAGCACTATTCTCAGGCCCAGGGGATGGAGGAGCTGAGCAATGAGTGTCAGGCTGTTGAATGGTGGCAATGTCACTGTGGCTTTAGTGTAGTTCCTATATTCTCAATAGGCTCTGCGCATTGGAATAACATATACTATAGTTTAGACGTAGGACTGAGGTCGACTAGGTCTCTATCGTATATATTAGACTTAATTGTGAGTGCCGCCTAGCTCAGAGGTCACTAGAAACTTTCTCGAATTCACAAGAAGGGATTAGTTTCTGACAACCGCATAAACATGACAACTTTGTTTCCCAAGAATAAGAAATCAATCTTTATAGTCGCGGATACAATAGATAGCTATTTCACTCAGTCAATCGTGCATGCTTCGTTTCACCAGAGGTGCTGAGAAAATAGAGAGATGGGCGTTTTCAATAAAAGTATTTATTGAACAGTCTTCTTTCTCAAGCATAAGAAATGTACTGCTACAATCGTAATACTGGTAATAAAGTACAGAGTATATAATACGAACAGTATTATAAAGTAGTACTGTAAAAGCATGATATGGTTTCTAAGCCATGAATTGCCTTAAAACGGATAAAATACATACAGTGTTAAAATGATGGCTAAAAGTACTCAACTGGTGCTACTAAAATACGCCTACCCCGGTGTACCTGACCTAAGCCTAGCAAAAGGGAAGAAGTAAGTGAGGAGTAGTTTAAGTTTAGTATTTTCTGCCAAGAATCTAATCAAAAATTCTCTAAGGGTCTAATCAGCTCCGTACCTTGGTTTAGAATGAAGGAGGTCTTGTATCTCTCTCTCTGGGGACTCGATTTCCCAGTAACCCGCAAGGGTAGCCTGGAAACACTGGAGCTGGATTTCTCGGCAGGAGAAAAGACAGAGTCTCTCAGTGCGTCAGCTGGAGGGTCGGTTTCCTTCGGCACTTGCTGCTGCAGGGCGTCGGGCAAGTAGTTAGTCGATCTGCTCCAAACCACCGTGTGTTTGTCTGGGCAAATCTAGGCATATTTATACTTTGAAGGTGCCGAGTTTGACATGTGATTGGACTTAATAACGTCATCAAAGACTCAGTTCTTCGAAAACTCCATGATTTCCTAGATAAATTAGTATTCAGGCAAGGGGATGTCCCTAGCTGCTGAAGGCAGGTTTTTCTAAGAAATCGTTGCTGATTCTTGGAACATAGTGGAAGCAGCCATGCCGTATTTGGCCTGCATAGCCTCAGTCTAAATATGGTAATGATTTCTATGCCTATATCAGGATCGGATACTATATAAGGCCATGAATCGGGAAAATGTACACTAGGGTCCGAGATTCATTTACAACACCCATTCCACGATTTTAAGGTCAATAAAACTAAATGTATAAGCACTGAACCTATCTAATGCTAGTGTTTACAGTCCCACCCAAAATACAAAATACAATTTGCATTTGCGAAGGCTTATTTGAAATGTAACGAACATAGACTTGTATATACAAACAGTTCTCTACAGACATGAAGCCTAGTGTGGGTAATTCATTCTGTCATTTTCATTTCATGAAGCTTTATTCGGTGTTAAAAGAACAATGACCATAAAAGCACATAAGCAAAATGATTACACAATTATACAGATATAACAAAATTAAAAGATCATGCTTTTCCTAAGCTGCATTGACTTACATAAAAACATGGCAATGTAAAAACATTTGTCCGGAGAATTCAATTCATAGATCAGTTTCATGGCATCCTCCACATTAAAAATAGCATATTTTTTAAAAATTTGTTTTAGATAAACAATCCTCAAGTTCATAAAAAGAGTACAAATTAGCATACAGTGCAGGGTGCTCTGTTTCGAGTGACCATCGCATGGGCATGGTCCAACTGGATGCTTTTTTAATTGTGGGAAAGCCACCAACCCATGGGCCAACCCGAGTCTAAGTCTAGTCAGAACAAACCTATGAGCTGGTTTGGTTACCTGGCTCAAGTACAATTGGAAGCCCTCACTTTGCATATATTTATTATACAGGATAACTGAAGTGAGGCGACCACTTGATGCTACACGTTTTTGGGCTCTATACATTATAAAAATTTGTTTCATGTCTGACTTTGAATAGTTACTAGCAGAACCTGGATCTGCCACTATATTGAGTCCATATATAGTTTGAAAACTATCCACAATATATTTGAGCCATGGTATCTTCAAAAAACTATCCAGTTTAAGGCAATCCCCAATGACAGACTGGTTAAAGGCTCTCTCTTCCTTAATCCAGATGGCACGCCATACCATTAGTGGCCAAAACAAAATCAGGTCACTTAAGTGGGCAACCCCAACTTCCCTATGGGTCGAATCAGTGGAGGCTGATGTGGGAACACAAAGTATTTTTTTAACAAAACAATTCTCCTCCCTTTGCAAGGAGTCAGTGTTAGTATAGCCCCACAACCCCGCCCCATATAATGCGATGGAAACACTCCTCGCATTATATATTTGGATCATGTCACTGATTCTTCTGTCGCCGATCTTAGTGGCAAATTTTAAAATACCATAGGCACTTTTCTTCATTTTGGACCGAACATTCATTAAATCATGAGACCAGCTACCATCATGAGAAAACAGGACGCCCATATAACAGAATTTATCCACATCCTGAACTTTCACCCCATCTATAAAAAAGGCATGATTTTTCTTAACTCTAGCACCACAAATCATAGTATGAGTTTTACTCTTATTAATGACTAGCCTCCGTTTGCTGATAAAATCTGAAAACTGGTCCATCAGTCGCTGCAGACCTATAGGGGTCCGGGACAGGAGCACAGCATCATCTGCATGAAGCAGAACTGGGACACCTGTTCCGCCAATCTGGGGAGCATCTGCTTTGACTGTTTTCAGGACCATATCAACCGCATTAATAAATAGAGTAAACAAAAAAAGGGGCCAGGACACAGCCCTGTCTTATCCCGCCTTTTACTTCAAAATTTGGGGTACACTCCCCTCCTACCCCAAAACGCACACAAGTTTGCATTCTGTCATATAATCTTGCGAGGAAGAAAATGATAGCCTCTGGTGCGCCGAGTTCCAACAGGACTGGCCATAAGATGGAAAGGTCCACAAGATCAAATGCACTGCTTACATCGGCAAAGCAAAGATATAAAGTGCCTGGCTTTGCCCTGGTATACTTTCCGATAATTAGATCCAAGTTCAGACATTGATCAAGTGTTCCTCGCCCCTTTCTAAAACCATATTGGGAGTTTGCCAAGATCTCATTTTCTTCCGCCCACTCTTCCAGCCTAAACAACAGCACCCTGCTCATAATTTTTACTGAGGAGTCGAGCAAACTGATCGGGCGATAATTACTAGCTGCCGCCTTGTCCCCTTTCTTATATATAGGGACAATGATGGAATCACCCCACGTAGGTGGGATCTGGGTTGTTACGGCTGCATTCAGTGCCAGTGTAAGTATGGGTCCCCATAACCGTGGGACTGTCTTATAGACGTCGATGGGTACTCCATCTGGACCCTGCGCTTTCCCCCTTGCTAGACTTGATGCTGTTTTCAACTTCTAAGAGGGTAATGTCTAGAGGGACTATGGGCAAGATTCTTGGTTCGGCATCAGTAAAACCTGTTCCTTGGAATATGGCCGAAAAATGGGAGATCCAGACCTCGCTACCAACATTGGATATAAGGTGTGGTGCTTTATCATCCCTAAGAAAAGGAGAATTCACTGTAGACCAAAACAGGCAGTTATCTGAGATTTCTGCCGCCCGCGTTAGGTTATCCCACGCTTCTTGTTGTAACTCCTTCTTTCTTCTAGACAATGTCAATTTATATTCAGATCTCAGGCGAACAACCAGAATTTTGTCCCTTGGTCTAACTCCTAGGGCTTGTTTCAGTCGAGTTAAGATAGCAGTACATGCATGATCAAACCAACCCTTTCCATGAGAGGACTTGACATTCCTGCTATTCGGCACTTTCTGCTGCAGGGCGTCGGGCAAGTAGTTAGTCGATCTGCTCCAAACCACTGTGTGTTTGTCTGGGCAAATCTAGGCATATTTATACTTTGAAGGTGCCGAGTTTGACGTGTGATTGGACTTAATAACGTCATCAAAGACTCAGTTCTTTGAAAACTCCATGATTTCATTGATAAATTAGTATTCAGGCAAGGGGATGTCCCTAGCTGCTGAACGCTGGCTTTTCTAAGAAATCGTTGCTGATTCTTGGAACATAGTGGAAGTAGCAATGCCGTATTTGGCCTGCATAGGCTCAGTCTAAATATGGTAATGATTTCTATGCCTATATAAGGATCGGATAGTCTATACCTATATAAGGGTATGAATCGGGAAAATTTACACTATGGTCCAAGATTCATTTACAACATGGTGGGCAGGAGTCCAATATAGATTGAAATCATTAGCAATCAGTGTAATATTATATCCTAAAGGGAGGACTATGTGCTAAAAGCGTCTCAGTGTCTCTAACCTCTACACCTATGGGGAGGTCCTATCCAAACCATAGAGTCTGTAGTGGAGCCCACACCCCCACGGGGCCTGTGGAGATGATCCCCTTTGCCATGTCAGCTTAGAGTAACCTTAGTCATCAGGACTGTACCAAGGGCCTCTGCCTTGCACTCTCTGCAGCTGACTCCTGCCTGTAAGAAAATCTTGAGTTGAGATTCTTCTTCCTTGATTCCAAGACCCAGGTTCTCGAGCAATAGGTCACAGTAGAAATTAGATTTCCACCATGGAGCTTGCACCACTAGAAATTGGCACAATTGGCAGGGGATTCTGCTACAGATTCCTTACCTGTTAGAGGTAACCCTCCCACCCCCACCCCCCCCCCAGTGATTCACAGCTGATCTCATAACAGCTCAAACAATATTTCCACTTAAGTATGGTGTAGCACTAAGGATGGTGATTCTGTTCTGTTACATTTCTGCAGTTAAGCACTTTGCTATTTACTCTGAGAACGACATGCCTAAGTCCAGGAGCCAGGTTTCAACAACAAGGCACCTTTTCATTTAATTAATATAAAGTACAATCTTAATTGCAAACGCAAATCTTTACGAAAATTTTAATTTAAGGTTAGAACCATTTTTTATTGAGTCGCAGCGCATTGCATGCTTCTACAGAGATCTCAAGATAAAATCAGAAAAGTCCATTCCATTCAGGCAAAAATATTTTTTAGTGCCTAAATTGAGTGATTCATTATCACATTTAAATGTTCTAATTAAATTTAGCACAAGCCTTAATGAGTGTGCCAGTAATACTTGCTGTGTGACTCAGTGCTAGAGTATTCTGAAATTAGAAAGAACCTTATGCATAATACATGGTAATCCAACATGCTAAAAATATATTGCCTCTGGTAATAAGCTTCTCCAGTAAGTACAGGTGTCGCTTATAACAGATGATGATAAATAAATGAACCATCTCCATATAAGATGAATCATCTAACGCAGCTGACAAGCAACAAGACAATAATATATTTGCTCGTATAGGAACATAATTAATTCATTGGCTTAAGACAATATACTTATTGTCATACAAATTGACATGCCCTTTACTATAACTTGGCTAACAGTAATAGATGTTCATGGCTCTGAATATAATTAGTTATAACAATGCTTGTGCCATGTTCTTTTGCAAAATGAATTGAAAATGTTTGTGGTAAACATGTAGGGCCTTATTTATGAGACCTTGCGACAGTTTTGCGCTTCCGTTGCGTCACTTTTTGTGACGCATCGGCGGTGTAAAACATGCCTCCTGTTGCACCCTATTTACAAAGTGATGCCTCTAAGAAGATGCGTCACTTTGTAAACCCCGGCGCTACATTACACCTGCGTCAAGTATAATGTATGCAGGGTGGGCGTTCCCACATAAGTAAGCCTTGTGGAAGTGACGCAGTGAGATTTCACTGCGCCACTTCTAGGGTGCAAATGCGTCAATATCTTACGCCTGCCTCACAGCAGGCGTAAGACTGATGCAAGCCCTTTCACATGGGGCTTGCCCCATGTGAAAGGACACATTGCTGGAGTTGTGTCACTTTTGTGACACACTCCAGCAATGCGTCACTTTTGCGCCATAAATATACGTCAGAAATACTGACGTATTTGTAACTCCTTGCGACATGATGCGTCATACAGTAAATATGACCCATCTATCATGTCGCAAGGAGGGCGCACTGAGAAGTGACGCATCGCTGCTTTCATGCAGCGATGCGTCACTTCTCATAAATAAGGCCTGTAGTTTATAGAAAGAAATATGACTACTTATTAATACCTGCTGGCTCAAGCCAGTCTCTAAGAATACATTTAGATTGCTTTTGCCAAGGCATGTTAAGTCTAATAACCCAGTGCGGTTGGGGAACAGGAATAATTTGATGTAGAAATATACCATTTTGCCATGTACGTTATGGTTTAATAAGAAATGTTGTGCTTCCGGGATGCCTCTCTTGATTTTTAATAGATGTGTCCTGTCCATTTTTGTTCGGGTTAAATCCTCTTTTGTTTTGGGACTGGGAACTCTACACAATGACTTTCAAATAATGGTTAAATTACTTACTGATAATCTTCATTATTCCTAGTCCTGATTGTTCCTGTCCCATTCATTACTCATAAGGTGAATCCGTCACCCTAGACAGAAATAAAGGATCAGGAAATGCCTGAAACTGACCCTCCCCCATAGGTTATAGCCTATAAGGGTCCACTTCACCCGGCATTCCACCTGGAATACCTAGCTTCCTCAAAGCAACTGAACGTCTTGCTATCCGGGAGGCTCAGCGGGATACAATGAATGGGACATGGACAAACAGAACTAGGAGTAATGATGATTACCGGTAAGTAATTGAACTATTACCACATGTTCTGTTCATTTCTCATGAGGAACACAAAAGCAGTCAACCCAAGACCTTCAGGTTCCCACATACAACAACATCAGACACCACCACATCAGAATGCTGCTAATGCCAGGAGTTTAATGAGCAAGTGAACAAAAAACACAGAAGAAATTCAAGGCAAGGCACAGTTCTAACCCCCCAGCCTAAAGTTCTTATGAGCATGCAAATCATTCTGAAGGCAATAATGTTGAACAAAAGTATTCAGACCTACCCAAGTGACTGTACTACAACTTTCTGCAATAGACACACCCTGTGCCTATGGCCAGGAAGAGGAAAGGCTCCTAGCAGAATGTTTCTGAACCGAGCTGAAGAGTGCGCTCCTGCCACAGAGTAAGCCAAGAAAATGTCCTGCTTAATCCCTCTACTAATGGAAACCAAGTACCCATTGTCCACTTTACGAGAAGCACCAAAAGAAACAAAAAGGGAATCAGACCTACGGAAAGAAGAAGTTCTAGACAAATACACCTGTAATGCTGTCTTTACATCCAAAAGATGCCAACCCAACTCCTCTGAGGCCTCAGACACCTCCAAAAGAGCAGGCATAACCACCTCCTGATACATGTGATTAAACGAAATCAAGCTTTGGAATAAAAGAAGGGTCAAGAACAAGAATCACTCCATCCTACAAGAAAGTAAAAAAAGGCTCTCTTGCCATAAGAGCCACTAATTCTCCAATCCTCCTGACCAAAGAAACAGCAATAAAAAACACACCTTAAAAGTCACACAAACTTAATGTCAGCATGTTCAAGGAGTTCAAAGGGAGCTGAGGTTAAAGCCCTTAGAACCAAAGGCAAAACCCACAGAGGAAAAAGAGGTTTAGATATTGGCTGTGAACAAAACAAACTCTTTAAAAACAGGGAGTCTAACATGTCAGAATCCTTCAAATTGTCCCAAGGTGCTTGAAAAGCATTAACAGCAGCCCACAGGGCCCACAAAGTAGACACTGAAACTCTTTCTGATATCCACCCCAAAGGAACTGTAATACCTCAGGAAGGGAACAATCCACTGGTGAGATTGAACTATCCATTCACCAGGACCGGAAATTCTTCCAATGTTACTGACATGAATGTAAAGGGGAAGCCCAATGGGAATTCCACACTGCCACAGCTAGATAACTGGGTAATCCCTTCTGTTGCCAACCCCTCCTTTCAACTTCCAAACCAACAGTTGCAGGCTCTGGGAAAGAGCCCTGGATGGAAACCTGAGAGGGGAGAGATGATGCGGAAGTAAACACAGATCCTGAAGGGCCAGGGACCTTAGAATTGGAAACCCTGCCCACCTAGGTCAAAGTGGGACCTCTAGAGTCATCCTCCTGTCTTCCCTCTGGAGAGAAACTTGGGGAAAATTGGGAAAGGAAAAAACACAGAGAAGCTTGCTTGAGCATGAAACTGTGTAGGCCTCCAAAAGATGGAACACTCTCCCCGACTACATTCGCCTGGAAGAAAACCATTTGGCTTTTCGTAAGCAGCTGAAAACATTTTTATATCCATCCAGCTACAGTGGACACTCTCTCAACAGGTCCTTAGCACTGGGAGGCCCTATGGTAGCCATGCGCTTTACAAGTGCCTTTTTCATTTCATTTCATTCATAGGCATCTAAGCTCCCACCTGGGGGGCCCGTGCACAGAACCTTTGAAGCTCAGAGTTGATTCGGGAGGAAAAAAGATCTAGAAACAGAATAAACCTCTAACAAATTTCCTTGAATATTGACCTCACAAAAGGGGTTTAAAGGGAGCTGAGGTTAAAGCCCTTAGAACTAAAGGCAAAACCCACAGAGGTAAACGAGGTTTAGATATTGGCTGTGAACAAGACAAACTCTTTAAAAACAGGGAGTCTAACACGTCACAATCCTTCAAATTGTTCCAAGGTGCTTGAAAAGCATTAACAGCAGCCCACAGGGCCCACAAAGTAGACACTGAAACTCTTTCTGATATTCATCCCAAAGGAACTGTAATACCTCAGGAAGGGAACAATCCACTGGGGAGATAGAACTATCCATATACCAGGACTGGAAATGTTTCCAATGTTACCCATGTGAATGTAAAGTGGAAGCCCAATGGGACTTCTACACTGCCACAGCTAGATAACTGGGTAATCCCTTCTGTTGCCAACCCTTCCATCAACCTACAAACCAACAGTTGCAGGCTCTGGGAAAGAGCCCTGGAAGGAAACCTGAGAGGGGAGAGATGAAGCGGAAGTAAACAGAGATCCTGGCTCTCCTAGGCCAAAGTTGGACCACTAGAGACATCCTCCTGTCTTCCCTCTGGAGAGAAGCTTGGGAAAAATTGGAAAAGGAGAAAACACATAGAGAACTTGCTCGGCCATGGAACTGTTTAGGCATCTAAGCTCCCTCCTGGGGGGGCCCTTGCACAGAACCTTTGAAGCTCAGATTTGATTCGGGAGGTGAACAGATGCAGAAACAGAACCCCAAACCTCTGACAAATGTCCTTGAATATTGACCTCACAAAAGACATCTGTGAGGAGGGACTATCCAACTCTGTGAGTCTACAACTACATTGTCCACCTCCCTTCTGAAATGTGGAGCAGATGCAACTATGCCCAGTCAATCAGCTGCCTGGCCACCAAATTCAGAGACCTCTACCTGGTGGCTACCTGGATGTTCACATAAGCCACTGTCACCATGTTGTCCTTCCTGACTAACACATAATGACCTTGAAGGACAACCTGGGGATGAAACAGAGTCCGAGTGACTGTCATCAATTCCCTCCAGTTGGAGGACCACCTGCCCTCTGTCAGAGACCAATGGGCCTGCATGGAGGACAGCTCCAGGGTTGCTCCCCATCCAAAAGAGTGGGTAACAATAGACAGAACTTTTGGTAGATGTTGCTAAAGCTCTATCCTGCTGTACAACAAGTCTAAAGGCCAGAGCCTCCTTGATCTCTGAAGTCAGAGGAAGCATCATGTTGAAGTTCCCTGAAGAAAGGATCCAGAAGGCATGAAGGTGAGACCATAAGGGACGAAGATGGAACCTAGCCAAAGGGACTGTAAAGACAGTTGCTGCCATATGACCCTGCATCTCCAGCCAATGGCGATCTGATAGAGACTGACTTTGAAGTGCCTGGGACGGTATGCAACGTTTACGACGCAACCTTTACAACGCCGTTCCATTACGACGCGGTCATAACAACGAAAGTTGTTACAACGAATTGCGCTGTGGGGCGCTCAAGGACAGTAAATCATTTAATTTACTATCCCAACACCTTCCCTACTATCCACGGGGACTGGTGTTGGAATAGTAAATTACATTTTTTTAATTTGCGCCCCACCAACGCAAGTCGTTGTAATGACTTGCGTTGTTACAACCGCGTTGTAATGGAACGTGTTGTAAAAGTGTGCGTCGTAATGACGTACATCCGCCTGGGACACCAAATCTGGGATACCAAATCTGTTAGTGTCTTGGCCCTTGAATCCATTGTTCAAGTCTGTACTGAAACAAACCCCTATGAAGGTCCTCTCCTGTGCAGGTTGCAGCTGACACTTGTCTAAATTGAGCAGGAAACCATGCTCCTGAACCTGTCTCAGCATTGTCCTCATTATCCACACCAGCTGTTATTCTGTGGTTGCATGCAGAAGCTAGTCATCCAGTTTAGGATACTGACATACTCTTTGGAGATGGAGAATTGCTACAAGCGAAGCTACTACCTTGGTGAACACATAAAGCACCAACTTCAAACTGAATGGCAGCACATTGAACTGGTAGTGAAGAGAGCTGATACAGAAGCTCAGATATTTTTGGGTGGATTGGCACATGGAAGTAGTCATCCTGAAGGTCCAAGGTGACCATCCAATGATCTTTACACATCAAAGGAGTTATTTGCTGCAGCCTTTCCATTTTGAACGGAGTAATCGTTACAAACTTTCTCAGATGCTTGAGGGATAATACCATTCAGAATCCCTCTGTGGTCTTCTGAACCAAAAAATGATGGAATAAAACCCCGACCTCCGGACACCAAGGGGACTTCCGAAATGGCCTCTTTTTGCAACAGGGCTACAACCCCCTCCTGAATTGCAAGCTTCTTCTCCTTGCATGATGGTCAAGGGGCTGAGTTCACCCCTGACTCTGGTGGAAAGGTCACAAATTCTATTTTGCCTCCTCAGTGGATGATCTGGAGCACCCAAGAGCCTGTAGCGGATTTCATCCAGGCTGGAAGGGAAAAGGGAAGCTTCCCCCCAACCACAGATAGCTGGCCATCCCCTGGATGGTCAGCAAAGCAACTTCTTCCTGCTCCTTCCTAGAGCAGAACCTCTCCTGCTGGTCGAGACATTGATGATGAGAGGGCTGATGGACCAAAAAGGTCTTAGCAGGGGAAGGAAAATAGGCTGATTGAGAGAAGATGATTGCTTCTTTTCCTTGAAGAATTTGTGAAACTTGCACTCCAACTCTTCCCCAAACAGGTGCGATCCCTCAAAAGGCTGGCACAGAGCAGAGGACTTTTGGCCGGAATCTGTGCCCCAATCCCTAAGAACCACTTTGTGACACACAGCAATCAAAGCTCCTGCTGACAGAGTTGTGGCCTGGGCCACATCTAATGAAATGTCCGACATGTATTCTACCTCACGCTCAATGCCCTCAAACAAGGAAGAACATTCAGTCCCTTCTTCTACTGCTTTAAAAGGAGCTTGAAATCTGAAATCACAAACTGAGATACATAGGTACCATGGATACCTGCCCTCAAGGCAAGATGGGTGCCAGAGTATACCAACTTAAGAGAACAATACATTATTTTTTTCTCAGTTTGAGCCCAAGAAGTGCACACCACCAAACTGGCAATGAAAGAGTAAATAGGAATTGTAGCTGGCAAAATGTTCTGCATATCAGTCATAGGATACGATTTGGCCATGAATCTCAGCATGAGAATTCTATCACGCTCCTTCCATTATCTGAGGAAAACCCCATGATATCAGGATGCACAAGGAAATCCATTTGAGCTGATTGCTGGAACTAGCTTAAAAGGCCCCCACCAGAAGTGGAGGGCTCAGGAGTCTCCTCTCCTCGAAAATTCATATTATGTTTAACATGTGCAAGCAGTTCAGGGAGCAAGTCCTTACTAATCTATTTTTGCCTTTGTTCCTCCACAGCAGCAAGTTGGTCCTCATCAGAGAAAGAGGACGCATCAGAAGAACCTCCTCTAAAACATGTCTTGTCACCACCTTTGCAACATTCAGCTCCAGGAGAGTCTCCTTAATCAACCTCCTGAGATGCTAATACTACCCCTTTCTGGCAGCCCGCTTAGGAAGAGGACAGGCTGATAAATCATCAGTAGAAAAAGACTCCACATTTTCCCACTTACGTGAATGTCGGCCCATTATACATGTTAGGTGAGCACAATTGCCGGAAACTGCCTCCTTTAAAGTGAGAAGCAATCATGCATGAGAAAATCAGTCACAATAGAATTGCGCATATAAAAGAGCACATGTCTCTATGGGCGGCGGCCAGCCACACATACACAACACTTTAAACCTCTCAATCCAGCTCTCAGGTGTACCAAAAGAGGTCACACCCTCCAATCAAGGTGCTGCTCCCATGAGTATGAGAGTAGAGTCAGAATTGACTTTGGAGCCTGCCTCAAGGAGAGAAGACAACTGAGGACTTTGCCTTGTTGCAGGAACGTAAGTTAATTTGATGTATTTTTTTGTCTCGTTTTGCCACCCGCCCCACTATCTTTGGGACATTCCAACCGCCACTGGGTCTTATCAGCAAAATCCACCCCATAATCCACCCCAATGCTAGGGATAGGTAAGTCTGCATTTTAGCAGATGTTAGTTTTTGGAGAACACAGCTGTTTTCTCTAAAAACTAACGTCTGCTAAAATGATGGGGCAGCCTTGTAAATATTGCGATGTGAACATCAGCGATATTTGCAAGGTAGTTCATCCGGGGTACGCTCAGTGACGCCCACGGAGGTGTTGGAAAAAGGGTGCTAAAATGCGATTATGCATGTTAGCACCCTCTTGTAAATAGGGCAATAGTTTTATCTCCGCTTTTTGGGGTTTTTAAGCTAAAAAAGCAAAGATAAAACCCTTGTAAATATGCCCCTTAGTTATTCTTTGTCAGCGATCACATAATCACCTGCAGTCTTCCATAAGATGGAAGGAGGGATACATCTGATAATATCCTACACAATAGGCAACAATAAATTAGGTCTACCTCTTCAGCTGGAGCTATATTGCCTACCTCAGAAAAGGAACCATACATCAAATAAACAAATAAACAGCCACAGGTCAGTACAACAGTTCCTGACCACAGGTTCTTTCCAATCCAGTAATGCATGCATTTGATGGAATGTCACAAACAAATGCCAGTGATGTGCCACAAGCACTTTGGCCTACAATTAGGAGACACATCAACAGCTACATACAGTTAATCTACAATGAGAATGTAGCCAATGTGAAGGAAAACTAGCATGATTTAGGCCCAATACAACATTGTGTTGGATTACATGATGGCACACATATTGCATTAGGACCAACACACCACAAGGAACAAGTCAAACGAAAGCCAGATAACTTCCATCCTATTGCTGTGCATCTGTCTTGGTACTGGCTTTCTACACCTAAACTCCGTGACAGACATTACCAGGACCAATCCATGTCTACTTCGCACATCTGAACAGCATCACACACTTGCTAATGTCACAACTCTGAAGTGTCCAAATGAAGATTCCATGGTGAAGGAATCTAAAGCAGATCAGCACAGAGAAAGATTAGCTAAGAAACCATGCAAATGGCACAAATCACATTATCAACTCTCAGAGAATACAGTCCCAGATAACATTTACTGCTGAACAAAGCTACACTTACAAAGCAAACAACTTTTCCGAGATTTTGACAGACCCATATATTCCTAGCATGCAGCATTAACATCCTCCTCACATCACTGCATGAGTTACAATAATAGTCAAAGTCATCACATCTCACACCATGCTTACATGTAGGAGAAGTAGTTTCAGATAAGATCTTGCCGCAAGTCCATTCCTTTCTCTTCATCACTATCATCCTCGCCATTTGGCACTTCAGGTTCCTCACCCGGTGGCTCTTGATTGCCTGCATCCTCTTCGGTGTAAGGGATGTTCCGTTGCAGGGCAATGTGGATCATTCAGCAGGCCACGGTGATCTTACACACCTTCCCAGGTCAGTAGAGGAGGGTTCCCCCAGTCTTGTCTAGACATCTGAATCTGGCTTTTAGGAGCCCAATAAGCACACTCCACTGGCCGCTGTGTTCTGCCATGGGTCTCGTTGAAGTGTGACTTCCCCTGGAGTTGTAGGATTCCTCAGCGGTGCCTGCAACCATAGACGGTTGGGATATGTTGAGTCTTCTAGATGGAAGACAGACAGAAGTGTAACAATGAGTTACACACTTTCAGATTATACTACCTGACATTAACCACACAAAGCTAGGGCAGATCACGTTTACCTACAAGGTATTCCATAGTATGAAGGAATCATGTGCAGATCCTGGGAACCGTGCACATATGCTTGAGATGTACAAATCCGGTAAGTAGACATGTTGATAGAATGGAAGTGTTTCCTATTGTAGTACCCTTGTTCCCTGGCTTGTGGTGGTACTAATGCAATATGGGTGCCATCAAGGGATCCAATCACATGTGGGATGTGACCAAAAGCTTAGAAATCCGCCTTCACAGTGGCTAAATACTCACGTCTGGGGAACTGGATGTAGCTACATCTGTCTCAACAGTGCTGCTAGAGCCTCTTGGCGTAACCAACTGAACATGGGTTCTGACATTCCACCTGAAATAACCATAATGAATTGAAACGAGCCTGTGGCCAAAAAATGCAGACATGATTTTCAAAAGATGTGGGATTGTTGTATGATAAGTGATGCGAGGTACGTGTTCAGGCTCGAACCGATGATATAAGTCCAGTATTGTTTGATAATTCAAAAAAATTTCTGTATTACATGTCTCTCTTCCATGATCTAAAGGTTTTGAAATGGGTGGTGCATTGGAGCCTGGTGCCTCCTCCCTCTCCTAGGGTACCTATGAGAGAAGCAACACAAAAACGTGTATTGGCCACAGTGTGCAGAGTAACATATATGAAGAGTAAGGCAAAAGTCCTGTGTCTGAACATTGATGCTTCATGAAGCATTACACATTTCACATCATCATTGTTAAATATTGACCATTCCACCAGTCGTCCCCAAGGAGTCCTTCACAGACCTGCAACAGAACTGTACACATCATTAAATCAGAAATAGTAAATTGACACTATAGTGAGGGATCATTACATTTCACGTGGAATACTGCCAACCACGGTGTATAGTGCACTTCGCACACTTTGCCTATGTGCACAATAATGCACTACACAGTGATGATTTGTACTGAACATGACATGGGGATGGAGTTTTTCTAAAGTAAACATGCTTGCCCTAATTTGTAGAGGTGTTGACGCACAACTGTCACCAGTACTATTTTCCCAACCGCTAACATGGCAGATGACTTACCTCGCTCATAGGTAATTTCTAACATGATAGTGATGGTCGCAGTCGCATGGTTGTGTGCGCCAACTCTGATCACTGTGTACATGGTGTGCATGTACGGCACGGTTTGCAAAAAATACTCAGTTCCTTCCTGTCACTGCTGCTACCAACACCTCCTTCATTATAGCTGCTGCTTGCCACCTCTGGGAGCGATCATGGCACACCAGGCTGGTGAGAGGGCCCATCCCTTCACTCCAGAGGAGCTGGATACCCTGGTAGATGAGTTACTTTCGCAGTATGGTCAGCTCTATGGCTCACCAGAGGAACAGGTACATTTTTCAAATACATATTTCACTCCATATAACTTGTTCCTTTCTATTCCCATTGGCTACAATGTGCCACTGAGTTTCAGAGTGAAAGCATTATGTTGATAGCATATATTGTGTGTTGCCTACATAGGAGACACATATGGATTATGAAGCCCTGTACTTTGTGGAGAGAAAAACACCATTGTAAAGTGTGGTAAGGGTGGTTTAAATTTTCTACCTGTATGGGATGCATATATCTATGAAGGGCTCAAGTTTCTACAATGATTTCTCAGATAACAT
The DNA here is from genome assembly GCF_964261635.1 of Lissotriton helveticus. Classification (NCBI taxonomy): domain Eukaryota; kingdom Metazoa; phylum Chordata; class Amphibia; order Caudata; family Salamandridae; genus Lissotriton; species Lissotriton helveticus. Next base: position 1,315,345,207 of record NC_136068.1, read on the forward strand.
CATGGTTTATGTGCATAGTCATGTATAGGCGTTACACCGTGAGCCATGTCTTTATACTATTATAAGCACTGAGGATGATGTTAGCCATGTGTACTGTTCCACATATCACCCACCCACATTAGGCTTTGCAAAACAGTTGTCTGGGAGGTAGCTATACCTCACAGACCTCTTCAGAGTGCCACACAACCATATGCTCAAATAGGAGATGGGTAGATATATTACGTTTTATGTATTGAATTGGTGGAAATATGAGGTTCATGTGGGATCAGTAGGCACAGCCTGCAGAGAGCAAGGCCTCACAATGAGTTGTGGGCAGTCTGGTTCTTGGCCCAGCCTCGGCCAGAGTAACTGTAGCAGGAGAAGTGATGCACAGAGTGATGTCCCTGTAGACCTGCTGATCCATAGCTGTTCCCAGAAAGAGTTATCTGTCCCACTAGTAGCCCTGATATCTGTAACATGGATAATATAAGGAATGGTGATTGAGGTAACCCCCCTGACCTGATACTTCTTTCCATTGACCCACAGTGAAAATGTGTATCTGTGAATAATGACTGTCCCCTCACTCACACAGCTCTTCTGACAATTTTCCAATAGTGTTGCTTCCACTGTACAGGCCTATTGCACATCTGAGTAAATATAGTGGTGGTCCCAGTGTAATACACACTTTGAGCGGGGGAGTGAAAGCTTAGGAAGGCAGTAGTTACAAAAACACAAATCATGGACGGAGGATGACTCTATCACCAATGTTATTTAATCACATTGGAAGAACACAATACATTTGACACAAAGAACATGTCGGTAGAACAATTTTACAAAAAAATCATATCACATTTGAGTGTATGGTGCCGAGGGAGATGGGGGTGAAAGACAGAAAGGTTTGTGAAATAAAAAGGAAAGGTTAAGTGGAAGTGACAGAAAATCACATACAAATCATACAAATGTTACAAATCCACAGGTTACATACATAAAAGTGCCATATAGCCATAAAGAACACAGGTAATTAATCACTGTCAATTCCGTATTGGCAAAAGTTTGTGAAGTCGACGTTTCGACCCCTATCGACGTAGGTATCTTGAACCTTACTGCTGAGGTCTTCTTCAGGACTGGTGGTTTGTGGGGGAGGGGGACGTGTGGCACCAGAGGGACAGGTAAATGGCGTGGGAAAGGAAGTACATCTTTCACAGTTCAGTTGTGAAGATGAGGAGTTCCGAAGGTATCTCCAGAAATTTCAAAAGGCAGGAGTGAGCAGTCACTGCTTGATTAATACGTAGTGTGCATGGTTCCTTGTTGTAAAAGTAGATCCTTGTTACTTGGAAGATTAATACAGAATGTCGTCTGCCCAAACTGATCAGGAGCAGGAAAAAGGTTAATTAATCGGTGAATGTCAAGCTGGTATTCTCTGCCCAAGAGATCACATCCTAAAATATGAGGCGTATGATAAAAACCCCTGTGATTTCAATTACCTGTTTTTTGTTAACATTAATCTCTGTGCATCGGAATAGAGACACAGATACGCCCTGATACGTATATGACAGGACATATGCGAGGTGGACGGTGGTAATAACTCCCCAAGCAATTTCTCCATAAATAACCCAGACAGAAAATGTTTTTTCCTTCATCTACCCAATAAGCATGAGTTTTCTTCGAAAAATCATTTGACCAAGAGAGTCACAGATACGGTCTTGAAAAAGATGGTGCAATAATATTTTCCATCCAAACGCGCCGACGCTTCATGATACAATCCGTTATAAGGCCTGAACCACAGATTACTAATTAACCCTGCGGTATTGGGTTCTATTGCTTTACATTGTTCTATCATGGATGTTTTCTTATTTTTGAAGACATTGGTCCTACCATTACTATTCTAAATATTTGATATTCTTGTATTGTTAGTGATATGTAACTACAGTTGTATTTGTTTGATACCTGATTGCTGATCCATTTGAAGTGGTTAGTATGATGTGCTGTTGGGCCCAGTGCTGAAATTACACAAGACAAGGGGTAATATTGTATGGATGTATATATGGGATAAACTCAGATTGGTCCAGACATTGCATTGGATGTTATATAATATGGTAAGTATTTCAGCTTGTTCTGGCCACTGTCCACATCATTTAGGTTGCAGGTCCCTATGAGATATTTGTAGGTTGAGCTAGCGATGTAGCGCATTCGCTGCATTCTTTGCGAGACATGCTGTAGTAGGGTTAGATGTGGAAGTGCTGTGGAAGCCTCGCCTTCTCTCTGCCCATTGTTTTCATTGGCAGGTGACATTGTCTTTGGTAAACACTGGCTTTTGATTCAATATGAGTCTTCTCAGTCTCTCCTTGTTACTGCCCTGTCTCCTTTTGTGACCGCCCATCAGGACTGGATATTTTACTTGTGGCGTTACACGGTCTCTTCCATAAGTCAGTAAACACAATTATTTGTTGATATTTGCTGCGCTATCCTTGTTTATTTAATTAATATTGAATTAATTTGCCATGCGGGCCACTTTCACTTTAAAGGCTGCACTTGTTTATTTAATTATTTGCCACACGGGCGAAAGGGAGCTTTTCTAGTCACTGATGTAACAAGCATTTGTACCACCACCACCACCATAATTTCCAGTACCACCACTAGCAGTAACACCACCACCACTACAAGTACCACCACCACCACCACCACCAGTACCATCGAGACCACCAGTACCAGTACCACCACCACCAGTACCACCACTACTAGTACCAGCAGTACCACCACTACCAGTACCACCACCACCAGTGTCACCACCACAGTAACACCAGTACCACCACCACCAGTACCACCCCCAGTTCCACCCACCACCAGTCCCGCCACCGCTACCAGTTACCACCAGTACCAAAACCTCTACTACCACTACCACCACCAGTACCACCACCACCAGTTCCACCACAACCAGTACCCCAGCACCACCACCAGTACCAGCACCACCAGTACCACCAACAGCACCACCACCATCAGTACCACCAGCACCACCACCATCAGTACCAACACGCCAGTACCAGCACCTCCATCAGTAGCACCACCAGTATCACCAGTACCACCATCACCACCAGTGTCACCACCAGTACCACCACCACCTCCACCAATACCACCATCACTACCACCACCACCAGTACCACCACCACCACAACTACCAGTACCACCACCACTACCAAAACCAGTACCACCGTAATCAGAACCACCACCACCAGTACCAGCACCCCCACAAGTACCACCACCACCAGTACTACCACCAACAGTACCACCACCAGTACCAGTGCCACTAGTACCACCAGTACCAGTACCACCACCACCAGTACTACCACTACCACCACCACCAGTACCACCAGTACCACCACCACAGTACCAGAACTACCACCAGTACCAGCACCATCACCAGTACCACCACCACCAGTACCACCACCAGTACCACCAGTTCCATCAGTACAACCACCAATAACACCACTAGTACCACCACCACCAGTATCACCACTAGTCAAACCCACCGCCAGCACCACCACCAGTACCACGACCAGTACCACCACCAGTACCACCACCACCAGTACCACCAGTACCGCCGACAGTACCATCACCAGTACCACAAGCACCAGTACCTCCACCAACACCACCAGCAGTACCACCACCACCACCAGTAACACCACCCCCTCCACCAGTCCCACCACCCTCACCAGTACCACCACCACCAGTACCACCAGTACCACCACCAGTCCAAACCACCACCAGTACCACCACCAGTACTGCCACCAGTACCACCACCACCAGTACTACCACTACCACCACCACCAGTACCACCAGTACCACCACCGCAGTACCAGAACCACCACCAGTACCAGCACCATCACCAGAACTACCACCCCACCAGTACCACCACCAGTACCATCAGTACAACCACCAATACCACCACTAGTACCACCACCACCAGTATCACCACTAGTCAAACCCACCACCAGCACCACCACCAGTACCGCCACCAGTACCACCACCACCAGTACCACCACCACCAGTACCGCCGACAGTACCACCACCAGTACCACAACCACCAGTACCTCCACCACCACCAACACCACCAGCAGTACCACCACCACCACCAGTAACACCACCCCCTCCACCAGTACCACCACCCTCACCAGTACCACCACCACCAGTACCACCAGTACAACCACCAGTCCAACCCACCACCAGTACCACCACCAGTACTGCCACCAGTACCACCACCACCAGTACCTCCATCACCACCAGTACCACCATCACCAGTACCACCACCACCACCAGTACCACCACCACCAGTACCGCCACCCCACCAGTACCACCACCAGTCCCACCAGTACCACCACCACCAGTATCACAACCACCAGTACCAGTACCACTAGTACTACCAGTACCAGTACCACCACCACTAGTACTACCACTACCACCACCTCCAGTACCACCACTACAAGTACCACCAGTGCCACCACCACCAGTATCAGCAGCACCACCAGTACTACCACCAGTACCACCCCTAGTACCACCACCATCACCAGTACCACCACCACAAGTCTCACAGTTCCATCAGTACAACCACCAGCATCACCACTAGTACCACCACCACCAGTACCACCACCAGTCCCACCCACTGCCAGTACCACCACTACCACCAGTACCAACACCACTAGTACCACCACCACCACCAGTGCCACCAACAGTATCACCACCACCAGCACCACCAGTACCACCACCACCACCACAAGTACCATGACCACCAGAACCACCAGTACCACCACCACCAGTACCCCCAGTTCCAGTACCACCACCAGTTCAGGTACCACCAGTTCCACCACCAGTATCCCCACTGCCACCAGTAACACCACCACCAGTACCACCGCCACCACCACCAGTACAGTACCAAAAGTACCACCACCACCAGTACCACCACCACTAGTACCACCACGACCACCAGTACCAGCACCAACACCACCAGTACAACCACCAATACCACCACCAGTATCAGTCCCTCTAACAACAGTACCACTACCATCACCAGTACCACCACCACCAGTACCACCACCACCACCAGTATCACCAGTACCACCACCACTACCACCGCCAGTACCACCAGTATCACCAGTACTACCACCAGAACCACCACGAGTACCCCCAGTACCCCACCACTTATACCACCACCAGTACACCACCAGTACCAGTACTAGCAGTACCACCACCAACAGTACCGACACCAGTACCACCACCATCATCACCAGTACCAGAACCAGCAGTACCACCACCACCAGTACCTACACCAGTGCCACCACAAGAACCATCCCCACCAGTACCACCACCAATACCACCAGTACCACCACCACCAGTAGCATGCATCATTACCACCATCAACAGTAACACCAGTACCACCACCAGTACCAGCACCACCACCACCACAAGTACCACCACTGCCAGTACCAACACCACAACCACCAGAACCACCACCACTAACACCACCACCACCACCAGTACCACTACCAGTACCACCACCACCACCAGTTCTACCAGTACCACCACTACCAGTACCACCACCACCAACAGTTCTACCAGTACCACCACTATCAGTTTCACCAGTACCACCAATATCACACGTACCACCACCACCAGTACCACCACCAGTAGCAGCATTACCACCACCACCAGTAACAACAGTAACACCAGTACCACCACCCGTACCACCAGTAACACCACCAGTACCAGCACCACCACCATCACCACCAGTACCAGTACCAACACCACCAGTACCACCACCACTACCACCGCCAATTCCACCACCAGTACCACCACTAATTCTACCAGTACCACCACCAGTACCACCAGTACCAGTACCACCACCACCAGTGCCAAGACCACCAGTACCACCACCACTACCACCACTACCAGTACCAACACCAGTACTACCACCACCAGTACTACCACCATCAGTACCAGTACCACCACCACCACCAGTACCCCCACCAGTACCACTACTAGTACCACCACCACTACTACTACCACCAGCATTACCACCACCAGTACTACCACCAACAGTACCACTGCCGCCACCGGTACCAGTACCACCACCACCAGTACCACCACCAGTACTGCCACCAGCAGTACCAGCATCACCACCAGTACCACCACCACCAGTACCACCACCAGTACCACCAGTACCACCACTACCAACACCACCAGTACCAGTACCAGTACCACCACCACTAGTACCACCACAACCACCAGTACCACTACCAGTACCACCAACAGCAGTACCACCACCACTACAAGTACCAACATGATCAGTACCACCAGTACCTCCACAAGTACCACAACCACAAATACCACCACCAGTACCACCACCACCACCATGCCACCACCACCAGGACCAATACCACCACAAGTTTCACCAGTACCACAAGTACCACCTGTATCACCACCAGCACCTCCACTACCACCACCAGTACCAGTACCATCACCACCAGTACCACCAGCAGTACCACCACCACACATACCACCACCAGTAACACCAGTACCACCACCACCACCAGTTCCAGTACCCCCACCAGTACCACTACCAGTACCACCACCACTACTACTACCACCAGCATTACCACCACCAGTACTACCACCAACAGTACCACTGCCGCCACCAGTACCAGTACAACCACCACCAGTACCACCACCAGTACTGCCACCAGCAGTACCAGCACCACCACCAGTACCACCACCACCAGTACCACCACCAGTACCACCACTACCAACACCACCAGTACCAGTACCAGTACCACCACCACTAGTACCACCACAACCACCAGTACCACTACCAGTACCACCAACAGCAGTACCACCACCACTACAAGTACCAACATGATCAGTACCACCAGTACCTCCACAAGTACCACCACCACAAATACCACCACCAGTACCACCACCACCACCAGTGCCACCACCACCAGGACCAATACCACCACAAGTTTCACCAGTACCACTAGTACCACCTGTATCACCACCAGCACCTCCACTACCACCACCAGTACCAGTACCATCACCACCAGTACCACCAGCAGTACCACCACCACACATACCACCACCAGTACCACTGCCAACAGTACCACCGCCAACAGTAACACCACCACCAGTGCCACCACCAGTACCACCACCAGTACCACCTCTACCATCAGTACCAACACTACCAGTACCAACACTACCAGCAGCAGTACCACCACCACCAGTACTGTCACTGTTGTTATTGTTTGTTTTTAATTCACCAAGCACTTTTCAGTGCTCGCTCTCACTCAGCGCACAGCTGATAGTAATAGCTGTTCGCGCTCTCCTGCTTCCTGCTTGCAGCCGCCATCGCCAGCGGCGTGCGCGCTGGCTCCGCCCCCTTTTTAGGCCACGCCCCCTTCCTTGCCCCTACAAATGTGCTTTTAGAGGTCGCGCAGCGGACGAGCGCAGCGGGAGCGCCGTTTGCGCGCCGAAGGCGCGCCTAAGGGAAGCCCGTCTGCGCCCGTCCGCGCCAAGACCGCGCCAGGCGCAGGAACCCCTGCCCAACACCCTCTTGGCATCAGGTATGCACCCAATGTCCTTCGCAAACTTCAAGGCAGATCGGACTGCCCCTGCAAACTCGACCTCTCAACTACATTTGGTCCCACTAGTTGTAATAATTGTCGTTGGATCCTCAACTTCGCCACGAATCAGCCAACCCCTCCTACGCAACCTTGTTTCACCGGAGGTCTAATTAACGCCAGGTCCATGTGTAAACACAGTCAGGACATCCACGACCTTATTATTGACCACAACTTGGACTGCCTTATGATCACCGAGACCTGGCTTACTGAAGACAGTAACCCTGACATTGCCATCGCCCTCCCCTCAGGGTACTCCTTCCACAGACAGGATAGACTGAAAGGGAGAGGTGGAGGTGTCGCGGTCATTTTAAGGAATTCCTTCAGTTGTCACACATTCTGCCTCGACCCCCTCACCGATGCCGAGGGACTAGGTTTTTCCATCAAGCTTAGCCACACCCTCTCTTTTTCAGGTGGGCTGATCTATCGGCCGCCGGGAAATGCGACGAAATTCCTCGGTTCCCTCAACGACGCACTCGGTCATTTCCTTCTCCGCTACCCTCACTTCACCCTCCTGGGCGATTTTAATCTTCACTTAGAAATACCGATCGACCCCTCCACCAGTAACCTGCTGCAGACATTGGACATCTTCGACCTTCAACAAAGTGTCAAGCTGCCCACACACTCCCTTGGTCATACCCTGGACGGTGTCTGCTCTAATTTCCCAGCCATCTCCACCTCACCCCCCATTCCCCAAATCTGGTCGGATCACAGCCTGATCCCTTTCCACATTCTCAATGTCCTCCCTTCTAACTGCAAAAAACCAATCCGCCAACACACTCACTCCATTAATTGGAAAACTGTGCAGGCAAGTCTTATCTCTCACCCCCTCTCCCCTTCTAACGCCCCCCCTTCCTCTGGAAACATCGATAAAGATGCTGTTTCTTTCAACAAATGGCTTTCGCAAGAAATCTCCGAACGATGTCCACCCAATAAAAAAGTCAACACCCTAAAAATAACGAAAAACAAAGCACCCTGGTATACTCCTGACCTTACCGCCGCCCACCTCCTCTGCAGGAAAGCAGAACGCAAGTGGCGTAGATCATACGACAACGACGACCGTAGCAACTACATACTCCTGAGAAAAAATTATCTCTCAACTATAAAATCAGCTAAAAAAACCTACTATGTAAACGCCATCAATGCCGCCAATCAGAAACAACAAACCCTCTTCTCCATAGTAAAGTCTTTTACCAAACCAAAAGCCCTCCAACCGGAGATCCCCCCGTCACAAGAGCTGTGCGATAAGATCTCCGACTACTTCGAGGAAAAAATAAGCTCCATTCACATCAACTTTCCCCCTTCCCCCCCGGTGTTCTCTTTCTCAGAGCTTGACAAATCTCGCCCGACCACAAATTGCCTCACTCATTTCTCTCCGGTAACTCTAACTCAAACCAGAGAAGTGATTCTCTCATGCAAATCAGGCTCTCCCTCTGACCCTTGTCCCCCCAAGATCCTTCATATCATCATTGATGAAATAAACCCCATCATCAACGAAATAATCAACCTCTCCCTCAAATCGGGCTCTGTCCCACTTACCTGGAAAAAAGGTACGGTTAAACCTCTGATGAAAAAGGCGAACAAACCCCCCTCTGATCTAACTAACCTTCGTCCCATCACCCTGCTACCCGCACTGGGCAAAATCACGGAACAATTAGTCCATAAAGAGCTTAAGGCCTTCCTCGATGCCCACAACCTACTTCACCCCCAGCAATCCGGTTTTCGGTCTAGACATTCCACCGAGACCGCCCTGATCGAGCTGACCGACACCATTAAAAACCTTCAAGATCAGAGGAAGAAGGCCATCCTGATCCTTCTTGACCTCACGGCGGCCTTCGACACTATTTCCCACTCCATACTGCTAAACAGACTTATGGATATCGGCATTACCCACTCAGCCTTAGCCTGGATCAGGTCTTTCCTCAGTGACAGGTCTCAGACCATCTCACTGGGCCCCTTCCAATCCAAAGAAAAAAAAATCTCGTGTGGAGTACCCCAGGGCTCCATTTTAAGTCCCCTTCTATTCAACATATACCTCATCCCCCTGCTTTCACTCATAGAATCGTTCGGCATAATCGTCACGTCTTATGCCGACGATACTCAGCTTGTCATCCCTCTCGAAGACAACTCCAACCTGGCCGAACTCAACCTTAAATGCTGCCTCACAGCGGTCTTTCAATGGATGGATAACAACCACCTTCGCTGTAACTCCAGCAAAACCGAAATCCTGCCCATTGGGAAGAACGCATCCTTTTGTCCCGCTCTGTGGTGGCCTGATAACTCTGCTGCTCCACCCCAGACAGTTTCATCGGCCAGAAACCTCGGAGTCATTTTCGATTCCGATCTGTCCTTTGATTCCCATGCCACTACCGTGGCGGGTAAATGCTTTGGCATTATAAAATCCATGAGAAAGTTCTGCGACTTTCTCCCGCTCGACTCCAGAAAGACCATTGCAGTAGCCCTCATTCTCTCTCGGGTGGACTACTGCAACGGCCTCTTGGCAGGGACCAAGAAATCCACCCAACTAAAACTGCAAAGTGTCCTGCACACTGCCGCGCGTCTGGTCTTAAAACTCCTACGTAAATCCTCTATTTCCACTGCCCTCAGATTCCTCCACTGGCTCCCCCTGCACAAGAGAATCCTATTCAAAATTCTCGTTGTAGCCTTCCGAGCCTTCCACAAATCTGGCCCAGTTTACCTTGCGAAACGTTTCCCTCATTACATTCCGGGTCGCATTCTTAGATCCTCTCAAGAAAACCTCATGACCCTCCCCAAATTCAACCTAAAAACCAAAGGCGGAAAAACTCTCAGCACCCTAGCTATCAGAGCCTGGAATAGTATGCCAAAGCATCTTAGATTCCAGACGCAAGAGAAACCCTTTAGGAAACACCTCAAAACATGGATTTTTAATCTCTCTGACGACTGGACTAAAGCAGCCATCTAAACCCCCCACTGCCCTCCCTCTGATCTGGTCCCAGGTTTTCATAGCGCCAAGATGCTCCCTTCGGAGCGAACGTCTGCGCTTTACAAATACCCCTCCAATATCCAATATCCAATATCCACCACCACCAGCAGTACCACCACCACCACCACAAGTACCACCACCACAATTACCACCAGTACCACTACCACAAGTACCACTACCACGAGAACCACCACCAGTGCCAGTAACACTACCATCAGTACCACCACTTTTAGTACCATCACCTCCAGTACCACCACCAGTACCACCACTAGTACCACCACCACAATACCACCACCACCAACAGTACGAGTACCACTACCACCAGTATCAGCACCAGTACCACCACCACCAGTACCACCACCACCAGTACCACTATCAGTACCACCACCACAGTACCACCACCAGTATAACAACCAATACCACCACCACCACCACCACCAGTACAACCACCAGTACCACTAACACCAGTACCACCACCAGTGTGACCAACAGTACCACCACCACCACCCACAGTACCATCACCACCAGTACCACCAGCAGTACCACCACCACACATACCACCACCAGTACCACCGCCAACAGTACCACCGCCAAAGTAACACCACCACCAGTGCCACCACCAGTACCACCACCAGTACCACCTCTACCACCAGTACCAACACTACCAGTACCAACACCACCAGCAGCAGTACCACCACCACCAGTACCACCACCACCACCAGCACCAACACCACCACCAGATCCACCACCACCACCACCAGCAGTACCACCACCACCACCACAAGTACCACCACCACAATTACCACCACCACCAGTACCACTACCACAAGTACCACTACCACGAGAACCACCACCAGTGCCAGTAACACTACTATCAGTACCACCACTTTTAGTACCATCACCTCCAGTACCACCACCAGTACCACCACTAGTACCACCACCACAATACCACCACCACCAACAGTACGAGTACCACTACCACCAGTATCAGCACCAGTACCACCACCACCAGTACCACCACCACCAGTGCCACTATCAGTACCACCACCACAGTTCCACCACCATTATAACAACCAATACCACCACCACCACCTCCAGTACAACCACCAGTACCACTAACACCAGTACCACCACCAGTGTGACCAACAGTACCACCACCACCGCCCACAGTACCACAACCACTAGTACCACTACCACCATTACCACCTCCACCACCACCAGTACCAGTACCACCACCAGTACCAGTACCACCAGTACCAGTACCACCTGTACCAGTACCATCACCTACTAGCCATACCACCACCACCACCCCAGTACCAATGCCACCACCACTATTACCACCACCACCACCAGTACCATCACAACCACCAGTACCACCACCACCACCACCCCAGTACCACCACCACCACCACCACCACTACCATCACCAGTACCACCACCAGTACCACTAGTACCAGAACCAGCAGTACCACCACCACCAACACCACAACCAGTACCTCCATCAGTACCAACGCTAGAACCACCAGTACCACCACCAATACCACCAGTACCACCACCACCAGTACCATCACCAGTAGCATCATTACCACCACCACCAGTAACACCAGTACCACTAGTACCACCACCAGTACAAGCACCACCACCACCACAAGTACCACTACTACCAGTACCACCACCACTACCACCACCAGTACTACTACCAGTACCACCACCACCACCACCAGTTCTACCAGTACCACCACCAGTACCACCACTACCACCAGAACCGCCACCACCACCAGTTCTACCAGTACCACCACCAGTACCACCACCACCAGTACCACCACCACCAGTACCACCACCAGTACCAGCACCACCAGTACCTGTACCACCAGCACCAGTACCAACAACACCACCACCAGTACTACCACCAGTACCTTCACCACTACCACCACCACCAGTACCACCACCACCACCACCAGTTCTACTGTTGCAGGGATTCTGCTCCTACACAGAACTGAGCACAGAGACTCAGGACCTCAGTGAATTAGGGTGTGCCAAAAACTCACCTTAGTATCCAAAATCCCCTATCAGACTAGCATCAGTGTCACATTGGCTCTTCATCCTATAGCAAAAATACCAATGATTAGACAACCCAGAACATGCGACTTATGTTACCTCAGGCAATGTGGAAAACAAGAACACTCTTTTGTTATACTCTGATACCAGTCCAAAACAGGGAGTAAATAGAGACACAAGCAAGTTTGAAATATTTATTTCTAACGCCGTGTTCTCATGCACAGCACCTTAGCTAATACAAGCAGACATATTATTAGAAACAAGATTGTCAGCATAGTTACTATTCCATAAAATACAAAGGGAGAAAGCATGTTATAATGCTAAATTGAAACAGGTTAAATATATACCTATATTTTACCCTCCCTTGCTAGTAGGTTATTTTATAACTACAGAAGGTCTCTTTGGGATTACATAGGCGGCCCCATACCTGTGGTATTTAGCAGAAGTGGATCACATCAAATTCTCCACAAGCTCTCCGCATATGAATGTTCTCCAAGTGTGTGTGATCATGCATTATTAAACGGGCCAATATCAGAGTTGGCCGCTGCTGCATATGTGTTATGTCTAGAAAGTGCGCTGATCAGTCCGAACAATAACTATTGTTGAAATAACCTTGAAGGCCTCAGCACTCACTGTTCAGACTAAGCTTACCAAGCAAGGCTACTAATGTAGAAAAACATATTATTCTCGTGTGAAGCAAAACACTCTGCTAAACTCTAAATAATTAATAAAGTGTGTACTGTGTGCAAAAGGCATCAGAAAGAAAAAATGGCGTTTAAACTTCTAATAAGCTCATGTCAACTTAACACTGTGTGAATGCAAGGCTCAGCCCCACGACACCCTCCCTTGATCTGAGCACGGATAAGAAAGGGGCAAATTTGGAACGCAAAATTCAAGTTCAAGAGTCAGAATCAAGTTCAAATTGCCACAGCAGAAAAACTGGAGTAAAAAACTCCAAATTTTGAAAACACTTCAAATCAAGAATCACTTTAATGGGCACATTGAAGTCAATGGGCCTCGAAAAAAAACTAAGGTGGCAAAAATATTATTTTTAAAAATCCGATGTCCAACATGTGACGTCGGCCACGAAAGGGACAGAAGAGGAAACACATCTCATTCCAACAGTGTATATGCACAGTAAGTTGCAACAGCCTCCAATAGGAAGTCATTGTTCTCATTCGAAAACATTTCAGCCATCCAATTCAGTAATGGGAAGGAACAAACATGTTCCTCAATAACTGGAGCCTCTAGTACCATCAGAGAACAACTCGGGTTTACTTCAATATAACTAAGTGCCAAGAAGTCATGCGCCACTGCAAAAACATTCCAACATCCCAGGACTCCATGCATCGCTGCAAAGGCCATAATCCCGTCGCCAGAAAAAAGCAATTCATGACCTACTAAGGGGCTCATCAGTTGATCATAATCCGCGTTGGGAGACACCGTATTGCAGAGACACAAATCCAGAGCCCAGTCGAAATCGCAGCTTAGGCAATGAAGGACATGCTGGATGCATGTGAAAAAGGAAAATCAAAACGATATTCCATAAGCTGCACTCAATGTAGCAAGAGGCAGCGCTCCATAATAATCAAGCATTCGGTTGCGGAGCAGCAACAGCCGGGGCAGGTTGTCTTGTAATACAGGACTTGCATCCATTTTGAAATAAACAAAGCAACAGAAGCACTCCTGCTACCAAAGCGAGCATTAGGGGAAATCCACCAAACAGGCTGGAAAAAATCGAATGAAAAAATGCTGGGAACATACCAAATATAGTTTGAAAAGAAGTCACAAGGCCACTACTAAGAACTTTAAAAAAGTGAGCCAACCCGTGGTGGAGGAAGCATTAAAGATAGTGTGAATTAATTCCCCGAAATGCAAGGGCAAATCCGTATTTAATAGAGCATGCACCTCTGTGCTTATGTTTGCCACGTGAAGGACAAATGTTTCATGAGCAGATGTGAGGGTTACTTCTTTCTGAGACAAAGGTGCTCTTATGCGACTCATCTTGTTGAACTCTGCTTTCAAGGTCGGAATCGACGGCCAGATGGAAAGATCCAGCTTCCCATGTGGAGGAGGAAACATTACGTTTTTACAACAAACTACACGTTCAGAAACTGTAATGACGTAAGGAATTCCAGCTACCATCCCACAACAATCGTCATTATTTAAAAGTAAATAACTACCGTTTGCTAGTAATGTGAATGTGGGAATGATAGCAGCCGTAGGTGTACCTTTCAAAACACAGGCTAAATTAGGCGCGTTTTAGTTGCAAGAGCCATGCAATTGGATATTCCTACACACTAATGAGTGATCCGGTGATATTGTGCAATCCTCACCATTCAAATAAACCTCTTTTGCCTCCCTCAGGCACCTATAGGTAAAAGGTAGTGACCAAGCTTCATGGAGATAAGCGGTGCCCAGAGTTTCATATCTGCCATTTGCATTAGTACTTAATACAACTTTCGAATTTGAACAAAGGGAAAGGTAATGTTATTAACCCATGGACTAGCCACACAGCTGAATTTGTTTCGGCCACAGAAAACGGTAAATGTTCTAACTTTTCAATATGTAACATAGAAAAAGTTGCATCTTTCATAGATATAAAACTTTGCTTATCAGTCAAATTAAAAGGAGCAAATAAAGAAGATGTGTTGATGTAGTGCCAAGGCACTTTTCCTGCCTTTAACGTTTGCAAAGTCCATGCAAATCGCATAATAGAACGCAATTGATTTTGACTATGGTATAAAACAGATATCTTCTTGTACAATATGCACAACAGATCAAACAATATTATCTAAAGTGTAAATGCGGGAAGAAAGCGCGTTAATGCTGTTAGCTTGATCTATAGCTCTTAAGCGGGAAGCAGCCTCAATCTGGGACAGTTTCCATACTTCGTTGTATAAAGCATATATCCACCTTTTGGATCTGTTGGAAGCAGGGCCCTTGACAAAATCATTCAGATCAACATCGTCAGTCAATTTAGACAAATGAAGCTTAACTGACGCTAAAGTGGAGTGTTCGAGCCAATTCTGACATAACTTTCCTACTGAATAGGTAGTCATGGAATGGCCACTCTCAAAATGGAGATCCACCCTAACCTGTGTGTTGCCAGGGGCTAAACCCAGAAAACGATGTTCGCAAGAATTTGCACTTTTGTACCATAACAACCAACCATTAGGATCCAAACTGGATATATTAAAGGTAGAATTCAGCAATAGGGTCTGTAATTCTCTGATAGAAAAACTGGTATTATTATCCCAACCGGGATATTCTTCCAATTCTGGAAAAGAAGGAGCATTTAAGTTTTTTAATAGTAGCCAATCCAAAGCAGGTGGTTGGTGAAATACAAAAATTCAAAAATAACATATGGTTTGGGATGAGACATGCACGATGCAAAGCCTCAGTGCCTTGCACTTGCCAACTTTTAGATCCCCAAACATATTTAAGATCAAAAGATCAATAGTATCTTTCCACAGTTCATAACCCCCAATAGCCAATTGGTCAAGAAAGGACTTGGAATATAACAATTTTTGGGTAAGTCTAAGTTTGGAAGTGGACATTTCAGTCATCTTAAAAGAAAATGCATTGGGATTTGACTGATTAAAATCAGTGAAATAGGTGAACCTCTTTAAAAGAGAACTGGAGCTGCCTTCACCAGGAAGGGGGCAATGTTCCCATTGTGCATAATTAACCATATTTCTCCTGGTGTTTGCCTTATGCAGGTAATGATTGCCAAAGTGTGGATAACAAAACAAATCACCATAATTCGCCGAATTTAAATATAAATCTTCAGCATCAAAAGCAGCATAATATTTCAAATCTGAAAACCAAGCCTCTACGGCTTGAACATCCCAATCATCAGAGCGTACATTTTGTTTAATCACATCCCCCATAGAAACTCTTAGGACATTCGGGACATTGATAACCTCTGTGGGACCATGGATTTGAAATCGAACAGCATCCCATACAATCCCATCTAAGACGGGCCAAGCAGTAATATTTACAAAAGTCAGGTCCCTCTTCAAACTGTGTGATGAGGAATAGGGTGCCAATGTTTCATTAATGTGTCGAATAGACGTTCTCTCTTCCACGTAGTGTTCGTTTACAAGACGGAAAAAATACACCACATATCCAATTGACATGAACAAAAAAAATGAACAAAGCACCAACCAAATGTAGGTCCAAGGAGGAATCAAAAAATGTTTTTAAACTATGTAGCAAAAATAGAGATTTTTGAAGGGGACTTTGATATGGTAGAGTTAGTGTCAAATGAAAATCTGGACTCAGTTGCCAAGCGTGTTGGTAGATCGGGCATCGATAAGTTTGAGGGGTAAATATACTCAGTATCATCAAGACGATTATCTGGTGGTGTACTCAACAAAGGACTTGAAACAGCAGGCATCTCAATGGAAATGTCAGGCCTGGTGTTAGGAGCCGGAGCCAAAACAGAATGTCTCAGTATAGATGGACAAGAGACCGCAGGTCTCATACTAAGAAGAATCGGCCATACTGTGTAATTTGACATTGTCAATGGAGATGTACCTCTTTTCCTTACGACCTGGAAGTGGAGGTAAAATGACTGTTCTTGTGCCCTGCACGCCAAGTACAGGAACTGGAGCTCGATATGAGGGACCAAATTCTTTCTTGTTCTCGATCGTCTCTCGAACCAGTTCTCCAACTCGGGGTATCCAGCCAACTACCGAAATCTGCAACGCAGCATCTGATGTGGAGGGCAACTGTTCCTTTGCAAGACTGTCTCCCGTCTTTTGTAGATTCTGTAAAACATGACAATGTTCATCTACGTGAGAAGGGGGCAGCAGCCGCCGCCTGGTGTAGACCTTCAAGGTCCGGGATGAACATTTTGATACCAAAGAGCATTTCGTATGGGGTCCGCCCACCCAGAGACCGTCTAGGGTAATAAGTGCACACTGTACGCTATTGAGATGGGCCAGCCAGTTTCTGCCATTACCTAAAACCCTGGCTGTCAAAGACTGCTTTAAATCTCAGTTAATTCGTTCCACAACACTATTACCCTCAGGTCTGTACGGAGACGAAAACTTGACTTGGACCCCAAACGAACTCATGGCATCCATGTACGCCTCAGAGGCGAATGCTCGACCCCGGTCCGAATGGAAGGTGCCACAGGCAAAAATTCCAACAAAGACACGCAAGTCTCTTACGACAGTTCGCGAATCAGTGCTGCGGTGAGGCCAGACCCAAACAAAGCGTGTGCATAAATCAACTGCAACTAAGATGTACTTTTACACAGTGTCAGAGGAAAAAGGACCGCAGTGATCTAATTAAACACAACCAAGTGGTCTATTAGAAATGTACAACTGTGTCTGGGGCGGACGCGTAGCAGTTGAAGGCTTCATCTGCTGACGAATGTCACATAGAAGGACATAATCACGCATCTGTTTGTGCAGTCCTGCCACAAGAAACGTTGTTGCAACTGAGATACAGTAGTTGAAACGCCTGCATGGGCAGCTGTAATCAGTGTGGACCTGCGGTCCGCATTGGGAATCAATCTGTCACCAACGTCCGGTATTTTCACACAAGGAACTTTATCAGGACTTAAATGATAAGAATACTTTGAAGGAAATCCCGTAGGATATTTACTTCCCTTCTCAGTAGCGGCAATTGCTCCAAAGATTTCATCATCAATCTTATTTTTGGAACACGTATCTGCTGCAACCATATATGTTGAAACTGCTGACTTTGCGGCCTCATTGGCTAAAGTATTGCTAACAGTGTGAACTCTGACACGCTGATGACCGAGAGTATGAATTACATACATGAGTGGCAGTTGATCTTTAAGTTCAGCCACTTGGACCCAGATCAATTTATGTTTTATTGTGCTACCCTTGGAATCACGAAAGTCATTCTGAATCCAAAAGAACAGGTTTTCATTGTAAGACTTTACTCAGTAATAAGAGTCACTCACAATAAGAGTAGTCACACCAGGATCAGCGTACTCTAATGCAAGCATCAGAGCAAGAATCTCTGCCAATTGAGCGGTACAGTCCCCTAATGGCTGCGTATGTACAACATCGGATTTGAATTTATCCTTCACCATGGTACCAACCACAATGGCACAAGCAGAGACATATGCGTGCTTACACCCATTTGCAACTTGCGCTGAACCATTTATTTATTTATTTAAAAGGGTTTTATATAGCACTGGCTAGACCCGGAGGTATCAGAGCGCTTTACATGAGCATCAGATCATAGTTACAGGTTACATTGTTACAAAGGTTACACAGTTATTAGAGCATGGCAACATAGTTACTTGTAAGGTCAGGATAAACAATAAGCACAAATACGTAAAGGGGAAAGATTTAGGGGAGGGGAAAGGAGCTGGGGAAGTAGAAAGGTAATGAAGGTGGGAAAGAGGAGGGGAGTGTGAAGGACACCGCAAGGAAAGAGGAGGGGAAGGATGACTGGGACACAAACCGGTAGACGAGTCAAAGCAACGTCCAAAGTCCAGTAAGCTGTGATCCCAGAGGAAGTGGTATCACTTCCCTATCTCTGTTGCGGGAGGCTCCCTTTATGCAGTGGACTCTCTCAGAGGGGTCTCTGGGACTCCAAGGCCTACATACTGGATCCTTCCCCAAAAAGGGAAGAGGGAGTGCTTTGGCAAGGGGTGCCACACCATACCTCAGCTGTGAGTGGCTCCCTTGGCGCAGTGGGCTCTCTCAGCGGGTACACTGAGACTCCAGGGTATAAATATTGGATCTTTACCCAACAAGGGGAGATGGAGTGCCTAGTCAAAGGGAAGTGTGGCTCACTGGTTAGAAGCGGCAGACCCTGAAGCAGAGATCGGCCCGGGACCAGGGTTCAATTCCCGACGCGGCAGGGTCTTGGGTCAATGTCAGCGGACTCGATAATTCTCGCTGAGGTGCCTATGCTAACCATGGGTCCCACTCTGCAACTCTGGGCAATAGCTTGCTTAATCTCCACAACGGCCCATCAGCGCCGGGGATGCCTGGTTTCACCTTGGAGGTGCCCAGGAGGGGCTATCTCACAGGGAAAGCCAGGACGGGTTCCCCAGCGGTATACAGCGCCAGGACACTCCGAGATGGAGTAACAGTGCGCTTCACAAGTATACTTACTACAAAGGACAGGGGGCTAGGCAGACTAACAGGCAAGGTGAGAGATTCAGGGGAGAGTGGATAGGAGCTAGGGGCTAGGGAGGAAGACAAAGAGAGAAAGAGTACTAAATGGGAAGAAAATTAATTAATGAGTTATTATATAGCGCTGGCTAGACCAGATGGAATCAGAGCGCTTTACATGAGGGACAATAATGTTGCAATTTACATCAGTTAAAAGTTACAGAAGTATCAAGGAAAGCATTTAAAAAACATAGGGGACAAGGTGAATGGAGCAAGGAAGGGTAAGGGGATAGGGTAAAGGGGTAGGAGGAAGATAGGACGCAGAGACGAGTGGAAAATTTGCCCAAGTTCCGGCTGGGTAGGTGACGGCAGGGAGGGCGAGTCCACAACACATCTCCTCTTTAGCTATATGATAGCACCACCGGGCATCAGCCAAATCGCTAGGTCTCCACAGTCTCGGGTAAGTTCCGCAGGTTCAAAGTCCTGATGTGTAGGCAGGTAAGGGGATAGGTTCAAGGTCTGATTAATGTCCAATTGTTGTCCAGGGAAGTAAAACAGCGTGTAGGGGTCCACTATGGAAGCCATCTTGGGGTCAGGAAGGGGACTGTGTGGTACACTGGTGGCCATCCTAAGGTCAGGCATCAGGCAGTTAAAGTCAATATTCAGGACAGCGGCTGCCTGAAAATAACAAATCCAGCGTACACACACCATCACACGCACAGAAATGCATAAGCACACACCAATGTGAGCACACACTCTCATATGCACACTGATGCACACAGACACACACATAGCCAGAAACATCCAAGAACACAAGCACACATAAAATCCCAAGCACTAATACAAAAACACCAAAATACATGCACATGCAAACACCATCACATGCACAGACATGCACAAGCACACACAAATGCGCTCACTCTCATACACGCAGACACGCACAAACACACAAGCACTCAAGCACACATACAGAAACTATCATAAACACACACATACAATCACATGCTTCAGTACAAAAATACCCAAGGACGTACACACAAATACATGCCCACACACACACACCATCACATGCACAGATATGCACAAGCACACAACAAATGTGCGCACACACTCTCATACGCAAACAGAGGGCACACATACAGAAACATCAACACGCACATGTACAATCCCATGCTCTTATACAAAACACTCAAATACATGCACACACCATCAGACGCACAGACATAAGCACACATGCAGAAACATCTGCGCGCACAAGCACACATAGAATCATATGCTCTAAAGCAAAAACACCCAAATACATGTCCACCCCATCACACGCACAGACATGCACAAGCACACACAAATGTGAACATAGTCTTTCATACATGCACACCCCCTTATACACGCACAGACGCATACACAAAAGCACTCCCATGACACATTTCTCCAGGACTGCTGCAGCATTGATGGCTCACAAAGGCAGAGTCAGCGTTACCGATGTCTTTAGGGCGCCACCATCTTAGGACCTTGCCTCTGTCTCCTCTCCCCGCCAGCCCCCTCACCTGCTACACCAAAGGTGCTCACGTGCAACCAACTGGCACCTGTAGACTGTCTGATGGTGGAGCGTAGGAACCGTTAGGCAGACTGGGCGGTTTGTTGTGGGAGGGAAGCGAAGAGCCATCATTTAGTCAGTACTGTCCCGTGTCATAGCTCCCTCGTTCTGCCCCCTTTGAGACAGCCGGGGCCCTGGGTCGTCTAACTGTGTCCGGGGGGAACGGGACTGATTTCCTCCCTTGTGGGGGTACCCAGCGTCTCTCCACCTTACTTGCAGTTCGCTGCTGGACTCTCGTCCGGGAGAGCGCTGTGTGCTGGGGCTTCCTATTTCGGGCTCTTTTCCCCCGCCTTGCTTTGGACTCAGGCCTCTACAGTGCAGCTGAGGCACCGGCTTCACCATGGTGCATCCCATACCACTCCGCCATCAGCTCCTCGGAGATGCAGAGATACTGAGGAGTGTCAGGTCTCGGTGGGCAGTGGGTGCGAGTCAACAAACCGACCAAAGTATGGAGAGGGGGGCAGTCAGGTCTATGAGCCCCTGGAAGTTGTAGTGACTGGAGAGACAGGTCCTAGTGTTGTTCATGTCCCCGCCCTGTCCCCAGGACCTGGCTCCGGCCGCCCTCAGAGGTCCTCGGACTCGGGATGTCTGCAGGTCGGGGACAGTCTGCACCACGGCCAGGGGCTCTTTCGTTGCTGCTAGGGTACCCCGCCAGGGCTGTACCTTGGACTGAGAGGCAATTCCCGTCAGCGTTGCCTTCCCCTGACTTCCCGATGCAGTCTAGTGAGGGTGACTGTATCGCGGTCGGCGCGCCGCCATTTTGTGAGGTGCACGCTCCCTCTCCACTGGGAACCATACAAATGGGATGTCTAGAAATGATTTGCCATCTGCTGGGATTTGCACCAGGGGCGTCTGACACGCGCTTGCAGCGTAAATGTAAATGTAAATGTAAGTGTAAATGATACAATGGAAATCCTCCAAAGGCCGCATAGTCAATGGGGCAGGATGAACAAACTTTACTGAAAACTCCTGCAACTGAAAGGAGGCGTCAAAAATTAACATGACATCCTGAGACGTCAATGATGATGCCCATTGTATCAACCGTGGGTGCAAAGCTTTAGAATTAGGCACACTGGCTTTCGTCCCTGCCTCTAAGGCAGGATACGGGGTAACAACCAACATGCGTTTTCCCTGCGACAGTGCACGTTCCTTTAGAAACGCCATTTGCACTGCTGTCAAGACTTTTTTCACAGTGGAAAACCACATTTCAGCCGAATTGTACAAGTGTGACTTGTAAGCGATAGGTACTGTGTCACCTTCGTTAAAAGTAAGGTATGTGAAACCCACCGCCCCGAGGATGATTCTTATCACCAGGTTGGTGTGGTTATCACGAGTCAATAAGAATTTAGGGGCATATTATCAAGGACCGGTGTTAGAATTATCGCAGTTTTATCGGCAGGAAACTGCCGATAAAACGGCAATAATGGGCTTGATAATAGGCCCTTGTTAATTCCCATAGAAGCCCATGTTAACACCAGAACATGGGCTTCTATGAGAATTAACAAGGGCGTATTATCAAGCCCATTATCGCCATTTTATCTGCAGTTTCCTGCTGATAAAACAGCGATAATTTTAACACCAGTCCTTGATAATATGCCTCTAGGATTCTAACAGATTAGCCTGCAAAGATTGCAAAATGGCTGAATGTTCAGGCAACCAGCAAGATTTGGTAAAAGTAGGTTGTATCAAAGCATACAGTGGCTTGATACGCTAGGCATATTCGGGAATGTATGTGCACCCAAAATTCAAGAATCCCAGCAAGGATTGAAATTTTTTCAGTGTTGTAGGAGCGCGCAGCTGTGCGCATTTTTCCAAGAAGTGAGGAGCCCATCCTTTATCTTCATTGTTGAGCTCATAGCCCAGGAACAACACTGTGTACTCTGCAATGTGAGACTTTGCAAAGTTAAATTTGTAACTGAAGTCAGCAAAACAACAAATTATGCGGTCAAAGCGACACAGATGAGCCCGTATTTCGTCGTCTGTTAGATAAATATCATCCACATACGAACACGCATCCGGGTTGACTTCCTCCAAAAGAGAGACCAGACAAACTGTGGGCAAAAAAAACATTGGATGTGTCAAATGTGGTTTTAAACCTTTTTCGCACAAGACCATCCACCAAAGCAGAGCCGTGGGTATTCTGTACTGCACAGGTACTGCAATGCGAGTTTAAATGCCGGTAATCCAATACCATATTCAAAAATAAGGGAGAACCCGGTAAACCTTTGGCATCTGGGTAAATAAAGTCATATATAAGAAACAAATGATGCCAAGGACACCACTAACGCACTAATAGTACTAGGCGAGAAAACTCAATTATCCCATCCTATGATAAGTATATTATCTTGAACACAACAAATTATAATATTTTTTATATATAAGGCTTCCCACCTCCGCACAGAACACACAATGAATGTAATCCAATACCAAACGGTAAGAACCATCTCGCTTGGTTACAGTAAAAAGCGGGTTATTCATCTGAGACACACAAGTTTCAATCACTCCTTGATATTCCAATTGTTCAAGGATTTCTGCCACGGAAGCTTTCCCTTCACACCGCATGGGATATTGAGGTCAAGGCTGTGGCATAGACCATAAGGGAATCTCGTGGTGGGGGGATAATTTATCCCAACCACAGTGAGTACAGTACAAAGCCGGTGCTAATGCCTTAGCCCACTCCTCTGCAAAATTCAGCGCATGCTCTTTCGACACTGTGTGCGCGAAACTAGGAAGGATTACCTCCTCCCCTCTCGGAGCCGCGAGAACAAAGGGTGGGGGCCAGTCAGCCTCCCCTAACAAAATGTCATAGGTAGTTGTAAGATTTTCCCAAAATACCCCTTTTATGGTACGTTGTATGTCACCTTCAACTAAAAGGTCAATTTCAAAAAGCCTATAAGGGGGAGCTACTCTAGTATCAGCAGTCTCAACAACAATGAACTGGTCAGTCACTTTCACCTTCAATAGTGGACGCAGGGCCTCGCGGACAATGGTAATCTCCACCGCACTGTCCAACAACGTCAGCACCCATGTCAGATTTCGAAGCGGCAACTTTCTTTTTCTGAAACTGGGGTCTATTCTGTGAAGAGTCGACCTGCTTGCCTTTTCCGTCTTTTGGGCGGGGCTGGTCGCGACTCTGCTGGCCACCCCGACCTCTGCCGCTTCCTCCACCACCGGACAATGAGGCAGATGTGTCCTGTAAAGAACGAGGAAAGCGTTGATCAGGAACCTGAAATCGATCAGGTGACTTAATCATAGAGCAGTCGCGCAAACCATAAGTGCGCTTAGTAGACGCAGTAGACTGGTTGTTTATTTGTGTTCCAATTTTGATTTGGAGCGTTGGGCTGAACGTCTTTGTCAGACTTCGAACCTTGAGGTTGTTTTTTATCTTTGACAGAAAAGGGCTTGACACTTAAACTATTACGGCCAATGGTTTTATAAGCCGCCGTGATAATTCTCGGTAACTGTCGGGGTTTGTCGGCATCGGGGACATCGCGCAAGGCATTAGCCATTTGGAAGTTCACCGCATCTCCCTTTATATTAGAAAGGACTAGATCGGAAACTACGTCAAATGTGCCCACGAGTCTCATTCCCAACTCAACCGCAGCCTCAGGTCCGTGTTCATCCTGAACACTCTTAATGACAGTTGGAAGGACAGCCATTGACGGAGTACTGAAGCACCTCGTGTACACTGCCGCAAACATTCTACCCCATGACTCAGTCCCCGGCTTCCGGTACCAAGTCCTTGGGCAAACTAATTGTAAGGATCCTGTGTTTTTCAACAGGAGACGAATTAGGAAAAACTGCCTCCAGCTGGTCAAATTTCTCGGCAAGCCAAAAAGGCATATCATCCTTATCTTGGGGACGCTTGCCCATAACCGCATTAACCATCACGGGACTAAGCTTCATTCCGCTCGGTCCAGCTGGAAGCGGCGCAACACCAGGGGCACGCCCTGGAAATTGCGGGTGATATTGAACTAGGGCCCTGATAAAACTGATTGCAGAGTTATATAGGGGCCTCAATTCAGCAACGGGGACTACCCCCGCACGAGGATGCGGGGTAAATCCAGCCAAAACAGGCCAAGAAGTACCTGGAGTGGACAAAGGACCTAGTCTAATCACCGTTACACTGTGGGGAAGGGCGCCATTAAACCAAACACGGTGCTACCATGCAGAAATCGGAATCTCCTGTGTCATATAAGGAACAAACTCCAAGGCCACAGCTGTGTGAGTATAAGTCTCAAATACCTGAGTAGCTGCCTCCACTGTGGGAAATGTCACCCATGAGTAGAAAATCTCAAACGGTTAAGCAACCTCAGCACTCACCACCAAAATAACTGCCATGCCCTCCAAGCCAACGTTATAAGCCTCCAAATGGTTGCGGACCGCATTGCGACTATGCTGGGGTAGGTCAACGTTAGCCATAGCGACACAGAGAATTAAAGGTACAATGTAAAACAATGTAGCACAACTGGGTGGTAATTCAAAAGGAAACCATTTTGAAAGATTAAAGCTTGAAAAGACCTATATAACTATAGGTAAGTTTATCCGTCACCACTGTTAACCGGACACAATAGTGAAGGGGTTAAGGACTGATATAAGTACTACTCAAGCGTCATGTAATAAGACCACCATCGTTGGGCGCCATGTTGCAGGGATTCTGCTCCTACACAGAACTGTGCACAGAGACTCGGGACCTCAGTGAATTAGGGTGTGCCAAAAACTCACCTTAGTACCCAAAATCCCCTACCAGACTAGCATCAGTGTCACATTGGCTCTTCGTCCTATAGCAAAAATACCAATGATTAGACAACCCAGAACATACGACTTAGGTTACCTCAGGCAATGTGGAAAACAAGAACACTCTTTCGTTATACTCTCATACCAGTCCAAAACAGGGAGTAAATAGAGACACAAGCAAGTTTGAAATATTTATTTCTAACGCCGTGTTCTCATGTGCAACACCTTAGCTAATACAAGCAGACATATTATTAGAAACAAGATTGTCAGCATAGTTACTATTCCATAAAATACAAAGGGATAAAGCAAGTTATAATGCTAAATGGACACAGGTTAAATATATACCTATATTTCACCCTCCCTTGCTAGTAGGTTATTTTATAACTACAGAAGGGCTCTTTGTGATTACATAGGCGGTCCCATACCTCTGGTATTTAGCAGAAGTGGATCACATCAAATTCTCCACAAGCTCTCAGCATACGAATGTTCTCCAAGTGTGTGTGATCATGCCTACGCGGTGCATTATTAAACACGCCAATATCAGAGCTGGCCCCAGCTGCATATGTGTTATGTCTAGAACGTGCGCTGATCACACCACCAGCAGCAGTACCACCACCACCACCAGTACAACCACCACCAGTTCCACCACCAGTATCACCAGCAGTACCACCACCACCACAACTACCACCACCACCAGTGCCACTACCACGAGTACCACCACCAGGAGCACCACCACCACTGCCAGTAACACTACCACCAGTACCACCACCTTTAGTACCATCACCTCCAGTACCACCACCAGTACCACCACTAGTACCACCACCACAATACCACCACCACCACCAGTACTAGTACCACCACCACCAGTACCACCATAAAGTACCACCACCACAGTACCACCACCAGTATAACAATCAATACCACCACCACCACCAGTATAACCACCAGTACCAACACCACCACCAGTACCACCGATGCCAGTACCACCACCACCAGTACCACCACCAGTGCGACCACCAGTACCACCACCACCACCCCCAGTACCACCACCAGTACCACAACCACTTGTACCACTACCACCATTACCACCTCCACCACCACCAGTACCATCACCAGTATCAGTACCACCAGTACCACCACCAGTACCATCACCTACTAGCCATACCACCACCACAACCCCAGTACCAATACCACCACCACTAGTACCACCACCATCAGTACCACCTCCACCACCACCAGTACCATCACCAGTACCAGTACCACCAGTACCACCACCAGTACCATCACCTACTAGCCATACCACCACCACCACCCCAGTACCAATACCACCACCACTAGTACCACCACCACCACCAGTACCACCACTACCATCACCAGTACCACCACCAGTACCAGAACCATCAGTACCACCACCACCACCAGTACCTCCACCAGTACCACCACCAGAACCACCAGTACCACCACCAATACCACCAGTACCACCACCACCACCAGTACCGCCACCTGTAGCATCATTGCTACCACCAACAGTAACACCAGTACCACCACCAGTACCAGCACCACCACCACCACAAGTACAACCACTACCAGTACCAACACCACAACCACCAGTACCACCACCACTACCACCACTACCAGCACCACCACCAGTTCTACCAGTACCACCACCAGTACCAACACTACCAGTAGCACCAGTACCACCACCACCACCAGTTCTACCAGTACCACCACCAGTACCACTACCACCAGTACCAACACCACCACCAGTACCACCGATGCCAGTACCACCACCACCAGTACCACCACCATTGCGACCACCAGTACCACCACCACCACCCCCAGTACCACCACCAGTACCACAACCACTTGTACCACTACCACCATTACCACCTCCACCACCACCAGTACCATCACCAGTATCAGTACCACCAGTACCACCACCAGTACCATCACCTACTAGCCATACCACCACCACAACCCCAGTACCAATACCACCACCACTAGTACCACCACCATCAGTACCACCTCCACCACCACCAGTACCATCACCAGTACCAGTACCACCAGTACCACCACCAGTACCATCACCTACTAGCCATACCACCACCACCACCCCAGTACCAATACCACCACCACTAGTACCACCACCACCAGTACCACCACTACCATCACCAGTACCACCACCAGTACCAGAACCATCAGTACCACCACCAGTACCTCCACCAGTACCACCACCAGAACCACCACCAATACCACCAGTACCACCACCACCACCAGTACCGCCACCTGTAGCATCATTGCTACCACCAACAGTAACACCAGTACCACCACCAGTACCAGCACCACCACCACCACAAGTACAACCACTACCAGTACCAACACCACAACCACCAGTACCACCACCACTACCACCACTACCAGCCCCACCACCAGTTCTACCAGTACCACCACCAGTACCAACACTACCAGTACCACCAGTACCACCACCACCACCACCAGTTCTACCAGTACCACCACCAGTACCACTACTACCAGTACCACCAGCACCACCACCAGTACCACCTCCAGTAGCTGCATTACCACCACCACCACCGGTAACACCAGTACCACCAGCAGCACCACCACCACAAGTACCAGTACCACCACCACCAGTACCAACACCACCACCACCAGTACCACCGCCACTACCACCATCACCAGTACCACCACGACTTCTACCAGTACCACCACCAGAACACCCCTACCAGTACCAGTACCACCACCACCAGTGCCAACACCACCAGTACCACCACCACCACCACCACCACCAGTACCACCACCAGTACTACCACCACCAGTACAAGTACCACCACCACCACCAGTACCAGTGCCACCAGTACCACCACCAGAACCACTATCAGTACCACCACCACTACTACTACCACCAGCATTACCACCACCAGTACTACCACCACCAGTACCAGTACTACCACCAGTACCACTGCCACCACCAGTACCAGTACCAGCACCACCAGTACTGCCACCAGCAGTACCAGCACCACCAGTACCACCACCACCAGTACCACCACCAATACCACCAGTACCACAACTACCAACACCACCAGTACCACCACCAACAGTACCACCATAACCACCAGTACCACCACCAGTACCACTACCAGTACCACCACCAGCAGTACCACCACCACTACAAGTACCAACATGATCAGTACTACCAGTACCTCCACAAGTACCACCTCCACCAGTACCACCACCACCACCATTACCACCACCACCACCTGTACCACCAGTACCAGTACCACCACCACCAGTACCACCACCACCAATACCAGTACCACCAAGTACCAACATGATCCGTACCACCAGTACCTCCACAAGTACCACCACCACCACCATTACCACCACCACCTGTACCACCAGTACCACCAGTACCACAACCACCAGTACCACCACCACCAGTACCACCACCAGTGCCACCACCACCAGGATCAATACCACCACAAGTCTCACCAGTACCACCACCAGTACCACCTGTATCACCACCAGCACCTCCACCACCACCACCAGTACCAGTACCATAACCACCAGTACCACCACACATACCACCACCAGTACCACCACCACCACCAGTACCACCACTAACAGTAACACCACCACCAGTGCCACCACCAGTGCCACCACCAGTACCACCAGTACCACCACCATTACCACCACTACCACCAGTACCAACACCACCAGTACCACTACCACCAGCAGCAGTAGCACCACCACCACCACCACCACCAGTTCCACCACCACCACCACCAGTATCACCAGCAGTACCACCACCACCACAAGTACCACCACCACAATTACCACCACCACCAGTACCATTACCACGAGTACCACCACCACGAGCACCACAACCACCAGTGCCAGTAACACTACCACCAGTACCACCACCTTTAGTACCATCACCTATAGTACCGCCACTAGTACCACCACTAGTACCACCTTCCACCCCCACCACCAGTACTAGTACCAACACCACCAGTACCAGTACCAGCACCAGTACCACCACCAGTACCACCATCAGTACCACCACCAATATTACAACCAATACACCACCAGTACAACCACCAGTACCAACGCCAGCACCAGTACCACCACCACCAGAAACACCACCAGTGCGACCACCAGTACCACCACCTCCACCCCCAGTACCACCACCAGTACCATAACCACTAGTACCACTACCACCATTACCACCTCCACCACCACCAGTACCAGTACCACCAGTACCACCACCAGTACCATCACCTACTAGCCATACCACCACCACCACCCCAGTACCAATACCACCACCACTAGTACAACCACCACCACCACCAGTACCACCACGACCACCAGGACCACCCCACCAGTTCCACCACCATCTCCACCAGTATCACCAGCAGTACCACCACCACCACAAGTACCACCACCACAATTGCCACCACCAGCAGTACCACTACCACCAGTACCGCAACCACGAGCACCACCACCACCAGTACCACCACCACCGTTAGTACCACCACCACCAGTACCACCACTAGTACCACCACCACAATACCACCACCACCACCAGTACTAGTACCACCACCACCAGTAACAGTACCTGCACCAGCACCACCACCACCAATACCACCACCAGTACCACCACCACCAGCACCACCACCAGTATAACCACCAATACCACCACCATGACCAGTACAACCACAAGTACCAACACCACCACCAGCACCACCGATGCCAGTACCACCACCACCAGTGCCACCAACACCAGTGCGACCACCAGTACCACAACCACCACCCCCAGTATAACCACCAGTACCACAACCACTAGTACCATTACCACCATTACCACCACCACCAGTACCAGTACCACCCCCAGAACCTCCACCAGTACCATCACCTACTAGCCATACCACCACCCCAGTACCAATACCACCACCACTAGTACCACCACCAGTACCACCAGTACCACCACCAGTGCCACCATCAGTACCACCACCAGTCCCACGAGTAGCACCACCACCAGTACCACCACCAGTTCCACCACCATCTCCACCAGTATCACCAGCAGTACCACCACCACCACAAGTACCACCACCACAATTGACACCACCACCAGTACCACTGCCACCAGTACCACAACCACGAGCACCACCACCACCAGTAGCACCACCACCTGTACCACCACCTTTAGTACCACCACCACCAGTACCACCACTAGTACCACCACCACAATATGACGACCACCACCAGTACTAGTACCACCACCACCAGTAATAGTACCAGCACCACCGCCAGTACCACCACCAGTACCACCACCACCAGTATAACCACCAATACCACCACCACGACCAGTACAACCACAAGTACCAACACCACCACCAGTACCACTGACGCCAGTACCACCACCACCAGTGCCACTATCACCAGTGCGACCACCAGTACCACCTCCACCACCCCCAGTATAACCACCAGTACCACAACCACTAGTAACACTACCACCATTACCACCACCACCTGTACCAGTACCACCAGTACCATCATCTACTAGCCATACCACCACCCCAGTACCAATACCACCATCACTACCACCAGTACCACCACCAGTGCCACCATCAGTACCACCACCAGTACCAGTACCACCACCACCAGTACCACCACCAGTACCACTACCAGTACTACTACCAGTAGCACCAGTATTACCACCAGTACCACCACAACCACCAGTACCGACACCACCACCACCACCACCAGTACCACCATCAGTACCACCACCAGTATCACCAGTACTACCACCACCGGTACCACCACCAGTAGCACTACCAGTACCACCACCAGTACCACCACCACCACCAATACCACCAGTACCACCACAACCACCAGTACCATAACCAGTACCACCAGTATCACCATTACCAGTACCATCACCAGTACCACCACCAGTACCACAACCAGTAACAGTACCACCAGAACCATACCACCACCACCACCAGTATGATTACCACCAGTACAGACCAGTACAACTACCACCAGTACCACATATACCAGTACCACCAGTAGCACCACCAAAACTACCAGTACCACCATGAAAACTATCAGTACCTCTACCACCACCAGTACCACCACCGCCAGTACCACCAACAACACTAGTACCACTACCAGTACCACCACCAGTGCCCTCAGTGCCACCAGCACCACCACCACCAATACCACCACCTCCAATACCACAACCACTAAGAACAATACCACCACCATTACCACCACCACCAATACCAATACCACCACCAATACCACCACCACCTCCATGCCTCTCGCTCACTAGTAATAGTAGGGGCGCTGTACAAGGCCAGAGCTGCAGCCGAGGGCATCCCTCCCTCGCTCCATGCGTGCCATAGAGCACAGCCCGCCTTGCACCAGAAGGTAAAGCCTTGGCCCTACTACAGCTGGAGTGTTTACTAGGCCAAAGATAGCAATGACATTATGCAATGCCACACTGCACACTCAAATCATGGAGAGGGCAGGAAATAGCCCACCCCCGCTACTCTTCCTCCTGAGACACGACAGTGTAATCACAGTTTGAAAGGTGTTGGAGTGCTTTGTTAGTGTTTATTGCTCGGATCATATGTAACTCTCACTTCACACTTGTTTCTGTGTAATTTACAACACTTATACATCTTCACTGGACTATTTTTCACTACTTTGAAGACGTCGCAGGCCGGTCTCTTCTTTTGATATTTATAATCTAACATACGGTTGAGAAGGCCCTTTATTGCAATTCAATAGGTCTCACATTTGCAAGAGTTTATGTTATTAGTATTGTAAATAACAATGCCTTTTATTTATGTTTTTCAACCCAAAACATAAATAAAAGCATTGTCATTTACAATGGCAATAGCTCACACTTGCATGAAAGGGAGACCTATTGCATTGCAAATGCTTGTTGAATGTGTGTTAGGTGTGTTCAAGTTAGAAATATGTTTATCCACACATGGAGAGTGTTAACTTGTCATACCTTTGTGGAGTTCTGTTTGGACATGTGTCCATTTTCCTGTGGGTACCTTACAGCTAATTTAGATATGTGACACATGCTGTTTGTGATGTGTTTGCTATTATGAGTTGCACTTAAATATTCCCTACATATTCATGGGATTTGGTAAGGCTATTGGTTGTTGTCCCTGATATACTTCAATTCACAGGTCCAGTCCACATTGAGTTTGTCAGGCATGTGCAAAATGTACTGTGCCCCAGCGACGGAACATTTCTGGGTTCCCCTGATAGAGGTATAGCTATCCTGCAACATTCCCCTAGAGGACAACAAGACATACACATACCTGAATATTTACCAATTAGACATAATGAGGAACCTTTCCTTCTGAAAACCTAAATAAAACTTAGCCAATGTCAAACATGGATGATTGATGGAGCCTTCAAAATGTGTCCCAAACCATTTACTCATATATACACTATACATGGTGAATATAAAAAAAATACTATCCCTTTTATATATGCCCTACTACCAAATAAACAAAGCAGCACTTTACTACAACCTCTTAAACCATATTAAACATAAAACAAAAAACTACTATCCTGAAAAAATATTCATATACTTTGAGCAAGCCATGATTCAAACCATTCTAAAACTCTATCCCAACACCACTATACAAGGCTGTTACTATAATTTCAATTAAAGTATGTGGAGACACATACAAAAATTTGCACTAAGGGCCCGATTATGAGTTTTATGGGCACACCATCAGCCATGGCAGTGGCATGCTTCGGCTCTAAGAGAGAGCCTAGGGGCAATGCTGACCACACTGCTGCGCCTCCAGCAATTCAGGCCCACTGATGCCATGCACCATGTTGTGCATTACACACAGTGTGCACATGACAGTGCAGGCGCAACATATACCCCAGGCCACATCCACATGGGCTAAATCACTGTAGGCCCCTTTTTGTGGCACTTTACCTGCCTTTCTGGCATGAAAAGGTTGGTGGAAAGGCAGGCCATAATTCCCACAATGGTGCCCATGCTGGCACTGCCACTATAGACTGCCACTATCCACACTGCCACTGCGGGAGCTCCTATCTTAGCAGTTGTAGTGGTGTGAAGATGTTTGTGAGGCGGTCTTCTCGCCCGCATTGAAACCCGGCAGAAATGCAGGTGATCGGACTGCCAGAATGTAAGGGCGGGCTGTGGACCACCAAAGTCATAATCAGGCACTAAGGGGTCGATTCCAATGTCATTCAGAAGGGCTCCAAAGGGGATTCGTAAGAAGCAAATCTGATTCGGAGTGTATGTTTCTGACTGAATCATCCCCGTTCCGAATGACCAAGTACGATGCGAGGAAGCCGTCCGAGCTGGCCGAATCGGTTCCGAACCCAAATCAGTCAGTCCGACTCATTCGGAGCGATTCGTTCAACTCAATGGGGGTGGCTTTCCAAACGAGTGAGTACGAGGTCCAATTCTGACAGCCACACCGACTTGGTTTTAACATGACAAAACAGCTGTGGGAATCGGACTTCGGGGGGGCCGTAGCAGTCCCTCCTTCAGCCGGGGACCACCAAATTGGTCTCAGGGGGGTACTCATGGGTCCCCCCTTCCCATGCATGCACAGTATCGTAGGCACCATTTTGTGCCCACCACAGGGTGCACGCTTTTCCCCATCCACCCCTTTTTGCAATGGGAGCCTGTGCAAGCATGCAGTATACAGGCTTACATTGAGTTCAATGGGAGTCTGACCTAACCGACCGTCACTATATGGACACATCGAAATCGGTCGTTCGGACTCACGAAGCGCCGTTCGACTTGAAAGCTCTCGGAGATCCAGTCGTTTGGAGGTCTTTACTAATGAGATCGGAATCGCCCCCTAAGTGTAGAATTATTTAAAAACAACTGATTTGCCATTGACATTTAAAAAGATGAACCTACTAGATTATGTCTCTTTCACAGAGGTAGCCAACCACTGCAATTTACTAATAGAAAGCTATTTCTATCAACAAAATGAAGATAAACTATACCCCCTAATGGACTATTTCAAAGACACTAGGATTGACAGACTGCATTTCTCTGGACACAGATGCCAACCCAAATTTCAAATACCAAAAACCATGGTGAAATGTCCATGGCACCACCTTGCCAGAGTAAGCCAAAACAAACAATGCAGTGGAAGGACGGCACAATGCCTTCCAATCCACACTAGGCAGAACCCAACCTACACTCTACAAATTCATAGAAACATTACAAAAAGAACAAAGCTGCCAGCAACTATAAATGAAGCAATCTGGATGGCCAAATTGCCCCTAAACTTGCAAACAAACCAAAAGAATGTGCGATATGCTAAAATGTAAAGCATAAACAAAGGAGTACGTTACTTAGAAGTGATAGCCAAAAGCATATTATACAAAATCTAAACTAACATTACGAATCTCTTCCATTATTAATGAGGACTGATATAATAAAATGATATGCAGTATTTTTTTAAATGTACCCGTCGCCTACCAAGATATTAAAACACAACCTCAATCGATCACATAAATTGATTACAAAGCATAAACCAAACCCTGAGAGTTGCAGTGGTGTTGTGGTGTGTTGTGGAGCTTCTGCACGTCCCGTTGACCCTGGGACCAACTCCTGTGTTCCTGCCGCTGCCCCTCGCCGCACCCGCTCCGCGGGTGCCGCTTCGCGGCTTCAGGAGGGTGAAAGCTGTTTCTGAGCGCTGGGCTCCAGGAGGCGTTGGGGGAAACATCGAGTTGGCGTTGGCGCTCTAGCAGGGACTCGAAGATCCAGGAGTCCCTGCTCTCACAGGTGCGCTAGCGGACGCGCCCACCACCAGCCACGCCCCCCGCCTGGTCAGTCAGAAAAGGCGCGTGTCTCCTGTGCTTCCCGGGACCCACCTGAGAGTTGCAGTGGTGTTGTGGTGTGTTGTGGAGCTTCTGCACGTCCCGTTGACCCTGGGACCGACTCCTGTGTTCCTGCCGCTGCCCCTCGCCGCACCCGCTCCGCGGGTGCCGCTTCGCGGCTTCAGGAGGGTGAAAGCTGTTTCTGAGCGCTGGGCTCCAGGAGGCGTTGGGGGAAACATCGAGTTGGCGTTGGCGCTCTAGCAGGGACTCGAAGATCCAGGAGTCCCTGCTCTCACAGGTGCGCTAGCGGACGCGCCCACCACCAGCCACGCCCCCCGCCTGGTCAGTCAGAAAAGGCGCGTGTCTCCTGTGCTTCCCGGGACCCACCTGAGAGTTGCAGTGGTGTTGTGGTGTGTTGTGGAGCTTCTGCACGTCCCGTTGACCCTGGGACCGACTCCTGTGTTCCTGCCGCTGCCCCTCGCCGCACCCGCTCCGCGGGTGCCGCTTCGCGGCTTCAGGAGGGTAAAAGCTGTTTCTGAGCGCTGGGCTCCAGGAGGCGTTGGGGGAAACATCGAGTTGGCGTTGGCGCTCTAGCAGGGACTCGAAGATCCAGGAGTCCCTGCTCTCACAGGTGCGCTAGCGGACGCGCCCACCACCAGCCACGCCCCCCGCCTGGTCAGTCAGAAAAGGCGCGTGTCTCCTGTGCTTCCCGGGACCCACCTGAGAGTTGCAGTGGTGTTGTGGTGTGTTGTGGAGCTTCTGCACGTCCCGTTGACCCTGGGACCGACTCCTGTGTTCCTGCCGCTGCCCCTCGCCGCACCCGCTCCGCGGGTGCCGCTTCGCGGCTTCAGGAGGGTAAAAGCTGTTTCTGAGCGCTGGGCTCCAGGAGGCGTTGGGGGAAACATCGAGTTGGCGTTGGCGCTCTAGCAGGGACTCGAAGATCCAGGAGTCCCTGCTCTCACAGGTGCGCTAGCGGACGCGCCCACCACCAGCCACGCCCCCCGCCTGTAACACTCTCCTATTTCACGCTCTGTCTGGCGCTCCGCGGGACGCCGAGCGAAGCCCGAGCAAAGGGCGGGCAGTCTGTGGCAGTCAGGGGCTGTCAAGGCTGGGCTGGGCCACGTCCCTTTCTTCTGCATCAGCAGTGAGTACATACGCCCGGTGTGAGTCCCCGTGCTGTTCCCCGCAAGCATGTCTACCCGCTCCGGAAAGCTTCTTAGGAGTGAAGGCGAAAGGGGGCCAAATGCCGCGAGCCCTGTTATAGGATCTATGGACCGTTTCATCACCAGGGTGGCGGCGGTGATTGAAAAGGAGATTGCTATGTCTGAGCGGCGTTTATCTGAGGTGTACCTCCCCTCAAGACGTTCATCCTTGGGGGTTGCTGCCCAGTCGCTTACACCGGCCAGTGTCCGGGTTCAATCTGTTTCTCCACCTAGTGGGATTGGTGTTTCCACAGACCCCCCTCAGTTGGCTGGTATAGAGCAAAATATAGATAGGCTGGAAAATCTGGTCGAACTTATACCTATAGTTACTGAGGAAGACGGTGGACTTAGTAAGCTGTCTTCATCATTATCACCTAATCTTCCACACGAAGACACTAGTGATCCTCTGCCCCCAAAATCGCTCACCCCCTCCTTAGTTATATCAGAAGGGGAGTCAGTTAGGGTTTCCCCAAACAGCCAAACTCCCGAGACTAGTCAGGAGAATAGGCCCTTAAGTAAAAAGTCACGAAAACGTAAAAAGGGTAGGCTAGTGAGACAGGCTGCTCTTTATCAAAGAGTAAGAAAGCCTTCTGGATCTGGTATGAGAAACATAAGGGGTAGGTCTATAGTGAATGAAGCTGACATAGAAGGGGATGTTCTGATCTCTTCCAAGGGACTACACTCAGACGCTAACACTGCTAAGGTTCCTAAGCACACTGACCCATTAACAGCTGAAAATATCTTTGAGAAAGTATACAGTCTTTTGAAACCGCTACTAACACAGGTCAAGGGTCTAGGGGAGAGGATAGATAAATTAGAGCAATCAACCCTTGACGGGTTCCACTCACTCAAAACCACATTTAAACAAATAACCAGAGTGAGTGAAAACAAGGACATGGGTGCAAAGGGGAACGAGCCACCATCCCAGAGAGACCCTAAGCCCCTAATATGTCTTAATAAAGTTGTATCTAATAGTGCATTAATCCCAGCTTCTAAATCTCCTCCCCGTCCCAAAGCAGGGCCAAATCACAAGGGGCTATCAACACACTTAGAGCCTGACAAAAATAAGCCTAACCCTCTTCCACAAAAACAGCCACAGATAGCTAGTGGCAAAACGGAAGACTCCCAAAAATTAGGCGCACGTAATAAATTCAACGGGTTAGCGTCAGGGAAAGCCCCTAGACCTGTATCCCAACCCACTGCCCCATCTACCACCTTACCGGTCCTTAGTAATCCAGTACGACGGATCCCTCCAGTAAACCTCCCACCAGACTGTCAACCTTTTGTTGCTGTTATGGTTAACGTGCCCCCTTTAAAGGAAGGCCAGTTGGAAAACCATCAATCACTCAAGAACAAGTGTATCCATTGGCTGAAGGCAAACAAGCCAATCCCGCTGGGGGTGGATGGTATCATTCTAAGTGTCCGCAGAGTGGGGTGGGTAGGGCAGGGGAAAAAAACTCAGGAGGGGGATTGTATAATTATAAATTTTCAAGACCCAAGAGTAGTGCCCTCGATTTGTACTCCTATTAAAAGTATGGGGGTTCCGGGGGTCAAAGTGGTAGATCTTTCTTATTTTTACCCCAGGCAAAGTGTTATCCTAACTGGAGGAAGTTTAAGTTCCCCTGTTTTTGGTCAAAATTGGGCTGGGGTCACGGGGGGTACAAGGGAGAACCAATTGTGGGCACCAGGGCCTTACTGACTGGAAATCGAGAGTAGAGTAGAGCCAGCAGGAGTATCACCCACCCAAACAAACTTTGTAAGTGGGATAGTAGCCTCTATAGCCACCCCCATGA
This sequence comes from Lissotriton helveticus, assembly GCF_964261635.1. NCBI lineage: Eukaryota > Metazoa > Chordata > Amphibia > Caudata > Salamandridae > Lissotriton > Lissotriton helveticus. The sequence goes on from NC_136068.1 coordinate 1,315,384,184, forward strand.
TCCCTGCTCCCCGCAGATACCTTCAAGGAGGACCATAGACAGGGGCATTCTTGCGCCCAGCGACACTTCAGCTGTGACGGACCTAGTCTTTAAGGTTTGCAGCTGGAATGTCGCAGGGATTGCAAGAAAACTGGCTTTACCGGATTTCACTGCGTGGGTTGATGAGCACTCCCTGTGCCTTTTCCAAGAGACATGGAGCTTGGTGCCGGTTCATAGGGTGGGGTTTTCTTCCTATTCCTCCCCTGCGCAAGTCTCGGAAACAGGGAGAGGGCGACCTTCGGGTGGCCTTCTCATTTGGGTCGCAGCCTCTTTAGACTGCAGAGTAGTGGAGTTTCCCACAGGTTGCCCGGACATACAAAACATCAGCCTAATAGATCAAAGGGGAAGAATTGTCTTAAATGTTTACAATGTTTATGCCCGGGGAACCAAGGGCGGGAGAAAGTCTCCTGTAATATCTCTCCTCGAGACCTTGCTAAAAAACACCCCATATAAGACAAGAACATTGGTTGCGGGCGATATGAACTGTACGTTCGAGCCCTTGGGCTCGGACGTTTCCCTCGACCAAGATGAGGAGGATATCAGGTTGGGGATCCCGGTACTGGAAATCCCCCCGATCAGAAGGTGGACAGAAGTGGCGCTCCAGATATACTCCCTGAGCCTCGAATTTAATTTAAGGGCAGCAAATGGGAGGACATCCTCGGATAGGGGGGGTGCCCACACGTACAACAGATCAGGACACACCTCTAGGTTAGATTATTTCCTAATAGATGTGTGTCTATGGTCTTACGTAAGGGATATGCAGGTGTTCCCCACGACTGAAAGTGACCACAACTCACTCTCTTTAAGCATGGACCAGTGGTGGCGCCCTTTAAGGAAGGACAACATTAACCCGGTAGCTGCACCCCCGGATGATTCTGAAGTCTCCCCTTGTGGTAGACGAATAAAATGGGCGAAATTGGTTCTCTCCGAGGTAAAGGTAGGGGAAATTCAAACCCTCTTAAATCATGCGGTAACAAACCTCGGAACCTCCCGAGAAGGGGTGGGTAGAGTGAGTGGGCTTTTTGTCTCCTTGGTAGAAGCCTTATCTAGCGTGTTTACCTCACACCCCAACAAGTCGGGCAACAAAGAATCTAAAAAACCAGTTGATGGTTGGTATACCCATACATGTAGGGTTCACAAGGCAAAGTTAGTTGAGGCAGTTAAGCACAAACCCCGAAGTGTGATACAGGAAGCAAGGAAGGCCTATAATAAGTCCCTCAAATTTGCTAGGGGGGAGTGGGAAGACAAATTCTGGGAAGACCTGCTCCAGGCTAGTAAAGTTAGGGATTCAAGGGCCTTTTGGAATCTCATAGGCACACGGAATAAACCCGATGCATCTATGAGACCCTGCAACATCCCGCCTCAAAACTGGGTAAAACACTTCGGGACCCTTTACCTCCCTCCAGATGGGGAACTAAATGTTGGGATGGACCGTACACTAGCAATTGAACCTCACGCCTATGATTTCTTCACTCCCTTAGAGATTGAGGGGGTTATAGGGTGGGTAGCGCCTCGCAAGGCAGCGGGCCCAGACGGCCTCCCGGGGGACCTTATGAAGGCATACCCAGCGGAATGGGGAAGGGTCATTGCCGCTCTCCTAAACGACATCATGATGGGAGGGGCAGTGCCAGAATCCTGGAAAGGGGCGGTGGTGGTCCCGATTTACAAAAAAGGGTGCAGGGAAACCCCGGGGAACTACCGCCCCATAAGTCTGATAGACTCCACCCAAAACATAGCTGGTAAAGCTATCCTTGGAAGGATCCTACATTGGGTGGAGGAGAATAAAATCCTATCAGACTTTCAGGCAGGTTTTCGGGCTGGTATGGGGACAATAGAGCAGGTGTTTAGGTTGGCACTACTGGGGTGGAAGGTGGTGGAACTAGGCAAGGGTAGTCTTTATTTGGCCTTTATAGACCTGAAGACTGCCTTTGACCTAGTCCCCCGGGAAGAGCTTTGGAGGGTGCTTAATGAGTTGGGATTACCCCCTTACATCTTGTCCCTCCTCATTAGCCTCCATGCCCATACCTTTGCACAGGTCCGTTGGGGTAAAAACGGAGAGCTCACTGAGAAGATACCAGTGTCCAGGGGCGTAAGACAGGGCTGCGTCTTGGCGCCCACCCTATTTTCACTATATGTGAATGGGGTGGTAAAACATCTTCAACAAGAACCAGCCGACGCCCCCTGTCTCGGAGGAGTCCGTATCCCCACTTTGCTTTTTGCGGACGACACGCTGCTGATCTCGAAGACCCCCAAAGGCCTGCAGAAATTGCTAACGCGTTTCCAGGCGTTTTGCGCTGCAAAAGGTTTAATAATAAATGTGGACAAAACAAAATACCTAGTCCTAAATCCACCTAGGAAACTGGGCCGCCCACCTACACTTAACTCGGTTGCCTTAGAGAAAGTAGCCGAATTCGATTACCTCGGTATTCGGATTACGGATAGGATGTCTTGGGCAAATCACATCGACAAAATGGTCCTCAACCATAGGAGAGTAGGAGGAGCCCTCATGAGGGAGTTCCGGGCCTCACCTAGGAGATCACTTACCCCAGTAATCGATATCTACAAGGCCAAAGTAGTGACATCAGCCTTGTATGGGGCAGAACTGTGGGGCCACTGCCGTTTGGATGCCCTAGCGATAGCGGAGAGCAAGCTACTAAAATCCATTATCTCTATTCCACTGAGCACACCATCTGTACCAGTGTTGTTGGATACGGGCTGTAAAAACATCAAAGATCAGGCCCAGCTTCGCCCGCTCCTGCTATGGACACGAATCTGGAGGGGTGAAGAACTAAAATCCTATGCTGATGGTCTGGGGGAAATAATGAGTCTGGGGGGTTGGGCTAAGATTAGATGGTTAAGAGAAACTAAAAAGCTTCTGGAGAAGATCGGACTAGGGGACTGTTGGTCATCACGTTCAGCCCCTCCAAAAGAAGTTGTCAAGGCGCTTTTCTGGAAATGGACGGCGGAGCGCCTAATTACAAACTCGAACCACTGTAAGTCCACTGTCTCCTTCCTACAAATCAATGACATTGTGGCCTTTGAACCCTACCTGGACCTGATCACCCTCCCCTTTGACCGAGCCCTTTATTTTAAGTTTAGAGTTGGATCCCTCCCGCTAGGTGCTGTGGTATCGAATTGGACATCAGCGGCCCGTTCCTCCCCTAACTGTGCATGTTGCCCGAATAGGGTTGAGTCTATTGCGCATGTCCTATTTGAATGCCCGGACTATGCAAGGCCTAGGAGCTTTTGGTTGAAACCTCTCGTCCGAAATATGGGTACACGTAGCCACCTAGTAGCCTTGCGTATCCTAACTATGGACACTTCCCCCCATATTGTCTGTGGAACAGCAAAATTTTTAAAACAGTTTTGGCTTATTCGTTGCAAGAGATTGTCAGTAGCGGTTTAATTCCTTTTTTAGTTAATTTATTTATTAATGGGCACTTCATGTCCTTTTATCTTTTTTAAATGAGTTATCATACTGACTTCTTTAAGCAATGTTTTTTGTACACTGTAATGATTGTATTGTAAATGTGCTTATAAGATATCTTGCATATCGAATAAAAGCTTATGACTGAATGATAAACCAAACAATTGCAAATAACAGTCACATAATATTTACACTAACAATATATCACATTTTCCACCTGAAGCAAATTAAATAAATAAAACTTACTGTTGTAGCTGAAAATCTTTCTCTGTGGCCAAATAATCAAAAATAATAACCCACAAAAAATTGGAAAATGATGTTATAAAACCCCCAAAAACAAAATGTAAAAATAAAATAAATTCAATTAAAATCCCTCAAAGCAATCCAAAGTTTCTTGGAACCATAAAAATCTGAAAATGTGTTTAAATAAACAGAAATGTGCCAGGAAACCCGAAAAAAAGGAAATCAAAGCAAAACTCATTTTTAACCGGAAAATAATTTCCTTTAGAAAAAAAAGGGAAACTCCCAGTACACAAAGGAGACTTTTGTAGACAACTTCCTGTAAAGTAAATTAGAAAATCCCGCTAAATACACTACATTCCCAAAAATACATATACATCACAGTTAGTAATCAAAATGTAATTAGCATAACACATTTTAATATAACATAGCCACACACTGCAAATATAGTGTTTGGAAATCCAAGAATACAAACTAGTTGAAAACACTAACACTAATACATCTGAATATATTTAAAGAAAACACAAACAACACTATAAGTAACTTCCAGACCTAAACCTACCTCGCCTCAAAACCCTTAAAAAATCCTTAAAAAAGGACATACCTCTTCCGACAAACAGCAACACTTTACAGTGACCTGGTTTAGGGAAAATCGACAAAAAATAGCACAAATAAATTACAAGAAAATGAAAGGTAGCTGTCAAATGAATGGCCACTAAATTAAACTGAAAAAAGACTATCGCCCTATAGAAATGAATGGGAAATATTGAATAAATGTACAAAATGATTAATATGTAAAGCATGTCAAAAAATGTTGTGAAAAAATGTAAAGTATCAATTAAATAATAGTATAAAATATATACAAGTATTTAATATATACGAGGTGGCGGAGCTTGCCTGGCTCCAAGATGGCCACAGGGTAGCACAGCTCCGACAGCCCAGCTACAATACCCGTCATTTTCCTGCACATCCTGTTGCAAATCACACCAAATGCCTCTTCTTTGAGTGGGAAACCACTGCGGTGGATGGCACAGTGAGAGGTGAATCTGTGATCCAACAATGGTGTAAGAATTGCTGCCATCACTCTGAACCTACGGGTCATTTTACTCTGCCAAGGGTACCTCCCCATTAAAATTTCTTCATATAACCTTTAGGTAGTTTTAACCTCACTGTATGCATGATATCACTCAATACCCAGGACTCTATCCACATACCTACAGGCCCCCAACGGCAGTTCTCTAAAAGATCACCGCCAAAGTGACCCTTCAGGGGACACGTAGGGCATTGCACCACTGGCCTGACGAGGAGCACCTGCCCAATGATGAAGCATGACATCCTTTGGGGTGTGTGAGGGCAAGAATTTTCTTTTTTCAACATCTCCCCTCACTCGTTTCACTGAGTCTGAGACCTAGTACTTTCTTGTTTCCACTCCCTCTGCCTTCTCTCTTCCTTGGAGTGGGTGTATGACCTCTTGCATCACTCACTTTGGAACAGTGCCCCCCTTCCTTTGTTGACTTCAGGATTGCTGATGTGTCTCTACCCTCAGTGAGGCCGCGCATCAGCTTGGTGTCGCTGTGGATGTGAACAAAGGACTCCTTAACCACACAGGAGGGGAGCCGTTGAATCACGATGTGGGCTGCGTTGCAAGGCTGGTGTGGACCCAGCGTGCCTTCAGAGACCATCACTGTGAGTTGACCTGCCCAAAGGTGAACGACCGCAAGGAGTCTGAGCCACGGAGAGGCGTCAGGCTGCCGCAATTAGATTGGGCTTCGGAGAAGGGACGAGCAGGGCCATGTGGTAGGAGACTTGTGGGGCCTTACATGAGTACTGAGGGTGGCTGAAGCTGTTGGTTGCAGCTGCAAATGTGGTGGTGGGCTTTCCCCAAGAGTGGTCCTATTTGGTGGTGTGCTGGGACCTTGCAGACAGCATATTTAAACCATGGACATTTATGGGCCTGGTACATGTTAGTAGGCCTGGAGCTCCACCCAGTAAGCCCCCACGATAGGTTTGATTCTATGTGGTGCCTGACTGCAATTATAGACACAGAGTAAGAGGTCCATCTGACTACACCAGCTAGCTGCTAATTCATCTGTGGTTGCCTACCTACATCGACACATGTGAATTGCTCGGTAGACAAGAACAAGCTGGCATTCCCGTAAATTAAGCTCTCCTGGTCGCTGGATTAGCCAAAGAAAAGTCCATTATGGGAAAAATGGACAGAGCAAAGGCTACGCTCCCATTTGAGCTACTCAAGGCCTCCAAATCCAAGGACGCTGAACTGAACTTTGTGGAGACTGGGTCGGAGGCCACAGAATCAACTACAGGTGGAGATTTGAAACAAATCCTGGCAGGTATGCAACCCAGTCTGACAAAGTTAAATGAAAAGATTTATGCCCTCAAGTTCTGCATGGATCGAATGTCCAAGAGACTAGATAAGAATACAGAGAGACAGGACAATGTGGAATAAAGAAGGTCTAATGCAGAGGAAAAGATCAATGTGGAGACAACGGTGCATAAGAAAATGGACAAATGGACAAATTGCTGCAAACCCTACACCTTAAAGTGGAGGATTTGGAAGCTCATTCCTGCCAGGAACAACTTAAGAATAGTGGGAGTTGCAGAGTCCACCGGTATCGCGAATATGGAACAATTCGTAGAACAAATCCTAATTGGAATGCTGGGAAGAGACACTTTCTCTAATACATTTGTGGTAGAGCGTGTCCATCGATCTCTAGCACCAATACCGGTCACTGGTGCCACTCCATGCCCCATAATAGCGCCCTTTTAAACTAAAGGGATCGAGATGCAGCGTTACGTAAGGCACAGAATTTAGGATCGCTGCGCTATGAGGGCTACGGCCTGTCTGTCTACCCGGACTTCACACAACAGGTCCAGGAGGTACACCAACAGTTGTTTCCAGCAAAAAGGACATTGCATTAGCTTAAAACAGAATACAGCATGATGTATCCACCAAAGCTCAGGGTCGTATCGGATGAGAAAGCTATTATTTTCACTGACCCTAAACAAGTACTTCAGTTCATCAAAAAGAAAGAAGGAGCAGGCAGTGTAAGGAGTACGCCCAGATTTGTCTCTCATGACTAGGGGATATGCTGAAAACAGAGGAGCACTGATGGAATACCAGTGATCCGGGAACACATAGTTACCGAACGTAGCAGTATTCGATAAAAGGGGCAGTGGACCTTTCCTGTGGAAGACATTTTGGCACCTTTAAGAACTGGGACTCTTTAATATAGGGATGATGCTGTTTGATGGGATGTCGGACAAAGGATACCCTCTTCTCTCCCTTTGACCCTGCAGCTGCGACATGGTTAAGACTGTTTCGATCAATTCCAGGAGGGCTTGGCAGACTTGTCAATTTGCAAACCCTGGAGTGATTTCTGTAGGCCACTACCGAAGGGGAAGATTAGTCATGTTAGCTTGGAGTTATTTGGGAAACAATCATGCCATTGATAAGCTATTTTTCTAATATTAGTGCATTTGGGTGCTGTAATCGTAGTAGGAGATGGCTGGGATAATGTAGGAGTTTGCATGCCGGCAACATCCACCCCCATGTGTGCACAACTACCAGTACAATGTAGTAAGTGGGAAGGAGTGGGGGGGACAAATTGTTGCTATGCAGGGTTGGGGATTGCATGGTGTGGGTGGGGACATTGGGGAGTATGTTGTTCTTCTCTAGTTCTGTAAAATGTGGAAAACTATTGGCGGCCAGATCATGATTATGTTCAGTGAGATACTACAAGTTGATGGCTAGCCCTGAGAAGGGGATGACACACCATTCTACTAGGCCACAGATACGATTACTTACATGGAATGTGAAAGGGTTAAATGACCACAGAAAAATACGTAAAGTAATGACTTATTTCAAAAGAGATAAAGTAGATGTGGCAATTTAACAGGAGACACACTTAGCAACGGGTAGCAGTGCCTTATCACAGTGTAGTCTGCAGGCCCACTTCTGCGCAGCGAGCTTTACTTCACATGCCTGTGGAGTCTTCATTTGGGTAGACCAAAGGGCAGGTATGCAGTTGCAAGAAGTGTGCTCAGATCCGGGGGCCAGTTCGTGGTGGCTCGTTGTTGCCGGGAACAGTTGGCAATACTACTTGTGGGAGTGTACGGCCTCAATTATGATGACGCACAATGTTACCATCACATTGGATTTCAACACAACATGGGTCAATGACTAATAGTTCAGTCTGAATAAATCTTTTTGTTTTATTTATATTTCTCAACACATTACTTTGATTTCATTTCAACAATTTTTTCTTTTTGCATATCTACTTCACAATACAAAATAATCTTACATTTACTAAAATAGTTAGCATAATCAATCCATACAGACTGTCATTCACCCTGATCAAACATTCAGCACCATCTCTCTCACAATCACCACACCCAATATTTATTTACAAGTCCTTTCTTTTGGTTCACTTTTTACAATCTTTACAAAAACCATAGAAAACAATTTAGACAATTGTACTTTCTGTTTCAATAGTTTAAAACAATAATTATTAAATTTCACATTCTTATGGCTAAACACAAAATGGTCTATGCGTTTTGAACTCCTAATTGCTGTGGAATTCTCATCAGGACCCAAAAGCTGTGAAAAAGAACAAAAATTCTACTTTAGACTTATAGCTTCTTGAAAAAACTTATCAACACCCTCCACTTATAGCTTGCATATCTGCCTCTTACCTCTTACAATGAGAGCCTGACATTATTCCCGACGACGAACACTGTAAATCAAAACACTAGTCAGAAATCACTACTTGAAAAAATCTCATTCTAGGCTACCACTCCGTATTAACTGGTCTTGTAGTTCACTTACTTCAAACACACCCATACGCTCTTCCAAATTATTTTCCAATGATGTAGGTGACCTAAGGGGCAGAAGCGCAACGCGTTTGTTAAAATTGGCCATATATTTTGGGAACATGCTATGCAGAGGAATGAGAATGTCATGGACTCACTTGTTTTACTTCAGTATTCTCCTTACCATATCCAATTCGCGCACGCTCTCGGGGCCAACCAAAATACGAAAAATGCATGGCGACTTGAAAGAGCGATATTCCATTCTTCCCCGAATGTCTAATAACTTGAAAACACCGGTCGCATAGCCTCATTACCTCTGAGCGCTCCTTCTTGGACGGATCGCATAGAACGGCGTGTCTCTCCTTAGCGTTCTACGGAAGCCTGCGTGATAAACGTAGTCATTTCCTGGTTGGAGGAATCATGAAAAATATGGTTTTGAACAATTTCCTTGTAGTTTTGAACAATTTCCTCGTTGAATGATGTTGTAATGAACGGTATATTTACACAATTTGTCACAAGCCGTGGATGTAGAAACTACTCAAACCGCTACTTTTTATCAGGTGTTTTGGATTATTTTGAGTCTGTCCATTCATCGTAGTGTCAGAGCTTACTAATTTCCTGATTGACAAATCATGGGAAATGTAGTACTTGAAAGACTTTCTATTTGGAAGAGCGCTGTAATTTTATTAGTTCTCAGAAAGTTATGTATATATGCAAGAGGAAAGGCTACTCATGCTACATATATTCCTGCATTCGTGATTTCTCTGTTAGCCATTAGTGGTTACGTCCCTACATCAATAGAGATCGACTCCATATATCGACCAGATTGTTTTGAAGTGTAGTGTCTGATCGCGGCATCATTATGTACATGGAGACCCATAATGCACATTTTTGCAGAACTTAATCAGGCCGTGTTTAGTCACAGGTGTGTGTTAATTCTATATTCGAGGATACCTATTTCTGTTTGGATTGATCATGTAGCTCTTTGAGTATGCCTTTGGATGATAAACTAACGGTGTGGGGCCTAGGAGTTAATGATCGTGATCCGAGGAACATGTTTAATTCAGTTTGTAAATCTCCGTTATCTCATTTAAACCATCGATTGCGGAATATAATTTAACAATTAGCATAGCTTCTCTTCGGAATAACTTTGCATCGAGGTCACCTCCTCTGAAATCGTGTTCAACTTTCGAAATTACAGTCCATTTTAAATCCATATCAATATGATTATTCAGGCGCCGGACCGGGGGTTGAGGACGCAATTCATACGGTCCACGTCAGGTGAGGGCGATTCGTACGGAAAAGCACACATTCGCATACACATCGAACGGTGCGTACACCCCATGATCGCAGGGTACGGTGTGTACCCCTGCAATCATGGGGTATACGCACTGTACCCCGCGATCGCAGGGTGTACTCACCGTACACCCAGCGAACATGGGGTACGGTGCGTACACCCTACGATTGCGGAGTACGGTGCGTACACCCCATGATTGCAGGGGTATGCACCGTACCCCTGCGATCATGGGGTGTACGCACCGTACCCGGGGGGGCGTTCCGTACCTGTTTTGAGGCGAACTCTGCTTCTTCGAATGTTTTCGGCTCCCGTAAAAAAAGCGTCGAACAGTGTGTACCCGACACGATTCGTACTTGCTGGGTCGGAAAAACCAGCCGTGAACCATATGGATGTGGCGTACAGCGGGTTCCGAGGGAGATTCGTACGGGGATTTGATTCATACGGACTCCGTACGATTTGTACGGAGTCCTGCTCCTGGTACGAATCGTACTTCGTCGTACGTACGGGGGACGTTTCAGGGTACGATTCGTACGGGAAAAACGCTCCGTACGGCTATTCAGAGTGGTTTTTCCTGAATCGGAATAGACCCCTCTGTGTGATGTTTTGCTATGATATGTAAAACATGTGTATGTTATCCAGACAATATGACCAGGATGTAATGAGCGTAATTGTATGCTTTTTATATTTGTCAATAAATAAAACTTTTTAAAAAAGTAAACTTTTTTTGTTCTTGACTCGAGGCTCTGTTGTGCCGAGGACCTGCAGTGTGTTACGCCGCCGCCACTTTTGACACGCCTACAACTTGTCAGCTCGTCGGACAAACGAACAGCCCAGAAGCTTGAGCAAGTTTGCACCATGCCTGCTCTCGTGTACGGGCATGCACGAGTGAAGCGCAGGCATGAATCCGGTACAAACGCCGGTACTAACTCTTATGAACCCGGGACAAACCAGGACATACCTGGCAGTATTGTATTGATTACGGGCAATTTGGCAGATTAGAAGTTATCAAGGGCCCGTGGGCCCCACGCCTTAAGAATTCAATACTTGGCCCCAACCTGGGATCAAAGTACTGCCCCAGAGATGTGACGCAATAGCATCGGCCCCTCAGGAGGATCCCTGTGGTGCCCGGCTGGCGGCAGTGGACTAAGTCTCAGTGGGTAGATGGTAGACGTAAGGGTGGGGGTAGCCCTCATCTTAATCCTGAACTCTGATTGAAAAAAGTGGCATCTAGTGAAAAGCGCAGCAGTAGCACCACAGCAAATTGTCAGTAATTAAAAGGCACAACACAGGTAAGTGTTTGGGACCCATGTGGTAAATAATAGAATACAAAGGATCCTTCCTTGCTGTTTTGTTATTTTAAGTAACGTATTGGTTACAGTTGTTGGACCATAAAAACTGTGTAGCATCCTGAAAAGCTGTGAAAGTAGTAAGATCATGGAAAGTGCTGGAAGTGCGATGTGGGTAAAGAACAAAAATAACCGTAGCGGACTAATGAAGGACAATAAGTCAGAAAATCAAAGCCAACCTTCTATAATTTATTATAATAACGCTATAAACTCTGATAAAAGATGGCCCAAGGAAGAGTAAAGTGTGAAAAGGGCATTATAGGCTTGCACAGATGTACAGTGAGTCTTCATCTGAACATGGGACTCTAGTTGAAAGTATGGGAGATTCCAGAGAGAGAAAAGAAAGAGTATCAAGGAGAAATTCAAAGAAGAATCCTATATATGAAAAATCTTTGGTGGGAGAGAAAGGGGAAGCATCAGTCTCAAAAACAATTAAGGAATTGTTGGCAAATGTTAAGAGGAAATTATTTCCATTAAATACGTTGGATGCTGAAGGAGAGGTCGAGAATGTTAGTCAAGGCGCATTAGATTTAGACTTATCAATTGTAAATTATCAAACGATCTTAAGTCAAAATTAATCTATTTTCGAACCAAGACTGTCCTCATCACATCTGCTTTTTTTCCCCTCAGGATAAAGAAGAGTCACATCAGGTGTAGAATGTTATCGGTGGGTGGGGAGGTGACCAGAGGGTTGAATATGATATAGCTGCAAGGCCTGAGAACGAGTATGGGGCAGTCGGTAGGCCGTAGGCTCGAAAATACTGAAGGGTCAGCTCAAAATAACACACCAGGATTAGATATTTTAGCAACCCCCTCGGCCTCAATGCTGGACATAATGTTGATGCTGCAAAAAACGTTGCATGGGGTACTTGAAGTAACTAAGCTAAATAATGATATCTTAAAAACCCCAAAAGACAACCTACAGAGCATTAATGCAGAATTAAAAATTATTAGAAGACTTATGCCAACTATAGTAAGACCCACTGCTGAAAATATGAATTAGGGAAGCGTGGGGGAGCCCTTGCAGCCGGAAGAGCTGCAGAGTGTGTATATCTCTAGATGCACAATGCTGATTAAGAAACGGGGGGAGTCCTTATGGAATAGGCAAAATATCCCACAGATAAAAGTAGAAAGGAAGGGTGGTCCACAGTTGAAGGGTAGGAGAAAGAAACCTTGTAAAGGAAAAGACAGAGGGGATTTACAACTGTGTAAAAAGCAAAAGAGGAGATCATTTGGAACTAAGGAAAAGGTACGGGAGAGGGAGGGGCATTCAGGGGAAAGGAGATTAAAGCCGTAGGGAAGGGAAAGAAAGATAGTCTAAAACCCCCACTGAAAAATAAAAGGAAGGAAAATGGAACAATCCACATGAAATGAGGTTTGGGGGCATAATAACATCAGGGACCAAGTGGTAAGAGGAAGGGATCCATATTTACCCCTCAGCAAGCAGCAGGGACAGGAAAGAGGGAATACCTACAATACGGAAAGAAAAGATACAGATAACTTGTGGTTGTTTTCTGAACCATCCCAAATAGAGAAGGGTAAGAAAAAAATAGGGTCCAGCTCTTATCTGTGTTCTCAAAATGTGCTAGCCTAAGGGAAATTGGGACCAAGGACCTTAGACCAGTGGGTTAGTAGTCAGAACAACATAGAGAACAAAATCATTATGGTTCTAATGCACTCAAGGGTGGTAAAGGTAGCTATTGTAAATGCAGAGAAAGAGTTATTGAAGTAAGGGATAAAGCTAACTTCAGAATCAGATTTGGGTGTGAGAAACCATCATGGAAAAACGTCTATGAGGTACCATGCTGGCCTTGGAGAAAGACAGGTTAAGCTGATAGACCTCGGGAGCAAGGGAAAAGTCAATAATGAAGTTACTGTAGGCAATGCAGAGTTTAGCACATACTGGGGTATTTGGATAGGTGAAAATAGTTTAACATGTCCTCCCTCACCATCTTTGGAGGAGTTGGAATGCCTAAGCGAAATTTATTAGGATAATGGGTTGTAACACAGCCTTGGGATTGTATCATGGAATATAAATGGGCTGTGAAGAAATGCAAAATAGGAAAGCCTTAAAGAGCTAGCCAAAGGTTTGGAAATTATGTGTTTGAAAGAAACATGGCTGTGTGACGAAACACCCATAATTGAAGGATTCTTCCAATTTAACAGGTCTGCAGAGAAAAAACGGTATGGGCGCCCACGAGGGGGATTATGACCCTAATATTATCAAAGGCTGCTTATATCTGTAAAATGCAAATGGTTACTGGTTTGCAGGGTTTGCCTGCTGACTCTGATGTTAAGAATGACAATGTGGTAATTATGACTGTTTACATGCAGTGGGGGAGGCCTGAAGAGTATGGGACAGCGATGGGGAATTTTAAGGAAGATGTGGATAGTCTGTGTGATAATCATGACAATGATATGCTTATACTGATGGGAGATTTTAATCACAAAATGAACCCCAAAAGGATAGATCTCTGGTTCTCAGAAATATTGCGGATATATAACATTAGGATGGCTAACTTTCCCGTCAGTTCACCACACCAACGGGATACAGCATTAACGAAGTACTTGGGTACAAAGGTCTTGTTTAGTTCAAATAGTAGGGTAGAGACCGACCGCCCAGCAAAAAAAAACCATTCAAGGTTGGCACACAACACTGCTAAATCGATTATATTTTCCTCCAAGCCTGAAAGTTTGAAAAAATAAAAGGGTTTTGTGTAACCCAAAGGGGAGGTAGTGACCATGCCCATTTGAAGCTTGAACTAATTGGAAGTACAATGAGCCCCCAAGATGTTGTAATCCCTCTACAACTAGATTACCCAAGATGTCTAGCAACAAGGTGAAGTGAAGAATGCTTGGAAAAATGAACAAACTTCCAACAGAATTTAGGATTGGAAAAAGCTAGGGGACGAAAATTGGAATGGTATGAAGAAATGATTGGACAAGTGGTGAAATGCCTAGGGGTAAACTTAAAAAATAAAAAATTAGGGCCCAAGGAGGATCAAACCACATATGGAAGGGGAATACATTGGTTTAGTGAGGAATGTAGGGAATTAAAAAGGCTGATCGGAAAAGGAGAAAGAAGAGCTAGATATGATCCCAACAATCACACTAATCTTATCAAATTGAGGAAAGTGTATAAAACCTTAGTTATAAACCAAAAAAGAAATTATAAAGAAAAGTGTTGGGAGTTCCTGCTGGAAGCAATAGAATCAAAAATGCATCAACATTTGGGAAGTTAATAAGGAAGCCACAGGAAAGATTCAAGGGGCTATGAGCTGTGTGGTGGAAGAAGCTGCATGAGAAGAGTACTTGGGTGACCTGTATGGTAAAAGAATAGAGCCCGGAGTAAGTGACACAATACTGTGGCTGGGGGTGGATGATGATTTAAAAGCGCACTTTACGGCATATAATGTAAAACGTACTATATTAAAGTTACATTCAACTCGGGCAGAAGGACCTGACAATCTTCCTGCGATTATAATAAAGACACGGTTGGAGTTGTGGGTTGAAGTGCTATCTCAAATGTTCTTGTTAATACTAGGTACAGGCCAAATTCCTGATAGCTGGAGGGGAGCCATATTTCAACCATTACATAAGAAAGGAGACATGAAGGATCCGAGAAATTATAGGCTGATAAACCTCCTGGATGTGGGAGAGAAAGTATTCGCTAAAATAACATTGGGTATTTTTTGAAGAATTGAATGGAGCAGGGGTCGATTCTGCATGTGGAACAGGGTGGGTATAATGAAGGCTACTCCACAATCGACCACTGTTTCGCTCTATGGTCTATTGCTCGAACCACCTCTGGGACATCTTGGGAAAAAATTACATCCCAAAGGGGATACTGACCATAATACAGGAGTTACACAGACAGAATTGAGCACAGGTCATGAAGGACACAGAAGAGACTCTGGCCCAGAAAATAGCAATTAATAATGGTTTAAGACAGGGTTGTGTGCTGGCCCCCCAACTTTTTGCCATATTCCTAGCAGATTTGCCTACTGCATTAGAGATGGACAGAAGTGCAAGTCCTAGGATGAATGGAAAACAAGTTTGTGCTTGATGTATGCAGATGTCTTAGACATTTTAGACCAGACAGAGCTGGGTCTCCAAAGGAAGTTGGATGCGTTCAGTGACTATTGCAGATCAATACACTTAATTGTAAACATGTATACAACCAAAATTTTATGCTTTGGAAGCAAAGTACATAAGTTCAATTGGTACCTGGGTCCAACAAATTAGAAATAGAACATGAATATAAATACTTAGGGGTATGGTTTGAAAGGTCCCTGAAATGACATATCCGCATGGAGGCCCTAAAAGCTAGGGCTCACATATCAGCGTGTGGTCTGAAAAAATTCAATCAAGCTTATGAGGAGATGTCCCATAGATCACTGATGAAAGCTTATAGTGCCATAATACCCCCTCCATTACAATATGCAGCAGAAATATTGTGTCTAAGTGGCAAAAGTGCGTGGGATATTGAGGAAGGGAAGTGTATAAAAACCCTAATGTCTTTAGCAGGTTCAACCATGATCCAGGCAATAAGAATGGATTTGGGTATGACGTTGTGGAACATACAAGCCAAGTGGCATCAATAAGATTTTGGAAAAGACTGGGCCAGGGTGAGAACCAGAAGGTTTCCCAATGGTGTAAGAATGAGATTGAGCACCGTTACCTAACATGGGCCAAAGGATTTAGAAAAAATATTGAAATCTATCTGTGGGAATTTGAAGGTCAGACTATGTCAGCAGACATTACTAAGTTACTAAGAGTGAATTAGGAGCTTTAGGGAAAGAGCGCTCTTGAGAAGAAGATTGGCAGTATCTGAGAGATAAAAAAATGATACAATTTATGTTAAGTTACTGGTAGAAGGAAACCTGGTTCCCATATTTGGATAGATTACCCAATTTTTGGCTCAGATGTGAATTAATAAGATTAAGAATTGGTATCAATCCCTGGATAATAAATGAGAGAATAAAAATGGTAGTGATGCAACCCGTTGAGAAATGTACATGTAAGATGGGAACAAAATGTGATATAGTGCACACGTTGGTGGTTAGCCTAAATGTTCTACCATTGCGGAAATTGTTTCTACGTCCCATTTTTAAAAAAAATTGAACTATGTGCCGCACCCAATCCATAGAACTTCTTGTCTACATGTTTAACCTTGATATTGCAATAGCAATTGAAAGGTATATGGCGGCTTTAAAAAATTAGATGAACAATGAAACCATTGGAAATTAAGGCATAATGCGAAGGGGAAGGATCTCAGCCCGATTCTGCCGGAAGAATTTCAAATAGGAAAACATTTTATAGTGATTTTAAAAGATTATTTTTTTTGGATCAAACACGTATTTAGAAGTGGTGTGATTATAACATAAATATAATATTGGGTATGTGCAATGAAGTGTTAGGAAAATTTACTTGATCTATTTTTAAGTAAGGCTGTTTTAATTGTACAAGTTAATGGAATTATTTATGATATTAGAGTGTATATAAATTGGATGTTTTTGTGCAGCTTAATGCCTACCTTGACTGACTGATATATACTGAAAAAATGTATGATGTAGAAAATATGTTTATAAACAATTTAAGAAATGTTTAAAAACATGTTAAACAATGGAATATTGAAGCTGAAAATGTACAACACACGAGTATTTTAATTGTATTTACTTAACTTTATAAACATGCTTATTTTTAAGTGAAAATATGTATGACTAAAAATGTAAAAAATACGATTCCGACTCCAATCTAAACCAATTTGGGGAAGGCATTGGACACTAAAGTGGTGAAATTTACTATTCCCACTCCAATCTAACGCTACTGAAAGAAGGTGTTGGATACTAAAGAGGTGAAATTGACAGTATTCCTGTTAATATAAAACATTTTAAACAAAGTAATAAAAATTAAACATCTTAAATGCACAATTAGTACTCCATACTCAAACACAATCCAATCCTAGGACCATTGTACTCGTGGATGGTGGTTCCATTACTCTCGATTACAATGGAGGTGGTGGGACCTCCAGAAGACCACTGCTACCGCCAGGATCCAGGATCCCATGGTGGTGGGAAAAGCAGGCGGGAGTTGCAGCAATGCCGGCACTGCCGAGCTGATTTCGGCCTGCCTTTCCACCAAGCATTTCAAGGTAAGGCACTTAAAGAGCCCCTAAACAGGCCCCTCGGCAAATCTGAACATGGGCTGCATGTGGGGGGGCAGAAGATGTGCCCCCCAAAAGTGCACAGTAAGGTTAAACTGTGTAACATGCATGACATGGTGCATGCCACACCATGCACGGACGTGCTGGAGGCACTTTCATGGCATTGGTATTTTTAGGCTCTCCTATGACCTAAACATTCCCTGCTGTGACACAACTGCCGCCACACCTCCAACCCTGGATTACTGTTGTAATCCAGCGGACGGCAATGCTCACGACTTGGCAGTCTTCCCGGGACCGCGGCGGTAGCGATCCTACAGGAAGACCGAAAAGTTGTAATAAGGCAGTTAATCCAAAAACGCACAAGCAAAAAAGACAAACCTATAAATACATATTTATATATTAAAATGTAAATACAATTACTACAATGAATAAACAATATATTTAAAAAAATATTTAGAAATATTCCAAAAGTTCAAACCATAAATTAAAAATTGTAATCATATTCCAAAATTAACAACTTTAACATAGAAAATAATTTAAATATATTTTCTACAAAAAAACCCAATATATTTGTAACATAAAGTTAGAATTTTAAATCCAAAAATAAACATTGTTTCTTAAACTAATAAAAAATATATGAATAATAATACTATTAATATATATTGTATTTATTATTAAATTCAACATTAATAATAATATTAATAATGTAATCTAATACATTTTCAAATTCTACATTATTAATTTGCATATGATCAAAATTATTAACCTAAAATCTAATTTAAAATATGAAATCTCCCCACACCTATCCCCTAAAAAACACAATATCCCGCTACTAAAAAAGGCATAAAACGTTTATTTATATACCTTAATACAACTAAAAATACAAAATACAATGATTTCAGTAAAAAATTATCTTACTAAAAACACAAGAAAAAAATAATGTACATATAACATCAAAACACACTTCAATAGATTACATACTAATTAACGCTTACAAATGATATTACATATACTGATAAATCAACATTTTTTATGTTGATAACCTGAAAATGATATCTTTTCCTTGAATATTCCTGTTATCAATATTTTTGATATTCCAATGTTCTTGATACAATATTTTTGAAACACAGTATTTTTTTCCTATATTTCGTCCAAACACCTTGCAAACGTGCACCAGCGGCCAAGTCACTCCCAAGATCGACACAAATGCATGTGAAATACCTACCTGACATGGAACATTATACAACATTATTCCATGGTGACGTTAAGATTTCCCTTACTATGGATTAAACCTCAGAGATGCATGGAGATCCAGCAGTTGCTGTACACATCATATTTTGTGATACAGAAAATTGCTGGGACCACCAGACTTTAATAGGTGTTCTAGAAGTTTTAGACATCTGCAATGCAGTTTTAGTTACAATATTGCTCCAGAATGTGTTTGTCAAGTTTGGTAAGAACTGGAGTAAAGTTGTGTGTATCACCAGCGAATCTGCCAGTAACATGAGGAAATGGTGTGATTATCATAGGTGAGGGCTGAGATCTAGACCTTTACAGTAAGGGGATCCATGCCAGCTACTAGACACTATTTTAAAATCTGCTTTAATATATTCAGAACCAGCGAAGAAAACAACTGCCTTTCTTATTAATTGCGGAACTCTCCTTAGGGGTGCACCTGAGCTGCAAAGAAAATATTTCTCCTTTTGCAACATCTATCAAATGAAAGAAAAAGTGACCCTACCGGTGTCTTTCAGCAGGTGTTTTTCTGTTCTTTAAGGAGTGAACGCAATTCTCTCCAGATCGCAACCGCTCACAGACTTTCTCCTGGATATGTATGTGCCAGGCAAGAAATGTGAAGAGCTTAGAACACATATTGATTGTGAAGCTAAAAAAAAGTGCAGCCAACTTCACCCTTAACTTTTTACAAGAGAGCATGACTGCAGTAGTTGACCTCATAAAAAAGTTAGAACCAGAAAACATCCACATCTATCAAGTTTGCAATATAATTGCTGTGGAATTAAGTCTTCTGCTCGAGAAAAAGCTGGGGTACTTTCAACAATTTTAGCACAGTAACATGCTGAGTATTTGACACTTGGGAGGCAAATAACGGTGAAAGATAAGTTTTGCTTATTTTATGCAACAATGCATAATGAATGGCAAGCTATGATGTGTCGCAATGTCTCAGTGAGAATGCCAATTGATGTCAATGAAGCATTTTTATGGCACTTGCCACAAGTTCATAAAGCAGAATTTGCAGTCAATGTGTAAGCATTTTGATTACGTCATTTGCATAAATAGCTTGTTGCATATGTTGGGGGAGCCATTACCTGAGAATAGCCAGCTCCAGGTACACGATGATTGTCTTCGATAGCAGTGGCCTGAGCTCACAGCTTTTGGTTTGACTATCCTTGCACTGCTGGTCTTCAACGCAACAGTTGAGGGGGTCCTTCTCCCAGATCAGGGTCTTCATGGGGAGGAAAGGGCAAGGAAAAGTCGTGATTTGCTTAATAAGTGTTGCTTGGCGTGCTGCAACAAATGTGACCTCTAGGAGTGTAGTAATTCTCCAAGATAAACATTGTGTAGATTAAACCAGTCCATCAACAATTCATCACTGCATTCCTTCTCAAAAAATACTTATCCTGTAACAAGTAATACAAAACTGTATTTATACTGGAGTATCAGTGTGATAACCCGGCACATCAATAACGCTTTTCTGTAAACACTGGAAAAGCATTGCCTCTGCACTACTTTTTCAGCGTAAAAAAATGATTAAACACTGATAAATATTGATTTTGATAATTTTGGGAAACACTGGACAATACCCACTGTAATACAAACAAAATAAAGACTGAAAACGGGACAGCCAAACTATGATTGAGCCCATCGCCAGTTACTTACAACTGTGGGCCAGACCAATGGCCCCATCAGCTAGGGGTGTCGAATTACGTGACCTCTACCCACCATATATTGCACTCAACACAAATCAGACATGATTGTAAATACCTGAATATACATCAATCTTTGTGGCACAGCAGTCGTCTCAGGTGTGTTTACAGTATATTCAGCAATACTGACCAACTCTATATGTATGAAACTCACCTCTGTGTATTGACCACGACAGCCAGATGAGTCCCCCAGGTGTTGTGTGTTGCCAAATCACTGCTGCAAATCTGACTCAGTTGTTGCTAGACCATGGGTGACTGCATGCATTTGTTCCCAATGCAGGGACAATATATGACATGGGACCTGATTATGATGCAGGCTGACAGTCGATTCTACCATCAAATTATGATAGGAGGGCCGGTGTGGCAGTTGGAAACTGTCCTTTTCCATTGCGGCTTGTGCTTCCGCCCAAGCACATGGCGCAACAGAAAAGGACAATATTTGACCATCCATGCACCATGTGCAAGCAGCATGTGGGGCATGGCACACGGTTCATGGCTGTGAGTGGGGGCGCTACATGTGTCCCCAGGGCCACTTTTCAGTGGCCCACAATGGACAGGAGCCCTGTTTGGGGCTTCCAAGTGCCATTTTAGTCCGCCTTTCCAAGTGGGTGGGACCACCATGAAAAGTCGGTGTGAAATGGTAATTATAATCCCTATTCAGGGAATATGATTACAAACGCCGCCCGAAAGGATCACAGAGCCTGTCGACAGTGCGGTCTTTCCCCTCCACAGTTTCTGTTCCAACTGCCGGCAACATAGTGTGGTGGGTGGACCTAGTCTGTGGCTGTTGGGTGGATCACCACCGACAGCCTGTCAGTGTCAATCGCCAGGCATTGCAATAAGCCCCACGGTTGTCTGTTTGAGTGCTACCAATACACCTGAAAGTGAAGTAGAAAAGGCATTGGTTTATATTAAAGCAGTTACTGGTAATGCCATAGATGTTAATAATTCCCATATGAACGATCAATGTAAAGGTGGCAGGGGTCCAGTAAATTTTGAAGTTCATGAACCAGTGATTGTCATAACAATAAAACTGGAAGTGGGAAGGGTGACCAGAATAGTGCTGTACATGTCAGAGTGGAGCCGAAAATACACCGTGAAGGCATTGAGACAAGTGACTCTGCACCAAGGAGGTCGAGAGTAAGAATGAATATGAAGAGGTCACAACACTGATCAACGTTAGTGCCACCCAGTAATGCAATACTGCTTAAGGTTAAATTAGGAGGAAGTCCATTGTGTCATTTGAGGCTAGATATTTCCAGTGGAATCTGGGCACACACAAAAAGTCTTAAATGTGGCTGTTCATCGAATACACAAAATGGAGAACTCTCCCATAGTAAAGAGGAGTAGAGGCAGAAAAACAGCAGGGGACTAGTCTTTGCCACTAGTGACTAAAATGAACTAACATGATCTGTTTGGAGCAGGAACAGAACTACACAATTTTGTTTTAGAAAAGTGAGACTACCTTATTATTTGATACAAAGAATAACCAAATACCAATGAAAACAAAGAACAGGATTAAAGATGCAATCCCTCTGTGAACACCACTCCACCAGAGATGTTACTACCTGAAAAAGCTGTTCTTGCTAACTTAAAAATCTGAAACATCAAAAAGCTCCTGGCTTCCAAAACATTGTAGCATGATTGGCTAGCAAAGGATGCCATGAACCATAAGGGAAAGTAGACCCAATAATCTAAGATGGCAGCTGTCTTCCTAGAACACACATATTTTGTGGCCTGAGGGATTTGTAGTCCATTGCTAGCATACTTCTGCACAGTGTGTCCTCCGTATGCATGTGCAGCTTCAGTTGAGACAGCACCAGCACTCTGTGACAACCAATAGCTTCTCCTTTGCTGAAGCGAACCTAGTGAAAACTGATTTAGGGTACCACTTGGGTGATGAGCCACACTAAGAAGAATTTTGTACCTACAACCCGACTTCCTGACTATACCATAGTTCTTTCTATATCAACACGCTTCCACAACCAGGAATGGTTAGTGTCTCAGGTGTAGATTCAAAATTAGAACCATTGGCCAAATACATAAAAGACTTCAACCTTTTGTGACTAGGATACTTTGGATTCTAAAACACACAAGGACACAAAGAAGACATTAAACCTGTCCGAAGCTTGTTAGAACTATTGAGATTTACCTAACTAATCAAATTATGCTTTCACTGTATGTGGAAGCAGTGTATACAAATATACCACAAAAGGCTACATTAGGGCAGTAGAACAGATAGGTTGGCAGGTAACCGCTGCTCATCATTTCCCACTCTGGCAATTAGGAAGGTAGTGCATGGTGGGTTAAGCAAATGAAAATTAAAGAGGAGCCTTGCAAAATGAAATAATGGAGCAGGCTTGTAGTCCAAGGAAGTGGAATGAGGAAAGAGGGTGAAAGAGAAAAAAAAGACACGGTGGTTGATTGAAAGTGTTTCCTCAAGTACAAAAACATATGTGAAAGAACCCAATAACTGGGTCAGTAAACACATGTACAAAGGATGACAGGCTATCCACTCATAGCTGCTAACCCTTACACATGCACAAGACACACAGAATAATTTCTTCTCATTAAGTTAAACTTAGATTATTCAGTACTATGAAACCCTAATGTCCTAAGGACAGAGATATTCATTTCGAGAATGTCTACCAGTTTTCAGTCCACCAAGGCAGAAGAAGAATGTACCCCACTGCCCAGGAAGAAGACCAACTGCCATAGTTAAAGATCTCTACTAGGCAGGAGACAATTTCTGTACCTTTTGTAGAGCCACCATTGGGGTGGCTCAGCTGAAACTTTGCAGAAAGGCTGCCTTGTTTAATGTGATTTTCTTTTTTTTTTCTTTTTTTTTATTACAAGCCGTAGGTAAGAAAAATACATTGGTACATTAATTTCTTCATAATTAGACATACATTAGCCAATAAAATTACAAAATCCAAGAGACAACCCTAGACAATAGAATGCCACAGCAATAATAAGAAAATAACCAGTATTGTACTTCAAAATTTAAACCTATCGATATAATACAATAATAATATAAAGAAAGAAATATCATTATCATTACCATACTTAAAATAATAACTCCAAAACATATTAGATTACCCAATATATAAACAACTGTTGGTAGGGCAGCATCAAGAATAATATTATTATGTCGTTTCTAAAGTACTAATGCAAGAGAAGAAAGACCAACGCTTGAGGGTACTGTTATGTGCAAAATATGGCCTATAAAAAGTGACTAATGCAATAAAGTGCCAATGTATAGTAACACAATAATATTACTATACCGTTCGTAAAGTGCTTAAGCAAAGAGTAGAAAGACCGACGCTTGAAATTGCTAATATTATTTTGTGCAAAATATTTGGCCTATATAAAGTGACTAGTGCAATAAAGTGCCGATGTCTAGTAGCACAGATAGTAATACATTTCATAATGTTAAAAATACGATAACATACAAAAAAATGTCATGATAAAAATGCTTAGCAATTTGATATAGCATGGCAGATGGATACTTATATTTCCTCAGATGTAGATGTCATACCATCTTACAGTTAGCTAAAATATAACAATCACTTTCCTTTTAATAGTTCAAGCTGGTTAAAATATTTCCAATTCCTTTCAAGTCTTGCAGTCGCACCCACTCTACCTGCATAGGCTTTCTCAAAATTATATGTTCTTCTCATTTTATTAACCCACTTAACATGGCAAGGACACGCCGTGGATTTCCAATTCTGCAGAATCAGGGACCGTGCCACGGCAGTGGAAACAAAAATAAACACTTCTTCTGATTCATTGAACCTGTTCCTGTCCTTACTGATGCCAAAAAGGGCCACTTCCACCTCTGGAAGAAGAGTTTTCCCAGTTGCCATCTCCAAATCTGCGAAAATCTCCCTCCAGAAGGGTTCTAGCTTTGGACATGAGAAGAAAATATGATGCCAACCACCCTGTCCCCTGGTTTTGCATCTAAAACATTTATTCTCGTATTCAGGGAACATTCTTTGTAGGGCTTCCGGGGTATAATATGCTAACCAGCGACAAAGAAAAGACATTCTTTTATAATTAGCTGCTCGGAGTGCCCTGTTTCCTAAATAACAAATTGTCTCCCAATCTTTGTCTGACAATACACACTGCAATGTGAGACTTATCCTATACCCTTATGTTTCTCCCCATATAACGCTGATAACAAAGCATTGGGTGTTGTATCAAAACTTCCTACAACTTTTCTTATAAAATAACTCAATTGCAAATATTGAAAAAACATGAGCCGCCTTGGATGTGATCTATCTCTAACAGTTTGCCAACTGATTATCGAATTTTGAAAGAGAAGATGCCTTATTTCACAGAATCCGTCCGATTCCCATTCTGTCAGATGACTTGAAGAAATCCTAAGACCCATTTTAACACATTCTGAAAGTTTTAAATAAATAGATCCATCTGAGCCATGCTTTTCAAATAGAAGCCGTAATCTTGATGAATACCCCACGAGTGTCTTATATCGTGTTCTCTTTGGAAGCTTTGCAGTTTTTAAGAAAATAAAAATTTGAGAACCTGATTCCTCAAGCATTCTATTTAAAAAAAAGTTGTCTCTTGTCTGTCTAGCCTTTAATAATCCCGCCATTATATCAAAAAAAGCTGCCTCGTAATATGTATAAAAATGGGGAAGAGCAAGTCCACCTTGGTTAACAGGAAGTTGTATTACCGCGTGTTTGACTCTATTGGCCTTTTTGTTCCAAATAAATCTTCTTATCATGGAATCTAGTTCATTAAAAAAGGCCAAATTAATTTTAATTGGGATATTACTAAACAAAAATAAATGCAGAGGTAATATATTCATCTTTATCAATGCCACTCTGCCAATCAATGATAAGGGCAGTCTATCCCATTGTTCTAAAAGGCTCTTGATTTTATTCCTTGTTTTTATATAATTCAATTGAAAAAGTTCTTGGTAGTCTCTGGTCACATAAATCCCTAGACACCTAATTGGGTCCCTCTTTTCTGCTTGAGACTGAAGATCTGGCGGAAGGAAGTCTAAATTCAAATATAAAATAAGAACTTCTGTTTTCTTCTCGTTCATTTTGTAGCCCCCTATCTTCTCATATTCCTTAAGCTCTCTCATAAGATGTAAAATATTTTCTTTATCAGGAGCCATGTAAAGGATAATGTCGTCGGCAAATAGTTTTAACTTCGACATTCCAACCATTGGAGAAGATATTGCATCATTATTTCTTATTTTTATTACCAGGGGTTCGATAAAAAAGGTGAATAGCAGGGGGGATAGGGGGCAACCTTGCCTAGTGCCTCGATTTATTTTAATCTTCCCTGCTTGCTTGGCATTTATTATCACCTGGGCTGATGCTCCCTCATAAATATTTTGTAACATATTAATATTAGGGGCGGGGAATCCAAAATAACTCAAGGAAAAAAATAACGTTGACCAGTTGACTAAATCAAATGCTTTTTCTGCATCAATCATAAGAATGCATGCAGAAATTGAATTAATATTAAAATAATCTAGTGCCTGTAATAAATATTCTGTGTTGGCAGCCATATAGCGTCCGGCTATGAAACCCGTTTGATCTTGATGTATCACCTCCTGGGCGGCCAACACGAATCTTTGAGCCCAAATTTTCATAAAAACCTTGTAGTCAGAATTGAATAGACTAATTGGTCTATAGGAATTTACGTCCTCCGGGTTTTTGCCTTTCTTAACAAAACTAATAATTGTGGACTCTTTAAACTCAGAGGGAATCCTACCACCTAATCTAATATAATTAAATAAATGTTTCAAGGGATCCTCTAACTCCTTCAAAAAAACCTTGTAGAATTCGATAGGGAATCCATCAATACCTGAAGCCTTTGCTCCCGCTGTGGCTTTTATACTGTTCTGAATTTCCAGATGACTTATATCACAGCCTATTTGATTAAATCTGGATTTGGAAATTTTGGGGATATTTAAGTTGTCAAAATATTCCCTGATTAATATTTCCTCTACTTGAATATCAGTAGAGTAAATTCTCTCATAGTGATCAAGGAATATTTTCGCGGTTCCCTCACTTCTAGTATCTATTCCGCCTGATGGATCTTGGATTTTTAAAATGATGGAAGACTCTTGTTTTTTCCTGATCGAATTTGCCAGCAGCTTACCCATGAGTTGACTATCTTCATATAGCTTTTGTTGAAAGGCTTTTGAGCTATTTATCTCTTCCAAGATGAAGAAGTCCCTAAGCAATGCTTTAGCTTGTTCCCAGTTGTTTGGTTTTTGATTCCGTTTCAAAGTATACTCATTTTCTGCAGCGCGCTGAAGGGCAGATATTTTTCTTTTGCAATCATTAGCTTTGTTACAAGAAAATGCTGTAATCTGTCCCCGGGCTGCTGCTTTGAATGCCCCCCATACTGCGAAAGGCTCTGCAGATTCCTTATTTTCTAGAAAAAATTCCCTTATCCAATCTTTGAAACCCTCAACCCAAGTCATATTCTGTAGAAGGGTGCGATCCAGCTGCCACCTAGGTCGCTCCCCTGTCGTGCCCTCTAATATTAATTCAACCTCAATCCTCCCATGATCTGAAAATGGATTGCAACCTATCAATGCGTTAGAGATGTGGAGCGATCTTGAGGATAAAAATAAATCTATTCTAGAAGCTGTATGAAACCTATTAGAATAGCACGTGTAAGATTCTAGGTTGGGGTTTAGGGAGCGCCAGGAGTCACGCAATTGATATTCTGATACAAAAACCTCTAATACCCTTTTAGTCTTTGGTTTTAGTTGTTTCTTGTTCTTATTAGAGGTGTCCTTCTTTAAATCCTGAATATAATTAAAATCACCTCCTACTATAATTTGCCCTGCAGTACCCCTTAGTATTTCACTAATTTCAGTCAGGGCCGAGGTGTCATCAAAAATTGGGCCATAATAGTTTACAAAATTAAATACCTTTCCCAACAATTTCACTACAACCCAAAGCCATCTCCCTTTAGAATCTCTTTGCATTTGCAAGATCTCCCAGGGTAAATTCCTTGAGAAATAAATAGCAACACCCCTCTGGGCGACCCCAGCTGAGGAAAAAAACCCATAGGAAAAATAGCTAGGAAGAAACAACTTTGGGGAGTTTGATTTCAAGTGCGTCTCCTGGAGGAAGACCACGTGGGGTTTAAAAGCTATTGCCCATTTCAAAAGTGCTCCATATTTCTGTTTATTTAGCAGCCCATTTGCGTTAATGGACAGGATATTACATAAGTCAAATCTCATTGACAAGGCTATGAAATTCTAAACCACTTCTGTACCAACAAATGTTAAAAATAAAAAACCTACTGATCTTGTATTTTTTTACTGCTTTCACCCCCCCCCCACCAAGGACCCCCCCCAGGGATGCGGGACCCCCATTCCTGTCCACACTACCCACATCCCACCCCTTCTTCTACTTCGGGTGTCTTCTTGTTACACCCTGGTGTGACCCTTGACCCAGGAACCCCCGCCTGGATTTTTCCACCCTCTTTTTTTTTTCTCTTCTTTTTTTCTTTTTTTTTTTCCCCCTGATTATAAATCAGATTATGACATTAGAATCCTCATATTCGACATTCAATTAAACCGAACCATTGTGCCTAGGCCCTTGTTGATATCTCGTTAAGAAGGGTCTGAGCCTCTTCTAAATCAGTAAATAAAAAAAATGTTCCCTTAACGAGAACCTTCAACTTAGATTGCTGTGCAATCGAGGCCTGGGCACCATTAGCTTTGAACAACTGCAACAGCTTTACAAACTCTTTCCTTCTTTTAGCTGCAGTTGCAGTCATATCCGAAAAGATCCTGCATTTTATAGTTTCGGAAACAGTAAACTGGCGTTGTTGATATGCCTTAGAGAGTATCCGTTCCTTGATTCTAAAATCCGCAAAATTAAGTAGAATAGTTCTAGGAAATGAAGAGTTCGCAAAACGCTGAGCGGTACTCTGTGGGCTCTTGTTATCGTCAGGTCTCCTTCAAAATCTGGCAAAACTACTTTCTGTATAAGAGTTAACCCATTGTACTGTATCGGATCCTTCTGTTCCTTCAGGAACCCCTACAATTCTCAGGTTGGATCG
Source organism: Lissotriton helveticus (assembly GCF_964261635.1). Classification (NCBI taxonomy): domain Eukaryota; kingdom Metazoa; phylum Chordata; class Amphibia; order Caudata; family Salamandridae; genus Lissotriton; species Lissotriton helveticus. The sequence continues at coordinate 1,315,412,541 of NC_136068.1, forward strand.
ACGGGAGTGGTTCTCCAACTCCTCAAGTTTGTTCTCCATTATGATCCTCTTTTTTGTGGCCTCTTTAGTCTCTCCTGAGACCAGATTCATCTGGAAAGCAAGGACGACGATCCTTGACTCTGCTTCCAAGACCCTGTTGGGGAGCGCCAGTGTTAACTCCTCCAGCTTATCTATTCTAGCATGAATAGCAGCAAGTTCCGTGCGCTGATTATTTTTGATTTCACGGATCTGATCAAGAATTAGGTTGAGCATCTCACGAATATCTAGCTGGAATTTTACCTCAGATCTTGCTTCCTTGTCGATAGGACTAGAATCTAGTCCTAAAATTCCTTCGCTCCCGGGGGTTGTATCATATATACCCAACCCCTTCTTGTGATGCTTCATTTGCTGCATTTACTATAGAGAGCTGAGTTTGAGGTGGAGATGCTGACATGTCAGGGCCCTTAGATAGTACGTTAGAGGCTGGGGGATCCAAAGTAGGAGAGACCGGAAGAAGTTGTGATGAATTAGGAAGGGGAGATTTCGGAGTTGTTCTGTTTGTAAACAGTGGAAAATCTCTCACCTCCTTTCCTCCCGTCCCACTGTTTCCCCTCTCTTCTACCACCTGAGGTGCTGTTGTTACCGATGCTGGTGTGGGATTAAGAGTTGGAGGATGAATTTCCATTTCCGCCTGCGGCTGTGCCAATACAACTGCTGTATTGATATCACTCATCTTATCTCCCTCCACTACCGCTTCTTGCTGCTCGTTATGCTGTAGGGGGGTAGAGAAGGAGGGCGACTCGTCGTCTGTAGACTCGGGTGATGTATCATCTGTTACAAGGCACCCTCTCCCCTCCCTATTGGTGTCTTTATTTTTCTCACAAGCCGCTTTTCGTGCAGCTTTTTTAGCCATAGCCAGAGCGAGACGAGTTTTAGCTCTCTGTCGGGCAGCTGCTTCCACTTTGCTGAGCTTGACCGTGTCGTCATCCTTCAAAAGTTTGCCCATTTTTAGAGTAGTGTAGTATATTCCCTCTTTTTTTTTTTTGTAAGTTCGTTTTTTTTTTTATAACAGTGAAAGTTTTGGTGCTCCAATAAATTCAGGAACCCCCCAGCGAGTTCTTTTTTTAGGTGTATAGTCACTTCAACACCTCAACACAGGGAGTCAGGGAGTCTCCTACAGTTGTACCTCCGTGGAAAGATCAGTCAGCTAGCACAGCCCTACGCAATCAACTCTGCATCAGCTCTACATCCGTAACTGCTCCGCATCAGCGTGCTCACTATCACCCTCAAAAATTACAGTTTATCACGCAGATCCGTTGAAAGGGCTCCGCATCTGGCCCGCTATCAGGGACACGCACTTGCTCACCTCAGAAGGGAAGCAGATGAGCGGAATCTCCAGGCACTGACCAAACTCACCCGAGCACCCGCTCGAGAAGCGGATCAAATCAGCATCTGCAATGGCGAGGCACCATCTCTCCCGGCGCATCCCCCGACAATCTCCGGAATTTTTTCAGCTCCGCACCGCACCGCATAACACAAGTAAATCTGTGTTCTCCCTACGATTTCAGCTCTCGGTTTTCCTGTAACAGCAGTGGCAGCGTCTCGGCGTTCTCCAACATCGCAATCGCCATTACGGAGGCGGGGTCACGGGTCACGGGTCACAGGTGACTAGGCAGAGGCGTGGAGCTCTGCCGTTTAATGTGATTTTCCTCAGATTGTGTGAATCATTTCTCTGGTTTTCTCTTCAGGACCACAAGACTTTCACTGGCAGTCTCTAAATGGAAAAAAAGTATGTTGGAAATTCTGCCTTACTAGGGTACATGGTATGAGATACCCTGACTAAAGGCTCAATATCCAACGGGCCATCAGTCAAAGGTTTCTACCCAAAGACCCAATGTTAGCTTCACCTTTAGAGCGGGGAATCTGCAATTTTCTTGTACAAGATAGCTATTGTGTGTTTGACAGAGTATTCTTACCACAAAACTCTAAATTAGGCCCAATGTTTCTCCCTTGATAGATAAAATAAAATGTCAGTGTTCATACAATTGCGGAGAATTGATGTACAACAATTCAGAACGGTTTTACAGTTACATTGACTATAGTTAGATGCTACTGGTAGGTTGTTGAGAAAATGAGGTATGTTCATAGGGATAGTTGCTGTGGTAAAAAAAGGTTTATGAGCTATATGGTACCATTGCTTGTTCCATCTTCTTCCATTGTGTCGGGAAAAAGCAGATCACTATTGATTTAATCTATGTTAATGGCTGGTTGCATACTCCATTTTCTGAGAATTTAGCCGAACGGTTGAGGTAAATGTAAATGCATATATAATTATGGGTGCCACCGTTTTCGTGCTTGCATTCAAGGGTTTGCATAGATATCACTTCTAGAACGTGACTAATGTTTTTGATAAGACATATCAAATGCCTAGTAATGAGTCATTTTTATCCTATAACTTTATCCTTGATTTATGTTCACCCTATCATCTTTCGAACACACATTCCAATGTAATAGATACCACTCAGCATCAGATATTATACCCAGCATATGATATGTCACGTTTCCAAAATGTCTGAGTGTGATAGTGTAGGCTTTATGTGAGTGTAACACCCTATCCTCTTTTGCGCTGTTATTTACTCAGCGTGTCAGACTTTTTTTTCTTTCACGACTAAGGATTGTGTCTTAGAATTTATAAAAAATGTGTCTTCATTTCATCTTTTGGAGCACTTGCCATAAATAACATGACAAAATCGCCGGAGAATACTGTTTTCTTTCAAACCTGGTTATATCAAATTTCATGAAAGGATCGGCAGTTTTCACAGGTTGACATCACGTTAAAACTCAACATAGTTCATAAGGTTAGTATGGCACTTAAAGGACAAGACTGTTTTTGGGGGGAGTTTTATATAGTGAGAACTCGACCCAAAGATATCAGAGCGCTCTACATGTGCTTCAGTTACGTTATAGACGGACACTCTTATTTTGTTAGGCACATGGAGATTAAGGTAGTTGCCCAGAATCACAGGATGTTGAGCGTCTCTGCCAAGGCTCGAACCAGGGTCCCCAGCTTCGAGGTTGACAACTCTGGCATGTGAACCTCGTAGCCTGGCTTTTATATTACCCTTAAATCACTCTAGTGTGTGCAGATGGCTAGGACTGTCCCTGACAATCCGAGGTGCAGAACCTGTCCTTTGACTTGGAATAACAGGCCAGCTGTACCCTCATAGCTGACAATGGATACCTAAACTGTCCTGGGTGTAAATATGAGTTATGGGAATCCACAGTGTCAGCAGACCTTATTTGTCAGTGAGATAGTGTGGCCTACAGAACCCTCTTGTGTAAAGTTCCACTGTTATGTGAAACCTGACACATTGCACTGACATACTGAGCGCATGTCAAGTGCATGTACAGTAAGCCTGTGACGTGTAGTAGAAGGACTCTGTGTTTGCATAAGTCTGAGTACTGAAGTGAATGGAGTTCATTTTGGATGCCCCTGGTTGAAGCATAGCACAAGATGAAGAATGAGTACAGCCTACCGAGACAGTGCCAGAGTATTGCCTACATTCCTGTGGCTGGGGAGAGGAGGTCCAGACACATTGAAGTGAAGAGGATAGAGACAGAACAACCTTAAGATATTCAGTGGTGGCTTTGTTAGATGATTAGTTCTTCCAAAGCACTGCTATTTGGTAAATGGTAAGGGTGAAGGGTAGGACTGCAGTTCTGTTGTACAAGAGGACGTTTCCAAACTAGACTTGCCGTTTTGTCTGCCTTTGACCACTGCTGCAGGAAGGCCTGTAACAGTCAGGTGAAGGAAACACACAACTCATTGTTTTCATGCTGTGGGTGTTCCTTTTTGGGGACAGGACTCAGTGCTATCTGCTGTGAGAAGCATTACTTTACACAAAGGCCATCTCTGCCTGAGAAAGACACTTAACCGCATGCGCGCTAGCGGTTTTCCCGCTGCGCGCTGCGATTTTAAAAATCCCGCGTTACATGACGAGCTCAGCTCGTCATCCGCGTAGCGCAGGTTACGCTCATGACGAGCTGAGCTCGTCATGAGCGTAGAAGGGGTTAAAAGAGAACCAACGCAAATTGGTTGTGAAGCTTCACATAGTGAACCCATTACCCCTCTCTAGAAAATGTACAAGAGTAGGATTCAAACCACCCTACTTTCTTCCAGTCCTAAGTTCCAGTCCCTAGAGAACTAGAAGAGCTGCTCCATAACCAGGACGGGCGTGTGCATGACAGCCAGTTTCCCAGAGGTGAGGGGGGCATCAGCTGAAGTCAACACTCTACTGAAGAGGAAAGGGGTGTGTCTAGTCCTGCAACAGGGGAGAGACTGTTCATGAGGAGAGGCCCATGTATTCCTGGTGAGGGGAACCCTAGAGAAATATGACAACCCAAGATAATGTGTCATGCAGGCCCGGCGCTGTGAAACTTCTCCCCAACCACTCTGAGCAGTTCCAGGAGTGAGCTGTGACAGAAGCATATCACCAAGCAGGTGTCGGCATATCACCCGGCAGGTGGAAGTGGGTTTGATCAGCTTGTGCTGCTGATGAAGAGTGAAGGACTGTGTCACTGATGAGTGAAGAGCCTGATCTGCCCACGGGCCACCCCTGCCTAAGAAATTACCGCTAGAAGATCGGGCCTGAAGGACGCAACTACTCACACTGAGCACCTGCCCGCAGCTGACTCCAAGAGTCACCAGTGTTGAGCTGTGTGCTACCATAAAGACTTGCCTCCAAAAAGGCCACCACCATGTTCCTATGTCAAAGAATCTATGCTGTGGGGGAGAGACTTTACAGCTGCTTCTGTTTCATATTGGACTGTAGAGAGTATTTTTGCAGGTAATCCTTGGGACTTTACCTGCCAGCAGATATGAGACAGGAAGGCACGCAGGCCGATCAACTGTGCACACCAAACGCTATTATTTGGGTTTTAAATTTAAAGAACGATGCAATTTCCTATTGAAATCAATGAGAACATTTAATTAATTACAGAGGAGCCTAATCTTTCCTATACCTATAGAAGGGTGGGAACAGACATAGTGAGAATCTTGGAAAGGAGGATGATCACCAGTAAAAGGTTGCAATGCAACACAATAAAACATAGTGTTCTACAACCTCGCATGTCGTATTCATTGAACTTTACAGTACTGAGTTCTGCTGAAAGATTAAAAGTACTTTTTTCATAGAGAAAAGGAGTGGGCTGGGGGATACCTTATTGTGTCTGTTGGCTGATTGTTGAGTTCTGAACATTTGTCCCCGACACTACCCACCTGGGAAGCCTTGACTGTTACCTCTTGCTACCCGAAGAGCCAAATGCCAAAAGGATTGTACTTGGTCCAGTTTGCAGAGTCATATCAAGATGGGCCCCTGGACACCGGTGACATCATCCACATGGTTGGCGCCCAGTAGCAAATTACAAGTTCCTCAGTAAATGTTGGCACCTCTGCAAACCTCTGTTTGCATGGGTATCAGAATTATGATTTTGTCAGACTGTATTCCACCTGCAATAACATGAAACACCTGGTGATATTTACAGAGAAAACAAAGTGCTGGAAAATACTGTTCAGTGCATATTTTGGTGTAGAGTTCACCAAAATCCATGTATTCCCATTTTTAAAGGAAAACTTGTAATTGGTGATATTTATCGCATGTGAAAAATTCCGATCTTCAGTACATCGTTATTTACTAGGTGTGATAAGTATTGCACAAACACCACAGCACCTGAAATCAAGTCCTAAAAGTTACATGTTTACCAGTATTTGTTGGATGAAACATTATATAAAGCAGTATTCAGTGTTTTTTTGTAAATGTGTAAATCAAACTTACAGCCAGCTATAAGGATTGCCATAGCTAAGACGTTAACCATAGATAGGGTGCTCTATAGAAAGTGTAAGTTGAATTCTATGGTGTACTTTATTCAGTTCTACAACAAAGCTACACAAATCATCAGACATTCCTTCCCAAATTCCAAAGATATTTTCAATATTCAAGATATCTTTTATGATATAGACAATGCTAGTCAAGGGGTGTGTTGCTTATAATTTGGTTGGAATCCAGGTAATACATACATGTTGAGGCATGTGTTGGCTCCTCCGGATATTTGCAGATAATACACTTCTTCAGAGCAGAAACAGTTATTTTTAATATTATGTATAGGTCTTGCTATTTGGTATGTTGGCTCTAATTATACAATTGTTAACAGTAGCCATTCGTCAGCACTTAATTTGTGAAAAAAAGAGTGCTGGTGCCCAAAGCAGAAGTGGGTGGCAGGTGCAATTAAAAAACATGGCCCCAAAAATCAAGGCTGGCAGACTTTAATAACCTACCCCAACCTCCCTTTCATTTTTTCACACTTGTGCAGGCTCCTTCTTTCTCCCTGTGTGTCGGTTTTGTTCTCTTTCTTTTGCTCCATCTTTTCGATCTGAGGGGCATATATATAGGAAGCCTGCGCTGCATCACTTTTTTCGACACAGCAGAGGCGCAGAGGGCAGACTCATATGTACGAGGCCTTGCAAAGCCACTTCATGTGGCTTTGCATGGCCTCAAAGATATGGAAAAAAGCAAAGCAGCGCAAGTCGCTCCATTGCCTTACTCTGCATCAAAGATGTGTCCTGGGCCTGGGTTTAGTGAGCATAGCGGGACTACACGGAGTGCCACGGAGATGAAAACAATCTCCGCACACTCTGCCGTCTTCCTCCATCGGCACTTCAAGAAAACCGTGCATGCGTAGTTTTCTTGAAGAAGTCGGGATGGAGGAAGACAGCAGCCCAGGGACCCCACAGATGAGGTAAGACATTTTCTTATTTTTTCAATGGCTTTTTTAAAAGTTGGCGAAAATTTTTAATAGCGCGGGTGAGAGGTGGGCGGGCGGGAGGCCAACTCAGCTTCGCCGTGAGTGTCCGGAGGTTTGCCTGCTTCACCTACCTTGCGGAACAGGCAAAACTCAGCACAGTCCGTGGGTGGAGCGGAGTTGTCCTCCCAACCTTAGTTCCATGGCTGTTGAGGTGGGTGTTCATACGCAAAACCCATGGATTTTAACACATTCACAGAATTATAAGGACCAAAAACTAGCTTGTTGCAACATGCTGCGCCATAAGGAAAGTGCACGGATGCATTGTATTTATGGCAATATGACGCATCCCTGTCCTTTTACTTTGCACTGGTGCCTAATTGACTGCCTAGTGCATAAGTGTGGCAGGGTATGCTCAGACGTGAGTCCCTTGCTCACTTTGCCACTGGATTCAAGCAAGCCGGGCTGAAGACGGCTGGAATGCCAGAAACCGGTCCTCGGAAGCTTGTTTCCGGTCCCGGGAAGGCATGGCTTGGCAGTTCGGGCTGGACTGTTCCCATGAGGCACAGGGTCAGACTGATTTGCATATAGCCATGTCTGAACTGGGGTGGCAGAGTGGGCTAAAGAACGGTGATGGATCAAACCCAGATCTTTTGACTGGGTGTGAGTGTTTGATTGGTTCAGATGCTCCGTCCATCACCACCCCCTTTTGTACCGCTAGTGCCAATGCAAGCACCCTTGCACCGTGGAGTCTGTGTTGTAGGAATTATTGTTTTTGTGCAGGAAGGAGCACCTTCCTGCACAAAAACAATAAATGGAGGTGTTTTCTTCCTTTTATGTGTGCTGCAGCATGCAGCACATATAAAAAGATAAAAAGACGAAGAGAATTAAAGATATTGAAGATATTTATTCTCGTTACGCCTCCCCTGCGGATACATACGCTTTTGACGCATTCCCCATAGAACCCTTCATTGATGCAGAGTAAGACAACGCAGCAACTTGCTCTGCTTTGCCTTACTCCATATCTACGAGGTAATGGAAAAGCCACATAAAGTGGTCTGCACTCTGTACCGCGTCAAAGAAAAGGATGCAGCGGTAATGCAGTCTCCTTGTAAAAGTGCCCCTTGCTGTTTTAGCAACATGTGTTATTTATCAGCATAAATAAATTAATGATGGTTGGATGTTCGTTGAAAATGCATTTGTAAGTGTTTTATGGAATCTATCCTAAGTCGTTTTGTAAAATATGATTTGGTTGTGTGATAAAATATCAATGATACAAATATTGTTGACAACATTATTGCTAAAGACTATAGTGGACAAAAAACATTTACTTTATATACTTTTTATGTAAAGATAAAAATATTGAGAAAAAAGATATAGAAGACCACAATATTGACAGAAAATAGGTAAGCATTTCAAAATGTAATTATTATACACTATATTAAGTATAAAACACAATAACTTAAAAAAAGTCATTTAAAACTCTATTTGGAATTGAAAAATATATAAAACACTTGCAACTTACCAACAATAACTAGAAATGTACAATTTAAAATAATTGCAAAAATAACAAACATAACTTAAAAAATATTATGAAAAAAATAAAAATAAATATAAACCAGCTATTAAAAATCTAACAAATATATACAATAACAAAAACATAATAATTACTAGAAACAAATAATGAAAAAGCAATTTACTAACTTTTAAAAGTCAAACAAAAAATGTATGTTAAAACCACTTTAAACTCAAATAAACAATAGCTTTAAAGTAAGAAAACAACCACGACTCCAACCTGAGCAACAGTTGGGAAACTGGACTTTGAAGGAGTCAGATTTACTATTCCCTTTCAAATATAAACAGCAGTAGGGAAAGTGTTGGACTTTAGAGGGGTTAGATTTACTATTCCTACTATAACCTGAGCAACATTAGGGAAAGTTTTTTTTTTGGGACGTGTCAAACTTACTATTTCCACTTAAACCTGAGCAACAGTAAAGCAAGATTAGATTTACAGTAGTGAAAGTGTTGGATTTCGGACATGTGAGAATTACTATGCCAACTCCAGTGTAAGCAAGAGAAATGAAAAGAGAAAGCTCAGGCTTAATTTTCCCTCTTCTAAATTAATACAAAATAAATTACATAGCTTTAAAATAAAGGAACCTTATCTGTATTTCCATAAACAAATTAAAACATACTATAACATTATAATTTGTATAAATTATTCAAAACTAAAAAGATGAAATGAATCTAAAAGTATACATAAAACAATATTTAAAAATCAAGTAAGTTAATACATCTTAAGAATACACTTACAATACTTCTCACCACATTATCCTACAATTTCAACAAACAAATTAAATGAATGACAGAAAATGAACAAGACACATTATTTATAAATATAACACAACAATAAGTATATTTATTAAATAAAAATACTTAAACATGACTACTTCATATGTAAATTATTTAAAAAAATTTAATATTTAACAAACATCTAATTAAACAACAAGTGAAAACAAATAACAACATTGTTGAAATGATCTATTAAATAAATCATTGTGCAATTAATAAACTAATTAACAAATGAAAATCAATAAAAAAAGTATAACCAAATAAAAAATATATTTAAAATAATTCCACCCTATTACCTACAAGCCCAACAACCCACAAAAAACTTACAGTAAGATCTAATTAACATATTAGCAAAGCAAAAGAAAACACTAAAAAATAATTAAACATATTTATCATTAACTTAATTCCGACTTTTGCCTAATAAATCTCAACTAAATAATTCAAAAACAATATGCATTTTTAAAAGACTGTATAAAACACCTAAATGTTTGTTCTTGGAGTCTGTACTCTGTCCTGTGACATTCTAGCCATCACAATATCTCTGACAAGCTATTTGTGTCTCACAATATTTTTTCAATACATTCTTTTGGAATGCCAAGATTTCGGCTGATAGTTGTAAATATGTGTTCTTATCAGCTAAGTGTTGATAAACCTCACAGAGGTATTCTTTTCTGTTGATATTGACAACTGTCCCTTCTTTTTCTGCTGGATTAAGTATGATGTTGTTAATTGATTTTTCTGGAAATGTAGTAAGATATCATAGTGAAATATCAAAATCTTTTTACAAAACTTTAGTTTGAGTTTTCTGTATGTAGCCAGTATGTGTGGCAATTTGACTTGAAGAAGACAGTTTTATGTTCACTACCTCCTAAGCTCCATCTTCTGGTGTTATAGTGATGAAATTCTCTACATAAATTGTTTTCAATTAAAAGGTTCTCGAAAATGTCTGTGTATCTACATTAGTCGAAAACAATATTAGTTACGTAGTTGTTATGAATGTAGGACTCCTTTGAGTATTTATTTTTGGGTTGTCAATAACAATGTATAGTATGCATTTACACACACAATTCCAGATGTACAGACTGATCTAATACAATTTCAATTGAAACAAGTTGAATATGATGTATAGAAGTGTTTTTTCTAATGGATCTTAACTAGACCACATTTTTGACTGAAACTCCATTTTGACTAAAATTGAAGTGATCTCTATCATTTATTTGTGTTTTCCCCTGAACCCATCCTCTCCCCAAATGTTCTGTAGCAAACACAAGACAAATCTCACACCAATTTAGAAAAATAGAGTAAAATGTAATAAATAAATCAAGACCAACATGACAAAATTCCAATCAGTATTACCGGAGATATACAAGTTTAAAGATTTAAATAAAAATAGTGCCAAAATGCCCAAAGCATCACTTGCCTCCTGCTGTGCGAGGCCAGGAGAAAGTCACAAGTTCAGGCAATTGATTGCAATGGTGCGCATGTTGGAAACAGTGACAAGGGTACTCCTGCAGAAAAGATGCCTTCTAAGTCTAGCGCAAAGAGCCCTGTTCATGATGGAGGACACCATGGGAAGCAGAGAAGTGTTGCTGCCAGTGGTCGATGTAGTGCAAAGAGCAGGCTTTGCATCACTTAAATGGTGATCACTGTAGCATGAACATCCTGTTGTTGTTGGGAGCAGGAGGGCCAGAGCTTTGCATTGGTGCTCTCCACAAGCGGTCAATGCTGTAGCATGAAGAGTAGGGTTGACGGAACTTCATGTTGGGGGGCTGTACGAGTGACAAGTTCTGTGTGCCAATGGTCACAAAGAGCCCAAAACTTAAATTCAGCCTCTCTGAGCCCTCAGCAAGGGTCCAGAACCTGAGTGGCACCACCTGGGGATCAGGAGCTGACTCAGCTGAATCTGGATGCTTGTTCAGGCAGTTGTGAGCCTGTTATGTGACCCCTCTACTTTATCTGGCGGAACATCTGGGAGCCAAGATAATAGTATATGCTGATGACACTCAGCTGCTATTCACATGGCCTAAGGGTGTGTCCGATCCATCAGCAGTCCAGCATTGTCTGTCGGAAGTTTTCAGGTGGCTTGCACAAGTCCAACTTAAGTGCAACGAAGATAAGTCCGAGGTCTTATTCTTCGGCCCCTTCCCTGTCAATTTCAAGGACCAGATTTGGCCCCCGGACCTGCCCTGTCCCAGTGCGACGGGAGGCCCAGCTAAGAACCTGGGGGTCTGGTTCGGTCAGGATCTAAAGTTTGCGGATCACATAAAAAAATTGACCGGCATCTGCTTTGGCACCTTGCGTGCCCTGAGGAAATTTTTTCCTCTTTTGCCTAGGGCAGCCAAGGAGTCTGTCCTTCGAGCTCTGATCCTTTCCCGGCTCGACTACGCCAATGCCTTATTCAGTGGTCTTCCTGCGTACATGGTTCACCGCCTGCAGGTGATACAAAACGCTGCAGTACGTCTGCTTTTCTCTCTCCCAAGGAGGTCAAGCGTGCGCAGCCACTTACGCAGTCTGCACTGGCTACCAGTACCACATCGAATTCTGTTTAAAATCCTTGTGTTGGCTTTTAGAGCAGTCCATGGCCAGGGACCAACATATCTGCAGAAAAGGTTTTCATTTTACACTCCCAACCGTGCCCTTCGATCGGTCAATCTATGTTTATTAACCACCCCTAAATTCAAATATGCACGTATGGGAGGTCAATCCATTTCAGTTAAAGCAGCCTCTGCCTGGAATGCCCTCCCCCTTCCCCTCAGAGCCTCACCAACCATTTCTGTGTTTAAGAAAGATCTCAAGACCCACTTGTTCAATGCCCCTCTCTTGTAGTTCATCCAGGCTTTGCTCCAGAACTTATGTTCTCAATTCACTCACCGCGCCAGGATACCCCGTGGTAACAGAGCGCGCTATAAAAGTTTTAATAAACATAAACATAAACATTATGTTCTTGTGGCTCTGAATAGGAGGTCTGCAGACTAGCACTTGGACTCACTCTGTGAGTCCTGGGTTCAGGTGCACGTCCAAATCCCTCTGACTCAAGCAGTAGGTCAGCAAAGGGCAGCAATCCAGTAAAGCAGAAGTTCAGCAAGGCAGCCGTCCAGCAGGGCAGCAGAGCAGCAGAGTGACAGTCCTTTCAGCAGCACCTCAGTCTTTCTTCCTGACAGAGTTTTCACAGGTCCAGACGTGTACCAAAAAACTGGTATCTGAGGTCTAATATTATACCTGGGTCTTCCTTTGAAGTGGGAAAAGCTTCTTTAGGTTTCTCTTTGATGTCTACAGGCATCCTGCCTTCCTTGTCCTTGCTCCAGACTAACTACAGGGGTATACAGCTATTTATGTGGAAGCAGGACACAGTCCATGCAAATATAAGTAGGACTGTGCCCAGCTCCACCCTCCCATCCTGCCAGTGATGGACCATCCAGGCACATGTAAGCTCTCTATAGTATGTGGTTGTCTAGGAGGAATACACAAAGCCCAGTTATTTGCTACACCTAGTCATGTGACCGAGAGACAGGCGTTAACCTCTAAATGGCTAAGGCAGGAAAATGCAGAATTTCTAAAAGTGATATTTTTCAAATTCCTATCACCAACCATTAACTGGTGACCTGCTCCCATTTGGAAATGATCACATATTACATGTAATAAGGTAAATCCAATGGTGTCCTATATCAGAGGTAGGCCTCAAACAGTAGTGACAAATGAATTTAAGAGTTTTTCACTACCAGGACATGTAGAATTCAAAAGTACATGACCAACTTACAAAGCACACTGCCCTCTGGGCAGCCTAGAGCCTACACTAGGGGTGACTGATTTGGTTTAAAAAGGAATGTTTGGGCCTGGTAAGAGGTTTATTTCATCAGGTAAAAATTGCAGTTTAAAACTGCCCACAACGGCTTTAAAGGCAGTCCTGAGACATGTTTGAATGGACTACTGAAATGGGTGGCCTAATCAGTGCTTCAGGCCAACTAGTAGCTTTTAATTTTACAGGCCCTGTGCACAGTTAGTGACACTTTAATAGGGACTTTTGAGTAAATAAAAAAAGCAGTTGGGTATAAGCCAGTTCTATCATATTTAAAGGGGAAAGCACAAGGACATTAGCACTGGTTAGCAGTTTGCACTTTTTTAGGGGAACAAATTGTCCATTTAGTAGCTCAAGGAAGCCTGGCACACACCAATGCCATACTCTGCATGCAAACAAACCACCAATAAAGGAATCAAACAACTATCACTGCAAACAGATAAAGCCTTACTGGCCGGCAAAAGTCATGCATGGATGGTGATGCCTACTTACAAACAGCTGAAACTGCAACCATATCTTCAAGAGTGCTTCACAGGGGGGCGTGGCTTGCAGCCGTGGGTAATGGCCGCTACCTAGACGAGCTCCCTCCCTTCCGCGGCTTTTACCATGATCCTACGCCATCCACGTCTGAGTGCTGCAGTGCGGTGATGGGGGCTTGACTTCCAAACCCCCCTGTGTAACCTTCTGGAGCCCCTGACGAGGTGTCCGCCTCCCGGGACCGTCCGTACTCCGAGGTGCTCCGGCAAGGAAATGGCGGACCCGAGGTGCGGCCAGTGAAGAACAGCGGCCCAGGAGAGTGACGGTGATCCCTCTGTGAGAGACCTGATGCCTGCGGTGAGGTGCGGCGCGAGACCCGGGCTGGTGGGTCCGCGATGCCTTCCTCGGCATGGCGTGGGAGAGATTCCGGCCTCGGTGGATGCCCTGACAATCGAGTCCCCGGCTTTGCAGCCTAAATGGTGAGGAGGGCTGGGCGGCGGCCGTCGGACCGGTGCGGAGGCCCTGCGGGGATCTGAGGAGTAAAAGAGGCTCGGTGGAGGTGACGGAGGGGGACCTCGGCAGACACATTGGCCTGATTTCTCCTGGGGGCAGGCGAAGTGGACCTAAAAGAGCAGGGCGCGGTGGCGCTCTGAAGGCCGGACGTTGAGATGAATTGCTACTGCTGTGGCCTTTGTGCTACGGCTCTCCTTGGCGGACGCCCAGGGGTAGTGACGCTTGGGCTCCCTGTGGAGGCCTGAGGTGGGGAGCTGCCTGGCTGGGCTAATAGAGCGCTGGCTGTTGCCTACTGCCTGGAGGGGATACAGCCTATCCACGGGATTGTGTGCGGGGCCCCGGCGAAGGAGAAGTGTGGAGAGTGGTGAGACGGCGGCTGTATTGGGAGATAGGAGGAGAGCCTGGTTGTATCTCATCTGGATTACAGGCAGTACGTGAGCCAATGCAAGCAGAAACCTGGTGAGACGGACGTGCGGGCGCTGCTCTGCCTCAATATCCTGCTGGTGATTACGAGGTTGCCCGGAAGTGTGGACCCCTGGATTGTGCCGTGGCCCTTGAGAACCTCTATCCATGTGCCTAGACTACCACAGTGAGAGTCGGCCCTCCCTGTTGTGCCCGGCTGGGGGGAAACGCCGGTACCGACGAGCACTGTAAAGAGTGCTGTATGTGACCTGCGACGAGGAGGCATGGGGATACTTACCTGATCAGGGAGGCGGCTTGCCTCTGACTCCTGCGGTTAGCCATTGATACTGAAGGCCTTCTTGGCGTGTCGGACCCCGGGAAGAGGCGTTTCCCAGCGCTAAAGTTCTGTCTTGACTGTTTCCTTCGCCTGGCTGCGGTTGTGTCCGCTGGTTGCCCTCTGCATTTGTTTGAAGCTCTCGGGCTCTGCAATCATGGCTACAGGAGGGAAGGGTCCTAAGGCTAACGTTCAGAAGCAGCTGGCGAAATTCGCATGGACTAAATTGGGCGAAAAAGGCGACTTACCGCAGTTGGAGAAAGAGGGGTCGGCGGTGGCTCCTGCACCGGGACCGGAGCCGACTCTACATGATGTTATGGTGGCGATAGGTGGGGTATGTACCTCAGTGGACTCAGTCACTGTTGAGGTCTCGCTACTAAGAGCGGACTTTAAGAAAATGGATGAGAAGGTTAAGGTACTAAAAATAGTGACAGACGGACACATCAGAAATCCAGAGACAGATGCTTGACTTGCAGCAAAAGCAGGCAAGAATGTTGCAGCAGCTGGATGATTATGAAGGTCAAGCCTGTCGGAATAACATCCGAATTTTAGGGGTTCCGGAACGGACGGAAGGGCCAGTCGCGGACCTGTACGTGGAACAATTAATCACAACACAAAACACCTAAAGTCCAACACATTGTCCAGCTACTTTTCTATAGAAAGAGCCCACAGAGTACTGGGTGGTAGACCTAAGCTGGGTGAACCTCCGAGACCCCTGATCGCCCGGGTGTTAAACTGACAGACTTAGCTGTGATGATGCTGCATTTATTTGCAAGTTGCATAAAGAAGTGATTGCCGTATTATTGACCTTTTGGGTTCTGAGGATCACCGTGCTAGGGGATGGGGGCTGAGCGGGATTCACTGCTCTCTGTCCTTTACTGGAATGATAATGGATTAGGTGATAAAATAAAAAGAGGTATCGTCCAGCAGTACCTGAAGAGACGATGCCCAGATCTTGTTCTCCTGCAGGAGACTCACTTGGTTGGTAATAAGAGTAAGGCGATTAATAGATGGGGGTACAGGCTCCTAGTACATGCTGACTATACCACCCGGTCTAGAGGCACAGGTATCCTGGTCCGGAAAACACACCATTGATCGTACATAACACATGGGCAGATCCAGGGGGTGGTTTGCGGTAGCCGAGGCCCAGTGGGAGGGGAGGGCTTTGAATATAATTTCTGTTTATCTACCACCAGCGTTGGATAGAGATGCCTTAATAGAACTAGGCCGAATATTGACTAACCTTGTGACGGTACCTTGTTAATGGGCAGGGAGTATAACATGACAATGGACGATATGATCGATAGGTACCCGCAGAGGCAGGGGGCAAGGACGAATGAGCTTATGGCAGAATTTACCGCAGCATTAGGCCTCTCAGATGTGGGACGGGAACTGCAAAAAGTAGGCTCTGACTTTACGGATTTTTCTAGTGTGCATGGCAGTCTCTCCCGAATAGACTACTTTTTAACATATACGGCCTCATTGGGTAATTTTAGACAGCCCTGGACGTACCCCGAGGTATTTCAGATCACTCCCGAGTGGGAGTGGACTTCACTCATGGGGAAAAGCAACAGCGCTGCGCCATTGTTATCAACCCGTGGCTGTTAAAAATTCCGGATATCAGGGAGGAGCTTGGGGTGCAGACTGGATACTTTCTAGAGGAAAACTTAGGGTCCATGGAATCGGCGCAAACGATATGGGAAGCGTACAAAGTGGTTCTAAAGGGGTATGGCTTGTCACTGAAAGTGAAATATATTGCAAAAAAGCATGAGATTCTGGTACAGTTGGAGGAAGCCCTTCGAGAGCTTGAGGCGGCTCACGCGTTAAGTCCTTCAGAGGAGACACTGCATTGCTTGACGTTGAAGCAGGAGGAATACAAGCTCAAGGCATGGGAACAGATGTTGGCTAAACAGGCAGCCACCCAAGATAGGCTATATGAGCTTGGCGACAGGGCAGGCAAGACGCTAGCGTGGCTGGAGAAGAAGGAGCAGGGTACGCGGTGGGTGCCCCGATTAACGCTGTCGAGTGGTGCGGTTCTTCGCCCCCCCCCGGCAAGATTGCAGAGGCGTTTGGAGATTATTTTGAGACAGTGTATTCTCCCTCCAAGGCATATACAGCAGAAGAGTTGCGTCAACTACTGGCGGATAGTAACGTACTGACTCTTTCGGATATAGATAGGGAGCTATTGGACGCTGATTTATTCAATGAGGAGATACAAAAGGCTATTGGCCAAATTAAGTCTGGGAAGGCGATAGGGCCCAACGATACCCCGGTGGAGTTCCTTAAGGGTTTGGCCTCTCAAGTGGCCCGCACCTGCGGGCAATGTATCAGCAAAGCTGGGAGAAGGGGGTTCTGCCGCCTGACCAGTGTCTAGCCAGTATCGTGGTTATCCCTAAGGCTGGTAAGCTGGTAGACGATTATCGCTCATATAGGCCGATCTCCTTGATCAATGTCGAGGCAAAGGTTTTGGCAAAAGTCCTTGCCACGCGGCTGGGAACAGTGATCTCTTCTCTAGTGCACCCAGACCAGTGCGGCTTCATGCCTGGGAGAAGCAGGGCCCTTAACATCCGCAAGCTCCATAATGTGCTGGCGCGTCGGGAATATCTGGATGAGGACGCAGTCATACTATCACTTGATGCATCCATGGCATTCAATTCGATCGAATGGCCATATCTCTTTGAGGTTCTAGTGAGGGCAGGGTTGGGCCCTAAGTTTATACGGTGGGTGAGGCTGCTGTATACTGATATCCAGGGGCAGCTTAGAGTTAACAACTACACGTCCCAAATGTTCACCCTAAAGAGAGGGTCACCGTTGCTATTCTCCCTCATGCTGGAGCCCTTAGTGGAATGGATTCGGTGTGATGTAATGGTAAAGGGTCTACGATGGTCACTAGAGTGTGACGATAGAATACCTCTTTATGCTGACGATACATTGCTATATCTTACTTATCCGTACAGATCTATCCACACTGTTCTTAACATTTTCATGCATTTCAGGAAATATTCAGGGTACGCTATTAATTGGAGTATGTCCGTGCTGTATGTGTTCCATGAGCAGACCCCCCGCCTCCCAAAAGATTGTGCGCTGGTAGTCTCAGCGGACGGCTTTAAGTGCTTGAAGTCTTCGTCACTCCAGACCCAGCTCTCTTTTAAAGCCGCAATTTGGCGTCCCCATTGGCCAGGCTGCGTGCTGATGTTAAGCATTGGAGATCGCTGCCTCTATCGCTGGTGGGCCGTGTGGCTCTTTTTAAAATGCTGACACTTGCACGATTTTTTTACATTCTCCAGAACTGCCCGCACAGAATTCCAGATACATACTTTGTTGCAGTGGAAGGGGAGCTGCGCACACTACTCTGGGATGGTAAGGTCCCGAGGATTGCGCTAAAGAAATTAATGAAAGGATGGTATGATAGGGGCATTGCGCTGCCTGATGTACGGTTGCATTATTGAGCCTCGCAATTGGTGGCTGTAAATAGGTGGCGATACGCCCCGCCGGATGACCCGGCATGTGCCCTGGACAGGTATCAGATGGATCGTTCGGGTTATCTTGGGGCTCTTTATTCCCACACTAGGAAGCAGCGATATATCGGCCACACTCAACATATGGTACAGATCTGGGGGTTAGCTAATTCACATCTGGGCTGGGCAGGAGTGCTTACTAAGGCGACACCATTATGGTCTTCGCAGAAACTTGGCATGCTCTGCCATCACCTGGGGTTCAACAGATGGGATGTAATCGGTATCTCGACAGTGAAAGACCTGGTAAAAAGGGGAAATATTCTCAGATTTGAGGAGTTACAAAAGGCCTACCAATTGGCCACGGGTGAGGTCTTTATGTATCTACAAATCCAACAGGTGGCTTTCCCCAGTTGTGAGGATATACCGGAATCGTCCCCCCTTGAAGACCGCCTGCTAGATGGGCCGTTGCAGTCCAAGGCGATCTACTTGACTTATAGAAAACTTAGTAATAATATGCCTGATTCCTTTGGAAAGCTTAAGGAGTGCTGGGAGGGGGCCCTTGGGCTGATTGATGAGGAGGATTGGAGACAGGCGCTGATGTCACCTAGAGAGGCTGCTATCACACTCAGATTTCGACTAATCCAGCTACGTATCCTACACCGCTCCTATCTGATGGGGATAACACTAGCAAAAATTGGGTCTCAACCTGTGTTTGAAGGGTTGCAGACAGTCGGCTACCTTTTATCATATGGTGTGGGACTGCCCGTTTGTGCAGAGATTATGGGACAGGGCCACAACTCATGTGCAATCTGCACTGGGGAAGATGCTCAGCCTGACGCCCCGCCTGGGCTTGCTTAATATATGGGAGGATACAGACCTTACTGAGACGGAACAGCATTTGACGACGCTGGGCTTCACGCTAATTAAGAGGGAAATAGCGAGAGAATGGAGCGAGTGGCACCGCCGGCAGTGGTGGTATGGCAGAAAGAGCTTGACAGATGTATGGTAGCTGAGAGAGAAGTGTTTATAACTATGGGGTGCCTGAAGAAGTGGGATAGGAAGTGGTCCCGGTGGAATTCCTATAGGGAGGAGATATGTGTATCACCGGTAGTGGAATTGGAAATACGGAGCCGGGTAAACAAATGTTTAATACATGGATTATTTCGGCCTTGGACCTAAGTGCGGTGCTAAATGTAACTTGCAAATGTTCTGTGTAAAAATGGCTGTTTTGTCTGTCATGCAACTTTTCAATAAAAATATATTTTTTAAAAAAGAGTACTTCACAGATCACTACAAGCTGAAACTGACCATATTGAGACTGGGGTTCTTCCCGACAAAAGGTCTTACTCCAAAATGGCTATGGACCTGGTCAACCACTGAGTGATGCCTCTGTGGCAATGGAGTAGAGTCTCTATTACACCTATTATGCATCTGTCCGTCTACACAATGCAAGGAAGATCCTTTTATTGCCAATCCTGAAAGCAGAACAAATAAAGACATGCAGAGCGGCAGTCATAAAATGTCTCAGTGGTTCCTCTGTCCAATTGTCTTGCAAGACAATCAAATTCTTTGAATTTAACAGCAAAAGAACTTGAAAAGAAGGACTAAGCGATAAAAGAACTTGAAAAGAAGGACAGATGACCATTATTCCATCATGCAGTCTGGTTGCGTCCTCCCCAGAACTTTTAATCTATTCTTTTCTTCTCTCCCCTTTCCCTTTTCAGCACAAGCACTTTTTACCTGGAGCAGGAGGCAAACATATGTTTATAATTAATTTTAAACACCTCTGGTTGAGGTATTTTATCACAAAATGTTGGAACTTGGAATTAATTACATTACGTGTGAGTCATTATTTATAAAACATGTTTTACTGTAATTTTAGTCCAGTTTAACCTTGTTTACATTATATAGATATAGATATGGCGGTATGTTCTGCCCTTTTATGATTTTAAGAAATCGAATAAAAGTATATCTACCATTGTCCATTTAGTATTGTGCATTTATCTGCTTTGGACCTGCACACAAGCACTTTAATTTCCTTTAGTGATTTATCTATGAGAATCCCAACTGGCAGCATTGCAAATTTGCACTTTAACCATTAGGGAAAGTTCAGTCCTCGACCAAATATCTCGACCTATTTTACATCTACATTTGGTATTTTTATCTATATAGTAAAGGAAGGGAAGTAAAAAATTTGCAGGTTTAGTAACAAGATGACCAATAGCTGAAGTAGATGTGTGAGAATTTTTTTAGATTCATTTGTATTAATCTTTGATCTTTCTATATTGTATGCTTGAATCGTGTTGATAGCTTCAGTAGACTAATGAACTATTATACTAATCAATGGTTAGCAGTGGTTAAGTAAATATAGTCTTAAAACCACCAAAAACAAAGTCAGCCAAACAGTAGAATGGTAGAGAAAACGTTAGGAGAGAACCAAACCACGGATGTATAGTTTAACAGGATTTTTCCACAGTTCTTCTTCTTCTGGTCAAGGTGAACTTTCTCTAGCTTGGATTTAACTTGAAACAAGCTGTCATGTCTTCTGTTTCTTCACTGAGACCTATTCATTCTAATAATGTAACACAGTAAAGGCATTTTGTTAGTTTAAAGTAAAGTGACGTTTATGTCTTATTTTATTTGTCTTGTGCTCTGATTTGCAGAATAAATGATACAGTCACTCACATCACAATGTTTCTGCAACAGTTCTAATTTTATATGCAATAATTGTGAATAAAAATCAATTTATTTTGAGGATTAGGGTAATATTTGCAGAAGACTTTGCTGTTCTAATAGGGATGCTGTCCAATTCTTTTCTGATTTTGTTGCCCAATCAAAACATAAAATATTTTCTGATTCCTACTTACTCTGTATAGCTCTACATTTGAGAGCCTTCATGGCATATACTCTGTACCTCTTATTTTTGGATTTTGTAATAAAATCCTTAACGCTTTCCATTTATCTAGAGCTCAATTATTGCGGGAACAGACAAAGGAGGCAAGGATGAATCTCAAATTTCCCAACAAGTTGATGGGCTTCACCATGCAGTGGTGAGGTGGCCAAGAAATACTGCACCCATGAACTGTCTGAAACCTGTTGGTACTGCTTTCTTACTTATTGTTTTATTTGAGCATATGGCTTTTTGTATATTAAAAAATTTTAGAGAATTGTGTGATCAAACCAATTGTTAGGCCCCAAACTTGTTTCAGATTTTGTTGGCGAGAAAAAATCTCTTGGAGAGGGTGCAACTATCTTGGTGCACCCCAAGCTTTTCTGGGGTGACAGGGTTTCTTCAGACGGAAAAGAGTTTTCTCTATGGAGAAAATAAAAAGTCCAAATTCAAAGCAGTCTTTCCCAGTAAGGAAATGAACTGTATGCATCATTTACATTTTGCAAATAACTGCATTCCAAAATGTTACATGATAAACCGTCACATGCAGACGTGTGCAAAATTGTGTAATTTGCATTTGTGTAATCATGCGAACTGCTCTCAAATTAAGTGACATTATGCATATTAGTGACTAGGGGTGGGCGGAATTTGCAAAATTGCCTTTCACAAAATTCCGCGAAATGGCAAAAAATCTCAGCGAAGATGCGGAATTTTGCCTGCTCACGAAGATTTCGGGGCGGTACTTCTTTGCGAGTTCACATGCCTCTTGATAGGGTCAGTGTTTAAGAGACCGATCAGAGCAGCAGATGAGGGGAAAGCAGCCTACTGGTTACAGGAACTCCACGGGGATTGTGCTCGAGAAACATCAAGGATTACAGCTAATTTTCAGCAGCAGATATGGGGGGATAGCACACCTGCCCAGCCTCGACTGTGTTCACAAATTTTTTGGGCTGATTAATACGTTACTGAATTTGAGCTTCAACTCGGGCACCTGCCCACGTTACCCTCCTGGATGCTTGTTGCATGTCCCTGCGCCTCTGGAGAGACTGTGCGGGCAGATCGTGGTGCCAAGGAGCTGCCGCTGTAACCTTACAAACATCCACGCAATCTGGAGTCTCAAAAGTCTGTGCCCCCACGTGCGGGCAGGATGCTGCCAGTCTGCTGCTACCCAGGCACCATCTCCTCTTCGCCGGCTTCAGGTCACCTTGTCGTCAATCAGAGCCGCCGCCCCTCAGGCCCTGGCTTGTGTTTTGTGCAATACCTCTACTCGACTGGAGCACTTTCTACTGGCTAATAATCAGTAAGTGCTCCTCGTTGGGTAAATGTACAGTGCTTTTCCTACACTACACCTGCGTAAAGGGCCAGAAGAGTTGTTTCCAGTGACCATGTGTGTCTGTAACTTTGCCACAGCGGCAAAAGGCGCCGAGGTACCTTGAGTGAGCTGTCCATCATAGTGGGGAAAGGGCGGAAAGACGTTGCATACCGTTAGTGTGTGTGGGGCAGGACCAGATGGGTACAGCTTCTATGCGAGTTCACATGCCTAATATTTATGGAGGGTCAGAGACCGATCAGAGCAGCAGATGAGGAGGAAGCAGCCTCCTGGTCACAGGAACTACATGGGGATTGCGCTTGAGAAACTCTTGGATGCAAAGACCTCCATCAAGGATTACAGCTAATTTTCGAAGGCAGATATGCGGAGAAAGCACACCTGCCCAGACTCGACCGTACTCCCTAATTTTTTGGGCTGATTAATACGTTACTGAATTTGAGCTTCAACTCAGGCACCTACTTTATTTATGTCTGTAAGTGCTTCCTCTTGAGGGTACATTTTTGTGACAGGAGCACCGTGCCAGAATTAATCCTGCCCTGCATATTTATCCACGAAGATGCCACAGTTTTGTGCAATACCTCTACTCAACTGGAGTACTTTCTGTGCCCTCATGCACCCGAATTCCGTTCCGTCTCGCGGAACTTTCGACAATTCACGTTCCCCGCGGAACGCAAAAATGCCGACATTTCACAAGTTCCGCGAGTGGAACAGAATTTGCCGCCCACCTACGTGAACTGCAAATCTTCTATTTTGCCCTCTATATTGGCGTGAAATGCGTCCTTGTGCCAGTTTTTCATGCCAGTTTACGTTCTACACTAAACAAAACGCAAAAACACAAAAGCAGCTTGAACAGCCTCTCCGCTTCCTTTTGTTCACACTATGGCAAAATGTTGGGAACTTTGCATAACAAGCATACCACAAAATTCCCAAGATTATGCAAATTACTTTTTAATTTTATCCAGGCCTTGTCACATAACATTGCCAGCAGTATGTCTGGAAACCTCTAACTGGTGCAGATTTCCTAGTTCACTATTGCCAATGGCTATGGA
Source organism: Lissotriton helveticus (assembly GCF_964261635.1). Taxonomy (NCBI): domain Eukaryota; kingdom Metazoa; phylum Chordata; class Amphibia; order Caudata; family Salamandridae; genus Lissotriton; species Lissotriton helveticus. Next base: position 1,315,435,919 of record NC_136068.1, read on the forward strand.
TTCAAAAAAGTGGTAAATCAGCACCTGTTCATAGGAGTAAGTCTATGGGTGCAGTGTCATTACATTTTTGGCAAATCGGTCACCATAATGCTTTAAGTTCCTGACCCAAAAAATGAACAGGGCACATGAAGTTGCACCCATCTGTCTGCTTGACTGATAGGGACTGAAGCAAATTATATTTGCAACAACCAAACGTGGCACAAGCTGCAAAAAATATATGTCCTTAATTTTTAAGTTGAAGGATGTGGCTTACTTTAAGGCTAAATATTTTTGTTCCATTTTGTTACGTGAGTAGCAAAACAGTGCAAATGTTTATTTTTTCTTAGAGAATGAGGATGAAAGTACAAATTTAAATATGAAAAGTCTCTTTGTATCACATCAGGAGAAAAGTCACCACGGACACTACAGGACTCAGGGCCCCTTGACCCAAAGCCAAGCAAAGCCAAGATTGTTTTTATCTGGGGAGTGTCACACTCCAAGCACCCCCCCACCCCCTGAAGATACCCCCCTGATGCCAGTAGATGTGACACAAATAGATGTAGGAGGTTTAATAGTGGTTGAGTTTCCCTAAGTTGCTGAAGACCAACATATTTTAAATGTTCTGATCGGTGGTCCCTGGTTTACAGCCTTTAGTTGCCGTGTTCTTGGTTTCAGAAGTCATATGTTCACTAAATTTCCATTACTTCTGAGTTATTTATTAAACTATATCTGGGACACTGCAAAAATCAATGGGATCTATTTATTCCAAATTCCTTTACCTAACAATTAGCATTATATGCTTAGCATGCTGCACTAACCTTGTGTTCAGGATTGAAGTGGGACAATGCTCTTTTCAATCTCTCACCACCCGACCAGGACCACATACTCAGAAATATGGGAGCCAGTGGTTGAAGCTGGGAAAAAGGAATGGGATAAGGGAAAAGACAGCGACTCACAATGCATTATCACTTCTGATGGTCAAGGAGGTCTTCAGAATGTAGTCACGGTCTACAGGAAAAAGCAATCTCTTAAAGAAGTTGCCATTGTAAGTGCTTAGCATAACTGTAATTTTGAATATACTTTACCTTTGTACTTTGATCTGAAACTGTTAATCCCTAAAAACTCAACTTGCAAAAAGTAATTATCTCAAATATACATGTGCACTAACAGATTTCCCTATATAGTTAATAACTACTTCCCTATGGGCCAGATGTACGTATCCTAGAGTTTGCGATTACCAAATAGCGAATTTTAGTGATGTACTAATGTGTCTTTAATACATTTAGTGATTCCCAGGGGGTTGCAAATATTCCTTCCACAGTAATTTTCATGAGGTACCTCTCTGTTTGTGACCAATTGGGAATCACAAAAATCACAGGGATGGTGGCCTGCTAGGGTCCACTGCATTGCCCTTAAAAAAATGCTTCCCTTTGAGACCCCATCCCATTTGTGAATGGGTTCCCACCAACTCGGAGTTGGCAGTAAAATGCTAATGTTTTGCGACTGCATTTCAGTTGCAAAACATTTACACATACCACTGCGAGTTGATATTAGGAAGGAATGCCCTAAACATGCCCCTTCCTAAAACCGAATTGAATCCTCAATTAGTGATTCAGTAACAGGAAATGCTGTTTGTGCAATTTGCTGTTAGGGACCTCATAAAAGCATCATACATCTGGCCCTATGTTCTTTTGGAACATGAACTATAAATTCTACTTGACTTCTGTAGTAGTTTCATAACGCATTTTGTTGCGTTGTACTCTTAGCGATTATATGTGTTGACTAGAACTCTATTACATGATATTCATATACACACATGAAATATAGTCAAAAGAATCCATCCTCTTTCTTCCCAGGTAATTCCTTAGAATACTGGTTGTTGATTCACCAAACTGTCAGGTGTAGCACACTTTGACCTCATTGACATTACGATTCAAAAGGGGGTGGTGATGGACAGAGTATCTGAATTAAGCAGAACACTCCTACCCAGTCAAAAGATCAGGGCTTGAACCATCACCATTTTTTAGCTCACTGCACCATCCCAGCTCAGAACCTGGCTACATGCAAATTAGTCTGACCCTGGCCCAGTGCATCATGGGAACAGGGCAGACCAAACTACCAAGCCAATTCTTTACTGGAAAGGAAACAAGCTTCCGGGGACCGGTTTCTGGCATTACAGCCGTCTTCGGCCCGGCTTGCTTGAATCCTGATGGTGCAGTGAGCTAGGGACTCATGTCTGAGCATACCCTTCCACACTTGTGGTGGCCAAAACGATTCAAAAGGGGGTGGTGATGGACAGAGTATCTGAATTAAGCAGAACACTCCTACCCAGTCAAAAGATCAGGGCTTGATCCATCACCATTTTTTAACTCACTGCACCATCCCAGCTCAGAACCTGGCTACATGCAAATTAGTCTGACCCTGGCCCAGTGCATCATGGGAACAGGGCAGACCAAACTACCAAGCCAATTCTTTACTGGAAAGGAAACAAGCTTCCGGGGACCGGTTTCTGGCATTACAGCCGTCTTCGGCCCGGCTTGCATGAATCCTGATGGTGCAGTGAGCTAGGGACTCATGTCTGAGCATACCCTTCCACACTTGTGATGGCCAAAACGATTCAAAAGGGGGTGGTGATGGACAGAGTATCTGAATTAAGCAGAACACTCCTACCCAGTCAAAAGATCGAGGCTTGATCCATCACCATTTTTTAGCTCACTGCACCATCCCAGCTCAGTACCTGGCTACATGCAAATTAGTCTGACCCTGGCCCAGTGCATCATGGGAACAGGGCAGACCAAACTACCAAGCCAATTCTTTACTGGAAAGGAAAAGAGCTTCCGGGGACTGGTTTCTGGCATTACAGCCGTCTTCGGCCCGGCTTGCTTGAATCCTGATGGTGCAGTGAGCTAGGGACTCACGTCTGAGCATACCCTTCCACACTTGTGGTGGCCAAAACTATTCAAAAGGGGGTGGTGATGGACAGAGTATCTGAATTAAGCAGAACACTCCTACCCAGTCAAAAGATCAGGGCTTGATCCATCACCATTTTTTAGCTCACTGCACCATCCCAGCTCAGAACCTGGCTACATGCAAATTAGACTGAACCTGGCCCAGTGCATCATGGGAACAGGGCAGACCAAACTACCAAGCCAATTCTTTACTGGAAAGGAAACAAGCTTCCGGGGACCGGTTTCTGGCATTACAGCCGTCTTCGGCCCGGCTTGCTTGAATCCTGATGGTGCAGTGAGCTAGGGACTCATGTCTGAGCATACCCTTCCACACTTGTGGTGGCCAAAACGATTCAAAAGGGGGTGGTGATGGACAGAGTATCTGAATTAAGCAGAACACTCCTACCCAGTCAAAAGATCAGGGCTTGATCCATCACCATTTTTTAGCTCACTGCACCATCCCAGCTCAGAACCTGGCTACATGCAAATTAGTCTGACCCTGGCCCAGTGCATCATGGGAACAGGGCAGACCAAACTACCAAGCCAATTCTTTACTGGAAAGGAAACAAGCTTCCGGGGACCGGTTTCTGGCATTACAGCCGTCTTCGGCCCGGCTTGCTTGAATCCTGATGGCGCAGTGAGCTAGGGACTCATGTCTGAGCATACCCTTCCACACTTGTGGTGGCCAAAACGATTCAAAAGGGGGTGATGATGGACAGAGTATCTGAATTAAGCAGAACACTCCTACCCAGTCAAAAGATCAGGGCTTGATCCATCACCATTTTTTAGCTCACTGCACAATCCCAGCTCAGAACCTGGCTACATGCAAATTAGTCTGACCCTGGCCCAGTGCACCATGGGAACAGGGCAGACCAAACTACCAAGCCAATTCTTTACTGGAAAGGAAACAAGCTTCCGGGGACCGGTTTCTGGCATTACAGCCGTCTTCGGCCCGCTTGCTTGAATCCTGATGGTGCAGTGAGCTAGGGACTCATGTCTGAGCATACCCTTCCACACTTGTGGTGGCCAAAACGATTCAAAAGGGGGTGGTGATGGACAGAGTATCTGAATTAAGCAGAACACTCCTACCCAGTCAAAAGATCAGGGCTTGATCCATCACCATTTTTTAGCTCACTGCACCATCCCAGCTCAGAACCTGGCTACATGCAAATTAGTCTGACCCTGGCCCAGTGCATCATGGGAACAGGGCAGACCAAACTACCAAGCCAATTCTTTACTGGAAAGGAAACAAGCTTCCGGGGACCGGTTTCTGGCATTACAGCCGTCTTCGGCCCGGCTTGCTTGAATCCTGATGGTGCAGTGAGCTAGGGACTCATGTCTGAGCATACCCTTCCACACTTGTGGTGGCCAAAACGATTCAAAAGGGGGTGGTGATGGACAGAGTATCTGAATTAAGCAGAACACTCCTACCCAGTCAAAAGATCAGGGCTTGATCCATCACCATTTTTTAGCTCACTGCACCATCCCAGCTCAGAACCTGGCTACATGCAAATTAGTCTGACCCTGGCCCAGTGCATCATGGGAACAGGGCAGACCAAACTACCAAGCCAATTCTTTACTGGAAAGGAAACAAGCTTCCGGGGACCGGTTTCTGGCATTACAGCCGTCTTCGGCCCGGCTTGCTTGAATCCTGATGGTGCAGTGAGCTAAGAACTCATGTCTGAGCATACCCTTCCACACTTGTGGTGGCCAAAACGATTCAAAAGGGGGTGGGGATGGTCAGAGTATCTGAATTAAGCAGAACACTCCTACCCAGTCAAAAGATCAGGGCTTCATCCATCACCATTTTTTAGCTCACTGCACCATCCCAGCTCAGAACCTGGCTACATGCAAATTAGTCTGACCCTGGCCCAGTGCATCATGGGAACAGGGCAGACCAAACTACCAAGCCAATTCTTTACTGGAAAGGAAACAAGCTTCCGGGGACCGGTTTCTGGCATTACAGCTGTCTTCGGCCCGGCTTGCTTGAATCCTGATGGTGCAGTGAGCCAGGGACTCATGTCTGAGCATACCCTTCCACACTTGTGGTGGCCAAAACGATTCAAAAGGGGGTGGTGATGGACAGAGTATCTGAATTAAGCAGAACACTCCTACCCAGTCAAAATATCAGGGCTTGATCCATCACTATTTTTTAGCTCACTACACCATCCCAGCTCAGAACCTGGCTTGTTTCCTGTAGCCAGGTTCTGAACTGGGATGGTGCAGTGAGCTAAAAAACGGTGATGGATCAAGCCCTGATCTTTTGACTGGGTAGGAGTGTTCTGCTTAATTCAGTTACTCTGTCCATCACCACCCCCCTTTTTGAATCGTTTTAGCCACCACAAGTGTGGAAGGGTATGCTCAGATGTGAGTCCCTTGCTCACTGCACCATCAGGATTCAAGCAAGCCGGGCCGAAGACGGCTGTAATGCCAGAAACCGGTCCCCGGAAGCTTGTTTCCTTTCCAGTAAAGAATTGGCTTGGTAGTGTGGTCTGCCCTGTTCCCATGATGCACTGGGCCAGGGTCAGACTAATTTGCATGTAGCCAGGTTCTGAACTGGGATGGTGCAGTGAGCTAAAAAACGGTGATGGATCAAGCCCTGATCTTTTGACTGGGTGGGAGTGTTCTGCTTAATTCAGATACTCTGTCCATCACCACCCCCCTTTTTGAATCGTTTTAGCCACCACAAGTGTGGAAGGGTATGCTCAGATGTGAGTCCCTTGCTCACTGCACCATCAGGATTCAAGCATGCCGGGCCGAAGACGGCTGTAATGCCAGAAACCGGTCCCCGGAAGCTTGTTTCCTTTCCAGTAAAGAATTGGCTTGGTAGTTTGGTCTGCCCTGTTCCCATGATGCACTGGGCCAGGGTCAGACTAATTTGCATGGAGCCAGGTTCTGAACTGGGATGATGCAGTGAGCTAAAAAACGGTGATGGATCAAGCCCTGATCTTTTGACTGGGTAGGAGTGTTCTGCTTAATTCAGATACTCTGTCCATCACCACCCCCCTTTTTGACTCATTGACATTACAGCAAGAGATAGTGGCCCGGGCCACCTGTCTTAAGCCATGAGAAAAATTAGGGGCCTCAATATGATGTTGGTTGGATCACAACTGACAGCCGTCATATGCTGTCTGACCGACATCTGGTGCCGCACTCTGACCGCAGCGTTATGATGTGTGGCAGTTGGAGGCAACAGGCGGAGGTACCAACCGACGCTTCCGACAGGCTCAAGGAGCCCGTTCGACCATCGGTCAGAATCTAATACCCTACAGTAGGGCAGTACCGGCTCAGGCACTGCCATAGGGATTACGATGTCCCTTTCAGATAGCCTTTCAATGGTGGTCCGACTGCCATTGAAAGGCTGTCAGAAATAGAATTTGGGGGCCCCGAGCAGGGCCCAAGTCCCTCTGCGGCCTCTTCTATGAGGCCTTGGGGGCACCTGTCATGCCCCTCCAAACATACAACCCCGCGTGGCAGACATACGTTGCCTGGCACATGGTGCATGGATGTTTGAAAACATGCCCTTTTCCGCCCGCAGAACTAGCCGCAATGGTAAATCTGATGGACAGTCGCATCCTAATTTGTGAGATGGAACCTCCGACTTGCGGTTTCTATTCCAGAACGATGTTGATATGACACGCTTCTGACGGGCATCGTAATAAGCCCTATTAATGATTTCATAGTCTGTATATTTTTCATATGGGAGGGCCCTAGTGAGACCCTTCATGACTTTATGGTATGGTTGAATATAGGTGATGCCAATCTGAAATTCACAGCGAGTATGTGTAATGCCCAGGTGGATTTCCTAGATATTTTGATTAAAAGCCATAGAGAATCACCTTGAGGTGGAACTCCATACTAACCCACAGACAAAAATGCTCTACTGCATTATACAAGTTACCACCCTAAATCTAAACAAGATAACATCCCATTTGGACTATTTCTTCATTTGCGATGCAATTGTTCATCCATTGATGATTTTTATAAGCACTCTTCAAACCTAAAAGAGAAGGTAAGAGAAAGCGGCTACCGAAGAGGTCATTCGCCATTCTTTTAAAAGAGCTCGCTTTTATGATCGTGATAGCATGTTCATCAGACCAGTAAAAAGCAGAGACATGGAAATAATTGTCTTTGTCAACCATTTTTCCTTTTTGAGTAATTGGATCAAAAACGTTATTCATAGGAATTGGCACATCCTCAATGACAACGAGGAAGTTAAATTAAATAAACCACTGTTTGCATTTAAGAGGAATCAGAATTTGAGAAACTCACTAGTCCATGTTTATAGGGAGGAAAAAACACAGTCCCAATTTACGTTTGTGATGTTTCAAGCAACAGGGACTTATAAATGCTGCGCCTGCAACATTTGTGACCAGTGAATGGAGACGGAAATTATTGGGTACCAAGGTATTAAGCTAATTTCAAAATGCCCTACAAATTGTTGGATCAGGGATACAATATATTTTCTTCCGTGACCATTTGATTAATAGAAAAAGCTCCCCATTCCTTCACTTAGACCTCAGACGGTATATTGCATTGTTTGCACTCTGGAAGGGTGAGAATCAATTTATCACACTGTAAATTGGTTGAACTGATAGGAAGACAGAGATCTAATTGCCCTCTTTGCCTATTTCAGACTGCCCAGTTCAACGTGGCAGATCCCACGTTAGTGATTAAGGGGCATACAGTTGGAAAATATAACTAATTAAGTTATGCGATTTAGAAAGGTAAGCACAAGCTGGTGCTCCCAGGTAATAAGGGAGCGGAAGACACGCTCGAGTACGGGCTGAGCTTCCAGTTACTTGAATGGCCTCACCGCACATTGGAAGAAGGGTGTTGACTATAACCTCATTGTTTTCTCCTCTTTTAGATTGTTTTTAACATTTGGAGGGCGTGGCCCTTTTCTTATATTGACAGGTCATAAAGAGTAGAACAGACGCACCTTTGAAAATCCTGCAGGGTACTGACCGGAATCTCTTTAGCACTGCATATAATTAGCTATCTCTTTTGAGGTCAGTGTGGTAGTCTTTTCGATTTTATTAAGAGGAGAAGTTGTGTTCTTTTGACAATCCTTTGGTGTCTTGGTCGGTATCTCCGGACCACTGCATATAACTTGATAACCCCCTCTAGCTGAGTATGGTCAGTACGAGTGGTTGAAAACATAGGCGTGGAAGGATGTACTGGCGCTAGACGAAACTATGGTTTTAAAATGAATGAAAATTGAGATAAGCATGTGTAGTTGGGGAGGGTTTGCGGCTCCAACAATTTGATTCATCATGTGAAGGAGGTGCATGCTCCTGTATGAAAGATGATTTGTGACGATTGTATGTCGGTTCCACTCAAAAGGAAGGGGTTGTAATGTCTATAGATGTGCAACAAAAAAATCTTTCATAAATTGTTGGTATATCTGTATGTACACTGCCACGTTCTAATGTTTAATTTGTATTTATGATCATTTTAATCACTTTGTGTATTGTTGTTTTTTCACAGTTTTTACTTTTATGTAATCGTGGGAGAATTGAGTTATTAGTCCTGAGGACGTTGGTGACTATTAATCTTTTCCACCGAAATGCATCGATGTAACTTGTAACGCTGAATCTGTCTGATCTGGGATTGGGAAAATGAAACTCCGGATAACTTACAAAGGACTTTCCACCACAGATCTAACAGATCAGTTTGTTGATTTATATGCATTACGTTATGTTGTGTCTCTTGTGTCTTAGTTCCCTGTGTTTTTGTATGTATTATGAAGACATATTCTTCTTTTTAATGTGTTGTGATTTTTAGCATTGTTTTTAAAAAAGAGGCTTTGCATGATTACTATTGCATTGTGGGTACATACATTTTGTAATTATCTTTTAATATAATATAAAAATATTTGCAACCCTATGCTGAATTTGTGTAACTGGGCTAAAAGTGGTTATGTAACAAGTATAACATGTGTGGTGTGAATGGTTAGCAAGTGGATCAGTGCTCAATGGGAGAAAAACATTTGGTTCTTAATCCACATGAACAGTATTTTGAAATGAACTATGTTATTGTCTTGATTTATTCCATTTCATTTTTAACAAGTGTTAATTTATGATCAGTTGTAAGGAGGTGTCACACTTGTGTAGAATAGCAGTGCTGTAATGAAAATCATAAATATAAAATACATAAATACATAAATAAATAGAGGAGCTTTGGGTCCACTCTCTTCACCCAATGCTTCAACAGTCATTGACTTTTTGCTTCTGATCACTGCAGCATGGAACATGAAGGAATGGGTCAGCCCACTTTATTCATTGTCTGCCATGGGTTGTGAGTAGTGCATTTTGCCTGTTCACATGTGCACATCTATCTTAAAAGAGGTGGGCTTCAGTGCCAGGGATCATAAGTCAGTGATTTACTTTCCCAATGCCTTTTCTTTCCATTCTTTATTCTTATTTTTTCTTTTCAAACATCCTTGTATCCTTCTTTATTTTAGCCATCCTTTTATGTTTAAACTATGTCTTAAGGTTACCGTAATTTAGAGCTTATATTACCATTTGTTTGAACCAATAAAAATCATATTTTCCTGTGATATGCATTTAAACTAAAAGGGATATTTGTTTCACCTTAGAATGTATTCTAAAAAGTATCTCACAGTTGGATGCACATATTTTACCTTATTGAGAGTGCAATGTTCCAATGGGAGCTGCAGAAAGCAAACAGTGAACATCCAGGTGATGTTTCTCCTGTGTTCTGAACTCTTTTTTGCCATCTCTGACACCAGAGGTCACAAAGGCAGTCTTAGGGAATACAAGGGGAAAGCCAGAGGTCACAGCAGCAATCCCTGGCAACCACTAAATGATGACTGCAGTAGAATATTGGAATATCCAACTCTAGTCTTAAGAGTTCAGATGAATGTTCTAAAAATAGTTCAAAGTTTGTTTTAATCAACAATATAACTTTCAGGATACTCTCTGTTTTCCCCTTGTTCATAAAATAATCCTTTAGGGAGCAGTAGGTCATGGCAATACAAATCTTGGATGAATGCTTAGCAAAGGATGCTGTGAACCACGAGGGAAGTTATATTTAATAATCAAAGATGGCTACTAGAGGAGAGTAGTGTGGGCCCCATTTTGAGGAGTGCATTATATTAACGGGTAGTTTGCACTCATATATATTCTGTGTGACTAATATATGCAAAGAAAAAAGAGGAACACAAGTTGTTAAAGCATCCTCACGAGTTAACGCAAATCACATTTGAACTTTAGAAATGTAATTGACAAGATTATGCATTAAGAGTTGGGGGATAACAAACTAAATGTGTTTGCAGATTTTATTTAATAGTAAACTCATGACACTAATATTTTACGATTTGCCATTTACAACTGTTATGGTGTATATCAAAAGTATTACTTATTTGTTTGTAGAAGGATGCACATAATGGAAACTGTGTGTTGTTAATTCAGCTTAACTGTAGGCTCTAAATGCATTTCAATGTATTTTTCAGCTAACGTTTGAATTTTTATTTTGCTTGTACCGTGAAATGTTGCGTATATCTTGTGTTCCCACTGCAGGTGGACAAGGCTTCATTAGTTGAGAGAAGGAGTTATTGTTCCTAGTAGATAGAGAGGCCTGAGAAGAAGAAATGTGATAGCGGATGGGGGACGAGTTCTCGTGGGAGAAGGAGATGGCACAAAGGACATTTAAAATATCTCAACTTGTGACCATGAGGTGGAGAAAGGAAGCTGGAGAATGTTGGAATAATGGAAAAATATTAGTAGAACTGTGGGTGGTGCCTAAATCCTGTGATTGCTTATGTTGTTGTGGAATCAGGGATAGCTGACACTCCTGCCTTAGAAAGCCTTGAGGTAGAGATCTCTTTTGGTTTTGTGGCTTTATGCTACATGACCCCTGGATGGAGTTACTTCTTTGGAAGGCTCTGATGGCTGACACCTTTTTCCATCTTCCCTGAAACTTGTCTTAGACTAGGAGTTCCCCTGTAGGGTAGTGTAGGGACAGTTATGGACTGGTAGGGAATTTTGTACGGAGTTTGATGCAATCCAACATATATTTTTGTCTATTCATAACCTATGTGGCCATATTCGAATTAGGCGTTTTCTTTTTGCTATATTAGGTGAATCTGTTCCGGATATTTTGCTTTATCCTATTCGCTTTGTACAGTAATACCATTATGCTTAGATTGGTATACATTCATCTGTTCAGAGTTTTCAATTAACAGACAGACCTGAGTTCAGTTGGGGACCTGGATTCTTGCTTAGCAGTGTGGATACTTTGAAATTCAGATATTGTGGAAAGGAGTTTTCTCTTTACCTCTCATGCTGCACAACCAGAACCATTTACCAGGCTATTGAGGAGGATGGGTTCCAGCTTTCCCACTTGGTAGCAGAGGGTGGTTGTGCACTTGAAGTAAGGTAATCTTAGAACTAAATCTAGAATAGCTCTAGAGCCCCACCCTAGCATCCCTAGCATAGAACACATAATCGAGAATTGGAGGACAAGCGGAGTTCCAGTGACATGCAGCAAATCCAGTAGGAGAGGAGACATGAGTATTAATAGGGTTGTGTGTGTGTGTGAAAGTTATGTTGGATTGCAGAGAAGAATGAGTTGTGTGATGTCTGGCGGAGATGTTGTGAGAGTTGTGTCAATGTGGTGGCAAGTTATTGTTGAAGTTGTTATCGAGTCCAGCGTGAACTAAGATACCTGAATATATAGCAAGGTGCAGAAGACACAGTGTTGTATTTGTCTGCTGAGTTTTGTGGGGTTTGTCAAGAGACTTTGTTGATGGCCAAAACTGAGACAGGTAACATGTGTGAATGGGACATTTATGAATAGTGTGGTGGACTTGCTCAGAAAGGAAGACTATACAGATTCAGGTGATTTCCCGCTGGTCAAGATTTCATTGTGAGAGTGCGTTCATTCAGTGGTTGAATTCTATTGATTTTTTTAGTGAAGCAGACAATTGTTGTTTGAAAGGAAACGTGTGTGTGCACAGAAAATTGTGGTGGAGGGTGAGCTGCTGCGAAAGGTGATATCAGTCTACTGCACTGGGATAGGTTGAATAAAATATTTGACATTGTATTGTTTTTGGAACTCAGAGAATTTAAAGTTGAAGTTTAATTATGTACTATATACAAGAAGGGTAACATGAGGTGTTTTAAAGCAATACAAGAGATGTTCAGAAGAGATGTGCCTGTTCCTATTGGAACGGGTGAAAAGCAACCCTGGAGGATACGACAGCTCACTATATAGCGATGATCGAAGGGCTTCACACTATAATTTGGCTTACGAATTGGCATAAAATCACTGAGAAATAGGGTGCATTGACATTTCCATACTATGGCACATTTAATCTGAGAATAATTGATCATTTGAGCGGAATGTGTTTGCAAGGAAACGATTACCTAGACCTACACAGTTTGAAGTGCTCAATGCATGGGAGCCGCAGTACATGTCAAAATGAGGGCCCAAGAGTGAGATTATACCCTTCATTAGTGACTGATGGAGGCAATATGGGGGACAAGGAAATAGAGGACAAAAGGGTAAAGGAGAAGAGGGATGAGATAACAGCAACATTGATGTTGGGATAGTTTGTTGGATGGGCTGTTGGCAGAACATCCACCCCCGTATAGCCTGTCGTACCATGGGAATGAAGAAAACTTGGATGCCACTAATTACACTGTAATCGGCTCAGCTCTAGTGGCTCCTAACTTAAATGTCGAAGGATTCTTTAACCAGGAATGTCCCAAGTTGAGAGGAGGGAGGCAATGTGAACATTAGTCCCAGATGTCCCACCACGTTGCGACTCCAGTCCTGCTTTGAGAATTCCTGCTGCACTTACCCTACTGTCTCTTTAGAACATGCAAGAGTTGGTGGCCGTCTGGGAATCAACCATGCTGCATTGCAGGTATACTGCTGCACAGCAGGTTCTCTGCGCCTGTGCAGCCTGAATTTATGATGACCATCAGCTAATCTATGCTGAAATGAACTCTGCACAAACAAATATTTGTTTTCAAATGGAGCATTGCTTATTTCACTTTAATGACTGTTGTTCTGCACTGCTTAATGAGCGGGTGATGTCCGGGTGAGCGACAGTTTCTCCGCTATGGCAGAGGAACGTGCCCCCCATCAGCCTCAAAACTTTAAGAAATAAAACGATGATCATTTTTTTTTATTGTTTGATTTTTCCTATTATAGCTGAGGCTTGGGGGTGGGCCGTCACGGAGGGGGTGTGGTGGGCAGGGCACTGTTGTCAGTGCACATGACGGTTTGGCCAGCTGTTTCAGGCCAGCCAAACCGCCATGCGCACTGAAGCTCTCTCCAACTCCAGCTGCATTACTGGGTTGGAGAGAGCAAGCACAGGCTCCCAGTGTCACAAATACTCGCCACTCAGGCCAATCCTGACGCTGCTTAGTTTCAGCCTTTTGAAAGCAGCATCAGGATTGCCCACAGGCTATCCTGGGAGCCAGTGCTGGTGAGGACGTAGCAGAAAAGCGGAGATGCAGTGATGCGGCAGGCAAGTTATTAATTTACTTTATTTGTGTCTCTTTTCTTTGCCATCCACCCCCCTGCCCTGCCACTCTGCTGGATACGAGCTGCTACTGGGTGAGCAACCACTTTGCAACCACAAGGTTGTAGGCACAAATGCTTCGTGAGCAAAGCTTGTCAGCTGAGAAAAATGCAGTACATTGCAATAGCAGCAGTTACTGCTGTAGAAGAAACCCTACCAATGATCCTACGGGAGGATGCTTAAATAAATTAATCATTTGTATTATTTGCATTCCGCAGACCTGGATTTCAATGGTGGCTTCGGAACTTGCAAAAAAATGTTAAGATTTTAAACAAATCTCTATTCATCCTGTTCTTTAAATTATATACGAACGTGATGTGATGTGAATAAATGTCCAATTGTATCCTCCCACTCACTATCCCCCTTCTCCCACAATATCACGGTTTTAGTAATTTGGGTTCGTTCGAGCCAAGAATAATCTATTTACAGCACCTGTTTTAAGATTCTTTTTCTGAAATAACAACATCTCTCTAACGCTACCCACTGTGCCTTGGAGCTAGTTTCTTGCTCTACCAGCCACACACAATAAAATCACATACCCTCTAGAATACGGAAACTTAAATACAACCTTATGCTTATAGGCTGAAATAGCTCTTTTGAATTCAGAGCTGCACTCTGGGCTGTGAGGAGAATCCCCTGTAGGGATCATGCTATCAGGTAAAACAAAACACATTCATTATCCAACAATACATCTTTCACAGCATCTTTTTTTTTTAAAGATAACTTCTCAGTCTAATTAGCGTAGCACACAATAAATCCTTCATAGTGTTGTCTTTAAAATGTAATGTACCTGGTTAATTAGTAAAGCAAAGAGGCTCTTGCTCCTTGTTGGTATTGCGTGTACATTCATTAATATATCATATTTTTATGCACCTAGAGAATTCCCTCATGGGCTTAATGAAATGCAGTTTTGATAAACATATCTGCATTCTAAAGCACGTCACGATGTGATCCACAGCTGTTCAGTGTGACAGATTCAATATGTCGGGCACGTGCAAGGGTCCTGAAGGGCTGGATCCGTGCCAGCTTTTCCGCATGGCCACTGACAGAGTGTCTTTTAGATTACTTGTATGGACGTTTATTTTATGTGGATATCGTGGAAACCCGGCATGGATCAAGCTATTCTGGACCTTCGCTTGAAACCCTGCAAAGTGTTACACCAACACCTCCTGGAAATGTAAGGCTAGTCATCTTCTCCCGTAGGTACTGAAAGGAGGTCAAGGCTCCACATATATAGGGTCATAGATATAATAAGGCAGATAAAAGCTAACTTCTCTTGATCTAGCACACTCATAAGCATTTCATATTAGCATGATATGGTTGTTTGATCTTTAATGGTTGCTTGATCTTTAATCACCTTATGGAGCTGAGGCCTGGATTCGAGAGATCCCCGAGTAGATGATTTGTGCGCCTAACAAATATAATAGTGATAGCAGGTTTACCAGAACATAAGACCATTCATTTACTGTGAAACACTCCAATACATCACCCATTATTGATCATGTTCACCAATCAGGCACACTTTTAACTTGGCGATGTATACTAATCAGCTAAAGTTCTAACACACCTTCTGATCTATAACATGCTCCACACAGAAAGGTACCACAGAATGTCGATGAAAGGGAAGATTGTAAGCTAGAATATACAGTAAGAATTTTTGTTTTTTTGCATTGGCCATAACAGAACCTTTATTTTTCTTCTGGCTCTCCTATTACCTTCAACAAGCTTATTTTTCCAAGACGCAAAATTATGAAAAAATATAACAGCACCGAATAAACCGGGTTGTCGTAGAAATTGATGTGGAGGGAACCCCTTGGACAAATGTGCTTCTTCACTTAACTCATCATGATATGCAATTTCAATTTTATGATGAAAAAGGCATTAAATGACTCACCAAGTTCTATAGGAACTTAGGGCCATATAGACAGCATTTTTGCTGTCCGAAAGGCTCAATTTGCAGTATGGGGCCATTTCTGACTGCAAAAATGTTTTTTTTCACATGTACAAAGCACAAATTGCCATTCAAAAACAGGCTACTGATCACAATTTGTGTTTAGCAAATCAGTATTTGGAAGGGGCGTGTTTACCGCGTACCTTCCAAATACAGAATCACAGTGGTATGTATGAATGTTTTGCGACCGAATTACGGTTGCAAAATATTACTTTTTACCTACACCTTAAAGGAGGTGGTAACTATTTGTAACTGGGAAGGGGTTCCCAGGGCCTGCTTTCCCTTTGTGAATGTTGTAAGTAACATTTTAAAGAGATTTTAAGAGCAGGCAGAGATCCCACGGACCATGGCCCATTCTTAATAAATGAAACTTAACGTTTTTGTGAAACATATCCCATTTTTAAAGGAAAATGGGCTGCAAAAAAAATTAAATTAAAAAAAGATAGCTTTATTAAAATGCAATGACAGACATGGTGGTCAAAGTCTAACCCCAGCAGGCCACCATCCCTGTGATGTCCGCAGTTCCCAATGGATCGCAAACCGCAACCTACCTCATTTATATTCATGAGGTTGGTCGATTTGCAAACCACTAGCAATCACTTTTTGAGAGGTGTTCAATTTTGTACATTAGTAATCAGTAAGAATGGCAATTGGGAAATCGCATTCCCTAAATTTTGAACATATGGCCCTTGGTATCTTTTGAACTTTTAGTCCCACTTGCAAGTCAGTACCTGGACTGGGTTTCCACCAAAATTGTGAATATTTCAGATTTATGGATCTCGCATACTTTATTACAATGGCATGAACGCTCTATGATGGCCGCAATCATTTTGGGGGCTGCTCCCATCAGATCACTGGTAATCACATTTTCTTTGTTAAAGCAAATGGAACTTGTCTGTTATTTAAAACCAATCCTGGAGCTATTGCTGTAGCATGTGCATTCCAATATCTTCAGTGCCTGGATATTTATGAAACTATCTGCTACCAGTGCAAAAAGATCTGCAAAAATGAGGATAGGCCTGAACCTAGATGACTTATGGAAGAAATCAATTGACCTAGCTAACATAACCCCCTACCAAACACCCAGTAGAGGTTACCAAAGGTTACCAGAAAGTGATCTACAATGGTAAAGAAATCTCACTGCTCTTCGTGAAGAATTGAGGGTATTTCGATATTTCTGGTATATTACCAGATCAGAGCCCACAAAAAAACTAATCAGTCACAAATATACTCCATTTATTGTGAATAGCTGCACAGCTTCCTTCATTTAAAGATTCAAATGCTTTTTAAAAAAAAAAATGTTTATTGAATTTATTCAGGGTAAAAAAACAAATACAAGGAACAGGTTCCAAACAGTACCAGTCAGCATGTCTACACCATAAATACAGAATATCCTATAGAAAAGTATTGGAATTACACTTTCAAAATGTTACATCTCATAATCCACTGGGGTGGGCCAGGTAGCAGAATGATTATATCCATTCTTCGTGGAGCATTAACCATCTCATTAGCAACTGTACACATATTCCAAACTAGCCCAGCGTACCATATAGACAAATCAGTCCATCGCATTTTCAGTGTCAGGTACAGGGGTTACATCTCTTGCGCGCACTCATTGTAAAAAGGGCTCCCAGATATCCTTTGGTCTTGAAGTCTGAGGCAATATACTCCAAGCTGTGTATGACCATAAGTAACATCGAGCAACCATTCTTTGAATCTGGGTACCCTTTTCCTACCCCATCGAATAGCTATCTGCCGTCGCGCATATAATAAGAGGAGTGCATGCCAGTTGCGTTTTTTGGGTATAGTGTCTCGCATATAGCCAAGTAGGCCTAACAACGGAGTGGAAACATCTGTTCTACCAACTATCTGATTAGCCGCTTCAAAAATTTCTTGCCAAATGTGTTCAGCTGCGGGTAGTCCCAGGCCATGTGTAAAAAGGATGCTGGTGCAAACCCACATCGCCAACATCTCTTATCTTTTCTTAAGCGCATTCGACATAGGCTGATCGGTGTCCTGTAATATCTATGTAAAAATGTAAAATGAATAAGACGCAGTCTATAGTTGGGAGAGAGTTCAGTCAGCTGCCTGCAACAAAAATCCCACTGCTCTTCTGTTATCGGAGGGTCAATTTCACTATTCCACATATTCCGGGAATTCGGCTGGACCACAGGGGCAGTGTTTTGCATGTTGGTATATAAGCGTGTGACCAGCTTCCGTGGGGAGGGTGTTGCCAGGATATTTTCTAAAGCTGACAGTGTCGAGGGGGCTTCCGGAAAACCCTCCCAAAGCGCACGACATGCATCTTTTATTTGGTGGTATAAAAACTTCTCTGAAAATGGCACATCATGATCCTCAGTCCTGGTGGGGGGAGGGCCCAAACTCGCCCTCAGGGTATAAGTCTGCAAAGGTGCGCAACTGCATGTCTCTAACCATGGCTTTACTCACACCCCCTTCTATGCAAGGTAGTATTGGATTACGCGCCAGTGGTATAGAAGGTGCATAAAGCACTGGGAGTTTAGACCTCTTTTGTAATGCCCCCCATGCCCATCTCAAAGTACCCGCCGTGTCCATATCTTCCCTGGGACGTAGCGTCTTCTGATATAACGCCACTGCAAGTGGAACTGGTGCCACCGCGTCAATTTCAACTGCCACATGAGGTGGATATGGCGTCTGGTGCACCCAAAAATGGAGGAACTGGACTTGTGCACATAGAGCATAGATATGTATGTCCGGTGCACCCAGACCACCCTGTCGTTAGGGAAGTGTCAGGAGATCCCACGACACCCTGGCCTGTCCACCCGCCTACACCAGAGACAACAACTGAGAGTGTATGTTTTTGAAAAAATGCTGTGTGAGAGGGTTCGGCACATTAATAAACAGGTAGAGGAATTTTGGTAAAACAGTTATTTTGGATAGCGCCACTTTCCCAGTAATAGATAGGGGCAAGTTAGACCAAATTGCAACTTTACTCTCCAGCCAGGTGTACGCCCATCCGAAGTTCAAGTTCCAGATCTCCTGTAGGCTGCGGCTCAGCCAAACCCCCAGATATTTAACTGCTTCGGCCTCCCACCTCAGCGGAAATTCAGAGGTCATCACTGGGGTACCGTCAGTGAATGGAAAGATTACTGATTTCGCCCAATTGATGGAGATGCCAGCTAAGCCTCCAAATTTGACAAACTCACGGAGCACAGGATCTAGATTTTCTTCGGGGTTTAGGATGTACAGGGTCACATCATCGGCATATAGAGATATTAATAGGCTACGAGTACTGAAGACAATGCCCCTTGCAGTATGGTGTTGTCTAATTCTAGCGGCCAGTGGCTCCATAGCAATAGCAAACAATAAGGGCGACAGCGGGCACCCCTGTCTCGTGCCTCGCGATATAGAAAATCTCTCGGATACCAGGCCATTAACTCGTATTCGGGCTAGCGGTTTTGTATATAGCAGTTTAATGCGACTAATAAATAAGGAGCTAAATCCCATTCTCGCCAGCATGGTAAACAAGTAAGGCCATTCGAGCAAATCAAACGCCTTTGTCGCATCTAAAAAAATGGCTGCAGCATGAACACTCAGGTGGAGGTAATGTAATACCGAGAAGAGCGTACGTAAGTTGTGTGATGTCGATCGCCCGGGTATGAACCCCGACTGATCTGGGAGAGCAACCATTGGAAGCAATAGCTGTAGTCTGTTCACCAGCAAAAGATTGAAATACTTTGTGATATCAATAAAACTTTTGTGTTTTGCATATTGATACAGGGGAGTGAGCAGACAGGTCATTAAATATTCCCCTAGACCCTCCACACACCAGTTTTGTTTTTCAATATCAATAAAACAACCAATTCAGTCTCCATATCTTCTATTTTACAAATTTCCTCATCAGCTTTGAAGTGTTAAACCTATCACAACTTCTACTAGCTTTGGGAAAATTAAGGCATCTGAAGAGCCACCTTGTTAACATTCTATGATCACCTAGCAAACAAGCACAAGGAGAAAGACAGTCTAATAGAGAATACACTATATACAAAATAACTAAGAAAACACAGGATATAACACACCTCCTTTATTGTTTCTGAAACACAACATGGAAACTCTCACCCTTAACCTCTCTCTTACAGGGCGGCGTCCCCAGAACCTTAGAAAGTGCACCAGACACCCAATGTTAGAGAGTCACATTGCGGTCAAATTACCAATCCATCTCAAAAGTCTATTGACCAGATGTTTCAATATTAAGATAAATGATTTCCTAAATGCAATTATCTTCGAATCACAATTTAGAAATCAGTCTTGCTAATTATGAAACTTTACATTTCCAAATAGCGATTAGGAATCGCCGCCATCACAGTGATGGTGGTCTGCTTAGGGCGCAGAACACCATATCTGTGATTGATTTTTAAGAAACTTTTTTTTTTAAATGCAGCCCATTTTCATTCGAGGAAAACAGGATGAGTTTAACAATTAGAAGATTAAACTTTTAAGTTTCATTCTTTAAGAGTAGGCAGTGGTCTGTGAGACCACAGCCTACTCTTAAAAAAATATATATTTTTAAATTCTCAATGGGGGAGGAGTCCCACCGTGACCCCCTTCCATTTGTGAATGGGTTACCAGCAACTTTAAAATGGTAGTAAAATATTAATGTTTTGCAACCAAAATGTGGTTGCAGAACATTA
This sequence comes from Lissotriton helveticus, assembly GCF_964261635.1. NCBI lineage: Eukaryota > Metazoa > Chordata > Amphibia > Caudata > Salamandridae > Lissotriton > Lissotriton helveticus. Next base: position 1,315,456,025 of record NC_136068.1, read on the forward strand.
ATACATACCATTCCAATTCGGTATTTGGAAGTGGTGCCCTAAACGCAGCCCTTCCAAATAACAAATCGGTATGTATTTAGCGATTTTGTAATTTGGTAGCATGTTACCAAATTGCAATATGGTATTAATACATGCCAAAATGCCTTTTTGTGTTCGGAAACGTCCTGATTCTGTAAAAAAAGGCAATTTCTAAATGGAAATTGGATTGATACATTTTTTTTTAAAGAACTTTATTCGTGAATGTACATTCATCACATTTGTATGCAGTATTTACGACAGATATTCAATACATCACACTTTTCAATTTTCTCCCCATCTACACATAAAGAGCAGTACTTCATCCCCTAGATCATGACCCTTCAATGTTGCGTACTGTAGGAAATGTCTCTGTTATCAGCAGGACGTGTACCCATACCCACCCACTCGCTCCCCAACTATCCTTCCCCCACCCTGCCAACTGTGGTGCTCCATCTCTCATAACAGATCTATCGTTTGCTCCCCAGCGTTATTCACTCTCCACCAGGATTATGGAGTAGAAGTTTTCCCAACCACCTCTGTCCTGCCTCTGGGCCCAGTACATTCTACAACCTTCCCTCAGGGTCTTAGTGCGTTCAGGTGTCCTGGGACAATGGTTGGTCCATACCCTCAAATTCTAGTATCACGACCTCCCAGTCCAGTGCCAGTGGGATTTTTCGCCTCCCACCTTCTTCCTCCTTCCTAAGGGCTATACATTCTATTCTACCCCATTTCACTACATCCATTCGCAATGTCTCTATTCTAGGCGCTCTTGGGAACTTCCACTGCATTGTGATTTTCCTAATTGCTAAGAGGAGGGCTAAGTCCACAAATCTCAACTTGGGTTTTAAAGGCTTAGGGCGAGGCCGAGCACCTGCCAGGCAATACAGCGCACTTTCCCTCATTTGTATATGGGTCACCTCTCGTAGCGTCTGGCACACCTCGTTCCAGTACCCATTCAGCCGTGGGCACGACCAAAGCATGTGGAGGAAGTCTGCCTCGTCCGCTCCACATCGCGGGCACTGGTGGGAGGCATTGGGGAACATCTTGTGGATCCTGACCGGGGTAAGGTATGCCCTGTGGAGGATCATGGCCTGTATGTATTTAAATTTCACATTTCTAGAGACTCTCTTTGGGTGTTCGAGGGTCACCCGCCAAGTTGTGTCTGTAAAGTCCTCCCCCGTGTCCCTTGAGCTGGTCTCCCTCAGTGCGTCGAGGGAGAGTGCACCATGAGTCCTAATCCCGGTGTACAGCCATCTTACCAAGTGACCGCCGGCCCCCATGTAGTGCATCAGGTGTACTAGTTCATGTTGTTATGGGTGAATGCGCTGTGGTGCCCAAGTCGATCGAATGTAGTGAGAGACTGTGGCATGTAACATGTAATGTCTGTCCGAGGTCCCAGTCACGTGCACGAAGGTGCGGTGGTCTAACAATAGGTTGTCCCCGAAGAAACTGCCCACACCTTCAATCCCATTCGCCGTCCAATCCCTGAGGGTGTGTTTGGTTAGTCGTCCCTGTGGTGTCGGGATACCCAGCAATGGAATATTATCTGCGTATGGCTTGGTCGTGGACGTGTAAACTAAAGCCTTTTTCCAACATAAAAGCGCAGTACGGAGCAGTGGGTGGCACTCTCGCGGGATTCTACTCCTGGGTAGTAATAGGGAGTGTAGGTCGCCCCGTTCAAGCCGGCCTGCTGTCCATACAATTTCTTGGAGATTTCTCCCCGCCAACCAATAAGACAGCTATTGGAGTTGACTGGCGTAAAAGTAGCCTTGGAATTCAGGGGCTCCCAGTCCTCCCTGGGAGGTGCTGAGTTGTAGTTTCCGCAAGCTAATCCGCCATCTGCCCGTCCCTCAGATAAGGGTGATCAGGAGGGAGTTAAGGGACTCAAAGATCCGTCACGGAATGCATATGGGCAGGTTCACAAAATAGTATAGCAGACGTGGTAGCATTACCATCTTTGCTATCGCAATGCGTCCCATAACAGACAAGGGGAGCGATGTCCAAAAGCCAATACTACCCCGGAGACCAGTAATGGCCCTGGAAATGTTACTGTCCAGCTGGTCCTCCGATCTCCTGTATATGCGAATTCCCAGATATTTAAAGCTGGTTTGGGCTACCGGGATCAAGTAAATGCCGAACTGCAGAGAGGGCAGACTAGGCCCCTCGCGGAAGTAGAATCCCACAGATTTGTCCGGGTTAATGGCCAACCTCGATGCTGTTTCAAATCGGCGGAAAGGTGTCATATAATCGCGTGTGGTCGGCTTCCAGGTCTCGGAGGTATAATAACATATCATCTGCGTATACAGATAGAATGTGGGACGTCCCTGCCACTGGTACTCCCAGTACGTCCCCCGGGCTGGTGAAGAGCAATGGCTAGTGGTTCCAACGCCAACACGAACAACAGTGGGGACAAGGGGCATCCCTGCCTGGTGCCCCGATGGACCGAATACTCAGCCGACACATGACCTCCAGTTCTTGCCCTGGCCGTGGGATCAGTGTACAGCAGCCTAATCCACCATATCAGCGTGGCTGGAAACCCAAATCGGTACAGGGCGTCAAACATAAAGGGCCAAGAGAGCGAGTCAAACGCTTGTCTGAGGTCTAATGCGATACATCCCGCCCGCGCCAGCTTGACAGGTGACGCTGTCAGGATGGCGTGCAGGCGTCTCGTGTTGAGGGAAGTACTGCGCCCCGGGAGGAAGCCACACTGGTCGCAGTGTATAAGTGTAGTCAAGTGGGTCTGGATACGCAGGGCAATAGCCTTGCTCAGAATTTTATATTCCGTGGCCAGCATAGATAAGGGTCTATAATTCGCAATCTCCAGGTTGTCTCTGTCTGGCTTAGGGATAGAAATTACTATGGCTTGCATGGTTGTGTGCGGCAGATGACCCCTCTCGAAGGCCTCCCTGTAAATCCGTTCCAGTACCGGTACTAGTATGTCGGCATAAGTTGAATAGAACTCCACCAGTAGTCCATCCATGCCCGGAGTCTTGTTTCTATTTAAGTGTTTGATCGCAGCACGTATTTCGTGTTGGGTGATGGGACCCTCCATTGATTTTTGTACCTCCGCTGTCAATTGGGGGAAGGGGAGGTCCAGCATAAAGTCAGTTATATGTGTAGGATCATCTGTCCCAGTTTGGGCATACAGAGCCTGTAAGTGGTCGTGGAATGCCCGGTTAATGTCCGATTGAGTGTCCACTAGATCACCTCTGTGGTTTCGGATTTGGGTAATGACCGGGGTGTCTGGCTTGTCACGGATTACGCGGGCCAGCAACGCCCCAGAACGGTCCGCCTCTGTGTGTTGTCGTTGTAAGTAGACGTTTCTCCACCTCACACAATTTCCGGTGGATCTCCTGCCTGAGGCCCACCAGCTTCCCAATCGCCACTCCTCGCACAACCACTTTCATCGCATCCCAGACCACCAAGTTGGAAGAGGCAGTGTCCCAGGTAACCTCCCAGTACTGTGTCAGGGCCTCTGAGATAGTCGCTTTAAATAGACCGTCTTCCAAGTGCTGGGGGTCGAGCCGCCACGTAGGGACTGGAGTCGGGACTCTGCCCCAAGAAATAGTACATTTGAGGGGCCTGTGGTCCGAGAAAGTCTTTGCTAAATATTCTGGGGCACTCATCAGCGGGATCAGCGAGTGGGAGCATAGGAGTCGGTCAATACGTGTGTGCAAGTCATGTACGGGGGAGTAAAAGAAGTACACTTTGTGTGTGGGGTGTACCTCCCGCCATATATCACTAATTCTCCAGCCCTCCACCCATGCCCTGAATGTGTCTGTAAGCCTGGTGGCGCCGGCCGCCTGTAGGGGTGGGTGTGATCTATCCAGGGCCAGGTCCAACACCGCGTTCCAATCCCCTCAGAGCACCCAGGGGATGTCTGCCCACGGGGAGAGGGCTCTTCCAACCCTCCGTAGGAATAATTCCTGATCGTAATTCGGGGCGTAGATACAGCCCAGGACAATCAATTGGCCATCTAGGGCCCCTTTAACCAGGATATATCTACCCTGCTCATCTATTTTCGTCTCTATTGCAGTGAATGGTGTCCCGTGACGCACCCAGATAGTGGCCCCTCTAGAAAATGCTGAGTATGATGTGGAATATATAGTCCCTCTCCATTTCTTCCGCAGCTTTTGCGCTTTTTGTAAGAAGGCAATTTGTGTCTGCTGTCTGAGGAGGTAAGAGTGGACCCTATGTCTTTTCTGCACTGCCCCCAGCCCTCGCACATTCCAGGTGATAACCCTGTACATTCCAGATTGTTCAGCCATGATAAGCAGGCGGTAGAGCCATTCCCGGGGGTGGTCGTGTGTCTAGAACACCGGGGAGCTGAACCCAGGAGAGTGCACCCAGAAAGACTATTAACATTTCTAAAACAAACATGGCGCAGCCATAGGACATAGCCGAGCCCAACGTTAACAATAGGAACATAAAGAACCAAACATTTGTGCCTTCGCCATGGGGGGGGTTGGTCCAGCACACTTGTTTTCATTTGTTACTAGTTCCGGTCTCCACCGGCTCAACGGTAGCCCGGCCGGGCACTTAATGCTGAAAGGAAAGTTCAAGGTAATGACATACAGAGCCAATATGCTTGTCAATAGGCAGCCTCGATCCACACCCCGTGGCACCCGGTATAGTGTCGATTCCAAAGGATGTGGGGCACATCGAGGGGTGGGCCAGTGTCTGTTCATCATCCCTCACCCCTGCCCCCCCCCCACCCCGATGCCCAATCAGAGTCCGGTGCCCAGGGCCATAAGATAACAGATCAAAAGGATACCATGCATGAACTGCTGCAAAGGGGTCGGTGCGGGATATCTCCCGTCAGGCTAGCTGTCTATTAGATCGTCCGCGGTTCTAGGAGTGATTGTAGGAAAGAGCAGCACACTGTTGTCAGAGTCTGAGTGTCCTGTGGTATCCTCAGAGTCTGCGGTTATTTTCGTCGGATCCTCTCTGAAGGCGCCGGTGAGTGAGATGGCCTCCCTTCGTTCGTCCCTCTGGTGAGTCCGCGACGGGCCGCGCTCAGTGTTTCCCATTCCGGATCCAGACGAGGAGTGGCGGCTACCTACCGAATTTCTGTCCAAAGCTCTCGCCATCACTTCCCGGGGTGCCTCCTGGCTGCCGTCCAGTCCCATCACCTCTAGCCATTCTTCAGCGTCCGCAGGGCTCTTGAAGAAGTGAGATTTCTTCCCGTGGAGGACTTTCAGGCAGGCTGGAAAGAGCAAGGCACATTTCAGTTGCGCACTTCTCAGCTTCTTCTTCACCTCCATATAGGAGGCTCGCTGTTTTTGCACCATGTTCGTGTAGTCCGGGTAGAGTGACACCCTCTGATTTTCGAAATGGATGGTGGATCTCTCTCGGGCTTTCCTCAGTAGGGCATCCCTATCTCGATAGTTAAGGATACGGACAATGAGAGGGCGAGGAAGGCGCCCCGGCAGAGGCTGTCCCGTCGGAATCCTGTGTGCCCGCTCCACACAGAAATACAGGGAGAGTCCGTCTGTCGCTACATGTTCTCTAAACCACTGCTCCATGAACTCCTCAGCCCACTGTTCCTCACATTTTTCCGGAAGACCGATGACCCGTATATTATTCCTCCGATTGCGGCCCTCCGCATCCTCAACCCGCTCCATCAACGCAGCCACTTGACCTTGGATGTCCTGGATAGATTTGCCGTTGTCAGCCACCGTGGGTGTGAGGTCCATGATTGCAAACCCGTGGTCCTTGACCTTGTCTGCCAGCTTACCTTGGTCCGCTTTTAGGAGGGAGAGGTTATTGGTGAGGGTTCCCAACTGGTGTTCCAGCGCTTGTCGGGAGTCACGGATCTCCTGAAGGATAAGGTCCAGTTTGTCAGGTTGTTGGGTGCTCGATCCCACCTGGTCACCCAGGCCAGATCCGCCTCCGCTCGCTCCAGCACCCGTCTGTGGGCTGGTCCCCGTCAGCTCCCCCGGGCTGTCCACGTTTCTCTGGCCCTTCCTGACCATGTGCGCTAGACTTTTAGTACTTTTTCCCTCCTGGAACTATTCCGGCCACCCAGGCCCCGCCCTTCAGCTATTGTGTCCCCGACTCTCCGTACACCAGCAGCAAAGTGTCAACCCGGGCTCCTGGATGGAGGAAGCCGGCTAGCAGGATACTCCAGCTCATGACCGGGGCCTCCGCAAGGGGTCCGACCCTCCACCGGGGCCACCGCAGGCAGCAGGCCAAATATCAGTACAGGCTGAGTGCAGCACAAGGAGCAACTCCCCACCACGGCTGCCACCCCTAGTGCGGGCCCGTGGTTACTAGGCCGCGCCGTCCCATTTTCCGGCCCACGCGCCCCCGAACCCCCAGTGGGTCTGGTCCATCAATGCCAGGAGGCCGGGGGGGGGGAACAGGGCCACGAGAGGTCTCCGGGTGTCCCCGCTCCTGCGAGGGTCGGATCGCTGTCTCAGGGTTTCCCTCCAGGCGGGTCGCTCAAAATGGCAGCACTTCCCAGCACTGGGCCGCTCTCTCGGCCCCCAGGACCCAGAGTGCCTCCTCTCGCCCCTCTCACCACACTTCGTCAGTTTTGCCGCCGACCGGTGGTGTCCGCGGGGGCCCAGGCATCCACCGTCAGTTTCCGCTGGGCGTCGGCCCCGCCCAGGAAGTCCGGCGCCTACCTCTGGACAGGACGCAGGACCCGGAGGGCCGCCGCCGGATCTCCGCCTCACTCTACTCTCAGGCTTCAAAGGCCTTGCGCCGCGGGCCTCAGCGCTTCTCACGGGATGCTTTTTCAGCGTTTCACCCCGCCGCCGCTCCGTGTCTCGTATTCCAGGCAGGATTCCGCCTCAAGGCTATATCTCTCGGCAGGCCGATGATCCCCGCAAGACTGTATTTTCCAGGAGAAAGCCCGGCCGGGCACAGAGCTCTAGAAGAGGCCGTCTGCCATCGTGGCTGTTCGGCCACGCCCCCCTTGGATTGATACATTTGACCCTAATTCTTTATCAGGATTATGGGAGGGCAGGTCTCACATCAACCCCTCAAAATCATGAAAAGTTACTCAGTGACCCATGACTGTCAATAAAGATACATACTATTCGGAGTAACAAATATCACCATGGCAGGCACCAGGTAAGATCTCCTTATGTCCTGTGCATGGACCAAGGCCACAGAGACAGACATGTAGATAGTGTGTGACACAATGGAGATTCACGTAACCTGAACCAGTGACAAAAAGGCACAGGATGACAAGCATAACCTCCAATGGACCTGGTAAAATGTTATTAAACAGAGCCAACAGGTTAGAATCACAACCTCATGCTCTCTCTATAATAATAATAATAATGATAATGATCACTCTCTTTTTACCTGCTCTCGGTCATGAGATCCAAGAACCAATAATTTCCCAGCAGCAATCTCAGTTTCAAACATAGCAATGTGATAAGAAGGTCCATGAAAGTCTCATGCATATCTTTTTTTTTTTTTTTTTTTTTTATAAGACCTTTATTACACGTAGTCAGTTATACACAGCCATGTGCCTACAACCCTGGGGCCGGCTGCTAACACACCTTATACACGTTATCGAGATAGTAAACAGGTATATCCAGCCCAGTGTATATAAACCCAGCATTCAGTTTTGCAAGTCTTAAGGTCATAAATTTTCAGTTCGAACAGTAACTTGACAGTTGTGGACTCAGAACTACCCACAGTAGTAACAAAAGAAAATTGAGACTTCTACATTCCAGCCAATTTAGTAACAATATGCCGTTGAGTGATGCTGGACCATGACCCAAGGGCCCCAATGCTGTACCATTTCCCACGATCAAAACCACCACCCACTCAACCCTCTTCGTCTGTGTTCCGTGACAGTAAATATGCCGTGAGATAGCACCAGAAGTCTTTGGGCCTAGATCTCGCCGGTAACTCTTCCTCATAAGTCTGTAGTTTGTCTCTACAACTGGTCATATCCAGTAGCCACCTGCTCGTTGTGGGTTTTAGTCTGCTGTGCCAGCATTGTGCGATCTGTCTCTTGGCCAATAACAGCGCTATCGCACAAAATTTACGCCTTGTAGCCCTTAAGTGTGGAATTACTCCCAGTAAACAAACACGAATAGAGCATTCCAGCTCAACTTCCAACATGGCTGCCAGTGTAGTAGTGACCTCCTCCCAGTAGGTTTGTACCGCTGCACAGTCCCATGCCAGGTGTATGAACCCCGCTCCCCCTACATTACACCTTTTACATCTGTCATTATCCTGAAGGCCAAATCTATACATACGCGCCGGTGTGTAGTATGCCTGATGAATAAATTTGTAATGAATAATACGTAGATTACCGTTTGGCGTGAGAATTTGTGTTAGTGCACATGTTTGTTGCCATTCCTCCTCCGTTAGTGATGTCGCCAACACCTCGTCCCATCTTTCCTTTGCTCTGTCCCCCGCCCCCGGTATCTCAGTCTGCGCTGTTGTGTACAATCTAGACACCAGGTGTGAGGTGTCTGATGAGGTGATGATCATTTGTAGTGAGTTCAGGCTCTCTGGTTCCTCCGGAAATGTTGGGAAAAATGTTTGCATAGACCGTTTCAACCGGTAATGTGTGAATAGGAACAGTAGTGTTTTATTCTGAATATACCCCAAGTCTCCTGCTTCTACAAAGTGTCCCTCATGGAACATGTCTCCCATTTTTCCAATTCCTACCTGTTGCAATAACGACATTCCCACCTTCTCCCCCGTGACTGATAGCGCCTGGTGGCAAGGTAGTGGCATCGCTGGTGCGTATAATGGCTCTTTGTGTGCTAACCGTGCCAGTTTTCTCCAAGCCTTAACAGTGGTGTCAATTGTGTTAATATCTCGGTTATGCAGAGGTTGGCGTGTGTGGGACAGCATTGACGACAGCGGGATGGGCGCCGCATCTCCCTCTTCAATGGCCGTGTGTGTTAAATATGGTATTTCGTGGAACCAGTATGCCTCGTATTGTGCCTGAGCACATAAATAATACAACAGAAAATCAGGCACTCCGAAACCCCCTCTGTTGTACGGCAATGTGAGTGTATGTAAGGGCACGCGTGCTTGTTTTCCCGCCCAGATCAGTTTTAAAACCAGGGACTTAATGTTGCTAAACACTGCAGCTGGTGGTTCAATAGGGATATTATTAAAGAGGTACAGTAGCTTTGGCAGGACATTCATTTTTACGATCGCTATTCGATCCGCTAATGACAAAGGCAGTTGTATCCAGCGCGATACTTTATCGTCCAATTTGGACATAGCTGTACCATAGTTCGATCTAATCACCACTTCAGGATCTCTGTGATACATTACTCCCAGATACCGCACCGGGTCTGATTGCCACTCCAACGGGTAGTCTGTATCTTGCGAGGTCGTCGTGTCCGTTAAAGGAATAACAGAGGATTTGGTCCAGTTTATCGTCAAACCGGAGTGTCCTCCGAATTTTATATATTCTCGCATTATGGGGTTTAAGTGGGTGTTAGGGTCGCGTATATATAAAAGCATGTCGTCCGCATACAATGAGATATGCAGAGGTCTGGATGGGAACTGCAAGGCCTAAGTCTTGTAATTTTGCCGTATTATACAAGCCAGAGGTTCTAGTGCTAGTGCAAATAGTAGCGGTGAGAGCGGGCACCCTTGTCTAGTGCCCCGCTGAATCTTAAATACCTCCGATATATACCCATTAACGCGCACCCTTGCACATGGATTAGTGTATAGTAGTGTGACCCATTGTACAAATCTCTTGGGGAATCCCATTCTGAGCAGAATAGTGAGTAAATAATCCCATTCGATGGAATCAAAAGCCTTGGCGGCATCTAACATGACCGCCACAGCTTTGGTTGATGGTTGGAGATAGTGCGATAACGCAAACAATGATCTAGTGTTGTGGGCAGTGGAGCGTGTAGGTATAAATCCCGCCTGATCTGGTAAAACCAAACTCGTCATAAGTGGCTTCAGACGCATCGCTAATAACTTCGCTAGTATTTTAGAGTCAGTATTTATAAGTGAAAGTGGTCTATAAGACTCACAGATCTCCGAGTCCTTACCAGGTTTGAGGAGCGCTATGATAGCCGCCTCACGCAATGTTGGTGGAAGTTCTGATTGCTCGAACGCTGCACCAAACATGCACACCATGTGTGGGGCAAGGAGGTCAGCATACTGTTTGTAGAATTCATTAGTAAACCCGTCCGGGCCCGGCGCTTTACCGTTAGGAAGGGACGTGATTATGTCCGTTATTTCCTCAACTGTTATTGGTGATGCCAACATTTCCCTCTGGCCATCTGAGAGCCATCCTATCGCCACATTCTCTAAATAGGTAAACGTGTCTTCTCGGGATGCAATCGGCCTTGATTTGTACAGTGCTTCGTATTCCACAGCGAAGCACTCCACAATAGCAGTGGCCTGTGTGTGTGTCGTGCCATCCTTTGCCTTAACACGTAAAACAGGTTTATGGCCCTTACCCTCACAGATTTTGGCTGCCAACCTATTGCCTGGTCTGCCACCTTCCCCATACGATCTGGCCGATATCCTCCTATCAAGGTATTTGATCTCGTCCTCGACAAACGACTGATGTTCAGAATGTAGAGTTCTCAACTCGCCCAGGTGTGTGACGTTGTGTGTGGTTTCATAAGCTTGTTCTAGCTCTCTCATGCGTGTTTCACATCTCGTAATTTGCCGTCGGATATCTTTTAAGATGCCGATCGTCTTGCTCATGCACACCCCACGTAATGTGGCCTTGAATGCTTCCCACAAAAGACCTGGGTCTTCCACCGTAGGTTCGTTGAGTAGGAAATACTCCCTGATCGCCTTGTGGATAGTGTCTGCATAGACCGTGTCTGTAAGTGCGCGTGAGTTGAATCTCCAATGAAAGGGAGGAGTGATATAGTTCAGCAGTGCCAATGTCAGTCTCACAGGATTATGATCCGACAGAGTTCTCGGCAGGACTTTAATCTCTGTCGTCCACAATGTAATGGCATCCGAACCCAGCCAGTAGTCTAAACGTGACCAGCTGTTATGAGCTGCAGAAATGTGTGTTGCGCCCGGAATATCTGGGAATTTGAGCCTCCAGATGTCTGTCAGTGACAGGTCGGAAATCATGTGAAGTAGCTTAGCCCTGGCCTGTTTATGTGGTTCTAGGGAGTTCGAGGAGCGGTCTACCCCTTCCACCATTGTTACATTCCAGTCCCCACCACAGATTAAGTGTGTATCCGGTAGTGTTTGAATATGTGACCTTATGGTAAAAGCCCGGGGTGTCAGTGTTGGGGCCATATACATTTAGAAGTGTTATTTTTTGACCACGAAGTGTGCCTGTCAGAATGACATATCTACCACACGTGTCACAGATCACCTTATCTACCGTGAAGTTCACTCCTTTCCGTATCAGCGTGATCACCCCCCTCGCGTAGGTGGAGTAGTTAGCCATGTATGAGGATTCCGCCCACCTACCTCCAATTTGAGTACGTGTGTGTGGTGCAATATGAGTTTCCTGTAGTACCGCTATATCTATTTCCCATCTTTTCAGGTAAGCGAACACTTGTCGAATTTTTTTTGGTTGATTCAGCCCCCGTACATTCCACGTTAAGAGGTTAATGTGATTCCTGCCGTGGCCTCCTGTTACCTGTGCCATGAGTTGAAGTGAATTGGTAATCCCGATACTGGAAGTTTATTTCGTGCAACATAGCACTGCAACACCCACCCGCAATCTAGGGGGGCCACTTCGGTTCCCAACCCACCAACACTCCATAAGTACACTCGTGTTATCCGTCTCAGTCTCAAAACTTCAACAACCCCCCCTTCCCCCCTCCCCCACCCACTCCAGCAACCCAATTCTGCCGAAGCCATTGACCCATTTTTAAACTCATACAACTAACCGTACTATACGAACAACTTTGGTGGGGTGTACCCTTTTGGAGGACCGCCTAGGGCACAACTCTACACCCACAATAGTGGATGCAGACTACTCACATTGTGAATACATGTCCATGTGTATTATTTGTGTCCTTCCCAACCCTCCACTCTGACCCCGGACAACAACATACAATACTTGTCAGTGGTCGACCTCATTCTCGTTACCCTCCTTCGATTCAAGTCCTCGCCCATGTGGTCTGGTCTGCAAGTTCCATTCAGCAAGCTCCGTTGTGCTTGTTCGTGTGCAGTCTTGCACCTCCACCTCGTGCCTCAACACAAGCAGGCTCAATGTCCCACACCCAACTTTGCAGGTGTCTTGCATGCTCATATCAGTCAATATCATTATCCGGGCCTGAAAGGAGTAGAGTATTCAGGTGCATGTAATGTTTATCCCGTCTTCCTCAAGGTCTGTCCAGGTCACCTGCACGTGCACCATCAGATCACAAGGCTGCAACTAGCATGTGCGTTGTAGGTGGAACCACCGGGATATGAAGAGAGAGAACTGCATGTCTGTCCACACGGCGGGGCTATGTTCCGTGCAAAGTCACTCCTCTACCTCCGAGTCCCCGTGTTGCTCCTCTCGTACGCGTTGTTTGTTGTGCTGTATAATTTTTTTGACGAAGTCCTGTGCTGCTCTCGGTGACTGTAATACCACTATCTTGTCCTTCCATGTCACTCAGAGCTTCGCTGGATACAGCATGGAGTACTTCACGTTCAGGTCCCTGAGTTTAGTGTTTACAGATGCAAATTCTTTCCTCGCCTGTTGGACCGCCATGGTGTGATCTGGGTAGAACTCCAGATTGTTTCCTTGGTGTGTGATTTTGCCCTTCTCGCGCGCAAGACGCAGTATTGTGTCTCTATCGCGGTAGTTGAGTATTCTCGCCACAATTGGTCGTGGTGTTGCTCCGGCTTTGGGTTTGGGTGCCAGCGATCTGTGGGCTCTTTCAACTATGAAGATATGGGATAGGGCTTCTGCTCCGAAAATGTCTCTGCATAGCTGCTCTATGTAGGTCTCCATTTTGCCCGTGTTGGTTGTCTCCGGCAGGCCAGCAATGCGTACATTATTACGTCTGGAGCGGGCTTCCAAATCCTCCTCCCGTGCCTTGATCACCTCCAGAATACGCTCCATACCGTTACATTTGCTAGTCGTGGCGTGTGATTCGTCCTCCACCGCTGATATTTGTGATTCGGCTTCATCCAGTCTTTCATCATGTTTTTCTAGTTTGCTCGACATCCCGTCCATTCTACAAGTAAGACTGTCTAATTTACCGTTAATATCCTGCACATTAGCTTGTATGGACAGCAATATTTTTTCCATGGTGGACGTAGTTTCCGCCATCATTGCTCCTTCTCCTTCTGGCGCCTGGTCCGTGCCTTTCGAGGTTTTCTTGTGTTCAAAAGAGATTTTCGGCTGTTGTCTATCTGGTTTCCCCATTACTGGTGTTGTCAGAGGATTCTTATTCTGCGGCTTCGTCGTTTGCTCTACGGGCCTGAGGAACGCTACTGCGGCTGTACTCCTTGCAGTGATCCTTGTGGAAGATCTCGTGGGTCCGCGGGCGTCCAGCTTCCCTGTACCCCACGCACTCGATCTCAGATGTGTAACACCGTGTTCGTTGTCTTCCCGCTTGAGGGCTGTTGCTCATACCCGTGTGTGAACTGCAAATACTTCCATCACATACCCCGGCAGGGCTATGGTGCACTTTTGGCCACTAATGCGTGTGGTAGGGCCGCTCCACCGTGCAGTGCTGAAAGTGATTATTCCATACGTTAGCAAGCACTCTACTTGTCAGGGACCTTGGACCACGTTTGGCAACGCCGCCATATGGCGCGATAATTTGTTGTACCACGTGAGACTGTTGTAGGATCGCGCGGAAACTCTCTATGGTGTACTTGGCAGCTTCCGCCTGTCTATCTCTCTGCAGTTGTCACCACTAACCTTCCTCTGAGACCGGCGACGGATTTCGGGTTCTGGTTGTGAGTTGCTCCGTTCTCACTTTCCCGCCAATCCTCTCTCCTCGTTATTGCCCCAACATGGAGACACTCCACTGCACGTCCAGACCAGGACCGCAGGAATCCTCAATACGCAAGCAGGGGGGATGGTCCGCCGAGGTCTTTCACCAGCGTCTTCTGTGCGTGTTCCAGCCTGCCCGGTGTATCACGCACCCTTCCCGTCTCATACCGCAGTTGTTTTCAGTCCCTGTGGACACGCGGCAGGTCGTCTCACACGCAGACATGTACAGGAGTGCTCCGTTTCTTATCACCGCTCCTCTCACCCCGTCTGGGAAATGGGCGCCGCCATTTTGAGCGCGACCGATCCGTTTCAATTAAAGGGGCCGTGTCGAAATGCGCTGTAATGGAGCACAGTTATTTTTCCATTTTCCCCCAAAGTCCATCTGGGTCGCACCTCCCCGTTCACTGCTCACCTAGCGTTCATAGTAAAAGCAGTCGCCAGGGCTGCGGGGATCTTAGCTGTGCAGAGAGCGCCCAGCGTACTCGGCGCCCGCCGCCATCTTGCGAGATCCTGCCCGGAGCATCCGCGATCCTCACCGTCTTATGAGCGATTAAGCTCCGCTCCGCAGTCGGGGTCTTCACATCACCGATTTTGTGTTTGCCAGCATTTGGGGTGGTCAACACGGACACTTAACGTGCATGTCCGTGAGCCGTCTGGCGGAGCTGTGTAGTTACCCAGCCATTCCGCTGTGCGCCCCCTAGCGCCTCCCAAGTCTCATGCATATCTTTGAAATAAAATAAAATGGTTGTACCTCAATGACTCCAAGATGGAGATTGTGAGGAGTGGGATCAGCCCAGAGTACAATCTATATTCAGGCTGTTAGAGCAGAAGAGGCTGACACGTCCCACCAGAATCAATAGACTAGGTTTTTGGTCCCTCTACTGCTAAATATTAGCAGTAGTGCAAAATACCAACTTCTAGCATATCATGCTTTCACTACAGATTAAGTACTATGCACACATTAACAGAATTCTGACAGTGTCCTAATAAAGGTATTGCATTATATGCTGAAGTACCCAAAACCAGATTCAAATACTCTAGAGGTTTCAGATTTAGTGGCCTGCTAAGGTTTGAAAATATCTGATCAGATTAACTTGATTGCTAACAATGCACAAGCATGTGGCATAATTCATCTGCACGCTCCAGGGCTGGGGAAGATGCTACATCTGGTGACAAGGAGGGGATACATACCCTGAGGAAAACAAGGCTGCTTTCCCTGAGAGTTTGCAGTGGTGCGTCAAACTGCTTGTGCATGCCACATGTGCCTCAAATTGCTGAACAGCAGTCTGCGACTGGTACATGTGGAGTCAAAGCCCTGCTCCAGCCCATACACAGTCAAAGAAGTAAGTGAAGGACCTGCAGAGGAGCACATTCAAAGCACCCACTAAAACTGCCGGTGACGTGGTTGACATTGCGCTATGCCCCAAATACGGAGCAATTACTCAAACAAAGCAGAAAGATAACATCAGAGACAACCAAGTACAATAGAATTTACTCAATTTCAAAGACAAATGAAGCATTCTATGACCTCAGATCGGGAGTGGGGACCCAAGTTCAAGCACAAGGGTTTTGCTTGCAGAAGTTGCAGGAACCACCGGGTACAGTGAAAACTGTCTAAGCAGCATGCACTCTCAATGGCAGAAAAAGGGAGTGCAAGATACAATGCTGCCATGATCCTGAAATACGACCGACGTTCAACACTTCTAAGAAGCAGAACATTGGAGCCAGGTGGGCTGTGTGGATCGAAAACATTCAATGACTTCAGAGATGCACTGGAAGAAGAAGATGAAAAGAAGATCATCAAATACTTGAGAAACCTTGCAGGGGATGGAGTGAAAGAAGTTCTAAAGAACATTTCAAGACTTGCCACACTTATTAATCATTGCACGTTATGTGATTTCACCTGTGAAGATTCCAGGCGCCTCAGATTTATTGATGGCTGCCTTTCTGATTCATTTAGAATGCACACTTTGAGAGAAACACACAGCTTAGAGAAAATATTCATGGCAGTGAGAGCAGAAGAACGAGCAGACCGACGAGCTGCAGCATGGAAACAGGATCAGCCCACAATGAATCCGTCCTGGTCGTGAAACGCTAGCACAAGCAAAAACAAGATGCATGCAAGTCGACAGTTTTATAGAAATCTAAATTATGCTTCCAACGTGAATTTTTGTTTCTCTATGAAGGGGAATGTCCAACCATTGGGCAGGTCTTCAAAGGTTGTGGAAAGAAAATCATTTCATAACTATGTGCTAAGCTAAAGAAAAATCAAGTATGTCACGATGGAAAGAAAAGATGTACACAAGAATGTTCCAGACGCACTCTCGCCATGCCCGCAAAACCAAAAAGGAACATCAGCTATGACAAATTGATCAATCCTCATCAAGCTCATTGTACAAACAATCTTCAATGTCACTATCGAGTACCAGTGAAGAAGATGGGTATGCACTGATCATATCTACTCAAAGATGGCATGCACATATGGGGTTGGCTGCCTGTAAAGAAGATCACAGTTCAAAGAAAACTCACCAAACAAAGCGACAAACTTCATTTGGACACTGAACCAAAATGACGTTGAACGTCAACAATCACCCAGTGACTTTCATCATAGACATTGGTGCGTCGATTAATATTATGCCAGTGGAAAAGTTCAACGGCTTATCCCTATACCTCACCTCACTACATCAGGCATAAAGGTACACACCTGGGCCACTTCTGAGCCACTGAGAAGCCAAGGGTTGTTAACAGCGACAATACAACACAAAATGACATGGGTGCAAGCCACTATTCATGTTCTACAGGGGACTTCATTGACCGCCTGTTTGCTCAGTTTTTCCACAGCTGCTGACATGGGGTTAATATCCCCCAACTACAACCTCTGAGCTCAGTCTGAGATCCCAAGTTGATTCCCATCGCTGTTGCATTGCCAGGGAAAATTTAAGAAAATGAAAGTACAGCTTCATATCAATGAAGACATTCGTCCTGTTGCCCAGTGACACCATAGAGTTACTTTCCTTTTACAAGAAGATTCAGAGAAAGAGTTGGAAGTGCTTTTAAATCATGACATCATTGAACATTGCACAGGTCTCAGATCATGGGTTTTGCCCACAGTAGTTGTATCAAAAAAAGACACAAGTGGAGCAGTGTGCATCTGGGTTGATATGCGCCAGGCAAACAAAGCCATCGAAAGGGAGAGGGGCCCTTGTTCAGACATAGTGATCATGATCATGCAATTGAAGGGAGCCAACTCAGCCGTCTCATCCTGAATAAAGGTACCATCAACTTGAACTGGAGGAGAACTGCAGGTACATTAGCACTTTTTGGACTTGTGTGGGTTTGTTCAGATATAAGTGACTGAGTTTTGGAGTACCCTCGACTGGTGAGATATTTCAGGATATTATTCAACAAGATATCCAACCTGTTAGTCATGCTTTAAATTACAGTGATGACAGACTGTTTATTGGGAGAACCCAAGAATAATATGATAAAGCCCTTAACCAAGTGTGGCAGTTACTTTTTGATGCCGATGTCACTCTGAATGCTACAAAGTGCAAATTGCATAAAGAGAAATTCTATGGACACATATTCTGTGATGGGGGAATGACTCCAGAGTCAATTAAGGATGCCCTTGACGGTGGTGGAAGAGGGGAGGAGACTCAGGTGGGGTCAGATCATACGGGACCAGTTTTATGAGTCCCTGTTCTCTCAGTGTAACAGGGAGTCTGCCACCTGCTTAGACAGTGTGGCAAAACATTCTGACATCTTGGTGGCCTTTAGCAGTATCTCTGGATTTATAAAAAAATAAAATATATTTATATAACAGGAGGAGGGAGGAAGAGGAGGAAGTGGATTCGGTCTCCCCTGGCAATTTACATAAACAAAGTGGAATCCACTCTAGTAGTGGTAGTGATCCCTACAATGGTGGGGAGCACACAGTGTTGTTTTGAATACCCCTCACACACCAACAGGCCCCTTGGTGTCATGCTTCATCATTGGGGTTTTCGCACCCCTCTGCGGGATGCGGCATGCTGCGACTCACGACTACGTAGGAGCACTGAAAGTGAACTATGTGTTGGTGTGTGTGTGAGGAGAAAAGTGTGAGTGGTGAGGTGGTGGAAAGTGATGGTTAAAAGATACCTGGCTCGTAGGAAAAAAATAAAAAATGTTTTTATTAGGCCCTCGGCTGGTATCATTAAAAGGGTGCAGGGTGAGGTTGTCTGTTACATATTAGGATGCGTCAACCTCAAAAGTGCGTCGACATGTTTCGGAGTGTAGGAACTCCTTCTTCAGGACGAGGATATGCACAACAATCCTCACCTTACTCACATGGGATGTAGATGTAAAAGTGTACTCTACAAAAAATATTAAGGTGAAATGTACCTATTAGTGTTATTGCGAATAAAGTCTGTTGCGCCCAATTGGCGTAATTAGTACAGAACCTGTGAATAGAAAAAAAATTGTAAAACATAACATCTCAGATGGACGTCAATGATCAAAAAAGATGACCTATTCAGGACATAAGAGGGTGAAGAACCAAAATAAGGTCCAAAAAACCATGTAAGAAAAAATGACCTGGACAAACATATAGACAAAGACACACACAAATTCAGAGAGATTGCCATGATAATTCCTAAGTTGAAGTTTCTGGAGGGAAAAAGACATTTATCATAAACAATGCTTACTTATGAACAAAGGCTAGATGGCCTCATGAGCCACAGCGTAGTACTGGGGGTTCTTTCTTCCTGCTCAATATGGCAACCTGTAGGATGTTAAGAGCTTGGTTTAGAGTCATAGAAGCTAATACTCACAGGTAATGTGGATACCACTACCTAGTGCGACCAAAACTCACGGATTCTGCAGAACTGGTGGGCTGCCTTCCCCTCAACGCGGCTCCGACGGTATGTCGAGTCGTGCTGATCTACCCCTTATATATTGCCAAAAAAATGCTTCAATTAGTGCTTAATTGAAAACGGAATATGCCCAAAGAAGGACCGTGTCCTTCGCAAGAAAATCCGGTACTGCGCGCTACTAGGAGGCGTGTCATACTCTAACACGCATGCGCGTAGGGGAAGTGTTTACTGCTCACTTCGCGCATGCGCGAAGAACACTAGCTACTTGCGCGAGTCTGGTGGAGACAGAAGTGATAGGTATGAAACCCAGACCAATGATGAATGCAGAAAAATAAGAAAATGGGAGGCTTCTTGGTAATGGATCACCCACGATATTGAAGAGGACAGGCAATCGTTACAGATACACAATATAACTTCTATGCGTGGTGTCTGCATATAGAAGATCTCGTGTCTCATTACATATAAAGGGGCAACCATACCAAGGGTATCGAGGTATGAGTCTGGTGGGGGTCTAATAAAATATCACTATATGTGGGGTAAAATAGATGATATGTTGACATCATAAGGGTTTTAGCAAATGCTCAAAGGTAAGGAAGTATGCTTATGGACAGAGCCTAGGTCATCGCAATTGGCTCCATGGAATGGAGTCATTGAGTCCAGTTGTGTCCGAGCCCAGACGGAAAACCCATCTCTGTTCCTTCTCAAATAAACCAACATCAGTTGGTAGTTGTTCAATCACAGTCCAGTGTAATTCGTTGACACAATGTTTTGCCTCCAAAAAATGTGCTGCCATTCTTGTTGTCGATTTTTTACACCTTACGTTGCTTTTGTGCTCGTTTATTCTGATTTTCACAGCTCGTGTGGTCATGCCCACGTACTCCTTGTTACACGGGCACGTGATGAGATAAACCACGTTCCTGCTGTTGCAGTTGGTGAACGCTCGTTGTTCCCACTTCGTGCCATTCTTGAAAGTGAGGGTCTGACTTTTCTCAGTTAAATGGCAACTATTACAATTCCCACATGGATGGTGTCCACGTAGCCCTTGTAACCTGGTTTGCTGAATCACTGGGGTTAGAGGTCTAGTGTGCACCAGAATGTCTTTACGATTCTTGCCCCTCCTGTGGCAAACAGAGGTTTTTCAAAATCTAAGGTGCCACTTGTCAGAATGCGCCAGTGTTTATTCACCAGTTTTGAGACTTGGTTAGAGACTGAACTATATGTTGTCACACAGACTGTTCTGTTAGCTGTGTTTTCTCTGGGAGTGCTATCTTCAAGGAGAGCCTCCCGGTTGTTATTACGTGCCCTTTTCATTGCACTCTTAATGACTTTGTCAGGATATCGTCTCTGTTTCAGTTTCTCGCTCAGGTCATGGGCTTGGGCTTTGTACTTGGCTATGTCGCTACAGTTGCGGCGTAGACGCAGGATTTGTCCGTATGGTAGATTCTCTCTCAGGTGACGTAGATGGAAACTATCGAACCTGAGAAGACAGTTCCTTGCCGTTGGTTTGAAATGGGTCTCTGTTTTGAGAAACCCCGCCTCATGGTAGATGTTCAAATCCAAGAACACCATTGACTCACTGGACATTTGGTGGGTAAACTTAAGAAAAATGTTTTGTGTGTTCAGCCAGGTCATGAAATCTGTAATTGATTGGCCGTCCCCCTCCCAGATGACCAAGATATCATCTATGTAACGTCGCCAGGTGCGGATCTTTCCCCTGAAAGGGTTGCTAGAGTGGAGGATCTTGGTGGACTCCAGAGGGTGCACATACAACCCCGCCAGACTCGGTGCGAAAGTGCTCCCCATACTGGTTCCATGACATTGCAGATATAGAGTACCTTCATATTCAAAAAAAATGTTGGTTAGTGCTATGGAAATACACTCCATTACCACTCCCCTGGGGGTTTGGTATTTCCACGGGTTGGAATATAGCACCTCCTCGATGATTAGGAGGGTTTCGTCATGCGGAAGGCTGGTGTAGAGGCTTTCTACGTCAAGGCTCAACAACATCTGCGAATCTGGGTCGAATGGGTGATTTTGTAGTAACTGTAGGACCGCCTTGGTGTCCCTTAGATATGTGTCTGTTGTTTGTACCAAAGGTCTCAAAAAAGCGTCGGCGAACTTGGATAATGGTTCTAATATTGACGCGATGCCGGACACAATTGGGCGGCCAGGTGGATTTTGTAAACTCTTACGAACCTTCGGTATTGTGTAAAAGTATGGTGTTCGAGGGTTTTTTTGTATCAGAAATTCTGACCCCTTCTTAGAAAGCCAGTTGTGGGTCAGGGCTTCCTCAATCATTGCCCCTATCTGCACACGTAAGGATTCAGTGGGATCATCCAGGAGAGCCTGGTAGTTTCTCCTATCAGATAGGAGTCTTCTACATTCCTGGTCATATGCAGTAGTAGTTTGGATCACTACTGCCCCGCCTTTGTCTGCAGGTTTAATGGTGAGTTGTTTATTCTGTGAGAGTTCCCTTATCGCCTCATACTCCAGTTTGCTCATATTCTGGAATATATTCTGTTTGGTGTCCAAATTGTTGAGTTCGTGCATAATAGCCTTCTCAAATGCCAGGACTTCCACCGGCAGTTGGTTGTCCATTGGCGTGAAAGTCGATTTTGGCCTCAAACCCGGGTTTAGAAAGTTCCGGAATAGGCTCTTGGTTTTTGAAAAAAGCTCTCAACTTGATAGTTCTCACAAAGTCTTGGATCTCTTTGTGTAAGCGGAAGGAGTCAGGTTTAATAGTGGGGACATATCCTAGGCCTTTATTAAGTACCTGGTTCTGTAGGTCTGTTAAGGGCCAGGGAGATATGTTGATGACTAAGTTCCCCTCTTGCTTGTTGAGGCTTGGTTCGCTGTCATGCTCCTGGTGTGGACCCTGGGATCCGCCTCGTCTACGGGCTGCCAGTTGACATTGTTCCCCTTCCTGTTCCTGCCTCTGCGTGGTCCTTGGCCCCACGCTAAAAAAGGCTGAGGATTTTGGGGTGCGGTAGTTGGGTCTGGTCCCCATTGGAGGTACATATGTCCCATTTGTGGTGGGCCGTATTGATATTGAGGAAATTGGTATTGGCCTTGGTAAGGGTTAAATTGTGGCGGCCCTTGGAAGCCTCTCCCGCCTCTTTGGCGTGGAAATTGAGTTCTGTGCAGGCGGTAACCTCCTCTTTGTTGTTTTCTTTGTTGGAAACCAGCAGAGTTAGTACTGGTGGAGCTACCATCTGAGCTCACACTATCAGTGTCGTTTGTGTTTCCATTCGGCATATAATCAGCTTTTGTGTAAGGGTATGCCCTCTCAGCCGTGAACCTGTCCTTGTCTTTTTTCAGTTTGTTAAACTTGCTTTGTTTTAATGTGATCTCAAAGTCAGTCATTTGTTGATTCAATTCTTCTAACCCTTTCTTTAGGGCAGCAGGTGAGATACATGTTTTCAGTTGTATTTCAAGTTTCTGAATCTCTACCTTTAGTTCCTGTGATTTTCTTGTGGCTGTTTGTACTATCAGTACCAGCCAGTCCCTGGTGCAATGCCAGGAGATAAGGGACCAGGCTTTTTTAAACACGAGATCGTCTTGAAAAATGAAGGGTTCGTTTTTCACTATAAGGCCTTGAGGGGCTATTTTATTCAGCAGGTATTCCCTCATCAGGAGACCATGTAAGGCAGCCCTGATCTGGACTTTTCTTAAGTTTGTAAGTTCATCCCAGTCCGCCACTGCTGGGCCTGGGTCATTGTTGCTTAATCCTTCAAAGGGATTAACTTCCGCAAGAATCCTGTCAATATCTTCCTCACTGAAGGTAAGGCCGTGTTCATCCTCCATTCCGATGTTGGTTAGGAAAAAAATTAGGCGTTGGATGTAGTGTGTGGCGAATGTCTATATTCGTCCAAGTTCGGGAGGGGCTCCCACAGCTGTGCACTGTCTTGAACAAAAAATATAACAGGAGGAGGGAGGGAGAGGAGGAAGTGGATTCGGTCTCCCCTGGCAATTTACATAAACAAAGTGGAATCCACTCTAGTAGTGGTAGTGATCCCTACAATGGTGGGGAGCACACAGTGTTGTTTTGAATACCCCTCACACACCAACAGGCCCCTTGGTGTCATGCTTCATCATTGGGGTCTTCGCACCCCTCTGCGGGATGCGGCGTGCTGCAACTCACGACTACGTAGGAGCACTGAAAGTGAACTATGAGTTGGTGTGTGTGTGAGGAGAAAAGTGTGAGTGGTGAGGTGGTGGAAAGTGATGGTTAAAAGATACCTGGCTCGTAGGAAAAAAATAAAAAATGTTTTTATTAGGCCCTCGGCTGGTATCATTAAAAGGGTGCAGGGTGAGGTTGTCTGTTACATATTAGGATGCGTCAACCTCAAAAGTGCGTCGACATGTTTCGGAGTGTAGGAACTCCTTCTTTAGGACGAGGATATGCACAACTATCTTCACCTTACTCACATGGGATGTAGATGTAAAAGTGTACTCTACTAAAAATAATAAGGTGAAATGTACCTATTAGTGTTATTGCGAATAAAATCTGTTGCGCCCAATTGGCGTAATTAGTACAGAACCTGTGAATAGAAAAAAAATTTGTAAAACATAACATCTCAGATGGACGTCAATGATCAAAAAAGATGACCTATTCAGGACATAAGAGGGTGAAGAACCAAAATAAGGTCCAAAATACCCTGTAAGAAAAAATGACCTGGACAAACATATAGACAAAGACACACACAAATTCAGAGAGATCGCCATGATAATTCCTAAGTTGAGATTTCTGGAGGGAAAAAGACATGTATCATAAACAATGCTTACTTATGGACAAAGGCTAGATGGCCTCTTGAGCCACAGCGTAGTATTGGGGGTTCTTTCTTCCTGCTCAATATGGCAACCTGTAGGATGTTAAGAGCTTGGTTTAGAGTCATAGAAGCTAATACTCACAGGTAATGTGGATACCACTACCTAGTGCGACCAAAACTCACGGATTCTGCAGAACTGGTGGGCTGCCTTCCCCTCAACGCGGCTCCGACGGTATGTCGAGTCGTGCTGATCTACCCCTTATATATTGCCAAAAAATGCTTCAATTAGTGCTTAATTGAAAACGGAATATGCCCAAAGAAGGACCGAGTCCTTCGCAAGAAAATCCGGTACAGCGCGCTACTAGGAGGCGTGTCATACTCTAACACGCATGCGCGTAGGGAAAGTGTTTCCTGCTTACTGCGCGCATGCGCGAGGAACACTAGCTACTTGCTCGAGTCTGGTGGAGACAGAAGTGATAGGTATGAAACCCAGACCAATGATGAATGCAGAAAAATAAGAAAATGGGAGGCTTCTTGGTAATGGATCACCCACGATATTGAAGAGGACAGGCAATCGTTACAGATACACAATATAACTTCTATGCGTGGTGTCCGCATATAGAAGATCTCGTGTCTCATTACATATAAAGGGGCAACCATACCAAGGGTATCGAGGTATGAGTCTGGTGGGGGTCTAATGAAATATCACTATATGTGGGGTAAAATACATGATATGTTGACATCATAAGGGTTTTAGCAAATGCCCAAAGGTAAGGAAGTATGCTTATGGACAGAGCCTAGGTCATCGCAATTGGCTCCATGGAATGGAGTCATTGAGTCCAGTGGTGTCCGTGCCCAGACGGAAATCCCACCTCTGTTCCTTCTCAAATAAACCAACATCAGTTGGTAGTTGTTCAATCACAGTCCAGTGTAATTCGTTGACACAATGTAGTGCCTCCAAAAAATGTGCTGCCATTCTTGTTGTCGATTTTTTACACCTTACGTTGCTTTTGTGCTCGTTTATTCTGATTTTCACAGCTCGTGTGGTCATGCCCACGTACTCCTTGTTACACGGGCACGTGATGAGATACACCACGTTCGTGCTGTTGCAGTTGGTGAACGCTCGTTGTTCCCACTTCGTGCCATTCTTGAAAGTGAGGGTCTGACTTTTCTCAGTTAAATGGCAACTATTACAATTCCCATATGATGGTGTCCACGTAGCCCTTGTAACCTGGTTTGCTGAATCACTGGGGTTGGAGGTCTAGTGTGCACCAGAATGTCTTTAAGATTCTTGCCCCTCCTGTGGGCAAACAGAGGTTTTTCAAAATCTAAGGTGCCACTTGTCAGAATGCGCCAGTGTTTATTCACCAATTTTGAGACTTGGTTAGAGACTGAACTATATGTTGTCACACAGACTGTTCTGTTAGCTGTGTTTTCTCTGGGAGTGCTATCTTCAAGGAGAGCCTCCTGGTTGTTATTACGTGCCCTTTTCATTGCTCTCTTAATGACTTTGTCAGGATATCGTCTCTGTTTCAGTTTCTCGCTCAGGTCATGGGCTTGGGCTTTGTACTTGGCTATGTCGCTACAGTTGCGGCGTAGACGCAGGAACTGTCCGTATGGTAGATTCTCTCTCTGGATTTATAGCCAATTTATTGTGGGCCCCAGGTGGGCAGTCTTCACACTAAGGCCCAAGATGGTTTGACACTGAATGATCTCGTGCCTCGAGCAGATTGAAGAAGGTCTTAAGCGCCACACCAAGAAATCTTCTGGCCGTCAAGAGATGTCATAGACAATATAAGGCCGCCTTGGCAAAATGCAGGTCAGTCTTGAAGGAGGAGGCCTGGTCAGAGCTGGTAGAACCCAGCACCCTGGGTAATAGCTCCAAGGTTTGAAGCATTATTAATAGCCCGTTCCTGGCAGGACATTGTGCTAATTTACTGGACACCCATATCTCTGAGGATGATTGGGTAAGCCATTTTGAGGGTATGTTTCAGACTGATCTAATCTCCAGGGATGACAAGGAAATTGCTTCGGGTAAATCTGAGGTCATATCCTCAGTACAGGAAGTGAGAGCAGGTATTATGGGGTTGTCTAAAAATGAGGCCCCTGGCCCTGACGGGATTCCCCAGATCTCAATATTTCAAATCTGAATATCTGGGTGCGTATACTTACCTCAATTATCAATGCCTCAGATAAGATCGGATGTCCAGCTACTTGGGCTTTATCCACCATTGTGTCTGTCTTCAAAAAGGGAGACCGGGATAGCACTCACTGCTACAGGATCATCTCTCTTGGACTCTGTGGTAAAGGTGGTGGGTTGTATGGCCAGTGAGTTGGACAGATTATAACAACATCCTGACTGAGGTTCAATACGGCTTTCACCCTGAATGCTCAACGGTGGACCAGTGTTTAAGTTTATATATGGATTTGAATAAGTACACCATTGCCCACACAGGTTCCATCTATCTAGCTTTTATGGATCTCTCCTCTACATTTTATCGTGTTAACAGATCTAAACTCTGGCAGATGATGCTTTCCATTGGTATCAACAAAGATATTGTGTTGTTTTTAAGGGATCTCCACAGTGAGTTCCCCATCTAGAAGGTGGTGCGACAGGGGTGTATTTTGGCCCCCTTTCTTTTTAATTTGTGTGTTAATAATTTAGAGCAGGTCCTCCTGAATCTAAAAACTGACTGTTCTCAGGTGAGCAAGCGAAGTCTGCCGGTCCTCTTGCATGCTGATGACACTGTCCTCATGGCAAGGACAACGAGGGGCTTAAAACTTCTGTTGAACTCCTTTGTATACTTCATGGAGGACCTGAATTTGTTGGTCAATCATCGCAAGTCATTTGTAATGCAGGTAGGTCCTAAACCATGCAAGTCCTATACTTTCATAATTGGGGCCACGCCAATTTCCAATTTCTTCTTATCTAGGGAAGTGTTTGACGCAGCTTTGACCTGACACCCGTTGATAAGTCAAAAGAAAAGTGACCTGGATAGGGTGACTGCCGATGGCTTTGAACTTTGCTACTAGACTAAGAAGCAAACTGACTGGGGCACTCCTGCAGATTTACAAAGGTAAAGGCATCTCGAAGGTCACCTTAGGGGAGAGAGATCTGGGGCTTACAACTTGTCAAAAAAAAATCCTGAGACGGATGCTCTGCTTACCGCAGAGCATCCCATCCTTTATAGTGCACGTTGAACTAGGGTTAGGCTTTCTCTCCGATGTGTTGGCTTTTCCCCATATATTGCTGTGGATGAAAGTTTGGACCAGGAAGTAAAACACCCTTAGTAAGGATATTCTAGGAGACCCTTTTTCCGTGATCATACTAACTGTATCTGTTGGTTCAAGTATGTCAGAGAATGTTTCATCAGTATAGGTAGGGCAGACGTATTTGAGCGCCCCGAGGAAATTTGTTGTAGGGATTTGATCTGGGTGAAGGCAATTATTTTTTTAAACATAGGTAGGCCAGAGAAGAAAAAAGCTGAGGAAGTGTAGTGTGCATAGGTACATTTTATTGAAAACTGTGCCATCAACTAAACCTTATCTCGTTTGGTTTAAAAGTATTCATGGCTGTTTTATATTGACAAGATTTCGATTGGACCTCCTTCACTATTTTTTGGCCCAACCTCGTGGTGCATATAGAGGGCAGTGCCTCCCACCTTGTGGCTGTGATGGAAAATCTCCGCAGGATATGATGTGCTTTTTTATGTTTTGTAGTTTTTACGAGGCACCTAGAGAGTCATTTACCTTTCCTACTCCTAAAAAAGCAGGTTTTAAGCAGGTTAGACCTGCTTTTATCTTTTTACAACAGCTTTCAAACTATTCAGTACTGCATGTTCTTAGCTTTTTAAGGGTTGCTATAAGCCTTAGGTCTAGCTGTGATTAGCCTTTACGGACACTTACTTTTCGCTGTGATAACATGAATTTGGTTTTAATATGATTTGTGTTTATATTCTTGTATTATAGGGGATGTGCTGGGTGTTTTCATTGCATTTGAAATAATTCTTATTGCCAATATTGTATTTTAATGGTGTCCAGTGATGCCCATGCATATTTTGGACAATTCAACCTTTGCCATAGCGCCTGATTACCATCATTGCACATATGGGCCGATGACAGCCAAATTGCATTGTTGTCTTATGTATCAGATGGAGAGTCTTTTAATTGTGTTCATTTGACTTTCATGATTTTCCTTGTAAAAACCGAATACAGTATTGACTGACTGACTGACTCCAGACTCAGACAAGGTGCAAGCACTATCATTCACTTGCCCCCTCCTATATGTTACCATGCTAAGATCCTTTCTAGGCATCGACAGTTTTTGCTCAAGATTAGTCCTGGCGGTAAAACTCCACTCCACAGGCAGAGTTCATAGAGTTTTTGCCACTCCTCACTCAGATTAGAGCTTATAGTATGGCAAAAAACTCTGTCTATGCAGCAGAGTTTACAGAGTTTTCCTCACATGGGATGGTGTGAAAGTGCCACTAGGTTGTGATGTGTTTTCACTTTTGTATTCATTTAGGGCTGTATGCAGACAAAGAGGTGATATATGGAGCCACTGTCAGGCTACCTCCCCTCAGATAGATAGAACAACTCTAGCTGCAGCCGGGCTTCAGCGGGAGCATGGGCAGGGCAGAGACTGGTCAGGTGTTTTACTCTCCCCTGAATTCTGGCACCGGGCCCCTGTGTCTCTATACTGATGCCTTAAAACAGGCCTGATTTCCAAGGGCAGAAGTCCTAGTTACCCCTGTGGGGCAGCAGATTCAGCATCGACCCTAAGCAGTTTAGGTGCTGCCCTTGGACAAATGTGGCTGATATATCTGTGACCAGGCAGCATATTTAAAATGGCGGCCACCATTTCTTGAGAGCACACAGGAGGACCCTCACTGTCACTGGACTGGCTTGAGGAAAGTGTTGCTGGAAAATCCAGTCAATTTTACAGCAGGTGCCGCAAAGCACAGTTGCTATGAGAAGGCAGCCCCCACAGACGTGACTGGCGGGTCTGGTGTGCGGTGCTAAGAGAGTCTCCAGGGGCAAGTGGCCTGGTGCCCGATTATCAGATTGCAAGAGGAGGCATTGAGGGAAGAGGGCTGCTTTTCGCTTTTATGGCTGGTTGAACTCCGCACAAGTGTGCGGAGTTTCTATGTAACCTTGGAATTCCATGGAGTAAAACTCTGCGAACTCTGCCCACGCCTACTAAAGATACATTCGCAACTTTGCTACAGTGAGCCCAACATTAGGAGACTTCACAAAACAAAGTGTACCATTTCAGTGGTCTCCAGAATGTGACAGGAGTTTCAAAGACATTAATGCAATTGAAAATGCAATTGAAATGACCTACTTTGACTCAAAGTTGCATACCGAAATAACAGTTGATGCAAGCCCAGTATGGTTTGGGGCAATCCTTGCTCAACCCAATGGCCATCTGAATGCTAAGAGACACATTGTGGCCTTTGCCAGTTGGAGCCTGTCTGGGACAAAATTCCCATACTCTCAGCCAGCTTTTATTGATTGATTTTTTGTGAGGGCTCAGCCTTGCACACTACTAAGGGGCCACTCACTTGTTGCCATTTGCTTCTGCACTGTGATCTTCCATCCATCTCTCGCTCAGTGAACTTTACCCCTATCTTGCCCCAAATTGCTTCCTTCTCCCCAACCGCTTTGCTATCAACTTCCCTAACCTGTTCCCCGCACCATCAACTTCCTCTCCTTCCTGATCCCAACATCATAAACTTTTTTTTAAATTATTTTTACAAGGGTCTGTCAGCTGTATTGTTTCGCAAAGCTTTTTGCATCTTTTATTTTGTCATTCAGAAATATTTGCCAGCTATCTTGTAATGTTAATCAAAAGTCATCAAAAAATTCAAGCATGTTCACTGGCACGTCAATACAAGCACCTGCAAAGGCAGCTGTCTTAAAATGTTTTTCCTCTATGATAAAAATAATTTCAACCCCCTGTGTGCATGCACTCTCAAGTGTTGTTAGCAATCTTAGTAAGCAATATTAGTGTACATTTTTTGTTGTATGAACAAAACACAAGCATTCCACAATGGCCACTGTTAGACTTGGCTCTTTCCTTTGTGCACTTTGGTGTTTGTTTGCTCCAAGATTGTATAGTTCAGAGGAATTTGTGTTTTATAAGATAATTCATCACTATATTAGGGTGGTATTTTGCTGTAATATGATGTAGCATAAAATATGTATATTGTTTTTATGAATTTTTAAAATTGATACAATATTGTATTATATCAGGGCAATAGTGGACACAGTTTTTTATTATTGGAAATTATTGTGGATCAATAGAGGATTGATTATATTGAATACATTAGACATTTTACATTAAACAGATTTCGGTGTCAAGATATGTGAGTGAATGGAGAGTAATATTGGGTTTCCCTTTGATGATGTATATGAAGATATAGTGGTGATACACAAAAGGGACCTCTTTGTTTTAATTGCTATTTGTTTACCTTAAGCCAGTGATGTTCAGGCAGAAGAACCGAAAGAGAGTCATGTTTGAGAAGATGATAATGAAACCTGGCGGCATAGCCCTGAATGAGTAGTAGGTGTCTGTCTGTCTTGCCACCTCCTAAATTTAGGATGTTTCCACAATCCAGTCTTGGTAAAATCAAGGCCTGGATGACCATACTTTTGGCTGAAAATGGGAACACCCAGATGATCTTTTTCAGCCATTTCAGGACCATGAAAGAAGTTGAAGCTACCTTGGTGATTTAAGATTTCATCGATAGATTGACATCTAGTCAAAAACTAAGGTTCTTTACTTTAAAGACTGGTCCTCAGGCCACTGCCAGGGCCCCATAACAGGAGATTCTTACCCATCACCATCACCTCTGCAGTATCGCCATTGAGCTTCCTTCAGGCGGAGATCTTACCCAAACAAGAATTAAAATCATTGGAACTATGCCCCTAGGCAGATGACAAAGAGACGATGATTTGTGTGTCATCTTAAATACTTAACAGTGGGACATGTTAAATTCACTACTACAAGGCCTAACTCTCCCATAGGATAGCACTGGAGTTACCTTATTTCATTTAATAAGCTGTAATTCCCAAATGGGAACAGGTAACCAGTTCATATTTGGTGTCATTGGAAATGTAAGGAAACATCCTAACTTATGGCGAAGTTGAATTTTAAATTACAATTTTGAAAACGCTACTTTTAGAAAGTTGGTATTTTCCTACCCTCAGTCATTTTGTGGGTGAAGCCTGTCTCTGAGTCACATGACTGGGTGTAGCTGACAGCTGGCTTTGTTTATTCCTTCTATATAACCACACAAAATAGAGATCCCAGGTGTGTCTGAATGGGCCATTACTGGCAGGATGGAAGCAGAGCAGGACTGGCCATAGCGGGCACTGGGCAATCCCCCGGTGCACCGCACGGTGGGGGGCCGGTTTTGGGCCCCTGGGGGCCGTTTTTGTTACAGGGCCGTTTATGCAGCATAGCTGCAAAATTGGCCCGGTAACAAAATCGGCCGAAAACCGGCCCTGGCAAAGAGCTCGGCGGCACCGACCCCCCCCCTCCCCAGGGGGGGCGGGGAGGCCAGCCGGGCACTTTGCCAGGGCCGGGTTTGGTTCCCAGTCTGGCCCTGGATGGGAGGACGGAGCTGGGCACAATTTTATGTACACTTTGAATAGGCTCCATGCAAAAGGCTGCATACCACCTGAAATTATTCTGGAGCCAGAACAGGGAAGGCAGGATGCCTGGAGACTTTAAAGATAATTTCTAGAAGCCTCTCTCACCTTCCAGAGGAACGGTACCAAGTATAAATATTTGACCTCAGAAACCACCTCTTCATACACTTCTGGACCTGCAGATGAGAAGGTTTACTGTACTGCTGAAAGGTCTGCCACTCTGCTGGACTGCTGCTCTGAGGAACTGCTGCCCTGCTGTAATGCCTGCTGTCCTCTTGCCTGGGTGAGAAGGCCTTGACCTGCAACTCTGAACCCAGGATCCAAGAATGAATCCAATGGCTAGTTGGCTAATTGGAAGCGTCAGGGACACACCATGCTTAAAACAACCTTGAAACCATCACCTGGACTCTGCCCTCCGTGAGTCCTGCCCACCCAAGTGGTGCCACTCCAATCCTGGACCCATGGTAGTGGGCCTGAAGGTGCTCCTCCCAGCACAGCTGTGGTCCCCATCGGAACTGACCCAAAGCAATGCAGTGCCCCACAAAGCCTCGTCATACAACTGCCAGCTCATCAGGACCGATGCAAGCAATGCAAGGCCCCACCAAGAAATGCCCCACCGCTTCCTAGAACCGATGCAAAACAGTGCAGAGTCCAACAAAGCCTCACTGCACAGCTTAATCGGAACCTAAGCAGGATGACGCAAAGTCTTGCAATGCAACGCTGGGCAGACCGCGCACCAGGATTATGATACTGTGTTCAGCAGACTTAGTTGGTTCCCTGTAACCAGCCCGTACTCCATCTCAGTCGGCCTGAACTTGTGACTTTGTTCCTGTCTGGCGCTACCAGATAACCACAGTTCCCTCTTTGTGCTTTTTTGCATTATTTTCACTGAAATCTTTAAAACTGTATATCTCCAGTTCTTCTGATTGGATTTTTGTTGTGTTGGTCTTATTTTATTCATTAAAACAACTCCATTTTCTAAATTGGTGTGTGATCTTTTTGGTGTACTGTTTGAAGTGTTGCTCAAATACTTTACATATTGCCTCTAGGTTAAGCCTTACAGTTCGCAGGGGGTGAGTACTGGTTAATTTGGGGTTTGTTTGTGGTTTAACCTGATTAGGATTGTGCTGCCTGCCTGCCCAGGGCTCACACCAGGGCTCACACCTCAGTCAACCAATATCACAACTTTTAGGCATTCCTGTCTGCCTACCAAATACCTCTGCAGAGAATTGTCCTCTCCTTTGTCTTGATAATCTCCTTCTAGCACTTGTCTGCCAGTCTGGATTACCCGTTTCCTGAACCTGCGGTCCACAGGGGGAATCGGAAACCATGCTTTAGGAACTTTCCTTAAGAAGTGGAGAATTTAATGCTGTAGAGCAGAAAAAACTTTTCCAGAGGAACATGAGTGATGTGAGGCAGTGGCGGCTCCTCCACTAAGGCAGTGGAGCGTCGCTCCCCTGCTTTTTTATA
This sequence comes from Lissotriton helveticus, assembly GCF_964261635.1. Lineage (NCBI taxonomy): Eukaryota > Metazoa > Chordata > Amphibia > Caudata > Salamandridae > Lissotriton > Lissotriton helveticus. The sequence continues at coordinate 1,315,488,658 of NC_136068.1, forward strand.
GGGACACAAAAGAAAAAGAAAATGATAATAACTCGCAATATATATATATTTTTTAAAATTTTTATTTGCTTTTTATTGTACATAAACATAACAAGCATGTCATCATTGATCATCATACACCACCCTTCCGCCCCCCACCCTCCATGATTCATCCTTAAAAACAAGTCACTCCCTTCCACCACGGCTAGCACCAGCAGATTTCTTGCCAGACCCTCCCCTATTACGCCACATTGTCCTTTATCACACTCCCTCCTGTCCCGGGTGGGATACCTTCTGACCCCCGCAGGTTCAGAGTCCTCCATCTAGACCATGATATCTACGCCATTTGCCCCACACTCTACCAAACTTTTTAGGGCATCCTCGCGCCTTGTACGTGACCCTTTCAGCTGCCATATATAGGTCCATACCTCTCCTCCATTCCTCTAGGTGTAGAAGAGTAGCTACCCCCCATTTCCTTGCCACATCTCTCTTGGCTACCACTAAAGCCAGGGCTAGAAAAATCAACAATGGGCTGGTCAGGTCCACATCCTTAGTTATACCTAATAAGACCAGTTTGGGGTCCAATGGCAGAGTGGTCTGCAGCACCTCCCCCAGTTCCCTCAGGATCTCAACCCAGTAGATATGAATTTCCGGGCAGGACCAAATGACGTGGTAGAAATCTCCACCGTCCCGGCCACATCGCAGGCAGTTCGGGTCTCCAGCCCTTCCCATTTTATGTAGGCGCACTCTGTCAAAGTAGGTCCTATGTAGGATATTGTATTGGATAAACCGTAGGCGGCACTTAATGGCTACCTCTCTAGGGTGCATCAAAACCATGTACCAATCCACCGTATCCATCTCTCCCACATCATGCTTCCATTTTCTCTTAAGATTCACCAGCCCATCCGGTATGTTATTCATCACAGTTCTGTAAGTCAGTGAGACTGCCCTATTACGGATCTGTCCCCGCAGTTTACTTAGTTCCTTCAACCAAGCACATCGCCATATCGGTGTCTGCCTTGTCGGTTTTCGGTCCCAGCCTATATACCTCGTCGCCCTTTCCCAGACCTCCAGGGTAACCCTGGTGACAGAAAGCAATCTAACTTTCCCTGTGCCCCCGTAGAGATAGTGAGTGTATGTGTGCTTCGCCATGCCATGTCGCTCTAACGCATAAATAGGATTTGTGGCTGGGGCGTGTATCCAGTCATTAATGGGCACCTGATGTTCTGCCCAATAGTAGGCTTCAATGCTAGGCAATGAGATTCCACCATTGTATTGATGCCTGTGTAGGGTCGTCAGTACCACCCGGGGCTGCTTACCCAGCCAAAGGAAGGCCCTCAGTTCCGCGTTTATGTCCAGGAACACCTGTCGCAGGATGGGGAAGTATTCATTTTGGAATGCGTACAGATACCTCGGGAGCGTCATCTCTTTAAACATGGCTGCACGGCCTAAGATGGTGAGAGGGAGCATCCTCCACCTGGCCGCATCCTCTGCAAAGTTATTCGATATTCGTCTAATGTTCCTTTCATAGGAGAGGTTCCTGTCTAGTGTCACGAATATCCCGAGGTAGGCAAACCCCTCGCTTGTCATCTGCAGCCTTCCCGGTAATTCTGTCCACTCTTCCCGTCCCTTGGGATCATATAGGATCGACTTATGCCAATCTATCCAGTAGCCTGCACGGGCCCGTATTGATCCAATTCGGAAAACAGTGCCCCTATCGTAGTGGCAGGGTGTGTGATTGTACAGGAGGACATCGTCCACATATATCAATATTTTTTCCTCTGCGGCATCTGTCTGTCCTAATCGGAACCCCCTAATGTCTCCATTTTGCCTAACCGCACACGCCAGAACCTCTATAGTAAGAGCGAAAAGCAGGGGAGACAGAGGGCACCCCGTCTAGTCCCCCGTCGCACCCGGAAGTCCTTGGACAGTATCCCATTGACTTTAACTTTTGCTCTGGGGTCAGTATATAGCAACTTTACCCAATTCCAAAACTTAGGTCTAAAGCCAAAACGCAGTAGCACAGCTTCAAGAAATGGCCAGTGGACTGCATCAAGCGCTTTTTCTGCATCAAGGGACAAACACAAATGGGGGTCGTGCCTTGGGCTCACCTCTTGCAGCCAATTGTGAGTCCGGCGAAGGTTTAATCTTGTGGCCCTATCAGGGAGAAAACCCGTTTGGTCTAGGTGGACCAGCCCCGGTATCACCCGCCTCAGCCAGAGAGCTAGTATCGTCGGAAGTAGCTTCACTTCTACATTTAAGAGGGAGATGGGGCGATACGACGCTCAGTCGTCTGCCGGCTTACCCTCCTTATGTATCGGATTATTGTTGCCAAACGGAGATCCAATGGTAATTCTCCCTCCTGGGCAGCCTCCTCAAAGAGCCCCAGCAGATGGCGGGCCAACAAGTCCGCTGTCCTTTTAAAAAATTCTGCAGGGAATACATTGGGGCCAGGGGACTTCCCCGCCCGGAGCTTGGCCCGGGCTGCTTTAATTTCATCTAGTGTGATGCCGTCCTATAGATCGCTTTGATCCTCGTCCGTTAGGACCGGGAGCTCAATGTGAGCCATGTAGTGGAGAGCCTCCTCCTGTGTCCCTAAATCTCTAGCTTCATAGAATGTTTTGTAGTATTCGGCAAAGGTCTCCGCTATCTGTTCATTCGTATTGACCAAATTTCCCTGGGCATCCCTAACCTGCTCCACCCACCTGGCATCCCTCTCCTTTCTGCTGAGCCATGCCAGCAACTTCCCTGACTTGTCCCCCACATCGTATAATGTAACGTCGCCAGCGCCTGCGTCTTTGCCTCCCCGTCACCATGTCTCTATACTGGCGTTGCAGATTCAACTGACGTCTAAGGGTCCCCGCTGCTCTAGTTTGTTGGTGCTCCCTTTCCAGTGCCAATATGTGGGCTTCCAAGTACCTAGTCTCCTCCTACAGTTTCTTCTTTTCCCCCGCCAGTCTATTCTGTGCCCTGTCTCGCAGGACCGCCTTAAGAGCTTCCCAGAAAACCACCCTCGAGGAGACAGAGCCCTCATTCTCAGCGATATAGACTTTCAGATCTGCCCGGAGGCCTTTTAGTATGGTTGCATTCTGCAGGTCCCAGGCCGTTAATCTCCAGGCCCAGCATCTCCCTTCCCTACTCCCCACCACCACCGCTAGCAGGGGTGAGTGATCCGGTATACCTCTCGCCTGGTACTCTGCCGTGTCATGTACCGTTAATGCATGCCTAGCCATGAAGATGTAGTCTAGCCTAAAGTATACCTTGTGTGCGCCAGAGAAGAACGAGTATGCATCAACCTCAGGATGAAGCCATCTCCATTTGTCTATCAGTCCTAGAGTATTCATCATCCTGGAAAGCAAGGTTGGGGTCGGGTCCCTGGTCCTGTCCCCAGTCCTATCTTTTCCCAGGGCCATCACGTCATTAAAGTCGCCCCCTTGCACTTGCCGGGTGTCTGAGGTGTTTAGGAGGATGTCTGTAACTCTCTTGAGTGTAAGCACCTGTAATTTCGGTGGTACATAGGCAGAGATGTTTGTATATTCCTGCCTTCCCCAATGTCTCCTCACCCCCACATATGTCCCCTGAGGATCTATCCAAGTCTGTGCTATCTGAAATGGTGGATTCTTTTTAATCAGTATGGCTACCCCCTAGAGCCCATGGTGAAACCGAAATGTGCAAGAACTTTATATTGTCCTCTAGCCAAGAAACCACACTTGGTGCCCTGTAGATGTATTTCCTGTAGCAGGATTACATCAGGGACCACCCGCTTCAAGTATGCATGGACTAACCCCCTCTTTATCTTACTGCCTAGTCCGTTAACATTCCATGTTAGTATCTTAGTCCCCCTCTGAGCCCGTGTTGTCTCCATAGTATTATCCTGGATCCGGCCCTGTGTCATGGTGCGAGGTGCATAACATCAGTGGCAGTAGAGCATCTAGGTTGCAAGTATGTTTGACCAATTTGACATGCTGTAACTCTCCCACCCTCCCCCACCTCCCATCCCCTGCAGAGTCACCAAAGCCGCCCTTCCCGACCCCTTCTTGAACCCCCAAACGGACAACTGTACATTCCCCAAAAAAATCCCCCCTCCCCACCTTCCCCTCCCGCCAATCCCATCGTCGCAGAAGGCTGCCTGTAGGACGTCCGGGTAGAGAAGGTCTGTCGCCCACCCCAAGAGTACCCCCTATGGAACAGCTCCTACACTACTATCTGAAAAACATGAAAATAACCACCAGCCCCTGCACTCACAGACAGAGAAATAAACTTGTCAATGAACAAAAAAGCTAGAAATATAGGGGGTGGTATAACTTGCGTGCATCTCGGCTATGAGCCTGCATCTTATCAGTCCCATTCGTCCCCAGCTCTCTGGCTTCTCTTAATATCATATCCCAGTCTGCAAAGTTCAGGAAGCGGGCTATGACCGGTCTTGGTCTCGCCCCCACCAGTGGCCTCGCCATCAGTGCTTGATGCGCTCCTTCTATCACGAAGCAATTTGAACATTTCGCGTTTGGAAAGGTCTTCACTATCCATGAGTGCAGGAACTCCGTAATATTGGCCCCCTCAATTCCTTCTCTAAAACCCACAAATCAAAGGTTATTGCGGCGGGCCCTGTTTTCTGCGTCATCCACCTTCCACTGGAGCTGCTTATGTGAGGCCTGTAGCTCCGCCACATCCTTCTTCAGGCTATGGATGGTATCTTCAGCCTCCCCCAGTCTCGTTTCTGCTGCAGTCACCCGCTCTGTCAAATTACGGAAGTCTTGCCGTAGCAGTGTGACCTCTGAGCCTACCTCCCCAATTTTGACCTCCAAGGTCGCACAAGACGCCTGAATATCGTCCCTGGACGCTTGTATTGCTTCCATCAGGAGAGCCGTGTCTGAGTGAGGTCCAGGGAGATCCGCCTCCACGGTGGCGGGGGGGCATTGCGTAACGATCTAGGGTCCCCTGGAGAGGCGTTCTGGCGGCCGTCTCCTTTTTTCCCATTTTGCGTTCCCCAGTGGCCCGGAAATTGGTGATGACCCCTCCGGTTCGATCTCCACCTCTGTCGCTTAGTTCTCCGGGCCTCAACCTCCAATACACTCCCCTGTCGGTCTTGCTCAGCACTGTGCCACTAGTCCGTGCACTCTCGTGAATTGCGCACCTCTAGTATCCCCAGATGAGGGGGGAAGAGGGGCCCGATGCTGGAGTCAGGTTGCAGTGAAAGTTCCAGCCGTCCGCCTCCTGCCTGGTACCAGACCATTTGACCCTCAATAGTCTAGAACCGTCCCGGAATGTATGTGTGGGGGAGGGTGGGAGGGATCCGATGCTTGGCCTCTTCTTTCCAGCTCTCCGCCCGCCAGGCTGTCCCCCTCTTCAGCCCCGACCCCTCACCTCAGCCTCCCGGCCCAGAGTCTAGTCCTCGGGCCACTCCTTCAGAGCTGCTCTGGCGTCTACTTCCCGGTGCTCAGCTCCTGCTGAACTGTTCTGTCTTCTGGCCCAATGATCAATAATGCGATTCCTACAGGCAGGCTGGGACTGTATGGGTCCCACTGTGCGCAAAAATCTACCAGTTAGGCCTCTCTCCACCTTTCCGGCCCCAGGTGGCGCAGCCACGGTCTCTATTGGTTTGCCGCAGGATTCCAGGTACAATCTCTGGCTGTGTTGCCCTGCTACCTCCTCCTTTGGCAAGACGGTAGGTTCCGTCCGCCGCGGTTCTCTTCCCGACACTCTTGCGCCCGGGGCATCACTTTAGCGCTCCGTCCGCCCGAGCCGGGCACCGATGCTGCTCCTCGCTTGCAATCAGGCCCCCTCCTCCCGGACCTCTGCCTCTGCCTCTCACAGTGGCCGGGCCGCTCACTACAGCACGGCCCGCGCGAGGTCTCCAGCGGCGCCAGTGGGGATCGCGTTCAGCCCCGGGAGGCCTGCATCAGGATCTGGTGCAGTAGTCCGCGCGGCTAACGCCGCTTGCCCTCCGCTTTGTCTTCGGCCACAGCTCTATCCGCTCCACTCAGCTCCTCAAAGAGCCGCCATCTTGAGTCTCAGTCCGCGGCGGTCATGATCTCAGCACAAGTTCGCCTAGGAATGGCTGTTCCGCACTGCACCGGCCGCTGTCCCGCACTCTCCATGCTCGACTGCACCTTCAGAGTGCCAGTAGTGGCAGAAACGGGACCTCTGGACCACGTTGGAATCGCCGGATCATGTCGGCTCGCCGGAGCTACAGAGGCTTCCAACTTACTCGGCCATGCTGTTGGCCACGCCCCAATAACTCGCATTATTATCATGTTGTTTTTCCTATTTCCAACCGATTCGCTATTGGGGGCGGGGGAAGGGGAGGAGTGGTAGCATCCTCCTAAATTGTGCAGTAACTGCTTGGCTAGCCCTCTCGGGCTGACCAAATCAGTCTTGCGCACTTCGCATGTTCTCCATGCAGGCTGCATTACAGCCTACATGGAGAACATGCCCAGGCTCTCAGTCAGCATCTGAGTACCGAAACACTTCGTTCAGACCAATCACAATGCTGCTAAGGCAGCATTGTGAATGGCTAACTTGTTGCCTGGGTGTGCTTCCGCTAAGGCAGAGCAAGGGAGGACTTTGGAGGCAAGGAAGCGGAGAGAAGGTACATTTTTATTTTGTTCTTTTTTATTCCTGCTTTCCCTCGTGTCTTCCCCCCCTGATCCCCCAGCCCCCCTACCTCCTGCATACCCCCGCCTTCGCGCCCCGCCCCTCTACCCCTAATCAGAGCCAGCCACAGGGTGAAAACATCTGACACCAGATAAAGATCCTGTTAAGAGAGAGTGGAAAGGGCTCTAGGTTCAGTGAAACTAGGCCTGAGTCAATCTACACCCTCCATCCACTTAGACTGTGGGTCTTAGTCTATTCAATCAATCTTCAAATTTGCTAAAAATCCTCTTAATTGCGATAGCGGTCGGGTCTGGGAGAGCGCTGAGCAGCTGCTGCAAGAAGTGGCCCCAGGAAAGGATGGTCCATAAGGGCGTCGGGGAAGCGCCCCACTAGGCAATCACGAAGAAACTGCTCACACAGTCGGGCAGCAAAGCAAGAATGTAAGCAGACGAATTGACTGCTTTGACAATTCGTCTGTTTACATTTCCGGCCTGTGCGGCAGCTGCTTCACAGGTGAAAGTGCACATGAGCCAACAAATGCACAGCGCACGCAAGCGAGAGCAGCAGGAGTATAGAACGGGACTCCGACTGCGCATCTGCGAGAAGGACACTTTTGTTTTTCAGCTCCCCACTCCATTCACACTACAATAGGTATGCTGCGCGTGCCTAGTGTAGTGCAGGAGTCTGAAGATGGGATCCTGCTCGGGCAGTGACGTACAGTCACCTTATACCCTGTCACATGCCAGGATACAGCAGAGTAGCCGCCCCCAGTCGCATCCAGTCGTCTTCTGATTTGCCAGTCAACTTCAAGGAAAAGAGCGGGGAGAAGTTAGTTCCACTGACGGGACGTCTTGTCTTGTGACTGTGAAAGGAGACGTGATGTGACGCGGGACCAGAGCCGGAGATGCCTGGTAAGTTTATTCGTTTTTATCATTAAATTAAATGCCTCCTCTTTCCCCGCGCGTACCCTAGGACCGGGCGCCTGCCAATTACACCATTCACTATGGCTCCCGCCTGCTCGAGAATCGAGAGAGGAAACATAGGCTTATGACCTTGGTACTGTTCTTTTTGTGAGGTTTAATGTTGTGTAATCTGTAAACTTAAATACTGTAGGCACTGCCTACAGTATTTAATTTTACTTTAGACATGCAAACACATATTTTAATGGGACTTCAATCACTGCTAAATGCAATCACATGCAGCTTGCCTGCTACACCTGAGATTGGGCACGGGAGCCAGGATGGAATCTATTTGCAGCAGAACAGCCTGAACAGGGTGCAAACAAAGGCCTGATCCAGAACCGATGCTGCACACATCAGGGCAAATGTAACTGCAAGAGAAAGGCATCTGACACCCTAAATTCTACACCTGGCTTCACATAATTGACATAATGTGAATTATGGTATTGTAAATTTAAGGCTGTCCTGCGATCTCGCCGCCGTGGTAGGGGTAGGTGCTTACCAGCCTAGTGCCTCGAGCCAACCAGGTAATTACCTAACAGCTCAGGCCCCACAAGGACAGTCTGTGGGGTTCGTCTACCAGGGATTAGGGGGGGAACCCACGCAGGACTCCTTCCTGCCTTGGTACATCCACCACGCAGGTCGTATGCGAAATTTCTTTCAAATTGTTAGATTTTTCTTACTAGTTGATGAGCATATTTAGGTCCTGAAGAATTGCCGCAGAGGCATGAAACATGTTGACCACACCATAGGCGAGGGTTGAACGAAGCCAAATCACCTTACCTTTGTGCTTCGGTACCCCTCCCTTCACCAATTTTAATTAGGCAGTGAGCCACATGAATAAAGCAATCTGAAGTGGACTCTACTGACCTCTTTTAACTTTCCCTTCACGCTCACTACTTCACCTCTTTAGGCCCCTCACACGCACGCTTCTATTGGCCAGGAACAAAAGAACTCCACTAAAGAGTAGCACGCTGTGCTACCCGTCAGGCATTGCACCGCCAGCCTGTCGCTGGAGCAGGAGGCCAATGATGATACAATACAATCATCAGGTAGGATGGCAACAGTCGTCCAGCCTTTTAATTGTGTGAGGCATCCTTAGTTCCGATAAGGGATTACCTTTATTCCCTGCCTACGCTTCTACACAACCTTCAGTGAGAGAGTTACTCCCCTATTCTATTACCCTTCTTCTGGGGAACTTTGTACATTCTATTGGTATCTATTGTAAATTTAAGATCAGGGACAATAAAGGGGAAAGGCCTGGTATAGGAAAAATTAAAAGAACATCAAAGGCCTTACACATGGTGATTCTCACCCAGGAAGTACTTGTAAAGTTACCCTAGTAAAAGGTGTGTTATGGTGAAGATGGGAAGGGTAACACCCCATAGTTCGTTGGAGAGTAGGAGAAAGGGTTTCTCACAACGTTGCACGTGGAGAAAAAGGAAAAGAAAAACGTTTTATGGACAATTGACTGAAATTGTCAAACTTACTTCTGCTGATTGTCCGACCTCTGCTTATGTACTCACTCCTGCACATTTATGTGACTCCTCAAAAATCCCAAAATTTAAATCTAGGGTGGAAACGTACAGGACACAGATTCAATACTTTCTTAAACGTTTGTAAATCGAGGGCACCAATGCAACCATCTGTTGGCCTTCATGAGGCAGGTGTCAGTGTGGACATTACAATGCAGTATGTATGCAATGTTTTTCAGTAGGTTACCGCTTTGAATTGTGAACAGTATTCTAAACTCAAAGGCGAGCCAGGTTCACAGAGTAACCAGACTCTCCGACTCACCAAGGGGACGATTGGAAAAAGATGGGGCATGGATAGCTCAGCAGGTCAAGCATTTAAATCCCATCACCCCATTTTGGCCAACATGTATGGCCCTGAGCAAATGCCTTGATGTCTCTGGTGTCAAGTTTCTTTGGCTGACAAAATGGGCAGCCCAGAAGTAAACGTGCCAGTATGAAGGAGCATACAGGAGTTATAATTACATATTTTTATTAAAAGGCTTTTGCCAAATTCTCGTCATACTGTAGCTCGATATTGAAAATGCTCATATATTGTAGTGTAGATGATATAAATCAGATGAATCGGTAACACATTATCAAATGTACCCTAATCCTTGCAGACAATCTCAGGCCCTCACTACAAGGGACCCGTAGTTGCCAATGCCCCGTTACTAGCGCCATCAGGAATTACCAGATTTGAAAAAGGTACAGTGGTCCTTTCATGTTCCCCAGGAGATTTTGGCTGCTGAAACTGAAGGGGCTGAATGTCGAACTACCTTGGGAATCGAACCTGAAATGACCCATTTTCTCTGTAAATCACCATTCTACAGAAGATTTTCTGGGCTCAGCTTATAACCTCTAGAGTTAACCACGACCCTATATTGTTAACTCCTTTGGCAGGCCCAGAAACTCCCAGGCCCTCATACGTGTTAGCCAGCGGTATCCCTGGAGTATACAGTACACTGCCTACAGTAGTTCATTTTACAGCTTACACATCTCAACATTAAACCTCACAAAAAGAACACTACCAAGGGCATAGGCCTATGTTTCTTCTCTCTATTCTCGAGGCACTGCGGAAAGTCGGTATGGCTAGTTATGTTTTCGTTCAGTTTTCCCGGGTATGTTTCTCCTGTAGGTTCTAGAGATTATTTCGCCATTAGTATCTGCAGTTGGCATCAGTTACTTGGAGGGAAAGGATTTGAATAATAATGATCTATAAGAGGGATACATTCGAAAAGCATTACTGGAGTGATGTGGACATTAATTATGTGAAAAGGGTTTGCCCATAACATCGCATCAGGTTCTAGAAAATGCAGAGTAAGCCAAAGATTGAGTCCTAACAAATATTTTAGGAGTCATTAAAAAATCGCTTCATTCTGATAATCAATTTCCCTGCTGCAAAGACGATAAAGTCATTACAACAAAAATTTCGTGTAGGGGGAAACCAGATAACAGTTGCATACGTGAAGTGTTATTTTGGCCAGTGCAAGCAGTTGTGTTAAAATATATGAAGCAAGGATCACAAACATTTTAATATGCGCTATTTAATGTCCTTGGTCGGAAGTCCTTGGTCGGAAGTTAAAGCTGTGCTTGGTGCAAACACCTGTTACAAATGTATTATGAAAGCAGTTTTCTGAAGGTGGTGATTGGCGCAAGAATGCGCGTGTGTATTTGATGTCTTACTTTTTGTTTGTGGTGGTGACATATTCTGTTCTTATTTGTGTTGCTGTATGTTTGTGCTACATTATTGTAATGTGATGAGATTCCGCAAGGTGGTTGTTGTGTTACATGCTATTTTTACTGTTTTCTTGTATTGTGTCTTATAATGTTTTAATTGTGTTGTCATGTTGCTTTGTGTGTGTTGTTGTTCTATGTTCTGTTGTTTGGTTTAGATATGTTGTCAAATGTTTCTTCATTTCCACTCAAAAGTAACACATTCTTAAATTATTTGAGAAAACTAGAAAAACTGTGGCAGCAACCTGTCGCTTAAATTAGCACATGTAGTGTGCACTTTACGTAATGTGGCCGATGGAGAGATAGTGGTGTGAGTTTGTTTGAAAGATAGGCATTGCATTACAATACTACTGTTTATCGAGACTGGAGCGTGTGGTTTATTTTCTAATATACTGACCAGGGAGTAGTGTTTTATGAGGTGTTGTTCATTTGTATGTGCACACTTCATTTTAAATGATTGCTGATAACTTGAAAGGGTGTGCTGTATCGCTGATGTTTCATGAAATCAGGAATTTCAACCGAGAAAACATTTATAATTGTACATTCACATTCATAAAGTAAACTACTTATATTCTTAGGCCCACATGCATCAATGTGACATTTTGCACTTCCTAATTTGCGAAAAATAAGGAATCGCAAATTAAGAAGTGCAAAATGCTATGCATCATTATTTTCGGTATTCATTTGTGATTCGGTAAAAATCGCAATTTTTACCGAATCCCAAATGAATACCGAATTCTTAAGTTAATTTTCGCAATTCCCATTGATTCCTATGGGCCAAAAGGCCCATAGGAGTCAATGGGAATTGCGAATGGCACTTAGAAAATTTCATGGGTGCAGGGGGGGGGGTCCAAAGGACCCCCCCATGCACCCCTGAAATGTATTTTTCGCATCATGTTTCACACACACATGTCCTAAGGACATGTGTGTGTTAAACATGAATGTTGAAAAAAATACTTTTTCACCATTTTAAACACTTTTTCCAAATTTACCGAGTGGTTCAACCACTCGATAAATTTGGCACCCTAATTGCGAATTTCAACTTGTCACAGTAATGATGCATTGCTTTTAAGAAGTCGCACATCTGCGACTTCTTAAAAGCACCCGCAATTTTAGAACTCGCAAAAATATTACGAATTCTAAAATTGCTTCATGCATCCCAAAAAGCACTTTTGCATTCGCAAACGGCCGATTTTAAGGAATCGCACCGTTTGCGACTACAAAAATGCTTGATGCATGTGGGCCCAAATTCTTAACTTTAGCGGATTTTGCAAAAGTGCAGAAGCGGCTTATTTACAAGCCCCTTGCGCTACTGGTGCATCTCTTATTAGAATGTTAGAAGTGACGCACTGGCGGCACAAGGGTCTTGTAAATAAGCCCCAGAGTGTATTAGTGACAGTACCGTATTGGGCAGCTAGTAGGCCCTTTAGCAAGAATTGTGACAGGCAGTATGGGGTGGTCTGGAGAGGGCCTTGGAGAGTGGTTCTGATTTGCTGTTTGGAGCCAAGCCACGCCACTCACCACGGACCTCCATTGAATCAGCCTGCTGAACCGCTGCTGCTCGCCGGACCCGCTGCGCGGGTCCCGCTTCGCGGTGACAGCGGCTGTTTGTTTGTTTGCAAGGGGTATCAGCTGGTGACCGGCAGGGCTGCGAGGAAACAGCGGGTGGACTCCACGGACCAGGAGTCCCCGTGCGCCCGTTTCCAGCTGGGCTCCTCTCCCTGCCGGCCCCGCCCCTATCCACCGCTACCATTTAGAGGCTCTCTGCCCTTCCCTCGGCGGATTTGCTGTTTGGAGCCAAGCCACGCCACTCACCACGGACCTCCATTGAATCAGCCTGCTGAACCGCTGCTGCTCGCCGGACCCGCTGCGCGGGTCCCGCTTCGCGGTGACAGCAGCTGTTTGTTTGTCTGCAAGGGGTATCAGCTGGTGACCGGCAGGGCTGCGAGGAAACAGCGGGTGGACTCCACGGACCAGGAGTCCCCGCGCGCCCGTTTCCAGCTGGGCTCCTCTCCCTGCCGGCCCCGCCCCCTTGGTAACCTGAGGTCACCTATAAAGAGGAGTGGACATACCCGCAGCGCGGGAGCGCGCGGGAGAAGCCCGGGACAAGGGCGGGACCGTCTGTGGCCGTCAGAGGCCAGAGGAGGCCGGGCTGGGCTAGGGTATTTACATTTTGTTTATTGTTGGCAGAGTTATAGTACAGTATTCTTATATTGTGGGTAGTTAGCAGTGTTCCTTAGATATTACACCGGCCATTCATACTGATCTATCCCCCCTGATCATGAGCCATTCTGCTCCGCCTGGTGTGAGTGTCTCTGTTCTAGGTCCCCTGGATAAATTCTTTAAGAAATCTGTTAAGGAAGTAGATATGGATTTACTCCTTGCCGAAAAAAGAGCCGAGCGCAGACGCTCCATTGAGCAGTTAAAGAAAAACTCCCTACCACTTTTTAATACTACCAAAGAAATTCCCGACCAAGGTCTGAGCGTTATTGATGCTGACGTGACTGACCTCAATCTTATCCCTAGTATATTTAGGTTTCCTGCTATTTCCCCCCCCTGTAGTAGTGCCACCAGCGGAGGTCAGCTTGATTGTCCTCCTATTGATCACTCAAGCATTATTGAAACAAACTTTCCCGAGACCTCCATTAGGGAAGTAGAACCAACCCCCTTGCTATCCAATTTATCTCTGGTATGTATTGACTTAGGCGAGATTAATTCTGTGACGAGTGGACCAAAACCAGGAACTATGTCTGTAAAAGCTACAAGGGCTGTTCACTCCCCACCTAGGAAGAAAAGGAGAAAGGGAGGGGTCAAAAGGAAAGGACGTAGTTGTCCCACTCCACCACCACCCCCATTAAATTCAAATATTGAGCCAGGTCCACCTCCAATCACACGTGATCATGTTACCCCAGAGTTGGTAACTGTAGGGGTAAGTGAGGTGCCCTTTGATATTTTGGAGAAGCTTATTAAATCCTACATGCTTCCCTTGTTAGAACGTGTGAGGGTTATGGGTGAAAAACTGGATCACCTTGTGGCGACCATTGAATCTACACACTCCACGGGCCTGGATAAGAACAGGGGCCCCTCTACCCAACCTACCCAACCTGCTGGTTCATCTCTTGTTGCTGGCAAACCATCTAGAAGTACCAGCCAACTTACCACTAATACCACTAAAGCAGTCACCATCTCAAATAAAGCACCGACAGTGGTGGCGAAACCCACTACAACGCTACCCTCCGTGACAGCCAATCCCAGTGTGGTAGTTAGTAATTCATTGGCCATGGGATTAGCATCGCAGGCAAAGAAAGGGATGGGTAAACTTGCAGGCGCAAATGGTAAAAAGAAAATACCATTCTCATCAAAGAGAAATGTTGAGTTGCCGCCAGACTCACTAAATTTTGTTATTGTCATGACAGGTGTGCCACCACTTCACGAAGGGGAAAGAGAAAATGACGAAAGTCTAAAAAACAAAGTCATTTTCTGGCTAAAAACAAATAGACCCCTTCCACCTAACCTTAACGGGGATATTGTCACCGTCAGAAGATGCCAGTGGGTTGGGGTGCGCCCCAAGGACATTGAGGGGGACATTGTTATTATTAACTTCAGGGACCACCGGGTTGTATCTCATCTTACAGATTGGTATGTGGGTAACAACGAGGGAGGGATTTCCACAAGGAATCTAAGTTATTTCTACCCGGAAAATTTGTTTAACGCTAAGAATCAATCTTCTGGTAGAGCTAACAAAAACACCAAAAGCCTCCTTAAATGGTCCAATTTCACACCAAGTTTCCATGTTCCCCACTTTAATCCTGAGGCGCTATATCGCTCTTATATTCAATCCACCTACAACTGCCCAGTACAAACGCCGGGGTGGGCAAAGCCGTATATCCAGCCCTCTGGTCCCCCATCACTTCTGGAATTTCCATTTGTAAATAAACCCCCGTTCTCCTTGGCTCCACCAACGCCCGCCTTTACACAGCTACAGCAGCCTCCCAGTTTATTTCCAGTAAATCCTTACACTATTAGGCATCCTCACCCCAAAGACCTTTGGAACATCCCACTGAGAAACCTGTATGATCCTCTCTCTGGGCTGTCATCTAATGATTGACAAACAAGTGTGAATAGTAACGAAGACCTGTATAGCTCGTATGTGGGAGGTGATTCGGGAATCCTCCCATGTATTGTTGCAAGTTCTAATGGCCCTCTGCGCTGTTGTGAGGAGGGTAATTTAGTTCAATTAAGTGAGCTGGTCTCCCTAACACAGTCTCCTGCCACACTGCATCCTCAGGTTGCTTCTCCTATAGGTTCTCCTGCAGTGTCAGCAATACGGGATGGGTTAATAAGCACGATAAGGAAAGGGGTGTTCAATGAGGTCTTTCCATTCGCTGAATCTTCCCTGCAACCCTGTGAACAACTCCCTACTGATACAATAGTCCCGTGTGTTCAAGCTCGTGATAAGGGTACTACTTTGGGATGTTGGAATGTGGCGGGCATAGAATCCTGTTTATGTATACCTGACTGGGCTGACTTCATCAGTTATGGTGATATTTGGTCTTTTCAGGAGACATGGTCAACCCATCCAGTTTTTTTTCAGGGTTTTCTGAGTTTTAACAAACCCGCAGTTAGAGGCCAAAGAGGTAGAGCTATGGGGGGCCTCACTCTTTGGGTTCGTCAAACTGTAGGGGTCTCTGTGAAGGAAATTTATATTGACTGTCCTGATATCCTTATAGTTAATTTGAAATTTAATAGTGGGTTGGATATCTTGCTGTTTAATGTATATGCCAGAGGAACCCCGGGTGGTCGTGTATCTTCCACCCTAACACGTCTAGATGAATTCCTTGGTTCTACAAATTCAGTGGGTCAGGTGGTTGTAATGGGTGATTTTAATACTTGCTTTGAACCTTTAAGTGGGGAAGACGGGATGTTAACTGAGGCCGAGGACATGATGTGGGGTATTCCTCAACTTGAGCTTCCTCCCATTGCTAAGTGGTCCCAATGTGCTACTTTTGTCAAAGGCCTATGTCTGAATTGGGGGCTGCGCGCCCTAAACGGTCGTACAAGATCGGATAGATTGGGCAGTCCAACATTTTTCAACGGCAGGCATAGTAGTCGAATTGATTATATCTTAGTCGATATGTCCCTGTGGCCCTTGGTGACGGACATGGCAATTAGACCACGTCCTGAAAGTGATCACGAACCACTCATCGCTGAACTGAAGGACTTTAGTTTTGCCGGGCCTATTGTGCGATACTCTAAACCCGTTCAAGAGGCCGTGGCACTAACTAATGATATGAGGAGGGTTCGATGGCCAAGGGTTGCTGTAGATGGGAGTGCACGTACCAAAATAAGAACACTGGTTTCAAGTTCGCTACGGGAACTAGAGAAGTGTGATGACCCGAACCAGACATATCCCAAAATCTTAGACGTTCATGCCAGCCTGTTTGCATCCTTAAAGACACTATTTGTTAAAATTGTAGCTAAAAAGGGCTTAGGTAAGACGAGGAAGCCTGCGAACTGGTTTGATGAAAATTGTGTCAATTCCCATTCAAACTTGTTTAAAGCACTAAAATCCAGGAACCCAGCCCTTATTAAATCCAGCAGGAAGGCTTATAACGAAGCTAAACGGAGGGCCAAAGCCGCATGGGATGATGAGCGCTGGGCTCTCCTTGTTGATGCTTGCGGCTCTAGGAACCTCACGCAATTTTGGCATCTCCTCAAATGGGGACAGTCTCAGGACGATCGTCCTAGTCCTGCTTCTGTTGACCAACTTACTTGGGTGTCACACTTTGAGGAACAGTTTAGGTGTGTTAGGGAGGGGGATGCTCCCATTGGCTGGCCACTGACCTGTGATATCCTTGTGTTTTCTGCCAAAGAGGTTGAAAACGTTCTGAATGCCATCCCTAGGGGCAAAGCGCCCGGCCCGGACTGCATCCCAGCAGATATCTTCCAGCAGGACCAAGACTTATGGGTTCCTTATCTTCTGTATCTGGCAAACTCTTTGGCTAGGGGTGCAAAGGTTCCTGATTCATGGGCTGGTGCCGAGATTCTGCCCATCTTCAAGAAGGGTGATCGGTCGGTTCCCTCCAATTACCGCCCGATCAGCCTTATTGACGCAGTACAGAAGATGGTTTCTCGTCTCGTCCTTTCCAGGGTCCAGGCATGGATTGAGGAATTTAATGTACTCACTCCTCTCCAAGCAGGGTTTAGACCTCACGTAAGCACCCTGGATCAGGCTTTTCGTTTCATGCTTTTACACTGGAAGACGGTCACCCTGGGTAAAGGAAACTTATTTGCGGCATTCGTAGACCTTCGGTCTGCGTTTGACCTTGTCCCGAGGGCTGGGCTTTGGAATAGCCTTCTAGAAATGGGTATGCCTCCCTCTTTGGTCCGCATTATAGTTAATCTCCACGCAGAGACCTATGCCTTTGTAAGATGGGGCAAACCTGGGGAGGTGACTAAGAAATTCCCTGTGTCGAAAGGTGTCAGGCAGGGATGCGTTTTGGCACCAACCTTGTTTTCTCTATACATTAATAGAGTCACCAAGTATTTCGACGGATTTCCCACTGATGCTCCGAGTTTGGCTGGCATGAAAATCCCCCTGCTCATGTTCGCTGACGACACTCTCCTGATTTCACGAACCAGACAGGGCCTCCAGCATGCACTGTCGAGGTTTGAGAGTTTCTGCAGCGAACATGAGCTCGAGGTGAACGTAGCCAAAACCAAATTCATTGTGATGAGGGGGCACAAGCAGGTCAAGGCTAGGGTTGTTATGGGGGACACCCCCCTGGAGCAGACCAAGCACTTCACCTATTTGGGCGTTACTTTCAGTGACACCCTTAGCTGGACCCATCAAATTGAGCTCATGACCCTGAAACATCAGCAGTTGGGCGGAGCCTTGATTAAGGAACATAAGGGGTCATTCACGAAGCCCATGTCACCGCTGATGAAGATCTATGGAGGGAAGGTACTATCAGCGGTGTTATATGGAGCAGAGCTCTGGGGTGGAAGTAATCTGGAATCCCTGAAACATGCCCAAAACAAGTTTATAAGGATGGCAACAGGTCTGCCCCAGTCAACTCCTTTAATCCCTTTACTATTTGATTTGGGCTGCCACTCGGTGGTCGATTATGCCTTATCATTCTGGCGACGCCTGTGGACAACGCCAGATCTACACCACTATGCGGAAGCATGCCTGGAGGTAAAAAATAGTCCTGGAGCCACCAAAATTGGTTGGCTTAAAGATCTTAGGGCTACCCTACGATCTTTGGGCCTCAACGAGTTGTGGTTTTCGCCCGAGACAGCCAAATTTCCATCAAAAAATGAGCTCAAAAAATGCTATTGGGATTGGGTGACGCACAACATTTTCTTAAATACGAGTACGAGCAGTCTCTCTGGCCAATTTATGGTTCATAAGGATTCACCTAGGTTAGAAAGGTACTGGGAAACTATCACCAAACCTTTGGACCGTAAACTTTTCTTTCAATTTAGATGTGGTACTCTTCCACTGGGGGATTTCACTAAAAATTGGGGAATGGGCAATTTGGGGCTCTGTGCTAACTGTCAGGGCATAGGGGAAAGTCTTTCTCACTTTTTGTACGTGTGCCCACTATATTCAGCCCCTAGAACCAAGTGGCTCAAACCAATATGTAGACTACTAGGTACCAGATCAGCTGCTGAAGCCCTGAGACTGTTAAAAACTAATCTGGATCCATTTATTGTTGTGGGGGTTGCTAAGTTTCTTGGGTGGGCATGGGTGATTAGATGTAGGTTTATCAAACACATTACAGCGGAGATTGCCTAAAATGTTTTATATGTATTGTGATAATATGGTTATGCACAATACTATTTTAAATTTTTGTATAGTTCTGTATGAAGTCAACTCGATGCTGATTATTTAATATTGGTTTTATATGTTCTTGTGTAATTGTATTTATGTCTTTTATGATGAATCAATCGAATAAAGACTTCTTGAACTGAGTGGTTCTGATTGTTTTAGAGAGGCAATGTCACACTTGGGAGCCTCTCCCCCCCATTACAATTGGAGGAGGAATAGCAGACAATTACAAGATTGCCCCTGAAACATAGGGAGTATTAGATGTGAATCTCTGTTTTTACACGGGTTCCCACGCTATTCCTCCTTTGGGGACTGTTTTTCATCTGACCATATCACCTACTCGAAGCAGGTGAAATGCCCACGTGTTGTAGCTGTACCCGTTTCCATTTATATATATGTCTAATTGTGATGAATCCGCGACTGGAAAGGTGTTGACTCTCAGACTCACGTCGTGATTGGGGTAAGTCCATTACACGGACAGACTATTAAACAGCCTCTGCAGACCTTTTCCCATTTGAGGGATATAAGTCCATTTCTGTGGTCACACTGTAGCTGTTACTCCTCTCAAGTACTGTTTTTTCACAGAGCAGAGCAGTGAGCACTGCTTCTCTCTGTGAGGTTTAGGTGATCAAAAAGATGGAACGTTAACGGCAGTTTGGAAATGAGCCTGGAGAATATCCCTGAATCCAAGCCCCTGCGTGACAAAAGTGCAAGACGGCTGGGCATATTGCTAGCAGCTTGCCGTGTTTGCAGCGGCTCAGAAAGAGGCCGTCTTGCTCCTCTGCTGTGTGTGTTGTCATTCCTGCAGCTCAGGTACTAGGCAAGAGGAGAGCGACTAGTTGCCAAGGGAGTAACTCACTGGATGCAGATAGGTAAAGAAGGGGTGGGGGTGTACTGGTTCTAGACACACGTGGGGATGATTTCTGGGTACAGGCCTGCATGTTGGGGGTCACTAGCTGAAACCAGGCTGCAGCTGATGTGGAGTACCTGTGCTGTTATATATATATTGAAAAGCCAGAGGCTGAAAACGCGCACCACTTCCGAGATAGTGTCACACTTTCAAATTTGCTTGAAAAAGCACCATTTGCCTTCTCTTTTTTCAAAATTTCCCCCAGTAGGTGGTTCAGGCTCGCTTGCTACTCTCACTCGCCACAGTGAAGTAGGACAATTGTTTTACGTTTCACAAGTTTCAAATGTCATCAGCCGCCACTGAGTGGCCCAAAGTATTTGAACTGTCTTCATTCAGATTCAGCGTACCCCACGGCTCGACATTGCATTCCTTAGGATGTATGACATTACAACGCATGCTTTTACATCGCATGCTTTTACAACCCGGTTTTTACAACGCATACCATTGCAACGCATAGTGCTTTGGGGCGCTGGATAGTGAATAGTTTAATTTACTATTCCAACTCCAGTCCCCGTGGATAGTAGGGAAGGTGTTGATAGTACATTAAACCTATTCCCTATCCTAGAGCGCCCCCCAGCGCAATGCGTTGTAATGGTTTGCGTTGTAAAAGTTGCATCGTAAAGGCACTGCGTGGTAAAAGTTGCGTTGTAAAGGATGTTTCCCCATTCCTGAAGTCAATGAGCTGCTTTTAGCCAAAAACAAGACAACATGAGTTCTTTATTTCCCTCCAAGGGATCATCAACGGTGGTTCTACTGCCTGACAATTCGAAATGGAGTTCCAGCACCTACAACTCATACCCTTCAAGCCGCTGAACTGCTCTCCGAGGTTCCATGCACCTGTGCCGGCGGCACCCTAGTGTGGTTCAACCCACTGAGATAGTTCATCTTTTGGTTAACCCCGCAGAATGACCGTGGACCATTTTTAACTCATTTGTTTTTTTGATGAATTTCAGCAGTTTTACCCATCCCGTTTTGGACATTATTGCCCATTTTCTCAATTGTCTGACTTAGCATTAGCTGATTTGTATTAAGTCTCTTAGTTGGAACTTTTAACTACTTTGGGCCGGATGTAGGTCGGTCGGTAACGGCCGAAAATCGGTATTTTCAGTCGTTACCGACCGGTATTTACAAAATGGTATGTAGGGCCACATATTTTACAGATTCGGTAAATTTACCGATCGGTAAATTTACCGAATCTGTAAAATACCGAATCGGTATTTTTACCTATTCGATAATTCTGATATGTAGGTGGGACTCTTCTGAGTCCCACAACCCTTACCGAATCTGTATTTTACCATCAAATATATTTGATGGTAAAATACCGATTCCGGTGTGCATGCACGTGTGTGCATGCACACCTGTGCCATATGACAGGCAGACCTGCCCTTAGGGCAGGTATGCCTGCCACATGGCACCGGAGCCTCTTTTGGGGGTGCCAGAGGGTGTCAAAGTGACACCCCCTGCACCCTTGTGGAATTCGGTATTTACCGATTCGGTAAATACCGAATCGGTAATGCCCATTCGTTCCTATGGGCTGCAAAGCCCATAGGAATGAATGGGCATTACCGGTCGGTATTTACCGAATCGGTAAATACAGATTTTTACCGATTCGGTAAAAGGAACATCTGGATGTTCCTACATGTCCCCCCTTCTTATTTACCGATTTTTAATTACCGAATCGGTAAAATTCGGTAATTAAAAATCGGTAAATGAGTCCTACCTACATCGGGCCCATAGTTTCTTAACATTATTGGTGTTTGACTAGGTATTTTACACATACTGCATCCACCATCTTGGTGAATGATCCAAGCTAACACACGAGCCACGGTATTCTTTGCAGAAACCATGTTAACTCTTTGGGTCGGATTGCTCAGGACCTGCCGGTGCTACGTCGAAGTTCACCTAAAACTGTGATCTCTCTTCCCAATGTGTGTGTGCTCCAGTTCCCTTCATTCCCTGTCAGTGAGATATTATTTGGAGAATTCTCTCCTCTCAACAGAATTATGCTCTGAGCCCCTCCTTATTTCTAGTTTCACGTCAGCAGCTCTTAGTGCTGTATGCACACAAGATACCTTGACAACTCCTTGTCTTATTTCAAGGGAGTGGGCTGGAAGCAGGTAAGTACATCACAGCTAGGTTCAGTACTCCCTTAGACTCTTTTGGATTTAGTCACAATAGCATTTCTTGTGAGATTTTGGGTATTAAACAAAATAATTTTACAACCTAGAGTGTAAATTATTTTATTTATTATTTGTGCTGTTTACTATGTTCAAGTCTGGCAATCATCCACTGTTGGCTAGTGGATATATTAAGTTATGTGGGTTTGATTCATGACTGACCCACAGATTCAGATGATTCATGAAAAGCATTGTCTGTAAACATTTTTAAATTCAGAAGACCATATTTAAACTCTGCATTTTTGTTGCCTAGCACAAATGATGCCACTTAATGCGATCATATCTCACTCAAATGACCAGTTGAGATCCACACACTACATTTTTAAAATCTATGCCTTGTAGGTCCAGTGAGTGGCCGGAAAATTAAATCGTCACCCCTCTATTTGAACCAAAGCTGGGATAGCACCTACCAAGTGAAGCAAATGAGCCTGAACCTCCCTAGAAGAGCTACCTTGTCTCTTCTATCCAAGCATCAATCCTTTCTCCCTTCCATCCACCTGCTGATATCCACCATTTCACCTTACATTGTCATCCATTTATTCTTTCTTCATCATCCAACCTTTCAACTTT
This sequence comes from Lissotriton helveticus, assembly GCF_964261635.1. NCBI lineage: Eukaryota > Metazoa > Chordata > Amphibia > Caudata > Salamandridae > Lissotriton > Lissotriton helveticus. The sequence goes on from NC_136068.1 coordinate 1,315,510,929, forward strand.
TCACCACCCCATCATTCATTGATCATTCCACCCTTCAATCCATCCATCCATGCATTCATACACCCATTCACCCATAGATCCATCATTTGACTTATCAATCCACCTGTAATAACGTCTTTCATCCATCCATTGATCATTTTGTCCATCCATCCATCCTCTCAGATTTACATATACTTTGCCATCCATCCATTCTGTCAGGTTTCCATTTAGTTTGTAATCCTATCATTCACCCATCACTCATCATATCAGATTTCCATTTACTCTGTCGTTATTACTCTGTTGTCCTTTCACCTACTCATCATCCATCCTCTCTGATTTCTATTTACTCTGCCATACCATCACCCACCCACCCATTCATCTTCTCAGCTTTCCATTTACTCTTCCAATCTGCCATTCATCCATGCACCTATGCACCCATTGTCTCATATATCCATTTCCTCCATTACTATCTCACTTATTCTTCATCCATCCTCACAGATTTTCATTAACTCTGCATTCCGTTGACCCATCTACCCGTCCATCTTCTCATCCATCCATCCATATTTCCATTTACTCTGCCATCAATCATCCACCCATCTATCAATCCTCTCAACTACTTTTCCACCCGTTCTTACACACACCCATCCTTTTTCTCACTGACTCAGTCTTCCTTTCTCTCCTTATTCATCCATCCTTTCATCCCCTTACTCATCTATCTTTTTACATACCTGTCTTTTCACCCACTCATTTATCCATCCATCCATCTGTCCATCCATCCATCTACCCATCCTCTTAGATTTCCATTTACTCTGTCCCCCTTTCATGCCCCCATTTATTCAGCTTCTCAACCACTCATCCACCCATCATTTTATCCAGTCATTCAGCCATCCTTTTTTCCACTCATCCATTCATCATTTCACCCACCCATCCTTTCATCCATCCATCCTTCCTTTTACTCACCCATCCGCTCAGCCACCCATCCATCCTTTCACTTATCGATCGATGAAGTGCTTGTGCTCTCTGCTTTAAACACAATGAAATTGGTTTACACCCACTTGGCTCATGTTGGAAACTGGATTACTGGTTGAGGGGGATGGAACTAGGCCTGGGTGGAATTTTTAATGCCGCCAGCCAAACCAGAGGAATGTTTTAATTTCATGTTATTCTTGTAACGCAGAATTACTGATAAATTCCGCTGCTCCTCCAGCAGAATTAACAACTTTAACCTGTTCCGTGCTCGCATCGGCCATTGGCTGATGCGAGCACTAACTCCCGGGTGCTGCGCACGACCAACGGCCGACGCAGCCCCGCCCACTGTATTGAACGCCCACACCGCGGTGGAATGTACGCCACGGTAAACAGGTTAATCTGGAGTGGTTTTTAAAATAAGAGCAACTGCTCCCTTTTCCCCCCGTATCTAGAAGCTAATGCATACCCCTCAGCACCCTTACATACTGTACATTGATTACCTTGTATACACTGCATAGTATGAAAGGCCAATGCTGGATATGCCATGGTTTCTAAACACGGTTTATGTTTAAAAACCACTGCATTTCACTCGGGGCCCTTACATACTCTGCAGCGATTAAAAGTTTTAATTACTGCATAGTATGTAAGGGTGTCGAGCTGTAGGCAGTTTCTAAACGTAGAGGGACTGCTCCCTCTTCCATCCATATTTAGAAAGATCTGTATACACTTTGGCGCCATCCGGAGGCTGTGCTATTTTTTTAGACAAAATCCATTGTCACATCCATTTTTGACAAGGGGTGCATTTTGTGCTTAGAAAATAGCGGCAACTGCCCACTCTACCACATCATTGAATTCTGTGGAATCTGTCAGAATTTTAATGTTATTTCTGCTTGAGTCAGCTTAATCAAATTCTGTGAGTTCCGCCCACGTCTAGGTGAAACCGTACTCAAGCAGAAACCACATTCTCTGTCAGTGTGAAACACAGACAAACACAAAATTAACCTGTGCTTAACCCTGTGGTAGCTTGGCACACAAGAAGTCAGGCTTAACTTAGACACAATGTGTAAAGTATTTATGCAACACATGAAACAGTAATAATGTGAAAACACAACACAAGAAAAACCCCACACCAAGTTTGAAAAATAGAGTAAAATGTAATCAATTATCTGAAATTTACAAGTTCAGGTCAACCACAATGGAGTGCGGATAAGATGCAGGGGCCAGGTTAGTCCTTCTAAAAGAGTTGTCTTCAAAGTCCAGTGGCAAGAGTTCTGTTCATGATGTAAGTGGCCGAAGGAACAGGGAGAGTGTTGTTGACGGTCGTCAATGTAGCATAAAGAGCAGACCACACCCGGTCTGCTCTTTATAGACAGTGGTCACTGTAGAGCGACTATCCTGTCGAGCGTCGCAGTCATTGCTGGAGCTTCACATTGGTGGTCACTGCAGGCTATCGATGCTGAGCGTGAAGTGCAGTTTTTACTTTGCTAGGCATTGGAGACAGCTGCTGCGGTACAAACTGTTTGTTTCACCCAAGATTTGCTTTGGTGGGTGGCACGTGCAGCAAGATCCTGGCATAAACAGGCTAGTAAGGGGTCAAAAAAGAGCCCAAATCTTCAACATTTCTCCTTTCTTTGAGTGATGAGCTTAACTGAGGCCACATCAAAGGTCCAAGACCTAAGGGGCACATTTTGGGGGTCAGGTAATCACTCCAGCAGAGGTCAGCAGGGCTCAGGCAGCTCCAGGCAGCAGGTCATCTGTGCAGATGTAGGGAGGCCTCTAGAGCTTGGTATGTCCCAGGAGGTCAGTATGCTGACCCTTGGAGTAACTTTATCCTGGGATGAAGGGTTCAGGTCCAGCCTTCCATCTCAGCAAGCAGAGCAGCAGGCAGCAGGCCAGCAGAGTAATAGGGCAGCATGGTAGCAATCCTTCTGACAGCACAGCAGTCCTTTTTCTGTGGTATCCACAGGTCCAGGGGTGTACTGAAGAGATAGGTCTGAGGGTCCACTATTTATACCTGGTGCCCACTTTTCAGTAGAAGTATCTAGAGAATTCATTTTGAAGAAATTGAAATGACCTGCCTCCCTGCTCTGGCTCCAAACTGACTACATGGACAATACAACAGTTACAAGTCATTGTGTAAAGACAAAGCACAGCCTATTTAGTTGTAAGAAGGGAAGTGCCCAGCTCTGTCCCCATCCTGCCAACTACACCCAGTCATTTGACCCAGGAACAGGCTGCAGACACCAAATGGGTAGGGCAGGAAAATGCCAACTTTCTAAAAGTGTAAAAAGAACAGATGATGAAGGGGATGCTGAATTCATCAAACATTCACCCCCAGTCACAGATCTGGGTTAAATCCATCATTTTTGTGCACGCCATGCCATTCCAGTTTAGACCCAGCCATAGCAACTTAAAATCCGACTTTACCATTAAAAAGGGTTTTAAATTACAATTCCGTAGAAACCAAACTCGACATTCCGGTCTGCCCCAAATTGAAAGATGCCACTTAATAAAGGGAACCCAATGTTATCCCATAGAAGGGGTAGGCCTCACAGTAGTGAAAAATGAATTTAAGAGTTTTCACTTCCAGGACATGTAAAACTTAAAAGTACTTTTCAAATACACTGCACGCTGCCCTCTGGGCTATTTAGGGCGTACCGTATGGGTGACTTATTAAAAAGGGATGTTTGGGCCTGGCAAGTGGTTTATCTTGCCAGGTTGAAATAGCAGTTTAAACGGCACACATAGGTGGCAATGGCAGGCCCGAGACATGTTAAATAGGCTACTTAAGTGGACCTTTTTTGCGCTCTGTGCCTTTTTTCTGGTTCCCCTTTAAATCCACAAGTCACGGGTGTGTGCGCCTAGATTGCCTGTGTCTTGAAATCCAGGTTCACTTTTCCTATTTTTATTATCTCATCACTTTATCATATCATTGTCTTTATTATTTTTTTCTTTCTTCTTTTTCACTTAGTGGGTTCTTTTCACATGGGTCTTTTAGTACTTTCTCCTTGGTCACTTCATTTGGTTGCATGTTACTTATGACATCAGTCTCTATTGTCTCTTTGTGATATGGTCATTTATAAGACATGTATATGTAAGAATCACAAGTATGAACACAGTCCCGGCTGGGTTAATGTTAATCTCTGCTTGTTGCTTCATGTAGATATATTTGCCTTAGGTATAAAAATATGAAGTTTTTATGTATCTCTGTATATCTGAGAATTTTGTATTATCTTAATATTCTGTTTGTCTGTCTTTGTTGCGTATATTTAAGAAAAAGTCTCTCATGACATCTGTAAGTCTGTTTTTATATTGGTATTTTTATCCGTTTGTACTTAACAGCCCTGAAGAAGTCCTGTATATGGACGAAAAGCGTCGTCTGTCCGTTGTGTTGTTTGCACTGTTTCTTCTGGAACAATAACAAAGAGAAAAAAAGAAATAAAAGAAACATCAAAGAACTGTTGAATATGGACATTTGATTTATCTTTGCTGGTAGAACTCCTTGGTGGTGCACCTTTGCTTCGTTTTGAAAATTAAGTGGACGGCACATGTAGTGCAGCAGACCTACCAGTAACATTTCATTTTCAGGCCCTGGGTACATGTTGTACCATTGAACTAGGGACTTATAAGAAAAGGAAATGTGCAATTTGGTGTAAGCTAATTCTACCATGCTTAAATTGAGCGAGCACATGAATATTAGCATGGGTCAGCAGTGGTAAAGTGAGCAGACTCCTAACGGCCAACAAATAAGGGTTCACAAAAGATGGAGGCAAAAAGTTTGGGGATGACCCTGCAGAAAAGGCCAAGTCTATCAACACAATTAATTTACTTGTAAGCTCCTAGTAAAGTGTTACTACAGGTACCCAGGTCCTGTAAGTAGGAAATTCATGTTTAGTATCTGAGAAATTGTATTTAATGGTAAATTTGGAGTACAAGTTACAATTCTGAAAATGTAACTTTTGAGAAAGTTGGCATTTTCCTGTCCTAACTGTGTGGTGCCTGCAGCCTGTTCCTGGTTCACATGACTAGGTGTAGTTGGCCTTTGTGTATTCCTACAAGACAGTATCACAAAGGAGGGTCTCGGTGCTGGCAGGGTGGGCCATCTCTGACTTAAAAGGAAGATAGAGCTGTTACCTACCACACTTGCACATCAAAGGCAGTGGTTCAGCTCAGACACAAAGGACTTCACACTAGCCTATTGTGCACCCAGACAGACTGGTACCAGGGCAGTGTTACAGGAATTTCCAGACACCTCTGTTGGGGGAGAATCCAGATGCTTCTCCTACTTCAAATTGAGCACACAGTATAAAAGGGGGACCCTCAGACACACTTTTCAGATTACTTCTAGAGCTGTGGAAGACACAGATGAAGGATTGCCCTGCTGCAAAAAGGACTGCCCTGCTGCTCTGCTGCCCGGTTACATGAGGAAGAAGGACTGGACCAGCACCTTGAACCATGCATCCAAGTGACTTCATGGGATAGTTGGCTGGCATCTGATCAGCGACCCAGGGACAGAAAAGGCTCCAAGCATCTTAAACATACAGCTGGACTCTGCCTACTATAAGTCCTAGCTTCCCGCCCCAAGTGTTGCCTCCCCAGTCCTGGACCCTTGGAAGTGGAGATAAAAGTGCTCTACTGGCTTAGCTGTGGTCCCCATCAGAATCAACACGAACCAAACTGACGCAGCGCTCGCAGTCCTCATTGGAACTGATGCAGCGTGACACAATCCAAAGCAAACCCCACATCGCAGCCTTGCAGCTCCTCATCTGAACCAGTGCAGCGCGTTTTCAACTTACTTGATGCAGGACACCTCATCGCTCCTCAGAGCCGCCAAACACCCCTCATAAAGCACATAAGCTACAATTCTCAGCGGGCCTAACCTGATCCCTTTATTCAGCCCACGATCCATCGTGGTCAGCCTAAACTTATGACTTTGTACCGGTCCGGCACGTTTTGATAACCAAAGTTGGCACTTTATGCTTTTAAGCACTATTTTTACCTACTCCTTTAAAATTGAATATCTCTGGTTCTACCAATTAAATGATTTGCACATTGCCACTATGGCCACTATGACTGCTTTGTGCCAAGCTACCAGAAGGTTAAGCAAAGGTTAATTTAGTGACTGCTTGTGGCTCACCCTGACAGGGATTCTAGCTGTTGCTTGAGAAGGGCTCACACCCCTCACAACCAACAACTCAATTTCTCACATCTACCCATCCTCTCGACCACTCATCCGTCCATCCAACCACCAAATCATGCCTTCACTCATCCATTCTTCTTTCCCATTGCTATCAACCTATTTTTCTTTCTTTGTCTTTCTTGTAATATTAATTAGGAGCTTTTTTTCTGCCAAACTGCAGATACACAAGGCATATAAAGAAGCCCACCACCAATATAGCTGATAAAGCGAGGGGAGTTCACAATGCTCCTGCTGCCATTCTTTAACCCACCCTTCCATCCATCCTGAGATTTCTACTTATTCCCTCATTGATCCATCTAACCGCCCATCCATCCATCCATCCATCCATCCATCCATCCATCCATCCGTCTGTCCGTCCATCCATCCATCCATCCATCCATCCATCCGTCCATCCATCCATCCATCCGTCTGTCTGTCCGTCCATCTATCCTGTCAGATTTCCATTTACTCTACCATTATTTCACCTACCCATTAAACCATCCTCTAACCCACCCATACAACGGTCATTTTACCCACTGTAGGAAAGTGCCCTTTTTGACATGGCCACCCCCCACTTTTTGCCTGGTATTTGATGCGATTTAAATTGGATGTGCACTGGGTACCTGCTAACCATGTCCCCAGTGCCAGATCTCTTCCCCAAACCTGTGCAATTGTTAGCCCCAATTGGTGATTTCTTTATCTCTGTAAGTTCTTTTCAAATGAGTCTCCTGGTACCTATGGCCTGAGAAACTAAAGAGGTTCCCAATGGGCGATAGCACAAATTGCGCCGTCCTAAGGAACCCATCACCAAGCTCATGGAGACTGCCACTGCAGGCTGCGTGTCCTGGTGTAGACAAAAGTGAGAACATGACATAGCACACGGCCTGTGTGCCATGCCTGCAGCCATTGCATGCAGCATAGGCAAGTTGCCCCTACAGCAGCCTTTACAGCCCCTAAGGTAGGGTGCATATACTACATGTGATGGTCCTAACTGTCTGAGCATATATGCCCCCATTCTGGACAGTCCCATTACAGCTATTTTAAAAGCATGTGCTGGACATTGGTGAAAATGAGTTCCCCAGCTACATGATGGCTTCACCAAAAATAGGGAGGTTTGGTATCAAACATCTCACATTAATAAATAATAGATGCCAGAGTCAGAGTTATTGATACAGGGCACCCAGAGGGCTCCTAAAAGGTGCCCCCTGCAAACCTACCAGCCCCTGGTGCTGACTGACAGCGTTTCTCAGTCCGCCACCAGAAACGAGTGTCTGACCCTCACGGGCCTTTGCTCTCGGGGGGCCAGAAACCAGGCCTACTTGGGTAGGGGCTGTTTTTACCTCTGCCCTCAGGATAACCTGCAGATTAACATTCCAAGACAGGGGAGCTTCAAAATGCCTCTTCCACTGTCTCCTTTCTAACCCTCAGTAAGATCAGGGTTGTAGGAAGCTGGCTCTCTATATAGTGTACTAAAGTGAAGAACACTGTACAGAGAGTCCTGTGGGTCCCAGATTGGTACCCAGAGGCAAAAGTAGATACTACTAATGCTTTATTTGTGGTAGTGTGGGCGAGCAGTTAGGCTTATCAGAGGGTAGTGCTAAGCATTTGTTGTACTCACTGAGGCAAGAAATAAGATACACACTAAAGAATAAATCCGAGACCAATTTGCAGAAATAACACCGATTTTTATTTAATATTTAAAGCAAGAACTTATTTCACATGTAAGTACTTTTTCAGTTATGAAGTCTCAAAGTTGGGAAAATAGCTCACAGTTGTGCACAATTATGCACAGGGTAGAAAACTAAAAAAAGGCATGTAAAATCATACAGTCCATCATTTCACCCACCCATCCACCCATCCTTATACCCATGCACACTCACTCTTTCCCCCACTCATCCATCCACTTTTCCCGCCCTATCCTTTCACATACTCATCCATGTATCCTTTTACCCATCCATCCTTTCTCCATCTCATGCATCTGCTCATTTATCCTTGTTTCCCTTTTCTATCAACTCATCTTTCTTTCTTCTTTTTAGCTTTAATTATGAGCTTTTATCTGCTAAGTTTCAGATAAACAAGGCTCATCAAGAACTCCACTCCCGTTGAAGCTGATAAAGATAGGGGTTCATAACACCCCTGTTGCCATCCTTTTACCCACCCATTCATCCATCCTCAGATTTTCTTTTATTCTGCCATACATCCATCCTTCCATCCATCCATCCATTCATCCAGATTTCCATTTACTTTTCCATTCTTTCTCCCACCCATCTATCCATCCTCTCAACCACTTAAGCACTCATTCAACCATCCTTTCTCCACTCATTCATCTATACTTTCACACACCCACCCATCCTCTCACCCTTCCTCTCACCCATCCACCTACCTGTATTTTTCCCCGCTCATCCATACTTTCACCCACCCATCCTTTTACCCGCTCATCCACAGCCTTTTATCTGCTTATCCACCCACTCATCCACCTTCCTTTTACCCACCCATTCTTTCAACCACTCATTCATTCATCCTTTCATCCACTCATCCATACATCATCCATCATCTCAGAATTCCATTTACTCTGCTATCCTTCCATCCACCCATCTCCCCATCCTCTCACCCACTCATCCATCCGTTTTCTCACCACCCCATCCATCCATTCTTTAAACCACTCATGCACCCACCCATTCACCCACTCATTCACCCATCCTTTAACCCATTCACTGATCTATCATTTCACCCACAATCATTTTACCCACTCATTCATCCATCCTTCTACACACCCATCCATTCACCATTTTACCCACCCATTCTTTCACCCACTCATCCACCCACCCTTTCTTCCACCCATCCATGCGTTTACCTATACATCCTTTCACCTAGTCATCCGTCTATTTACCCATCCATCCTTTCATCCACTCATCTGTCAACCATTGTACCCTCTCCAGCACCAATTCGTCAATCCTTCTTTCTCTTTCCTATCAACTTATCTTTTGTTCTTCCTTTTAACATTAATTATGAGCTTTTAACTGCTAAATCACAGATTAAAAAAATGCCCATAAAGAACCCCACGCCACTGTAGCTGCTAAAGCAGGGGTCTTATAGAGAAGAGTGCTGCTTGGCCTCCCTTTAAAAGAATACGGGAAGCAGTGTATGTTTCCCCAGCAGCTCCAAATTAAATAAAAGTAGCCCGTGCGATCCATACTACTAATGTAGGCACATTTATGTCCCAGGTTAGGGTTTATGATAGTTGAGTTATGTCCTAGTGCCTTAGGGCAGATAACGTGTACATCCCCTAGTTGCCCTAAATCCAGGAAGGACCTGTTACATACTCCTGTCTTCTATTAACCCATTTCCCCCTTAGTGTGATCATCGACAAGATTTGTAATACATGGTGAGTGGAAATAAGTAGGTTCACATAGATAGGAAACTCAAGTTTTATTGTATCTATTTCTTTATCTGCATAACACTGGATAGCCACGAGGGCTTCTTGGCGCTTGTTTCATAACAGATGTCAAACAGCGCTTATCGTTTATCATTGAAATGCCTTTAGAAATAAGTTGGTTGTGGCCTGTATAACACCAAGGCAGGGTCATTTTACTGGATCGTGTTTGTGAGTGCAGAATGTTCCATGAACTACAAAGGGTTGTTCTTCCGTGTGAACTTTGTAGAATTATCGAGCCTTGTCCTTGAGCGAACCTCTGTTAGACAAGCTGATCTTGCAGGAGCCAGCATCGATGAGATCTGTTGGTGATAAAAGCAGGACTATCAAATCAAGTATCCTTGTGGCTTCAGAAGGTGCTTTGAACTTTCTGTGCGGGCTTATGAGCAATGAATACAGATGTTTGAGGACTGGAGAAATATGAGCCTAACAACTAACGCTGTCATGGGCTGTGGCGTTTGTGGGTATTTACATTTCTCGCTCAGGAATTGTGGGGGGTGCAAAAAAAGGCTGTTACATATCCTGACCTGGAAGTTGTGGCCTGCAGGCACCGTATTCTATGAATAATTAGGAAGTACGTGTAAGCTATTTTTTTTTTTTAAATAATCAGAAGTAAGTCATGGCAATACTTAGTAACAAAGCCGGTCTCTCGTCCATTTGAACGTCCACATTTGCTGAGATGCTGAGCAGGGGTCGGCACTGGGTCGAGTCCAACGTCCAGCGGATGGAGATTCAGAGCTTACTATTGTCAAAGGCCAGAGTGTGGCAGCTATTTAATGTAAAGACGCTCTGCTCCACGAATCATAGGCTGAAGAAAGACATCATTTTGAAGTATCTAAAGAATCAATGCAGAGAAAGATCAGGGTTCAAGGGACTGCGCGCTTTATGTCCTTTTCTTCTGGTATAAATGGGCGTAGCTCAATGTGCTGCATTTGACCTCGAAGAAATGAGGTCATCCATCCTAGTGCAAGCCCCTCCAACCCCAAGTTCTACAAGAGTATTCAGGGAGTCTTCTAAAAGTAAATGTGCAACACTGCTGTTGTTCCTACTTTACAGAATTAAACGTATTGGCTTATTTATATCTTATGCAACTATTATAGCCAAAAGCATAATTTTCATTCCTATGTTTCGCCATAACCCAACTTATCAGGTATTCAAAAGTGACTTTTGGTGTCAATATGTATTCCTGGATATGGACAATGCGATAATTCCTGAATATGGACAATGCGATAATGAGTAAAGGTTAAAGAGCTCATCTGGTCTCACCAAGGATTTTGATAAATATGTCATCAGATGAGTACCTCTGTTGCCTAAAAGGACTCATGTGCTCAATAACTTTTTCGAGGCAGATGTTCTGAGAACTCTAATGACCTATATTCTACATCCTGAGAACAGTTCCCTAATGACGTAAAACTAGAAGCAAAAGATATGGTGTTGGCTTATGTCTGCTCAAATTCATGGAGTTTAATTTATCAAATTGCACAGGGTAGCATAAGTTATATCACACTCCCATTAACTCCCTGGTGACGCCACATCTTGCACCTCCCTTGGCTCATCAGCATCCTCCTATTTGCACTAAGGGTATATTACGCACTATCCCCCAGATGCATCAAGCCCATATTCTGCGAATTCTAAATAGCGAAAAATATCGAATCGCAATTTAGAATTCGCAGAATGGGATGCATCAAGAAAAGCGATTTAAAAAAGCGAATCGCAATCGGCCGCAATTGCCGATTGAGATTTTTGCTAAATCGCAAAAAAATCGCAGAATCACTCGTTTTCCATGTAGAAATTACGAACTCGCAATTACCGAAATCGCATATTGCGATCTCGCTAATTGCGAGATTGCAAAAAGGGAAAGTCGCATTTCGAGCACAATGATGACATCACAAACAGGAAGTAGGCAGTTCCCTCCCTCATTCTGATCACTGAGCCTGAAAGTGGAAGCAGCACTGGCCAGAGCTCCACAAAAGACTACCTGCAGTACCACCCCAGACCAACTGAAAATGTCCCAGGAAGCAGCAGGGAGCAGTGCATCAGGAAGAAAGAGGAAAATCAAATTCTCAGAGCAGGAACTGGAGTACCTCATTGAGGGAGTCTCTAAGGACCATGATCGCCTTTTTGGAAAGGAGTCCCGGAGGGTGCCTGAGGCGGACAAGAGGCACATCTGGCTGCATCCGCGCAAAGGTGAACTCAGTCGGAGTGACCCAACGCTCCATCGATAAACTAAAAAAGAGGTGGTACGACCTCAGAGGGCGTGCCAAAGAACGCATCGCTGAGAAGCTGGGGGAGCGACTTGCCACCGGAGAAGGAGACCCCACTGTTGCACCAAACACTCCACTGGAAGACCTTGTGGAGGACACCCTAAATCCTGCAGCCTGCTTGGGGGTCACCAGGTTGGACTCCTCCCGACTCACCCAACAATCCCAAGGTAAGTGCCATACGACTGTGAACCCGTCCCCTAACAATGCCCATGACTCCAGAGCTAGCTATTTGATAACCCCAGTAATGCAGGCCATGCACACCTGAAATGCCCTATTGCATTATGATACTTGTAGTGTGACCACAATACCCGGATAGCCCCACACAGCCAGACCTGTCAAATGAAAGTTATTCCAAAGCCAGTCAAGGAATGCAAGCCTGCATGCATGTAGCAACATCCCATGTGCAAGATACATATCATTAATCATGCACCCATTTACATCACAGGTGCGTCTGAACAACCCAGCACCAACAGTGAAGCCCTACACATAGAGGAGAACCCGGAGGACACAGAGGGTGAGGGCCATCCTGCCCCACGACCCGGACCATCTCAGCCAGCAGCAGCAGTACCACCACCTCCCCATGTGGACAGGGCCAACCCTGCAGCCACAGGTGCCCAGCAACCACCCCAAGTGACACCCATGGCAGTGGTACAGGCCATACCACCAGCACCCAGGAGGCAGACATGGCGCACAGCGGACTGATGAGGCAGCAGCGGGCCATCTCAAAACGCGCTGGCAGGGGGGTACATGCCCGGGATCCTGGGCTGGCCATATAACGCCAGATGCTTGCAGTACACCAGAAGCAGGCACGGCACTTGGCAGCCATCCACCTGCAGCTGAATAAGACCTCGCGAAATGTGCTGCAGCTCACAGAATGCATGCAGGCTATGACCGCAGCTGTCCGTGAAAACAGCCAGATCCTGGTGTCCCAGCAGGATATCACCCGCCGCCACCACCGCCTGCTGCTGCCCCGCCAGTCAGCCTACACCAGGTCCAACCAGGTCCAACGACATCATAGGAAATGCCACCTCCCAACTTTCACGCCGCTCCCTTGCGATGCAGATGGTCCAATGTTGCCAGGACGTCGCCAGGTCCCTTGACCATGTAACAACAGCTGTGCAGAGTCTGCATGCGTCTGGCCTTGGCCAAGCAAGTGGGGGGATGATGCCAACAAGGGCACTTCCAGTCACAGCAGCCTGTCCTTGCCGCTGGTAACAGAACGCCGCCGCAGCACCAGGCCCACTGCAGCATGACGGGCCAATAGTGTTGTGGAGGACGTGGAGAGGCGACTGGGTGCGTCCGGCCGGAGGCGCCAGTGACACTTTGAACTCTACCAGCAGGGCCATGCTGATTACACAAGCATGCCCTCTACCCTATCATGGGGCTGTATGAGGGAATACAGTTCGCATGTAATATTGTCAAAAATTATAGTACCCATTATTATTAAAAACAATAAGACTTTATGGTCACAAGTAAATCCGACTCATGTCATTATTACATTTGTCATGCATGCGTGCAGTGTTGTGTGAGGGGAATGGGTGCACTAGAAACAGTTCATTGTGATTTGGTTGTGGCGCCTGTGTCTTCAGCAGGATTCTCCCTGCGTGCATGATGCACACGTGCAGGTGGGCGGTTGTCCCCTTCCGACTCACTGCCAGAGATATCCACAGGTATCCTCCGCTTGGTAGCAATGTTGTGGAGTATTGCACACACGGCCACGATGCAGCAGCAGACCTCAGGCTGGTATTTGATGGCCCCATCAGTCTTGTGTAGGATGCGGAATCGGCTCTGTAAAATCCCAAATGTCCGCTCAATGCAATTTCTAGTGCGAATGTGTGCAGCATTGTAACGCCGTTGCTGTGGTGTGGCAGGGTTGAGGTATGGGGTGAGGAGGTACTCACGGAGGCCGTATGCGCTGTCACCTGAATGAAAGGAGCAGAGGGTGAGTGCCTGTCATGTGCAGCTACATGGTCTCGATGTACTGTTTGTTGGCATGTGTACTTACCTAGAAGGTGTCCTTCGCCATAGTCTCCCCTGGCCAGTCGTGTGTGCATGCTGCTGTGCCGGAATATGAAGGAGTCATGCGTGCTCCCCGGGTATTGTGCCATTTTGTCGGTGATGATTGTCTTAGCGTTGCACACCATCTGGATGTTCAGTGAGTGGTAGGACTTGCGATTCCGGTACATGTATTCTGTCTCTGTGGGTGGGCAGATGTGGATGTGGGTACAGTCAATGCATCCAATTACATGGGGGAATTGCGCAATGTTGTAAAATTGTAGGTTGGTTTGATTCAAGTCCTGTTGGGTGGTTGGGAATTTAATGTAATGGTGTAGCCGGGTCAGCATGGCCTCCAGGAAACTCCTTAGGCAGCGGGACATGGTGCTCTGGGAGATCCCCCCTGCAACAGCAACTATCCCGTGGAAGCTTCTGGAGGCCAGGAGGTGCAGGCTGCACTAGACCTGGACATGGGTGGGCACGGCATTGGGCCTCCTCTTTGGGTGCTGCATCAGGGGGGTCAAGGTCCTGGATGAGCTTTGTAATCACTGCCCCATTCAGATGCTACTTTGAGTAGATTTCCTCCTCAGTTTGGCCCAGTAGTGTGATCCGCTGGCGGAATATTCGCTCCTGGATCCTGCGTCTGTTCCTTGCTGCAGCCTGGAGCCTTCGCCGCCTAACCACCATTTAGAGTCCTGGCATTGTGGATGTCCTTATGCTCCTACTGTGTCTCCTTAAGTGTGTTTGGTCAGCCCCGCACCTGTGGCTAGTTAGGATTTTTTTTTTTTTAAGTTCATGGTTACCACCTGGTTTGGGTTCTCCTTAAATTGCGCCTCGCAAATTGCGATTTTGAGGTTTTTCGCTAATTGCGATATTTCATGCATTTGGTTTGCGATTATTTAGTGATTTCTCAAATGAAATCGCAGAATCATTGGGAACTCGCAATTTCCGAATCGCAAAGGGGGTTCCACCTTGATTCTGCGATTTTCTTTGCGAAGTCGCAAAATTTGTTTTGCGAATTCGCAATTTTGTCATTTTTCATTTCATGAATTGCGATCGCAATAGCTATTTCGCAGCTATTGCGATCGCAATTTGTGCTGATGAATCTGGCTGTATATGCTTTCTGTTCTGGTCTTTATGCCTCTTGAATCCTGCTGTGGCAAGGCAAGTGCCAGGGTTACCTTTGGAAGCTTGGCACTGCCCTTGGCAGTCCTGGCCTCAGGGGTCATGAAGACCGTGGCAGGAAAGCTAACCAAAAAGAGCTTGAAGATTAGTTTGTGTAGTTTGCACTCTCTGCTCTTCTCTTAGTCCCTCAGCAGCAAATGTTAGTCTAATCAAGTGGTTAAGGGCTAGACAAAGTGACAACCCTATGATGTCATCAAGGTTAAAGGGTGCATGATGTCACTTCCGCTAGCTCTGGCATTTTAGAGAATAGACTTTGATGCTTGCCTCATTGAGCCAACGTCTAGTCAAGCAAAGTACATGTCCATTCTCCATTCCTAGGAGGGTGTAAACTTGAAAGGTGTGTATGTTTTGTGCGCGCACTTGGACAAACATAGCTCCAAGGAAGTAGGCTGGACGATGGCAGTTTTATTCCTATAGTTGATAATTATTTGGTTTCATATTTTCATAATGCGAGGTACGGCTGATGAGAGACTTGCGACTTTTTCAGCAGGAACCTTTCGGGAATACTTAACGTGGCTTCCTGCAGTGCAGAATGCAAGCCATGAGTATCAACCAGAGAACCAACGGAGTGTGTGTGTGTGTGTATATATATATGTATGTACTCATCTGTGTTCCTTAATTTTTTGCTTTCCCTTCGCATTCACTTACATTCTGCTTCATTTCTGTCTTTCTGCCCTGCCTACATCTCTTCGTACATTGATGTGTCACCATCCTATTTCCTGCCTCCTCCTTCCTGTACATTCATCCTCCTTACTTTACTCTTTACTTTCTTTCACTTTCTGCTTCTCCATTTGCATTCTATCCTCAGCTTTCATTTTATGATTACTACACTTCTTTCTCTCAATTTTCCTTTTCCTTTCCCTTCTCTTTCGCCTTAACTTTTCTTTACAATTCCTTCTCTTGTTTTTCACCCTCCCCTGCATTTCTTGGCTTTTCCTTGCATTCTTTCAGGTAACTGTAATGGCACAGCTAGGGCAAGGGGAGTGGGGCAGTCCACCCCACGGGGACTGTTTTTGGGGGCAGCGGGGCTGAGCAAGTCATGTCTGACAACTGCCACTCCCCTGCCCAACAGGTCGTCCATCAGCCGCACTCCCCCCCCCTGTACCTGCACCGGCTGACGAACTTAGGGTCCATCCCGGATGGCAGTAGGTCCTGTGTATCTGTTCCTTTCCCCATGTTTACTCCCATCTTCCCTTCTTGTAATCTCTTACTTCTGTGCTCTCATGTGGTATGGTTTGAGACCGAGAAGGGTAAATCATGCAATAATTACACTCCACCCTGTTACTTGAAGCGTAATAAGCTATTTTATTAGCACAAGGTCATTAACAAATTACATTAACCAAACATCAATGACTATAACATTTCCCATCAGCAAACCCTTCATTCACTCTATCCAACCTCCACACACCCTCACACCTGATGCTCTCATCCCGTTTCACTCTGCGACCTCCTCCATCTCTCTTTCACTTATCTTTCAACATCCTCTTTTGGATTTCCTGCCACCGCTCTCTTGCATCCAGAACCCCCATCATTCACCTGGTCCCCCCCCCCCGCCCGAGGGGTGGATGTGCCCATCTATGACTCCCCACCCCTCCAAAGTACTGCCAACCCTAAAAACCTACAACATGTCCTAAACTGGCACGCTCGACCGACCCATAGCCCTTGCCCAAAACTTGTAGTGTGGGTGGGTGAACTAAATTTTCCTAACCCTCCACAGTGGTGCCAGGTGCAGGATGAGGAAGAACACTCCACCCCTGCGCCTTTATAACCCACCCTAATCCCTCCCATTGTCCAACCCCTTGATCCACTCCCCAGCTTGTCCTTCTGCCTCTACGCAAAGCACCCCGGGGGAAGACTGGTCTGCGACCCTACTTCCCCCGGGGGCCGACCTCCCAGAACTAGGAATGGACAGCAGGTGCAGTCAAATGTGTCTCCACTCTTGAAGTCAAAGCACAGAGTTCAACAGCACTGGTCGGGCTGCAGTAGAGGTCAACACACGGCTACAGTAGAGTCCATATTAGAATAGGGACCCTATGCCCTGAAATAAGTGCTGGGGGTTCCCACCTGTAAACACCGTCACAAATGATGCAGTGATCACGCTCCATATGAGCACGTTTGCTGACATATTTTGCACTGTTGACATGGCCCTCCTAAAATTGTTCCATCAGTTGGGAAGTAGGAATTTAGAGGACTGGAAAAGCATTCAAGCAAAACTGACTTTCTTGTTAACCATAATTTGATTGACTAAACATAGCAATCACCATGTGAATGATTCGAGACGATTTTCTAGAACGAACAATCAGTGTGTTTCTTGCTTCTTAGTGGAGCAGACATCTTGGTTTACCAACGCCGGGTTTACTTAGATGAAACAATAGCGGGCCTGCACTTCGTGACAAGGAACGATAGAGAAAATATTAACTTGAAAAACATGCACAGCACCTAATAGCCACTATAATACCTAAGCATAAATACACGACAGTGCTCTGTGAAAAATGGTTTATGCAAATTAGCACTCAGCCTTGATCTTCATGTTGGTGCTAGCAAGTGTTCAATAAATAAAATAAATGTTTTTGAATACATTGTGAAGAACGTGTTATCAAAGAGAGCTAAATGCATTTATTTGAACACAATGAAGCTTTCAGAGTATGTGTTTTAAATGATTATTTGTCTAGGTAATTATCGTAGCAGAGAAGAGACAGGTTCTACTTGGCGTTTCATCACCAACGCAAGTGCATTACATTTCTTTATATTGCAAGTGTATTACGTGGAACAAAACAAAAACAAATGTGCTGTACAATTTTGTTTCCTTGATCATACCATGTTGTAATCCTTCTCAGTCTGATGTGAAAGTTTCATTTTGCGAACCCTGTGCTGATGTGGCAGAGTAAAGTAAGCTATGTTATGAGTAAGACTTCCAGTTTTCTGTTTTTACCTATTTTTACCGATAAATCAGACAGAAAACACTCTATTTGCTGTCTGTGTTTAGCCAAAAATACAGAACATTGTGCTTCTTGTGAGTGACTCTCCTTGCATTCCTTCATGAATTCCAGACCAACTACAAAGCAGATAGACATCATGGAGATCTAAAACAGGATGAGACTTCCTTAAATAGAGGCATTCAACACATATTTGTACACAATGCTAATATTTACCCTTTGGTGTAGTGTTTTGTTATATTTAGCTGCTTTATTTGCTAAAACGTAGTGGTCATCAAAGTATGAGTGCATGTTTATCAGTTAAATAAATGTGGAACTATACCATTTCACAACTCTATTTATTCCCAAAATGTAAAATAAATCTGGATACATATCGATAAAATGGCCCAAAAATAAATATGGATGAGTGCATATGGAAATGATAAGAAAATAAATGCCATAAAATTGGGAGCCCTAATTATCAGGTTGCCACCAAGATAGCAGTGATTCTCTTGCACCTACCCCCACCATGGCAGGAGCCACCAATGAAAAAAATCATCTGCGGCAGAAACTCCACCTTACCAATGCAACATGGTATAAATGTTGCCTCCACATGCGTCTACTGAAAACTGACAACAAATCCCAATATTTTCTCCCACCATGTGCGGGACACTGAGGGCCTGGTTTAGAGTTTGGCAAGTGGGTACTCAGAAACAAATGTGATGGATATCCTGTCCGTCTTATTACCAGTGCCATAAGATATCACATACATCCACCAACTTTTAAATAAGGCCATTAAGTATATTTAGCTTTCTTGGTGTTGATGACATTAACCCAAGGTGGCAGACTGATCACTAAAATGGGCATGTGGTCCACCAACATTTTCGGTGAGGCATAACAAATGCCACGATGTGACCAGTAAAGGCTCCACCTTCGGATTCATGAGCCCTTACTACTCTCATGATAGGGTAGTGAGATGTCGAGAAAGCAGGCAGGACTTCAGACGTTTTTTTAGTGAAAACCTCATTACTGACCTCCACTGAATCAAGTTGTAAATTAGAGAAATGAGGGACTCAATTTAGTGTAAACAAAAAGAATACACCAATAGATGTCGAGTGTTCCCTACATTGGTGGGGAGCACATAGTGTTTTTAAAATACCCCTCACACACCAAAAGGACCCTTGGTTTCATGCTTCATCATTGGGGTCTTCACACCCCTCTACGGGATGCGGCGTGCTACTACCTATGACTACGCGGGAGCACTTATTTAAATGACTGTGCTTGGTGCGTGTGAGGGTTGAATGTTAATGTGAGTGAGTGGTGGGGATATAAGTGAGTGATAAGTTAAAACTCCCGAACCAGCCCTCCGGAACCAGCCCTCAACCTCAGTCAACAGGAAGGGGACCTAGTGGTGAACCTGACACCATGGGAACTTTCAGATCTCCAAAGGGCAGTGTTAAACAAAGGCCTGGGTTTTGTTCCAACCAACAAACTAGACACCTTTAAACTACACACCGAAATGCAGGACTTTGTCAGTAAAATAAAACTTCAGACATTCTTTCGGGACAAAGAACCCGCGAGAACTACCACTGATACGGCCTAAAACCCAAATCGACTTTCATTCCCCCAGATGCAGTGTTACCAATCGAGGTACTAGCTTTCGAGAAGGCAGTGATGAACGAGCTGAGCACACTGAACTTATCACATACCAACAGCTTTCACAATACTAGTTACAAGTTAATAAAATATATTTTTTCTACTAGCTAGGGAATTTTTAAGTTTTATTTTTTCACTCACATATTTAGGTCCCTACACCTCACTGATATCACCTACATTGCACTACACATAGCCTATTGTCACAATAAAATCAGTGCTCCCACGTAGCCCGTAGGTCGCAGCACGCCCCGCCCCGTAGAGGGATGGGAAGACCCTCATGATGAAGCATGACACTAAGGGATTCTTAGTGTGTGAGGGGTATTTTAAAAGCACATAGTGCCCTCGTCTTGTCATCTTAAGAGAGAGCCTAGTCCCACACTTACAAAAAAGAAATTACAAAAATAATCACCGCAAAAAGTTTAAATTAGTCACTATTACACATTGATAGAATCCTTTTGTTTATATAGATCAGTTAGGAGGGTGATTCTATCATTACCTCTACACTTCCTCTACTGTTGTTTTGGATTCACAATACTAGTCACAAAGAACAAGAAGCCATACGAGAAATGGCTAATAACAAAGAAATCACAATAGAACCTGCAGATAAAGGGGGAGCCATAGTGGTACAGACAACATCTGCATATGATCAGGAATGCCTGAGACTTTTGTCTGACAGACGCAATTACACCATCCTACCAGAAGACCCAACTGAGTCCCTACACATTACCATCGGGGGGATGGTTGAGGAGGCATTAACCCATGACTGGTTGTCTAAAAAAGATGCGGAGTATCTAGTTGAAAAGTCACCATGGATTCCTTGCTTTTATGTATCCCTAAGATACACAAAAACCTTGAAAAACTGCCAGGGAGACCCATTGTCTCAGGGATTGGTTCCATTTTGGAACCACTTTCAAGGTTTGCTGACGCATTGCTCCGCCCACTTGTTCAAACTACAGACACGTACCTTAAGGACACCAAGGCAGTCCTCCAATTATTAAAGGATTTACCGTTTGACCCAGGATCACAATTACTATTGCGCCTCGATGTGGAGAGCTTGTATACAAGCCTACCCCATGACGAAACACTCTCAATAAGTATTATTTACCACCCCATGGAAATACCAGACACCTAGAGGATTGGTATTAGAGTGCATTTCAACAGCACTCACGAAAAACTTCTTCAAAGACAAAACCACCATTTATCTCCAAAGCCATGGGACCAGCATGGGCAGCACTTTTGCCCCGCGCCTAGCTGGTCTCTATGTCCACCATTTAGAAACCAACAGAATCCTGAATGCAGACAACCCATTCAGAAATAACATTTGTATCTGAAAAAGATACATCGACGACATATTTGTCGTCTGGCAAAGAGATCTGCAATCAGTTACTAATTTCATGGCATGGTTGAACACCCAAAACACCTACTTGAAATTCACTAGCTCATTCTCTAATGAAAGTCTGGTATTCCTAGACCTGAATATATACCCAGAAGAAGGTACACTCAAAACCACTACTCACTTCAAACCTACCTCCCGAAACTGTCTGCTAAGATTTGACAGCTTCCACCCCCGACATCTCCGAGAAATTCTTCTGTATGGCCAATGTTTGCGCCTACGAAGAAATTGCACTGATGTGGCGGAATACAAAGCACAGGCCGTGGACCTAAAAGAAAAGCTACAACAAAGACAGTACCCGGACCGGATAATAAACTCAGCGATGAAATGGGCAAGAAACAACAATAGAGAGGTCCTTCTGGAAGACAAGGTCCAAACCAATGCAGATCAGAAGAGACCAATTTGCATAATGACTTATAACACACATCCAAATGAGGTCTCCAAGATAATCAATAAACACTGGCGAATCCTAACATGCGGTGAACTAAATTTTGAAAAAACAATGTTCGCACACAAACGGGGAAGGAATTTGAAGGACATTCTGGTCCATACCCGTCCAAAGGAAAATCAACAGTCCACACCGTCGCTGCATGGCATACAGGGACATTTCCCGTGTGGGAACTGCAGCAGCTGCTATCTAACTAAAAAAAGCAAGCAACTAATCTTCAGGAACGGTACTACATGGGAGCAAAGAAAACTAACCAACTGCAACAGTAAAAACGTGGTCTACCTGATCACCTGCCCATGTGGACTTGAGTATGTGGGAATGACCACCAGAGCAGTCAACACGAATGAATGAGCACAAGAGCAATGTAAGGTGCAAGAAAAGCACCACTAAAATGGCAACACACTATTTAGACGCAGAACACTGTGTGAATGACCTCAACTGGACGGTTATTGAACAGTTACAGTCAGAGTTTGGCCTGTTTCAAAAGGAGCAACGCTGAGTTTTCCTTTTGGGCACCCACATCATGGGCCTCAATGATGATATTCCATGGGGCCAACTGACCTAACAATAAGAGACGATTTGAACTCTCTGAAAATGCATTTTTTTCTCTACCCACTTGCCCAGTCTCCCAGGCGTAGAGAATAACCACTTCACGACCATGGCACACACAATGACTGCCCACCGGTCACCCCAGGATTTTATGACTTTCCTTTGACAAGGATTGCCTTGTAAGTAGTGGACTGTCAACACCTAATAGGCCTGGGGTGAGTAGTGTCTGTAACAGTTATTATACTCGTCCTGTATTTCAATCTACTTTCAACCATTCGTAGACACAGGATCGAACACTCTCAGAATAAGCACTGAGACAGAGACATCGTGTGTCTCACACACGCGCAAGCGCACATTAAGCGCGTTTGGGCTGTTGCCACACATACAACACATAAGGCCAGCCAACCACACATGTTCGAGCTTTTCCATGACTACCCTCCGCCAGGCTCCTTAGGTATGTACTGGACAGTATCAAAAGCTTTTTCACTGCACCATTTTATCTTGTGCTCGGACCATTCTGAGCCGGGCACAAGTGTGCTACCTACATCTGCTGCGCATGAGCTGAAATCGAAACACACCTGTCTCAGACTCGCGCATGCTCATACAGTATAAACACACGCATGCGTTGAGAACACATCCCAAGGCCAGCAGACAGCAGCACATCGCCAATGCAAGGGACGCTATTAGGACACGCCGGAATACCCATATATGGGCTATTTCCTTCCGGTACAAGCAACCCTTAACACTTAATTGGCACCAATTCCCTCGTTAGACGGGATATATATATAGCCCTCACCGACACAACACCGGCATTCCCAGCGGAGCTGCGTGTGGGGGCACAAGGAGAAATTCTCTCGTAGAGATCGTAGCATATTGGCACGCATTTACCCCCAACGTTAGGAGGCTCATGAGGCTAACAAGTTTGAGGAAACAAGTATGTTCTCTGTACATTTTCCTTGTTTTTTCCATTCATAGTATACAAGTCCCAGATGGCACCAAACGGACATTAAAATAGAGTGTGTGTTTTATGTTAAGTGTGTGTACGTCATGTCTTTGTCCCCTTTTTTTACAGGGTCACCATCACATTTAGAATGACAAGATTTGTCTAATGATTACAACCCACACTATATATATATTTTTTCATAGGTCATCACACCATGAATGAAAATAAGGCGCAGAAGGCAATATATTTGTTCTCTCCCTTTCTTCCCCTAGGTTATGCAATTAGCAGACACCTTGAAGACATTTCTGTAGGAACATTGTAGCCTGCAATCTTTTTTCACTTTTCTGTAAATAACAAACACATTTTTACATAGTGACACTTGAGTAAGGTAGCGAGTTGTGCACCCCGTCCTGAAGAAGGAGTTGATCTCCGAAACATGTTGACGCACACAAGAGGTGATGTACATAATGTAACATAGACACCTCACAGCACACATTTTAATAGTACCAGCCCGGGGGCCCATTAAAATTTTGAGTTCACCCCACGAGCAAGGTATTTTTTAACTTATCACTCACATATAACCCCACCACTCACTCACATTAACATTCAACCCTCACACGCACCACGCATAGTCATTTAAATAAGTGCTCCCGCGTAGTCGTAGGTAGTAGCACGCCGCATCCCGTAGAGGGGTGCAAAGACCCCAATGATGAAGCATGACACCAAGGGTCCTTTTGGTGTGTGAGGGGTATTTTAAAAACACTATGTGCTCCCCACCAATGTAGGGAACACTCGACATCTATTGGTGGATTCTTTTTGTTTACACATATATTCCAGGGAGTACGAATCCACTCAATCAGACTCTCTCTCCCCTTTTTGTTATCCCTAGGACTCAATTTAGTGACAGGTCTCATGAACACACTTCTCTGTTTTCCAAAACCTCAGTTTTTTAACAGGAAGAAAGAGGAAAGAAATTAGAAAAAAGAATCTCAATGTTATAACTTTAGACATGGGCTTGAGCTACCGACTGGGAGTTTAGCACATAGAACAGTTTATTACCACTCAGTGTAAAAATTTGTCTTGGGGTCGAAACCAATGGGTTCATGATTTGATCTATTCAGCATCCTTGAAGGAGTGGGACCACAAAAGCATGTGTCTCAAGAGTCAGATGTAGGTAGCTGTGGAGGCATCTGTGGTCCCAATTTACTGTCTCACCTCTGAAATAGTTAGGAGGTGGTGGTATGTTGACTGACAAGACCAGGCATGGAAGTCATTACCTGTGGAATGCTGAGGCATATTTTACGAACCAGTTTATTTTGGTCACTAAAAGCTGTTGAGAAGAATTAACTTTATTTCCAAAGATTCATCTTGGGATGAAAGAAAGGTAAATGGATTCAAGTAATACTTCTAAAAGATAGTTTATAGCTAAAGATAGTTAAAAAAAATCTCCCTCTTTTTTTCTTTTTTACAAAAAATATGTAATAACTATAAAAATAATAAAGTATTTGAATATTCTTATACTAATTTAAATGGACATTTCAAAATCACAGGAAGAAATATCAGACAGCCCATTTTCAACAGTGGGTAAAATTGAATCTGATCCAGTTCCTTTATTTCTTTTAGAGTTAACTCTTGCAAAAAACCAGTAGATACAAAGATTGGGAGAAGCGGTTGGGGGCATTTCCTACAGGTTCTTATGATGTGTCTCCAAACAGTTCTCTACTGGTATCAGGAAGTGTTA
The DNA here is from genome assembly GCF_964261635.1 of Lissotriton helveticus. NCBI lineage: Eukaryota > Metazoa > Chordata > Amphibia > Caudata > Salamandridae > Lissotriton > Lissotriton helveticus. The sequence continues at coordinate 1,315,535,578 of NC_136068.1, forward strand.
AACTAATGCAGCATAAAGTTCACATGAATCCAGCTATTCTTTCTCAAACATGCTCAAGAAGATCACAAAGCAAGAAACAACTAGTTTGACTATGTCTTTTGGCTGATATTGTCACAGGGCTCTCTACAAAACCCATCTATAGTTTAGGTTCAGTAACAAAAACTGCCCCAGACTGTAAGAGAGCGTCTGGGAGGGCTATCGGTCAGGGGGTGGCTGTAGGTCGTACACACCTTATCTCAATTCTAGAGGCTTACAGGAGTGGGACAGCCGATTCTTTGAAGGACAAGTAGGATCATCAGTGGCAACACAGGCCGAACTCAAAGCTTTAACTTCCTCAGAGGTGTAAGGAAGGCTGAATTCCGAAAGTATGATCATTATCAAGTTAAAAGACCAAATACAAAACAGTTCAGTCAAAGAGATTTACAAAACCGGCCTTTTATTATTAGTAACTACAAAGACTGAGAAAAACGCGTCTAACCAGTTAAATAGAAGTGTTTGTCCTTGAACAATAAACAATAAACAATAGTCTATGGCAGTGTTTCCCAAACTGTAGGTCTTGACCCACTGGTGAGTCATGAGTAGATTTTTGGTGGTGCGTAAAAGTCCAAGCAAAAGATAAAGCTGCCTGGAAATTCTGTATTTATCTTGTCACATTTGCTGTGCTTTAATGACAGAGGTCACAAGTCAGACTTAATCTTGTGACAATAGCTGCTTTTTTTTATCATGGGGATTGGTGTCCAAACCTTTCTCACTTTGCAGTCAGAAAAAGAAATGTAAAGTCTGCCTTATTTTTGTGCTCATACTTTGACCTGTTTTAATTCAATTCAGCCTGTTAGATTATATGTATTAGCAGTCATAAACATGCTCAGTGCTCTGATACCCTCGGGTCTTGCCAGAGCTATAAAAATCTCTAAAATAAAATAAAGTGAATTATGTGGACAGTTTTGCTAAGTTAGGTGCAGTTGTCTGAAAGGACAGGACTCTGGACGTCATTTTCAATAAATGTTCCCCAAACTGTGGGTCTTGACCCACTGGTGGGTCATGAGTAGATTTTTGGTGGTGCGTGAAAGTCCAAGCAATGGATAAAGCTGCCTTTAAATTCTGTATTTATCTTGTCACATTTGCTGCGATACTTATCTTTTTTAACATGGGGATTGGTGTACAAACATTTCTCACTTTGCAGACAAAGAAAAGTACAGTCTGCTATATTTTTGTGCTCCTACTTTGACTTATTTTAATTCAATTCAGCTGTATGTGTTATCTGCTATAAACATGCACTGTTGGAAAGCGCTCTGATACCTTCGGGTCTTGCCAGAGACATTTAAAACTCTTAACTGAAATAAATAAAGTGAATTATGTGGCAGTCTTGCTGGGTCAGGTGCAGTTGTCTGAAAGGACAGGATGCTGGATATCATTTTTAAACAGGAAACCAAATGTAAGTATCTGTAAATGTACACATTCAGCAGTTCAGAAATCACAAATGAGGCACTTTTTGGTAATTCTGAACAGAATGTGACAGAAACAAAGATTTTAACATGATCAAAACAAATTGAGCCACTTTTTCCAGGTGATGAGAAAATGATAAATATTAACTGAAACACGATTTCTATGCTTTAGTGGCCGTTTCAATGAAAGGAGTGCTCTCTGTAAATGACTGCGCGCTACCACACGAGGCTTTAGTTACATTAAAAAATCGCCCACCTTATGTCCACTTAAGCAAGGTGGGTTGCGAACGCTTGTATTGCTTAAGTGTGGGTTGTTGTTATAAAACGTTTGGGTTATCACTGGTCAAGGACATCCAATTAAAGGCTCTGGGAATGTGTAGAGTTGGAAGTCCATTTACGCAAGTGCCCGAGGTGGTCTAGAGAGAAACGTTACGCTTGATCACATACGGTCCCTTTTATGTAGTTCTGACAGAATAGAGATTTAGTCAATGTGGTGTCAGAGTGAGGTCTAAGGGCCAGATTACAAGGTCCCTGGATTTAGCTGCAGGGATACCCGAAGGCCTTAATCTGTGATTCCAGCGGGTATCTTTACACCTAAATCAGGTATTATAAATTATTTCTCCAAGAATGAGGAATAATACACAACCTAGGGAATTCTAGGTCAATTGACACATTTTTCCCCTTTGTGACAGAAATAACAGGCTCAAACCATCCCATATTTACCACTTCCTCCAAGAAGGTGGTAAATGCGTGAAAGGGCGCCAGAGAATGGGCATAGGAGACATCACAGTGACTAATGCTAGAGTTAAGGAAGTGCCTACTGCTCCCCAGGCTGCAATAATCGGGCAAGTGGGGGCCAGGTCCAGCAGCAGCCTGCAGACCTGCAACTCCATTAAGAAGTTTGCACAGACCTGCTAATTTTGAACCGGGAGACACCAGCATTCTAAGAATGACTCAAGAGCACATTTATTCAAGCCCTAGCATGGCTAGAGGTTCTTGCAAAAAAAAAAAAAAAACTTAGCTGGTAAAGGAGATGATGAGGTTCCCATAGCTGTATCGTCATCGGATCTACAGTCTGTCTTTGTCCAATTCTTTTTAGACTACTTGTTTGTCAATAAACGTAGCTTCAAACATTTTTCCACCATTCTCAGCCCAGCACATAACCAGATTCTATTTCTTCTAACATACCTGTTTCCTTGGTCCAGGGCCGATTTCTTCCAACAGTGTTGTGCCAGAGAGTTTTATTACAGAGTTTACCAGAGAAATTGCGCAATAACTTTTAGGGTCCCTGGTTTTCTTTTTCTAAGAAACTAGCCTAATTATACACATTTACCATGAGTTTGTTATGCTAAAAAGGCTTGTTGCATTTAGGACATGTTATAACCGTTGCCCATAATTCTTGATCTACTTTAAAATGATCCATTTTCTTCCTGGTTCAATTCCAGGACCCTTTCCTCCTTTTTTGGGTACAATCAGTACTGCCTGGATGTTGGATGATCCAGTTGTATCAGTCCCTTTTATGACTCACTTTGGGAAACTGGGCTCTTGTTATAGTACTCTCCCAGACTTTTACTGTGGTTTTGTAATAAGCTTTGCCTGAGGTGTACTGGATCCCTACTAACCCGGTTCCCAGTACCAGTGTACTTTTCCCGAAATTGTACCACAATTAGCACAATTTCAGCAGCAACCCCTATAAGTCCGTAGCAAATGGCACTCTTGGTACCTAGAGCACAGGTACTGAAGAAGGTTCACTGGGGCTGCAGCACCAATTATGCCACCTAATAGACACCTCACCAAGACCACGCAAACTGCCATTGCAGGCTGCAAGTCTTGCTGCAGAGAAAACTGAAGAGTCAATGTGGCATACAGCCCTTCCTGCCATGTCCCTATACACTGCATGGGGTATAGGTAAGTCACCCCTACTGCAGGCCTTACAGTCCTAAGGCAGGATGCACTATACCCCATGGGTGGACATATCTGCTTGAACAGATATGACTACAATATCGGAGCCAATCTTGGATATTGTAAGTGCATAGGGAAACCATAGAGAGTACATGTGCTAGATACTTGTCATTACGAATTTCCGAGTTCCATGATGGCTTCACTGTACCGTACGATGTTCGGTACCAAACAACTTGTCTTAATAAATCCTCTCTGATGCCGGTGTGGGATTTATTAAGAAATGCACACAGGAGACCCTTCAGAGGCTCCTATGAAAATCTACTGAGCACTGGTGTGGTCTCTGACTAGTCTTAGCCAGCCTGCCATCACCAGACATATTTCTGACATCATGGGATGAAAGCCAATGCTCTCAAAGGCCGAAACAAAGCCTGCACTGAGCGAGGTGCTTCACCCCTCCTCCAGATTAGGGTGACCTTCCAGGGCTGGAAGCTTTAAAGGTGATGCTGCCTCTGAAATGCGACCCAGGCAGCTCCAGCTACTAGAGGATGCCAACTCCCCTTTCCTGCAGAAGGTTGGACAGGTGATTTGAACACAACTCTTCCAATTCCTCAATCTTAGGATGGCATGAATTAACCTATCAGGGCTAGGGCAGTGCCCCTTCCCATAGGAAGTTGTCACTTAGAGTGTGTAGACACCCTTAAGGTAGGCAGCCCATTGACTACTACCTGTCACTCCCTTTAACACCCCAAAATTTAGAATTTAGGTGGCATCCCTGGACCTTGAATCTTAGATTCAATGGACACAGAGAAGAAAATGACAAAGAAGAGATGCTGACCTGAAGAATGAAGCCCTGCTGCCGAAAAATTGGTGTCAAACGCTGCCTGCTGCCTTTAGGATCAACTATCATGGTGTGCTGTCTCATCCTGCAACTTTGAGGCCTCCAAGAACCCTGGAGCTCCTGCAGCCTTCTACAAATTGCCAAAGAACTCCCTTGGAGTAGAGCTACTACTCCCCTGCAGTCTGCACGCAAAGAACCCACACAGTCCGATTGGTTGACTTGCTGCTACCCAGCGACTGCAATGCAGCATCTGAACCAAGAAAGGTACATAAGCCCTGGAGAGTCGGGTCTGTTTTCAGTACCAAGTTTGGAGACACCAGGGCCTACCGGAGCAGTGCTGTACCAAAATCTGCGGTACTGGACCTCCTGCTGCATGCAGCAAGACGAAGCGTCCAATCGGGACTCCAAATACCCAAGAAGCAAGCATCCATCGAGAAAAGTCGAAACCCCTGAGATATACTTTATGGATGGCATACCTGTCCTGGAATCGCCTCTCCAAACAGCCTGCTCCTGACTTCGGGGACACCTTGATGCGAACTGCCCAGCTGACCTATCTGCTCTGGACCCAGCCTGCGTGGCATTGGTAACTAGGATCCAGCTATGCTCTCATGGTTCTGAGGCCCTTATGACCTGCTTCCATGAGTGGGACCCCTTCGGCTTAACTTTAAGTCCCTTTGTGCAGTGGGTTTCCAAGTGGCCCCCTTCTTCGTTGTACACCAGCTACCAATGACCTCCGTGCCCTGCTCCCAAATCCGGGGCACTACTGAGAATCCGCTGATGAAACATTGTGCCTAACCTTGCTACTTATCTAAATCCAGAAGGTGAACCTTGAGATCCAACTGCGTGGTTTTATATACATTTTTCTCTTTTTTCCCATTGACTTTAATAGTTGCGAAATTGCGCACAAAAGGGATTCATTTCGCAAACTTGAAAAATGCATATCTTAAAAAGTGCTCACTGTGGAACTAAGATCTTGGTATGAGAAATTATATAAAAATCAATATTATTTTTCCAAATTGGTCCCAAATGTATTCTTGAGTGTGTGTCTCATGTATTGCCTATGTGATTACTACAAATGCATACCACTACCCTCTGATAAGCCTAACTGTTCGCCCACACTACCACAAATAGAGTGTTAGTATTATCAACTTTTGCCTCAGTATACCAATCCGGGTCTCATTGGACTCTCTGCACAGTGCACTTTGTTTTAGTACACTATATAGATAGCCAGCATCCTACACTCACACACTTTCCATGCTGTCTATAGTTTCCTGTAGTGTTGCCTATGAAATGTCCTCCAACATTAGCATGATGGTTCTGTCATCTGTACATGTAATGGAGATGTGTACTTTATTGTCAGCAACTGGTTGTTCGGTTGCATCATCACCAGATTGCCTTCACCTGCAGATGAGAGGAACGTATGGCAATGTGAAGTGGTGAAACCCCATGTCATCATAATTATGTCACTGCACTTCTAGAAGTGCCATGTTTTGACAGACATTTAGGGAACTGGGTGAGGTGCGGCTAATGGTTAACGGCCATGATCAGTTCTACAGTGCAGGGGCATCGATGCTACTACTTCATCCTTCACTGCAGGGACACTGACATAATAGATGAGGTAGAGAAGTCGCTCTTGTGTTGCTCTATATGACTGTATAATGGTAATTTGTGAGAGTTGTCTTCATGCTCTGACACATTCAACAATTATGTCATCATGCACACGCAGCTGTGCTTCTTCTATGTATTTTACATTGACATGGGCAAACCTTTCTCTTGTGTGATTCATACGTGTATTCACAGCCGTATGGACACTATGTAACGGGTGTACGTTATCTATCAAACATATATCCCTTTCACAGGGATTTGTGGCTCCTGTGGAATGCTGTGCCTGTAGGACTTCTGCCTGCATTTTAAGGGTATGTATGCAACTGAACATGGCAGGAAGTCACCATTATGCATGTTCTTGAGAAGGATACCAGTTGCATGTTGTGTAGTAATGCATTCTTATTTGACCGCTCCTTAAGGTTGACGGTCTAATGGCTTTGTAGTCCACAGACCAACACAGGGATAATGGCAGCAGCCACCTCCTCATACGGGGCAGTGAGCTGTTCCGAGCTCTCTTGAAACCACCTACTACTATATCTGTCATTCAGTTTTGCATTCATTTTTCATCGAAGTCAAGCTTCATATCATAGGCTTGTTTGTTAAATGCCTCTGTTGTCCTCTTTGTGGGTACCACCGCAATGGTCTTGCCACGGATGGTGATTCACAATGCTACTTTCTTTGCAGGGGACGCTTGAAGGTGAAAAATAGCAGGTCCTGGCATTTAGTCATCTCTTTAATAAGGATCTCATCTTATTCTTTGTGTATTTGAATGTTTGCTTTCTCCTATCAATGCTCCATCTTTCCTTGCTCAATGGGTTCTAATCATGATCTTGCCTTGAACCTGCTGTCTCTGGGGTGTTCCAAAGATTTTCAGACAGAGAAACTGCTTTCCCACACATTTTCAACTATCTTAGAGAGATTTTATTGTGCATTGCGCTGTTGTAAAATACAATTCCTCCTTTGCCTCAACGAGTAATCCCGCAGAGGAATTGCTTTGTGTTTGAGATGGTAATGTTGTCATCACTATGTGACAGAAAGTAAATTCGGAGAACCATGACTCAGTAAATTTTGGAAAAGATGCGCTCATGTTGGTACAAGTTTACCAGTTGATCTGCAAGGTTGCTAAACAGATTAGTGAATTAGTTGAACTTGGGCAAAATTCCCCAGAGTTACATACAAAATCTGCAAGATTCCGTTGAGTTCCAGGAATGGGTAGAAATCAGCACGTCATACTGCTCGTGCTCCTTTTTAGCACTGGGAGCTGAAAATTCAGTCTGAACAGCATCATGCAGCACACCAGAGGGCACTACTTCTCGAGTTGGTTTTGCTGCTGCTTGAGTAGATTTTAACTTAAGTGGGTGCTTTCTCACTGTGAACGGTCGCGACCACTCATGACTTCTCGCTTTGGGAAAATCTCACCGGTTCCCTCCTAGAGCCCAGAAATCCTTCTAGGGGATGCCCGTTCTCGCTCGCGCTTGCCAAATTACCGTTGGCGAGCCCCAAGTGAGGAATACTCCACCACGCATGTGTAACATAGAGTGGCCAAACTCCGCAGTGGAACAGAATTATTGCCCACCCCTAAAGATATGCAGAAGTCGGTCACACTGCATCCAGTCTTTGAAGTCATTCCAAAAGCTAGTTACCCAAAATGCAAACAGACAATTGATAGGCATGTAGGGTGATGAGATGTTAGCAAACAGACCATGTAGATGTTGAAATAGTGAAAAGGTTTCATGGACAGCATAGCACTGTGAGTCATCATAGTTGATCAACATGGTGGTTGAAGACAGATTGGATCCTAACTTGACTTGAAGTATGTGTTTGAACACACAGTATTCAGACCAGGCCAAGTCGATCCTTAAATACTGCAGATAAGGGCAAGGGCTCCAGAAGCACATGTGGATGAGCGTGTTGAATGCTGCTGATCAACCTCAAAAATAATGCTAATGTTATAATATTTCAAATGCAGCCCTAATATTGACGGCCCTAATGATGAGAATGGGAAATAGAAATCTCCATCATATAAAGAGGTTATTGGGGACAAACCCTCAAGTCGAACGAGGAAGTATTTGTGCCAGGAACAAAATCAGAACTAGTGAATACATGGGGAAACTGTGCAGTCACACCAATTTCTGTATGTTATTCAAAGTAGGGGATTACAGGGGACTATGCCCCACAAATCACAAATACCACGACCATGGCTTTTGTGTGTTGCAAAATCACATAGCCTTTTTTTTATATATATATGCTGGGTTTTAAAGGCATCCGATAAGAAATGTTCTTAATTAAAAAGCATAATTATAGGAGATACTGTATTAGACAAAAAGTGAGTGTTATTTCTTAAGAAAACAGTACATTTTTCCTACAGCTATAATATCTTTATTAGGTGAACTGACATGTTAGGCTGACATCTTTCAAGCATGCCGCTGTGTCACTCTATGACTGACAGTGTTCATTTTAAGACAGTTAGCTAACCATTTTTACAGATCTCTGCATAAATTATGTATTATTATCACAATATCTGTATAGTATGTTCAGATTCTGTAATTCCTATATAAACGCCAGTCTCCAATTTCTTTCTAATTGGCCACATGTGACGCACCCAGTCCCCGTTTACAAAGAAAGTTTGTCAGAATCTGACTATTATAAGTTACTACAGTCAAGTTCTGATGTCACAAACCAGCTGCCAGGACCAGCAGCCTAGTTGAAAGGCAGTTCAGGTCATATAGCATAATTGAGGCAGCTGTTTAAAGGTACAGAAACGGAAGGTAGTTTTTGTTTCTTCTCCTCTATGTTTTAGCTTACAATAGTTAGAGAAAAGCTAGAATCGTTCTGCTTGTTTCTACACATTCCGAGCAAGTGCACCATATGAAAAAAAAGAATTGCCTTTAACTGCTTCTAATATCTATTTGCAACAAATAACTAACGTGTTTTTGATTGGTCTAATTTAATTTTTCACTCGATATTGTATTTTTATTCTTCATGTTTGCAAATATGCTTGCTCTTTCATATGAAAGAGCTATGCACTAAGGTTTTAAGTGGTCTGTGGGAAAGATGATGGTGTGGCTATGTATTATATGGGATAAAGTACTTCCTGGCATACATTATAAGGATATTGCAAGCCACCTCGGAATTCCATTACCTTATGAAGGAACTGGGCCTTTGGCCATGTTCCTCTATATGGTTACTGTAAGAAGCTGGCTCACTATATAGTATACTAAAATGAAGTACATTGTACAGAGTCCAGTGTGTCCCAGATTGGTATACAGAGGCAAAAGTAGATAATACTAATGTATTTGTTGTAGTGTGGGCGACCATTTAGGTTTATCAGAGACCAACTTGCAAAAATAACACTGATTTTTGTGTAATTTTTAAGACCAAGAACTTCGTTCATAGGTAAGTACTTTTTAAGTTATGAATTATCAAAATTTGGAAAACTGGAAATAACACAGCACAATAGAGGTCTATGGTGAAAAATAGAAAATCGAACAGTTGGTTCCCGGGTTTCACCTTCTGGATTTAGGTACGTAGCAAGGCCAGGTCCAATATTCCACCAGCAGATAGTCGGTAGCATCCCAGAATGGACGGGAGCAGATTGTTGAGGTCGTTGGTAGCTGGGGCACTACAAAGAAGGGGGGATGCCTACAAACAGGCTGCTCAGGAGGACTTACAGGTAATCCTCAAACTCTGCTAAGGAAATCTTCAATATAGTAAATTCCTTTATAAAGCCTGAGTTACCAAAGGTTGGTCCTCCCTCATCAGTAGAACGATGTGAACTAATTGTGAAACACTTTCTCGGAAAAGTAAGGAACATTTATGATGCTTTACTGGGTTCAGGAGACCAAAATGACATGCCAGAAGGAAGGCCGATTGTCAATAGTAGTAGAACTGAACTCACTGTTTTTTTCACAAATGGCTAAAGAGGAAGTCATTAAAATAGCAACCTTAGTGAAATCAGGTTCTCCGCTTGACCCTGCGCCTATAGATATTTTATTAAAAGGTAAAGATGCGATATTTTCTGCTTTGACAGATATAAAATTTGTACCTAGAAAATTGCAGTGTCCCAGAAGAATAGAAACATACCATATTTCGGCCCTTACTTAAGAAACCCATTCTGGACTCCGAAGTGGTAGAAAACTACAGACCTATATAATTACTTCCTGGAGTCAGCAAGATCTTGGAGAAGATAATAAATAGGCACCTCGCCGAAAACCTGTAAGCCAACAACTATCTTCATCCTCCCCAAGCAGGTTTTCGCTCTGGCTGCAGTACAGGAACAGTGCTTTTAAAGTTCATGGAAGATCATAAAACGGTGTTTGATTAGGGCGGGTAAGCGGCTCTGATCCTCCTTGAGCTAAGTGCTGCATTTGACACAATCTCCTATCCGATTCTACTCCACAGGCTGATATAAGCAAGCATTACAGGGAACACCTTAAAATGGCTTACATCTTTCCTGGAGAAGCTTAGTTTTCAAGTGAGTGAGGGTCTTTCCGCTCAACCAAACATCAGTTAAACTGTGGGGTACCACAGGGCACATATTTAAGCCCTACACTTTTTAATGTATATGTCCACCCTCTGATATCATCTGCTTTTATGGCTTCACAATGGTATCCTATGCAGATGATACTCAGATGCTTGTGTCCTTGTCACCAGACATAGGCTCTACCTCCATGGGACAGAACAGCTGTAGAGAGAATACTCAGATGCTTGTGTCCTTGTCACCAGACATAGGCTCTACCTCCATGGGACAGAACAGCTGTAGAGAAGGTCTCTAAATAGATAGTGGGCAACTGTCTAGAGCTAAATGGAGAGAAAAAGGAGATCCAGGTGGTAGGCAATAACCCAACACTCTGGAACCCGATAAGCTGCCCTCGTTGCTTAGGAGAACATCCACCCCCTAAGCTGGAAGTCAAGATCGTAGGGATTACTTTGGATAAACACATTTCCATGGTATCCCAAGTAAAGAGGGTGGCTGGCAGCTGTTTTGGTCTTTTGAGAGATTTAAGGAAAATTCTGAAATGGCTCTCAATGGGGTCACAGAGAATTGTGATCCAAGGACTGATTCTCTTGCACCTTGATTATGGCAACTCACTGTACTTGGGCAGTCCTCTGTTGGTTATCAGCAAACTTCCAGTCATCCAAAATGTTGCAGCTTGAATTCTGTTAGGCATCCCTAAAACACTGTCAGCATGTGCAGCGCTGAAAACCTACACATAAGTTGTAGAGTACAATTCAAGGCACTATGCATCTGACATACGGCAAAACATAAATTGGACCCTCACTTTCTACACCAGTTGGTCACTTCCCATCGGACCAACAGGGCTCTCGAGTCCAGCAATTTTGAGATTCTTGCTGTTCCCAGAGTTCCAGATCTAGAAGTGAAGGTTACTCCTTCGCTCTTCTGGCACCTAAACTCTGGAACTCTCTGCTGATCAGCCTGAAATGGACAATAATTGTATGAGCTTCACATAGAAACTAAAAACGTACAGGTTTCCCGAATCTCATCAATTTTTTACCTACCCTCACTCCAGTAGTTGTTGAAAGTGCGAGGAAGCCCCCGTCGGGTAGCCAGGCACTGTACAACTCAGGTGAATAGAAGAGAATAAGTCTGGGGGACCCAAAAAAGGGATCAGGTCACAAGGGCCTCAGGACCACGGGAGCACAGCTAGTTCATAAGAACCCAGGCCGGGCAGGCAGGGTGCAGAACAGATAGGCCAGCCAGCATTGGTGCATCAAGATGGTCTTCATGATCAGGGGCAGGCAGGTTGCAGAGATGATTTCTGGACAAAGTGGTTCTTAATGATCTCAATGTCCCTCGATCGGTGCTTGCTTCCTGGGCAGTTGGAGTTCTGAATTGGCTCTTCATCTCAGTGTCAGTTGCAGGTGGCCCAGGATGTTTGGTATTGCTAAGGCACAGCTCAGGTAGGTCCTGGTGCCCTGTCACTCATTAGGAGGACAGATATGACCTTCTGGAGCTGATGTACCTCTTCCTGCATGGGTGCTACATTGGAGTCACCAGGGAGCAGCAAGCTGGGTAAACCAGACTCTGTAGAATCGTTGCCTACAGATTTCAGGCAAGTAGTTCCTCCAAGGGAGTTCTCTGGCAATTGGCGAAGGGCTGTAGGCTCTACAGGGATGTTGGAGGCATCACAGCAGCAAAACAAGACAGCACACGACTATGGTCGAGTACTTGAGGCAGAAGGCAGGGTTTCACACCAAAATTCTGCAGGAGGTACTCAGTTCTTGGGCCAGCAGCTTCTATTTGTCTGTTGCCTTCTAGTTCCATTGAATCTAAAGTTCATGGTCCAGAGGTGCCACCTAAATACTAAATTAGGGGTGGTACTGGGGGAGACAGGGCTACCTACCTTTAGGGTGAGCACATCCCTCTGGCAGTGGGCACAATCCTGACCATAATGTTATGTTAAATCCTTTTATATATCGCGCACAGATACTCCGAACAGTGTCCCGGTGCGCACTCAGGAGAAGGAACCACTAACCAAGGCGCTATTCAAAGAGGAAGGTTTTTAAAGTTTTTTTGAAGATCACTGAGTCTTGAATACTGCGTAAGGACATGGGAAGAGCATTCCAAGCCAAAGCAGCTTTGCGCACAAAGGAACTCCCACCAAGCCTCTGGCGTTTAAATCTCGGGGTCTGCATCAGGAGCTGGGAGGATGACTGCAACTTTCTCATAGGATTGTAAAAAGCAAACCTCTTCTGAAGATAAGAAGGACCCTGGCCGTACAAGGCCCTCTGGGCAATGACTATAATTGGCTACCTCCCACTCAAACAAGATGGTGGAAACTGAAAAGTGGGATCCACATCGCTTTCCCCACCTTAGGGGTGGGGCTGTCTGAATGTGGGCCCACATTCTAATCTAACTAATTTACCCACCTGCCCTTATGCCAAATGTGGAGCAGGACTGGGGGGTTGTCATCCTCCACTATCTGGAGATGCTGGGGGTTGCCTTTCAAAGTTGGCATCGCCTTTGAAGCTTCCCGCCTTGGAATGCCATTCTGACCTGGAGAAGGTGTGAAGCATCTCTGCCGAGAGCAGCCATTCTTCTTGGTCTCTGAGAGCAGAGGCTCTTACCCAAGAGGTCAGAAACATGTCTGGTGATGGCAGTTTGGCAAAGACTAGCCAGAGACCACACCAGTGTTTGGTAGGTTTTCAGGTGTTCCCTGTGTGCATTTATTAATACATCAAACACTGCCAATAGTGTGGATTTATTAAGACGAGATTTTTTATACCAAACATTCCTGTGTACAGTGAAGCAATCATGGTGCTGGGGAGCTCATATTGACTGGTGTCCATCCAATGTACTCTCGGAGGCTTTCTTGTGCATATACAATATCCAAGAATGGTCTTATATATTTTAGAGCCGAACGCCATTGGATGTAGCTTAGCCTGATTGTCAGCCTTGAGGACTGTACACGTTTCTCTCCAGGCAAGTACTGGTCTGAGAATGCAAGTTGCTCAGTCACCATGGTGACACTGGCACTAGTTTCTCGCAGAGCTTCAACTCCGACCAAATTGATATGTGACTGTTGTCTGTATTTCTCCAGATTACTGGGCCAGTCAGTCAGGGTTGCTACATCCATTCCACCCTCTTTGACTAGAGTTGCCTCAGCAGGCTCTCTGACATGGTCAGGGCCCACCTGTGATCCCATTTGGAGATTTGATTAAGGTCTCCAGTTTGGTGTCTAAGAGTCTGACAGTCTGACACCAAGCTGTTTTAGGATCCCAGTTTTTACCCTGGTACCCACCGTTAGACTGTGAAGATTTTCTGTGCCAAGTTTCCCAATAGCGGCATTGGCATAATTAGTGCAAGCTTCTCTCAAACAGAGCAGGCACAACATGGCAACAGTGCAAGTTTACCTAACACAGTACAGACATCAGTTGTGCAAGCTTCTCTCAAACAGAGCAGGCACTATATGACAGCAGTGCAGGTTTCCTGAACGCAGTGTAGACTAATCCTTTATGGGTTCCAGAGTAGCGTGCTACTCACCGAAGAAGCACTTTTATGCCTCGTTAGGGGTAGTAAGTGCTTCATAAATGCAATTTCAAAAGATATCAGCAGTGCAAGCTTCTCTCAAACAGAGCAGGCACTATATGACAGCAGTGAAGGTTTCCCTCATGAACTATGGGCCAGATGTACGACTGATTTTTGCATGCGCAAATGGTTTTAGACCCGTTTGCACATGTAAAAAACCTATGGCCCATGTACTAAACCTATTTTGTGAGTCGCTAATTAAATGGTGACTCGAAAAATAGGGTTAGCGACTCGCTATTAGCGAGTCTGAACCCTATGTAAGAATGTTTTGCGACTCCAATTGCGGTCACAAAACACTCGCAGTTTATCACCCTCTTCAAGAGGGTGGTAAACCATTCACACACTGGAAGGAGTCCCTAGGGGACACCTTCCCATTTGTGAATGGGTGCACAACATTTTTTTCAGAGCAGGTTGTTGTCCCAGGGATTCTGTGGTAGATGTGCAGGGGGCAGGGGTCTGTGGGGCCTCCCGAGTGGATGCCCTTAATGATTGCGACCGTGTCCGTGGTCGTGATGGGTGTCCAGTTGGAGATGGTGGGCTGGCTGGTATCTTGGGGAGGCAAAGGGCTGGCAGAGGTGTCTTGTGGGTGGTCGGTGAAGTTGTCGTAGAGTGTTCTGATTTTGAGGTGGAAGAAGGTTCCAAGCTTGTCTCAGAGGTCCTGTGATGGGGTGATGTCAGTGGCTTTGCAGTGTGGGTTGGTGAATTCCTGGATGACGTTGAAGAGTTCCTTGGGGTTGGTGGAGTTGGTGAGGATTTTGTTGTAGATGAAGTTCCTTTTAGTTGTTCTGATTTAGCTGTGGTAGTGCGTAATGTCTCCTCACTGGGCATGTCCATTCGGAAACCGCCAGTCATAGAAAATGATTTTTTGTTTGAAAGGCTTTAACTTTGTGCTGTAGATCGCAACATGCAAACAATTATGGTTAAAGACGGTACACGTAAAGATCACATGGATGGATGTTAATGCAATGTGTATTTAGGGAACTAAAGCAAGAGGTGTGATATAATCCCCAATATGATGCTAAGATCATAGGGTATGCAGATGATACCCAACTGCTGTTTACCTGGCCAGATGATACCCTTGATACATCTGCGGTCCATTTGTGTTTGTCCTCTGTATTTCGCTGGCTGGCTAAGGCACAGTTGAAGTGCAATGAAGACAAATCAGAAGTGCTTTTTTACGGGTCCTTTCCCCCCTCGTTCAAGAGTTCCTTATGGCCCCCTGACATTCCTAGCCCGAAGGAGATGGGGAGACCTGCTAAAAATTTGGGCATCTGGTTTACAGAGGATTTAAAATTTGAACATCACATTAAAAAACTTACTGGCACCTGTTTTTCTACTTTAAAAATGCTTCGTAAATTTTTTCCCCTGCTCCCAAAAGAGGCCAGGGAGTCTGTTGCTCGAGCGCTCATACTGGCCAGGTTAGACTATGCTAATGCATTGTTCAGTGGCATCCCTGCTTACCTAGTCAAACGCCTGCAAATTATTCAGAACGCGGCTGTCCGTCTATTATTTAACATCCCTAGATGGAAGAGCGTTCGCGCTGAGATGCGCACACTCCACTGGCTCCCTGTTGCACAACGCATCCGGTTTAAATCTTTGGTCCTGGCGTTTCGTGCTACCCATAATCTTGGCCCCCAGTATCTGAGAAGAAGATTCACTAGCTATGTCCCGGCACGCACCCTGAGATCTTCTACTTTGCTTAAACTGTCCCTGCCCCGCTTTAAACGTGCCAGACTTGGCGGCCAGTCGATCTCGGTGGTGGTGGCTCGTGCTTGGAATGCACTTCCCTTTCATCTGCGCTCCACACCGACAGTAGATGCCTTCAAAAAACATTTGAAAACACATCTGTTTAATAGTGTAATCTAAGATTCCTTCCCATGCTCTGCTATCTGCTTTTATTTTTCCCCCGCGCCAGGATACTCTCCAGTAACGGAGCGCGTTATAAAATGGTTTATAAAATGGTTTATATTGTAATGGAGTGAATGGTTCTATCAATCTGTCGAGCGTGTGATATTTATGAATGCATAAGTATCAAACCTGAAACGGAGGGCATTGTGTATAGAGGCTCCAGGCTACCCACACCATCCTTCGGCATGGTACAGGTGATATTTCCTTTCCTCCTGGAAGAGGAGTGGCGCAGCAGCCAGGGTGCCTGTCTCTGGACCCGGGGGTTCACGTTTCGATCCCCAGGCCCAGAGGCAGGTTAGCCCAGCACCATGTGACTCTGGGCAATAGCTTGCTTAATCTTCCCGAGGGCCCCCAGCACTGGGACAGCTCTCTGGAGGTAGCTGTGCGCTTTACAAATGCTGGTATTTCATTTCATTTCCTGTCTTGCTAAACTGAGATCATGGTTTGAGTGACAGATTGATATGTTTGTACTTTTCACCCTGTTGTTTGTGTCTCACTTGTATTAGGTGCAACCAGTAAATCTGAGACAATGAAACAGAAAGGATTAATGGTTTGATATCATAGCACTTATCCTTTTTTTTTTCCACTGGCAGCAGCAATCTTTTAAGTCCTGACGAAAGCCTTGACACCTCTTGAGTCGACTTGGCTGAAACATGTAGACCTTTTCGTCTAACACTAAGCAGTTTAAATCCATACTCCTTTTGCACTGTCTTTTAACCGCTTAACAGCGACGTCAATTCTAGTGGAATGAGCGGGGCCACGTCGGTCAACGGACATTCGCAGCACTACGGAGGTAGTGCTTGCGACGGCGGTTGGCCGACGAACGCACGCAAAGGGTTAATTCCGTCAGTAGCAGCAAGTAATTAAGTATTCTTTTTTTCCCACTAGGCAATTTTAACTTCACCACCTCACAACTTGTTAAATGTATTTGCGCTGCACACTCACCATTATTCTCCCAGCATCTCTCAGCTGTTGGACTTAGTATATCCTTGATATGGTAGGAATATCAAAAACATCCCTGACCTCCTTCCTCTCAGAGAAGAAGTTGTAGCACATGATGGGACTAGGTTTTCCCACTAAGATGAGCTACCCAGATGATGAAGCATGCCACCTCTGGTGGGTGAGGGTATTCTTCCTGAAAGGGATTTTTCCCACAGTTAGATCGTGTTAGAATCCAGTCTGTCACTTCACATGCTTACATTGTATTGTAGACCCAAGGATTTGTTTGTGTTGTTGCTGAAGTTGTGCCAATTGTGGTGCAGTTTCGGGGAAAGAACACTGGTACTGAGAACCTGGGTAGTAGGGATCCAGTACACCTCAAAGTTGCATCTAAAGCCAGGCTAAAAGTGTGGGAGGGTATTGAAACAAGACCCCAGTTTCCCAGACCGAGCCATGAAGGCACTGGCACAACTAGATCGTCCAAGATCCCGGCCGTACTGATTTCAACCAAAAAAGGAAGAAAGGGTCCTGGAATTTGACCAGAGAACCAGGAACGAAATGGATCTCTTTAAAGCAGAGCAAGAATCATGAGCAACGTTTATAAAGTGTCTTAAATGCACCAAGCCTTTTTGCAATGACAATGTCATGGTAAATGTGTATAATTAGGCTAGTTTCTAAGAAAGGAAAAAACAGGGACCCTAAACATTATTGTGCAATTTTCCTGGTAAACTCTGTAGTAAAGATCACTAGTACAACACTGTTGGAAGAAATCAACCCTGCACCAATGAACAAGCTTGTTAGCAGAAATACAATCTGGTTATGTGCTGGGCTGGGAATGGTGAAAATATGCTTGAATCTACGTTTATGGACCAACAAGTAGTCTGAAAGGAATTGGACAAAGACAGACTGTGGACCCAATGATGATACATCTATGGGAGCCGCATCATCTCCTTCGCCTGAGTTTTTTTTTGCAAGAACCTCTGGCCATGGAGGGGCTTGAATAAATTTGCCCCTGAGTCACTCTTAGTTTCCTGGTGTCTACGGGTCCAAAATTATCAGGTCTTCAAATTTCATAACGGAGTTGGGGTCAATAGCTGCACCTGGCCCCCACTAGCCCTATTACACAACCTGGGGGAGCAGTAAGCGCTTCCTTAAGTCTAGTATTAGTCCCTGTGATGACTCCTATCTCCACTCTCAGGCCCTTAAAAAGCTTTGCACGCATTTACCACCTTCTCACGGGAAGTGATAAATATTGGACAGTTTGAGCCTGTTATTTCCCTCACAAAGGGGAACAATGTGTCATTTGACCTAGAAATTCCTGGAGTGTGTGTTATTCCCCATTTTGGAGAAATTATTTGTAATAACCTAATGTAGGTGTAGGGATACCCGCTGGAATCAGAGATTCAGGTTCACTGGTATCCCTGCACCTAAATCCAGGGACATCATAATCTGGCCCAAAGCCAGATTCTGGCCCATAGTTGCATCTAGTTTATGGTGTTATGCATCTTTCCTAATTCCCTGCCCCTGCTGCTCTGCTAGTGTGAATGTGATGTGTAGAATGGTGATGTAATAGAATGTTTAGGATGTCTGTGGTGGAGTGTCAGTTGGAGTATGGGCTGAGCAACAGGGAGGCTGCTCCTGATGGGGCTTACCATAAGAACTAAACTACATACATTTATGGAACTAAGATCAATAAATCATTCATCTACAATCTTAACTCGGCTACTGGATTTCCTCCATACATCCTAACACTCTGACACCACATTGACTAAATCTCTATTCTGTCAGAACTACATAAAAGGGACAGTATGTGATCAAGCGTAATGTTTCTCTCTAGACCACCTTAGGCACTTGTGTAAAGGGACTTCCAACACTACATATTCCCAGAGATTTTAATTTGATGCTCTAGACCAGTTCTTTCCAAACCTGTTAGATCACAAGACTGCTTGTGTGTTTTTTTGGACAACCGCCATGTTTGTCAGAGAGCGTCCGCAGCGGTGGCCTTGCAACAGCCCTTCTGCCGGCTCTCCCATTCATCATTGTTTGCGACCGCAGGCGTCGGAAACAGCGGAACATCATGCTGTCACAGCGGGGGAATGCTAATTTTCTGTGCAGTCTCTCTGGCCTGGCGGCAGTTTGGTGTGCTTCCGCCATGAATCAGACTGCCGCGTATGATTTTCCACCTGCTCCGCCCGCTACGGGTGGTCTTTGGTGGCCTTGTTCCACTGCGGTCGGATTTGATCATTTGATGAATAAAACTTGTTTTAAAAAAAACACACAACAAGGCCAGCAAGTGCACATAGCAAACTAGCCCTGTCCCCAAAAACACCTAACACATCCCAATGGCACACACCCATGGCAACTCCAAAAATACAAATCGAAGGAGAACCCACACAACACACCTGACAGCAATACTCCATTTTAACACGCCCACTTAGCTGAGTATAAAACCAGCCCCTTCCCTGACCAGAATCCTTTGCACTACTCCAGCACTGAAGGAACCAAACCCTGCAGCACATTGGATAGAAAAAACACCACACATCTCACCTGCACAACAACACACACACACCCCCCACCCACGCCACCCCCATCACCCTCACAACTGCACCTCAACACATTAGCACCTCACATACCATGGCACCACAGAAAATGCCCAAATTCACCAAGAGTGAGTTGTCAGTCATGGTAGATGAGATAATCAGAGTAGAACCACATGTATTTGGTCACCTGGTCAAACAGACACCATTAGCCACAAGAGCACAAAAGTGGGCAAGGATAGTCGACAAGGTCCATGCAGTAGGGAACACCCCGCGTTCCAGAAATGAAATCATGAAGCGGTGGCTGTGAAACAAAAGAGGAACAAGAACCAGAGAGGTCAAGATGGCCGCTGGTCAGGAGCTCTAGCGAGGAGCTCTGGGGTTAGGGATCTCCAATATTGGAGTAAATCCCCAAATAACCCTCAGTGCGACCCAGGAGCGACCGGAGGCATTAAGGAAAAAAGAGAGCAGAAAGGAACGGGAGGAACGCGGCTAACAACGGAGATAACCTACCTGGTCGGCGGACTACAGGGGCGCCTCATCCCATCGGACCCATAGAGGACGGACCGGGAACGAGTGGAACCACAGTGATTGAAACGGGAGCCATCCGGTGTCATCTGATGCCGCTCTGGGCTGCGCGGGGCTGCGTGAAGCTGAGGCGATCGTCGGGATCCCCGGTGCCGGAGATCGGGATCCGGTAGCTGTGGGGAAAAGCAGAGCAGCCTCGGCAAAAGTCAGGAAGGTACGAGCACCCTGACCGACTGCACGACCCCTTCTCCACCGCCCCCTCCATGAGCATAAGCGAGGAAAAGAAAGCGGGAGAAACGAGTGGGGAACAGTAAAGCGGCGCGCCTGACCTTAAAATGGCGGCCGCTTAAGACATTAGTCGCCCACGATCCCCCTCGGTAATGATGCAAAAAAAGTACAGAGGACCTTCCTGGCAAGGAGACCTAAGGGGTTGAATATACGAACATAAAGATGAACAAATCCTGGTCCCGATCAGGAAAGTGATGTGTCCTAAATGCTTTCGATAGCCACCAAAGTGCCAGCTAAACTACATCATTTCTGGACATAGACACTGAAAGGGGACTGTCGTCAGACCAAAGAATCAAGGAGCAAAAGAGAAAGAGGACTTACCACAGGAGTGGAAAGAAAGAAAGTCTACTCCTGCACAGAAGAACAACAGATACTGAAAAGTCGGACATCTTGTAACGGACAGCCCCACACCTGACTTATCAGAATAATGGATAGGCAAATTAATTTTCCGGAGTTATGGTAACACATATATAATTTAATTAGGGGAAAGCAGAGAATATATACTTACTACGGAACATCGATATATGTTGAGGTGCAATTAACAGAAAAGCAGAATAATACACCAATAAGTGCCATAATTAATGCAGAACGGAGCCAAAATGAGCGAAAGATACCTTGAATCTGCTGGCTTGAGTGCCCAGAGTATAAAATACCCCAACAATTTAACTAAAAATGCAGCTAAGAAGTTTAAACACGACTACCTGAGGAAAAACCCGGACACAATATTCGCAGACCTATACTTTAATGCAACTAATGGTACGAAAATGAATGACCTCATATTCTATACATACAGAACAGCTAAATGGCGCAATGCTTTCACTAGGATGCTTACCATAAAAACTACGAAAAACATTCCTCATGGCCTAAAAATGTCAACCTCATCGTCAGAGAGATGCAGAGCTGAACTTAGCATCACGATATATAAATCCGGTATGGTGCTGATACAAGCAGCAAATCGAGATCTAGAGAGATTCGCCAAGACCTTCCTATCGTTAAAAGACTCAATGGACGACCCGAGTAATCAATTTCTCCTAACCCCACCAGTAGACACTCTAGATATCCACGATGTCACCATCAGAGGCGCTAATAGAACCAGGAACCATCATGCGCTAAACCTTAACCAGGTAGAGTTAACTGGTCCAGTAAGGCTAGTACTAGAGAACACGACTATAAGAACCGAGAGGTCTACCTATCAGACAAACAAAGAACATTATCAATGCCTAAGAGAAGAGTCGCCCCTACTCCCGAACCACGTGGCCCATCACGTAGATCTTACACTGGCACCGAGGGTAGTACCACCTAATATCCAGGAATTGGATGAGACAGAAGACATCAGCCTTCCTACGTCCCACACCCTCGCCAACACAATACCAACGTCGTACACTCCTCCACCGACAAATGAAATCCCAACATCACAGGACCTATCTAACTCCATCAACTTCCCTATACCTAGCGCCAGTACAACACCAGTGACTTGTAGACTTTCACCCTCAAACGTGCTCCTAGCAAATCAGAACATATCCAGCACCAACGACAAACCTAATAGAGTTGGAACCGACAATCAAAGAGAGGAGATAATACCTATACCACGCGCTAGTACAACACCAGCGACCTGTAGACCTTCACCCTCAAACATGCTCCTAGCAACTCAGAACATATCCAGCACCAACGACAAACCTAATAGAGTTGGAACGGACAATCATAGAGAAGAGATAAAGATAATGGCAGCGCAAATAAGAACCATTCCAAAAAGGAGAAGAGTTGAGCGGATGTACAGATCTGCCGCCCCTAAGAAATCTCAGCAGAACATGAAGAACGTTATTAAGCTTCAGAAACTAGTGAGCAAGCTAGCTCAAGCCACTATCAATACCATACAGACGATAGAAAAAATCGAAGAGTTGACGGTGAACATTCACGCTAAAGTCACGGATATTCAAAATCTGGTACACTCTTCGCATAGAAAGAGTAACGAGGCGGACATGCGTTTAAAACAGAGAGACAACCGACCAGACAGGACCAAATCAATATCCAAAGAGGAAACACTGGCCTTAATCCGAACATATGACCTATCGGACTACAAGGAAGAGGAGAGAATCAAAACAGTTCCACTAGACGTTAACAGAACAGCGAGAAAAAACGATAGAACATCCAACCCCCACAACCTACAGCACATACAGCTAACACCAAACGAAGACGAAAACGGGAATGCTAGCAAAAAAGAAAAACATCTAACCTGTCTACTACTCAACTGTCGATCAGCAAACAAACATGCATCGGACATAGCGGACCTCATCCTCAACAAGGACATCGACCTGGCAATCCTTACAGAAACCTGGCTTACGGAATCTTCATCCCCAACCATGGATCTGTTAGTACCACCACAATTCAACGTTTTGAGACTGGATAGACATGGAAAGCTAGGGGGAGGGATAGCCTGTATTCATCGATCTGACATAGAGGTTAAACAAATTCAGGCCGACCCGCTAGAATCCTGTGAGTATCTTGGTCTTAACATAAGATCAAATAACATTCAACGCTGCAACTTGCATACATTTTACCACCCACCAGGAGATAACGCAAAGTTTATAGCAGAGTTAATGGAGATCATAACAGCCAACTCTAACAACGCTGCCAATAATATATTTCTAGGCGACTTCAACCTGCACTGGGAGAATTGCAATGACAAACTGGTCAACACGCTTAAAGGTTTCCTCACTGAACTAAACCTCACTCAAGCGTGCACACTACCCACACACTCTAAAGGAGCGACGTTAGACTGGATTATCTCAAGAAACAAAGTTGCAACAATCCACTCCATAACACCATGTGACTGGTCTGATCATCACGCCATAACATTCATGATACCCACAACGAAAAAAGGTAGGACCAGACAACCTCTCAAGACCAAAAAATGGACTCGAGACACAAAAGAAGCAAATATGGATCTTCTGGTCGAAAGCTGTGAAAGAGACTTAAAGCCACCCAACAACCTGGACAAAGTTAACGAGCTGACGGAACACTACATAGCAACTGTCGAAAATATCGTTAATAACACCATGCCATTAAAATTGAAACGAGTCTCAGAGAAGACGAAAAACCCATGGTTTAACGAAGCACTAAATGAAGATAGACGCAAATTGAGAATGGCAGAACGAAAATGGAGGCAACACCCATCATCTCCTGAACTGAAAGCTCTCAGAAAAATAAGGAAACAATATAATAAAAAGATCATCGACTCAAAAAAGGATTTTATAAGAGCAGAACTGGATAATGCCAAAAACAGACCACGAAAACTATTTGAAATCCTAAAGGAGCAATCAAACAAACTAGCCAAAACAGTACAAGAAAATTCAAAAATACCTCTAAGCTGTGATGAATTTTCCACATTTTTCACCGAAAAGGCCAAAGCACTCGAAATAGAGCTTAGAAACTCTGCGTTGAACCTTCCCAACGAACCTCGATTTACTATCAATGCCGAATCTACAACGGATTGCACTATGGCAAAAAACAAGGCGAGCTGGGAAACATTCGAACTGTACGACCAACACATGATCGCCAAGACGCTCTCAGGAATTAAACCTAACAACCACTACCAAGACCCTCTGCCTGCAAAATGCGTAAAAGAAATCAATCACATCCTGATTCCAATATGGACCGAAATAATAAATGCGTCACTGTCACAAGGGATCCTTCCCGACTGCTTAAAAACAGGTCAAGTCGTTCCCATAATCAAAAAACCAACAGCGGATGCATCAGATCCAAATAACTTTCGCCCAGTGACCAACATCCCTTTACTGGCCAAGTTGACTGAGAAATGTGTGCAGAATCAACTGAGCCAACACATCACCAAATTCTCCTTGTTAGATGAATGCCAATCAGGATTCAGAGCAGGGCACAGCACGGAAACAGCGATTCTCCACATTACTGATGACGCGTTACAGGCCCTTGACCAAAATCAAGCATGCTTACTGATTCTCCTAGACCTGTCATCGGCATTTGATACGGTAAATCATGAAGCATTGCTGACCAGACTACGGGACAGGATGGGAATATCGGGAATTGTGCTGAAATGGTTCGATTCCTTTTTACAGAACAGAACGCAGCGCTTCCTGGTTAACCAATCAATCTCACCTCCTTGCCCTATCTCAATTGGAGTCCCTCAAGGATCGACCCTATCCCCAGATCTGTTTAACCTATACGTCGAACCACTCACAGAAATTCTCCAAAAATCTCAAATATCCTATCACATGTATGCGGACGACACGCAAATATACTTGAAGGTCGGATCCATAAAAGAATTGGAATTAATGAATGAGACACTAAAAATGGCACTTCAATGGTTAACTGCAAACCACCTGAAGCTGAATGCACATAAAACAGAGTTCCTATTAATTTCTCCACCAAGGAGCAATACAGAAATAAAGGAATGGATGAAAATTATGACCGCGCTAAACTGCACCCCAACCCTCGTCAACTCAGCAAAATCTCTAGGAATCACCTTAGATGAGAATCTAGACATGAAAGCCCACATTAACACAATGGCGAAAAGTGCCCGATTTCACTTGAACTACTTAAGAAAATTGAAACCATACATCACAGAATCAGACCTCAAATTGGCAATCCAATCCTTAGTTATCTCGAGGATTGAATATGGTTGCACTACCTTGGCTGGATTACCAAAAATGTCCACAGCACCATTGAAAGCTTGCCTTAACGCTGCAGCAAGACTCATCACCGGAACCAGGAAATATGACCATATATCTCCGCACTTGAAAGCACTAAACTGGTTACCATACGAAGCAAGAATCCAAATGAAGATAGCATGTATCACACACAAAGCATTACATGACAACACCCCAAGATATCTAGCAAAGAAAATTCAGTTGTCCGGTGGCAACCGACCAGCTAGGAGTGCTGAGGAGCTGCTATTACGGCCAACCTTCTTCCGTAAGAAGAAAACCTATGACAGAGCGTTTTCAGGAGCGGCCCCCAGAATATGGAACTCACTCCCCCCCAAACATCAGGAAGATCCAGAATCTGGTAACATTCAAACGAGAAGTGAAGAGCCTGCTGATGAATAGATACATTACTTAATGAAGATCATTGATCTTGGCTCTGTTATACTACTGCCTTAGTACAGAACATGTACACCTTTATAAGGGGAGGCTTCTGCAATATTATAATGGAATACGTATCCTATGATATAAGAATAACCTAAAGGCTAATAGCAATGGTGTTTTTGATTGAACATGAGAACAACATCCTTCATGAACCTATACCGAACTACCTCATAGTTGTTATATATACATGTCGTTGTTATTAATTTAATCATAGCATATTTACTTACGCTAACATAACATGTGTTATGAATATTTATATCATCTACCTCACTGCGGTTGCTTGTTAACTGCTTATATATATGTTAACCCTTTTCCTTTTCATATTTCATGTTAAGCGCTCTGATACCCACGGGTCTTGTTCGCGCTATACAAAACTATATAATAAATAAATAAATAAATAAATAAATAAATAAACCATGAGCTGGCTCAGAAGACTGGCGGTGGCCCTCCCATCTCACCAAAGAGAGTCTCAGGAATAGCCGGGGGAGTGGAGGCTGGTAAGGACAAACAAATGTCTACCATTACACTGCCATATTCTGTCTTACACAACTCCAACGCTACACCTCCTAGGCCCAATCCCATTCATTTGCACCTCTATATCCAACAAAGGTCTAACAGATGTAACATTCACCCCATTCAATTCAGCCAAAAAGTAGTCAGCTATATTTCCAGGGTTGTATGTGTGCAGGCAGCCAGCACTACAACTCCGACCAGGCCCCCTGTCTCACCCCTGAGCAGGATGGAGCACTCCCTCCCACCCAGAAGCATGTGGCAGCCATTGCATTGTTCAGCTTTACCTAACAGGTAAGTAGCCATCTTCCCAGGGAGGGGTGTTTGGGGGTGGGAGGCCTATACTACAAATCCCAACAGCCACCCAATCCCACCCCTGAGCAGGATGGAGCACTCCCTCCCATCCAGAAGCATGTGGCAGCCATTGCATTGTTCACCTTCACCTAACAGGTAGGTAGCCATTATCACAAGGAGGGTAGGTCTGCACTACAACTCCCACCAGGTACCCATGCCCACCCCTGAGCAGGATGGAGCACTCCCTCCCACCCAGAAGCATGTGGCAGCCATTTCATTGTTCACCTTCATCTAACAGGCAGGTAGCCATTATCACAAGGATGGCTGTTTGGGGGTGGGAGGCCTGCACTACAACTCCCACCAGGTACCCCTGT
The DNA here is from genome assembly GCF_964261635.1 of Lissotriton helveticus. NCBI lineage: Eukaryota > Metazoa > Chordata > Amphibia > Caudata > Salamandridae > Lissotriton > Lissotriton helveticus. The sequence continues at coordinate 1,315,561,916 of NC_136068.1, forward strand.
CCCACCCCTGAGCAGAATGGAACACTCCCTCCCACCCAGAAGCATGTAGCAGCCATTGCATTGCTCACCCTCATCTGACAGGTACGTAGCCATCTTCCCAGGTTGTGCCATTTGGGGGTGGTAGGCCTGCAATCCTAATCCCAGCATGCTCCCTTGTTCCCCAGCTGAGCAAGATGGAGTACTACCCGCCCACCCAGAAGCATATGACAGCCAATGCATTGTTCACGCTCATCTAACAGGTGGGTAGCCATCTTCCCAGATTGTGCTGTTTGGGGTGGGAGGCCTGCAATACTATTCCGACCATGCCCCCTTGTTCCCTAGCTATGCAAGATGGAGCACTCCCCACCCACCCAGAAGCATGTGGCAGCCATTGCATTGTTCACCTTCACCAAACATGTAGGTATCCTTCTTCCCAGGAAGGGGTGTTTGATGGTGGGAGGCCCATACTACAACTCCCACCAGCTACCCCACCCCACCCCTGAGCATGAAGGAGCACTCCCTCCCACCCAGGAGCATGTGGGAGCCATTGCATTGTTCACCCTCATCTAACAGGTAGGTAGCCATCTTCCCAGGTTGTGCTGTTTGGAGGTGGTAGGGATGCAATACTACTCCCATCATGCTCCCTTGTTCCCCAGCTGAGCAAGATGGAACACTCACCACCCACCCTGAAGCATGTGACAGCCATTGCATTGTTCACCCTCATCTAACAGTTAGGTAGCCATCTTCCCCCGGAGGGGTTTGTGTGTGTGGGAGCCCTTCACTACAACTCCCAACAGTCCCCCTTGTCCTACCCTGAGCAGGATGGAACACTCACCCCACCAAGAAGCATGTGGCAGCCATTGCATTGTTCACCTTCACCTAACAGGTAGGTATCCATTATCAAAAGGAGGGCACTTTGGTGGTGGTAGGCCTGCAATACTACTCCCACCATGCTCCCTTGTTCCCCAGCCGAGCAGGATGGATCACTCCCTCCTACCCAGAAGCATGTGGAAGCCATTGCATTGTTCACTTCAAACTAACAGGTAGGGAGCCGTCTTATGCTCCCTTGTCCCACCCCTGAGCAGGATGGAGTACTCAACCACACACCCAGAGAGATGTGTCACAAATTCCACCCAAATGTGACAACAGAACAGGCAAGTAGACAGTGCATGCACCCAGTCATTCCTCTAAAAACGCATAGAGCAAAATGACAACACCAGCCCTCACATCTCCCCCAAAATATACACAGATAAAATTGCCACTTGCAGTTTGCAGATAGCTAAGCGTATGTATCTGTCACAGAAACAGAAGTGTGACTCAACGAATCCCAACTGAAAACAAATCAGGACACAAACATGCACAGCACTGAATGATATTTGTAAGTTACATGGGGGCTGAGCTTGAAGGACCATATGAAATTAAACCACGCATGGTCTGTCGAACCAATACATTTAGGCCCAGGACATGACAAAGGTATGTGTGAGATGATAATGCCTAGGTCATGTGCAAATGTAACGCCTGCCATGCAGAGTAATCAGCAAAGATGCCTCACTTCAAGTTGTATTGCCGTCAGTTCTCAGATGACAACATGTTCTCGTAATCACAGAATCTACATGTGGGGCATGGTATCCATCGATATGTCACACCATGGAAAATGTATGTATGTACCTCCATATCATGTCATGATTCACATCACTGTGCAGACATACAATGTGTGAAATCATGGTCATTGGCACAAATATATGCCACCCATATCGCTGTAGCTACCGCCTGGCCCCAGCGGTGTGTCACTGCCAATGCCAAAGCCACACTCGCGGTAGTGATTGTACATATCCATGGTCAAATGGCGGTTGGCATGCTCCGCCACCAAAATCACGGTCATTCTTAGCAATGTATGGTACCCATATCACGGTAGCTACCGCCTGGCCCCAGCGGTGTGTCACTGCCAATGCCAAAGCTACACTCGCGGTTGTCAAAATGATATCTGTTTTGCCGAAAGGCGGCTGGCATGCTATGCCATCAAAATCACAGTCATTCTTAGCAATGTATGGCACCCATATTGCTGTAGCTACCACCTGGCCCCAGCGGTGTGCCACTGCCAATGCCAAAGCCACACTTGCGGTAGTGATAGTGATATGTGTATTGCCAAATGGCTGTTAGCATGCTCTACCACCCAAATTACAGTCATTCTTAGCAATGTATGGCACCCATATCATGGTAGCTACCGCCTGGCCCCAGCGGTATGTCCCTGCCAATGCCAAAGCCTCACTTGTAGTAGTGATAGTGATATGTGTATTGCCAAATGGCGGTTGGCATGCTCCGCCACCCAAATCACGGTCATTCTTAGCAATGTATGGCACCCATATAGCGGTAGCTACCGCCTGGCCCTAGCGGTATGTCACCAATGTCAAAGCCACCCATGCGGTAGTGATAGGCACATACCCATGGTCAAATGGCGGTTGGCATGCTCCGCCACCCAAATCACGGTCATTCTTACCAATGTATGGCACCCATATCTCAGTAGCTACCGCCTGGCCCCAGCGGTGTGTCACTGTCAATGCCAAAGCCCTTACAGCCAATGGGAACCGCAATCACGATAGACCAATGCATTGTTAAAAACCGCAGTAGGCGTGCTCCGCTACCGTGGAGCCGGTCATTTGATGCAATTAAAAAATGCACGATAGCGGTAGCGACCGCCTGGCCCCTGATGTGTGTCACCGCCAATGCCCAAGCCCTTACAGCCAAGGGGAACAGCAATCGTGGCACCCTAATGCAATTTTGAAAATCGCGCTAGGCGTGCTACGCCACTGCGGAGCGGATCATTGGATGCATTTGAAAAAGGCTGACTTGGAACACCAATGGCAGCAGCTTAGAACCACTGAAACTGCACCAGGGGGCTATATATGTATGAGAGAGAGTCTGACATTTCCACAGCTTCCAGAGCATGTTGCCTGACACCATTCACTTCTAACTGCTGCTGCTCCTTTCTCCAGAGCCTGCTGCCTGACACCCCTCACCACCTACTGCTGATGCCCCTATGTCCAGAGCCTGCTGCCTGACAACCCTCACCACCAACTGCTGCTGCTCCTGTCTCCTGGACCCAGTGATGTCAAGGACCGAGAAGATCCGGGCCCTTACCTTCACCACCGAGGAGCTGAAGGTCCTGGTGGATGAGTTGCTCACAAAGTATGGAAGGCTATATGGTGCTCCAAATGTTGTGGTAAGTGTTTCAGAGTGGAAGTGAGAGTGCAGGGAGTGTACACATAATGTTGATCAGCTGCAGTATGTGCCTGAGAGTGTGGGGTTTTGTCATGCACTGCCTAGCATACTGTCTCCAGGGGATAGGGGTGCGTAGCCTATTTCACACGTTTCCCTGCCTGCACATCAAAATTGGAGGGATATGTATTTTCTTCAGCCATACAGTGACGCAGCAAATTGGTAATCCAGGAGTAAGGACAGAAATTGCCTGTGTGAAGGGATGTGTGGGTCCCTGATGTTCTTCACAGGCTCATCTGTGGCCTTAGCAAGGGTTTACATCCAGAGGGCACTGATGGAATTGTGTCTGACTCAAAATTTGCATCACGTATAGGTCAGCACTATGCTCAGGACTTTAATACCAGAGGGTGACACTCTTGGTGGTAAATCACCTATGACACAGCAGATTGTAGTACTTTTGTGAACAGCCCCTTCCATTTTCACCAGCATGTGTACTGACTCACATATGTAGGCACTGTTTGCCCTCTCAATTTGTCGCGTCATGTGACATTTTTGATGCCCCGTGTTGGACCTCAGTGTGAGCCCACCTGGCCTGCACAGTCACTGCCCAATCTGACAAGGACACATCACTGAATGTACCGAGTAAAACATGTGTATTGTTTGCTAGACTATCCATTAAAGAGCCATCTAAGCCCTATAGATTGCACACAACAGGCATTGAGAGAGGGTGTGAGATTGAAAGAACATGTCCCTCAATGTGACCTCCATGACACAGTGAGCCATTCGCAGGGCAAGGATATTGATGGCTGCGCAGTGTTGGACACAGTGAGTCTGCCCCAAAACATATTTTACTATATAATGTGTGTCATGCTCATCCACAAACTGGATAGTAGATGTGGGCAGCCTACACATTGCTTTCTGTGCTGGCATCCTGCATGTGTATGAGATGTGCAGGTACTATGTCCACCATCATACCTGCATGCATTTTCATATGATTCTCCCATGCTAATGTACTACGTGAGATGCTTGATTGTCTGGTAGACATACCTGTGAAGTAGTGCTGAGTTAGTATCATGCTCCTGTACTGAGAGATAGTGGTACATAACCCAGTGTCACTGATTTTCCCCCTCTTGCCTCCCATGCAGCAGCTAAAAGTCCACCAGCCTAAGGCCGTGTGGAGGGCCATTGCACACAAGGTGCGGCCCTCCTTGATTTTCAACCAAAGGCGCACACACTGTCACAAGCGGTGGGATTATATCTGCCGGCAGAGCAAAAACGTGGCAGAGATGACACTGGGGCTGCTCCCTCTGACTGGCAGGTTGGCGCGCTGGAACATGACACCACTAATGGCCTGCATCTTAGCAGTGACGCAGCCTGAGCTGATGCACATTTGAAGGAGCATCAGCAGCAAGCTGGGGGTGAGTATTCTGGGAAGGGTGACTTTGGTTGTGAGTGGCTGCATGTGTGCACAGCCTGGGCCAGTGCTGTGCTCTGTGATTTCGCTAGTGTGATGCAATAGCTTGTAAACGGCCTCTGTGTTGGGTGCAGCTGTCATGCATTTTCCTTATCCTGTACTTTCTCATATCATTGGAGTAATGGCCCTTGACATTGCATTCTGATTTGTGACCTTCTGGCATCTTCTGGATTGGGGTAGTCAGTGCATCATCTGAGTGTGCTTTAATCAATGTGTGCATTGCTTGACGTCAGAATTGTGAGGACTACACATATGGCACCAATGTGCAACTGTAGTTGTGCCCCAAAAGTACGACATGGTGGATGGCATGAGCTCATGGCCAATGTGGACTGTTATCTTGCAGTCTGTATCTGTGTTGTCCAGTTATGCTGCCTCCGGATGTGGCAGTTGCATCATGTTGGGAGGTACATTGTTTCCCCCACAGGGTCCTAGGTGTGCTCAGAGGTATCTGTGGGTCTGGTTACATGGAGCCACCAGCAGGCTATTTGGCTGTGTGATCATCACATGGGTCACTTAGCCACGTTTGCATGACAACACACAAAATTCGACTTTTGAATTGAGGCTGCACAATGTTACTGCACAGGGAGGTGGGCAACATGGGGATATCATCATCTTGTTTTGTGCTTTGCTTGCATATGATGTTGGTGGTAATGCCACTGAACTGATCCTACATCTCTGTCTCATGCAGCATTTCCTGTGGGCATAGAAGGACAGGGGACGGACACCAGTGGTGAGGCATCAAGCACAATTGCTACACACGAGCAAAGTGACACTGATATGACCAGCGCCTCGGAGGGGGACCGGAGTCTGCTTGAGGAATCAAAGCCAGAGACACCAACCTCAACATCATCTGGTGCCAGTGGTGATGCATCTATGTTGGCAGGCACAGGGAGCAGGGACTCTGCCTCATTTTCCACCATACAGCATCCAGTGCCCACCCTCCCTTCTACTTCCACTAGTGCTGCCTGTGTTCACACCAGTAAGAAGGGAAGAGTGTCCTTCACCCCAGACACTGCTGCCCCTGTCTCCCCTGGTGCCATCAGTGTTGAGTCTGTAGACCTTTTGCACCATCTGTGTGTGGGGCAGGCAACTCTCATCAACGCCTTCGTAGACCATGACAAAAAGTTGGCACAGGTCGTTGCTTTTATGGAGGGCATTCAATCAGACATGGGTGGGCTACACTGGACTGTCCAGTCTTTGTCCTCTGCAGTGACGGCAGCCAGTCAACTGGCACAATCTCAGTGTCCAGCGCCAGTCCCTTTTGGCCACCCCCTGCCAGTGCCTACATCTGCGAAAGTGACCACACTCCACAGACCTCAGGCCCAAGATACAGCACCCGCAGCACACAACAGCAGCAGCCCAAGCGTTCCAGAGCGCATACACCATCCCCCAAAAAACCCAAAGCCGACCCAGAGTGCAAAGGCAAAAGCCATTCAGGCAACACTCAGGGGCATAAAGCCAAGAAGCAGGTCTCAGGCTCACATGCCTCAGAGGCAACCCTAGCCAAGGACTCTCCTGTCCCAAAAGCGTCTCGAAAAGACAAGCAGACAGTTGCCGTGCCCGCTTAGAAGCTGGTGCCTGCTAAGAGTCCACATAAAAAGAGCTTCAAGGCAGATTTACCCACAATCTCAACTCCCATCCACACCCCTGTGAAGCAGGGAAAGGAGGGCACTGTAGGGGGTTCACCTGGTAAACAGGGGAGGGAGGGGCAAAGGTAAGGCCAGGCCAAGCGTACCGCTGGATCCAGCATGTCCCCCAGAGGGAGGGCCACCGGCTGCACCTAATGCAGCTTTGGTGGAGAGTATGCCTGATGTGTCCGCCCCACCCCCCACTCCTAACAAAACAGGAAAGCCATTTTAAATCCCCAAGAAGTGGAAAGGCTCCCCTCCACATTCTTCCACCCACACTGTATCTCACGGCAGCATGACTCCACCTCCACATGGCACAACAGTACCCGGTCCAAGCAGCCCTCCTGCTTCCAAAGCCACTGATACCTCTATCTCAGCGGGGCCTCTCTCTCCCCGATCCAGTCCTCCATCTGGCCTCGACACTCAGCCATCTCCCAGTCCGACTGACAGCCAAGTCTGAGTCAGAGATGCCCTCACACACCTGTCTCTCCCACAGCGGTGCCTGGACTGCCCATTGTTATCCCCCTTACTGTGTTGCTGACCATGGCAGGGTACCGTCTCACCCATTCCCTGTGCAGGATCTCATGTTCCTACTCTGCCCCTTGGACTGGCCACTGGCCTTGCTGTTCACTGCTGTTTGCCCATTCCATGTGCAGGGTCTCATGTACCTACTCTGCACTTTGTACTGGCCACTGGCCTTGCTGTTTTTCCATTGCCTGTGCAGCTTCTCATGTACTTTCTCTACACCTTGTACTGGCCACTGGCCTTGCTGTTCATTGCTGTTTGCCCCTTCCCTCTGCAGGATCTCATGTACCTACTCTGCACTTTGTACTGGCCACTGGCCTTGCTGTTTGTCCATTGCCTGTGCAGCTTCGTATGTACTTACCCTGCACCTTGGACTGCCCACTGGCCTTGCTGTTCACTGCTGTTTGCCCATTCCCTGTGCAGGATCTCACGTACCTACTCTGTAACTTGGACAGGCCACTGACCTTGATGTTCACTGCTGTTTGGCCATTCCCTGTGAAGGATCTCATGTACCTACTCTGCCCCTTGGACTGGCCACTGGCCTTGCTGTTCACTGCTGTTTGCCCATTCCCTGTGCAGGGTCTCATGTACCTACTCTGCACTTTGTACTGGCCACTGGCCTTGCTGTTTTTCCATTGCCTGTGCAGCTTCTCATGTACTTTCTCTACACCTTGTACTGGCCACTGGCCTTGCTGTTCATTGCTGTTTGCCCCTTCCCTGTGCAGGATCTCATGTACCTACCCTGTACATCAGACTGGCCACTGGCCTTGCTGTTCACTGCTGTTTGACCATACCCTGTGTAGGAGCTCATGTACCTACTCTGTACTTTGTATTGGCCACTGGCCTTGCTGTTTGTCCATTGCCTGTGCAGCTTCTCATGTACTTACTCTGCCCCTTGGACTGGTCACTAGCATTGCTGTTAACTGCTGTTTGCCCATTCCCTGTGCAGGATCTCATGTACCTACTCTGCACTTTGTACTGGCCACTGACCTTGCTGTTTGCACATTGCCTGTGCATCTTCTCCATGTACTCACTCTGCACCTTGATTGCCCACTGGCCTTGATGTTCACTGCCGTTTGCCCATTCCCTGTGCAGCGTGTCATGTAACTACTCCGCACTTTGGACTGCCCACTGACCTTGATGTTCACTGCTGTGTGCCCATTACCTGTGCAGCTTCTCATGTACCTACTCTGTACCTTGGACTGGCCACTGGCATTGATGTTCACTGCTGTTTGCCCATTCCCTGTGCAGATTCTCATGTACCTACTCTGCACCTTGTACTGGCCACTGGCATTGATGCTCACTGCTGTTTGCCCATTCCCTGTGCAGTTTCTCATGTACCTACTCTGCACCTTGTACTGGTCACTGGCATTGATGTTCACTGCTGTTTGCCCATTCCCTGTGCAGCATCTTATGTACCTACTCGGCACCTTGTACTGGCCACTGGCCTTACTCTTGTCTACTTTTGGTGTTTATCTGTGTAATATGTGAATAAAGACAGTTACTCCTGTTGTCTGTTTCGTAAATGATGGTGGTTTGTGATGAACTACTGTTATCATAATCATTCTTCCGTCAGGTTAGCTAAATTGTACACATGTCATGTTTGGATGCACTGCCAGCACACAGTGGGATTCTATCCACAGGATTGCAGGCAGGCTGGCCAGGGCCATCACGTCTGTGTGATCTTTCTTGATGTGTGACCAACAGTGTTGGTGTATGGTCATCTTGTGATGGCCAGTCATCCTAGTCACATGGGTAACTTTCAATGTGTGCACTTGGGTGGTCATGAAGAGTGCAGTGTGAAGGGAGTGACGTTGTCAGTAGTGTTGATGTGTGTGTGCCCCTACAATGGCAAATGGACACATGTGTCACCCAGGAGTTGAGAGCCTGTTCGTTTGATTAGTCAGTCCCGTGCTTGTGATTGTGTGTACAAGTGGGAGTTGTAGGTTGTGCATTGTGCAGTGTGGTAGTGTTGTTGTTGTTTTTTTGAAGGTTTTATATAGCGCTGGCTAGACCCGGAGGTATCAGAGCGCTTTACATGAGTATCAGACCATAGTTGCAGTTTACATACTTACAAAGGTTATACATTTATTAGAGTTTGGCAAACATAGTTACATGTAAGGTCGAGACAAACAAAAAGGACATATACATAAGGGAAAAGGCAGGCAAGGGAGAGATTCAGGGGAGGAGGGTAGGAGCAGGGGAAGTAGACAGAGAATGGAGGAGGGAAAGAGGAGGGGAGGGGGAGAGACACAGCAGGGAAAGAGACGGGGGAGGGTGACGGGGACAAAAAGGAAGTAGACAAGTCAAAGCAGCGTCCAAAGTCCAGTAAGCTGTGATCCCAGGGGAAGTGGTATATTTTCCTGATCTCTGTTGCAAGAGGCTCCCTATATGCAGTGGCCTACATACTGGATCCTTCCCCAAAAAGGGGAGAGGGAGTGCTTTGGCAAGGGGTGCCATACCATACCTCTACTGTGAGTGGTTCCCTTGACCCTGTGGACTCTCTCAGCGGTTCGCTGAGACTCCAGAGTATAACTATTGGATCTTACCCCAACAAGGGGAGAAGGAGTGCTTAGTCAAAGGGCACAAAAGGACAGGGTAGCAGGCAAGGGGAGAGATTCAAGTAGGAGGGGATAGGAGCAAAGGAAGTAGACAAAGAAAGAAAGAGTACTAAATGGGAACAGACAGCATCAGTTAGGGGGACAGACTGTTTTCTCTCTGTGGCCATGAGCTTGCCCTATCTTTAAGATAAAAACCTAGCACAGCCCATTCCAGAAGCTTTGCCATCCAGAACAGAACATGAATCACACAGTTTGTAATTCGATTTATTTTTCACAATTCACAGACGTTTATAGAACGCTGCACATCAGCAATCCAAATGTGTTCATATTAAGTTTTGGGTGCAGAGGAAGATGCTCAGAACTAACAGTGTTTAACCCATTCATCATCCAGGGGAGCTAGTTCAGAATCATGAGGCTGAGGGAGAAGATCATGAACCCAATGAAGGCCAACGTGTGGACCGCAGGGTTCTCTGTAGAGGACACGCATGTCAGAGGGAGCAGGCATAGGTTCTCCAGGATGTTCAGAATGAAGATAAATTGGCACAAGACGTGGTAAGTGATGGTGTGTGCTGAGCCTCCCGTGTCTGAGGCCAGCACGTCTGAGATTGTTATTCCCAAGTTTCCAGGGAGAGGGTAGGAGTGCTGGAGGGTCCGGTGAGATTTCCGATTATTAGTTGTTAGGGGCATATTCCCAGCAGTGGGGAGAGCTGTCTCACCATGATATTTTACATGGAGGTCCTCTTGTCCCCAATTTGTCATTCATTACGTATGATTCAGTGCTGTGTCAGTTCCCTGCACATTTATGACCAGCCGGGACTCTTAGATGGAGCAGGATAATGGTAGAGCCCAGTGCGGCACCGTGAGCTCTCTTTAGAATTCAGAGTATGAGTATGCAGAGTGTGTGACTGACAAGTCAGTGTTGTGTTTTGTTGATCAGCCATGTCACTTGATACTGTTTGTGCTCATTGTGCAGACCTGCTCAGCCACACTGGCATTGTGGGTGTGTTTTCTCATGCATTGCTGTCACTTGAGACTTTTTTTGGCTCCAGTATGGCATGTGGGTTGTGGAGTCATAACATCCCCTATCTGTGCTTCTGATGCCTAACCATTGTGTATGGGACACTCCAGACACGTCCACTGCTGACGTACACAACACTCTCATGTCAGATGTCCCCTTGGTTTGCCAGTGTGTGTCACAACAATAATGATGTCCTAGTGCTCAAGGCAGAAACAATATTGTTAAGAAATCTGCGGCATCACAAGTTGCACCAAAATTACAACTTACCTCCCCTCTTGCAATGAATTTGGGGTAGGGGATGCCTCAGTCTGCTGCCACTATTAAAATAGCCCAACTCTGATAGACTTAACAAACATTTACAAAGCCCACATTCACCTAGTGTAACATAGAAAAAAGGTGAGAAAGCGACATGGCACCTCACGGGCACAACACCAATGGGACCCCTGGCTGGTACTCACCAGGATGGCCCTGTTATCATCATTGGTACCATCAAGCTATAACGGAAACGTGTCCTAAACCCAAAGAAAAGATCGTGCGTGATGCAGTGAACAAAAATTATATGTGACTCAACGTACAACATTTAACACATAACACATATTCTATTCTGCAACTAGGACTAGTTCCTTTAATTTTGTTCCTATTTGTTGCATACAAAACATATATAGAATTAAAAAAGGAAGTTGTGAATACTACCAATCGATTCACAACCTACTCACAGCCGACATGTTTCATTGCCTTGGTTTGTATCAGGCAATTTCCTCAGGGCATATACCTTTCAATGCCACTGCAAAGGACACTGGGCTTTGCGCACCTTCAATAATCCTAGCCTCTCATACCAGCAGAGAGGAATTTGAACAGGATCACAGCTCCCAATGGTAAGCTTTGTTAAGTCTCCCTCTGTTCTTGTTACGGTAGTGAGGAGAAGTCCGGCGCTCAATCAGCCCTGGAACACCGAGGCTCTTCCCATTGGTGTTGCGCCCGTGAGGTGCCATCTCGCTTTCTCACCTTTTTTCTATGCTACACTAGGTGAATGTGGGCTTTGTAAATGTTTGTTAAGTCTATCAAAGTTGGGCTATTTTAATAGTGGCAGCAGACTGAGGCACCCCCTACCCCAAATTCATTGCAAGAGGGGAGGTATGTTGTAATTTTGGTGCAACTTGTGATGCCGCAGATTTCTTAACAATATTGTTTCTGCCTTGAGCACTAGGACATCATTATTGTTGTGACTTAATGAGTGGAGGGCGTCCTAGTTCTTGTGTTTCCCTCTGTGCTCCTTCTTTTAGTCCATATTGCCAGTGTGTGTGCCTCCCCACCACTTTATTTGTTACACTTTGCTTTGTGGTGCACAACAGGACCAATGTGCCACTCAGGAGAGTTTCCCAATTGGTTATATGTTATTTTCTTGTACTGTTTTGCAGTCATCGTTGCTCATATGCCGTTCAACTGTTTGTGCTGCACAGTCCTCTGGTCATGTTTTCACCTGGGTGTTCCAGACTTGTGCATCTGTGGGTGATGGGTGAGCTGTATGTGTGTTTGCTGAGGTACATCTTCCCTTCCTGAATGTGATGTTGTGTACTCCTGTTTTGTCTGGGCTCACATTGCCTTTCCCCAGTGTTACTGCACAGGTCTGTGCGTGTTGTACTTCTGTGTATGTTGTTAGTGAGTTTTGTGTTTGGCTGTTGTTTTTGTGCCAGCATTAGTTCAAGCAGCCCTGAGTGTGTGTGTGTGCTATTTGTGGATGCCCCCCAGGGAGTGTGATTGTTTGTCAGTGTATTGACTGGACATTATTGGCACCATTCTGTGTGTTTGACACTAGTGTTAAGTGCTGTAGGTGTGAGGTGGGGAGGTATGTGTGAAGGATCCAACTTGTGTTTGACAGTCATGGAGTGTAACAATGGGCCCTGTGTGTTGTGATGCTGGCATACACCTATCAAGTAGTTGGATACAGATGTGTGGCTTAACACTGTTTGACTTCAGATACTTCCTTTCATCCCTGTGCCTATGCATGGGTTATCTTGCTGTCTCCCTGAGTTGTTGCACAGAGGTAACTGGGGTTTCATTTCACTCACTGTGCCAGCCATTTGTGATTTGATGGGCTAAGGGTGTTGTTATATGTTCATTCTCTTGCATGTAATGTATGCATGCTTAGTGGTTAGTTCCGTTGGCCTTAAAGTTGTGTCCACCTCACTTTAGATTTCCCATGTCTTGTCCTCCATTGCTGCTGACATCTGGTCTGTGTATGTGGCAGTGTGTCGGTGTGGGGTGTGTCTAGTTGAGTGATTGATCCTATTCATTGTGAGTGTTAATTTTGTGCATGGACACAAAAGTGTAGTGTGGGTATGGTTGAGAGTTCCCTGGCCCTGAGGTCATGTGCTGTGTGTTCCTGTGCAGCACCACCTGCTGTGACTCTCTCCTGGTTGTTTGGTGTGTGGTACAGGCTGTGGGTTCAACTGGCTGGTTATTGTGCATGGAGTTGCACAGGAGGGGCACATAGCATTTCCCTTAATGGGTCAGAGGGCCTGGTGTGTGGAGGGTGGAGAGGTGGCCCTATGATCTTTATGGACTGCCCATGCCTGGAGCTGGCCCTGCTTTCTACATCGTGCGCAAGTTTTCCCGCGTCTTCACCGCTGCGGTGGCGTGACCGGGACATTGCATTGATATCGTGGTTGATGGGTGACCTGGATGCAGAGGGGTGATTTAGTGACAGGTAGGTACACTTGTGGATGTGTTCCTGTCCCCACCAGGGTGTCTGGTGTGGACAGGAACCATATGTCAGCCCATGAGTTGTGTATTTTGGTTGTGTGGGGAGTTGTGTGATTGCGTACCTGTGGTGTTGTTCGCGACAGTGCATAACTTGCTGGTAGTGTATCAGGTACAGCACCAGGAAGACGTGTAGAGATGGATCCATTGCAGTCCAGAACGGGTGGTGTGCACTGGGAATCTGGTTTGGAGCTCCGCAGACATGCTTCCCCCGTCGCTGGTTGGGCGGTTTCTCCGCTGCAGTGTGACTGGCTGCTTGGGGTATCCTGATTTGTACAGTGGTCGGGACATTATTCCGCATGGCGGTGGGTCTCCATTGGCTCCCACCGCAAGTTTGATTTGTAAACATTTATTTGGACCTCATATACCTTGTACGCACACTGACTATACACATGCACTAACAGTGCAGAAAGCAAGCAATGGTAAAAGCCATACATTCCATAAACACCGGTAAAACACTGTTTCTGTTGTTTTTAATGGGGTGAAAATGTGTAAACATTGATAATCACTGTTTTTTTAAGGTATGGAAAACACTAGACAAAAACTGAAGAATTTACCAAAAATAGAAACGGAAAACAGGAAAGCCTAATTATCAATGACTTCTCTTTGAAAACCGTGCTGTATCCGCCTTCAGTGTTAACACTCTGTATAACGTACAAATGTATATTGCGTGGCAGAGCCGCACCTTTATGTACGGCTTGATCAGCAGTTTCTCAGCCAATTACATGAAGATTCTCTGCAATGATTTAGTTGTCTTCAAATGCTTAACAGCTGCTGAAGCTGCTCTTTGACTCCACATGCATTGAAGGTTGATTCCCGTACTTCAACAAAAGCACATGTGGCACGCACAAGCATTTGGCTTGGACCACAGCAAATCCCTGGGAGATAACTGTCAATCTTTGTGTTATTTATCCCCATCTCGTCACCATTTGTAGCGTCTTCACCAGCCTGGCTACCTGCCAATGACTATGCCACATAGGGGGCTTAGTATTACATGTCCTAATTCTTCTATGTGTATCAGCAAACTCAGCATTCTCACTCGCAAGACACTACAGGGCTTATCCCAGAACTTTCAGCCAGCAGAGATGCTCATCTATCTTGACTTTCCCTACTAGCAAAAAGTAGAGCAACGCCTAGATACGTCATCCAGAGTTTAGTTAGTGGTAATTGTACCGAGGCCGCGCCCTATTGACGAGAGGTGCAGGCTGCTACCCGGACGTGCCGACGGGCAGGTGTGGTGAGTGTGAGGTGGGCGGAGACTGGCTGAGGCCGTGCAGCTGGGCTGCTGCGAGCTGTGCGGTCAGGGAGCAGGGAGTCGGGAGCCGGGAGCCGGGAGTCGATTGAGGTCCGGTTTGGGGGCTCCAACAGAGCAGCGGTGTGCCGGTAAGTCGGCTAATTGCGTGTGGAAGGGAGTAAGGGTGTGGAGAGGCGCCCCGCCACTGCTGTGGTAGGGCTGGGCTGGATAACTGGCAGTAGGAGCTGCTAACAAACGCGATACAAGCCCCCTGCCCTGAACCGCACGCACGTCGCATAGAGCCACTGCTGCCTGCTGCTGAGAGATCCCCAACCCTGTACATCCTGTACATCCTGTACAGTCACCCTGGTATCTCCTAGGTCTCTCTTGTGTTGCTCCTGATTTACTCCTGATTTACTCCAGAAGGCCGCCCGGCGAGCAAGCTCCCCTGCGGCGCCCTGTGTCGGTTTTCCCGCGCAACCTCACCTACTGGCCTGGCTGTCGGCCGTGTGAGTATCTGGCCGCCCTTTTCAGCTCTGGGGCTGCTCCCCACGCCGTCTTTCCCCCCCCCCCCAGCCTGCCCAGTGACAGCCAGCCAAGCTGCGAGCCCAGCAAGCTCAGGACACTAACAAGCTGAGTCGGCCTGACACACACCAACTTCCCATCTGTGTTCAGACTCCGAGCTCAGTCTTGAGCCCAGTCTTGAGGTGTGCGGCTTGGCGGGCGGCCGTGGGTTAGGCGGAAGGGGTTGGTTAGTGAGCAAAGGGCGTGGGGGTGCCACATCCAAAGGTACCTCAAGCGCAGACAAAGCACCTGAGCGCGCCCAGTGAAGGGCCGCAGTGCCACTTAAATAGCTACCTAGCTACCCATCATCTAGCTGGGCAGCCACCGAAGATCAGATCAATCAAAACGGAAGATAGTGGAGAACAGATGCGGAGAACATAAAGGAACAAAAAGGAGGGGAGCAAAAAGGAAAGGAATACTGCACTACCAAGCATAGCGGACCCAGACGGAGAGATCTGTACCGGTTGGACTGGCAGTACCCTCAGACTGAACACATTGACCATACCCGCCAGAGCTCCAAGGCTATTAAATCCCTTCCAACTCCTCAACAGCAGAGCCATTGCATAGCTATCGGAGACTTAAGGCTATAGCAACCCCCTTTTTTTGACTATTTTGGACTACTTTTAGGCTCCTATCAGCCTTGGTAGCTTACCTTACCTCCATTTAATTGAGGCAATGAGATCGGGGAAGGTAAGAAGGACCACAGCGGCACCCAAACGGAGGACTACAAAACAACCGGCACCCAAAGAGAAACCCCACCCGGGTAGCCATTCAACCCTCCTGGGTCCCGAGGAAATAGTGACAGCGGTAAAAGCTTCTCCAACCAGCTGCTGCCACTCAAGTCAGAAAGGCAAGAGTTCGGACATGCCAAAAATCATGAAGCACACAAACCTGTTGTCCTACTTTAAGAAAACACCACCTACGTTGGATACGCATCCACAGTCCCAGCCCCAGGACGCAGCAAGGCTTGATGCTCCGGACCAACTGGCCGAAATAAGCGTGCCCCCTCCACAACTGTTATCCCCATTACAGTGGTCAATGAAATCCAAAAAGTCTGTCCAACCCTCGGGAGTGTATATCTTTGGATCAACTTTCAACGATTCTATCTCGGCTAGGCCAGGGGACGTAAGCCCTAAACAAAACCCCGCAGTCATTTTTCAACCACAGTTGCAACTAGGACAGCAACTTTTAACCGCTGGAACAGACAAGCAAGGAGTATGCCCGCTCCAGTCCTCCCCGGTGGACCTGCAACCTAACCCAAGTTCCTTTTCAGATTACAAACCGAGATCAGAGTCCCCTGCACTTACCTCTCAACAAGAGCGCGCCCCGTCAAATGAACCCTCAATGGTCCCCCACTGCCAATCAACTCTTGCACAAATTCATGTGCAAAATTCCCATGTGCGCAATATCACTCTCCAAACGTGCTATTCACCCCAAGTCATAAACTCATTAAATCAGCTCCCGGTCACGCTAAGTCCCCAGCGCATAGACAACGTCGTGTCAAGTCCTCAGCACTCTGTATTCTCACCACCAGCAGCAAAAATATCATCCCCTCGAGAAACAGCCAAGAAAACCGATCCGAACAACCAGCTCTTAGCGGATCTATCATTCTTTTTTAAAAACACTCAAAACTCCCCCAATCATACGCCAAATATTAACTCTAACAAAGAAGACCTAACAGTAACCGGAGTCTGGCCACAACTCCTCCTAACGTTTCAACAAACAGTTAATGCACTAAATTATCATTCGGACAAACTGGACGTGCAGGTCGACCTTTTGAATACTCTAGCCCTGTTCACGGCAGGGATAGATAACAAACTCGACAAATTGAACAACTTAATATTAGGAGCACAAGCCTCGACCAAGCTCGTACAGTCTGTCTGCTGTTGCTCCCCAATCATTGACTCACTTTCTTCGCTTCCAGACTTTCTATCCAGTGTCATAAAGGAAGTTAAGTCGCTGAAGGGGGGTAACTCACCCACAAATTCTGGTCTGCAACAGCAAAGACCATCGGTAACGGACCAAGCCTCTACTAACCCATGGTCCATTACTAATAAAGGCTTAAAGCCAAGTGGTGGCACAGAACCAAGCACAAACCAGCTAAACGATCAGCCAAAAAGCAGACACCTCCAACCAGCAACAACAGGTTCTGACCGAACTGAAGTGACGAGTGAAAACGCCGGGGCGTCCACCGGATATACAACCTGCATGGATAACCCTGTGACCAGGTCAATGGCCAGCCCAGCGGCCTTGGTACCCTCCAAATCAGAAGCGTTGCCAGCCCCCCCGCCACCATGCAGCAAGAGAGAGCGCAAACGACAGCGCAAACATAGAAACAAAACAAGAGCCAAAGCAAATGCCGCATACCAGGACTTCTTTCCCCTCTTTGCGAAGGCAATTGATAAGAAAGCCATAAGTGAGACGGATGTCCCATCAACTTTAACTAGTCCCAGTGCCCCCAAATTAAAAGGGGATTCACCAGCAAGCGCCACCCAGCCATCCTTGGGGGGTATCCAAGATCTTATCGAACCAGCTAGGGGAGCAGCAACTGAAGAATCAAGCATAGCTGTGGAAAATTTAATGACCAAAACTGTTGAGCCAAGCCCAATAGGGCCCACAGTTACTTTAATAAAATCTAACCCAACGTCGGTCACATCCCCTCCACGCTTGGACACTGTAAAAACAGGAATGAATCTCACAAAAACAATTTACATCCAAAAAACAACTGTGCACAAAACCAGTCATCCTTCATTGAAGGTTCCTAATTGTCCAATGCAACAGGTGCAGAAAACAGATGCAGGACAGTCTACTAATAAAACCAACAAGTCGGCCCCAAGCATACCCAAAGAAGAGAATAAAAATGATTCCTCACTCTTTCACATCCTACTGGCACCAGAATATAAATCAAGGGGTCGTCAGGATATCCTCAACAGATCTAACATAATAAAACTCGTGGAAGGCATCCCAGGGTTCGCAGGCCTGGCATCGGAGGACATAGAATCTATCGAATTTCTCCCACCAAGAGGCACCCAACCGTCTGAGGTAACGCTAGTATCACTCAAGTCGGCCAGCTGGGCAGGAGTCTTTTTGAACCATAAGACCACCTTTCGGGACTGGGGCATCAGAGTGTATCCATATTCCACTCCAGGTTACCCCACCTCCCTACTAATCCAGCCGACACCTACTCGAAATGCTGGTACTACCAGACCAGCGCCCTATCTCAGACCGTATTCGATCTTAAAAAACGCGGCAGGATCCGAGGAACTATATAATATTCCCCCAACGGTGGTCTCCAACGTCGACACAAGTCTAGGCTGGGAATGGCTTCCAGCAATCCTGTCAACCAAAAGCTCAGATTGACCCTCCGAAGTAGAGCTTTCTGCCGACAACTACAAACCCCAAGCAATGCCAATTCCACCAGTAGTTTCATCTACAACCGCTCCAATTCCAGAAGCTGATCCAATTTTTCTTATATGTTCTTGGAACATTAGCGGCCTCCACCAGAAAATTACGCACCCTGACACTTTTTCTTTCCTATGCGAACATGCCGTAATAGCCCTACAGGAAACCTGGGCTACAGAAGGATTTCCTGTCATTGGCTATATTGAATTATGGAAACCCGCACTCAGGGACAGCCGCTATGGCCACGCCAAAGGTGGCCTTTCAATATACATATCAAATAACCTAAAAGGCCCAATCTCACGACTAAGTACCAAGGAAGATTGGCTACTCGGGGTTAAAATTAACTTGTGGCGAAAACAGCGCCCACTTCTTCTTTTTAATGTATATATCAACCCCAATACACGTACAAAAAAAGATCACTTGGCACGCCTAACGGAAATAATGAGCGACATAGCTGCGGAACACCCCGACTCAGACTGCATTGTCACGGGGGATTTTAACACCAACTTATTCCAGGGGGACTTAGCAGACACCGACGGGCCTTTCTTATTCCCCATTACTGAGGCCCTGACACAAATCAAACCAACCAATCAAGCCTATTGCGGTCTGGGTGAGATCTGTGTGATGAAACTATACAGCGCCGGCTACCTGGTAATGAATGGCAGGTCTTCGGGGGATATCCCCCCGAATTGGTCCTGGTCTAACGGTAGCAAACACTCTTATCTGGATTACACCATCTGTAACGCGGACCTGCTTCATTGTTTGACCAGCTTCTGTATCCTTCCACGTTCTGAAAGTGACCACAGACCCCAGGTCATATCCCTTAACACAAACACAGTGAAGCACAAACCCGCACCCTCGGCGTGTCTGGGAACATATACGGAAAATCTTAAGCGCCTTAAGTGGAGCGATGATATCAGCCCAACTATCCTACAGGTATGCATGGAACGTATAAAAGGTGGAAACGATCAAGATATCTCCCCTATCGTAATATGGACAACGCTGTGCTCCCATCTGACCAACTGTTTTCCAGTAATACAGCAGGCCCGAAGGACAACTCAGCCTCACAATTTCAAACTTTCATTACAGTCAAAGGTACTTAAGAAAGCCAGGAATAAGGCCCTGCGGTCACTTGCAAAAAATCCTGGGAACAGCGAATGTTTAAATCTCTATCAAGCTGCCCAAAAGTCATTTAGGTTGGCGACCTTCAAAGACAAACAGAACCACGAAAATCAATTTTGGTGCAAACTGGTGTGGGAGAGTAAGAGCAAAAACCCAAGAAAGTTCTGGGCCCTAATAAACCACACCAATTCGAGCACCACCAGCTTCGGATGAGCAAATATCCAAGAGTCTGAATGGGCATCATTCCTCACAGACCATTTCAGTTCCCCAGAACATCTAGGACCCATAGGATGTGGACCGTTGAGAGAGATCGCGATCGGGGCCAGCACCCAGCGGAACACACCCAATGAGCCATCAAGCTCACTCAATATGGATCTTCAGGTGTCCCGAGACAGAGTAGCGACGGTTGTGACTAAAGCAAGATCAGATGGAGCACCGGGCCCAAATGGCCTGCCACAGAACCTTTTCAAATCTGATGTAGCTTTTTGGTCAGGAACTCTAACAAACCTTTTCAACTACGCCCTGAGAACCGCAACCATCCCAGATTCATGGCGGGGTGCAATAATACATCCAATTTATAAATCAGGATCTCGCGCTGCCCCTAACAACTACAGACTCATAGCTCTTTTGGACATTGAGGCTAAGCACTATGCAGGCCTCCTCTTGGAGGACCTGAAGCATTGGGCAATGGAACACAACCGGATCCCGATGAATCAAACGGGGTTTGTTGCCAACTCAGGGTCTATGACCAATCTCCTAGCAGTGTCAACCATCGTCGACAAAGCACTCTTAACATCCAGGACAGTGCTATGCTGCTTTGTCGATTTCAAAGCAGCATTTGATAGGGTTCCTAGGGCGGCCCTATGGGAAAAGCTAAGGAAGTGGGGAATCCCTGACAAACTACTGGAGGCCATGATTCAACTTCACTCTCGTACCTGGGTACGAGTGAAGTTAGGGTCCGGCACGCATCTCTCCCGGAAAATTATGACAACGAGAGGTGTAAAACAGGGATGCGTGCTGGCCCCCCTTCTCTTTAATCTGTTTATAGCAGATCTGTCACAGACCCTGGATGAAACTAATAGTCATCCTCCAAAGGTGGGCGGCACGGCACTCAGCAATCTGTTATATGCCGATGACCTAGTTCTTTTCAGCCTCACCAAGGTCGGGCTGCAAAGGCTCCTTGACACACTGCTTCGCTACACAATAGCGAATCAATTAGAAGTCAATCTAAAGAAAACCCAAGTAGTCCCCTTTGGGAAGAAACGACATGTCTGCGGTGGGTGGACTTTCAACAACATAAGCCTCGCGATTGGTCAATCGTATAAATATCTTGGTGTCCACCTGGATTCAAGGGGCAACCTTTTAAAACAGCGCCACGAGATTGCAGTTAAAGCCACGACCCTTGCAGTATCTTTAACCAAGCTTTCGAAAAACCTCTCAGGTCCAACCCTTTCGCCCCTCCTGGAAGTCCTGAGAGCGAAAATCGGCCCCACCCTATCATACGGGATAGAGTCATTCAAGGGTAAATTGAATACGGCCCTAAATCAACATACCACCAAAATCTATAAAAAGGTCCTCCAGTTGCCAACTTCTGCATCTGCTGCACAGATAAGACTGGAGATGGGGCTACCAAACTATGAGGTTTTGAATATTGGTGCATATCTAAACTTGTGTCACAAGCTGAGGCAGGCTAACCCAGGCTCACTAGAATCTCTAGTCTGGCTGGAAATTTCCCAGAAAAATCCAGGTGGAACGTTTGGTCGCCTTTTTAAGGACTACATTCAACAAATGTCAGCAGGTGACCTATGGGCTCTTAACCCCAGTCAGACAGCGTTTAAAATTGCCATCAAAAAATGTGTAAGAATGAGATCACTCATCACAGACAAAGCACTCTTCTCAAAACGCAGCCATTCTTGGGCCCTTGTAAATTCTTACAGTCGGCTACTCCCCGCCGCTTACTTTTCCTGCACATATCCACTGTATCTAAAACGAACCCTTATAGCCATTAGAATGGGTGATTGGCGTTTTCTGCAAGATTTACCTCCTTGGAGACGGACAGTGGAAGATCTAACCTGCAGAGGGTGCGGTAAAACAGCCGAAACATTGCTACACGTGGTTTGCCTTTGCCCAGCCTTTAACCTCCAACGCAGGTGTAAACTAAAACCCGAATGGAATAGGTTGGGCGCCCGAACCTGCAGGCAAGCCATCATTGTGGCTCTGAACCCTGAAAACACTGACTTGAATATCAGACTCACAAAGTTTATCCAGCAAGCTTATCGTAATTTTAACTTAAAGAGGTCCTGCTAAATCCTCCCTCTTATTTCCTTTTTCTTTTTTATTACTTAATGACCCTTACGACACATCCCAAATTTCTAGGGGGATGAAACGAAAAGAATATGAGTAGTACCCCTAGGAGAATTGGGTCGTTTTTTAGTTGTTTGATATCCAACTCAGTGAGAGTAAAGAAAATGGGGTGAAGTTCCCAGTATATTAGATTTTAACTTTTGTACTATTTTTCTTTTTTTTCTTTTTTCTTCTGGTTTTTATCCTTTATAAAAAGAAATTTTTTTTATGGACCTAGGAGGCTGAGGATGCGGAAGACCCCTATTTTTATCATGCCTGGCTAATTGACTGTCTTGTTGTTTTTATTTTTAATAAGTTGTATACAACGTGAACTATGTAATCCTCTTTTAAAGATATCTGTGTTATATCTAAATAAAGAATTTCTACTACTACCGCCTAGCAACCCCCATAAATGGAATGCCAGATTATACTAATTATAGCAGGCCTTAACCGACCTGACCTGAACCTTATTTCTGTCATTGCCGCAATAAAAAACTGGCTGGAATGCAATGATCAAGTGGCACAGATGCTGCCCATCAAATCCATTGGTTGGAAGAGCAGATGCCGTGAACATGATAGGTACTAAGAGTAATTTTTGTATTGCATCAGATGGATCAAGTAATACCCTGGTATTAGCAATATTTTCATCTCCCATCTCTCTGATACTGTTCATAAGTTTCACTAATGCCACCTCTAAAGTACGGCTCAATGGATATCCTGCCTGTAAAGGGTTAAGCAAGGGAGCATGTGGTGCTCGGCAGTGGTGGTATGGGTTATGGGTGAATAATGTGGTAAATCTAGAGCAGTTTCTGAGCAATCCTTGGGGCATATTCTTTATCACCCAGTTATTGGCACTCTATCGCAGCCAGAGTGGCAATAAATGTATCGCCCCATTCACAAGCTGGTGCTAACAGCCCATATCACCAGTTTGCCTGCGTTAGCAGCCGCAAAGAACATCGCCACAGATGAGCCAGGCAACTATCGCTATTGAGATACAGAGTAGGCGTTCCCGTGCAAAAGGTCGTGACAACACCACTCAGCAACATTCTCAACGACCAGCCAGATCGGTGATAAGAAGTCAAAACAGGCAATAAGGCGCGTTAGCAGCAGTATATTAACACTTTCTCTGACCTGGTGTAAAGTCGGACAACAACCTGCACCAGAAATAGGAGCCCAGCCCAGAGCTACACCTGAAGAACAACAGATGCCATGAAGCCAACGATCATGCAGCTCGGACTCCCAAGAGGGCCACAACACCTTTTGCCACCACCCCCAGGACCCCCCCTTCCCTGGGAACCCTCCCCGACAAAGATATGTTACATCAACTATCAACTTCACAAAATCATGTACAAAACACTGATGTCGCACAATTACAACAAATAACATGCATGTGTTGTCACAAAAAGGAGAATCACTCATTCATCTTCGAATTACCAAACAAAATATTTAATTCAAATAAACTCAAAACAACAATTCTGAAGGCTCATGGCGGGTCTCCTCAGGACAATCTGTAGGTCACAGCCTGCACGTCAAAAATCCAGATAAGAAGGTGTGACATGTGCTCATCAAAGGACAGGAGGAGAGAGCGAAAGAGAGAGAGAGAGAGAGAAAGAGAATAAAAAAGACAGGGAGAGAGAGATAGAAAGACGGAAAGTGAGGGAGAGAGAGGGAGAAAGAGGGAGAGACAGAAAGACAGAAAGGAAGGGAGAAAGAGAGAGAGAGAAAGAGAGGGAGAGAGACACACAGTGAAAAGAAGAGAGGGATAGAGAGAGAGAGTGCCGAACCTGCCCACCCAGGCCTCACTGCTCACCTGCAGGCATTGGTGTGTCTCCAACCACGTGCTGGTACACACAGCAGTCCACCAGGTCCCTCATCTGAAACAGACTACAGAGTCATGAAGGGCAGAGTACATACAATTGCACACGCCATCATAGCTTGCCCACCCCATAGCACACAAGCTGCTGCACCCCAGTCCCTCCTGCCGCTCAGCGGTGACTGCCCCACCCAGGCCTCACTGCTCAACTTCAGCCACTGGCGTGTCTCTGAGAGTGCCCACCACGTGCCGGTGCAAGCACCAAGCCTGGGGCCCACGAACATGATACCCTCCACATCATGCAGCCACGCTCTGCGGGCCACCAGGTCTCACACTTGATTCTGGGTCGTGATTTCGCTATGGCAGAGAACATATCAGTGCACACGGCATCATCGCAGGCTGCACACCCGCTCAGCCCTTTAAGTGCTAATAACTCTGTGACCCACGAGCCAACTCCACGTGTAGGTAGGACAGCACTGCCCGCTGGCTCAGGCATCCACTGCGGTCCAGCAGGGCTCACACAAATCCTCACCAGTCCGGACAGCCAGGACGGGGCATCATCGCAGGCTGCAGACCCGCTCAGCACTTAAGGTGCCCCTACCTCAGTGCACCGAAACTCACCGTCCTGTGGTGGTGTGCCTGTGCCGGACGCAGTGTATCCGGTGCCACCAAGTCTGTATCCCGCAAGTCATGGACCCTTTATGATTGAGTCTCGTGGTAAAAATGGATACTTGTATAGCGCACTACTCACCCGTAAGGGTCTCAAGGCGCTTGTATGAATATCGCTGTGGAACCCATCCTGGCTTTCCCTGTGAGGTGTCCACTCCTGGGCACCCTCAAGGTGGAGGCCAGGCATCTTTAGCATTGTGGGGGCCGTTATGGAGATTAAGCAAGCTATTGCCCAGAGTTGCAGAGTGGGACTCCATGATTGGAATAGGCACCGAGGCGAGAATTATCAGGTCCGTGGAATTTTTTAACTCAAGACCCGCCGAGGCGGGGAATTGAACCCTGGTCCCGGGCTAGACCTCTGCATCAGGGTCTGCCGCTCTAACCATTGAGCCACACTTCTCCACTGGTGTGGAGGCCATCATGTCACCTCCGGCACTGGGTAATGTGATGTGGTAGAGCCCTAGGCCCTCATGCATAAATATTAACCACACAGATACACCCAGATAGAGAGTGGAAATGGCGTCAAGCACATGCGCCCGGCCCTCTTTATTGGCAGGTTCACATGTCCTGCTAAGCGTGTGCTGGATGGGTGTGGTGGTGGTATAAACCAGCTGCGAGGGACAGGCTGTGACATGCTGACAACTAGACCTGTGATCAGCAGATCACTACAGGGAAGACCTGGGACATGTAGTGTTGTCATCCCCCCTTGTGAGCGTAAGCTGAGTGGGCTAGCCTGGTGTATATATGCCAGTCCATTGTAAGGGTGTGCACAATGACCCCGGGGCTCTGGGTGTGGTTCCATACTGGCCTGGACAAGGAAGTAACTAATGCATGTGTCTCTGTTGTAGTGTCGGCACCACCAGGACCGCACTCTGTAATGTGTCACTCTGTGACCCAAGTCCAACGACATGAGCACCCTGGACATAAGGGGGAATCACTGACCCTACATTCATTCATACTTCCACACTTGAAAGATCATAGGCATGACATATCTGTGTGAATATGAATGTTTAATGTACATTAGGTGGAGTTTTGCAGCTGGAGCAGTACAGGGCAATGCAAACCCCACTTTACATTGTTGGCCCATGGAGGGCTAGCCAGAGTCTTTCAGGGAATGACAAGACCAACGGAAGAGGAAGAGTTCAGTCCGCAATCTGAATGCTGTCTCATTGGTGACCAAACAGAATATGGCAGTCCATGTCGAGGTCCAAGGTGAGTGTCGCAGAGTGTATCGGGGGACAGTGGAAGGTGATGATGCAGAGGGCAGAACCAAGCAGAAACCGGCCATGTGGCGGAGATGAATGGTACTGCGTCCTTCTTACCACGAAGGCAGGTTCATCCTCATATTCGTCCTCTGCAGTTTCATGTGCCTCATGTGTGGGTGGTGGTGTTCTGTCTCCAGCACTGTGTGGCAGTCATACTTCAGGGGCTGAAGGTAGGATGGCTGCCGCACTGTGTGGCACTGACACTTCAGTGGGCGGAAATGTGGATGTAGTGGTAGCAGCAGCATGCATCAGTGCGAGGCCTTGTGGCAGCAATGCCATGAGGATTATATTTAGGGCCTGCATCCGCACCATGGTCCCCATTATCCTCTGCATGTGTCCCAACTCCCAGGTGACATCGCTAGAGCTACTCTGACTGGACAGTTGTTCTTGCCTCTGAGTCAAGACTCCAGCGATGTCAGTTATGGTCCATTGGAGAGCATGGAGCGGACTGTGGTTGTCAGTTAGGGACTGTGAGTGGTCCCTGATGGGACCTAGACACCCACATATGGCATCTAGTTTGGCTGCCATGCGGTCGAACCCCACTCGCACCTGTTCAGTCAGCTTCTCCTGGCACCCCAACACACGGCGTTGGAAGGCCTTGTGTTCTTCATGGGGGTCCTGGGAGCCAGCCATGGTGGTGGGTGCTGCCTGCTATGTGGTCTGTGCAGGGGGTGGGGTCTCATCGATGCAGCTGGGCTGCCTTGCTCCTGGAGGTGGGGTGTGGAGGCTGTCAATTAACTCTTGGAGGGAGTCGGTGTCGTAGGTGTGGTGGTACTCTTCATCATCAGTGAAGAGAGGTTCGGTCTGCTCCACAGGAGGTATTGGTTTTCCCTCTGCAGTGTGAAGGGGAGATGCAGTTTAACATTGTGTTCACATGTATGTTGTCGCATTGTACATGTTTACTTACAGACTTCATGACAGTGTACATTGTGACTGTTTGGGAGGAGCTGCATATTTGATGCGGGACAGTGGACATTTCCACAACATCACAGATGTGTGTTTGTACTTGTACATTGTCATCTCACATTTCCCTGCAATTCGAAATGTGATTGGCCAGTTTTTACACACAAGCGGCACCAGTTGTGTCCTCTGTTCTGTTGTGGACATGTTGCGGTTTGTATCACATCGTTGTCAATGTTGATGTGCCCTGCATGTTATGTGTGTGTGTGCTGCATTTCGGGGGAGTCACCCCCGCAGCTCTGATTTTGTTGCCCTTTCTCCCTTTTCATGCGGTGTGCCTTTGACTTCTGTGGGTATACAGAGATGAGATGTTGCATACTTGGGTGCATTGGTCTTTTGGTGGGAGTTGGGGGTCTGGGGCATTGTTTGTCTGCAGATATGCTCTACTTTATTGTGCATGTGTACCATTGTGACCATCTTCCCCCTTCCTCCCAGTCCTTGGTCGTTATTCACCCTGGTACTGTTGTGTCAGGTCATGTTGAGCAGTGTCCGGTCCCCCAACTCCTGCCACTGTCTCCCCACTGATGACTGTGGACACCATTTCCTCCATATCTTCCAGCTCCTCCAGTGGCGCTGGACTCTCACCTCCAGTCTGCATTACTGCCTTCCGGTTGTTGGCGAGTTTCTGCTTGGTTTTGCACTTCACATCATTCCAGCGCCTCTGGACCTCTTCCATTGTCCTCTTCAGCACTCTGACTGCATTCACCTTGTCCACAATGGACTGCCATATTCCATTTTCTGTTGACAATGACACAGTGGAGGTGATGAACAGTAGTTGATGGTGTTCTACCAACTCCAATATCAGGATCCCCGTTTTCCTGCGGACTTAACTGCTTCTTCCTACTCTTCTTGTCCTTGCTCTTCCCTGACCCCGAGGTCCCAGGCTGGTCCTCAGGGGGGCTTGTGGGGTTCTGGTTGTCCTCTGTACTTGCTCCATTATGCTTTGCTGTTGTTTGGCTTTTGTTTGTATGTTTTTTTTCTACTTTTGTAGTGATTTTTCCCTCCTGATGTGTGTGAATTGCAGACCTGTCGTTGGTTTTCATGGACTTTTGTATCGCAATTGACCTCATCGCAACTTTTTTGGTGTTTGTGTTTTGCATTTGTGCGCCATCGCGTTGATTTTAACGTGGTCATTTCATGCGTTATTGTGAGCCTATCGCATGGTACCGCTGTGTTGAGAAGCCAACGTTAAAACAGTGTTATTTTCCCGCAATAGACTGCGATGTGAAGAGTTTCGTTAAGCTAATTTTGAGATGATTATCACACGTTCTTGAGAATATCCCCCCTTATTTATTGTTGCGCTTAACTTAATGCCGGTTCATTGCGTAGTTACTGCGTTGGTTTGCAGCCATAAGACATACAAATGTAGTGAGCCTAGAGAAAACCTATTAGTAGATACTTCCTCCTCCAGTTATGTCTGCTACACCAATGCTTTTGTCAAAAATCAGACCGCTGCTAAATAGGCTTCAAGATACAGAGCTTTGCCTACATCATTACATCTCTGGTGAAATTTACGCTCTGTGAACTTTTGATGACTTTGGCATCTGCCAATTGCAGAAAAAACACTTTCCACTTTTCATTTTGAGGGCAGTCTGATCTTGTTCACTGTAATCAGTTTTTTCCGAGCTTTGCATAATGTGTGATTCGGAGTCGCTGATACGTAAGCACATCTGCAGACTCCTGGTGGCTGTCGTTGTCATAACTGATGCCGCTAACAGCTTATTCGAGCCTAGAGTTGTTGAAAAGACACTTTTATTGCCATGATAGAGCACTCAGTTACAAACTTTATGGATTTCTGGGATTGAATGTCTTCAAATATTTTATGTTAAAGCCTAAGGTATTGCTCAGATTGTCCCAGGGGATTCAACCATACCGGTGGAAGTTCAGGCTTTTTAGATGTGCTATTACACTTTGAATGCCAGCCCTAAAAACATGTCCCAGCCCAGAGGCTGCAACTGTAGCCCCTCTTTGCACACCTTTATAAAATGGAAGTGAATTAGTCAGGTTCTACATTTGTTTTTCAGTACGTCACACATTTGAGTTTCAATTTATGACTTCTGCATTGAAAATATTGCAACATTCAAATGCCAAGCTGTGACTTTTACTTTTTTACTATTGTTTTTAAACAATTGTGACCTTGGTGGACACAGACACCAGGCGAGACAGTGTAGTAACTGGCCTCAAGCATGTGCTGCTGAACACTAGAACGTGTCCCGCAGGACTCTACATTCCTCCCCAACTTCATTGAGGAACAAACAAAATGTTAGACCAACCTGTGGGGACAAAACCAAATAGTTAACTAGATACCACAGGGTCCATCAGTCTTCTGAGTCAGGTGGTAGGTGCACGTCAGACATGAGCTAGTGACTTGCTCGGTGGGCACCCGTAGTTTAACCTGAGGGGTTCAGGACATGACCGCTGGCTTGGAGACGTCCGCTGCATAACGTCAGTTCACTGATGATGACATATCTTGCGTGGCTCCCATCTTGCTGACATCGGTGATGGTCTGTGGTGAGTTCAAACAGTTCTTTACAGTGGGTTACATCATGCGTCTTGCTGGTGGTGGGTGTCTTTGGCGTTGCTGCCTGAATTTAGCTCTGAGGTACTGGAGGTACTGGCGGCACCTTGCGGGGTTTGTCAGTCTCCCCGTGCTTTGCAAAGGTGACAGGCAGGTGGCAGGCAGTGCTCTTCTATTCCCTTTGCAGAGTCCTGGGACGTAGAAATGCTGAGGCCACTCCTACGTGTGTACCTGGTTATGCTGGGCACTGCAGGCGCTTTCGTTCCTGGGTGGGTCACACAGGCCATGCGTGGCTGTTTGGGCATGGAGACATTTGCAGTGGCACTAAAGGGCCGTGCCTGAGAGTTCCTTTTCTGTTGGTGCTGATTACCAGTTACTAGGTAGAGCTGCCGCTGCAGTGTGAGGACTGTGGAGGCACCTCATATTCGCACTGCGGCGGTCTTGTGCAAGTGAAAACCTCATCAGAGGAGCAATGGAGTAGCAGGATTGTGGGCGCTGGGGCTCTTTTACATGTGCTACTGGTGTCAGTTCGGACGGGCCTTCCTGTGGCTTTTTCTCAGTTTCCGCCTTGTCTCTCAGGAGGCGGTGTAGCCCTGTAGCCGCTGGGTGGTGTTGTAGGGTGATTCCAGAAAGGCCACCACAGCTTTCCTGACACCGAGGCCTTCTGGAGAAATGCTGGCTTCTGCAGTGTGCTTCCTACTTCTTTTGTGCTGCAGTAGCAGCAGGTGGCCAGCAGGGGCTCAGGATATTCTCCACTACCATCCCGGTTCAGAAGTGACAGTGTCAGTACCAACAACCAAGGAAAATGCGAGCTCACACATCATTAACCACCTCTGCTGTCTCTTACCTAATTTGAACACGCCCAAAGGTCGAAAAATCCGAGACTGTGTTGTAAAGAGTAGTTCTAGTGCAAACAGAAAAAGGGGAAAAGGAAATAATCCCACACCAGTAAAAAACTGTCCGTCAATTGTCCATCTGATAAAACCGAAAAAAGACCCAACCGCTCCTTAGACTTACTTGATAAATCCTAAATTGAGCTTCCCGAAACCTGGGCCATGTCCCGGGTCTAGAGATCTTGGGAACAACAAGTATCTACTTGCACCTACATAGGTGAACCATTTACGAACTTTCAGTAATTCTTCGTACTTCAGACACTGCACATACCAGAGTGCTAAGGGGCAACCCGGAGGAGGGGCTGGCGGTGTGCCGTCCATTGCTGTTTTTTCTACATAAGGGCTCCCTTGAGCCTCCCAAGCTGATGAGCTTCTGAATGACGCACCTGCGTGCTGGGCAACGAGGCCCGTGACGGTTACGAGGCGGCCTTCTCTTTCCACCCCTACTGACTTTCTCTACTGATGAGGGAAGATATCCCGAAACCCAGGCCATGTCCCGGGTCTAGAGATCGGGGGAACAACAAGTATCTACTTGCACCTACATAGGTGAACCACTTACGAACTTTCAGTAATTCTTCGTACTTCAGGCACTGCAGATACCAGAGTGCTTAGGGCGACCCGGAGGAGGGGCTAGCGGTGTGCGGTACCCTTTATTGTTATACAGTCTCAGTACCAGGCGGGTCACTCTGCCATTTTCAGTGCTTGTTGCCTGGGAGGAGGTTGCTGATCCTGCAGTTACCTTGATTAATAAGGTGGCGGATGCACTTCCCTAGGCCCGTTCGGAGCAAGCCACGTGCTTATCTCCTGGGCCATGGCTGACATGCGGTGTAGTGGGCAGGTACTAGGTGGCGCTTTGGGCTTTTATGGCTGTCTCTGGTACTTTTTGATGGGACCGCATCTCCATCCATGTTTGTATAGTTGTGGTTGACTCCTCTTTTCAAACCCAGTCCTGGACTGTGCTGCAGGATGCAGAGATTTCTGGTGTGGAGGCGATGTGGCTGTAGCACTTCAGTGTTCAGCCTGGCAGCATTTTACATGCTGCCGGTCATGCTGTCTTAGGGCCATCGGGTAGTCAGGTGCCCGTGAACTTGTTTACGGTTTGAGCAGCACGGGGAAGGTAGGACGGTTTTATTTCTTTCCCTAGAATTGTGGGCTCTTGCAAGGGAAACATTGATCGGTGTGGCAGGCCTCCGGAGAAGTGTGCGTGCGGGGTGGGGCAACCCACCCGTTGCCGGTGCTTGTTAGTCCTTCTGGAGCAGATGCACAGTTGCTCCTGACGGCCAGGTGGCGTTGCCAGTAATTTGGCCCTTTCCCGGAAGTTGACGGGGCATGGAGTGGAGAAGAGATCATCTCGCTCGGCCGGTGCGGCTGGGCACAGGCTTCTCTCTTCCCTAGGCTACAATGCTGCTGGCCAGGGGCGACCCGGAGGAGGGGCTGGCGGTGTGCAGTCCATTGCTGTTTTTTCTACATAAGGGCTTCCTTGAGCCTCCCAAGCTGACGAGCTTCTGGACGACGCACCTGCGTGCTGGGCAACGAGGCCTGTGACGGTTACGAGGCGGCCTTCTCTTCCACCCCTATTGACTTTCTCTACTGATGAGGGAAGATATCCCAAAACCTGGGCCATGTCCCGGGTCTAGAGATCTTGGGAACAACAAGTATCTACTTGCACCTACATAGGTGAACCACTTACGAACTTTCAGTAATTCTTCGTACTTCAGGCACTGCACATACCAGAGTGCTTAGGGGCGACCCGGAAAAGGGGCTGGCGGGTGCGGTCCATTGCTGTTTTTTCTACATAAGGGCTCCCTTGAGCCTCCCAAGCTGACGAGCTTCTGGACGACGCACCTGCGTGCTGGGCAACGAGGCCTGTGACGGTTACGAGGCGGCCTTCTCTTCCACCCCTATTGACTTTCTCTACTGATGAGGGAAGATATCCCGAAACCCGGGCCATGTCCGGGGTCTAGAGATCGGGGGAACCACAAGTATCTACTTGCACCTACATAGGTGAACCACTTACGAACTTTCAGTAATTCTTCGTACATCAGGCACTGCACATACCAGAGTGCTTAGGGGCGACCCGGAGGAGGGACTAGCGGTGTGTGGTCCATTGCTGTTTTTTCTACATAAGGGCTCCCTTGAGCCTCCCAAGCTGACGAGCTTCTCGACGACGCACCTTCGTGCTGGGCAACGAGGCCCGTGACGGTTACGAGGCGGCCTTCTCTTCCACCCCTATTGACTTTCTCTACTGATGAGGGAAGATATCCCGAAACCCGGGCCATGTCCCGGGTCTAGAGATCGGGGGAACAACAAGTATCTACTTGCACCTACATAGGTGAACCACTTATGAACTTTCAGTAATTCTTTGTACTTCAGGCACTGCACATACCAGAGTGCTTAGGGGCGACCCGGAGGAGGGGCTAGCGGTGTGCGGTCCATTGCTGTTTTTTTTACATAAGGGTTCCCTTGAACCTCCCAAGCTGACGAGCTTCTGGACGACGCACCTGCGTGCTGGGCATCGAGGCCCGTGACGGTTACGAGGCGGCCTTCTCTTCCACCCCTATTGACCTTCTCTACTGATGAGGGAAGATATCCCAAAACCCGGGCCATGTCCCGGGTCTAGAGATCGGGGGAACAACAAGTATCTACTTGCACCTACATAGGGGAACCACTTATGAACTTTCAGTAATTTTATAGGTGAACCACTTACGAACTTTCAGTAATTCTTCGTACTTCAGGCTCTGCACATACCAGAGTGCTTAGGGGCGACCCGGAGGAGGGGCTAGCGGTGTGCGGTCCATTGCTGTTTTTTCTACATAAGGGCTCCCTTGAGCCTCCCAAGCTGACGAGCTTCTGGACGACGCACCTGCGTGCTGGGCAACGAGGCCCGTGACGGTTACGTGGCGGCCTTCTCTTCCACCCCTATTGACTTTCTCTACTGATGAGGGAAGATATCCCAAAACCCGGGCCATGTCCCGGGTCTAGAGATCGGGGGAACAACAAGTATCTACTTGCACCTACATAGGGGAACCACTTACGAACTTTCAGTAATTCTTCGTACTTCAGGCACTGCACATACCAGAGTGCTTAGGGGCGACCCGGAGGAGGGGCTAGCGGTGTGCGGTCCATAACTGTTTTTCTACATAAGGGCTCCCTTGAGCCTCCCAAGCTGACGAGCTTCTGGACGACGCACCTGCGTGCTGGGCAACGAGGCCCGTGACGGTTACGAGGCGGCCTTCTCTTCCACCCCTATTGACTTTCTCTACTGATGAGGGAAGATATCCCGAAACCCGGGCCATGTCCCGGGTCTAGAGATCGGGGGAACAACAAGTATCTACTTGCACCTACATACGTGAACCACTTACGAACTTTCAGTAATTCTTCGTACTTCAGGCACTGCACATACCAGAGTGCTTAGGGGCGACCCGGAGGAGGGACTAGCGGTGTGTGGTCCATTGCTGTTTTTTCTACATAAGGGCTCCCTTGAGCCTCCCAAGCTGACGAGCTTCTGGACGACGCACCTGCATGCTGGGCAACGAGGCCCGTGATGGTTACGAGGCGGCCTTCTCTTCCACCCCTATTGACTTTCTCTACTGATGAGGGAAGATATCCCGAAACCCGGGCCATGTCCCGGGTCTAGATATCGGGGGAACGACAAGTATCTACTTGCACCTACATAGGTGAACCACTTACGAACTTTCAGTAATTCTTCGTACTTCAGGCACTGTACATACCAGAGTGCTTAGGGGCGACCCGGAGGAGGGGCTAGCGGTGTGCGGTCCATTGCTGTTTTTTCTACATAAGGGTTCCCGTGAGCCTCCCAAGCTGACGAGCTTCTGGACGACGCACGTGCGTGCTGGGCAACGAGGCCCGTGACGGTTACGAGGCGGCCTTCTCTTCCACCCCTATTGACTTTCTCTACTGATGAGGGAAGATATCCCAAAACCCGGGCCATGTCCCGGGTCTAGAGATCGGGGGAACAACAAGTATCTACTTGCACCTACATAGGGGAACCACTTACGAACTTTCAGTAATTCTTCATACTTCAGGCACTGCACATACCAGAGTGCTTAGGGGCGACCCGGAGGAGGGGCTAGCGGTGTGCAGTCCATAACTGGTTTTCAACATAAGGGCTCCCTTGAGCCTCCCAAGCTGACGAGCTTCTGGACGACGCACCTGCGTGCTGGGCAACGAGGCCCATGACGGTTACGAGGCGACCTTCTCTTCCACCCCTATTGACTTTCTCTACTGATGAGGGAAGATATCCCGAAACCCGGGCCATGTACCGGGTCTAGAGATCGGGGGAACAGTAAGTATCTACTTGCACCTACATAGGTGAACCACTTACGAACTTTCAGTAATTCTTCGTACTTCAGGCACTGCACATACCAGAGTGCTTAGGGGCGACCCGGAGGAGGGGCTAGCGGTGTGCGGTCCATTGCTGTTTTTTCTACATAAGGGCTCCCTTGAGCCTTCCAAGCTGACGAGCTTCTGGATGACGCACCTGCATGCTGGGCAACGAGGCCCGTGTCAGTTACGAGACGGCCTTCTCTTCCACCCCTATTGACTTTCTCTACTGATGAGGGAAGATATCCCGAAAACCCGGGCCATGTCCCGGGTCTAGAGAAGGGGGAACAACAATTATCTACTTGCACCTACATAGGTGAACCACTTACGAACTGTCAGTAATTCTTCGTACTTCAGGCACTGCACATACCAGTGTGCTTAGGGGCGACCCGGAGGAGGGGCTAGCGGTGTGCGGTTTATTGCTGTTTTTTCTACATAAGGGCTCCCTTGAGCCTCCCCAGCTGACGAGCTTCTGGACGACGCACCTGCGTGCTGGGCAACGAGGCCCGTGACAGTTACGAGGCGGCCTTCTCTTCCACCCCTATTGACTTTCTCTACTGATGAGGGAAGATATCCCAAAACCCGGGCCATGTCCCGCGTCTAGAGATCGGGGGAACAACAAGTATCTACTTGCACCTACATAGGTGAACCACTTACGAACTTTCAGTAATTCTTCGTACTTCAGGCACTGCACATACCAGAGTGCTTAGGGGCGACCCGGAGGAGGGGCTGGTGGTGTGCAGTCCATTGCGGTTTTTTCTACATAAGGGCTTCCTTGAGCCTCCCAAGCTGACGAGCTTCTGGACGACGCACCTGCGTGCTGGGCAACGAGGCCCGTGACGGTTACGAGGCGGTCTTCTCTTCCACCCCTATTGACTTTCTCTACTGATGAGGGAAGATATCCCGAAACCTGGGCCATGTCCCGGGTCTTGAGATCTTGGGAACAACAGGTATCTACTTGCACCTACATAGCTGAACCACTTACGAACTTTCAGTAATTCTTCGTACTTCAGGCACTGCACATACCAGAGTGCTTAGGGGCGACCCGGAGGAGGGGCTAGCGGTGTGTGGTCCATTGCTATTTTTTCTACATAAGGGCTCCCTTGAGCCTCCCAAGCTGACGAGCCTCTGGACGACGCACCTGCGTGCTGGGCAACGAGGCCCGTGACGATTACGTGGCGGCCTTCTCTTCCACCCCTATTGACTTTCTCTACTGATGAGGGAAGATATCCCGAAACCCTGGCCATGTCCCGGGTCCAGAGATCGGGGGAACAACAAGTATCTACTTGCACCTACATAGGTGAACCACTTACGAACTTTCAGTAATTCTTCGTACCTCAGGCACTGCACATACCAGAGTGCTTAGGGGCGACCCGGAGCAGGGGCTAGCGGTGTGCGGTTCATTGCTGTTTTTTCAACATAAGGGTTCCCTTGAGCCTCCCAAGCTGACGAGCTTCTGGACGACGCACCTGCGTGCTGGGCAACGAGGCCCGTGACGGTTACGAGGCAGCCTTCTCTTCCACCCCTATTGACTTTCTCTACTGATGAGGGAAGATATCCCGAATCCCGGGCCATGTACCGGGTCTAGAGATCGGGGGAACAACAAGTATCTACTTGCACCTATATAGGTGTACCACTTACGAACTTTCAGTAATTCTTCCTACTTCAGGCACTGCACATACCAGAGTGCTTAGGGGCGACCCGGAGGAGGGGCTAGCGGCGTGCGGTCCATTGCTGTATTTTCTACATAAGGCTCCCTTGAGCCTCCCAAGCTGACGAGCTTCTGGACGACGCACCTGCGTGCTGGGCAACGAGGCCTGTGACGGTTACGAGGCGGCCTTCTCTTCCACCCCTATTGACTTTCTCTACTGATGAGGGAAGATATCCCGAAACCCTGGCCATGTCCCGGGTCCAGAGATCGGGGGAACAACAAGTATCTACTTGCACCTACATAGGTGAACCACTTACGAACTTTCAGTAATTCTTCGTACCTCAGGCACTGCACATACCAGAGTGCTTAGGGGCGACCCGGAGCAGGGGCTAGCGGTGTGCGGTTCATTGCTGTTTTTTCAACATAAGGGTTCCCTTGAGCCTCCCAAGCTGACGAGCTTCTGGACGACGCACCTGCGTGCTGGGCAACGAGGCCCGTGACGGTTACGAGGCAGCCTTCTCTTCCACCCCTATTGACTTTCTCTACTGATGAGGGAAGATATCCCGAATCCCGGGCCATGTACCGGGTCTAGAGATCGGGGGAACAACAAGTATCTACTTGCACCTATATAGGTGTACCACTTACGAACTTTCAGTAATTCTTCCTACTTCAGGCACTGCACATACCAGAGTGCTTAGGGGCGACCCGGAGGAGGGGCTAGCGGCGTGCGGTCCATTGCTGTTTTTTCTACATAAGGGCTCCCTTGAGCCTCCCAAGCTGACGAGCTTCTGGACGACGCACCTGCGAGCTGGGCAACGAGGCCCCGTGACAGTTACGAGACGGCCTTCCCTTCCACCCCTATTGACTTTCTCTACTGATGAGGGAAGATATCCCGAAACCCGGGCCATGTCCCGGGTCTAGAGATCGGGGGAACAACAAGTATCTACTTGCACCTACATAGGTGAACCACTTACGAACTTTCTGTAATTCTTCGTACTTCAGGCACTGCACATCCCAGAGTGCTTAGGGGCGACCCGGAGGAGGGGCTAGCGGTGTGCGGTCCATTGCTGTTTTTTCTACATAAGTGCTCCCTTGAGCTTCCCAAGCTGACGAGCTTCTGGACGACGCACCTGCGTGCTGGGCAACGAGGCCCGTGACGGTTACGAGGCGGCCTTCTCTTCCACCCCTATTGACTTTCTCTACTGATGAGGGAAGATATACCGAAACCCGGGCCGTGTCCCGGGTCTAGAGATCGGGGGAACAACAAGTATCTACTTGCACCTACATAGGTGAACCACTTACGAACTTTCAGTAATTCTTTGTACTTCAGGCACTGTACATACCAGAGTGCTTAGGGGGGATCCGGAGGAGGGGCTAGCGGTGTGCGGTCCATTGCTGTATTTTCTACATAAGGCTCCCTTGAGCCTCCCAAGCTGACGAGCTTCTGGACGACGCACCTGCGTGCTGGGCAACGAGGCCTGTGACGGTTACGAGGCGACCTTCTCTTCCACCCCTATTGACTTTCTCTACTGATGAGGGAAGATATCCCGAAACCCGGGCCATGTCCCGGGTCTAGAGATCGGGGGAACAACAAGTATCTACTTACACCTACATAGGTGAACCACTTACGAACTTTCAGTAATTCTTCGTACTTCAGGCACTGCACATACCAGAGTGCTTAGGGGCGACCCGGAGGAGGGGCTAGCGGTGTGCAGTCCATTGCTGTTTTTTATACATAAGGGCTCCCTTGAGCCTCTCAAGCTGACGAGCACTGGACGACGAACCGGCGTGCTGGGCAACGAGGCCCCTGACGGTAACGAGGCGGCCTTCTCTTCTACCCCTATTGACTTTCTCTACTGATGAGGGAAGATATCCCGAAACCTGGGCCATGTCCCGGTTCTAGAGATCTTGGGAACAACAAGTATGTACTTGCACCTACATAGGTGAACCACTTACGAACTTTCAGTAATTCTTCGTACTTCAGGCACTGCACATACCAGAGTGCTTAGGGGCGACCCGGAGGATGGGCTGGCGGTGTGCGGTCCATTGCTGTTTTTTCTACATAAGGGCTCCCTTGAGCCTCCCAAGCTGACGAGCTTCTGGACGACGCACCTGCGTGCTGGGCAACGAGGCCCGTGACGGTTACGAGGCGGCCTTCTCTTCCACCCCTATTGACTTTCTCTACTGATGAGGGAAGATATCCCGAAACCCGTGCCATGTCCCGGGTCTAGAGATCGGGGGAACAACAAGTATCTACTTGCACCTACATAGGTGAACCACTTACAAACTTTCAGTAATTCTTCGTACTTCAGGCACTGCACATACCAGAGTGCTTAGGGGCGACCCGGAGGAGGGGCTAGCGGTGTGCGGTACCCTTTATTGTTATACAGTCTCAGTACCAGGCAGGTCACTCTGCCATTTTCAATGCTTGTTGCCTGGGAGGAGGTTGCTGATCCTGCAGTTACCTTGATTAATAAGGTGGCGGATGCACTTCCCTAGGCCCGTTCGGAGCAAGCCACGTGCTTATCTCCTGGGCCATGGCTGACATGCGGTGTAGTGGGCAGGTACTAGGTGGCGCTTTGGGCTTTTATGGCTGTCTCTGGTACTTTTTGATGGGACCGCATCTCCATCCATGTTTGTATAGTTGCGGTTGACTCCTCTTTTCAAACCCAGTCCTGGACTGTGCTGCAGGATGCAGAGATTTCTGGTGTGGAGGCGATGTGGCTGTAGCACTTCAGTGTTCAGCCTGGCAGCATTTTACATGCTGCCGGTCATGCTGTCTTAGGGCCATCGGGTAGTCAGGTGCCCGTGAACTTGTTTACGGTTTGAGCAGCACGGGGAAGGTAGGATGGTTTTATTTCTTTCCCTAGAATTGTGGGCTCTTGCAAGGGAAACATTGATTGGAACAGCGCTGCCGGTGTGGCAGGCCTCCGGAGAAGTGTGCGGGGTGGGGCAACCCACCCGTTGCCGGTGCTTGTTAGTCCTTCCGGAGCAAATGCACAGTTGCTCCTGACGGCCAGGTGGCGTTGCCAGTAATTTGGCTGTTTCCAGGAAGTTGACGGGGCATGGAATGGAGAAGAGATCTCGCTCGGCCGGTGCAGCTGGGCACAGGCTCCTCTCTTCCCTAGGCTAAAATGCTGCAGGCCAGGGGCGACCCGGAGGAGGGGCTGGCGGTGTGCGGTCCATTGCTGGTTTTTCTACACAAGGGCTCCCTTGAGCCTCCCAAGCTGACGAGCTTCTGGATGACGCAGCTGCGTGCTGGGCAACGAGGCCCATGACGGTTACGAGGCGGCCTTCTCTTCCACCCCTATTGACTTTCTTTACTGATGAGGGAAGATATCCCGAAACCCGGGCCATGTCCCGGGTCTAGAGATCGGGGGAACAACAGGTATCTACTTGCACCTACATAGGTGAACCACTTACGAACTTTCAGTAATTCTTCGTACTTCAGGCACTGAACATACCAGAGTGCTTAGGGGCGACCCGGAGGAGGGGCTGGCGGGTGCGGTCCATTGCTGTTTTTTCTACATAAGGGCTCCCTTGAGCCTCCCAAGCTGATGAGCTTCTGGACGACGCACCTGCGTGCTGGGCAACGAGGCCCGTGACGGTTACGAGGCGGCCTTCTCTTCCACCCCTATTGACTTTCTCTACTGATGAGGGAAGATATACCGAAACCCGGGCCATGTCCCGGGTCTAGAGATCGGGGGAACAACAAGTATCTATTTGCACCTACATAGGTGAACCACTTACGAACTTTCAGTAATTCTTTGTACTTCAGGCACTGTACATACCAGAGTGCTTAGGGGCGACCCGGAGGAGGGGCTAGCGGTGTGCGGTCCATTGCTGTTTTTTCTACATAAGGGCTCCCTTGAGCCTTCCAAGCTGACGAGCTTCTGGATGACGCACCTGCGTGCTGGGCAACGAGGCCCGTGACAGTTACGAGACGGCCTTCTCTTCCACCCCTATTGACTTTCTCTACTGATGAGGGAAGATATCCCGAAAACCCGGGTCATGTCCCGGGTCTATAGAAGGGGGAACAACAATTATCTACTTGCACCTACATAGGTGAACCACTTACGAACTGTCAGTAATTCTTC
Source organism: Lissotriton helveticus (assembly GCF_964261635.1). Lineage (NCBI taxonomy): Eukaryota > Metazoa > Chordata > Amphibia > Caudata > Salamandridae > Lissotriton > Lissotriton helveticus. Next base: position 1,315,601,952 of record NC_136068.1, read on the forward strand.
GTACTTCAGGCACTGCACATACCAGAGTGCTTAGGGGCGACCCGGAGGAGGGGCTAGCGGTGTGCGGTCCATTGCTGTTTTTTCTACATAAGGGCTCCCTTGAGCCTCCCCAGCTGACGAGCTTCTGGACGACGCACCTGCGTGCTGGGCAACGAGGCCCGTGACAGTTACGAGGCGGCCTTCTCTTCCACCCCTATTGACTTTCTCTACTGATGAGGGAAGATATCCCAAAACCCGGGCCATGTCCAGCGTCTAGAGATCGGGGGAACAACAAGTATCTACTTGCACCTACATAGGTGAACCACTTACGAACTTTCAGTAATTCTTCGTACTTCAGGCACTGCACATACCAGAGTGCTTAGGGGCGACCCGGAGGAGGGGCTGGCGGTGTGAAGTCCATTGCTGTTTTTTCTACAGAAGGGCTTCCTTGAGCCTCCCAAGCTGACGAGCTTCTGGACGACGCACCTGCGTGCTGGGCAACGAGGCCCGTGACGGTTACGAGGCGGTCTTCTCTTCCACCCCTATTGACTTTCTCTACTGATGAGGGAAGATATCCCGAAACCTGGGCCATGTCCCGGGTCTTGAGATCTTGGGAACAACAAGTATCTACTTGCACCTACATAGCTGAACCACTTACGAACTTTCAGTAATTCTTCGTACTTCAGGCACTGCACATACCAGAGTGCTTAGGGGCGACCCGGAGGAGGGGCTGGCGGTGTGCGGTCCATTGCTGTTTTTTCTACATAAGGGCTCCCTTGAGCCTCCCAGGCTGAAGAGCTTCTGGACGACACACCTGCGTGCTGGGCAAAGAGGCCCGTGACGGTTGCGAGGCGGCCTTCTCTTCCACCCCTATTGACTTCCTCTACTGATGAGGGAAGATAACCCGAAACCCGGGCCCTGTCCCGGGTCTAGAGATCGGGGGAACAACAAGTATCTACTTGCACCTACATGGGTGAACCACTTACGAACTTTCAGTAATTCTTCGTACTTCAGGCACTGCACATACCAGAGTGCTTAGGGGCGACCCAGAGGAGGGGCTAGCGGTGTGTGGTCCATTGCTATTTTTTCTACATAAGGGCTCCCTTGAGCCTCCCAAGCTGACGAGCCTCTGGACGACGCACCTGCGTGCTGGGCAACGAGGCCCGTGACGATTACGTGGCGGCCTTCTCTTCCACCCCTATTGACTTTCTCTACTGATGAGGGAAGATATCCCGAAACCCTGGCCATGTCCCGGGTCCAGAGATCAGGGGAACAACAAGTATCTACTTGCACCTACATAGGTGAACCACTTACGAACTTTCAGTAATTCTTCGTACCTCAGGCACTGCACATACCAGAGTGCTTAGGGGCGACCCGGAGGAGGGGCTAGCGGTGTGCGGTTCATTGCTGTTTTTTCTACATAAGGGTTCCCTTGAGCCTCCCAAGCTGACGAGCTTCTGGACGACGCACCTGCGTGCTGGGCAACGAGGCCCGTGACGGTTACGAGGCAGCCTTCTCTTCCACCCCTATTGACTTTCTCTACTGATGAGGGAAGATATCCCGAATCCCGGGCCATGTACCGGGTCTAGAGATCGGGGGAACAACAAGTATCTACTTGCACCTATATAGGTGTACCACTTACGAACTTTCAGTAATTCTTCCTACTTCAGGCACTGCACATACCAGAGTGCTTAGGGGCGACCCGGAGGAGGGGCTAGCGGCGTGCGGTCCATTGCTGTTTTTTCTACATAAGGGCTCCCTTGAGCCTCCCAAGCTGACGAGCTTCTGGACGACGCACCTGCAAGCTGGGCAACGAGGCCCCGTGACAGTTACGAGACGGCCTTCCCTTCCACCCCTATTGACTTTCTCTACTGATGAGGGAAGATATCCCGAAACCCGGGCCATGTCCCGGGTCTAGAGATCGGGGGAACAACAAGTATCTACTTGCACCTACATAGGTGAACCACTTACGAACTTTCAGTAATTCTTCGTACTTCAGGCACTGCACATCCCAAGGTGCTTAGGGGCGACCCGGAGAAGGGGCTAGCGGTGTGCGGTCCATTGCTGTTTTTTCTACATAAGGGCTCCCTTGAGCTTCCCAAGCTGACGTGCTTCTGGACGACGCACCTGCGTGCTGGGCAACGAGGCCCGTGACGGTTACGAGGCGGCCTTCTCTTCCACCCCTATTGACTTTCTCTACTGATGAGGGAAGATATCCCGAAACCCGGGCCATGACCCGGGTCTAGAGATCGGGGGAACAACAAGTATCTACTTGCACCTATATAGGTGAACCACTTACGAACTTTCAGTAATTCTTCGTACTTCAGGCACTGCACATACCAGAGTGCTTAGGGGCGACCCGGAGGAGGGGCTAGCGGTGTGCGGTCCATTGCTGTTTTTTCTACATAAGGTCTCCCTTGAGCCTCCCAAGCTGACGAGCTTCTGGACGAAGCACCTGCGTGCTGGGCAACGAGGCCCGTGACGGTTACGAGGCGGCCTTCTCTTCCACCCCTATTGACTTTCTCTACTGATGAGGGAAGATATACCGAAACCCGGGCCATGTCCCGGGTCTAGAGATCGGGGGAACAACAAGTATCTACTTGCACCTACATAGGTGAACCACTTACGAACTTTCAGTAATTCTTTGTACTTCAGGCACTGTACATACCAGAGTGCTTAGGGGCGATCCGGAGGAGGGGCTAGCGGTGTGCGGTCCATTGCTGTATTTTCTACATAAGGGCTCCCTTGAGCCTCCCAAGCTGACGAGCTTCTGGACGACGCACCTGCGTGCTGGGCAACGAGGCCTGTGACGGTTACGAGGCGACCTTCTCTTCCACCCCTATTGACTTTCTCTACTGATGAGGGAAGATATCCCGAAACCCGGGCCATGTCCCGGGTCTAGAGATCGGGGGAACAACAAGTATCTACTGGCACCTACATAGGTGAACCACTTACGAACTTTCAGTAATTCTTCGTACTTCAGGCACTGCACATACCAGAGTGCTTAGGGGCGACCCGGAGGAGGGGCTAGCGGTGTGCAGTCCATTGCTGTTTTTTATACATAAGGGCTCCCTTGAGCCTCTCAAGCTGACGAGCACTGGACGACGAACCGGCGTGCTGGGCAACGAGGCCCCTGACGGTAACGAGGCGGCCTTCTCTTCTACCCCTATTGACTTTCTCTACTGATGAGGGAAGATATCCCGAAACCTGGGCCATGTCCCGGGTCTAGAGATCTTGGGAACAACAAGTATGTACTTGCACCTACATAGGTGAACCACTTACGAACTTTCAGTAATTCTTCGTACTTCAGGCACTGCACATACCAGAGTGCTTAGGGGCGACCCGGAGGATGGGCTGGCGGTGTGCGGTCCATTGCTGTTTTTTCTACATAAGGGCTCCCTTGAGCCTCCCAAGCTGACGAGCTTCTGGACGACGCACCTGCGTGCTGGGCAACGAGGCCCGTGACGGTTACGAGGCGGCCTTCTCTTCCACCCCTATTGACTTTCTCTACTGATGAGGGAAGATATCCCGAAACCCGGGCCATGTCCCGGGTCTAGAGATCGGGGGAACAACAAGTATCTACTTGCACCTACATAGGTGAACCACTTACGAACTTTCAGTAATTCTTCGTACTTCAGGCACTGCACATACCAGAGTGCTTAGGGGCGACCCGGAGGAGGGGCTAGCGGTGTGCGGTACCCTTTATTGTTATACAGTCTCAGTACCAGGCGGGTCACTCTGCCATTTTCAGTGCTTGTTGCCTGGGAGTAGGTTGCTGATCCTGCAGTTACCTTGATTAATAAGGTGGCGGATGCACTTCCCTAGGCCCGTTCGGAGCAAGCCACGTGCTTATCTCCTGGGCCATGGCTGACATGCGGTGTAGTGGGCAGGTACTAGGTGGCGCTTTGGGCTTTTATGGCTGTCTCTGGTACTTTTTGATGGGTCCGCATCTCCATCCATGTTTGTATAGTTGCGGTTAACTCCTCTTTTCAAACCCAGTCCTGGACTGTGCTGCAGGATGCAGAGATTTCTGGTGTGGAGGCGATGTGGCTGTAGCACTTCAGTGTTCAGCCTGGCAGCATTTTACATGCTGCCGGTCATGCTGTCTTAGGGCCATCGGGTAGTCAGGTGCCCGTGAACTTGTTTACGGTTTGAGCAGCACGGGGAAGGTAGGATGGTTTTATTTCTTTCCCTAGAATTGTGGGCTCTTGCAAGGGAAACATTGATCGGTATGGCAGGCCTCCGGAGAAGTGTGCGTGCGGGGTGGGGCAACCCACCCGTTGCCGGTGCTTGTTAGTCCTTCTGGAGCAGATGCACAGTTGCTCCTGACGGCCAGGTGGCGTTGCCAGTAATTTGGCCCTTTCCCGGAAGTTGACGGGGCATGGAGTGGAGAAGAGATCATCTCGCTCGGCCGGTGCGGCTGGGCACAGGCTTCTCTCTTCCCTAGGCTACAATGCTGCAGGCCAGGGGCGACCCGGAGGAGGGGCTGGCGGTGTGCGGTCCAATGCTGTTTTTTTTACATAAGGGCTCCCTTGAGCCTCCCAAGCTGACGAGCTTCTGGACGACGCACCTGCGTGCTGGGCAACGAGGCCCGTGACGGTTACGAGGCGGCCTTCTCTTCCACCCCTATTGACTTTCTCTACTGATGAGGGAAGATATCCTGAAACCCGGGCCATGTCTCGGGTCTAGAGATCGGAGGAACAACAAGTATCTACTTGCACCTACATAGGTGAACCACTTACGAACTTTCAGTAATTCTTTGTACTTCAGGCACTGCACATACCAGAGTGCTTAGGAGCGACCCGGAGGAGGGGCTGGCGGTGTGCAGTCCATTGCTCTTTTTTCTACATAAGGGCTTCCTTGAGCCTCCCAAGCTGACGAGCTTCTGGACGACGCACCTGCGTGCTGGGCAACGAGGCCCGTGACGGTTACGAGGCGGCCTTCTCTTCAACCCCTATTGACTTTCTCTACTGATGAGGGAAAATATACCGAAACCCGGGCCATGTCCCGGGTCTAGAGATCGGGGGAACAACAAGTATCTACTTGCACCTACATAGGTGAACCACTTACGAACTTTCAGTAATTCTTTGTACTTCAGGCACTGTACATACCAGAGTGCTTAGGGGCGATCCGGAGGAGGGGCTAGCGGTGTGCGGTCCATTGCTGTATTTTCTACATAAGGGCTCCCTTGAGCCTCCCAAGCTGACGAGCTTCTGGACGATGCACCTGCGTGCTGGGCAACGAACGAGGCCTGTGACGGTTACGAGGCGACCTTATCTTCCACCCGTATTGACTTTCTCTACTGATGAGGGAAGATATCCCGTAACCCGGGCCATGTCCCGGGTCTAGAGATCGGGGGAACAACAAGTATCTACTTGCACCTACATAGGTGAATCACTTACAAACTTTCAGTAATTCTTCGTACTTCAGGCACTGCACATACCAGAGTGCTTAGGGGCGACCCGGAGGAGGGGCTAGCGGTGTGCAGTCCATTGCTGTTTTTTATACATAAGGGCTCCCTTGAGCCTCTCAAGCTGACGAGCTTCTGGACGACGAACCGGCGTGCTGGGCAACGAGGCACCTGATGGTAACGAGGCGGCCTTCTCTTCTACCCCTATTGACTTTCTCTACTGATGAGGGAAGATATCCCGAAACCTGGGCCATGTCCCGGGTCTAGAGATCTTGGGAACAACAAGTATGTACTTGCACCTACATAGGTGAACCACTTACGAACTTTCAGTAATTCTTCGTACTTCAGGCACTGCACATACCAGAGTGCTTAGGGGCGACCCGGAGGATAGGCTGGCGGTGTGCTGTCCATTGCTGTTTTTTCTACATAAGGGCTCCCTTGAGCCTCCCAAGCTGACGAGCTTCTGCATGACGCACCTACGTGCTGGGCAACGAGGCCCGTGACGGTTACGAGGCGGCCTTCTCTTCCACCCCTATTGACTTTCTCTACTGATGAGGGAAGATATCCCGAAACCCGGGCCATGTCCCGGGTCTAGATATCGGGGGAACAACAAGTATCTACTTGCACCTACATAGGTGAACCACTTACGAACTTTCAGTAATTCTTCGTACTTCAGGCACTGCACATACCAGAGTGCTTAGGGGCGACCCGGAGGATGGGCTGGCGGTGTGCGGTCCATTGCTGTTTTTTCTACATAAGGGCTCCCTTGAGCCTCCCAATCTGACGAGCTTCTGCACGACGCACCTGCGTGCTGGGCAACGAGGCCCGTGACGGTTACGAGGCGGCCTTCTCATCCACCCCTATTGACTTTCTCTACTGATGAGGGAAGATATCCCGAAACCCGGGCCATGTCCCGGGTCTAGATATCGGGGGAACAACAAGTATCTACTTGCACCTACATAGGTGAACTTACGAACTTTCAGTAATTCTTTGTACTTCAGGCACTGCACATACCAGAGTGCTTAGGAGCGACCCGGAGGAGGGGCTGGCGGTGTGCAGTCTATTGCTGTTTTTTCTACATAAGGGCTTCCTTGAGCCTCCCAAGCTGACGAGCTTCTGGACGACGCACCTGCGTGCTGGGCAACGAGGCCCGTGATGGTTACGAGGCGGCCTTCTCTTCAACCCCTATTGACTTTCTCTACTGATGAGGGAAGATATACCGAAACCCGGGCCATGTCCCGGGTCTAGAGATCGGGGGAACAACAAGTATCTACTTGCACCTACATAGGTGAACCCCTTACGAACTTTCAGTAATTCTTTGTACTTCAGGCACTGTACATACCAGAGTGCTTAGGGGCAATCCGGAGGAGGGGCTAGCGGTGTGCGGTCCATTGCTCTATTTTCTACATAAGGGCTCCCTTGAGCCTCCCAAGCTGACGAGCTTCTGGACGACGCACCTGCGTGCTGGGCAACGAACGAGGCCTGTGACGGTTACGAGGCGACCTTATCTTCCACCCGTATTGACTTTCTCTACTGATGAGGGAAGATATCCCGTAACCCGGGCCATGTCCCGGGTCTAGAGATCGGGGGAACAACAAGTATCTACTTGCACCTACATAGGTGAACCACTTACAAACTTTCAGTAATTCTTCGTACTTCAGGCACTGCACATACCAGAGTGCTTAGGGGCGACCCGGAGGAGGGGCTAGCGGTGTGCAGTCCATTGCTGTTTTTTATACATAAGGGCTCCCTTGAGCCTCTCAAGCTGACGAGCTTCTGGACGACGAACCGGCGTGCTGGGCAACGAGGCACCTGATGGTAACGAGGCGGCCTTCTCTTCTACCCCTATTGACTTTCTCTACTGATGAGGGAAGATATCCCGAAACCTAGGCCATGTCCCGGGTCTAGAGATCTTGGGAACAACAAGTATGTACTTGCACCTACATAGGTGAACCACTTACGAACTTTCAGTAATTCTTCGTACTTAAGGCACTGCACATACCAGAGTGCTTAGGGGCGACCCGGAGGATGGGCTGGCGGTGTGCGGTCCATTGCTGTTTTTTCTACATAAGGGCTCCCTTGAGCCTCCCAAGCTGACGAGCTTCTGCACGACGCACCTGCGTGCTGGGCAACGAGGCCCGTGACGGTTACGAGGCGGCCTTCTCTTCCACCCCTATTGACTTTCTCTACTGATGAGGGAAGATATCCCGAAACCCGGGCCATGTCCCGGGTCTAGATATCGGGGAACAACAAGTATCTACTTGCACCTACATAGGTGAACCACTTACGAACTTTCAGTAATTCTTCGTACTTCATGCACTGTACATACCAGAGTGCTTAGGGGCGACCCGGAGGAGGGGCTAGCGGTGTGCGGTCCATTGCTGTTTTTTCTACATAAGGGTTCCTTTGAGCCTCCCAAGCTGACGAGCTTCTGGACGACGCACCTGCGTGCTGGGCAACGAGGCCCGTGACGGTTACGAGGCGGCCTTCTCTTCCACCCCTATTGACTTTCTCTACTGATGAGGGAAGATATCCCAAAACCCGGGCCATGTCCCGGGTCTAGAGATCGGGGGAACAACAAGTATCTACTTGCACCTACATAGGGGAACCACTTACGAACTTTCAGTAATTCTTCGTACTTCAGGCACTGCACATACCAGAGTGCTTAGGGGCGACCCGGAGGAGGGGCTATCGGTGTGCAGTCCATAACTGTTTTTCTACATAAGGGCTCCCTTGAGCCTCCCAAGCTGACAAGCTTCTGGACGACGCACCTGCGTGCTGGGCAACGAGGCCCATGACAGTTACGAGACGGCCTTCTCTTCCACCCCTATTGACTTTCTCTACTGATGAGGGAAGATATCCCGAAAACCCGGGCCATGTCCCGGGTCTAGAGAAGGGGGAACAACAATTATCTACTTGCACCTACATAGGAGAACCACTTACGAACTATCAGTAATTCTTCGTACTTCAGGCACTGCACATACCAGAGTGCTTAGGGGCGACCTGGAGGAGGGGCTAGCGGTGTGCGGTCCATTGCTGTTTTTTCTACATAAGGGCTCCCTTGAGCCTCCCCAGCTGACGAGCTTCTGGACGACGCACCTGCGTGCTGGGCAACGAGGCCCGTGACGGTTACGAGGCGGCTTTCTCTTCCACCCCTATTGACTTTCTCTACTGATGAGAGAAGATATCCCAAAACCCGGGCCATGTCTCGCGTCTAGAGATCGGGGGAACAACAAGTATCTACTTGCACCTACATAGGTGAACCACTTACGAACATTCAGTAATTCTTCGTACTTCAGGGACTGCACATACCAGAGTGCTTAGGGGCGACCTGGAGGAGGGGCTGGCGGTGTGCAGTCCATTGCTGTTTTTTCTACATAAGGGCTTCCTTGAGCCTCCCAAGCTGACGAGCTTCTGGACGACGCACCTACGTCCTGGGCAACGAGGTCCGTGACGGTTACGAGGCGGTCTTCTCTTCCACCCCTATTGACTTTCTCTACTGATGAGGGAAGATATCCCAAAACCTGGGCCATGTCCCGGGTCTTGAGATCCTGGGAACAACAAGTATCTACTTGCACCTACATAGCTGAACCACTTACGAACTTTCAGTAATTCTTCGTACTTCAGGCACTGCACATACCAGAGTGCTTAGGGGCGACCCGGAGGAGGGGCTGGCGGTGTGCGGTCCATTGCTGTTTTTTCTACATAAGGGCTCCCTTGAGCCTCCCAGGCTGACGAGCTTCTGGACGACGCACCTGCGTGCTGGGCAAAGAGGCCCGTGACGGTTGCGAGGCGGCCTTCTCTTCCACCCCTATTGACTTTCTCTACTGATGAGGGAAGATAACCCGAAACCCGGGCCCTGTCCCGGGTCTAGAGATCGGGGGAACAACAAGTATCTACTTTCACCTACATAGGTGAACCACTTACGAACTTTCAGTAATTCTTCGTACCTCAGGCACTGCACATACCAGAGTGCTTAGGGGCGACCCGGAGGAGGGGCTGGCAGTGTGCGGTCCATTGCTGTTTTTTCTACATAAGGGCTCCCTTGAGCCTCCCAAGCTGACGAGCTTCTGGACGACGCACCTGCATGCTGGGCAACGAGTCCCGTGACGGTTACGTGGCGGCCTTCTCTTCCACCCCTATTGACTTTCTTTACTGATGAGGGAAGATATCCCGAAACCCGGGCCATGTCCCGGGTCTAGAGATCGGGGGAACAACAAGTATCTACTTGCACCTACAGAGGTGAACCACTTACGAACTTTCAGTAATTCTTCGTACTTCAGGCACTACACATACCAGAGTGCTTAGGGGCGACCCGGAGGAGGGGCTAGCGGTGTGCGGTCCATTGCTGTTTTTTCTACATAAGGGTTCCCTTGAGCCTCCCAAGCTGACGAGCTTCTGCACGACGCACCTGCGTGCTGGGCAACGAGGCCCGTGACGGTTACGAGGCAGCCTTCTCTTCCACCCCTATTGACTTTCTCTACTGATGAGGGAAGATATCCCGAAACCCGGGCCATGTACCGGGTCTAGAGATCGGGGGAACAACAAGTATCTACTTGCACCTATATAGGTGAACCACTTACGAACTTTCAGTAATTCTTCGTACTTCAGGCACTGCACATACCAGAGTGCTAAGGGGCGACCCGGAGGAGGGGCTAGCGGTGTGCGGTCCATTGCTGTTTTTTCTACATAAGGGCTCGCTTGAGCCTCCCAAGCTGACGAGCTTCTGGACGACGCACCTGCGTGCTGGGCAACGAGGCCCGTGGCAGTTACGAGATGGCCTTCTCTTCCACCCCTATTGACTTCTCTGCTGATGAGGGAAGATATCCCGAAACCCAGGCCATGTCCCGGGTCTAGAGATCGGGGGAACAACAAGTATCTACTTGCACCTACATAGGTGAACCACTTACGAACTTTCAGTAATTCTTCGTACTTCAGGCACTGCACATACCAGAGTGCTTAGGGGCGACCCGGAGGAGGGGCTAGCGGTGTGCGGTCCATTGCTGTTTTTTCTACATAAGGGCTCCCTTGAGCCTCTCAAGCTGACGAGCTTCTGGACGACGCACCTGCGTGCTGGGCAACGAGGCCCGTGACGGTTACGAGGCGGCCTTCTCTTCCACCCCTATTGACTTTCTCTACTGATGAGGGAAGGTATCCCGAAACCCGGGCCATGACCCGGGTCTAGAGATCGGGGGAACAACAAGTATCTACTTGCACCTATATAGGTGAACCACTTACGAACTTTCAGTAATTCTTCGTACTTCAGGCACTGCACATACCAGAGAGCTTAGGGGCGACCCGGAGGAGGGGCTAGCGGTGTGCGGTCCTTTGCTGTTTTTTCTACATAAGGGCTCCCTTGAGCCTCCCAAGCTGACGAGCTTCTGGATGACGCACCTGCGTGCTGGGCAACGAGGCCCGTGACAGTTACGAGGCGGCCTTCTCTTCCACCCCTATTGACTTTCTCTACTGATGAGGGAAGATATCCCAAAACCCGGGCCATGTCCCGCGTCTAGAGATCGGGGGAACAACAAGTATCTACTTGCACCTACATAGGTGAACCACTTACGAACTTTCAGTAATTCTTCGTACTTCAGGCACTGCACATACCAGAGTGCTTAGGGGCGACCCGGAGGAGGGGCTGGTGGTGTGCAGTCCATTGCTGTTTTTTCTACATAAGGGCTTCCTTGAGCCTCCCAAGCTGACGAGATTCTGGACGACGCACCTGCGTGCTGGGCAACGAGGCCCGTGACAGTTACGAGGCGGTCTTCTCTTCCACCCCGTTTGACTTTCTCTACTGATGAGGGAAGATATCCCGAAACCTGGGCCATGTCCCGGGTCTTGAGATCTTGGGAACAACAAGTATCTACTTGCACCTACATAGCTGAACCACTTACGAACTTTCAGTAATTCTTCGTACTTCAGGCACTGCACATACCAGAGTGCTTAGGGGCGACCCGGAGGAGGGGCTGGCGGTGTGGGGTCCATTGCTGTTTTTTCTACATAAGGGCTCCCTTGAGCCTCCCAGGCTGACGAGCTTCTGGACGACACACCTGCGTGCTGGGGAACGAGGCCCGTGACGATTACGTGGCGGCCTTCTCTTCCACCCCTATTGACTTTCTCTACTGATGAGGGAAGATATCCCGAAACCCGGGCCCTGTCCCAGGTCTAGAGATCGGGGGAACAACAAGTATCTACTTGCACTTACATAGGTGAACCACTTACGAACTTTCAGTAATTCTTCGTACTTCAGGCACTGCACATACCAGAGTGCTTAGGGGCGACCCGGAGGAGGGGCTAGCGGTGTGTGGTCCATTGCTATTTTTTCTACATAAGGGCTCCCTTGAGCCTCCCAAGCTGACGAGCCTCTGGACGACGCACCTGCGTGCTGGGCAACGAGGCCCGTGACGATTACGTGGCGGCCTTCTCTTCCACCCCTATTGACTTTCTCTACTGATGAGGGAAGATATCCCGAAACCCTGGCCATGTCCCGGGTCCAGAGATCGGGGGAACAACAAGTATCTACTTGCACCTACATAGGTGAACCACTTACGAACTTTCAGTAATTCTTCGTACCTCAGGCACTGCACATACCAGAGTGCTTAGGGGCGACCCGGAGCAGGGGCTAGCGGTGTGCGGTTCATTGCTGTTTTTTCAACATAAGGGTTCCCTTGAGCCTCCCAAGCTGACAAGCTTCTGGACGACGCACCTGCGTGCTGGGCAACGAGGCCCGTGACGGTTACGAGGCAGCCTTCTCTTCCACCCCTATTGACTTTCTCTACTGATGAGGGAAGATATCCCGAATCCCGGGCCATGTACCGGGTCTAGAGATCGGGGGAACAACAAGTATCTACTTGCACCTATATAGGTGTACCACTTACGAACTTTCAGTAATTCTTCCTACTTCAGGCACTGCACATACCAGAGTGCTTAGGGGCAACCCGGAGGAGGGGCTAGCGGCTTGCGGTCCATTGCTGTTTTTTCTACATAAGGGCTCCCTTGAGCCTCCCAAGCTGACGAGCTTCTGGACGACGCACCTGCGAGCTGGGCAACGAGGCCCCGTGACAGTTACGAGACGGCCTTCCCTTCCACCCCTATTGACTTTCTCTACTGATGAGGGAAGATATCCCGAAACCCGGGCCATGTCCCGGGTCTAGAGATCGGGTGAACAACAAGTATCTACTTGCACCTACATAGGTGAACCACTTACGAACTTTCAGTAATTCTTCGTATTTCAGGCACTGCACATCCCAGAGTGCTTAGGGGCGACCCGGAGGAGGGGCTAGCGGTGTGCGGTCCATTGCTGTTTTTTCTACATAAGGGCTCCCTTGAGCCTCCCAGGCTGACGAGCTTCTGGACGACGCACCTGCGTGCTGGGCAAAGAGGCCTGTGACGGTTGCGTGGCGGCCTTCTCTTCCACCCCTATTGACTTTCTCTACTGATGAGGGAAGATAACCCGAAACCCGGGCCCTGTCCCGGGTCTAGAGATCGGGGGAACAACAAGTATCTACTTGCACCTACATAGGTGAACCACTTACGAACTTTCAGTAATTCTTCGTACTTCAGGCACTGCACATACCAGAGTGCTTAGGGGCGACCCGGAGGAGGGGCTGGCAGTGTGCGGTCCATTGCTGTTTTTTCTACATAAGGGCTCCCTTGAGCCTCCCAAGCTGACGAGCTTCTGGACGACGCACCTGCGTGCTGGGCAACGAGGCCCGTGACGGTTACGTGGCGGCCTTCTCTTCCACCCCTATTGACTTTCTTTACTGATGAGGGAAGATATCCCGAAACCCGGGCCATGTCCCGGGTCTAGAGATCGGGGGAACAACAAGTATCTACTTGCACCTACAGAGGTGAACCACTTACGAACTTTCAGTAATTCTTCGTACTTCAGGCACTACACATACCAGAGTGCTTAGGGGCGACCCGGAGGAGGGGCTAGCGGTGTGCGGTCCATTGCTGTTTTTTCTACATAAGGGTTCCCTTGAGCCTCCCAAGCTGACGAGCTTCTGCACGACGCACCTGCGTGCTGGGCAACGAGGCCCGTGACGGTTACGAGGCAGCCTTCTCTTCCACCCCTATTGACTTTCTCTACTGATGAGGGAAGATATCCCGAAACCCGGGCCATGTACCGGGTCTAGAGATCGGGGGAACAACAAGTATCTACTTGCACCTATATAGGTGAACCACTTACGAACTTTCAGTAATTCTTCGTACTTCAGGCACTGCACATACCAGAGTGCTAAGGGGCGACCCGGAGGAGGGGCTAGCGGTGTGCGGTCCATTGCTGTTTTTTCTACATAAGGGCTCGCTTGAGCCTCCCAAGCTGACGAGCTTCTGGACGACGCACCTGCGTGCTGGGCAACGAGGCCCGTGGCAGTTACGAGACGGCCTTCTCTTCCACCCCTATTGACTTCTCTACTGATGAGGGAAGATATCCCGAAACCCAGGCCATGTCCCGGGTCTAGAGATCGGGGGAACAACAAGTATCTACTTGCACCTACATAGGTGAACCACTTACGAACTTTCAGTAATTCTTCGTACTTCAGGCACTGCACATACCAGAGTGCTTAGGGGCGACCCGGAGGAGGGGCTAGCGGTGTGCGGTCCATTGCTGTTTTTTCTACATAAGGGCTCCCTTGAGCCTCCCAAGCTGACGAGCTTCTGGACGACGCACCTGCGTGCTGGGCAACGAGGCCCGTGACGGTTACGAGGCGGCCTTCTCTTCCACCCCTATTGACTTTCTCTACTGATGAGGGAAGGTATCCCGAAACCCGGGCCATGACCCGGGTCTAGAGATCGGGGGAACAACAAGTATCTACTTGCACCTATATAGGTGAACCACTTACGAACTTTCAGTAATTCTTCGTACTTCAGGCACTGCACATATCAGAGAGCTTAGGGGCGACCCTGAGGAGGGGCTAGCGGTGTGCGGTCCTTTGCTGTTTTTTCTACATAAGGGCTCCCTTGAGCCTCCCAAGCTGACGAGCTTCTGGACGACGCACCTGCGTGCTGGGCAACGAGGCCCGTGACAGTTACGAGGCGGCCTTCTCTTCCACCCCTATTGACTTTCTCTACTGATGAGGGAAGATATCCCAAAACCCGGGCCATGTCCCACGTCTAGAGATCGGGGGAACAACAAGTATCTACTTGCACCTACATAGGTGAACCACTTACGAACTTTCAGTAATTCTTCGTACTTCAGGCACTGCACATACCAGAGTGCTTAGGGGCGACCCGGAGGAGGGGCTGGTGGTGTGCAGTCCATTGCTGTTTTTTCTACATGAGGGCTTCCTTGAGCCTCCCAAGCTGACGAGCTTCTGGACGACGCACCTGCGTGCTGGGCAACGAGGCCCGTGACGGTTACGAGGCGGTCTTCTCTTCCACCCCTATTGACTTTCTCTACTGATGAGGGAAGATATCCCGAAACCTGGGCCATGTCCCGGGTCTTGAGATCTTGGGAACAACAAGTATCTACTTGCACCTACATAGCTGAACCACTTACGAACTTTCAGTAATTCTTCGTACTTCAGGCACTGCACATACCAGAGTGCTTAGGGGCGACCCGGAGGAGGGGCTGGCGGTGTGGGGTCCATTGCTGTTTTTTCTACATAAGGGCTCCCTTGAGCCTCCCAGGCTGACGAGCTTCTGGACGACACACCTGCATGCTGGCCAAAGAGGCCCGTGACGGTTGCGAGGCGGCCTTCTCTTCCACCCCTATTGACTTACTCTACTGATGAGGGAAGATAACCCGAAACCCGGGCCCTGTCCCGGGTCTAGAGATCGGGGGAACAACAAGTATCTACTTGCACCTACATAGGTGAACCACTTACGAACTTTCAGTAATTCTTCGTACTTCAGGCACTGCACATACCAGAGTGCTTAGGGGCGACCCGGAGGAGGGGCTAGCGGTGTGTGGTCCATTGCTATTTTTTCTACATAAGGGCTCCCTTGAGCCTCCCAAGCTGACGAGCCTCTGGACGACGCACCTGCGTGCTGGGCAACGAGGCCCGTGACGATTACGTGGCGGCCTTCTCTTCCACCCCTATTGACTTTCTCTACTGATGAGGGAAGATATCCCGAAACCCTGGCCATGTCCCGGGTCCAGAGATCGGGGGAACAACAAGTATCTACTTGCACCTACATAGGTGAACCACTTACGAACTTTCAGTAATTCTTCGTACCTCAGGCACTGCACATACCAGAGTGCTTAGGGGCGACCCGGAGCAGGGGCTAGCGGTGTGCGGTTCATTGCTGTTTTTTCAACATAAGGGTTCCCTTGAGCCTCCCAAGCTGACGAGCTTCTGGACGACGCACCTGCGTGCTGGGCAACGAGGCCCGTGACGGTTACGAGGCAGCCGTCTCTTCCACCCCTATTGACTTTCTCTACTGATGAGGGAAGATATCCCGAATCCCGGGCCATGTACCGGGTCTAGAGATCGGGGGAACAACAAGTATCTACTTGCACCTATATAGGTGTACCACTTACGAACTTTCAGTAATTCTTCCTACTTCAGGCACTGCACATACCAGAGTGCTTAGGGGCGACCCGGAGGAGGGGCTAGCGGCGTGCGGTCCATTGCTGTTTTTTCTACATAAGGGCTCCCTTGAGCCTCCCAAGCTGACGAGCTTCTGGACGACGCACCTGCGAGCTGGGCAATGAGGCCCCGTGACAGTTACGAGACGGCCTTCCCTTCCACCCCTATTGACTTTCTCTACTGATGAGGGAAGATATCCCGAAACCCGGGCCATGTCCCGGGTCTAGAGATCGGGGGAACAACAAGTATCTACTTGCACCTACATAGGTGAACCACTTACGAACTTTCAGTAATTCTTCGTACTTCAGGCACTGCACATCCCAGAGTGCTTAGGGGCGACCCGGAGGAGGGGCTAGCGGTGTGCGGTCCATTGCTGTTTTTTCTACATAAGTGCTCCCTTGAGCTTCCCAAGCTGACGAGCTTCTGGACGACGCACCTGCGTGCTGGGCAAAGAGGCCCGTGACGGTTACGAGGCGGCCTTCTCTTCCACCCCTATTGACTTTCTCTACTGATGAGGGAAGATATCCCGAAACCCGGGCCATGACCCGGGTCTAGAGATCGGGGGAACAACAAGTATCTACTTGCACCTATATAGGTGAACCACTTACGAACTTTCAGTAATTCTTCGTACTTCAGGCACTGCACATACCAGAGTGCTTAGGGGCGACCCGGAGGAGGGGCTAGCGGTGTGCGGTCCATTGCTGTTTTTTCTACATAAGGGCTCCCTTGAGCCTCCCAAGCTGACGAGCTTCTGGACGACGCACCTGCGTGCTGGGCAACAAGGCCCGTGACGGTTACGAGGCGGCCTTCTCTTCCACCCCTATTGACTTTCTCTACTGATGAGGGAAGATATACCGAAACCCGGGCCATGTCCCGGGTCTAGAGATCGGGGGAACAACAAGTATCTACTTGCACCTACATAGGTGAACCACTTACGAACTTTCAGTAATTCTTTGTACTTCAGGCACTGTACATACCAGAGTGCTTAGGGGGGATCCGGAGGAGGGGCTAGCGGTGTGCGGTCCATAGCTGTATTTTCTACATAAGGGCTCCCTTGAGCCTCCCAAGCTGACGAGCTTCTGGACGACGCACCTGCGTGCTGGGCAACGAGGCCTGTGACGGTTACGAGGCGACCTTCTCTTCCACCCCTATTGACTTTCTCTACTGATGAGGGAAGATATCCCGAAACCCGGGCCATGTCCCGGGTCTAGAGATCGGGGGAACAACAAGTATCTACTTACACCTACATAGGTGAACCACTTACGAACTTTCAGTAATTCTTCGTACTTCAGGCACTGCACATACCAGAGTGCTTAGGGGCGACCCGGAGGAGGGGCTAGCGGTGTGCAGTCCATTGCTGTTTTTTATACATAAGGGCTCCCTTGAGCCTCTCAAGCTGACGAGCACTGGACGACGAACCGGCGTGCTGAGCAACGAGGCCCCTGACGGTAACGAGGCGGCCTTCTCTTCTACCCCTATTGACTTTCTGTACTGATGAGGGAAGATATCCCGAAACCTGGGCCATGTCCCGGGTCTAGAGATCTTGGGAACAACAAGTATGTACTTGCACCTACATAGGTGAACCACTTACGAACTTTCAGTAATTCTTCGTACTTCAGGCACTGCACATACCAGAGTGCTTAGGGGCGACCCGGAGGATGGGCTGGCGGTGTGCGGTCCATTGCTGTTTTTTCTACATAAGGGCTCCCTTGAGCCTCCCAAGCTGACGAGCTTCTGGACGACGCACCTGCGTGCTGGGCAACGAGGCCCGTGACGGTTACGAGGCGGCCTTCTCTTCCACCCCTATTGACTTTCTCTACTGATGAGGGAAGATATCCCGAAACCCGTGCCATGTCCCGGGTCTAGAGATCGGGGGAACAACAAGTATCTACTTGCACCTACATAGGTGAACCACTTACAAACTTTCAGTAATTCTTCGTACTTCAGGCACTGCACATACCAGAGTGCTTAGGGGCGACCCGGAGGAGGGGCTAGCGGTGTGCGGTACCCTTTATTGTTATACAGTCTCAGTACCAGGCAGGTCACTCTGCCATTTTCAGTGCTTGTTGCCTGGGAGGAGGTTGCTGATCCTGCAGTTACCTTGATTAATAAGGTGGCGGATGCACTTCCCTAGGCCCGTTCGGAGCAAGCCACGTGCTTATCTCCTGGGCCATGGCTGACATGCGGTGTAGTGGGCAGGTACTAGGTGGCGCTTTGGGCTTTTATGGCTGTCTCTGGTACTTTTTGATGGGACCGCATCTCCATCCATGTTTGTATAGTTGCGGTTGACTCCTCTTTTCAAACCCAGTCCTGGACTGTGCTGCAGGATGCAGAGATTTCTGGTGTGGAGGCGATGTGGCTGTAGCACTTCAGTGTTCAGCCTGGCAGCATTTTACATGCTGCCGGTCATGCTGTCTTAGGGCCATCGGGTAGTCAGGTGCCCGTGAACTTGTTTACGGTTTGAGCAGCACGGGGAAGGTAGGATGGTTTTATTTCTTTCCCTAGAATTGTGGGCTCTTGCAAGGGAAACATTGATCGGTGTGGCCGGCCTCCGGAGAAGTGTGCGTGCGGGGTGGGGCAACCCACCCGTTGCCGGTGCTTGTTAGTCCTTCTGGAGCAGATGCACAGTTGCTCCTGACGGCCAGGTGGCGTTGCCAGTAATTTGGCCCTTTCCCGGAAGTTGACGGGGCATGGAGTGGAGAAGAGATCATCTCGCTCGGCCGGTGCGGCTGGGCACAGGCTTCTCTCTTCCCTAGGCTACAATGCTGCAGGCCAGGGGCGACCCGGAGGAGGGGCTGGCGGTGTGCGGTCCATTGCTGTTTTTTTTACATAAGGGCTCCCTTGAGCCTCCCAAGCTGACGAGCTTCTGGACGACGCACCTGCGTGCTGGGCAACGAGGTCCGTGACGGTTATGAGGCGGCCTTCTCTTCCACCCCTATTGACTTTCTCTACTGATGAGGGAAGATATCCCGAAACCCTGGCCATGTCTCGGGTCTAGAGATCGGAGGAACAACAAGTATCTACTTGCACCTACATAGGTGAACCACTTACGAACTTTCAGTAATTCTTTGTACTTCAGGCACTGCACATACCAGAGTGCTTAGGAGCGACCCGGAGGAGGGGCTGGCGGTGTGCAGTCCATTGCTGTTTTTTCTACATAAGGGCTTCCTTGAGCCTCCCAAGCTGACGAGCTTCTGGACGAGGCACCTGCGTGCTGGGCAACGAGGCCCGTGACGGTTACGAGGCGGCCTTCTCTTCAACCCCTATTGACTTTCTCTACTGATGAGGGAAGATATACCGAAACCCGGGCCATGTCCCGGGTCTAGAGATCGGGGGAACAACAAGTATCTACTTGCACCTACATAGGTGAACCACTTACGAACTTTCAGTAATTCTTTGTACTTCAGGCACTGTACATACCAGAGTGCTTAGGGGCGATCCGGAGGAGGGGCTAGCGGTGTGCGGTCCATTGCTGTATTTTCTACATAAGGGCTCCCTTGAGCCTCCCAAGCTGACGAGCTTCTGGACGACGCACCTGCGTGCTGGGCAACGAACGAGGCCTGTGATGGTTACGAGGCGACCTTATCTTCCACCCGTATTGACTTTCTCTACTGATGAGGGAAGATATCCCGTAACCCGGGCCATGTCCCGGGTCTAGAGATCGGGGGAACAACAAGTATCTACTTGCACCTACATAGGTGAACCACTTATGAACTTTCAGTAATTCTTCGTACTTCAGGCACTGCACATACCAGAGTGCTTAGGGGCGACCCGGAGGAGGGGCTAGCGGTGTGCAGTCCATTGCTGTTTTTTATACATAAGGGCTCCCTTGAGCCTCTCAAGCTGACGAGCTTCTGGACGACGAACCGGCGTGCTGGGCAACGAGGCACCTGATGGTAATGAGGCGGCCTTCTCTTCTACCCCTATTGACTTTCTCTACTGATGAGGGAAGATATCCCAAAACCTGGGCCATGTCCCGGGTCTAGAGATCTTGGGAACAACAAGTATGTACTTGCACCTACATAGGTGAACCACTTACGAACTTTCAGTAATTCTTCGTACTTCAGGCACTGCACATACCAGAGTGCTGAGGGGCGACCCGGAGGATGGGCTGGCGGTGTGCGGTCCATTGCTGTTTTTTCTACATAAGGGCTCCCTTGAGCCTCCCAAGCTGACGAGCTTCTGCACGACGCACCTGCGTGCTGGGCAACGAGGCCCGTGACGGTTACGAGGCGGCCTTCTCTTCCACCCCTATTGACTTTCTCTACTGATGAGGGAAGATATCCCGAAACCCGGGCCATGTCCCGGGTCTAGAGATCGGGGGAACAACAAGTATCTACTTGCACCTACATAGGTGAACCACTTACGAACTTTCAGTAATTCTTCGTACTTCAGGCACTGCACATACCAGAGTGCTTAGGGGCGACCCAGAGGAGGGGCTAGCGGTGTGCGGTACCCTTTATTGTTATACAGTCTCAGTACCAGGCGGGTCACTCTGCCATTTTCAGAGCTTGTTGCCTGGGAGGAGGTTGCTGATCCTGCAGGTACCTTGATTAATAAGGTGGCGGATGCACTTCCCTAGGCCCGTTCGGTGCAAGCCACGTGCTTATCTCCTGGGCCATGGCTGACATGCGGTGTAGTGGGCAGGTACTAGGTGGCGCTGTGGGCCTTTATGGCTGTCTCTGGTACTTTTTGATGGGACCGCGTCTCCATCCATGTTTGTATAGTTGCGGCTGACTCCTCTTTTCAAACCCAGTCCTGGACTGTGCTGCCGGATGCATAGATTTCTGGTGTGGAGGTGATGTGGCTGTAGCACTTCAGTGTTCAGCCTGGCAGCATTTTACATGCTGCCGATCATGCTGTCTTAGGGCCATTGGGTAGTCAGGTGCCCGTGAACTTGTTTACGGTTTGAGCAGCACGGGGAAGGTAGGACGGTTTTAATTCTTTCCCTAGAATTGTGGGCTCTTGCAAGGGAAACATTGATTGGAACAGCGCTGCCGGTGTGGCAGGCCTCCGGAGAAGTGTGCGGGGTGGGGCAACCCACCCGTTGCCGGTGCTTGTTAGTCCTTCCGGAGCAAATGCACAGTTGCTCCTGACGGCCAGGTGGCGTTGCCAGTAATTTGGCTGTTTCCAGGTAGTTGACGGGGCATGGAATGGAGAAGAGATCTCGCTCGGCCGGTGCAGCTGGGCACAGGCTCCTCTCTTCCCTAGGCTACAATGCTGCAGGCCAGGGGCGACCCGGAGGAGGGGCTGGCGGTGTGCGGTCCATTGCTGGTTTTTCTACACAAGGGCTCCCTTGAGCCTCCCAAGCTGACGAGCTTCTGGATGACGCAGCTGCGTGCTGGGCAACGAGGCCCATGACGGTTACGAGGCGGCCTTCTCTTCCACCCCTATTGACTTTCTTTACTGATGAGGGAAGATATCCCGAAACCCGGGCCATGTCCCGGGTCTAGAGATCGGGGGAACAACAGGTATCTACTTGCACCTACATAGGTGAACCACTTACGAACTTTCAGTAATTCTTCGTACTTCAGGCACTGAACATACCAGAGTGCTTAGGGGCGACCCGGAGGAGGGGCTGGCGGGTGCGGTCCATTGCTGTTTTTTCTACATAAGGGCTCCCTTGAGCCTCCCAAGCTGATGAGCTTCTGGACGACGCACCTGCGTGCTGGGCAACGAGGCCCGTGACGGTTACGAGGCGGCCTTCTCTTCCACCCCTATTGACTTTCTCTACTGATGAGGGAAGATATACCGATACCCGGGCCATGTCCCGGGTCTAGAGATCGGGGGAACAACAAGTATCTATTTGCACCTACATAGGTGAACCACTTACGAACTTTCAGTAATTCTTTGTACTTCAGGCACTGTACATACCAGAGTGCTTAGGGGCGACCCGGAGGAGGGGCTAGCGGTGTGCGGTCCATTGCTGTTTTTTCTACATAAGGGCTCCCTTGAGCCTTCCAAGCTGACGAGCTTCTGGATGACGCACCTGCGTGCTGGGCAACGAGGCCCGTGACAGTTACGAGACGGCCTTCTCTTCCACCCCTATTGACTTTCTCTACTGATGAGGGAAGATATCCCGAAAACCCGGGTCATGTCCCGGGTCTAGAGAAGGGGGAACAACAATTATCTACTTGCACCTACATAGGTGAACCACTTACGAACTGTCAGTAATTCTTCGTACTTCAGGCACTGCACATACCAGAGTGCTTAGGGGCGACCCAGAGGAGGGGCTAGCGGTGTGCGGTCCATTGCTGTTTTTTCTACATAAGGGCTCCCTTGAGCCTCCCCAGCTGACGAGCTTCTGGACGACGCACCTGCGTGCTGGGCAACAAGGCCCGTGACAGTTACGAGGCGGCCTACTCTTCCACCCCTATTGACTTTCTCTACTGATGAGGGAAGATATCCCAAAACCCGGGCCATGTCCAGCGTCTAGAGATCGGGGGATCAACAAGTATCTACTTGCACCTACATAGGTGTACCACTTACGAACTTTCAGTAATTCTTCGTACTTCAGGCACTGCACATACCAGAGTGCTTAGGGGCGACCCGGAGGAGGGGCTGGCGGTGTGAAGTCCATTGCTGTTTTTTCTACATAAGGGCTTCCTTGAGCCTCCCAAGCTGACGAGCTTCTGGACGACGCACCTGCGTGCTGGGCAACGAGGCCCGTGACGGTTACGAGGCGGTCTTCTCTTCCACCCCTATTGACTTTCTCTACTGATGAGGGAAGATATCCCGAAACCTGGGCCATGTCCCGGGTCTTGAGATCTTGGGAACAACAAGTATCTACTTGCACCTACATAGCTGAACCACTTACGAACTTTCAGTAATTCTTCGTACTTCAGGCACTGCACATACCAGAGTGCTTAGGGGCGACCCGGAGGAGGGGCTGGCAGTGTGCGGTCCATTGCTGTTTTTTCTACATAAGGGCTCCCTTGAGCCTCCCAGGCTGACAAGCTTCTGGACGACACACCTGCGTGCTGGGCAAAGAGGCCCGTGACGGTTGCGAGGCGGCCTTCTCTTCCACCCCTATTGACTTCCTCTACTGATGAGGGAAGATAACCCGAAACCCGGGCCCTGTCCCGGGTCTAGAGATCGGGGGAAGAACAAGTATCTACTTGCTCCTACATAGGTGAACCACTTACGAACTTTCAGTAATTCTTCGTACTTCAGGCACTGCACATACCAGAGTGCTTGGGGGCGACCCGGAGGAGGGGCTAGCGGTGTGCGGTTCATTGCTGTTTTTTCTACATAAGGGTTCCCTTGAGCCTCCCAAGCTGACGAGCTTCTGGACGACGCACCTGCGTGCTGGGCAACGAGGCCCGTGACGGTTACGAGGCAGCCTTCTCTTCCACCCCTATTGACTTTCTCTACTGATGAGGGAAGATATCCCGAATCCCGGGCCATGTACCGGGTCTAGAGATCGGGGGAACAACAAGTATCTACTTGCACCTATATAGGTGTACCACTTACGAACTTTCAGTAATTCTTCCTACTTCAGGCACTGCACATACCAGAGTGCTTAGGGGCGACCCGGAGGAGGGGCTAGCGGCGTGCGGTCCATTGCTGTTTTTTCTACATAAGGGCTCCCTTGAGCCTCCCAAGCTGACGAGCTTCTGGACGACGCACCTGCGAGCTGGGCAACGAGGCCCCGTGACAGTTACGAGACGGCCTTCCCTTCCACCCCTATTGACTTTCTCTACTGATGAGGGAAGATATCCCGAAACCCGGGCCATGTCCCGGGTCTAGAGATCGGGGGAACAACAAGTATCTACTTGCACCTACATAGGTGAACCACTTACGAACTTTCAGTAATTCTTCGTACTTCAGGCACTGCACATCCCAAGGTTCTTAGGGGCGACCCGGAGAAGGGGCTAGCGGTGTGCGGTCCATTGCTGTTTTTTCTACATAAGGGCTCCCTTGAGCTTCCCAAGCTGATGAGCTTCTGGACGACGCACCTGCGTGCTGGGCAACGAGGCCCGTGACGGTTACGAGGCGGCCTTCTCTTCCACCCCTATTGACTTTCTCTACTGATGAGGGAAGATATCCCGAAACCCGGGCCATGACCCGGGTCTAGAGATCGGGGGAACAACAAGTATCTACTTGCACCTATATAGGTGAACCACTTACGAACTTTCAGTAATTCTTCGTACTTCAGGCACTGCACATACCAGAGTGCTTAGGGGCGACCCGGAGGAGGGGCTAGCGGTGTGCGGTCCATTGCTGTTTTTTCTACATAAGGTCTCCCTTGAGCCTCCCAAGCTGACGAGCTTCTGGACGACGCACCTGCGTGCTGGGCAACGAGGCCCGTGACGGTTACGAGGCGGCCTTCTCTTCCACCCCTATTGACTTTCTCTACTGATGAGGGAAGATATACCGAAACCCGGGCCATGTCCCGGGTCTAGAGATCGGGGGAACAACAAGTATCTACTTGCACCTACATAGGTGAACCACTTACGAACTTTCAGTAATTCTTTGTACTTCAGGCACTGTACATACCAGAGTGCTTAGGGGCGATCCGGAGGAGGGGCTAGCGGTGTGCGGTCCATTGCTGTATTTTCTACATAAGGGCTCCCTTGAGCCTCCCAAGCTGAAGAGCTTCTGGACGACGCACATGCGTGCTGGGCAACGAACGAGGCCTGTGACGGTTACGAGGCGACCTTATCTTCCACCCGTATTGACTTTCTCTACTGATGAGGGAAGATATCCCGTAACCCGGGCCATGTCCCGGGTCTAGAGATCGGGGGAACAACAAGTATCTACTTGCACCTACATAGGTGAACCACTTACAAACTTTCAGTAATTCTTCGTACTTCAGGCACTGCACATACCAGAGTGCTTAGGGGCGACCCGGAGGAGGGGCTAGCGGTGTGCAGTCCATTGCTGTTTTTTATACATAAGGGCTCCCTTGAGCCTCTCAAGCTGACGAGCTTCTGGACGACGAACCGGCGTGCTGGGCAACGAGGCACCTGATGGTAACGAGGCGGCCTTCTCTTCTACCCCTATTGACTTTCTCTACTGATGAGGGAAGGTATCCCGAAACCCGGGCCATGACCCGCGTCTAGAGATCGGGGGAACAACAAGTATCTACTTGCACCTACATAGGTGAACCACTTACGTACTTTCAGTAATTCTTCGTACTTCAGGCACTGCACATACCAGAGAGCTTAGGGGCGACCCGGAGGATGGGCTGGCGGTGTGCGGTCCATTGCTGTTTTTTCTACATAAGGGCTCCCTTGAGCCTCCCAAGCTGACGAGCTTCTGCACGACGCACCTGCGTGCTGGGCAACGAGGCCCGTGACGGTTACGAGGCGGCCTTCTCTTCCACCCCTATTGACTTTCTCTACTGATGAGGGAAGATATCCCGAAACCCGGGCCATGTCCCGGGTCTAGATATCGGGGGAACAACAAGTATCTACTTGCACCTACATAGGTGAACCACTTACGAACTTTCAGTAATTCTTCGTACTTCATGCACTGTACATACCAGAGTGCTTAGGGGCGACCCGGAGGAGGGGCTAGCGGTGTGCGGTCCATTGCTGTTTTTTCTACATAAGGGCTCCCTTAAACCTCCCAAGATGACGAGCTTCTGGACGACGCACCTGCGTGCTGGGCAACGAGGCCTGTGACGGTTACGAGGCGACCTTCTCTTCCACCCCTATTGACTTTCTCTACTGATGAGGGAAGATATCCCAAAACCCGGGCCATGTCCCGGGTCTAGAGATCGGGGGAACAACAAGTATCTACTTGCACCTACATAAGTGAACCACTTACAAACTTTCAGTAATTCTTCGTACTTCAGGCACTGCACATACCAGAGTGCTTAGGGGCGACCCGGAGGAGGGGCTATCGGTGTGCGTTCCATTGCTGTTTTTTATACATAAGGGCTCCCTTGAGCCTCTCAAGCTGACGAGCTTCTGGACGACGAACCGGCGTGCTGGGCAACGAGGCCCCTGACGGTAACGAGGCGGCCTTCTCTTCTACCCCTATTGACTTTCTCTACTGATGAGGGAAGATATCCTGAAACCTGGGCCATGTCCCGGGTCTAGAGATCTTGGAAACAACAAGTATGTACTTGCACCTACATAGGTGAACCACTTACGAACTTTCAGTAATTCTTCGTACCTCAGGCACTGCACATACCAGAGTGCTTAGGGGTGACCCGGAGGAGGGGCTAGCGGTGTGCGGTACCCTTTATTGTTATACAGTCTCAGTACCAGGCGGGTCACTCTGCCATTTTCAGTGCTTGTTGCCTGGGAGGAGGTTGCTGATCCTGCAGGTACCTTGATTAATAAGGTGGCGGATGCACTTCCCTAGGCCCGTTCGGAGCAAGCCACGTGCTTATCTCCTGGGCCATGGCTGACATGCGGTGTAGTGGGCAGGTACCAGGTGGCGCTGTGGGCCTTTATGGCTGTCTCTGGTACTTTTTGATGGGACCGCGTCTCCATCCATGTTTGTATAGTTGCGGCTGACTCCTCTTTTCAAACCCAGTACTGGACTGTGCTGCCGGATGCATAGATTTCTGGTGTGGAGGCGATGTGGCTGTAGCACTTCAGTGTTCAGCCTGGCAGCATTTTACATGCTGCCGGTCATGCTGTCTTAGGGCCATCGGGTAGTCAGGTGCCCGTGAACTTGTTTACGGTTTGAGCAGCACGGGGAAGGTAGGACGGTTTTCTTTCTTTCCCTAGAATTGTGGGCTCTTGCAAGGGAAACATTGATTGGAGCAGCGCTGCCGGTGTGGCAGGCCTCCGGAGAAGTGTGCGTGCGGGGTGGGGCAACCCACCCGTTGCCGGTGCTTGTTAGTCCTTCCGGAGCAGATGTACAGTTGCTCCTGACGGCCAGGTGGCGTTGCCAGTAATTTGGCTGTTTCCCGGAAGTTGACGGGGCATGGAATGGAGAAGAGATCTTGCTCGGCCGGTGTGGCTGGGCAAAAGCTCCTCTCTTCAAAGGCTACAATGCTGCAGGCCAGGGGTGACCCGGAGGAGGGGCTGGCGGTGTGCGGTCCATTGCTGGTTTTTCTACACAAGGGCTCCCTTGAGCCTCCCAAGCTGACGAGCTTCTGGATGACGCAGCTGCGTGCTGGGCAACGAGGCCCATGACGGTTACGAGGCGGCCTTCTCTTCCACCCCTATTGACTTTCTCTACTGATGAGGGAAGATATCCCGAAACCCGGACCATGTCTCGGGTCTAGAGATCAGGGGGAACAACAAGTATCTACTTGCACCTACATAGGTGAACCACTTATGAACTTTCAGTAATTCTTCGTACTTCAGGCACTGCACATACCAGAGTGCTTAGGGGCGACCCGGAGGAGGGGCTGGCAGTGTGCGGTCCATTGCTGTTTTTTCTACATAAGGGTTCCCTTGAGCCTCCCAAGCTGACGAGCTTCTGGACGACGCACCTGCGTGCTGGGCAACGAGGCCCGTGACGGTTACGAGGCAGCCTTCTCTTCCACCCCTATTGACTTTCTCTACTGATGAGGGAAGATATCCCGAATCCCGGGCCATGTACCGGGTCTAGAGATCGGGGGAACAACAAGTATCTACTTGCACCTATATAGGTGTACCACTTACGAACTTTCAGTAATTCTTCCTACTTCAGGCACTGCACATACCAGAGTGCTTAGGGGCGACCCGGAGGAGGGGCTAGCGGCGTGCGGTCCATTGCTGTTTTTCTACATAAGGGCTCCCTTGAGCCTCCCAAGCTGACGAGCTTCTGGACGACGCACCTGCGAGCTGGGCAACGAGGCCCCGTGACAGTTACGAGACGGCCTTCCCTTCCACCCCTATTGACTTTCTCTACTGATGAGGGAAGATATCCCGAAACCCGGGCCATGTCCCGGGTCTAGAGATCGGGTGAACAACAAGTATCTACTTGCACCTACATAGGTGAACCACTTACGAACTTTCAGTAATTCTTCGTACTTCAGGCACTGCACATCCCAGAGTGCTTAGGGGCGACCCGGAGGAGGGGCTAGCGGTGTGCGGTCCATTGCTGTTTTTTCTACATAAGGGCTCCCTTGAGCCTCCCAGGCTGACGAGCTTCTGGACGACGCACCTGCGTGCTGGGCAAAGAGGCCCGTGACGGTTGCGAGGCGGCCTTCTCTTCCACCCCTATTGACTTTCTCTACTGATGAGGGAAGATAACCCGAAACCCGGGCCCTGTCCCGGGTCTAGAGATCGGGGGAACAACAAGTATCTACTTGCACCTACATAGGTGAACCACTTACGAACTTTCAGTAATTCTTCGTACTTCAGGCACTGCACATACCAGAGTGCTTAGGGGCGACCCGGAGGAGGGGCTGGCAGTGTGCGGTCCATTGCTGTTTTTTCTACATAAGGGCTCCCTTGAGCCTCCCAAGCTGACGAGCTTCTGGACGACGCACCTGCGTGCTGGGCAACGAGGCCCGTGACGGTTACGTGGCGGCCTTCTCTTCCACCCCTATTGACTTTCTTTACTGATGAGGGAAGATATCCCGAAACCCGGGCCATGTCCAGGGTCTAGAGATCGGGGGAACAACAAGTATCTACTTGCACCTACAGAGGTGAACCACTTACGAACTTTCAGTAATTCTTCGTACTTCAGGCACTACACATACCAGAGTGCTTAGGGGCGACCCGGAGGAGGGGCTAGCGGTGTGCGGTCCATTGCTGTTTTTTCTACATAAGGGTTCCCTTGAGCCTCCCAAGCTGACGAGCTTCTGCACGACGCACCTGCGTGCTGGGCAACGAGGCCCGTGACGGTTACGAGGCAGCCTTCTCTTCCACCCCTATTGACTTTCTCTACTGATGAGGGAAGATATCCCGAAACCCGGGCCATGTACCGGGTCTAGAGATCGGGGGAACAACAAGTATCTACTTGCACCTATATAGGTGAACCACTTACGAACTGTTGGACAGGCCACGTGAAGGGCTTGCTCCCTCCCCGCAGGACAGGGCCCGGGCCACCGTCAGCACCATTGCCCGGCCCAGCCGCCATCTTGGACACGGCACCACGCGGCCGCGCGGCCTCAGCCCGACCCCAACCCTGGGCCTGGCCAGGCCCCGACATCCTGGCACCACCCTCCACCCAGGAGGTGAACGGCCCACTTGGCAGGTCAATGGGAGTACGAAGTGTCGATGGCTCTCCCCCGCCAGGTGCCGAGCACCCCCAACCTCCTTGGGCGCTGGCTCCGCCCCCCTGCTGGGTGTCTGGACTCCCTCATCCCAGACCTCCCGACCTCCAAGAGCGAGGGTCCGGACATCAAAGGGCGCCAGACCTATAACTGAGGCAGCCCCAGGACAGGAAGGCAGTTGTATCCTGGAGTCGAGAGACACCGAGAAGAACTCATCCTTGACGGACTGCTGGCGCTGCCACAGCCCTGCCTTGTGAACTATTGTCCTGCCTGCTGGCGCTGCCGCGGCCCTCTGCAACCTTCATCCTCGTGGGACCTGCTGGCGCTGCCGCGGCCCTCTGCAACCTTCATCCTCGTGGGACCTGCTGGCGCTGCCGCGGCCCTCTGCAACCTTCACCCTCGTGGGACCTGCTGGCGCTGCCGCGGCCCTCTGCAACCTTCATCCTCGTGGGACCTGCTGGCGCTGCCGCGGCCCGTAGTAACCTCCATCCTCGTAGGACCTGCTGGCGCTGCCGCGGCCCGTTGCAACCTGCATTCTCGTGGGACCTGCTGGCGCTGCCGCGGCCCGTTGTAACCTTCATCCTCGTTGGGACCTGCTGGCGCTGCCGCGGCCCGTTGCCACCTACGACCTCTTCGGGCCCTGCCGGCGCTGCCGCGGTCTGACCCATCCGAACACCGAGCTCGCGGATTGTGAGCTATCACCGTTACACCTCCGTACCCGTGGGTACCAAGACTGTCCCGCTTCCCCCTCCCCTTACTAGAGACTAGAATTGAGAGGATCATCGTGTCCTGATCGCCTTGTATCGTACCACTCTACTACCAGAAGTGCCTATAAAAGGTGTTACCCTGATCTTTGTGTGGTGTCCATCTGTGGGGGGGAAGTTACCTGTCTGTGCGATCACTGTGCTCGGCCGACCCTTCAGGTCTCCGTCTAACATTGGTGGCTAGCGGCGCGATCCGAACCAACGCGTACCGTACAGACAGTAACTCACCCTACGACTAAAACCACAATGACGACCAAAGAGAGCGGATCGGCGGAGAAGTTCCAGATGGAAAAGCTGGAAGAATACAACCACCGAGAGCTCAAACAATTTTGCATGGACTTAGGCATTGCTACCACCGGGCTAAGCACAAAAGAAGACTTCAAAAACGCCCTAGAGGCCTGGACAGAGACAAATACCGCAACCCCCCGGGACCCCGCAGCCCCGGAAGTCAACACCACCCGGACGGAGGAACGGAGAACAGGCCCCTCCCATGAAGAGATCCAAGAGCGGGAAAAAAATAGATTACACGAGTTAGACTTGGCACGACTCAGATTAGACGGAGAATTGAAACTGGCGGAACAAAAAATAAACTTAGAACACTTACGGCTCAGAGAAGAGCGAGAGGAAAAACAGAGACAGAGAGACCTCGAAGAAAAAAGACTGGCATACGAGCACGAGTGCAAACTAGCGGAGATAGAAATACGCAAACTGAACAAAAACCTAGGGGTGCCCGAGCAACCGCACTCCCCGGGTCCTACCGAGCAGAAGGTCCACATCCCCAAGGATGTGGTCCGAGAATATCACCGGAACGACGACATACAGCAGTGGTTCAAGGCCTATGAGATTGCCATGACCGCCCACCGAGTCGCTCGAAGTGACTGGGGAGCCGGTCTATGGGGGAGATTCGTCAACGAGGGTCGTGATGCCCTGCTGCAACTTCCGGACCATCAAATGACGTCCTATGACCACATGAAGGCCGCCCTCCTCAGTCGATATGGACTTACACCCGAAATGTACCGCCAGAGGTTCCGCAACTGCACCCGGATCCCAGGTACGACGTGGTTGGAATACGTGAACTATTTCAGCCGAGCCTTCGAGGGGTGGATCAAGGGTAACAACGTAACCACTTACGAACAACTCTTCAATCTCATTGTGTGGGAGCACCTCTCCAACAACTGCTTTGTCGAGCTCAGGCAGCACCTCCTCGACAGTAAATTGACTGAACCCCGGCAGCTCGCCACCGAGGCTGACCGGTGGGAGAGCACCCGAGTGGCCCGGAGTGGGCCGAATGAGCAGAACAGAACCAACCAAGGTCACCATCGTCCCCGAGGAGGAGGAGGAGGCCCGGGCCGGGGCAGAGACGCCGCCCCGGCCGCACCCACTAACGCCACCCCGGCCCCAGCAGGCCGGGGAAACCCCCCGATGCGCCCGGGGTTCCGAGCTAACGTGACGTGTCATCGATGCCAGCGAGTCGGCCACTATGCCAGTGACCCGACCTGCCCGAAGAACCAGGCCCCCGGGCCCCGCCAAATGGCGGCCGCCGCCCTGGGAGAAGAACAAGCCTCCGAAGACACGGAGACCTATGAGTCGGAGCAGTTCGAGTGGGAACCCGCCGCCATGACCCTGGCGTGCCTAGGAGGAAGAGACATGGTCCCGCGGACTCCCCTGCCCGCGAACACTCGGAAGTACAGCCAATGGGTGAGCATCAATGGGCGCAAGGCCGAGGCCCTGCGTGACACCGGGGCCAGTGTGACGGCCGTCCGCTGTCACCTGGTAACCCCGGAACAAATCCTACCAAACGTACTTTGCCCCGTCCGATCGGCAGATAACTCAGAGAGCCTGTGTCGGATGGCCTGCGTCCCCTGCGAATGGGGAGGAGTGTCCGGCATGCTGAAAGTAACTGTCCGTGACGATGCCCCCGTAGACTGCCTCCTGGGGAACGATCTCGAGAGCTCCCCGTGGGCCGCTGTGGAAAGAAGAGAGCATCTGGGGATGTTGGGTCTCCCGGACTGGGCGTGCGTAACCACCCGGTCCATGGCCACCCGCACCATCCCTAGACCAGAAGAACCAGAATGGGCAGCACCTCCGCCCTCGATCACTCCAGAAGAAGACTTCCTCCAGACCGACCACCCGGACCCCACCCCAGAGGGGTCCACACAGCCCCCCGAGCTTCCCGACCTGGCTCAGTGGCGTCAAGAAGGGGGGCCCACCCAGGAACAATTCCGGCAGGAGCAAAAGACCTGCCCCTCCCTCGAGGGATTGCGACAGCAAGCGCTCGCCCAGAGCCAAGGAGACACCACCGGGGCCCACTGGGTTTATTGGGACAATGATCTCTTGTACAGCGAACAGAAAATCGCAGAACTGGGGGCCGGGCGAGTGCTGGTGGTGCCCCTCCACTTCAGAGACTTCCTGTTGAACCTAGCCCATGATGTCCCCCTGGCCGGGCACCTGGGCCAAGACAAGACCTACCACCGCCTGGTGACTCACTTTTTTTGGCCCAAAATGAGAAATGACGTATCCAACCATTGCCGGTCCTGCCCGACCTGCCAGGCCAGTGGGAAGAGCGGCCGCAAACTCAAGGCACCCCTACAACCATTCCCCGTGGTGACCACCCCGTTCGAAAGGGTGGGAATAGACATTGTGGGGCCCCTGGACCCCCGAACAGCACAGGGACATCGCTTCATCCTGGTCCTGGTGGATCACGCTACCCGCTATCCTGAGGCGGTCCCCCTTCGTACGATAACAGCCCCAGTAGTGGGTCGAGCCTTGATGGGGATCTTCTCTCGAGTGGGCTTCCCCCGGGAAGTCGTCAGCGACAGGGGTACGAACTTTATTTCAAAGTATATGAAATCCCTCTGGTAGCAGTGCGGAGTCACTTACCGATTCACCACCCCCTATCACCCCCAGGGGAACGGACTGGTCGAGCGGTTCAACCGCACCCTCAAGGGGATGATCATGGGGCTGGAAGAACCCCTACGCCGCCAGTGGGACGTGCTACTACCGTGCCTCCTCTTCGCCTAC
Organism: Lissotriton helveticus; assembly: GCF_964261635.1. Taxonomy (NCBI): domain Eukaryota; kingdom Metazoa; phylum Chordata; class Amphibia; order Caudata; family Salamandridae; genus Lissotriton; species Lissotriton helveticus. Next base: position 1,315,634,775 of record NC_136068.1, read on the forward strand.
CGAGAAGTCCCCCAGAAGTCCCTCGGCTTCAGCCCCTTCGAACTCCTGTACGGACACCCCGTTCGCGGGCCTCTCAGCCTAGTGAAGGAGGAATGGGAGATGGCCCCCCTAAAGACCCCTCCGGACGTCTACAAATACCTCCTGACCCTCCGTAATCAGACCCGGAAATTCAGGGAGATCGCTAAAGCCAATCTGGAGGCCAGTCAAGAGGACATGAAGAAGTGGTACGACCAACATGCCTCCTCCATCGAGTTTGAACCGGGTCAGCAGGTATGGGTGATGTCCCCCATCGAACCATGTGCCTTGCAGGACAAATGGACGGGGCCCTTCAAGGTGATCGAGCGCAGGAGCCCCGTCACCTATCTCATCGACCTGGAGTCCCCCCGGAACCCCCTCCGGGTCCTCCACGCCAACCGACTCAAACCCCACTTCGTGCGCTCAGAGCTCAGCCTGCTGATGGCTACCGACAGTGGCGCGGAAGGAGACTCCGAGCCCCTCCCTGACCTACTGAGGACCCGGGAAAGAGATGGGTCGGTGGACGGGGTCCGACTCTCTGAGGCCCTGACCCCAGAGCAGCGTCAAGATTGCCGGGCCCTCCTGCTGCCGTTCGCAAACCTGTTCTCTCTCGCACCCGGAGTCACCTCCTGGTGCCTGCACGACGTGGACACGGGGGACAGTCCTCCTGTTCGACAACGGCCGTACCGAGTACCGGATCGGGTACGTACATGCATCCAAGAAGAAGTCTCCAAGATGCTCGCCCTCGGAGTCATCGAACCTTCGGACAGTCCCTGGGCCAGCCCGGTCGTCCTGGTCCCCAAGGCCGCGGCCCCGGGCACCACACCTGAACTCCGATTCTGCATCGACTATCGGGGTCTGAACGCGGTCACCCGAACCGACGCTCACCCTATCCCCCGAGCAGATGAACTAGTCGACCGCCTGGGGGCAGCCCGCTACCTGAGCATCTTCGATCTGACAGCGGGCTACTGGCAGATCGGCCTCACCCCCAGAGCCCAAGAACGTTCCGCTTTCTCCACCCCGGATGGGCACTACCATTTCAGAGTGATGCCCTTCGGCATGAAAAACGCTCCAGCCACTTTTCAAAGACTGGTGAACCAGGTATTGGCGGGCCTCGAAGAATTCAGCGCCGCCTACCTGGACGACATCGCGGTATACAGCCGCCACTGGGCGGATCACCTCCACCACCTCAGAGAGGTCCTGCAGGCCCTCCAACAGGCCGGCCTCACCATAAAGGCCAGCAAGTGCCAAATCGGCCAGGGGTCCGTGACCTACCTCGGACACCAAGTGGGGAGCGGTCTGGTGGCCCCCCTCCAACTCAAGGTAGCTGCCATTCAGTCCTGGCAACCCCCCGAGACACAAACCGAGGTCCGAGCCTTCCTGGGGCTCACCGGATACTACCGGCGGTTTGTAAGGGACTATGGCAGCATTGTGGGGCCCCTCACGGAGCTCACGTCTAAGAACCACCCAAAAAGAGTCAACTGGACTCCCGACTGTCAAGCAGCCTTCGAGACGCTGAAGGCCGCCATGTGCACCGCTCCTGTGCTCCAGGCCCCCGACTACAGCCGCGAGTTCATCGTGCAGACCGATGCCTCCGACCATGGTATTGGGGCCGTCCTCTCCCAACTGAACCCCGAAGGAGTGGACCAACCAGTGGCCTTCATCAGCAGACGCCTACTGCCCCGAGAACAGCGCTGGAGCACCATTGAGCGAGAGGCCTTCGCGGTGGTATGGGCCCTCAAGAAGCTCCGGCCATACCTCTTCGGAACCCATTTCCGGGTACAGACGGACCATCGGCCCCTGCAATGGCTCATGCAGATGCGGGGGGAGAACCCCAAACTATTGCGATGGTCCATCTCCCTGCAGGGGATGGACTTCACTGTGGAACATCGCCCTGGCCAAGACCACGCCAACGCGGATGGCCTGTCCCGCTTTTTCCGCCTCGACGAGGAAAGTCCCCAAGAAGATGGGTGACTCTCCCCGCCTTCAGCTGGGGGGGACGCATGTTGGACAGGCCACGTGAAGGGCTTGCTCCCTCCCCGCAGGACAGGGCCCGGGCCACCGTCAGCACCATTGCCCGGCCCAGCCGCCATCTTGGACACGGCACCACGCGGCCGCGCGGCCTCAGCCCGACCCCAACCCTGGGCCTGGCCAGGCCCCGACATCCCGGCACCACCCTCCACCCAGGAGGTGAACGGCCCACTTGGCAGGTCAATGGGAGTACGAAGTGTCGATGGCTCTCCCCCGCCAGGTGCCGAGCACCCCCAACCTCCTTGGGCGCTGGCTCCGCCCCCCTGCTGGGTGTCTGGACTCCCTCATCCCAGACCTCCCGACCTCCAAGAGCGAGGGTCCGGACATCAAAGGGCGCCAGACCTATAACTGAGGCAGCCCCAGGACAGGAAGGCAGTTGTATCCTGGAGTCGAGAGACACCGAGAAGAACTCATCCTTGACGGACTGCTGGCGCTGCCACAGCCCTGCCTTGTGAACTATTGTCCTGCCTGCTGGCGCTGCCGCGGCCCTCTGCAACCTTCATCCTCGTGGGACCTGCTGGCGCTGCCGCGGCCCTCTGCAACCTTCATCCTCGTGGGACCTGCTGGCGCTGCCGCGGCCCTCTGCAACCTTCACCCTCGTGGGACCTGCTGGCGCTGCCGCGGCCCTCTGCAACCTTCATCCTCGTGGGACCTGCTGGCGCTGCCGCGGCCCGTAGTAACCTCCATCCTCGTAGGACCTGCTGGCGCTGCCGCGGCCCGTTGCAACCTGCATTCTCGTGGGACCTGCTGGCGCTGCCGCGGCCCGTTGTAACCTTCATCCTCGTTGGGACCTGCTGGCGCTGCCGCGGCCCGTTGCCACCTACGACCTCTTCGGGCCCTGCCGGCGCTGCCGCGGTCTGACCCATCCGAACACCGAGCTCGCGGATTGTGAGCTATCACCGTTACACCTCCGTACCCGTGGGTACCAAGACTGTCCCGCTACCCCCTCCCCTTACTAGAGACTAGAATTGAGAGGATCATCGTGTCCTGATCGCCTTGTATCGTACCACTCTACTACCAGAAGTGCCTATAAAAGGTGTTACCCTGATCTTTGTGTGGTGTCCATCTGTGGGGGGGAAGTTACCTGTCTGTGCGATCACTGTGCTCGGCCGACCCTTCAGGTCTCCGTCTAACACGAACTTTCAGTAATTCTTCGTACTTCAGGCACTGCACATACCAGAGTGCTAAGGGGCGACCCGGAGGAGGGGCTAGCGGTGTGCGGTCCATTGCTGTTTTTTCTACATAAGGGCTCGCTTGAGCCTCCCAAGCTGACGAGCTTCTGGACGACGCACCTGCGTGCTGGGCAACGAGGCCCGTGGCAGTTACGAGACGGCCTTCTCTTCCACCCCTATTGACTTCTCTACTGATGAGGGAAGATATCCCGAAACCCAGGCCATGTCCCGGGTCTAGAGATCGGGGGAACAACAAGTATCTACTTGCACCTACATAGGTGAACCACTTACGAACTTTCAGTAATTCTTCGTACTTCAGGCACTGCACATACCAGAGTGCTTAGGGGCGACCCGGAGGAGGGGCTAGCGGTGTGCGGTCCATTGCTGTTTTTTCTACATAAGGGCTCCCTTGAGCCTCCCAAGCTGACGAGCTTCTGGACGACGCACCTGCGTGCTGGGCAACGAGGCCCGTGACGGTTACGAGGCGGCCTTCTCTTCCACCCCTATTGACTTTCTCTACTGATGAGGGAAGGTATCCCGAAACCCGGGCCATGACCCGGGTCTAGAGATCGGGGGAACAACAAGTATCTACTTGCACCTATATAGGTGAACCACTTACGAACTTTCAGTAATTCTTCGTACTTCAGGCACTGCACATATCAGAGAGCTTAGGGGCGACCCGGAGGAGGGGCTAGCGGTGTGCGGTCCTTTGCTGTTTTTTCTACATAAGGGCTCCCTTGAGCCTCCCAAGCTGACGAGCTTCTGGACGACGCACCTGCGTGCTGGGCAACGAGGCCCGTGACAGTTACGAGGCGGCCTTCTCTTCCACCCCTATTGACTTTCTCTACTGATGAGGGAAGATATCCCAAAACCCGGGCCATGTCCCACGTCTAGAGATCGGGGGAACAACAAGTATCTACTTGCACCTACATAGGTGAACCACTTACGAACTTTCAGTAATTCTTCGTACTTCAGGCACTGCACATACCAGAGTGCTTAGGGGCGACCCGGAGGAGGGGCTGGTGGTGTGCAGTCCATTGCTGTTTTTTCTACATGAGGGCTTCCTTGAGCCTCCAAAGCTGACGAGCTTCTGGACGACGCACCTGCGTGCTGGGCAACGAGGCCCGTGACGGTTACGAGGCGGTCTTCTCTTCCACCCCTATTGACTTTCTCTACTGATGAGGGAAGATATCCCGAAACCTGGGCCATGTCCCGGGTCTTGAGATCTTGGGAACAACAAGTATCTACTTGCACCTACATAGCTGAACCACTTACGAACTTTCAGTAATTCTTCGTACTTCAGGCACTGCACATACCAGAGTGCTTAGGGGCGACCCGGAGGAGGGGCTGGCGGTGTGGGGTCCATTGCTGTTTTTTCTACATAAGGGCTCCCTTGAGCCTCCCAGGCTGACGAGCTTCTGGACGACACACCTGCATGCTGGGCAAAGAGGCCCGTGACGGTTGCGAGGCGGCCTTCTCTTCCACCCCTATTGACTTACTCTACTGATGAGGGAAGATAACCAGAAACCCGGGCCCTGTCCCGGGTCTAGAGATCGGGGGAACAACAAGTATCTACTTGCACCTACATAGATGAACCACTTACGAACTTTCAGTAATTCTTCGTACTTCAGGCACTGCACATACCAGAGTGCTTAGGGGCGACCCGGAGGAGGGGCTAGCGGTGTGTGGTCCATTGCTATTTTTTCTACATAAGGGCTCCCTTGAGCCTCCCAAGCTGACGAGCCTCTGGACGACGCACCTGCGTGCTGGGCAACGAGGCCCGTGACGATTACGTGGCGGCCTTCTCTTCCACCCCTATTGACTTTCTCTACTGATGAGGGAAGATATCCCGAAACCCTGGCCATGTCCCGGGTCCAGAGATCGGGGGAACAACAAGTATCTACTTGCACCTATATAGGTGAACCACTTACGAACTTTCAGTAATTCTTCGTACTTCAGGCAATGCACATACCAGAGTGCTTAGGGGCGACCCGGAGGAGGGGCTAGCGGTGTGCGGTCCATTGCTGTTTTTTCTACATAAGGTCTCCCTTGAGCCTCCCAAGCTGACGAGCTTCTGGACGACGCACCTGCGTGCTGGGCAACGAGGCCCGTGACGTTTACGAGGCGGCCTTCTCTTCCACCCCTATTGACTTTCTCTACTGATGAGGGAAGATATACCGAAACCCGGGCCATGTCCCGGGTCTAGAGATCGGGGGAACAACAAGTATCTACTTGCACCTACATAGGTGAACCACTTACGAACTTTCAGTAATTCTTTGTACTTCAGGCACTGTACATACCAGAGTGCTTAGGGGCGATCCGGAGGAGGGGCTAGCGGTGTGCGGTCCATTGCTGTATTTTCTACATAAGGGCTCCCTTGAGCCTCCCAAGCTGACGAGCTTCTGGACGACGCACCTGCGTGCTGGGCAACGAACGAGGCCTGTGACGGTTACGAGGCGACCTTATCTTCCACCCGTATTGACTTTCTCTACTGATGAGGGAAGATATCCCGTAACCCGGGCCATGTCCCGGGTCTAGAGATCGGGGGAACAACAAGTATCTACTTGCACCTACATAGGTGAACCACTTACAAACTTTCAGTAATTCTTCGTACTTCAGGCACTGCACATACCAGAGTGCTTAGGGGCGACCCGGAGGAGGGGCTAGCGGTGTGCAGTCCATTGCTGTTTTTTATACATAAGGGCTCCCTTGAGCCTCTCAAGCTGACGAGCTTCTGGACGACGAACCGGCGTGCTGGGCAACGAGGCACCTGATGGTAACGAGGCGGCCTTCTCTTCTACCCCTATTGACTTTCTCTACTGATGAGGGAAGGTATCCCGAAACCCGGGCCATGACCCGGGTCTAGAGATCGGGGGAACAACAAGTATCTACTTGCACCTACATAGGTGAACCACTTACGAACTTTCAGTAATTCTTCGTACTTCAGGCACTGCACATACCAGAGAGCTTAGGGGCGACCCGGAGGATGGGCTGGCGGTGTGCGGTCCATTGCTGTTTTTTCTACATAAGGGCTCCCTTGAGCCTCCCAAGCTGACGAGCTTCTGCACGACGCACCTGCGTGCTGGGCAACGAGGCCCGTGACGGTTACGAGGCGGCCTTCTCTTCCACCCCTATTGACTTTCTCTACTGATGAGGGAAGATATCCCGAAACCCGGGCCATGTCCCGGGTCTAGATATCGGGGGAACAACAAGTATCTACTTGCACCTACATAGGTGAACCACTTACGAACTTTCAGTAATTCTTCGTACTTCATGCACTGTACATACCAGAGTGCTTAGGGGCGACCCGGAGGAGGGGCTAGCGGTGTGCGGTCCATTGCTGTTTTTTCTACATAAGGGCTCCCTTGAGCCTCCCAAGATGACGAGCTTCTGGACGACGCACCTGCGTGCTGGGCAACGAGGCCTGTGACGGTTACGAGGCGACCTTCTCTTCCACCCCTATTGACTTTCTCTACTGATGAGGGAAGATATCCCAAAACCCGGGCCATGTCCCGGGTCTAGAGATCGGGGGAACAACAAGTATCTACTTGCACCTACATAAGTGAACCACTTACAAACTTTCAGTAATTCTTCGTACTTCAGGCACTGCACATACCAGAGTGCTTAGGGGCGACCCGGAGGAGGGGCTATCGGTGTGCGTTCCATTGCTGTTTTTTATACATAAGGGCTCCCTTGAGCCTCTCAAGCTGACGAGCTTCTGGACGACGAACCGGCGTGCTGGGCAACGAGGCCCCTGACGGTAACGAGGCGGCCTTCTCTTCTACCCCTATTGACTTTCTCTACTGATGAGGGAAGATATCCTGAAACCTGGGCCATGTCCCGAATCTAGAGATCTTGGAAACAACAAGTATGTACTTGCACCTACATAGGTGAACCACTTACGAACTTTCAGTAATTCTTCGTACCTCAGGCACTGCACATACCAGAGTGCTTAGGGGTGACCCGGAGGAGGGGCTAGCGGTGTGCGGTACCCTTTATTGTTATACAGTCTCAGTACCAGGCGGGTCACTCTGCCATTTTCAGTGCTTGTTGCCTGGGAGGAGGTTGCTGATCCTGCAGGTACCTTGATTAATAAGGTGGCGGATGCACTTCCCTAGGCCCGTTCGGTGCAAGCCACGTGCTTATCTCCTGGGCCATGGCTGACATGCGGTGTAGTGGGCAGGTACCAGGTGGCGCTGTGGGCCTTTATGGCTGTCTCTGGTACTTTTTGATGGGACCGCGTCTCCATCCATGTTTGTATAGTTGCGGCTGACTCCTCTTTTCAAACCCAGTACTGGACTGTGCTGCCGGATGCATAGATTTCTGGTGTGGAGGCGATGTGGCTGTAGCACTTCAGTGTTCAGCCTGGCAGCATTTTACATGCTGCCGGTCATGCTGTCTTAGGGCCATCGGGTAGTCAGGTGCCCGTGAACTTGTTTACGGTTTGAGCAGCACGGGGAAGGTAGGACGGTTTTCTTTCTTTCCCTAGAATTGTGGGCTCTTGCAAGGGAAACATTGATTGGAGCAGCGCTGCCGGTGTGGCAGGCCTCCGGAGAAGTGTGCGTGCGGGGTGGGGCAACCCACCCGTTGCCGGTGCTTGTTAGTCCTTCCGGAGCAGATGCACAGTTGCTCCTGACGGCCAGGTGGCGTTGCCAGTAATTTGGCTGTTTCCCGGAAGTTGACGGGGCATGGAATGGAGAAGAGATCTTGCTCGGCCGGTGCGGCTGGGCAAAAGCTCCTCTCTTCAAAGGCTACAATGCTGCAGGCCAGGGGTGACCCGGAGGAGGGGCTGGCGGTGTGCGGTCCATTGCTGGTTTTTCTACACAAGGGCTCCCTTGAGCCTCCCAAGCTGACGAGCTTCTGGATGACGCAGCTGCGTGCTGGGCAACGAGGCCCATGACGGTTACGAGGCGGCCTTCTCTTCCACCCCTATTGACTTTCTCTACTGATGAGGGAAGATATCCCGAAACCCGGACCATGTCTCGGGTCTAGAGATCAGGGGGAACAACAAGTATCTACTTGCACCTACATAGGTGAACCACTTATGAACTTTCAGTAATTCTTCGTACTTCAGGCACTGCACATACCAGAGTGCTTAGGGGCGACCCGGAGGAGGGGCTGGCAGTGTGCGGTCCATTGCTGTTTTTTCTACATAAGGGTTCCCTTGAGCCTCCCAAGCTGACGAGCTTCTGGACGACGCACCTGCGTGCTGGGCAACGAGGCCCGTGACGGTTACGAGGCAGCCTTCTCTTCCACCCCTATTGACTTTCTCTACTGATGAGGGAAGATATCCCGAATCCCGGGCCATGTACCGGGTCTAGAGATCGGGGGAACAACAAGTATCTACTTGCACCTATATAGGTGTACCACTTACGAACTTTCAGTAATTCTTCCTACTTCAGGCACTGCACATACCAGAGTGCTTAGGGGCGACCCGGAGGAGGGGCTAGCGGCGTGCGGTCCATTGCTGTTTTTTCTACATAAGGGCTCCCTTGAGCCTCCCAAGCTGACGAGCTTCTGGACGACGCACCTGCGAGCTGGGCAACGAGGCCCCGTGACAGTTACGAGACGGCCTTCCCTTCCACCCCTATTGACTTTCTCTACTGATGAGGGAAGATATCCCGAAACCCGGGCCATGTCCCGGGTCTAGAGATCGGGTGAACAACAAGTATCTACTTGCACCTACATAGGTGAACCACTTACGAACTTTCAGTAATTCTTCGTACTTCAGGCACTGCACATCCCAGAGTGCTTAGGGGCGACCCGGAGGAGGGGCTAGCGGTGTGCGGTCCATTGCTGTTTTTTCTACATAAGGGCTCCCTTGAGCCTCCCAGGCTGACAAGCTTCTGGACGACGCACCTGCGTGCTGGGCAAAGAGGCCCGTGACGGTTGCGAGGCGGCCTTCTCTTCCACCCCTATTGACTTTCTCTACTGATGAGGGAAGATAACCCGAAACCCGGGCCCTGTCCCGGGTCTAGAGATCGGGGGAACAACAAGTATCTACTTGCACCTACATAGGTGAACCACTTACGAACTTTCAGTAATTCTTCGTACTTCAGGCACTGCACATACCAGAGTGCTTAGGGGCGACCCGGAGGAGGGGCTGGCAGTGTGCGGTCCATTGCTGTTTTTTCTACATAAGGGCTCCCTTGAGCCTCCCAAGCTGACGAGCTTCTGGACGACGCACCTGCGTGCTGGGCAACGAGGCCCGTGACGGTTACGTGGCGGCCTTCTCTTCCACCCCTATTGACTTTCTTTACTGATGAGGGAAGATATCCCGAAACCCGGGCCATGTCCCGGGTCTAGAGATCGGGGGAACAACAAGTATCTACTTGCACCTACAGAGGTGAACCACTTACGAACTTTCAGTAATTCTTCGTACTTCAGGCACTACACATACCAGAGTGCTTAGGGGCGACCCGGAGGAGGGGCTAGCGGTGTGCGTTCCATTGCTGTTTTTTCTACATAAGGGTTCCCTTGAGCCTCCCAAGCTGACGAGCTTCTGCACGACGCACCTGCGTGCTGGGCAACGAGGCCCGTGACGGTTACGAGGCAGCCTTCTCTTCCACCCCTATTGACTTTCTCTACTGATGAGGGAAGATATCCCGAAACCCGGGCCATGTACCGGGTCTAGAGATCGGGGGAACAACAAGTATCTACTTGCACCTATATAGGTGAACCACTTACGAACTTTCAGTAATTCTTCGTACTTCAGGCACTGCACATACCAGAGTGCTAAGGGGCGACCCGGAGGAGGGGCTAGCGGTGTGCGGTCCATTGCTGTTTTTTCTACATAAGGGCTCGCTTGAGCCTCCCAAGCTGACGAGCTTCTGGACGACGCACCTGCGTGCTGGGCAACGAGGCCCGTGGCAGTTACGAGACGGCCTTCTCTTCCACCCCTATTGACTTCTCTACTGATGAGGGAAGATATCCCGAAACCCAGGCCATGACCCGGGTCTAGAGATCGGGGGAACAACAAGTATCTACTTGCACCTACATAGGTGAACCACTTACGAACTTTCAGTAATTCTTCGTACTTCAGGCACTGCACATACCAGAGTGCTTAGGGGCGACCCGGAGGAGGGGCTAGCGATGTGCGGTCCATTGCTGTTTTTTCTACATAAGGGCTCCCTTGAGCCTCCCAAGCTGACGAGCTTCTGGACGACGCACCTGCGTGCTGGGCAACGAGGCCCGTGACGGTTACGAGGCGGCCTTCTCTTCCACCCCTATTGACTTTCTCTACTGATGAGGGAAGGTATCCCGAAACCCGGGCCATGACCCGGGTCTAGAGATCGGGGGAACAACAAGTATCTACTTGCACCTATATAGGTGAACCACTTACGAACTTTCAGTAATTCTTCGTACTTCAGGCACTGCACATATCAGAGAGCTTAGGGGCGACCCGGAGGAGGGGCTAGCGGTGTGCGGTCCTTTGCTGTTTTTTCTACATAAGGGCTCCCTTGAGCCTCCCAAGCTGACGAGCTTCTGGACGACGCACCTGCGTGCTGGGCAACGAGGCCCGTGACAGTTACGAGGCGGCCTTCTCTTCCACCCCTATTGACTTTCTCTACTGATGAGGGAAGATATCCCAAAACCCGGGCCATGTCCCACGTCTAGAGATCGGGGGAACAACAAGTATCTACTTGCACCTACATAGGTGAACCACTTACGAACTTTCAGTAATTCTTCGTACTTCAGGCACTGCACATACCAGAGTGCTTAGGGGCGACCCGGAGGAGGGGCTGGTGGTGTGCAGTCCATTGCTGTTTTTTCTACATGAGGGCTTCCTTGAGCCTCCCAAGCTGACGAGCTTCTGGACGACGCACCTGCGTGCTGGGCAACGAGGCCCGTGACGGTTACGAGGCGGTCTTCTCTTCCACCCCTATTGACTTTCTCTACTGATGAGGGAAGATATCCCGAAACCTGGGCCATGTCCCGGGTCTTGAGATCTTGGGAACAACAAGTATCTACTTGCACCTACATAGCTGAACCACTAACGAACTTTCAGTAATTCTTCGTACTTCAGGCACTGCACATACCAGAGTGCTTAGGGGCGACCCGGAGATGGGGCTGGCGGTGTGGGGTCCATTGCTGTTTTTTCTACATAAGGGCTCCCTTGAGCCTCCCAGGCTGAAGAGCTTCTGGACGACACACCTGCATGCTGGGCAAAGAGGCCCGTGACGGTTGCGAGGCGGCCTTCTCTTCCACCCCTATTGACTTACTCTACTGATGAGGGAAGATAACCCGAAACCCGGGCCCTGTCCCGGGTCTAGAGATCGGGGGAACAACAAGTATCTACTTGCACCTACATAGGTGAACCACTTACGAACTTTCAGTAATTCTTCGTACTTCAGGCACTGCACATACCAGAGTGCTTAGGGGCGACCCGGAGGAGGGGCTAGCGGTGTGTGGTCCATTGCTATTTTTTCTACATAAGGGCTCCCTTGAGCCTCCCAAGCTGACAAGCCTCTGGACGACGCACCTGCGTGCTGGGCAACGAGGCCCGTGACGATTACGTGGCGGCCTTCTCTTCCACCCCTATTGACTTTCTCTACTGATGAGGGAAGATATCCCGAAACCCTGGCCATGTCCCGGGTCCAGAGATCGGGGGAACAACAAGTATCTACTTGCACCTACATAGGTGAACCACTTACGAACTTTCAGTAATTCTTCGTACCTCAGGCACTGCACATACCAGAGTGCTTAGGGGCGACCCGGAGGAGGGGCTGGCAGTGTGCGGTCCTTTGCTGTTTTTTCTACATAATGGCTCCCTTGAGCCTCCCAAGCTGACGAGCTTCTGGACGACGCACCTGCGTGCTGGGCAACGAGGCCCGTGACGGTTACGAGGCGGCCTTCTCTTCCACCCCTATTGACTTTCTCTACTGATGAGGGTAGATATACTGAAACCCGGGCCATGTCCTGGGTCTAGAGATCGGGGGAACAACAAGTATCTACTTGCACCTACATAGGTGAACCACTTACGAACTTTCAGTAATTCTTTGTACTTCAGGCACTGTACATACCAGAGTGCGTAGGGGCGATCCGGAGGAGGGGCTATCGGTGTGCGGTCCATTGCTGTATTTTCTACATAAGGGCTCCCTTGAGCCTCCTAAGCTGACGAGCTTCTGGACGACGCACCTGCGTGCTGGGCAACGAGGCCTGTGACGGTTACGAGGCGACCTTCTCTTCCACCCCTATTGACTTTCTCTACTGATGAGGGAAGATATCCCGAAACCTGGGCCATGTCCCGGGTCTAGAGATCTTGGGAACAACAAGTATGTACTTGCACCTACATAGGTGAACCACTTACGAACTTTCAGTAATTCTTCGTACTTCAGGCACTGCACATACCAGAGTGCTTAGGGGCGACCCGGAGGAGGGGCTAGCGGTGTGCAGTCCATTGCTGTTTTTTATACATAAGGGCTCCCTTGAGCCTCTCAAGCTGACGAGCTTCTGGATGACGCACCTGCGTGCTGGGCAACGAGGCCCGTGACGGTTACGAGGCAGCCTTCTCTTCCACCCCTATTGACTTTCTCTACTGATGAGGGAAGATATCCCGAAACCCGGGCCATGTATCGGGTCTAGAGATCGGGGGAACAACAAGTATCTACTTGCACCTATATAGGTGAACCACTTACGAACTTTCAGTAATTCTTCGTACTTCAGGCACTGTACATACCAGAGTGCTAAGGGGCGACCCGGAGGAGGGGCTAGCGGTGTGCGGTCATTGCTGTTTTTTCTACATAAGGGCTCCCTTGAGCCTCCCAAGATGACGAGCTTCTGGACGACGCACCTGCGTGCTGGGCAACGAGGCCCGTGGCAGTTACGAGACGGCCTTCTCTTCCACCCCTATTGACCTTCTCTACTGATGAGGGAAGATATCCCGAAACCCGGGCCATGTCCCGGGTCTAGAGATCGGGGGAACAACAAGTATCTACTTGCACCTACATAGGTGAACCACTTACGAACTTTCAGTAATTCTTCGTACTTCAGGCACTGCACATACCAGAGTGCTTAGGGGCGACCCGGAGGAGGGGCTAGCGGTGTGCGGTCCATTGCTGTTTTTTCTACATAAGGGCTCCCTTGAGCCTCCCAAGCAGACGAGCTTCTGGACGACGCACCTGCGTGCTGGGCAACGAGGCCCGTGACGGTTACGAGGCGGCCTTCTCTTCCACCCCTATTGACTTTCTCTACTGATAAGGGAAGATATCCCGAAACCCGGGCCATGACCCGGGTCTAGAGATCGGGGGAACAACAAGTATCTACTTGCACCTATATAGGTGAACCACTTACGAACTTTCAGTAATTCTACGTACTTCAGGCACTGCACATACCAGAGTGCTTAGGGGCGACCCGGAGGAGGGGCTAGCCGTGTGCGGTCCATTGCTGTTTTTTCTACATAAGGGCTCCCTTGAGCCTCCCAAGCTGACGAGCTTCTGGACGACGCACCTGCGTGCTGGGCAACGAACGAGGCCTGTGACGGTTACGAGGCGACCTTATATTCCACCCGTATTGACTTTCTCTACTGATGAGGGAAGATATCCCATAACCCTGGCCATGTCCCGGGTCTAGAGATCGGGGGAACAACAAGTATCTACTTGCACCTACATAGGTGAACCACTTACAAACTTTCAGTAATTCTTCGTACTTCAGGCACTGCACATACCAGAGTGCTTAGGGGCGACCCGGAGGAGGGGCTAGCGGTGTGCAGTCCATTGCTGTTTTGTATACATAAGGGCTCCCTTGAGCCTCTCAAGCTGACGAGCTTCTGGACGACGAACCGGCGTGCTGGGCAACGAGGCACCTGATGGTAACGAGGCGGCCTTCTCTTCTACCCCTATTGACTTTCTCTACTGATGAGGGAAGGTATCCCGAAACCCGGGCCATGACCCGGGTCTAGAGATCGGGGGAACAACAAGTATCTACTTGCACCTACATAGGTGAACCACTTACGAACTTTCAGTAATTCTTCGTACTTCAGGCACTGCACATACCAGAGAGCTTAGGGGCGACCCGGAGGATGGGCTGGCGGTGTGCGGTCCATTGCTGTTTTTTCTACATAAGGGCTCCCTTGAGCCTCCCAAGCTGACGAGCTTCTGCACGACGCACCTGCGTGCTGGGCAACGAGGCCCGTGACGGTTACGAGGCGGCCTTCTCTTCCACCCCTATTGACTTTCTCTACTGATGAGGGAAGATATCCCGAAACCCGGGCCATGTCCCGGGTCTAGATATCGGGGGAACAACAAGTATCTACTTGCACCTACATAGGTGAACCACTTACGAACTTTCAGTAATTCTTCGTGCTTCATGCACTGTACATACCAGAGTGCTTAGGGGCGACCCGGAGGAGGGGCTAGCGGTGTGCGGTCCATTGCTGTTTTTTCTACATAAGGGCTCCCTTGAGCCTCCCAAGATGACGAGCTTCTGGACGACGCACCTGCGTGCTGGGCAACGAGGCCTGTGACGGTTACGAGGCGACCTTCTCTTCCACCCCTATTGACTTTCTCTACTGATGAGGGAAGATATCCCAAAACCCGGGCCATGTCCCGGGTCTAGAGATCGGGGGAACAACAAGTATCTACTTGCACCTATATAGGTGAACCACTTACGAACTTTCAGTAATTCTTCGTACTTCAGGCACTGTACATACCAGAGTGCTAAGGGGCGACCCGGAGGAGGGGCTAGCGGTGTGCGGTCATTGCTGTTTTTTCTACATAAGGGCTCCCTTGAGCCTCCCAAGATGACGAGCTTCTGGACGACGCACCTGCGTGCTGGGCAACGAGGCCCGTGGCAGTTACGAGACGGCCTTCTCTTCCACCCCTATTGACTTTCTCTACTGATGAGGGAAGATATCCTGAAACCTGGGCCATGTCCCGGGTCTAGAGATCTTGGAAACAACAAGTATGTACTTGCACCTACATAGGTGAACCACTTACGAACTTTCAGTAATTCTTCGTACCTCAGGCACTGCACATACCAGAGTGCTTAGGGGTGACCCGGAGGAGGGGCTAGCGGTGTGCGGTACCCTTTATTGTTATACAGTCTCAGTACCAGGCGGGTCACTCTGCCATTTTCAGTGCTTGTTGCCTGGGAGGAGGTTGCTGATCCTGCAGGTACCTTGATTAATAAGGTGGCGGATGCACTTCCCTAGGCCCGTTCGGTGCAAGCCACGTGCTTATCTCCTGGGCCATGGCTGACATGCGGTGTAGTGGGCAGGTACCAGGTGGCGCTGTGGGCCTTTATGGCTGTCTCTGGTACTTTTTGATGGGACCGCGTCTCCATCCATGTTTGTATAGTTGCGGCTGACTCCTCTTTTCAAACCCAGTACTGGACTGTGCTGCCGGATGCATAGATTTCTGGTGTGGAGGCGATGTGGCTGTAGCACTTCAGTGTTCAGCCTGGCAGCATTTTACATGCTGCCGGTCATGCTGTCTTAGGGCCATCGGGTAGTCAGGTGCCCGTGAACTTGTTTACGGTTTGAGCAGCACGGGGAAGGTAGGACGGTTTTCTTTCTTTCCCTAGAATTGTGGGCTCTTGCAAGGGAAACATTGATTGGAGCAGCGCTGCCGGTGTGGCAGGCCTCCGGAGAAGTGTGCGTGCGGGGTGGGGCAACCCACCCGTTGCCGGTGCTTGTTAGTCCTTCCGGAGCAGATGCACAGTTGCTCCTGACGGCCAGGTGGCGTTGCCAGTAATTTGGCTGTTTCCCGGAAGTTGACGGGGCATGGAATGGAGAAGAGATCTTGCTCGGCCGGTGCGGCTGGGCAAAAGCTCCTCTCTTCAAAGGCTACAATGCTGCAGGCCAGGGGTGACCCGGAGGAGGGGCTGGCGGTGTGCGGTCCATTGCTGGTTTTTCTACACAAGGGCTCCCTTGAGCCTCCCAAGCTGACGAGCTTCTGGATGACGCAGCTGCGTGCTGGGCAACGAGGCCCATGACGGTTACGAGGCGGCCTTCTCTTCCACCCCTATTGACTTTCTCTACTGATGAGGGAAGATATCCTGAAACCCGGACCATGTCTCGGGTCTAGAGATCAGGGGGAACAACAAGTATCTACTTGCACCTACATAGGTGAACCACTTATGAACTTTCAGTAATTCTTCGTACTTCAGGCACTGCACATACCAGAGTGCTTAGGGGCGACCCGGAGGAGGGGCTGGCAGTGTGCGGTCCATTGCTGTTTTTTCTACACAAGGGCTCCCTTGAGCCTCCCAAGCTGACGAGCTTCTGGACGACGCACCTGCGTGCTGGGCAACGAGGCCCGTGACGGTTATGAGGCGGCCTTCTCTAACACCCCTATTGACTTTCTCTACTGATGAGGGAAGATATCCCGAAACCCGGGCCATGTCCCGGGTCTAGAGATCGGGGGAACAACAAGTATCTACTTGTACCTACATAGGTGAACCACTTACGAACTTTCAGTAATTCTTCGTACTTCAGGCACTGCACATACCAGAGGGCTTAGGGGCGACCCGGAGGAGGGGCTAGCGGTGTGCGGTCCATTGCTGTTTTTTCTACATAAGGGTTCCCTTGAGCTTCCCAAGCTGACGAGCTTCTGGACGACGCACCTGCGTGCTGGGCAACGAGGCCCGTGACGGTTACGAGGCAGCCTTCTCTTCCACCCCTATTGACTTTCTCTACTGATGAGGGAAGATATCCCGAAACCCGGGCCATGTACCGGGTCTAGAGATCGGGGGAACAACAAGTATCTACTTGCACCTATATAGGTGAACCACTTACGAACTTTCAGTAATTCCTTGTACTTCAGGCACTGCACATACCAGAGTGCTTAGGGGCGACCCGGAGGAGGGGCTAGCGGTGTGCGGTCCATTGCTGTTTTTTCTACATAAGGGCTCCCTTGAGCCTCCCAAGCTGACGAGCTTCTGGACGACGCACCTGCGTGCTGGGCAACGAGGCCCGTGACGGTTACGAGGCGGCCTTCTCTTCCACCCCTATTGACTTTCTCTACTGATGAGGGAAGGTATCCCGAAACCCGGGCCATGACCCGGGTCTAGAGATCGGGGGAACAACAAGTATCTACTTGCACCTATATAGGTGAACCACTTACGAACTTTCAGTAATTCTTCGTACTTCAGGCACTGCACATACCTGAGTGCTTAGGGGCGACCCGGAGGAGGGGCTAGCAGTGTGCGGTCCTTTGCTGTTTTTTCTACATAAGGGCTCCCTTGAGCCTCCCAAGCTGACGAGCTTCTGGACGACGCACCTGCGTGCTGGGCAACGAGGCCCGTGACGGTTACGAGGCGGCCTTCTCTTCCACCCCTATTGACTTTCTCTACTGATGAGGGTAGATATACTGAAACCCGGGCCATGTCCTGGGTCTAGAGATCGGGGGAACAACAAGTATCTACTTGCACCTACATAGGTGAACCACTTACGAACTTTCAGTAATTCTTTGTACTTCAGGCACTGTACATACCAGAGTGCGTAGGGGCGATCCGGAGGAGGGGCTAGCGGTGTGCGGTCCATTGCTGTATTTTCTACATAAGGGCTCCCTTGAGCCTCCTAAGCTGACGAGCTTCTGGACGACGCACCTGCGTGCTGGGCAACGAGGCCTGTGACGGTTACGAGGCGACCTTCTCTTCCACCCCTATTGACTTTCTCTACTGATGAGGGAAGATATCCCGAAACCTGGGCCATGTCCCGGGTCTAGAGATCTTGGGAACAACAAGTATGTACTTGCACCTACATAGGTGAACCACTTACGAACTTTCAGTAATTCTTCGTACTTCAGGCACTGCACATACCAGAGTGCTTAGGGGCGACCCGGAGGAGGGGCTAGCGGTGTGCAGTCCATTGCTGTTTTTTATACATAAGGGCTCCCTTGAGCCTCTCAAGCTGACGAGCTTCTGGATGACGCACCTGCGTGCTGGGCAACGAGGCCCGTGACGGTTACGAGGCAGCCTTCTCTTCCACCCCTATTGACTTTCTCTACTGATGAGGGAAGATATCCCGAAACCCGGGCCATGTATCGGGTCTAGAGATCGGGGGAACAACAAGTATCTACTTGCACCTATATAGGTGAACCACTTACGAACTTTCAGTAATTCTTCGTACTTCAGGCACTGTACATACCAGAGTGCTAAGGGGCGACCCGGAGGAGGGGCTAGCGGTGTGCGGTCATTGCTGTTTTTTGTACATAAGGGCTCCCTTGAGCCTCCCAAGATGACGAGCTTCTGGACGACGCACCTGCGTGCTGGGCAACGAGGCCCGTGGCAGTTACGAGACGGCCTTCTCTTCCACCCCTATTGACTTTCTCTACTGATGAGGGAAGATATCCCGAAACCCGGGCCATGTCCCGGGTCTAGAGATCGGGGGAACAACAAGTATCTACTTGCACCTACATAGGTGAACCACTTACGAACTTTCAGTAATTCTTCGTACTTCAGGCACTGCACATACCAGAGTGCTTAGGGGCGACCCGGAGGAGGGGCTAGCGGTGTGCGGTCCATTGCTGTTTTTTCTACATAAGGGCTCCCTTGAGCCTCCCAAGCAGACGAGCTTCTGGACGACGCACCTGCGTGCTGGGCAACGAGGCCCGTGACGGTTACGAGGCGGCCTTCTCTTCCACCCCTATTGACTTTCTCTACTGATGAGAGAAGATATCCCGAAACCCGGGCCATGACCCGGGTCTAGAGATCGGGGGAACAACAAGTATCTACTTGCACCTATATAGGTGAACCACTTACGAACTTTCAGTAATTCTACGTACTTCAGGCACTGCACATACCAGAGTGCTTAGGGGCGACCCGGAGGAGGGGCTAGCGGTGTGCGGTCCATTGCTGTTTTTTCTACATAAGGGCTCCCTTGAGCCTCCCAAGCTGACGAGCTTCTGGACGACGCACCTGCGTGCTGGGCAACGAGGCCCGTGACGGTTACGAGGCGGCCTTCTCTTCCACCCCTATTGACTTTCTCTACTGATGACGGAAGATATCCCGAAACCCGGGCCATGTACCGGGTCTAGAGATCGGGGGAACAACAAGTATCTACTTGCACCTATATAGGTGAACCACTTACGAACTTTCAGTAATTCTTCGTACTTCAGGCACTGTACATACCAGAGTGCTAAGGGGCGACCCGGAGGAGGGGCTAGCGGTGTGCGGTCATTGCTGTTTTTTCTACATAAGGGCTCCCTTGAGCCTCCCAAGATGACGAGCTTCTGGACGACGCACCTGCGTGCTGGGCAACGAGGCCCGTGGCAGTTACGAGACGGCCTTCTCTTCCACCCCTATTGACTTTCTCTACTGATGAGGGAAGATATCCCGAAACCCGGCCATGTCCCGGGTCTAGAGATCGGGGGAACAACAAGTATCTACTTGCACCTACATAGGTGAACCACTTACGAACTTTCAGTAATTCTTCGTACTTCAGGCACTGCACATACCAGAGTGCTTAGGGGCGACCCGGAGGAGGGGCTAGCGGTGTGCGGTCCATTGCTGTTTTTTCTACATAAGGGCTCCCTTGAGCCTCCCAAGCAGACGAGCTTCTGGACGACGCACCTGCGTGCTGGGCAACGAGGCCCGTGACGGTTACGAGGCGGCCTTCTCTTCCACCCCTATTGACTTTCTCTACTGATGAGGGAAGATATCCCGAAACCCGGGCCATGACCCGGGTCTAGAGATCGGGGGAACAACAAGTATCTACTTGCACCTATATAGGTGAACCACTTACGAACTTTCAGTAATTCTACGTACTTCAGGCACTGCACATACCAGAGTGCTTAGGGGCGACCCGGAGGAGGGGCTAGCGGTGTGCGGTCCATTGCTGTTTTTTCTACATAAGGGCTCCCTTGAGCCTCCCAAGCTGACGAGCTTCTGGACGACGCACCTGCGTGCTGGGCAACGAGGCCCGTGACGGTTACGAGGCGGCCTTCTCTTCCACCCCTATTGACTTTCTCTACTGATGACGGAAGATATACCGAAACCCGGGCCATGTCCCGGGTCTAGAGATCGGGGGAACAACAAGTATCTACTTGCACCTACATAGGTGAACCACTTACGAACTTTCAGTAATTCTTTGTACTTCAGGCACTGTACATACCAGAGTGCTTAGGGGCGATCCGGAGGAGGGGCTAGCGGTGTGCGGTCCATTGCTGTATTTTCTACATAAGGGCCCCCTTGAGCCTCCCAAGCTGACGAGCTTCTGGACGACGCACCTGCGTGCTGGGCAACGAGGCCTGTGACGGTTACGAGGCGACCTTCTCTTCCACCCCTATTGACTTTCTCTACTGATGAGGGAAGATATTCCGAAACCCGGGCCATGTCCCGGGTCTAGAGATCGGGGGAACAACAAGTATCTACTTGCACCTACATAGGTGAACCACTTACGAACTTTCAGTAATTCTTCGTACTTCAGGCATTTCACATACCAGAGTGCTTAGGGGCGACCCAGAGGAGGGGCTAGCGGTGTGCGTTCCATTGCTGTTTTTTATACACAAGGGCTCCCTTGAGCCTCTCAAGCTGACGAGCTTCTGGACGACGAACCGGCGTGCTGGGCAACGAGGCCCCTGACGGTAACGAGGCAGCCTTCTCTTCTACCCCTATTGACTTTCTCTACTGATGAGGGAAGATATCCCTAAACCTGGGCCATGTCCCGGGTCTAGAGATCTTGGGAACAACAAGTATGTACTTGCACCTACATAGGTGAACCACTAACGAACTTTCAGTAATTCTTCGTACTTCAGGCACTGCACATACCAGAGTGCTTAGGGGCGACCCGGAGGATGGGCTGGCGGTGTGCGGTCCATTGCTCCATTTTCTACATAAGGGCTCCCTTGAGCCTCCCAAGCTGACGAGCTTCTGGATGACGCACCTGCGTGCTGGGCAAAGAGGCCTGTGACGGTTTCGAGGCGACCTTCTCTTCCACCCCTATTGACTTTCTCTACTGATGAGGGAAGATATCCCGAAACCCGGGCCATGTCCCGGGTCTAGAGATCGGGGGAACAACAAGTATCTACTTGCACCTACATAGGTGAACCACTTACGAACTTTCAGTAATTCTTCGTACTTCAGGCACTGCACATACCAGAGTGCTTAGGGGCGACCCGGAGGAGGGGCTAGCGGTGTGCGTTCCATTGCTGTTTTTTATACATAAGGCCACCCTTGAGCCTCTCAAGCTGACGAGCTTCTGGACTACGAACCGG
Organism: Lissotriton helveticus; assembly: GCF_964261635.1. Taxonomy (NCBI): domain Eukaryota; kingdom Metazoa; phylum Chordata; class Amphibia; order Caudata; family Salamandridae; genus Lissotriton; species Lissotriton helveticus. Next base: position 1,315,656,148 of record NC_136068.1, read on the forward strand.
CGTGCTGGGCAACGAGGCCCCTGACGGTTATGAGGCGGCCTTCTCTTCTACCCCTATTGACTTTCTCTACTGATGAGGGAAGATATCCCGAAACCTGGGCCATGTCCCGGGTCTTGAGATCTTGGGAACAACAAGTATCTACTTGCACCTACATAGGTGAACCACTTACGAACTTTCAGTAATTCTTCGTACTTCAGGCACTGCACATACCAGAGTGCTTAGGGGCGACCCGGAGGAGGGGCTAGCGGTGTGCGGTCCATTGCTGTTTTTTCTACATAAGGGCTCCCTTGAGCCTCCCAAGCAGACGAGCTTCTGGACGACGCACCTGCGTGCTGGGCAACGAGGCCCGTGACGGTTACGAGGCGGCCTTCTCTTCCACCCCTATTGACTTTCTCTACTGATGAGAGAAGATATCCCGAAACCCGGGCCATGACCCGGGTCTAGAGATCGGGGGAACAACAAGTATCTACTTGCACCTATATAGGTGAACCACTTACGAACTTTCAGTAATTCTACGTACTTCAGGCACTGCACATACCAGAGTGCTTAGGGGCGACCCGGAGGAGGGGCTAGCGGTGTGCGGTCCATTGCTGTTTTTTCTACATAAGGGCTCCCTTGAGCCTCCCAAGCTGACGAGCTTCTGGACGACGCACCTGCGTGCTGGGCAACGAGGCCCGTGACGGTTACGAGGCGGCCTTCTCTTCCACCCCTATTGACTTTCTCTACTGATGACGGAAGATATCCCGAAACCCGGGCCATGTACCGGGTCTAGAGATCGGGGGAACAACAAGTATCTACTTGCACCTATATAGGTGAACCACTTACGAACTTTCAGTAATTCTTCGTACTTCAGGCACTGTACATACCAGAGTGCTAAGGGGCGACCCGGAGGAGGGGCTAGCGGTGTGCGGTCATTGCTGTTTTTTCTACATAAGGGCTCCCTTGAGCCTCCCAAGATGACGAGCTTCTGGACGACGCACCTGCGTGCTGGGCAACGAGGCCCGTGGCAGTTACGAGACGGCCTTCTCTTCCACCCCTATTGACTTTCTCTACTGATGAGGGAAGATATCCCGAAACCCGGCCATGTCCCGGGTCTAGAGATCGGGGGAACAACAAGTATCTACTTGCACCTACATAGGTGAACCACTTACGAACTTTCAGTAATTCTTCGTACTTCAGGCACTGCACATACCAGAGTGCTTAGGGGCGACCCGGAGGAGGGGCTAGCGGTGTGCGGTCCATTGCTGTTTTTTCTACATAAGGGCTCCCTTGAGCCTCCCAAGCAGACGAGCTTCTGGACGACGCACCTGCGTGCTGGGCAACGAGGCCCGTGACGGTTACGAGGCGGCCTTCTCTTCCACCCCTATTGACTTTCTCTACTGATGAGGGAAGATATCCCGAAACCCGGGCCATGACCCGGGTCTAGAGATCGGGGGAACAACAAGTATCTACTTGCACCTATATAGGTGAACCACTTACGAACTTTCAGTAATTCTACGTACTTCAGGCACTGCACATACCAGAGTGCTTAGGGGCGACCCGGAGGAGGGGCTAGCGGTGTGCGGTCCATTGCTGTTTTTTCTACATAAGGGCTCCCTTGAGCCTCCCAAGCTGACGAGCTTCTGGACGACGCACCTGCGTGCTGGGCAACGAGGCCCGTGACGGTTACGAGGCGGCCTTCTCTTCCACCCCTATTGACTTTCTCTACTGATGACGGAAGATATACCGAAACCCGGGCCATGTCCCGGGTCTAGAGATCGGGGGAACAACAAGTATCTACTTGCACCTACATAGGTGAACCACTTACGAACTTTCAGTAATTCTTTGTACTTCAGGCACTGTACATACCAGAGTGCTTAGGGGCGATCCGGAGGAGGGGCTAGCGGTGTGCGGTCCATTGCTGTATTTTCTACATAAGGGCCCCCTTGAGCCTCCCAAGCTGACGAGCTTCTGGACGACGCACCTGCGTGCTGGGCAACGAGGCCTGTGACGGTTACGAGGCGACCTTCTCTTCCACCCCTATTGACTTTCTCTACTGATGAGGGAAGATATTCCGAAACCCGGGCCATGTCCCGGGTCTAGAGATCGGGGGAACAACAAGTATCTACTTGCACCTACATAGGTGAACCACTTACGAACTTTCAGTAATTCTTCGTACTTCAGGCATTTCACATACCAGAGTGCTTAGGGGCGACCCGGAGGAGGGGCTAGCGGTGTGCGTTCCATTGCTGTTTTTTATACATAAGGGCTCCCTTGAGCCTCTCAAGCTGACGAGCTTCTGGACGACGAACCGGCGTGCTGGGCAACGAGGCCCCTGACGGTAACGAGGCAGCCTTCTCTTCTACCCCTATTGACTTTCTCTACTGATGAGGGAAGATATCCCTAAACCTGGGCCATGTCCCGGGTCTAGAGATCTTGGGAACAACAAGTATGTACTTGCACCTACATAGGTGAACCACTAACGAACTTTCAGTAATTCTTCGTACTTCAGGCACTGCACATACCAGAGTGCTTAGGGGCGACCCGGAGGATGGGCTGGCGGTGTGCGGTCCATTGCTCCATTTTCTACATAAGGGCTCCCTTGAGCCTCCCAAGCTGACGAGCTTCTGGATGACGCACCTGCGTGCTGGGCAAAGAGGCCTGTGACGGTTTCGAGGCGACCTTCTCTTCCACCCCTATTGACTTTCTCTACTGATGAGGGAAGATATCCCGAAACCCGGGCCATGTCCCGGGTCTAGAGATCGGGGGAACAACAAGTATCTACTTGCACCTACATAGGTGAACCACTTACGAACTTTCAGTAATTCTTCGTACTTCAGGCACTGCACATACCAGAGTGCTTAGGGGCGACCCGGAGGAGGGGCTAGCGGTGTGCGTTCCATTGCTGTTTTTTATACATAAGGGCACCCTTGAGCCTCTCAAGCTGACGAGCTTCTGGACTACGAACCGGCGTGCTGGGCAACGAGGCCCCTGACGGTTATGAGGCGGCCTTCTCTTCTACCCCTATTGACTTTCTCTACTGATGAGGGAAGATATCCCGAAACCTGGGCCATGTCCCGGGTCTAGAGATCTTGGGAACAACAAGTATGTACTTGCACCTACATAGGTGAACCACTTACGAACTTTCAGTAATTCTTCGTACTTCAGGCACTGCACATACCAGAGTGCTTAGGGACGACCCGGAGGATGGGCTGGCGGTGTGCGGTCCATTGCTGTTTTTTCTACATAAGGGCTCCCTTGAGCCTCCCAAGCTGACGAGCTTCTGGACGACGCACCTGCGTGCTGGGCAACGAGGCCCGTGACGGTTACGAGGCGGCCTTCTCTTCCACCCCTATTGACTTTCTCTACTGATGAGGGAAGATATCCCGAAACCCGGGCCATGTCCCGGGTCTAGAGATCGGGGGAACAACAAGTATCTACTTGCACCTACATAGGTGAACCACTTACGAACTTTCAGTAATTCTTCGTACTTCAGGCACTGCACATACCAGAGTGCTTAGGGGCGACCCGGAGGAGGGGCTAGCGGTGTGCGGTACCCTTTATTGTTATACAGTCTCAGTACCAGGCGGGTCACTCTGCCATTTTCAGTGCTTGTTGCCTGGGAGGAGGTTGCTGATCCTGCAGGTACCTTGATTAATACGGTGGCGGATGCACTTCCCTAGGCCCGTTCGGTGCAAGCCACGTGCTTATCTCCTGGGCCATGGCTGACATGCGGTGTAGTGGGCAGGTACTAGGTGGCGCTGTGGGCCTTTATGGCTGTCTCTGGCACTTTTTGATGGGACCGCGTCTCCATCCATGTTTGTATAGTTGCGGCTGACTCCTCTTTTCAAACCCAGTACTGGACTGTGCTGCCGGATGCATGGATTTCTGTTGTGGAGGCGATGTGGCTGTAGCACTTCAGTGTTCAGCCTGGCAGCATTTTACATGCTGCCGGTCATGCTGTCTTAGGGCCATCGGGTAGTCAGGTGCCCGTGAACTTGTTTACGGTTTGAGCAGCACGGGGAAGGTAGGACGGTTTTATTTCTTTCCCTAGAATTGTGGGCTCTTGCAAGGGAAACATTGATTGGAGCAGCGCTGCCGGTGTGGCAGGCCTCCGGAGAAGTGTGCGTGCGGGGTGGGGCAACCCACCCGTTGCCGGTGCTTGTTAGTCCTTCCGGAGCAGATGCACAGTTGCTCCTGACGGCCAGGTGGCGTTGCCAGTAATTTGGCTGTTTCCCGGAAGTTGACGGGACATGGAATGGAGAAGAGATCTCGCTCGGCCGGTGCGGCTGGGCACAAGCTCCTCTCTTCCCTAGGCTACAATGCTGCAGGCCAGGGATGACCCGGAGGAGGGGCTGGCGGTGTGCGGTCCATTGCTGGTTTTTCTACACAAGGGCTCCCTTGAGCCTCCCAAGCTGACGAGCTTCTGGATGACGCAGCTGCGTGCTGGGCAACGAGGCCCATGACGGTTACGAGGCGGCCTTCTCTTCCACCCCTATTGACTTTCTCTACTGATGAGGGAAGATATCCCGAAACCCGGGCCATGTCTCGGGTCTAGAGATCAGGGGGAACAACAAGTATCTACTTGCACCTACATAGGTGAACCACTTATGAACTTTCAGTAATTCTTCGTACTTCAGGCACTGCACATACCAGAGTGCTTAGGGGCGACCCGGAGGAGGGGCTAGCGGTGTGCGGTCCATTGCTGTTTTTTCTACATAAGGGTTCCCTTGAGCCTCCCAAGCTGACGAGCTTCTGGAAGACGCACCTGCGTGCTGGGCAACGAGGCCCGTGACGGTTACGAGGCAGCCTTCTTTTCCACCCCTATTGACTTTCTCTACTGATGAGGGAAGATATCCCGAAACCCGGGCCATGTACCGGGTCTAGAGATCGGGGGAACAACAAGAATCTACTTGCACCTATATAGGTGAACCACTTACGAACTTTCAGTAATTCTTTGTACTTCAGGCACTGCACATACCAGAGTGCTAAGGGGCGACCCGGAGGAGGGGCTAGGGGTGTGCGGTCCATTGCTGTTTTTTCTACATAAGGGCTCCCTTGAGCCTCCCAAGCTGACGAGCTTCTGGACGACGCATCTGCGTGCTGGGCAACGAGGCCCGTGGCAGTTACGAGACAGCCTTCTCTTCCACCCCTATTGACTTTCTCTACTGATGAGGGAAGATATCCCGAAACCCGGGCCATGTCCCGGGTCTAGAGATCGGGGGAAGAACAAGTATCTACTTGCACCTACATAGGTGAACCACTTACGAACTTTCAGTAATTCTTCGTACTTCAGGCACTGCACATACCAGAGTGCTTAGGGGCGACCCGGAGGAGGGGCTAGCGGTGTGCGGTCCATTGCTGTTTTTTCTACATAGGGGCTCCCTTGAGCCTCCCAAGCTGACGAGCTTCTGGACGACGCACCTGCGTGCTGGGAAACGAGGCCCGTGACGGTTACGAGGCGGCCTTCTCTTCCACCCCTATTGACTTTCTCTACTGATGAGGGAAGATATCCAGAAATCCGGGCCATGTCCCGGGTCTAGAGATCGGGGGAACAACAAGTATCTACTTGCACCTACATAGGTGAACCACTTATGAACTTTCAGTAATTCTTCGTACTTCAGGCACTGCACATACCAGAGTGCTTAGGGGCGACCCGGAGGAGGGGCTAGCGGTGTGCGGTCCATTGCTGTTTTTTCTACATAAGGGTTCCCTTGAGCCTCCCAAGCTGACGAGCTTCTGGAAGACGCACCTGCGTGCTGGGAAACGAGGCCCGTGACGGTTACGAGGCAGCCTTCTCTTCCACCCCTATTGACTTTCTCTACTGATGAGGGAAGATATCCAGAAACCCGGGCCATGTACCGGGTCTAGAGATCGGGGGAACAACAAGAATCTACTTGCACCTATATAGGTGAACCACTTACGAACTTTCAGTAATTCTTTGTACTTCAGGCACTGCACATACCAGAGTGCTAAGGGGCGACCCGGAGGAGGGGCTAGCGGTGTGCGGTCCATTGCTGTTTTTTCTACATAAGGGCTCCCTTGAGCCTCCCAAGCTGACGAGCTTCTGGACGACGCATCTGCGTGCTGGGCAACGAGGCCCGTGGCAGTTACGAGACAGCCTTCTCTTCCACCCCTATTGACTTTCTCTACTGATGAGGGAAGATATCCCGAAATCCGGGCCATGACCCGGGTCTAGAGATCGGGGGAAGAACAAGTATCTACTTGCACCTACATAGGTGAACCACTTACGAACTTTCAGTAATTCTTCGTACTTCAGGCACTGCACATACCAGAGTGCTTAGGGGCGACCCGGAGGAGGGGCTAGCGGTGTGCGGTCCATTGCTGTTTTTTCTACATAGGGGCTCCCTTGAGCCTCCCAAGCTGACGAGCTTCTGGACGACGCACCTGCGTGCTGGGAAACGAGACCCGTGACGGTTACGAGGCGGCCTTCTCTTCCACCCCTATTGACTTTCTCTACTGATGAGGGAAGATATCCCGAAATCCGGGCCATGACCCGGGTCTAGAGATCGGGGGAACAACAAGTATCTACTTGCACCTACATAGGTGAACCACTTACGAACTTTCAGTAATTCTTCGTACTTCAGGCATTTCACATACCAGAGTGCTTAGGGGCGACCCGGAGGAGGGGCTAGCGGTGTGCGTTCCATTGCTGTTTTTTATACATAAGGGTTCCCTTGAGCCTCCCAAGCTGACGAGCTTCTGGAAGACGCACCTGCGTGCTGGGCAACGAGGCCCGTGACGGTTACGAGGCAGCCTTCTCTTCCACCCCTATTGACTTTCTCTACTGATGAGGGAAGATATCCCGAAACCCGGGCCATGTACCGGGTCTAGAGATCGGGGGAACAACAAGTATCTACTTGCACCTATATAGGTGAACCACTTACGAACTTTCAGTAATTCTTTGTACTTCAGGCACTGCACATACCAGAGTGCTAAGGGGCGACCCGGAGGAGGGGCTAGCGGTGTGCGGTCCATTGCTGTTTTTTCTACATAAGGGCTCCCTTGAGCCTCCCAAGCTGACGAGCTTCTGGACGACGCATCTGCGTGCTGGGCAACGAGGCCCGTGGCAGTTACGAGACAGCCTTCTCTTCCACCCCTATTGACTTTCTCTACTGATGAGGGAAGATATCCCGAAACCCGGGCCATGTCCCGGGTCTAGAGATTGGGGGAAGAACAAGTATCTACTTCCACCTACATAGGTGAACCACTTACGAACTTTCAGTAATTCTTCGTACTTCAGGCACTGCACATACCAGAGTGCTTAGGGGCGACCCGGAGGAGGGGCTAGCGGTGTGCGGTCCATTGCTGTTTTTTCTACATAGGGGCTCCCTTGAGCCTCCCAAGCTGACGAGCTTCTGGACGACGCACCTGCGTGCTGGGCAACGAGGCCCGTGACGGTTACGAGGCGGCCTTCTCTTCCACCCCTATTGACTTTCTCTACTGATGAGGGAAGATATCCCGAAACCCGGGCCATGACCCGGGTCTAGAGATCGGGGGAACAACAAGTATCTACTTGCACCTATATAGGTGAACCACTTACGAACTTTCAGTAATTCTTCGTACTTCAGGCACTGCACATACCAGAGTGCTTAGGGGCGACCCGGAGGAGGGGCTAGCGGTGTGCGGTCCATAGCTGTTTTTTCTACATAAGGGCTCCCTTGAGCCTCCCAAGCTGACGAGCTTCTGGACGACGCACCTGCGTGCTGGGCAACGAGGCCCGTGACGGTTACGAGGCGGCCTTCTCTTCCACCCCTATTGACTTTCTCTACTGATGAGGGAAGATATACCGAAACCTGGGCCATGTCCCGGGTCTAGAGATCGGGGGAACAACAAGTATCTACTTGCACCTACATAGGTGAACCACTTACGAACTTTCAGTAATTCTTTGTACTTCAGGCACTGTACATACCAGAGTGCTTAGGGGCGATCCGGAGGAGGGGCTAGCGGTGTGCGGTCCATTGCTGTATTTTCTACATAAGGGCTCCCTTGAGCCTCCCAAGCTGACGAGCTTCTCGACGACGCACCTGCGTGCTGGGCAACGAGGCCTGTGACGGTTACGAGGCGACCTTCTCTTCCACCCCTATTGACTTTCTCTACTGATGAGGGAAGATATCCCGAAACCCGGGCCATGTCCCGGGTCTAGAGATCGGTGGAACAACAAGTATCTACTTGCACCTACATAGGTGAACCACTTACGAACTTTCAGTAATTCTTCGTACTTCAGGCACTACACATACCGGAGTGCTTAGGGGCGACCCGGAGGAGGGGCTAGCGGTGTGCGTTCCATTGCTGTTTTTTATACATAAGGGCTCCCTTGAGCCTCTCAAGCTGACGAGCTTCTGGACGACGAACCGGCGTGCTGGGCAACGAGGCCCCTGACGGTAACGAGGCGGCCTTCTCTTCTACCCCTATTGACTTTCTCTACTGATGAGGGAAGATATCCCGAAACCAGGGCCATGTCCCGTGTCTAGAGATCTTGGGAACAACAAGTATGTACTTGCACCTACATAGGTGAACCACTTACGAACTTTCAGTAATTCTTCGTACTTCAGGCACTGCACATACCAGAGTGCTTAGGGGCGACCCGGAGGATGGGCTGGCGGTGTGCGGTCCATTGCTGTTTTTTCTACATAAGGGCTCCCTTGAGCCTTCCAAGCTGATGAGCTTCTGGACGACGCACCTGCGTGCTGGGCAACGAGGTCCGTGACGGTTACGAGGCGGCCTTCTCTTCCACCCCTATTGACTTTCTCTACTGATGAGGGAAGATATCCCGAAACCCGGGCCATGTCCCGGGTCTAGAGATCGGGGGAACAACAAGTATCTACTTGCACCTACATAGGTGAACCACTTACGAACTTTCAGTAATTCTTTGTACTTCAGGCACTGTACATACCAGAGCGCTTAGGGGCGATCCGGAGGAGGGGCTAGCGGTGTGCGGTCCATTGCTGTATTTTCTACATAAGGGCTCCCTTGAGCCTCCCAAGCTGACGAGCTTCTGGACGACGCACCTGCGTGCTGGGCAACGAGGCCTGTGACGGTTACGAGGCGACCTTCTCTTCCACCCCTATTGACTTTCTCTACTGATGAGGGAAGATATCCCGAAACCCGGGCCATGTCCCGGGTCCAGAGATCGGGGGAACAACAAGTATCTACTTGCACCTACATAGGTGAACCACTTACGAACTTTCAGTAATTCTTCGTACTTCAGGCACTGCACATACCAGAGTGCTTAGGGGCGACCCGGAGGAGGGGCTAGCGGTGTGCGTTCCATTGCTGGTTTTTATACATAAGGGCTCCCTTGAGCCTCTCAAACTGACGAGCTTCTGGACGACAAACCGGCGTGCTGGGCATCGAGGCCCCTGACGGTAACGAGGCGGCCTTCTCTTCTACCCCTATTGACTTTCTCTACTGATGAGGGAAGATATCCCGAAACCTGGGCCATGTCCCGGGTCTAGAGATCTTGGGAACAACAAGTATGTACTTGCACCTACATAGGTGAACCACTTACGAACTTTCAGTAATTCTTCGTACTTCAGGCACTGCACATACCAGAGTGCTTAGGGGCGACCCGGAGGATGGGCTGGCGGTGTGCGGTCCATTGCTGTTTTTTATACATAAAGGCTCCCTTGAGCCTCCCAAGCTGACAAGCTTCTGGACGACGCACCTGCGTGCTGTGCAACGAGGCCTGTGACGGTTACGAGGCGGCCTTCTCTTCCACCCCTATTGACTTTCTCTACTGATGAGGGAAGATATCCCGAAACCCGGGCCATGTCCTGGGTCTAGAGATCGGGGGAACAACAAGTATCTACTTGCACCTACATAGGTGAACCACTTACGAACTTTCAGTAATTCTTCGTACTTCAGGCACTGCACATACCAGAGTGCTTAGGGGCGACCTGGAGGAGTGGCTAGCGGTGTGCGGTCCATTGCTGTTTTTTCTACATAAGGGCTCCCTTGAGCCTCCCAAGCTGACGAGCTTCTGGACGACGCACCTGCGTGCTGGGCAGCGAGGCCCGTGACGGTTACGAGGTGGCCTTCTCTTCCACCCCTATTGACTTTCTCTACTGATGAGGGAAGATATCCCGAAACCCGGGCCATGTCCCGGGTCTAGAGATCGGGGGAACAACAAGTATCTACTTGCACCTACATAGGTGAACCACTTACAAACTTTCAGTAATTCTTCGTACTTCAGGCACTGCACATACCAGAGTGCTTAGGGGCGACCCGGAGGAGGGGCTAGCGGTGTGCGGTCCATTGCTGTTTTTTCTACAATGCTGCAGTTGTCAGCTCGGGTCACCACACTCACTTCTCTGTGCAGTAAGAGGAAGGTCATGAATCGGCCCGGTCTCACCTCACCAGGCTGTGGCGCTCTGTCGTCTCTAACCAGCTGCTGGGGAGGGTTCAGAGGTGAGTGCCTGTTGGTGCACCGTTGGTTGCGTGATCCCAGCGGCTGGGATGCAGGAGTTGAGAGCAGGGTCGTGGGGCATTCAGGCTGTACAGCCTCTCCACGTCCTCCGATGGCATGACCGGCTCTTGTCACAGGCTGCTGCTGGTGGCACCGGGAGTAGTTGTATCGCGTCACATCCCTTTTCCTTAAGGGTGTCAGTGCAGGGTATACCAAGGGTCAGGGCCTCGGGTGCTTCTCGCACAACGCTAGTGGTGGCAAGTCTATGACATGCCTCTTGGGCCACTGACCTTCTGCTGTCAGGCTGGCTGGCTGGCATCACGGCTGCAGCGGTGGCCATTTTTGGGCGTTGCCGGGACTTCTCCTGTGATGCCGGTGCAGGTGCTGGGTGGCCTTCTTCTCCCTCAGCACGGCCTCGATCTTTGTACTGGCAAGTAGTATGAGTAAGCCACCGTGCAGACAACACTCATCCTCCCGGGCCTAGGAGGCGGTGACCGGGTGACATGAGGAGCTCAGCCTCCTCCGCAGTCAAAGGTGGCTGTAGACCGCTCGCTGGGGGTTCCGTTTGCCGGGCTTATTTCCTCCCCCGCGAGGAACAAGGCAGCAGAGCCCCAGGCATGCAGGTTTAGCTACCAGCCTCGTCGCTAATGTGGTGTAGGGCCACAGGCCCACCTTACGTGAATGGTAGACACAGACACCAGGCGAGACAGTGTAGTAACTGGCTTCGAGCATGGGCACCCAGGCCCTTTTATTGACGGGCCACGTCACTCGTGGCACCAGTGATGGATGGGTGTGGGGGAGCAGAGTGTCCAGCCCTCAAGGGAGTGGCTGGGATTACAGCTTCCTGCGGAACACTAGAACGTGTCCCGCAGGACACTACACTCGTCCTGGTTGCCGCAGCTCCAAGTCTGGCCGTAAAAGTATTTGAGCACTTTATTAGAACAATGCATGTTGGGAGCGTTAGTGTACTTTTGCATATTTAAAGTTTAACGAAGGCTAAATTTATCAGTAGCTCAGGTCAACTTAGCTGAAGATTCTGTTTACATGATCAGAGCACTTAGAAAGCTAAAAGTGCAGATGGTGTTTTCATATTTCTCCTTAGACCTGAACAGTGCATTGTGGGAGATGCAGTCTCCAGCTGCCTGTTTTCTAGCATCATAGCATCGTTATTAATAGAAAGTGCAGATTCCAGCTTTGGACCGCCCAGTAGACCAGAACAATAAATAATGGATATTTTCATTCCACTAGCCTATGAATAGAGAATAACTTTGAAATTGACAATTGTTTCTTGGGACCAATTCCATTATCGTTTCATCGGCGCCCAGCTGTACCATGTTGCCCTTTCAGGCCACAGCTGCGGATTCTAAAAGTGCCTCGCACATATCTAGTTACAGAAATATAATCACAAACCACGATGATTCTTCCCAAGACTGACATTATTTTCATCACCAACAAATGACACCATATAATATCAACATCGAAACCTGGCTATTGGCGATGATACAAATTCGAAAAAACATTTGCAACAGTATGATACAGAAAAAGTATGCAACAAGCACAACAAAAATCGATGTCTCAAAATTACATTTTAGTACAGCATACAACATTTTATATAGACAGTTCAATGAAATAGTTCAACTGGATATGAAAACATCTGTGAAAACGACAGTAACTGTGGCTGTCGCAATGTCAACATTGGTGACGGTGCTGTGGGTTTTAATAAATACAGAGTAAAAAATATGTAATTAGCAGCAAACTGGGTTAGCTTAGCTCCTAACTAATAGCACAAACATCGCTCAATTTGCATAAATTAAAACGTTACCGTAATACTGCCCTATGCTAGGCCTAGGTGAAATTCCTGTTTCCCCATCAATTCACGATATTATTGCAGAACAGTGCATGTCATGATTAACATTCTAGCAGGTGAATACAGGAACAATGCACAATATGGATCCTAGCTTGTAAAATGGCCGGAAGAAACATGTCATGCTAAAATACAGCACGAAATGCAGGTTTTGCTTTTTGCAAAATTGCACATTATTTCACTGATTTCTTAAGCAATTAGGCAAAAGCAAATTAAATTAATTTCGCACGCCCCACATATTACTACTTTACCTCACTTTTGGACTAGTGACAGGCAAACATAAAGTGAACACCGTTCCATGTTGGCCATCAATCAACGGCGCATCACCAACCCATGGACCACATCTTTTATTAAGTCAGGATACACAAGTGCTAGAGCGGATCCTCCAACAAACACTGATCTCTAAGAGGTCTATTTTATTTAAGTCACTCATATATCCGCATGTAAGCCTAACACTATATAGGTTTGCTGACGTCACTAGCTCAGAGTAAATTACCAATAGCTTCCTATCCTTAGTTTGCTTCATCCCTTAGTTCCCTTCATCCCCAGAGTGACTCATTGTCCTGGCTGAGTTGTGAACCTTCAATTTAAAGATACATTTTGATGTGGTAACACCATTTCACGCTTCTTCCACCGCATGGCTATTCAATAAACATCTCAATGACTCATTAAAGCTTTATGTGCATTATAGTTAACCCAAACGATTATCTACCTGCGCAACTCAAGCAGTAAACGTATATTTTCGATGTTTGAACTGCTTACTTACAAAGTGCACGTCTCGTAATTCGAAACAAAGCCTCCATTAAGAAGTTGTGGGACTTAAAATAAATGATTGCTTTAGATGTTTGCATCCTACTATATTCCCTATCCTCCATTGCGAAAGAGGAGAACATTGTAGGAAAATAGATATCCTTTTAATTGAAAAACATTCAGTATAAAAGAAAAACTGTAGCCTCTAAACTTTCAATTTGCTTATTGCTGGGTTCAAACTGGAATGGCATGGTGAGCAAAAAAATTACGGATTTAACCCCAGATCTCTGTACCAGGGTGAATGCATGACATTGTTCCGCTTTCTGTCCATCACCTGTTGTTTTTGCATTTGTCACCCTGACTGGGACGGGTATGCTCAGACGTGAGTCCTCTACTCTCCATGCCACCGGAATCAAGCTATTCAGCCTGATGAGTGCTGAAAGCCCGAAACCGGTCCTTGGATGCTTGTTTCCAGTCCAGGGAGGACCTGGCTTGCCAGTTCAGGCTGGACTGTTCCCATGGGGCACAGGGTCAAGACTGATTTGCATATGGCTGGGTTCAAACTGGAATGGCATGGTGAGCAAAAAAACGATGGATTTAGGCCCAGATCTCTGTACTGGGGTGAATGTATGACATTGTTCTGCATTCTGTCCATCGCCTGTTGTTTTTGCATTTGTCACCCCGAGTGGGACGGGTATGCTCAGACGTGAGTCCCATGCTCTCCATGCCACTGGAATCCAGCTATTCAGGCTGATGAAGGCTGAAAGCCCGAAACCGGTCCTTGGATGCTTGTTTCCAGTCCAGGGAGGACCTGGATTGGAAGTTCAAGCTGGACTGTTCCCATGGGGCACAGGGCCAAGACTGATTTGCATATGGCTGGGTTCAAACTGGAATGGCATGGTGAGCAAACAAAAGGATGGATTTAGGCCCAGCAGTTCGGGCTGGACTGTTCCCATGGGGCACAGGGTCGAAACTGATTTGCATATGCTGGCTTCAAACTGGAATGGCCTGGTGAGCAAAAAACGATGTATTTAGGCCCAGATCTTTGTACTGGGGTGAATGTATGACATTGTTCTGCATTCTGTCCATCACCTGTTGTTTTTGCATTTGTCACCCCGAGTGGGACGGGTATGCTCAGACGTGAGTCCCATGCTCTCCATGCCACTGGAATCAAGCTATTCAGGCTGATGAGGGCTAAAAGCCCGAAACCGGTCCTTGGATGCTTTTTATCAGTCCAGGGAGGACCTGGCTTGGCAGTTCAGGCTGGACTGTTCCCATGGGGCACAGGGTCAAGACTGATTTGCATATGACTGGGTTCAAACTGGAATGGCATGGTGAGCAAAAAAACGATGGATTTAGGCCCAGATCTTTATACTGGGGTGAATGTATGACAGTGTTCTGCATTCTGTCCATCACCTGTTGTTTTTGCATTTGTCACCCCGTGTGGGACGGTTATGCTCAGACGTGAGTCCCGTGCTCTCCATGCCACTGGAATCAAGCTATTCAGGCTGATGAGGGCTGAAAGCCCGAAACCCGTCCTTGGATGCTTGTTTCCAGTCCAGGAAGGACCTGGCTTGGCAGTTCGGGCTGGGCTGTTCCCATGGAGCACAGGGTCAAGACTGATTTGCATATGGCTGGGTTCAAATTGGAATGGCATGGTGAGCAAAAAAACGAAGGATTTAGGCCCAGATCTCTGTACTGGGATGAATGTATGACATTGTTCTGCATTCTGTCCATCACCTGTTGTTTTTGCATTTGTCACCCCGAGTGGAAAGGGTATGCTCAGACGTGAGTCCCATGCTCTTCATGCCACTGGAATCAAGCTATTCAGCCTGATGAGGGCTGAAAGCCTGAAACCGGTCCTTTGATGCTTGTTTCCAGTCCAGGGAGGACCTGGCTTGGCAGTTCAGGCTGGACTATTCCCATGGGGCACCGGGTCAAGACTGATTTGCATATGGCTGGGTTCAAACTGGAATGGCATGGTGAGCAAAAAAACGATGGATTTAGGTCCAGATCTCTGTACTGGGGTGAATGTATGACATTGTTCTGCATTCCATCCAACGCCTGTTGTCTTTGCATTTGTCACCCCGAGTGGGACGGGTATGCTCAGACGTGAGTCCTGTGCTCTCCATGCCACTGGAATCAAGCTAGTCAGGCTGATAAGGGCTGAAAGCCTGAAACCCGTCCTTGGATGCTTGTTTCCAGTCCAGGGAGGACCTGGCTTGGCAGTTTGGGATGGACTGTTCCCATGGGCACAGGGTCAAGACTGATTTGCATATGGCTGGGTTCAAACTGGAATGGCATGGTGAGCAAAGAAACGAAGGATTTAGGCCCAGATCTCTGTACCGGGGTGAATGTATGACATTGTTCTGCATTCTGTCCATCACCTGTTGTTTTTGCATTTGTCACCCCAAGTGGGACGGGTATGCTCAGACGTGAGTCCCGTGCTCTCCATACCACTGGAATCAAGCTAGTCAGGCTGATGAGGGCTGAAAGCCCGAAACCGGTCCTTGGATACTTGTTTCCAGCCCAGGGAGAACCTGGCTTGGCAGTTCGGGCTGGACTGTTCCCATGGAGCACAGGGTCAAGACTGATTTGCATATGCTGGCTTCAAACTGGAATGGCCTGGTGAGCAAAAAACAATGTATTTAGGCCCAGATCTCTGTACTGGGGTGAATGTCTGACATTGTTCTGCATTCTGTCCATCAACTGTTGTTTTTGTATTTGTCACCCCGAGTGGGACGGGTATGCTCAGACGTGAGTCCCATGCTCTCCATGCCACTGGAATCAAGCTATCCAGGCTGATGAGGACTGTCCTTCACCTGTTGTTTTTGCATTCAATTAAATTAGCACATGTAATGTCACACCTAATTGACAATTCCTTAAAAATGTGTCTTTCAACTCAATATCAAGGTAAATGTTACCTCAAGGTGTATGTGTATGTATATATATATATATATATATATATATATATATATATATTACCTACTGGCGGTCGCCAGTAGGTATATATAGTTAGGATTTTTTCTCTATGGGTTTTTTGAAAATTCTATGTCTAATAACTTTGGCGTTTGTGGACGGAATTGGCTGAAATTTTCAGGAAAATGGCACATTTTGTTTCTGAGCAGCCCTTGAAAATTTGGGGGGGGGTTCGTCAAGGGGGGGCCGAGAAAAAAGGGGGGTCCCAAAACGCGTTTTTCCCATGTTAATTTCCATAGGGCGGTTGGACTCACTTTTAGCCCGAACGGCTGAATGGATTTGCACGAAACTTGGCAAAATTGTAGGGACTGGTAGCCCGATGTGCCTTTTGTAGGTCTCAATATATGTGCTCCAGTGGATTTTGAGAAATTAACGTTTAAAAAAAGATATATATCTGTAACAGCGGACCGGGCAGCGCTCTGGTTCGCGGACTTTTCGCGCAACGGAGCTTTGTGAAGCGAAGCTGATTGGTTCTCCGGCGTCTGTCAACATTCCAAACAGTCCGTAGCGGCCGCCATCTTGTCTCTCGGTAGGATCGAGAGACAAGAGGAGGCCAAAGCGAAGGGGCAAATGACCATAAGGGGGCATAGTACATTGTCGCTCACCCCCTAGGTTTGATGTGGAGGTTTTAAAAGGGCCCCGCGGGGCAAAAAAAAAAAAAAATTATAATAATCGAACAGCTGAATGGATTTGCACGAAACTTGGCAAAATTGTAGGGACTGGTAGCCCGATGTGCCTTTGCTAGATCTCAATATATGTGCTCCAGTGGATTTTGAGAAATTAACGTTCAAAAAAAGGTATATATCTGTAACAGCGCACCGCTTCGCGTACTTTTCGCGTTACGGAGCTTTGCGAAGCGAAGCTGATTGGCTCTCCGGTGTCTGTAAACATTCCAAACAGTCCGTAGCGGCCGCCATCTTGTCTCTCGGTAGGATCGAACAGCTGAATGGATTTGCACGAAACTTGGCAAAATTGTAGGGACTGGTAGCCCGATGTGCCTTTGCTAGGTCTCAATATATGTGCTTCAGTGCATTTTGAGAAATTAACGTTCAGAAACAAGATATATATCTGTAACAGCGCTCCGCTTCGCGGAGATAAAATTATATGTGTATTACCTAGCTGTTGCTAACACCAGTTAGCGACGGCTAGTAGAAGATAGCGACCATCTTGGGCCCCACTTTGCATGTGAGTGATATTTATCACTAATGACATGCAAAGTGGGCATGCCAAGATGTTAGCGACTGGAAACAGTCGCTAACATCGCTATCTCCTATTATCAACTTTTGGAAATATTCGAGATAAGGGCGAATATCTCTAAAAGCTACCACCTGCCCTGAGCAGTTCTTAGCCATGTTATCCAATGGGAGGTGGATAACATGGCTAAGAGCATTAGCTCGGTAATGCATGAATATCGCTGAGTTTTCAGCGATATTAATGCATTGCGGTCGTTTTTTATCGTATTTCCGATAAACCTTGATAATAGCAAGGTTTATCTGCGATAATTTCTGACGGTAAAAAAATCGTTGCTAAGCATCGTTAGGGATAAATATCGCTTAACTTTGGTAATATGCCCCAACGTCTGTTAACGTTCGATTAGAAGGAAATCAGGAAGTGTTGAAAAACATTGTCTGCGCCATCTTGTCTTTTTTCAAATGCCACACTTTTGTCGTGCACGGCAGCCATTTTAGATGCCTTGACCAGACCCACTCTGTGCACGCTGTCGATCCTTAGCATGGCTCCCCACCCTCGCAAGCATCTCCCCCAGGCAGTGGTCACCCCCGCTCTCTGTCTTATGCATGGGTAATAAACCTCCCCCATCTGCGCTGCTGTTCCCTGAGAATCACACCCTGTGCCCGCCCGACACCTCCCTTTCGCCCTATTCACTACCGCACCCTCTGACACTCCTTTTCCTCTGTGTCCGATTGTCCAGGCTGGTCCTAGGGTATCAGCTAGCCCTGCAGATGTAGTTTATGGCCACAGCTGTAAAGAATCACCCCTCTTCAAAGGAGTTATAGTAGATCAAGGCCCACACTCGATGAGATCCGTCACAGCAGAAGCGTTGCTATTATCTGAAAACCATCCTGTATTGTGATTGGGGAGGGGACCGAGCCTGAAGCGGAAGATTCCAGGGATGACTGTTTGTACATCAAAGTTTTTACAATTATGTGTCACATTAAAAATATATAGCACTCCGACAAAGTAGTACGATTATAAAACTTTAATAATTTATAAATATATACAAGAAAACAAAAATAGTAATAACATATAAACATTTTTAGGGAAAAACAACGAAGTAGCGGTCGGCTGTGCGAATAGTCCCAACGCAGCACAACGTCCAGATTTCCGGCGTGGGGCGTCGCGGGGGGTGGGTCATCAGTAGCAAACTGTTGTGCGAATAGTTCCAAGGCAGCAGAACGCGCCGAAATCTAGATGACACGAAAGTGATGTCTAGTAAGTTGCCACCCAGCAAATAACGGCATGGGGCGTCGCGGGGGGTGGGTCATCAGTAGCAAACTGTTGCGCGAATAGTTCCAAGGCAGCAGAACGATGGCACCAAGGTGATGTCCAGTAAGTTGCCGCACTGGTTTTGGTATCCTACAATGCTGCTCCGAATAACGGCGTGGAGCGCCCCGGGGGAGGCGGCGTGAACGGGCCTCTCCAGGTGGAGTCTCGTCTGTTGTAGTGGGGCGCCCCTTTACCGTTTCAGTTGCCATTCCGTCCGTTTTTGGTCCACTGTGTCAAAAGCCGCAATTCAGCTGAGTTGCGCCCACTCTTGCGGTGCAGCGATAGGCGGCTGTCACAGGACTCTCAAAATGGCGGCAGGCTGTTTCCTTTTTGGGCCTGGTCCACTGAAATGGCCCTGGGACACCTTGGAAATCGGACGCTTGTCTGCTAGGTCTTGGACCTCATTCTCGAAAGCGTCCCCTCCGCCTTGAGAATTCATCAAAAGTTTTGGGGGCTCCGACTCCTGCAGGCTTCTGGTGGGGAGCGGCTGCCATGATTGCTCGCGGAATGACCACGACTGAGCTACGAGATGGTGGTGCTTTCATGCTGACGCCAGCTTCAGTCTGAAACATCCAGAAACAAGGTGGGGCTTTCATCGTTTGGGGAAAAAAAAAACTTTTCATCCTATGAAAAGTGTTGTTTTTAGGTCACATGATCAAGCCTTCCATCATTAGGAAACCAAAAGTAAAATGAACCAATGAAAAGTTTTATAAACAAGTCACATGACCTGTTATGCGGCATAGGGTGTAAAATTAGGAGAAAATACGTTGGCACGTGAGGCGGCGTCAGTAGCGGACCGATGTGCGAATAGGCCGAAGGCAACACAACGCGCCAAGATCCGGATGGCACCGAGGTGGTGTCCAGCAAGTTGCAGCACTGGTGTGGCCATCCTACAATGCTGAAAGTCGGCGTGGGGCGCCCCGTTGGCCTGTGAGTTTGCGTCAGTAGCGGACCGATGTGCGAATAGGCCGAAGGCAGCACAACGCGCCAAGATCCGGATGGCACCGAGGTGGTGTCTAGTAAGTTGCCGCACTGGTGTGGCTATCCAACAATGCTGAAAGTCGGCGTGGGGCGCCCCGTTGGCCTGTGAGTTTGCGTCAGTAGCGGACCGATGTGCGAATAGGCCGAAGGCAGCACAACGCGCCAAGATCCGGATGGCACCGAGGTGGTGTCTAGTAAGTTGCCGCACTGGTGTGGCCATCCAACAATGCTGAAAGTCGGCGTGGGGCGCCCCGTTGGCCTGTGAGTTTGCGTCAGTAGCGGACCGATGTGCGAATAGGCCGAAGGCAGCACAACGCGCCAAGATCCGGATGGCACCGAGGTGGTGTCTAGTAAGTTGCCGCACTGGTGTGGCCATCCTACAATGCTGAAAGTCGGCGTGGGGCGCCCCGTTGGCCTGTGAGTTTGCGTCAGTAGCGGACCGATGTGCGAATAGGTCGAAGGCAGCACAACGCGCCAAGATCCGGATGGCACCGAGGTGGTGTCTAGTAAGTTGCCGCACTGGTGTGGCCATCCTACAATGCTGAAAGTCGGCGTGGGGCGCCCCGTTGGCCTGTGAGATGGCGTCAGTAGCGGACCGATGTGCGAATTGGGCCAAAGGCAGCGCAACAATATTTTCTGATTTGAAGACACCACAAGGCGCTGAGATGCCAAGATCCGGATGGCACCGAGGTGGTGTCTAGCAAGTTGTGGCACTGGTGTGGCCATCGTACAATGGTAAAAGTCGGCGTGGGGCGCCCTGTTGGCCTGTGAGATGGTGTCAGTAGCGGACTGATGTGTGAATGGGGCCAAAGGCAGCGCAACAATATTTTCTACTATATTTTCGGAGTAGAAGACACCACAAGGCGCTGAGATGCCAAGATCCGGATGGCACCGAGGTGATGTGTAAGTTGCGGACGGATGTGCGAATGGGGCCAAAGGCAGCTCAACAATATTTTCTGAAGAGAATACACCACAAGGCGCTGAGATGCCAAGATCCGGATGGCACCGAGGTGATGTCTACGTTGCGGACCGATGTGCGAATGGGGCCAAAGGTAGCGTAACAAGATTTTCTGTATGGAAGATACCACTAGGCGTTGAGATGCCAAGATTCGGATGGCACCGAGGTGATGTCTAGCAAGTTGTGCCACTGGTGTGGCCATCGTACAATGGTAAAAGTCGGCGTGGGGCGCCCTATTGGCCTGTGAGATGGTGTCAGTAGCGGACTGATGTGCGAATGGGGCCAAAGGCAGCGCAACAATATTTTCTGACTGACACCACAAGGCGCTGAGATGCCAAGATCCGGATGGCATCGAGGTGATGTCTAAGTTGCGGACTGATGTGCGAATGGGGCCAAAGGCAGCGTAACAATATTTTCTGTATGGAAGATACCACTAGGCGTTGAGATGCCAAGATTCGGATGGCACCGAGGTGATGTCTAGCAAGTTGGTGTGGTCATCCTACAATGCTGAAACTCGGCGTGGGTCACCCCATTAGCCTGTGAGATGGCGTCAGTAGCGGACCGATGTGCGAATAGGCCGAAGGCAGCACAACGCGCCAAGATCCGGATGTCACCGTGGTGGTTTCATAGTTGAGAGGCACTTCATCTGCAGTGGGGCGCCGAGATCCGGATGGCACCGAGGTGATGTCTAGCAAGTTGCTGTACTGGTGTGGTCATCCTACAATGCTGAAATGTAGTGGGGCGCCCCTTTACCGTTTCAGTTGCCATTCAGCTGAGTTTCGGCCGCTCTTGATGCTACAGCGACAGGCGGCTGCAAGAGGACTCTCAAAATGGCGGCCTGTTCTTTGGATTTGGGCCTGGTCCACTAAAATGGCCCTGGGACACCTTAGAACTCGGACGCTCGATTTTTTTTTCCTTTCCTGTACATGCAAAAAAAGGTAAATGCCCGGTATGTTACACGCTTCATCTGCCACGATGAACTCTCCAGAGGAACCGAAAAAAAATATAGTTGTGGTAACTATACCATGCATCGTCATATGGAGAGGTGGCACCAATTAATTATAGTGCTGCATAAAAGAGAGATTTGGAGGAGAACCCCTGACCTGCTAGTACATTCATCAAAGAAGTGGCACTGAGAGCTTCAGAGGCAAGGGAAACGGTCCCAAATATTTAGAAGAACTTTGGAAAGATTAAAATGACATGTTTAGATTGTGGTAAATTAATTTCATGTGGGCAGATGAGTGTTACTCTAATAAATACAGCATATGAACATCATCATAGTCGATGGTTGGTAGAGACATTTTGACTATATCCTGGACCTGCCCGTCCTCGCCCAAAATGGCGCCGGAATAAATGGGACTCGTAACTCCTTGTTGTGTACTGGTTGCAGAACCTTGAAATCACGAGATGCGTATGCAGTTTTGAAGCACATGGCGGGCGGGGACGAGAATTGATTGAATATTTCGACATCCCTATTGATATTAAGTTCTGATGTGTTATTGATTACTGTACTGTTGAAAATTCGAATTAACGTCACCCATGGTACTTGCCCGCAAATGTATATCTAGATAATTTTATTGTAACTGGCCCTGTCGTATTTTAATTATAAAATGTACGTCCACCGATTCCGTAACTGTTAGACACCTTAGTTTTTGCAACCTAATGGCCCGCCCGTTACGTTCCTCTACAGTGTAAATGTCTATTCATCATATACGATTACAGTTTGCTCCGTGGCAGGCCCACGTGGTTATAGGCTCGTATTTGTATAATGAAATTTTCACAATAAAGGTTTTTAAAAGAAAACATGGTAGTAGTGTATACATTGGTAAAGTTTTTAATAATAGTCACTGTTTTAGAATCATTAAAAGGCAAGTGAAATAAAGCAGACCAATTACATGAAGGGTAAAAGGTATAATACGAAGGAACACAGTAAAGATAAATGGTCAAGGGCTGTTGTGTTTTCTATTCCTGCAACATAAAGTGATCGATAAGAATCTCATATTCAGGCGTATCGGCGACTAAGACAGCAGGTCGACCCTCTTTTGCTCAACGGCTCCGTCATGGGACGAAGAAACGCTCTTTTTCTCGAAAAAAGAATATATTTTACTTGCAGGACAGTTGTAAAATTTCCGGGAAAGTACATTAGCCTGGAACATTATAACATATATTTAAGAGAAAATAATGTTCGGAAGTAATTAAAAGCGTAATTTTTAGGTGATATGACCAAGGCTTTCATCATTAGAATAAGAAAAGTAAAATGAACCAATGAAAAGTTTTATTAACAAGTCACATGACTTGTTATGCTTACGTTACGCGCTGCGCGCCCCGGATGACTTCCGGATGCGCTAACGCGGCGCGTCATATGACGCATTACGCGACAGCGCAGGTCCAGAATATAGTCAAAATGTCTCCACCAACCAGCGGTCGAAACACAACCCCTTTCAGCAGGCTAAATAGTTCTGTTAAATGACAACAGAAGGGACAGGCAACAAGAACCATCAGTCAAAGAGGGGAGGGCTAGTTCTTCTCTACCGGGTTACATTGGGGCGCTACCGGAACTGATCGAATTGGTAGTCTACAGTGTTTCTGGATGTTTCAGACCGAAGCTGGGGTTAGCATGAGAGCAGCACCATTTCGTAGCTCCGTTGTGGCTATTCCGCAACCAATCATGGCAGCCGCTCTTTATCGTTATTTTGGGCGGGGTGGGTGGCGGAGCCGAGCTGTTTTGCAGCCATCATTGTGTGGAGTTCAGTTCATCTCACTAGTTTTGTATTTGTCATGAGGGGTTGTTCCTAATGTTTCTATTTTAGCGAGGTCAAAAAGAGATCCCATTAGTGGCCTACTGATTTTGCTCGATTCCTTTTCTTTTTTTTTACACGATTTTTCGTTATCTGCAAAGACTAAACAGAGTATTGCGACTCTGTGTTTGTTTGTAAATAGAGAATGAACCAAAGAGAACTAATTCTAAAACAGTAAATACTTGGATAACAATCAATCAAATGGAGAGAGAAGCAGGCACGACGGATTACAACGGGGGCAAAGGCCTGCGTTAACTACCTTTCACTATCTGCAAAGAGAGAGTACTCCTAATAGAAATGAGGGGGGGGGGCACCATTCAAAGCAGATCAGTGTGCATAAACACGAAAATGTTTTCACTTACCACGTACTTGACATTCGACAGCTTATGATATTTGCTATTAAAAAACCATTGAAATTCACTGAAAAAACCATAGGTTATAGACCATATATAGTTAGGAATTAGCATTTACAAAACCTTGAAAATTCACTGAAAAAACCATAGGTTATAGACCATATATAGTTAGGAATTAGCATTTAAAAAACCTTATTTTACTCACACAAAACCATTGAAATTCCATATATAGTTAGTTGCACTAACTATATATCGCGCACCCGCAATCCACTGCTGATCATGTCACATATTACATCATTCATGACATGGTCAGTGACATCACTGATGACATCACTGATGACATCTCAAATGACATCACTGATGACATCACTGATGACATCTCATTTGACATCAATGACCACATCACTGATGATATCATTCATGTGACAATACAATGCATCTCCTCACATTTTAATATAACCTCTGTTTCACCCAGTGTTAAATACAGAGTATAATGTTTGAAACCATTGACACACCAATACTAGTTACTACATACGTACTCACTGATTCCTACGTCTACACACACATTCACTCATTCACCCATACAATCATTCATACATACAATCACTCATCTTTACAACACTATCATATGCACTCATACACCTATACAGACACTCACACTCTGCCACTCATCCATGGAGTTACTCACACACCTAGTCAGTCCTGTAAAGAATCAATCACACTTCCATTTTCTTGTCTATACAGTTAAACATAGAGCACCTTACATTTTCAAACATATAGTAACACATACTTACTTTCTTATACAATCATTGATACAAGTACACATTGATCTGCACAGAGTCACACACCTCCCAGCCAGCCACACACACACTCAGTCTCCCATACAAATACTTGGACAATCAATCAATAACCCATATAGTTAATCATATAGCTACTGATCAACACATGCAGTAGTTTACAGAACAACAGACATAATGATGCACAAATTAAGACAGTTTAGTCACTAACCCATGCACTCAGTGAGACACATTTAATCACTCACTCATACATTCAGTCATGCACCTACTAAATCCTTCGTCCAGACAGTTATACATCTACTCATTCTTCAATATCTAAAACATATTTAAACTTTACAGAAACACACAGTCACTGGATGATGTCATCAGTGATGTCATCAGTGATGTCATTTGAGATGTCATCAGTGATGTCATCAGTGATGTCACTGACCATGTCATGAATGATGTAATATGTGACATGATCAGCAGTGGATTGCGGGTGCGCGATATATAGTTAGTGCAACTAACTATATATGGAATTTCAATGGTTTTGTGTGAGTAAAATAAGGTTTTTTAAATGCTAATTCCTAACTATATATGGTCTATAACCTATGGTTTTTTCAGTGAATATATATATATATATATATATATACATTTTTTTTTTTTTATAAATTTGTTTTTATTGTTGCAGCAAAGTATATCAGTACAGCGTAAACTATCCGCCGACGTGGCCTCAACATTCAGCCACGAGCAGCCATGCGTGCAACGTTTTCTTGTTTCATATGACTGGTACATATATACATGTCTTCAGTTACTCAGTACATTATAATCGTGCAAAGACGCTTGCCGGCTGGGAGACGGTGGAACAGCGTCGCCCTAGGGGCGATGAAGAATGACGGGCAGGCAAGGTCTCGTCATAATAGCGCAGGATCTGTACTTGTCCATATATACCAGTGAACAGGGAGGGAAACCAAACTGTGGGAGGGAAGCATGTAGGCGCTAGCAGGGTCTTAACAGGGGGATATGGACGGCGGGTGTCGGGAGGGGGGGGGGCCATGCAGTCTGCGTCCCAAAGTGGGAAGGGGGAATTGGCAGGGGGGTTGTTGCATTCCGCTTAGGCGAGGTACCAGATGGGTGGCAGGACATACAAGGGTTTGTTCAGGATACAGGGGGTAATCGGGACTCGACCCAGAGGTGGCTCACACCCGGTAGAGGTTACCAGCCTTCTCGGGTGGGGGGGGGGGGAAGGGACAAGTGGGTCTCCTGCTTGCGTGAGCTGCCGGAAGCTGTGGAGGAGCATGGCCCATTCCATGGAGATGGGAATTTTACGCACGCCCCTGGCTTCCTCTTCCCTCAGAGCATCTTCTTCCGCTGCCGCCCATTTACCAACCGCCCCTTTCCATTGTGCTATGGGGGGGCCCTCCGGGGACCGCCAGCGCATGGTTATGCATCTGTTCGCCAACAGGAGCGCCAGGGACACGAAGCGCCTATGCACCGGTTCCTGTTTAGAGATGTGGAGGATGCCTAGTGCGCTGGACTCCCAGGTGGCCAGTGTAGTGTGACCTGTGAGTTCCGACAGTGTGTCGTGTACCGCCCGCCAAAAGGGTTGAAGGTCGGGACAGTCCCAAAACATATGACGGAAATCCGCGGCAGGGGAACAGCATCTGGGGCACAGGAATGGTGTGGAGGGGTAGAACTTCTGCAATCGCGCTGGGGTAAGGTATGCTCTGTGTAGTATATAGTATTGGATGTTTTTGAAGCGGGCGTTCCTAGAGACGCGTTTTGGGGCTTCAAGTGCTTTAGTCCAGTCTGAGTCGTGTAGAGCGCGGCCTATGTCCTCCTCCCATGTAGCACGCAGGGTCGTCAGGGGAGCATGTGAGAGTTCCCGGATGGATTTATAGAGCCAGGTGACCAGGTGGCGACCCACCCCCATATGGAGGATAGCATGTATTACTGGATGCGTGTCTGGCTCGCCAGTTTGGAGATTGAAATGGGGCCGGTATCCATCAAGCAGTTGCCTATATCTGAGGAATTGGCCCGGGGGGAGCCCGTATTCTGCGACCAAGCGGTCGAGCGGTTTCAACTGACCCTCCTCGAAGAGTGATTCCAGATCCGTGATGCCACATTGGGACCATTCGGCGAACAGTGGAGCCGTGAAGTAGGAATCTTGCCTGGGGCTGCCTATCAATGGTAGCAGCGGGGAGTACGGGGGCCTGCTGGGGGATAACCGGTGGATCCGCATCATGCACCGGCGCGCTATCGCCACTTGGAGGGGGTATGTGCGCCGAGGCTTTGTGCCCGGGAGGAGAAGACGGGTGAGTTCCGGGGTCGCAATTCTGCCGGTAGAGGTGACAGTCTCCTGAGGGTAACGGTCCGCCGTCCAGTAGGACAGCCATTGGAGCTGTGCCGCGAGGAAATATGCCTCGAAGGACGGAGCCCCGAGCCCCCCCTGCGTCGTGGGGAGTTGAAGGGTTTTTAGGGCGACCCTGTGTCTGCCTGCACCCCAGATGAGGGTCCCCAAGAGGGAGTCAACGTCGCGGAAGAAGGACCTGGGCGGTATCACCGGTAGATTCGTGAAGTGGTAAAGGAGTCGGGGAAGCATCACCATTTTAGCTAGGGCTATCCGCCCTATCGGGGCCAGCGGTAGCTTATTCCAAAAGGCGACTGTCGGGCGCAGACTAGCCAGTATTCTGCGGTGATTGCCCTCAAAAATGTCCGCCGGAGAGTGGTACAAGCGGACACCGAGGTACCGGGGAGCCTCCGCGGACCAAGGGAGTTTATGTGGCCCGAGCTCGACTTCCCGGGGGGGCAGGTCTGGGTGTAGAGGGTAGACCGTGGACTTGTCCCAGTTCACCTGTAGTCCCGAGGCGTCTGCAAATTCCGCCAGCGCTGCCCCAATAGGGGTTAGGTCCATTTCAATATCTCGGACATATATGAGGAGATCATCCGCGTACATGGACACGCAATGGGTGCCGTCTGCAAGCGGTATGCCCCAGTCTACACCTTCCTGACGCAGCCGAACCGCCAGCGGCTCGACCGCCAGCGCGAATAAGAGAGGCGACAGGGGGCACCCTTGTCTTGTGCCTCGTCGAACTTCAAACGCCGGTGAGATGCGTCTCCCGATGCGAACTCGGGTGGTGAGATCGGTGTACAGGAGACGTGTGTATGCCATGAGTGTCGGGCCGACATTGAGGTGCCGCAGGACCGAGAACAGGTAGGGCCAGGTGAGGGTGTCGAACGCCTTTTCGAGATCCATAATGAGGCAGGCGGCACGGGGAAATCTGTCACGCACTTGGTCTTGAATATGGAAGACTCGGCGGAGGTTCTGGGAGGTATTTCTCCCGGGGACGAAGCCGCATTGGTCGGGGTGGACCAGCGGGCGTATGACCTGTGCATATC
Organism: Lissotriton helveticus; assembly: GCF_964261635.1. Lineage (NCBI taxonomy): Eukaryota > Metazoa > Chordata > Amphibia > Caudata > Salamandridae > Lissotriton > Lissotriton helveticus. The sequence continues at coordinate 1,315,683,919 of NC_136068.1, forward strand.
GATCAGCTAGGATCTTCCCTAGGATTTTACAGTCCGCCGACAGGAGCGTGATGGGCCGATATGACCCCATGTGGAGCGGATCTCTGTGGGGCTTGGGGAAGGTGACAATCACGGACTCCCGTAGCGACTGAGGTAACCTCCCTAAGTGGAGAGACGCCCCAAGCATCCGTGACAGACGGGGGACTACCAGGGGAGAGAACGTCGAGTAGTATTCCACTGGGAAGCCGTCTAGACCCGGCGCTTTATTCCGAGACATGGCACGTATCGCCTGGGTGATGTCAGAGGGAATGATCTTGGTGTCGAGTGTGCGCTTGTCGTCATTTGATATCGCGGGTAACGTCAGAGGGTCTAAAAAATGTTCCACAGGGAACGGGGAACAGTGGGCCGGGGCTCCGTACACTTGCGCATAATGGCGCTGGAATGCCAGGAGAATCTCGGCCTGCGATTGCACTAATACACCTTCCGGGTTGATAATGTCTGTGATTGGCTTGAGTTCAGTGTCCTGCCTCGCCATCCAGGCTAGAAGCGCCCTGGTTTTGTCTCTGTCCTTATGTACCCTAGAGGCGTATGCCCTGAAATTGTACTTTCGGAGGTCAGCGCAGGCAGTCTGGTATTCCGACTTAGCCTCGGCCGTGAGCACGGCGTGTTCCTCCGAGTCGTCAGGTCGTTTAGTGAGTGCGGCCAGAGCTTGCTCTGTGGTTAAAAGTGTCCGCTCTAAGGTGCGTCGGACCCCCACTACCTGTTTGATGCATTCTCCCCTCGCCACCACTTTAAACGCGTCCCACTCCACCAGTACCGACGATGCTGTGTTCTCGTTGTGTGTGAAGTAATCTTGTATGCTGGATTTGTGTGCGTCTCTGAAGACTGGGTCCGATAGGCATTCCCTAGGGAGGCGCCAGGTGGGGACCGGTGGGTGTGGGGGGCGCCAGGTAAGGCGTATGATGTGGGCGTCGTGATCTGAGAGGATCCGACCCAGGTATTCTGTAGATGTTATCTTGGGGAGGAGTGGTGCAGAGCAGAGGAAACGGTCTAGGCGAACTCGGAGGTTGTGTGGAATCGAGTGGAAGGAGTAAATGCGAGCCAGTGGGTGTAGGTGTCGCCATGCGTCAGTGAGTGCCCAGTGCGTGGTCCATGTCCTAAAGAGGTCCGCTTGTCGGGGGGCCAGGGAGTGTGTGGGGGGAGGGTGCGAGCGGTCCAGGGAGGGGTTCAGTGTGCAGTTAAAGTCACCTCCCAGTACCCACGGAACTGTAGTGAACTGGGCCAAAACGCCCGTAAGGTGATCCCAAAACTGACCCTGATCCGTGTTAGGGGCATAAATGCTGCCAAGGAGTACCCCTTGCCCATCAAGTATTCCCTCCAGAAGCGCGTACCTGCCCTCTCTATCTACCACTCGCCGGAGCACTCGGAAGGGAGTACCTGGCCTTACCCAGATTAATGCGCCGCGCGCAAACGCTGAATATTGTGTAGCACAGATGATCCCTCGCCATTTGGCCTGCAAGCGAGCGAGTTCAGTAGCGTTAATGTGTGTCTCCTGCAGAAACGCTATGCCGGCTGACATGCGCCTAATGTAGGAGTATACAGAGTAGCGCTTACTGGGCGTGTGTAGGCCCCGTACGTTTAGTGTAAGGATATTAAGGTCTGAGCGGGGGACTGCCATCTCTGGGGTGATGTGGTCGGGAGGGAGGCCCCCCTACAGCTCCCGTGGGCCGCCCGTGTATGTGCACCATATATGTTCCTGCGCGCCAAGCTTCCTTTAACGTGGGGGGGGGACTAGGGGAAGTAACAACAACTAGAACTCCGGGTGGGCAACTGTCCCAATACTGAGGATACGTCACCGGGGGTGGCATATCCAAACTAGTGTCCCACTAGGGGAGAAGTTCAACAGAAATCCGTGGGGGTGGCAGCGTGTGTCACCGCTGGGCCTGTGCGCGGGTCGGGCTCTAGTAGGAGAAATGTCTATCGCTCGCTAGCGCTTACAAACATCAGGCAAATTGGTCTAGGCTTCTAGACGTCGCGCGACACAACAGGCAACCATGAGAAGGATATAGCAGTTGACAGTTCAATCTTCACGAAGAGGTGGTGTGTTGGCTGGCCAGGGCAGCATCCAATGTGAGTGCCACAACCAGGGGGGAAGAGACTGGGCCGAATCCCGACATAGTTCCATCACTGTCCCGGTCTTTCTCAGGGGTGAATAGGTGTGGTTGACCTTCCAGGTCCGAAGCCGGGGGTGACGTGTGCAGTTCGGTCACCGCCCGTAGGGCGTCTCGCCGCTCCTGCATGATTTGTGTGAGGTCGGGTGAGCCCGCGGGGGGGGATGCCTGGCTCTTGGGGTGGCCTGATCGAGCACGGCTCGCGCCCCGGTTCCTGGATCGTCTAGAGTCGTTGTTGCGTGTCCTCTGGGGTCCGGGTGTAGGTATCAGCGGGCAATTAAATTCAGTCCAATCCTGCGCGTCCGCTGCCGTATCGAAGAAGAGGGCTTTCCCTTTGTGGATCACTTTAAGGCGGGCAGGGAATAGCAAGGAGTATTGCAGATCATTTGCGCGAAGGCGCCTCTTGACTTCCAGAAACGTGGATCGCCGTTGTTGGACCTCTCGAGCATAGTCCGGGAACACCATGACGTGCTGGTCTTCCACTTGCAGGGGGCCCGCCGTCCGGGCCGCACGGAGCACCGCGTCCCGGTCTCGGAAGTGCAGGAACTTGGCCAACATGGGTCGTGGAGGAAGACCGGGTTTGGGTGCCCGGGCCGGGACCCTGTGGGCCCTCTCGATGGAGAAGTACGGAGACCGGTCGCAATCCGGAGTGAACGATTTAGTCCAGGATTCCATGTAGGTCAGAGGGGCCGAGTTCTCAATCCCCTCCGGCAGGCCCAGGACGCGGATGTTACAACGTCTCGAGCGCCCTTCTAAATCCACAGTGCGCTCCTCCAGGGTCTCCACGCGGCGCAGGATCTCCTGCATGTCTGCCTCCTGCGACTTCACCGCGGGTTGTAATTCAGTCACGATCCGCTCACCCTCCTTCACCCTGTCCGCCAACTTACGGTGCTCATCGCGGATTAGGCTAATGTCCGTCGTCAGGGTGCCCAGTCTCTCCTCCATCGAGAGGCGAGACATTTCAATTGCCGCCAACACCTGGTCCAGTTTCGCTGATAGTGTAGGGTCGGTTTGCGACGCGTTGGCCTGCGTCCATGTCCTTGTTTGTGGCATCCTCTCGACAGCCGTTTCAGGGACCGCCGTCACCTGAGGGGCCCTCGGCTTCCCCATGGGTGCTGCCAAGAGGAAGAGGGGGGGTCCCCGGGTCGTCGTGCGCCTCGAGGGCGGTAGGTCGTCGCCTCACAGCGTCGCCGGGTAGGTGGCAGCTCCGCATCGGTCGGCTCCCTCAGTCTTCTCCGGTTCTGGGGCGGGGCCCGCTCCGCTCCGGGGAGCCTCAGCAGGGGTGTCAGAGGTGGCTTGCGGCCGCCTGGGCCGGTGGGTCCGACCGCGGGGGGGGAGGTGCGTGGGTATCCTCTCCTCTCTGGGGGGAGTGCGGCTCAGTGTGCGGCTCAGTGTCAGCGCCGATCGGCAAGGGGGACGGCCGCTGGCAGAGCCTCCAGCGCAAGTGGGGTACTCCTAACCCCGGGGCGAGGTTTGCGTTTGTCCTCGGTGCTAGGCCTGCATGGGCGCCATTTTAGGGTCAGGCGAATATGAGCTGGGTCCCTCGCCGGGTGGCGATGTGCCCAATGATCTCCCACGGGGCCCGGAGGGAGGAGGGGGGCCCCGGGGTGCCGGTGTTAAGGTCCTCGGGGGAGGAGGGGAGAAATTAGTGCTCACCGCCCTCAATGATGGTACCAGGAGTGTCCAGTCCTGTGTCGTCGGTGTGCTCGCCGGCTCCCCTCTGTCCGCGGTGGCAGGGGCCACCGGGGTGCCGGCGTTGGGATCCTCGGAGGAGGGGGGGAGGGGGAGAGGGATCAGTGCTCACCGCCGTCCGTGATGATCACGGACTCCTGGATTGTCCTGCCCTGTGTGCTCGCCGGCTCCCCGCAGTCCGCAGTGGCAGGTCGGTCAAATCCGAGGGCCGATCAGGCTCCCGGCGGGGAAATAGCTCCGGTGTATCGGAGCCCCGGGGCGGCGGCCGCCATCTTGTGTGTCGGGGCTCCGGGATGGAGGAGGGCGCCGTCCGGTGCGCACTCCCGCAGGCTGGTGTCACCCTCTCCGCGGGTTTCTCCGTTGCTGTCGGCTGGCCGCGTCTTCCGGGGCCGTCGTTCAGAGAGCTGACTCCCGGGGGCTTTCTCGTCTGCCGGTCTGAGGTGCGCCCGCCATTTTCGGGGTCGGCGTCCCTCGGTGTCGGCGGAGGACAATCTGGGTCGCGTCGTCCGCTCGCAGTAGGTTTAGGTCAGTTGAAGGATGCCCCCGTGCATGGGGGCATCACAGGCGCTGTGGTTGGCGAGTTTAGGCTCCCGGCGATCTCGTGAACTGGGCAAGATGCTAGCCCGATCGCGGAGCCTCAGCAGGACACAGCCGCCATCGTGGCTTGCTAAGCCACGCCCCATATATATATATATATACATATATATATATGACCATGTTCTAGTTTCACCTGCCAATATTGTGTCGGAAAGTGCTTTAAACAGGGCCGGACTGGGAACCAAAACCGGCCCTGGCATATTGACAGTGACAATACCAACATCATGTACAAAATGCAATCAAATATCTTCTCCATATCAAGGTGCAAACAGATAGTGTCAGTGCTTCATTTTGTAAAAAACTTAGTGTCGGGGCCCTCGAAGGGAGGACACTAGAGCTTGCACCATCCGCTGCCCGAGGCAGCACTGCCAATAACAGCACCAACACACTACTAATCATCACACTCTTAAAAGTGTGATAGTTCATACTATTACAGGCCCCAAAGCTATAAGAATGGCTTTGGAGGCAAATACTAATAATTGGAAATTTAAATTGAAATAATAAACAGAAGTTGTTGTGCTCATACCTAAATTGGCAGACACCAACACCATGTAGCAGACAGTCATAAGCCCCGGTGCTAGCAATTAAGTGCCTGTGCTGAGCACCGGAAAGCAACGGCACAAATTAAGCACTGGGTGAGTTTGATTGAGTCCTTGTGGATGATGGCTATCCCTCCTCCAGGTTTGAGTGGGCAGTCTTTGTGGATCATTTTGTAAACGTTTGGGGTTGCTGTGGCTATATCTGGAAATACCAAAGGAAATGATGGACGGAGCGTTGACAATACAAGCACTCACCCCCAGTTAACTGATCTGGGTATAATCCATCACCGTTCTTTAGCCCACTCTGCCACCCTAGTTCAGACATGGCCATATGCAAATCAGTCTGACCCTGAGGCCAGAAACCGGTCCTCGGAAGCTTGTTTCCGGTCCAGGGAAGGCATGGCTTGGCAGTTCGGGCTGGACTGTTCCCATGAGGCACAGGGTCAGACTGATTTGAGGAACGCATTTCACTGGTGGCAAAAGGGAAATGAGCAGGCCAGGTGGAGAGTGGTGGAGAATGGTTGGGAAGGCACACCATTGTGTGAAAAGAAACAGATGATACCCAGCAAAACAAGGAGGATGGGACGGAGCCCACAGATTTTGCTACACACATTAGATGCCAGAACACACTTCCCCCTGGGAAGAAACCCCCATGCCTTGAGGCCAGATCGGTGAGACCTCCAGGCATTGCAGGAAACCCTCAAGGGACAGACCCGACAGATACAAGAAGCAAGCCCGTCTACCTCCACGAAGTTCCACATATGAAGTTGGGCCCCATTGGCCCTGTTTATGTTTAAGAAAGGGATCTCAATGCTCACCACCACAGAGGACGCCTAGACCCTCATTATGGAACATCTCAACTTCCAAGTGCACGTGAACGCCAACACAACCACCAAGTGCACCCTCGCCTACAGACCCCCAGGACTCCGCTCAGCATTCTGCAAAATTATGCTCCCCCTGGCCATCGAATCCAAGCAATACCTCTTACTGAGGGGCCTCAAAATCCACCTTGATGACCTGACTGACACCTACGCCACCAAACTCCTAGATAACATACACAACATCGGCCTGACGCAAATTGTTACGAGCCCCACCCACAGTACCAGACACACCCTTGACCTCATCTTCACCGCCAGCAACAGAATCTGTTCCAGCCGCACCTCAGAAGTTCCCTGGTCAGACCACAACATCGTCCATTTCACCAAAACTCCAACACACAGCCACATCACATACCCCTGAGAAACGCAGCTGGAAGAAAGCTACGCAAGACCAATGGACAACCGCCCTGAGCACCATAACCCTCCACAATACGAACAACGTGAACCAGGCCTCCCAAAATGTATCTGACTGGATCATCACCACTGCAGACAGCATTACCCCCATCAAACAACCCGCCACCAAAAGGTCCAACAAAACCGCGCCCTACTTCACCCCAGAACTCCTGGCATCAAAAAGAGAATGCAAGTGACTAGAAAGATGAGGGTGTCGAAAAAGAAACCCTACAGACCCCTCAGTGCTAAAATACGCCCCAGGCATCATCATCACTCACCAAAGAAGCCAAAAAAGCCAGCCTGGCCACTTGCCTCGAGAACAGCAGAAACCACGCAAAGGAACTTTTTAACATCATCAGGGGATTGTCCACTCCAACGGCCATCAAAAATGCTACTCTTCCTTTCCATGACCTCTGTGATGCCCTTTCTAATTACTTCCATGACAAGATAGCAGACATCTATGGCAATTTCGACCCTCAACCCACACCGCTCACTCCACCCACGTCCGAAACGGAGACCCAGTACAACCATCTCACTGATTGGACACCCTTCAATGCTGAGACCCTCATTATGGAACATCTCAACTTCCAAGTGCACGTGAACGCCAACACAACCACCAAGGGCACCCTCACCTAAACGCGACCATCATGACTTCCATACACTCTAGCACCCCAACGGACCCCTGCCGACACCACGCCTTCAAACTAGGCTGACAGGTGATCTGCCCTCTACTAACGCACATCCTCAACTCGGCCATCAACTCTGCCACCTTCCCCGAAACCTGGACACAAGATGAAGTAAGGCCCCTACTAAAGAAACCCACTACAGACGCCAATGACTTTAAGAACTACTGCCTCATCTCTCTCCTCCTACTCCCAGTGAAAGTACTTGGAAAAGGCATCAACCACCAGCTCACAGACAATCTTGAGAGAAACTACCTGCTGGACACCTCCCAATCAAGCTTCCGCTTGAACCACAGTAAGAAAATAGCCCCCATTTCCGCACGACATCAGGAGCATCCTCGACTGCGGAGTTTCCATTGCCCTCATCCTCCTTGACCTCCCGGTCTCCTTCAACACTGTATTCCATCATATCCTGGTCAGCAGACTATATCACATCGGAATCAGCAGCAATGCACTCAAACTCATTAACTCATTTGTTTCTCTCAGGGCGCACTCAAAGAATACGGCTCCCACTGTTTACTGCCAAACCCAAAATCACCATCTGCAGGGTCCCCGAAGGCTCCTCACTCAGCCGCACCCTCTTCAACATCGACAAGACTCAGTTGGCCAACATCATCTGCAGCCACAGACTCAACATCATCTCATATGCTGACAACACCCAACTCATCCTCTCTCTCACCGAAGACACCCACAAAACCAGAGCAAACTTTCAGGACGCCATGACCATCTTCAGGGACTGGATGAAGTCCAATTGCCTACATTTGAATGCGGATAAGATGGAAGTGCTCATCTTTGTTCGAACCCACTCCCCAGGATGACTTCAGGTGGCCCTCCACTCTCAGATCCGCACAGACTCTCACTACCCACACCAGGAACCTGGGCATAATACTGAACAGCAAGCTCTCCATGAAGTGCCAGGTGAAAGTTACCTTCTCAAGCTTCCACATCCTGTGAATGCTCTGTAAGATCTTCAGGTGGATCCCACCCGGCAGCAGTAATACAGTAACATAGGCCCTCATCACCAGTCGACTGGACTGTGGCAATGCACTGGATGTATGACATTACAACGCATGCTTTTACATCGCATGCTTTTACAACACGGTTTTTACATCGCATACCATTACAACGCATAGCGCTTTGGGGTGCTGGATAGTGAATAGTTTAATTTACTATTCCAACTCCAGTCCCCGTGGACACTAGGGAAGGTGTTGGATAGTAAATTAAACGTATTCCCTATCCTAGAGCGCCCCCCAGCGCAATGCGTTGTAATGGTTTGTGTTGTAAAAGTTGCATCGTAAAGGCACTGCGTGGTAAAAGTTGCGTTGTAAAGGATGTTTCCCCAATGCACTCTATGCCTGAATCACAAACCAACTACTTACACAACTCCTGACCATCCAAAACACAGCAGTAATACTCATTCTGCATCCCCAAAAAGCTCAGGCATAAACCTCCCCTCAGAGACCTACACGGGCTCCCAATCAAGAACAGATGCCACTTCAAAGTACTCACCCACACGTTCAAGGCACTCCACAGCATAGGACCAGCCTACATCAACCACTGACTGACCTTCCACTAGCCCACTAGACAACTTTGCTCAGCCCATCTAGCCCTCGCCCATGTCCCACACATCCGTCAAACCCGAGGAGTAGGTTGTTCCTTCTCCTACCTCGCTGCCAAGCCTTGGAATGACCTCCTCCTCCACCTCAGTCCTCCACCACCCTCGTGGATTTCAGAAGAGCACTGAAGATCTGGCTGTTTGACTGACCTGCTTATCCCCAGAGCCTCGATACCCCCCAGGTTGATAAAATGCGCCTTACAAATCTGAATTGAATTGAATAAAGAGACAATTGGCTGGATACTTGTCAGCACGAATTCCCCAGCTCCATGGGGACTTCGCTGCACCCACAGATGCTTGGTACCAAAGATCTTGTCTTAATAAATCCTCACTGATGCCAGTCTTGGATTTAATAATACATGCACAGAGAGGGAAACTTAGATGCCCCCCAGAAAACCTACCAAACACTAGTGAAGTCTCTGACTAGTCTTAGCCAGCCTGCCAACACCAGACATGTTTCTAAACTCAAGGGGTGAGAACTTGAGCTCTCAGAGGCCACGAACAATGCCTGCTTTGGGCGGGGGTGCCTCACACCTCCTCGAGGCCAGAATGGCATTAAAAGGCGGGATGCTTTAAAGATGATGCCGCCTTTGAAATGCAACCTAGGCAACTCCAGATGGTGAAAGATGCAATCCTCCGTTCTGCTCCACATTTTGTGGGAGGACAAGGAGTGTTAAAAATAGCAATATGTATGTACATAAGCGGCGTTCATTTGTGTCCACAGTACCCCTTGGCGTAAACAGAATGGATATCGCTAAGACTCTGACTGTGTTGTCCCGCTGGCATAGCACACACGCACACGACAGCCATTTTAGGTACCACGGTCTCCCTGTCCACGATCGCTCATCAGCGCACTTCCCTGACCCTGCAAGCATCCCCCATGCACCCTGACTGCTCCCGCTCTCTCATGCGCGAGTCATGAGCCCTCCCCTCTCGCATGACTCTGTCCCTAAGAATCGCGTCCCGCGCCCGACCGACACCTCCTGCCCCCCCCATGAATACCCCTCCTTTGATGACCTCTTCCTCTGAGCCTGAATGTCTGCACAGACCGCTGGTCATCCCTTAGCCCAAGGATACAGTTTATTGCCCATCACTGTACGCACTCGTCTCTCTCGAAAGAAGCCACTATTGACCACGACCGCCCCACCCCCTGAGATTCGATCAGGCACACACATTCCAATAGAATCAGCAGAACACTCAGCCGCATGACAGCCCCCTCCCATTGCATGGAGGATAAGGGCCCTACTGTAGCCACGTGTTGGAATACCTCCATACTATACAAAGTGTTGATTGTAATAAAGGTTGCCTGTGTGCCACCAACCTGTGTATAAAAGACGAAGTCTCAGAGAAACTTGTTAGAGCACCTCCCGAAGACACTATGCGAGTGTCCCAAAGGACAGGCTCTCCTCATGAGTAATAAACCCTGTTCTTGTTTTCCTACTTCCAGTGCCCGTCTCTTTGTTTGGTAATTATTCAAGATGAGAATGAAGAGTCGCCCTGCACCAGCAGCCTGGGCATCGGGTGCGATATGGGCTGACTTTTCCACAATTGGCGCCCCAAACGCGGGGGCCATCAGCGACATAGGGTCCGGTAAGAGAGGTCCAGACGATGGGGTGAACATCTAAGTGATTGGAGTATATCTGCCTTGAGAGGGCCCTCGTCCGGCTGCCGATTGAATGAACTTCACCGATTCTGAACGGACCTCTCTCAAGTGACCTATTGTCCTGACTGGAATCCCCACAGAAATGCTGCGGTAAAAACATGGAGAAAGAGAACGATCGGGCGCTGGAAAAAGGAAGGCGAAGAACTGCCGACATGGTCCGGTCCGGGTAAGGTCGTGACACACGACAAATTGCGAAATTGATTGATTGATTGATTGTTTGATAATACTAGTATTTCCTATTGATTGCTTCTGGGAGATTCTCTATTTGCAAACAAACACAGAATCGCCATACTCTGTTTATTCTTTGCAGATAAGTGAAGGGTAGGCAACGCAAAACTTTAACACGTCGTGCCTATCTTTTTCTCCCCATTGATTGATTGATTGAATCGAGCATAGAATTGTTCGAAGTTGGTTCTCTTAAAGGATCTTCTCTGCCTGCAAACGGGGAAGAATAGGAATATTCTCTCTCCCTTTGCCGATAGTGAAGGGTGGGTAACGCAAACCTTTAACACGTCGTACCTATTCCATTCCTCATTGATTGATTGTTTATCCAAACGTTGACTGTTTGGGAATTGGTTCTTTTTGGAGGTATTCTCTATTTTGCAAACGAGCACAGAAGTCGCCATACTCTAGTCTTTGCAAGTAGTGAAGGGTAGGTAATGCGGACCTTTGTCCCCCGTTGTAATCTGTCATGCCTATCTACTCCCCACTGGTTGATACGCCAGTTTCGCCCGGACCATTTACTAGAGGAAGATCATCTGACCCGACCAGAAAGCACCCCTAGTGAAAAGGACATATGAGATAATAAAGTGATCACTGTAAACTGTTAACAGAAAACTTTAGCATGAAACAATCCGGAAAGAAAGGAATAGGGAAACGAAATCAGTAGGCCACTGATGAACATGAAATTTTATTTAAACAACGAACAAAGAAACAATAACAATACGTAATAATAAAACCTAGTAATGCCCTAGAAATAGGAAACGTTAGAAACGAGAACGGTAAACTGTAGAAAATAAAAGTCAGCAGAACATCCGCCCCCACTCTGGAAAATTCCAAAGTGGAGCAGGGTGCGGCTACGCCCAGCCGGAAGCAACCCATATAAGGCGGGTCCTGCTGCCAACAGTCGGCCAGGAGATCGTAAACGTAGGGTGTAGCCGGAGGAGAGACCGAGGCCAACGGGACCCGGCCAGGGGATTGCCTTGACAACGCTGGAGAGTTGCAGGGGGGAAATGTCTATGTCCTCGACCCTCCCCTCTCTCTCCCAGTCCGGCCGCGGTGGCACGTGAGAGTTGCAGATAGTCCCGCCACATGCTCTCCCGGTCCGGCCACCAATGGCCGAGGACTGGGGCCGACGGGATCCGGCTGCAGCCGATGAGCCAAGGAACCCGTTCATGGGGCCAGAGCAAGGGGCGTCCGGCCGACATCCACCGGAAGCTCGGCCCAAAGACAGACAGGACGTTTTTTCCTTTTCTCCTTCGTAATGGCAGCGACAACACGCCAGGCGACACTTCTTTCTTTTCTCCTCCGTAATGGCAGCAGCAACACGCCAGGCACCACTTTTTCTTTTATAATGGCTGCGACAACACTAGGGGGATGTCTTGCACATGCCTCCGACCCCCCCCCCGTCTTCATCGCCTGGTCCGGCCACAACAAATGTCAAGCGAGATGCCGTGGGGTGCACTGGGAGGGAGAGACGGTGCGAACAGGCCTCTCCCGCCTCCCCAGGTGGAAGCTTCCCAGTTGCACCCTCAGCGCTCCAGGCGCCCGGAAAAGGGTTCTTCCACTGTGGCGATGCTGCAACGTCTCGCCCGGCAGGGTGGAGCCCGTCCGCTCATTTGACCCCGCGATCGCCGGTAGCTGCTGAACTTTCAAAATGGCGATCGACCTGGCAAGAGCGGGCCCAGCATGAAGGAATGGTCCGGTCACTTGTTGACTCCACCGTCATAGTTCTCCACAAACTTGAAGATTCTAGAGGAGCCGCGGGAGTCCCCGACTCCCGCAAATACCCCCGATGGGGAGTGACTGCCATGATTGCCCACGGAACGATGGAAATGTAACCGCAGGACGTCGGCGCTCCCATGCTGTCGCCAGCCTCAGTCTGAATGACTAGAATCCTGCAGACCACAGTCGGATCAGTTCCGGTGAAAGCACAGTATGACCCAGTATGGAATATTGTTGCACTGCACCCCCCCCCCCTTTTTTTTTTTTGACTAATGGTTCAAACCACCGATCCTTTCTTTTGCCCTTTAACGGAACTTTGGGACTGCCAAAGGAAGCCCTGGGCCCAACCACGAGTTAGTAGACATTTAGACTATGCCTGGTTCTGCCTGACTGCACCCAAAATGGCGCCGATGCAAATGAAACCCTCAACTCTTTATTGTACCCCGATTGCTCAGCCTTGATGTCATAGGATATGTATGAAGTTTTTTAAACATATAGATTGATATAGAATGTGTACTGATTGAGAGTTCGAACAATGGATTGATATAGGATGTACACTATAAATTCAGGAAATGAATTGATATGGGATGGGTACTGGTTATAGGTTCGGACAATGAATTGATATTGGATGGGTACTGATTATGTGTTCAGACGGTAAATTGACATCCGATGGGTATTAAATCGAACATTCGGACAATGAATTGTGTGAGTTTTGCACATCGTGATTATTGAAAGTTGGAAGCCCAACACTTATGACACTCACTCACACTGAAGTCTCGACATGATTTTATTGCGCTTTTTCGCACTTTTGTATGAAATAAACGACCACCGACTCCATTAAAGTTTTCTACTAATAAAGTATCCTCGCATCTACAGTTTCAGCCTGCTCCGTGGCTGGTCCACAGGATTGTAGGCCCGTATTTATGCACCGACATTCTTATTAAAGATTTTTTGAGAAAGCAACTATATTTGTCCATGTAAATTGATAAAGTCTTGAATGAATAAAGCCTATTTTTCGATATAACTGAAATATGGGCGGAATGACTAAGCTCGATTAGATAAAAAAGGGTTGAAAAGGTATAGCACATAGAAATATTGCAAATATGAAGGGTCGAATTTTGGTTGTGTATTTTTCCTTTTTATACAGCCAAAAGCAACCGCTGAAGATCCAGGTATTTAGCCCATACTTTATATGCTACCTATATAAGAAAAATCACACTAACGATCCACCTGGGCTTAAACGCCCCAGTTGGCAGTGATCACATCCTGTGGAAATAGGCCGAGTACGCAGTAAGTAAAAGCCTTTCTGGGGTTATGCACGCTAAATGTGTCTATCAATGTAGCCTGCCCTCCCTTCCCTCCTTTTTTCTCTCTCCCTGCAGGTCACCTCGGAATGCCCCTCCTTTTCTCTCTCTCTGCAGGTCACCTCGGAATGCCGACGAAAATAGTGATCCAACAGACGAAGAGACGGGAAAAGGGGTCTGATTATAGTACCTAACCACGACAAACCCCGAATAAAGCAAAAAGAATAATGTACACACATGATTTAGCATTCTTACGTTTAACTAAGTAGGAAAAAGTTTAGGGTATTTCGAGGTAGGGGTTACACAAGTATCCTCCGCCGAGAGGACTAGAGATATTGCCAATATTTGAAAACCTACTACCTCCTTTTCCGCATCCTCATAGGCTTAGAACCAAAAGCTGCCCCATTGCTCTCCAATTATCACCAACTGTTGTCTCAACCTGGAAACGCACTTGCTAAAAATGACTCGAATAAACCGCTGTGAGCATTAGCCCGACCAGGTTAGTTCGTGACCAGTTGCCAAGGACGTAAGTGTGTACAATCAAAAAGCCACCAGTAAGAGGTAGCCAACGAATAAAAGGATAAGAAAAAGGTAAAAAGAGCGTAGGATGATAAAGATGCTCGGCATACAGAAAAGGATAATTGTGGCCAATAACTGTTTTATGTTTTGTCTTGGATTTTTTGTGTATAATACATGTACTGTCTTCCCCGTCTGAGTTTGTGTGTACGTGATGCATGAATCTACGTCATCCCTCTGTCTGTGTTTCCGTGTTACTTAACCCCTGTTGTTCTGTGTTGCGCGCACTGAACGGTCCATTATTGTACCCGCCTCTCTTTCTCTCCCCATGTCATACGTGTACCGAATGGACCATTTAGGGTGCGGTCTCCCTCTCTCTCTCTCTCTCTCTCTCTCTCTCTCTCTCTCTCTCTCTTTCTCTTTCTCTCTCTCTCTCTCTCTCTCTCTCTCTCTCTTTTTTCTCTTTCCAAAAACCCCGTTTCCTCTTTTCAAGTATAAAGACGTTGTGCCCCTCCGGCACAAAATATTATTGGGTTTTCTCGAACACAAAGGTGTTCAGAAAAATTGACCAAAACCAAAGCGAATTGTGACTTGCCACATTACTACCTCTCCTTTCTGCACACGATAGAACCCGAGTTGGTAATGAAGGAAAGGACAGGTTAGACGACGGATGTTCCCTAATCTGGCCTTTTATAAGGGAACTATAGCGTCAATGGCCTTCTGTTTCTCAGTTCGTTAGAAATGCGATCCCCAAATGCCCCGATTGCCCCACCCCCTTGCACCTAAGTGCGGATGTCCAGAGCCACCCCACTTCCCCCGATCGACCCCAGCTCCCTGTTCAAAAGCACCCATGCGCCCCCGATCAACCCTACAATAACGCCCCTGCTTGCAAAAATTAGCCGACCCCGAAAAGAGATGTAAGATCGTCGATACTTGGGTTAAAGGGAAGAACGAGTCTCTACATAAAGGACTCGATGTTTGATGTGATGTAATACATTGTGTACAAAAATCCAATTTCTCTTATCATATGTCGCGAATGTACGCCAAAACTAGTCTATGAATTCAATGTGCAATACCCTTCTCCAGACTCCATAAGTGACGACCTTTTGATTGTGACCGATGAACCTATCCCCCACCTACTCAGGCATGGGGATGGATTGAGATGTATATCTATTCTCTCGACCAGTTTTTCTAAAACTTGTTTTTCACCCATTCAAAGATACAATCACCAAAGGAGAGGAGCTGGACGTGACGCACAGCCTGGCCACAGATCATGGAGCACGTGTGACGACCAAAGGTGGAGCCACAGAGCAACGAGACGCGGGACGAGGCACTACTTCCAAGTTCAGCTGATGAAGAAATAAGGGGCTGCCTTGAAGCCCTCGACTTGCTGACCCACTCGTGCCTGAAGTCCCCGTCCCTTTTTTTAGTCCGACTGATGGGCCTGCCTGCTCATTGTCCTTTGATCCCTTGGTCCCTTGGTGTGTTCAAAGATCTGGCCCCACTCCGCCCTCTCCTCCCTCGATTATTCAACAAACTCTTTCATATAAACTTTGACTATGGACTGGGATTTTGTCACGGAAAAAGAAAGACACGCAGGTGCCCAGCATAAGGCACCCCTAAGAAAATGAGTTAGGAAACAGGACTGTGATCTAACAGCAGAGGACTGATCGCACCCTGCAACGCGTAAGGATGATTCCGAGCTGGACCTATAGCTCCACCGCTGGTGCTCAGCAGCGCCAACAAAAGAAGACGGACTCTGTTAAAAGACATTGCGACAAAGACCCTCCCCCTTTCCAGAACTTTCTATTCGCTCCTTGACTAAATTACTTGTATTGAATTGAACACCTCCCTCAACCATTTTGTATTGCCTTTTAAGAAATGTTTCATCGGTCACTCATGTGGTTAGTTATCCAAAGACCCCCTATCGTACTGGCAAGCCGGAAGGTATCAGAGCGTTCTTTCTGTATATGATGTCACTAGAGAGAAAAATGTGAACTTGATTTTTATGTGTCGAAGCACTTTTTTTGATTCTACCCCGACAGAATATTATGCCGATTTCTAGGCTTGTATAAAGAGCCTAACAGATGTAAATTAACATGCATCGTATTCTGCCTATCACATCGACTGTGTAGAAATTGAACGTGCTTATGTAAAAAGTGGCGACTGTTAAAAATAGCAATATGTATGTACATAAGCGGCGTTCATTTGTGTCCACAGTACCCCTTGGCGTAAACAGAATGGATATCGCTAAGACTCTGACTGTGTTGTCCCGCTGGCATAGCACACACGCACACGACAGCCATTTTAGGTACCACGGTCTCCCTGTCCACGATCGCTCATCAGCGCACTTCCCTGACCCGGCAAACATCCCCCATGCACCCTGACTGCTCCCGCTCTCTCATGCGCGAGTCATGAGCCCTCCCCTCCAACATGACTCTGTCCCTAAGAATCGCGTCCCGCGCCCGACCGACACCTCCTGCCCCCCCCATGAATACCCCTCCTTTGATGACCTCTTCCTCTGAGCCTGAATGTCTGCACAGACCGCTGGTCATCCCTTAGCCCAAGGATACAGTTTATTGCCCATCACTGTACGCACTCGTCTCTCTCGAAAGAAGCCACTATTGACCACGACCGCCCCACCCCCTGAGATTCGATCAGGCACACACATTCCAATAGAATCAGCAGAACACTCAGCCGCATGACAGCCCCCTCCCAATGCATGGAGGATAAGGGCCCTACTGTAGCCACGTGTTGGAATACCTCCATACTATACAAAGTGTTGATTGTAATAAAGGTTGCCTGTGTGCCACCAACCTGTGTATAAAAGACGAAGTCTCAGAGAAACTTGTTAGAGCACCTCCCGAAGACACTATGCGAGTGTCCCAAAGGACAGGCTCTCCTCATGAGTAATAAACCCTGTTCTTGTTTTCCTACTTCCAGTGCCCGTCTCTTTGTTTGGTAATTATTCAAGATGAGAATGAAGAGTCGCCCTGCACCAGCAGCCTGGGCATCGGGTGCGATATGGGCTGACTTTTCCACAGGAGGAAAACTAGTTTGAATAGGAGGTGGGCCCACATTCAGTCAGCATCACCCCTAAGGTGTGGCAGGTGATGTGAACCCCACTTTTCAGTTTCCTTCATCTTGTTTGAGAGACAATTAGCCAATTAGGGTCAGGGTTGTGCTCACTGCCCAAAGGAAATGGTCACATAGAGGGTGTAGACACCTTAAAGTTAGGAAGCTCATTGGCTACTACCTGTCTACCCATGTAAACCTCTTAAATTTTGTATTTGGGTCACCCCTGAATCTTGAACTTTAGATTCAACAGACCTAAGAAGACAACGGACAAAGAAGAGCTGCTGACCCTGGCTGCTGCCTCAAGGACTCAACATTCATGGTGTGCTGTCTCCACCTGCTGCTGTTATGCCTCCAAGACTCCCATAGTACCTCCAAACCTTCATTAATTTCCTTAGAACTCCCTTGGAGTAGAGGAACTACTCCCTTGCAGTCCACAGTCACCTAATCTCCAGGGTCCAGTTTACCAACTTGCTGCTCCGCGGCTACTCTGATGCACAACTCAAGAAAGAAGACGTACACCAGCTTTGGAGGGTCAGATCTGTCCCTCCACTGAGTGAGAGGACAACAAGACCTACTAGAGGGGGTGCTGTTGCAATTCTCAAAGGTACTGGACCACCTGCAACGGGCACCGAGACGAAAGGTCCAATCCAGACTCCAACTGTCTAGGAAGCAAGCACCTGTTGAGGGACATTGAGACCCCTGAGAAGCTCTTCGTGAGTGACCCAGCTGTCCAGAAATCATCCCTGCACCCTGCCTGCCCCTGACAACGATGAATATCTTGAAACACTGATCCTGGATGACCTATCTGCTCTGCACCCAGCCCACCCAGCCTGGGTGCCGCCAAATCAGCTGTGCTCCCGTAGTCCTGAGGCCCTTGTGACCTGATCCTTTGTTTGTGGTCCCCAAGACTTACCTTTAAGTCCACCTGTGCAGCCCACTTCTTGATAGCACACCTGCTACCAACAAACTCAGCACCCTGCTGCCAGCCGAAACCAGGACGTTCCTGATGATCCGCTGGTGGAACATTAGACATTGCCCTGCTGCTACCCTAAACTTCGAAGGTGAATCCCTAAAACCAACTGTACGATTAACAATCTTACTTTAGTTAGGACAAAGGAACATTTTTAAGGTTTTTTAACTTTACAAAAAGGTCCCAATTTTAGTGCAAAATTTTGATTAACCCACAAGGGCAAGCTCAGGAGCCCCAGTTCTGGGCCTTCTGTAAAGGTTATCATGTTAAAACTGGCTCTTGTGCAACCAAAGATAAGCTTGGAACTCTTTGGGTGAATATGAGAGAGATCATCCAGTGGATGAAAATCATTCCAATGAGGAACAAACAGGAGAAGAGAATGCTGATGAAGTGGGAGAGATCCCTGCCTCAGAGCAAGAAGCTCCTTCAGAGGAGAAGCTTGTCCTAGAAAGATTGGCCAAGAAGTTGGCTTTAGAAACTCAACTCATGGACATAGAGAACTGGTGGCAGCAATATCATAACTAGGGAGAGAGTGGAATCTTTTGATCCTGAAATCCCCAAAGGGATTGTCCCTAAATATACAGATGGTGATGATGTCACTAAGTGTTCACTGCCTTTGAGAGAGCTTCCATCAATAGAAAGGTAGTCAAAAAGCACTGGGCTCTTTTGTGGGAACTGCTCTCAGGTAAATGCATGATATTGAGTTAGACTGATGCTGAGTCTTATGAACTCAAAAAAGGGTACCCCGACGGAGGGCTTTGGACTCAATACTGAGGCATATGGAATCAAATTTAGGAAGACTGATAAGAACCCCAGTCAGTCCTGGGTTGATTTTGTGGACATTACATTGGAAACACTAGGTGGTTGGTTAAACGGTAACATGGTGCATAATTATTATGGGCTTTATAATTTAATTATGAAAGAGCATCTTCTTAAGTAATTGTGGGCAGGGACAGTTGCATCAATACCAAATAGACATGGGGACAGTCTCTCCCCAAGAGTTGGGGAGTAAGGCTGATCACTGGGTAAGAACCAGAGTATCCAAAATTAGACATGGTGGTGGTGACTAAAAGAAAGAGGCCAAAAATATCTCCCCCAGAGAAGAAAGTGGATCAATCTGAACAAGATAAAAGTAAGGAGTCCTTTGAAGGCCCCCAAAAACCTGTACGGGAGGGTGGGCCTGAGACACCTCACAAAACAAAGTTGGGTACCAGGATAAGAACTGGAACCCCAAGAAAACTTGGTGCCTCAACTGTAACTAGACAGGGCACCTATCCAAGTACCCTTCCGTTCCTAAAAACAAACCCACTAATACACCTCCAGCAGTTGCCAGTGTAGCCTTTGGAGATAACTCCACAGATAAGGAGGACCTCTATGCCTTTAACTGGGAAGTGGGCCCACAAGGTGACCTGAAGATGATTCTAGGGGGAATAAACACTTCCACCACTTTACTGGTGAATGGAATCCCAGTCACTGCCATGAGAGTTAACTGTGCCAGTCACACTGTTGTGCATGACAAGCTGTTTGTGTCCAACCAGTTTATACCAGGTGAGACAAAAAGAGTCAGGGTTATCCAAGGGAAGGTGACTGTTAGGCCTGTGGTTGTAGTGTCCCAAGAATTAGCTTGGTCCATTAGTTTGAAAAGGGTGGTAGTCATTAAAGACCTCTGATATGACTGTCTCCTTGGAAATGACCACCCTGAGATTGGTCTGAGCTAAAAAGAGGTACTGGTCCAGTGTCATTCCTGACCCAAGTATTCTTGGGGGCTAATACAAGGAAGCCCCAAAAGAAAAAGAATAAGAGAAAGCGTAGGGAAGGTAGGCAACTTTTAGACAACATTCAGGTGAACCAAGCAGATTACATACCAATATAGGAGAACTCGAAAGTTGGCACTGGTGCCGCCCCAGGTATCCCAGAAGAAGTCCTGACTAGTTACACAGCTGTTCAGCTTGAGACGGTGGCTCCCCAGCTGACAGAAAGGAGGGTGGAGGAAGGGTGTTTACTACAGGAGGTAGAAACCCCCACTCCAAAGCAGCAGACAAGGCAACCTGAGCCCCAAGAATCTTGTAAGTTAGCTCCTTCACTTGTCAGTGAAGAGCTAAAGGTGTGGTTCTGAGCACTGGCAGCTGTTGGTGGCCTCTGCTGGGTATTAGCCTTTATGGCTGTACTGTTCTTGGCATGGTGGTCTGACCCCATGTCAAATAGCACGCTAGGCCTCCTGACCCTGATGGTCATGGTGGAGTTACTCAAGCTCTGGGGAACCTCTCTGGGTAAGCTGAGGGTTGCCCTTGCTAAGTTAGAATTAGCAGAGGTGGATACATCTGACCCCAAACTAAACAGATTTGGTGAAAACACTAAGGAAATAGGCCAAGGGCATTTTGAATCGGGTCCTGAAACCGTTGAGGTAGGCCAGCTCCCCAGAGGGAATGGCCTAGACAGGAGGATGTAAGGCAGAGTATGCTCTGCTGCAACCAGTGCGTTTTCCTTCTCTTCTTCTCCTGACAGACTAGGAAGGGTCTCCCAGGCTTAGCTGAGTTTCCTGGCATGTGGGCAGGGAGGGGTGGGAGACTGGGTTCTTGTTGCAGTAACCCCACCCCCAATTTTTGCCTGGTTTTTTATGCAACTTTGACTGAGGTGTACTGGGTTCTTACTAACCAGGTTCCCAGTCACAGTGTTCTTTCACTAAAACTACTAAAACTGTACCACAATTGGCACAACTTCAGCAACCTCTATATGTCCCTAGTAAATGGTACCACTGGAATCTAGGGCATTGGGACTGAAGAGGGTCCACTAGGGCTGCAGCACATATTTAGCCACCCTAGGGATCCCTCAACAAGACCATGCAAACTGCCAATGCAATCTGCATGTCTTGGTGCAGAGAAAACTGAAGAGTCGATATGGAACACATCCCTGTGTGCCATGCCCAAAGACACTGCATGAGATATAGGTGAGCCACCCCTACAACAGGCCTTACAGCCCCATGGCAGGGCAGGGTGCACTAGATCCCATGTGCAGACATATCTGCTTGAGTAGACATGACCCTACAATCTCCACATCCATTCATGGAACTTTTAACTGCACAAGGAAGCCATAAAGAGACCATGGGATGGATACTTGTCAGCACGAGCTCCCAGCTCCATGATGGCTTCACTATTACCCACAATTGTTTTGAACCAAACATCTTATCTCAATAAATTCTCCCTGATGCAAGTGTTAAATTTATCAATAAATGGACACAGAGGGCCCCCTGAAAACCTACCAAACACCAGTGCAGTCTCTGACTAGTCTTAGCCAGCCTGCCATCACCATACTTGTTTCTAACCTCCTGGGGTGAGAGCCTGCTCTCCCAGAGGCCAGGAACAATGCCTTCTCTGGGTGGAGTTGCTTCACACTTCCTCCAGGCCGGAATGGCATTCTAAGGTGCGAGGCTTCAAAGGTGATGCCACATTTCAAATGCAACCCAGTCCAGACATCTCCAGATAGTGGAGGATGCCAACCCCATGTCCTGCTCCACATTTGGAGGGAGGACAGGGGGGAAAATGTATTAAATTAGGAGGGGGAGGCACATTAACCAGCACCACCCCTAAGTTGGAGCAGGTGATGTGGATCCCACTTTTCAGTTTCCTTCATCTTATTTGAGAGGGAATTAGCTAATTAGGGCCAGGGTTGTGTCCACTCCTCAAAGCAATTGGTCACAAAGAGGTTGGAGACACTCTAAAGGTAGGTAGCCCATTGACTGCTACCTGTCTCCCTCTGTAACGCCCCTAGATTTTTTATTTAGGTGACACCCCAGGACCCTGAACTTCAGATTCGATGGACCTAGGAAGACAACGGACAAAGAAGAGCTGCTGACCCAAGAATGGAATTGCAGAATTTTGGAGCTAAACGACAGTTGTGGTGTGCTATCTCATCCTGCAGCTATGAGGCCTCCAAGAACCTTGAAGCACCTCCAGCTATTCGCTAATTGCCAGAAAACTCCCTTGGAGTAAAGGAACTACTCCCCTGCAGCCCACAGGCACTGAACCCGCAGGGTCCAGTTTACAGACTCTGAAACAGCACCTAAGCAAGAAGAAGTACACCAGCTCTGGAGGGCCATGGTCTGTCCCCCTACCAAGTCAGAGGACACCAGGATCTACCAGAGCCGTGCCGTAGCAATACCTGAGGTACCGGTCCACCTGCAACCGAGATGAAGGGTCCACTCCAGACTCCAACTACCCAGGAACCAAGCACCCATCGAGAGACATTGCGACCCCTGAGACCCACTTCATGAGTGCCCCAATTGTCTGGAAATCGTCCTGTAACCTGCCTGCCCCAGTCTGTGAAGACCGCCTTGTCGCTGACCTATGTGCTCTAGTCTATACCCAGCCCTCTCAGCCTGGGTTCCATTGAACCAGCTGTGCTCCCATGGTTCTGAGGCCCTTGTGACTCTATTCCTAATTTGGGATCCCGTGGACTTACCTGTAACTGCTCCTGTGCAGCCTGTTTCTAGGTGGCCCCCTTCTTTATAGTCCACCAGCTACCAATGACCTCAGCACCCTGCTCCCAGCCGAATCCACAACACTCCAGACGATCCACTGGTGCAACATTGAATCTTGGTCTGCTGCAACCCTAAACTATGCAAATGAACCGCTAGAACTGACTGTACAATTTTAGATACATGTTTTAATTTTCTCCTGTAGGCTATCATTGTGTGAAATTGTAGACAACTATGCAATTATTTTCTGAACTTTGAAAATTCATAACTTAAAAAGTACTTAACTGTGAATTAAGTTATTAGTCATAAAAATTCTATAAAAATCTGTGTTATTTTTGCAAATTGGTCTCAGATTTATTCTTAAGTGTGTGTCTCATTTATTGCCTCTATTAGTACAACACATGCTTAGCACTTCCCTCTTAAAAACCTGAATGCTTGCTCACACTACCACAAATAGAGAGTTAGCATTATCTACTTTTGCCCTGTGATCTAATTTGGGACCGACTGGACACTCTGCACCGATTACCTCGTTTTAGTACGCTATATAGAAAGCCAGCTTCCCACAGACACACGCTCACTAATACCGAGCACAGATTTCAAAGATGATGCACCTACTTTGTGTGATACACCTTGACTCCCAGACAGTGGAAGGTATCCAGCTGACTATATTCAGGACAGCTTCTCTCTTGTTCTTCAAGAACTGCTGGAGTGGAAACAGGCATTTCTTCGCCCAGTCCAGCTTCTTTCCGGACATCTTACGAAATCTGCTTAGTGTATTCATGACTTGTGGAAGATCATTCTGCACATCACGCATGCACATTCACTCATCGTCTGCCTATAGCAAAATTAACTTCTATGAATCGCCACTGGGTGGTCTCCACTACAGTCCTCTTTGCTTCGAAAATGTCTCTAGGGGTTCCATGGCCAGAGTAAATATATTCAGAGAAAAGGAGCACCCCTTACTGTAGCCCCTACCTATATTGAATGCGTCTGAGATCTTGCAGACTCTGGACTTCGGGTTGTTGTAGATTAGCCATCTCCGTTTAATTATTTCTACTCCCAACCCCATCATTTCCAGTACCTTCATCAGGTAGGGCCACCCTAGCGTATCAAAATCTTTCTCAATGTTGAGGGAGAGCTCCATATATATGGTGCCTCCCTGTGGTACCTAGGCCAGAAGATGGAATACACTTCTCAAGTTTAGGAAAGTGTTGGCATTCATTTTCCTGAGAATTTTACAGTCTGTGTTGAGACGTTGTAGGGGTCTGTCTGAGGGTACCTCAAGGGGGTCTCATTCAGGCTTAGGGATTACCACATTTAGTGCCTCATTCATGAACACAAGGATTGTCCCCTCTTTCCTGGCTGCTTGGTACATGTGGAGGAGTGGGGCCAACTTAGCCTTGTAGGTGGTATAGAAGTTGACCAGGAAACTGTCTGTCCCAGGAGTTTTGTTACTGCCATCTGATTGATCTCTGCCCGGACCTCATCAATCATGAGTGGCTCATCAAAGGCGAGTCTCTGAAGAGGTTCATAGTGTAGGATAGGTGGTTTGCTCTGTAGTCCTGTAGTGGAGGGCTTCTGGTTCGGTCCACTACCGCATACAGGGAACTAAAGTAGTCTAGTACCACCTTAATAATGTCTCCTTGAGCATTTGAGCATATCACTGTCTGGGGCTCTAATGGCCCCCACCGGGGGTCTAGTTACATCATTCCGTAGGAGCCAGGCTACAGGTGCCCAGTTTTGTCTCCCTCTGTGTGTTGTCTGGCTATATATACTCTATAATCCAGTCCCCCATTCTGTCAGTACTTTATGCTCCATTCTAACATTCTCTATATAATGTTCACTGTCTGTAGACTCTCCTGCTCGCACTAGCATGGGGGATGGCTCTCAAAGAACGGCGCCTGATTACTGTTGGTTGCACAGATCACCACTAACGCTATCGGGGAGCCTTCTACAACTACATACCCACCATCTGGGTCTCCATGTTTCTAGTAGATCACCATAGATCCAAATCAGGAACCCCCTTGCATTAGCAGAGTATGAGATGCCTAATAGTTTGCCTCTCCATCTTTTGGCTAATTTAAGGAGCTTTGAGGCTGTCATGTGTATTTCCTGCAGGTATGCAATGAAAAGTCTGCCTGCATTTCAGATAGGGGTAGATCTGATGACGCTGTTTGGTGTCACTATCCCTTGCACATTCCAGGTGATCCTGATGTACCTGGGTGGTGATTCTTTGTGGTTATCCACCATCATATGCAATTAGTTGGATTCCCCAGATTTCACATAAGCAATGAAAAGAACATTTTTCTAATTCCCACACCCAGGTAGTTGCAAAAAACTAGCCACTGACCGAGTGCAAACTACAATGAACTGTTTCAAAAGTTGATTCCATTCTCCACATTTCATGGAACCTTGCTCCGCACAATCTATAGTACATCGTCCCTGTCCTACTAATTAAACAGGTGGGCCACAACTGGCCTTGGAGAGGCCTCTGGCGATGGGGGCCTGCTCGGAACTCTGTTGAGTCTCTCCACAGAAAGAAAGGGGATCGCTGGAAGGGGGAGGTGACGTCACTGGGGAAGAGTCACTCTCGCAACTCTCCTATTTATCCTTCTCCCCTTGACTCCAGTGAGCATGGTCTAAAAGTTCAGGAGGATCAGGATTTAGAGCACCCCCGCGGCAGGAGGTCTGTTCTTCTTGTGCACGGAGGCAGGGGTAAGCACCAAGATCTTACCACCCGCACTCCCTGGGTCAACACCTCCCAGCTACCAGCAGACAGTTCCTGTGGCGAAGGTTAATACCCCTACACTGATGCACTGACCCTAGCAGTCTCCTCAGTATTTTGCAGTGGCCTGTCTCGGCCTGTCTCTGCCACCTCCTCCAAGCGGTTCAGTAGCGGTTAGGTGCGGAAGAACCAGGAAGAGGGCCTTCACATAGGGCTATTATCAATGGCACGGCGAGCCCATCTCACTTCCCAGCTACACTAGAGGTCCCCCCAAGTCCCAGGGAGGGGGATTCCACAACTCCTCATCCTCAATGCAGGCCTCCCAGCAGGGAAGACCACAGGCAGCACTCGCGCCGCTGAGGCCGCCAGAGCACATGATCTCTTTGTTGTCCCTTGGCCACGGCTCAACCAACGACGAGCTGTGCCTCGGAGCTATGGGTCAAGGGGCGAAAACCCACACAGCATTGTGGGTCCTAGCGATGCTCAGGATCTTCGGGGGACGAGCGGTCACTGTGGAATTCCCTACTGCATGTCTGTCTCATCTGCCATCTTGGCCGTGCCCACTTGTGAAAAGTCATGTTATGAATCAGCATCAAGCAATCACTCTTAAATCTAAAGACATGTAAAACTCTCTATTAGGACTAAAACTACAACTGGAATTAAAATTCTATTGAATGGAATATTGAAACAAACTGCTCAGATGCTAGTAGGATGAGTTTGACTATCCCTGCAGAGCAACCATTGAGCAGCATAAATTACATTATCTTTCTAAACTGGTTTCTTGATGAAACTGAGTGTGACCAGGTAAAGATGGCAAATATCATAGGTCATCAGACAGCATGAAACAACTGCCCCTCACATCTTTACCAAAAAATGCAATGATAGCACCCTAAGTAACCACTAAAAAAAGAGCAAATAAATCTTGTATTTGGGATAAACGTTCAACAACATTTTTGACTGCAACATCCTTACTTAATTTTGATAGAAATGAGACAGACATTATATATTATAAATTTCAGAGCTATGCCTATATTAGGTAGGATGTAATCATAGACCAGTCCTATTTGTATGCCTTTTTCATATTGCAAAAACTAGAACTCCCTGGACCTGAAACAACCATCATGGGATTGTTTCGGGGTTCCAGGATGTTTGTTTCCCATCCAGGGAGGAACAGGGTTGGCAGTTTGGGCTGGACTGTTCCCTTGAGGTCAAAAGTGATTTACATATGGATGGGTCCATACGGGGGTGGTGTAGAGAGGAAAAGAACAAAGGTTGTAACCCAGATGTCTTGACTGGGGGTGAATGTTTGATTTATTCAGCATTTCATCTATCATTTGTTGCCGCAGCACTTTTAAAAAGTTGCCATTTTCCTGCCCACGGCTAGCATTTTGTTCCTGTAACCTAGCCTGGGTCACATGACTGGGTATAACTGGGTATAACTCACAGAGTTTGTGAATTCTCCCCAAACAGTCACACAAAAGAGGTATTTGGTGTGCTTGAATGGTCCATCTGTTAGCAGGATGGGGGTGAAGCTGAGAACAGCCCCACTTACACCTGAGTAGCTTGGGCTCTGCCTCCCCTCAAGGAGCTTAACGACCCTGTATTGTCACTGTAGCCTGATTAGAACCAGGGCATGGGAGTCGGGAAATGCCATGCACTTCAAAGAACCTTTCCAGAAGCTTCTCCCACCTTCCGAAGAAGGACACCAGGATATAAAAATTGGACCTTTAAATCCACTCTTCAGTTCACTACTCAACCTGTGAAAGGTCTCTCAGTGGACTACCTGCTGCTCTGACGTGCTGTGCACTCTGCCAGGCTGCCTGTACCTGGAAGTCATGCTTTGCTGCCTGGAGCATGCCTTGAACCCTCAGAGGTCAGTCCTGCTATTGAGCCCTGCATCTTCATCTGCACCCAGAACTACCAGAAGTAACTCCAATAGGGACATAAAAGGCTTCTGCCATCTTGAACCCACATCTGGACCCAGCCTGAGTGAGTCCTGAACCTCCAAGAGGTGTACCACTAGTCCTGGACCCTTGATTGTGGTGCTAAATGTGTCTATATCGCAACTTTCAAAAACTGAGGACAAAATTTGGCTAAAAAGGACACTGGGCACTAGGCTTGCCTATCCGCCCAAGGTGCATTACCTGTATGGTTAACTTTACGGCTTTTCCGTCTATGTTCTTCTCCACAACAGCAAATCCATTTCAGCGGTCTTCACCATAGGGATATTCCACCTCATGGAACTGTCTTTAGCTACAGCCTTCTGCTTTGTCCCACTGGAGTTTGTTGACTTTCATTTCAGTGACACAAACGTAGACATTTTCACCACAGCTTCGACTCATGGCCATCCAACAGCGAAGCTCCCTTCTCGGCCATCTCCTGCAGCCTTGTCCCACTGAACTTTACCTTCTGAGACATTTTTCTTCATTCATTTTTCTATGTCCGAAGGTCAGTGATGACCGGGCCCAATCAACTATATCCGAACCGCTATCCATTGCGGTTGGCCTTAACTTTTAACTTTGAAATGGTCTTGTGCGACTAGATGTCCACAGTCGGCCTTTT
This sequence comes from Lissotriton helveticus, assembly GCF_964261635.1. Lineage (NCBI taxonomy): Eukaryota > Metazoa > Chordata > Amphibia > Caudata > Salamandridae > Lissotriton > Lissotriton helveticus. The sequence goes on from NC_136068.1 coordinate 1,315,711,702, forward strand.
GATCTTTTAGGTAATAGTTTTCACTACAAACTTTAAAAAATCATAACTCTGGTTATCCTGATTGGATTTTTGTCATTTTGATGCAAAATACTTTGTGAAAATGTACTCTATCTCTATTTTCTCTATATTAGATAAATAGTTTAGGATTTTTCTTGCGTTGTGGTTTCACTTTATTACTGGTTGTGTGCTGCATAAATACTTTACACATTGCCTCTAAATTAAGCTTGACTGCTTTTTGTGCCAACCTAAGCATAGGTTAATTTAGTAAAGTTTTGTGGCCCACCCTGCTAGGGAATGTGGCTGCTTGTCGACCAGGGCTCACAACCCAGTTTCTCACATAGACATTTTGGAATCATTTTTTTCACAATGTCACGTATGCTCATGCATCGTGATGCACCAGAGAACATATTGTGATGGTTTTTTATCATAAAGATGAAACATTTCAATATCACTGCCAGTGCATCTATATATGACACACCTTTGACCATTGTGAATGTTTTTAAAAAGATTTTTCACTATGCTTTACAAACGAGTATTGCTCTTGCATTGTACAGACAAGTCATAGTAGCTCTGCAAAGCTTGTTAATTTGTATTTGAGAAAGTACTTTTACAGCCTTCAAAATAATTTCCATCTCACCATCACTAATTGTTTAAAATATGACTTCGAGCTTAGAGATATGCTTACCTATGCTTTTGAATACTATAACTTATGTGTCCATTTTACCCGTTTGCAATCCAAGTCCATTGCCATAATCAATATTAAATCCATCAATATTGATATTGGAGGAAAGATAGAACCTTTAGATGCAGGTGCATTTGAGAGGGCTTGTGTCCCTTGGTCTATACGGAATCTCAGCCAAGAAGTGTCTGCACCAGTGTTACCATCTAGACAAGTGTCTATGCGTTCTGGCCAGTCATCCACGTCCGGTCGTAACAGCTGAGCTGCCTTGTGTAGCAAAGAGTCCACACTGCTCCGATTTACGAACAGTTTCGTTAGTACCAGTATAATGAACACCTTCTTTGTCAAGCACTGGCAAGAGAGCATCGGCACGCAATAACATGGCCAGAGAAACCCAATTGTAATCTGCGCAGGAAAAGCTGCGATAATGGCAGTGCGCTACGGTAATCCTAGCTGATAGGGGAGTGTGGATTTAAAATGTTAATCGACCTCCCATTGTTAGCATAGCTAAGTCATGTCTGGAGCAGGTGTTAATTTCCGGCGATAATCGCAGGCAGCGCAGCTTTTGTTGTTGCTTGATCCGCGTTGGTAATAGGGCGATGTTGTGGTGGCGAGGGATTTCATTTAGGATTAGGTGAGGTACGCCCACTTTGCATGTCATTAGCGATTATTATCGCTGACATTCAAAGCGGGAAGGACATAGGCGCTATTGCCAGTAAACTGTCGCTAACTGCTGTTAGCGACTGCTTGTTAATCGGGCGATAATAATATCGCCGTTTTAGCGGTGGAATGTGCCACTAAAGCGGCGATATTGCCCTTGCTAATATGTCCCCAGGTTTGAAGGTAAGTTCTGTATTTCTGTAAACCGAGTCGTGTTTGATAGTTTGATAGTTTGCTATACACAACACCTCATGACTTTTTTTTGCTAAGGGGTTGCATTGCATTGGTGTTCAAGCTTTAAAACCAAAGGTAACCCTTAATGAAACCTGCCTGCCTATGTGGTGGTGTGAACTTTGACCTTTGTCACTCAAAAGGTGCTTGCCTTTCTATATTGGGTATCTAGAATGACCCAGTTGCAAGTCTTCAATCTTGAGTATTTCATTTGCCTGGCTCAGCAATTTCTATGAGGTGATTTAAAAAAATTATTCTGACTCTTTTAAAATCAGCTTATAACATTGCAAAAGGAGAAATAAGAAAGAAAGTTGGGAACAACTAATTGAGATGGACGAAAGAAAGAGAAAGAGAGACAAAGAGATAGAGAGGAATCATGGGGCATATTACCAACAACTAGCGATAATTATCGCTATGTTGGTTTAGCGGCAAACATTTTATCGCCGAGCTGCGGCGATTTTTATCGCTTAGGAGCCTTGCTATTATCAAGGTTTATCTCCTAAGCGATAAAAATCGGCCGGAATGCATGAATATCGCTGTAAAGTCAGCGATATTCCTGCATTACCGAGCTAATGCTCTTAGACATGTTATCCATCTCCCATTGGATAACATGGCTAAGAACTGCTCAGGGCAGGTGTTAGCGTTTGGAGATATTCGCGCTTAGCGCGAATATCTCCAAAAGTTGGTAATAGGAGATAGCGATGTTAGCGACTGTTTTCAGTCGCTAACATCTTGGCACGCCCTCTTTGCATGTCATTAGTGATAAATATCACTGACATGCAAAGCGGGGCCCAAGATGGTCGCTATCTCCTACTAGCTGTCGCTAACTGGTGTTAGCGACAGCTAGGTAATAGGGAGATAATTTTATCTCCGCTTTCTTGCCATTTAAAGCAAAAAAAGTGGAGATAAATCCCTTGATAATATGCCCCCATGTGAGAGAAATTGGAAAAGAGAGGAGATGAGTAATGCTGAGATTACGTGTGAAAAGATATCGAAAGAAACAGAGAAAGTTGGATAGAGAGAGACCGGGAGGAATAGGAGAGTAGTGTACGATGAAAGCCAAAATAAAGCTGGTTGAAAGGGATGTATGGGAAAAGAGGCAAGAAAAGGAAGCCAGTCGAAAGAGGGAAGAGAGTATGTGAGGGGATAAGGACGAAAAGCGAGAATGAAAGACAGGGACGGTGTGTGCATGTGTGTATGCTTAAGAAAGAGAGGGAGAGTATGAAAGGTTGCAGGTTTTGAGTTAGGGGCAGAGAGAAGGACAAAAGCCGAGATGTCAAAAATGTAGTGAGTGACAGAAGCAGGAGAAAGAAGAGAGAAAAGAGAAAGGAGAAAGAGCAAGAAACAAGCCCGGGTTAAAGAAAGAAACTGAAAAGAAAGACGAGAGAGAAGAGAACTAAGCAGAGCGAAAGAGAGAGAGAGAGAGAATGAGAGAGAGAGAAGGCGAGAGAGAGAGAGAGATAGTGAGACAGAACAAGAGACGTTACTTTAGCGTAGGAGCCTCTGAATCCCACGGAGACAGAATAATCCTGCGGCCCGTTCCGGATAGGTTCTTTTGTCGGTGTTCTGCTCACGAGCGCTCTGGGCGCTGTATACCTGTGCTGGTGTGGCCAATTGAAACGCAGATCGCATATTTCTGGTTTTTACCTCACGCTTTCGACGGGCGGGGACCGTTTTCTGTCACCCTCCATGCCATCCTCTGCCATCAAACCACATCCTAATTAACTGCCACTTTGCTGCTTGTTTGATTATAAATATAAAACATACGTGTTGTAATAAAACAATAAATCATTCCCAGTACGGTCTAGAGAGCACCGGTCCTAAAATCAATGCGTTCTTTTATGATTATAATAAATTAGACAGGATGATGGTGTTTGCAGAATCCACGGCTGCGGCCCAGAGATTTATCAGCAGAGGCAGTTACCGTCGTCTGTGGACGGGCAGCGCCTTTTAAGTCAATATGCAGCGGCGCTCATAATTTGTGTGAACTGCAGCTGGTGCACAATGCTGGTCCCACACCGGTGGCAGGATTACAGAGAACAGATTGCGTTTCACCTGCCTTGGCCTCCTTGCACTACATGCCCGTGAAGCGCCTGACTTTGTACACTGTGTGGAGTAGGGCCGGGTGCTGGAGACGCCTGGCAGAACGCACCTATTGGTAGAGATCGAGGAGTGCAAACTTCTCCTAACCCTCTTATAGCTTGGCAAAAAGCGGGCAGATTTATTTAGAAGCAATGTGTACATATTTATGCAACACTCAAACAGTAATAAAGTGAGAACACAACACCAGAATAATCCCAAACCGATTTAGAAAAACAGAGAACATTTTGATAACACCAAAATAAAAAAATCAAATCAGTATAATTGGTTTTTTGAGTTTTTAAAGTTTAAGGTAAAAATAGAGCCAAACGCTGCGAAGCTCCATCTTTGGGTATCTGGTTGTGCTGGACTTGGACAAAGTGAAAAGTTTATAGCTGACCGTGAAGGAGTTTTGTGCCACGCTGTGCCAGGTCTGTTGAGTTGTAGATCAGTAGATGCTGGTGTTGTATGCGAGCTTCTGCATCAATCTGCGTCGGATCAAGTGAGGCAGCGGTTCACGGACTGTGAGTTGGCTCTATGCAAAACCGTGCTACAGTCTGAGCCACTCTGGTTCTGATCAGTCTGGTCTCCAACTGAAATATTTTCTCAACTGATGAGTTACTTGTGACGCTAAGAGGTCCACACTTAATGGATCCCAAACCCTCTGAATATCTTGGCAAGTCCTGCTTCATGGCCCAATTGCTGTAACCCAACAAATATTGTGAATTCCAGTATGCCACTTTCTTCTCTACCCATGAAAATACTGCACTCTCAACTCCACCTTGTGTTTCAGGTAAAAATGAATTATTTATTTGAATACTACTGTCCTCGCCTTTGACCTGCTGTCTCTCAATTTGTTGATATAAATCACTGCAGTCACATTGTTCATTCTAAGCAATACTGAACACTTCTGCAGCTTTTATTCAAAACCTTGAACTGCAAATAAACTAGCAGTCATATCCAAACATTTATGTGCTCTTTCTTCTCTTCCTGTGTCAATTTCCCACTTTTCTCTTGTTCCTGCCTCCCAATCCTAAATTGCTTGCACCATCTCCATACATAATCTGGGTTTGTCCCAAAAATGGCTTTTCTGTTCCATGCTTCCAGACTCTTCAGCCACCAAATCATCACCTCCCTTGCCCGATCTGTCAGTATAACCTTGTCTCCATGCCATAATACCCTTCCCAGATCATCAGTCTTTAAACTTTGTAACATTCTGTAATGAAGCGGACCGGGGAAGACCGTTTGTATTGAAAAGAATGTTAAACCCTTGCCAAATCTTCCATAGTGACCTCCTTCATCATTAAAAAATGTTCTATTTCCTGTTTTATTTTCTTTATTTTCTTTCAGGGAACTGTAATTGCACCCTCAATGTGTCTACCTTGAGTCGTAGAAACTCTAAAATCTACCTTAGGATCAAAACTAATTTGTCCTAATTCATAATGAAACCTAACTCCTCTAAAAGAGCACTGGTTAACCTCAATTGACCCTCCAACTCCTTCCAGTCATGTCTCAACAACAGAATATCATCTAAATAGATTATTAATCATGCACCTCACTGTTAGAACTGGGGGTCTCTAGTTGGAAGAGGTAAGTACCACTGTCCAAATAGGGACCCTTGCTTCCAGTCAGGGTAAGGAGAATACACTCTTTAGATAACCCCTACTCACCCCCTTGGTAGCTTGGCACGAGCAGTAAGGCTTATCAAAGGCAATGTACTAAGTATTTGTACCAACACTCACAGTAACACAGTGAAAACACCACAAACTGACTCCACAACAGTTTAGAAAAATAAAGGTATTTAATCTGAACTACACAAGACCAAAACTACAAAAATCCAACATACACAGTTCAAGAATATGGTTTCAAAAGAGTTCTTAAGGTTGTGTTAAAATAACCCACAGTTGCGTCACCTTTTAGCCAACAGTGCCTTTAGTTGTGACAAAATTTCCAAGTGAAAAGCTGTAGCGGTGAAAAAGCAAGCGATGCGTCACTCCTGAGACCATGGGGAGGCGATGCGACAACCCCGCTCAATGTAGCGGGCGTGTTGCGGTGACTCTGTTCTGTACGGGGAAGGATGCGATACCTTGTGTGGATTCCGGCGCACAGATTTCGGTGGAAGCGGCTCGCAAAAGGTACGATGTGACGATTTTCGGGCGGCGACGATGTCTGGTGCAGCGACGATGTGCGGCCCAGCAGAGATCTTCTCTCGCAGCCCCTCGATGCGATGGCTCTGCGACGACACTCGCAGCGATGTGATGCGGTCCGCAAGAAAGCGGTGCGATGATCTCACCCAGTGACGACAGGTTCTGTGACGATACTCGCAGCGATGGTAATCTTCCCGCACCGCACTGGTGCGTCCCGCAAGTAAATGACGACTCAGGCAGCGGCAACAGTCATTGCGACGATCTCGGCCTTCGCGGCGGCGGGAATTTCCTAGCACTGATGGGGATGTGCTTCGCAAGCAAGCGATGCGTTATAACTTGCAGAAAGTCTTTAAAATCTTAGTTTCCAGCATCCCAACACAGGTACAACTTCCAGAGGCACCACAACTAGCCCAAGCACTCTACGAAGGACAGAACTCTCTCAGCAGAGTTCAGGAAAGCTGGGGGTGAAGTCCTTTTGTTCCTGGGACTTCTTAACAGGGAGCCAGCTCTTTTTCAGGCCCTTGGAGATTCCTTCAAGATAGGGCACACCGCACAAAGCAAAGTCCTTCCCCTCTCCTTGGCAGCAAGGCAACTGCAGGTCAGTCCAGCAAAGCAACAGCAGGACAACTTCCTTCTTCAATCTTCCAGCTTTCTCCTTGGCAGAGGTTCCTTCTTGATTCCAGGATGATCTAATTTTCTGTAGTCAGGGGTCCTGTACTTATACCCCTAGAAGTCTTTGTTCCCATTGTGCAGGAGGGCTCTGAGCCCGGTCTGGACCAGTTCTGGGTGTTCCTTGAGCACTTTGATTTCCTGGCTTCTCCTTTCCTTTCAGGGAGAGGGGCAGGGTCATCAGCCGCCCAGCAGGAGGTGGTGCCAGCACTGTTGAAGGCAGGCACAGCCCTATTCAGGCCCAGGCGCTACCCCCTCCCACCACTCAAGATGCTGAGATGCAGTCATTCAGCCTAGGGCTGACTCAGCCAGCCTCCTGCGGGCTCTCCAGCCCCTGTCACTCTCAAATCAGACAGTCAATTCAAAAACAGGCCAAGGCACACAGAAAGGTCAGACAAGAGAACAGCAAACTTCTAAAAGTGCTGTTCTCAAACACAGGATTTAAAAACAACCTTTCCTAAAAGATGTGTTATTAAATTCTGAGTTCAGGGATACCAGACGTTTATGTCCTACCTTGCTCCTATGGGAAGATATACTGGTAGCCACTGTAGCCAGCATTCCCCATGATAGCCCATGGGCAAGGTAGCCTTACAATAGTGAAAAACGAAAATGGCTGTAATGCACTACCAGAGTATGTCGCCTGCACTAGTACATGCTCTACCTTTCACATACACTGCACCCTGCCCAAGGGGGTACCTTGGGCCTTCCATAGGGGTGACCAATGTGTACAGAAAGGGAAGGGTTAGGCCCGGTCAGTGGGGACACTGACCAGGAGGACTTGGCAGTCCACAGACTTCACACAGGCACTGCAGTGGCAGGCCTGAGACACCATTTTATGGGTGCTCATGTGGGTGGCACAATCAGCGCTGCAGGCCCCCTAGTAGCATTTGTATCACCAGCCCTGGCACACTCAGTGCACTTTACTAGGGACTTCTTGGTGATACAAATAAGCCAATGATGGATAACTAATTACAATCATAATTTACACAGGGAGCACTTGCACTTTGACACTGATCAGCAGTGACAAAGTGCCCAAAGCATCTTTACCAGCAAAACGAAATCCAGCACAGGGTCAAAAATACAGGAGGCAGAGGTAAAAAGACAGGGGAAAACACACCAAAGATGGCAGGTCTAACATGTATCCCCTCCAGCTGAAAGTGGGGAGAACTGCCCACCCTCTTGGGAGTTCTCTTCACTAAGGCGGATGAATCTGGACAGACCATCAGCATTGGCGTGTTCTGTAACAGGGCGGTGTTCCACCGTAAATTCCATTCCCTGTAGGGAGATGGACCACCTCAACAGTTTTGGGTTCTCACCCCTCATCTGCATTAACCATCTGAGGGGCCTATGGTATGTCTGAACCCGGAAGTGAGTTCCAAACAAGTATGGCCTCAGCTTCTTCAGAGCCCGGACCACAGCAAAAGCTTCCCTTTCAATTGCACTCCACCTCTGTTCCCTGGGCAGTAGCCTCCTACTAATGAAAGCTACAGGTTTGTCCCAGCCCTCGTCATTGATCTGTGAGAGTACTGCTCCCACACCATGCTCTGAAGCGTCTGACTGCACTATAAACTCACTGGAGAAATCAGGTGCCTTGAGCACCGGTGCTGTACACATGGCAGTTTTCAGGGCATCAAAAGCATTTTGACAGGCTTCGGTCCAATTCACTCTCTTGGGCTGCTTCTTCGAAGTCAGCTCTGTCAAGGGAGCAACGATGGTGCCATACCCCTTGACAAATCGTCTGTACTACCCGGTGAGACCTAAAAAGGCTCTCACCGCTGTCTGGGTCTTGGGGGGCTCCCAAGCCAGAATGGTATCAATCTTCGCCTGTAGGGGCGCCACCTGGCCGCTCCCCACCTGGTGTCCCAAATACACCCCAGATCCCTGCCCTACATGGCACTTGCTCGCCTTGATAGTGAGGCCTGCCCTTTGCAGAGCCTTCAACACTTCACAGAGGTGTTGCAAGTGTTCCTCCCACATGGAGCTAAACACAGCAATGTCATCCAGGTATACAGCCTTGAATCCCTCCAGCCCGGTCAGTACCCGATTGACCAGTCTCTGGAATGTGGCAGGGGCGTTCTTCTACCCAAAGGGTTTGACTCGGAACTGGAAGCGCCCCTCTGGTGTTGAGAACGCAGACCTCTCTTTGGCCGCCTCAGTTAAGGCAATCTGACAATACCCAGAAATTAAATCAAACATACTGAGGTACTGGGCAGCTCTCAACCAATCCACGAGCTCATCAGCTCTGGGGATGGGGTGTGCGTCGGTCCTCATGACCGCATTGAGCCCACGGTAGGTCAAACAGAACCAGAGTTCTGGAGTGGCACCGGGCGCAGCAGCTTTTGGCATATAGACCACTGGGCTAGCCCAGGGGCTGCTAGAGGGCTCAATTACCCCTAGCGCCAACATCTTAGAAACCTCTTCCTTGATACTGGCCCTGACCTTGTCAGCTACCCTGTAAAATTTCTGTTTCACTGGTAAACTATCTCCAGTGTCCACATCATGGACGCACCAATTGGTGACACCTGGGGTCGGGGAGAACAGGGAGGCAAACTGACCCAACACTTGGCAACAGTCCCTCTGCCGCTTTGGGGTCAGGGTGGGTGAGAGGACCACACCATCAACTGACCAGTCTTGCTCCTTGGCTGCCGGTAGGTCAGGAAGAGGGTCACTTTCCTCCTACATTCCAGCATCTGTAGCCAGGAGCATTGTTACTTCAGACCTCTCAAAGTGTGGTTTGAGGCGGTTCACATGCAAGACTCCCAGGGGCTGTCTGGGAGTCTTCAAGTTAACCAAGTAGGTTACTTCACTCTTGCACTCCACCACCTCATATGGCCCAGTCCACTTGTCTTGGAGCGGACAAGGCTCCAATGGTGCCATCACCCACACTTTCTGCCCAGGTTGAAATTCGACCAGAGTGGTATTCTGGTCGTACCATCTTTTCATTTCTTCCTGGCTAGCTTTTCGGTTCTCCTGTGCGAGCTTCCTGAAGTGTTGTTTCTGGTTGCGGAAGGCCAGCACATGGCTGAACACATCCTGGGGGGTTTCCCCACAGGATTTCTCCCACCCCTCCTTCACCAGTGCGAGAGGTCCTCTAACAGGGTGGCCATACACGAGTTCAAAGGGACTGAACCCTAAGGACTTCTGAGGCACCTCCCTGTAGGCAAACAACAAGCATGGTAGAAAGACTTCCCACTTCCATCTCATGGGCTCCGCTAGGCCCATAATCATTCCTTTCAGGGTGCGGCTGAACCTTTCAACCAACCCATTTCCTTGAGGGTGGTAAAGAGTGGTGAACTTATACGTTATCCCACACTCCTCACACTGAGACTTCATGTACCTAGAGATGAAGTTGGTACCCTGGTCAGAGACCACCTCTCTGGGGAACCCCACATGGGAAAAGATCCCCATCAATGTACGGCCCACCATGGGGGCTGTGATTGTCCTGAGAGGGACAGCGTCTGGGTACTGGGTGGCATGGTCCACTAAGACCAGGATGAACCTGTTGCCTAAGGCTGTCCTGGGGTCCAGGGGCCCCACGATGTCGATGCCCACCCACTCGAAAGGGGTGATCACCACAGGAAAGGGTTGGAGTGGTGCCTTGCACTTCTCTCCGCTCTTGCCACTGACCTGACATGTTTGGCAAGATCTACAAAAGGTACCGACGTGCTTCTTCATCTGGGGCCAGTAGGAAGGGGTAACAAGCCTTTGGAAGGTTTTGTCTTGCCCCAGATGTCCTGCGAGAGGCACGTCATGAGCCAGACCCATTAGGAAGTTCCTGAAGCGCTCGGGTACCACCAGCACATGGACTGCAACGGGCTCAGTGAACTTAGGCTCACTATAAAGCAATTCATCTTCCCAGTAAATGAGATTATCCTTGGACGCTCAACCTGCTGCCTGGTCTGCAGCCTGCTGACGCACAGCAATGAGGGAAGGGCACTCCTGCACTTTGCAGAATTCCTCCCTGGAGGGGCCACCTTCTTGCTGCCAATGAGTCAGCTCAGGTAGTTCCCCCAGTTCGGCCACCTGTTCCCCGGTAGGCTCCAGGGCATCTCCCTCAGGTTCTGCTCCTTCCTGGGCCGTGGGAACAGCTGGGGAGGGTTTCCCGCTCCCCCTGTCTCTTCCTCTCCTGGCAGGTTTCTGGGCCACTGTTTCAGGCTCCAGTTCTGCTGAATCACCCTTACTGGTTGCCATAGCCCGCGTGCTCATGCAGATCCACGCAGGCAAACCCAACATCTCCAGATGAGCTTGGTGCTCCACATCCTGCCATGGAGAACTCTCCAGGTCGTTCCCTAGCAGTCAGTCTACAGGCAAGGTTTCACTGACAACAACTTCCAAGAGACCAGAGACTCCCCTCCACTCAAAGGGAACACGCGCCACCTTGCAGAGGCGCACTGAGCTGTCAGCGGCAACTACTGGGCGGAGTACATTGAGAATGACCTGCTCTTCAGACACCCACTGACACCTCACGGATGTCACGCTGGCTCCTGTGTCTCTCAGAGCCTCTATCTCCCTCCAATTGATGATCACCTTCTGCCCGTATTTCTTAGTGTTCGGGGGCAGGAAGATTTCCTGGATCATCTCTTGGTCTCCTAAAGAGACAAGAGTCATAACTGCTAGGCCCTCCTCCCCCTAGAAATCAAATCCCCTCCCAAAGTTCCACTCGCTAACCCTGGGGCTGGAGCACCAGTGGGTGCCCGGGATTTCTTAGGGCACCTGTTGATAACATGTCCCACCTCATTGCAGTGATAGCAGGTAGGGGGACCTCTGTTATCCTTTCTGACCCTAGGGGGCATGGCTGTTTGAGTTTGGGAGTTGGGATTCATTTTCCTGGGAACCATATTGGGGCCCTTAAGAGAATTCCTATTGGTTACCCTTGTCCCCCCCACTCTTCTGCTGGGGACCCTGCCCACCTTTGGCTGTGGTACCCACAATTCCTCTGTGGACCCTGGTACTGGTCCAGCGGTCCGCCTCCTTAGCAAACTCAATGGGGTCTGTCAGCTTGCTGTCTAAAAGATACTGGCGCAGCTCTAGAACACAAAGGCGTCTCAAGTGCTCTCAACTAATTAAATGCAACAACCCCTTATAATCAGTTACTTTGCTGCCCTTCATCCAACCTTCCAGTGCATGCAAGTACAAATTCACACACTCCATCCAAGTCTCAGACTCTCTCTTCTTAGAGTTCCTAAACTGCAGTCTGTACTGCTCTGGAGTATGTCCATACCTGAGACATAGGGCCTCTTTCATATTGGGGTAGGTCATGGTACCTGCTAACTCTAGGGGCTCTAGAGCACTACTCCCAGAAGCCTCAAAATGTTTCCCCAGGCCTGCCCCCCAATGCTGTTCAGGCACACCATTCATTCTCAATGCAATCTTATAAGAAGTGAACCAGGCATAAATATCCTCACTCCTATTGTAGTTCTGTACACATCCTTGGGAATATATACTTTACCCCTGGCACTGGCTGTGCGCTGCCACCATTTGAACTGGAATCCACCTGCATGGCCTTGATATCCAGTTCTCTCATGCTCAACTCATGAGCCAAAAGCAATTTCTTTTCTTCCAGGGCACGGGCATTTTAGTTCTCCTCCGCTGCCCTTTCTTTCTCTACTTCCAATTGCTTCATTTTCATTCTCATGATTTAAATGTCATGGTCTCTCACTTTTTGGTTCTCTTCTACTTCCTCTGGGGTCAGACCCCGGCTGGAATGGTTGCTGCCAGGCCTTGAGCCTGAATTGTCCACTGGCAATTCATAGGGCTGAAACCCCTCCCTTCCATTTGTAATACTTCCATTTTGGACCTCCCACCAGGCCTTCAAGATTCTCAGCAGCTCATCCTTCCTGAAGCTGCTTTTAATGGGGCACTCAAACTTGTGACAGAATTGCTGAAGCTCTGCAACTTTGTAGGAATACAAATCCTCAACGACAAACTCCAATTCTGCTACTTCCACACAGAGTGCCTTTCATTCAGAGACATGATGATTTGAAGAGTTACTCAAAATAAAACTCAACCGTAGTGTGCGGTGGCGTAGTGGTCTGCACTCACTAGTGATGTACACCAGTCACTGTGGGTCTAGTACAAATACAAGTTCAAATCCCACCGCTGACCAACAATGTTAGAACTGGGGGTCTCTAGTTGGCAGAGGTAGGTACCACTGTCCAAATAGGGATCCTTGCTTCTAGTCAGGGTAAGCAGGATACACTCTTTAGATAACCTATGCTCAGCCCCTTGGTAGTTTTGCACGAGCAGTCAAGCTTATCAAAGGGAATGTGCTAAGTATTTGTACCAACACTCCCAGTAACACAGTGAAAACACCACAAACTGACTCCACGACATTTAGAAAAATAAAGGTTTTTAATCTAAACTACACAAGACCAAAACAACAAAAATCCAACATTCACAGTTCAAGAATAAGGTTTCAAAAGAGTTCTTAAGGTTAGGTTAAAATAATCCACAGTTGCGGCACGTTTTAGCCAACAGTACATTTAGATGCGACAAAAGTTCCAAGTGAAAAGCTGTAGCTGTGAAAAAGCAAGCAGTGCGTCACTCCTGAGACCCTGGGGAGGCGATGCGACAACCCCGCTAGATGTAGCGGGCGTGTTGCGCTGACTCCGTTCTGTACGGGGAGGGATGCGAAACCTTGCGTGGATTCCGGTGCACAGGTTTCAGTGGAAGTGGCTCGCAAAAGGTACGATGCTACAACATCCAGGGGCACCACAACTAGCCCAAGCACTCTAGGAAGGACAGAACTCTCTCAGCAGAGTTCAGGGAAGCTGGGGGTGAAGTCCTTAACAGGGAGCCAGCTCTTCTTCAGGCCTTTGGAGACTCCTTCAAGCAAGGGGACAAAGCACAAAGCAAAGTCCTTCCCCTCTCCTTGGCAGCAAAGCAACTGCAGGTCAGTCCAGGAAAGCAACAGCAGGACAATCTTCCTTCTTCAGTCTTCCAGCTTTCTCCGTGGCAGAGGTTCCTTCTTGATTCCAGGATGATCTAATTTTCTGTAGTCAGGTGTCCTGTACTTATACCCCTAAAAGTCTTTGTTCCCTCTGTGCAGGAGGGCTGTGAGCCCGGTATGAACCAGTACTGGGTGTTCCTTGAGCACTTTGTTTTCCTGGCTTCTCCTTTCCTTTCAGAGAGAGGGGCAGGGTCGTCCGCTGCCCAACAGGAGGTGGAGCCAGCACTGTGGAAGGCAGACACAGCCCTATTCAGGCCCAGGTGCTATCCCCTCCCACCACTCAAGATGCAGATGCAGTCATTCAGCCTAGGGCTGACTCAGCCAGCCTCCTGGGGGCTCTCCAGCCCCTGTCACTCTCAAGCCAGTCAATTTACAAACAGGCCAAGGCACACAGGAAGGTCAGACAAGAGAACAGCAACTTTCTAAAAGTGCTGTTCTCAAACACAGGATTTAAAAACAACCTTTCCTAAAATTTCTTAATTATTTCTGAGTTCAGGTATACCGGACTTTTATGTCCTACCTTGCTCCTATGGGAATATATACTGGTAGCCACTGTAGCCAGCATTCCCCATGATAGCCTATGGGCAAGGTAGCCATACAATAGTGAAAAACAAAAATGGCTGTAATTCACTAACAGAGCATGTCACCTGCACTAGTACATGCTCTACCTTTCACATACACTGCACCCTGCCCAAGGGGGTACCTTGGGCCTTCCATAGGGGTGACCAATGTGTACAGAAAGGGAAGGGTTAGGCCCGGTCAGTGGGGACACTGACCAGGATGACATGGCAGTCCACAGACTGCACACAGGCACTGCAGTGGCAGGCCTGAGACACGATTTTAGGGCAGCTCATGTGGGTGGCACAATCAGCGCTGCAGGCCCACTAGTAGCATTTGTATCACCAGCCCTGGCACACTCAGTGCACTTTACTAGAGACTTCTTGGTGATACAAATATGCCGATCATGGATAACCAATTACAATCATAATTTGCACAGGGAGCACTTGCACTTTGACACTGATCAGCAGTGGCAAAGTGCCCAAAGCATCTATACCAGCAAAAACGAAATCTAGCACAGTGTCAAAAATACAGGAGGCAGAGGCAAAAAAACAGGGGAAACCACGCCAAAGATGCCAGGTCTAACACTCACTGTCTCTCAAATGTGTCACTACTGGTCTCAAAACCTCTGTAAAACACCAAAGGGCTGACTTTAGACCAAATGCAAGGCACTGACATTAAAAGAGTCTTCCTTTCCACCTGAATTGTAAAAATCTCAGATTTTCATTTGGAAACAATTGGAATCATGAAGTAAGTGTCCTTAAAATCCAACTTCACTAATCAATCTCCGTCCTACAATACATCTCTTGAAAGATGTATTCCCTCCATCTTGAAATGCCTTTAAACCATTTAAAGGACAAAACTGTTCAGTTCTCCCAGAATTATAACTGGACGCCACCCTTTGTCATTGTTATTCATCACAAATATATTACGAACAAAACCTTTAGTTTCCTATTTTACACAAATAAAATGTTCCGAGAAGGAACCAGAGCAGTTGCAAAGTAGCCCATAAGGGTTTGTATTCCTGTCAGGAGCACCCAACGACTAACTGGATCCCTTGGAAGAGGAGTCTGGTGTTAACAATTATCCGTCAGGGTGGGAAATTCTATTTAGTACCCTTGTGAAACTATCTGAAAAGCCTAAGTGTCTTACACTAAACGTTGCCATTCGTGTTGAAAGAAGCAAAGGTGTCCCCTCCCCCACAGACAAAATGAAAAAGTCACGCTTTTAGAGGGGCAGGTGTAGTGGGGGCTGATGCCTGAAACTGGGACCTATTGTTGGCACTGGCCATCTGGCTTCGACCCCTACCACGAAAGGGCTGAATATTCCCCTTGGAGGAGCTATAAGCAAATGCTCTATGATAGCCAAAAACACTGTCTCTAGTATATGGTCGATTATGGGACATTTATTTTTTGACTGATTTCTTGAACATTTCTTGAAGCTGTTGGCCGAAGAGCTTAGACCCCCCCAAACAGCAGTTTCATTAGCACTAATGTTTTTGAGCAATAGCGTCTGGCGTCAGGGAAAGGGAGTGACAGTGGGAGGGTAATTGGAGGGGGAGGGGCCAGATGACAATAGCAACACAAAAAAACACTCCAACAAATAACTTACCTGCATCTGCCACATCGCTGCTCTTCTGACCCCTGTCACCACTGCAGCACAGGATCCCAGACTCCCCTGCGGCCAATCTAAAGGCTGCTCTGACGCTGCTGCCTGCTCTTCCATCATGATAGAGTAGTCACCTCTGTTTTTGAGTAGTGTAACATTTCCAAGAGCATAACCAAATGCAACAACATGCCAGAATGGTTGCTTCTGAAGCCACAGCTAAAGCACAAAATATAAGAAGCAAACTTACTGTTCATCTGTAGCTAATAAAAGAGAAGAGTCTGCCCCTTCATTCATTTGTTCTGCTAGATACTTGAAGTCCTTCAGAAGGGATTGGACACTATACACTATATAGGCATTTGCTCTCATGAAAATGTGTGCTGCTGCATAGGCTCCATTGACTGCTCTCTCTACCCTGCTTTGTGAGCATAAGCCAACTATAAAGTTATCCACCTTTACTGTGGATGGAAAGTCCTCGGAAAACTCCTTCTAAGGATATCGCTTAGAAAGAAATTTGAGAACGGAAACCTTTATCGACGCCTTTCCATTTGTGTGTAAGAACACATCAAAGTGCGTGCAAGGATTCCAGGTCCATTAGTTAATACTGGGTAAAAAAGTCATCATCATCACTAGCTAAAGGCTGGGGAGAAAAAGCTCTGCACCCTCTACAAAACAACCCCTTCAGTCTTCCTCCTTTGGGCCATCTGGAGGAGCGTTATTGGCTTTACTCTTGGGGCCAGATTTACAATTACTGGTGCATCCCTGCATATCGGCAGGGATGTGCCAGTAATTGTGCGCCGCAGCTCCACCACCCATGATGCGCCGCATTTACAATGCGGCACACCATGGGGCAAAAAACGGCACAGTTGCGTCACGCATCTGTGCCGTAAAAGCGGCGCATTGCTGGAGTTGCGTCGCAATCGTGACGCAGCTCCAGCAATGATCAGAGGGGCTCTATGTGCACAATGCTGAGTCAATCCTTACGCCTGCTTCAAGCAGGCGCAGGGTTTTGATGCAGCATGGGCCCAAAAGTGACTGAGTGAAATCTTGTAGATTTCACTCAGCCACTTTTGGGGGGCGATCCTGCGCCGGAACGCCTCCCCCTGCGATGGTATGCCTCTTCTGGCGCAGGGCTTTACAACGTGACGCATCTGGGAAATGCGTCACATTGTAAATACCCCGCACCATGGTGCATCTTTTGCGCCGCCGCTGCATCACAAAAGTGACGCAACGGCGGCAGAAAAGCGGCGCACGGGGCTTGTAAATCTGCGCCTTGGTATTTTAGTAGCTGGAGGTGCAGAGCCCGCTTGTGCCTTAAAGGCAGTGTCAAGAGCAGACTTTATCATGACCTACAGGATTGCCATAGAAGTACCCTCTCTTGATGGTCCAGCCTGTTCTTCCTTCCTCAGTTAAGAAACTTCCTCCGCCTTGCTTTATTAAGACACCACTGCTTTCTCTGTTGTTGGAGTTCCCGAAATCCTTGCTATTTTGAAATGAGGAGGTGTCTCAGCCAAAGTGGAATGATCCAAGCAAGACACATGTATATCAAAATGTACAGAAGCAGAAATTGCAGGCACTGGAAATAATCAATCATTTTTATTTTTTCAGCGCTTGTAAATAATAAAGACCGCTCAGCAAGCTCAGCAATTCCTATGTAACTACTGCACTGCAATCGGCTGCGTTTGATCTGCAGAGAGGTATGACCAAAACTGGAAGTTGCATAACTACAGCAAGTGTTCAAAGGAAACACGCACCGTAAACAAAAAGATATACTTAATAAAATAAATAGAAATTCACTTTTTTTGAAAGGTCGGGCAGGTAAGAGCAGTGGCCGCTCCTCTGCTAAGGTGGAGGAGCGTCGTCCCACTGCTTTTCAGCAGTGAAATAAAGGAAAAATAAAATGATAATAACTTGTGTTATAATCATTTTATGTTGTCATACTGAAGCAGGTTTGCAGAGCTGCTCTGCTCACAGAGCAGGGCAGGAGAGAAGTTGTAGCACTCTCCTAAGTGCGCGATGACTGTTTGGTCTGCCCTCTTGGGCCGGCCAAACAGTCATGCGCACTATGCATTTTCTCAATGCAGTCTGCATTACAGACTGCGTGGAGAACATGCCCATGCTCCTAGTCAGCATCTGAGCACCGAACCATGGCACTCAGACCAATCACAATGCCGCTAAGGCAGTGTTGTGATTGGCTGATTGGGAGCTTGGGTGTGCTTCCTGTTCTGGCCAAGTGAGACACTACAGAGGAGAGACCCTTCGAGGAAGTGGCGAGAAGGTACGTTTTATTCTTTTTCTTTTTTTTTTAATACCCGCTTCTACATGCGTTCTGCTCCCCTCCCGCCCCTGCCCCTACCTCCCATCCGTGCCGGCCGCGGCTGGGTAAGAGAAAGAAAAGAACAGGAAGTTGTCATTCCAAGTTCCTCCTTTTCTGCATTATGGGATTTGGTGGCCATCTTGGAGGAACTTTTAGGTTGGACTAGGTAATAAAGGTCTGTTCCACAGGAGAACTGCTCATTTGGCTAGACTGGAACAGGAAGCTGGACAAGGAGGAAATGAGCACTGAAAATGCATCATTGGTGCAAGCATCCCTTAGACTCATAAGAGCAGTTCTAGCACTGGCACCAGCCACAGCACTTGCTTTCTTCACACCAACACAGAAAGGGCAAGTCCAGAATCGGCAACAGCAATGCAATCTCTCATGACACACATACAAATAAATATGCTCAACAGACAGCAGAAGCACATTTCCCTTGCTCAAAGAACATAAATAGCTTGCAGGTAGGTGTGTACCCTTCTCTCATAGAACCTCTAGGGTAGTAGAAATATATGCAAGCTTCGCCTTCTTTTGGATCATTAAGACTGATAGGGATTGCACAGAATTACATAGACAAAAAGCAAGTTGATGTTGCGATGCAAACCCTGTTACAGAACTACTAATGTGTTCCTGTTTAAATAAAATTGTAATAAAACATGCTGAAATTAAAAAAAAGCAGACTGAGCACAGCAAGGACCTCTCACACTAAAAAGCTGATCAGTTGAAAGAGAGGCAGCCAACCTCACCCAACATGTATATCACAGGCAGCAGTGTAAGCTTCACTAGAACACAGTCAGGGACACATACACATACACCCAGTAAGTAGGGTAGTTCAGTCACACAGAGCACAAAAGCAGCTAAGGCAGCAGGCAGGCTTTCTTCTCATGTTGAACAGATCTCAAGTTACAGTAGCCAAACATTCTTCCTTCATGTACAGCAGAGATACAGCACAGGAAGCAACCATGCAAGCTTTATTCATACAGAGAACAGGTACAACCCATACAGAAGCAGTGCAATGTAAACATACACAGAACAGACAAAGCACGGTCAGCAACTGTTTAACCTGTCTTCAACACAAACACACACAGGCAGCAGCAATCTATTGTAGCCCTTTATGCCAAGAACAGGCATTCAATGGCTGGAGCGGCTCAGGAATCTATTGCGCAAATAGAGCTCATATTGCATTTATAGTTGCAAGGTAGGGACACTACTAAAAATGGATATTCCATTGGCCGCAAGAGTGCATGTTTCTCTCCCAAACACAGAAAACAGCTAAAAAAAGGGCAAAGAAACAGCAGTGCACACAGAGAAAAGGCAAAACATGTACACCTACAGTGTGAGCTTGGCACATACCAAGTACAGCACAGGTAGTATAGCTGTAGCTTAGTCAGTGATATTAGGGGGATGTCAAGCTCACATTTCTCAACTAAAAGAGCAATAGGCTGCAGGGTGGAGGGGTGAGATGACCAAGGTTTGGGATGGACTAGGGTCTGAGTGCACGATGGCCCCACTGCTCAATCAATTACAGTCCCGTAGCCTACATACATGGGGGTCACACTCTTCCCACCAAGCAGTACTCCAACACAGGTGAGGCCTGTTTGCACTAAGGCCATGCTCTTCACATAAAGGAGAAGAGGTGCACACTAGGATCATACACACCAGGACCCCATCGATCACATCACACAGAACTGGCTACATTGTTAGTGCTCATATACGTCTGACTTCCTCCGCTCACACTAAGCGGCACAGACCATGGTGCTTGGTACAGCACAAACCCAGACCCGTTATTCACATATAGGAGATCACTCTGCAGGGGAGGTACAGTCAGCAGGACTCCACCTCTCACACCAAGGAGATCAACCTCTGGGTGTGGGGCCTGATTACACTATGGTCCCCTAGGACGCACCAAGCAGAATGCTTTACACCACTGCCACCTGCATGTACTAGGTACAAAATTTAACACCAAGCAGATCAATCTATAAATCCATGGCCTCCCTGCAGTGCACCCTCAGGACACACTAAGGAGGATAATATGTCCTGCTTGAACCAGCGTGTACTGGGAACCAATGTATACACCAAGAAGATCAACCTAGAGTTCTAGGGCCTTCCTGCACTGTGCCCCCAGAACTTCCTAAGTAGGATAATTTGCACTGCTGCAACCTGCATGTATCGGGTACCATTGTTTAAACCAAGAAGATCACCCTCGCCTTCCACTGCCTGCTTTCAATATGACTCCCTGAATCGAATTTGCACTGCTGCAACCTGCATGTATCGGGTACCGTTGTTTAAACCAAGATCACCCTCGCCTTCCACGGCCTGCTTTCAATATGACTCCCTGAATCGAATTTGCACTGCTGCAACCTGCATGTATCGGGTACCGTTGTTTAAACCAAGATCACCCTCGCCTTCCACGGCCTGCTTTCAATATGACTCCCTGAATCGAATGAAAAATACTTTATATTACTAAAACCTGCATGTACCAGCAAACACTATTCACACCTGGCAGAGCATCCCTTTGTAATATACTTGCAAGATGTTTGCATACACATCATTCCAAATATTTGGTGCGCAAACTTGTTTATAACTGTATTAGCCTCCTTTCCACGTTACAATTTGCAGTTTTCACAACTCAAGAGAAAGGGGACTGAAAGTGGGAAGGATTGTTCGGGTGAAAATTTGTAGCAATCAATATTTTCAGGGCTGGTTTCTGAGAGGAGAACAGCTTTTCTTTCATATGCTTTTCTTGACATGTGCCAGGGAGGAGGTTTGGTAACATCACAGAGAAGAAAGCATTTCTTTCTTTGTGAAAAATGAAGGCAATTTTCTACTCAAATCTTAATTACAGGACAACAAAGGACTTATGGGGAAGATAGGAGTTGTATATTTCTGAAGAGACAATGGTCCGTGATCAGGTTTTGTTTGTTAGGGTCTATTGGTGAGTATTCCTCTGGTCGTATTGCCCCCCCCCAGACTATTTCTGTGGGGGAGGTAAGACCCCCAGAAGTTTCTCAATTATTGGATATTATTTTATCGAGTGAATTCCTCCTTTCTGCACAATCTGAGGAGTTTGCATTATTAAACAACTTGTTATAATTGCTACAGACGTGGCTTTACCGCATGTTTTAGCATAGTAACATCAAGCATAATTTAAAGTGCGAGTGTGATGTTACCACGTCCCATTAATTAATATTTTTGCACCGTAATTACCAAATGCGTTAAAATCACATACAGTAATTTTTCGTGTGAAATTGTAACATAAAATCCTTTTGAAAATAGCCAAGCATGGGGAATTAGTCGAGAATATCGGATTCATTTTCACGCAGGTGGTACATGATTGTAATTAACCTAAAAATATAAAGTAAAATTTCAAAAGGTGGAAGCAATCGGAATAGCACATTATAGGCAGCAGTCAACGCCACACCCCTCCCCCCGAAACAAAAATAAAATTATTTGTTTCACCCTTCAATTCAGTTTACACCCACAGTTAATGTACATGCGTTTTCCATGCATTGCTGTTTACACATTCCCATCTATCCACCTCCTGGGGAATATACAGCCAACTGCACCGGAGCAAGCACAAACCAAAGCCCACATTAGGAGATGCAGTTCAACTGAGCAGTCATTTAGTGTCAATGTCATACCAGTGCTGCACTGGCATATAGCCTGAATTAGGTGTGCACAATCACACTCCTATGTTGCGCGCTGCACAATATTGCAGTAAAACGACATGTACTAATGCCAGAAGAGGATGGAGAACAATGCACAAAACCCAAATTGTGAGGATAATAAAGCACAAGTAGGACAAGACCAACAGCGACAAGATCTTGACGCTGCTGGCATCAAAGACAGTATCGTCCCAAATGACGCATATGAACGATTGCAATACTATAGTACACTTTTCTGAAAGTGAAGGAGTAGTGCTGTTGTCCTTGGCATGGGATGGCATGTAGCTGTAATAAATCTTCCTGTATTAAATCTTCTGACTGCCTAGTTCTCTTGGATCCTCACCTGGTATAT
The DNA here is from genome assembly GCF_964261635.1 of Lissotriton helveticus. Classification (NCBI taxonomy): domain Eukaryota; kingdom Metazoa; phylum Chordata; class Amphibia; order Caudata; family Salamandridae; genus Lissotriton; species Lissotriton helveticus. Next base: position 1,315,733,613 of record NC_136068.1, read on the forward strand.
AGCACTGAAGTGAAAGTTGCCATATGCCTCTGTGTGAACCTGAGATTAGGGGACGTGACTCTCTGCCGCAGTCATCCCATAGCAAATTCACCCCCTCCCCGTCACTTCACTTGATGGTGGAAGGGCGAGATTTTGATCGATACCTCATCACTATTGATCCAAACCTCGATCTGGTCGACTGAACCTTTGTTGCCTGTCTTGGAGGAAATAAGTGCCCCTCTCTGCAAGTTAGTTCACCCAATAAAGGACTCTGCTCCCAAAGATCACAAACAACTTCTAGCTTTCAAAAGTTTATTGTAAAGATATGATAAGCTGCAAATACAGGCATCTCAGAATGAGATTCACGAGATACACAGGTCCAATTACATACATGTGCTCTCGGAAAGCCCTCAGACGAGCAACGGAAATCACTAACACAAGTTCTAAGAATAATAAAGCTATCAGCATCGACGCATATCTCTCCTTCATTTAAGTTGGGGAAAAACGCACAGGTTAGGTTGTCCCTACCCTGCTCTAGATGGTATCCCTACTTAACCCAATCCCAACCTAACGAAGGTGTCAGCAGTGAATGACCCCCAAGGGAAGTCACTCACTCTAAGTCTCTTGGTGAAAACCTATAGTTCTCCAGTCATGACCCCTCTCTGCCTACCCATCCGCTCTCTAAAGGGTCCTCAGGTATCTGCTCTAACTCCACCCAGGGGTGCTGTCCCTAATACAAAACAGTCAACAACATTTGAGACGCCCCTTGCGAGACGCCCCTCACGTGGTGTAGCTTCTGGCTTTTTCCATGATGCTTTGTATTGGGCCTCATACGTTAGAGTTGACCTTGCTTCTCAGGCTCTTCTCCGGCCCGCTGATACCCCTCAAACATTCCGGAACCCTCCTCCATGTCTGGGCCGTCTACTGAACAGACCTCTATTCATTCATTTATAATTGGATCCCCCCTTTTCCTTTGCAGACAGATATCTGCAGCCAAGAACCCAACTCTCCTAGACTTCCAAAAAGGCTTGCAACATTTCTCAGCCCAGACATGTACGTGCAAATCGAGTTTAAAACATTTCAGGCCTACAATGTTTCTCATCATGATTATAGCATTCAACTTCTTCATTAATTAAAGCATGTTAATATTCTTATTCTATTATTCAGTAAACATTTCCATAAATCATGGCCCATTTAATGCAATGACCAAAACATTAATACAATCTGTGTCGTGAAAAGAACCACCTTCCCTTTTAGCTCTGGCCCTGAGGCCTACCACATTCTGCGTTTAACCACATACCATCTTATATTTTAACAGCTACACGACATGGATTCAGAAATAATCACATCTACTAAAATCATATAATGTCACACATTTCTGTATTAGTTCCACTTCTACTTAAATCTCTACATTAGCTATACATTCAGAGTATAATTACAGATAATATTAGCACTCATGGCATTTCTCCTCATGATTTGTGCTTACTACAGATAAGTGTGATGTACTCATACATTTAAGTCAGTTTGCGCTCTCTCAGTTCCCCCCTTTGATGACCTCTCGGGGTCATCACTAACATTTAGACTGCAGTTATTGCTGGCATTCTCTGCGCTTCCAGAGCCCTCAAGCTCCTGTACTGATTATCTTGTATGGCAGCCAATCTCTGCAGCTGTTCTCTTTGGGCCCTTTCTGACCTCCTTGCTCTGTACCATTTGAATACCCTCACCAATCCCCACAATATAATCCCACAGATCAATATTATGATTATAGGTTTTAGTATATACCACACAAAGCTTTTGCCTAAGGTGGAAATCCACCCTCCAACTTCACTCATTCCGTGGCCCACCTTTTCCCAGACATTTTCTCTACTCAAATCTTCGATCTCCTTGTGAATACTAGTTATGTTCCTAATAACTTTCTCAAGGGGTTTTGAATTGTCTGGAATGTAAGTGCAACATTCCTGGACCTTCAAAGCCTTACAGACTCCGCCCTCTTTTGCTAGTAGGACATCTAACACAAGACGGTTCTGAAGAACCATAGCCCTTATCGATTGCATCTCTCCTTCTACCAGCATTAAGGACTGAGCAGTGCTGGCAGACAACCTGTCGACAACTGTTGCCAGTCGTCTAATTTTAACATCATTAAGGATTACTCCCAAAAGAGGGAACATAGCTCCAAAGACATCTCCCACCATTTCTGCATCTCCTATATCTCTCCTTCCCCTCGAGGATGTCTTGCCCTCAATGATCACTAAGTCTTGTGCATGATATATTTTGGGGAAGACAATTGCTAGGTAACATGATCCATACCAGTTATCAGGTAGTCTCACGTAGGCATTTCTTCCACATACAAAATACACATTTGGAATCACTTGCATTCCCTTCAGGAAATCTTTAGTATAGTACTCTAGATTGAAAGCATGTTCACAGTCAACTTCTCCCACGTATACATTTTCATAATACGTTTTGGCTCGGTGAAGACATAGCTTTCCTCTCTGCGTCTTATCTAAAGCTATTGGACCACTACTACCCTTTCTCTTGTGTGCCTTCTCTTCCTCGGTCCAATCTGTTTTCCATTGTCCTGATTTTTTCAAAATCTTTTGTCTCCTGTAACGATCATCCACCTGCCCTATGAACTTCTTCTCGACTTCTGACACCTTGCATGTCAGGTTATTTCTACGGGCATGTGAAGTATCCAAGGTAATCCAAGGAATGAAGAACTTGGCCAATCTGTCTTCACTCTTCCAGTAGTCCCATTTGTTCATCTGCTTATAATTTGGGACTTCTGGCAACACTGAATCATAATTGGAGAAATAGTATTCGAAACTATCTCTCTCATAAAATATACTAAGCAATAAGCTACATGTAATGCCATATGTCAGCGGGAGGTGATGGTATCTAATGCCCTCATCTACAGACGCCGGCAACTGCATGCAGACGTAACAATCCTTAACCTCCATGGCATCCACGTATTCATATAAAAGTTTAGCATAAGCATTTGACCTAAAGTCTCCTTGGGACTCATCTACGTGTAATCTGCGGGCTTCTGCAGCTAATAACGCTTTCTCTTGAGTGTTTTCCCTTTTCTCACCAGCAACAGTAGGTATAAGCGTTTCTACAGAATTCACATCAGTTACCTTTGCCTCTTCCTCATGTCCCTTTACATAAGAAATTGTTACCACTAAAGCTATTAATATTATCACTCCTACTATTAGTGTACCTATTATACATTTAGCTCTGCGGTTCTGGGTGCCGGCCTCCATTTCGTCAGACAATATGGATCTCTCTTATCTTAGCAAAAAGGTTCTTTTCTTCTCGTTCCTTTACAGTCTCTTTTAATCCTTTTGTCTTGAGAATCCACACAACTGGAAGCTGACAACCTTCTTCGCAAAAGTCCTTTAACAGTTCAATAAAGACAACCCTAGCCCTTCTCCATCAACTCAAGGGAAGTTCCCTAAAATTCTCTGCTTCCTGGGCGCTAGGTAATCTTCTTTTTTCTGTTCACTCTATTTACAAAGTCCTTTAACAGTCTACTATCAAGCCTGTGCCTGCAGCTTCAATAGCATAGTTCAGTATTTCCAAACGAAGATTGTGCTCTTCATGTGCTGTTATCGTTGTACCAAAGTCGGGGAATTGCAATTCTGAAAGGAACATGTGTTTTAACTTGCTGAGGCGGGGAGGTCTGGGGAGCATGAATGTTAGTGACCCTTCTTGTTCGACTCCGGGTACCAACAGTCGTATTTCCACGGTGACAATGGGCTCAGAACTGGACACCACCACCGCTCGGATCCTCCCTGTCTCCGGTTTCACAGACATTTGTCGCCAGATATGTCCACTCAGGTGTGGAGTATCTTCTGTTAGGCACACGCACTCTTCTTGACCTTCTTCGGTCTGGTGCTTCAGCGCCCTGAGCACCTTCTTCTGGGTCTGAGTCTTCTGATATCGGAGGAAGGGTTACCTCTGGAGTTGACCTCAGGCTAGAGCTCCTTCTTTGCGGCCAATCAGCTTCTCCACGTGCCCTTCTACTCCTTCTCCTTCTTGTCTGTTCTCGCTCTCTGTCAGACCTGTCAGTGTCTGACTCGTACTCCCAGCTACTTTCTCCTTCTGTAGCGTCTTCTGTTTCACTGTTGTACTGACCGTCCTCAGCTGGGTCAGACTCGTTCCCTGCTTCCGCTGGCACCTCTACAGCTTGGCTAGCCCCCTCTATGGCTTCTCGGTCCTCTTCTGGACGTCTATCCGAGAGAGGAGCTGTTTCTTCCCGAGGTGCTGGAACCCTTCGCGTATGTGACGCGTGGATCCAATTGGGCAGGCCTCCCACCTTCACAGCTGTGTTCGTGATCAGAATGATCTGGAAGGGCCCACGCCAACGAATATCCAAGCAGCTTCTTCTCACATGTTTTTTCACCAGGACCCAGTCCCCAGGGTACAGGTCATGGCACGGGCCCTGGCACGCTGGAACCTCGGCAGCCTGCACCTGAAGGGACACAGAACGAATGGCGTCAGACAGCCCCTTACAATAGTCCAGGATCATATCATCTGTGATATTTAACAGTGCAGTAGCTGGGACAGATGGCAGCCTCATTGCTCTCCCCATTAACACCTCATGTGGTGATAACCCCGTTCTTCTGTCTGGGGTGCTACGAAGGCTCATGAGAACCAATGGCAGAGCGTCAGGCCAACTCAGGGTCGTTGAGGAACAAACTTTGGCTACTCTGGCCTTGATTGTGCCATTGATCTGCTCCACAATTCCTGAGGCTTCTGGTCGGTAACTGCAATGCAGCTTTTGATCGATATTTAGAGCTGCACAAATCATTTTCACAAGCTCGCTGTTAAAATGTGTTCCCCTATCTGATTCCAAAAAGGCCGGCACCCCGAAGCGCGGAATGAGTTCCCTGAGCAGTAACTTGGCCACTGTGAGGGTGTCGCACCTACGTGTAGGGTATGCCTCAACCCATCTGGAGAACACACAAACAACCACCAGGACATAGCGGAGGCGGTTGCACCTTGGCATTTCAATGAAATCTATCTGCATTCTATTGAACGGACCTCCAGACCTTCCTATGTGACTCAGTGCAACTGGTGTTCTTTTTCCTACGTTCAGCTGCTGGCAGGTTACACAACGCTGGCACACTGCTTCTGCTGCTATTCTAAACTTAGGATTGTACCAAGTCTGTCTAAACACTCTCAGCATAGCATCTCTCCCTAAGTGTACGGGACCATGTATGAGTCTAGCCATTGGACTCACCATCTCATTGGGCAACACTGCTCTGCCGTCTGCTGAGACCCAAAAATGGGACTCACCCATTACACATCCTGTCTTTTCCCATGTTTCTTTTTCAGAATCAGGAGCATTTTCTTGCATGTTTGCCAGTTCATCCCAAGTATCAACAGTTTCCAATATCATGGCTAATTCAGTTCTTACATTTATTCCGCCCACTTCCACCTCTGTGAAAGAGTACCCTTGCTCCGCGCAATACCGCGCAACTTCATCAGCATATCTATTGCCTTTCGAAACAAAGTCCTCATTTCTGGTATGTGCGGTGCACTTTACAACTGCGATACCTGCTGGGCATTGCAACGCCTCTAACAACAGGCGCACAAACTCTCCATTGCGAATGGGAGAGCCTGAAGAGGTCATGAACCCTCTTTGAGACCATAACTGCCCGTAATCATGAACTACCCCATAACCATATTGGCTGTCGGTGTATATGGTGACTCGAATTTGATTGCTTGCCAAGCAAGCACGTGTCAGGGCAATAATCTCGGCTACCTGAGCGGAGTGTACTCCTTCCAGGCACCCAGCTTCCACAACTCCAGTAATTGTACAAACAGCATAAGCTGCTCTCAACTGCCCAACTTCGTCTCTTACACATGAGCCATCGACAAAGAAAATTTCATCTGGGTCAGTCAGTGGCTCATCTACGATGTCGGGTCTGGGTTTGGTGCATAGTTCAGTCACATCGAGGCAGTCATGGTCTGTACATTCATCATCATCCTCAATATCATTTGGAAGTGGCATCAAGGTAGCAGGGTTCAAAACAGAGCATCTCTTGAGGGTCACATTCTCTGCAGCAAGAATAACTTGCTCATATCGCGTGAGCCTGCTGTTGGTCAGATGCTGTGTTTTGGTCCTGGTCATCAACAGTTCAACAGAATGGGGCACGCACACCTCTAACGGGTGCCCCATGACGATATTTTCACATCTCTCAATGCTGACACCCGTTGCAGCAACGGATTTGAGACATCCGGGCAACGCTGCGGCTACTGGGTCTAAAGTAGCCGAGAAATAAGCAACTGGTCTACGGGCATTCCCATGGATTTGGACCAACACAGACAACGCGCAACCTTCTCTCTCACAACAGTAAAGAAAAAATTGTTTATTGTAATCAGGCATTCCCAATGCCGGAGCACGACACAGGTCCTCTCGCAGCTGTAGGAATGCCATCAAACAGTCTTTGTCCCATGGTACCGGATCGCTCACCTCCTTGTGCGTCAGTTTTTGCAAGGGCTTTGCTTTCAGTGAAAAGTTCACGATCCACTGTCGGCAATAACCCACCATCCCTAGGAACATCCTGACCTCTCTCTGTGTCTTAGGCGCATTCATTTTCATGATCGCCTCTATCCTGTCTGGTGACACCTTTCGTTTGCCTTTCTCTATTCTGTGTCCCAAGTACTGCACTTCTGTCAGGCAGTACTGCAATTTTCCCGGGGACACCTTGTGCCCATTGGCAGCTAGGTGATTTAACAAAGCAATGGAGTCCTCCCTGCAAGCTTCTTCTGTTTCTGACGCCACGAGGAGGTCGTCTATGTACTGGACCAGAACTGACTTCTGGGGCAGCACTAGACTTTCAAGATTTTTCTTCAAAAGCTGGTTAAAGATCGATGGGCTCTCTGTATACCCCTGAGGGATACGACACCATGTTAGGACGCGATTTTCCAGCTTAAATGCGAAAAGAAAATGGCTTTCTTCGTCCAGAGGGATCGAAAAGAAAGCCTGACAAAGATCGATCACAGTGAACCACTCAGCTTGGAATGGAATCTGAAACAGTATCACTGATGGATTCGGTACCACTGGACAACACGAAACGACTATGTTATTAATCTTTCGAAGGTCCTGTACTATCCGAAATTTCCCATTTGGTTTCTGCAGACCCATAATCGGGGAGTTACATGGACTACCCACGATTTCTTTCAGTATTCCCTGTTTAATCATGGACTCGATCACGGGTTTTATGCCTGCAATCGTTTCTGGAGTCAATTTATATTGGGGTGTTCTTGGGAACTCAGCATGCGGTTTCACTACAATTTTCACTGGGTCCACCCCTTTTACCAATCCTATCTCTTCCCCAGTGAAATCCCATACTTCTGGTGCCACTGTCTCTCTCAAGTCCCAGGGGAGCTCATCTACTGTTAAAGTAGGGTACAGCTCCACGCATATTCTTGAGTTTGCAACTTTGAAGTCTGCATCATCATCATTGGTCAATACCTCCACTCCCTGAGGTGTACAATATATAGTACAATTCAATTTACACAACAGGTCTCTTCCTAGCAGACACACAGGACTCGAATCGCAAACCACAAACTGGTGCTCATCGCTGTACTTCCCTATTTTCACCTGTACCGGTTCTGTCAATTGGCTGGTTATTCTCCTGTTTGCGACCCCCACCACCTGTATGGTCTCTCCAGACATGGGCAGGTCTGGAACTGCAGCTGATCTGATCGTGGATCTAGTGGCTCCTGTGTCCACCAGAAATGTCGTAGGGCACCCTGCTACTTCTGCTTCAACATAGGGTCCCCTCTGGTCTACCTCCAATGCTGCCCCGAGGGTGCAGTCTTCTCTTTCCACTCTCTGTCCGGTTAATGGGTCCACATAATAGCACTCTTCCCCTTCTACAAACAGGGGCATTTGTCTATAGGTCTTACCCATAGACCCTACTCGAGGAGGTTGCGGGAACTGGGCTCGGGGAGGAGCCCCCCCCCTTTGAGCACCTTTCCTTGGTATGGCGTCACCCCTCTCGTAGGCGCGCTCTGGACCTCTTCCTCCTCTATCTCTTGCTCTCCTATCTCTACATTGTAGGGGCACTCGCGTTTCCAATGCCCCACCTCGTTACACTGGTGGCACCTAGTCGTTTTCTTCAAGGCAGCTATATCTATTCTGGGTCTAAAGGTGGAACTCTCCTCGTTGCCCTTGTTCTGACTGTACTGCTTCTTTCCTCCTGTACCTGTTCCTTGCTGCTGTTGCTGCTGTCCCCCCTTTCCTGCTGCCTGCATCTGTACCACCATCAACTTTTCTTTTAGTTTCTTAGCCTTGGAATCTATCTCATCACAGCAGTACCTGGCATATCTCAGTATTTCGTCTAGGGGTTTACTTTGCCAACAAATCGAGTGTTGCTGAATCATTAAACTAATATCCGGTCTCAGTCCCAGGACGAACTTGGACACAAATTGCCCTATGTCTTTTGGATCCATTACATCCAAGCCGCTATACTGTTTAAACGCCTTCAGCAATCTCTCGTAATATTCGTGGACTGTCTCTTTGGGTTCCTGTCTTGTTCGGTCTATTCTGACCCAATCTATGTCTTGCATTGGCACTTTCTCTTTCAGCCAAGTCATCACTCTCTCGAATTTTGCCATCACACTCTCGGACGGCCCATTAGTCTTAGCATCTCTCTCTGGCTCCGTTGTGGGCCACTCAGCGCTAACCTTGCATGCTGTCCACAGATCTCCTGGTACTACAATGTCAAACAGCGTGTTCAGATCTATCCATAGGACTTTTGAGATTTTTACAAATCTCTCCACTTGCTTGTACCACTCCACTGGGTTTTCCCGTAATTTGGGGAAGGAGGTGGTAAAAGCAGCTAAATCTCCCCTACTCCAAGGGACATGTACATAGTTCCCATTTGCGACTTCACGCAAAGGGTAAGCTTCTATTCCCTGCTGTCCTCCTGGTGTCATACCAAGCGTGCTTCTCCTGCCGGTCCCTTTCTTGGACCACCTCTCTTCCCACTTATCTAGTGCCCTCCATGTCCTTATTCCAGCAATCAGTTCCCTTATGTGCGTTTTCAGCCCAATCGTTCTCCTCTCATCTAGGTCTCGATCTGTATAATGTAGCCTGTGGTTACCCTGTAATGCTTTGGTTCTTGACAAGTCCACCATATATTTGCCTGCTAGTTCGACTAACTTCTCATGGACTGCTCTCGCTTTTCGAGTAATGTCCTTTGCCATATACAGTATTTCATCCTGTTCATACATTTCCATTCTTTCTAAAGGCAGGGTACCATCTACCATATCATCCAGGTCTGACCTTAGACTGGCGACATCGAGTCTCTTGGCTTTTATCTCAGCTCGCAATACATCTTTCGAAGGGGGCTCACTGGTCTCCCTACCATCCCAACTTCGAGCTCTACGTTTGGGCTCGGGAGAGTTAATGAGTGGTCTCCCTTGCTCCCATCTCTCCAGGTCCCATGCTCGGCCATCCGATCTTGGAAGGTGATGGAACACGGGCCTGTTACCCCCACTCTCTCCTGCTTCTCTCCTCTCACCGCACACCTCTCTGTTGTTTTCCCTCTGGTCTCTACTCTCTCTTTGCCTAGTATCACTCAGTATCTGATACGATCCTTCCTGGTTCCCCATATTCCCTGGGCTACGCTCATTCCCGTCATCACAGGGACTATGGTGCGACCTCTCACAACTCCCATTCTGTTCTCTGGTGCCGGGCACACAGTGTGGACACTGAAAGCTGTTTCTGTACTCTTGCGCTCTCCTCTCCCCTTCACTGAGTATTGGGCACGCCACCCCTCCACTCCCGGGGCCCCCGTTTTCCAGGTCTGTTCTATCTCCTCTCCGGGCCCAATGGGTGACTCCCCTACTATCTCTCTCTCTACAGTCCCACTCCGGGCTGCTCTCCCCAGCCCCGCAGTGAGTCCGAGCTCGGCTGTCCTGACTTTCCCTTTCAGCTTCTGCAGCTATGATGCTCTTTTGAGCCTTCACTGCCTCATCCCACTGCTTCATGTACTCATTTAGCTCTTGAAAGGATTTTCGTCCAGATCCCCTCAGATCCACTGGCCATCTAGGGCCCCCAGGATCTCCTCCTGGGTCCCCTGCTGTGTGCATCGGGGTGCTCCACTCTCTCGGTATCGGCACCTGACTTGGGGAATTGATCGTATCGTTCCTTCTTGCCTTCTCTGCTCTTTCTCTGTCCTTCCGTACCCGTTCTTCCCCTCTTGCTCTCTCTTGGTCATATATCGATATTATAGGACCTATGGTAACAGGTACCTGTAGTGCATCTGGTAATGCGTAGGATGTGGCGCTTTCCGTTTCCGGCGCTCTTTGTACCACAAACCTCCCGACTACCTGTTGCACCTGACTAGGCTGGGACAGCTCTTTCTTTGCCTCAGGATCCCACTCTGAACTGGGAAGCGGTCTATGCTCTCCTGCATTGCTCCCCTTTTCTCCTTCAGTATGCTCGACCTCTCCCCCTGCTCTATTATACGGGGGTGGCCTGTCTGTCAATAATCTGTTTATCAGGCTGTCCTCTGTTTCGCTCTCATCATCTTCTTCTAGGGGGCTTTTATTTATGGGCACCTCTAACACTGGGTACAGTTTATTTATTTCCAGGTTATGCACTCTCCATCTTTTAGCATCCGCATCCCACCTGGCATCCTGCACTGCCCTTACCGATCGTTTCACCCTTTCCTGTCGTCTGTTCATATTCTTCTCATGCGCTGCCCTAATCCATGCTTCAAGAGCTTCAAACTGGGTCGGTCTAGGCAAGGGTCTCGTTGAGGTCATGACTGATTTTAATCGATGTAACACCTCTAATCTGAACGTCCCGTACTTCGGGAACGTCAGTTCCTCATTTCCTTCAGTAATCTTACTCCACTCTGAAATCCAAAGGATCGTATGCAGCCCAACATTCACTGCCATATAACGAGCTGGCGTACCCTCCGGCGGGGCTTCTTCCCCTTCATACGATCCCCGCTTCTCTCTTTTAAACACCGCTTTCAGCCATTTAAAACACTTCATAATTATGCGCACAATATCCAGCCTCGCTACTCTGTTTACTTCCTGATGACAATCCACCAATCCTGTCGCGGCTTTGCTAACTTGGCCTATCGCAGCGCGGTCTTTCTCCTGTCGGCCAATCACGTCGCGACCCTGTCTGACGTCTTTGCTAGCTGGCCTATCACAGCGCGGTCTTTCTTCGGTCGACCAATCACGTCGCGACACTTTCTGACGTCACTTTTCTCCGCTTCGCAGCAGCACCCCTCCTTTCTCAACTCGTCTCCCGGTTATGCATGCGTCCCATTCATACACCGAGAAATGACTACTTCCGACCAAGCGGTCACTTCTCTCGACTGTACGTCCACAGTCTATATGTAATTGTCAACACAACTGACGAAATGTCTATCGTCTCTCTGATAGGTTGCTTACACACACAGTAACTTCCGACCAGCGTCCGTTACTCACGCACTCACTCTTACGGTCCCCCTATCTCGGTCTTTCGGGTGATCAATGGTACCTCATGACCCCCTTCACACTAGTTGACAATTACTCTGGGTGTCCGATACACCCGAACCACTTAAGCTCTCCTTGAACTTAAGATTTCCACCGGTTGCGCGCGCTCACAACCTGTTCCACAGTCACTCTACAGACATTCAACTCCGCCAGACATTACAACATAGATACAATACAAAACACCGCAATCTAACACGCATAACCCTTTATACTCACTCTCGACCGATACTGCTGCTTTTTCTGTCTCACGTCATCCGGATCTTCTTCGGCGGGCTGTTCTTCCGATCATCGATCTCTAGGGGCCTTGGGGTAAGCTAACCTGGCCTAGGTCACCGTCCTCAAGAAGGCAACCATCCTCTATAGCTACCAACTGGAAGGGCGAGATTTTGATCGATACCTCATCACTATTGATCCAAACCTCGATCTGGTCGACTGAACCTTTGTTGCCTGTCTTGGAGGAAATAAGTGCCCCTCTCTGCAAGTTAGTTCACCCAATAAAGGACTCTGCTCCCAAAGATCACAAACAACTTCTAGCTTTCAAAAGTTTATTGTAAAGATATGATAAGCTGCAAATACAGGCATCTCAGAATGAGATTCACGAGATACACAGGTCCAATTACATACATGTGCTCTCGGAAAGCCCTCAGACGAGCAACGGAAATCACTAACACAAGTTCTAAGAATAATAAAGCTATCAGCATCGACGCATATCTCTCCTTCATTTAAGTTGGGGAAAAACGCACAGGTTAGGTTGTCCCTACCCTGCTCTAGATGGTATCCCTACTTAACCCAATCCCAACCTAACGAAGGTGTCAGCAGTGAATGACCCCCAAGGGAAGTCACTCACTCTAAGTCTCTTGGTGAAAACCTATAGTTCTCCAGTCATGACCCCTCTCTGCCTACCCATCCGCTCTCTAAAGGGTCCTCAGGTATCTGCTCTAACTCCACCCAGGGGTGCTGTCCCTAATACAAAACAGTCAACAACATTTGAGACGCCCCTTGCGAGACGCCCCTCACGTGGTGTAGCTTCTGGCTTTTTCCATGATGCTTTGTATTGGGCCTCATACGTTAGAGTTGACCTTGCTTCTCAGGCTCTTCTCCGGCCCGCTGATACCCCTCAAACATTCCGGAACCCTCCTCCATGTCTGGGCCGTCTACTGAACAGACCTCTATTCATTCATTTATAATTGGATCCCCCCTTTTCCTTTGCAGACAGATATCTGCAGCCAAGAACCCAACTCTCCTAGACTTCCAAAAAGGCTTGCAACATTTCTCAGCCCAGACATGTACGTGCAAATCGAGTTTAAAACATTTCAGGCCTACAATGTTTCTCATCATGATTATAGCATTCAACTTCTTCATTAATTAAAGCATGTTAATATTCTTATTCTATTATTCAGTAAACATTTCCATAAATCATGGCCCATTTAATGCAATGACCAAAACATTAATACAATCTGTGTCGTGAAAAGAACCACCTTCCCTTTTAGCTCTGGCCCTGAGGCCTACCACATTCTGCGTTTAACCACATACCATCTTATATTTTAACAGCTACACGACATGGATTCAGAAATAATCACATCTACTAAAATCATATAATGTCACACATTTCTGTATTAGTTCCACTTCTACTTAAATCTCTACATTAGCTATACATTCAGAGTATAATTACAGATAATATTAGCACTCATGGCATTTCTCCTCATGATTTGTGCTTACTACAGATAAGTGTGATGTACTCATACATTTAAGTCAGTTTGCGCTCTCTCAATGGTGTCTGACAATCCTGGAGCTTGATTACAATGTCCGACCGATAATAATAATCCACATTTGTTAAGCACACCACCACCCGTAAGGGTCACTAGGCGCAGGGGGCAATCCCCCGGTGCGCCGCAAGGGTGGGGGCCGGCTTTGAGGATTTTGTTACAGGGCCGTTTTTGCAGCATAGCTGCAAAATCGGACTTGCAACAAAATCGGTCGAAAACCGGCCCGGCAAAGAGCCCGGTGGCACCTCCACCCCCCCAGTGGGGACGAGGGGGCCGGCCGAGCACTTTGCCAGGGCTGGCTTTGGTTTCCAGTCCAGGCCTGGCAGGGGGCAGTCGGGAACATTAAGCAAGCTATTCCACAGAGTCACATGGTGCTGGGCTAATTTGCCACCGGTGCTGGGGATCGAACCGTGATCCCCAGATTACGGAGTAAGTCGCCCTAGCCACAGCGCCAGACCGCCTTCTGACACCATAAGGGTAATTGAACTGCCCGACTCTTAGCCGTAAAAGGGCCACAGCACAAGCTGCAATAGAAAAAGGTATGTTTTTTTCGTCGTTAAATAACTTTTTATTGCAATCAAGAAAAATAAAAAGAGACACATGACAGCAGTAATCATCACAGTTGGCAACAGATCACAAACTGCATGCCTTATATATATCAGGACAGTCTTCTCCTGTGTTTTGCCCCGTTGCTCCCCCATTCCCCCACTTTCAGATCTCAGCAATATAGCTATTGTACTTAAACATCAGTCTCTCCCAGGCTAGGAGATCTTCCCACCGGCAGACAGAGCAACCCCCTATTTTCAATCCAGCCCCCAAAAATCTTCGTCCATATATTTGGGCAACCTCTCCCCTCATAGACGACTTTCTCCGCCTGTATGCACCAATCCATGTCAGTTTCCCAATCACTAAATGTGGGCCCTGCATCCACCCTCCATTTTCTTTCTCTGTTATGTTTGGCCACCATGAGGCCTAGTGTGACCCATATTTATTGCCCAGCTGTTAGATTTGGTGTCTCCCAAAATTTAATAAACAACATTGAGGTGAGGCCTCTGTATGCTTCCAAAACAGCGTCATCGTACGTGTCACAATCGCATTCCAGTATGTCCGAATCATTGGGAAATTCTACCACAGGTGTAAAAACGTGCCCTCCAGTTCCTAGGACACTGTGTAGATTGGAGTTTGCCCATTTTTACTAATGTTGTGCATGTATAATTCCAGCAGGTCGGGAGCCAGCCGAGTGGACATGCCATTTTAAGAAGCACTCTCGAAATAATAATCTGCTACCTGGGGTCATAGCAATACAAAGCCCGTTGGTTAGAAATGACACAGTCCTGCCAAAGGAGGAACCCACCCACTAAATTAAAGGAGTTGGACTCATCTGTACCTCTAACCACCATCAAGGTGATAAAGAATTTCTTACCCCAAACATGTATGACACGCATCAATAGGGTCACCCTTATCACCTGTGATTGGCAACACATTGCAATGCATCGTTGATATTGGAGACTTTGCCATCTACCATAAATAGGATAGACCCGTTTCACCTCCATTGATTTGAAATTCATTATATGTGGTCCTGATGAAGGTGGTTGAAACTCTACTCCACCGAAACGTACATTGACCGACCATATGGGGGAAATCTTCTAATGACAACACATCAGTGGACATTTCTGTGATTAAATCAATCCACGCAACTTCTTGGCAGTGTATGTTCATAAGAAGAAAAATTAATTTCCCGAGGATGGCTCTGTGTGTGAGTGTGCTGTGAGTAAGTGGATGGTGAGAGAGATTGATGGATGCTTGTGTGGGGTTATACATATAAAGTTTAATTGTCGATTTTGTATATCATCTGTAATGCTTGTTGGAAACAAAACCTTTTATCTGTAAATAATAGAACCTTGTGCTTGCTAACTCTGATACGTGTCTCTAAATCATCTGATTTCATTTTAAAAACAATTTTATTAATTTTCCATTGATCTAGGATGGAAACCGAGATTAAGACCAAAAGACAAAAGAGGGTTCAGTTACAGGCCCCAGTTGTGTGTTAGAGATACATGGCAAAACAGGTGATTGAAGACACATCTATGGTTCTATACACTGCCCATGCTAACTACCCAGGCAAAACCCAGGGGTGAGTTCTTCGCAAAGTCTTTATCCAACCTTTGAGAGTTAAAACCTCAACTACCCCCCCCCCCCCAACCCTCCTTCCTCACCACCCTCCCAGGCGTGTCACTTACTTGCTGGCTACAAAAGAACAGGAGAGCTAATGTCGCAATAGGGCAACTCATTAGAATGAGAGGAAGCTGAGTAAAAGCAGGCGAGCCTGCCAAGCGCCACTACTAATCATGAGGATACAGTGCAAGGTGGGTGCAAGACTGATTATGCGTTAAACTATGGCTGCCACAGGGTCATCCACATTTGCACACTCCGCATCCTCTTCAGGGGATTTGAGAGCTACAACAAGCATTTCATAGGCTCTCTCCCTCTCCATTGCCTTTTCACTCCCCGTGCGATGTGCAATTTGTAACCTTATCACTCCATCACACTCAACCCATTTCAGGAAGTCTGCTTTCCCCTTAGCGACACTAGGGTCCTGTTGTGCTTTCCAGTGAGTGGTGATGGTTTTCTTGGCCAGTAGGAAGTCCAAATCTACACATTTACTAGTGATTTTGTTTTTTGAGGGATGGGGAAACCAATGTAGGATACAGTGAGCCATGGATGGATCTAGATCCCTGTCAGTGAGGTCGGTCAGTACAGCTGTTATCTCCTCCCAATAGCTATCAAGGAACAAGCACTCCCACAGCACATGTTTAAAATATGCGCTGTCTGCGTTACATCTCGGGCAGGACTCTGACTGGGCCGGGAAATATGTGTGCATCTTTGCTGGGGTAAGGTATGCTCTGTGTAGAAAATGAAAGTGCAATAACTGGAACCCGGCATTCCTCATGCAAGCCTCTTCCAGGCTCTCTCCATCAGTTCACTCTACGTCTTGTCTGGGATGGCCGTCCCTATGTCCGTTTCCCCCTTAAGCTTGAAGGCAGACAGGGGGGAAGAGCTGCCATCACCCCATCCTGGCACCCCATAGAAGTGGGTGGTTCTGTTAATCCTCCACCCCAATGTTTCTTGATGGCCGTCGTGAGGGCCGTGTAGTGTAAGAAATCACCCTCAGGCAAGTCGTAGCGAGCACATAGATCGTCAAACGGGATCAATGCTCCCTAATAAAGGTCTCCATGGTGGTCAGTCCCCGCTGCGCCTAAGTCTCCAATCTCCCCCAGTTGCCCCCATGTGGCAGTGCCCTGCACATCTGCAATGGTATTTCTGGTGCGTAGGGGCTCTTAATAGAAGCCCTCCGCAAATACCTGTTCCAGCATTTCTGCGCTGTGGTGAATTCTAGGGTGGGGACGTGGGGATGTGGGGACATGGGGCCGATTGGGAGCTGCAGCACTATGCGGGACAGCACCATCAGGGGCCCCCAGACTTCTATGAGCTCCTCCTCTACCCTAGTGGTCCTTGCTACCCATTGTGTGAGCCATTGAAATTGGGCTGATAAATAATAAGTCTCGTAGTCTGGGACTGCTAGGCCTCCGTCTGCTCAAGGGTGCATGAGTGTGCTGAGGGCTACTCTTCGCCTGCCCTTTGCCCCACAGGAAAGCAGAGATCATTTCTGCTTGAAGTAGGATGCTGGGATCCAGATCGGCAAGGTCCCAAAGAAGTATAGGAGCCGCAGGATGGTCACCATTTTGAGCAGCACTACCCGGCCTGCCACTGAGAGCGGCAGGGAACTCCAGAATTCAAAGTTAGCTTTTGCCCCCCTGATGACCTTCCCAATGTTGCCTTCAAGAATATCCTCCTGTCTGTGATAGATAAGAGTGCACAGGTAAGGCAAGCATCTGTCCTCCCAGTTCACCCCCTCCTTGCACCTTGGGCCTATTCTATCTCTGCGTGCCGGGAATAGGCACGACTTTGACCAATTCACTTTTAATCCTGCCACTTTGCTGAAAGCGTGGAGCAGGTTTTTTGCCCCTAGTAAGGCCTCCCCTGAGTCAGCAAGGAAAAGCAGAAGATCATCCGCATAAAGTGCAATATGATGCATCTGACCATGTACGTGAAGCCCTGGATATACCTGCCCGACCTAGCATGTGCCGCAAAAGGTTCGACCGCCAGAGCAAACAATAGAGGGGAGAGGGGACACCCCTGTCGTGTACCCTGTCCCACCGTGCATGCTTCTGAGATTATTCCTCCAGTCCTGACCCTGGCAGTGGAGTAAGCGTACAAGAGAGCTGTCCACTTCACGAACTCGGGACCAAGCCCCATTCTCCGCATCACATGAAACAGGAACGCCCATTCCAAACTGTTAAATGCTTTGTCTATGTCTACTGCAAAGATCACAGCGGTGTTATCATTGTAAGAATCTGCCTCTAATATATGCAAGAGTCGTCTGATATTCAGGGCTGTATTTCTGGAGGGGATGAACCCAGTTTGGTCAGCGTGTATTAGGGTGGTCATGTGGGGGAGCAATCGGGAGGCCAGGTTCTTACTTAGTATTTTATAATCGAGATTGAGCATTGAGAAAGGGTGATATGCCATTCTATCCCATGCCTCCTTGCCCAGTTTTAGTAGAGGAATGAGGATTGCCTCTCTAGTGGAGACAGGTAAACTGCCAAGCCTCTTGGCATCATTATATAATCATGTAAGTTGGAGAGCAAGGAGGTCAATGTAAGCGAGGTAAAATTCTATAGAGAGGCCACCAGTGCCAGGGGTTTTATTATGGGCCATGCACCTCCCACGTCCCAACGAGGTAGCCGGCTCCTCATTGAGCACAGGCAGTCCAACATTTTGTGTGAACTCCTGCTGTTCATCCGCCGATGGGGCCAGTCGGCTCCGATACAGCTCAGTGTAATAGTCATAGAATATATCATTGATCCCCTTTGGTCATACCTAGCTACACCCCTCTGGTCTATGAGTTCCAATATTACTGAACCTCGCCTTGCCGGATTCGCCAACCAAGGCAGAAGGCTCCCAACGTATCCCTTTCTGAATGTGCCGCATGATGTAGGTCTTATAATCGAAGCAGCGCAGACGTTCTACATGAGCGGCCACTGCCTCCCTCGCCTCTAGTACCTCCTGGTGCTTGCCCGGGTTTTCATGTCTGTCCTTTTCTAGGGCGAGCAGACGCTTATCATCTCGCTGAATATCCTGAAGGAGTATCTTCCTAACTCCAGCTACTTCAGATATGCACCCCCCTGGAAGCACTACTTTTCAGGCATCCCATTCCACAACCGTGGACATAGCTGTACCCTCGTTAGCCTGGAAATAGTCAGTGATAGCTGTTCCAATAGTGGCATCGGAAAACCTGGTCATCTAGGACCTCTGGATGCAAGCGCCAGGTGGGGATTGTGGGGCGGGTACGCGACCATTGCAACAGTGCCAGGACAGGATTGTGGTTGGAGAGCATCCTAGTGAGGTATTTGGTGCAGCTAATCCCCTCATGGACATCGGGTGAACACAGTATGGCATCCAGGCAGACATGTAACTCATGAAGGGCCGAGAAGAACGAGTAATCCCAGGCTAAGGAGTGTCCCGCCTGCCAGGTATCGCTTAATCCCCATTTCTTTTGCCAGTTACAGCGTGATTCTGCCAGCCTGTTCTGAAGGGGAGTTAGGGAGTGGGACCAGTCTAGTGTAACATCGGTGGTGCAATTAAAGTCACCCCCCAGTAACAGCGATCCTGTGGTCACTAACATTCGTATTAGTAATGACAAGAAGGCCGGTTGGTCCTCGCTAGGCACATATATGCTACCCAGGGTATGGTCTCTACCGTCTAGTTTCCCCATCACTACCACAAATCTGCCCTCTGGGTCAATCACCTGTGTTGTGCATTGGAATGGGATCCTCGCCCGTATTCATATAAATACCCTTCTCGCAAAGGCAGAGTATGTAGTATAGTAAACCTGACCCCTCCAGCGACGCTGTAACGCCTTCCCGTTGTGACCCAGGAGGTGGGTTTATTGAAAGAATGTGATCTGAATGCCTCTGCAAATCAGATAGGAGTGTATCTTGTGGCGCCGGATCATGGAGTGCATACCCCTCACATTTCATGAGAGACAAGCCATGCCTAATGGGGGTCCCTTTGCTGGAACCTACTCACATAGTAATATATATTGTTATTGTTTGGTTAATTAAAACCTTTACAATTTCCATGTAAAAAAAAAACATAATAGTCACAAAATTCATGTTCTAAAACCATTAAAATAAAACATATGGGGCTTTCATGAGTTATTGCTAACATTCACAGAGCAGCAGCAGCAAAATTCGTATTCTAAAACTAGTACGATAAAACATAAAACTTTCTTGTGTTATATTAACAAACACAGAACAATTGTCAGTAAATGTTTACGCAGTACATAAGTTTAAGAAAAGCAGGGTTCACTTCTCTAAGAAAAAGAGAGAAACTGTTCCATCGTCAACTAGTTGGTACCAGCAGTAAGAAAAAGATTTGCTGTCAGCTTTAAGGGGTCATGGAACGCAAAGATTAAACAGTCTGGTCACTTGACGCAAGAATTTTTGCCCCTGCCGCTTCCATAAATTGAACAAGGTGACATGCTAGTTGTACATCTCCTCCTCCAAAACATGCCTTCACAGCTTGTCTACCGGTTCTGATCCGCTTACTTACAAACAGCGGCTTTAGTAATTGTCGCTGCTCTGTCTGTAGATTTCTGCATACGCATAGTAGGTGTAGTACACTTTCCTTGGCGTCAGCACATAGGCGGCATATTGACTGACCCTGAAGACGCTTCCATGGGGGAAGATGCAGTAAGGATGGTAAAATACCCAAACGAAAGTGAAGATATTTTTCTTTCCTCTTTCTATTGAAGCCCTTGCCTAAGTATGGTTGTGGAGAGGATTTTTCATAGCTGTGAACCACAAACCATCCGTGGGTTCTTTCTGTGAGTGTCGCCTTTGTCTTCTACTAGTGATAGCTTTTTCACTATTTTGTTAGCAATTTGTTTAAAAGAAGGGTAGGACCCTGGGGCGGCCCAGAGCTCCTTAAGCCCCAAACGGTCTATAGATGCTATCAAGTAAGACCTTGCAGCACACTCCCTCTGTAGGTGTATTTCATTCCATAATTGTGAGTTCAGTGTGCCTGCTGCAGAAATGTTTAATCTATACCAGGTCCTAGCCTAGGCTCCTTTGCGAGCAATTTCTTGGCTATGCATGCCGAATTCTAGCCTTATTTGGGCAGGCGAGACGTACTTTGGTAGATTAAATATTATTCTGGCAGCTCTAGAGACAGTTCTGTCCAAAGTCAATGCATCTCTTCCTCTCAGACACTCACTCCCATAAGTGATTGCCGGGATGAGTTTTGCCTGCCAGACTTGTAGCAGTGGAACAAGGCTAGGGCCGGCCGTTCTCTTTTTGATCGATTTTATGGCTACCGCGATCGAGTTGCCTCTTCTTTTAATTGCTTCTTTTTATAGATTAAAAGACCCCTCGTTGTCCATAATCACACCTAGGTATTTATACTATTCAACTACTTCGATTGGAAAGTCTGCTATATGCCAGCTGTATTTGGAGGTTTCCTTCTTTGGATGTATTCTCATAACCTGCGTTTTATCATGGTTAATAGTTAGTCCATTAGATATAGAATATCGACTAGTTGTATCCAATAAACGTTGGAGACCAATGGGGGTCTGACTGACCAGTACGAGATCGTCTGCGTACAAGAGGTTGGAAATTGAGAGCCCTCCCAGCTTAGGTGGATGAGAGTTGCAGGAGTCCAGTTCTAATGAGAGGTCAGACATAAATAGGTTGAAAAGCGTAGGTGCCAGAACGCACCCCTGTTTAAGTCCCATGGTTGTTGGAATTTTCCTGGACAAGTACTTTCCATCCCCTAGCTTTACTTGGACCCAAGTATTTGTATGAAGGAGTATTAGTTGGTTTAGGAGAGAAGATGGTATTTTCAGTTCCTTCAGTTTGTGCCAGAGTTTTCCTCTATCGATTTTGTCGAAAGCTGATGAATAATCGATGAAGCACATAAATAGAGATATTTTTGCTGTCTTAGCCCTGTCTATCAGTAGGGACAATGCAAGGATATTAGTAGTTGTTCCCATGCCCTTACAAAAGCCTGTTTGGTTGATTGGTATAATCGAGTGATCTTCGGCCCAGGCAGTTAGATCAACCAGAAGGAGGCCAGCGTAATATTTCGCCTCGATGTCAATTAAGGCTACAAGCCTGTAACTCTTTGCTGAGTTCTTATCCCCTTTTTTATATATTGGGATACAATTGAACCCCGCCATGAGTCCGGGATGATGAACCCTTCTGCTATAGACTTTACTAGTTTCACCACCCCGTGACACGCCTGAATCCCTTTAAAATACCCCAACTGGAAAAGCAATCCCAACTCCCCCTCCCCAGGACAGGTATACAACGAGGCATCCCCATCCAAACTGTAATAGCACCAACCAGTGTCTAGTGACAAAGGAAGGGGTGGCCTCCCGCTAAGAACCTACAAGGTACCCCCTAAGGCCGCCTCCCCATTAACTGTTCTAATCGATAAGCCACAATTCGACTGGAAGTTACTTAGAGTTCCAAAGGGAGGAGGCCACCAGTTCTTAGAAGCTGCACCTACAGCACAGGGATGTCAGGTTTCAGGAAGATCTGCATGTTGAATGTCAGGCCATGCTCCCTGCACTAGATCATCATCCGGTTGGGGCGCAACCACCGGTAAGTTCGCTCCCAAGCCATCGTTGTCGCTGCGGTCTGATGAGGACTCCGATCTGGTAGCGCGGCGTTCGCTCCCGTCTGGAGGGGAGCCAAGGCTGGTCTGCACCTACGGAGCAGGGATGAGAGGCCCCGGGAAGTTTAGCATGTTGAATAGCAGGCCCCATACTTTACATTAGATCATCGGCTGTTTGGGGCGTAACTTCGGGCATGTTCGCTCCCAAGTTGTCGTTGTCGCTGCGGCCCGGTGAGGTTTCCGAACCACCATCATGGCGTCCGCTGCCACCCGGAGAGGACCCAGGGCTGGCCTGGCTGTGTGACACCACCACCTGCAGCACATTACGTCATTGAAGGCTGAGTTCCCTGGGCGAAGGAGCCTTGGATCCCGCCCCAAGGCCACCAGGACTCTGCTGCATGGTCCCTGAAGCTGAAGTTGGACAATCCACTGAGCTGTGGGCTTCTAGCCAGTCCCAAACATCTTGTGGCAAATCGAAGAAGTGTGCTCCCGCCGGGTCGGCCACCCAAAGAAGAGCGGGAAATAGCATTGCATAGGACAGGTTAAGCTTGGCCTTAACAGCAATGAGGGATGCTATGCTTCGTTGAACTTCCTAAGTAAAGTCTGGGAAAATCATTACATTACTATTAGCGATGCGTAATGTTTGTTTTTGGCGGGCACATTGCAATATGTGGTCTCTGTCCCGAAAGTGTAAGAGTCTAGCCACCATAGGTCGGGGGGGAGCTCCTGGTTTTGGTGGCCTAGCTGGTACTCTGTGAGCCCGCTCCAGTGCATAGAGGGGGAACAGGCCTGTTGGGGCCATCTCAGCATGGAGCCAGTCCCCCAAGTAGCAGACCATGTCAGTCCCTTCCGTGTTTTCTTCTGTCCTGATGGCACGGATGTTGTTCCACCGCGATCTCCCTTCACTGTCTTCGGCACGCAGTTCTAGGGTTTTCCAGCTTCCCATGATTGTCCAGGACACTTTCTTAAATATCTAAACATTTCATTTTGTATAGATAAATGCGTATAACCAAAATGCGAAAACAGACACACATGAAAGAAGGCTATCGGCCACTTCAAATAGACAAAATTTATTTACATTTATTTAGGCAAAGTAAAAATGCAAAACAATTCATTTCAATAAAAAAAATTATGATGAAGGGGGTTCAAGAGCATGATATGCATTTATACATGTACTTGACGGATGTCTTTGGCAGGAAGAGAAAAAGGTGTGAGAGAATTGTCTCTAGTGAAGATAATAGAAGAAAAGAAATGGATTCCACAGGGGAAGAAAAGGGTTCATATAAATTCATGTCGAAGGGACCCGGCGATATGTAAAACAGAAAACGGTCTCCCTTTTTAGAAAATCCAGCCTATCCCTATACATTCATTTTAATACATTTGTTGTCACAGTGTAGCCACATCTGTGAATTGTGAATGGGGGATGACATAGAGGCCGACGGAGGCGATGTGCTGGGAGCGCCAACTGATTCATTGCCTTTGAAATTAATACCCCATTGATTTATGCCCAGACACCTACGCGCAGCCTTGTAATGAGGTGGTGTTGAGGTCATTGATGACTTGATCACCAAACCTTGAAGTTTACTCCTGGTTACCTCACGCATTGAGTGCTTTGATACCCCCCATTCCCCGTCTTGATTAAGACCCGTAGCAGAGGATCCAATTAACCCCTTTTACGCCAGGGTCGAAACGTCGATGAACCCCTGAATAGGCCTACACCCTACCACAATCGCCCATACCCAATTCACAGATGTGGCTACACTGTGACAACAAATGTAATATATTGAATGTATAGGGGTAGGCTGGATTTTCTAAAAAGGGAGACCGTTTTCAGTGTTACATATCGCCGGGTCCCTTCGACACAAATTTATGTGAACACTTTTCGTCCCCTGTGGAATCCAGTTATTTTCTTCTATTATCTTCACTAGAGCACAATTCTCTCACACCTTATTCTCTTCCTGCCAAAGACAACTGTCAAGTACATGTATAAATGCATATCATGCTCTTGAACCCCCTTCATCATAATTTTTTGAATTGAAATTAATTGTTTTGCCTTTTTACTATGCCTAAATAAATTTGAATACATTTTGTCGAATTGATGTGGACGATAGCCTTCTATCATGTGTGCCTGTGTTTGCATATTGGGTATATACGCATTTATGTATACAAAATGAAATGTTTAGATATTTAAGAAAGTGTCTAGGACCACTGTTTTCTTTACCGATCGATACCCAGGTCCTTTGACATATACTGGGTTACCCGATTGATTATAATGGTCCCATGATTGTCCATGCAGCATGTTTTGCCATGATCTACACTGTCTCCCTACAGAGGTGGGCAGGGAGGCATATTCTGCTTTTACAGCCATCAAACGTTGTCCCAGCTCCTGCAGCGCAATGTCAACTAGACGGTGCTGAGCTGTGGGAGCAGGCCCATGTGTCTATCACTGCTCACGGCCTCCAAATCTGTGGATCCCACCAGGGGAGGAACATTGTGCTCAGGTATCCTTAGAGCCTGAGCTCATTCATATTTGTGTCCATTATATACAGGAACGTGGAAAATCATGTTTGGCAAAAATAAGCTATAAAGGGTGTGGGGCAAGGTGAAGTCCAGTATCAAGGACTAAATAATCATAAACTTCAACCTAGATGTTATTGAGCACTCTTGTAGTCCTTGAGCCAGTTTGGTGGTTTTGGTGTAGAAGATGCGCCTTAAATAGAGGACATCAGAACTCAACGCTGTCAGTAAGGGCTCGATTACGAGTGCTGCGGTCCAGTGGACCGCCAAACCCAAGGTAGATGTGGGATGGCAGTCGGGGACAGCCACACTAGTTATCTGACCTCTTTATTATGAGTACGGCGGTTGGACTTTGATAGGACTGCCGCAACTGCTAGGGATCCGTGATCCCTGGCAGTGGCGCTGCAGTGTGAGGTCTCAATATGCTTGGTGACACATGTTGCACCCCCTGTATGTGTGCATCCCCAGTTCCTGTATGGAACAAAATACACAACATAGTGCAATTCGGTCCGTGCAGGAATGAGCTTCGGTGCTCCCACATGGTGCCTTTTTGAAAAGCACCACAGTGGGAATGCCAAAGGACTGCCTGCCAGACCATGAGGAAAATCGTAATTTGGCAGGCGGCCGGTGACTCGGTTTGGTGATGTGGGAGTGGGGTGGTGGTGGCCTGCTTCCACACCACTAAACTCATAATCGGGCCCTGAATAGGAGTGGGCTGAGCTCGCGTAGTGGTACTCCACGGAATTTCACAGAGTTACTAGAAAACTCAGTGAAATTATGCGGAGTTCCATGGATGGCCGAGTGCCCCCCTTGCCCCTCCCCAACCCCGCAACTCCTGCTAAAGCCCCGGCCCCCTACCCCTTCCCGATAAAGCCCCATCCCCACTGCCCCCTCCCGCTAAAGCCCCGCCGCCTCCTCCTCCACACGTGCAGTCTTTTTAAAATATTATTTTTTAATGCAATCCACAGCCACATACATAAACATCTTGAATCACAACACGTGTGAAAATGAAAAAAAGGACAATTCATGTTACACTTGACATAAGTAAGTTTCAGTCTTTCAAATGTTCAATCATAGGATCCCATATATAAATGCCAAGTTTACTCCTTCCTAGCCCCTTAACTAAGTACAGACTTTACTCCAGATTGAAGATACTATAAAACCTAGCCAGCCACATTTCAAAAAATGGTACGGCAGGCTGCAACCACAGAGACGATAAACACAACCGTGCAACTGCTGTGGCTATAAAAATTAAGTAACAAAATGTATACATCGGCAACCCTTGCTGCAAATCTTTGCCCATCCCTAAAACCATCATAGAAGTTGAAATCTTTATGCCACCCCGTTACTTCTGACAGAAGTCTTTCAATACGTTCGATAAAATGTAACAATTTTTCACATGAGTAGAAAATGTGTACAATATTCGCAGTATCTGCACCACACCGGAAACATTTCCTGTCATTGGCTTTACCCCACTTCAACATCTTTACAGGGGTATGGTACAGAATAAACATTGTCTTAAAGTGCTGTGCTTTTAGATTCACCAAGAGTAGGATTTTCCCTGCTCTGTCAATCATTTGCTCCAAAGGCACACCCTGCTCTCCCAGACCATTTCCCCATTTAAGATTTTGCCTCTCGAGATTGTCCATCTGTTAGAAATGGGGGTCTCTAGTTGGCAGGGGTAGCTACCACGGTCCAAGTAGGGACCCTTGCTTCTAATCAGGGTCAGGAGGAAACCCTCTGAGATAACCCCTGCTCACCCTCTAGGTAGCTTAGCACGAGCAGTCTAGCCTAACCAACGGCGATGTGTCAAGTATTTGTACCAACACTCACAGTAACACACTGAAAACACCACAAACTGACTCCACAACAGTTTTAGAAAAATAAAGGCTTTTAATCTAAACTACACAAGACCAAAACGACAAAAATCCAACATACACAGTTCAAGAATATGGTTTCAAATGAGTTCTTAAGGTTGCGATAAAAATTCTTCAGGTTGCGTTAAAATTCTTTAGGTTGCGATAAAAATAATCCACAGTTACGTGAAAAGTTCATAGTTACATCACGTTTAGCTCACAGTACCTTTAGTTGTGACAAAGTTCCAAAAGCAGAAGCTGGTGCAGTGGAAAACAAGCGATTTGTTGCTCCTGAGACCCTGGGGAGGCGGTTGTGACAGCCCCGCTGCGGCAGCGGGCGTGTTGCGATGAATCTGGTCTGTATGGGGAGGAAGGCCACTTGTATGGATTCCGGTGCGTAGGTACCGTAGGAAGTTTGTTCTCGCAAAGGCGCGATGCGACGATCTTTATAGGTGCGACGATCTCCGGGGCGACGATGCGCGGACCAGCGGTGATCTTCTCTCTCGCAGCTCCTCGATGCGTTGGCTTCGGGGATGACTCTCGCAGCGACGTGATGCGGTCCGCAAGCAGGAGGTGCGGCGATTTTACCCAGTGACGAAAGGCTCTGCGACGACACTCGCAGTGATGTTAGACTTCCCGCACCGATCGGGTGCGTCCCACAAACGAAGGATGCGACGGCTCTGACAGCGGCAACAGGCGCTGCGACGATCTCGACCTTCGTAGCGGTGGGAATCTTCTCGCACTGTCGGGGATGCGCTCCACAGCGAGCGATGCGATAACTTTTCTTTAGCAAAGTCTCTCAAGCTTAGTTTCCAGCTTCCCAGCACAGGTACAACTTCCAGAGGCACCACACATGGGCCAAGCACTCCAGGAAGGACAGAGCTCTCTCAGTAGAGCTCAGGGGAAGCTGGGGGTGAAGCCCTTTTGTTCCAGGGACTTCAGAACAGGGAGCCAGCTCTTCTCATGGCCCTTGGAGATTCCTTCAAGCACAGCACAAAGCAAAGTCCTTCCCCTCTCCTTGGCAGCAAAGCAACAGCAGGGCAATCCAGCAGAGCAACAGCTGGACAATCTTCCTTCTTCAGTTTCAGCTTTCTCCTTGGCAGAGGTTCCTTCTTGATTCCAGGATGATCTAATTTTCAGTTGTCAGGGGTCCTGTACTTATACCCCTAAAAGTCTTTGTTCTCTTTGTGCAAGTGGGCCCTGAGCCCGGTCTGAACCAGTTCTGGGTGTTGCTTGAGCACTTTGTTTGCCTGGCTTCTTCTTTCTTTCAGAGTGAGGGGCAGGGTCGTCAGCCGCCCAGCAGGAGGTGGAGCCAGCATTGTGGAAGGCAGGCACAGCCCTATTCAGGTCCAGGTGCTGACTCCTCCCACCACTCCAGTTGCAAATGCAGTCATTCAGCCTAGGGCTGACTCAGCCAGCCTCCTGGGGAATTCCCAGCCCCTGTCACTCTCAAACCAGACAGTCAATACACAAACAGGCCAAGGCACACAGAAGGGTCAGACAAGAGAACAGCAACTTTCTAAAAGTGCTGTTCTCAAACACAGGATTTAAAAACAACCTTTCCTAAAAGATGTGTTATTAAATTCTGAGTTCAGGGATACTAGACTCGTATGTCCTATCTTGTTCCTATGAGAAGAAATGCTGGTAGCCACTGTAGCTAGCATCCCCCATGTTAATCTATGGAGCAAAATAGCCTTACAATAGTGAAAAACGAAAATGGCTGCCATTCACTACCAGAGCATGTCACTTGCGCCAGTACATGCTCTACCTTTCACATACACAGCACCCTGCCCAGGGGGGTACCTTGGGCCTTCCATAGGGGTGACTAATGTGCTCAAAAAGGGAAGGGTTAGGCCTGGTCAGTGGGGACACTGACCAGGAGGACATGGCAGTTCACAGACTGCACACAGGCACTGCGGTGGCAGGCCTGAGACACCATTTTAGCATCGTAGCATTTGTCATCACCAGCCTTGGCACACCCAGTGCACTTTACTAGGGACTTAATTGTGATACAAATATGCCAATTATGTATATCCAATCACAATAACAATTTATATAGGGGGCACTTACATCCGGGCACTGATCAGCAGTGGCAGAGTGTCCAAAGCATCTAAACCAGCAAAAACGAAATCCAGCACAGCATCAAAAATACAGGAGGTAGAGGCAAAAAGATAGGGGAAAACCACGCCAAAGATGCCAGGTCTAACACCATCCTAGTAGCTAACAGCAAAATATATAGTGCCCCTATCTTATACTGACGCCTAATAGCCTCAACATATTTATGTGGTTTACTCATAATTTGCTGTTTGCCCAAAAATTCACGTATTTGTAGAAACTTAAAAAATTAATTATTAGGCAGCTGATACCTATCCACCAATACTGAAAATGCAGAGCACAAACCACCTTCATCATAAAAATCCCCGATTTGCGTAATGCCTGTAAGTCTCTAATTATCCACCACCTGATCCCAAAAAAATGGCAGGCAATATCATTGTTGCAGAGATGGGCGTGTAATACGACAGCCCTTCAATCTGGAGGTTTTTCCGTACTATCTTCCACTCCTTAAAGGCTGCCTGCAAAATTTTTAAATGAGTTTTCTTATAGTAGCTGCCTTCCAATATTTTAAACAGGCAGTTTTTGACTTTGGTCCTGTAGTATGCTCTTGCATATTAAATATATAAGAAATCCTGATATAGTTGATATTGAAGTTTAGGTTTTATTTTCATATTAAGTAACCCACGACCAGCTCAGAAGATCAACAGGATTATAATAACTGTAACATTGGAAACATCACATTCTAAGAATAGTTATGACATATTTCAGAATGTACATGAAAGATTCCTAATTAGAGATTCTTTAAAGAAACAGTATAAGTTAAGAAGTACACATACTACACATCCTTCCCCTAATAATTAAACTTAAACTAAAGATAAATACAATCAGACATAAGAAAATAAATTAATACATTAAATGAAGCAAAGTAATAATGAGTGTGAAAAGAAACTCTTCTATATACAAACTAATCTAAAACATAATCGTGCAGTCTTAAAGGAACTGATCTGATTCTACGACCAACACCCATATCATCCCCTGCACCAATGGTGTTTGCAATAGGTTGTAAAGTAGGATGATTAGGAACACTTTCGGAATCTCCTTGAGCCAACGACGGAGTATCAATACTAACATTTGAAGTAGAATTCATTGGTGGTTTCGTTGAAGGTTCAGCAACTCCAAACCAATCAGAATTAGAACTATCAACCACATCTGTATCCTGTTTGTTAGAGGAAATTATCTTTGCTTGTTGGTCAGTAATCTTAATGAGAACATTTTTATTCCACCAACCCCTATCAAACAAAAGAGCTGCGGTTCGAGAAACTTTTACCACTTTCACAGGAGCAGAATATTTAGATTGACCCTTAGTGATTTTAACTGGTTTTTTTATGATGACCCAATCACCTTCAGCTAGTGGCTTTTCTGTAACATGCATACGATTGTCGTAATGATTCTTGTAACACTCTTGTTTTATTTTTACACGTTCATGAATTTTTGCTAAATCAACCTTGACATCAAAATTTTTAGTTAACCAAGATGGATTTAACTTTGAAGTTGGAATCCTACCTCGAAGTAAAACAAATGGAGAAACTCCTGTGGTAGTGTGTGGAGTGCAATTATAATTCCAGATTTTTTCGCAAAGAAATTCTGCAATATCAAGTTTGTTAGCATAAGCAGTTTGAACTGCTTCTTTCAACAAACGGTTTGCTCTCTCAACCAAACCATTTGATGAAGGACTGTAAAGAGGAACAAACGTATGTTTAACATCCACTCTTTTTAAAAATACACTTACTTCTTGTGAAACAAAATGTGAACCGTTGTCGGACACCAATTCATGAGGAGTACTCTCAATTACAAATAAACGCTTTAAAAATGATACAACAGAATCGAAATTTGCCTAGCTTTGTAACGGTAAGTTTCAATTCTATTAAGGACACGGAGGCGAGGATTATGCTTTTCCTTCTTCGCTGTTTATTACCAATACAAAAACACAGCAGCCCAGAAAAGCACTGAAAATAGAAAAACGACTGAAAAATCTCCAAACAAGAGATTAAGAACATGTAATGTCACAATCCAGGAATAGAAAACTACATTTCCCATCAAGTCCATGGATAAACCACATAACCATAGTCCTTCCACAGTGTCCATCGCACGAAGATAGGGCGTCCATCTTGTGTTGCCTTCCTCTTTCTTCGCGCGAGTCACGCCGAATCCTCAACGGTCCTGCTTCGACCCTTCAGCACCTAGTAGAGTACAAGAACAACAGCGTAAGCGTTGTACCAGTAAAGGGCCAAGGAGAAAGAAAACTCCACTAACCACAAAGGCACAATGCAATACATCAAAATAGCCTTAGAAGCAAGACTGGTTATTTACAAAGGCACAATGCAATACGTCAAAATAGCCTTATCAGCAAAACTGGTTACTTACAGCCATACGGGTGGGATCTCCTCCGAAGGATCGGGAGGGATAATCCTCGCCTCCGTGTCCTTAATAGAATTGAAACTTACCGTTACAAAGCTAGGCAAATTTCGATTCTATGTCAGGACCGGAGGCTTCAGATTATGCTCGTTCAAAGCTTACTCACTACCAAATGCGCAATATCCACCACCGGCTTAAAATAGAACTGTTTAAAGGTGGAATCCGAGGACCAGTCCGCCGCACGCATCAAGTCCTCCAGGCGAGCACCTAAAGAGAAAGCTTTCGAGGCCATGGCCCCTCTAGCCGAGTGAGCGCCAAACACACTAGTATCAATGCCAGCCTCCTGCAGCACCCACCGCACCCATCTGGCTATGGTGGGGGAAGAAACCGCCTTGTGTGGCTTACGCAGGGCTATGAGCAATTGTCTCTCGCCCGGAGGGCGAAGTTCAAGAGTGACATCCTCATAAGTCTTTAAACACTGAACCACACATAGCTTGGGGACGTCTACAAAGGCTGGATAAGAGATCGATCTCGTCGCCGACTTTGTGCGACGACCCAAGGTAAACGTCACTCCTTCTGGGGAGAAAATTCTCGCGGAAATGTCCAATGCCCTGACATCGGAGACCCTGCGACACGATACCAAACACAGAAGCATAGCCAATTTGGCAGATAACTCTTTGAGGGACAGATACCTGTTATGTTGCCAGGAAAGAAAAAGATTCAGTACTACGTTGACGTCCCACAGGACGGAATAGCGTGGCTCCGGGGGTAAAGAAAGCCTGACTCCCCGCAGGAGCCTACACACCAGAGGGTGTTCGCCCACCGGAGCCCCGTCCACAGGCTCGTGAGCCGCTGAAATTGCCGACCGCATTGCGTTAATAGTGCGGTAAGCCAGGCCCTCCCCGGCCAGTTCGGCCAAGAAATTCAAGATGGGAACAACTCCTGCGACCAGGGGATCCAGATGTCGTTGAACACACCAACGAACCCACCTGGCCCAAGCTGACCGGTACCTCTTGGTAGTACTGCTGGCCCAGGCCTTAGACAAAAGGTCCTGAGCCGGGTCCGAAAGGCCTGGGAGCGACCAACGTCGCCGGAAAGCCGCCACGCCATGAGGCGGAGAGAATCCTGCTGGACGAGGGGGTGTGGCTCCCCGCTCGGATTGAGAAGGAGATGAGGGAGCCGGGGTAGTAGGATTGGAGAATCCCAGGAAAGTTCCAGAAGAACTGGAAACCAAACTTGAGACCTCCAAACCGGAGACACCAAAGTCACCTCCGCCCTCTGGCGGCGCAACTGAGCCGCCGCCCTCAGTATCATCGAGAAAGGAGGAAACGCATAGAGATTTCCCTGACTCCACTCCTGGAGGAACGCATCCGTAGCCTCCGCCAGCGGGTCTGGTCTCCAACTGTAGAATCTCTGAAGCTGGAAATCCAGTCGGGACGCAAACAGGTCCACCGAGAACGGACCCCACAGGTTGTTCAGCCACTGGAAAACCCGGGTGTCCAATTTCCAAAGGCTGGAATCCCGCAGGTACCTGGAATGCCAATCTGCCACCTGATTGTCCCGGCCCGGAAGATACTCCGCCGTCACCGAGACCCGATGAGAGAGACAATAGTCCCAAAAGTCCGTCGCCAGATCTGCTAGCGCACGGGATCGGGGACCGCCTAGGTGGTTCACGTAACGAACCGCCGACACATTGTCCATGCGCAAAAGGACGCATGATTTCACCACGTCTCTGGTCCAACAGCGGATCGCAAAAGAGCCTGCCAACAGCTCCAGACAATTGATGTGGAGCCTTTGTTCCTCGGACGACCAAACGCCGCCGGTAGAGAAATCGCCGCAACGGGCGCCCCATCCGGACCTGCTGGCGTCCGATTCGATGATCAAATCCGGAACGGACCCGAAGATTGCTCGGCCGTTCCACGCCTCCATATGAGAGAGCCACCAAGCCATCTCCCCTTTCACCTCTTGGGAGAGGGGAACCAGTTGGTCGTAGGACAACCCTTTCCTGAGATGATGCGCTTTGAGGCGCTGCATGGCACGATAGTGCAGGGGACCCGGGAAGATTGCCTGAATGGAGGAGGACAGAAGTCCTACCACTCTGGCAATCTGCCGCAGGGAGGTGTGAGACTTTGCGATCGTCTGTTTCAGCAGATGACGGATCTTGGCAATCTTCCTCGAGGGAAGGCTGAGGGAGGCTTGTACCGAGTCCACTACGAAACCTAAGAATGTCATCGTCTGAGAAGGTGAAAAGACCGACTTGTCCTCGTTGATAATGAACCCTAGGCCTTGTAACAAGGAAATCGTTCGATTGAGCTGGAGGAGTAACCTGTTGGGGCATTGGTCCATCAGTAGGATGTCGTCCAGATAGACGATCATACGTATCCCTTGACTCCGAAGGGCCTCCACTGCCGGGTGTAGCAGTTTGGTGAAGCACCAAGGGGCAGAGGAAAGCCCGAACGGAAGGGCGGTGAATTCGAAGACTTGGTCCTTCCAGAGAAATTGAAGGAACCGACGGTGTGGAGGGTGGATAGGGACGACCAGATAAGCATCCTTGAGGTCCAAACGGACCATCCAGTCGTTCGGGAGCAGCACGTCCCGGAGTAGGTGGATCCCCTCCATCTTGAAATGATGGTACACTAGCCACCCGTTGAATTCCCTGAGATTGATCACAGGTCTCTGTCCTCCATCCGTCTTCTCGACTAAGAAGAGGTTGCTGAGGAAACCGAAGGGATGCCTCGCCGTCCGGCAGATAGCTCCCTTCCGTAAGAGTGCAGAGATCTCCTCGTCTATTAAGGCCGCATCTGCGTGCGAGAAGACCAGAGGGTATGGAGCCCTCGACTGATAGGGTTGATCGTAAAAATCCAAACGGAATCCCCGCACCGTCTGCAGTACCCATGCGTCCGCCGTAATCGCGGCCCAAGCGGCTGGAAAAACCGCCAGTCGTCCCCCAATTCTCACCTGAGCCGCAGGTATCACACTTACCGTGGGAACTGTTACCACCGGCGTCGTTCCGGAAACCTCCTCCGCGCCCCTTGAAGCGCTGGCCTCTAGTCGGGTAGAAGTTGGTGTAGTTTGCCGACGTGTTGTATTGGCCTCTGCCGGAGCCTTGCCCTTTGTTGGGTAAATTTTGACCGCCACGGCCGGTCGCGTGGCCCCTACCGCGACCGGCCCCTCGGGAAAAACGCTGGTGGAAGACCCTCTTTATGCTGGACTGGGCCCTATCCAAAGATGTAAACGTATTAACGAATTTGCCCAGCTCCTTGATAAAGGGGTCACCAAACAAACCACCCTGCGCCACCGCGCCCGCCTCCGAGGAGGCCAGGTCACCTAACTTAGGGTCGAGTTTAATCAACAGTGACCGACGGCGCTCCGTTGATAGGGCGCAGTTGGCGTTTCCCAGAAAGATGACTACTCTCTGCGCCCAGCTGGAGAGCACGTCAGGGGATATAGGAGTGCCAGAAACTTTGGCCTCCTCGGCCATGTCCAGGATTTTCGTAATGGGGCCAATGGCGTCTAGCAGCTTATCCTGACAGGACCGCCAGGATCGGTCAATCCCTTTACGGGGGTCTTTGACAAATTTCGCCATGAATGTGGCCATTTTCCCATCTAACTCAGGGGTCATGGCGACCTTACCCTCCAGGGTAGGACGCGGGCATTCTCCCCGCAGACAACTGCGAGCTTCCTTCTCCAGCGGTTTGCGTAGGCGGGCCGCCACAAACTTCGCAACCTTCTCCCCAGGCACCCAGGCCGCCGACCGCGGATGAACAATCTCGTCCGGGTCCAGCATGCCCGAGCTGTCCTGCGGAAGTTCCGTCGCGGAGCCTGACGGCCGCCACGAGCGCACCGACTCATCATCGTCGTCAGTGTCAGCCGGGGAGAACCCACCTGGGGAGGAAGGGGCTGTTAGAGACTGCCCCGAAGTTCCCGGGGCCGGGGTCGACGCAGGGGCAGGATCGGTTGCCTTTGCCAAAAAAGCGTCACGCAGGCGCTCAAAGGCACCCCTGTCTACACCCTGCGTGGACCCCGTAGCTCCGTCCTTACAATGTTTTTTAGGAGCTGGGGGTACCCCCTCAGCATCCGCAGAGGCGCCTCCAGGCGCTCCCAAATGCGCCTGCGCCAACTTCGCACATTCTTCCACAATGCGTGAGGAAAGCCTGTCTTCCATGGGGCCTACAATCTCCTGTACGCAGCGGTAAATAGAATTGTCAACCGCGTCATAGAACTCATCATCATTGAGGTATTGATGAGACTCTTCTTCTTCCACATAGTACCCCTCTGCCATGATGCACTACCTTGCCAGAGATCAGCAGGAAGCAAAGCACGGGGCGAATAGGTAATCGCAGTACCTAGGTAAGGCCCAGCCAGAGGCTAGTAAAGTTTGGGGGACTGGGGACCAGGCCAATCGAGGCAGCACCCGCCTCCAAGCGCGCAGACCCTCTCAAGGACCGGGTCTATGCCGCCCCCCCTTGCGCGCTAACAAAAACGGCCGTAATCGGCCCAACAGAAGGCACAAACAGAAGTATGCGGTGAGAAAACCGCCAACGTGCCAGGATATGCGGCGAGAACCGCTCAGGTGCTAATATACGGCCCGCAGGCGTTCAGGGCGGTAACCCGCCGTACAGACCCCCTCTGGGGCGTTCAACACAATGTGGGGCAAATACAACCCGAGATCGGGCGTCCGGGTGAGGCGGCAACAAAGGCGAGGCTCCGGCGCGGCTCTCCCTCCTCAGCGCGGTCTCCGTCAGTGAGAGTAACCGCGCTAGGGAGAACGAGACGCGGCGGCTCCCCCTAGCGGCCGCAGATGCGCCGCATCAACAGAAAACGGGGACATCGCGTGAGGGGCGAAAACGTCCCCGCGAAGCTAAAAACCAGGGCTCTGAGGAAAGAAAAGGCACAATATCGCCCACCGAGCCCTCACATAGTTACCCACTTAGCACATAATTACATTCCGAGTCCCAAATATGCAATCAAACCCCCGCACCACAGTCACAACGCAAGAGGAAGAAAGCAAGGGACTTAACTGGCTGCGAAGCAGCGAAGAAAGAGGAAGGCAACACAAGATGGACGCCCTATCTTCGTGCGATGGACACTGTGGAAGGACTATGGTTATGTGGTTTATCCATGGACTTGATGGGAAATGTAGTTTTCTATTCCTGGATTGTGACATTACATGTTCTTAATCTCTTGTTTGGAGATTTTTCAGTCGTTTTTCTATTTTCAGTGCTTTTCTGGGCTGCTGTGTTTTTGTATTGGTAATAAACAGCGAAGAAGGAAAAGCATAATCTGAAGCCTCCGGTCCTGACATAGAATCCGAATTTGGAGTCTTAACACAAGTAAAATAAATCCATTTAGAAAAATAATCGACAGTCACTAGTAAAAATTTATATTCAGAATTAAAAACAGAAAATGGACCTGAAAAGTCTATTGCAATTTTTTGCCAGGGAGCTTCAGGCCATTCTACTGGTACAAGTGGTGAATTGGATAACTTCCAGTGTTTATCAGAGCATAAACATTGGGGACACTGGTTAATGAACAACTTTACTTGACTATCTATTCCAGGCCACCAGTAAGTGGCTTTAATCTTATTGGTAGTGCCAGTAACACCTGGATGACTTTCATGTGCTAGTGAAATGATAAATTGTCTAATACCAGTAGGTGGGACTACCTTGTCTTGTCTGAATAAAATATCACCTGAAACAGATAATTCGGGTGCAACTTGTGCGAAATGTCTCTCTTCAATAGACATGCTTCTATCCATTGGCCAACCTTTAATCAAAAACTTTTTCACATTTATTTGGCAAGAATCATTCTCCATATTATGTAACCAATCTTGTTTAGTTATCTTATCTCCTTGAATAGCATCCTCTATAGCAAATACACAATCCGAATCAGATTTTACTAACTCTTGTGTGGGTAACGGTAAACGTGATAAACAATCCGCACGGATATTTTTACCACCTGGCACGTATTTAATTTCAAAATTGAATTCTTGGAGACGTGCCAACAATCTAACCAACCTAGAAGAAGCTCTATTAGAGGAGCTCTCCCCAAGCATATAAATTAACGGTTTGTGATCTGTGTATAAAAGAAATCTAGTTCCCCAAATGTACATTCTAAACTTTTCCACAGACCATGAACAAGCCAAAGCTTCCCGTTCGATGGTACTATAATTGAGTTCAGCCGAAGTCAAGGATCGTGAAGCGAATGCAATAGTGCATTCTTCGCCTTTAATCATTTGACTCAAGACTGCACCCAAACCTCGAGAACTAGCATCCACTGTGATAATACTCTGAACACCATGGGAAAAAGGTTTGATAGCAGGAGCCGACAAAATCATATTTTTTATGGAATCAAAAGCACTTTGTGACTCAAGGGACCAAACGTATTTGGCATGTTTTTTTAAAAGGTCTCTTAGAGGTTGGACAATCAGGGCATAGCCCTTGACAAAACGAGCGTAATATTCACTCAAACCCAAGAACGCTCTTAAGGAGTCTTTGTCTAAAGGACAAGGAGCATTTTTTATAGCTTCTAATAAAGAAGCTTTAGGTTTGATCCCTTCCTTTGACAGATTGTGGCCTAAATAATCAACCTCATTTGTTAAAAATTTGCATTTCTTCTTGTTGACAGTAAGACCATGATTTTGCAGTGATTTTAAAACATATTCCATTAATATATAGTGTTGATCCAAAGATTCAGAATGTACTAAAATATCATCCTGGAATGCTTGAATTCCTGGACAATTATTAAAAATGGAATCCATTAACCTTTGGAATATACTGGCTGCTGAAGCTAGCCCGAATGGTAATCTTTTATACATAAATACTCCAAAAGGTGTTACAAAAGTCGTTAGAGGCTGAGATTCTTTGGATAATGGAATTTGATGATACGCTGAGCGTAAATCAATAGTAGAAAAATATTTGCTACTACCAATGTTGGCCAGCATATCATGTATTTTTGGCAAAGGATGCACATCAATAACAATGTTACGATTAAGTACCCGAAGGTCTGCACATAAACAAATTTCTCCAGAAGATTTTCGCGCTATGACTGCGGCCGAAACCCATTCTGAAGAATCAACTGGACATATAATGTCTTGAGTAATATGTGCTTTCTCAAATCTTGTCTTACGGATAGAGGTACTGGGCGTACTTTTTGAACTACAGGACACGCCTTGTCTTTTAATTTAATATCGTGTTCAAAATTTTTTACCAACCGATTCTGTCCTCAAATACTACTTTGTATTTTTCGAAAACACTGCACAGAATGGGGTCATTACAATAATCAAAAACAGACAAAATAGGTAAATCACCCAGAGTAACGGGTTCGGGATGACCAGGTTTTAAAATAATACCTAGTTTGGCCTGATCTTGCCAACCTAGAATATCTCTGCCATTCAATGCCACATAAATTTTTGTGTAAATTACTCTCCCTTTAAAATCTATGTTATCAGGGAAATAACCACGCATTGTAATATCGAAACCCCCAAATGCTTTGGGATTTACATCTGTGGAAAGCAGCTTTTTGTCATTCCAAGAACACTGAAAAGTACTTTCATCCAAAATGGTAATGGGGGATCCAGAATCCGCCATAACTTGTAAAGATTGTATACCAATAGATATTTCACAAATAGGACCTTTGATACTGAAGTCACATAGAGAATTAATTTGAATAAAAGAAATAGAAGCAACATTTAGTGCGTCACAAATTTCTTCCTCAGAATAAACCATATTAACCTTAGTCTTATCTTTTGATAAACGACATGATGCCGCAAAATGACCTATACGTTTACAGTTTGAACACCTTTTACCTTGTGCTGGACATTTAGGGTTGTTTCCCACGTGAAACTTTGAACCGCATCTGTAACAAAATATATTAGATTTTTGTTCATAAACTTTTTTGCTAGTATTGCGGTTTGAAATAGCATTAACAACGCAATCATCATTAGACGCCTGTGAAACATTACACATTGTTGTAGAGGATGCGTGTTCATCTAAAATCTTGGAGGAAACTACAGAGCATTCTATACTTTTCGCAATTACAATCACTTCATCCAATGTTGGATTTTTACAGGTCAAAATCCGCTCCTGGATTTTTTTATTGAAACAATTAAAAACTAACTGATCACGTAGAGCAGTTTCTAAATAGGTTCCAAACTCGCATTTTGATGCAAGTACTCTTAAAGTTGCCAAATAGTCTTCAATGGACTCTTCCTGCAATTGTTTCCTTTTGAAGAAAACATGTCTTTCTACCATGACTGATGGTTCATCTTTAAACTGTTTGCCAAGGCGTGTTAATGCCTCAGTGTAAACATTCCATGTGTCATCATCAATTGGTGCTTGTACCACAGCCAAATTATCAAATAATTGTTGTCCTGCGTCTCCTAAGTGATTAAACAGGATGGCTCTTTTCCTTGAAGCAGAGTATTCCAAAGCATCTATTGCTTCCAAGTAATTAGTAAAAACTCTTAACCATTTGTGCCATGGAGTTGGAGGCTTTCCAGGAGCAATTAAAAATGAAGGTGGTGCTACAATTCCACTGTTATTATTGTTTGATGTTGCCATTTTAAAATAAAAGTATTCAAACAAATCTTACTTGTTAAGTTGGTAGATGTATTTTTGACTTCTTATATCTGCTTTCCTTCTTTCTAGGATTAATGTAGAGTAAATGTCGCTTTTTTATTAATTATGGTGAGTAAATGCTTTCACTCGCGTTTATTTGAGAAAATTTGATCCCAAAATGGCCGCTTGCGCTGTGACGCTTACGCTGGAAGCGTCAATTGCTTAACAACGCGCGTTGTTATGGAGCGCCGAGGTTGCTGTGACGTGGTGCGCGAGTTAAATGAAGAGCGATGGGTGCGCATGCATCAGCGCGCGAGGGATCACAGTTGGATCGCGAGCACTGAATCTGAGTGCTTTTAAACAACGCGATCAAATTTAGGTATTTAAATCTACTCACTGTTTTTATTTCAGAAGCGGAACGCTTATTCTGGTATTGTAATCCAGGAAAAATTGAAAATCCATTCGAAATGCAGCTCAGCATCCGTTTTCGTTATTTTTGCTCACGTCGGTGGGTTTGTAGATCAGGTTCTTTTAAAAAACGTCGCCAATAAATGTAGTATGCTCTTGCATATTAAATATATAAGAAATCCTGATATAGTTGATATTGAAGTTTAGGTTTTATTTTCATATTAAGTAACCCACGACCAGCTCAGAAGATCAACAGGATTATAATAACTGTAACATTGGAAACATCACATTCTAAGAATAGTTATGACATATTTCAGAATGTACATGAAAGATTCCTGATTAGAGATTCTTTAAAGAAACAGTATAAGTTAAGAAGTACACATACTACAGGTCCCCAAGACAGTCTGGTATATAGATGGGACCTCAGCCGGGTTACTCACCTCTTCTCCAGTCAAGAGTATACGCATGTTCTGCAGTATGCAGGCATAATAATAGAGTGCGAAATCGGGGACTGACCACCCTTCTCTCCCCAGAGGAAGAGTCATGAAACGTATCACTCTGCGCGGTCTCCCCAGGCCCCACAAGAATCAAGCACAGAGTGACTGTAGTTGTTGTAGTTGCTCTAGAGATAATTCCAATGGAACTGATCTAAATTAGTACAGAACCTTGGGCAATATATTCATTTTATGAACATTACATCTGCCAACCAGTGAGAGATGTAGGCATTCCCACCTTTTCAAAAGTTGCTTCACATTGGCCACAATAGCCCCCAATTAACTTCGACCAATACCTTTAAACACGAATCATGATGCCCAAGTATGTGACCTCTTTCATCATCATCAATTAGTCTTTATTTCGAATAAAAAATTCATAAAAGACATCAGAAAACATTTCCTCACCTCTTTAAATATTCTAGGATCATTAACCACAGTTTGATTCGTACAGATGATCTGCGTTTTGGCTGCGTTCAACTTATAACCTGAATTAGAGCCAAACCTGTGTGCTAGATGTTCTTTTTCTGGCATAGCTGCGACAGGATCAGATGTTACGACCGCTATGTCGTCAGCATATGCGAGAACACAAAAGCGATCATGCCCTTTGGTAACAGGTTTAATCCCAGCACTTCACTCCAACATATTAAAAAAGGGTTGCTGTATAAAGCAAACAACAGTAGAGAACAGGGACAGCCCTGCCTCGTCCCTCTGGAGATACGCACTGGCTCAGATTTAAGCCCCATTAAGCTTATCTAAGCCATGGGAGATGGATATAAAACCTGAATAGCCTGGATGAACCCAGGGCTGAACCTCGTCTGCTGTAGGACACCCCTATAAAAAATCCCATGCAACACAATCAAAGGCCTTTTCAGTATCTAACAGGATCTGCCCAAAATCCCTGGCTTGAGCCTGTGCTATGTCGAGTAAGGTCACAACAATGCTGATATGATTGACAGTCCCCCTGCTAGGTATAAAGCTGTGTTGTCTTTGTGAAACTAGAGGGGAAATAACTTTAGCGAGTCGATTTGCTAAGATTTTAGCATGTATTTTCCCATCACAGTTGACAAGGGATATTGGTCAATAGGACCCGAAAGATCAGGTGATTTTTCCTTCTTTTTAAAAACAACAATATTAACCTGATCCCAGGATCCCGGCACCCACTCAGTTTGTGCTGCTTGAAATACGGCCAGCATATCAAGTTTAAAATCCTGAAAGAAGGCCCTATAGACCTCCGCGGGAAGCTTATCAGGCCCAACCTCCTTGCCAGTATTCATGCTGCTTATGGCCTCTTCTAATTCGTCTATAGTAATGGGGCTATCCAGGAGCCCTGCTTCATCCTAGCCCAGCCGCTCATATACAAAATTTTGAAGCCTCAGCTCCATAGTGTATCCCCTTACCTTCTGTTCTGTATATAGCTCGTTATAGAAGTTATTGAAGACTTTTAAGATCTCCTGGGGATCATTTACAAGATTGCCCTGGGTGTTACTCATGCCATCTATTCTTTGCGCAGCCTCTTTTGAGTGGAGTCTTTGCGCTAAGCAGTGCCCCGTGGCCTCGCCATACTCATAGCAGTCCTTCTTATATAGCTGGTATTTAATCACGTTCTCCTTGCTCCACAGCAGATTAATATTAGCCTTACATCTAGCAACATTGGTTTGCAAATCCCTAATATCTCTGTCTGCCAATATCCCCTGGGCTAAATTTTCTTCAGCTGTTTTGAGGTTAAAATATAGTTCCTGGACAACAAACTCAGCGTGCCTTTGTTTATGCAATCCATAGCTCAAGTCTTGCCCCCTTAAACCATCTTTAAGGCGTCCCAAACAACCCAACATGAAGTAGAGCACCAGTTGTTTTGAAAGAAGTCCTTAATCCAGCCCTTCATGTGGTCAATAAAGATATTCTCTAATAAGAGCATCCTATCAAATGTAAAAACTCTTGGAGCCATATGTGTGCCTAATGCAGGAATATCCAACACTGCTGGCCCGTGGTCGGAGGTAATCCTGGGAAAAACTTGTATCTTGGCTCCTGTAGGTAATGCTGGGGATAAGAAAAAGTAGTGGAGTCTCACTAGCTTATTATGCGGGTGGAAGTAAAACGTGAACGCCGGATCTGACTCCTGCAGTATAGCCCAGACATCGATCAAACCATGATCAATCACTAAATGGTGCAGTGCCTCAAAAACCTTAGGCTTCCTACCTTAAAAGTTTTGTATGCACGTTTGGAGTTCTCTACCAGCCAACTGAATATTAAAATCCCAGCAGAGTACAAGTGGGGTGGGCCACGAAGTGAGTTCCACACTTAAACCCTCAAGGACTGAACCCTCATCGAGGTTAGAACCATACACCGTTCATACCGTGAACTTAACTGCCCCCCGCAATGCATTCCAAAATGGCCCACCGACGTTGTTTGTCTATTAACACTCGTCCTGATTCTTGAATTACTCGTTTGGCTAACACTGCAACCCCCGAGTCGTTGCCGATTGCTGTGAAGATGCCAAGACCACATAGCCTAATTCTGTTAAACCTTTCCGCTTACCCCAGGGTATGTGTTTTTCCTGTAAACACATTAGGACGGGCTGGATCACCCGCAGATCTGCAGCATCTCTTTGTCTTTTATCATAATTATTTAGCCCACAATCGTTCAAAGAGCAAATACGTAACCCTCGTTTAGCCATTCATTACCACACTCAAAAACAGCATGATGTTACCCCCATGCACCAGGTTACTCCACTCACAGAGCTCCTGAGTACTTCAGTACCAAATGCCAGATCGTGCTGCCGGTTTGGGGTTGGGTACCTTGATGGACTGTATGTGCAATTCAATGGGGGTCAGTGGTGCGGTGCTCTGAATGAACTGGAAAAGGCTCCGGGCCTGAATCACATGCGCTGCAGTGCGCGCGGCTAGATGCAGGCGCGCGCCAGAGCTCCTGCAGGCTTCAGAGCTGAGGAACAGGCGGCGCTGCAGGCCAGGCTTTGCTGTGACTGACTGAAGTGATCTGGATGCTGTAGCCGAAGGGGTTGACTGACAGCTCTGCTATCTTCCAAGCTTCCCAACACCAAGGCTTGTTGGATCGAACACCAAAAGGAAGACCTGTGGATTAGAGGGATGGGGCTGACGGCTCTTCTCGTGACGGGGGATGGCTACAGGCAAGATTTTGTTACTAGGGTGACTGAACACTACTGTGCTTAAATCTTCTGTAGGTCCCGCAAGGCTACACCAAGATGTACGTCAGAGCACCGCTGCACTCCCTGCCACCCAGGAGCTCGGTAGGCCTCACAACATAACGAAAGACTTTAAAAATTACACCATTTAGCAATGCAAAAAAAAAGTCAGTGGCAGTCCGGAAAAAGCGCGACGCACAAGAGTTCTCCAGTAAGTGATCCTGTTCAACACTGGCCTCATTTATCAGTAGCGCTGGGTCTTATTTGTATTTATGAGTATATTTGTATCGTAGGTGTACCGGCATGAATGCGCACAGCGTGTGTCCATTGCTTGTGCGTGTGTTGTGTGTGTGATGTATGTGTGTGTATCGGTTTGTGTGCATGTTTTAGTAGTAGTGCAAAGAATCTGTATGTATTCTGTAATGTATGAGATTTGCACGGGTGTATGGTGTATTTGGGTGTATTTATGTGCAGGCAGGTGTTTATGGTGTGAATGTATAGGTGCAGAGAATATGCATTTATATATATATTTTTTAAGTTTTGTATAGCGCGAACAAGACTCGTGAGGGTATCAGAGCGCTTTACAGTTCAGCTGTAGAGAGGAGGCCTATAAATCAGACAACATGGTGGTCTAAAGTACAGGAGAAGAAAACTCTAGGCGGTATAACAAGGCATAATCATAAACAGCCTAAGCAAATACTAGGGTGAGAGACATGAATCAGAGCAGGCCTGGAGAATAGAGGAACGAGAGTAAACAAAGCAGATTACAAAGTCACAGAGGAGGAGCTGGGAGGATCTAATAACAAAGTAAGTATGAAAAGTGCATACAGAGGTCATTCTCTGAAAACCCCAATCAAATACAATTATTATTATTATTATTATTATATTTAATTTTATAGAGCGCTTAGCTACCCGGAGGTTTCCCGGCGCTAGGGACCTGATGAGAGAGTGTACCAGCCAAGAGACACAGGAAGAGAGCAGATTATTGGTTAAATAACCAAGTTTTTACCTCCCTGCGAAATTTAAGATAGCAGGGTTCAGTTCGCAGGGCAAGAGGAAGGGAGTTCCATAAGGAAGGGGCCAAATAGGAGAAGGAACGGCCACCCATTCTGACCTTTTTGATCCTGGGGACCTGAAATATTAGCTGGTTGGATGAACGAAGGGTGCGGGGCG
The DNA here is from genome assembly GCF_964261635.1 of Lissotriton helveticus. Lineage (NCBI taxonomy): Eukaryota > Metazoa > Chordata > Amphibia > Caudata > Salamandridae > Lissotriton > Lissotriton helveticus. The sequence goes on from NC_136068.1 coordinate 1,315,778,247, forward strand.
GGCGATACTGATGAACTAATGATCTCAGATAGAGTGGAGCCCTGCCGGCATTGATTCTGTACATGAAATAAAGGGCCTTAAATTTGGAGCGGCTTTCTATACGGAGCCAATGCAAGCTTTGTAGAGAAGTGGAAGTGGGAAATTTATTAGGAAGTTTACAGAGCAGCCGGACTGCCATATTTTGGACTGTCTGTAATTTACGGGTCACTTCCTTGCATGCCCCCAGGAAGAGAACATTGCCGTACTCCAGTCTAGAAGTAATTAAGGCCTGGACCACGGTTTTCTGAGTCTCCGGAGGGAGCATCCAGATAATCTTTCTAAGCCACTTGATGATAGTGATGCATGTAGAGGAAGTTTTGATCACGTGTTGCTTCATGGACAGCTGATCGTCAAAAATGATGCCAAGATTTCGTGCTGTTCTAGAATGGACGGGGAGTGGGCCCATTTGCGCCGGCCAGTGTTGGGGACCCCATAAGGTAGTATTGTGGCCAAACAGAAGAAGCTCTGTTTTCCCAACGTTCAATTTTAATTTGTTTTCATGCATCCATGTGGCGATGTTGCTGAGTATTACACAGAGGGATGATGGAGAGGAATGATGACCCGAAGAAAGAGAGTAGATGATCTGAGTGTCATCGGCATATGAGTAAATAGAGAGCCCTGCTTGCTCCGCAATGGTGGCCAGCGGTCTGACATATAAATTAAAAAGTAGGGGACTCAATATGGAGCCTTGAGGGACGCCATAAGCAGATTTATAGGTTTGAGAAGCCGATGAGGAAGAAAAGACTTGAAAAGTGCGGTCTGAAAGAAAACTCGCAAGCCAGTTGAGGGCTGATCCATTGATGCCAGATGACTTAAGAGCTTTCAAAAGGATGGAATGGGAAACCGTGTCAAACGCGGCACTTAAGTCTAGCAATATAAGTGCCATGGTTTCCCCTTTGTCCACTCGGCACGGAATGGTCTCAGAGACCCCCAAAGAAGTTGATTCAGTCGAGAAGCCAGACCTAAAACCAGACTGGGAGTGATGAAGAAAGTTACTAGATTCCACATGATGAGTAAGCTGTGTGTTAATGTGTTTCTCCAGAATTTTAGAGAAAATCGGCAGGAGTGAAATGGGGCGAAAGTTGGATGGGTTATTGGGGTCAGCATTCGCCTTTTTTAATAGGGGCACTATCATCGCATGTTTCCATGCAGAGGGCACTATGGCTTCACTGAGTGAGGTATTCAGTAACTCCAGGATGAGGTTAAAAGAGGAAGTGTCCAGAGCTTGTAGATTTTGTGGAGGAAAAGGATCCAGTGGGGAGCCAGATTTAATTTTACCAATAATGTCAAGAAGTGTAGTGCTGGTGAGGGGGTCCTAGGTGCAGATCTGCTGTGGGGGGTGTATGTCTTCTGGTGACTCAGATGCAGAGGAGATTGCAGGATCCGGCGACTGGAAGGAAGGGTGGAGGGGGAACGGGCCTCCAAAGTCAGTGTAAATAGTGTCAATTTTGGAAATAAAAAATTCTGCCAAGGAATTGCATTGTGTTTTGTCAAGGCATGGGGCTTTGGGCTGACATGATGCGCCCAAGAGTTCCTGTACAACCTTAAAAAGCGCCTTTGGGCGATTTTGTGCCTTGAGTTAGATTGACATATTCAGCTTTGGCTGTATAGCAGAGTGAGTGATATTTGGCTATGGCAGTTTTATAAATCTGCTTAGAATCTGCATCGTAATGTATACGCCACTTGCGCTCAAGGTTTTTGCAGGTGGTTTTCTCCTTTTTCAGCGAGTCTGTGAACCATGGGGCAGGTGGGTGGTGCAGATTGTACTTGTGCTTACGCTGAGGTAGACACGCGTTAGCAGCAGAAGTTAGCCAATCATGAATGACAGTCGCCTCCTCGATATTGGTGACATTAGTGAGGGGCCTGGTGTCCTCAAGGCAGGAGTTAAATTTATTAAAATCCAAATTTTTCCAGTTTCTAGATGTTTTTGGTTCAGTGGGGTTTACTGAGTTTTTAGAAGATCGATCAATAGTGACAGAAAAATCTACCCTCTAGTGGTCTGACCATAAGATGGGTAAGGGCGACCTACATATTATCGTGTCTAAGTTGGAGAGTATAGGGTCCAGTAGGTTACCGGCTTTATGAGTAGTGCCGGAGTTGTGTAGAATTATGTTCAATGCTGCTAAGTCCTGCAAAAGATTGGTGCTAATGGTGCAGGATGTATCGTTCAAATCCCCCACGATCAAGAAGTTGGTGGCATTCAGGAGTAAAGGTGCTACGTGCTCAGGGAAGGCAGTGGCCCCGGAGCAGGCTGGGCCAGGTGGGCAGTAGATGAGAACTCCAGAAAGAGTGAAGTTAGGAGATATCATAAGTTTAAACAAGCCAGCTTCACTGTTTGGCATATCCAGATCCTCCCATTTGCAGGACTATGTTCTGTTAAAGACTATAGCTATCCCACCACCCTCTTTTCCCACTCGATTTTTACCTATATAGGTGTAGTTATCGGGGAGGGCAGATGCTATGTCGGGCCGGAGCTGTCATTTAGCCTAGTCTCTGTAAGAAATAAAGCAGCTGGTTGGGAGGAAGTGAGTAGGTGAAAGATGTCTCTCTTGTGTTTGGGTAATGACCTACAGTTTAAACTGACAAAAGTAAATTCTTGAGGGGGGTCTAAATGTTTAGACATTAACTGACGCTGCGGTAAGTTACATGTGGCTGTGTTGATTTGAGAGGGAAGAGATAGGAGGGAAAGGTTGCAATCTGAGCAGGTGGTTGGAACCTGATAGCAACATAGGGGTGAGTTCCGTGAGCAATATGATGGCCTAAGACTTAAGAGAGCGTCTCTAGAGTATGTAAGGGTTACCAATGGATGTTTAGCGGGCAAGGAATTGACCCCTGGTCCCGACCTGTCGCGGACGGGCGCAGACGGGCAGGACTCTGGTACGACTCCGGCGCGCCACCGTTGCACCCGCTGCGTGCATCCGCTGCGCGTCGGCCAACACATCGGTTATATAGGGAGGCGGCAGTCTGAAAACTAGAGCGCTCCCCCCTTCCACTGGAAGTGAGCAAAGAGAGAAGTGATAGGAAGAACTCCCTCCACACAATGAGCTCGGCTCGGCTCGGGGTGGAACGGGGAGTGGGAGGTACACATGCTATCCAATGACTGATAGGTGAGTTGAATTTCGGGCAAGTGAGGTTTTATGCAAAGTAAGCGCAGTGCAGGCACCTGAAATCTTGCTTACTGCTCTCTCACAGCAGCAGCGCCAGAGACAGGAACAGGTATTGCACAAGTGAACAGTTAAAAGTTTAGCCGCAGTGCGAGCACCTAACTCGTGCCCCCTGCCAGTAGAAAATTTAAAATTTTAAAATACACGCAGCAGTGCGAGCACCTAACTCGTGCCCCCTGCCAGTAGCAAATAATAGTTTGTAAAATACACACAGCAGTGCGAGCACCTAACTCATTAAGGACAGGTAAAATGGAGAGGCAGGTGAGTCTTTGAGTGGAATTTGTTCATCAATAGAGCTTTAACTTCCTTTTTAGGTCTCGCTGAGCCAGCGCATGCGCTGTCCGAGACATTTAGTATCAGGTTTTCAAAGTGCTGCCTGGTGGCCTAAAGCTTGCGTTCACGCGGGCAGCCGACATCTGCCTTTCTTCCAGCGCGATCAATTTAACATTGTTCGTGCTGCTGCGTGACTGCACGTGCATCACTAGCGTGTTTTTTAAAAAAAATGTATACGCTCGCGCATCACTAGCGTGTTTTTTAAAATTCATTTGTATACGCACGCTTCACCAGCGTGTTTTTTTTGTGTTGACTCGTTAGACTCGGGTGCAGTTTGAGGTGTATCTGGAAGTGATGACCTTGGTTTCACTATAGTTATTCTCAGCAGGGCCGGACTGGCTGCCGGACAGTTTGGAATGCTGCTGAGCTGGGGGCTGATTTCGTTCATGGAGACCTGCGTGTGCTAAACGAAATTCGTTTTGCTTGAATTATTTCGAAGCACACGCAGGTCTCCATGAATGAAATCAGACCCCACCGCAGGGAAATCATTCCCCAGCTCTGCAGCATTCCAAACTGCCCGGTAGTCGGTGCGGCCCTGATTCTCAGAAGAACTTTGTGCGTCAGTGTGTTCTCACTCTCCCTTTTGAAGCTGTCATTCTGTGCTGCATCCGTCACAGTCACCCAGGTCTGCTGTTACTCTCGATGCAGGATGTGTTCCCAGCCCTTGCTCCAATCACCTCCAGCACCTGTCTGTTGTCTGCTTCGCTTGCTCTGCTCGTGCATTACGCAGTTTATCTGCGCCATTGCACTCTTCCACTCTAGTAAGAAGTTATTTGCACAATTGCATCTTAACAAAGACTGACCACCTTAGCAAATATCTTCATTCTCCAAGTGTGCAGTATAAAAAGAGGTGGGAACCGTTGCTATTATTACCATATCTAACAGCTCCTTTAATTTGTAATTTATGTCGTGGCCACTAGGCAATGCGATCTGTCCACTAGGACACCAAAAGCCTCTCCTGCACACCAATCACATCTGGATTGTGCGGGAAACATCCTTTACAACGCAACTTTTACCACGCAGTGCCTTTACGATGCAACTTTTACAATGCAAACCATTACAACGCATTGCGCTGGGGGACGCTCTAGGATAGGGAATAGATTTAATTTACTATCCAACACCTTTCCTACTATCCACGGGGACTGGAGTTGGAATAGTAAATTAAACTATTCACTATCCAGCGCCCCAAAGCACTATGCGTTGTAAAGGTATTCGTTGTAAATACCGCGTTGTAAAGGCATGCGTGGTAAAAGCATGCGTTGTAATGTCATACATCCGGATTGTGCATCACACTGTGCACCAAGGGCTAACCCTAAGCAAATTAATTCCTCTGTTGGCCCCCAGTTCGTGAATTTCAAATCCCTATATTCGTATGCAATGACATCACTTTGCCAATCAGGAAGCATTCCTTCTGTGGATATTATACTAGGAATGTCGAGCGGGCTAGTTCCTTAGGTTGATAAATGTAGTTAAGCAGCTGCATGTTCAATAGGACAACGAGTCCTCAGAAGTGGAGGCTGAAGGAGGCTATGGTGGGCGACAAAAAGCATCACATTTCCAAGAGTTATTTCTGGCCATTGAGATTCTCAGGATTGGTGACATCAAATCACAAGCATTGGCATAGCCAATAGGTCACGCATTTGGCACCTTATAAGTGTTTAGCCATGCAACAGTTGCTGTTGTTGCACAAAGGATATTCTGCTGCATAACTAAATAATTATAGGGTCCAAAAAGCGAGACCTTTTGGCTATGCCAATGCTTGTTGAAAGTTATCGTTGAGGGTACCATCCGGAGGCAGGGAGTTCCAAATTCTCTGGGCGATACCTAAGAAAGCCCGATCGTAAGCTTTCTTTTTACAAAATTTCTGCGGTTTTAGCAGAAGGGTGCTGACACTTCTGGAGGATCTGGAGTCACCAGATAGTACAAGTTTTTGTGCGAGGTATAACAGGATATTGCAATGTGAGGCTTTATGGGACATGCAAGCAATTTTTAGTTGTATGGGTTATATTGTGGTATCTTTTTCAGCCAGTGATGAGTCTAGAAGCAGAGTTAAGAAAGGCCCTTAGTGGAGCCATCTTCGATCTTGGGAGGACTCAGAGGGTTGCTCTTCCATAGTCCAACTTGGAAATCACCATAGATGGCACCGCAGATTTTAAGTCATTGGGGGGGAGAACAGGTTTTATTTTCCTTGGGATGCTCATTTGGAATTTTGCTCCCTTGGTGAGGGCAGTAATGGGCTTCTGTGTGTTCAGGCTCTTTTCTAGCATTATGCCTAATGAACTTGTGGAGTCAATGATGTGTGGTATGCAGTTAAGAGCTGTTAGCTGATTCATCCATTCACTGATGACAGATGATTGTTTAGGTTGGGCGATTAAAGGGAATTCTGTTTTGAAAGCATTTTGTTTGAGATGATTTAGAGTCAGCCAGTTTTAGGCTTTCAGTAGAGTGGTGTTGAGGGATCTTATATCATCTGGGGAGGAGACTTTCAGGTACAGTTGGTTGTCATCAGCATACATGTGATAATGGATATTGGATAGTTTCAAAATTTCAGTTAGAGGCTCCATGAACAAGTTGAAGAGAGTTGGAGAGAGTGTGGACCCTTGTGGAACACCTAGATTAACTGAGGAGGGATTAGAAAGAAACGGATTAACCTTGCATTTTTGAGTTCTATTGTGGAGAAAAGATGCAAACCAATTTAGGATAGGCCTTAAAAGTCCCATCCTATGTTCCAATAAGTCGAGAAAGCAGTCCTGTTTGTCTGCATCGAAAGCTGACGATAGGTCGAGGAGGATCAGACGGCAGGAATCGTTCGGATCTAGCATTTTGAGTGCATCATCAACTATGTGGGTGAGAGTGGATTCTGGGCTGCGACCGTGATGGAGTCCAGATTGGAATTGGTCAAGTAGTTGGAATTGTTCTATGTGATTATAAATATGAATGTGGACACATTCCTTCATGAGCTTGGCCAGGGCCGGAATGTTAGAGATTGGGCTGAAGTTGTGTAGGTCAGCGTGATCTGCCATAGGTTTTTTAAGAATAGGGGTAACCTGTCCAGCCTTAAAACAGTCTGGGATAAAGCCTTTAAGCAGTGAGGCATTAACTATCTTGGCCCATAGTGGGAGTAGGAGCAGATTAATCTCCTTGAAGAAATTTGATGGCAGAGGGTCACTGAAGTGGTTGGATGGTTTCAGTGCTGTGAGAGATTTTAGAATGGTGTTATCATTCAAGATTTCAAAAGAGCTCCAAGATGCTTTGTTCTTGGGGTATACCCTGGAGTGAGCGACGGTGCCACAGTTTGGGGAGGGTGGGGGCTGATAGGTTGTAAGTTTGGCAGGAGATCCATTGCAGTCTGTAGATCATATTCCATCTTAGTTGTCTTATCAATGAAGAAAGTGGAAAAATCTTCACAATTTGGCAGTGGGCATGGTCCGATAGGGGGGAGATTGAGTTTGCTATTTGATTTCAACGTAACAATTTTTAACAGTTTTTTAGGTTGATTTTTAGCTTGGTTCAGTTGATTTATGAAAAAGTTAGCTTTGAAGATTCTTATGCTTTTGTTATAGATGTTCCTTAATTATCTAGGAAGTTTGAGATGATCAAGGGACGGCGAGTTCACCACGATCTTTCTGCTTTTCTCAGGTTCCTTCTTTCAGCTTTTAGACTACCATTGTACCATGGTTTGGAGATTTTGGATGGTATTCTTTTTAACTGTAAGGGATCTATCGTGTCTAGAATGCTCGTCATGTACTGGTTGTAGTGTTCAGTGAGGTCGTGGACAGCCGACTTAACCTCGGGGGGGTAAAATGTTATTGCTGAGGGTCTGGGATAAAGCCTTTAAGCAGTGAGGCATTAACTATCTTGGCCCATAGTGGGAGTAGGAGCAGCTTAATCTCCTTGAAGAAATTTGATGGCAGAGGGTCACTGAAGTGGTTGGATGGTTTCAGTGCTGTGAGAGATTTTAGAATGGTGTTATCATTCAAGATTTCAAAAGAGCTCCAAGATGCTTTGTTCTTGGGGTATACCCTGGAGTGAGCGACGGTGCCACAGTTTGGGGAGGGTGGGGGCTGATATGTTGTAAGTTTGGCAGGAGATCCATTGCAGTCTGTAGATCATATTCCATCTTAGTTGTCTTATCAATGAAGAAAGTGGAAAAATCTTCACAATTTGGCAGTGGGCATGGTCCGATAGGGGGGAGATTGAGTTTGCTATTTGATTTCAACGTAACAATTTTTAACAGTTTTTTAGGTTGATTTTTAGCTTGGTTCAGTTGATTTATGAAAAAGTTAGCTTTGAAGATTCTTATGCTTTTGTTATAGATGTTCCTTAATTATCTAGGAAGTTTGAGATGATCAAGGGACGGCGAGTTCACCACAATCTTTCTGCTTTTCTCAGGTTCCTTCTTTCAGCTTTTAGACTACCATTGTACCATGGTTTGGAGATTTTGGATGGTATTCTTTTTAACTGTAAGGGATCTATCGTGTCTAGAATGCTCGTCATGTACTGGTTGTAGTGTTCAGTGAGGTCGTGGACAGCCGACTTAACCTCGGGGGGGTAAAATGTTATTGCTGAGGGTTGTCAGATCATCCAGGTTAATGTTTTGCAGTTTTATTTGCCAATGTTTGGCATTTTTTGGTTGCATTTTGCTGGTACTTACAAATTCTGTGATGAGGAAGGTGATGCAGTGGTGATCTGTCCAGTCGCAAAGGACGATAGAATCAAGTTGCATGGATTTCAATTTGCCAATGATTGGGTCTAAGGTTGCTCCCTTGTCGTGCGTAGGGCTGTCACATATCTGCGTTAGATGAAAGTCCCTCAGGAAAGTTTTGAGACTATTTACGGAAGGGTCATTCAAGTAATTCCAGTGGAGGATATAATCTCCAAGGAAAATCTGAGTGCTGCAATGATCTGCGTTTGTTGAGATAGTTTCCATAATCTGTTCGATGAAGGAAGGCTGTCTCTTGGGGGATGGTAGAACAGGTGGAGTTTGCAGACTTGTCTGATATTTCAAGCAATCTCAATGCTTAGGTATTGACATGCTGGGAGAGCCACATAATGAAGTTGTTTGACCACAAGATAGCTAGGGAATATGCAGGCAGTACCTCCCCCTTGCCCACTTGATCTGTGCAACCTAATAATGTCATAACTAGGAGGAACTAGTAGGCAAAGGATAGGAGCAGAGGAGTCATTTAGCCAGGTTCAGTCAGCATTAAGAGATCCGGCTCCTGATTGAGGATGAGGGCAACAATATCTGCTGCATGTTTTACAGCATATCTGCAATTGAGAAGCATGCATTTAAGCTTAGAGTTGGTGTTGACAGGAGTCTTTTGTGAGGTGGTGACTAGTATGAGGTTGTTTTTATTTAAGGCTCTGGGATTAACCCTGGGTTGTCTGTGCAGGTCGGCTTGAATTGTCTCGAATTGACACTATTGAGTGCATTGTCAGCATATGTTGGGTCATAAGAGCATAGGAGCGAGAGAATATCCTTGTCAGTCAGAGGATAATTTAGTCTAATGGGTCGAGTGAGGTCATTCGGGAAGGTTAAGGTTTTCCATTTGAAGTGAGGTGAGGTAAGATTTGGAGAGAGCAATGAGAATGGGTGAAGTGATAGAGGCCCAGTGCAGTGGTAAGCGGGATATGCATGATTATGATTGTTTGTTTCCAAAGAATTGCTTAGTCGCCCATTTTCGCCCATTCAGAGGTGAGGAGTAAATTGCTTTGAACAATTGCCTTGAGTTGTTGAATGGCTAGGGTGATCTCATCCAGCTTGGATCCAAGTGAGATTAAGGTGCGGGATCCGAGACTTGAGGCCAGGAGTTGGGTGGGGGGAGGTGTTCAGGGGGATAGTGCTGGAAAATGTTGGCCAGTGAGAGCCATCTGAGGTGAGGAAGGGTTATGAATGGAACAACTTTTTATGGGGAGTAGTAGGGGCACAATAAGTGGCTATATGAGAAATCTGGAGTGAGAGGGGTCTGATTGTTAGCCGGGATTGGAAGTTCATTATCTCGCTGTGAGAGCGATGAGTCTTTGGGGAGAGTTTGGGCGCATTTGTAGAATCAGCGATAGTGTGGTTATAGGTCAAGGGTAAAGAAGGGGTATTGTGTGACTATTGAAGGTGTGTACCTCAGGGCTGGCTGCTGTGGGAGAGCGGTGGGCGTGAAGACTGGTTTAGCGAATGATGGAGAGGGGCTCGGACCCATTAGGTGGCGATGATGGGTTGGTTTTGAATATGCAGATATCATTCGAAGGATGAGTGATGGAGAGGGAAGGGTCAAAATTAGCTGGCGATGATGGGTTGGTGTTGAGTATGCAGACTTCATTGGATGGATGAGGGATGGAGAGGAAAGGGTCAAAATAGACATCTTGGTTGGGAAACGACATGGGGTGAGGGAACATGGGATTGGCCGAAGGGCTACAATGGTATAGTGAGAGGGCGGATTTTGTGATAGTCACAGATTTTTTGATGGTAGGGAAAAATATTCTAACATTTCGAGGTTGTGTACAAAGGATTGGATAAGGATAGTTCCATTATTGTGAAGGGAAATGGTAGCTTCAAACTTATTGAGAGGTGAGGGGTGACTGTGATTCTTAGACCATGGGGAGATTTTTTTGGATGTGGTGATAATGAGCAAAGAATATAGAGCGTACCTCCATTGGGCGCGTCTTTTTGTATAGAAGATAAGATTACTAATTAACTCTCCTCTTTTTATGCAATAGAAAGGATCCGAGATAAGGGTTTCTGGGTGGAATTTGAGGAGTCTGTGTTTAAAGTTTTTAGAAGCGTTATTTGACAAATTGGGAGGATATATGATCTTATAAGCATTGTGGACTGATGGCTCCAAGTGAGCAAGTATGGCTCTTGATAATTTAGTATCCATGGTTAACTAGAAGAAGCTGGAGGATGGTGGAAATATAAAGTGTCACTGCTAAGTTAATAGTGAACGAAGTATCCTCTGGAAAATGTGTTACCTAAAGGATGGAGCACACGTTGCTGGTTCAGGGTGGTCCCAAATGGCTGGTGCTACCATACAGGAACCAGGAGAATGGTTGAGGAGTGTCCCCAGAGGATGTGGGAAGGTAAGATGAGGAAGAACCAGACTATTCGAGGGGCCTGACTTAGCATGAAGTTGAGGGGGTAGGGACTCAGGTGGAAAGGGAAGGGAAAGTAATAGAATCAAAGTAGTAATCAAATTGTGAGGCTCTTATGATAAGGAAGGACTCTGGGCCATAATACAAATAGATCTAGTGACAGAAGAGGAGTAGATCCTATTGTAAATTAATGATAATACAGCAAGGTCAAATGCTGAAGCGTGAAAACTGCACTGATAGTGGGAAATTAGATTGTGGAAAAGTCAGTATCACCTAAGGATTCTTCCAAGATGCCCGCTTTTTGTGACAGAGAGGCTCCAGACTTGGGTTGGTGGAAATCCTTCTTTACTTTCAATTAGAACTCTAGGAAGCCAGAGTGTCCTACTTCTCTTACAATGGGACTGCAGAAAATTAGTCCTTTTTCCATTTCCATTTCGCCGAGACCACCATCTTAGCGAAGGGCTTTCATAATTAGAAGGGATCTTGTAATGGTGTCCACAGACAATTGAATGGAAAGCAAGGGACATCTCCGGTGAAGCTCTGTGGGACTGGCCTACCGGAAGCTATCCCTCTACAACATTTCATCAATGTTGGGTATCTCTTCCAACCATCTAGTACCCCCGACACAGACTCAGCCCAGACTAGACACAGCCTGCAGAAAGGACTGAAGATGTCTGGTTATGTGCCCCGGTATAGAAACCGAAACTGGGACGTGTAAGGCATGAGAGCAGGTGACAGAATGAGACGGGTGTGTCTGCGGAGCAGGGGAGCGTGACAACATCCACTCACCTTTTTCAGTGCCCTGAAATCTCTGCTCCATAAGCAAGCCACCATCGAGTGGCAACACAAACCGAAGCACTCTTCAATTCACCTGTCAGCATAGCGGACCAGTGCCTGGTCGTGAGTCAGTTAGTTGCACAAAATGCAAGCCAATCGTGCCCTGCAATGAACCCTGGCAATGCCCCAGTCAGCCAGCGGGAGAGGAGTTGGAGAGGGTGAAGCCAACCAGGACCCACAATGCACTCCGGCAATGCAAAGTCCGTAAGCAGGAGCAGAAGCGGAGCCGGTGAAGACAATCAGGTCATGCAGTGCACTCCGGTCCGAGAGTCAGTGCCAAAGCACTACACAGCCGCAGAGCCTATCCTGTCAGCCAAGGCACAGTTTTAGGAAGTACTGAGCAGAGCAGGAGCACCCCTCCACCCCAGGCCTATGAAGACCAGAAAAGAACATCAGCAAGTGCTACACCGGTGTCGGTGTTAAGGGATCATCACATAGTGAGCAACCATCCCTGCTCCCACGCATGAAGAGGGCACTTTTAGTGTGTTGATCACTTCCCCTTGCCATCCCCCACATGCAGTTCTGAAGCGGGGCTGTGGAGCAGCACTTACTCACATCAGCAGTGACTGCAGAGATTCGGTTGCCAGTGTGCATGGTTTATGTACCCTGGCATGTGTGTGTGTGGTGTGTATAGATATATACATTAATTGCATGTTGTGTGTATGATGGTGGTGTGTGATTGCAGAGTATGTAAACTATTTCTGTAACCTGTGTATGTGTGTGTGTGTTTATCCCCTTAGGTCGAGGAAGGGAGGCAGAGAGTTCCAGGTTCTTGTGGCACTACCTGAGAATTGCTAGTGTCGCAGGGATTCTGCTCCTACACAGAACTGTGCATAAAGACTTGGGGGCAGATTTATGAGGCTCTTGCGCCTCCTTGCGCCGCAATTGCATCACGTAATGTAACGCAACGGCGGCGCAAACAATGCGCCCTATTTACAAAGTGACGCATCTAGGAGATGCGTCACGTTGGAAACCCCTGCGCCATAAGGAGGCGTTCCTGCGCAGGGGGGGGCGTTCCTGCGCAGGAACGCCTCCTAAAAGTGGCTGAGTGAAATCTATGAGATTTCACTCAGTCACTTTCTACGTCAATTCCTTACGCTTGCTTGAAGCAGGCGTAAGGGTGACGCACCATACATTGAATAGGTGGCCCCTGTGCATTGCAGGAGTCATGTCGCACTTGCGACATGACTCCTGCAATGCGCCGCCCGTGCGCCGAGAGATGCGTCACGCATCCTTACTGCCTTGCACCATGGTGCGCCGCTTCATAAATGCGGGGCACCATGGGTGGCGGAGCAGTGTCGCACTGTGGCGCATGTTAACTGGCGAATCCCTGGGGATGCGCCAGTTAACATAAATCTGCCCCTTGGAACCTCAGTGAATTAGGGTGTGCCAAAACTCACCTTAGTACCCAATATCCCCTACCAGACTAGCCATCAGTGTCTCATTGGTTCTTACAAACTACCAATGTTTGGAAACCCAGAACATGGACTTAGAACACATCAGGTAACGTGGAACACATGAACACTCTTTCGTTATACAACCATATCAATCCAGAACGAGGAGTAAATGAAGACACGTGCATATTTGAAATGTTTATTTTCTAATGCAGTGTTCTCAAGCGCAGTATCTTAGCTAATACAAGCAAACATATTATAAGAAACAAAGTAATCAGCATAGTAACTAGTCCATAGAATACAAAGGGAGAAAGCATGTTAAAATGCTAGAGGGAAGAAGGCTAAAAGACACCTAAATCTCACCCTCCCTTGCTAATTATTATATTATATCTAAGAAGGTCTCTTTGGGTTTTAGCAGGGCGGCCCCATACCTCTGATCCTAGTGGAAAGGGATCACATCATCTTCCACCAGCTCTCTGCATGCGAAGCATTATCAAGTGTGTGTGTATGCTCTGTGCAGTGCAATATGAAACGTGCCTAAAGCCAGAGTTGGCCGCAGCTGCATGTATGTTATGTCTAGAACGTGCGAAGATCAGACCTCACAACAACCACTGTGTTGAAATATCCTTGAAGGCCTCGGCACTCACTGTACAGACATAGCTTACCAAGCAAAGCTGATACAATAGCAAAACATATTATTCTTGTGTGAAGCAAAATATTCTACTAGGCTCAAAGCTCTAATAACAATATGTGCGTGTGCAGAAGCAGCAGAAAGGTAAAATGGCGTTTAAACTCCTAATAGGCTCATGCTAACTTAACACAGTATGAAGGCAAAGCATATCTATATGACACCCTCCCTTGATCCGAGCACGGATAAGATAAGATAAGATAAGGGGCTAATTTTGAAATGCACAGTCAAAGAACAACAGTCAGCTCAAATTTGCGCAAGTGAAAAAAATATAACATTTTCACCCAAAAACAGGATCTCATAAGTAAGAAAGTTTAGTCATTGGCTTGGGCAAAGCCAATAAGCCTGGGGCAGAGAAAATTGTTATATGCCAGAAAAAATAATAATAAAATAAAAAAAATATTCAATGTTCAATTAATGGTGATGAAATACTTCATCCTAACATTGAATGTGCAAAATAGGAAGCAACAGCTTCCAATAGGAAGTCACTGTTCTCATCCGAAAATAGTTCAGCCGTCCAATTTAATAGTGGGAAAGAACATACATGCTCTTCAATTACAGGAGCCTCTAGCACCATCAGAGGGCAACTCGGTGGGTTCTCAATGAAGCTTTGTGCCAAGAAATCTTGAGCCACTGCAAACACATTCCAACGACCCAGTATTCAATGCATCGCTGCAAAGGCCATAATCCCTCCGTCAGAACAAAGCAATTCATGAGCAACTAAGGGGCTCATGAGCTGGTTATAATGCACATCAGGAGACACCGTATTGCAGAGACACAAATCCAGGGCCCAGTCGAAATCACAACTCAGGGAATGAAAGACAGGCTGGACACATGTAAAACAGGAAAATCGAAACGATAATCCATAAGCTTCACTTAAGGTGGCGAGTGGCAGCGCTCCAAAGTATTCAAGCATTCTGTTGCGAAACAGTGCCAGTCGTGACAGCTCGTCTTGAAACACAGGATGTGCATCCATTCTGAATGAAACAAAACAGCAAAAGAATGCCGGCAGCCAGCACCAGTAAAATGGGAAATCCATCAAATAGGCTGGAAAAGATCGAATGAAAGAAAGCCGGAAAGACCCCAAATATACTTTGAAATGAAGTCACAAGGCCGCTGCTAACCACTTTAAAAAAAGTGCGCCAGCCCAGTTGTGGAGGATGCATTAAAGATTGTGTGAATTAATTCACCGAAATGTAATGGCAAGTCAGTATTTAATAAAGCATGCACCTCTGTGCGGGTGTTAGCTACGTGAAGGACAAATGTTTCACGAGCAGATGTGAGGGCAACTTCTTTTTGGGACAATAGAGCTGTTATGCGACTCATCTTATTGAACTCTGATTTCAAGGTCGGAATCCTCGTCCAGATGGAAACATCCAGTTTCCCATGCGTGGGTGGATACATCACATTTTTACAGCAAACCACATGCTCTCTGACGGTAACGACATAAGCAATGCCTTTTATTAACCCACAGCAATACTCATTGTTTAATAGTAAATAACTCCCATTTGCCAGTAAAGTGAATGTGGGACCTATAGCAGGCACGGGGGTACCTTTCAAAACACAGGCTAAATTAGGCTCGTCTTGATTACAGGAGCCGTGTAATTGGCTATCTCTACACATTAATGAGTGATCCGGCGTTTCAGTGCATTCTTTACCATTCAAATAAACGTCCTTGCCCTGCCTAAGGCATCTATATGTAAAAGGAAGCGGCCAGGCTTCATGGACATAGGAACTACCAAGAGGTTCGTATCTACCAATGCCAAAATACTTGATACAATTTTTAAACTCGAACGGAGGAAACGGACGAGTTATCAACCCGTGGATAAGCAACTTTGCTGTAGTGGCCCCTGCCACAGAAAACGGTAAGGATTCCAATCATTCAATGTGTAACATGGAAAAAGAAGCATCCTTCATTGAAAGTAAATGTTGCTTGTCTGTCAAATTAAACAGGGCGAACAGAGAAGAGGTATTCATGTAATGCCACGGCACTTTTCCGGCCTTGAGCGTCTGCAGGGTCCAAGCAAACTGCATAATAGAAGGCAATTGATTCTGACCATGGTACAAAACAGACACTTCATCTTGCACAATATCAACAACAGATGACACAATATTATCCAACGTGTAAATGCGGGAAGAAAGCGTGTTAATGCTATTATCTACAACTGCCAGCACTTTTTCTAAATTGGCTTGATCTATTGCTCTAAGACGTGTCGCTGCCTCAATCTGAGCTGTTTTCCAGAATTCGTTATAAACAGCATATATCCATCTTTTAGATCTACCTTTAGCCGGGCCCTTTATGAAATCATTCAGATCAACATCGTCAGTCAGTTTAGATAAATGCTGTTTAACTGACGCCAAGGTAGAATGTTTGAGCCAAGTCTGACATAATTTGCCTACAGAATAGGTAGTCACAGAATGGTCAATTTCAAAACGGGGATCTAACCTGACCTGTGTAAAGCCTTGAGCCAAACCCAGAAAATGATGTTGGCACAAGTCAGCACTTTTGTGCCAGAGCAACCAGCCATGGGCATCCAAACTGGATATGTTATAAGAAGAATTTTGCAAGAGAGTTTGCAACTCTCTGATCGAAATTTTTTTATTATTACCCCAACCTGAATATTCTTCCAATTCAGGGAAAAAAGGAGCATTTGATCTTTTAGAGGTAGCCAATCCAAAGCATGTTGTCTGTGAAACTGTAGAATTCAAAAACAACATATGATTTGGGATGAGACATGCACGGTGCAAAGCCTCAGTGCCTTGCACCTGCCAACTTTTAGAACCCCAAACCGATTTAAGGTCAACTGTTTCCTTCCACAGCTCGTAGCCTCCAACAGCCAACTGATCTAGAAAGGACTTCGAGAACAATAATTTAGTATCGGTAAGTCTAACTTTGGACATTGACTTTTCGGTCACTTTAAAATAAAATGCTTTAGGATTGGACTGATTAAAATCAGTAAAATAAGTGTACCTTTTCAAAAATGATGCAGAACTGCCTTGTATCAGAGCTGGACA
The DNA here is from genome assembly GCF_964261635.1 of Lissotriton helveticus. Lineage (NCBI taxonomy): Eukaryota > Metazoa > Chordata > Amphibia > Caudata > Salamandridae > Lissotriton > Lissotriton helveticus. Next base: position 1,315,794,803 of record NC_136068.1, read on the forward strand.
ATGCTCCCATTGTGTATAATTCACAGTGTTCCTCCTGGTATTAGTTTTATGCAGGTAGTGATTGCCAAAATGTTGATAACAATATAAATCACCGTAATTAGCAGACTCTAAATACAAATCTTCAACATAATATTTCAAATCAGAAAACAATTCTTCTACTGCGTGAACGCCCAATCATCAGAACATATATTTTGTTTAACTACATCCCCCATATTAACTCTAAGCACATTAGGGACATTTATAACCTCAGTGGGGCCATGAATCTGAAATTTAACAGCATCCCATATTATCCCATCCAGGACAGGCCAAGCAGTGATGTTAACAAAAGCCAAGTCTCTCTTCAATCTGTGCGCAGTGTGTGAGGAGGAATGGGGTGCCAATGTTCCATTGATATGTCAAATGCTTGTTCTATCTTCAACATAGTGTCCATTGACGATACGGAAAAAAGAAAACACAAAATCAATTGACATAAAAAGGTAAATCGAAAAAAGCACCAGCCAAATATAGGTCCAAGTGGGAATCAATAAATGATTTTTAAACAGCCTTGCAAAACTGTAATCCTTGAAGGCCTTTCTGAAGTGTCTGAAACAGTGTCAAAAGAAAATCTGGATTCTGTGGCCAAGCGAGATTGTAAATCAGGCATCGATAAGTCAGATGGGTAATTGTAGTCAGTTTCATCAAGGTGAGTACCAGGCAATGTACTCAACAAAGGACTAGAAATTGCAGGCATCTCGAGGGCTACCTCAGGGTCAGGATGGGAAGCCGTGGCCAAAACAGAATTTCTCACAATCGAAGGACATGAGACTGCCGGTGTCATAGTAAGAAGAATCGGCCACTCTGTGTATCTTGACAATGTCAATGGAGATATACCTGTTTTCCTTACGACCTGGAAGTGGTGGTAAAATGACTGTTTTTGTGCCCTTCACACCAAGCACTGGAACTGAAGCTCGATAAGAGGGACCACATTCTTTCTTGTTTTCGATCTTCTCCCGAACCAATTCACCAACTTGGGGTAGCCAGCCAACTACCGGGATCTGCAACGCATCATCCGAGGTGGACGGCAAATGTTCCTTTGCAAGACTGTTTCTCGTCTCTTGTAGAGTCTGTAAAACATTGCAATGTTCATCTACGTCAAAGGAGGTAGCAACAGAGTCTAGACCGTCAAGGTCCGGTACATACATCTTGATACCAAAGAGCATTTCGGATGGGGTCTGCCCACCCAGAGACCTTCTAGGGAGATTATTAAGTGCACGCTGCACGCCATTGCGGTGGGCTAGCCAGTTCCTGCCAGTGCCTATAACTCGAGCTGTCAAAGATTGCTTTAAGTCACGGTTCATTCGTTCCACAACACTATTACCCTCAGGTCTGTATGGAGACAAAAACTTTACTTGGACCCCCAACAAAGCCATGCGAGCCTTAGAGGCGAAAGCAGGTCCCTGATCTGAATGGAAGGTACCACAGGCAAAAATCCCTACAAAGACACGCAAATCTCTTATGACAGTCCGTGAATCAGCGCTGCGGTGAGGCCATACCCACACAAAGCGTGTGCATGAATCAACTGCTACTAAGATAAACCTATACGCAGTATCTGAAGAAAAAGGACCGCAGTGATCTAAGTAAACACAACCAAGTGGTTTATTAGAAATGAACAACTGTGTTTGGGGCGGACGCGCAGCTGTTGAAGGTTTAATCTGCTGGCAAATGTCACATTGAAGGACATAATCACGCGTCTGTTTGTTCAGTCCCCGCCACCAGAAACTCTGTTGTAACTGAGCCACAGTAGCCAAAACGCCCGCATGCGCAGACACAACTTCTTCATGGGCCGCTGTAAGCAATGTGTGTCTGCTATCCGCGTTGGGAATCAATCTCTCCCCAATGTCAGGTATTTTCACATAAGGAACTTTATCAGGACTTAAGTGATATGAATACTTCGAAGGGAACCCCTTAGGATATTTACTTCCCTTCTCAGTCGCAGCAACAGCTGCCAAGATATCATCATCAATCTTACTTTTGGAACGTGTAACCGCTGCAACCAAATATGTCGTTGTTGCTGATTTTGCTGCCTCATCGGCAAGCGAATTGCCAACAGCGTGGACTCCCACGCGCTGATGACCAAGAGTATGAATTACAAACACGAGTGGCAACTGCTCTTTAAGCTCAGCCACTCGAACCCAGATCATTTTATGTTTTATTGTGCTACCCTTGGAATCACGAAAATCATTCTGAATCCAAAAGAACAGGTTTTCATTGTAAGACTGGAAACAGTAGTAAGAATCACTCACAATAAGAGTCGTCACACTAGGATCAGCGTACTCCAATGCAAGCAACAGAGCACGAAGCTCTGCCAATTGTGCGGTGCAGTCCCCTAGAGTCTGCGTGTGCATGACTCTGGATTTGAACTCATCGTTCACCATGGCACCCACCACAATGGCGCAAGCGGAAACGTATGCATGTTTAGACCCATACCCAACTTGCCCTGAACCATCAGTGTAAATGATACAATGGAAATCCTCCAAAGGCCGCATAGCCAAAGGTGCAGTATGAACAAATTCATATTGCAAAAACTCCTGCGACTGTAAGGAGGCGTCAAAAATAAACGTGACATCCGGAGATGTCAATGATGCCACCCATTGTCTCCACCGAGGGTGCAAAGCTTTAGAATTTGGTACACTGGCTTTCTTTACTGCCTCAAGTGCAGGAAACGGGGTAACAACCAACATGCGTTTTCCCTGTGAAAGTGCACGTTCCTTAAGAATCGCCATCTGCACTGCTGTTAAAACCATCTCCACAGTGAAAAACTGCATTTCAGCCGACGTGTACAAGTGTGACTTGTAAGCAATAGGTACTGTGTCTCCTTCGTTAAAAGTAAGGTAAGTAAAACCCACCGCCACAAGGATGATTCTTATCACCAGGTTGGTGTGGTTATCACGTTATCTAGCAGATCAGCCTGCAAAGATTGCAGAATAGCTGAGTGTTCTGGCAGCCAGCACGATTTGGTAAAAGTCTGTTGTATCAAAGCATACAAAGGCTTGATACGCTGGGCATATTCAGGAATGCATGTTAGCCCGAAATTCAAAAATCTCAGCAAAGACTGTAATTGTTTCAGAGTTGTCAAAGCACGCAGTTGTGTGCATTTCTCCAAGAAGTGGGGAACCAATCCTCAACCTTCATTGTTGAGTTCGTAGCCCAGGAACAACACTGTATACTCTGCAATGTGAGACTTTGCAAAGTTGAATTTGTAGCCGAAGTCTGCAAAGCTACAAATTATGCGGTCAACGCGACACAGATGCGCCCAAAGTTCGTCGTCTGTGAGATAAATGTCATCCACATACGAACACGCACCTGGGTCTACTCTCTCCAAGAGAGAGACTATGCGGGCCGCAAATACGCCTGGACTATTCTTACAGCCCATTGGTAAACGTTTGAACTGTTTTTGTTTGCCGCCGCACGTAAAACTGGTCCATTGGGAACTTAGACCATCCAAATGGTGGGCATAAAAACCGTTGGATATGTCAAGCGTAGTTTTAAACCGCTTACGCACAAGACTATCCACTAAGGCAGAGCCGTGAGTATTCTGTACTGCACAGGTACAGCAATGCAAGTTCAAATGCCGGTAATCCAATACCAAACGATACGATCCGTCAGGTTTGGTCACAGTAAATAGAGGGTTATGCATCGGTGGCACACATGTTTCAATCACTCCTTGATATTCCAATTGTTCAAGGTTTTCCGCTACGGAAGCCTTCGCTTCGCGTCTAATGGGATATTGAGGTTGAGGCTGTGACATAGACCGTAAAGGAATCTCGTGGTGTGGGGAAAATGTATCCCAACCACAGTGTGTACGGTACAAAGCCGGCGCAAGGGCTTTAGCCCAATCTTCTGCAAAATTCAGCGCATGCTCATTCGAGACAGTGTGCGCGAAACTAGGGAGGATTACCTCCTCCCCTCTCGGAGCTGCGAGCACAAAAGGTGGAGGCCAGTCAGCCTCCGCTAACAAAATGTCATAGGTAGTCGTAAGATTTTCCCAAAATACCCCTTTTATGGTACGCTGTATGTCAAATTCAAAATTCAAATTCATTAAAGCTTTATTTGATTTGTAAAATCATAGTCATAAAAGCATACATTTAAAAACAGCATGATAAAAACTTCCAATACACATGGGATAGATTAATTAAAAAGTGATTACAAATTTTTTGCAATAAAATCCTTTTCAATAAGGGCGCTCTACTCCTAAAGACTTAGTACATGCATTATAAAACTACATTATAAAACTACATTATAAAACTACTGGGCACAATGGCTGGGCCTAATGAATACAGTTGTTCTAGGATTACATCAGGTTCCTGAGTCTAACAATCTCCTTTAAATAGGTAGATATGACTTTGATGGCATGTGTGTTATCTTAAGTTTTTAGTTTATTATAGGCTCCTCTGCAAGTTCACAGGCTCCAGGTCTTTAGTAGAGGCTTCAGTAGTCTCTCCCTTAGATGCCAATAAAGGCTACAAAATAATATACCATGAATGTTGGACTGGTGTGAGATGTTGTCGCATGGGCAGATTTTTATATCCCTGGTCCAATCATTACACTGTGGGAAAGTAATTAGTCTGAAGAATGTATCCGTGCGAAAATGGGTCAAAAGCATGCGTGTGAAGGGGGATGGTTCTAAAAGCAAATACTGCTGTACCCCGTCGACAATAGTGGTTAATTGATTTTCTATTACCGTGCTTTTGCCCTTTTCTATCAGCCATCTTTTACTATCTAAATGTTGTAAATGCACTTTTTTCATACCAGATCTGGGCACCGTCTCCATACTTACAGGATTGGAGAAGTATTCCGGGTGCCCAATGTCTTTAAACAATTCTCTTACATATTTGAGCCATTTAATATTATCAGCACCGTCTAAAGCCAAGCAGTCCTTTATAACTTCTCTATTCAAACTTGTCTCCGGATTTACCCAAACATTGTGCCACAGCAAAACTGGTGAAGATTTAATAGTATCCAAGATGTATGGGAGACCTAATTCATTGTGCACAACGTATGTGGCTGTACTCTTAGGGGTTGCTAATAAGTAGCGAAGAAACAAGTTCTCGGAGCGTTGTATAGAATCTGCGTGCTCAATGCCCCAAAGACCAGCTCCATATGTGCCAGTCGATGTACATTTGGCTTGGTAAATCTGTATGACTTCTCCAACGGGTCTACCTACCAATCTTTTAGCGAAATTGGTCAGGGCGCCCGTAGCCCTGGAGAACGCTAAATGCCTTGCACTTACGGCCGCCTGCCATATACCCCTTCTATCGAAATTAATGCCAAGGTAGGAAAACCTATCTATATTCTCCACCTTTCTCCCCTCCAGGAAAATTGGGCATGATGTCCTTTTGTTCCCTGTTCCACAGGACATGGTATACGTTTTTGAAACATTTATGCGTAGACCTCTGTGTTTCATAAAATCTGAAAATGTACCTACTGCCCTTTGCAGACCTACCCTTGTCTGGGACATTATTGCGGCATCATCCGCATATAAGAATATAGGAATTGGCGTCCCATTTACTGTAGGGTAGTCTTGATATACTTCATTAAGGTGTTGGACAACCGCATTACTGTATAGGGTAAAGAGCAGGGGAGCTAGAATGCACCCCTGTCTTACTCCTCTGTGGATCTTAAAAATATAGGAGCACTCACCCCTCCTGCCATATCTGACTCGTGCTCCTGCCCCTATAGAGTTCTTTTATAAACAGGATGATATGTTTATCCAAACCGATCTCAGAGAGTGTCAACCAGAGCATTTCTTGGTCCACGCAATCAAATGCGGAACTTAAATCCACGAAAGTCACGAAAAGATTTCCTTTTTTAGCCTTGGTGTATTTAGCTATTATTAATGCCAGATTGAGTCCCTTTTCTATTGTGCCCTTACCTGCTCTAAAGCCATATTGTAGGTTTGATATGACGTCGTGCTCTTCCGTCCAAGCCAGGATTCTGTTTAGAATGATCCTCCCGGCAACCTTCGTCAGGCCATCGAGTAGCGAAATTGGATGATAGCAAGTGGGGTCATTTCTGTCCCCTTTTTTGAAGATCGGTACAATGATGGCCTCTGGCCAGGTTGAAATGAATCCGGTGATGTTTGTGGAATTGAGCACGTTGGTGAGCAAAGGTGCCCATAGGTCGATCTCTGATTTAAATACATCTATAGGGACACAGTCCGGTCCAGGAGCCTTCCCTGAAGAACTTTCTTTCAGTGACCTGATGACTTCCTCACATTGAAATATGATACCCAGGGGGAAGGAGCAAGATAAGGTATGCTCCACAGGAGCACTGACAGCATTGCCCTGTATAAATCCGTGTCCTGCAAGCTCTACTTTGTCATATAGGCCTTCAAAATGTGTGACCCAGGTTTCGCCCGGGATTACTAGATCTATGTGTGCCCCCTTATTGTTTTGCAGGAAAGGGGCATTTACTGCCTTCCAAAAGGCTATATTGTCCCTCCTCTCAGAAGCTTCATGGAGTGCCTGCCAGGCCTCCTTTTTTAGTTGTTTTTTCCTGCTGATTATAGCAGCTCAATAAAAGCGCCTGGCTGTCTGGATGTTTTCCTGGCATCTTGGTGAGGAGTGAAGAGCTTGCTTTAGGGCAACAAGTGCCCTGGTGCAGTTCTTATCAAACCAGCCTTGACTTTCTTTTGGGGCGTGGCGGGTCACCCTGGTTAAAAGTCTTTTAATTTCTACTGAAATTGTTGGAATCAGTGACAATCTGGTGCTCACCGTTATAAGTGAGGCATGTTTGAAATTCCTAGGTATTCTTGACTAAGGTTTGGAGAAAATTCGCAGGCACCACCTTGTCCCATTTAATGCAATACCCGTTACTACTAGCTAGCCTTGGTGTCAAGTTATATATGATGTTATTCTTTAAGTGTGCTACAGGATCTTTAGATTTCATGGTGATAGAGATGGGATAATAGTCACTAAGAACAGTGTCTAATGTATCCCAGTTAAGTAGAGTCCCTGAGTATCTAGATGATAGCAGCGTGAAGTCTATAGTTGAATTACATTCCCTAGTTTGGAGTGATAGAAATGAGTCGGCGCCTCTTCCTTGGAGTCACCCAAGCCACAGACGCCCGCCTCCCCCCGAGGGCAAAGAGGCAATTGAAGTCCCCTACCCACAACAAGGCCATGTCTCCCTCCATCTGCTCTTCTATATGTATGAGATTTGCCATTAGATTTTTTACAACAGACTCAATTAGTGGAGTTGGGATGTTATTATAAAAATTGACTAGTGTCAGGTTTTTTAAAACTACCCAAGGTGTAACAATGATTTGATAAAATTCTGTTGTAGAAAACTTTACAGTTGATGATCCTACATTGGACGAGATGTATGTACATAGCCCCCCCTTATGTCTACCATGACGGCTGGGGATGGCTGGAGTATGAAAAGTTTTGTATCCCAGTGTTAGACCTGGCATCTTTGGCGTGGTTTCCCCTATCTTTTTGCCTCTACCTCCTGTATTTTTGATGCTGTGCTGGATTTCGTTTTTGCTGGTTTAGATGCTTTGGACACTCTGCCACTGCTGATCAGTGCCAGAGTGTAAGTGCTCTCTAAGTAAAGTGTTATTCTGATTGGATATACATGTTTGGTATATTTGTGTCACCATGAAGTCCTTAGTTAAGTGCACTGGGTGTGCCAGGGCTGGTGATGACAAATGCTACTAGTGGGCCTGCAGCACTGATTGTGCCACCCACAGGCGTAGCTCTAAAATAGTGTCTAAGGCCTGCCACTGCAGTGCCTGTGTGCAGTTTAGAAACTGCCATGTCCTCCTGGTCAGTGTCCCCACTGACTAGGCCGAACCCTTCCCTTTTTGTGCGCATCAGTCACCCCTATGGAAGGCCCAAGGTACCCCCCTGGGCAGGGGGCAGTGTATGTAAAAGGTAGAGCATGTACTAGTGCAGGTGACATGCTCTCATAGTGAATGGCAGTCATTTTCGTTTTCACTATTATAAGGCTATCTTGCTCAATAGATTAACATGGGGATGCTGGCTACAGTGGTTAACAGCATTTCTTCCCATAGGAACAAGATAGGACATAAGTATCTAGTATCCCTGAACTCAGGATTTAATAACATCTTTTAGGAAAGGTTGTTTTTAAATCCTGTGTTTGAGAACAGCACTTTTAGAAAGTTGCTGTTCTCTTGTCTGACCTTTCTGTGTGCCTTGGCCTGTGTGTGGATTGACTGTCTGGTTTGAGAGTGACAGAGGCTGGGGATGCCCCAGGAGGCTGGCTGAGTCAGCCCTAGGCTGAATGACTGCATTTGCAACCAACTGGAGTGGTGGGAGGAGTTAGCACCTGGGCCTGAATAGGGCTGTGCCTGCCTTCCACAATGCTGGCTCCACCTCCTGCTGGGCGGCTGACGACCCTGCCCCTCACTCTGAAAGGAAAGAAGAAGCCAGCAAAAGAAAGTACTCAGGAGACACCCAGAACTGGTTCAGACCGGACTCAGGGCCCACATGCACAAAGAGAACAAAGACTTTTAGGGGTATAAGTACAGGACCCCTGACAACAGAAAATTAGATCATCCTGGAATCAAGAAGGAACCTTGGCCAAGGACAAAGCTGAATCTGAAGAAGGAAGACTGTCCTGCTGTTGCTCTGCTGGACTGACCTGTTGCTTTGCTGCCAAGGAGAGGGGAAGGACTTTGCTAGTGTGCTGTGTCCCCTGTCTTGAAGGAATCTCCAAGGGCCTGAGAAGAGCTGGCTCCCTGTTCTGAAGTCCCAGGAACAAAAGGACTTCACCCCCAGCTTCCCTGAACTCTGCTGAGAGAGTTCTGTCCTTCCTAAAGTGCTTGATCCAGTTGTGGGGCCTCTGGAAGTTGTACCTGTGCTGGGAAGCTCGCATCCTTCGTTTGCGGGACGCACCAGACCGGTGCGGGAAAGTCGAACATCGCTGCGAGTGTCGTCGCAGAGCCTGTCGTCGCTGGGTGAGATCGCCGCACCGCTTGCTTGCGGACCGCGTCACGTCGCTGCGAGCATCGCCGCAGAACCATCGCATCGAGGAGCTGCGAGAAAGAGGATCACCGCTGGACTGCGCATCGTCGCCCTGGAGATCGTCGCAGCCGGTACGAGATCATCGCATCGTGCCTTTGCGAGAACAAACTTCCTACGGAACCTACGCACCGGAATCCATACAAGTGGCCTTCTTCCCCATACAGACCGGATTCGTCGCAACACGCCCGCTGCTGCAGCGGGGTTGTCGCATCGCCTCCCCAGGGTCTCAAGAGCAACGCATCGCTTGTTTTCCACCGCACCAGCTTCTGCTTTTGGAACTTTGTTGCAAATAAAAGGTACTGTCAGTAAACGTGACACAACTGTGAACTTTTCATGCATCTGAGGATTATTCTATCGCAACCTAAAGAATTTTAACGCAACCTTAAGAACTCTTTTGAAACCATATTCTTGAACTGTGTATGTTGGATTTTTGTCGTTTTTTGTCTTGTGTAGTTTAGATTAAATACCTTTATTTTTCTAAACTGTTGTGGAGTCAATTTGTGGTGTTTCACTGTCTTACTGTGAGTGTTGGTACAAATACTTTACACATTGCCTCTGGTTAGCCTAGACTGCTCGTGCCAAGCTACCTAGAGGGTGAGCAGGGGTTATCTCAGAGGGTTTCCTCCTTACCCTGACTAGAAGCAAGGGTCCCTATTTGGACAGTGGTACCTACCTCTGCCAACTAGAGACCCCCAGTTTTAACACCCAGGATATATAGTTCATTGCTGGTCCACGTTTCTTGTGGGCATATAATGCTGTGCTTGAGTGCAATTTCTAGCCAGAGTGAGTTAGTGATTTTTTCAGACAGACCCGCCACATTCCAACTTAGGAGGTTATTGATCAATGGTGTCTCTATAATGGAGATGCTTTTGTCCGTCCCTACTCTAGGGCCCTCCACAATTCCCAGGGTTTGCATGGGACTTATGCGCAGTGAATGCTCGTTATAATGTATTGAGTTATTAATTACGGGTATTTTGGCTAAGTGCACCTCACTCAAATTACTAAGGTCAACAGATATAGGGAGAATATTAGAGACCATATTTATGTCTGAAGAGTTGGCAAGTTCCTTCTCCTGAACTTTATGTGGTTTATTCAAAGTTGGACTAAAACAATTAAGATGATGTTCCTTATTTCTCGTCTCCCTGAGTTTGGTTATAGCCATAGGTTCATCAATGCCTCCCTCAGTGGTAAGCAAATTGTGGTTAAACAGGGAATCCTTATCTGCATAATTTCTAGCTTCTTTCCTTCCCCAACTCCCTCTCCTTAAAATACCCTGTGGGATAGAATTAGTTTCGGCCAAAATATACTATAGTCCGTCACTATAGACATTTCGTCATCGCATTCTCCCTTAGGGGCAGGTAGTAAATCAATATGCTCAGGTGCATACTGGTACATTGACTTCTCATTTGCGAGTCAATCTACCCCTTCCAGCCCCGAGAGTGTAGCAAATCGATTAAAGGTGTGGATGTTGAAACTAAACTTCGCAGCATTGCTCTCATCTGGGTACAGTGGTCTTGATAGTTTAGGCAAGAGAGATCGGGGGTAGAAGTAGCTCAAAACACGGGGGGATAATATGAGGATCACAATTGATGACAAAAGCAATATGTTCACAAAGACAGTTTAAATATTATCACTTGATGGGAAGATACGTTCTTACTTTCAATGTCCCAGATTAGGTGTTTTAAAGGGAAAGGTCCAGCCCGACCTCCTCGGCCACGGACGGCCACAGACGGCCCGCCCTTTGCCCAGGCTTAGCCTGGCTAGTCCCACGCGCGTCCCGCGAGGCGGGAGATGTCACGGCTTTTTAAGCGCCTCCGGGCGCGATATGGGCGTGCTGAGGGCTGAGGGCTCCTGGGAAATGTAGTGCTTTGTTTCCCCCTCTTGGCGGCTGCGCCTGCTGTTCAATGGCAGCGGTGGCGGGGGGAACTGCAACAAGGCAGCAACAGGCAAGTGCCCCGGTTGGTCTGGTGCGGCAAAGTCCCAACTGGTGCGGCAAGTCAGGGCAAGACAAGGTAAGTGCTGGACTGAGCAACCCAACATTCAACTAAAAGGACTATTTCATAAAGTCTATCAGGGGGAGCTACTCTAGTGTCAGCTGTCTCCACAACAACATAACGGTCAGTAGCTGTCACCTTCAGTAGCGGACGCAGGGCCTCTCACACTATGGTAATCTCCGCCGCACTGTGCAGCAAGGTCAGAGACCATGTCTGATTCCGAAGCTGCATTCTCACTATCTGTGGTATATCTCGCTGTTAAAGCGGCAACTTTCTTTTTCTGAAACTGGGGTCTCTTCGGTGTTGAATTGTCCTGCTTGCCTTTACCGTCCTTTGTACGGGGCTGGTCGCGTCCTTGCTGGCCACCCCGAACTCTACCGCCTCCTCCACCACCGGTAGATGAGGCCGATGATTCCTGAAAAAGAGCGAGGAGAGCGTTGATCAGAAACCTGAAAACGATCAGGTGATTTTATCGTCGCGCGATCGCGCAAGTCATAAATATGGCGCAGGCAATGGAGATGCAGGACGAGACTCCTGTTTCTGCTGTTGTTGTTTACCCTGTCTGGCAGGAAGCACCGCACCACCTGGGGCCCTGCCCGGGAGATTACGGGTAATGTATTGCACTAACGACCTAATCACGCTAATTGCGACTACATGTAGTCGTCTTAACTCAGCAACGGTACACGCCCCGTGCTGAGGATGAGGTGTAAATCCAGCCAAAACAGGCCAAGTCGCGCCTGGAATAGACAAGGGACCTAACCTCGGAGCTGTTAAAGAGTGAGGTAGGACGCCATTAAACCAAACTCGGTGCTGCCAAGCATCTATCGGAACTTCCTGTTCCCTATATGGAGCATACACCTGTAGCACAGCAGTGGGAGTGTACGTGTCGAACACATTGGTATTTGCGTTCACTGCCGGGAAGGTCACCCACGAGTAAAAAATTTTGTACGGGTAAGCCACCTCTGCACTCACAACCATGATCACAGCCATGCCATCCTCGGGGACATTATAAGTCTGCAAATGATTGCGCACCGCAATGCGACTATGTTGCGGAATGTCCACGTGACACAGAAAGAAAGAGGTACAAAGAAAACTACATAGCACAACTGGGTAGTAATTCAAGGAAACCGTTTTGAAAGAATCCAGCTTCAAAAGACCTATTCAAATATAGGTAGGTTTTTCTGACACTACCGCTAACCGGAAACAATAGTGAAGGGTTAAGGACTGAATATTGCACTACTCAAGTGTCATGTAATCAGACCACCAACGATCGGGCGCCATGTCGCAGGGATTCTGCTCCTACACAGAACTGTGCATAGAGAATTGGAACTTCAGTGAATTAGAGTGTGCCAAAACTCACCTTAGTACCCAAAATCCCCTACCAGACTAGCTATCAGTGTCTCATTGGTTCTTACAAACTCCCAATGTTTAGACAACCCAGAACATGGACTTAGAACACCTCAGGTAACGTGGAACACATAAATACTCTTTCGTTATACAACCATATCAAACCAGAACGAGGAGTAAATGAAGACACGTGCACATTTGAAATGTTTATTTTCTAATGCAGTGTTCTCAAGCGCAGTATCTTAGCTAATACAAGCAAACATATTATAAGAAACAAAGTAATCAGCATAGTTACTAGTCCATAGTATACAAAGGGGAAGAAGGCTAAAAGATACCTAAATCTCACCCTCCCTTGCTAGTATATTATCTTATATCTAAGAAGGTCTCTTTGGGTTTTAGCAGGGCGGCCCCATACCTCTGATCATAGTGGAAAGGGATCACATCATCTTCCACCAGCTCTCTGCATGCGAAGCATCATCACGTGTGTGTGTATGCTCTGTGCAGTGTAATATGAAACGTGCCTAAAGCCAGAGTTGGCCGCAGCTGCATGTATGTTATGTCTAGAATGTGCGAAGATCAGACCTCACAACAACCACTGTGTTGGAATATCCTTGAAGGCCTCGGCTCTTACTGTACAGACATAGGTTACCAAGCAAAGCTGATCCATCCAGGGTGGGAAATGTAACCATCTATTCCTGCACTGGAGTTTTTGGGGCTGATCCACAAAGGTAGTCTGAGACAAAAGTCTATATTTATGACCTTTGGTATTCACAGAAGTAATTTGCGACTTTTGGTATTCACAGAGGTCATTTACGAGTCATATCTTTACGTCCGCAGTCGGGTTGAAATCTCCGTTTCTGGGCCGTACTCTCCACATCCAGGCCGAACTCTTCAGTTGGGGCTGTACTCTCAGGCTCGGGCCGGATGCAGTAAAATCAATAGGCTGGAATACAATTTTTACAAAAAAGAATTTTAGGAACGTGTGATAAATGGTAGACGAGGTCGTGAAAAACAGTTTGGGCAGGGAAAAGTGTATGGCCAAACACTACATCATAACCCAGAAAAGTTTGCTACTTTGTATCATCTTGCAATTTGCGGCCTCCTCTGTGTTGACTGTAGTGTAAACACTACAGTCAACACTAAGGGCACTCCCCTCAGTGTTGACTGTAGTGTTGATACCAGAGTCAACTCTGAGGGGAGCGCAAATTGTGCACTGCATGTACCATGATCCGAAGGAGCAAGCCTTTCTGGGATATAATGTACTGTCTGGCCACACCCTTTTCCCTGCCCAAACTGATTTTCATGACCTCCTCTACCATTTATTGCACATTCCTAATGTTCCCTATTATAAACATTGCATTCTCGCCCATTGATTACACTTCTTCCGGCTCGAGCCGGACAGTACAGCTGGAGCTGGAGAGTACGTCGCGGGTGCGGAGAGTACAGTCTGGGTGCAGAGATTCTGGCCCGACTGGGGACGTAAAGATACGACTCGTAAATGACCTATGCGAATACCAAAAGTCGTAAATGACTTCTGTGAATACCAAAAGACGTAAAGATAGACTTTTGTCTCTGAATACCTTTCTGAATCGGACACTTTGGTTTCAGAGGTGGAATTGAAAGGAATTCTGTTTTAATTGGGTTGAGTTTTAAATGATGGTAGACATCCAGTTTTGAATCTTTAAGAGCATAATTGAAAGCTGGCTAACATCTTCTGGAGATTCTATTTTCATGTATATTTGGGTGTCGTTGAAGTAGAGGTGGAAGAGAATCCAGGAGTTTCTGAGAACCACACATAGTGGTTTTAGGTAGAGGTTAAAGAGGGTTGGGGAGAGGATTGAGCCTTGAAGGACCTCTTGATATATGCTGACTGGTCTTGATAACAAGCTACTCATTTTCACAATTTGGGAATGGTTGGTTGGGTATGAGTTGAGGACTGTGCCTCCACATATGATAAGTTGTTCTGGAGTGCAAAGGAGGCCTAGATGCTTGACTGTGTCTGGTGCAGTGGATAAATCCAGCAGGACCAGAAGGCAGGAGTTACTGGAGTCGAGGATTCTAAGGGAGTTATCGACTATTTAGAGGATCACAGGTTCTGTACTGTGGCGATGGTGGGGCTGTGATTGGCGAGTGTCTTGGAGCTTGTATTCTCAAATGTGTGAAGTAAATTGGGATGCTGCAACGTTCGATGACTTTGCCTAAAAATGGAAGTGTGGAGACTGGGCGATACTTTTTCATGCTCTCTGGATCTTTGGTTGTTTTCTGTCTGTCTTGGCACTGTGTTTGTATGATTAAGTTGTGTGAGTGCAGAGAATGTGTATGGTTTCAGTAACCTTTGGGATGTACATGTGCATGCATGTGTGGTGTTTATAGTATGTGGGTGTATTGATTTGGAGAATATTACGAGTTTGGATGTCAGTGAACCGCCGTACGCGTGGTCCGACTGTCGCAAGCTCAGCGGTCCGATCGCTGTATTACTAGATGGGCAGATTAGTATTGCAAAGCCCGCGGCTGAACCACCGACAACTCCAGCACACTCCAGACCGCTTGGTTCTCAGTCAGGGAAAGGCAGCTGCCATAGGGTGCTACTGAGGAGTTTAACTCCCGTTCATATTACGAGTTGGGTTTTCAACGAGCCAATCACGGCAGTGGGACCGCCAGTTTCAAGTCGGTGGAAATGAAGGATTTGGGATGCATACTCACCTCTTTCCTGGTCTTCACATCAGATGTCAAAATGGATCCCTTTTTCCAGGTACCCCTTCACAGCAGAATCTTCACCCCGAGGATTAAAGCGGTGATATACAGGTGAGTCCTTTTTGTGCCATATACCATTGCATAGACTACCCACATATGAGCCACACTCCAGCAATGGGTAGATGGTATTTTTCCACATGTATCATGCATATGTGTACATTTGACACATATGGAGTCGAAATGTTCACATAGGCATCGATACATGTGGAACAATAATTACCACAACCGCAAGAACTCTGCAGCCATACTGCCGGCACCATGGTAAACTCATAATATGGTGGTCTGAAGACTGCCAGTGCTGTGTTCTACTGGCAGATGCAGCGTTCAGACCACCCAACTCGTAATCAGGCATTATATATAGATTGTGTATGGGAAGTATGTCTCTGCTGTGTGGTTGTCTTTTCTAGAAATGTGGTGGTGTGGGTGCTTGTCCCTAAATAATCTCCAATCTGCTTTGAAAGATGTATGTGTGAATATGTTTCTTTTAGAATCTGTTTCAATATTTTTCACAGATTCTGGAGGGTGTTTGGGGCACTCCGAGTTTGAAGCATGAAACTGCAAGTGTTCTCCACTTAAGTAGATGCTGCACACTTGGCTTTGCATTAAAAGATGAGATCCCAAAGAATATCAGGCTTTCCAATGCATGCATCCACTCTGCATGCCTTTAACAATGGTTTTTATCGCACATGCCGTTGCAACACAAATATATGTATTCCTATGTAAATAACTTTTACCATGCATGTCTTTACCACACGTATTTTGTTTCACGCTAGTTGTTTTATTTATGTCCGTTGTTTCGTTACTTTTATGGCACTGATGCTAAAAAGATTTTTTGTTAAAATAACTGTTTCTCATGCGAACTAAAGATGACCTCACCAAGATGGTGCCCTCAATGTAAAAAACATGAAAGTAAAAAAAGAAAAGACTTTGAAATGTGATGCACATAAAATACATGTTTAGTCATGAAGAAAATTATTCTTTTAATATACTTTTCGAAGCACTTTTTTCCTTTTAAAGAAGGATTTTAAATATTGTATATGGGAATGTCCACCATTTTGTGATTATTCTAGTCACTGTTTCGAGGGAGTGCACACAGCATTGACTTATCAGAGAGACCCTGCATGACAGTGCCATCTAGCATTAGAAAGAGGTAGGATATCATAAATATATTACAAAAAATCTGCCACTTTATATTTTAAAGAGTGTCCTGTACTGGAAGAAAATGTTATAAGTAAACAAATATGTACAGTAGGAGCCACAGACTCTTGTGCGGCCCCTTCTGTAATATTGAAAGCGCTGGTTCACAGACAGCGCCAGCGTTTTCTGAAAATGGCGTTACCTTATTTGCGTAGGGGCGTACCCATACAAATGAAGGAATCTCTTTGCCTCTGCGCCCGCGCCCTATTACAGATACGGGTGTAGAGGCAAAGAAGCTCTAAGGAAGTGCACTAACTGTGCACCATTTAAAAGGTGGCTCACTGTTAGTGTGCCCACCTGATACCAGGAGGGGAAAGGGGGTCCTATTGACCCTCCAGATCTCCCCTTGCAGGTGGGTGTACTCACTGCACCCACCTGCAAAGGGAATGCTAATCCCCTTTAAAAGTGCCAGCAGAGTGAAACACGGAGCGGCTGCTTCAAAGCCCCTCCGTATTTCACTAGAATGTGCTGCCCTGGGGGCAGGGCAAGTTCGTGGCTGCCCTGATGTCAGCGCATTCTATGTAATAGGTAACACTTTCTCTGTTTGCGCCGCACACACCTATTTTAAGGTGCGCCAGGGCCCCTGTAATATTTGCTGAAACAATATATAATTAGAATATCACTGATGTAATTTAATCAACATTTTCACCAGTGGAAGGCACAGTTAAAGACATAGAGATATATTTTGAAATTAAATATCTAGCCTCCCACTTGGGTTACAGAGATTGCTAATCAATTTTACAGCTTAATGGCTGCTGTAAATCAGTCTAAGACCAATATATTAGTCTACAGCCCTAGAAAGAATAAAATCAAAACCTGTATTGAAAATAATATCTTTATTAGTCCTGCTCCAATTTTCCCTCATATTGGGGTCCTATTCGAAGACCATTGTAGCAGGAGGCAGCTGGGATGCACAAGTTTGGCTGACTGCACAAGAAGCATTGAGAAATTATTCAATTTTGCTTCAAAACTGGGAAGTCAACCCATTAAAGAAATGGTGGCAGTGTACAAATCTAAATGTTTGTCAAATGCCCCTACAGTGCATGGCTCTGCGGCGTGCAGGATTGCGCAGAGATAGAGAACATAGAGAATGGGTTCCTGAGAAGACTTTTGTGAGCACCTTAGAATGCTTCTACTAATGTGTGTCATGTCATACAGACTGGAACTACATGATCACATTAAGCTGCACCCTCTTCTTTTATGATTGTCTGTTTGGACTAAGCAAGAAATCAGCTTTACCTGCCAAGTACTATCAAAGAGTCTTAAACTAGACAAGGCCATAAAGACGCCATTACTATGCTGAATAAAGAACGTGTGCCAGACGATGCAAATGACAAAATTGTTCAGCAACTAGGAGGCTCTATTTTCTTCTTGCAAAAATTCAGTAAGAGCTCACCTTTTTCCCTTGTGTTATAAGGCTAGAGAAAATACTGAACAGAGGACACTGTGATAAACAACAGCTTACTTACCACTGTTCCTGGTATGGGTCCCTATCTTACGTGGGTTTCAATTAACACTCAACCTAGATACATGTCGGAGGCTGAATACTGTACTATATGTGGCTGCCTTTGCAGAACCTGGTCCCTATTTTTGTAAGCTGCCCATATGCACCTCTGACTCCTGTTCCCCCCAGACAGTCATGCACTTCATGCTGTCTTGTAAATGTTATAAATCTCTCAGACAAGTTTTCCTGATTCAGATTCTGAAGTACACCAATTTTAGGCAATGCTGGCTAGCTATGCTTTTTATCCAATCTCTACTTTCTATTCATATTTGTTTGGCAGTAGCCAAATGTATTTAGTATGCAATCAAAAGGAGGATCACCCTGTGATAACACGTCTGCTGTTCTTGTTTGGTTTGTTATTCATTGCTTTTTTTGAATATCATCTATTCACCTTAGGAACTCCTACTGAAACAACTCTTTGAATTCTAAATATGTTATCTTGTTTTAGCATTTTTCTTTAAACTGCACAGTTTTGAACCTTGTTTATTATTAGTATAGTTACTATAAGATACTCTGTATTATGTTTTCTTCATTGTTACTGTATGTGTGAGCCTTTAATGGTCAAGTTGTTGACCGAATAAAGAAAGAATGTATTGATTGAATGCACAACTCGTTTTTTAAGGTTCAGAAATTGGTTTGGGGGAACAGACTCTTTATAAAAACATTCATACATTTTAAGTCACTAACAGCAAAGCATACATTTACAACTAACAATACGGAGGGGCCGAATCACACAACTAACTTAAGACAAAAACCTAAACGTACTACTTTTGGTATTCACAGAAGGCATTTAGTAGTAGTAGTAAAGTTAGGATTTTGTCTTAAGTTTGACTTAAGACAAACTTAAGAGAAACTAAAGACAGACTTAAGACAGACTTAAGACAAACTTAAGATAAAATCCTAACTTAAGTCTGTCTTAAGTTTATTTTAAGACTGTCTTAAGTTTGTCCTAAGTCTGTCTTAAGTTTGTCTTAAGTCAATTTAATACAAAATCCCATGCCTTCTCTGAATACCAAAAGTAGTAAGTTTAGGATTTTGTCTTACGTTAGTTCTGTGAATCGGACTCACAGTCTATAACACATTTTACCTGACAATAGTCGAAAATAATATTTTTTTTAATTGGCTAACTCTATCCAAAATAAATTCTAAACTTGATTCCCTCCCATCCACTATAAGAATATTAAAAATATATGATTGTCCTACTAGTAGCAATCTTTTTTCTTCAAGTGTTAGTAGGATTTTAAAATCCTCTCACCGACTCTACAGGGCTTGCCACAATAAATTCACAGGATCGGTTGTAATCCAGAATGAAGCTATCCAAAAAACGGAGCTAGGTTTTCTGTTTTTAACTCCAGAAGTATAATGCCTGGCTCTTAAGATTTACGGTTGTGCAGCCTACAATGGGAAGAAAACAATCTTCGGGTAAACCAAAATTCCAGCATTTACCATCAAAAACAGAAAAATATAATTTTTTTATTAATGTTTCATATGAGAAAAGATGTACAAACGGACCGTAATTAGGTGGGCATTTAACCCAGCACCCCATCAAAACCATCAATTTGCATATCTCATCGATCCATTGCGACAATCTACAAAAGTCAACTATTCCAGTATGAAAGCTTAAAAATTTCTAAAATATATGGGCCATATTATGAAGAACGGTGATAAGATTATCGCAGTTTTAGAGCAGGAAACAAGGAAGCAAGGAAGCAAGCGCTGACCTTATAGAAGTAGGCAAATGAGAGTGACAAATCTGCCAACCAACAGTAAGCAACGGGCGGGCTGTAAGCCCACAGTATGTAAACAAAATGTCTTGCAGAGACAGCGAATGCCCTGTTTAGATGAGACCTAAAAATGAATCATCCACCTCTTTCAAACATGGTAAATAAAGTGCTCCAAAAAATGCTAACATCGTTCTCGAAGAAAAATTCAGCTGGTGGACATCTTCTTTGGCAACCTACACAGAAATAAAACCAATGCAAAATACACAAAATACAGCTTTTCACAGCTGCTAACCTCCCTTAGAATGTACTTACAATATATTGGCACGTTATTTCATATTTTCAAGGGAGCATTTATCCCAGCAACCCAGCAGGATGCTTCTGTCCTTGACTACAAGCTTTCACAGACTAACAAAAAAGACGCTGAAACATAAAGCACACAGAAAAAGGGAACAGTAAAAGTCAAGAAGGGACAATTTCTCTTATGAAAAAGTAACAGAATAGCATGAACCACTGTTGTAAGTAGTGTGTTTGTAATGGTTTTTACAGTTGTACTGTTTTTATAGTTATTAGTGTAGGTATAATAACAAAAATGTAATGAAAAATGTGTTTTATTATTTATGTAACAAAATGAACTTTAATTAAACTACCATCTGTTTTTTATTATTAAAATATTTTTACCATTATAATAAATGCATGAACAAATGTTTTTAATAAAAGAATAGAAACAAGTATTTCTTTTAAAAAGGAAGCATTTATATCCCTAATAATTTTGACATTGATCATTACAAACAAACCACAAAAGAAATACCCAAATAAGATAGATATAATAAAACAAATATTAAAAAAAGAATACTGACGTATTAGGAAGCCACACTCCTTTTTCAAAAACTTCCTAAAACCTCCCAATAAATAAACACCCTCACCAATAAAATGAAAATAAGTATATAAATGAATACGCCAATATTATAACCAGGGCCGGCTTTAGCGCTGGCGCCCTGTGCGACAATGTCTGTTGGTGCAACCCAATGACCACCTCCGTGCCTCTCAAGTCTCCATAACCACTGTCTCTCAGATTCATTTAGTTTTATAGCACCATTCATACCAGTGTAAGGTGTCTTTACACTTTACATCACACACACTGCACACAGACAATCATATGTGTGTAAATCAGTGTATATAAAATGTTACATCAGACAATACTACAAGGTGTAGTGTAGGAGTAGCATGTCATCGATACTGGTAGGCAATATAGTTAAAGTTCCTATTCAGGAAAGGCACAAATTCAGAATTTAAAAAGCAACATCATTGTTAAGGGTTCTCTTTCATAATAACAATTATTTTCTACCCAAATGAACCCTGACAGGGCAAAAAACATATAGCTCTAAGATATACCTTGGAGTTTGCAGCAGCTCTAGGGTGACAGCTAATAGCTCAATGTTCTATATTAGGAGTTTGACTTAGAAACAAAAAGTAACAACAGGAACTCTCTTACAGAAGCAGTAACCCACTGACATATTTACATTATATGCACTTTGTTATCTACGGCCCCTCGCGGCGGGATGCCTGGCTTTCACCTTGTGGATACCCTGCCGGGGTATCTCACAGGGGAATACCAGGACGGGTTCCCATAGCAAGCGCCTTGATACCTTCGGGTGATACGTGCGCTATATAAGTCGCAATACATATACATACATACATACATTTACATACATTATCTGCATGGTATACGTTCTTAGCAGCAGACATTTCAACCCTCTGCTCTACTGTAGGATGAGTCAAAAATTCCATTAAACAAAGCTCTCTTTCCAGGAAGACAATTAATCACGGGACGTCTCTTGACATTTTAATTGATATCTGAAAGTTGCTGGAGGCCAGCAACGAGGCAGCAGGTGCTTTTAAAATGATGATACACATTTTCAAAAATGACGTCCCCACCCCAAGTCAACGACCGGGGCGGTTGCACCGATCGCACTGCCCTAGAGCCGCCCCTGATTAGAACACTCCTCACTAATTGCTCTTCTGTCCCTTGGAACATGCTTCTTAAAACTAAAACTATGTTTGCTAACTGTTTTTAAAATATTATCTATTTTATAAGAAAAACACACCCAGACCCCTATTAAATATGAATGTCCAAGTATTAAATTGTTGCATCCCATTTTTTCACAAAGAACCCCAAACTAAATACCCTCACAATATAAAAAATAAATACCCAAAAATTAATATACTTTCCATGCTTCCACTGCGACCCACTACTAAAAATATAAAAGTGCAAAAAATTGTTTGCATGCTGTTATCTTTTATTTCAAAAGCAAGCCCATAAAAAATGAATACTCTATTATTTAACAGCCACATGCACTTTAAAAAAATAATAAAACCTGCATAATAAATACTCTCCCACCTAAAACAAATAACCCAAATTACTCCTTGAGTCCTTCTTTTTTTTAAATTAATATTACTGTTTTACTTCTTACTATTGGCAGGATACCCTCCCTAAAACCCCCTTTTTCTCAATAAATATTACTCCTTACTTTTGGAGGGTAAGCACTCATCCACTTAAAAAGAAAATGTGACTCCTTTACTCCATATTAATTATTACTAATAATTTACTCATTTACCCCTACTTGCACCCACAACCCTTACTTACATCTACTTATTTATACTTAACTCAGTGTGTTGTAAAGGCATGTGTGGTAAAGAAATGGGTGGTACATGTATCTGCAGATTAAAGACTGTGTGGTAAAACCAATTTATGGTAAATCATGAGTTCTAAAGGTAATATACTGATCCCAAAGCTTTGATTCTCTATGGTACCTTGGTGAAGCAGTTAAGGCCCAGAACGGGGAAGGAGAGGGAAAGGTTGAGAACAGATACTGTGTCAACAAAATCAATATTAGATGCAAAATACATTTCAGTGTCAATTCTTATGTAAATTAAAAAAAAGGAATCCATCCCAGTTACACTCACTCTTAGCCAGAATGGATAAGAGTGAGTACACTGGTTGTGAGTGAAAGTGAGAATAAATGAGTGCATGAAAGTGAATGTAAGTGAGCATGAGTGAAATGAGAATATGTCTGCTGCTGGCCCTGGCCTACTGAAGGTAACTATAAGCATATGAGGCACCAATGGCAGAATTCTGGCCCTGCAATACTATAGGTAATATTTGCATATGAACTACCAACATTTGGGATCTGCTACATGGTACCTTCCTGACCGAGACCTGGCTGACTCCATCGCCTGCTCCTGTCATGGTCGCAGCATTCCCTCCCTGCTACAAGAACGCAGGACAAGACATGACAAACAGACCTGGAGGGGGAATCACTTACATCTTCAAATAATGCATCCAATGCTCCACCACCTTGGAAAGCACCACCAGGAGCAACATGAAACACTTAACCTTCAAACTCCTTATTGCCACCAAAAGTATCCTGAGTGGCACCCTCATCTACCGTCCTCCTTGACTATGCGCCACATTCAGCAGCCCCCTGAACCTTGACTCCATCACCTTCATCCTCTTTGGCAACCTCAACCACCACCTGGAGGACCTCACCGATCCCAACATAACCAAACTCCTCGAGGTCCTGACCAGTACATGCTGCTGGAAACCTACTGTATCCTATATTCACCAGCTTCAGCAACATCACAGTAGACAAACCCACATCGATCACCCGGTCCGTCCATACCCTCATCATCTTCAGAATAACCATCTTACGCCACCATCACCAAATCGTCACAAATGGAATACAACAAGAACCCAGAAGTATCCTGGTCTTCTGAACTCCTACACCACTGGTCTCGACAAAATAACAGCCTCCCAAACTCCATTTCCAACTTCAATGCCTGGATCACTGCCAGTGCAAAGCCTTTCAAAGTCTGGCTCCTCTCAAAGTCAACAATGTCATGAGAACCAGACAGCAAGTAAGCTTGCACATGAAAGAGCTCCGGCTCATTAAATGCCACTGCAAGCAACTTGAATGCATTTTGATGGAAACAAAGTCAAAATACCAGCTAGAGCATCTACAAATCTGCCCTCAGACAATATAATTACCAAATCACAGGCACCAAATGCTCAGCTCTTGCCAATTACATTGAGCAGCAACAACAGTGCCAAGCAAATTATTGCAATAGTGAAAGACTTCACCTCTTCAAGCAGCAAACTCCACTAGCGTAGCTCCTTCTCCGGACCTCTACACCCACCAGTCCCTATTCTTCAACAATAAGATCACCAGCATCCACAAAAACATAGAGCCCCAACGGGACCCTTACACCCTTGCTGCTCTCCTGCCCATCTCTACCAACAACCAATTCAACACTCTGACCCCTGGCCCACCATGAACACTCAAGTAACTACAACCGCCATGCAGTCCATACATTCCAGTGCACCAACGACCCATGCCTTAAGCATGTCTTCTGTAAAAAGAACAATTGAAATGCCGAACAATGTTAAACATTCACCCCACTGCAGAGATCAGGGCCTAAATCCATCTTTCTTTTGCTCCCCATGCCATTCCAGTTCAATGGGAACTGTCCAGCCCAAACTGCCAGGCCAGATCCTCCCTGGCATGAAACAAGCATCCTAGGACTGGTTTCGGGGTATCACCCCTCACTAGCCAGGCTAGCTTGACACCAGTGGTATGGAGAGCAAGGGACCCACATCTGGTCACACCCATCCCACTTGGGGTGACAAATGCAAAAAAAATAATTGATGGACAGAATGCGGAACAATGTCAAACATTTACCCCAGTACAGAGATCTGGGCCTAAATCCATTGTATTTTTGCTCCCCATGCCATTCAGTTTAAACCCAGCCATATGCAAATCAATCTTGATCCTCCACCCTCTGGGAACAGTCCAGCCTGAACTGCCAGGCCAGGACCTCCCTGGACAGAAAACACCATGTCTTCATAAAAGGACTGGACCGCATCAGCACAGCCCTAACTCTGATCCTCAATGACTCAATCATCACTGCTACCTACCCGGACACCTAGAAGTACACCACATCACTCCCCCACCACAAGAAACCCGCAGAAGACCCAAAGACAATAGCCAACTACTGGCCTCTATCCCTCCTCCACTACCAATATAAAGTCTTGGAAAAGATGATACACAAGCACCTAGCCACCCACTTCCCTGACAGCCGCCTCCTTAAAATGACTCAATCTGGATTTAGGCAGCAACCTCAGCATCTACGTCACCCTCAGCACTGCAAAGGATGGCATCTGGATGATCAAGGACAGGAGTGACACCATGGCACTCATTTTAGTGGATCTTTCAGCAGCCTGTGACACCGTCTCTCCTCCCATCCTTATCCAATGAATGCGCGGCGTGGCATCAAATGTCCGGTAATTCATTGGGTTTGCTCCTTCCTGACAGGCCGCACCCAGCATGTCAGCCTAGCCCCCTTCAAATCAGACACCTTTAACCTCATCTGCAGAGATATGCAATGATCCTCACTGAGTTCCACTCTGTTCTATGACTACTTGACCCCACTCACCAGCATCATCCTCGAGCACTGAATCAACATCCTATGCTGATGACACCCAGTTCATAATCTCCCTTTCTGACAAAACGCAAAACACCTGTACTAATTTCTCCCCCTACATGACCGAACTCATCAGATGGATGAAAATCAACTGCCTCAAGCTCAACACAGTCAATGCAAAAGTAGAAATCGCCTGCAAAGACACCTCGCTCTGGAACTCCATCTGGCATTTTGAAGGATCTGTAGTTTGTTCAAAAAGTGTTTTTGAATGTTGATAAACAACACATTACAATAGTCCAATTTGAAAGTAATAAAAGCCTTGACACCTGCTGAACCTGGACCCACACCCCTCCCGGCAACCCATACAAAGCACTTCAGAATAGTAATCGACAGCCAACTCACCATGACCTACCAAGCAAATGTATTCTCCATCTCTTGATTCCTCACACTCAAGAAAGATTTTCAAATGACTCCCCATCATCACTCACAGAACCTTCACTCAAGTGTTCATAATAAACACACTGGACTACAACAATTAACTCAATGCTGGAATAAATGCTTAATTGACGAGAAGACTCCAGACCATGCAAACCGCTGTGGCCATACTCACCCTGCACTCACAGCTCCACTGGCATCCAATCCAAAAATTAGCACTTTTCAAACTCCTGATGTACATACACAAAGCTTTACACAACATTGGTCGCATAAACTAATACAAACATACCAAACACCACTGCTCAGCCGTACTCCTACTCATACACCCCCACTACCTATGCAGAATCACATCTGGACATTGTGCCTTCTCCTACTCTTTTTTTTTTTTTTTGTAAAACAATTTTTATTGCAGAGATATTGTCAAACATACTGTATAAACATCAGCAAGAACTCTAGCACAACTGCAGGCACTGCCCAATTATCGTTTGTATACACAGCCTTTCGGCCCACATCCCGGAGGCTGGGCGGCGGTCAATCTTGTAGCGTGGAGCAGTTAGTACCCGCAGAAACAGCACAACTGTACAATGTTCTCCGCTTTTATTTCGTCAATGCCTATCGTGCCCCCCTGCTCTACAGTTGTGTATAAACTCTCTCCCTCCAAATAAACAGGTCAATTTTACTCCCCTCTTCCCCCCCCCCTACCTCCCCGTCCCCCTGGTGTCTAAGCCTACTTGTCCAGTGTAAAATCTCGGGCAAAGCTGTGTGAGTAGGATTGCGGAAACAGTACTTTAGGTGCTTGTGTCAGGTGTCCGTGCAGGGTCCGATACCTCCTCCCTCGGGGCTTCCTGTCGTGCCACTCCCTCCTCCTCATCACTCAACTCTACACTATCTCTGAGCGCCTGGACTAGGGCCTCCCAAGCCAGTGCCGCCTCCTGAGCCTTATCATTTGCTGTCCGCCGGGCCAGTTGGTATCTGAGTGTGCTTTCTGCCGTTGCCCATTTCAGAAATTCGTTCAGCCATTTTGTGTGTGTCGGAGCTGACTTTGACTTCCAACCCCTAGTGAGCTCCCTCTTTGCGATCAGAAGGCCCATGTCAATAAATTTACTCGACAGTTTTGTTTTGCGCGTGTGTGGGAACCAATGTAGGAGGACGACCGCGCTATCATAGTGCAGTGTTCTATCCGTGACCTCATTTAGGGCGTCCCCAACTCCCTCCCAGTACTCTTGAATGCGCGGGCAGGTCCTAAGCATGTGTTGCAAGTCTGCGCCAACTAGCGTGCACCTGGGGCATGCCGCATCTACTGCGCCAAAATATCTCGCTATCTTATTTGGAGTGAGGTAGGCTCTGTGTAGGATATAGAGGTGTATTAATTGGAAACGGGCGTTTCTGGTGCTCTTCCTTGCTCGCTGAAGCAGTTGGGACCATGTTGTGTCTGGGATTTCCTTCTGCAAGTCCTCTTCCCATTGTGTTTTGAGACGTGTTAGTGGTGGGATGTGTTCTGTATGCATTCTGGAGTAAAGGCATGTAACCGCCTTCCTCATTCCTGCTGACATCATCGTATATTGACATGCCAAGGACGTCACAGGTTCCATCAGTCCCTCTCCCCAATGTGCCTGAAGCGCCCGCACTATTGCTGCATGCACCAAATAGTCACCCCGTGGAAGATCATAGCGTTCCTGCAGAGTACGGAACTCCATCAGCACCCCGTCGGAGTATAAGTCCCCCACCATCTGAAGTCCCGCCTCTTCCCACAGTTGGAGGTTCGACCAATCCCCCCCATGTGGAAGTGCCGTCAACATCCCCAACGGTATCTCTGGGGCATAAGGGTGACCAGGACCTGCACGCTTTTGCATGCGAGTCCAACATAATCTTAGAGTCTTTTCTTCCTGGGTCAGTCCACTCAGCAATAACTTCTGCTGGAGGGCTATATAGGCCAGCACATGGCGGGGGGTGCCCGCGTCTCTCTCATGTTCCGGCCCCCTGTACACTCTTGCCACTTCCTGCGTAAAGAATTGAAGCTGCGCTGCCAAATAATAGAGCTCAAAGTCCGGGACCGCTAGCCCTCCTTGATCCTTGGGCCGCATGAGAGTCGTCAGTGCTATACGCCGTCTGCCGCTTCCCCATAGAAAAGCTGTTATGCTGGACTTCAGGCGCCTGAACACTTCTCCCGGTATCCATACCGGCAAGGTTCTAAAAAAGTATAATAGCCGCGGTAGGGCGATCATTTTGAGGAGGGACACTCGCCCCGTCATAGACAGGGGGAGGGTAGCCCAGAAAGCCATATTGCCCTTCAATCCTCGGATACATCGCCCGATGTTCCCATCCAACAAGTTGGCGGGATCGTGGTATATGTAGGTCCCAAGATAGTGCAGGCAATCAGGTTCCCAGCGCACTCTGTTGGTGGTCGTCGGGCATGTCTCCCCTTTCCGGAGTGGGAATAAGCATGTCTTCTCCCAATTCACCCGTAAGCCTGAGAGCGCCCCGAATCTCTGTAGGAGATCCTCCGCACCCCTGGCTGCCTCATCAGCGTTATCCAAAAACAGCAAAAGGTCATCCGCATACAACGATATATGGTGGTAGGTCCCTCGCACTTCCAGCCCGAGGTACGCATCACCCCGTCTGGCCAGCATTGCAAACGGTTCCATGGCCAGGGCAAACAACAGCGGAGAGAGCGCGCAACCCTGCCTCGTCCCCCGGTTCACATCGTAGCGGTCCGATATCAAAGCTCCCACCCTCACCCTCGCACCCGCCCGTGCATAGAGCACTGTGGTCCAATTTATATAACCCTCCCCGAGACCGAACCCCCGCATCACTGCATATAGGTAGTCCCATTCCAGGCTATCAAAGGCTTTTTCGATGTCGACTGACAACACCATTGGGGCTAATGCCGTTTGTGGGGGGTCCGCCAATAGCCTGAGCAGCCGCCGAATGTTATGGGTCGTGTTCCTGGTTGGAATAAAGCCCGATTGGTCCCTATGAATCAATCCCGTCATATGAGTGATCAATCTCCCGGCCAGAATCGTGCTCAGGATTTTGTAGTCCGTCGTCAGCATCGACAACGGTCGGTATGACGTCGGGTTCGCGCTATCTCTGCGCGGTTTAAGCAAAGGGATCATGATCGCTTCGCGCATCGACTGGGGCAGCTCACCTTTCTCCCTGGCTTCATTATACACCATTCTGAGTCTCGGGGCCAGGAGCTCCATATATTTCACATAAAACTCAATAGGGAGACCGTCCATCCCCGGCGTTTTGTTTCGCGCCATCCTCTTGATAGCCCCTCTAATTTCCTCGAGGCCGATCGGCCCCCCGAGAGCCGTAGCGTCGTCCGGGTCTAACTGGGGCAATTGGGCCTCTGCCAACAGGGCTTCCGTCGCCTCAGGTCGGTTCTCCAACCCCTTCCCGTACAAGGTTCCGTAGTAATCTTGGAAGCACCGCACTATGTCCGGTTGCGTGTGATAGGTTTCCCCGTTCGCTCCCGCCAGGGATAGTATTGGGGTGGACCCTCTGTGAGGGTTGGCCAGCCAGGCTAGGAGTGTCCCCGTCTTATCCCCCTCAGCGAGTGTCCTGGTCACATAAGCTTTATAATCGAAGCAGCGCAGGCGCTCTACTTCAACCGCCACCGCCTCCCTCGCCTCACTAACTCTACTCTGCAGTTCGGGACGGCCGGGCCTCAATCGCTCGGCCGCTCGCAGCGTCCGTTCCGCCCTGTCCACGTCCTCTACCAACGTCCGTCTCATCCCCGCGAATTTCCCTATACAGTGCCCCCTTACCACCACCTTGAATGCGTTCCGTTCAGCGGCCCTGGAGGAGGCGGTCCCCTCGTTTTCAGTGAAATATTGGACGATTCTGAGTTCCAAGTCCGTTCTAAAGGGCGGGTCATCCAACGTGTCTGGCCGGAGCCGCCACGTTGGAATCAGAGCAGTCCCAGTCATCCAGGCCAGGGTGAGCAGCAGGGGGTTATGATCCGATATTGTACGCGTGAGGTATTCTGTGTGCGCAATTGCCGGGAGAACCTGAGGAGAGCATAGGAATGCGTCGATGCGGACATGTAGGTCGTGCATGCTGGAATAGAAGGAATAGTCCCGCTCAGCCGAATGTTGTGCGCGCCATGCGTCAGTGAGATCCCATTGCCCCTGCCAATGGACCCTATGTTTCGCTAGCCTGTGCACTGGGGAAGCATGGAGCGGTGGATGTGACCTATCCAACGTAGTGTCCGCTATAGAGTTAAAGTCCCCCCCCAGCGTTATCGGCCCCGCGAAGTAGGTTGCTAAGCGCGTAGAGAGTTTAGTGAAGTAAGGTGCTTGTTCAGTGTTGGGCGCATAAATGCTGCAAAGCGCTATGGCACGGCCCCTGAGCAAACCCTCAACTGCTACAAATCGACCCTCCGGGTCCTCTGTATGCCTAGTGACTTGGAAGGGGATCCCAGCCCGAATCCATAGCAGCACCCCCCTGGCAAACGCTGAGTATGTGGTGTAAAACAGGTGACCCCTCCACCGCCTTTGGAGCGCCACCCCCTCCTGTTTGGTCAAATGTGTTTCCTGTAGGAAGGCAATGTGAACCCCTCTGCGGACTAGGTATGAGTGAACCTTGTGCCTTTTAGTCATCGAGTTCAGACCCCGCACGTTCCATGACACACATTTTAACGATCCCACACTATCCATAGTCTTGACATTGAAGGCCAAGAGCCCTGTTCCACAGTGGCCAGACACCAGTAAAGGCCCCCCCGCCCCTCTTCCCCAATCTGTTCGTTCCCCACCTCCTTTGTCCTACATCCCTCCCCAACTCCGTACCCCTTCCCCTACCCCCCTCCCTGTCCTGAGTATCCCCAACATCTCCAGACATCCACCCCCCCTAGAACAGGACCTAACTGCACAAGAGTTACCCCCGTCCAAACAAATGAGCAAAGTGCTCTCAAAACTTTCTAGCCCGCAGTCTGTACTGCGGTGGCCTTAGGGGCCTCTGGGTGCGTGTACTAGCTACCGCAGCAAAAATTAGCGTCCCGTTTCCCATTCGCCCCTCCCTGTACAGCCAAACTCACGATAGATCAGTCTCACTGCAGCCTGCTCCATCGGCCAGTTTCGTCTGTCCCTCCAGACCGATGCCGCCAGCCCCCACACTCCCTAGTTCAATACTCAGCTGCCGAAGATCTCCTCCGCCGTCTGTGGCGTCACCGTCGGGCCCTTCACGCTGTCCACCTCCGACAGTTCAGTCTCCGACCCTGTCTGCTTGTCCTCCGAGATCGATTTCGAGTCCTCCTCCTGCTGTGGGACCTCCGATCCCGAGACCTCTTTCACCGCCTGCAGTGCTGCTTTCCTTTCCATCATTGTCTGTGATTCCGTCAGTCGCTTCTGATGTTGGCCCCTCTTCCGAATTCGTCTCGATCGCCTCACCGCGCCCCTTTGGAATTCCTCCGCGGCCGCCCTTTGGTGGGCCCCATCCGTTCCAGCCTTGTAGGAGTCCCACCAGGCCCAGGCATCCGCTGATGAATTGAAGAACAGTGCCTTCCCATCCACCGAAATTCGGAGTCTCGCCGGGAATAACAGTGAATATTGCAGTCCCTCCGTCCGCAGTTCCTTTTTAATGGAGAGGAATGAAGCTCGTTGCTTTTGGGTTTCAAAGGTGTAGTCCGGAAACAACGTGACTGCGCTATTGTCAACTTGGAACGGGCCCGCTTCCCTCGCACGTTGCAGAAGCCAGTCCCTGTCCCTGTAGTGGAGGACTTTGATCACCACCGGTCTCGGGGGGAGCCCCGGTTTGGGGGGTCGGGCAGGCACTCGGTGAGCTCTTTCCAGCGTGAAAAAGGGGGAGAGGCCTTCCGGCGCCACCACTGTCCGTAGCCAGTTGTCCACATAACCCAGCATGTCCGTCCCCTCGCTTTTCTCTGGAAGGCCCACCAGGCGTACATTGTTCCGCCGGCTTCGGTTTTCCGCATCTTCCGCCCTCCTTTCCAGCGTCTGGATATGTTCCAGGGCGTCCGTAAGTTTCCCCTCCAAGGCTTTCTGTCCCGGTACCACTTCCTTCAGGATTATTTCTGCGTCTTTGACCCTGTCGGCCAGTTTCCCATGGTCTGCCCGCAGGAGTCCCAGGCCCGTCGACACCTGAGCAATGTCTTGTTGCAAGGCGGTCCTCGTGGCCGCTATAGCTTCCAGGATTCTGTCCTGCATTGTGAGTAAGTCCGACTGGGTGTGCGGCATGGCGTCCGGGGCCTCCGAGGCTGTTCCTGCGTCATCTTTTGGCCCTTTCGGTTTCCCCATGCCTCCTCCGGGCCAACCGCCGGGCAAACGTGGAGGCGATCGAGACTGACAAGTCACTTAGCCGGTTGGCCGGTCACTCCGTCGATGCAGAGCCGTCGCTGACCAGTCTGTAATAGTCCGCAGTCTGTGAGGCCAGGGGCGCCCACTCAAAGCCGTCCAGCCGTTATCTGGGCCCAAGCTGGCTTCCCGCCACTGGCCAGTTTAAGCCCCCATGCCGCACACTGGCGTCGTCTCCTCGCTTCTCCCCCACCACCTCGGGCCGCCGATGCCTCTACTGCTGCGCAGGGTGTTTGCGTGGAAGGGATCCTCTCTGCCTCCGGTGCAGGCCTCCCAGCGGTGGGCCCGGACGTCGCTCCAGAAGCGGGGTCGCCAGTCTCTAATTTCACCCAGCCATCCGCCGGCGGAATGCACGGCCGCCAAGAAGTCACTGCTTCGCAGCTGTCGGTGTGTTGCCTAGCTCCTCGCCCGGCCCCAATCAACCCACCGCTCCAATGTCCACACCCAGGAGCTCACCCCACTGTGGCCAGGCCGTCCCGCTGGTCAGCGCCACTCCGACCGCCCCGCCAGGTCGTCGCAGGATGTCGCATACACCTGCCGGCTCCTCCTGGGTGGTGTGCAACGAAACGGGGCAGCTGTGCGCGGGGGTGGGGGGGGCACGGCCCCCGGGATTGGGCGCTCTGCCCGGATACTCAGGTCAGCGTTGGAGCCCGCCGGGCCCCCACTCGGGCTCGTCAAAGTGGCGCTGCTGGGTTCTCAGTCCGGGCTCGTTTACCGCCTCTCTGGTGGCGAGTCACTTCACGCTCAGCCTCCTGACCCTCTGGATCGAGTCCACTCAGGCACCTCAGTCAGTTCGTGGGGGTGCCCCACCGCCGCCCCGTGGTCTGCACACGCTAGCGCAGGAGCGGGCGCCACCGTGCCGCCACCAGGGCCGCCCAGGCCCAGAAGCCGGGACCTCGATTTTTGAGCCCCTCAGAGGTACGGGAGGCGCCCCCCTCCACAGCGCCGCCTCCGGGTTTCTCCCAGTCCACCGCTGGCTCTGCTCCGATCTCCGCGCTCCCGCAGCCACTCCAGGTCCGCTCTCACCTTGCTCAGTTAGCCGTGGCCGGTTCCTGGGCGCCAGGACGCTCAGGGCTCAGTCCGGTGGCTCCCGGAGATCCACGCCGCCATTTTAGGGTCTGTCCCGTCCGGGACCGGCGGGGGCCGCAGCACCGGCCGTGGGTGACAGACACGCTCGGCGCGCCTCCCAGGCAGGCTCCGATGTCAGGGGCGGACTCGACCCGGTTATCACGGGGAGTCCGCGCTGTTTGAGGGATAAAAGAAGGATTTATCGGGGCTAAGGACGGGAGCCTCGTTAGGCTGCGTCCGCTGGCATCGGCTGCTAGCCACGCCCCCCCGTGCCTTCTCCTACTCGCCCCTAAAGCCTGGAACAACCTGCCTCTGCACATCAGAGCTCCTTTCTCAGTTCTTGAATTCCACAAGAAACTGAACTGAGTATTCCTTCAATAGTAAGAAGAACTCCCACTATTCTAGATTAGACTATGTATTTATGGAGCAGGCGGATATACATAGGGTCCTTTTAATCAAACACATGCCCATTAATTTATCGGATCATGGTGCATTGGCCTTTAACCTAGACTTTCCTCCAGACTTTTCAATTAGGAGGTGGACATTGAATAGGAGGTTTCTCCTATTAACCTCCACGTCTGGCTTTTTGAAACTAGAAACTGATATATTCTTTCGGAACAATCTTGGGTCTGCCCCACTCTATATCGTCTGGGATACCTTTAAGGCGTGGCTTAGAGGGATACTAAAAGTGGCAGTCTGAGGCTGGGCCAGGTCAGAGAGGGAAGAATGGGCCGATTTAGAACTGCAGATAGCGAGAGTCGAAGCTGAGCTTAGGGTGAGACCTCCTGAAGATCTGGGGAAAGAGAGTTGGGTAAAGAAGGTGGAGGACTGTCAATTAAAATTTAAAGTAAAAACGTAAGAAATTTTGCGTCAAAAATGTGAGTTAAGCAAAATGAGGGAGTTTGATCAAGGGGAGAACTGCGGTAAGCTCCTTGCCATGAAGTCTAGGTTTGATAGAGCCAACATATATATAAGAAAGGTCAAGAGGGGTACACAAATAACGGAGGAAAAAGATGAAATAGCACAGGTTTTCACAGGGTTCTTTCAAGATCTATATCATGAAGATCTCCATGGGGTTGATGAGCTTACAGATACCTGGCTTAAGGCGAAACTACTTCAGCGGTTAACAGAGGCTAGTCAAGAATTTCTCTCTCGAGACATATCAGGGAGTGAGATATCGGAAGTGTTAAACTTGGCTAAAAAGTGGAAAGGTGCTGGGCCAGATTCAATCCCAATCGATGTGTATAATATGCTGCAAGACAAAATTATCCCGGTCTAGTCGGATGTTTAATGAAATTTTAAAGGGTACTTCACCTTTACCTGAGTCATGGTCAGATGCAGTTATCACCCTGATTTTGAAGCCTGATAAGGACCCTTTGGAGTGTCAATCGTAAAGTCCAATATCATTATTAAACGTGGACTATAAAGTATTTGCAGGGATTTTGAACAAACGGCTCTGCAAAATTATACCCCAGATAATCCATGAAGACCAGAAGGGCTTTCTTCCGGGTAGGCAAATGTCAGACTTGGTGTATACCCTGATTGGTTCAGTGGATCTGGCCTTAGCTTTGGGTTGCCCTTTGTCAATTATCACGGTTGACGCGGCCAAAGCTTTTGACCGCGTCAACTGGCACTTTTCAGACAGAACCCTGAATGTTATGGGCTTTACTGTAGGCTTTAGAGAGGTAATTAAAAAAATCTATAGTTCAGCCCATGCACGCATTTTAGTTAACGGTAGTCTCTCCCCGATCGTGAACATAGAACGCGGAACAAGGCAGGGTTGCCCATCCTATTTGATACCTATTTGGAACCTTTTGCTCAGAGTTTAAGGTTAAATGAAAAGATCATCCCATTTAAAGCGGGTGGGCTTGTCAGAAAACTTGCCATTTACGCAGATGATCTAGTCCTGTTTTCCTCGTGTGTAGATACTGCCCTGCATGAGCTTAAATATGAATCTGATACCTTCGGTAAGTTCTCAGGTTATGAGATAAATAAAGATAAAATGAAGGTAATGGCTTGGAATATGGCTAATCAGGGGGAAGCCTATGAGACTGAATTAAGATACCTTGGTATCACATTAACTCAAGACCTTAAAACAATTCCAACAGTGAATCTAGCTAGAATTTCAAGGGAAGCGGAGACTCTCTTAAAAAGATGGCAGAACATACCATTATCACATTATGGTCGTGTTAATTTAATTAAGATGTGTGTTCTCCCAAAATATACTTATCTTTTTAATAATATACCTTTGGAGTTTCCAAAAACTGAGATCTTGAAAATCCAGGGTAGGATTTCTTCCTTTATTTGGGCAGGAAAGGAGATTAGACTCTCTTGGAAAAAACGTAGGCAAAAATTCTCACACGGTGGTTTGGGCCTACCTGACTTTCAACTTTATTGTTGGGCCTATCAACTTAAAAACGCTTGGATGCTACTGCAGTCCCCGAATGATTCCCTGACTGGTATTATGTTTAAAGCCATGTTGGAGGGGGTGGGGGAATCTGGTTTTATGTATAAATTTGGGTTCCCCAAATTCTACAAAAAGGTGCGGCTGAAAACACTGGGAATGGCGGTCAAACTCTGGTTGGACTGTCGTCTCTGTCTGGGGCTTTCTTATTACAACAAGTGGGTCCCTGTGTGGGGCTCTCCTGGAACGCGGGATTGCCTTTTAGACGCCCTATCTTACCCACTAAAAGTGGCAGGAGTCTTAGTGTGGGGGGACCTGGTACAGGACAGTAAATGTCTTCCTGGGAGTTTTAGAATCAAACCACTGCTGGAACTTTGTATAGATTTAACCATTACCAGCTTTTGTCATGGTGTAAATCTCAAAGTTGGTCTAGTAGTCTGGATGATGATATGGAGAATGACTTGCAAAATCAATCCCCGAGGAAGAAAGAAGTTGCACTATGGTACACTTATCTTCTGGCTGCAGCAGAAAGAAGAATGGATAAGCCGTACCGGGTCTGGGAGATCTACTTGCCAGGCGAAGACTGGAAGGAGTTATGGCAAGTATCTATTGACATGCTTTATTCTGTGATTAAATCTGCTGCTCTCAGAAGAAATCATTTCTTCACAATCCATAGGATATACTGGACTCAGTTAAAGATTTCTAAACTGAAGGGTGGAGGTGCTGCAAGCTGCTGGAGGTGTGGTTTTCAGAGTGCGGATGATGTCCATATATTCATGTCCTACCCCAGAATACAACATTTTTGGCTGGATTTCGGTAAGACCATCTCCAGGGTTCTGGGTCTAGAAATAGAGGTAATCCCAATTCTTATTTTTCTTGGTGTCATGGACATGCTGGCAGGGATACAACCTCATTCTGGGCCCCAATGTAAATTGGTGTTCTATTAGACACTGGTGGCAAGGAGGGAGATTTGCCTGTTGTGGCATCAGGAAACGCCCCCTAGCTGGAATGATTGGTGGAAGTCTGTTAAATATTGTCGAGCCATAGACCAGAGGGTTACTATCTCAAGGGGTAGGCCTGATTCTGAGTTGTTCTGGAATTGGCTGGATGACCCCCTGAGTAGACACTAGATCATATATAATGGCTTAAACTGGTTACACCTGGACTTAGGACATTTACAATGATTAACACCTCTGGGTCAGCTCAAGTTGAGTATAAACGGGTATTCCCCGTTTAGATTAAATCAGCATAGACTAAGTATCCACCAAAAGCTATTTGTGCCAGTGGCGGGACAGGCCGAGAGGCGGCAGTAGCTACAGAGGTCATATGAGGAAAAAAAAAAAGAAACTGAAGATCTGGCTCTTCACCTATCCCCATCACTGGTTCGGCCCATACAGTTCCAGCTTCAGTGCCAAGATACTGGGCGTTCGGGCACTATACAAATACACATAACATAATGGGAAGCTTTGGCAAAATGCTAGTACTAGCACATGGGAGGTAATCCTTGACATAAGAAGTGCCCATGCCAAAATGCAGGCTCTGGTGTAATATACATACTACTGCCATCAATGGCAAAATGATGTTGCATGTATGCTGGAGGAAATTTCTGGCATAAATGCGTTCTATGGTATGAAATGATGGTAATTTGTTTTGTGATTGACTCTGATGAAAATCCACAGATCTTTCACCGACAGAGATTTATAAGCCAGGAGCAAATGAAACCTGAATTAACGCAATCTCATCATTTAAAAATAGTAAGAGAAAACCACTGGATTTCTTGGATTTGTCTTACAGATATTCAATATGGCCCACTCAGACTCAGTTTGAAGAAGGAAGCCAAAGTGGGAATGGTCACAGAGTCATGGCAGCATACTGGTCTAATGATATAGACACACATAAGGTCAGTAGAGATAAATTCAATCAAATGCTTATTTTTGTATATGTCAACAGATACAGACTGTTGCAAAGTCATCCTGTGCCCTGGGCAACCCCAACATTTTGATGACTGATACTGGTGGTAACTGACTCTGCTGACCCTGGGCACTGCCTAATCAGGCTCGAGCCAGTGCTATGCTGAAAGAGACACATTAAAATGGCATGACCTACTCTATAGGCCCCCAGTATATAATAGAGCAGGGGGGTTGAAACTACCTAGAAGAAACTGCTAACATCGGGACTTCTTTTGGGCTGAAGTGTACAATCGTGACCGCCCACTTCGATTGTTTATGGCCAGTTGCTATAATTAGACTACCATGTCATCCACCTACCACCGATCCCGAAGATGGTGCCCCCTGTCCTGATCTGGAGGATCTGCTGAGCATGAAAATAGAAATGGGCCTGCTCCTTTCCCAGGTTTCGATGATGTGCTGAGCATGGAAATAGAAATGGGCCTGCTCCCTTCACAAACTATGGTGGCCATCTTGGAGTGGTCATTCACTTTACCTATACTCACACTCCTGGTCCCTGCTATGTTTGCACAATATCACATACTGAGTGATGTCACCTATCTTCAAAATGGCGCCAGTCAGGTGATTTCAGGTCTATGCCTTGTGTGGTCCCCAGAGGTGAGCAGAGGGGCCGACTGGACATCAGACATTGTTTTCTTCCTCATCTTGTTTTTCTATGTTTATTCAAGACACTAGCAACGGATCTAACTGTAATGTAAATGCAGTTGATTTAACGCTGTAACATGCCTTAATCCTCATGTAGAGCGCTCTCATAACTCCGGGTCTAGCCTGGACTTCCTCATCTCCTAGCTGTGTCTCTTACTCTCTCCCCCACCTCCCCCCTCCTTCATTCTTTGCTTGCCTACCCTATTCCTTCCCTCTCTCCCCTCAATCTCTTTTCCCCTACCTTTGTTTATCCTCGTGCCTACGCTCTGCTCAATCTCCCTCCCCGTCGCCCTTTTACATTATACCTTTACCCTTCTGCACGCCTTGAACAAATGGATGTAACTCGTAATTGATGTACCGTGTGTAATAATGTGTAATTTGTAACCTATGCAACCCTACCATCCCGACTCCCTATTATGGCCTCTCCAGTATGCCCTTGTCCAAAGCACTCCTACTCCCCTTATTGGGGATGGACCCAGCATTTTTGCCCTGGAGTCTCAGAGACCCTTCTGAGAGAGTCCAGAGTGACAATGGAATCTCTGTCTGGGATTGATCCCCTTACCACTGGAAACCGTCTCCTACCCTGCCGGAAGTCGGACACTGTGTTCACACTGAGTTTTCTAACCCCTCCCCCTCCTCCTCCCTCCTTCATTCTTCTAAGTGTGCCCATGACCAAAGCACTCCTCTCCCCTTGTTGAGGAGGGATCCAGCATCACGAGGGAATCACACAAAGTGGAAGACTGGGAAAGATCCCTTTACCATGGGAAGCCGTCTCCCACCCAGCCGGACATCAGACACAGTTACTTCCTTGTCTCCTCGCTGTTTCTCCTACCCCCAACCCTTCCCTCCTTCATTCTTTGCTTGCCTCCCCCATTCCTTTCACCTCTCCCCTGAATCTCTCTCCCCCTACTTGCTCTGTTTTTCCTTATGCTAATTTTCCACTTAATCTCCCTCCCTGTTGCCCTTATACATCACCCCCTTACCCTCTACACGCCTTTAACCAACGCATGTAACTTGTAATTGACGTACCTTCTATAACAATGTGTAACTTGTAACCTATGTAACTCTCCTCATGCAAAGTGCTCTGATACCTCCGGGTCTAGCCAGCGCTATATAAAACTCAAGTAAATAAAATAAATAAATAAAGGAGTCAATATTGAGTGCTGAATCTGCCAAAGGAACAGCGAACTCTTTGAAAGTACCAGAAATGTTTGGAAAAAGGGTCTTGAAAACTCTAAAACTGAAGATCTGGAGCTGGAAGCTAGAGAGCCTCATATTAGTAAATGAGCTGCCATTGTCTCCTAAAATGTATATTGATCCTAATTTTCCATTCTCTAATAGATATTCTCCTCTAATAGCTGAGGAAACATCTAGCCAACCCTCAGCTGCACCTTGAGTCCAGAATTTAGATTCTTCCACAGCTAGGGTTAATCTTATTCCCACTGGGTTTGCTACCACAACTTCTACTACGCCTTTAGCACTCGCAGATGCAGAAGGTTTCTTTGCACTCCATCCCAAGTTGGAGGTGTTAAAGCATTTAGTAAATGTACTATGTGAACAAACTGCAAACAAGAAAAACAATTCTGGCAACATCTGTTGCTGTTCTAGTCACTGCAGGCCTAAGATTGTGAGACAACAAACAGGGGGCCAAAGCTGGAGTTAATGCTACTGCTGACGAGTACGTAAGGTCACAGAACCCCAAACAGATGCTTTCATGTGCCCAGAATCTGAGTTGTATCCCTCAAAGACTGATACCCCCTATAGACGTTTATCCCAGTCAGAGAAAGGACTACCAGATGAGTGGTCCACCGCATAGGTGGACCCATGCAAGATACATACACACCCTACCTTCTGTCAGATCCACTGAACCCAAGTACAACCAAAGCTCCTCTTCCATGTATTCACATAGTTTCAACCAGCCTAGAAACTCTTCCTTCTCTGCTGCACCGATCATACTCAACGAGAGACAATCAGAGGAGATTAATTAATCTGACTCCTTTACCCAAATTGGCTGACGATGTATTTGAGGACATTGCATATCGGTAAACAAGGCGATGTACTGGATTAGAACAAAACGTAACTGCCTCTCTGTGGTGAGATCTGATATTGAGTATGCCATAAGGTGCAATACTGGCTCATCCTCTTCTGATTACATACAGGTGACAAAAAAAATGAATTGCTAGTTGAAGGCCTTATGAAATTTGAAATCCGCATTGCCATCTTTCAGGCTCTACCAATTCCGAAAAATAGGCCAAAACAGGCTCCTCTGTCCTTGCACCATAGCACCAATAACCTGAAACTCTTCTCTGACCAGACCAGGATCTCCCCTTTTTTAATACCGAATGCACCTGGACCTGTAGCAAGAGACAGGGCTTCTAGCCTGTACTCAATTGATTGAATGAATCAACAAGTACACCCTGACGTAATGGTTAGTCAAACTGGGTTACTTACTGTGACTTTATCTGAATATCTCGGCAAAAAGAGTGTGGAAATTAGGAGAAACAAATGGGAAAGGAGGACCTTAATTTTATTGCCACTAGAATGACACAACATAAGCAAATAGCTGAAGATCACCAGCCTTTAGCGACGTCTGCTCCACAAGAAGCTTTTCCATGATTTCATGGAATCTGGAAGAGATCAAACTGAAACTCATTGACTCTGAATGAACTTCCTTCATAGGGAACCACACGATGTCTGTTTATTCAAGAAATATGGGCAGCAGAAAAAGTGTTTATAAAAGGCTTCATCTTATATAGGAAGGATGCAATGCCTCCAAAGAAGTTCCGTCTGGCTGCATGTATGTCATGTGTACATATAACACATAATACAGTTTAAACATACCTTTTCTGACTTCTCAATTACATAAATATTAAACATATCAAAACTTAATTTGAAAACACATTTTAAAGCAACTCATTTAACAACGAAGAAATACATGTAAAGACATGACATTCAAATATGTGTGCCCAACTACAAATTTAAAGCAGGAATATTACTAGGGATTAGGGGGCATATTACCAACAAGTAGCGATATTTATCGCTAAATAGGCTTGGCGAGGATTTTTTTATCGCTGAGCATCGCCGGAATTTATCGCTGAGATAACGTGCTATTAGCAACGTTTATCTCCAAAGTGATAAATTTTCCAGCGATAGCGGCGAAATGCGTGAATATCGGTGGGAATACAGCGATACTCACGCATTAGCGACAAAATGCTCTTAGCCATGTTATCCACCTCCCATTGGATAACATCGCTAAGAACTGGTCTGGGCAGGTGTTAGTATTTGGAGATATTCGTGCTTAGCCCGAATATTTCCATCGCTACGCCTGCCTTGCTAATAGGCGATAGCGATGTTAGCGACTGTTTTCAGTAGCTAACAGTTTGGGTACACCCACTTTGCATGTCATTAGCGATAAATATCGCTAACATGCAAAGCGGGCCCCAAACCGCTCGCTATCACCTAAAAGCTGTCGCTAACTGCTGTTAGCAACAGCTTGCTAATAGGGCGATAGAATTATCACCGCTTAGCGGCCGAAAACGTCCGCTAAAGCGGCGAAAATTCCCTATCGCCATCCTTGATAATATGCCCCGTGATTCTTTAGGGTCCCTCCATCATTTAATCCTCTGTGGATCATGAGGCCATATGTAGACAGGGAAAACAAGGGAGAAAGTGTCGCTGAAAGTGGTGAAGCGTCTTGCATACGACTGACTCTGTCCCAACTTTTCTGCCCTTTCAGAGGCTCAAACATTTCAGAAAGCATTCCATCGTATATGTTAGTCCGCCTCTGTTCGGATTCCCCTATGTACAACAATAGCTATTGCCTTGATCTGTTGTCATAATTACAATCTAAATCGTAGAGCTGACCTTCTTCAGATGCAGGGACAATTATAGATGGGCGTTTTTTCAGTCAAATGGCTCACTTCTTTGAAATCAAAGTATATTGATTAGACCAACGGACCAATTTTAGACCCCACTTCAGATGACCAATAGACGTATAGGCATGCTTGTTTCTAATTACATGGTGTGCTAGGAAAAGTGATCACTGAAACGGGCAGCAATGGGACGCTTGTAATAAACTTCACAAAAGAACCATAATCTGTCATTGATCAATCACTGATTATGGCCTCACTGATGTTAGCAGTTAAATGGGCGGTGTGAAGTTGCCGTGGAGACCGGGTAAAACAAAGAATCTGTGGATTGCTAGGCGTTGCTCAGATCAGAGCATCACCTAGAGGGGGTTGGGCGGGGAGAAGCTTGTTAGCTACATTCTTGGCAGAGTTTGCCTCGAGGTTCTCAGAACATATATTGCAGAATTCCTTGAGGGCCAGTGAAAGAAGGTCCAATCTATGTTGACTTATTTTGGGCTACCATATTGATGTAAAACATCTCTTTTGATGTAGCGCCTGAAAGTGGTGCCAGTATGTTTCTAAACATGACATATTTCTCGATCAGGTAAACGACCGGACAGCTTGAGTGATTTGCTAAGGTTAATACGCTTAGGTCTCTTTTAGAGCGCGTGTTTTACGGTGTCTGCCTAATTTGCCGCATTGCATGTAACTTATTGTGGCGCTTAAGGCAAGTGTTATGTCGTGGGCTCTAGGCCCACATACTTGGAAAGGAAAGACACAGACACCGCTTCCTGGTCACTGGTAACTGGCCACGAGCACGTGCACCCGGGCCCTTTTATTAGCAGGCTCACATCCAGCAAGGTGTTCTTCACTCTGCCCACAGGCGTGCCTAGTAATAACACAGCTCTAGGCATAAAACTGGTTGCTCATAGAGCTCCCCCGTTAAATTATCCCCACAAAGGGCCGGTCACAGGGAGGGGGCCGAGGGAGCCAATATTCAACAGGTCAGCCTCTGGCTGTCTGCACTGTAGCAGTCTAGTTGTTCTGCCGGCCGACAGAACCCCGGAAGCACCCACACACAATGTTTCACTCTCTGGCCAGGCGTGGCCAGAGGGTATAAATAAAAGGGCCGGGGTCGCTCATGGCTTCCGGTCCAACCAAGTATAGCACTGAGTCTGTCTCCGTTATTACTGCCTTTCCTGATCGTAGGCAAACTGCTGCCCCTCCCCTGTGCTGTCCGGAGCCTGGTCAGCGCACCATCAGTGAGGTCCCCACACTGGCAACGAGGGTGGGATGTCCTATTTGAATCGGGTGCCAGAACCTGAGCCCGGTAACCTGCGTCAACCTGAAGCGAAGAAGTATGGCGACGAGCCCAGGGCGCCTGCCTCGAATTCACGAGGTGGAGACGAGGCGCCAGAGCGAGGTCAGAGCAGCGGAGCAGGATGGAGGTGAGCGGCGCTGTATAGTAGAGGGGAAAGACTCACCGGAGCGTCCAGCGGGTCTCCGGCTCTTGCTGCAAGGCCTGCAGTGAGGAGAGATACTGTGCGCATGCACAATAGCAGGTTGGAGCCGCACGTGTGCAGGGAGGCAGCCACGCGTCGCGGTGAGCCAGAGAAGCATCCAGTGAAGGCAGGCCCCGGGAGAGATTCGGAGCAGCGCGAGCAAGGGCGCGCAGAGGCGGCAAGAAGGAAGAGCAACCCAATAAACATTGGCAAAGGCAAGAGAGTATTTGGACACGACTACCATAGTGCAGGCACTACTAACATTGGTTAAATCAAGAAAATGTCGATCAAATGCCTGCGCACACACTAGTGGCAAGATCATTGAGAGGGGTAGCATCACTGTGGGCAGAACCAGCAACACACAGGTTCCTCAACGTCACAGTTTGAACCACCTGATCAACAAGCATTGATACAGACAGTTTGAGACCCAGACCAAAAGAAGCAAATACAAAGCATTCCCACGTCCAAACACACTTCGCCACTGGCAAGAGTGCACCATGTCCAATCAACCAGCACCGAATGCACCTCAGCAACAGGCCGAGGCGCCAGCTTAGCCGCCTCCACCACCAGTGCATTCGCAAATCCAGGCACTACCCCTGTTCAGTGAGTTAATCGATCCGCCAACTGCCGCACCAAGGTGCACTTTGTGGGTTGGGCGTCTGGACAATTATTTTGTCCCTGCACGAGAAACTGATGGGGCCGTCAAGAGATCATTGTTGTTGCATTTCGGGGGCGATGAGATCTACAAGTTGTTTAAGCACCTCCCAAACACTAGACCCCCGAATGACTACGATGCGGTGGTTAGGGCCCTCAATGCCCACTTCGACCCCCAGCTGAACCCACATTACGAACGTTTCAAATTTCAGCAGTCGAGGCAAAGAGAAGGGGAGTCAATGGATGCTTTTCACGCAAGGCTCAGAGAGCTGGTGAGCAGGTGCCCAGAGGATGATCAGACGAAAGAAGTCACGGCACAACTAATCCAAGGGTGTCGAAGCAAACCACTGAGGACACTCATACTCCGACAGCCCCGCATCACCCTGGAAGAGATCTTGGTTCTTGCTCACTCCCATGAGCTCTCTGATGTTCGGGCGACGGCCATGGAAGCCGCCCTCAATCAATCGGCGAGTGTGAAAACGGAGAGGGTGGATGCTGTCCACACACCGAGGCGGAGTGGACGCAGAAGATGGTCTGCTAAGACGACACGACAAACCCCGTGTGGATATTGTGGCCAGGAGGAGCACAATCAGGATGGTTGCCCAGCCAGAGGAAAGACGTGCTCCAAGTGCGGAATCCCAAATCACTTCGCGAGTGTATGTCGTGGAGGGTTCCGAGGCAAGAACACCACGGGGAAGA
The DNA here is from genome assembly GCF_964261635.1 of Lissotriton helveticus. Classification (NCBI taxonomy): domain Eukaryota; kingdom Metazoa; phylum Chordata; class Amphibia; order Caudata; family Salamandridae; genus Lissotriton; species Lissotriton helveticus. Next base: position 1,315,839,360 of record NC_136068.1, read on the forward strand.
GGTCCGCAGCTGGTGCGGTAAGTCATCTATCGCTAGAGGAGCCAACGGGTTCATGAGCGGTGAAGGCGCCGTCCCGCAATTATCAGCATCTGGACAATTCGTCGACGGAGGATGATGAAGAATGCTACTTCGTATCGTTTGCGAGCGATCTCAAGAGAAGTCGAAGGCCACAGCCCACCTGCAATATCGAAATTGACGGATCATTAGTTACAGGTCTCATTGACACAGAGGCCACGGTCAATGTAATGGGATTGCAGCACTACAAGAAATTAAACCCGAGGCCGCAACACACTCCATCCAAAATCCGCATCCTGACATATGGGAGTCAGAACCCACTTCCACTCCGTGGGAAAATGGTAGTCCATGTGAAGGCGGAAGACAAGGAATTTACGACCACGTTCCATGTGGTCGACCGAGAAATGGACCTACTGGTGGGAAGCCATACCGCAGAAGACTTTCAGCTAATAGCATTTGCAAATGCGGTGAAGATGCTCCAGACCGAAGATATCCTGGAGTTGTTCCCACAGTTGTTCACCGGACTCGGGACGATCAAGAGGCCACCCGTCAAGCTCCACATCGACACTGCTGTACAACCAGTAGCCCTGCGACACCGGGTGATCCCGTTCCATTTGAGACCGCTAGTTGAAAAGGAGCTCCTGAAGTTGGAAGAACAGGGGGTGATTGAGAAAGTGTCGGGCCCCACCCCGTGGGTCCGCAGCTGGTGCGGTAAGTCATCTATCGCTAGAGGAGCCAACGGGTTCATGAGCGGTGAAGGCGCCGTCCCGCAATTATCAGCGTCTGGACAATTCGTCGACGGAGGATGATGAAGAATGCTACTTCGTATCGTTTGCGAGCGATCTCAAGAGAAGTCGAAGGCCACAGCCCACCTGCAATATCGAAATCGACGGATCATTAGTTACAGGTCTCATTGACACAGGGGCCATGGTCAAGTAATGGGATTGCAGCACTACAAGAAATTAAACCCGAGGCCGCAACACACTCCATCCAAAATCCGCATCCTGACATATGGGAGTCAGACCCCACTTCCACTCCGTGGGAAAATGGTAGTCCATGTGAAGGCGGAAGACAAGGAATTTACGACCACGATCCATGTGGTCGACCGAGAAGCGGACCTACTGGTGGGAAGCCATACCGCAGAAGACTTCAGCTAATAGCATTTGCAAATGCGGTGAAGATGCTCCAGACCGAAGATATCCTGGAGTTGTTCCCACAGTTTTTCACCGGACTCGGGACGATCAAGAGGCCACCCGTCAAGCTCCACATCGACACTGCTGTACAACCAGTAGCCCTGCGACACCGGGTGATCCCGTTCCATTTGAGACCGCTAGTTGAAAAGGAGCTCCTGAAGTTGGAAGAACAGGGGGTGATTGAGAAAGTGTCGGGCCCCACCCCGTGGGTGTCGCCCATAGCCGAAAAACCGAAGCAGCCTGGCAAGATCAGAATCTGCATAGACATGAGGATGCCGAATCGAGCAATTAAAAGGGAGAGGCACATCACACCGACATTTGACGATATCCTTGCTGACCTGAATGGCTCGCAATGGTTCTCAAAGCTGGATCTCAATGCCGGCTATCACCAACTACGGTTAGCGGAGGAGAGTAGATACATAACAAGTTTCTCGACACATCTAGGCCTCCGCCGACACAATAGACTTAGCTTTGGTGTGTCATCAGCTGCGGAAATCTTCCAGAACACGGTAAAGGAAATCTTATCCGGGGTTCAAGGTGTACTGAACGTCAGTGATGACATTTTAATCCATTCCAAAACCATTGAAGAACATCATCGACGTATCAGGGCCACATTACAACGACTTGCAGAGCATGGTGTGATGCTCCACAAGGAAAAGTGCCAATTCTTCAAAAAGAAAGTTGACTTCTTTGGCTACATCTTCAGCTCTGACGGAGTGAAAGTTGATCTCCGAAAGTCGCAGGCCATTCAAAGTGCTCCTGCTCCAAACAGTGCTTCAGAAGTCCGAAATTTCTTGTGGATGGCAACATACTGCTTGGGGTTCATTCCCAACTTGGCAACCATCGCTGAGCCCCTAAGAAACCTCACCAAAAAGGAGACCCCGTGGAAATGGACTTCTGTTGAGGTCAAGGCGTTTAAGCAAGTGAAGGCGGCCTCATTAGACAGCACCACGATGGCCTATTTCGACACGACCAGACCAACCGAGATATTAGTCGACACCAGCCCTGTTGGGCTAGGGGCGCTACTCACCCAAGAGACTGAGCCTGGAACGTGGGCGCCGTTGTCTTTTGCCAGCAAAGCCCTCACTGCCACAGAATCGTGATATTCACAAATCGAGAGGGAGGCTCTAGCAGTGAAATGGGCCTGTAACCATTTTCACCTGTACGTAACCGGATACCCGTTCCGAGTGGTGACGGATCATCAGCCACTTCTTCCTTTGTTCAAGGGCACAGCGCCACATCCTCCACCCTGAATAGAGAGGTGGGCTATCCAGGTGCAACAATATCAAATGGACCTAGTATACCGGCCTGGAGCCAAGAACCCTGCCAACTTTTTATCTTGTCATCCTGCGGGAATAGATGTATCTGAGGCTGAACAGGAGTCGACGACCAAGGAGTTCATCAATATGATTTGATTTCCCACATGCCCGTGGGCCATGTCGATCGATGTGATCAAGGTAAACATGGAAACTGATGTTGTGCTACGATGAGCTCAGCTTCACCGACAAGGGTGAAGTACTCAGAGGAGCTCAAATTGTAATCCCGAAAGATTTGCAAGAACAGGCTACCCTTCTTGCGCATGAGGGTCATCAAGGCACAAGAAGAATGAAGTCAAGAATGAGGGTGAAAGTATGGTTCCCCAACCTCGAGGAAAGTGTGGACACGGTGGTTCGAAACTGCCAGTCATGCCAGCTCACCTGCACGTCAGAAGCCCCTGCTCCCGTCATCACGGAAGATCCTGCACCGTCCCCATGGTCATGGGTAAGCCTTGATTTCAGCAGTTTCCCGGATGGAAGGGTCACAGTAGTGATGATAGACAGTTACACCAAGTACCCCATAGTGGAGGTCGTGCTATCGACGAGCTTTACCAACATACAGCCGATTCTGACCAAGGTTTTTGCACTATTTGGACTGCCCCACGTCCTGAAAACAGATAACGGACCTCCATTCCAAGGGAATGAATTTAAAGAATTCCTGGAAGAACTTGGGATCAAACATCACCGAATCACCCCCCAGTGGCCGCAAGCAAATGGGTAGGTCGAACGGTTCATGCGAACCATCAACAAAGTACTGCGCATTGCCAAAGCCGAAAATAAAGACCCCGAAGAAGTTCTTCAACACTTCCTGCGAGAATACCGGAGTTCCCCGCATTGTACCACGCTGCGTTCGCCATGGTCTCTCATGCTGACTGGTCCAAGGCGGTCCAAGGCAGGACATGTTGCCCATGGCGGAGACCTGGGTCTCTGAGCCCTATGACCCGCAGTTAGCCCAGGAGAGAAGACAACACTCCAATGACAAGGACAGTCGACGGCGGAGGGCTAGTTTCCGGATGTTCGTCCCCGGAGATTTGGTGCTGATACGTGCCAGACGACCCGAAGGAAAATTCCGGACCCCGTATGAAACGGGACCATGGACTGTCAAGTCAACGAAAGGAACAGCCATCACCGTTGAGAGAAATGGTGAGTTAGTGACCCGCAACGTGTCGTGGTTTAAGCAAGTCGCTCCAGTGGTTGATGAACCTACCGGTGCCGAGGTGGTACCAGCGATAAGTCCGGACGTGAGTGTCGTGGAAGCTGGTCCGAGCGGATCGCCAGCCCAGGAGCACCCGTGCAAGCTGATGGTGATGAAAGCTCGAGGCGAGGGACTGAGGACAATCAACGGCCATCCAACTTGAGGCCAAATCCTCAGCCAAGCCAGAGACTTGCTAATTTCTTGTGTTGAATTTTATTTAAAACAAATGTTTATTAAAAACTAACTTGGGATGGGATGTAGCAGTCTAGTTGTTCTGTCTGCCGGCAGAACCCCGGAAGCACCCACACACAATGTTTCACTCTCTGGCAAGGTGTGGCCAGAGGGTATAAATAAAAGGGCCGGGGTCGCTCGTGGCTTCTGGTCCAACCAAGTATAGCACTGAGTGTTTCTCCGTTATTACTGCATTTCCTGATCATAGGCAAAGGGCTGCCCCTCCCCTGTGCTGTCCGGAGCCTAGTCAGCACGCCATCAGTGAGGTCCCCACATGCACTTCATGACGATGTCCTTGCTTCATATGGAACATGGGCTGCACACTGCTGCCGGCCCTACTCGCCAGATCACATATCCAGTAGATCATGTATTAGCTACAATACATCTCTAAAACACCATCTCTCCACTAGACAGCACCTTATCCTTACAACATATTTACTGCATGATATTTTCAGCAGGTCCTATATCTTCTGCACATCATTGCCCCTCACTGCTCATTAGAGCACAGCTTCACCCCAGCACACCTGCAATAGACCACATCTGTGTGGTGTCTGGATAGAATGCCCGCAGGCAGGATTTGGAGGTAATCCTTCATTGTGGGAATCCCTATGGTACACATCAACGCTCGAGCAGGAGCTAACCCCCCTGCACACCTGTCACAGTCCCCTTTCGAATCATCATTCCCTTCTCTCCCCCCCTACTCCCCCGCTGCAGATATTCTGGCCATTACTGCAATTCAATGCAGATATTCCAGCCAGTACCAGAAATTCCGCCCATTGAGATCATCTGCATGGAATACAGCATTACCCATAATCAGGGAATCCGTGATCAATGTTACCGATTGAAACACTAATTAGTTAAGTTGTTTTTCGGATTTTTCTCCTCAATTTCACTAGTGATAATAAAACAGGTACTTGATTTTTCATAGATGATATGCAGATTTTTCATCATGTATTAATTATAACGAACTACTGTTAAGATTTGTCCTGCACTGGATCATGCACTAAAAGCATATTTTTAAGGACCCTCATTATATGTTAATCCTTCTAGCCTCGTGGGTGTGTAGGTTTGCGGTGTCTTGATTTGGAAGTGGATTATGAAGTGGTTGGTCCAAGTAAGAACTGATGTTGAGGTGTACTTGATGCTATTGCATAAGGTGAAGATGCGGTCCAGCATGTATCTGGCGATGTTTGTGGCTTTTGTGATGAGTTGGGTTAGTTCAATGTTGTTCAGGGTTTGATGAGTGCTGTTGAGCAGGGGTTGGTTCTGTCATCTCGGTGGACATTGAGCTCATTGAGGAATATGAAGGTTTGAGTGTAGATGGTGAGAGGGGAGATGAAGTCTGTTTTGAGGCTGTAGAAGTTAGCTAGTGGTCCAGGTGGTCTGTAGACAAGGATTCCATTTAGGGTAACATTTTCAGAAATTTGCAGTCTAAGGTGCAGGTGTTCCATGAATGGGGTGGCTTGTTCTCTGGTCATTGAGCACTTGATGGAGTGTTTTTAGATGATGGGGAGTTCCCCTCCTGTCTTGTGAAGGCATCCTGTCATGCAATCTTATAGCCTGCTGATATTGCAGTGGCAATGTAAGGTGCTGATCTTGGGTTGAGCCAAGTTTCTGTGAGGAAGAGGAGGTCTGGTGAGTCGCTACTCAGCAGGCCATTGATAACGGTTTTGTGTTTGCTGAGCGAGCGGATATTGAGTCGCATACATGTGAATGAGGGCTGGGGTGCATGTTTGCTGTAGTGTGTGGGTGTTGATGGTGGTCTGGTGTTTGTGTGGACTGTGTGCGTAGAATGCTGCAGGTGAAGCAGCAGTGGGTGCAGGTGTAGGCACCTACGATGGTGTGTGGCATGGTGTGGCAGCATCAGGAGGAGAGGCGTCCTGAGTCAAGTGACCAGAGTAGTGCTATGGTATATTGCTGGAGGGTGGTATGGACCAGGGTTCATAGTGAAGAGTGCGGTCCAGGCATAGACAGGTTCAGACTGACTTCAGCTTGCACACAATGCAGAGGGACTGCAGCAACATTAAGTAGGTCCTGGTAGGGGGTGGAGTGAAGAGGCCGGTGGGAAGGGTATGTGAGATATAGAAAGAAGATGCAGGAGAAAGAAGTTTGCAAGGAAGGTGGGAGGACAAAATTTGTGAGAGAGTAGTGGGGGGCTGAGGGTAGCGCACAGACAAGAGAGGAGAGCAGAAGACTTGAAACTGGGAGAAGAAGAAATAGCTACAGTGGAGTTAAAAAGCAGAGTGAAACAGAGACAAAGAGCTTCAGTGGAGGCAAAGAGTGGGGTGAAAACAGAGACAAAGAGCTTCAGTGGAAACAAATAGGAAGGTGAAAGTAGAGTAAAAGAGCTACAGTAGAGGCAAGAAGCGTGATGAAGAGGGCAAAAGAAAGGCTAAGAGAGAACATGGGGTCAAGCAAGAGCAAAACTTCCTGAGCCAAGCCCAGAAAGTGCAAAGAGTGCAGAAGAAAAAGGTGCGAGAGTGAAAATAGATGAAAAGAAGGTGAGAGGGTGAGAGAGAGAGCGAGACAGAGAGAGATGAGAGAGACAAAGAAAATGGTGAGATGTGTGAGAGAGTCACAGGAGTGAAGCAGGAGCCTAGAGGTGAGAGAGTGACGTCTGAAAGGGCCTTGGAAGGCTGGAGGACAGGTCACACGTAAGTGGAGGGTGGGTCAGGCATCTGTTTAGAGGAGATGTGCAGCACCCACCATTAAGTAGGTCCTGGGATGGGGAGGAGCGTGAGGGGTGGTGGGCTGGGCTATGCGAGAGCTAGAAAGAAGGCCCAAGAAGAAGACTCAGAAGGAAGAGGCAGGTAAGGAGTGGGAGAAGCTGGAGGCAGAAAATTCTCCGGCAAAAGGTTGGCGGGGCTGAGGATAGTGCACAGAGGAGAGAGGCGAGCTGAAGGCCTGAAACACGGAGAAGCAGAAAGAGCTACAGCGGAGGTAAAAAGCAGGGTGAAACAGAGACAAAGTGTTTCAGTGGAGGCAAAGAGCTGAGAACAACACAGACAAAGAGCTTCAGTGGAAGCAAAAAGCGGGGTGAGGGAAGAGAAAAAGAGCTAAAGTGGAAGCAAAAAGTAGGCTGAATAGGGTAAAAGAGCTTCACTAGAGGGTAAGAGGGAAATAAGGTTCAAACAATAGAAATACCAACTGTCCTAATCCAACGGCAGCTGGCATGCACCGATGGTGGGGGGGGGGGCACATAAATAAACGTACCTCCCTTTCTTTGCCTTGCAACATCCTCCTCCCTCCAGCATCTTCTGTAAGCCTCAAAAGCAGCAAACTGCACTACCCAATCCTGGCACTGCATTCACAGCATGAAAGCAGCACCAGGACTGCATAGAGCGGCCTCTGAAAGCGCTCCTAAGACCACTGCAGGCCTGCGCTTTCTCTAACTCAGCTGTTGAAGACAGCTGAATTAGAGAACTTTAAAATGCGCATGTCTGTCTGGCCGGCCCAAGCCGTCCAGCCAAAGAGACATTCACAGTTTAAAGTGCATAGCTCTCTGCACCTGCTACTCAGGAGCACTGGTGCCACCTCATCCTGACACTTAGTTCAGGACAGGTTGCTGAAAAATAAAATGGTAATAAATAAACGTTATTACCAATTTATGTTTCACCTCTGGGGCTTGTGGGGCAACAGTGGCATAGCTAGACCTACTGCCACCCGGGGCAGCCCATATGTTTGCCGCTGGGGTGCAGGTAAGAGCAGGAGGGTGTAGGCGGACAGATGCCTTGTTCTTGCCGGGCCGGATTGATGGTGATAGTCGACAGACACGTATCCCCCCCCTAGCTACTCCACAGTGGTGCTACACTCCTCTGCTCAAGTGAAGGAGCCGTCCCTGACCTAATCCCAGAAAGTGCAGAAGAAAAAGGTGTGAGAGGGAATACGGCTGGCTAGAAGGAGAGAGAGAAAGAGAGAGAGATGTGCGAGAGAACCAGAAAAAATTGTCATTTCCAAAATAATATTTCTAATGTCTGGTCTTGGTTTGGTACAGAACACAGAAACCTCTATGCAGTCAAGCTTTCATTCATCATAAATGTCCCTGTTTTCATAAATTCTTTCTGAAATCGGAAGCTATGTTACCGTGTTCAAAGTATTACATCTCTTAAAAGAGATTCTTTCATCTGCAAGGATGACTTGCTCATAACGTGTCAACCTGCTATTTGTAATATGCTGTGTTCTTGTTCTTGGCAATAGAATCTCAACCGAGTGAGGGACATAAACAAATAACGTACAACCCATCACTCACTATTCCTTTACTTTGTTCAATGGCAAAACAAACAGCTCCAACTGATTTCAAACAGCTGCAACTGATTTCAAACAGCATGGAAGACTTCTAATACAACTGATAGATATGGGCCTCATCAATCCACCTTGACTTTGGGTATGGAAGGATAACACACATCTGTTTCTTTTGTGACAAAAGAAGAAAAATGTTAGATTATAGTCTGGCTATCCAAGTGCTGATACATGGCAAAAATTCTCTCTCAATTCTTGGAATGCTTCAGAACATTCTTTGTTAAATTGTGCAAGACATTGTATATCACTGCGGGTCTGCTTCACTTAAGGTTTTATAATCAAGGAAAAGTTTGGAACTTACTGACTGACAACAGTAGCCAACAATTCCTAGGAACATCTGAACCTCCCTGTGGGTGGATAGCGGGCTCAAATTGCAGAAACATGTTCTTTTGAGACTTTCCTCACACTTTTTTCAACATGTTGTCTAAGATAAATCACTCCCATTTTACAGTCCTGCATTTTAGTTTGAGAGACCTTATATCCACTGTCAGATAAATAATTTAACAAGGCAAATATTTCAAGTTTCCAATCCTCTTTTGTCTTAGATGCTACTAAGATATCATTAATATACTGCACTAAGACTGAGTTACAGGGCAACCTTAAACTTTCTTGATCTTTCTTCATGATTTGAGAAAACATTGATGGACTTTCAGTATACCCTTGTGGGATATTACACCAGCAAGAACTTTATCAATAAATTAGAACACAGATAAGTATTGACACGCCTCATGTGGTGGAATCCAGAAGAACACTTGACATAGGTCAATGACTCTATACCAATCTGCACCTGAAGGAATTTGCAAAGAAAATCACTGCCAGATTCAGTGCCACAAGACAACAGTTTTATTAATCTTTGCGCAAATCCTGAACTATGACCACTTACCTCTCAGTTTTCTTAATTACTATTGCAGGAAAATTACAAGGACTAACAAGTACCTCCTGGAGGACTCTCAATCACTGGCCTCATTCTCTATTCTGCTTCTTTTACAAGTTTGCACTGTGTAGTACTAGGGAATATTGTCGGAGTGGTAGTGAGTTCCATGTTGTTGGGCCTATTTTAGAAAAGCTTCTGTCCCCATTTCTTACCGTACGAACTTTTGGGACTTTTAGGAGGTGTTTGTCTGAGGATCGTAGGGTTCTGGTTGGGCGGTGCTCTTGGAGTTTTCTTTCCAGATACTTAGGCCCTTGACCGTTGATGGATTTGTGGACCAAGCAGCATATTTTGAATTTAATGCGATTCTTTATGGGGAGCCAGTGCAGTTTCCTAAGACAAGGGGCGATGATGTGCGGGGCGGGATGTCAAGGACCAGTCTTGCCGCTGAGTTTTGAAGGGTCTGGAGTTTGGTCAAAAGATTGTCATTAATGTCAGCAAGCAGTGCGTTTCCATAGTCCAGACGGCTTATAATTAGGCCCTGGACTAGGGGTTTATGGGATGATATAGGGATCCATTTAACCCCTTCCAGGCTGATGACGAGCTCAGCTCGTCATGTAACGCGGTATTTTTAAAATTACCGCGTACAGCGGGAAAAGCCGCCGCAGCGATGCGGTTAAAGATCTTTCTGAGGCTGCGCATTAGTCCTATACTAGTGTGCACTACTTTGTTTATATGGGATGACATAGATAGTTTGTTGTCGATTGTTACTCCCAGATTCCTTACTGAGTTTTTCGGGGCAGGACAGAGGCCTAGTGCAGGTGGCCACCAATCGTCTGTCCAGTATTTATGCGCATTTCCGAACAGCATGATTTCGGTTTTTTCGGCATTGAGCATCAGATAGTTGTTAGTCATCCATTCTTTTATAGAGGTCCTGCACTGTTGAAATCTGGGTTTAGTGTCAGAAGGGTTAGGGCCTAAGGTGATTAAGAGCTGAGTGTCATCGGCGTAGGATACTGTTTCAAAGCCGTAGGCTCTGATCACCTTAGCTAGTGGAGTTAAATATCGGTTGAAAAGGGTGGGTCTTAGTATGGATCCCTGGGGGACACCCTTATCATTGTCCACGTTAGCTGAAGAGAATGGTCCAAGTTTAACCTTTGGTTGCCTACCGGTTAGATAGCTCTGGATCCAACGTAGGGCAGAGCCTTCGACACCAATCTCTGCAAGGCGCTCTACAAGAATGCTATGTGAGATGGTGTCGAAGGCTGCCAACAGATCGAGTAGGATCAGGATGGCTGATTGTTTTGCATCAATGGACAAACGGATGTTGTCTAAAACCTCAAGCAGGGCAGTCTCAGTGCTGTGGAACACTCTGAAGTCTGACTGGGAAGGCGCCAGTAGCATGTTTTCTTCCAGATGCTTAGTTAACTGTTTGTTTATTAATGATTCCATGATTTTCCCAAAGAAGGGTAGGAGAGAGATCGGGCGATAGTTTAGGGGTTCTTTTTGGTCGGCATTATTCTTTTTTAATATCGGTCTGACTGTGGCCTCTTTCCAATGAGTGGGGAACGTGGAATGGGCTAGTGAGAGATTCAGGGTTGCCGTTAGTTCAGTGTCTATGACCTCACAGACTTCTACAACTCCACTATTTTTTAACTACTTGACTCAACAGCCGCCCTTCAACAAAAAAACTTTTCCACCGAAATCTCTAAACCATGGTTCAATCAGAATCTGAACTCTGACCGATGCAAACTAAGATCAGCAGAAATAATATGGATATTGGCACCCTCTATGGAACACCTAAATCACCTTAGAGCACTGAGGAATTCATACAACAGGAAAATCATAAAGGCAAAGGCGGTCAACCTTCTTTAGAACTCAGCTGAACCAAGCCATTAATCGTCCCAAAAAACTATTTGAAATAGTTAAGCAACTATCGTTCAACTCATCAAACTCTATGCAACAGAGAGAGACTGCTACCTCCAACTGCGAGGTCATGGCCAATTTCTTCTTAGAAAAAACAAAAACCATTGAACTAGACATAAAATCTAAGAATGCTCTCCTACAATCTTCTGATCATGACTCTACACTCGACACCGAGGTCAGGTACCAATTTACTACACCGGTGGGAGTCCCAAAAAACAATGCCTCCTGGCACACCTTCGCGACCTACACTTAAAATTACATCTATAACATCCTTTTAGCGATTAATCCCTCCAATCACTTCATCGATCCACTACCTCCTGCCATATTCAAAATGATAAAAAAACGTTGATTCTTCTCTCAAAGATCGTAAATGCCTCTCTTAAGCAAGGCACTATTTCTGACGGCCTCAAAGTAGGGCAGGTTACACCCATACTAAAAAAAAGCCAATTCCCTCTCCTCAGAGCTCAACAACTACCGCCCTATATCCAACATCCCCACTCTGGCGAAACTACTAGAAAAATGTGTGCAAACTCAACTATGCAACCACATTGAGAACTTCAATCTTCTAGATCCTTCCATCAAGGACAAAGTACTGAATAAGCACTCACCCACATTACGGATGACATACTAAAAATGCTACACCATAATGAATCGTGTCTTTTGATACTTCTAGTCTAGTTCCTATTTCCCTTAGAGGTTCTGCGCATTGGAATAACATACACGATAGGCTTGGCATAGGACTGAGGTCAGTATGCCCCTATTATGTATATTAAACTTAATTACTGTGTACCAGCTAGCTCAGAGCCCACTAGAAACTTCTTGAAGACAAGAAGGGAATAGCTTCTGGCAACCACATAACATAAAACCCTGACCCCTCAGGTTCGTGGAAACAATATACTACTTTTCATTCAGTCACTCATCTCAGAGAAGTACATAGAAGAAACAGTCGGGTGTGTTTACAATAACATTTATTGCACAGCTGTTATTCCAGTACTGGTTATATGTGCTGCGACAACTGTTGGACAGTAGCAGAGAATTATGGCCAGCAGTGCAGTTAAATAAAAAGGCATTGTATAGTTCTACCATTTTGCAATAGTAATGAACACATACATAAAATACAGAATGCATTAAGATAAAGCCTATACCCCTATGATGCCTAACTAGGTGTACCTAAGTGTACCTAGCATGTGTGTAGGTCCTAGAGAGCCAGGAATCCCCCTAGGATTTAGTCCAACCCCATTACCTTAGTGGGACTTCATTCTGATCTCGAGCTGGACACCCAAAGATGGGTGATGGACCTCTGCCAGCTGGAGCTGCGGCATGATGCAGGTTGCAGTGTCTCAGGCAGAGTGTCGCCATGGAAGTCTCGGTCTCCTCTCTTTTGCTTGGGCAAAGGGAGGTATAGTTATACCAGATAGGTGCCTTGGATCGACGTAAAGTTGGTCAGAGGAAGATGAGTTCTTGGAGAGAGGGTCTGTTTCCAAGAATTTGTGTTCTTGGAGAAAGGGCCTGTTTCTAAGAATTTGTTGTGACGTAGGTTAGTCACTGTTGGACATGGAGATTACGTATTTAGGATGGACCGTCTTCTGCGCCCAGAGCACACATCAGATAAGGGACAGCCTCTTGTTGCTTGTTACTGTAAAGGGAGGGCTAATCTAGGTCAAAGGGCCTTAACTGTGTGAAAGGGCCTGCCTGTCTCTGTGACACGAAGGATTTGTGCCTCTGAGGCAGAGTACCTATGTTAGGGCCTCAATTTCGTTTATAACACCCACTCCAATCTATGGATAATCGTGAATAACCCATTAAAAGCAAACTACATGACTAAAATAGGCATTTGCATATAATTGGCAGGTAGTTGCATGAGAGTGTTTTATGAGCTGATAAAATAGCAGCTGCTAAAATATGTAAAATTAATATAGACTCTGTGGAGACAGGAAAAATCTATAGTGTCATAAAAAAAAATATATATATACTCTTTAGAGTCAGTAGTTACTTATAAAAGTTTCTGTTTATAAAATAGAACTCTCATATGCTGTTCCTGAAGACCATGCTTTCTTTAGACAAAAAATAAAGTCAATTTAGAGGGAAAGCTCCAAGCACTCGGTGAAAGTTGAAACAATAAGAGAAAAATGTGTTTCAGGACATGTTTTGCAAAAATAGAGATAAAAAGTGCTGGCTGGCAGTCACAACATTTTCGTTGCTAGCTGCTGCAGTGAACAGACCTTTTTAATACCTCGCATAATCGTGGGAGCACAGAAAAAACAGTGCTGCCAGTCGCTGGTTCTGAGGCAGCCGGTGCAGTAATCCATACCTTGGTGCAGCTAAAGGAAGCAGAAGGCACCCACGATTTGCAAGGAATGCTTTGGTTTGATGGGAATACGTTTTGACACAGCCAAGCATGGGACTTCAGCAGACCCAGCCTGGTGGTAATTGCCACTGGCGTTTTCCTTTGGATGTGTCAGACAGATGATGACCACGCATTCTTTATTGCAAGAAACAGGCATCAGGGAACAGGTACGTTGCAGTCTTTTCAGACTGGTCTTTTAAATATTAGAAACCATGAGAAGCATAGTTCCTGTTCGAGGTATTCCCAAGGTGTATCACACTGCTTGTATATGAAAGACAACATTTATCAAAAAGGAAAGAGGGGCAGTCTGTATTTAAGAGTGCTTTTTTTTCAAAAAGGAAAAATATTTCTTTAGCTGATGTAAAATGAAAAATAAAAGTGCTGCACAAGCATGGTTTTCAGATTGCCGTAAGCATTGAATTTTACAAAGGAAACTTTCGTTTCACTACTGTCAGTGTTGGGGCTTTTTTTTAAAAAGGCACAACTTCCCTACACTGTAGGATTTCACTACCTCTGGATGTTATCTGTGCATAACGTAGGTCTGGCCTATGTATACTGAGTCCCTTGGTGACGTTCAGGAATCATTTCTATGACAGGTATTTGTGTCAAAAGGCCAAACCACCCATACTTTCCTAACTGGTTCTGACCTGATGTGTTGTAAATGGCATCTAATGTTGCCCCTGCTGATGTGTGTCAACTATCCCACCCCTGTGCAATGGTGTTTGGTGGTGTTCCTACTTGTGTTTAAACAACCACATTTCTAGATGCATTTCAATTCTGTAGGAGTTGATCACCTTAATGAAGGTAACAGGTATAAAGCGTTGCAATATGAATAAATGTCTAACACCTCATGATCTGAAAATGTAGCAATTATTCCTAAAACAGAGAGCATAGTATACACTGTACACATCAGTAACCCAATTTTCAGAAAAATATACTGAAGGTAATGACATCACTGAATGAATGATAAAAATAAATGAAAATGAATGAAAGTTCAAAATACATTAATCAGAATTAAAAAACTGGATGATTAAGTACATCATTTAGAATATAAAGGCTTGTTCAGGTCGAATACATTTATAAGTCTCTTTTGCATTTGAATTGAAAATGGACGGGGCTTCAGTTTTATGTTGATCCTTTGTTGTAGAAAGTGTCCACTAAGAGTCATACTTAAAGCTAGTTCTAAGCAAAGCCAGAACAGAAAAAGATGAACCCAGAAATACCCTATAGTTCTACCCATGGTGAAGCAAGGTCTGTATATTTTGGAAAGGAAAAGGTTCAAAAGTTTGTACTTGCATGTTTGTTATTTGTTTTTGGGCTGGCTGTTGCTTCCTGTTCACGTGGAGCCATGGAAAACGTATCACAGTTAATGAAATAGCCAGTAGCTGTAAGATCAATTGTTGAAATTGCATCGTATTTAGTTGAAGTTATTTCTGCTGTTTTTGTTGAAAAACGTTGAAGCTTTTATTATTTGATGCTTTTGTTGAAAAACTTTGAAGCTTTTATTATTTGATGCTGTTGTTGAAAAACGTTGAAACATTTATTATTTGATGTTTTTGTTGAAAAAAAGTTGAAGCTTTTATTAATTGATGCTTTTGTTGCAAAACGTTGAAGCATTTATTATTTGATGTTTTTGTTGAAAAAACGTAGAAGCTTTTATTAATTGATGCTTTTGTTGAAAAACGTTGAAGCATTTATTATTTTATGTTTTTGTTGAAAAAACGTAGAAGCTTTTATTAATTGATGCTTTTGTTGAAAAGCGTTGAAGCATTTATTATAATAATAATAATAATAATACTGATACTTGTAAAGCGCGAACAGCTACCTCACAAGGAGGTGTCCCGGCGCTAAGTGAGCACATCAGAAAAGGAGGCAGGAGGCACGGGGGAATAGCTTAGGTTTTCTGCATAAAGAGCCTGATTTTTAGAAGCTTCTTGAAGCTAGACTCTGTAGTAGCCGATTGGATGGCAGAGGGCAAGGCGTTCCAAAGTTTCGCCGTGCCGACCGAGAAAGATCTGCCCCCAAGTCTGGCTTTTTTAGCTCGTGGGGCGAGTATCTTAAGCAGGGAGTTAGAACGCAAGTGCCTCTCCTGGGGGTAACGGGGGAGTCTACTTTTTAGGTAGCTAGGGCAGGTCCCTTTTAGTGCTCTAAACGCCAGGGTAAGAGCTTTAAATTTTATTCTGCTGGCCACTGGGAGCCAATGCAGTTCGTGCAGATGCGGAGAGACATGCTGTCTGAAAGGAATGTGCTTTATCAGTCTCGCTGCCGCATTCTGCACGATCTGCAGGCGTTGCACCAGATATTTAGGCAAGCCGAGATAGAGGCCATTCGCGTAGTCCAATCTGGATGTGACTGTCGCATGGACTACCATTTTGCGACACTCTTCAGGTAGGAAAGAAAGGAACCTACGGAGATTTCTGAGGTTATGAAGACATCCAGTTGTGACCTGCTGTATGTGAGATGAGAAAGAGAGGTTCTCGTCCCATTTTACTCCCAAGTTCTTTGCATTGGTTCCGGGGGAGGGTGGTGGACCCATTTCAGGAGGCCACCACAGGTCCGCAGGAGGATGAGTGTTTTTACCAAAGAATATTACCTCCGTTTTACTTGCATTAAGTTTCAATTTGTTTGCATTCATCCAGCTAGCCACATCTCGAAGGCAGCCCTTCATTTTGCTGAAAGCTGCCTCTGACACATCCAAATAGGGGAAGACTAATTGCGTATCATCAGCATACGAGATCGCCTTGACCCCCCAGTTGGCAATCAGGGTGAAAAGTGGGGCTAAATAAACATTAAAAAGAAGGGGGTTGAGTGCCGACCCCTGAGGGACGCCACACCAAAGACGTTTTGGTTTTGAAGAGAAGGAGCCCAATGCTACTTTCTGGGAACGATCTGTAAGATAGGAGTGAAGCCAGCTCAGTGCCTTATCTTCCAGGCCTGTGTCCTTCAGTCGTAGCAGCAATCTGCCATGGTCAACCGTATCAAATGCGGCTGATAGATCCAGGAGCACCAGCATAGCTGATGCTCCTGAGTCTAAGGACCACCTGATCGACTCAGCTACCTCAATAAGGGCGGTCTCGGTGCTGAAACCGGACCTGAAACCTGACTGCGTTTCATGTAGAATCCCTTTATCCTCAATAAAGCTGTTCAATTGTCGTTGTATCAACTTTTCAAGCATTTTACCTGGGGCTGCTAGTAAGCAGATTGGGCGAAGATTACTTAGGTCTTCGGGAGCGCTATTGGGCTTCTTTTTCAGAGGGAGAAGTGTGGCATGTTTCCAGCACTCAGGAAACGTGCCTGTTTCAATGGACGTGTTCCAAATATGTAGGAGTGGTACCACAATTGCATCCGACATCATTTTCCAGAGTTTAGGCGGGCAGGGGTCATCAGGTGCCCCTGACTTACATTTTTGTAATTCCTTCACGGCTTCGAGGAGGGAGATAGGATGAAATTGAGCTAAGGAGAGAGAGGGCAACTCATTTTTAGACGTGTCCGCCATAACTGTGGGCTCAGGGCTCGTGAAGGTATCATAGACTTTCATATTTTTTTGTCAAAGAAGCCCGAGATGTCTTCACAGAGTCTCACCGACGGGGTAACTTCAGTTTCAATAGCCCTGGGTTTAAAAAAGGATTGAACAATCTTAAAAACGTATTTACTTGATTGCTCCGCTTGCTGAATGGAGGTCACAATAAAAAGTTTCTTAGCTTTTTTTATGGATTGATGAAGACCACGTAGGGCTTTTTTATAGCAAGTTTTTGCTGAATCACAATAGTTTTCTCGCCAAAGGCGCTACAGCCTTTTACAATTGCTTTTTTCAGCCATCAACTCTGTGGAGAACCAAGGGGCGGAAGGGGATTCTCTGCGCGACGTAGCGACTTTTGCAGGAGCAATGGATTCCACCGCGTTGCCTATCCAACGATTGAACGCCACTGTAACAGAGTTCACGTCAGTAGAGAGGGCTGGGGGGGCAACTGCTAGAGCAGGGCCTAGGGTATCAACTGATATGTTATCCCAGTTTCTACGCACATAAGAACGTGTTCCTATTGTTTGGCCGTGGGCTGGGAATGAAATTAAAAAGGGAACTAAAAAGTGATCCGTCCATAACAATGGCTGCGGAGGTTTAGCCGTCGTATCCAGTATGTTGGAAAAGATAAGATCCAGCATATGGCCTGCCCGGTGCGTAGGTCCAGAAATAATTTGAGTTAGGTTGGCGGCTTGCAACGTAGTGATAAGTTGAATGGCCTGGGGACAGTCAGGTCTATCCACGTGGACATTAAAATCACCTACTATAATACAGTGTGGGTGGGCTAAAGAACTTTGGACTATGACGTCCATAAGTTCACAGGTGTTTGTAGAGGAGCAATCCGGGGGTCTGTAAATAATCAGGCCGGCTAGAGACAGTTGGGGGTTGATTTGAAGGCAAAAGTGTAGCCCCTCTATACCAGAGATAGTGGTAGGTGTAGAGGACGCTAGTGTGTATTTATCCTTAAAGATAATAGCCACTCCGCCACCCCTTCTGTCCTCATCTCTGTTCGAAAAGCTAATTTTGAAGCCCGGCAGAATAGCTAGAGGAATGGAGGCCATATTGTCTTCATTAAGCCAAGTTATTGTGAGAAACAAGGCGTCCCACTCTAAATCCGCCATTAGCAGCCACATATCATTAGCATGCCTAGGGAGGGATCTGCAGTTCAGTAATCCAGCCCTAAAAAGAGTGGCTGGGGAGTTACCTGTACGTTTACTTTTTGTTTTTAAATAGGAGTTTTTTTGAGACGCACCCTCACATAATGTTTTGCGACAGAGCACGCATGATGGCGGTAAATCTAGAGTGGCTAAGTCGAGCCTGGTCGCCTGACAGGGTTTGGCTGTGTTCAGCGCCAATAGTTCCGACCTGGACCAGACCAGCCTCCTAGTATCTAACCGCTCACCGGCAGCGTGGCTGGTGCTGGTCGCGGTCTGGTCGCGGACGGGCGCAGATGGGCTTGCCTTAGGCGCGCCTTCGGCGCGCAAACGGCGCGCCCGCTGCGCTCGTCCGCTGCGCGTCCGAGAAATGCATATGATTTATACTGTGCAGGGGGGGCATGGCCTGAGGGTGGTGGGCGTGGCCTCACACGCGAATGGGGGCAAAAGTAAATCATTGCCCTCGCAGCGCTAAGGTCCGCTGCGGGAAGTGCACAGGGAGAGTGACGAGTGAGTTTAAAATACACAATTATTACACCAACAATAGTTAAAAATATCAGCTTTTCTCCTGGCTTCCGCCTCAGGAGATAGACAGTGCTCTAATCGCGCTCGTAGTCAGCGCGCCTAAAGTACTGGATGCGGGGGGGCGTGGCCTGAGGGTGGTGGGCGTGGCCTCACACGCAAATGGCGGCAAAAGTAAATCGTTGCCCTCGTCAGCGCTAAGGTCCGCTGCGGGAAGTGTACAGGGAGAGTGACGAGTGAGTTTAAAATACACAATTATTACACCAACAATAGTTAGAAATATCAGCGTTTCTCCCGGCTTCCGCCTCAGGAGATAGACAGTGCTCTAATCGCGCTCGTAGTCAGCGCGCCTAAAGTTCTGGATGCGGGCCGGGGGGTGCGTGGCCTGAGGATGGTGGGCGTGCCCTCGTCAGCGCTAAGGTCCGCTGCGGGGAGTGCACAGGGAGAG
Organism: Lissotriton helveticus; assembly: GCF_964261635.1. Classification (NCBI taxonomy): domain Eukaryota; kingdom Metazoa; phylum Chordata; class Amphibia; order Caudata; family Salamandridae; genus Lissotriton; species Lissotriton helveticus. The sequence continues at coordinate 1,315,858,397 of NC_136068.1, forward strand.
TGACGAGTGAGTTTAAAATACACAATTATTACACCAACAATAGTTAAAAATATCAGCGTTTCTCCCGGCTTCCGCCTCAGGAGATAGACAGTGCTCTAATCACGCTCGTAGTGAGCGCGCCTAAAGTATTGGATGCGGGGGGGGCGTGGCCTGAGGGTGGTGGGCATGGCCTCACACGCGAATGGCGGCAAAAGTAAATCGTTGCCCTCGTCAGCGCTAAGGTCCGCTGCGGGAAGTGCACAGGGAGAGTGACGAGTGAGTTTAAAATACACAATTATTTGATGTTTTTGTTGAAAAAACGTTGATGTACACATTTGTTTTTGGCCAAATTGCAACTTGAGTGTTGTCTTGACTTTTATTTTGAATTTGAAAGGTTGATTGCAACGAGAACTGGTTCTATTGCATTGTTGCATAGTCCCCCAGTCCATGGATTTGATTTCTCAAACCTGATGAGCCTTTCAGTTTGAATTTCTTGAATAGTAGTGACAGGGATGTCTACTAATGTGAAATTCACGAGGCCTACTGCTCAGAATTGGCCACATAGTTTTTGGTGGATTCTTTCATTTGAAATTAATCTGGTGCTTTTATCACGGCAGGATGCGGCAAAAGTACAGTTCTTGTTCCTTTCACTTTAAGGACTGGCACATGTATTTCAGTATGAGGGCCCAAATTCCTTTGTGTCCGCGATCTTTTTCTCTCTCTTCCCAGATCCACGACTTTTGGGATTCAGACAGGACTTACCGTGATTACCTCGACTTCCCAGTGGCGGCCTGTTTCATTTTGACAGAATCTTTGTTTGTTTCTTTGTTTCCTTTAGTTCCTGCAAAACAGCCAAATGATCATAGATACAGAATGGTTTTCATCCGCCTTCACATGTATGATCAGGTTCCCACATGTGTAAATGGGGTGACACCTCCTACAGAGCTTCTTGGTTGGTGTATTGCTCCCTGAATCCGTATAAGTGTTTGACCCCACAAATACCCCGCCTAATACCCTAGATGTTAAGGATTGCTCTATGCCCCAGTCCTTCCTCTTCTCTACCTTAATTCCCTCAGGATGCCATTAGAGAGGAGTACCGCAATACTACGTTCATCCCTTCCATGGCCTCTTAGTAGGTTCGAGAGCCAAGTGTGGGGCCACAGTCCGGGTGTAACATTGATTGCGTATCATTGATTGCGTATCTCCTGTTATGGACTCGCAAATCTTTTTATAACAATTTTGAGCATCAGCCAAGTGTTGAGGCCATACTTATAGGAAACTTATAGGAAACTTGAGCAAGGACCCACTGCCACTAAGATATATTTTTAAGCCACCTCAAAATTTGAGGGGCCGCAGTGGTCCTTTACACGACACGATCAAGTGGACAGTCTGATGCTGTCTAGCAATGGGACCTGCGTGGGTCTTGTGATGGTGTAGCCTGGCATTCGTTTGCAGATGTTGCAGTTCAAGACAAAGCCAATAGTCTGACTTCTGATCCCAGGCCACCAATAGCACTGTTGCAATTAAGAAATGGTAGCTATTACCCTGAATGCACGGAGCCCAAGCCTTTGTGTGCTTTAAATGATTAATTCCTGCCTACTATCCATATTTGGAAATACTCTATCCCCCACTCCAGGAATCTGAGCATATGGAATGTTGTTTGCACCTAACTTTTAGGAGTATTTGAGTGGAAATTTCTTAGACACTACTGTGCTGCCTTTGCATGAAGCAATTACAGCCACCATATTCTAACCGTCTATTCTCGTTGTTGGATGAGTGTGCGCAGCTATGGAAGCTGCGTGAACAGCCCCCCATGTGGCTTCAACAGACAATGAATTCCCTTCAACGTGCACGCCATCACGTTGATGACTCAGAGTGTTAATCACGTGACTTTTTGGTAGGTCATTTTTCAACTCCACTACCTGTTCCCATAATTTTTGTGTTTAATTATACCACCTTTTTTCATCTTTAAACCCATTTTGTTCCCAATGGTGTAAATATTTATTATATCATTGCACACAGTAAAAGGAAACACACACAATGAGTGTGGAGAATTCTTGACCCATGTTTACAAGTGCAAGTATCAGGGCCTTTAGAGCTGCCAACCAAGCCGTGCTATTACCTAGAGGTAGTTTTTTGCTGCAATGAGGACGAAACTTGCCATCCAGCATCTGATCTTTAACAAAAGCGGCCGGTGGGGCAGACCCATCAGTGTAGATTTTTTAAAATTCATACTGATCTAGAGGCAAGATTTAATTTGGTAGATGGTGTCATTTTTCATATTGCAGGAATGCCTGTGTTTTTAAACTTGAATCAAATCTGGATTCAAAGTCTGATGCAGCAAATAAATTAGCCCTTTGTATCCATTCTGGATTTGAGGCTTTGGCATTAGGAATGCTAGCGCCAGTACTGGGGTGATGACAATATTGTCTCTTCCCATGAGCCAGTCCTCTTTCTTTTTGCTACAGCAGTCTGAATGGTTGTCAGAATTTTTTATTCTGTTGAATTAAAACTCATTTCTGTCTTTGTGGACAGATGAGAATCGTATATGATTGGTACAGTTTCACCTTTATTAAAAGATAAAATAAGTGTACCCACATTGACCCAAAATTATACTGAGTACCAAGTGGTGCCAGTTTACACATGTGTGTATTTGTTTAGAAGCAATAATATCTTCCTGGAGTTAACAAAGAATATTGGTGTGTTCTTATGTCCAGTGCTGTGGATGCCTGGCTTCACCTTGGGGGTGCCCAGGAGTGGACATTTCACAGGAAAGCCAGGATGGGTTCCGCAGCGGTATGAATACAGCGCTACGAGGCCTCCGGGTAGAAGTGCGCTATATAAAATACAAACATTTACATTTACATTTACATTGTATGACTGAAAAGTCATGTTTGAAAAACGTCGTAGAAAGGTTTTACTCTCTCTGTGAAATCAAAAATGTATGTTCTGCCAAAATCTAGGAATCCCAGTACTGATTGGAAGTTCTTTAATGTCTTTGGAGACTGGAGCAGTGCACACTTTTCTAAAAAGTTAGCTGCCAGGCTTTTGCCTTCACTTGAAAGCTCATATCCCAAAAATAGAATACTGAGGTGGGCAATTTCTGATTCCTCAAAATTAAATTTGTAGCTCCCAGAGGCCAATCCCATAATAATGGTGCTCATCCTGGTCAAGTGTTTCCCCAAAAGGTTGTCAGTTAGATAAATATCACAGAATATAGGACAACACTTCTTCATCAAAGTGCTTTAGCAATTCAGTAATTCTTTCAGAAAATACCCCTGAGCTGTTATACTCACGGGGAGATGACAAAAAATTGTCGCTGGGACTCTAATATACTAAATGCTGTTAGGTAGCTGTTTTCAGGTGCTATAGTTTGACAGAAACATCCATTTGAGACAACAAGTGTTGATTTGTATTTTCTCCCGCATAATGTTATTCATTAATGCGGCACTACCTACATGTTGGACAGCATATGTCTTTGTGCATGTGTTCAAGTGTCTGTAAATGAAAACTAGACTAAATGTATTATCAGGTTTTGATAAGTGATGCAAGGGATTGTTCATTTGTGAAGTGCATTTCAAACGATCTGCTTGGATTCAAGTTGATCTAAGATGTAACTGACCTATGTTTTAGCTTCTTGCTTAATACGATATTGTCTTTGAACATGTGGTGAAACTATTAACGGGATCACATGGTGGGTTGAGTCCTCATCCCATCCAGCGTGATTTTTATACAATGCTGGAGCTTGGGCTACTGCCCACTCCTGTGCATATGTATGTATAAGGTGAACGGGAACATGGTTGGAAAATGCAGGAAAAATATACTTTCTCCCTTTGTGTGGTCCCTGACGAATGCTGGCGGCTAATCTTATTTTGCTAACACTATGTCAAAACCAGACTATAGGTTCTTCGCAAAGAGACCTTCTACTTTCCTGTGTTCGTCCTCCTCCATGTGGAGTGTTATTTCATATAACTTATGTGGGACGCTCACCCTTTTGTCTGGTGTTTCCAACGTGATGTAATCATTCAATTTTGCTGTCCAGAAATTCCTTCAGGTTCTGGTGAGCTATTGTTACTTCTGCCGCTCTGCCTTAGCATTGCTGAGCCCAATCCCCGTTCAGAAGTTGAGTCCTTAGGATTCTGTGCAAGTCTAACTTTGAGACCTGCAACTTTCTTCTTTTTTTAAATTTAAATTTAAATTTTTTTTATTTAGGTGTCGCTTGTCTTCTGTTTTAGTAGAGTCCTGAGCGTGCTTGTCCCTGGACTGCTTGCGCTCTTCTTTGTGTGCTGACTTTCCTTCTCTCCCTGTGTTGTTTGTTGAGAGGAATGTGTATCAGTATCCTGACACCTGTCAGGTTTCCAGTGCTTAATTTGTGCCGGGGCTTATGACTGTCTGCCACATGGTAGTGATGTCTGCCAATTTAGGTACGAGCACACCAACTTCTGTTCATTATTTAAATTTAATTTAGTAGTATTTGCCTCCAAAGCCATTCTTATAGCTTTGGGGGCCTGTAATAGTATGAATTGTCACACTTTTAAGAGTGTGATGATTAGTAGTGTGTTGGTGCTGTCATTGGCAGTGATGCCAGGGGCAATGGATGGTGTAAGCTCTAGTGTCCTCCTGTCGAGAGCCCCGGTACTACGTTTTTTACAAATTAAGCACTGCAGGTTTCCTAATATTATCCCTATTCTAAAGGTTATACCTTTTTGCAGAGGGCTCCTGTTGAGCAGACCTACCTCCGAACTGAGAATTTTTTCTGAAAAATATTGTTTTTTTTATGATTATCCCACTTCTTTTTAGAAGAAGTAGGTGTCTGGTTAGAAGTGTCCTTCTCAGGACTGCCCATTAGCTATGGTTTTTAAAAGCTTTCCCACCCAAACTGTCCCTTCCCAGTTCTGCATATGCAGTTTTAATTATTTTGGGAAGTTCTTGTGGTTGGTCTATAAGACTGACCTCTCTTAGGTGTTGGCGGGTCGCCACTGAAGCTGCTTCCCTTTTAATGTTAGCTAGTATTATTGTAGATACCTGGTCATAATTACCTAGTAATTTCATACCTAAGGTCAGAGCTGGTAAAGCTTGATACTTGTTCTGTATCTGTCATAAGACATCTGGAAATACAGCTAAGGAAGGAATTCCATGAGTTCTGGTATATATGGCAGCAAATACAGTACCCCAATTGGCGCAGTCCTCTAACTGTGGTGTGATCCCCATGGGCAAGCAGAGTGTTAGCATTATATGGTTTCAAATGGTGTGGTATTTTTAGAAATACTGCTTCTAACTGGGTGATTTTCTGAGCTACCCAGAAAGGAATCTGTTCACGTTTCATGGGCAGTTTACCCATTACTGTGTGTACGTTTTGTGGAGTGATTTTAGTAGCGGTGCTCTGTGTAGGAGCTGTATTATTTGTAGCTACTGTGGGCTGGACACCAAGTGTCCTCATGACGAGTTGCGTCATGGCTCTGTAAGAGTTTTACCAACTCTTTGTGTTGTAAGAGCAGTGCATCTTGTGGCATTATATCAATGTCAGGATGTGGTGTGTAACCGGTTAATGTCGGCCATGTAGCTCCTGGTCTACCTAGTGGACCGAGCCTTGTTTTATTTATTTGTTGTAGGGCGCCATTAAACCAGAAATTGTGGTCCCGGTTAGTGAGCGGAATCTTAATCTCCTCAAAAGGAGTGTAGACCGCTGCGACTTTTTCCTGTATGTAAGAATGAAAAGTCTAAGTTGTTGCATTTACTGCTGGGAATGTAACCCAAGAATAGAACACATCTGTTTGATAATCTTCGTGTGCCTCTATAAATATCACTGTACCTCCTCGGTCTGTTAAACCATGTCTGAGGTGTTTTTGTGTGAGTGTATGCCTGACTTTGGGTGAAAATTGTATTGCATTTGCTTCCTCTTCATTGTTTGAGACCTGTGTCCCAGTGACAGTAGCAGCTGCCTCAGCAGACATTGTGTTGTGAAAACAAAATGTCCTAAAAAAGGGTTTTCAGATAAGGTTTTAAAAAAGGCACAATTGTTCGGGAACTTTTTCCTTCAAGCTTGATTAACCAACAGCCAATACATAGGAAGTTTGCCTACTCAGCTGTGGCGAAATTTTGTGCCTACCCACTCCAGACGTCTCTGGCGTTTTGTGAGTAGGTGTCTCTGAGAATAAGCATGACTGAACTACTCAGACTCTACTGTTAAATAAGTGCCACGATCAAGTTGGGCGCCATGTAGTGTAGTTCCTATTTCCCTTATAGGTTCTTCGCATTGGAATAACATACACGATAGGCTAGGCATAGGACTGAGGTCAGTATGCCCCTATTATGGATATTAAACTTAATTACTGTGTACCGGCTAGCTCAGAGGCCACTAGAAACTTCTTGAAGACAAGAAGGGAATAGCTTCTGGCAACCACATAACATAAAACCCTGATCCCTCAGGTTCGTGGAAACAATATACTATTTTTCATTCAGTCACTCATCTCAGAGAAGTACATAGAAGAAACAGTTGGGTGTGTTTACAATAAAATGTATTGCACAGTTGTTATTCTAGTACTGGTTATATGTGCTGCGACAACTGTTGGACAGTAGCAGAGAATTTAGTCTAACCCCATTACCTTAGTGGGACTTCATTCTGATCTCGAGCTGAATACCCAAAGATGGGTGATGGACCTCTGCCAGCTGGAGCTGCGGCATGATGCAGGTTGCAGTGTCTCAGGCAGAGTGTCCCCATGGAAGTCTCGGTCTCCTCTCTTTTGCTTGGGCAAAGGGAGGTATAGTTATACCGGATAGGTGCCTTGGGTTGACGTAAAGTTGGTCAGAGGAAGATGAGTTCTTGGAGAAAGGGTCTGTTTCCAAGAATTTGTGTTCTTGGAGAAATAGCCTGTTTCTAAGAATTTGTTGTGACGTAGGTTAGTCACTGTTGGACATGGAGATTACATATTTAGGATGGACCCACTTCTGCGCCCATAGCACACATCAGATAAGGGACAGCCTCTTGTTGCTCGTTATTGTAAAGGGAGAGCTAATCTAGGTCAAAGGGCCTTAACTGTGTGAAAGGGCCTGCCTGTCGCTGTGACACAAAGGATTTGTGCCTCTGAGACAGAGTACCTATGTTAGGGCCTCAATTTAGTTTATAACAACTTATCCTCCTCTTTCGAAACGGTTAAACATGACAACCTATTCTCCCTACTGGAACAAAAGATAGGGTCATCTGGTCCTGTACTACAATGGCTTACCTCTTTCCTAAACAACAGAACCCAAAGAATCAAGATTAAGCAATCCCTCTCTCAACCCTCCATGGGCACCCTTGGAGTTCCATAGAGCTCTGCACTATCACCCATCCTTTTCAACCTAATTATGGAACCCCTGGCAAACACATTGAACTCTGCGAACATTCCATATCACATGTATGCAAAAGACACACATTTGTATATGAAAATCTCCTTCCCAGGGGACTTCATCTCCCTCAACGCCATTCTGCATAACACTCATAATTGGCTCACGGGCAACCACCTCCTGCTCAACACCAACAAAACGGAATTCATCCTCATCTCCCCCCCAACCACACACCAAAGATAGACCGCTGGGTGGAGCATCTAACAACCTTTAACTGCTCTTCCCATATCATTGACTCCGCTAAATCATAGGGAATCACCCTAAACAAACACTTGAATATGCAGATGCATATCAGTAATACCACCAAAGGAGCTAATCATCAGATGAGTATCCTAAGGAAACTTAAACCCTTCCTCCCACAGGTCGACTTAAAAATGGCTGTACAAGCCCTAGTGTTACCTAGATTGGATTACGGAAGCACCACTCTATGCAGACTTCCCAAATGCAAGCTTGCCCAGCTGCGGGCCTCACTTAACACTGGAGCCAGGCTGATATCCGGAACAAAAAGGAGCAACCAATTTTCTCCAACCTTAAAAGCATTGAACTGGCTACCATACGAGGCAAGAATACAACTAAAGATCACCTGCATAACCCATAAAGCCCTTCACAACAAAATCCTCAGTTACTTAGCACAAAAGCTAGAGCTGTCCAGAGGTTGCAGACATTCGCGAAGCGCTAGCTCACTGCTACTGAAACCACAATCCTCCACAAAAAGAGAACATACTGCAGAGCCTTCTCAGGTATGGCACCGAAGATTTGGAACTCATTACCACCAGATGTTCCCAGGATCCCTTCCTCCTCTTCCTTCAAAAAAGAAATGAAAATGCTCTTAATGGACAAATTCACATCCTAAGACTTTAATTCTTCTCAAGTCATTGTTTTTCAACATATGTTACCTTACCTACCACTGTCTACCTGTAAATTGAATGTAAGTATATTACCCCTACCTTCTATTGTTTCTGAAAGGTGTTATGGAAAGCGCTCTGATACCCTTTAGGGTCATGTTCGCGCTTGTCAGAAATAGGGGTCTCTAGTTGGCAACGGTTTGCACCTTTGTCCAAATAAGGACCCTTGCTTCTAGTCAGGGTAAGGGGCTACACTCCTAACATAACCCCTGCTCACCCCCTTGGTAGCTTGGCATGAGCAGGCAGGCATATCTCAGAGGCAGTGTGTAAAACATTTGTGAGCACATACAGTAATACAGTGAAAACACTACAAATGGACACCACACCAGTTTATAAAAATAGGTAATCTTTGCTAGACTTAACAACAAAAAATCCACAATACTGTAATTAAAAATAAGTCTTTAAAATGGTAATATTAGCTTAGTTCGGTGTAAATGGTAAATGTGACACTTTACTCTCAAAGTAGCTGGAATGCGTCACGCAATCTGAACAAAAGGGTTGCAGGTAAGTTGTTGCACCGTTCACCGTTGCACCGTTCCTTACACTCAGGGAAGTGGATGTGTTGGTTCCTTACTGCAGCGCAGGGGAGGTGATGCATCGCTTCCTTATCGCGCAGGGAGTTGGTGCGTCGTTTCTTACTGCGGCCCGCTCAAGATGCGACAAGATGATGCCTCAATGCGATGTGACGATCCGATGCAACAAAATGGCATCTTCGATGCGGTGCGACAACGTGGATGCGATGCGTGCACGCCCGACAGCCGTGCGGCAAAATCGATGAAATTTAGAGACGCGACAGGCCCTGTGACACACTTCTCCGGTGATGCGACGGCAACCTCTGCGGCATGCTGCTCCAGTGATGCGACACGCTTCGTCTGCAATGCAACGGAAAACAGCTGCAGCATGCTTCTTCGGCGATGCAACGGCAACTGCTGTGGTGGTGACACGCTTCTCCTCGTTGCGTAGCGCTTCCAGCTCCCAGCGACATGCAGTCTCTTAGAGGGCCCAAACAACAGCAGGCACCTCACTGCGGGTAGAATGCCCAGCAAGGGAATTCAGGGGGAGCTGGTGGTAAAGTCTTTGTGTCCCTGAGACTTCAAAACAGGAGACAAGCTCAGTCACAAGCCATTGGAGATCTTCCTCAAGATGATAAAGTACACAAAGTTCCTTTTTCCCTTTTCTTGGAATTGAGTAACCACTGCAGGCCAACCCCAGACAGCAAGTAGCACTGGGGCAGTCTCATCCTTCAGCTTCCTTGTTCTCTCTCCTTGGCAAAGGTCCGTCTTGATTCCCAGAAGTGATCTAAAGTTCTGGGGTCTGGGCCCCAATATTTATACTGCAAAATCCTTTGTCCAGTCAAAACCAATTCTATCCTCCTGGGTGCAGCTTCCTGGCAGGAGGTGAAGATAGTATTGTTTGAGAGCAGACCTGGCCCAAGTAGCTGACAAGAAATCTTCTCCCCCTACTCTCTATTCTATGAGGCTCAGGTCAGTGAAATGATATCTCCGTCCCCTACTCTCTATTTATTGCAGGTCCTATTCAGCCCAGCCCTGACCCATCAGACTGTTGGAGCCAAGACCCTCTCCAGCCCCCTGTCACTCACAACCCAGACATGGAATACACAAACCTAGCAGAGGCATGCGGGATGGTTAGGCAAGAAAATTCCTACTTTCTAAAAGCAGTATTTTCAAACACAGAATGTAAAAATCACCCTCACTAAAATATGTATTTTAACATTCTGAGTTCAGGCATACTAAACTCGAATTTCCACTCATCAGGGCATGTCCTACCTTATACATACAATGCACCCTGCCCATGGGCCTACCTTAGGGGTGACTAATATGCAGAAAAGGGAAGGTTTAAGGACTGGCAAGTGGGTGCACTTGCCAAGTCGACATGGCAGTTCCAGACTGCACACAGGCTCTGCAATGGCAGTCCTGAGCCATATTTTAGAAGCTGCTTCTGTGGGTCGCATAACCAGTGCTGCAAGCCCACCAGCAGCATTTGATGTACAGGCCCTGGGCACACATGGTGCACTGTACTAGGGTCTGACAAGTAAATCGAACAAGCCAATTGTGGAGTCACTAATCCATTACAATAATTTACAATAGGGAGCACTTGCACTTTGGCACTGAATAGCAGTGGCAAAGTGCTCAAAGCTTCTAGACCAGAAACAACATAGCATAAAGATGGGAGGCAACAGCAAAAAATAGAGGGGAGACCCACGCTAATGGTGCCAGGTCTAACAGCGCTATGTAAAACTGTATAAATCGATAAGCAAAAAATCTCTCTTGTAGAAAAATTCCAATCATCATCTTTGACAGTATGTCTTAAATTCAGAGGCATGTCTTCTTTTGTTAAAGCTGGGAACAACTGAACTCTAGAGTCTTGGGAATTCATTTTGAATACCGAGGGGCATATTTACACAGGCTTATCGTCATCAGAATGTCACTTTTTTGGTGTTCTGGTGGCAATAACCTCTTCGCCTTATTTACCAGGTGGCGTTAAGCCACCTAATGTGGCCTAATGCCACCTTGTAAATACTGCCCCTTTCACGCAGCACTTAGCATGAACGGGCCATTGCTTTTTGGTGCTGCCCCCATTTTACAAGCCTGGCATAAATATGGGGCAGTACCAAAAATAAGACCTGGGAAAACCTGGGCTTAACTTGGCGCAAAGAGGAGAAATGATTAATTTCTCCTCGTTTTTGATGTTTCTATATGTGCTGCATTCTGCAACACACATGGAAAGAGCAACTTGACATTAGTGATTGTTCATGTGCAGGAAGGTGTCCCTTCCGGCACATAAACAATTATTTAATAATGATGAGTTACAACTTCTATACGTGCTGCATTGTGCAACACACATAGAAGTTCCAAATTGCCATTAGTAATTGTTTATGTGCAGGAAGGCACATGAAAAATCGTTCCCTGCCTGCGTTGGCGCTAGGCAGCTAAATTTAGTGCCAGCACTAGGGGAAATGCAGGGGTGCACCGTAGTATTGTAAATACGGCACATCCCTGCTTTTTCAGAATGTCGGAGCGTGGCTTTACCAATTGTGGCGTATCACTGTCCTACACCATTCTGTTGTACATATGTCCCTGAATCTTCTTCTTGGGTCTTAATTGCAAAACCAGCCGGTGTTCAATAACTCACGCAATTAATTTTGCAAAAGAAATTCCTTTTCCAGCAGTTTCCCAGGACTTGAATCACACAAAATTACCTGGTGTTTGTTCTCCATCCGACTGATTTCAGCTGGTGTTAGTTCTCCATCTGACATATTTCAGCAGGGCTATCTGCTGTAGCCTGACAAAAAATGTGTTTATTGCTAATCTCTACAATCTGGACTTTTCTCCCAAAAGGTGTACTTTTTTTTAACATCCACTTCTACTGTTGAACGGGTACCCCTGTGTCAGTCGAAAAGGAAACAGGATGACCATTGACTTCTCCATCAATATGTGGGCCACTTAGCTCTACCTACAGGATTGCTGCAAGTAAGCAATCCTCCTCCCTCCTCAGTCAGCATCATTATGAATTGCACCCTGATAAATTATTTTTGAGAATCAATGGTACCATACACAATAGGGCATTTTGTTTCTGATATTTTCCTGCATCACTGGTGCTGAAGGCAGGAACATCCAAATGAATACTGATTCTGCACATTATCCACAGAATTTAAGACAGTCTGGAACATCATATTCTTCTGCATTTAAGAAAAACCCCTCCTTGAATTCTGGCGATACTCCCGCTTCCAGTGCCTGATCTACCTACATAAGTGACAAGCAGTGTTTATTTTCATCATTTCGACATTTCCATTTGTCTTGTCATTGATCACCATCCTTCTCCCAGTAGTTTGCACTTGCATCGCTCCATTTTCCATGTGCACACCTTGCAACTGATTCATCTCTTTCATTTCAGACTGAGCATTATTAATTTTTGAGCCCATCTGGTTTTGGGACCCTCGCTCAAACTGCTTCATTTGAACAGTCATCAAATTCTTCTGAATCTTTTTCTGTTTTGCATCACAGTAATCACAACTATATTTTGCCAGCTTCAGGTTCTCATCTATGCTTTTCATCTGCCAACACAATTCACACTGCTGTATATGGTTACAAAGCTGCAGTCTCAAACCCATCACGATAGCAGAAATGAAACCACCGACGCCATGTTTTTTTGGATCATTGACGCCACTGTGTTTCTTAAAAATCTGTAAAAGTCTCTCAAATCTATTTATTTACCGAGTTTTATTTAGCATGGATTCGACCCAAAGGCATCTAGGCACTTCAGATAGTTTGCATAGCGGCAAATACATGAGTTACATTTTGAGTAAATATAGATTCATAGTCACAGTATGTAGATGAAGTATATGAAAGACATAAGATATGATGAAGATACATATTTGTGGTAGATAAGCTATATATGTAGCGCTTTACAGAGTTGGCACAGCAGCCATTGCACAAGATTACATGTGGAGTACATAAAAATGCATAGTAACTATATATAAAGGAAAATTTATGATGGACAGTAGTATAGATGGACATCGTGAAGGTGGAGAGAATAGAGGCAACAGTTTTCTCTGAAGTAGTGATGCTCCTTTTTATTTAGAGAGTGCTAAGTGGGAGCAAACAGACCAGTCAGACAGTTTAAGAGGGAGGTTTTAGATATTTGTTGAAGAGAAGTTGCAGTTTCTTCTTGAAGTGAGGGAATGATTGATTGTCACATAAGTCCTGGGGTAGCGAGTTCCAGACTCTTTGAGCGTTCCCAGAGAAGGATCGGGTGCGAGATTTCTCTTACTTAAATTTTGGCGGAGTGAGGAGTAGTCTGTTAGAGCTTTGAAGAGGTCTCTTTTGACCGGCTTTTGGTAATTTATTTGCGAGGTAGATTCTTCTTTTCATTTAGAGAACTTTGTGAGTTAAACAAGCGGTTTTTTGTATAGCTCTAGCCTTGACAGGAAGCCAGTTGAGCTGCTTCAGAGTGGGAGTGATGTTGTCATAGCGATTCTTGTGCGTTTTTGGGGTGCCCATAATCATTGTGTTGCCGTAGTATTAATATGCTCTTTCATACTCAGGTGACTGTCAAGTTTGATCCACAGGGATTTAACAGTTTACAGTTTAATGCAGTGAGTTTGATGAGCCAGATATCTCTGGGAAAGGACTTTTCTTTAGGTTGAATGTAAAGGAGTTCGGTTTTGTTGGGGTTGAGCTTAAGATGGTTGCTGGTGAGCCAGGATTGAACCATGGAGAGAGTGCTATTTTGGTGATGGATGTCTTTGGCTGACAAGATTTTCATGTAGAGTTGCTTGTCATCTGCATAGAGATGGTAGGCAATTCTGGCTTTTCAGGATCATTACAATGGGTTCCATAGAAAGGTTGAATAGGGCAGGAGACAGAATTGATCCATGAGGACCTCCTTGTGAGACTGGCATCGCTTTTAAGGTCGAGTTGTTGATTACCTGAGAGCAGTGGTTCAGGAAAAAAGAGAACCACTGAAGGACAGTTCCATTGATGCCTGCATGCTGTTAGATGGTGTTTAGAAGAACATCATGGTTGGCAGTATCAAATGCAGTTGAGAGGTCCAGGAGGACTGGAAGGCAGGCCTGGCCATCATCCAGAGATCTGTGTAGGTTGCCTATGATGTTCAGTATTGCTGTCTCTGTATTACAGCCTTTCTTGAACCCAGATTGGAAGGTGTTGTGCAAGTTGTACTTTTCAATGTAGTTGTATTGAGTTGTGCAAGCACACATTTTTCGATGGTTTTGGCAAGGAGAGGGAGGTTAGTTATAGGTCTGCAGTTATAAAGGTCATTCTAGTTGGTGTATGTTTTTGATGAGGAGAGTGACTTAACCAAGTTTGAGGGGGAGGCGGCATGGAGCCACTTAATAGGGAGGAGTAAATGATTTTGGTCCATATAGGAGAAATTATATGACTGAGATTTTTTAACAAGCTCATCTGGAGGGGGGTCCGAGATATGCGATGTCTGCTTCATGCTGGTGAGTAATTTGAGGACTTTTTCATGGATATAGTTTAATTCAGTCCAGATTGGATCATTTTTCAATTGCAAGGGGTTGAGGTTGGTGAACTGTGCTGAGGGTTAAATAGTCATCATTTGGAGGTAGGGCTTCGAGTGGACCCTTTTCGCATGGGGAATCCTTGGTGTGGGTGGGGAGGTGGGTGACTCAAGAGAGAGTTCAATGTAAGATATTTTTTCAGAGAAAGATTTTGTGAATTCTTTGCATCGCTTGGTAGAGTGTTGAGGGAAAGAGGAGGTTTGCTGTTTGTTGATGTTGAAGAGGTTGTTGGATCTGTTCCTAGACCAGTCAAGTTGGTCTTGGAAAAAGGAGGATTTTTCTTTCAAGATGTATATATTGTGTTTTCGGCATTCAGCCGGAGAATCAAGAGATTCGTTGATGAGGGTTGCTGTCTCTAGTTTCTTTCCGCTAAACGGAGTTCTAACCTCTCATTACTAAGATTTTATTGAACCAGGATCTGGAGGGAATACTAATTGATTTCTTAAGTTACAGAGGTGTGACAGCTTCAATGATTTCTGCCATTTGTGCGTTGGAGTGGGCTGTTGGGTCGTCGACGGAGGATAGGTCGGGTGGGGGTAGGATTTGGTGACGGACTAATGCTTCTAACTCAGCCTGGGGGATTCAATGCATGTTCCTCACCCAGTACTTGCGACGGCTAGATTGGGGTTGGGCATCTGGTTGAATTGTGTTGAGATCAAAAAGAATTAGATGGTGATCAGTCCAGTCAGTAGGTAGGATGGCGTGGATGGATAGGGTGTTATGATTAGAGATGATTGCATTAAGTGTAGAGCTCTTGATGTGAGTTTGTTTATTGCAGTGTTGGGTAAGAATGTATGCATCCAGGATGGTGGAAAGGGCTCACACTGAAGGATGTATTCTTCAGGTACAGATTTAGGTCTCCAAGCATATATTTCATGTGCTGCCTTTTAGGGAGTTTTGTGCTATTAGGTCTGGTAAGTCTTCAAGGAAATATGGGTTATCACTTGGAGGGTGATAGATTCCTTTAGAGGAGATATGACCTCCTAGATATTCAAAGGTAGGATATTTGGAAGGGAGTAAGGCAAAGATCTCTTTTGTGTATGATGGCTAATCCACCGCCCCTGTGATCCTTGCGGTTGTTGAGAATGATTTAGAAGTCCGGTGGGGTGAGTAGGTCAATGTAAGGGAATGGGTGGTCGGTTAGCCAGGTTTCAGTTAGAAAACAGATGTAAGTATTGTGTTGTAAGATAGTTTCATCTATTTCAATGGCATGCTTGACTGCTGACTGACAGTTTCGTAGCATGCAGCAAGGCGCAGGTAATGATCTCGGACCATTCTGACTGGGTTGGATGGTAGTTCGTTGGGCGGGCTGCTTGGGCCGGCGAGTGGTGTTGAGGGTCCTATTCATGCCAAGGATTTTGGCATGTCTGGGATCTTGTGGTTACAGGGTTGGCTGTGGCACTGTCATAAGTATTGCTTAGTGTTGGAAGTGGGGGTGCTTATCCCTCACCAGCACCACCAAATGCTGGAGGCGGGAGTCCCTGTCGCACACCGCTGTTGCCAGGTGCGAGATCCAAACCCCTCGTTTCAATGTTAGGCTAAGTAAGGACACCGTCTGAGATAGCCCTGCTCACCCCCTTAGTAGCGTGGCACGAGCAGCCAGGCTTATCTACAAGGCACAAGTGTACAGTATGTGCAATCACACTCACAGCAACTCACAGTACAACAACCCAATGATATCACCACAAATAGACTCCACACAAATGTTTATAAAACGAGTATAATCTTTATATAAGAAGATATACCATAAGACCACACGATACAAAACCAACATATAATACCGGGTAGTGTTCCTTTCGGTGGACTGGTAGGTTCTAATCCCAACCACCGCTTCTAACCAACAGTTAAGCCCACTTCTAACCGTTTCCACAAGGTTAGGCAGGTCGTATTGCTAGAATCACACACGTTGCAAAAGAAAATAAATACTGCAATGCGTAACGATATACTCCTGTACTGTGGAATAGAGAAACAATGCCATACATAGCGCCACAGTCATGTACTTTGCAATAGAAGGAATAATGCAATGCGTATCACTACCAGCATTCCCTGTGCAAGGAAGAAGCAAAGCAATGCGTCACACTACAATCATGTACTGTGCAATGAAGAAACAATGCAATGTGTCACGTTATAATCAGGTACTGTACGATGAAGAAATAATGCAATGCCCCACATTACAATCATGTACTCTGCAAGGGAAAAATAACGCAATGTGTATCGCACCAAGCATGTAGTTCGTCAGACACAAATAAGGTCGGGCAGCATACGACAGTTCGTTAGCTCGTTATCAGCAATAATGCAAAGTGTAATACGACAGTTTATGTGCTCAGTTAACAGTTGCCCCCAACCTGGATCAATGATGTCACAAAAGTACTGATTCTCACTCCGGCCCCAGTACTGCCCCTCCTTGGGCCAGCACGGGCCTCAGTCCGAGCCGAAGCAACAAGCTCGCGCAGCTGACAGAAGCGAGAGGCCAAGAGAGTGTCCTTCCGGACCCTTACCCCACCCCAGGTGGTGTTCCACTTTACCTGGGGGGGGGGGGCAAAACCCCACTCTTCACTCCTCCTTCATCGACTTGGGCCTTGATCCAGAACTCCGTCAATGGGCACAGCGAGCTTGGGCCGGAGGCTAAGCTCCTCCGGGGCTGCTGGACTGGGCCGCTACTGTTTCACTCCGAGGGCCCAATGACCTGGCCCTCCTTCCGGCGGTCTCAGTGGACAATGAGACCCGCACTTAGCATTGTGGAGACTTACTTCAACTCCGATGCACACGCTACCCAAGTACTCCTCACCAGCGCCTCTAGTTGCACCTCGACAAGCACTCTGCGCGGTCGAGACTCGCCTCTTCTCTGGTGCACAAGATGACTAGGCGCTCTTCACAAACGCCTCGGCTTGCACCTCGACACGCACCTTGTGTGTCCGAGTCTCACCTCTTCTCGCGGTGCACACGATGATCAGGCGCTCTTCCCCAATGCCTTGGCTTCGCCACGACACGCACCTTGTGCGTCCGAGACTCACTTCTTGGCTCGGTACACACAACGACCAAGCGCTCCTCACCAACGCCTTTGCTTGCACCGCGACACGCAACCTGCGCGTGCAAGACTCACTTCTTCACTCTGTGCACACAACGACCAGGCGCTTTACACCAGCGCCTTGGCTTGCGCCACAACATGCACCCTGCACGTCCGATTCTCCTCTAGTCTCCCAGTGCACACAATGACCAGGCGCTCCTCACCTACACCTTGGCTTGCACCACTACACGCAACCTGCACGTCCGAGTCTCCTCTCTTCTCCCGGTGCACACAATGACCAGGCGCTCCTCACCAATGCCTTGGCTTGCACCATGACACGCACCCTGCGCATCCGAGACTCAGTTTACTCGGTTGTGCCCACGATCACAAGGCATGACTTCTGAGGGTGCAAAAGCATGCGCACACCGCGATGCTTGGGACTTCTCTGGAAACTTTTATGTTCCTATATTTCCAAATAGGGAGAGCGCACACCTTGGGCCCTTGGGGTTCAGGACACAGCACAAAGTAAAGTCCTGTTCAAGAAGGGGAGGACACCACCCACTGCAATGTCCCTTCATTCTTCAGTCTACAAACTGCAGGCCTGCCCCAGATCACGAAGCAAGGGTCAGTCCTATCCACTAGTCTCTTCAGCAACTTCTTCCGTGGCAGAGGTTCTTCTTGACCACGAAAGAGGTCAAATACTTTGCAGACTCGACCTGTAGATTTCAAAACTACACCAAATTCTCGGGGCTTCAGTTCTCCTAGTTATACCCATTCCTCTCTTTGAAGTTCTTTGTGCTCAGAATTCCTGACCCCTCCCTAAATCAGTTCTCGGTGTCTTCCTCCCAGGGCCACCTTTCTCTCTTTGATACTGAGGGTCTGGATCTTTAATCACTCAGCAGGAGATGGGTCAATTAGTTTACAGCACTAGCCCAGGCCTTTTCACCTCCTGGGCTACTCCTCCCCCTACTCTCCAGATGCAGGGCAGCCTGATGCCATCTCAACTCCTCCCTGGGCAAGGCCTCTCCCAGCTCCTCTCACCTCTCACATCCAGACAGGCAAGCCACATTCAGCAGAGACGCACAGAAATGCTTAAAACACAAAACTCAGCCACTTTCTAAAAGAGTAGTTTCTGAACACACAGTGACAAAACCACTTTCACAGTCAGATGTGTTATGACACTGTGAGTTCATACATACTAAACTTCACCCTTTTTTTTTAAACGTATAGGAAACTAGGCTAACAAACACAACACCCAGCCTCCCCATTCTGTCTGATGGGCAGGATGGCCTTTCAGCAGTGAAAACAAAATGGAGTGTTTTTCCCTGTCAGGACATAACACACACCTTAGTATATGTCCTACCTTTTACTTATACTGCACCTTGCCCAGGGGTTACCCAGGACCTACCACAGGGGTGCCCAATGTGTATGAATAAGGGAAAGTAAGGCCTGACAAGTGGTTGCACTTGTTAGGACAACATGCTAAGTTAGCAAACTATGCAAAGGCCCTACACTGCAGGCCTGAGTTCCCTTCTCCGTGGGCCTTTGAATTACTAGCCCTGGCACACACAGTGCACATCACTAGGGACTTTACTAGTAAGGCAAACATACCAATCATGGCCAACCAATTACCATTACACTTTACACAGGGAACACTTGTACTTTGACACTGATCAGCAGTGGGAAAGTACTCGAAGCATGTAAATTGGCAACTCTATGTCAGGAAATGGTCTAGGGGGGAAGCAAAAAGTTTAGGGAACTTTAGCCAAAAAGGCCAAGTCCTACACTCAGCATTTCAGCTTCCTGCTGTAACATTCATGTCGTAGTCGGTCTAGGTTTGAGTTGGTGAAGAATGTACAGTGTGGTTTGGTTAGAGATGAGGATTGGGGGGTCAAAGTGCGTGTTTGTAGGGGAATCGATAGGGGAATCGATGTTCACCATTGAGGCGTGGGTTTGGGGCAAGGTGTGGCTAATCTTTGCATCAATATGAAGTGACAGGATGTCTTTCAGAAAAGTGTTGATTTTGAGTTCTAGAAGGGCTATTATATGGATCAGTTGAGAGATGATTGTGTCTGTAGTGGGGAGGAGTGTGATGGAGCTCATCAGATTCAGGGATAGAGGCTATGATGGTATCCAGCCTGCTGAGGTTGATGGATTGAAAGGACACAGGTGCAGAAGATAACTTGAACTGGGCAGTAGAGGCATGCCATGGAGAGGGGGAAAGTAATTCTGGTTGCAAAACCCTAGTGCCATGGTGTCTGGTAATGGAGGAGGCTCTATGGGGTGGAGGTGGTGGCCACGCAAAGGGTATAGGGAGTAGAATGTTTAGCTGGTGGAGATGGTGGTGCATGTATTAGTTCTATGAGAGAGGATGTAGGAGTTTGTTGTCTGGGAGAGGGAGGAGGGGTGGAATTGAGACCATATGGCATGAAGGCGCAGAGCGCAGGGAAGTGGCGATCAAAATTAGGTAGGTTTTGGTCAGAGGCTTGGACCAGGATGTTCCATTTATGTAAATGATTATGGGCAATTTTCCGCTAAAGTTCAGAGATAGGGA
Organism: Lissotriton helveticus; assembly: GCF_964261635.1. Lineage (NCBI taxonomy): Eukaryota > Metazoa > Chordata > Amphibia > Caudata > Salamandridae > Lissotriton > Lissotriton helveticus. The sequence goes on from NC_136068.1 coordinate 1,315,878,292, forward strand.
TATAGTGAACTTAGTTCCAAAAGGGATATTGGTAATATTGGTTGCATGAAAGTGTTGCAGGAAGTTCTCTCTCCATTTGGTGGGTTTCTTACTGTAGAAGGTGAGTTTTATGGTCTCTGTGCGTTGTACTGTAGAAGATGTCTGCTATTAGTGTCTCAGGGTGTTATTTGAGAATTTAGTGCTTTCTAATTTTTGGGGGCTTCTTAGGAGAGGTTTCTTGGAAGTTTAATGCAGTATGAGTTGGCGGCGTACCTTGCCATGATAGTGTTGAGGTGGGACATTGGTGAGTGGACCTTTTGCAGCATCAGCGGTATGGTAAGGGGTCCGCCTGAGAGGATTGCCTGTTGCAGCAGTGGGTCAGTCAGTAGTGGAGTAGGACACCGATGATGGGGGCATGGAGAAGGGAAGCCTTCAAGAAACATGGACTAACCCCTGCTCCGGACCAGACATTGCCATTCCCAATGGCTACAAAATCACCTGCAAGGACCGCCCAATCGCCCAGTGAGAGTCATCAACATCGTCCACAAGAACACCCTCAGACTGACCACGCACTCCGATGACCCTACGACGACCATGGAACACCTCCACTTCCAGCTCCAAACCAACCTAAACACCAGCCTCCATGGCACCGCATCTACAGGTCCCCTGGCCCCGCCCACCGTTCACCGATCCCATCGTAGACCTCACTGCACCCCAAGCTCTCGCATCCACCAATTACATCCTACTCAGAGATCTCAACTTCCAATTGGACAACTCCAGCAACCAGAACACTGTCTCCCTACTGGAGAACATCACCAACATCGAACTCAAACATCTAGTCACTGCACCAACCTGCACAGTCGGCCACACACTCGACCCTGTCTTCTCTGCCAGCGGAAACATCAGCTACAGCCACACCACCAAACTCTCCTGGACTGACCACCACTCCTACATCTCACCTTAGCCACACCCACAGTACACCACAGTCCTCACTGCCCGCGCCACAGCTGGATCAAGGTCACCAAAGAACTTCTCAATGACGCCCTCAGTACAACCACTCTGCCAACACCAAGGGACTCCAACACCGCAGCACACAAGCTCCACCGATGGATCTCCAGCTGCACCGACATTTTACCACCCCTCGCCAAAGTTCCAGAAAAACAACATGCCAAGAAAGCCAGCTGGTTTACCCGTGCCCTCCATGAATCCAGAGGCACCTGCAGATGACTCAAGAAGACAGGGAGAAACAGCAAAACCCCGGAAACCCACACTACCTTCAAATCTATCTTCAGCACACACTCCTCCTCCTCAAAACCACAAAGAAAACAGCCCCCAAGACAGAATCAATGCCAAGCCACACAACAACAAAGAACTTTTTACCATTGCCAAGGAGTTTGCTAGGCCCAACAGCAAGACCATAGATGTCCTTCCCTCCCAAAACCTGTGCAACAAACTCGGCACCTTCTTCCACCACAAGATCAGGCAGATCTACGACAGCTTCCACACCGTAGACCCTGTCACTTCGCCCGCCACCCCCACATGCAAACATGCCGCACCCCAACAGGCCGAGCTCTGCTGGACCCGGCCCACAACAAAGGACATACTCAAAACCCTTAAGAACATCCTCTCAGGAGCCCCTTCAAATCCCTGCCCATGCCACATATTCCACAGAGCAGCTGACGCCATCGCCCCCCAGCTCTGCTGCACCATCAACTGCTCCATCGAAACCACAATTTTCCGCGACAACTGGAAACACTTTGAGATCAACTCCCTGCTGAAGATGCCGCCCTCAGACCCGACCGACCTCAAGAACTTCAGACCCAACTCCCTCCTTCCCTTCCCAGCCAAGGTCATTGAGAAGCCCATCAACTCCCAACTCTCCACATTCTTAGAAGGAAACCAGGTCCTGGACACCTCCCAATGCGGCTTACGAAGCAACCACAGCACGGAGACCGTACTTCTCGCTGCCTCCGATGACATCCGCTCCCTCCTCAACCAGGGTCAGAGCACAGCCCTCATCCTTATAGACCTCTCGGCTGCCTTCGACACTGTCTCCTATCGCACCCTAATCAAGAGACTCCACGACGCCAGCATCCATGACAAGGCACAGGATTGGATCCTCCACTCCTTCCTCACCAGCCGCAGTTAGACTACCCTCATTCCTTTCAGAACCTACAAAGATCAGCTGTGGAGTGTCCCAGGGCTCCTCCCTGAGTCCCAACCCTCTTCAACATCTAAATGCCCCCTTCACACCTATTGTCAAAAGCCACTGACTCAACATCGTCTCCTATGCTGACAACACCCAGCTGATCCTCTCCCTCACCAATGAACCCACAACTGCCAGACTCAACTTCCACAGCGGGATGAAGGCTGTCGCTACCTGGAGTAAAGACAGCTGCCTCAAGTTCAACTCTGATAAGACCGAAGTACTCATCCTAGGACCACCGCCTTCAGCCTGTGACGACTCTTGGTGGCCAGCTGATCCGGGATCCCCTCCCACCCCGAAGGACCATGCATGGAACCTGAGCATCATACTGGACTCATTGCTCACATTGAACCGTGAAATAAACATTTCCTCAGTCTGCTTCCACACGCTCCACCTGCTTCGAAAGACATTCAGATGGATCACCACAGAATCAAGAAAAACGGACACCCATGCACTCATGGGTGGAAGACTCGACTATGAAAATGCACTCTCTGCCGGCGTTACCCAGAAACAGCTAAAGAAACTACAGTTCTAACGTTCTCCCACAATAAATCAGACCCATTGGGTTTCCTATGACTCTTTGTAACAAATAGATTAGACCTACTGAATCTGACATAACATTTCCCAATTTACCAATCAGGCCTACAGCCTTTACCATTAGCTTGTCACCATAACCAAGTGAGGCGTACTGAACTGAGTATAAAATCACAACCATCAGGCATACAAAAATTACAAATATGAATAAAATTACAGTTGTGAAAACAGTATGCACCCTATTAAAAAGATGAAGTATGGATTATCACTTGGTCTTCCAGTTTAATATATAATTTTTTTAGACACTTCTATCTGTATTTATCCATATTTATTTATTGCTCATTGTAGCTGTATTTATCGGTATTTATTTTGAGTTTCATGAATAAGTGAACCTTAAATTAGTATATGTCCACATTATTTAACTAATAAAGGTACATCCAAAATTGGATAAGTGATGAATTTTAGTGAAATAAGAAGCCATACAAGATGCATTACTTCTATGCAGTACTCATAACTAGACTCATGGACTAGAATTACAGTAAAGAATGGCATTCTTTTTAAAAGTTTTTTTATCCCTTACATTTGATTTCAAGTTCAAGTTCAAGTTCAAGGATTTATATAGCGCGCTACTCACCCAGAGGGTCTCAAGGCGCTTGGGGAGGGGGGGGTCATATTTTGTCGAATAGCCAGGTTTTGAGTTCTTTTCTGAAGGAGATGTGGTTCTGTGTAAGGTGGAGGTGGGTGGGGAGTGAGTTCCAGGTCTTGGCCGCCAAGTAGGAGAAAGATCTACCTCCCATGGTGGATCTTCGGATACGCGGGACTGTGGCGAGGGCTTGATTGCAGGATCTTAGATGGCGGGTGGGTGTGTAGAAGGACAGTCGAGTGTTGAGGCATTCGGGTCCTAGTTTGTAAAGGGCCTTGTGTGCGTGGATGAGGAGACGGAACGTTATTCTCTTGTTGACGGGGAGCCAGTGGAGGTCTTTCAGGTGTCCAGTAATGTGCTCTTGGCGAGGGATGTCCAAAATGAGTCTCGCTGATGCGTTTTGGATGCGTTGTAGTTTTTTCTGTAGTTTGGCTGTGATTCCGGCGTATAGAGTGTTACCGTAGTCCAGCCGACTCGTGACCAGTGCGTGGGTGACAGTCTTTCTTGTCTCGGGGGGAATCCAACGGAAGATTTTTTTGAGCATACGAAGTACGTTGAAGCAGGAAGAGGAGACTGCGTTGACTTGTCTGGACATCGATAGTGAGGAATCTAGGATGAAGCCAAGGTTACGTGCGTGGTCTGTGGGTGTGGGTGCTGTGCCCAAAGCAGTAGGCCACCATGAGTCGTCCCATGCAGAGGGGGAGGATCCTAGGATGAGCACTTCCGTTTTGTCTGAATTGAGTTTTAGGCGGCTATGTTTCATCCATTCGGCTACTTCTTTTATGCCTTCGTGAAGGTTGGTTTTGGCGGTGTTAGGGTCATTGGTGGGGGAAAGGATTAACTGGGTGTCGTCAGCGTAGGAGATGATGTTGAGGTTGTGTTGGTGCGCGATGGATGCGAGTGGGCTCATGTAAACGTTAAAGAGGGTGGGACTGAGCGATGATCCTTGTGGTACGCCGCAGATGACTTCAGTGTCCTCTGAATTGAATGGGGGAAGTCGGACTCTTTGAGTTCTTCCAGCGAGGAACGAGATGATCCAGTCCAAGGCTTTTCCTTGTATGCCGATGTTGTTGAGGCGTTGTATAAGGGTGCTGTGACAGACTGTGTCGAAAGCGGCGGAGAGGTCGAGTAGAATGAGGGCCACTATTTCTCCGTTGTCCAGTAGTGTCCGGATGTCGTCTGTTGCTGCGATGAGGGCGGTTTCGGTGCTGTGTTTGGCTCGAAATCCTGATTGAGAGGGATCGAGGGAGTTGTTGGATTCGAGGAAGGCGGCGAGCTGTCTGTTGACGGCTTTCTCAATTACTTTGGCAGGGAATGGGAGGCGGGATATGGGGCGGTAGTTTTTAAGTTCAGAGGGGTCTGCTGCGGGTTTCTTCAGGAGGGCGCTGACTTCGGCGTGTTTCCAACTTTCTGGGAAGGTTGCAGAGTTGAATGAGCAGTTGATGACATCGCGGAGATGGGGGGCGATGATGGAGTCTGCTTTGTTGAAGATGTGGTGGGGGCAAGGGTCGGTTGGCGATCCAGAGTGGATTGAGTTCATTAGGCTGATGGTGTCTTCAGTGGTGACTGGGTTCCAGGCGCTGAGGTTGTTGGATGGCGGTGAAAGTTCTGAGGGTGGTGGGGAGGATTGTTCGTGGGGAATGTTCTTGAAGCTGTTGTGAATGTCGGCAATTTTGTTGTAGAAGAAGGAGGATAGCGAGTCGCAGAGGTTTTGGGAGGGAGTAATGTCGTTTGAGGCTGCGGTGGGGTTGGTGAATTCTTAGACGATGTTGAAAAGTTCCTTGCTCTTATGGGCGTTGTTGTCGATTCGATCCTTGAATGCTGATTTCTTGGTGGCGCGAATCAGTTGGTGGTGTTTACGGGTGGCTGTCTTGAGGGAGGTCATATTGTCGGTGGTTGGGTTTTTTCTCCATGTTTTCTCTAGTGTGCGGCATAGCTTCTTGGATTTCTTAAGGTCATCGTTGAACCAGGGAGCCTTTTTGTTACCTGATTTGATCTGGCCGTTTTTCAGGGGTGCTAATTCGTCAGCGCTGTGAGTGATCCATTGCGTGAGTTTGGTGGCAGCTTGGTTTGGGTCCAATGAGAGGGTGGGAGGGTTTTGGTTGAGTGATGTGAGGAGTTGGTCGGTGGTGATTTTGTTCCAGTTTCTTCGCGGAATAGGTTGTGGGTGGTTGTTGGTCGGGATGGTTTTGTAGCTGAAGTGAACACAACTGTGATCCGTCCAATGGAGAGCTGTGGAGTGATCGAAGGAGATGTGTTTGCAGGAGGTGAAGATAGGGTCGAGCGTGTGTCCAGCTATATGGGTGGGGGAGTTAATCAGTTGTTTGAGTCCGAGATTGGCCAGGTTGTCCAGAAGGGAGGTGGTGTTGCTGTCGTCTTTGTTTTCCAGGTGGAAGTTGAGGTCTCCTAGTAGAATGTAGTTCTCGGAGGCAAGGGCATGTGAGCTGATGAAGTCAGTGATGTCATCGCTGAATTGTTTACGGGTTCATGGAGGCCTGTAGATTAGGGTGCCTCTGAGTGTGGATCTATGGTCGGTGTGGATCTGGAAGTGGAGGAGTTCGGCAGTTGTAAGGATATCGTCGGAGCAGTCCTGATTTTGATGGTTTTCTTATGGGCGATGGCGATGCCTCCTCCTACTTGATTGATGCGGTCTTTTCGGATGATTTTGTAAGCGTCTGGAATGGCTGTGGTGATGTCGGGTGCTGATGAGGCATTCATCCAGGTTTCTGTGAGGAAGGCGATGTCCGGTGACGCAGTGTCGAGTAGGTCCCAGAGTTCAGTGGCGTGTCTGTGGACCGAGCGGGTGTTCAGCAGGATGCACTTCAGGTGGTTAGAGTCGGAGCAGTGTTTGGGGGAAGTGGGTTTGGTGTGGGTTTTGATGCAGGCGTACTTACAGGAGTGGCAGGCGAAAGGACCGTGGGTACGTCCTGGGGCAGCCTCGTAGCATAGTGATGTGCGTCTGGGAATTAGGGCTAGGAGGGTGGCGGCATCGTACGTTATGCGGCGGGCAGGGTGGGTATTGTGGGGGCCAGGGGGTCTGGCGCTGGGCGCGGTCCAGGCGCCGACGGGCTTACCTTTGGCGCACCTTCGGCGCGCATGGGGCGCGAACGCTGCGCGAGAACGCTGCGCGCAAAACAATCTGTCCTAAGTGGATGATGGGGGGGAGGGGCGAGGGAGGGTCAGCTAGGAGGCGGGATCGGGCGGAGAGGACGGGCTCCGAGGCACAAACAACAAACAAGATAGCAGCAAAGTGAAATTGGCAACAGGATGGGGCACACCGAGTGAATGGCGACTTAAACACACTCAATATGTATAAAAACACTCGAAAATGCATTTAGCACTCAAGCGCTATGCTAAGCAGCAGCTAGCAGAAACAACAACTGGCCTTGCGCATGTAAAACCAGGATAGTGCTAAAATCGGCAAAGCGCTATTAATAAATAAATTACATACGCTTGGGGCTTCTATTACTTCAGCGCTATGACAAGCAGCAAATTATTAAAAAACGAGTATCACAGAGCAAAGCAGCGAGTTCAGCAACGATATCCACTGGAGCAGGGAGCAGGGTGGCGACCGCCTCTGAGAGCGTCAGGACGGTCACGGCGCTTCTGGGGGTGGGGGTCAGGCTATGTAGTTCGTGGGAGGGAGGGTCAGCTGGGAGGCGGGATCGGGCGGAGAGGACGGGCTCCGAGGCACAAACAACAAACAAGATGGCAGCAAAGTGAAATTGGCAACAGGATGGGGCACACCGAATGAATGGCGACTTAAACACACTCAATATGTATAGAAACACTCGAAAATGCGTTTAGCACTCAAGCGCTATGCTAAGCAGCAGCTAGCAGAGACAACAACTGGCCTTGCGCATGTAAAACCAAGATAGTGCTAAAATCGGTAAAGCGCTATTAATAAATAAATTACACACGCTTGGGGCTTCTATTACTTCAGCGCTATGACAAGCAGCAAATTATTAAAAAACGAGTATCACAGAGCTAAGCAGCGAGTTCAGCAACGATACCACTGGAGCAGGGAGCAGGGAGCGACCGCCTCTGAGAGCGTCAGGACGGTTCACAGAATAATCGCTTAACGGAGCACTGTCCAACTTGCATTTCAAACTAGCACTGTACTTTGGTATAGGGCATCGGGGGTTTTGCGTGTTCTCCATTTAAAAAAAAGAGCAGAGGCAACATACCTGTTTAGTAACCCTTGACTCTCTGGTCCTCCACAGGAATCGTCCTGTTTGGGGGAGAGAGCCAAAGGAAGGTTTCCTCCCACTACTGCTTCCTCACTTCCTGGCTGGCCATCATCTTAGTGGTTAGCAGTCCAGCATTTTCTTTACCCAGGCTATAAATGGAAAGGAAGGACCGGGCGTGCAAAGGCAAGCCCATCTGCGCCTGGACGGCACCAGGACTCCTGCTCCTTTAGGAAGTTTTTGAGAGAAGAACTTCTTGAATTACACTCCATTAGTAAAACCAGTCTCTGTTACACCCATAAATGGGGTTTTAACATAGACAGCTACAAATGTTGACTTTGCAATTTTGTCTTCAAGAAAGAGAACAAGAATTGACAGGGGCATGACACATCAACAATGTCGGCGGTAGAGGCAACAGACAGGCAAGCAGCAGGGAGAGTTTACTCCTGCATATTACTTAACTCTAGGTCTCTTATTAAAAATAAATATGAATTTGCAGATTTTATCCTCCAACACAATCCTGTTATCATCTTTCTCACTGAGACCTGAACAGATAGTCTCTCTGACCTAGATCTTAAAATAGCCATTCCTAATGGTTTCAATATTGAAAGGCTGGACAGAGCAGATAGGAGAGGTGGGGGGATCGCATTTGTGTATCTTAGCGCAATTAATGCCACATTCAACCCATACCTCATCTAGACTGCAAAGCTCGTAGTTTTAGCATGAAACTGAATAACTCATATAAGTTTCAGGGACTATTTATATATCGACCACCAGGCCCGAGGGCCAATTTTATCCAAGACATTTAGACCTTCATGGAGTCATGTATAAATTATTCAATTTTTACAATTGTGGGGGATTTTAATTTCCATCTTGAGCTTTTAACTAAAGCGGATACAGATCGATTGGTCGACACTCTTAAGAGCTTCAATGTATACCAGTTAATAGAAGAATCCACCCATCTGGCCAATCATAATTTGGATATAATTTTCACCAACTACCAAAAATTAAAGATAGACAAAGTTGTACCAGTTATATGGTCAGACCATACAGCCATTTTTCTCAATAAAAGTCCCCTTTGACAAAGCGACATATAACAATGCAACCAGAACCTTTAAATACCGTCCTTGGAAAAATCTTAATAGGGGGGCATTGAAAGACATTCTCTCTAAATCAAATCCTATTCCGGACAATAATGTCAATAATGCAGCAATCAACTATACACATTGGTTAGATACAGCACTCCTTAGACTGGCACCGGAAAAAACATTTAGAAACTATAGGACAAACCCAGCAGCCCCATGGTTCTCCCAAGAATTAAAATCTGCGCACCTGAAATGTAGACTTCAAGAGCGCAAATGGAGGAAGGAATATTGTCCAGATGAAAGAACTAAGTATAAGAAATCACTTTTAAAGTATAAGGAATTAATTAAAGCAGTTAAGAACAAGTATCTTTCTGGAAAAATAAGCTCAGTTACAAAAATTACCTGGGAACTCTTTGTCCAAAAGGAACAGCAATATCTTTAATCCTGACACATCCTTTTGTAACCGGCTGGCTGATTTTTTTTTTTACTTAAAGTTGACTTTATCTTTCAAGCGTTTTTCACCTCCTTTAACACGCAGAGTTTAGATGTTGGTTCAGGGCAGGTTGAGGTATTGAACCCCGGATTAGATCTGGGGTTTTCAGATACAGCTCAATTTTAAAAGTTCTCTCTTCTCACTAAGGAAAAATAATCAGTCTCATTAGTTCAATCAAATCCAAGGACCCTTTGGATCCCTGTGCCCCTCAGGTAATTAACTTCGTGCCCAGCGCTGTGGCATGACCATTTATGGACTTAGTTGATGAGATATTGACTGCTTCAAAACTGTATAGTTCTTTCCTTAATGATAGACAACAACGGTTAGAAATGGGAGATGCAAGCTCCAGGCCTTTCTCTCTCCCCTGTGGTGTGCCCCAGGGGTCTACTCTTAGCCCAACGCTTTTTAATATGTATGTTACTCCCCTTCTTAATCTTATTCGCAGTTATGGTCTAGCTGAATTCTCCTACGCTGATGATACACAAATAGTGGTGTTTATCTCATCGGACGTAAAAAAGGAGGCAAGCCATTTCTGTATTTGTATGTCCCATTTTTCTAGCTGTATGCAAAGAAACTGTCTCAGGCTGAACTCCGAAAAATGGAGGTTCTGCTTTTTGGAAATGAGACCACCTTTGGGATGCATCACGGTGGCCTTCGGACCCATGTGTGTTACTGAGACCAGCTCAGAAGGAAAGAAATCTGGGAGTCATTTTCTACACCAAATTATGTTTTTCAGAACAAACCAATGCTGTCACTTCATCGAAATCTTTTATGCTGAAGACTCTAAAAAAAATCCTTCTATTTATTTCTTTTGATCTACAAAAGACGGTGATGAAGCCCTCATTTTTTTGAAGATGGATTACTGCAATGGCTTACATTTAGGTACTCATAAACATCTGATAAAGAAACTGCAGTCTTTGCAGAGGGTGGCAGCAAGAGTGCTGTTGAAAGTTCCCAAGTTTGCACCTTTTCTCAATGGCTTGCACTGGCTCCTGGTGGAAAAAAGGATTACTTTTAAGGCCCTGTGTGTAATCCATAAGGCCCTTCTTTGGGTCAGCCCCACCTACTTCCAGGAACAGTTCTCCTGGTATACCCACAGTATGATTCTTAGATCGAGCTCTGCACGAAAGGTCACTTTTCTTAGAAAAACGAAGCAAAATGGGGTGGAAGAATGTTCTCCTACTGTGGAGGGAAGCTTTGGAACACTTTGCTGCTCGCTTTACGCTCTCATTCAAGCTTGCAACAATTAAGGAAGCAGTTGAAGACCTGGAAATGTACTCAATAGATCGATTGCTCCTTCTAGATTTGTCCATCGTCTGGCAGAAGGTTTCCATTGAATGGTCTGCTTAGCGCTAAGACACGTTTCGGTATTGTGCGCTCTATAAAATGATTTCATTTAATTTCACATGATATTAACATTCCAATAAAAACGTGTGCACATCTGTATTAAATGCTCTTCTAGAAAACTCTCCCTTATGTGTTTTAAGTCACTTGCTTATCAGTCTGCACAATTATCAACCTAACAGTCTTGATTGACTACTGTCCAATCAAATCCTATAAGTAAACAAATTCATAAAGAGGCTGAGACAAAGCCTGTCTTTCGTTAGTGCTTCTGAAAACTTTTTTTGTGGATACATTTTCAAGCTAGACCTAATGGAAGATGGGACATGTTCTCTGTGTTTCAAAATGTTAGCATATTTCGATGTTATTAGGGGGTGTGAAGTACCACAGTGAACTGGCTGATTGAGAATATAGTTCTGGAAAGAGGATGATGGGCTTATGTTATACATACATACTTCGTTCCAGATTTAGTAAGGGCTTGCATTGCCATTGTATCATGCAAGGTGATCCACAGGCAACAAAAGCACTTAAGTGATATTTACCATGCCACACAGACCCATCATGTGTGGCTCTGCGTGACATAGTAATTCTAGAGTAATGCAAGGCAATGCAAGTTGCTGCCTTGCGTTAATCTGTCCTGGAAAGACATTCCATGGGAGGAGCATGGGTATTCCAATGCATCGACTCATGGTTTTTGGCCCATTCCTAGGTTTTCCAATAATGGTAAAGCTGGCAATGTATCAAAATGCTATGCCTTCCCAGGGGAGTCATGTGGTTTTTAACACATTAAATAAATAAACATGAAACTTGAAGAAGAAGTACGTGAGTATTTATTAACCTCATCCACCGAAGTCCAAACGATCAACTGACTTCCAGAGAAGTCTACATTCTAAGTAAGAATCTCTAAATGGAATTCTATGAGTTAAAGGTACAAAACATAATAAGAAACATATACATGTCATCACACATCTCCCTTTCTAATAAAATAAAAACAAAAAAAGAAAGAGGGAGAAAATTAAACGTAATCTTTTAAGTACAAAGGAGGTCTACGTACTCTCTGACCCAACCTAGAAAAAGAAGACAAACTTGGAGACAAGGAAGAAGAGAAACGGGAATTGCCTGAATTACCCCCAACAGGATGGGCACTTTCGACAGCAGGCAACTTTGAATCAACCAGAACCACACGACTGTTATTCCATATCCTTCCATCATCCGTTTTGACAGCATTTCTGAAGATTTTCACTACAGAGCGAACCTCAGTGAACTTTGACCAAGGCCTACACCCAACAGGAGCTCTGATGCGAACAAGATCACCAATTTTGAACTTTTGAAACAAAACAGACTTTCTGCTGTCAAAGTATTTTTTCCTAGAAACTTGTTTGTCTAATTCCCTACACCTCCATTCACCAACACTATTATCTACCAAACCTTTGTTCAGCTTCATCCAACCAGGACACCACAACGTATTGGGAACTCTTCCCTTAAACAACTCAAATGGAGATCTTCCAGTAGTTGAATGGGGAGCCATGTGGTAACTATTAATTCTATCCTTAAGAGAGACCTTCCAATCCAAGCCAGAAGACCTTGCCAACTGAATAGCCTCTTTAAGAGTCTTATTAACCCTTTCAACCGCAGCATTTGACTCAGGATGATACAAAGAACATCTCTTATGAGACACACCACACCTCTTCAAATAATCTTCAAATAACTTTGAGCAAAACTAAGGTCCATTATCTGAAAGTAAACTATTTGGAAAACTCTCTTTTAAAAAAATACCATCCAAGAATTTGATGACAGCATCTGAGGTTATGTCTCTCACAGCAGAAACCTCAATCTATCTTGAATATAGGTCTATTAAGACAATTAAGTATGGAGTATCAGAAACTCCAGACAAAGGACCAACAATGTCGATTGCAACCTCATCCCAAGGATGATTAGGTAAAATCCTCTTTACCATGGGCATCTGTCTAGTCTTCAAAATTTTGTCACGTGCACTACACTCAGGACAATCTCTCACCATTCTCTCTATTTCCAGATCCATGCCAGGCCACCAAAACTGTAAACGAAGAATTTCTTTAGTCTTAACAATGCCTAAATGCCCACAATGAGCATGGGATAACAATTTTTTTCTAATACCAACCGGTGGAATTAACTTTGTCCCACGAGTGAGAAGACCATCATCAGTAATAGAAAGTTCATCTGAAACCAACAACCATGGTTTTTCTAAACGATTATGATTTTTCAAGGAAGAAATAAGCTTGGAAATCTCTTCATCTTTCTCTAACTCAGTCTTCCATTCACACTCCTCAACTGCTCCTTCAGTAACTTCACACACTCTGATACTGTCATCTGTATCAAAAATATCTTCTTCTTGAACATTCTCTACAGTAACTAACCTAGACAAGCAATCTGCTGACTTATTGGCTACACCAGGAATGTAATCCACCTCAAAATCAAACTCTTGTAAAGAGATTATCCATTTCCTAATTCTTGATGAAATGGCATCTAAACCCTTCTTAGAAAATACCTCTTTTAGGGGTTTATGATCTGATAAGACAGACACCTTTGAGCCCCAGATTAAATTTCTAAATTTCCTCAAAGCCCAAAAAATAGCAAGAGACTCCTTCTCAATAACGGAATAATTTATTTCCGCACCCTTAAGACACCTTGATGAACAACAAATCAAGAGATCATGCCCATCTTTTCTTTGTGTTAAAATAGCTCCAAGACCTTTATCACTGGCATCAGTGAACATAAAAGTCGGAAGACCAGGAACAAAAGCATGCAAAGATGGAGCCTTATTTAATTCATTTTTTATGCCTTCAAATTCTTTTCTACAGTCATCTGTCCAATTAAAAACAGCACTTTTAGCAGTCAACTTTCTTAGGCTATGTGTTTTTTCTGCAAAATTAGTGATAAACTTTCCATAGAACTCCACCATTCCTAAGAAGGAAAGTAACTCATCCTTGTTAACAGGTTCATTTATCTTCGAAATAGTCTCCATTAGCTCTTTTTTAGGGAAAACACCTTCACCAGTAATTCTATGTCCAAGATAATTCACCTCTCGCACAACGAATTTGCACTTACTTTTCTTCAATGACATACCAGCTTCACGCAAACGTCTAAGGACTAGACACACACGTTCATTGTGTTCACTCAAATTATTCCCAAATATTAACAAATCATCTTGATAACACTTCACCCCAGGCAAACCTCTCAAAATCTTAGCCATGATCCTTTGAAATACAGAGGCTGCCGAAACAAGCCCAAATGGCATTCTTTTGTATTTAAACGTTCCCATAGGAGTGATGAAAGCCGTTAGCTCCTGTGAAGACTCATCCAGTTCCACCTGGTGGTAGGCAGAAGCTAGATCAAGAGTGGTAAAGTATTTTGCTCCACCCAAAGTGCCAACCAACTCATCTATGTTGGGTAACGGAAACTTATCTACAACTACTTCCTTATTTAGAGATCTCAGATCAATGCAAAGACGAATTTCGCCAGTTGGTTTCTTCACAATAACAATAGGAGCCAACCACTCTGTTGCCTCAACAGGCTCAATTATCCCATTAGTAATTAGCTTGTCAATTTCTTCTTGAACTTTGGTTTGTTCTAACCAAGGAATTCTCCTCACTTTTGCTACAACAGGAATAGCATTCACTTTCAGTTTGATATGATGTTTATAACCACGTAGACATCCCAATTTTTCTTTAAAAACATCTGGAAATTTTTCTGAAAAAACTTTACATAAATCATCACTCACACAACTTTCAACACTCTCATGCACTTCTTGAATTTTAACTTGAGGAGTAGAATTTGGATCAAGCGTCACACCAAGTTCTCTTTGATGTAACCACCCTAATAAGGCATCACCTTTTTTTGCTACATATATTTTTCCAACAGTTATGCGACTGCCCAATTCTATCTCACCTAAGAAATATCCTAGAATTTTTATTGGTTTATCACTATAACCTAGAGGTAAAATGTCTGATCTCATTAATTTTGGATTGTCTGGAAAAGTATTCTTAAATAACATCTCATCAATTAAGGTAATACGAGAACAAGAATCAAATTTAAAATTTATCATTCTATTCTCTACTTTCACTAAATGTGAGGGATGATCAATCTCATTACCTTTTATCTCAAAACTCATAGTTCTAACTTGAGGTTGAGACCATTTCTTTTTTATAACTTCTCCTTTCAACATTCTTGTTCTACAGAACTTTGCATAATGTCCTCTCTTTCCACATAAGTTACACACAACTTTTAATGCAGGATAAATTGGAGAATTTGCTAAATGTGAATTTTGACCACATCTGAAACACGAAAACCTACTAGATTGAGAAGAATATAATGTATTAGGCATGTTAGGATTCATTACGTTTGCCTTTGCACCCTGTTTTTTCTTTTTACAAGCACTCTCCTACTTTTTTATTTGACATACAACATCATCAACCTTAGTTTCATCTTTAGTATCAGGTTTCTCCTTTTCTTTCTTTAATTCACCTACACATTTAGTCATATGTTCAACTTGTTTTGCGATAACTAAAACTTCTTCAAGTGGAGGTTCATCTTTCCGTACCGAAGAGAAATATGTTTATTTCTCCTCGTTTTTTCCCTCTTTAAACATGTAAGCATGTAGAAAGAGGAAAAAGCCTCAAAGGATTGTTTTTGTGCAGGAAGGTGTCCCTTGCTGCACAAGTACAATCCTGCCTGCATCATAGGCACCCTTGCACTATTGTGCAACAGTGCCTGCATTGGTGCTTGGCACACTCGGGCGCCAGCACAGAGAGAGAGAGCAGGAATGCACCATATGTTAGTAGATATGTTGATTTCCTGCCCTCTCCATTTGGCGCAGAACAGTGCAGCAAGTTGTCTTGCTGTGTTGTGCTGTATCAATTGTTCGTAAACCTTCTGCTTTGTTTCCTAATAACCTTATTTCACTTATTCTCCCTGTAAAGGAAAGTTATATTTTGGAATGCACAGAGTTCTAGTTTACATGTATTACTTCACACCCATAGACAGACTTTTGCTATAAACAGGGCACAATTCGGGGATACACATGGGCACTAAACGTTGAACCACTATTTTCCTAGGTTGGATGCTGTTTACCCTGCCAAGAAGTTGAGCCCGCTTTAAAACTGCCAAACTCATCCCAATATAATTTTCAGACACCGGGACACATTCAGCAGCACCTGCACGTTGTCTGTTTTCGTTCTGAGTAGCATCACGCTGGAGGGGCTTTATGACTTTAAATTCCAGCGGGGCACCAAAACAAAAGCCGAAGTTAAGCAGCCATAAGGCCTCCTATTATTCAAATAACCTTGGCAGGGAGCTAGCTGGAGCCGCACTCTTAGGTGCAAATGAAATAGAGGGGAAGCAAAGCCACACAGCTTAGTAGGCCTGGGAGTTACTCACAGAGCTTTTCACTGTGTGGAATTCCGCAGAGTTCTAAAAAACACTCAGTGAGATTCCTTGGAATTCATCCCACGGGTGGAAAAATGCTTGTCAGATTGTTTGCCGTGCACAAGGATGCGCCACTTTATTTTGCCTGCTTCTGTTCCTCTCTCTTTGCTGGATGCCTTTTTCTCCAGCCAAACTAATCCAACCCCATCTGCTCTTCCCTATTCCCAATCCCAACTTTTTCTGTTCTTATTGATTTGCCATCTCACTTTCCCTGTGTTTATTTTACATTTCTGTGACTTTTTTGGACTTTGTTTTTTGTTCTCCTTTTGGCCTATCCTCTCTGTCTGTCTGTCCTCCTGTTTATTTTCTTCCAGTTTCAATCCAGGACTCAGTCTATGTCCTTCCCCACTTGGTTTCAATGGCAGAAGCAGGCAGCGTCACCCAAACCCCCTGTGGGCGAGTCACCTTCAGAAAGTTGGAGGTGGTCCCACTAATCTTTAGGATGTAGTGCCACCTCCCCCTGCATGCTGGCAGTAGGCCGCAGGCCCCGGTAAGTGTTATGCCAGGCAGGAGCATGGACAGCTCTGGGGGGATGTGCACAGAAATCCAGCACACCCAGCAGCAGCTGATGCACCACTGGGCAGATGTCCTTGACCGAGAACAGGACCTGCTCGACCTGCTGGGTGTCAAGGCTAAGGGGATGTGCTGTTGGAGGGTGTATAGGTATTGTTCGTGTCAGCCAGAGACACGTTAAGGAGCCCAGTTTCACCAAGTTGGCTGGAGGTAGCTGGTGCATTGTAACCAGTCCACGACCTAGTGGACCTGTACCCTGCAGGTTGAAACGTCATGCGGGAACTCGAGGGGTCTTGAAGAATATATTTGAACTGAACAAAGTGCGCCCAGCTCTGCTTACGCCCAAACACACAGAGATTGAACTTTGGTTTCTACATGTCCCACCGACCCAGGTATGCAGCATTCTGGGAGTTGCAGTATTCACTATTGTGGCAACTTAGTGGATGATCACATGGTTGGGGAGGCGTTTACTCCGCAATTAGGGAGTGCTGCAGAAATAGTTAAAGGCTGGGCGCTACAGACATTCAGTTGAGCAGTGGCGTCTGAAGAAGGAAGTATCTGAAATGCATTATGCCTTACCTGCCTTTTCATTAAAGAACCCCGTCTGAAATCCCTGCCTGTGGCTCCTTCCTTCGGCGCTGTTGGAGGGGGTATTGGTATTGTTCGTGTCAGCCAGAGACACGTTAAGGAGCCCCGTTTCACCAAGTTGGCTGCCTGCTTTTCTGGTTCCTGCACAAGCAGTTCTGTTCTTCGCCAAGGTATTGGCATGCGGCAGCTCACCTCCAGGGTGCGGGAAAGCAAGGGACGCTGCCAGTCGGCAGGCCGTGACTTCACGGAGGTGGCTGGTGCATTGTAACCAGCCCACGACCCAGTGGACCTGTACCCTGCAGGTTGAAACATCGTGTTGGGACTCGAGGGGTCTTGAAGAATATATTTGGACTAAACAAAGTGCGCCCAGCTCTGCTTACGCCCAAAAAATTAGAGATTGAACTTTGGTTTCTCCACGTCCTACCGACCCAGGTATGCAGCATTCTGGGAGTTGCAGTATTCACCATTGTGGCAACTTAGTGGATGATCACATGGTTGGGGAGGTGTTTACTTTGCAATTAGGGAGTGCTGCAGAAATAGTTAAAGGCTGGGCACTACGGACTTTCAGTTGAGCAGTGGCGTCTGAAGAAGGAAGTATCCAAAATGCAATATGTCTTACCTGCCTTTTCATTAAAGAACCCCGTCTGAAATCCCTGCCTGTGGCTCCTTCCTTCGGCGCTACAAATATATACACACACACACACACTTATATAGACACATTGACTTCTTAAGTATAATATTTTTTGTATTTAATTTTGTTTAATATATTTCATGCCTGTTAATAAGTGTGCATATACATTGTTATTCACAAATGTAACTATATAAATACAATATATAATGCCAATATGTTAATTTATTATACATTTTAAATTACATGTGTGTATTAAATTGATTATGTACTTTGTAAATGTAAATATATATATATATATAAAAGCTCCAGGGTCCCCCTCTCATTCCAGAAAGAGAGTTAAAGCACTCCAGGTTTAGGCAAAGTGTCTTTATTCAGCACACAACACAGATGACAGACGCGTTTCGAACTTTTAGTCCTTCTTCAGTGTCACCGACCTAAGGTCTATGACGCTTATTTGTACCATGTGCTACAGAAACAAAAAGCGGACTTAGCGTAAATTATATGGATGTTAATTCAAACGCAGATGTGGGGTGATTGTGGCAGCCATATTTACATAGGAGAAAACAAGATTTGCTAGCGACATATGTACAAATAATATACAATAATTCTATCATGCTTGTATTCAGATATACACAATCTTTAGTTATAATTTCCTAGTACACGTTTTTCTATTTATGTACCCATATTGTTGATGCCACTGCCAGAAAACATAAAATATTGCCGTGTATCGGCATAGGTCTGGCATGTCTACCCCGTGACCCAAGATCACAATTCTATTAAATGGCAGTACGCTGTGTGGACAACATAGAGACAAGACAACCCAAAATCTAGCCGTGGATCGGCATAGCTCCCATAGCATTCAACTTATACTCAATTGAAAATTACCTAGCAAAGTTAGCAAGGCATAATATTTACAAAATTTACAGGAAATTATCTCAGGTTTGCAAGAACCACAATGAGTTCAACATTATCTCAGGTCATTCAATTAAGTTGACCAGATTATCCTATTCTTTTTTAGATACAGCTTAAATGTCTTACGAACTGGTTCGCAAAAAAGAAGAACATTTCTCTATATATTTTCTGAGAATAGAATGGTAGGGGAGAAAAAGAATTATCATAAGTAATAGGAGAACAACGGACGGGAGGGAGGGAAGGACGCAGGAGTGGGAGGAAAAGCATTGGTAAAGGAAAAAGAAAGGAAAATGGAAAAAGAAACTACAACCCAATAATGTGTGCCTTTTCAAAATGTAGATGTTATAATTCATTACAGTTTATCCTGGTGATAAAAGGCTACGATGGCTATCATGCTTTATCTTCCGAGATGTACTGTCATTTCTTCTCCTATATTCAGTCCCTGAGGCTGTTTGGTTTGCAGATCTATTATGAATCTAGATTCAAGTCTGCGGAGACGGAGTACTCTGTCTCCACCTCTGGGGTTCTGAGGCACATGGTCAATCCCGAAAAAACGGAGCAGTTCCCTATTGCTTCCGTGTTTCTCGGCAAAATGGCGTGCAACAGGGTAATTTGGATCTTTATTCATGATTGCCCTTTGGTGTTCCAGTATCCGAAGTTTCACGTTATTCATTGTACTCCCAATATACTGGAGACCGCATGGGCAAACAAGACAGTATACCACAAAAGGAGTTGTACATGTGATGAATTTGTTAATGCGTCTAGGTTGACTGAATTATATATATATGCATATGCACCATATGTACCATATGCATATGTTTAGGCGTATGGTTGACGGGGTTGACTCGAGACGGTATGGTGGGTCCAAGCATGTACGCTGTCATGAGTGGGAAGTCTGTACGAGTATGAAACAGGCAAACCAGATGACCTACCAGGTCAGGTCCTTTTATTAGGAACATCCATGGCAACAACACGGGGAAATCGTAGCAAAGTGTGCCAAAGTATTATTTTTCTCACCAGAATTCCAGTAAATGCTTCTAATGGTACCTAAATGTTAGCTGTGATTTTTAACATGCTACATGATGAAAAGGTTGCGAATACCATTTTAATACACATATTTGGGTGATTTTATGAATTTATATTGTGTGAAAAACATTTCTGATGTAATGCTCGCCATATGTGTAAAAACTGAGAAAAGACTTTTGTCACAATACAGGTTTTGCCTTCAATGTAACCATGGCAACATCTGGATTTAACCTGTATGCTAATTGACAGATACACCCATGGCTCTCTTAGTATAAATTTAGAAACCGAATGTAGATGCAGATGTAGTGAACAAGGCGGCAACGCCGAAACGCGTCTTAAGCAGATACTGATCGAATAAATCGAGTTTGGATTCAGATTCATGGTGTCAGCGCCTTCTTTAAACCGGACAAGTTTGGCAAGATTGAATATATATATATATATATATATATATAAAGCTCCCCTTTCAAAGAACAGAAGAACCAGCACTCTTGTTAGTACAATCCCGGTTAGGATGTATTCACGCAAAGTAAATCAAAACAACAGGCATGTTTCCCCCTTAGCTTTCGTCAGTGTCGGCTGGCGTCTGTGAGGCGGAAGTTGATATTGACAAATCGTAATCATCAAAACAAAGTAAGGACGTATACAGTTCTGTAACAGTCGCCATATTGGAATGTGCAAAAACCTCGCAATAGTCTATTTACGATTATTCAAATCAAGATGCAATACATGATTCATTGAGGCTTTGAATTGGAATAATCCTATCAACATTTAACTTTGCAATGTACATGATTCCAATATTTACATTAAATATACCATATTTACAGAGAAACAAATGTAATTTGCAGTTATTAAGCCCTGGATGGGCTGATATTGGTTTACACAGTGAGAAAACTTCTCTTAGTCAATACTTTCTGTATCCAATTATAATTTTATGTTGATGTTCGTATCTATATATATAATTTACAATATTTTACTCCTAGCTAATAGGTTGTCTAACTCATAAGTGTTTTGGTTTTTAGGTCCTCCCATTCACTAACTCAGACATAAGTGAAATTTCTCAGATATATATATATATATATATATATATATATATATATATATATATATACATACTATAGATGAGTTATTAACTCTTCCCCAGCGTTCAAGCCTTTAGGTAACTTTGTTTGGAGTTCGATAATATATCTGGACTCCAGACGTCGCAGTCTCTTCTCCTTATCCCCCCTGATGTAATTGGGGATACAATCTAAACAGAAGAACTGTAGGAGAGCTCTATTGCTGTTATGGTAGCTAGCAAAGTGGCGGGCTACGGGGTAATTTTCATCCCTATTAGCAATTGCTCTTTGGTGTTCCAATACGCGCATCTTAACCGCGTTGACTGTACTCCCAATGTAGCGATAGCTGCATGGGCATTTCAGACAGTACACTACGTGTGTTGTAGTACAAGTCATGAATTTAGTAATTTTAGTACGTGATCTTTTATCAGGGACTTGATAGGTCAGTGTTCTTTTGCTAGTGCTGCAAGCTTTACGCTTCCCACATGGGAATGGGCCATGTAGGTTCTGTAGTCCTGACGCAGGAACAGATTTGGTGAGATGACTCTGTACCAATTGGTCCTTTAGGGATCTAGACTTTCTAAAAGTGATTTTTGGATAGTCTGAGAGTTCTTTCCCTATCACATTATCTGATTTTAGGATTCTCCAATTTCTGAACAGTATAGCTCTAATTTTACTGGCTGCTGATGAGTAGTTGGTAATTAGTCTCAGACTTCCTGTCTTGTCCTCTGATGTATTGGTGTGTACGTCCCTCAGTAGTGTCTGTCTGTCAACTGACTCAACTTTCATTCAACCATTCCCTGGGGCCGGCCTGCGGCCTTTTTAAAAAAAAAATGTTTTCATTATTTCGGGAGGAGGGCCGTGTGACCCCCTTCCCGGGTCAAATCTGGCACCAGGGACCCCATTCCCCGGGACCTAGCCCTCTCCGTTGGGGCCGTGGTGGGGTCCCCAAGCCCCCCACGGTCCCTGCAGGCTCCCCGCATCCTCCGGGAGCCGGCATTGCTTTTCTGCATGGGGAGCAGCTAACATGCTGCTCCCGATGCAGAAAAGCAATCCGCTTTGATTTTTGAAAGAGAGAGCGGGTTTCCTACTCTCTCTTTCAAAAACCAAAGCAGTTTGCTATGGTAGGGCGCGAGCCGCGAGGCTCCCGCCCTACCATAGCAAACTACAGTGTCCCGGGGGTAGGCACCCCAGGACACTGCAGGAGCGGCCCTGGGGGATAGTGCCCCCCCTCCCAACATTTAAAAGCCCCAGGGGGTGGTGGTCCCCGGGGCTGGGGGGGGTCCATCACAGCCGCCCAATTTAAATATGTAGTGCCCCGAGGAGGTGGCGGTCCCCGGGTTGTGTGGGGGGTTTGAGCCCCCCCACACAGGTTTTTAAAAAAAAAAAATTAAGAAGAAGCCCCGGGGGTGGATGTCCCCGGGGCTGCAGGGTAGGCAATGAGCCCCAGCATACATCATATTAAAGCCCTGGGCGGTGACGGTGCCCGGGCTCGGGGGCCTTAGAGGCCCCCCATCATTATACGTTTACGCCCCGGGGGTGGCGGTCCCGGGGCTGCGGGGGGCGGTGTGCCCCCGCTATATTACATACTTTGCCCCGGGGGGTGGTGGTCCCCGGGGCAGTGTGGAGGGGATTGGGAACCCCCACACTTTATTTTTACAAAGCCCCCGGGATTTGGCCCCCCAGGGGCTAATTAACATTAAAGCGCAGGAGCCAGCGCTTTGTTTTTTTGGGGGGATCGGCAGGGTATGCGTACCATACGCGCATCACGCGATTTAAAAAAAAGAAAAAAAGCAGGCCTAGGGCGTCAGGGTGTTTCTACCCTGCCCCTTTTCTTGTTTTTCACGTTTCTTTTTCTGTTTTCTTGAGCCTCGGTTCTACCGAGGCACAAGATGGCTACCAACACTTCCTGGTTTGGAGTGTTGACAGCCAGTTGACAGCCAATTAGCAAGCAGCTCATGCTCGTAAGGGTACGCGTATAATCCTCGGACGGCACTTCGTCCATAGATATATCTATGATTTTACTTTTGATTTTCTCAGGCACTACGGCATGGATTTACACCATTTAACAAAAAGCGTCATCTGCGAACCAAACTCTACCTTTCTGCCAAATTTGGTGTAATTCCGTTCAGCAGTTCGGGCTGTAGCCCGTCTTTAAGGACCCTTTGGAAAATTGCATGGGGAAAACATGTTTTGGTACCCCCCCTTTTTTCTCTGCCCCCGCTTCACGAATCACCCCCAAACTTTCAGGGAAGGACCGGAGCGGAGCAGGCCATCTTCTTGGAGAATGTTGCGGATTTCCTATGGAAATTAGGTCCTAACTATAACTACCTACTTGCGACCGATATATATATATATATATGAAAAAAACACCAACGATGTTCTCCGCATTTCCATCCGGCAAACAGCGACTTAAACCCAGTAAATTAAGGCAGATGTTATTTATTTGGAACCTTCAAGCCTGATGCGTTTTGGACACGAAGTGCCCTTGCTTACAGGTCTCTTTTACAATTTGTTTGCCATTTTTTATATCTCTTTGTGCCTTTGTGATGCTACCATGTGATTAATGAACATGAAAGAAACACTGGCATCTTTTTCCCTTCTTTCTTATTTCGCAGTTATCTGTTTTTCTAGCATGCTCTATCAACACCATAGATCTGCAATATATTCTAACACAAAATATTTATCTAACTGCATAAATGCAATATGATTCTTTTGAATTGAGCCAACCAATAAACAAGCAAACATCAATAATACAAAAGTTGCAATTTGAACTCACATATATGATTGTTTGGGCATGGCTCACCACAGTTAAAAATGTGTTATTCGCTTAACATACGAAATTCATAAATGTAAAAAAAATCCATTATTGCATTTATAAAAATATGAATTATTATTTAAAAATTTGTATAAAATACAGATCAAGCTGATTTACTGTGCAAAGATCGAGCATTTCTAGAAAACAATTCATAATACCGAATTCTGCCGATAATTCTCCTCGTATTTTAACCAATATCTGCTTAAATGCATCGAAGAGGAACTAAAGTGCTTAATGCCAACATGCAAATACTGCAATGAAACGTGCCAGATGCCTGTTAAAGTGCCATTCTAACTTCAAAATTCACCCTAAATATAAAGTGCAAGTGCAATCAAATATCTAAAAAAACAACATTATAAAAAAGCCACAAAATTATCATAGTTTTGAACCCATATCCAGAATCTTAAAAAAATACAGGGTAAAACAAGTCAAAAAGCTTTTGCGGACTGAACGTTAATGCGATTCATAAAATTAAATATACATAGAACCCCACAGTTTTTTTATTCTTACATTTGTCTAATATCACTCACAATCTACTATAGAAAATGATAAAGGTCCTCCGTATTGTTGAGGCCATTTGGAATCATGCTATCAAATTCTAATACCATTTTTGATTCCAAATTCCTTAATGACCTTTCCTTATCTCCCCCTCTCCAGGGTTTGGGAATAGCTGCCACAACAAAATATTTCAAGCAACTGAGATTGTTATTATGCATTTGTTTAAAATGGCGAGCCACCGGATATGTAGAATCATTATTTACGATGGCTCTAAGGTGCTGTAAAATTCTGACGTGCACCTGGAGCTTAGTACTTCCCACATATCTTAACCCACAGGTGCACGTCAGAACATAAACCGCAAACTCAGTTTTGCAATTGTAGCTGCCTTTGATCAACACTCTTTCTGGAATAAAAGGAGTCAAATACGATGTAGTGGTTTCACCAAACCTGCAAGCTCTGCAAGTGGAACATTTCGTGAACCCCAGCTTGGGTTGTAACACATTTTGGCAGTTGCAAGTTCAGGATTAGTCTTTACAATTTATGTTGACATAGAAGGACCTTTTCTAAAAGTGATCGTTCGTTGTGGTGGAAGACTAGGTGCTAGTACCCCATCTGTCATGATTATATGCCAATTATGTTTAATAATTGACAGGATCTTTCTTTCTTGTCTATTGAATGAAGTTATGAGTCTTGGGACAGTGCTTGTTGTTTCTGAATCTTTTATATTGCTTGTGTTAGAAAAAAGGGAGTCTCTGGGTCTTGTGATGATTTTATTTACTGCTTCTGTTAAAATGTATTCACTATAGCCTCTCCTTCTAAATCTCATGAGGGCCTGTTGTTCACATACGGTAAAGACCTCATCCGTACTATAGATTCTCTTTAGATGCAACAATTCCCCAAACAGAATGCTTTTAATTAAATGTTTGGGGTGTGCACTACTGGCACGGAGCGCCGTATTTCCCGCTGTTACCTTTCTATGTAACGTAGTCACAATGCTGCCATTCTTAGTATAGACTTTAACGTCTAAAAAGTCTACAGAATCTTTACTAATCTGTGATGTAAATTTAAGGTTGAGGGTATTGTCATTAATCCTGTCAATAAAATCAATTGCACTCCTTTCATCCCCATTCCACACAATAAAAACATGATCTATATATCTTAGCCACTGCTGTACATGGCTATTGTAACCATTGAAGAATGTGCATTTGAGGACCTGCTTCTCCCACCAGCCAACATGCAAACACGCATAGCTGGGGGAGAAGCAGGCCCCCATCGCCACACCCCTACCCCTCTTTTGTAAGTACACATCCTTACCAAACATAAAAAAAGTTATTCAAAAGACAACACGAAGCTTGATCTAAAAGCATTTTGTTATGATTATCAAGGGGTCTTAATCCGACAATGTGTTTTAAGGCATTTAAACTATCTGCATGATTTATACTTGTGTATAGTGACTCGATGTCTAATGTAATAAACATCAAGTCTTCTGTCCACTGTGTACTCAGCAACTTTCCAAGAAAGTCGCCTATATCTTACAGATTTGTAGGCAATTGCTTAACCAAGTCCTGTAAAAAATAGTCTAGATATTATGATACTCATTCTCCCATACTCCCAATGGCTGCTATAATAGGTCCTCCGGGGGTGGGTGAAACTTGCTTGTGGACCTTTGGAATCAAACATATTCTTGGCAAGGTTGGATGTTCTACATGAAGGAAATGGTATTCTTCCGTCTTCTCTTTTCTATTGCATCAATTTCGTTTTTAGATTTTCTCTTGCTATATTGTACTTTTTCATGTCCGTTTTTTCAAGACATGACTGATCTTCCAAATACATATATATATATATATATATATATATATATGTATATATATATATATATATATATATATATATATATATTCCACGGGTTGCTCTGTGGGTTGCTGGAGGCCCCTGGGGAGGTGGTGTGTACTCCGGTCGAGCACGCCGGAACTCCAATGCAGGTCAGTGATACACGTAACACACGCTCTCAGCGGCAGCCAAAAATATGCGAAACAAGATCGGTCCAAGGGTGTTTAATCACCTGCTACATGTTTCGGCTTCTCACAAGCCTTGATCACGCAAATGGCAGAATGTGCACGAAGTTTAAATAAGACAAATCACAGTGATAGAAATGGGACTGCTGAATGCATTAAGGGCAGACATCTTGTGTGGACCTGACACTGCAAATCATAACAGTGACCTGGGAAAATCTTAATAAAGTAAAATGCTTTTCTTGAAGCAGCGATTCTCAGAAATGATATTGAGTCATGTCACAACACAGAATAAAACTGATCTCAGTCAAGTCAGTGCAACCAACGGCGTCAAATGTCATAAATGAAAATCACATTACGTTCCTCAATGTTGTACAAATTGTGACAATTTCAACATATAAATGCATACATGTGCATGGCCTGGGGCACAAAGTGTCGTGGGACCGATAATCAGTCAAGTCTGAATGACTCGCGGTCCTCCGGACGGGAAGGAAAGGTTGCTTGTGCTGTCTCTGTCAGTTAAAGAGACAGCTCCGGGTAACGGTAGCCCCAAGAAAATGCCCTGTGCAATCGAAGGACATGGCGTGTGCATGCAGGTAATAAGACAAGTGCCTTAGAATGGACAAAGTCATGGTAGACGCAGGCCGAGTCAAGGGCCCAGTCCTGGGAGCAAAATATCAAGAAAATACTTGCAGGGCCGTGCTGCAATCCCAGGTGATCGAGTTAGTGGAGAACAGGTCTGCACGTCATGCCCAGTGCTCGTGTAGCAGTCCGTGATGTGTTCAGTGCTGCCCAAGTGGGCGTGCTCTTTAACCCCTTCAGTGCTAATGACAAGGGTAACTCGTCATGGAGTTTCCATTGATTTCAATGGAAAGTCAATGGAGGTCCATGAACACCCTTAGCAGCCAAGTGGTTAAAGTGTGGGCAGGAAAAAGAAGTGACTGGCAAGCCCTGTGCAAAGTGCTGTGGGGGGCTAGATTCCAGAAGTGCTCTGTTAAAAAGAGAACAATGTTAAAATCATACATGACAACATCATGTACACATGTTCATAAACAAGTTCAAACAACATGGAGAAATGTAGTTACAGTACACACAAATGTACAAAGAAGGGCTGCAGGTCTATGAGTAATCATCTTTGAGATGAACAGCAAGTTCCTCATCGTAGTTAAGCCCTCCCGGGGCCTTGGTGTGAAAGGAAATGATGTATTTAGATTCCATCTGCCTCAATTTGAGTAATCTGTTACCACCCCTGGGATTCCTGATAACCTGCTCTAAGACGAAAAATTTCATCAGCGAGGGATTGGAAAAATGCTGTTCACTGAAATGTCTAGCCACTGGGTATTTGATGTCTTTGTGTATTTTGGCGCGATAATGTTCAAGAATGCGTTTTTTGGCATGTGCGATGGTACTGCCAATATACCATAGTCCGCAGGGACATACAATGACGTAGACTACGAATATGGTATTACATGTGAGGAATTGATTGATTTCTTTGCAGACCCCATTGTATGTGGCCTTCTTGATCGAGGTGCTGTATCTGCAAGCCTTGCAGTGGACACAAGGAAAGAACCCTTTGAGACCAAGATCTTGGCTGTTGGGGTAAGCCGTGATGTCACTGTGGACACAAAAGTTCATCTTAGAGCAGGTTATCAGGAATCCCAGGGGTGGTAACAGATTACTCAAATTGAGGCAGATGGAATCTAAATACATCATTTCCTTTCACACCAAGGCCCCGGGAGGGCTTAACTACGATGAGGAACTTGCTGTTCATCTCAAAGATGATTACTCATAGACCTGCAGCCCTTCTTTGTACATTTGTGTGTACTGTAACTACATTTCTCCATGTTGTTTGAACTTGTTCATGAACATGTGTACATGATGTTGTCATGTATGATTTTAACATTGTTCTCTTTTTTACAGAGCACTTCTGGAATCTAGCCCCCCACAGCACTTTGCACAGGGCTTGCCAGTCACTTCTTTTTCCTGCCCACACTTTAAAGAGCACGCCCACTTTGGCACCACTGAACACATCACGGACTGCTACACGAGCACTGGGCATGACGTGCAGACCTGTTCTCCACTAACTCGATCACCTGGGATTGCAGCACGGCCCCGCAAGTATTTTCTTGATATTTTGCTCCCAGGACTGGGCCCTTGACCCGGCCTGCGTCTACCATGACTTTGTCCATTCTAAGGCACTTGTCTTATTACCTGCATGCACACGCCATGTCCTTCGATTGCACAGGGCATTTTCTTGGGGCTACCGTTACCCGGAGCTGTCTCTTTAACTGACAGAGACAGCACAAGCAACCTTTCCTTCCCGTCCGGAGGACTGCGAGTCATTCAGACTTGACTGATTATCGATCCCACGACACTTTTTGCCCCAGGCCATGCATATGTATGCATTTATATGTTGAAACTGTCACAATTTGTACAACATTGAGGAACGTAATGTGATTTTCATTTATGACATTTGACGCCGTTGGTTGCACTGACTTGACTGAGATCAGTTTTATTCTGTGTTGTGATATGACTCAATATCATTTCTGAGAATCGCTGCTTCAAGCAAAGCATTTTACTTTATTAAGATATTCCCAGGTCACTGTTATGATTTGCAGTGTCAGGTCCACACAAGATGTCTGCCCTTAATGCATTCAGCAGTCCCATTTCTATCACTGTGATTTGTCTTATTTAAACTCCGTTCCTTATCTGTTCCTTTTTCTACCCTTGGGGACTGTCTCGCTGACATAAATGGACATAGGAACTTAAGTAGAATGTCATATATAACTGTCTTTTGAAATTTATGTGATGTTTTAGGCTGACATAAATGGACATAGAAATTTTAATACAATGCCTTATTAATTATGGTGAATTGTTTAAAGTGTCCTTTTTATAATATTGGCGTACATTGCTTTACAAGCTATGGAAACTGTTTATATTTCTAGTGTTGGATCGATCATGTTTTTCCAAAATTCACATATGTCGCTATTATCCGTGTCTTTTTCGTATATGAATCTGTGCTTGTATCATTAGGGTCTAATAGCTATTATATGGAGGACGTATTTTCCTTTTTAGAATATTGTAAATGCACGAATTGTTTTTTTAAATATAATTAATTAGGTGTTGTTATAATTGTATACTTTTCTGTTATATTGCAGAAATCTTTGTGGCTCCTGAAGAAGGCGTTGTCCTTAACGCCGAAACGCGCGTCGAAAAATAATAACCTGCCACATTTTTTGCTTTTAATTATTAATTGTTGTTCTTTCCCTTTGAATGTTGGTGATTGTATCATCATTTTAATTTATTTTTCTTCTAACTATGTATATTATTGTGTTGTATTAATTACAGCTTTTTATTATATGTATACAAAAATATGTTTGGTAAATAAATAATATATGAATGTACGTGCATTTACTTAGTTTTTTGTCCTCCCTTGCATTAGTTCCCGTATTTTTTGATTGCCTAGGAAGTTTTGCACATTTGTTTATTTCCCTGTCCTAGGAATCTTTACCTTTATTCAGGGGGCCCTTGTTTTTCACATGTGATTTTCATTTATGACATTTGACGCCGTTGGTTGCACTGACTTGACTGAGATCAGTTTTATTCTGTGTTGTGATATGACTCAATATCATTTCTGAGAATCGCTGCTTCAAGCAAAGCATTTTACTTTATTAAGATATTCCCAGGTCACTGTTATGATTTGCAGTGTCAGGTCCACACAAGATGTCTGCCCTTAATGCATTCAGCAGTCCCATTTCTATCACTGTGATTTGTCTTATTTAAACTTCGTGCACATTCTGTCATTTGCGTGATCAAGGCTTGTGAGAAGCCGAAACATGTAGCAGGTGATTAAACACCCTTGGACCGATCTTGTTTCGCGTATTTTTGGCTGCCGCTGAGAGCGTGTGTTACGTGTATCACTGACCTGCATATATATATATATATATATATATATATATATATATATATATATATATATATATATATATATATATATATATATATATATATATATATATATATATATATATATACATTCATACATCTTAACTAGATTGTTATAGCCAGGTCTTCTTTCTGATAAATGGAGAATTTTATGGTGTGCTAATAACTGTGGCCTGTTGACAAATCTCGCCGAAAATTTTCATCCATCACACCTACTTCCTGGAAAGTTTCTGGATCATCCGTCAAGCGGGGGGCATAGAAAAAAGGTGGGTCCCAAAACACAAAGGCCCAATGCATTTTCTGTAGACTTCTTTAAACATGGCTACAGCAAAAACTGCTAAACCCAGTTACACCAAATTTGGCAGGGAGCTTGACCGCGGTGCAAATTGTTTTTGAGAAATTGTGGGTAAAAAATAATATTATATTTTGACAGTTGGGCTCGCGAGAGTCCCGCGAGCCTCACATGAGAGCACAAAATCAAAAAATGGAGCACTGTGATTGGTGGAGGATCCTGTTTTTCCTGTGAGCCTGCTCTGATGGGCTGGCTGTTGGAATGTTTGAAATAAAATGCCACGTAAAACTGTTTACTACGAAAAATTGGAGGTGTTGTGGAAATGAAATTAAAAAGCTGTCTAAGGGGGCAGCAGAATGACATGCTGCCCCCCTAAGTTTAGAGAGAAGGTGTCTAAGGGATAACTACTGTGAAGAAAATAAATGTATCATTATTTAAACACATTTTTATGATCTCACATGACTTTTGCAGGATCATGAATAGTATAACGGAGTAGATGAGCTCTCCATTTACTCCATTTGTAGGTATACACAGTGTGGTCATTGTTTTTGGGAGGAAGTGTGAGCGGATCGTGAAAGCAGGGCAGGAAGTACAGCCCCCTCATAGTCAACACAGGGGATTGTGTATTCAACTCTTGCGATCGTCTTGCAAGACCCGTAGTTGTAAATTAAATAATTATTATAATATACATACTGTACTGACTTTATTATTAAAGATAAGCATTCAATAATAACTGACAACATGAAAAAGATATCTGTACAATAGATTAGAACAAAATGTCTAAGTCTGCAATCCTGTGAGCTTCCCGCAAGCCTCTTGCAAAAGCAATCACACACCTTAAAAATGGATGTAGATAGGAAAACCATTTGGGGCCAGATGTAGGTAAATCTAATTTACCGATTCATAAATATCGAATTTTACCGATTCGGTATTTATGAATCGGTAAATTAGATGTAGATAAAAAAATCGGTAATTTTTACCGATTCGGTAAGATAAGGTATTTACCGATTCGGTAATTACAGAATCGGTATTTGCCATTGATTCCTATGGGCCTTGAAGCCCATAGGAATCAATAGCAAATACCGATTCGGTAATTACCGAATCGGTAAAATTACCGAATTGACATGGGGTACAGGGTGTCACTTTGACACCCTGTTGCACCCCTGTTACAGGCTTGTGTGCCATGTGACACACATACATTCCCTTAGGGCATGTCTGTGTGCCACATGGCACAGGTGTACATGCACAGATTTGCATGTACACAGGGATTCGTTATTTACCATGTAATAGTATTACATGTTAAATACCGAATCCTAAAAGCCCTGTAGCACTGTTAACAGTGCTACCTACATTTGAAAATACATATTCGGTAATTTTACCGCTCTATAAAATTATCGAATCGGTAAAATTCACAAATTCGGTAAATTTACCGATTCTGTAATTTTACCGATTCTGTATGTTTTAAACACCCCTACATGTCAATGTCCAAATACCGGTCGGAAACGGC
Source organism: Lissotriton helveticus (assembly GCF_964261635.1). Lineage (NCBI taxonomy): Eukaryota > Metazoa > Chordata > Amphibia > Caudata > Salamandridae > Lissotriton > Lissotriton helveticus. Next base: position 1,315,910,020 of record NC_136068.1, read on the forward strand.
CGAAAATCGGTATTTTCGGCCGTTTCCGACCGGTATTGCCCTACCTACATCTGGCCCTAAGTTACAGTATAGGAAAACTGACCAGTGTCTTTTTGTAAAATAAATATGAAGTTTGATGTGAGAGAGAGGCACGGCCGGAGCCCCAATCCCTACCCGACACCATATCCCCGGGAGCCGCCATGGAGCAAGGGCTTGCAGCATCGAGGGGAAGCTCTCAAAGGGTTACTCCTTTGACCTTCCCCGTGCAGGTCAACGAGAAGACCGCCTCTCTAGAGAACCTATCGGGAGGGAGAGGTGGCCTTGAAGAGGAGGAGAGCCGGAACGACGAAGGCAAGCCGGAAGTGGAACAGGACCCAGAAGATGCTGAAGAACAGTGCGAAGCCGAGTTCCAAACATCAAATATGGGAGAAGAAGAACCTACACGCCGCCTTCAGGCCCTCAGAGACAGAGAGGACCGTGAAGATGATGTCCCGGAGAGTTGGTCCGAGAAGTGGTGGACCCTCCCCCCAGGGGAGCCGATAAGACCCTGCGGCCTCTGCGGTGAGTGTCTGAGCAGGGAAACAGGGGGGGGAGAGAAATCAGCTGCCTATTTGAGAGTCTGTATTTTCCCGGTATTGGATTTTGACTGGATATAGTGAGATAAAATACGTAGTATAGTGAAGGACCACTAAGCCCAGAAAGCCCAGTAGAAACAATATAATAAAAAAGCAAAATAACGTTCCCTGAATATCGGGGACTGGTATTGATAATGAGACCCACCTCTGAACATAAGGTCCTAGATCAGGTAACCCCAGTGACATATTGCCTCAAACTAGAACCCGGGAACAAAAAGAACACACAGATTTATCATATCAACCCGTTAAAAAAATGGGAGGGGAATAGACCAACCTTTTTTTTTTTTTTTACTTTATTTTTGCATTTTCAACAGAGAACATAAAAAAAAAGTTTGACCGAGCAATACAGAGCAATAACACCAGAGGCTTACAGTGCAGGCATGGCATGTGTACACAGCAATAAGACTTGGTAAAGGGAGAGCAATAGCCCAAGCATGAAACATGGCAAATAGAAACATCAAATAGCAATCATTTCACAGTACTGTCGCAGGTCATAGTACAAGACGATAAAATCCGTAGGCGAATAGTTAGTTATTGGCTAGGGCACCATACAATGAGAGATGTCATGAAAGCACTGCATATGCGAAGTTCAATCATACAGATACATAGAAAAGTAGTGACCGGAAGAGGTGCCCCCTGGCAGTAGTGCATTTGTGTTGAAGTAGGCACAGTACGGTTATATACCGTCTCCATTTCGCGCCTCCCCCACACTCGGGATGCCATCATCCGCTCCCTGGGCTAACAGATATGTGACTAGGGGACCCCAGATGTCTTTAGGTCTACTGGAGATCGGGAGTGTCTCAGCAAAAATGTTAGATTGTTCCTGACAATAGGTCAAATCCACGAGCCGTGGCGCCCTCACGGTGCAATTGACGAAGTCTGCAGGCCAGTGGCTCAACGGCGAGCGCAAAAAGGAGAGGGGAGAGCGGGCAGCCTTGTCTGGTGCCCCTCGTGATCGCAACTGAAGGAGAGAGACAGCCATTTATCAAGACTCTCGCCGAGGGTTGCGTGTACAGTAAGTGGACCCAGGATATGAATAATTTAGGGAAGCCCATGCGGGTCAGAACAGAAAAAAGGTAGGGCTTGCAGCATCGAGGGGAAGCTCTCAAAGGGTTACTCCTTTGACCTTCCCGTGCAGGTCAACGAGAAGACCGTCTCTCTAGAGAACCTATCGGGAGGGAGAGGTGGCCTTGAAGAGGAGGAGAGCCGGAAAGACGAAGGCAAGCCGGAAGTGGAACAGGACCCAGAAGATGCTGAAGAACAGTGCAAAGCCAAGTTCCAAACATCAAATATGGGAGAAGAAGAACCTACACGCCGCCTTCAGGCCCTCAGAGACAGAGAGGACCCCGAAGATGACGTCCCGGAGAGTTGGTCCGAGTAGTGGTGGACCCTCCCCCCAGGGGAGCTGATAAGACCCCGCCGCAACTCTGGAGAGTTGCCGCCTCTGCGGTGAGTGTCTGAGCAGGGAAACAGAGGGGGGGAGAGAAATCAGCTGCCTATTTGAGAGTCTGTATTTTCCCGGTATTGGATTTTGACTGGATATAGTGAGATAAAATACGTAGTATAGTGAAGGACCACCTAGAGCAAGCCCAGAAAGCCCAGTAGAAACAATATAATAAAAAAGCAAAATAACGTTCCCTGAATATCGGGGACTGGTATTGATAATGAGACCCACCTCTGAACATAAGGTCCTAGATCAGGTAACCCCAGTGACATATTGCCTCAAACTAGAACCCGGGAACAAAAAGAACACACAGATTTATCATATCAACCTATTAAAAAAATGGGAGGGGAGTAGACCAACTTTTTTTTTTTTTTAAACTTTATTTTTGCATTTTCAACAGAGAACATTAAAAAAAAGTTTGACCGAGCAATACAGAGCAATAACACCAGTGGCTTACAGTGCAGGCATGGCATGGCATGTGCACACAGCAATAAGACTTGGTAAAGGGAGAGCAATAGCCCAAGCATGAAACATGGCAAATAGAAACATCACATAGCAATCATTTCACAGTACTGTCGCAGGTCATAGTACAAGACGATAAAATCCGTAGGCGAATAGTTAGTTATTGGCTAGGGCACCATACAATGAGAGATGTCATGAAAGCACTGCATATGCGAAGTTCAATCATACAGATACATAGAAAAGTAGTGACCGGAAGAGGTGCCCCCGGCAGTAGTGCATTTGTGTTGAAGTAGGCGCAGTACGATTATATACCGTCACCATTTCGCGCCTCCCCCCCACTCGGGATGCCATCATCCGCTCCCTGGGCTAACAGATATGTGACTAGGGGACCCCAGATGTCTTTAGGTCTACTGGAGATCGGAAGTGTCTCAGCAAACATGTTAGATTGTTCCTGACAATAGGTCAAATCCACGAGCCAGTCCTTAAACTTTGGGGCCCTGCCACGACCCCACCTACAAGCCACGAGGCGCTTCGCAAGAAGCAAAGCAATGTCGAGGAATTTCCTACAGGACTTGGGGACGTGTGGTGTATGTCCCAGTAACAACAGCAAAGGGTCTAGGCTTATCGAAACCCCAGTCATGGACTCGAGGGCAGCATGTACACACTGCCAGTAGGCATAGACCTGGGAGCATTCCCAGGATAAATGAAAGAAACCAGCATGTTCCGCGCGACAGCGTTCGCATCTATCATCACTGGACAGGTGGAACCTGAATTTCCTCACCAGGGTGTAATATAGTCGCTGTAAGAACTTATAGTGGATAATCTTGATTCGACAGCTGGCGGATATCTTAGACGTGAGGTCGCAACAGTAGAGCCACTGTTCATCAGTAATCTCTGCAGCCAGATCAGTGGCCCAGTGTGAGCGGGCCGGGCTTGCCAGACCGGGACACGATGTTCTGACGAGACGATACATACCCGACACCAGGTGCGAGCCATCCTGCGAGTTTAGCATGAAGTGCAGAGGAGGAAAAATCTCAGGCTCAGTGGGGAAGTCAGGGAGAATCTCCCTCATCCCCTGGCGCAGTCTCATATAGTAGAAAGAGTCAAGTGGGGTGGGTGTGTGAGATTTGAAGAAAAGATCTGCAGATTTGAATTGACTGTCGGTGAAGAGGTCACCCCAGCATAGGACTCGTAGACGCTGACAGAGTGATTGAAAACCGCGCTCCTGGAGGAGCACCAATTTGGGGTGGTACGCCAGCGGCATCCGGGGGGAATATGGGAAGAGGGATCCCAGTAACTTCGCCATACAGCGCCAGGCGTCCATAGTGCACGTGGCGGTGGTAAACGGCGTTTCTATGGATTGCACTGGGTAATGTATGAGCCCATTCAGTGGAAGGGGGTTCGCGATCCAATCCTCGACCGCCAGTTGGGGCATGTAGGGCGTGGGGATCATCCAGTGGTATGCGTAGTGCGCCTGAGCGCATATATAGTAGGCCTCAAAGTCAGGGATGTCAAATCCCCCTTTGTCATACGGTTGAGTCAGCAATGACCATCGCAGTCTGGGTTGTTTACACCCCCAGAGTAGCTGGCACAGTTCAGCTTTCAATGTCTTAAAAAAATACGCACCCGGGTGGTATGGAATATTGTTCTCCCAGCCATGGAGAGAGGGAGGGAGGTCCAGCGGTCAACCGATGTGATGAGTGTCGTAATCGCGACCCCGTAATTCAGGCGTAAGGTCTCGTCTTAGTCGCGGGAGATCTGGATACCCAAGTAGCGGAGATCGGATCTGCACCATTCTAAGGGGAAGTCGAGCGGAAAGTCGGGCACTGAATCCGTGAGGGTGTAGAACTGCGACTTAGCCCAGTTGTTACACACCCCGGAAAGACTTCCAAAGACCACGAACTCTCTTAACAGCGGGTTTAAATTATGCAACGGATCTTTGACGTATAAAGTCATGTCATCAGCATACAGCAACACATCGATCTGTCGCTGAAAGCAACGAATGGCGCCCTCACGGTGCAATTGACGAAGTCTGCAGGCCAGTGGCTCAACGGCGAGCGCAAAAAGGAGAGGGGAAAGCGGGCAGCCTTGTCTGGAGCCCCTCGTGATCGCAACTGAAGGAGAGAGACAGCCATTAATCGAGACTCTCGCCGAGGGTTGCGTGTACAGTAAGTGGACCCAGGAGATGAATAATTTAGGGAAGCCCATGCGGGTCAGAACAGAAAAAAGGTAGGGCCATTCGACCGAATCGAAGGCTTTAGTGGTGTCTAAAAAAAACGCCACAACTGGGGTATCGGGGTGCACTGTGTGAATTAGGGAGAAGAGTGTGCGTAGATTATGGGAGGTGGACCGACTGGGAACAAAGCCAGACTGATCAGGCAGTACGATTCGGGTCATAAGGAGAGATAGCCGGGTAGCAAGGACTTTCGCTAGTACCTTCACATCGCAGATCAACAAGGAGAGTGGACGGTAAGAATCACAAGTTTTAGGACTCTTGCCCGGTTTCAGAAGGGACATAATGGCAACCTCGCGCATGGAGCAGGGAAGCATCCCGTCAGCCAATGATTCTTCAAAATCCTCTTTGAGGACAGGGGCCATTATATCTATATGTTTTGTAAAACTCGGCAGGTATACCATCTAGGCCAGCCGCTTTGCCATTCTTGAGAGACATGATGGCATCTCTGATCTCATCTAACTCTAGAGGGGCAGCCAGAAAGGCCCTGTCCACGTCACTAAGCCAACACAGAGCCACATCACCAAGGAAATCATCGAAAGATATATCTGGGGTTGCAGCAGTGGTGTAAAGTGCGTGATAATGCGATGTAAAAACTGTCAGAATGTCATCTGAGTCACGAACCGGCTGGCCCTGCGTATCCAGAACTTCGAGAATTGTGTTTTGAGTGTGAGGAGGGCGTGTTAACAGTGCCAGGGCTCTACCGGGTCTATCACCCTCGCAGTATTTTCTCGCCTGCCAATATTTCCCCCTCAACTTCGTTTCTCTAGCCGCCTCTTCTTCATATTGTGTCAATTTGTCCCTAAATTCCGCATGTGCATCAGTTTGGTCACCCGACGCCATACGAACCTTCAAGTCCTTCAGCTCCCGGTCAAGGGTGCGCAGCGTGCCCTGTATATCGCGTAGCACTCCGAAGCTTTTCGATATGCAGTAGCCCCTAACCGTAACTTTGAATGCCTCCCAGATACTTTCGACAGAGTCAACGGACCCCTTGTTGCGAGGGAAGAAGGCAGCAATCTCCTCGCTAAGTTCAGTGCGGAACACAGCATCCAGGAGGGCAGCAGGCTGTAGCCGCCAATGTGGACGGGGGTTATCCCTACCAGGCATCCGCATGAGCATAGAAACCGGGCTGTGGTCGGAGTACGTCCTGGGCAAATGAACCACTCTAGTCACTCCAGCATTCAACTCTCGAGACAAGAATAGGTAGTCCAAACGCGCCCATGTGCCCGACAGTGACGTGAAATGTGTGCCCTCTTTCCGCAGAGGGTGTGTGTTTCACCAAGCATCTACCAAATCGCCTTCAGTGATTACACCCAGAAGAGCCTCCCTAGAGCGGGGTTTGTAGTGTGCAATTCCATCTGCCCTATCCAGGTGTGGCACCAGTGCCACGTTGAAATCACCCCCCCAGATGACATGTCGAGACCCCACGTCCAGGATCTTACCCAACAATGTGGTGAAGAAATGTGGCTGATCTACATTAGGTGCATAGCAATTCACTAGTGTGATAGTGTCTCGGCCCAGACGACCCCACAGCAGAGCAAAGCGACCGTCCCTATCTGTAAGTTTGCCACACATCTGGAACGGTAGAGTACGTCTAATCAATATAGCTACCCCCCTCGCATAAGTGGAGTAAGATGAAAAAATGTGGGAATTAGCCCATTTGCTTGCAAAGGTGGTGCGTGTCTGTGGCGACAGGTGTGTTTCCTGTAACAAGGCGATATGAACTTGATGGCGATCCAAGTATGCTATCACATTCCGACATTTTTTAGCATTATTAAGGCCCCTAACATTCCATGATATACAGTGCAATTGCGTTTTGTGCTCTATCCCCGCCATAAGAATAAGGTCATCGCATAATTATAGACGCATAAGTCATCATTCACTGAGGCAACTCCTCCCTGCAAAGAAAGACCTCCCCCACAACAATTCCCCGCCCCCCTCCCACCACTGCATCCCAATTATGCCAGCAGCCACAATTACCCTCCCCTTCCCACCCTCTCATCCCCCTCGGCAACCTCAACGTGACAAAAAAAGACCCCAAACACCCTCCGTCTCTCAGAGTTCAGTGTCAACCGAAAAACAAGACCCATGTGTGGGGTGTACCCGTAGGGGGAATTGCATAAATAGCGCACAACCACAGTAGCCCCCTCAAGCCCTGTAACGTGTGCCGCCCTCAGGTGGGACTGAGGAGGGACAGTGGACCCTGGAGTACATTACCACTGGATGTGTGTCGCAGCTCTTATTCCAAACGACCTGCCATGACCATCAGAAGGAGAGAATGTGCTATAAGCAAACTCAAAATATCACATGCAAACTGAACAAGTCCGTATCAGGGACAGGTCAGGCGTCTGCATCCGAGTCGAGATGGTTGTCATCATGCGCTGCACCACGGTCCCGTGGTCCATTCCGTGCTATCATGACCACTTTGAGGTAGTCCTCCACCTGTTGCGGATTGGTAAATAATCTTTGTTTCCCTTGATGAGTGACCCGGAGTTTAGCAGGATACAATAGGGCATAATCTAGTTGCGCAGCGCGAAGTTTTTTCTTCACCTCAACGAACTTACGTCTCTGTTCCTGGACCACTGGAGTGAAGTCGGGATAAATGGAGAAGTTGATGCTATCATAGGTCAGGGACTGCCTGGAGCGGGCTGCCCTCAACGCAGCATCACGGTCACGATAGTTCAACAGACGAGCTATGATGGGCCTCGGAGGCGCGCCCGGTTTGGGCACCGGGCCCAAAGACCTGTGCGCTCGTTCGACTATGAACTGCGAGGAGAAGGACTCAGCTCCGATAGATGTCTGAAGAAGTTTTTCAACATACAGTTCCATCCTGCCCGTGTCCGTGGATTCCGGAATGCCCGTGACGCGTATGTTGTTGCGTCTGCTGCGGGCCTCCAAATCCTCATTCTTTGCGGCAATGACCCGCAGCAGGTTATCCATTCGGGCAAGCTGGGCGGCATGGGAAGCCGCAGTATCATCGGCATCAGAGATAATCTGTTCCGTGGCAGTGATCCGCTCCTCGTGCCGGTCGACCTTGTGCACAAGGGCGTCCATTCTTGACGACAGTCTGTCCACCTTGTCCACCACTGTGGCAAACCCTTGTCGCATCTCTTGCAGGATCTGTTGCAGGTCCTGGGCTTCAGGGGGGGGACAACGCCAGCCGTTTCCCCGCCGTCAGCGCCGGGCTTCCCGCTCGGCGTTTTTTGGACTTTCTTAGTAGCTTCAAAGGATAGCTTCTGTTGGCGGTTGTCCTGCCGAACCATCGCGCCACCACACAATGCCCGGCTAACTCACCCCTGGCCAGAAGATGAGAGGAATCCTGATACCACTAAGCCGATGGGCCGAATATCCAGATGTGCCCTGGGCTCACAGTTGTACACAACGTCGGAGGCCTCAGAGGTCTCCCCCCCTTCCAAAGGAGGTGTTATGGTGACGGGGGGGTTGCACTCAGCGCCGCACCTCAGCAGGGTAGTCCACAGGGCGCCGCCAAGGCCCACCACGCTGCGCCCACGCCAGGCAGTTCCAGCAATGTTAGCCCCTGCCGCAAAGTGCCACGTCAAGGCCCAATGCAATGTCCGAGCTCTGCAATGTGGGGTAATAGCCGGAGGGCGTCAGTCAAAGCCCGCAGCACTCACCAGCCTCACTCTGCTCGTCGCATCCAGATATGGTGTGGTCGCCGCTGGAATACACAAAGGAGCCCGGGGTCCGCAGCCCGCGGAGGCGCGGGGGTTAGCAATAGGAAATGGCGGGCGACCTTCCCGGTGGCGGCACGCCAGGCACCTTATTCCGTCCAAGCGCTTCAAAAGGCCCCAGCGCCGCAACGATATGCCCGAGGACAGCGGGTGAGAGTCACAGGCACACACCCCGGGGCTCCCGGCAGGCCGCAGCGTCCGCCGTGATTCGGTTCCCAGCAGCCAGAGATCCCGGTCACTCCCGAACCCCAGCCGCGATGATCCAGTACAGGGATGAAGATGACAAATCAGGGGTCGGGAGGATAGGCAGCGGGCACAGCCGTGAATCCTCAGCCCGCTAAGGGAAGGCAGGTGAAAATTCAGTAGGCAGGAGAGTCTGGGCTGACCGCACTCCGGGGTGAGGACCCCCGCCGAGGCCCACCACCTCGTGGCAATCCCCGGCCTATCTTACTTTCAGGGATCCGCGTTCGGGCGCACAACAGCTCCGGCGGCAGCTCCGGTGGGAAACAGCGGGTCCCCGTGCTCAGGTGTCTCTGCACCAAACTTGGACCGAGTCGAGAGGATCAATGTCGGAGCAGAAGTAGTGGGTTTCGGAGCTGCTAGGACATCAGTGTGCAAGGATTACTGGAGGATATATGCTCCAGGGTACAGGAGCCTCAACGTTAGGCGGCCATTCTGTGTGCGCGCCCTCTAGCGCCCCCGGGAGTAGACCAAACTTAATAGGACTTGTAAACCACAACAGGTTTTTATTTCAACAAAGCATAGATCCCGACTGATCTAGGGAACAATGGCAGGAGTTGACAGCTTTTCTATCACCCCTTCAGGAAGTATTATCCCTCATCCCAGGGAGAACCTCATTGACCGAACATGCCATCAAACTGAGCCACAGAAGATCATACGATTACGGCCATACTGAATTCCCGCATCCCGGATGGAGGGTATAGAAAAGGAAGTCCAGCAGATGTTAGACATGTACATCATAGAGCCCCCAAACTGTGAGTGGAGCTCGCCCATTGTTATCGTCCCAAAACCCGATGGCGCTATAAGATTTTGTATCGACTTTAGGGAAGTCAACAAAATCTCCCAGTTTGATGCCTACCCATTACCCAGGGTGGACGAAATGATCGAACAGCTGGGATAGCCTAATACATAAGCACCTTAGATCTCTGCAAGGGGTATTGGCAGGTACCTGTAAGAAAACAGGACAGAGAGAAAACCACTTTTTCAATCCCTAGTGGGCTATTTCACTTTAAGGTCCTCCCGTTCGGTTTACATGGTGCACCAGCCACCTACCAAAGACTCATGAATCTAATTCTTAATTCACATCTAGCCTAAGCAGATGCCTATATCGATGACAGAGTTATCTATAGTGATTCATAGAAACCACATCTAGCACATATGAAAGCCGTAGTTGATGCCTTAAGGAAAAGCGGCCTTACCATAAACCTAGCTAAAAGCTGTTTAGCTGCTCGATCCATAAAATACCTAGGGTATTTGCTAGGGGAAGGCCTCATTAAGCCGCAAGAAGAAAAAGTGGTCGCCATAGACAAAATACCATTTCTTCAGAATAAGAAAGGCCTCTGTGCTTTCCTGAGTCTCCTTGGGTACTATCGGCAGTTCCTCCTTTCTTTTTCAGAGGTTGCGACCCCATCGCTCCATTAGCAAAACCTGCCAGAACCCCATTTGTCTACAGCCATTGTAATTACCCTTATCTGTACAGTTGCCCCTCAGTTTCGCCTATACCAGACTTTCATGTCCACTGCCTGGGTCACCTGCCCTGGCCTCTTGGTCCGGTGTCATAGTCACAGAGTCTGGGACTGTCTCAGTGTCTGAGGCCTGCAGGGTGTCATCCTGAAGACCTTTTTGGATGTCTGCGGCCCTGTAGTGTGCCATTGATCCAGTTGAGGCCATGGAGGACACCAGTCGTGTTCCCCCCCAGGCCCCTAGCATCCAACCAGTCGCTCGCCTCCTCCGCCGAGAAGAAGAACTCAGTGCGGCCCTCATTCTCCACACGAAGTTTAGCAGGGATCATTAAGCTGTACTTTAAATTCAGGTCCAGCAGTCTCCGCTTGACCACAATGAATGTCTTTCTCTGCTCTTGCACTTTCTGAGTGTAGTCTGGGTAAACCAATATAGAATGACCCTCAAAAAAGAAGCGCGTTCCACTACGGGACAATTGGAGGAGATGATCTTGGTCTCGAAAACTGAAGAGCTTTGCAACGAAAGCTTAGGGGGGTGCTCCGGGTCTAGACGGCGCAGCCAGCACCCTAGGCGCCCTTTTAATGTAAAAGAGTTTAGATAATCGTTTTGGGGCCATTTCCTGTGTTATCCACTCCTCAAGGAACAGTTTGGCTGATGGGTCTTCTGCTTTTTCAGGGAATCCAACAAATCTAAGATTTCCCCTTCACTATCGCCCTTCACAGTGCTCTGCCCAGTCATCTAGTTTTATGACCTGCCACTTAAGTTCAACCACTGTGGCACTAAGATGCTTGACCTCCATCTTAAGAGTGTCCACATCTTTTTTTGGTGACTGATACTCTGTCTGAGACCTTCCTCAGGTTGCACAACAGGAGGTGCACATCGATGTCCACCCCATCTATTTTTTGGATCGTATTGTTCCTGGTCAACTGAATAGCCTGGATGACATCCGTCAATGTGGGAGCTACCTCAGGCGACCGCTCAGTTGTCCCCTTCCAACCAACAATATCTTCTTCTCTAGCCTCGGCACCATGAGCGACGGGCTGAGCATAATTCATGATTCTATTTGCCTTGGCATTAGGTGCTTTGTCGTTCACCATGATTGAAGGCTAGGCAAATTGCCCCCTGATGCTCAATGTGGCCTCAAATCGACTGATCTCCAGCTCCTAGTCCAATAATTTCTTAGGCACTCCTAAGCAGCCCTTTCGTGAAGGCCTCCCGTAGATCATCGCAGCCCTAGCTGGCGTGCATCTCCCATTCCCCGGATCCTTAATGCGCAGTCAGGCCTCAGTTTGGCCATTCCCTGTCCCGGGAATACATGGCCCTCCCAGTACTCACAGGGGAGCGCAGCACCCAACGCAGGGTCCCAATCAGAACCCTGAGCCAGCTTACACTCCACAACAGGTCTGGCAGACTGCAGTCCCCTGAGATACACCACATGCCATCGTTTAGGAATGTCTCTGCCCCGGAGATACTCTCACGTGGTCTGGAAGCGTAGGCCCAGCCCAGCACCAGGCCTCTCTGCACTGCCAATCGTCAACCGGTAGGCGCCTTTCAATTATCCTCAAGGGAGGCCCCCAAACACCAGCTTCTCTATTATATTGGCCCCCAGAGCTCAGGGGTCTGCACTTGCAGCTACCAGGCCCACCAGCAGGCTCTGACCAAGAAGCGTCCACTCCAGGCCCAGAGCGCCTAATTCCCAGATTTTAGGGCCGGTCCAGGTCGTCACATTGTTCCGTTGCAACCTCGCCGGATTCGGCCCCCGGGGGATCAACGGCTGCACGCCTCTTCCAGAGGCCTCGGGAGGGCACCAACCGCCCCCCTCAACGTGCCCACCAGACAATGAGGTCCGCACGCTTCTCTATTGGGCATGGGGAACCGCTTCCCCCAGGGCGCATCAAGCAAGCCCAGTGCTGCAGCGTGATTCCAGCCTCAGCTCCCGGCCTGGTCCCTCTGCTTCCACCTGTTAGCTCCTTTTTTGTCGCTTCTGTAGGCCTCAGGAGGGCTGCCAACCACCTCCCAGTCAAGCACCCCCCACGCAGCAGTGTAGTGCGCTCCCCGGTCACAAGGAAGGGCTGCCTCCCCCCAGGCGCAGCAATTGAGTCCGATGCTGCGGCCCGGCCCGACCCTGGCCCCTGGCCCAGTCTCTTCACTGCAGACAGGTAGCAGGCAGTTAATCACCCCTCGCAGGAGGTACAAGATGGTGGCTGGCAATCACCCACCGGTCCGTCCGCCAAGGCTCAGGGCATGCCAAAGGTGTCCTCTACCTCCAGGGGAGGTCCCCTCCTCAAGGGCTCCGCTTGGGGCTCCGGTCTCAGGCCCCTCTGGTCCCACCTGGATGCTGTGTGCTCGGCCGCACAGGTAAGGGAGTAGTCAAGTTGTACATGAGTATTTCGTTGTTTGCATGTTTCTTCCTCGGTACATGTTTCTGTGTTTATCGGTGGTCATGTGTGTGCACATGTTACTAGAACACTACTGGCCTTTTAGTCCAAACTGTTGTGGTGCTACTGACTGTAGCTTTACCAATATGGAGAATTGGCGAATGTACTTCAAGGAAAAATAGGCATCTCTTCAACACAACGAGCAGGACAAGCGGAGGCATGGCGGCTGGATTCAAGTAGGTGCAGCAGAAACATGTCTAATGTTAACAACAGTAAACCCACCTTACCCTGTCCGGCACATGGCTGGATGTTGAGCAGCCAGACATCCTATGGTTTGTGGGATAGTGGGGAGCATTGGCATCATGGTTAGTTGAATAGACAACAAGAATCATTATCATTGTCACTTTGCTATGAACACTCTTTTCACACATGTTGGTATTACTTTAGCAACATTCAGTAGGTAACTTATGGATTATTTAACAGGGCTGTTCTATTTTTTTGTGCAAATTCCAAGATTCTACACAGCTGAAAAGTAAAAATAAGGCCATTTTTGGATTTAAAAAGTGACAGGCTCCTGTTTAAAATTGGAGTATTTGCATTACCATAGATGCAATACTGCTCCCGGGAAAATCACAATTTCCCTCCCTCTGCGAATTTAAATGACACCTATCCTAAACTTTACATCCATCCCAAAGAACTGTATGTCAATAACCAAAGTGAGATTACTATTCAGCTAATGGCGAGTAAAAGGACAAAAAAACGGAGAATCAGATTTTCCAGATTGTGTTCTGATTAGATTAAAGACATGGAGGTGGGCATTATGCTCTCCTGCTTCGTTTTTTTTTGATAATCAACTTTATTAGATTTATAACAGCAGGGAAAATTCATTGGTTGCAGTTCAGTAATCATTGGGAAGAACATGTCTGGACATATTGCTGACAGGGAGAGGGGCGGTCCATCAGGGTTGAGCACGGCAATCCATACATTAATGACAGTTATACATGGAATAAAATGAAGGCAGATCATCATGGTGGCATCATATTAAACCATTTACCCCACACTTTGCTGAATAAGTCGGGGCATCCCCGGGCTTCGAATAGGGCTTCCTCCTGGATCCCAAACCAGTCCACTTCCCTCCTCCATCTCTGCACAGAAGGCGCCTTGGACTGGGATCAGTGCGCTGCTATGTCTGCCCACCGCCACAGCTGTCCCCAAAAGGCGCTTGTCCGTCTTAGAGCCGTCCAAGCCATCAAACACCCCCAACAACATACACATTGGATCATGGGGAAGCTCCCATCCCAGGGCCTGCGTAAGCTCAAGCTCCACCCCCATCCAAAACGGCGCCAAAGCTGGACAGCACCATACCATGTGGTAAAAATTGGCAGGGGCGGAGGCACTTCGTGTGCATGCTGGAGAGGGTCTCAACCGGGCCTAAAATAGACGTGTCGGGTGAGGTATGCGGCGTGGCGATAATACAGTTGGACCAGGCACAACTTGGAGGATGTGGTCAGGGTTTTGGGCACCATGAGGGCATCCCTCCAGTTCGCCTCCTCTAGGGGGCCCAACAAACCCTCCCATCGAGCCCTGAGCCAATCTAAGGAAGCGGAACCATTGTTCATCAGGGACCGGTATATGCGGGATGCTCCCCCCTTCCTAGGTTCCCCATCATCACCTGAGCCTCCAGCGGGCTGAACTCCGGAAGGGAGACAGGAGGTGAGACATGGGTGTAGAGGGCATGTCTAAGTTACAGATATCTAAAGAATAGGGAGTGAGGAAGGGTGTGGCGTTGCTGCAGGTCTGCAAAGTAGCGGATGTGGTCCCCCACCCAAACATCTCCGAGCACTGAAACCATGATAAGTTCCCATCGTCGGAACCCCTGCAGGGACGAGACCTCTTGCATCCAGGACCCATGCCAAAGTGGCGTCTGCCGAGTGAGCATCTGGTCCCACCTCACGTGACGTAGGGCCGTGCACCAGGCCGTCCTGTGACCGGGGGCATAGCCTGTGCCACTGGCTACCATATAAAAATGCCTAGATCTGCGTGAAGTCCGACATACTGAGTTCCACACGATATGCAGGGTCGGACCAGCCGCCCGCATACCAGTCGTGGATGAAGATGAGTTTCGTGGCCAGGTAGTAGAGGTGGAGATTCGTCACCCCCATCCCCCCGTCAAAGGGGTGGGCTATGACCGAGTGCCAGGGATAAACGTGGTCTCCTGCCTTCCCAGAGAAACCGGGTGAGGACGCAGTCAAGCTCGCGAAACCAACTACCCGGGAGGTGGATAGTAATGTTTTGCAGTATGTAAAGGAAACGGGGAAGGACCCTCATTTTGAAGAGTGCACTTCTGCCCAGTGGGTTAAGTGGGAGGGCCTGCCATCTCTTGAGATGTGCCTTCATCCTGACGACCAAAGGCGTAACATTCAAGGCCCACTCAACCTCCGGTAGAAGAGCTACCCAAACGCCAAGGTATTTAACCGAGTGTCTCCTAAGAGGGATGTCTGACTGCCAGTCATAGCAATCTCTGGAGGGATGCAGGGGACCAAAGTGGACTTCGCCGGATTTAAGCGAAGTCCAGAGACACGCTCAAACTTGGAAAGGACCTCCAGGCACCTGGGGCCAGAGCTATCCGGGTCCGCCAAATATAGCAGAACGTCGTCCGCATATAGGGCTATCTTAGCCACCTGGCTCGAGTCCCAGGCCCAACCCCTTATAAGTGGGTCCTGCCGGATGAGCGTCACCAGGGGCTCCATTGCCAGCACGAACAAGAGTGGTGAGAGTGGACACCCCTGACGCGTGCCCCTCCGGATCGGGAATGCCTCAGAGAGCTCTCCATTAATGAGTACGCGGGCTCTGGGATTAGTGTAGAGAACTTTGATCAGATGGCGGAACGAGGGGCCGAAACCCATCCTGTCCAGCACATCCTGCAGATAATCCCAATTCACCGTGTCGAAGGCCTTCTCAAAATCTATAAAAAGCAGTGCTAAGTACGGGGTTAGTCGATCGCGGTGGGCCAGAGCCAGGTGGAGACGACGGATGCAGTGGTGAGTACCCCTAGCAGGCATGAACCCGCACTGGTCAGGTGGACCAGGTCTTGCAGGAGGGGTCGGAGTCTCTGAGCCAAGACAATGGCGAAGAGGTTGATCTCCGTGTTGACCTATGAGACCGGGCGGTAGTCCGCACTGCCCAAGGAGGGCGGCTGCGTCTTCGGAATAACCACTATCGTGGCCACATCTGACTCAGGTGGGAATGTTCCTGTCTCCGCCACATGACGGAAGAGGTCCAGCAAATGGGGGGCCAAGATATCCCGAAAGGCCGAATAGTACTCCTGAGGGTACCCATCGGGACCAGGCGTTTTACTTGGGTGTAAGAGCGAGATTGCTTCCTGGATTCCTCCAGGGTGAAGGGGCAGTCTAGAGCCTCTACAGTCTCCTGAGAGAGACACGGCAATCGGGTACCAGTCCCGTCCAGCAAGTCAGCCAGAGGAGCGCCCGGGGGACGAGCAGTGTAAAGGGTTGCGTAGTAAGTAGCAAACGTTTGCGCAATGGACGCGGACATCACTTGGAGGGCCCCAGTGCTCGAACAAACCTCGGGAACAATACGGTTGACTTTGGGATAGGACACAAGGTTGTGGAGGAGCTTACCGTTCTTATCCCCCACCCATAAACGCGAGCGACCGACGAGCGCCAGAGCATCTTAGCGGATTCCAACGAGATCGGGCGGATCTCCTCGCGAACTGCTGCCAGTTGTCAGGAGGAATCCCCTTGATCGCCAGGTAGTTGAGCAGCTTCCAGCTGTGCCGCCTGGGATTCCAGCTGTGCAAGCTGGGCCGTCTGCTCCGATCGCTTCGCATGGACCAACCCCCTGGCCACTCCTCGGACAATGGCCTTACCAGCCTCCCACAGCATCCCCGGCGAGGGAACCGAGCCCTCATTGGTGGAAAAATAGTGACGCAGCTCCTGACCAAGTGACTCAACTAACTCCGAGTCCTGCAAGAACCAGGTGTTCAGTCGCCAAGTCGCACGTTGACCCGTCGGGGGGAATCCTAGACAGAGGGAGACGGGAGAGAGGTCTGAAATCCCCCTGAGCAATATCGCAGCTCCAGATACCAGCTGGCAGTCTGTGGCCGGCATAAGAAGAAGGTCAATTTGGGAGTGAGTATGATGGGCTGCCGACGTGTGGGTGTACTGTTCCCCACGGGGTTCCAAACTCGCCACATGTCACAGAGACCTAGTGCCTAGGACCAGCTTGAGAGGATCCTAGCGGAGGTGACACGGGCCCCGGACAGGGTCCCCGTCGTATCATGCATGGGCTGCAGAACGGCGTTGAAATCCCCCCCAACCACCGTAAGTCCCTGCGGGAGGGAGGAGATTACCTGTGTAAGATGGCGAAGTGTTGGAGGCAGAAGTGCAGGGGGAATGTAAAGGCTTAGGAGGCTCAAGGGGCGCCCTTCAATGGTTCCCGAGACGACCACGTAGCGGCCCTGTACATCTGTCTCGGCTTTAGCCAGGGTAAAGGGAAGACCTTTCCTAAGTAAAATAGCCACCCCCGGGAGCCCCGTGTGAAGCCAGAGTGCCAGACCCTGGTGAATCCGTAGCGAGCTAGGAAGTTGCATTGCGTACCTAGGAGGTGCGTCTCTTGGAGGAAGAGAATGTCCGGTGTGTGGGGCTGAGCAGCGTGGAGGACAGCTGTATGCTTGATGCGGTCTAAGAGGCCATTAACATTCCAGGAAAGGATGTGGATAGGTCTAGTGAGAGTGTATGTCATCGAAGGGAATGGAATGTGCAGGGGCGGATATCTACATGGGACCATACCCAACCGGAGGAGAGCACCCACCCGAATGCAAGCTCAGAAAAAGGGCCATGGAAATTGGTGATCTGCTCCTCAACTGTGGAAACCAAGAGAGGAGGAAACACGACTGCCGACGGCAGCCCCCGATGGCGGCCCATAGGCGGCCACAAATAACAAACTGGTGGAAGATGTGATCTGCGTGTCAGCTGTGGACCGATCTGAGAGACATAGCTACCAAGAAGAACTTCAACCAGCGGTCCGTAGGCGGCTAAAGGACAAACTGTCGAGGAACAACTGTCCCCCGTCCCTCCCAACTCCCCCCACTCTACACTTCTGAAGTGGAAGCATGTGTACCCCCAAAACCCCAATTACTAACTACCCCACAAAGAGGCGATAAGCTACTCTAAAATGATTAGCAACAATCAGTCAGGAGCATGGCTGAGTTGGACCCCCCTCCATGTATACGGATGCATGCCCACAGTTGAAAAACATGGAGTGGATAACAAAGAAGTCACAAAATGGTGCATATTCAGGATGGCAAGGAGAAGGTAATCCCTGGCCGGGTCATCCAGAGGGGCCAGGGAGGAGCCCCGTCCGTGGGCCTGGGACAGGCCCGCTACATCAGGCCCTGAAAGGTGGAGTGGAGGCAGGCAACCCGTAAGACGGATCACACCCCCTCCTCCCCTCCAGAGCCACGGATCACGGGGCTCCCAGACAGGTACGAGTCCGACATGGCCCTCCGTTGAGTGACGTCTGATCGCGGGACGCTGCCCATGTCGATAAGTGAAGACACCAGAGCAGGGAAGGAGGCTCTTTGGCTCGAGGTCTGAATCGGGGAATGTCGGGATCGTGCCCACGGCGACTGAGAGTTCCCTCACCGGCAGTTGCCTCATCTTCTGGATCCAGTTTGGCGTCGCTGCGCCTTGGGTGTCTCTTGGCCGGGGTGGGTCGCTGTTTTCCGGACAGGGGAGGGGGCCGCACGAGGCAGGAGGGGCCGCTCTTCCATAAGCCAGGTCCATGCCGCCTGTGTGTCAAAGAAGAAGGTCTTGTCCTGTAAAAACACCTTAAGGCGATCCGGGTAAAGGAGTTCATAGCGGAGGCCCATGGCCCTAAGTTTTTGCTTGACCTCGTCGTAAGACCGGCGTTGAGTTTGCACCTCTCTAGAGTAGTCCGGGAAGACCATAATTTTGGAGTTTTGAAAGTGCAGTGAACCTAGTGCCCTGGCAGCCTCCAGGATCGCATCCCTGTCCCGGAAGTTAAAGATACGGAGGATAATGGGGTGAGCAGGAGCTCCAGGAGGGGGTTTGGGAGCAAGGGAGCGGTGAGCTCTCTCCACCGCAAACCAGGGGGAGACTTTCTCTTTGGGGATCCAGGACCGGACCCACTCCTCGATGAAGGTGTCAGTTCGTCCCTTCTCCACTCCCTCCGGAAAACCCAGGAGGCGCAGGTTGTTTCTCCGGGCCCTATTTTCTGCGTCCTCGGCCCTTCCATGCAGCTCCGCGGTCTGTGTCTGCAGGCGGGCCACTTGGGATTTGAGAGTGCCCACATCGTCCTCCAACTTGGAAAGACGAGACTCCGCCTCTGTAATACGGGCCGTGGCGTAATGGAGGTCTTGCCGAATCAGTGCCACATCAACCCTCACCTCACCGATCTTGGTTTCTACTGAGTCCTGTGATGCACTAATCCCCTGCAGGATAGTGGAGAGGTCGCCTCCCGCCGCCCCAGGCGCGTCCGTGGACCCGACCGCTGTATCACAGTCAGGCTTGGTGTATTGGTCCATTGTTGTTTGGGTGGAGGGAGTCACGGCCTGAGTAGCGCGGTTTCTGCCGATGGTCCCAAAGAGTCCGGTGAAGGTACTTGACGGGGGAGGGGGCGTGGGGAACGCACCAGCGCCTCCGTCGCTGCCCTGCCACCCAGTATGGTGGCAGATTCTCCCCCCCTCCTCTACAGTGAAGGGAGGCGGCCACTCTCCAAGTCAACACCGCTCTTCGTGGCAATGGCAGCCCTTCGAGGCGGCCTCGGTGGGCCCACAGCCCCAGGGCCCCTCCACAGGCCTCACCTGCAAGGTCCTGGGCCTCCATGGGAGAGAAAGGTGGGACAGGCACACACATGTGCCACCCGACACAGCAGCCAATCTGCCCCTCCCCAGTCGTAGTGCACCTCACGGCCCGCAGCTAGTGGGTAAAAAAAGGCCTCTCAGACAGCGAGTTCAAGGCAGACCAGGGAGCTTGCCGGGCACCCAGAATTGGGCACTCCGTCCCCCCGGCAGCAGGGCAGTCAAGGAAGATGGCCCGCGTCACTACAGGCTCTGCTGCCAGCAGGCGAAAGCCTCCACTACAGGTAGAAGGAAAGTCCTGGGTCAGCCGCCCAAGGTGTTTGTGGTTTGTGCGCAGTTCAAACTCCAACCTCCACACAAACGTTTGAAAATGCTGCTCACCCCCAAAAGGCAAGAGCCTCCTTCTCGACTGTGGAATACAAACTCTCTGCACCCTTCAACATGTGTGAAGCAAAAGCTACCACTGTCAACTTCTTGTCCTGATCTTGCATCAGCAATGCCCCTAGACCATGATTGCTAGCATTAGTTAATATAATGGTCCTGTCCTTGGGATCAAATGACTTGAGAGCTACCACCCCCACAATGGCCTTCTTAAGATTATTAAACAAGATTTGACACTCCTCCGACCACTGAAAACCAAAGCCTTTCTTCATGATGGCCCTCAATGCGTGCACCTTATCAGCAAAATGGTGCACAAACTTGGCGTAGTACTCAGCTTACCCCAAAAAGTACCTTAACCGATCCTTATTCCAGCAAACTGGAGCTTTCTTGATGGCCTCAACGAGATTAAGTTTGGGTTTCACACCTTCATGTGACAATGTATGGGCCAGATATTCCACCTCCTCAATGCCAAACTTGCACTTTTCCAGTTCAATAGTGAGACCAGCGACTTCTATCTTATGCAATACCTCCTTCAACACATTGTACCATTCCTTGTCCTCACCCAACACTAGCACATTGTCTTAGAACACTAAGACATTAGGCAAATCCTTTAGTACACCTTGCATAACCCTTTGGAAAACAGCTGAGGCGAAACCAAATGGCATGTGGATAAATCTATATCTGCACTCATGTGTTATAAAATATGTTAAGTGCCTCGATTCCTTCTGTAATCGTACCTGGTGGTAAGCACTGGACAATCTAAAGTAGTGAAACATGTTCCCCTTTTCACACTGGCCAACGTCTCGTTGATTCTCGGAAGAGGATGGCGATACACCCAAATGGAACTGTTCAGATCTCTGAGATTAACGCACATGCAAATTTTCCCATTTGGCTTCCTAGCAATTACGATCGGACTCAACCATTCTGAAGGCTCAATAGGCTCAATCACTCTCTCCTTGCACAGTCTCGTCAATTCTTCCTTCAGTGGTGCCCTCAATGCCAAAGGCACATTACGCACTTTGTGCACCTTGGGTATAGCTCCTTTCTTCAATACGATATGATGCTCGAACCTGGTCAAGCATCCCAACTCTTTTCTGAACAACTTAGGAAACATACTGACCCAGTTTGTTTCCGAAGGCACTTGTGTCAACAAAACCTGATTAAGATGATTGGGGTCTAACACATTTCCTAATTCATGCTGCTCTTTCCATCCCTACAAGGACCGCCCATTTTCAACAACATATACTTTGCCACGGACTTCCCTATCTTGAAACTCCAACTTAGACTTAAAATATCCCAACACAGGTAACTTCTCGTCTATAGCCCTCCGGCTCAATGTCAGCAGGAATTAATTCCTCAGTTTATATGCTCTTCCATGTGTGAACATCGATTAAGGTAAACAACAAACAAGAATCTGCCCATGCATGTACATCCTTCCCATCATCTTAACCACAAACTTGGGGGGATGGTACGTGCACATATTGACCGAGTTTATGTCCTCTAACATCAGTACCTCCACTTCCTCACCATCGGTCACCTCAGGATTGTCCTCCCCACCAAGTATTCTGCATTGATCCACACAACTTACAGTTTTTTTAATCGAGCTCTTTGGCCCATTTTCACATACTCTAGAAAAGTGACCTTTTTTTTACATTTAAAACAAGTACTATTAGTAGCTGGACAATTGCTTAATTCCGCAGTTTGTCTTACATTTCTGCATCTGAAACAAGACTTAACCTTGGCATTCTCTTGCAATTTCTGACTAGTGGTATATTCTGGCTTGTTTTTTAGTACCGGTTATTTGATGGCACAAATCTTTCATGACTTGTCAGAGTCATTGTCCCCTTAGCATTTGCCACCCCAAACTCTTTCACATACAAGGAAGTGTTCTCAATAAGTTTTGCCACTTCAATAGCCCCATCCAATGTAAGATCCTTCATACTCAATAGCTTTTCTTGGATTTTAATATTGCACATTCTATTAATTATCTGATCTCTTATAATTTCGTCCCTGAGAATCCTAAACTTGCACATGACAGCCAATCTGCATAGAACTGCACCGTATTGATCCATTGCTTCACCTTGTGCTTGGCAGCAAGAAAATAATGTATGCCTCTTCACCACCACGCTTATTTTTTCCTCGTAGTTTTCTTCTAGCACTCTTAAAGCTATGTCAATTACATCCTCTTCGGCGTCAGATCCTTCATCCACATTCCTACCTTCCATAGGTAGAGTTTTTAATACTTTCCTACCCTCAATGCCTACATTGTGCTTTAAAATGGCTAATTTCCTTTTTGCGCAAACACATCACCACCAATTACCTCAGGAACGTAATGAAGGCATCCTTCCAATCCTCCCATCCCATGCATGATTGACCAGGGCTATCCAAAAAAACTGGTGGGGGTGGTATGCCCTGCGAAGACATAATGATGTCTTTCTGGTACTGGAAAGATAATGAGTCTTAAATACTCAAATGACCAATCACAGGGTTAGAGGTGTGCCAGTCCCTGAGAAATATAGGGCAAGTAGGTACTGTCAAGGATGATGAGGAGATGTGCCAGTCACCGAGAATTGGTTGGGCGGTATGGCAAGCTTCTTAGTGAAACTCCCCCAAAACAATATTGTTCAATCCTTACCGCAACTGTAGCCAGATTAGCACAATTCTTCACTTGTAAAAGGTGTGCCTGTCGAATATGTGATGCCATCCTGCTGTATTTCACCCCGCAGGGAATCACAACACGGTCGTTGCAACGACCGCTTTGTGATTCCGCATACCATTACTCCGCTACTCAGAACAACGACCTGCGGAGGGGGGGCACTGGATGTTGGAATAGTATAATTTACTATTCCAACTCCAGTCAATGCGGACAATAGAGAAGGTGTTGGATTTTAAATCCAACACCTCCCCCCTTCTCAAGTCGTTATTTCTACTTGCGGAGTAATGGTATGCAGAATCACAAAGCGCTCGTTGTAAGGACCGCGTTGTGATTCCCTGCGGGGAGAAGGATTTGCGGTAAACGTTGTTTACCGTGCCTGTCACCATATGACAGGCCGATGTAGCAACGTATATTGAGGTGTGCTCTTCAATCCGTGGTTTGCCTGTCACCGAGAAGACTGGCTGATAAAACCACCAGGACTCTTGACACACTTCAATTGCACAAGGCGTGCCTGTCACCGTGAACGACAGGCTGATATAGCAGGGGACATCGACACGTTTCCACCAATTAGCGGTGTGTTTGTCACCGAGAAGACAGGCCGACTCATCCAACAGTTGACGAGGAATTCCACACACCCAACAATCCGCTGAGGAATGTGTGTTGCATTGTGATGCTGCCTCAATTAACAGATTCCAAGAAGAGGCATGCACACTAAACTGACACACTGCGAGACGTGCAGATGTTTTGGGCGAGCTGCGCAGAGTGGAACGTTGAGCAGGAGATGAGCTGCACTATGACGTGGTAAGTGTATGCCTTGCTAGACAGCTAGACATGCGCTGTGCAGAGGTTCGATTATGCCTCCGAGCTCTGGCTCATACACAGTAAACGTTAAATGCCGGCTTGTGCAATGGCGTCCGTGGGGCTGCCAATAATAAAATTTTTTTAGCAGAAATACTGCCAATACAAATGCCAGCATTACTCACTGTGAGTACCTCATAGCGTACCATGGCCAACTGTGAGCAGTACAAACACTCAAATGTCCTTTCCCAGGAGTCACAGTTCCATTTTGCCTCACTGAATTTGAGTTGGTCCTCGAGTAGTAGGGTTCTGTACTCCCAATCGCCGCCACGTTTAAGGAGACCAAGACTCCGTGAAGTATACGAATATGTTCTTTATTAGTGGGGAGAAACGGCCCCCGGTTAAGCTGGTCCACGGCAACTGAAATCAAACTTTCTCAAACACGAGAACCCCGGATTGTGGAAGTTGAACACAGCTGCTGTGTTCCTAGAATACATGGAGAAGAGATAATATCCACCTTACCTGAAGACATCAGCCAACACTCACCTCAGCACTCTACGGCACAGCACCCGCATAACCGGCAATGTTCCCAGCCTCAGGAAAGCTGCCATACCCTGGGAAGAGTGCCGCAGTGCCAGTTAGTGGCCAAATGTGGCCTTGCACCAGTTTAAAGCAAACATCCCACATAGAAACGATCCCGAGCACTAAGAAGGTTGCTGTGGGCCTCGCCTTTGAAGTGGCAGCACCTGCACTGCATGGACCCACCTGCATTGCGTGGACCATGCCCGCATTTTCCACACCTGCAAGGTGCAGAGAAATAGACATGCAGTTATCTTCTGCATCCATGCAGTTATCTTCTGCATCCATGCTGTCCTCATCATCAAAGAGCCTGGATATTCCAAAGCGTCAACCTAGGCAGCAAAGACTGAGAGTGTGGTCCTGCTGACACACACACTGCCCATTGCAGCAGAATCAGTGACGGGGAATGATCCTGGCAGGAGTCTCCAGGCTCATGCTTCCACTCAGAAAGGCTCACACAGTAAGGTACCTGTACTCGAAAGGATGTTTATGGCTTAAACATCAAAGCTGGCTGGTAGCCACGTTTTCCCCCTGCACAGAATTGCCAGAGGAGGGAGTTACCAGCACAGCTCCCCATCTCCCATGCTGCAGCAGAGACCAAAGATAAGACTGGCCAAGGGATGTTGCATGCCCCTAGTGGTGAACAGCCACCAAGCAAAAAAGAACAAGCATACAGAGAGTCAGCCAAGAGCACTCTCCAAGAGACTATATAGTTTACAGAGAGAGCATGGCTGCCGGTCAGGAATCCAGAACTCCCCTGGAGAAGAGATTAAAGTAAAGGCCTAGCGTGCCAGGATGAATGAGGGACAACCTCTACATCTCCACTGCAGAGGTACAGCCCCGCTGTGGGCTGAAGATGGCACAGAGTGTCCTCCCCCACACTGCCTCAAGACTGAGTCAACAGTGGCCCAAGACAGGCCAGAGGATAGTCACACACTCCAAGTGGCAAGCTGCCACCATAGCATGTGTACTTAAGACATGCAACATATGGTCGGGAGCCACATCACACTGCAAGCAAGAATGAGCGTGGCACAATACCACCTTGTGAAGAAGACATGAGAAGGAGAAGAGAGAAAGGAGTGTGACCACCAGAGCAGTCACACTGAAGAACTGGACGACCATAGAGGCATAAGGTCACTTGGTGAATAGACCAAACACCCGGCCACTACCGGAGCATGCCCCGCAGACGCAAGCCAGCCACCGAGTGAGAGCGACATCCCTGGCAACAGCATAGAGGGAGAACCAAACATAAGCCGCCAGTAAGCGTAAACTGTGTCTCTACCCCACACTTCCCAGTGCGTCCATCAGTTCCCAAGCGGTGGCTGCTCAAGACGAATCACACCCCTGCTCACAATCGCAGACTCCGAGGGAGAAGACCAAGGACTCCTACCACAAGCCAAGAGTGCACCTGCAGACATAAGACAGCCATCAAGGCGGAGCGACTTCCCTGTGGACAGATCAGTTAGAGAACCACAAGTGAGCCGCCAGCAAGCGCAAATAACATCTCTCCCCCTACGCATCCCAGTGCGACCATCAATTCCCAAGAATTGGTAGTTTGAGTCAGATGGCATTCCTGCTCCCGACCACAGATGCCACAGGAGAAGAACGGCACAAGCAAAGATACATGGCTGCAAAGTCCATTCAGTCATCCTTACTCTAGGCGAATCAACACCACCTGCCATCCAGGTCTAATGGCAACCACACGATCATGGCCATGTGCATCACCCAATCCAGCGAAGGAGCAAATCATCACCAGGGTGGAACCTTGCAGCTGCAATGCAACAAGAGACCGAGGCACCCCTATACAAAGTGAAGGACCAAATATCCATGGGAAATCTTATGGCCACCCACCCCTGTGTCCTGTTGGCAAGCACACCGATTATTGTATCACCTACCCTGGTGGTTGCATGAACAATGTCATCAGATCCTGTCAGTGATCATGCAGCGGCCTCCAGGCGGCCCTCAAGCAGTCCTGCACAGTCCACACGGTACCATTGCAGCCTTGCAAAAAGGCCTGAAGGACATTCCTGCACCAAGGGATTCTGGTGTGATAGATGGTCTGGAACTGGCTCCATCGACACGGTACCAGGAGGCACTGGGGCTTCAAAGAATCTCCCAAGCATCATCAACACCACCCCAGTCCTGGCAAGACTTTCCATAACAGTGCCCATCTGCCATAAGAGTAGGTTTGTAGCGGGACTCCACCGACGCTCCTGATGCACAATGTTTCAACTATTTGACACCAACAGCACCACCGCAACAGCACACAGGCCCATCCAACAGTGTGTATGTGGACATTGATCTGACGGACAAGCTGCAGGGACCTGGACTCCATCGACACATCGCTCGGGCCGAGTAGTAGCTGGTTACATTTTGGACATGTGCCGAGATGCCCGGGTGCTCTCAGGTTCACCTGTCCATGGTTGTCCTACTGACTGCCTCTTGAGGCCGAGAGACTGAGTGGTGTCTTGTGTGCATTGTTTATTTCCATAAGTTGGACTTTGTTTTGTTTTAATATAGTTTGGGAGGGATATAGTGTCCTGCTGGACACGTTCGAGTGTCTCAGCAGGCACTTGCTTTACCAACCACTCCCTCGAGAGAGTGGCTGGCGCCACAATCGCACCCCACACCCATCTAACACAGGCGTCAGGAGTGACATGGGCATTCTAAAAAAAGGTCCCAATTGCACGTGCTTGTGGCCAGTTAGCAGCATACCCCAGGTGTCTGTGTGACTTATTTTAGTAGCATGTAGGCCCAGTGCCCAGAACACCACCCCTATATATATATATATATATATATATATATATATATATATATATATATATATATATATATATATATGGTTCCTTTCCCCCGCCCTCCTTGCCAGCGCCCGCATGGTAGGCTTCTGTCAGGTGCTTTGTGCTTGTGAGGAGAGCTGGCACTGTGCTAGGCGCTCTGCCCAGTGCCGTTCATCATGCCCGAGCGCGGCTGCAACGATTAATGGGCAATTGTTGCTTAATCGTGCGCCCGGTCTGCCTTTGAAGGCTATTAAATGGAGAGCGCAAGGAAGAAACGCGCGTTCAGTGTCAGGCTTTAGTCACTCTCCTGGCGCCTGGGGACAGAGCCGCCTGGCGACAGTCACCAGACAACGGCTCGGCGAGAGGGGGCCGAGCAGACAGCCCCCATCCACCTCACGCAAAGAGAAGGCGCGAACGGCCCTGAGACAATATACGGTCTGTTCCCAGCGGTAATAGGTTTTCTAACCGTGCACGTCCCAGGGTGGGGAATACTTAGGTTATTTACAGACCCACTGCGAGGTAATGTATGACATGTTCCCTGAGGATAGACGGGGTGTATAAACAAGCAGGTTTCTCTGAGCGGTAAAATTCTCCGGCGATAATATACAGAGCGTTTTCAGGCATTTCATGGGGAAACAACGTGCACGTCCTGGGGTGGCGAGTGCTCTGGGTATTTATAGATGTTTCTTGCTAAGGAATTATAGTGAACTGTAAAGTTGCATTTTTTAGCGCCTCATACTGGCGAGGCCCCAAAGCGCTCCTGGGTGGACGAATAAGAGGTGGGCACTTCCCCTTGTGCTTGGTTGGTAGAGGTTGATAATGCCCAGGCCTGGTTCTAGAGGGTAGGCCGGGTGGGCCAGGCCCACCCAAACATGAGCCTGGCCCACCCAAATACGAATCTTGGCCTTTGCAGCGACGTCAAGAAGGCAGCAAAAAATTTGCACTATAATTTAAAACATTCCTCTGAACGTAATTTATAATCTCCTCCTAGGAGTTGCGTGATTGGGCCTGGGCTCTCTCACAGGCCCCCGAATCATGCATCTCCTTTAGAAAGGTGAGCTGAGTCCCCGACCACTCGTGAAGGTAGAATAGGGGCATGGAGAAGGGGACAAATCCCTTCTTTGGCACCAGGTGACGTGCGTGCTGTATGGATATTTCCTTCTTTTCAGCGCTTGAGAAAAAGAGTTTGTTTATCCTGATTCACCTTTCCTGACCCCCTTCAGCTGCTTATCAGATCGGTTGTGAGACAGATTTCCAACCCAGCAGGTATGATGATGTGTGGCTATTCCGTTTTTAAAAAAAAATCTGCAAAGGCCCAGCAAGATACATATACTTCATGTATGCTCCGAGAATGTGTGGCTATTTGTTCATATTTTTAGAATTCACAGATTTAACATAGGACAGTGTCCTATGAACTTTATTGAGAGAGCTGCATACAAAGCTGAATGGTATAATTAGAACTTTTTTTGTTGGTTGCGAAATAGTTAAAATATCCCCCGTCTTTCATTATTCTAATGTTGCTATAAATAGTTTGTTCGGGCAGATATACATTTGTATCAGTAAATACAAACCCTAACCACTGGGGTATGCTTTAAATCCTGAGTTTGTGCTTCTCCAGACCTATCCCTCTTAAAACATACCACCCACCAGAATGGATGATATGTGATTCCTACACTTGGTAATCCTCATTGGCTTATGTGACATTCCCTATAAGATGATTTACATATTTGTATGATTCATTGTCTCTGCATAATGTGTGTGTGTTATAAAGTACTGTGAAATCCTACACTACGAGTAGCGCTATACAAAAAATGAAAAGCATATGATAGAGTGGCTACGGAGAGATGATGGGCACTGTTGGAGGGGGACAATGAGGGCATCCGAGGAGGAAGTGATTATGGGGAGGGTCTATGTAGAGATGAGGGTACTGTTGGAGGGTAGCAGTGATCTAATCAAAGGAGGAGGTCATGGGGGGCTACGCAGAGATGAGGGGCACTGGTGGAGGGTGGTAGTGAGGGAGTCTGAGGAGGGGATCAGGAGGGGGAGAGGCTACAGAGAGATGAGGGGCACTGTTGGAGGGTGGTAATAAGGACATCTGGGGAGGAGGTCAATAGGGGGAGAGTCTAAGGAGAGATGTTGGAGGGTGGCAGTGTGGTAATCTGAGGAGGTTGTCATGGGGGGGCTACGCAGAGATGAGGGGCACTGGTGGAGGGTGGTAGTGAGGGAGTCTGAGGAGGGGGTCATGAGGCGGAGAGGCTACGGAGAGATGAGGGGCACCGGTGGAGGGTGGTAGTGAGGGAATCCGAGGAGGAGGTCAAGAGGGAGGGGCTATGGAGCCATATGGGGCACTGGTGGAGGGTGGCAATGAGAGAATCCGAGAAGGACATCCTGCGATGGAGAGAGGCTACAGACAGATGAGAGGCACTGGTGGAGGGTGGTAATGTGAGAGTCTGAGGAGGAGGTCATGAGGGGGAAAGGCTATGGAGAGATGACGGGCACTGTTGGAGGGTGGTAGTAAAGATATCGAGAAAGAGATCAGTGGTGGGGCTCCAATAAAGACTTTCACACCAGTGCTAAAGCCGGCCCTTTCATGGCCTTTCTGTTTTTGTTTATTTATTTAGCAGTCGGGTCATTAGGGCCACTGTAGAACATATTTTAAAAAGTGTGTGCTAATTATATTTACTGGTATATTTAATGTTTTAAGTTTGAGGGGGATTTAACTAATGTTTTTTACCTGGAATAATGAAAAAGGATCCAGATGGCGGCTGATATGGGGTTGGGGCCCAAGGTCAGCTGTGAGGTAAGGTGCACAAGAGATGGAGGGTTGAAAATGGATAAGCAGGGCTGGAAGGGAGGGTGCTGCAGAGTCCGAGGTCAGGTGGCATTAGTAATGAAGAGAGATTCTCTCTGAAGGCTGGCAACGAAGGAAGGCTGAGTAGTGTTACTTGCCTGATACTCCCACCTCAGAAACCGCCTCTTCTCATCAAAGGGACCTTACATGGGATGCATTTAAAAAATAAAATTGAAACGTCTGTTTCATTTTTTTAAGAGCAGGCAGCGGTCTGTGGGACCACTACGTGCTCTTAAAAAATATTTTCACATCCTTTCACAAAGGGGCAGGGATACCCTGGTGACCCCTTCCTCTTTCTGAGTGGCTTACCACCTACTTGGAGTAGGTGGTAAACTGCGAGTGTTTTGTGACTTTAAATGTGGTCGCAAAACAATGATACATACAAATGCGACTCGCTATTAGGAAGGGACGCCCCTTCCTAATACCGTCTTGCACAATAGCATTTGTACATGCGAGCAGGACAGGGCCACATAGGCCCCTGGCTGGGTGCGTACTGACCAATCCCAGCGCTGCTTGCAGCATTGTTATTGGCATAAGGGAGGGAGCCTGGCTGCCTGCTTCCTCTTTTTTTAAAGGAATATTATTAAATTGAACCCCTCCCAACCAGACCTCTGCGCGCGACCCCCCCGCCAACCCACCATTGCTCTCTCCCCACCCCCTCCCACGAGTCGCAACTGCCCCAGTGGCCCACCCGAATGCACCCTTGGCCCACCCAAATAAAAATTCCTGGAGCCGGGCCTGATAATGCCACGTGAGAAGAGCGTGGAATTGCGCATGCGGTCGAACCATTGTGTACATATGTCGTCCCCTGCCTATCAGGATGGTGGGGTAATGTCTTCTGCCGCCCTGACCGACAGAGAGACCAGGCCTTACGTTTTTCAGCTTTGGACCACACTGGTCTTTCCCCAAGTGTTTGCTGACATATTTTGACCTAATGAATACCAAGGCGTTCATTTAGTTGTAGACGGCATTGGGAAATGCGTTGCAAAATAACAGAAGTTCCACGCAGCAGCTCACACTTCCTGTAGGCTCTTCTAGAGGTGTGTGAAAGGATGTTTCCTGTGACAGAACTGTCCTATCAGAAATAGTCTGGCACCACACAATCACTGTACAATCATTGGCTGCCATGTCATCATTTGGCCCACTCTATATGGGGTAGGTTTTCAGATGTCAGCCATGTTTTTTGCGGTCCAGTACCTCCATGCACAGCAAGGTTGTGTACCTAACAGGAAATATTGATACATGATCTCCACCCACTGGAAAATAAAATCCTAGCATATTAGGTGCATTGATTTTTCCTTTTCCAGAAACAAACCCGTTTTAGTAGTCTGTCTTTGGGTAGTGAAAATAACAGCCAGTGTATCATAATGCCACAGCATGACTGGCCAAACCAGCAAGGGTTCTGCTGACCAAATGTGCTGAAGACTCATTGGCAAAGCAATTTTGGTGAGATAGGCTGATGAGCCAGCGGCAAACCCACAATTTGGCAGTTGGGCTATGCCTCCATCGCCCTAGCCACTTGGCGGCCCACACTCATTACTGTAAATGAGACCCCAAGACTGTTTTGTGGCAATGAACTACCACCTCTTGCTGCTATGTATCATTCCTTGATTGAACTGAACCTACGCAGCAGTAACCCCAGATTCCAATGCACACTGAGTGAGGCTCAGAGAACCAGACCCTGAAGAGTACAAATGATGGGCACTTATGCCCCATAGAAATGCACTACAACCTGTTTGAGTTTCTCACTCACCAACCATGGGTATAGGATGTGGCATAATGGTCAGAGCTGGGGAACCAGGTCCAAGTCTCTGCGTCTGCTCAACATTCTGCTCAACATTCTGTGATTCTGGGCAAATCACTTAATCTCCCTATGTTTACGAAGAATGAATGTGTCCTTGTATAACGTAACTGGTGCTCAAGTAAAGTGCTTTGCTATATAAAAGCTGCAAATAAATAAATAAATTAGGACTAGGCACTTCATATTTCGAACATTATGATCTGTAGCAACTGCTATCGTCTTTTGATATTAAAGGTGCATTCCTTTTCAAATAAATGCCACTGTCCTCACGTTCATCTTTATTATTTTAAATATGTATTTTGTTACATTGTATCTGAACAACAACCAGTGCTCATCTACACTGAAGACTTAATTATTCATGACATATCTATGCGATTATATGCACAGTTTCCAAGCAGACCAGCTAAGAACTAAAATCTCTGAGCATCGGAGAGGGCATATCAACAAAGTTGAAGGTAGTTTCTATACATCAAGGAAGGGAAGTTATTTAACATGTATGTATTTACTAAATTCTTACTATGCTTGGATTTTCAAACATTTCAGCTTCACACCAGAACATAGAGACTTGGTTGCTTAGAGATACTTTTAAGACATACCTTTTTCACTGTTGAAGTAACATGCAACACTTTAATGACAACCTATTTAGATATCCTATTTGACCTTAGATATCTACTTAAGGTGGCAAACATCAGTGCCAAGTCAGATCAGTGGCAGCCAGCGTCTCTGATCTCTCTCTTATCCATCCTTACCAGTTTTCCTTTTTCTACTATTGGGCAACACATTTTTACTGGATGTGGTCATTGGGTCTACACCTCTGTTCTGGAAAAAAATGAAAACTTGTCTCTATTCATGCCCATAACCATTCTTCCCTGCTGCTACCCTTCAGCTTTTAGCGCCAGGACACTGCTTGGAGTAACAGTGCGCTCTATAAATACCCCACATATACATAGGCATAGACACTTTATCATCTAACCTGAGCTATGGACCAGGGTTGGATTGGTAAAGCGGGCACTCGGGCAATGGCCAAGGGGCCGGTATCTGAGTTTCAACTGTGGGCTGCGTTTTTGGGCAGCCTGGGAGGGCAATTTGGGCAGTGTCTGTGTTGTCCATTACCTCCCTTTAATCAACGGGCAGAGGTAACACTCCCTTTCTCTCGCTGGTGTGTTTCAGCAGTGTGAACTAATCCATGCATTTTTTTTTTAAATCTAAGTAAAGTTAAGAAAACTTGCCTCTGTCAGATATCCCCCTTTCTTTTTTCTAAAACTTCACTGAAGCAGTGTTTTGAGGAAAGGCAATATGCAAATGTGGGCCACTTTTTTTTTTAGTGTGCCCAGGCTGATTTTGAATCCCAATCCAACCCTGCTATGGGCTATCACACTATTCTGTACTAATTACTAACTATTGTAACAAAATTACAGCAGGAGGTTGGCTCATTAACATCTGGGAATATGGCTTTGTAGTCAGAATTAGTTGCAGTTAAACAAGGGACAGGCATAATGCAAGAAAATAGTAGCGCATGATGCTAGTCAAGTGCTTTTGCCTTCAGACCCTAGAATGCAGATCGCTGGGCATTAACACCTCATTTAAGAGACACTATGGCCCGATTTATTAGTTGGGGGTCGGGCTGTCCACTGCCAGGAAGACAGATTATTTTACTCCATCTTCAAATTTATAAATGTCTGTTGGTCTGGCGGATATTAAATGTATTGACAGGAATGATCATCAAGGTGGTTCTTATTAATGCTTTGTAACTTTGCCATACTCTGTCAAAAATGAAGGAGGCACATTGCAAAGTTCCATTTGTTTTCAAAATTTTCATAAAATACGAAACAAGATTTTGCTTTTCAAAGTACAATGCCCCCTCATCATTAGAGTTACCTCCCATGGCGAGGGCAGCATTTTGCAATTTGTAATGCCACTTACCATTAAGGTTTTCCTGGCAGTGATGGGCAGTGATAACTGACCTGTACGTCTGCCCTTCTAAATTAGGTGGGCAGACACACAGGACCTCCTCCGATGGCCCTATCTCTTTCATGCCGTCGTAGGGGGTCTAATAATGCCAGAGACAGAGTAGTCTTCCCGTGGTTGCGCAAAAGTTCTGCCCTTGTGACGGTGTACTTTTTCCGCCAATATACAAATTGGACTCTAAGTCTATTGCACATTCTAATTCTATGATAATTTCTGTCATAGCTTTAGCACTTCCTGAGAGATCTTTTGGAGATACAAATAAGTTTGAGTTGTTCTTTAGTCAGTCACCGTAAACATACAAAAAAAATATACATTTGCCTACTAAAATGACATATTTTTTATATGAATGACCACCGTCCCTAATTAGAACATTGGAATGTTGGAAGCTCCATTTAAAACAATGGAGTGCTCCGGGCATCTAATGGCCGGTAGAAGCCCAGAGCCCCAACATTTCAATTTTGTCGTTCACAGCTGTTGCTGTGAACTAAGAACTCACTGAGACCAAGGGCATTTCAATCTACTTGGGCTCTGTGAGGCCTTTGTTTTATTTGTTAGAACGTTCTGCCCTCTAGTGATGGAATGTTCTAATAGCCCTACGAAGCTGGGCCATTCCATTAAAGTCCTGCTCCCTTGTTAAAGGCCCTCCCCTTCGGCTTGGGCCTTTAAAGCTGGAACGGACCTTTAATGGCTGGAATAGACCACTACGGGGACCTATAAGGCTTTAATATTACCTTTAGATTTGTTGCTATCAACATCAGTCAATTCTGTGCAGGAAGACTTAATGAAGTTAAAATAATAGAGGCAGTCCAGAGAAAGCTAAAGCCTGTCCCACAATGTATGCTGATCGCAGGAGAAATCCAGTACCCCAATATGTAATGGGTTAGAAAACATGGTTATTCTCAAAAAGTCAACACTTGTAGAAATTCTTTAAGTTGCAATCAAAATTAGATGTTCCACTTCTTATAGAACAGACTGTGAATTCAATTCATCTAGCATTTCATGTATTATGGTTGAAACTCCTGTAAAGCAAACACACATCATGCTTTACACACTGTACTGGTTTTGTTAAATGTGAATATGAGGTACATAGCTTCTTAGAATTAGGAATTGTCAGAACCAACTGCAATACTTAAAGAATTGGAGTTGAGTTGGTCTTGAGTAACGATCATGGGACCCACCTTTTAATCTTCATATCCGACATTTGTTATGGGAATTTTATGCGGACTACACAGACAAACTAGGAGCTCCACCACAGAGAAAGTGAATTTTGGGGGGGGGGGGGCTATGTCTAGTTGTAAGGCTTATCTTTTATGATTCGGTGTTTGAGGGTTGCAATACTCAAATCCACTGCCCACTGAGCTTATTTCAAACAAAGAAGGGCTGCTGATGATCACATGGTCCCAGAGTCCCTCTGTTGCTTGCGGAAAGGCTTTTTGTCTGTGGTTGAACGTACCACACGACTGCACCAGACATTACCAATGAATCTCGGAATCTCAGAAGTTTCTTCAAGTGCTACTGTACCCTTGCTAGGCATTGTGCTACATGTTGCTGCAGCCAGGACCTTGGTATTTGCTTTTTCATTTAGAGAACAGTTTCTTCCATCAGAGATCGCTGGAGAACAGTTTGGAAATACAGAGAAGAATACTGAAATCATTTTGTTTGGAAAAGAAACTTTTGAACGTTTTTTAAACATTGACTTAACTCTAGTAAATGACAGAGGCATTGTTTCATACAAGCTTTTGGTTTACTTCTCAAATTTCAATTTGAATTAAAATGTCTAAAGTATGCTGAAGACCTTAACAGAATGACAGAGGTTGAGAGGATATGCGAATAGCCAGATCTTGAGGGCCTTCCTGAGGGGAGAATGATTAGACATGTTTTGGAGGTTGTTAGTAGACCTGTGAACTCCGCTCCGTTCGCTGAGTTTGTGGAGTTTTCTGCACTCTGTGCAGTATGTGAAGTCACAAAGCAGAGTTTATTCCTCACTCTCTCTTACCAACGTTAATTTGGCGAGCGCGAGCAAGAAAAATCCACCGCTAGACCACCTCCCAACAAGACTTCTCAACGCGGGCGGTCACAAATGGTTTCTGGTTGAGAAACCATCCATTTGCATTGAGGAAGGTGCCGCTTGAGTGGAACATCTATTTGAGTGACAAAAAGAAATAGCTCCCTATTGCGCTATGCATGGTGCTGTTCATGCAAATTTTTTATCGCAGGACAAACACCTGCCGCTAAAAATAAGTGCGTACGGCATGACCTATCGCACTCTGCCGCTTTGAGAACCCTGCCTAGAGGAGTGGAGTTTTTTGATAACCTCACAAAGATCCGTGTAGTGGAACTCCGCGACTCCATTTGTAGGGCCTGAACCTAAAAGACCTTACCACCAAAGCAAGTTCTGTGAAAACAAGGATTAAAAAGACTGACTGAGGAAGTTTAATGGAGCATTCATAAAGGAGTATGCATAATTAATTTCCTTGAGATTAATTCAGAGTTTTGCTGTTAAGAGAGTGCTGAGCTGTGCAATGCACTGTGAAGGGAGTGCATTGTCCAATTGAGAGCTCTTATACCTTGCATCCTTGGTGTGGTTTTCCCTGACCTCCTGTTTTGCTAATTTCATTTTTGCTGGCTTTAGGATTCGGAGCACTTTACCACTGCTAATCAGTGTTAAAGTGCAAATGCTCTGTACTCGAAACATGGTAACATTGGCTTGTACACAATTGCCACATTAGATTTCCATCTAAGCCCCTAGTACAGTGCACAATATGTGCCCAGGGCCTGTAAATTAAATGCTACTAGTGGGCCTGCTGCACTGACTATGCCATCCACTCAGTAGCCCTTTAAACATGGCTCAGGCCTGCCATTGCAGAGCCTGTGTGTGTGGTTGTAACCTGCCATTTCAAACTAGCAAGTTAACCTGCATGCCAGGCACACACCCTTCCTTTTATTACATATATCAACTCTGATGTAGGTCTTAGGCAGCCCCAAGGGCAGGGGGCAGTATATGTAAATGGAAGGACATGCACTTTTGAGTTTTATAGGTCCTGGTAGGGAAAAACTGCTACATTCGTTTCCCACTACTGCAAGGCCTCTCTCTCTCCATTAGGTTAACATGGGGATTGCCTTAAAACATCTTTTAAGAGACAGTTTCATTGGGAGCTGATAGAGCCTTGGAGTTTGGTGTCTCTGGACTCACAATGTAAAAATATATATTTTAGGAAAGTTGGTTTTTAAATTGAAGGTTTGAAAGTGGCACTTTTAGAACATTGAGATTGTCTTACTTAAACAATCCTGTGCCTCTGCCTGTCTCTGACTACACATCTGGGTCAGGGTGACAGCTGAGCTTTGTACATTCCCTCTAGACGGTCACACACAGAGAGTTGGAGTGTGACATTTGCATCCTGATGGCCTATCGCCAGGCTGATAGACCTTCTTCATTGCACACCTATTGCAAGACCACACCACAGACATCCACGTACGCCAACACCTCAGCACGCAACCTCCACAGATGTATCTCCGACTGCGCCAACACACTGTCCCCCCCCCTCAAGAAACCCTTAGGTAAGCAGAATTCCAAGAAAGCCAGCTGGTTCTTCTCTGTCCTCCAAGAGTTCAGGCACACCTGCAGACCGCTTGAAAAAAGATGGAGGAGCAGCAAGATCACCCAGACCACTCAGCTTCATCAGAACAACAAAGAAATCAGCCATTGAGGAACGCATCAACACTAACGCACACAAAAACAAAGAACTCTTCTCTGTAGTCAAAGAATTTGCCAAACCCAACACAGAGAAAGCAGACATGACCCATCCCAAGATATCTGTGACAACCATGCCACCTTCATTCACCGCAAGATCAAGGAGATCTATGACAGCTTCGTAACCCAAGATTCACCCCCCACCCATAACCACTGCACCCAATGGCTCCAGCCCCCAGCAGACCATGACCAACAAGACTACCCTCACTTCTGATGACACCTTCAGGATCATGAAGAGCATCCACTCCAGAGCCCCTTTGGATCCCTGCCCTCACCACATCTTCAACAGAGCAGGCACTTCCATTGCAACTGAACTCTTCCGCACCATCAATTACTCCATTGAGCCCGCAACTTTCCTGGAAGACTAGAAGAACAAAGAGATCAACCTCATACTGAAGAAAAATTCTGCCGACTCAACTGACCCCAAGAACTACAGACCTCTCTGCTCCCCTTCCCAGCCAAAGTCATTGAGAAAGCCATCAACGCCCAACTCTCCAAGTTTGTCTAAATGAACAACATCCTGGACTTCTCCCAATCAGGCTTCAGAAGCAACCACAGCATCAAGACCCCTCTACTCGCTGCTACAGATGACATCCGCACCCTCCTCGACTGAGGCGAGACTGCAGCCCTCATCCTCCTGGACCTCTCGACTGCTTTCGACACTGTCTTCCACCACACCCTCTGCGCAAGACTCCAGAACACCGACATCCATGAAAAAGCCCAAGAATAGATCCACTCCTTCCTCACCAGCCGAAAGCAGAGAGTCAGACTTCCACCATTCAAATCATAACCCACAGTGATCAGCTGCGGGGTGCCTCAGG
Organism: Lissotriton helveticus; assembly: GCF_964261635.1. Lineage (NCBI taxonomy): Eukaryota > Metazoa > Chordata > Amphibia > Caudata > Salamandridae > Lissotriton > Lissotriton helveticus. The sequence goes on from NC_136068.1 coordinate 1,315,947,774, forward strand.
GATCTTCCCTGAGCCCCACCCTCTTCAACATCTACATGGCCCACTTGCAGCCATCGTCAGAAGCCACAGACTCAACATTGTCTCCTATGCCGACAACGCCCAACTGATTCTGTCCCTCAGATGAACCCACAGCCGCCAAGAGCAACTTCCACAATGGGATGAAGGCAGTCGCCACCTAGATGAAGGACAGCTGCCTCAAGCTTAACTCAGCAAGACCAAAGTCCTCATCCTGGGCTCTTCCCCTTCCACATGGGATGACTCTTGGTGGCCTGCAGTGCTCTGAATGCCCCCTTACCCAGACACCACGCACAAAACCTTGGCATCATCCTGGACCCCTCACTCTCAATGAACCACCAAGTCTATGCAGTCTCATCCTCCTGCTTCCACATGCTACACCTCCTTCATAAGATCTTTAAGTGGATCCTCACCGAGTCCCGGAAAACGGTTACCCATGCGCTCATTAGCAGCAGACTTGACTACGGCAACACACTCCATGCCGGAATCTCCCAGAAACTCTTAAAAAAACACAGACCATCCAGAACGCCTATGCCAGATGAATCCTGAACATCCCAAGCCACAACCACATCCCCGGCCACTTGAAAGACCTTTACTGGCTACCTGCCAATAAGAGAATCACCTTCAAGCTTCTCATACATGCCTACAAAGCCCTATACAACACCGGATCTGCAAACCTCAACCTCCGCCTCCCCTTCTTCACTCCCACCAGACATCTCCGCTCCACCTAACGGGCCCTGGCCACCATCCCATGGATCTGCAAGACTACGGCTGGAGAAAGATCCTTCTTCAACCTTTCTGCGAAGACCTGGGACTCCCTACCTCTGCACCTCAGGCAATCACCATAGCTGACGCAATTCAGGAACGACCGTAATACTTGGCTCTTCGATTGAACCGCAGACCCAGATTTTTTTTTTTTTTTTTGAACCAGAAGACCACAACCTGACGTTCCTGTATGCGCTAGCTCCCTGATTGTTCTGTGGGCCAACTTTTTTCCTGTCGACAACGACTGTGACGTGAATCTGAGATCTTACTTATAAATCACTAATGAAAGAAACTACGTGATAATATTACCAAGACGGATGTGAAACTTGATTCCAGAGATTGTGTTATAAGCCCTGAAGAAGTCCGGCATCGGACGAAACGCGTCGGCTATCCGCAACTTTCAAAAAAAGAAAATAAAGAATAAAAATTGAATAAAAGAAAGAAAATTCAAGTCACTACTTTTGTGTGTCTTTCTGAATATTTGGGAAAACTATCATTTCTGTTTATCAATATGGTCTAAAATTGTTTTTGCAACTAATGTGTAACTTTTTGAAGGGTGCTGTCCAACTTTCATAATTAGTTTCTTTGGGCGATAGTTTGTCTACCTCCCTTAAGGCCCGTGTGGGAATCACGTGTCTGGACATAGCACCTTCAGTCTTGACAAAGCTGATGGTACTTCAACAGTGGTGCAGTTTTTTCCTCAATTCCCAGTTCTTTTGTCGCAGACCCAGATGCCCACCCCCTCCCCCACCCACACCTCGAGACCCTCATGGGTGAGTAGTCATGCTTTTTAAGATTCTGATTGATTGATTGGAGGAGCTGATACTTGAAACTGAATAGGTCAGTGCTGGTCCCCACACAAAGAGCTGCATACTCCCCTGCAGTGCTTTTGGAGCCAGGGAAGAAAGGACAGAGACCTTGTAAGGTGCAAAGGACTCTTTGATGTCTCCCCCATTTCAAAAACACATTTTGGTAAAACCCCTGGACCCCTGACACCCCCATTTTAGTTTACTTTTGAGTACTGAGGAGACTCTGCAACTAAGAGGAGCTGTGCTTCCAGAAAAGGCTGCCAAAAAAAAAAGCTGATTGCTGTGCTGCCAGGCGAGACTGCCACTTTGCACTTTGTTCTGCTGTGTTGGCCTGCTGCCTGCTACCTCTGCAGTGAGGGAAAATTGAAAATGCCCTCTACAACCTCTGTTTCACCCAAGAACTCTAAGGGCTTGTTGGCTTGCCCCCTTTTATCGAAGGCTCAGGGCCATCAAATACTTTGCTGCGCTTCCCCTGTACTAGAGTGGAGGCACATTCTCTGAGAACCAGCTCCTGCTTTTGTGAGATCAAGATCTCCATGTTTGGGAAGTTGGAGCTGCCGGATTGTCAGTTGGGGCATAGCACGCTGTGTGCCTGGCATCAGTCAGTCCAGCTATTTGATTGGGAAACACAGCAGAGTCTAGTGATCACAGTGCATCAACGGTAACCATCCCGCTCTTTGCCTAATGTTTGGGCAGAACCATACAGTTCTGAATTGAATCGCACAGGTGTTTCCCACATTGCACTGATCTGTATAATTCGACTATCTATAACGTGACAAATACTTATTGGATTTTTGTTATTTTGCTTTTTTTTTAGAACAGATTTTATTATGTCGAGGAAGCATTACAATAAGGACACTGCCCCCCATGAACCGGAGGCCCAGTGAGCAAGGAAATATACATCACAGAGCAGTAATGCAATCAACATTTTAAAATGAAAGAAAACCCCCCCAACTCCCGATCCCCCACGCCCTCCCCGATCTCCCTTCCCGGATCCCCCCCCCCCGGCACAGCGTCCCCATGGTCTGAATGCAAAAGTCAATGATATCACATTCCGTGTGTAACCCTCTTCACCCAGGATCAACCTGCAAATGCTCTACATCAGTATCTCGTGGCGCTGGCGGCTCCAGCCACAGCCCTCTATAGTCTGCCCATCGCTTCCATATTTTAAAGTGTTTTCGGGGGCATCCCCTAGCTTCAAAGACAGGACGTTCCAGCCCCATGCAAAAGTCTAGGCCCCTCTTCCACACCTCAAGCAGGGGAGCTCTGGTGTCTTTCCAGGCTCGGGCTACATCTCTCTTGGTCACCGTGAGGCCCAGAAGCAGCAGATGGCGTTTATAAACGTTCCCTCCGACCTGTTCCATAACGTGAAGAAGGCCCAGCTTCGGTGAGCGGGGGAGGTCCCAGCCCGCACCCCAGACATGCAATCCCACACACCAGTCCACACTGTATGTAGAAACGTGCCTACCGCGCTCCCACACCGCAGGCACTCAGGGGAGGCAATCAGACCAGCTCTCCACAGACGGTCTCGGGTATAATAGGCACAATGCAAATATTTAAACTGAATGAACCGCAGGCGTACCGCAACCGCCGCCCCTCTCGGAGCCTCCAAAGCCTCCCTCCAGTCTTCCTCCTCCAGGGCACCTATGTCCTCCTCCCACACAGTGCGCAGTTTATCTAGTGGAGAAGAGCAGTGCGTGACTAGAGTTTGGTATATATTGGATATTTTCCTAGTTTCCAATTCTCCCATGAACACTTTGGCCTCGAGGGGACTAAAGTCAGGCAACGAATCCAAGCCTATTAACGAGGGGGACAAGGCATGCCGGAACTGCAGGTATTTGAAGAACTGGGCTCGGGGCATATCGTATTCTCCACTTAGGTCTTGGAACGATTTAAGTGTCGTACCGTTCATAACATGGCCCAGCGCCGAAATGCCGATAGCATCCCACCCTCGGAAACCCCGCAGGGCCGCCAGGGCCGGCAGCTGTCCATTTTGCCACAGCGGAGTTTCTCTCGTTATTTTATTCCACCACCCCATGCGGCGTAGGGCACCTCGCCACACTCGGAAAACCACCTGGGTTACCATTGGCAGTTTTTTCCTTTTGCCTGTCGAGTATAGGATGGCATGCAACGTGTCTGGGTCCATCAGGTACCTCTCCAGGGCATAGGCCGGGTCGCCACGGTCCCCATACCACCAGTCATTTAGTACCAGGAGATGGGACGCCTGATAGTAGGACAGAACATCCGAGGTCGCTAGGCCCCCACAGTACGTGGAAAGGAAGCAGGTGCGGAGTGCCACTCTGGCTACCCCACCGGCCCAAAGAAATTGACCCAGAGCCGAGTTCACCTGCCGGAACCATTGCGGAGCAATTGGGTACGGATGATTTTGCAACTGGTAAAGGAAGCGCGGGAGGGCTACCATCTTAAAGATGGCGGAGCGGCCATATATATTTAGGGGCATCCTGGACCATGTTTTCATCTCCGACCGTACACGGTCCCAAACCGGTGCCACATTGCGGGCCCAGGCAACCCCCGGAACATCCGTTAGGAAGACGCCCAGGTATTTAATGACGCTCGCCGCCTCTTGCAGCACTGACGCCCAGGGTCTCTGTCCCCCGCGCCCTCCCAACTCCCACAGCGTGGATTTACGTATATTCAAGTGCAGTCCAGATACCTCTCCGAACACCCGCATTATCTCAAGTACCCGTGGCCCTGATCTGTTTATATCTGTGAGGAAAAAAAGGACATCGTCCGCATACTGTGCAATCCGATCAGACGGTCCCTGCTCCCACTCAAGACCCCGCATCTGCGCGTCCACTCTTACCCGTGCTGCCAATGGCTCCATGGCCAGAGCGAATAAATAGGGCGAGAGGAGGCAGCCCTGTCGGGTGCCTCGGCCTATAGGGAAAGGGTCAGAGACCGCCCCCGCTATCCTCACCGAAGCCGTCAGATCCGTGTATAGTAATTGTATGTATGAAAGGAAATGGGGTCCAAGATTCAGGCGAGCCAGAAGTGCACGGAGTTAGACCCAGCTCAACGAATCAAAGGCCCTATCAATGTCAGCAAGAAGAAGCGCTGCCGGGATCCCGGCAGCTCGGGCCGCCTCTATCACCACCTGCGAGCGTCTGATATTGTGCCTAGTCGCTCTATGGGGCATAAACCCGGCCTGATCAGGATGGATCAGATCCGTAATATATGGAAGGAGGCGATTGGCCAGGGCTTTCGCCAGTATTTTCGCTTCAACATTAAGGAGCGATATCGGCCTATATGATGCGTGCTGTTCCGGAGGTCTTCCCGGTTTGCAGAAGACCACTATCTCGGCATGTCGCCAGTCCGCCGGTAGGCGGCCACGGTCTCTGGCCGCCTCCAGTGCCCTTTTATAGCGCGTACTCAACTGGAGGTGAAACGTCTTTAGAAATTCACATGGGAACTGATTAGGCCCGGGGGCTCTACCAGCGTTCAGTTCACCAAGAGCCGCGTCCAGCTCCTCTAGTGAGAGCGGGAGGTCCAGTCAGTCGCGTCCCTCATCAGAAAGAGCCCGCGGCGGGAAGTCCGCTAGGAATTTATCAACCTCCTCCGCCGGGATGGCCTCCCGAGGGGCATAAAGGGCCGCATAGTATCGTGCAAAGCTGGCCGCCAGTTCCACCGGGGCCGTCACAGGAGCCCCCACCTCATCACAGAGACCCGGTAAGGACTGCGCACGAAAGGTCCCCTGACAGAGCCTGTAGAGCATGGTGCTGGATTTATCTTCCCACTGATAAATTCTACTTTGCGTAGCCAACCATAGCTGGCGTGCCTCATCCATCAGAAGAGAGTGGTACGTCTGCTGCATCAGCAGCAGCTGCCCAATGGTATCTGCATTTCCCCCCGCAGTACTGTCCCCCTCCAGATCTCGAATCTGCCTCGCAGTCTCCTCCATCTCTCCCCTACGGGTCTTACGCGCCGCTGCACACCAGGCGATGTCCACCCCACGGAGCACAGGTTTCAAAGCTTCCCAAAGTATCACGTCATCTGTTTCAGGCCTATTATTAGTGTCCCAGTACTGGGAAATGGCTTCTCGCATGTGCGACTTATAGTCATCCTGTTGCAGGTGCCAAGTGGACAGGCGCCATCTAAAGGGTTGCCGTGTCCTATCCAGATACACCTCCATCGCCACTGGAGAGTGATCCGACAGGCCACGCGGGAGCATGGACGTGGAAGCTACCCTCCCCATCCAGGCGTTAGGGATAAACAGGTAATCGAGTCTGGAAAAGGTTTATGCACTGCAGAAACGTATGTAAACTCGCGGCTATGGGGATGCTGGTACCGCCATGCATCTATCCAGCCAATCCCCCGTACCATGCCATTCAATTTCGTGGGGCTATCAGTAACGTGACTCCCTCTCGGCCTATGTCGATCCACACGTCCATCCATAACATCATTCCAGTCACCGCCCACTATTGACAATACATTCGGGATGGCAGCCCAGATACCAAACAACTTTTCAATGAGCACCTCTTGCAACGGGGGTGGGGCATACACACTGCCAAAAACCATCGGCTCATCCCCCACCATTCCTTTAATGACGACAAATCTGCCCTGGGCATCTATCCATTGCATCTCGTGTGTATAGGGTAGACTGCGATGAATCAGGATCGCCACACCTCGTGACCCTCTTGCAAAACCTGCATGGAATACTTGCTGGTAGCCATACCGTTGTAGGCTGAGTGTTTTGTTACCTAGGAGGTGTGTTTCTTGTAAGAATAGCACATCCGCTCGCTCCCTCTTCCCCAACCGCAACACAGCACCTCTCTTTATTTTGTCAAGCATTCCCCGGACATTCCAACCCACCACCCGCAATGTTGCCCGCGGGCGGCCTGTCTCGTGGGTATCAACCGCCATCTATGGGTGAGTAGACCAGGGTCCTGGGTATACGGGGCCACACACACACACACAATAGCAATCGGAATTGAATATACACTGTGCCGGAAAGAGCCGTCCCATCCCCCCCACCCCCTCTCTCCTAACCCCTACCCCCTTGTCCCGTGCCCCTCCCACAACACTCCTACCCCTCCCGTACCACCCACGCTGCCCACAACTCCCCCCCGCCCCCCTGCCCATACCTCAGTAACATTGAAGTACCTGTCGCGGTATAGACAGTCTCCAGCCCCCAACGGGAGGCTAATGACCCACTATGCCAATGGATCCCAACCAACTGCCCACCCGATCCCAACTAACCCTTAACCCAACTAACTACTCTACTTTTCGGGGTGATGTCCGCCCTCTCGTGAGCATCCCCCGACCTACGTCCTACCCCCACGCCGTGGGTATGAGTCATACAGGTAGGTGGTGAGACACAAGGCCTTATGTCGCGCCTGGCAGGGTCCGGAGTCATCTGTATCCGTCTGGGGTTGCGCACGTGAAAGGTCCAGGGCAGCGCATGTCCTCATGGCCCCGGCGCCGGAACCTCATCTGCAATGTTGCCTCCCGCTGCCCCATCCTTAGGAGGTCGGTTCCTCTGCGAGCGTGCCCTCCAGTTGCTTCTGCTTCGTGACCTCCTGGGAGTCCTCGGGGGTCCCGTCGCCGAGGAGGAGTCGGAGTCTCGGCCCGGGGGGGTATGCACCCTGACCCTCACCGTCTCATCTGTCCATTCAAAGACCTCCTCCGTGGTGTTGAAGAACTGTGTCTTGGACTGGAACACTACCCGCAGGCGGGCCAGATAGAGCAGGACATATTGGATTTTAAGTTCTCTCAAGCGTGCCTTCGCCGCAGTAAAGGACTGGCGTTGTTGCTGCACCAGTTTAGTGTAATCTGGGAAGATCAGCACTTTACGATTGTCATACATTAAGGGCTCCTTAACTCGCGCCTGTCGCAGGATAGTGTCGCGGTCATGATAGTTGAGGAGTTTGGCAATGACCGGACGGGGGCGAGCTCCAATCGGCGGCTTTGGGAGAAGTGCACGATGTGCCCGTTCAATTATGAAGCATCGCGATAGAGAGTCCGGGGGAGCCACCCCTCCAGCCACTGTGTCAGGAATGCCTCCATGTAGCCCTTCTCACAGTCCTCCGGCAAACCCACGAACCGCAGGTTTTTTCTCCGGGCCCGTCCTTCAGCGTCCTCGGCCCGGCGTGCCAAGCCCTTCTGTATTCCCTCCATAGCCGCCACTTTTTTCTTTAGAATCACTACATCGTCTTCCACCTCCGTGATTCTGGCTTCAGTTTCCGTTATGCGGGCCACCGCATTGCGTAGATCCTGACGGAGCAGCGTAACGTCAGCCCCAACTGCCCCGATTTTTGCATCCAGTGTGTCTCTTGACTGCGTTATAGCCGCCAATAGGGCGCATTGTCCGGGCCCGTTCCCGGTCCCGGCTGGCTTCCAGACGTCCCCGCGCCACCACTTGGCCCTGTAAATGTGTCTATGGGGCCTTGTTTTGTAGTACCTCCACTATTGCCGCCCGCGTCATTTTGAATGAAGGGTCCGTGGCCCAATGTCTCTACAGCTGCCGGTAGTCGCCCGCACTCCTCCGGTTCGGGACCTCTAGAAGGATCTGTCGCGCTCCCGCCAGGCACTGGGGGAATGCAGAAGAGTGTCCCAGGATAGCGGTGTGGCTATGTGTTGTGCAGCACTCCCTCAGTTCACTACAACCATTCGCGCCAGCCACGGCAGCGTGTTCCCAGTGCACACAACTGGCCACAGGTTCAGACGAAGGTGTGTCTCGAGGAGGCCCCTCACAACGAGGCCGCGAGGCCCACCCACTCCTCCGGAACCTCGACCCTGCTGCGCTTCGGTCTCCGTGAAATGTCGTAGCACAATTCAGGTCCAAGCGCCAGGAATATCACACTCTAGCCCGGACAGGCCCGCCTTCAGGCGCTCCCCTCGGTGATCACGCACATAGCGGCGGGGGGAGGGGTGGACTCTGTAAGGGGAAAGGCGCTTCTAGGAGAGGGGACGATGTCCTGAGCCCCCCAGGTCCCCCAGGGCACCGGGCCCCCGCGGTCCGATCTGGCCGCCGAGTGGGTCACCCCGTTGCCGAGGGTATCACCCCCCCTCAATGCCGTTCGGCTCCCCTCGGCCGCATACCCCGCAGACTCCGGCGGTCCTGCTCTAGGCCAGCTCCAGGATCCCTCCGCAGCCCTCGGTTTCTCCCTCAGTTCCTGAGAGCCGGTCCAGTATTTGCAGTCGACCCCAGCGCCGCCGCACTTCCAGCCGGACTCCAAGAAACTCGGGGTCCCGGCTCCGGCCCGCAGCGTAGGCCTCACCGCGTCGGGGCTCGCTCTGCCGGAGCACACGCCCTGCATGCGCTCAACTTGCTGCCGGAGCACTCTCTCCACCACTGATGACGGAGTACTCGGTCAGGGAGTCCGCACGTCAGGGAGTCCCAGCCCCAGGCCAGCTCCAGGATCCTTCCGCTGCCTTCGGCGTCTCCCCCGGTCCCGGAGAGCCGGCCCAGTTCTTGCTGCCGACCCCAGCGCCGCCGCACTTCCGGCCGGACCCCAAGCAACTCGAGGTCCCGGCTCCGGCGCGCGGCGTAGGCCTCACCGCGTCGGGGCCCGCTCTGCCGGAATTCACACCCTGTGTGCGCTCAAAGTGCCACCGGAGCACACTCTCCACCACTGGCAAAGGAGAGCTCGGTTAGGGAGTCCGCAGGTCGGGGCGATGTAGGATATTTAACAAGGATAATGCGCCGGCGGGACGGAGCTCACTCAAGCCACGTCCGCCATGCTTGCCGCCTTGGCCACGCCCCCCCATTTTGCTTTATTTGAATAAGAGAAATGTTCTTTTTTTCCCCAAACTGGTGTGGAGTCTTTTTGTGGTGATTTCACTTTGTAATTGTACGAACCTACCAGAGGGTGAGCACATGTTATCTTAGGTGTGTATCTGACTTACCCTGACTAGAGTGGTGGGTACTGTCTGGCTTAGGTGTATACCCAAGCCAACCAGAAGTCCCATTTCTAACAAGAGCTAATGTAGTTCCTTTAGAATAGCTGTGGCATGACTAAAGTGAGAAGCTCCAACTACCATTTGAGCTGCCGATTTTTAATAGATTTTAATTAGGTTAGTGACATCATTTATATGCCTACGTTATTGCAATAAAAAAGTAAGCAAATAGAATTTAAAATAGTTCATCCTGGAAACTATGATGGCAGTGATGCAAACAAGTTTGCCCTGAAGAGAGAGCAGGGAGAGCACAGGGCAGAGTCATCTCAAATGAAAGATACAGGAGGAAATGACAGAGGACAATGGGTGCCAATCTAGAGGGAAGCATGGGTTTTTACTCTCAAGCTCTTTAGTCTTTATACACCGAGCCGGAAGAGGATAAGAACCAAAATGGGCAGGCCAGAGGGAGGGCTGCCATAGAGTTTTGTTTACAGCCAATAATCACATTTTTTTCTGTGCTGCGTTTGTTTATGTCAGTATGTAAAAGGGTAGGCAGATTCCAACCGATAACCTTTAAGTATTGCCCGGCGTTAGTCGCCTCTTATACCACTTGAGATTATCAAACAATGAGGCAGGCGCTGGAGACTGGAAGGCAGGAAACAGAAGTTTATTCCGACGGAGCAGAACACGTCAAATCAGACAGCAGGGTATCTTCTCGAGGTGCTCTAATCGCATCTCTGAGGCCTAGCCTCTTATACACAGTTTTATGGCTTTATTGCATGAAACACATTCTTGTCAATACTTTGAAGTATGGAAAGACATCCTCGGAATCCCTGCTTCAAGCCCGTTCCCACAGATATTTACAGTAGAAGTCCCCACCCCGATCCCAGTAGGTGATGACTGTCGCGCAGCTGGATATTCCGCCGATTCCCGGAATGGGTGCGGCTGATCGGATATCATGGGGTGGGGGCTTTGATCAATCATAGATCCTTTGAAGAGGGACAGCTTCCTACTGTATGGGGCAATAAACTGCATCCGCAGGGCCAGGTGATGGCCTGGGATCGGGCCGGACAATCGGGCACAGAGGAAGGGGGCTCATCAAAGGATGTGTGGTCATGAAAGGGACGGAGGGAGGTGTTAGCCGGGTACGGGATGTGGCTCCGAGGCAGGACCGCGCTGAAGGGGCGGTTTATGGCCCAAGCATGTGAGAGCGGGGGCTGTCAGTGCGTGGGGGATGCTTGCGAGGTCAGGGAGGGAGAGAGAGAGACGTGCTGGCTATCGGCAGTGGGCAGAGAGGCCATGGCGTTCAAAATGGCTGCTGATTACGCGCACATATGAGCCTAAAAAGGGACAAGATGGCGCTGATAATGTTTACATCGCAATCTAGATTTTAACAGTCCTCCCTTTTCAACATATCTAGGCAGCTTGTCAATCTACGTCTATCCCCATCATATTACGGATTTCTACTTCATACAAAGCTTTCATGCGTTCAGCTTCGAAGTCCAGAGTCTTAGAGCAGATACAGTTAGCAAAAAGTGAGCATAGGGGTGGCAAGCATTGAACACCCAGGCAGAATCCACATATTACGACAATCGGTATCAATACGATCATAAACAACCTCCACCCCCAGTCCTTTACAGCACTCCAGAACCAACTCCCAAGCGACCATTCTTCTTGTTCCTGATGAACTTCTGAGGAAAGTCTGTGGAGGTGTTCAATGGCTTTGTAAACTGAGGGCGAATTGTTCGGTATGTAGGTGCAGCAGCTGGACCCAATGATACGGCATGCTCCTCCACGATCTGCTAGAACCACCTCTAGAACAAGGCGGTTCTGAAGGGCCACCAGGCGGACCACCTGAAGCTCGGCTGTATTGTTTGTGAGGATGCCAGCTGTAATGTTCATCGTCGTTTCAACTGCCTGGGTCAAATGTCGGATGGCACGGCTGTTCGCCATCGGACCCCAGAGCGGAACAAGTCCCTTCATTGCGTCCAGGAATTGTGCTCGGGCAGAGTCGGCTTGCTCAATGTCTTTTGCTCGCTTTTGTCGGTGATGGTTTGCTGGGGCCACATAGGTTGGAGGAAGGATGAAGGCAATGTAGCAGGTACCTCCCCAGCCCTTTGGGAGCCAAGTGTAGGCTTTTGTACCGCAGACAAAGTACATGTTCGGAAAGGTGACGAAAGAGGGTGGATCAGTTGAGTCCAAAGTTCAGGTGATGCGGCAAGCGCTGCGGCCCACCATTTGTGTCCCAAGACCTTCGATGCATACAAGGCCTGAGACATTGACAACAGATAGGGCCACGGTCAGGGTGGCAGCTGTTCGTTTCCGGAGGTAGGAGAAGGTGGGTCTGGCTGGGTTGTTGAACACCTGCATTTCAACCAGTTCTTTGGCAGGGATGTCCATGTGAATAGAGGTATTGGAAGTCAGAGGGCAGAAGGGAGCAGCATTTCTTCCTGTTTTGTTCAGCCAGACCCCATGATAAAAGTGCGACATAGTTTTGCTGGAAGTGGCATTATCTCTGTAACTCTCTTGCAAGAGGATCAGCCAAGCAAGGCAGGAACCATGAACAGAGAAAGGTGAAGGGATGAAGGGGATGGAATGTCCAGTGGCATGTGGTAACAACGCACAGATCCAGCAATTTGTGGCATTGGCGGCAAGGTTGTGTTGGTGCAGCAACTGCACGAAGGAGTTGTTCCAGAACTCCTTGCGTCTTTCTCGGAGTTGGGGTGAAAGAGAGACCAGATAGTGTTCTTTCACAGTGGTAGGTTGTACAGTAGTTAGGAATGTCTTATGAGCTGGTGCGCTCTCTTCCACGATCCAGAGGGTGGTCATGAGGAGGAGGCAAAAGAGAGGGGCGATAAAGAGGGCAATAGTCTTTGAGCTGTGTATTTTGTCAGCTTTTGGGTTTCTGTAGTGGGTCTTCGGATGTCTGGTTGCTTTCATCATCTTCATGTCGGGTGCTTCCATCATCTTCGTATCGGGCCCTTCCATCATTTTCAAGGGGCTCGGTAGCGGGCAGAACCACAAACTTCGTTTGGCTTCTCTCCTGGCAGCCTTAGTAGTGTTAGGCCACCGCACTGAGAATTGTACCTTAGTCAGTGGTCTACTAAGCCGAAGCTCCCTCCTTTCGTCGCAGGTTATACCCTTCTCTGGATGGCACAGTGGGATCGGGAAATTCTGCCAATTCAAGTGTCTCTTTATCAGGGTAACAGGTTAGGGATGGTCGGTCTTTGTTCAGGAGCTCTTCTTGGGTGGCCACGTCTTCGGTCGTCGTCAGGGTTGAGGAGATTTTCTTACAGTGGTGTGCGTGCAGCCAATTTCGCTTCCCTTCCACTCGAAGAGCTGTTCGGGTGGTGATCAAGACTTGCCAGGGGCCCGTCCACCGAGGTTCCAGACTCTTTGCACGCTGGAAGTTTCGGACTAACACATAATCACCGGGTTGGATGTCGTGTCCGGGGCCCCTGGAAGCATTGGGGATGGCCTGCAGCACCTGTTGATGGATAATAGACAGTGTTTTGGTCAAATTGAACAAATAGTCAGACATAAGGGCGTCCGGGACGTCGTGAATGGATGTCGGTTTCGGTGCAGACCAGATGCTCATGGGCCGGCTGAAAACGACCTCGTAAGGGGTCAAGTGGTGTTTGGTGGGGGTGGAACGCATTGACAGCAATGCCAGTGGGAGAGTGTCTGGCCATTTCAGTCCTGTGGTAGCTACTATCTTTGCTAGTTTGAGCTTCAGCGTGGCATTATGTCGTTCAACCAGTCCAGCAGATCGGGGGTGGAAGACTGCGTGGAACTTTTGTCTTACACCCAACCCCTTCAAGATGAGTTGGATAACCTCGGCTACGAAGTGGGGGCCATTGTCGCTCCACAAAATTCGACAAAGGCCGTACCGAGGGAAGAATTCCTTCAGTAATACCTTTGCAGTAGCAATGGCAGTGTTGTCGCGAGTTGGATAGGCTTCCACCCACTTGCTAAATGCGCATATGACAACAAGTACATATTTCAGACCTTGGCATCTTTCTAGTTGGATGTAGTCCATCTGAAGGATTTCAAATGGGTGATTGGGGACCCCAAACCCTCCCCGGGGTACCACAGTTCCTTTCCCAGGGTTTTGTTGCAGGCATATCAGACATTGTTGGACCAGACGTTTAGCTGAGTCTGTAATCTTGTCATTGTGCCAAACTTTGGAGACAAGTTCGGCCATAGGGGCAGGTCCTATGTGTGCAGGAGAGTGTGCCATGGTCTGTATGGGGATCAGGTACGAGTTGGGTAGCAACCATTTGTTTGTGTCTTTTGTCCGCCAGCAGCCTTCATCGTCTTTCAGTCCCACCCGTGCCCATTCAGTCAGTTTGTGTGGTGAGCTGGCCATCTGGATGTCCATAATAGTTTCCCTAGCGTCCTTCCATTTTTCTGTTTGTGACCTGGTCACGTACATGCGTGTCGTTGTCCTGTTCTCGGCTGTGGTCCGGGCAGTGATGTCAGCCAGTGCATTCCCCTGCCCAATGATGTCCATCACCTTTTTGTGTGCCTGGCATTTGATTACAGCAAGTTGTTTGGGAAGAAGGACCGCTTCAGTCAGAGCGGAGACTAGATCTCCATGTAGGATGGGTGTGCCGTGTGAGGTCAGGAATCCCCTTTCCTTTGTGGAAAAGTAAATTTTGCCATGTTCTGTGTCCCTACATGTCATCCATCATATGTTATATGTGCATGATTAATATGCATATGTTATTCCCCATGTTCGATTAATGACGCAATTACAGTTGTGTCCACCTCTAGTATGTCAGTTCCCAGTTCTCGTGAATACTACGAATATCAGGCCTATGTAAAGCTACGTTGCCACGTTTCTCAGTGTGCACGTTATTTCATTGTAAAGTCCCCGTTTCTAGGCCTCAAAAGGGCCTGGACACCAGATTCAGCTCCTGTCTCCTGTCTCCTGTCTCCTGTCTCCTGAAGCCTCGCTGAGGAGCGATACAGCCCCCACCTGTATCCTCGACCCTTCACTTACTTCCTGCCTCGCAGTGCCCGGTTCAGCTTGGCCCTGCCTCTGAGTCTGCCAAGAGTATGTTATGATTCCAGATTATCAGTTCAGTCCTCTTCCTCTGCATTCCTAAAGCTACTGAACTGCATCAATAGTTTCCGTCATTGTCTAGCCTTTACGGCCCCATGTTAGAGAAATACTGTATTAATGGTCATTTAATATTCTTCATCACGCACTACATGTAGAATAATGCATGGTCCAGTCTTAGTGTCTGTTAGCCTTTCCCCTCCTGACTTCTAGTTTATATCAACATGTTCTCTAAACATCAGATACTAGATACTGTTTAGGTACATGTCGCCCTGACTCTCCAGACTTCAGTCTCTGCTCCTAGCACAGAGTTCGAAGCCCCCAGCTTCTCCTAGTGATACGTCATTGCCAGTTTGCGCGCACCATCAGGTTAGAGGTCCCGGCTCCTTAGGTAGCCCCCTCCATGGTTTCCGCCCCCTTCATGACATATTCTGTTACGTTTGCATCACATGTCTATGTATACGCCTCTGTTACACCTCTTTTCATCCTTATCTTTCGCGACTGCTACGCGTCACGCCTATTGCTCCACCCACTGCTACGCCTATCGTATGTATTGTAATGCAACTGTTTTAGTATATATAATCGTGTATTGTTATTAAAAGTTACGCCGTCATTCCCGATCCTGTCCCCGGCAGCGCTGCCATCCTATTCCTGTGCAGGTGGTCCTGTTCCTGTCCTTATGCTGTATTAAACCTGCAAAAACTCCTACTACCTCGAATCTTGACTCTTATTTATTGAGCTATCTGTTATTCATTTATTCATTCAAAAATAGGGTATTATTTATTTATTTACCACATAATGGCGCCCGAATAGGGACTTGCCCTTTCCCCACGCGTCGGTGAAGCCACGCCGACCCCCTGACCCTCTGCAGTCGTGACGGAACTCTTCTGCGCACCGGCAGATATTTCTGCTTCAAGTATCCCTCAGGCCCACGGAGGAGACGGAGGAGGCGGTCCAGCATCCAGACGAGACGGTGGAGGAACGCGGCGAGTCCCGACCAGAGCCCAAGCCGAGAGTCCAAGGTCCGAGGTATCCGGAGGTCCACCCGTAACTGAAGTCCGAAGTTCATCGTCCGTCGTCGTAGCAGTCCAGTCCGATCCGAGGCCTTCCGTTCTTGCTGCCCGGTGAGTACCGTCGCTGGGGTAGTATCTAGACAGGGTCAATCTAAATTGACTCTGGTCCGTGGGTTGGTGGTACACAGACCCACAAACGAAGTGTTCACCTAGGTGGATACGGGTCTTGATGCGTCCCTTTATGGGACCGGTATGTTCCGTACTGTTTCAGCAGTGCATCCAGTAACTCTAGTCTGTTCCGTTCTCGAGAAATTCTTGTGTTTCTGTTCTCAGTATTCCAGGTAATATTTTGTCCGAACTGTTATGTTATGATGTTGTTCAATGTATTTCCAATGTCGTGGTATGCCTGAATTGTTCTCCCAATTGTTATTGTTCCTCGTCTAGTGTATTGTGTTCCGATTCAAGTTTACAATGTCTCTCTTTTCGAGATTACGTCAGTTAAAAACTAGAAAGGGTTTGTTAGAAGAAGCAGTTCCAGTTCCGCCTAGGGACAGTCCAGGTCATTTTATGTATCAGAAGCATGGCATAAGTGCCATATTATATCTAGATTTATGGGTAGATTATACCAAACAGTTAGAAGAAAAGTATAGATGGCCCGTATCGGGTACATGGGATGCCGAGTGCATCATGCGAGTAGAAGAAGCATTATGGAAAAAGAAAGCCAGACAGTCACAGAAAGATGCCATCGAGTTATGGCGCAAAGAAGCTCATAAAAGAACCGAAAAAGAAATCAGAAAGTCAGAATTAAGTAGAGAATCCTCAGAACGAGCACAAGAAAAAGAACTAATCGAGATAGGTGAACAAGTTAAAGCCGAACAATCAGAGAGACAGAGGAATGCCCTTATTAAGGGTATGTATCCTCTCCTTGCCGAGGGCCTGCCAAAAGCGACCCCGGAGGCATCCAGTAACTTTCCGCCACCATTAGTTCCGACCAAGCTACGTCACAAACCGACCGCAGCTGATATTTTTATTTCGTCCTATTTGGACGACACAGTCCCAGAATATGCAAATCCTGTTCGCGCTCCGCCAGTCCCTGTAAATCAGGCACTTCCCGCTCCTCCAGACACCGGAGTACCTGTTACGGTACCCCCGGTCCAGCCCGCCATACAAGTCCAGCCTACATTTCCATTTCCCACTCTGCCAGGACGAAGAGCATCAGTAGACGACTCTAGTTTAGGGGCCGCAGGGGGAGGTCCTCCTCAGACCCCGCCGCCACATAAGCGTTTAACAACAGCCGAATTACATATGCAAGCGTCACAGCGTACGCCCAGACATCAGTCTGTAGCAGAAATAAGAAAAGCCCTTGATGAATGCGGCTATGATCCAGTCCCAGGAGAGGATAATATGGTTTTATATTCATTACGTGTAAGAAGGGTGGCCGAGTATCTAGTCACCCTACCGAATATGAAAGAAGACCTAGACAGAATATATCGTTTCATCCGTACAGGGGATGATCCAGAAAGCATTGGCGAGGCCATGTCTCAAAGGAAAGCTGAGACCCAGCTCATGATATTAAAGTTTCTGATCAATTGTCTAATAAGAGAACAAGATTACCCGTCCAAAGATCAAGCCGAAATGAGAACCCTGACAAAGTGGAGTGATAATATAGCCGAGGGTAAGCACAGAACCATCAGTGCTATGGACAGTATGTACAAGAAAATTCGTAAAGAAATAATAAGGTTACACGATCAACGTAAAGCAGCACAAGTAAGCGAGAAAGAAAGTAACTCTGATACTGAAGAGGTAGAGGACGAGAATCCCGACAGAATAGCGTATGTAGGAAAATCTAGATTTCCAGATCGCCATTTACGCCTAGAACACAAGTCTACTTTCCATCATCCAGCACCAGAACAAGGTTCTCTAGAACAAGTATTCCAAGCTACCGATCACATTCTGAAATCACGAATCGGTTACAGTGAGTTGAGTACCATGCATGAACAAGAACTAGTCCGATCAGCAGTCCGATGGATTACTGATTCTACCACTTTTCCAGACGAAATAGTGGCACAAATGTTTCTGAAAATGCCCCCAGCCGAGCAACGACTGGCGGGTATGTATATGATTCAGCACCTCATTACATTGTATGAGGGTCAGCACTCTGATCCAGGCCCGTTACATGATATCCTGAACGAGTTACTCCAGTATAGATGGAAAGGTTTAGGTACCGATTTAATTAGTGTCGTTCTAGAACAGCGTCATAAATATAGAACGTTTTTGAACCCGCATTTTGTTCATGTCTCACCCCCAGAAAGTAAACCATTTTACATGGAGAGACAGAATCCGTTACGAGAAGTCCACCCAGTTAGAGGAACGGGTGGCGAACTAGAACGAGTGTTTGTTTACACTCCGATTACAAAGATGGAACTCCTAGAGATGAAGAAATTAATTCCCTGTCATGATAAAGATCCAGCAGGGTTCCACCGAGAATTAAAAGACATGCTCCGTATGGGAGAATACACGTATCCAGATATAATTAAAATGTTAAAGGTTCTGCTGCCCGCAGGGGTGTATGAAAAGCTCAAGGAAAAAGAATGGGAGGTGGGAGAGAAAAAGATCGATTGGGCAGTTCTAGAAGCTGAAGATAAGGCACGAGTACCAGGTACCGGTCTTGGAGCGAAATGTAAAGAATTACCAGAATTATTAATACAAGTTTTGCCTAGGTTATTGACAACTAGAAAAGAAGACTGGGATGCAATCTCAGCCTGTAAACAGAAACAAGATGAAGACATTAGTGATTTTTATTCTAGATTTGAGAAATGTTTTAGCATCAACAGTGGTCTCAAGACAAGTAGTGAGTCATACCCTCATCTTTTTGTTACTAAATTAGTCGAGAATTCAAGTCCACCAATTAAAAATCGAGTTTTGAAAGTCGAAAGTACCTGGCAAGCTAATACCCCGTCCCAGATGTTACAGATGCTCCAATACCACCAGAATAGAATCAGGGAAGAGCAAGAACACGAGAGAAAACGTATGAAAGACACGAAAATGAAAGTACTAGTTGCACAATCCGTTCATCAAGACAGTCAGAAAAGGGGTCCGAATCAAGCCAGTCATCCTGCAGCTCCCGTTAAAGGGAACTGCAATTATTGTAAACAGCCAGGTCATTTTATAAATGAGTGTGCAGTTCTGAAACATAACATAGCTACCGGTAAGACTAAAGAAAGACCACGTCCGCCTAGACAAGAACAAGTTTCACAGACTCCTCAGCCACAGAATGCACCACAGACAGTTACAGCACCGCAGCCCATCGCTGCAACACAGCATGTTACACAGCAGATGTACCAGTATGCACAGTCTGAGTATCCAGAGTATCAACCGTATTCATGAAACAGCCTAGAGAGGGAGGTAGGCTTGCCTCTCATCGAGATACCTGTAGATCAAGAAGGTCCCTATGTTCATAGTCAAGTACTAGGGAAAGATAGAAAGTTTTTGATTGACACAGGGGCAAGTAGGACCACAATTAGTCACGCCGAAGTTCCAGGGGCTCCGCTCTCAGGCTCAAGAAATGTTTCCCTTGGATTTTCAGGAAAACCTATCGTAAATGAAATATCAAAGCCAGTTACTCTAGAAGTAGGTCCATTGTCCCGTACTACTGATCTGTTACTTACTAAGTCATGTCCAGAAAACCTATTAGGCATTAAAACACTGAAAGAATTAGGTGCAGTTATATGCTGTTCCCCAGAGGGAATACGTCTGTTCCTACGTGACTTCAAGGGTCACTATGTATTACGAGATTTTGATCCCAGATTGTCTAATGTTCCGCAGCATTTATGGGCGCAAGGTCCAACTGATGTAGGTTACATGCAAATCACACCCCATCGTGTGACTCTCAAGCCAGGTGTAGTGTTACCACGAATCAGACAGTACAGATTGCCACCTGAGGCTGTAGCAGCCTTATCCAAAATTATTGACGAGCTCATCGCTCAAGGAGTAGTTGTAGAAACTGACTCCAATGTATGCAATTCTCCGATCATTCCAGTCATGAAACGTACTGATCCAAATGCACCCCCAGTATATCGATTAGTGATTGACCTACGAGAACTTAATAAATGTATTATTCCCCAGTATCCAGTTGTCCCAGATATCTCTTCCCTATTAACGGCCATTGATTCCGAAGCTTCATTTTTCACTGTCATAGACCTCAAGAATGCATTTTTCAGTGTCCCTATTCATCCAGACAGCCAGTTCCTTTTCGGATTTTGTTTAAATGGAAGAAGCTATATGTTCACACGAGCTCCTCAAGGTTTCACAGAAAGTCCTAGTATTTATAGCCAAGCACTTAAGAGACAACTAGACAACATTCACATGCCAACTGACACTGCCCTGCTCCAGTATGTCGACGACCTCCTGATCACAGCCCGTCCTGAACGTGCTTGCGAGCGAGCATCCCTTACAGTCTTGTATTTCCTAGCCGAGATGGGGCACAAGGTGTCCCCTTCTAAGCTTCAATTCTGTGTCCAGCAAGTGGTCTACTTAGGACACTTACTGTCCAAGAGGGGTAGGCAGTTGACACCAGACCGTATCCAGTTAATAGCGAGTCTTCCTCAGCCCAAGACCCAGAAGGAGGTACGTGCTTTTATCGGCCTCACTTCTTATTGCCGACAATGGATTCCTCAGTATGCATTCCTAGCCAAGCCACTGATACAGTTAACGACACAGGAGGCAGCCGTATCGTCTGTCCTCCCTTGGACATCTGAACATACACTCAGTTTCAATGAGTTAAAGAAAGCCCTATGTCAAGCTCCAGTTCTAGCTACACCAAACTACAGTAAGCCTTTTACACTTTTCGTCACAGAACGCGAAGGTACAGCATTATCTGTTCTCACACAAGATCAAGCAGGACAATACAAGCCATGTGCTTATTTTTCGAGCACACTAGATCCAGTAGCCCAGGCTCTGCCTGCGTGCCTCAAGTCAGTTGCAGCCACAGCACTAGCTATCAGACAAAGTGATTCCATAGTCTTAGGACACTCCCTGACAGTACAAATTCCACACTCCGTGGAAGTTCTTTTAAACCGAACACAGACTCAGCATTTGACAATTGCACGTTTAACAGGTTATGAATTGACACTGTTCCAGCCACACATAGAAATCAGACGCTGCAACGTTTTAAATCCTGCTACATTGTTACCATCAGTTACTTCGAATTCTGCCACACATGACTGTGTGGAAGTAGTTAACATTACGACAAAGCCAAGACAAGATCTGACAGATATTCCGTTACCAGATCCCGACCTGACACTTTATGTGGATGGTTCATGTATGAGAACAAGTACAGGAGAACTAGTCGCCGCATATGCAGTGACTACCGACACCGAGGTTATTGAAACACACCGTATTGACACCCTGTCCGCTCAAGCAGCAGAGCTAGTTGCTCTGACACAAGCCTGCCTACACGCCAAGAACTTGAAAGTTAATGTTTACACAGATTCGCGCTACGCATTTGGAGTCGTACACGACTTTGGAGTGCTCTGGCAGGAGAGAGGTTTCATGACTTCTCATGGAACCAAGATTCAGCATGGTCTCCTTATTCAAGCTCTGTTAGATGCCATACATTTACCGACATCCATTGCTATCATGAAGTGCAAAGCACATACGAAAGTTACTGACATTATTTCCCAGGGTAACGATCTAGCAGATCGCACAGCCAAGCTTACAGCACAGACTCCAGACATTCCAGTTAATCCGACACAGACACACACTCCAGATCCGACTACATGCATGACAGTTAAGGACCCTACACAAGATGTCATAGATATCCAGTTACATGCTACTCCTGAAGAAATCAAGAAATGGTCCGAACAAGGAGGGGTCCAGACAGATCAAGGATGGTTAACGAAGGGTAGAGCCACATGGTTTCTCCCCGACTCTATGGTTCAAGTCATTATCAATACCGCACATAGTCCAGCACATTTAGGAGAAAAAGCTATGCTAGACAGTATCCAGAACATTTGGTTCAACAAGCATTTACGAGCTGCAGCCAAGCAGAAAGTCCGTACCTGTATGATATGTTGTCAGTTAAATCCAGGTAAAAGTGTCCCGGTGGAACAAGGTGGATTCCAGCCTCCTGACCACCCTTTTGAAGTCCTCCAGATGGATTATATTCAGATGGAGCGATGTCGAGGTTTCAAGTATGTCCTTGTAGTTGTATGCGCTTTGTCCAGGTGGACAGAAGCATATCCAGTTCCAGATTACACAGCCGCGACCACTGCCAAGCAGTTGGTTCGTGAGTTCTTCCCCCGTTATGGACTCCCTAGAGTCGTATATTCTGACAACGGCCAGCCATTCTCATCTGAGTTGATGAAGCATGTTTCCCTCTTGTTAGGATACCAGTGGAAGTTCCATTGTGTACGCCATCCTGAAGCAGCAGGTCTCGTAGAGAGACATAACCAGACCCTGAAAATCCGCATCGCTAAAGTGTGTAAAGAGAAAGGTGTGGACTGGCTAGTAGCTCTGCCAGTTGCCTTGTTCTATATGCGCATGGTCGCACATTCCAGATCAGGTCTGTCCCCGTATGAGGTCGTTTTCGGCCGCCCCCCTAACATGTGGGGTACTCCTAGACCCCGAAGTATTACCGATGTTTCAAGTAATATGCTGACAGATTACCTAGCTTCCTTGATGTCTGCCCTCAACTCTTGTCGTTCACAGGTTGCCGCCGCATTTCCAGACAATACCGAGGTGGCACCGCATGAAATCGTTCCAGGATCCATGGTCCTTGTCCGGAATTTTGACCGCTCAAGTCCGCTGGAGCCACGCTGGAAGGAGCCCCGACAGGTCCTCCTCGCCACCCGTACAGCCGTGAAGTTGGAGGGTCGCAAAGGCTGGGTGCACCTTTCACATATAAAGAAGTTTTATGGACTGAAACCCGTCTCAAAGAACATTTCCCAGGATTTGAAGGATTGCCAAAATATTGTTCTCAAGGACTGTCCCGCAAAAGACATTGCTACAAACCCTGCCCTGTTAGAGAAAACTCCGCAGCAGGAGTATAAGTTGAAACTCCGGTCTAGTAAAATAAGTCAGCCAGTTTGATTGTCTAAGTCCTCCCCTAGGTGAAACGGTTAGACTGTTTCTGACATGTATAAAATAGACCCCCATAGTGAGAGAGTTAGTCAAAACTCAATCCGATGTATCGTTTTTCTATGTTTCATATTATTTCTCAGCATTATGATTTCCTGCACCAGTTATGCGTTCTACCTGTATTTTCCAGTTTCTCATGTAAATACGTCTTCTAATGCTACAGTAGAGCACACGTTTAGTGATCTACCTCCTCATGAACTCTCTTACCGCCTCGCTATGCGAAATAATTCTTTTATCCGCATGCTACATTATTCACACCAAACCAGCAATGCCACTAATTGTTGGGTGTGTGGTCGACTCCCCCCTTTCCAGACACCGAAGGGAGTTCTGCCACTCTTTCCTTATCCTTTTTCACATAATGGTTCGTGTGGAGCATGGTCCACGTTAACGTCATCCTCAACAGATATGTCTTTTCTTAACAGTACATGTTTTCCAGACAAGCAAGGTCTCCCCCACAGAACCGGGTTAGATCTAGAAAATGAAGTGTACAATTTAGGTAATTATTCTTCGAATTTCATGGTCCTGAATGTTCAGTCTGATTCCACTCCAGATTTACCTGCTATTTCAGTACTACCAGTCAAAGGCGAATTATGTGTCCGAAATAATGGTTCCGTACATGTAGGACATAGTGATTGTACTACTATTGTCAAGTATAGTGACAGTGGGAAATCTATTTTCAAAGCTTCACGTCATTCTTATTTTATTTGTGGTCAAACTGCATATGTTCGTCTGCCCCTCGATTGGGAGGGAACATGTTACATTGCTTTCCTACTGCCACCAGTTTTCCTAGCCCAATCTGATTATCATAGAAACACACATCTAGTACACATTAGACATAGAAGGGAGTCCCCAATTGTCGATTATACTGAAACTGCCCTAGAACAGTATACAGATTTCAACAGAGGTTTCTTTTTCTTTATAGGACCTATCCAGAATAGTAAACTAATCCGTAGGTTAACCAGAACCCTTGAAGCTGTAGTCAATGAGACTGCCTCTGCTCTAGGTAACTTAACCGAAGAGCAATCTGCTATGAGATTTGTCGTTTTACAGAATCGTCTCGTCCTTGACGTCATATTGGCCGATAGGGGCGGGGCCTGTAGAGTCATCGGATCTAGTTGCTGCATTTTCATTCCAAATAACGCGCCGTCTGTTTATTCAGCTATAACCAGACTTCATAAAATTGCCCATCTGTTACACCAAGATCCAGGCACCTGGACATGGTCCGGTTGGTTCTGGAATATAATTTCCGCCTGGGGATGGAAAGTCTTGTCCTTTCTAGGTATTGCAGTAGCGATCATATTCAGCTGCTGCCTCTGTATACAATGTGGCCCTGCGATTTGCGGCATTTGTGCTACCTCTTGTATTCCTAGTCCCAAGCCCCGTTCTAAATCCCGTTCCAAGACAATTCGAGACGAGCAAATGATACTGTATGAAATGATAGATGGTATCATGAATATTGATGTTTCCTGATGAAACGTAGTGACAAGGAGGGAATGTGGAAAAGTAAATTTTGCCATGTTCTGTGTCCCTACATGTCATCCATCATATGTTATATGTGCATGATTAATATGCATATGTTATTCCCCATGTTCGATTAATGACGCAATTACAGTTGTGTCCACCTCTAGTATGTCAGTTCCCAGTTCTCGTGAATACTACGAATATCAGGCCTATGTAAAGCTACGTTGCCACGTTTCTCAGTGTGCACGTTATTTCATTGTAAAGTCCCCGTTTCTAGGCCTCAAAAGGGCCTGGACACCAGATTCAGCTCCTGTCTCCTGTCTCCTGTCTCCTGAAGCCTCGCTGAGGAGCGATACAGCCCCCACCTGTATCCTCGACCCTTCACTTACTTCCTGCCTCGCAGTGCCCGGTTCAGCTTGGCCCTGCCTCTGAGTCTGCCAAGAGTATGTTATGATTCCAGATTATCAGTTCAGTCCTCTTCCTCTGCATTCCTAAAGCTACTGAACTGCATCAATAGTTTCCGTCATTGTCTAGCCTTTACGGCCCCATGTTAGAGAAATACTGTATTAATGGTCATTTAATATTCTTCATCACGCACTACATGTAGAATAATGCATGGTCCAGTCTTAGTGTCTGTTAGCCTTTCCCCTCCTGACTTCTAGTTTATATCAACATGTTCTCTAAACATCAGATACTAGATACTGTTTAGGTACATGTCGCCCTGACTCTCCAGACTTCAGTCTCTGCTCCTAGCACAGAGTTCGAAGCCCCCAGCTTCTCCTAGTGATACGTCATTGCCAGTTTGCGCGCACCATCAGGTTAGAGGTCCCGGCTCCTTAGGTAGCCCCCTCCATGGTTTCCGCCCCCTTCATGACATATTCTGTTACGTTTGCATCACATGTCTATGTATACGCCTCTGTTACACCTCTTTTCACCCTTATCTTTCGCGACTGCTACGCGTCACGCCTATTGCTCCACCCACTGCTACGCCTATCGTATGTATTGTAATGCAACTGTTTTAGTATATATAATCGTGTATTGTTATTAAAAGTTACGCCGTCATTCCCGATCCTGTCCCCGGCAGCGCTGCCATCCTATTCCTGTGCAGGTGGTCCTGTTCCTGTCCTTATGCTGTATTAAACCTGCAAAAACTCCTACTACCTCGAATCTTGACTCTTATTTATTGAGCTATCTGTTATTCATTTATTCATTCAAAAATAGGGTATTATTTATTTATTTACCACACCTTCCACAAGAGCCCGAAATGATGAACCACCCCGAAGGCATACTGGCTGTCTGTGTAAATATTTGCTGTCGTCCCTGCTCCTAGGATACACGCTCGTGTGAGGGCAATCAGTTCTGCTGCCTGTGCAGATCGTTGTGTGATGCGGGCGGTCTCAACTACAGTTCGGGCTGTGGTAACTGCATAAGCAGCTGAGGTGGTGCCATCGGGGAGTTTGATACAAGAACCATCCACCCATAGTTCTCCGTCAGGAACTGGAAAAGCAGTGTCTCGGAGGTCAACCCTACTCCTGGTCTGTTCGTCAGTGAGGGTCACACAGTCATGTATGGGGGACACATTGGGGTCGTTCTCAGGTAGGGGTAACAAAGTGGCTGGATTCAGCGTGGTGCATCTTTTTAGTGTGATGTGGAGTGCAAGTAGAGTCAGTTCGTACCCAGTCAGTCGTGCGCTAGTCAGATGTTGCGTCTTAGTCTGGTTCAGGAGTGTGTCAACCGCATGGGGCACTAACACCGTGAGGGGGTTCGAGAGCACGATCCCCTCACTTTGTCGGAGAGAGATAGCAGAGGCAGCTACAGCTCGAAGGCTGGCAGGCAAAGCTCTGGCTAAGGGGTCAAGAGTGGCAGAGAAGTAGGCACATGGGTGTTGTTTGGGGCCGATGGACTGAGTCAGGACAGACAAAGCGCACCCCTCCCTTTCGTGAGTGTAGAGGGAGAAGGGCTTTGTGTAATTGGGGGTTCCTAGGACTGGTGCAGAACAAAGGGCGTCTCGTAGTTCTTTGAAGGAGGATTGGCATTCAGGAGTCCAAGGGAGCGGGAAGGGGACATCTTTAGTCAGCAGGGAAAGTAGTGGTTTCACAATGAGGCTGAAATTTGGCAACCACTGTCGACAGAAGGAGGTGAGGCCTACTAGGGAGCGGACTTGTTTCTGGGTTTTAGGGACAGGGGTTTCTAGGATTGTATGTATTCGATCGGGTGTAAGTTTCCTCCCGTCTTTGGACAAGAGATGGCCTAGGTAAGTGACCTGGGGTTGGCAGAATTGCAGTTTCTTCTTGGAGACCTTGTGGCCATTTTCCGCGAGGAAGTGCAGGAGTTGGATGGTGGCTGTGACTGCAAGTGGAGTGGGGTCGGCCGCCAAAAGGATATCATCAACGTACTGTATCAACACCACTCCGTCTGGTAACAGGACTGCGTCCAGTTGTCTCTAGAGGGCCTGGCTATAGATGCTGGGACTTTCAGTGTAGCCTTGGGGTGCTCTACAAAATCTATATGAGCGGGCTTTTAAGGTGAAGCCGAAAAGGTAGCGGCTGTCTGGGTGGATGGGGATGGAGAAGAATGCGTTCTTGAGGTCGATTACAGTGAAGGTGGTGGCAGTGGAAGGGATCAGAGTCAGAATGGTGGTGATGTCTGAGACTACGGGGTACTGAGGTACAACTACTTTGTTGATCTCTCGTAGGTCAATGATGAAGCGGTACGCTTTCTCATCTCCCTCACCCTGCTTCTTTACAATGGGTAGGATAGGGCTTTTGCAAACATTGCTAACTACTTCCTCTACCACTCCTGCATCTATCAGGGAAAAACAAATCGATGTCCGCTAGGGTCATAATCGTCGAACCTAAGACCGTGCCTAATTCCGTGTAAAAGGCAGTGGGGTTCTTTCGTAAAGCAGGCAAGGACTTTCGGAAAGTCAGGATGTCTTGCCGATCCCATGGTTGGTAGACCCAGTTATAAACTACTCTCCCTCTCGCATCTTGGTGGTTAATGTCATCATGTGTTCCCTGTCCTCGTGGGGAAACCCAATAGGGAGCGGCCTCCTTTATAGGCATCATTGTGTCAGTTTTTTCTGTTCGGGGTTCGGTCGCTACAGGAGTCGTAGTGTTAGTTTCTGGCCTCTGTTCAGTGAGGTGGCGGAAAACTTCAAGCGTACGCGTGAAAAGGTCCATCACATCACACTCACCTTCATCCCCTATGTCAACCTTTCTATACAGAGTCGTTAGGCTCTCAGGACCTTTGTCTTGGTATCGATCCTCATAGGTATTGAGGGTGTGATAACAAAACGCACAACAAAGTGTCGTCTGTGGCTATTGGCATATGAATTGTACATATCCGTTATGTATTCCTCACTCTCTTTTCGTTCCATCAGTGTCTTCACTATCTTATCGATCCCTGCTCGTTCATCTTTGCTTAATCGGTTCATTCTTGTGAAATCTTTCCTTCTAGCTTCAGGGTCATCTAGTGTTACTGCCTGAGCTGCGTTGAGTACAAGGGGCTCAGCCGGCGCGGAGGCCGCGAGGACTGAGGTCCTGGCACTATTCTCACCTGTACTTGGGGGCTGCGGGTGTGGTACTAAGGGTTGGGAAGGGGCATATGGAGGGAGCATGTAGATGATTGGGGGACCTAGTAATAAATCATCGTTCGCTCGTTTTTTCGAGGGTAACTCAGGGTAGAGCGTAGAGGGTGTTCTAACGGGACACTGGCCCGATGTTTCTGACTCTTGCTTCTGTTTGGCTTCCTTTATCTCTTCCTCTAACTTTCTAGCAGCTAGGTGAGCTGCTTTTCGTAGCTCTTTCTCTAACCTAACTTCGTTTCTCTTTTTCCGTTGCTCTGCTTCTTTGCGCCACATGCCGAGACTATCAAGCATAGTGGGCGTTGTCTTATTGTTACGTAGGGCTGTTTCCAGCACGTTTATTTTATCGTCATCAAAGGATCCTATCAGTGGCCACTGACTTTCCTGATCCTTTCTTGTATATTTATGCCATGGCTTACTATAAGCTATGGCGACTACTCCATATTTAGTGAACATGTCCTTATTAGGGGTGCCTTCCAGTGGAGCTGGATGGTTCATCTCTAATAAGCGGTCCGGGCTGAACCAACTACCAATCAGGGGGGAGAAGATAGGCATGACAGATTACAAAGGGGGACAAAGGTCCGTACTACCTATCCTTCGCTACTTGCAAAGACTAGACAGAATATTTCTATTCTACGTTATTTGCAAACAGAGAATATCTCAAAAGAACCAACTTCGAACAATCAATGTTCGGACAATCAATCAATCAGTGGGGAGAAAAATAGGCACGACAGATTACAAAGGGGGACAAAGGTCCGCGTTACCTACCCTTCACTATCTGCGCAGGGAGAGGGAATATTCCTATTCCTCCCCGTTTGCAGGCAGAGAATATCTCAAAAACAATCAATGAGCAATACTAGTATTTTCAAACAATCAAACAGTCGTTTCGCAATTTGTCGTGTTACACGACCTTACCCGGACCACATGGACAGTTTCTCGTCTTCCGCTTCCAGCGCCCGATCATCCTCTATTCTCCGTAATTGCCGCGGCACTCCTGATGGTTCCCAGTCAGGACCGTAGATCACTCGAGAGAGGTCTACTCGTAACCGGTGAAGTTCGGATGATCGGCTGCCAGACGAGGGTCTATCGGGCAGGTGCACTCCCGATCGTTGCAGTCGTTCACTCTGTCGTCAGGACCTCTCCCACTGGATCCACGTGTCGCTGATGGGCCCCACGTTTGGGACGCCAATTGTAAAAGGGTAGGCAGATTCCAACCGATAACCTTTAAGTATTGCCCGGCGTTAGTCGCCTCTTATACCACTTGAGATTATCAAACAATGAGGCAGGTGCTGGCGACTGGAAGGCAGGAAACAGAAGTTTATTCCGACGGAGCAGAACACGTCAAATCAGACAGCAGGGTATCTTCTCGAGGTGCTCTAATCGCATCTCTGAGGCCTAGCCTCTTATACACAGTTTTATGGCTTTATTGCATGAAACACATTCTTGTCAATACTTTGAAGTACGGAAAGACATCCTCGGAATCCCCGCTTCAAGCCCGTTCTCACACATATTTACAGTAGAAGTCCCCACCCCGATCCCATTGGATGATGACTGACGCGCAGCTGGATATTCCACCGATTCCTGGAATGGGTGCGGCTGATCGGATCTCATGGGGTGGGGGCTTTGATCAATCATAGATCCTTTGAAGAGGGACAGCTTCCTACTGTATGCGGCAATAAACTGCATCCGCAGGGCCAGGTGATGGCCTGGGATCGGGCCGGACAATCGGGTACAGAGGAAGGGGGCTCATCAAAGGATGTGTAGTCATGAAAGGGACGGAGGGAGGTGTTAGCCGGGTACGGGATGTAGCTCCGAGGCAGGGCCGCGCTGAAGGGGCGGTTTATGGCCCAAGCATGTGAGAGCGGGGGCTGTCAGTGCGTGGGGGATGCTTGCGAGGTCAGGGAGGGAGAGAGAGAGACGTGCTGGCTATTGGCAGTGGGCAGAGAGGCCATGGCGTTCAAAATGGCTGCTGCTTCCGCGCACATATGAGCCTACAAAGGGACAAGATGGAGCCGATAATGTTTACGTCGCAATCTAGATTTTAACAAGTAGTGTCACCAGAGCCGTTGCCCTCACGGTGGTCAGGTAGGAGAGTTAAATTTACGAGCCGTTGCCCTCACGGCGTGCAAGTAGCTGTGCCTCTGTCCCCCAGTTTCAGGTCTGAGAAAGGGGTGCACCAGGGCTGTATCCTGGCCCCCCTTCTCTTTACCATCTATATAAATGGGCTGGGGAAATATCTGGAAGCAGGGATGGCCGACGTGCCGCGTATAGGAGGAGAGCAGGTTCCCGCACTCCTATACGCGGACGATGCTGTGTTAATTGCCCGTACGGGCATTGGTCTACAGGCCCTTTTGGACCGATTTGGCTCCTTTATGGAGAATCTTGACTTAAAAGTTAACGTAATGAAGTCACACACCACGATTGTAGGCCGCAAAGGAAATAAGTTGCATGCAAAATCTTTTATTTGTAAGGGTGAGGTTCTTTCCAGGGTCCCTGTTTTCCCATACCAGGGGGTTCTTTTTGATCAGAGAGGTTCCTGGGTCCCCCAGATTAAGGCAAAGAGCATAAGCTTAGCCCGATCAACATCAGCCCTGTTGGCTTTTACAAAAAGACTAGGGGCCAAACCAATGGAGGCAGTGATAAAGGTATACAATAGCAAGTGCACCCCAATTGCCATGTATGGGTCTGCCTTGTGGGGATATGTAAATCTGGATAAAATCCAGAGGGTGGAAAATGGGCTCATTAGACAATTTTTATCTGTCCCCAAATCCACCCCTACCTTTATGATTCATGAGGAAATGGGTTTGACCTATATTACTGATAAACTGAAATTAGCCCCACTTCTTTTTTGGGCTAAAACATGGGTGAACCCCGAGTTAACACTCAACCATGCTATCCTCAAAGATGTAACCTCCAGGGACCAGGCCATGAAAATACCTTGGTTGAAATACATCAGATCTGCATTTGCTATGCTGGGGAGACCGGAGCTTTTTACTATACCAACTAACATCAGAAGGGAAGACATCAGGTGGATTAAGCAGGAATTTCTGGAGAGGGCTTGCCTGGAGAGAGAGGAGTTGGAATTAAGGAAACCCTCTGTAAGAGCTTACATGGTTTTAATCACTACCTCATCTCTGGAACCATATTTAAATATTGTTACCAACCCACTCCATAGATTCTTGTTAACAAAATTTAGGATGAACTTGATTCACTATTCACTTGGTAGTTTCCCCGTGTGGACAAAACCAGAAGACGGTCCGCCCTGTGATTGTGATCAGTTTTCGAACCAGGATACCCTCAATTTTATATTTTTTTGTGGTTTGTATACCGCTGAGAGGGCAAAATATTTATTACCTGTCCTGAAGGCTGCTGGCTTCACTCAAGTGAGGCCAGCCCTAATTTTCCTCCAATCACTAGCGGACATCCATACCATTTATAGTGTTGCATGCTTCCTAACAGCTGCCTTCAGATTAAGGAACAAAAGAATTCCCCGCAATGCTTTATTGTAATCTTATTTTAAATACGGTTTTATCAGTAACCAATTTTAATTATTTATAAACATTAGGAAACAATGAGATTATTAATTCATTGTCATAATTGGTAATCAAATTCACTGATGTGTTTTAAAAAAAAAATTGTTTTGTATTGTATCTTGCCTTCTATGATTTTAACAAAAATCGAATAAAGTGTATTTTGACTTGAACAAGTAGTGGCACACCCAACTTTGCAATGCAGAAAGACAGCTTTGAAGTGCATGGGGAATTGTTAGAGGCATTGCTAAGTCTGAAAAGAAGTTGGGTGGCATATACATTAGTACAAAAATAACAAATAATGGCTGGCAAGAGTTTTATATAGAGGTTTGCAATTTATTAAAAGCTCTTACTAAAGCACCTATCTTCCTCTGCTTCCCCATCTTTGCCTCCCTTCCAGTTTCTCCAACCACTGTTGTGTCTTAGCATTCCAGCTGTTTGGTGACCATCCAAGAATGTGCAGAGACCCAGCAAGAACATTTGATTATGAGCCCCATAGACTGACTGAGGCATCGTACCCTTTCCAGGCCGCCAGATATAATAATTGCCCCCTGATTCCTCGGTAATCAAGAATCTCCTCCATTTCATACTCATGTGACCCATCAATTACAACAGGACAAGGTGGCACTTTGCCAGTGTTGGTTGCTTTTTTAACCATAGGCATGTGAACTACTAGATATAAGCACCACTGTGCTGGTAATTTCAGATGTGTTGCGGAATTCCCTATTAGGCTACTGATTTTGAAAAGACCCACAGATCAAAGAAGGAACTAAGGAGATAGGGCAGACACCTGCAAAACACCCAGGGGCAGCCAGTCAGTCATAAAGACCCCTGATGGCTCCTTCCACATAAAAATAGGTATACCAATCTAGAACTTAGTCATTTATACCTATCGAATGCAACTGATTGACAATAATTTCATTATCCACAATATCAAATGCATCTGACAAATCTATCAATATCAGGGCATTTGCATTAACATTGTCAGCTGCCAAAAAAATCGTTCATTGTTGTGGTGAGCCGAAAACCAGTTTGAGCATCGTACAACTTTTTATTGATTTCCAAAAATCAGCACAGTTGTTTAATGACAGATGCTTCAAGTTTTTTTACAATCTCTGGTAAAATGGTGATGGGACAGTAACTAGTAACTGGCTGGTAAGGCACGGCTGAGGTCAGGCTTTTTCAGAAGAGGGATCACCATTCCAACATTAAAGGTACTTGGAATGAACCCAATCTAAAGAGAGGAATCGATAAGTTCCATCAAGGCAGTAGCAGTAGTAGTATAAGCTTTATTCGAGATAACTTCTCATAAAAGCACAACATATTATCAAATACAATACGAATAAAACAGCAATTCATTCATCAATGTGCATATACATATTCTAAATACGGTTGTGCGAGCTAATACAATACTAGATAATATAAATTACACACATATATAAAACCAAATTACATTAAAATTACATTAATAAACCCTACCTATCGACCTCCGCCTGATTGACCATGCCCACCCCAAATATTTAGCCACTCCAAGGACAATCGGCTCGTCAGTGGATGTACATAGGATTCTCATAGCCACTACGCTGCGTCGTGTCCCAAGATTTTTGCAAACTGGGGTTAGCCAAACCCTCCTTGGTAACGAATAAGCATCACAGACAAATAAAAAATGGCCTAGACTTTCAGTAGCAACTTTGCACACTGGGCAACACATAGAGGTCAGACTCTGCCATCCTGCAGTTAATATTTTTAAAGGAAGGGATCCAGACCTTAATTGGAAGAATAACTTCCTGTCCATTGGGGCAGTAATACTGTCCCAATAGTTTTCCAAGGTAGGACAGATTTTAACTTCCAGAAAGCGGCCAGCCATAGAATCAGATCTCGTGCACCGCAAAAGGCTACTATCTACCCAATCCCAGTATTGAGACTTAAGGGTTTCTTTGCTTGGGAAAACTTCCCCCTGGGGATTAGTCCAAAGATTAAAAAGGCCCAGTTTAATTAACATGGCCCTTAGATTTTTTAGCCAGTTGATCTTATGAAAATTGTCTTCCTTGATTATTGCCAGGAAACCATCTGCGTAGTGCTTAATCTCTGGAGTTGTCCAAAGACGTCTCCAGTAAAGAATGGGGCGCAATCGGGCTCTATCACTGATTGATCGTCTGCCTAGGTCAAGGAGCAGTGGAATTAGGGGGGTGCTCTAGGGTACACCCGTAATTCCTCTAAGGAACCTGTTCTCTGATGTCTGTAAGGTAGATAACTTTTCCCAGGCCCACAACTCTGCCCCATATAGGGCCGCACCTAGAGCCTTTGCATCATACACTATAAGGACAGGCTTAATAGGTTTGGTTTTAGATTTTCTATGTTCCCCCCGCAGTGCCCCTGAGATTTGCTAATGTTTTAGTGCCGTTTTTTCCAGATGATGTGACCAGCCCAAGCCATCTGCTATTTGGACCCCTAGGTATGTGAATTCCCTAACCACCTCTAGCTTAATGTTATTCAGAAATATCCTAGGGTGGGCTTTATGGCGCGGGGAAAAGACCATTAACTTCGTCTTGCCCACATTTACTTCAAGGCCGTGCTCTTTACAAAAATCATCAAATATATTTAGGGCACGCTGTAAACCTGCAGGAGTCTTTGACATAATTAGTGTATCGTCAGCGAACATCAGGATCGGGACCCTGACGCCCGCTAACGAAGGTGCATCTACACTAACATCTAACATCCTCCCCACAATCCCATTAATAAATAGTGAGAAGAGTAGGGGTGCCATTGCACAACCTTGACAGACCCCCCTTTCTACCGGAAAGTCCGATGATGCCTCGCCATTCCCACCCCACTGGACCCTGGCAAAATTACATTCATGCAATCGCATGATAAGGGTAAGGAGTTCAGCTGGTATGGCTAGTTTATGTAATACCATCCATAGCTTGCACCTTGGGACCAAGTCAAAGGCTGCCCGCAAGTCGACGAATGCAACATACAGGCAGCCTTTGCCAAGCAATACCGTCCTCCACCGCAAGATGGTAAATCGAAAAACTTGGTCGATTGTGCTGGTGGCCCGCCTGAATCCTGCTTGGTAGGGGGAAAGGGCATGATTGTCGTCCACCCAGTCCATAAGCTGGTTTACAACCATTTTCCCCATAACTTTTTGTATGGTTGCAATCAAGCTTATTGGCCTGTAATTAGCTGGGAGAGATCGATCTCCTTTTTTATAGATGGGTATGATAATGGCACCTTGCCACAGCTCAGGGACCACCCTTCCCTTGGCAATTGCGTTACCCAATAGTAAGACATACCTCGCCCACCTTTTCATGTCATGTTTAAAGACATCCGAGGGTATCTCGTCTAACCCTGGTGCCCTCCCCCCTTGGACAGAGCAAATAGCTAATTCGACCTCCTTGAGGGAAAACAGGTTATCAGTAGCAAAAACTGGCAATAACACCTCCCCAATCCCGTCCTTCTTTACTTCTACATATTGTGGTCTAAAATACTCAACCCAGGCTTCTTCATCTACATTATTATCTGGCCTATCAGGGGTACCGCCTCTACCCCACTTTATAATCTTCCAAAAAAGCCTGGAGTCCTTGCTACTGGAAGCCTCCTTTAACTCTACCCAGTGCTCTTCATCCCATTGTCTCTTTGCCTGGAGGATACTTATATTATAGGATTTTCTGGCTGCACTAATCGCAGCCCTGTCTCTTTCTCTAATAGCATGGCCCAGTGCCAATCGAGCTGACCTACATTGTCGATTAAACCACCTGGCCGCTTTAGGAGGTTTTTTACCTTTAATACTTTGTGGTTGCATAAAGTGTGGTCTTAGGAGGCAGAAAAACTTATTATGAATATCTGTAATTTCCCTGGAACCAGGGATTATAGGTTTTGCCGCTTCCATAGAAATAAGAGCCTTATCAACCTCAGCATTAATAGTAATCATGGATTCTTCATTAGCTAATACACTTGGCCATTTCAACCTTCGCATGTCGTTGGCCATTACTGGAAGTTGATTGTTTCTTATGTGCATGTTTTGGGGCCCAACACTCCACCATTTATGGGTCACACAAAGGGGATTGTGATCACTTTCCAATCTACCCTTAATGACCATATCAAAAACCCCCTGCCAGAGTGAAAGACTACATATAACATAATCTATTCTGCTCCTGCTATGGCCATTGTCAAAAGTACAAACACCCTCTTTGTCCCCTGGTGTCCTCCCATTTAGGGCTCTTAGTCCGTGCTCCAAACACATGGCATTTAGTAGCAGTATGTCCTTCGTCCACCGCTTGATAGGATCTATACTCAAATATGGTATTCCCCATAGCGTGTCCTCATCCTGACCTAGGGGATCATTTGTACTGTCAAGTGGTTCGAAGGTCCTATTGAAGTCCCCAGCTACTACTATTCTTTTACCTAGGACATACAGCCTGATTCATGAAACGAAAATCGGCTCGCAAAGGGCCAGATTCTGAGAATCTGGCCCTTTGCGAGCGCAATTATTGCCTTTGGGATTCATCATCCCAAATGCAATAATCGCTATTACAGAATTCGCTATTGTGCGAGGAATTGCATTTAGGGAATCTCTATTAGAGATTCCTTAAATGCAATTCATCAACCAATTTTAAATTGCTAATTCGCAATTTCGGGCCACTATTTACCGAGAGGTCAGACCTCTCGGTAAATAGCAAAAACTTAGAAAAATGCTTTTAAAAGCATTTTTCTAAGTTGCATGTTGCACACACACATGTCCTTTGGACATGTGTGTGCGCAACACCTGTTCCAATTTGCATTTAAGGGGTGCTACAGGGTGTCCTTTGGACACCCCTGACACCCTTTAAATCGCTATCTTATTTGCAAGTAGCAAATTGCTACTCGCAAATAAGGAATACTCCCCATTCATTCCTATGGGCCTTTTGGCCCATAGGAATGAATGGGGAGTTATTCCTTATTTGCGAGTAGCAATTTGCTACTCGCAAATAAGGAATGTGTAGGAATCGCTATTTATTTAGCAATTCCTACATGAATACCGTTTTGCGAGTCTCTAATAGCGATTCCTTATGAATCTCTATTAGAGACTCGCAAAACGGTACCTTGATGAATCAGGCTGTTGGTTTCCAAGAAGGCGAACAAGGCCTCTAGAGGGGGAGAACTCCCCGAGTAGGTTCCTCTTGCATAGATGTTATACAGATCAATCACATCCCACTTTTCTGAGGACAGTCTTAACATTTGAATGTCACTATGGCCCAAATCCAACACTTTAATAGAAATGTCCAAGTCCTGCTTTATCCATACTGTGAGCCCTCCCATTGGCCGACCCCTAGCCCCTCTGGAGGCTGGGATTGAAAAATGTAAATACCCACAGAGGAAAACAGGGTCACAGGCCCATGTTTCTTGAAAGCAACACACGTCGAACCCATTAATAAAGTCTAACCAGATTTGTGATTCAGACTTGCTACCCAGCCCAGCAATATTCCAAGATAGGAACTTCCCAGGACTAAACCCATCCTCACATACTGCATTTGTTATAGAACATGGTTGAGGATTCATTGAGCTTTCATCATTCCCGACAAGTCTCTCGCTATTCCTCGTACTGCCCCCATCCATATCATTGACAACATATGCGGTTGATGTGTGTAACTCCCCCTTTCCATCGTTAACACTTACTTCCCCACATCCTTCCTCCACATTCACGATATCATCGCCAATGTTCATGTCATCTAACGTCGCTCCAGCATTTGGATCAGGCTCATTACAATCCCCATGTAGATTCATGCTATTTCCTCCCCCACCAGTATTCATATGTTCAAGGGTTTGTCAACATCCCCAGCCTAGATCTTGCCATCCAACCGAAAGATTATAGTTTGGGCCAATAAGATGGTTTTGGCACTGTAACAGTGGAACAGGTGGGGAAATCCTTGGCCATGGGGGGTTAGAAGGACACTTTTGCTCATTAAGCAGACCAGTCAGAACACTAATAGGACGTGGGTAAAAGAAAGTAAGATCAACAATGTTGATTCCTCCATTGTTTGTACCCCATCCCAATCTTGTTATCCATCCTACCACCCTTGAATCTTGAAAGTTAACCACAATGCAGCCCCCCCCCAAACTTTTGGGAGTACAGCCTATCCATTCTATTCTCCTCACCCCTAATATTAATCCATCAACTTCCCCTGGTAGAGGCCGGTTCACCCTTAACCAGTGCATAATCTTATTTTTGAGCATCTGGAAGGTTTCTCTCTGTCCCGTTAAGAGTGGTGGGACATTTGTAAGGACAACTACATAGGGAAAGGAATCAGGGGTAAGATTCATTGGGGGTTTCTTTTGAGGTGGCTTTGTCAAGGGTGGTAAGGACGGTTTGAAAGCTATAGGAGCAGGGCGAGGTGCAGGTTTACTTACTAGGGGCTGGTTACTACTTGATGGGATGGTTGGTGGGACAGTACCTGTACCAGAACACGCATTACCCCCTGCTCCCTCAGAGAGCAAAGGATTTAAACTAGGCGACATTGATTGCGCCGCAATCTGGGATGTAGTTACAATATTAGGACAATTGATGGCAGAGCCCGGTGGAACTGAGTCAAGAGGCTTGGGTGGTCTCTTCCCAACCGCACTGCCCTACTTAGGTAACACTGGGGAATTAATTTGTGATCTTCGTCCCTTATCCTGGGGTATACATTGGGTGTTGTTCTGGGACTTACTACTTTCAACTAGCCTTGCTTGAGTTTTTATGAGTGCCATTGTTGAAAAAAAGTTATCTAGTGTTACCTGCTCAAAGTGGTCTAGCCGATCGGATAGCTTGCAAATTCGTTCCTCTATTGGGAGCAAAATTGACCATAGCAGCCTCTCTAGGTCAGGAAACAGGTTGCAAGGAAGTGGCGGTGTGCCAGCCATTGCCAAGCCAGTGTCAGAAGAATTAATAATACTAGAAACTAAACTATCTAGTAAAACAACATCTCCCTCTTGTATACTTTCCCTACTACGGCTTACTTCAGTGACAGCCTTACTGGGGCACGTATTTCAACTTACTTTCCTAAGTTTGTGTGGGGGTTTAGCTAGATAACATTTTCTAGGTGCAGTACTCCTTTTTCTTTTTGAACCTGATTTGGTTTGGGGCAGAGAAACCGGGGCACATATTTCTGATGTACATATTACAGGGTCAATATGACTCACACAAGAAGATGTTAATTCTGCTACAATACCCTGGTTCTCCTCGTTAGTGATAACATCATGACATATTTCGGCCACAACAGGCAAATTTAAAGATGATAAAGGCGTTACCAATGCAGGGTAGATTTGTACTGAGCGCTTGTCTACAGGATTTTTGAGAAGTTCAATGGATAATCTACGCTCCGCACGCCTCTCTGCAAGCGTTATCTCTTTGTCGATGTCCTGGGTGGGCCGGTTAAAGTATTTATCTAGAGGTCCAATAACTGCAGGCCCGGGCTCGACCGGTTGGGTCATCGGAATGATAGTACTTGGAGATACAGACATACTTTGTGGGCACCAACCCTTTTACAAAACTTATAGTTTGGCACTTATCTGACACAACCCTTTTCTTAATACAGTATATTCCGTTAGGGTCAGTGTCAGAGGGCTGGCCCAGCCCGGCCTCCCTCGGCCCTGGACGGCCACAGATAGTCCCGCCCTTGTCCCGGGCTTCTCCCCCGCGCTCCCGCGCAGCGGGTATGCAGAGGTCTTTAAATATCAATTGGCGTTATGGGCGGTGGGCGTGGCCGGCAGGGAGAGCAGCCCAGCTGGTGTCGATGGGGCTCGCAGGGACTCCTGGTCCACGGAGTCCCTGCTTCCTGCTCGCAGCCCTGCCGGTCAGTTGAGAAGTGCCCGTCCAGACACAGCAGCCCCTGTGCGGACGCTGCGCTGCGGGACCCGCGAAGCGGGTCCGGCGAGGTTCGTTGA
Organism: Lissotriton helveticus; assembly: GCF_964261635.1. Classification (NCBI taxonomy): domain Eukaryota; kingdom Metazoa; phylum Chordata; class Amphibia; order Caudata; family Salamandridae; genus Lissotriton; species Lissotriton helveticus. The sequence goes on from NC_136068.1 coordinate 1,315,986,914, forward strand.
TTGGCCCCTGTGGCAGGAGGGCTTAAAACGGTGGCAGCGGCAGTCAGGTACGTTAGGCAGCAGCGTGGAAAGAAAAACGGTCCCCGGCAGTAGCAATATAGTCCTTTAATAAGGGAGAAATGTAAAAGAGATGGAATCTAGAGGCGGTTTTATCTCAAGGATATTTGGGGCTGGTAAAAGGAAGGTTAGCAAAGGGATCCTTTGCCACAGAGCTTTGATTTTCTCCATTTTCCGGCCAAAGAAGGTAGATCATTTGTTGCAGAATGACACGGATCATAATCTGTCTTTTTCACAATTGTTGATGGTGAATAGTTTATTGATGCATTTAAATCGGTATTTTGACTTAATACCTGGCTTTATTATTCACTCTGAGTAATAGTTTTACTTCTTCAACCGACAACTTGTATTATGGGAAAGTGGTTTTATGACAGGGGAGTCTCTAAGTGTGTTTCCCACACTTTTGTTTTCATGGCATTTAGTTTGTTATTGATTCAGGAGCAGAATTTGAGCCAATTTTATTTTGCTTAGGCTTGCTTATAGCTAAGTTATTCACAGCATCAGTTAAAGCTGTGCAGCATCAGTTAACACTGTGCAATATGATGCATATACAGTGTGAGGCGTGGGGGGGGAGGAGAGGACATGATCATTAAAAGTATAATTGGTGGTGAAGTCCTGTAGAGGATGCATTATATCAGGGACCAATGCCCTCCAGTCTCTAACCCTATATTCCTGGCGGGAGTCTTTTTTTTTTTACCAAAGATTAAAATATAATTCAAATTTAATGACATAATAGTCTGAATAGCCTTAGTGGGCAATATTGTCTGAAGCAATGCTGGCTTTGGTGATGAATATCAAATCAAGAATGTGGCCAGCATCATGTGTCACTGACTAGAAAAATTGACTTGAAAAGCACAAATGAAAGGTAGTATGTGCATTCTAAATTGTCTAGATAAACGTTGATATTGCCCCAAATAATTGGGTGCGCATTGGCAGTACTTTTAAAAGTCAGTAATTCATTCAACTTTGTTAAAAAAGATTACGTAGGCCCGGAAGCTCAATACAATGGAGTAAAAAAAATGTGTGATGCGCTTGTAAAGGAAATAGAGAGCACATCTTAGTTGACTAGAGTGGGTGAAGGTAAAATATAAATGAGAGAGTATATTTTACCGTGGCGGACACCATTAGTTATAGTTAGGTCAGAGTTTCCATAGGAAGAGTATTTATGTATCGCTAATACCAATGGTGTCGCTTGACAAATCTGCAGGAAACGTTCCCAAAAAAGTTAATCCTTCTCATTCTTCATAAAAAGTTCTGCACCAATCCGTTAAGCGGGGGTGCTGGTAGGAGCAATAAAATAGAGGTCCTAAAAAATAGATTTCCAATGTTAATTCCCGTGGAAACATTTGCTCACTGATATAGAAAAAATTACAGAACAAAATTGTACAGAATTTGGCAGAAAGTTAATACTTCATTCAAAAAGCATTTTTTTGTGATTTAGTGTAAATCAGCTCAACCATTTTTGAGAAAATAGTGTTTAAAGAGGGGCTCAGAGTAGGCATTAATGAGTTAAAATGTAGGGTATATCTAGACGGTTGGTCTTGCAGAAGTTCAGCAGCACAACAGTACTAAAAAGTTAAAAAATAGGGCCATTTCAGTGCCAAAGAACCAGCAGACCCACTGTACTGAGCAATCTGATTGGCTGGCACCAACTCTTAACAATAACCAACTAAACTGGGGGTCTAATCGATACAATGCCACCAAGTGCCTCAAACTACTAAAAACAGAGATGAAAAAGCAAAGAAACAGGAGTATTGTGAAAGAAAGGAAATCATTGAGCAGAGCTTGTATTCCCATCAATTGTCAATATGATCAATCTCATCATCTGGTTATCCACCCGTATGGATGATATGTCTCTTGATCATAGAGACTAACATCCAGAAAGGGATTCGCTCAATGGAGTCAGAGAAGGAGCACCAAAGAGAAAAAAGACAGATTATACGTTCTTTGGGTACATGACCACATGGGAATTAAGTGCAGTGCAAAGAAACAAGTGAGTGTAATGTTTAAAATAGAGTTATGAGGAGACAAACAAAGTTTATTGGAAATATCACCCCACACTCTAATCTAAAATCCGAACAGTGCAACAAGCAGTTTTAACTAATGACTGCTAAATTATCAAGGTCAACATGTTTCAGCCAATGGGGTAAAAGTGCCCACGGCTTTCTCCAGGACCCCTGGTCTTGAGATTTGCTACTGCATAATTCTATATACAAAAAATGTGTCAAAAGAATTAAGTGGAAAAATAACAACACTGTAAGGTTGGAATAGATACAACCTACTTATACTGATCCTCCGCTCCAAGGGATGCAGATGGCATCCATCTTGAACAGGGACTGGACCTCACCTCATCTGGACCTAACTCAGGATAACGAGGCCCGCTCTGTCCGACATTGCCTCCGGCATCTGCTGAGTTAAGGGGGAGGTGGCACCAACTCTTAACAAAATGCTGTGGCCCCCATTTCATGGCTCGGGGACTTGATCCCCTTGTCTTGGAGAGGTTTTAAATGATGGGCATAAGGGGGCAGGATAGAAACACACTGACCTACAGGCAATTGTGGGGAGGACTGAGGGAATCTTCCACCCGCATTGTAGCATGCAAGCAGCTCCCCGGGGGAAGCTTGAGTAATACAGTGGTGCAATATAGAGTGGACGCTTTTGTGGTAGGGACTGTGGGAGTACCGCATTATACCTGAAAACATTTAAAAAAAAGAAAAAATGTGTATGGAGTGGACCTGAAAGGAGAATTGGCTGCCTTTGGTGGGGTTGGGGCTTGGCCCTGTTGCCACACTCCAGAGGCTGTGCAGGTTGGTCTGTTATGGCGGGCTTCTTTGCTAGTCCTGGCCAGAGGCTAGGTCCTGTGACCAACCACTAGTTATGAGCCCATAACTTGGGCAAACCCGGTCCCGGGTTGCTTGTGTTCTGGGAGGAATTCAAACATTCCATCCATCACAGTTTTGTATACTTATTGTGTCACCCTAAGTGCGACAGGTATGCCCAGATGTAGGTCCTGTGCACACTCTCACTTGACCCAAGTTGTACCCAGCTGATGAGTCCATAACGAGGGTGAAACCGGTCCTGGGCTACTTGTGTTCTTTTACAGGGAGGACCTGGCTTGGGAGCTCTGTTGGAGTGTTCCTATTGGAGCAGGGTCAAGACTGAATTAAATATAGCTGGGTCAAAACTGAGGTGGCATGGTGAGCAAAATAAAGTGGGACGGGTATTCCCCAACATGGGTCCTGTGTACACTATGTCACTAGAACTAAGCTGTACCCAACTGATGAACCCCTAACCAGGGTGAAACTGTTCCTGGATTGCTTGTGTTCTGGTTCAGAAAGGACCTGGCTTGGCCATGCGGGCTGGACTGTTCCTAATTGAGCAAGGTCAAGGCAGATTTCCACATAGCTGGGTCAAAACTGTGGTGGCATGGTGTGCAAAATAATGATGGATTGGGATGCAGCCCTCAGTGGTTGCCAATTGCTGAGATTAATTCAAGCATTTCATCCATCACTGTTTTGCATACTTATTGTGTCACCCTAAGTGGGGCTGTATGCCCGGACATGGGACCCTTGCACACTGTGTCACTGGAACCTAGATGTACCCAGCTGATGAACCCATAACTAGGGTGAAACCGGTCCTGGGTTGCTTGTGTTTGGGATCAGTGAGGACCTGAATTGGGAGTTCGAGCTGGAGTGTTCCTATAGGAATAGAGTCAAGGCTGATTTGTATATAGCTGAGGGAAACCTGGGGTGGTATGGTGTATAAAATAACAATGTATTGGGATGCGACCCAAGAGAATACCAGTGGCTGAAATTAATTCAAGCATTCCATCTACCACTGTTTTGTATACTTATTGTGTCATCCGAAGTGGAACAGGTTTGCCCAGACTTGGATCATGTGCACCTTGTGTCACTTCAACCAATCTGTACCTGGCTGATGAGCCCATAACTTGGGCAAAACCGGTCTGAGGTTGCTGCTGTTCTGGATCAGGAAGGACGGCCTGGTAGTTTGGGCTGAACTATTCCTATTGGAACAGGCTCAAGACTGATTTGCATATATCTGGGTCCAAACTGAGGTGACATGGTGTGCAAAATAACAATGGATTGGGATGCTGCCCAAGTGATTACCAGAGACTGAGATTAATTCAAGCATTCAATTCACCATTGTTGTTCTACACTTTTTCTGCTGTTCTAAGTGGTATGCCCATTTGTGGGTCCCCTGCACATTGGGTTACTAGATCCAAGCCTTACCTGCCTGATGAGCCTATAACTAGGGTGAAACCAATCATGGATTGTTTGTCTTTGAGTTTAGGGAGGACCTGGCTTGGCAGTATGGCCTGGACTGTTCCTATTGGATCAGGGTCAAGACTGATTTGCATATAGCTGAGTCCAAAGTGAGGTGGCATGGTGAGCAACATAACAAAGAACTGGGATGCGGACAGAGTGATTACCAGTGGTTGAGGTTAATTCAAGCATTCCATCCACCACTGTTTTGTATACTTTTTGTGTCACCTTATGTGAGAAAGATACACCCAGACCTGGGTCCTATGCATAATGTGTCACTGGAACCAAGGTGTAGCCTGCTGATGAGCCCATAACTATGGTGAAACTGGTCCTGGTTGCTTGTGTTTGAGTTCAGGGAGGACCTGACTTGGTAGTTTGGGCTGGACTGTTCCTACTGCAGCAGGTTCAAAACTTACTTGCATATAGCTGGGTCAAAACTGAGTTGGCATGTTGTTTAAAATAACAATGGATTGTGATACAGCCTGAGTGATTAAAAGTGGAAGAGATTAAATCAGGCATTTAATCCATCCCTGTTTTTTATACTTATTGTGTCAACCACTAGGGATGGGTGCAACTTGTGTCATTTGCTCTAGCCCAATTGCTTGTAAGTATTGCAAAATGATTTGTAATTGCCCATGATTACCCAAGCTGGTGTAATCACATAAACTGACATTCCTTCGGTTTACTTTGACGTAATTACAGTTTTGCCCTGGCCTATCAACCACCTTCTGTGAATAGGCAAAGTTATGCACAAAGGTGGGATTGGCTGTAGGTTACACAAGGGATTTGGCTGTAGGCTCAAGGTAGACTATGACAAAAAAAACTGAAATTCATTGGCAAAAATTAAGATTAAAGCAGCATTCTTGTTCTGTATGGTAATACGATCTTACCTTATGTTAAAATAACTACAGCAATTGAGTGTAAAAACAAAGGTTAAAATGACGTTATAGTTAGGTGGTGAAAATGAGATAAAAACGAATGTTTTAAAAATCAAAAAGAAACACTGAATTCACCATTACAGTTTACTGAGCTAGCAATAACTTGCACCTGTCCGTGCACTGCTTGTGACCTCACATATTACATCACTCAAGGCATGTTAAATGACATCACTAATGACATCTCAAATGACATTGATGACATCAGTGATAACACCATAGTCATATATAGCATAGAGTTACGGTGTGTACATGTGTGGATGCAGAGAATGGACATTGCATAAGCCCAAGAGGCAAGTGTGGTTGTGCGTGGTGAAAGTCATATGGGGCACCATTTGCAAATCAGTAAAGTTTGGGGTGCAAGTGTTACTCCATGTTAAACACAGTAAATGCAGAGAACACATGATGTGGGTTTCAGAGGTATGTTGACATCCCTGATGACATCACAGAGGACTGGCCTAAGAAGTACCAGCACAACTTGCCTGACAATCAGGTATTCATTACCAAACCAAATGGAGTACTGCGAAAGAACTTTCACTCCCTTATTACACAGTGCAGTACTTTTCTTGCATTTGTTTATTATATCTGAAAAATAGGAACTGACATAGAAGAACAGGAAGCATGTTCAGCCATGATGGATTGGGAAGAAGCTTCAGAAAAAATGTCTATCTTCATCTTGGATTGAGCTGTAAAATGATTTATAGTTTCTGGCTTGGACTTGACCTGCACTCAATGTCTTGAGATGAATAATAAAAATCCAGATTCTATATTTGCCCGATGATGCCGACCCACTGTCACCTGAAATCACTGCTATCACCCCAAACCCAGCAGACTCTATCTACAGGCGCAGCACAGATGGCAAAAAGTCAAGAACCAAAACAGGGGACCTGCCCACTAGCAGCTACTGAGAGGCTGCAGGCCCACATGGACAAAAAGAATTCAACCCCCACCAAAGCGGAATGAAGCTGAAAGCTGTGCGGCAAGGGTTCCCAGGAGCAAGTGTTAGGTAAATCGGAGTCGCCTCCCCTAGGCTGCAAGGCACAGCCGATGGTGCAATAACAATCTATATTTCACTGACTGCTGCTTATTGTGTTTTTTAAAAACAGAACTTCATAAAGAGAAAGAGGGCAGTGGCACCGGCTCACATGTACCTGACTGTTATGTGCTGTTTTACTTTTATAACCCGGCATTGAGGGAGCGAGGGCTCAGTGACCTTGCTCATTTGTAGGTCACTCTTCAATTGGCCCTCAGAGCTAGGCCAACCGCATTTGGTGCTAGAATTTTATGTGGGGAGTTATTCCCCTTACATACAGTGGACCAGCAGTCCAGGATTATTAGTCATGCCTTTTTAGGGGTGGAGTATCACCAGGCAATGCCCCGGTTGCCTAGGCTTGCAACCGCCGGTGGCACTAATGCTTACATCCTAGGGTCCTGCCTTAAAGACTCCCAGGGGTTTGGCATGGAGCACCCCTGCTGTGCTCCCTGAGATGATACTTGGCCCCAGTCCACCAGGTGCCGGTCATGACGCACGGTGAGTGCCGGAAGTGAGGGTCTACCCACTGGGGGTCTTGCAGACTAGCCTGATGCTGCAGGTGCCAGAATACGGCACTCTTAGGAGGGCGCACAGCGTGCGCTGCAGGCGGCCGCAGAGAGCCTGGGAATGAACAACAAACAGTCAGCTCCACCATGACTGCTGGGCACAATTCTTCGCAATGTGACTTTGGGCTTCTAGGAGCTATTATGCTTGTGTACCCCGGAGAGACTTATTTGATGGCCTTTACAAGTCCATCAATTTCCTCTTGGTCTGAGGCACTTGGCACATTGCTACCATGTTCTGTGTGCCTCTGTGCGCGGCTTGCAGGCACTTGGGCTCCAAACAGCAAGCAGATTTAGTCCGGCTCAAACTGCAGAGTGCCCACATGTCCTTGGATGAGCTGTGCCTCTCACTTTCGGAAAACAATTATTTCTTCAAAGGCACTACGACACTTCCTGTTAAACTTGTCCTACAGGCACTTTACCATGCCTAGCAACATTCTCCGAATATGCTCCATTTCCCGGTTTACTCTCCTTTTCTTGTCAAGCAACGGGTCTCCACATTTTTTCCTTTTTCACCAGTTGCTCCTGAAAACCTCCTCCAGTTTTGTGAAATCACAAGACTCATGGGTTTCTAAGTCACTTGCAAGAGAAGAGCGGCGTGTCTCTTCTAGAAGTTAGTATTGGCGGTCTCGGCACCAAGGAAATAGACATGTTTATGTTACACTTGACAAGAATCATTTATCAAACACAAAAAAACAAAAAAGAACCGAGGAGCCCTTTGGCAGACTTTCTACTAGATACCAATGAGAATTTCTACTGTGGTGAAAATATGACATTTCTTTAATATCTCATCCTTTGCCTTTGGGAAACAATTTGGGAAAAATAAAAATACCATATACATTATCTATCGCACACGACTGTCAGTGTGTGCCCAGAGCTTGGTGCAAGGGTTTGCTGACATCTCTATATTTATGTTTTTTAAAGAATTTTGATCACACTAAGTATTTTGACATATGCCGCTCCTCGGCACAAGATAATTAGAGATAGGTTCATGTTTGCATTACATTGGTGGGCACAGAAATGATGGTCAGAGGGAAAATCCAGAACATTGCCAATATATGGACTAGTAGGTAGTCAAATAAAAAAAAGCTTAGTCGTAATGGTGCAAGATTCAAGTAATCCAAAAATTCCACACATAATATATAAAATAAACACATTTAAACAATGAGGGGCAGATTCATGACGACTGGCGAATTCCTGCAAATCAGCAGAGATGCGCCAGATAAGATGTGTCATGCAAGTTTACCCTTGCACCACCACAGATGCGCCGCATTTACAATGCAGCGCATCATGGCGCAAGACACGCGCATTTACACAGCTCCTAGCGCGACCTGGATGAGGAATACGCTCTGTGTCAATTGATTTAAAAAAATTACACTTAGCTCGATATTTTAAAAATTGTATGTGAATACTTTGCACTGTGTTTTTAATTGTTCCTAAAAGCACGTTTGCACTTTACCTACCTGTCTTGGGGTGATAGTTGCCGCCCCTGCTACCCCGGTCCACCGCAAGCGCTAGGCTTGTTTGTTGTGGAGGGTGCAGGGCGCTTCCTACTTCCGGGTTCCTTTGCCGGCGCTGGACACTGATTGGTTAGAGGGGAGGGAGGCGGTGCTGAGTGCTAGCGCGGCCCCTACAAAGCCCCAGTTAATCCAGACGCTCTTTCTGAAGACACGCGCATTTACACAGCTCCTAGCGTGACCTGGATGAGGAATACGCTCTGTGTCAATTGATTTTAAAAAATTACACTTAGCTCGATATTTTAAAAATTGTATGTGAATACTTTGCACTGTGTTTTTAATTGTTCCAAAAAGCACGTTTGCACTTTACCTACCTGTCTTGTGGTGATAGTTGCCGCCCCTGCTACCCCGGTCCACCGCAAGCGCTAGGCTTGTTTGTTGTGGAGGGTGCAGGGCGCTTCCTACTTCCGGGTTCCTTTGCCGGCGCAGGACACTGATTGGTTAGAGGGGAGGGAGGCGGTGCTGAGTGCTAGCGCGGCCCCTACAAAACACTCAGGTGCATAACACGCGCAGCGGGGACGCGCAGCGAACGCGCCGATCCCGCGCCGAAGACCCGCCAAAGACTAGCCCGTCTGTGCCCGTCCGTGCCACGACGGGCCACAGGGCGGAGGGTTATGACCAACAACCCAGCTTTATACAGGTATGGTCATCCGACCAATTAAATGCTCTACGTCCAGCACCTAATCACAACTGCACTGTGCTTGAAATCCCTGACTCTGGAACAAATACCTGCCCCGTTTGCAGTTGTACAATATCATCCTTTCAACGCTATCCTCCTCGTAGAAATAGACGCAGGAACCATCTAAAGCAATCCCTCCTTACTAACGATCCTTACCTGTTCTATAGCATTAACTGCCGCTCGCTGCCTATGCATAGGCTAGATATCTATGATTTATTAATAGATGAAAACCCAAGCGCCCTGTTCCTTACGGAAACCTGGCTACACACAGGGTCTGGCCCTGATGTAGCCACGGCTCTCCCTCCGAACTATGCAATCGTTAGGATGGACAGACCTCGCAAAACAGGGGGCGGAATCGCCATTGTTTATAACAAAAAATACAAATGTTCCTTTGAGTCAATACTAATCCCTGATTGTGAGGCTGCCTTTTTTAAAATCTGCCTCAATCCCAATTTTACAATGTCTGGCATTTTAATATACCGACCTCCCGGTAACAGTACTAAATGGGCAGCTGAATTGGCTAATCAGATTACCCCTTTCCTTCTGGCATCCAAAAATTTCTCCATTATTGGAGATTTAAATCTTCATTTTGACGATAAATCAAATACGACATGTGTCAATTTGCTGGAAGATCTCACAGCACTCAATATTCATTTACTTAACTCAGGGCCCACCCATAGGGCAGGACATCTATTGGACCCTTTATTTTCTAATCTCCCCCAACTCATCTGGCTGGATACCACCCCCGTATGTTGGTCAGACCATTTTTTAATTAAATTCAAGCTTGAGGCACCTATTGCGTCCACTGTTCAAACCAGGCTATTGCCCCCGTTAAAGAAAAACTGGAAATCCCTAGACATTTCCAAACTTAATGCAGAACTCAGTAGGCACCCACCTAATACAAACCAAACGATGGAAAGTATTGCATTGGCCACACAACTATGGCTGGAAAATGCAGTTGAATCCTGTTTATCCACCCCTAATATCAAAAGGAATTTACACCATCCCCCGGCCCCATGGTTCAATGAATCACTAAAAGAGGGAAAAACAAAATGCAAGGCCCTCGAAAGAGGGTGGCGGAAGGATTTCGATCCCGATAAAAAAAACCTATATCATACAGCTAGGAATCTGTATCACACCGCATGCAAAAAAGCTCGGGCTACATATGTAGCTAACACCTTTTTGGGAGCTGCAAATAAAGCTAAAGTACTGTTCAACACTGTTAAAGATCTTGCCGGAGCACAAACTACTGCTCCGTTATGCCCTTTGAACGAGAAACAGTGTCAGGACTTAGCTTAATTTTTTTCCGACAAAATTGACAAACTAATTACTGAGATAGATGGGAACAATTCTGACCCAGCTAAAGAAGAGTGGGAGTCTGCTTCGACTGCAACCCAGACGCTCCAAAAATGGCCACCTATTAATACGGACACCCTTATCTCTATTATGAAAACAATCAAATCTGGTTCTCCACAGGATCCCATTCCCATAAACATAATTAAAACACTGGATGCACCCGCCCTTGAAATAATAGCTGACATTTTAAATTCATCTCTAGAGCTAGCCACAGTACCCTCTATTTGGAAGCACGCCATTGTGACCCCACTGCTAAAAAAACCGACAGCAGATCCAGACAAACTGGCCAATTATAGGCCTATTTCACTCCTACCTGCCTTCTCTAAATGTCTGGAGAGGCATGTGCATTCAGCCTTGTCTCTCTTTTCAGAGGAAAATGCCCTTCTTCACCCTACCCAATGAGGCTTCCGCACGGGCTTCTCTACGGAAACCGCCCTACTGGGTATCTCTGAAACAATTAGGAAACTTTTCGACGATGGTCAGACGGTTGCGCTTGATCTACTCGACCTAAGCGCAGCCTTTGACACTGTGTCGCATAAAAAATTACTTACTCGGCTGGAGAAAAATGGAATAGGTGGACCTGCTCTGGAATGGATTAGATCTTTTTGGAGCCAGCGGACATACCAAATAGCCTCGGCTGCTGCACGCTCAGGACACTTCAAATCCCCCCATGGAGTACCACAAGGTTCATTCTTAGCCCCCTTTTCTTCAATCTCTATCTTAGACCTTTAGCAGACCTTGTGGAAAAGGCGTGACTTACCTTCATGTCGTATGCAGACGATTCTCAGATTGTCTTCTCACTGTCTAAACCCCAGATATAATCTTCGTCTCCATTAAAAGAGGGCCTTCTGAACATCTTCAACTGGATGACAACTAACCAGCTGAAATTAAATGGGGACAAGACAGAGATTCTCCTCCTGGGCAAACAGCCAGAGTTGTGGAGTACTCCACACTGGCCTGCCCAGATGGGCAATCTTCCTATGCCAGTGACCCATGCTAAGAACTTGGGGGTAATACTGGACAATTCTTTGTCCATGAAGCAACAGGCCAACAAGGTAGTGGGCCTTTGCTTTACGATCATGAAGTGGCTCAGGAAGATCCTTTGGATGCTGCCTGTCCCCATGCAGAAAACAGTGGTCAATGCCTTAATTACATCCCGGCTTGACTACGGGAACATCCTGTATTTGGGTGCAAACAAGGCAGTTACAAAGAGGCTGCAGCTTGTGCAGAACGCGGCAGCTCGACTTCTCTGTGTTATACCCAAGAACAACAGCGTATCCCCTTACCTGCGTGAATTGCACTGGCTGAGGGTCGAAAATCGTATCAGGTTCAAGGCTTTGAACTATATGTTTAAAATCAAAACAGGTACCGCGCCCAAATACCTTCAGACACTGGCCTCTCCCTACATCCCAGAAAGAAATCTACGATCAAAATCAGCTGAAAAATTTTGTGTGCCTAGATTCAAACTGGCCAGGATGGGAGGAAGATCCTTTGCATATCTAGGCCCATCCATTTGGAATACCCTCCCTATCCATATTCGAAAGGAGCAAAGTCTCACCAGGTTTCAAAAAGAGATAAAGACCTGGCTGTTTGACCAGTGTCTCTGAACAACCACTGCTGATTTTGTCATCATTTGTCTGTGTTCTTAGGCGCCGGGAAACCCTTTTTGGGTAGCTGTTTGCGCCATATAAGTTCAAAAAATAAATAAATAAATAAATAAATAAGGATAAACAGATGCGTGACACATCTCCCGTCGGAAGGGTGGCGCATTGCTGGAGTCGTGACGCAACTCCAGCAATGCTCGTGACCTGCCTATACGCAACGTGGTGCGTCAAGCTTTAAGCCTGCTTCAAGCAGGCGTAAGGTTTTGACGGCGCTGCGTCAGAAAAGTGACTGGGGGAAATCTTGTCGATTTCACTCAGGCACTTTTCCAAGGCGTTCCTGCACCGGAACGCCCAGATGAAACCTGACGCAGGTTTCATGTGGGACAAGGCTTTACAACGTGACGCATCGCCCTACATGCATCACGTTGTAAATAGGGTGCAACATGGTGCACGGTTTACGCTGCCGCTGTGTTACAGAAGTGATGCAACAGCGGCGCAAAAGTGGCGCAAAAGTGGCGCGCGGAGCTTGTAAATCTGCCCCTGAGTAAATATTCTGACCCAAACATGCAGAACCACTGAAATTCCTGTGTCAGGTCTTGTGCCCAAACTGCTGCGGCACCAAATATTCCCAGCATGTGGTCTTTAGCCCTGTGCTGTGGGGCTAGGGTGTGGCAAGGCCTTGCACCCTCCCTCCTGCTGTTCACGCAAATCCAGGAACTCATTATAATGTTTGTCTTTGCTTTTTTTTACACTGCCTGAAACCCTCAAGTCTGGCACAAAATGGTGATTGAATCCAGCACCCAAAATGGCTGCTGGCAAGTCTACTTGTCTCGTAAGTCACGTGCTATTTTCAGCACTTTTTTTCTGGAGTTCTTTTCATTTTACAAGTGTCTGGAAACCCCTGACTACTGCCCTGTGGTTTGTACTTTAGCTTTGGGGTTGGCTTCCCTATGGCAATTTTTATTTCACATCGCGAAACAAACGAGTCAGAGCTAACTCTCAAGTTTCAAGATGGTGTTAAAAATTACATTTCAGCCCTAATCCAGTCTATCACAATTAGTAAAACAAGCATTTACAATGCAATGGTCTCGGCATCATTAAAGGTAGAGCTATTGGCATTGCCCATGACATTTCTTTAAATCATAAATAAATGGCATTTTCATTTACATTGCCAATAGCTTAATCGTTAAATAAATGGCATTGTCATTTACAATGAGCAACTGCAAGACTTTGTTTGTAATGTAAGCCATGCTATCGCAGTACTGTTGAATTTCATTATCCTCGCCTAGTGCTATTTTTCAGCCGTATATAGCGTGAGTTTTGTGGAGATGCACCCTGCACGCTCACACACTGCTCACCCTACACACTCACACACTGCTCACCCTGCGTAATGCGAAAAGACCTAGCTCAGCCCTTCGGCCTGTGTTGTAATCGTACAGTAGGTTGTGAGTAGCTGCGCTTGATTGGTTGAGGCATCCCCTCCTTGCTGCTCCATTCACAGAGGGCCGGCTGCCTCAATGAAGCTCCCACATGTTCAGCTGTTCTTTGTTTTAGCTCCTGTGTGTCAGTGCACTGTGTAAGCGCACAAGCATACCCTGCTCTCTCTGGAACAGGCACTCTACACTCACCACTTTGCACTCACCACTCTGCACTCACCACTCTGCACTCACCACTCTGCACTCACAACTCTGCACTCACCACTCTGCACTCACCACTCTGCACTCACAAATCTACACACTCAATCTGCACACTCAATCTACACACTCACTCTGCACTCTGCACTCTGCACACTCACTCTAAACACTCACTCTGCACTCTGCACACTCACTCTACACACTCACTCTGCACTCTGCACACTCACTCTACACACTCACTCTGCACTCTGCACTCACAACTCTGCACTCTGCACTCACTACTCTGCACTCACTACTCTGCACTCATCACTCACTACTCTGCACTCACACTCTGCACTCACTACTCTGCACTCATAACTCTGCACTCACTACTCTGCACTCACACTCTGCACTCACACTCTGCACTCACACTCTGCACTCACTACTCTGCACTCACTACTCTGCACTCACTACTCTGCACTCACACTCTGCACTCACTGCTCTGCACTCACTACTCTGCACTCACACTCTGCACTAACACCTCTGCACTCACACCTCTGCACTCACTACTCTGCACTCACTACTCTGCACTCACTACTGCACTCACTACTCTGCACTCACTACTCTGCACTCATTACTCTGCACTCACTAATCTGCACTCACACTCTGCATTCACTACTGTGCACTCACACCTCTGCACTCACACCTCTGCACTCACTACTCTGCACTCACTACTCTGCACTCACTACTGCACTCACTACTCTGCACTCACTACTCTGCACTCACTACTCTGCACTCACTACTCTGCACTCACTACTCTGCACTCTGCACTCACACTCTGCACTCACTACTCTGCACTCACCACTCTGCACTCACACTCTGCACTCACACTCTGCACTCCCTACTCTGCACTCACTACTCTGCACTCACTACTCTGCACTCACTACTCTGCACTCTGCACTCACTACTCTGCACTCACTACTCTGCACTCACTACTCTGCACTCACTACTCTGCACTCTGCACTCACTACTCTGCACTCACTACTCTGCACTCTGCACTCACTACTCTGCACTCACTACTCTCCACTCACTACTCTGCACTCACACTCTGCACTCACACTCTGCACTCACACTCTGCACTCACACTCTGCACTCACTACTCTGCACTCACTACTCACTGGCAGTGGCCTGAAGTAGGGCAAGCAGCAGTGGCCTCCTCAGAAATATCTTGGGCCCTGGCACTTATTATGGCACAAATTAAGCACTGCTAACAAGTGATTTGGCTTTCTAGCAACCACGTCACTGCCTCATTATTTACTGCTCTGTTTTCACTTATGTTCATGGACACATCATTGTTTTGTGCTTCCGCGCCAGTGGCGCTTTCCGTTAATGTACTTGCACGCAAACCGCAACCTGTTGCATAACTTGCAGATTTCAACAAAAAACATATTGTGCCTGACCCGGCAGACTCCCGAGCAGTCTTCGAGGCACGCACCTCTGCTGAGCCGAGGCCCAGGAGGAGAGGCTGGAGTGCACGCACGCCCAGCATCATCCAGTCCTGACACTAAATGCACATGCTCCAGGAATGCCAAATACAGTTCAGAGGCTTCCGAGAGCAGACAGCAAAGAATGGTGCACGCGCGCCCAGCATCTGGATTCAATTACCGCGCCCCCTGACAGCTGGTAATTGATGAATTATAGCCTTCTGCTGCGCGTCTCCGCACGGAATATGTAGGAAGTGGAGAAACTCTACAGACTATGGCCTATTGCGTGCTGCCTTATAAAAACACAGCCATGCGATGGCCAATTGCCATGAAGCTGCCATAAATAACGAACAGAATTCACGCGCTTCTCTGGAATTCGTAGGTTAGATTGCCGAACTCCTCTCTAAAGGACTCTGAAGCTACACCCACTTCGTGGGATGTAGGCCGAGCCCTAAAAATCAAAAGGTGATTGACAGGATTCGTGAGTCATGTGTTAAAACGGCTGAGATATACAAAGTGCTAACCCTATAAAGACAGGTCAGAAATTCTTTTAATTACTTACATCTCCAAAAATTACAAAATAGGAGGTCCATTAGGATGGCGGACGGACAGTCCGTCCGCCATCCTGTCGGGGGCCAGTACCATCCGCCACAAGGGCGGAGGAACCGTGCCCCCAATTAGGATGCATCCGCCACAGTGGCGGGTGCATCCCGCATTTTTAACATTGCGGCGGACGGTGCTTGAAGCACCGGCCACCGCAATGCAAAAAATTCACGTTGTACGTTCAATGCACAACATGACAGGCACCGTGCGGTGCCTGTCATGGTGTACATTGAAATGCTGGGGGTACCATAGGTACCCCCCATGTGCACCCCCCAAACCCCCTCCCTCCACCCTGGGGGCCCGCAACGGGCCCAAAGCAAAGACCGTATGCCTTTCCGTGGCGGCATTGCCGACAAAGAAAGGCATTCCTCACCGGCCATCCGAATATGGCTAGCGGTGTCTGATAGACACATCTCCAAAAATTACAAAATAGGAGGTCCATTAGGATGGCAGATGGACAAAGTCCGTCCGCCATCCTGTCGGGGGCCGGTACCGTCCGCCACAAGGGCGGAGGAACCGTGCCCCCAATTAGGATGCATCCGCCACAGTGGTTTCCTGGGGAAAATAATGTTACCATCCTGGGTGATTTTAATTTCCACCTAGAGAAGAAGGAAGACTCTGATACCAACTCTCTCCTCACGGCATTTGATGCAGTAGGTCTCATTCAATTTGTACACTCTTCTACACATCTAGCCGGACATACATTGGACGGGCTTTTTTCCAATCTCAATTCCCTGACTATAGAGCATATATTACCTCTCACATGGACAGACCACTCTGCTATCTGTTTTAATATTTACCCTTTGACTCAGACTCACACAAAACCTTGTAAATCAGACACGTTTAAATCCTGGAAAAATATTAATATGTCTGAATTTACTAATAAACTAGAAGCCTTGAGTGAAATCGACACCACTGACCCAGAAGTTGCAGCCACTCAATACACTGTGTGTATTGAGAACGCAATTGATACTTCAGTTCCCATAAAAAAACGTTCCTCTAACAGATTGTCAAACTCTGCTCCATGGTTTACGGAAGCACTTAGGTTAGAGAAGCAGAGTTGTAGGCGCCAGGAACGTAAGTGGCGTTCCAACTATGATCCTCATGAGAAAAGTTGTTACAAAGAAAAATGAAAACTCTACAAATCATCAATCATTAATCAGAAGAGCATTTTTTTCAATAATCAAATTGAATCAGCTCAAGATTCAATTAAACAACTTTTTCAGGTTGTATCCCATCTTTCAGGCCATGACAAACCTTCCACTGTAGAAGCTTCTCAACCTATGTGCAATGCACTTTCTAATTATTTTCAGGAAAAAGTGTGTGACATCTATTCTAACTTTAACAAACTTAATATCGTTGCACACCAGACCACACTTAAAATCACCTCCCCTAATCTTAATTCTTCTACAATCCTTGATCATCCCAATTTTTCATTTAGTCCTACCTCGCCTGAGATAATCCATAATCTGATGATGGCCACCAATTCTGGTTCACCCGAAGATCCTTGTCCACCTTCAGTTATTAAAATGGCTCCAGAGAAGATCTCAATCACTCTTGCGAACATCTTTAATATCATGATTTCATCATGTACTTATCCCACCATATGGAAAAAAACAGTGATTAAATCTCTACTTAAGAAATCTACCCTGGACCATTCCAAAGTAACCAGTTATAGACCCATAGCATGCATTCCTTATCCATCCAAGATTATTGAGAAAATTATGAATACTCAATTATCTGAATATATAGACTCTAACAACTGTTTAGACACTTCCCAATTTGGCTTTAGGAAGGGATACGGGACGGAGACAGCACTTATAAAAGCCTCAGATGAGATACGAATGATCCTCGATGGAGGAGGAGCCGCGGTGTTAATATTGCTTGACCTGTCTGCAGCTTTCGACACGGTCGATCACTCCATTTTGATCGACCGTGTCGGAAAAACTGGAATATCATCTGATGCTCTCTCACTCCTGGCCTCCTTTCTATCAAACCGGGAGCAATCAGTCTCCTTGGGCACATTCTCCTCTGACTCCTTTACTCTACCAGGTGGAGTCCCCCAGGGATCCTCGCTGAGCCCAACACTTTTTAATATTTATGTGGCGGACTTGGCGAGGATCATCAAAGCTCATCGTCTAGCATTGACATCGTATGCTGACGATACACAGCTTGTTCTGGCCATTAATAACAACGGTATGGAGATTGCTAACAACTTCCAAAAGGGAATGTCTGCAATAAGTGATTGGATGAATTCAAACTGCCTAAAACTGAACTCGGATAAAACCGAGGTGATGGTATTTGGAAAACTTTCCCCTGCATGGTCCTCTATATGGTGGCCGCAAGATCTTGGCCCCCCACCCAATCCTGTTACTAAGGTTAGAAATCTTGGTGTTATCTTTCTCTCATTCATTCAAAAAGCTAATTCTATAGTCTCTGCCTCCTTCTTTATACTTAAAATGATCAGAAAAATTCAGCCTTATCTACCCCAGAACACCATAAACACCTTGATTTCCAGCCTACTGATGTCTTGAGTCGATTACTGCAATGCACTTATGCTTAATGCTCAAGAACAAGTAGTCAACAAATTGCAACTGGTCCAAAATGCGGCCGCACGACTCGGTACAGGCACACCAAAATGTAAGCCTATTTCCAACATCATTCGTAAGCTTCATTGGTTGCCAATTAGACAGCGCATTAAATTCAAAGCTCTCTGCATCACCTTCAAGACTATTCATGAAAAGGCACCTGCCTTTCTTAAAGACGCTCTTCATCTCTATCGACCATTACGTAATCTTAGATCTGCTGATGCAAATCTTCTGAATGTAATCAAAACCAAAAAAGCAACCTGGGGAGACAGATCTTTTGCAGTAGCTGCTGCTAAACGCTGGAACACCATGCCAGGACATCTAAAAAATGCACCAACATTACTATTATTCAGAAAGCAGTTGAAAACTTGGTTGTTTAATTATTAAACATCTCTATTTTTGGGCCCAACCTTCAACTTCTCTATCAAAGCGCCAAGACACCCTCGGGTAAATGTTGCGCTTCACAAATTACATAAAATAAATAAAATAAATAAATTTTTAACATTGCAGCTGACGGTGCTTGAAGCATCAGTGTGCATGTGCGTGTGCATCACTGTCTCTGTTGTTGTATAACATGCAGCATCAGTTGGTCACTAACTACATGAGTGTGTATATTAGTTATTGATTAGTTGGGTGAGTATTTGTATGGGACACTGAGTTTGTGTGTGGTTGGATGGGGTGTGTGTAACTCTATGCATGGATGTGTGAATGGTTGATTGACTAGGTGTATAGGTTTAAGAGTGCATGTGGAAACAGTTGTTTGGGTGACTGAGTGTTTTTATTTGTGTGTTTGTGTGCGAATATATGTTTTATTTGTACATTTTCAACAAAGTACAAAAAAAAGCATTTTATGTGAGAGTTGGTGTATGTAAATAAGTATATGTAAGAGTCAGTGATTGTGATAGTAACTATATGAATGAGTGTATAATTGTAATGGTGATTTTTTAACATAGTAACTATGAGTTACTATGTGTTTGAATAAATGAGGTGTTGTGTGCATAATTGTGTAAGTTAGTAAATGTAAGTGTGATTATGTTTTTTTCTTGAGTGAGTAGGATGACTGCATAACCGACTAAGATGACTGCTGATGTATCAATGTCTATATATGTGTATAAGTGCATTTGATAGTGTTCTTTTTTTGTGTTCAAAATATTTTATTGAAATTTTTTCATAATAATAAAAAGCAAGACATACAAAACAAAATATGAATAATACTACAAAACAATCTAATATAATGCATACAATATAATCTTTTTTTATTCATTTCAATAGATATGATGATAACGTATTCATAGAAAAAAAATAAAAAGGTAGAGGAGGGAAGTGGAAACATTAAATAGCAAATTAGAGTTAATTTATAAATGGAGTCACTAAGCAATATCAATTAATACAATAAAAGAACAGTAAAAGGGGAACAAATAAGAAATATACTATTAAGTTGATAAATAAATATCAACAGGAATCCAGAATGATTGATAAGCAATAGAGTTATGACAAACCCCAGATAAAGATAACTGAGCACCTCTTTTTGTAAAAACAACCCAAGACCACCAAGCATGAACTGATAACTTTGAAACATCTTTCCAACAAAATGTAATGGATTTTAGCGCAGCTGAAATTAAGAAATTAAAAAGTTTACCTTCAAGATCACTTAAATCCTGCGATAAAATAACAGATTTGCATATTAATTTTAGCACGGAGACGGCTCTTCTTGAGATCACTGATGCTATTCGCGAGATATTGGATGGAGGTGGAAAAGCCATCTTGGTCATGCTGGACTTGTCGGCGGCTTTCGACACCGTGCCCCACGCCGGTCTCCTTTTAAGACTCTGGGAGATAGGCTTTCGTGGGACGGTCTTGGATTGGTTTAAGTCGTTCCTGACCAACCGCCGGCAAGTGGTCTGGGCACCGCCGTTCTCCGCCGAAATGCCGCCGCTCGAGGTGGGGGTTCCTCAGGGGTCCATCCTGAGCCCCACCCTTTTTAATATCTATATGGCCCCTCTTGCGGCGGTGGCGGAGTCTTTTGGTGCCCAGGTCATCTCCTACGCGGATGATACGCAGCTTCTTTTTTCATGTGGCAAGGGGGAGGATTTCGACGGCGGGCGGATTCGGGAATGTCTGGAAGCCGTTTTTGAGTGGTTTCAGGGACATAGTCTGAAGTGCAACTCAGACAAATCCGAGTTGCTCTTCTTCGGCTGCTCTCCCGACCCGGCCTGGAAGTCATGGTGGCCGTGTGATATGTCCCCTCCTTCCACAGTTGCAGTAAAGGCGAAGAATCTTGGCTTCTTGTGCGATGTCGACCTTTCCCTGAGACCTCAGATCATTGGGCTGACGGGGAAATGTTTCGGCATCCTCAGGATGCTACGAAAATTTCTCCCTGTGCTGTCCTTTCATCACAAAAGAATAACGGTGCAGGCCTTGATAGGATCACGCCTCGATTACGAGAACGCGCTTTATTTGGGCCTTCCTAAATATTTGATGGCCCGTCTGCAGGTGGTGCAGAACTCGGCGGCCAGAGCTATCTTTGGACTTCCCCGGAGGGCGCGGGCCTCGGAGCTTTTGGAGCAACTCCATTGGCTTCCGATGGCCAAGAGAGTCACGTTTAAGACCTTGACTCTGGCTTTTAAGGCGCTCCACGGAATTGGTCCTCACTATCTCCGTAAGCGGATAGCCTTCTATGTCCCCAGAAGAGCTCTCAGGTCTGCCTTCGAGGCCAAAGCGGTGGTTCCTTCCATTAGGCGCTCTCGAATCGGAGGTCGCTCTTTTCGGTACCTTGCGCCTCGGTGCTGGAACGATCTCCCTCGATTCTTAAGACTGACGACCAATCTGTTAGCCTTTAGAAAGGAGCTAAAGACCTGGCTTTTTACTCTGTAATCTGTGTCTTTTCTGGATCACTGTTATGCTGTACCTAACCTTGTTTCACTCTTCGCCAAAGCGCCGGGACACTCCTCCGAGTAGCCGTGCGCTATAGAAGAGCTAATTTAACATAACATAACATTAACATTTTATATGAAATGTCTTCATGAATATTTAGAATCTTTTTAATGATATCCCAAACTTCTGTTCAGAATTTGGAGATTAAAGGACAAGTAAAAAACATAGGTTGTAGCAAGCCAGAGTGTAAATTGCAATGCCAACAAGTGTCAGATTGAAGAAGTTTAGCCTGAAATAAACGTAATGGAGTCCATAAGCAATTAAGTAAAATATAAGAATTAGTTTGGAAAATTGAAGCAGGTAACCAACCAGATGTATTACTAAGCCATATATTACCCCATGGGTCATCAGATGAGGAAAGTGATAGTTCATTATTCCAGAACGTAGCAATCATATTTATATTACTTCCTAGCTTATTGGACAATTTTTTATATAGAATAGAAACACCATGACTATTCGTTGATATAGTTTGGATGTAAATGGATAAATCAGCTTGAGTATTAGATGGAAAAAGTTGTGCAAAAGAATCTAAAATTGAGTTATTTAAATATCCATATTTTATAAGTTCAGAATTAGCCAAGCAAACTTAGGGGGTTATTAGGATGGCGGGCGGGCTTTGCCCGCCCGCCACCTATCGGCTATCGGGACCGCCCGCCTAAAAGGTGGGGGTCCCGACATTGGTATTAGGATGCGCCCACCACAGTGGCGGGTGCATTCCTCAATTTAACATTGTGGCGGGCGGCGCTCACTGCACCGCCCGCCACAATGTTAATAAAAATGCACGCATTTAAATGATCGAAGCGGCAGGCACCGCACAGTGCCTGCTGCTTCGATCATGTAAATGCAGGGGGGTTGTGTGCCACCCCCCTTTGGCCTTCACTCTGGGGGCCCACAGGGGCCCCCAGAGTGAACACCGCATGCCTTTCCGTGGCGGCAATGCACATAGTAATATGGCGACCGGTGCCTAACAGACACCGCCACCATATTACTCGATTTCTGCCCCGGCCGCAAGGCGACCGTGGCGGAAAACAGGGGGGCGGTGTTTTTCACCGCTGCCATCCCCCACACCATCCTAATATGGCGGGGGGGATTTGGGCTAGAGATGTCGGGCGGATTGCCTCCGCCAGGCCGGCGGTGGCAAACGCCATCCTGGTGGAGGCAATCCGCCCGACATCGTAATGGACCCCTTAGTTTGTAAATTCTCAAATGGTATAAAAGTGTTGTTAGAATAAACATCTTTAAGATGAAAAATTCCAGCCTTCATCCATGAAAACCAAAAACTGATATTTCTATTTAATTTAATAACATTGCTATAACATAAAGATAATTCATGCGGATAAAAGTGTTACCAAAATTAAAAGACGATAAAGAATGAAATAGAAATTGCCAATGAATTTTATCAAAAGATTTTTCAGCATCCAAAGCCATGACTCCTGAAGGACTAGCCAATGTATGTCCTTGTTCAATGACATGTAACAAAGTTCTTGTATTATTAGCTGAAAATCTATTTTTATAAACCCAGATTGATCTGGATGTATGATAGAGTCTAATATAGGGGATAAACGTGTAGCCAATATTTTAGCATATAATTTACAATTTTGATTAATTAAGGAAATCGGTCGATAATTAGAAACAAGAGTGGGGTCTTTATCTGGTTTAGGAAGAACAATAATTAAAGCCTCAGTAACAGAACCAGACGTACTTCCTGAAGAGCCAAACAATGTAAAAAGTTGAAGCAATAAAGGTGAGAGTTGGGATTGAAATTCTTTATAAAATTCTGTAGGTATACCATCAGGGCCGGGAGATTTATTTAGTTTAAGAGTTTTTATAGCCGATAAAATGTCATCCTTAGTAATAGATGATTCCAGTCCAAGTTTATCTGATTGTGAAATCTTAGGTAGATCACATGACGACAAGAAAAAATCTACCAAAGAATCATCATTAAAATCAGGTTTATCATATAGTTTAGAGTAAAAGTCCAAAAATTCACTAACAATATCTTTATGAGATAAAGCAATTTTACCATTAGGGCCATGAATAGAAGTGATTTGAGTTTTATCTCTTTTAATACAGGGATAGTTTGCTAAAAGTTTTCCGGATTTGTTTGCATTGAAACTAAATTTAGCTTTGGCCTTAGAAATCTGAATGCCAGCTATTTTACTAAGAATTGTATTTAAATCATAGCTGAGCTTTTGTAACTTATCCCTATACTGTGTGTCATTAGACGTGATAAAGAGATGTTCATATTTTGCTATTTGTTTTTCTAGACATTTAATATTTGCATTGAAGGTTTTATTTTTGTAGGCCATAATAGAAATAGTAGCTCCCCTAACATAAGCTTTAAAAGCATCCCATCTATTAACCATAAATAAAAGTTTTGGCTTATTATGTTCATTGAGTGCAATGCTAGAATTCATTCTCCATCTAGATTGTTTGGTGTAAGTTGGATTTAGATTTAAAATACAAGAAATCATAGCATGATCAGAGATATCAATATTGCCAATCATGGGGGTTTTGATAGAATTAATAAGTTGTCTTGTGACTAATATATAATCAATTCTAGAATGGGAATTGTGAGGGTTTGAAAAGAAAGTAAACATTTTTTCTGTAGGAAAATGGAGACACCAGATATCAACTAATGTAGTAGTTTGAAGAAACGTTTTAAAAGCAAAAAAAACCTTAGGGGGATGGAATTTTGTACAAGATAATCTATCTAATAAAGGATCAGAGAGAACATTAAAACCACCAGCAACAATTAAAGGGACAATCCCAATTTTTAACACCTCCATTGCAAAATTATTCCAAAAAACAGGATCAACCGCCGTAGGACCATAAACATTTAATAAATATATATTAGAGTCATGAATTTTAACTTTAACAATTAAATATCTCCCATCTGTATCTGTAAATTTACTCGTAATTTGGCAATGAGATTTCTTTGCAAACAGTACAGCTACACCATTTTTCTTGCCATTAGCAGAAGAAACAATACTGTCAACCCCTTTTTCTTTTTATATAGTCTAAGATTTTATCATCAACATGAGTTTCTTGCAAAAAACAAAAATCAGCTTTGGGACTGCCTAAATAATCTTAAATTTTGATACGCTTGACTGGATGGCACAAACCTTTAACATTTAAAGAAACTACTTTGATATTAGCCATAATGGAAGAATAAGAGAGAACAAGGTAAGAAGAGGATAGTTAGAAAAAGCACATGTTATAAGAAGTGAATAAGAGAAAATAGTAACTTCAGAATAAGTAAAGGGACAGGAAAAGGTAAAACAAGGAAAAAACGACAAACAAAGTACACAAATATCAAGAAAGAAACGCACGCACGCTTTACAAGCATGACCGAAACCATTGGAGCCCTATATAATAATTAACCATTAATATGTCAGAACAAATGCAGCCAGATGTATTCAAGTATTAGAGTCATGAGTATCCATGGAATGCTGCGAATGACTTTCCAAAAATTGTCGCAACTCATCAGGACAATGAAACGATTTTGAAAGATTGTCCTTCCAGAGACGCATTGTTGATGGATCAAAAAGACCATATTTGAATCCAAGACTACTTAGTTGAAGACGTAGAGCAGTGAAATCTTTGCGAATTGCGACTGTCTCCTTGGCAAAATCCTGATGAATAAAGATTTTATTTCCATTGACCATCAATGAAGGAATTTCTTGTGCTGCTTTTCTAATCAAAACTAGGTGGTTATGTCGGAGGACTTTGAATATCACTTGTCAGGTTTAGTATGTATGTTGAGGATTGCGATGAGAGGGGATCCTGTGGGCCTTATCGATCTCAAATTTTTCTGGAAATGTAATTTGATGAAGGCCCGGATTCAGATTTTCCAAATATAATCTGCAGTTGCCACCCTCAACATCCACTGGTAAATTAAAAATGTGTAAATTGTATTTCCTGTTGCGGTTTTCCATATCTAAAAGCTGCAGGGACATAGGTGATATTTTTGCAACAAGCGGGGTAAAAGATTCAAGCTTTGCCTTATTATCCTGAATTTTAATGGCATTATCAGAGGTTTTCATTGACAAACTTGCCATTTGCTTTCCTCAATCTCTGAAGCAATAGTATTAAGATGAAGTACTTGAATTTCTTCCAAAATTAATCGAAGGAAGGTTCCGGTGATTCCACCGCTTTTGATTTTAAAGGTGGAGGTGAAACTTGCTGCCTCCTTTTAGAATGAAGATGATTTTTATTATCCATTTTTTTATATATGAGAGTCAATTAGTCATAAAAAGTATAAAAAGTAAGAAAAATACAGTTAGCAGTGAAGAAATACCTGGTGCAGCAGCTAAAATGGGCTACGGGAGTGGCTAGGCCCAAGCCAGGCCCTTTCCTAAAAGATTGCTCCGCCCCCTGACTAACAAGTCTGGCTGTAAATGAAGGGAGAGCTGGAGCAGAGGCAGCAGCACTGAAAAACGCCACTTTCCTCGACGAAATTCAACAGAAAACACACCAAACGACAGGTAGAGGCTGATGCAGCATAGTGACTTTATTTTTACCACATTTGTGTCTGAAAATCGGCGTCTGTGAAGCAAAACAGGCAAGAAAACGCCAGAGCTCACTTGGGAGCAGCCATTTTGCGCAAATCGGCATTTAATAGTGCTCTATTAATTAGTGACTGCATGTATAAGTGATTCTGTTGTTGAATGGGTAGTTGTGTGTGTAGACTTAGGAATCAGTGAGTGGGTATGTAGTAACTGGTATTGGTGTGTCAATGGTTTCAAATATGGTACTCTGTATTTTACAGTGAGTGATGAAATATTATATTAGTGTATGATGAGGTGTATCAGATTGTCATGTGGATGATATCATCAGTGATGTCATCAGTGATGTCATTTGAAATGTCAACAGTGATGTCACTGACCATGTCATGAATGATGTAGTATGTAACATCATCAGCAGTGCATTGAGGGTGCGTGAGTTATAGTTAGCAGAACTAACTATAACAGAGGAATTTCTATGGTTTTGTACGAATGAAATGTCCAGCTAACTATAACACCCCTGAAACCTGTGATTTTTTCTGTGAATTTCTAAGGTTTTTTAAATTCTAATTTCTAACAATAATGTCCCTGAAACTTGTATTTTTTTCAGTGAATTTTATATATATGTATTTAATATCCTCCTAGTCGTACAAGGAAGGAATCAGCACTCAGGTTGTAGTTTGGAAGTATTTAATCTGCAAAGGACTTGATACATCCGTTTCGGCTCGTCCGAACCTTGATAACGATACAAGACGTCATCGTAGAATTCTTATTTAAATGTACAAATGCCTAAAGTTGCCAACATTAACAAAGGACTACATATTACTTTAATCCAAAAAGCTGGCGGCCATATTGGCCTGGTCACGATGTGAAAATTCAGGAATTGATACAATAAAGAAAAGAAATAATATGCACACAATCTCATTTCAGCATATCGTGCCCTGTGACCGCCATACCTGTATGTTCGTCAATGTAACTTATTCATAATAAACATACTTAGGATTGCAAACATCAACATAAACAACAGACTGCACATTACTTTAAAGTGAAAGGCTATCGGCCATATTAATCTGAGCACGTTGCATATTATAATGGTTCCTACACGAAAGAAAAGAAAAATAAGGGATGTTAATATATATACACTGTCCCTAAATAAAGTTCTAGTGATTGTAGTTCCATTCCATTTACAGCTCATTTGAGATGTCATGAGTGATGTCATGAGTGATCTAACTGACCATGTCATAAATAATGTAAAGTCTGAGGTCATTAGCAGTACATTGTGGGGGCGTAATTTATAGTTAACTCAGGTAACTATAACTGCTGAATTTCACTAGTTGTGTATGAGTGAAATCTGAGTCTAACTATACCGTCCTTTGTTTTTTCCAGCAAATTTCTAAAAAAATGTTTAACGTTAAGTGAGATGCATATCACAATGGATGGTGGGGGGTTGGAAGCAGGGCCTGGCATTGTTCTGCCCCCACCCAAGCTTGCTGCTCCTGCCTTGCCTTCTCCTAGCCATCCATTGTCCAAGTCCATGTCCCTCCTCCCTTATTACAGCCCTTTGTGGCTGTTATTCTGCCACTGGCCTTCCCACCTTCTCTGACCAGTTAGCTTGCTGCCCCATCCACCTCCTTCCTATCCTCTGTTATCTGAATCCATGGACTAGCCTCCCCCCTCCTGCCATGCATGGTATGTTGTGCTGCCACTGCCCTCCATTTAGCATGATCTACCAGTCCACTCCTCCTGCCCTCCGTTGCCCAATTCTATGCCCCATCATTGACCTCCTGCTTAGCCTCTGTACTTAGCTTGCTGCCCCTATTCTCCTTCCCCCTGCCCTCCGATGTCTGTGTGCATGCCCCTGCTCCATCCTTTTTGCCCACCATGTTCCATGAACATGCCACTCCTATCTACTCTGAGTGATCTGTTGAGCTGCCACTCCCCTACCACCTGCCTAGCATTGTCAGATGACTGTAACCTGTCCCTGCCACCTCCACCCTGCCTGTCCACATTCCATTCCCCTATCCCCTTCCTCCTGTACCCCATGGTCCATTTTACTGTCACACCCTTCTCCCCTCCATGGTCTGTTGTGCTGCAACTGCTTCTCCAGCCTGCCCCGAGTGGTCTGTTGTGAGGCCCCTTCCCCTGAACTCTCTTGTCTGTGCCCAGGTTCTGACCCTCCCTTCTATCCTCCATGGTCCTTTGTGCATCCCCTGCACCCTCCTTTTTGCCCATAATAGCTATTGTGTTGCCACTAACCCTTCCGCTTGCCAGGCATGGTCTTCTGTGGTGACACGGCCCCTCCCACATTCCCTGTGTGGTCAGCTAGTTGCCCCTGACCCCCTCCCACCTTGCCTCCATGGTCTGTGTGTACGCCATTATAGTCTCACTGTTGCTCTCTATGGTGTGTCTTGCTTCTAGTGCCCATTCTGCCTGACCTCCATGGTCATCTTGCTGCTCCTGCCCTGTCCCCTTGCCCCCAGCCCTCTGTTTCCATGTGCAGACCCCTATTCCCTCCCTCCTGGCTTGTCTGTTCCATTGTAATGCCCCTGATCTGTCCCTCCTGTCCTTTATGGTCCGTTATGCTGCAGCTTTCTCTCCTGTCTGTCCATTATGGTCAGCTAGCTACCATTGCCTCTTTCCCCTCTGTTTTCTGTTGTCCATGTGCATGGCCCTGTCCCTTCCCTACCCTTCCCTATTGCTTTCTATGGATTGTTGTGCTGCACTCCTGTCCCGCATGCCCTGTGTGATGTACTGTGCTGCTGCAAACCCTGATGCCTGCCCTGTAGGGTCAGTTTGGTGCACCTTTCCATGTCCCTCCTGTCCTCTGTTATCCGAGTCCATGTCCCTACCCCAATTCCTCCTTCCTTCCATGATCCAATGTACCATACTTGCTAACATTTTGAACTTAGTAAGAGGGAGATTTTGAAAATAAAACTGGGGTATTGATTTTCCCCTTTGACTTACATTGAAAAATAGGAAATTGTAGACAGGAGACAGATCAAATAAAGCCCATTTTGGCTTGAAAACATTAGATGCTTCCTGGCTGAATTGGGTCTGTTGGCATGTATGGTTGTACTATCACTGCCTCTTCCTTCTGCCCACACTGGTCTATTAAATTGCCACAGCCTCTCTTGCCAGTCTTGTATTGTTGATTTGTTGCCCCTGCCGCCTTTCTCTGCCATCCATAGTCTATTGTGCTGCCTCTGCCCTTCCTGCCTGCCCAGTGTGGTCAAATTGTTGCCTCTGCACCCTCCTACCTGCCTTAAATTTTTAGAGTCCTTGCCAATGACCTCTGCCTCTCAACAGTATTGTAATGAACAACTAGATTGCTAACATTCCATATTTATTACAAAAGTGTGGAACGCCTGACGTCATCTTGATGTAATAAGAACTGTAATACCTAGAGCATTTCCTTTAGAAATTACATATATGAAAGGGTCTAATTTGCATCAAAATTATGGTTAGTGCTCTAAAAAACAAAAATGAGGACATTTTTTCTGAGTTTTCAAGCAGCTACAAAGCACTTTTAAATTATTTTTATGTTTTTTTATCCAGTTGACCACTTGATTAAATGTTGCACTTAAGGGAGAGGATGTGGTGTTACTTCCAGAGCTGAAGACTTTGCAACTGGGGAACCAGGTTGGAGTTTCTGCTTCAGATCGACATTCTGTGATTCTGGTCAAGTCACTTAGGGCCAGATGTATCAACATACCCTTTTGCGATTTCTTAATAGCGATTATTAAGGAATCGCCATTTAGAAATCGCAAAATGGTATAAATGTAGAAATTCACTATTTTTTTAGCGATTTCTTAAAATTCCTTAATTGCGATTAGTAAATTGCTAATCACAATTAAGGAATCATTTCCCATTCATTTCTATGGGCCAGGAGGCCCATAGGAATAAATTTGAAATTATTCTCAATTTGCGATTCGCAATTTGCTAATCGCAAATTGAGAATAATTTCAAGGGTGCAGGGGTGTCCGTCCAAAGGACACCCTGTTGCACCCCTGAAATAAGCATGGGTGCACATGTGGTGCACATACATGCCCTAAGGGCATGTATGTGCATCACATGGCACTTTGAAAAATGCAACAATTGGCATTTTTCAAGAAATTCGCAAATTACCACCAACTTGAAGTTGGTGGGAATTTGCGATTCCTTAGTGACAATTAGCAACTTTTTTTGCATCATACATTGCATTTAAGGAATCACAATTTTTGCGATTCCTTAAATGCAATCGCAAATTTTGCGATTCCTTATTTTTCACCACATTTTGCTTAATACATTCCATTTAGCAAATTCGCATTCGCAAAGGCCGAAATTCTGCCAATTTCGGCCTTTGCGAATGCAAATTTGCTTGATACATATGGCCCTTAATCTCCCAATGTCTAAAACCAAAATAAATTTGTTCTTGTGTGATATAACCAATGCTCATGTAAAGCACTCCAATACCTGACAAGTCTGCACTATATAAAACTGCAAAAACACAAAAAATAAAAAGTGTTTTGGACACTACATGTGGACTACATCTGGGTGATATCTGGGTGATATTTGTGCTACATTTGAGATCTTTTGTCTCTGGTGGCCATCTTGGGAGAATTATTTGTTATGAATGTTCCTAATTTCCTCATTTACTGCAGTCTCCTCAGTAGGAAATGCTTTAAGTTTTTTACTTTGATTGCATCATGAAGGTATTCAGATATGTCACACCTTTGCCATAAATTCTGAATGTTAGCACTCTAGTTGGAAGTCTGCTGCTGGTATTAAAAGTGCATGTTTCAGTCTGCATGTCAGAATTATTTAATCAATTAAGAAGAGGATTTGAGAAGTTACTCAAAATGTGCCCTAATTTTTCTTTCTTCAGCACTAATCATAATTTCTATGGCAAAATGAACCCCCTCATTGTGTTCCTTTTTAAAATAAATGTTTCAAGTCTTACCAGTTTATTCCAATTAAGATGGCTTCAGGTGTACCATACTATTGTCATAAGTAAGACAGTAAGCACTCTAGTTGTTCTTACGAACACTCTGAGACATTCTGTCATTGAGCTATAGGTGGGCTACATCTGAATGATATTTGTGCTACATTTGGGCTCTTTTGTCTCAGGTGGCCATCTTGGGAAACGTATTTGTTATGAAGGTTCCTAATTTCCTCATTTATTGCAGTCTCCTCAGCAGGAAATACTTTCAGTTGTTTACTTTGATTCCATCAAGAAGGCATTCAGATGTGTCACACATTTGCCATAAATTCTGAATATTAACGCTCTAGTTGCTTATTAGATCACTGTAGTAAAGCTACTGCTAACCAGGGAAGTCTGCGGCTGCTATTGAAAGTGCATGTTTCAGCCTGCATGTCAGACTTTTTTAATGAAATAGAAGAGGATTTGAGAAGTCACTCAAAATGTGCCCTCATTTTTCTTTGTGCAGCACTAATCATACTTTCTATGGCAAAATGAACCCCCTCATTTTGTTTCTTTTTAAATTAAATGTTTTAAGTGTTATCCGTTTATTCCAATCAAGATGGCTTCAGGTGTGCATTACTTTTGTCATAGGTTAGACTGTTAGTGCTCTAGTTGTTCTTTAGAACACTCTGGGAAGCTGCAGTAGAACACAAAGGAATTAACTGACAGTCTCTGCCATTGTTGGATGTACATGTTTTCCTGGGAATGTCAGACTTCTTCCTCACATGACTGAGAAAGATAATGTGAATTTACAGAAAATATGCTCTCAGTATAGCTTATAGATCACCTTCCAAACCTCTGTGGTAAAAGCATGAGAAAATAGTTTTCTCTCAAACATGATTCATGATATCCCAGCAGAATGCTTTTTCACATGGTAAAATCACCTTAAAACACACCACAATTCCTAAAATGAGTATGGTATCATCAACAAATGATTTATAATGTAACTAAAGTCTTAAAACCTTCTATTAACTGCAATGCTTTTCAATGAGGTGCTATCATGTATATTGGTCCCAGGATGTCTGCCAACACTTCTTGGATAATATGCTGACAGCCAATCAGAACTCACGATGAGATGTGTGGTAAGGCTCCGCCCAGATATTGAAACTTTTTCTTTTTCTAATTTCTCATGAACTATTGAACGGATTTACACCATTTAACAAAAAGGGGTCTTTCTCAACCAAGGGCTACCTTTTTGCCAAATTTGGTGTAATTCGGTTCAGCAGTTCGCGCTGTAGCAGTGTCTAAAGTTTCCTACGGAAAATTGCATAGAGAAAACACTTTTTGGGACCCCCCCTTTTTTTTCAGCCCCCGCTTGCCGAATCAGCCCAAAACTTTCAAGACAGGAGTGGACCGAAGCAGGCCATACGTTTTGAAAATTTCGCGAAGATTTATCATCGGCACCAAAGTTATTGGGAATAGAATGTTGTGATTTTCCTATGGTAACTAGGTCCTAACTATAACTACCTACTGGCGACTGCCAGTAGGTAATAGATATATATATATGTTTTTATATATATATATATATATATATATATATATATATATATATATATATATATATATATATATATAAATATATATATATATATAATATATATATATATATATATATATATATATATATATATATATATATATATATATATATATATATTCACTGAAAAAACCATAGGTTTCAGGCCTTATATAGTTAGGAATTAGCATTTAAAAAAGCCTTTGAAATTCACTGAAAAAACCATAGGTTTCAGGAGTTATATAGTTAGGAATTAGTTTTTAAAAAACCGTTAGCTGAACATATCACTCGTACAAAACCACTGAAATTCCTCTGTTATAGTTAGTTATACTAACTATAACTCGCGTGCCCACAATCCACTGCTGATGTTGTCACATATCACATCATTCATGACATGGTCAGTGACATCACTGATGACATCACGGATGACATCTCAAATGACATCACGGATGACATCATCCACGTGACAATCTGATACACCTCATCATACACTAGTAAAACCTTTCATCACTCACTATAAAATATAGAGTACCATGTTTAAACCATTGACACACCAATAAAAGTTTCTAAAAACCCACTCAGTGATTCCTAGGTTAACACACACATCTAAACACTTACCTATAAATTCACTCATACAGTTTGAGAAAGATCAATAGAAAAGTATTAAATATACTTATACACCTATATCAACATTACCCACCAGAACAAATTCATTTATGCAGTCATTCTACTCACTTATACAAACAATTGATCATACTTACATTTACTTAGCTACACACTTATAGAAACACCACTTTATTTATTCATATAGATAGTAACTCATACTTGGTGACTTATAAAATCACTATTATAAGTAAACATTTATCTATACAGTAACTCAGGCAATCACTGAGTCTTATGTATACTTATATTTATATACAACAACTGTCACAAACACTGCGTTTTATATTTCTAATTTTTTGGACATATATCATTCAGAAATATATTTATTCATCAATACACCCATAAAGAGATTCACTCACCCAATCAACTGTTTTCCTAGGTTTCAGTGAATTTCAAAGGTTTTTCCAATTTCAATTTTTAAATGTATTAATTGTTATATTTATTTTTTGTACTGATTTACTGCATTTTTGTAAACTATTTATTTTTAGATATTTGTTTTAATTACATTACATAGTTTTACCATAAATTGAAAAAAAATGTTTTGAAAAATATTGAAATGCTATATTTTTTATTTTATTTTATATGTTTGAAAATATATTCATAATATTTTCTTTATTTTTCTATAATTTCTTTTTTGGAGTCGCGCACCCAAAGCACACCTTCCTCGACTACTGCGCGGAACCTAGCTGCCATTTTAGGATTGTTGTGCAGGATCCGCATAGGGTGTGCGATGGGTGCGTATTTTCCTGCGCGATTGCTATGACCGGTACGTAAATTCTGGCGCATACGCGACATATATGTATTACACCACGCGACGCTCGCGCGTTTCCATGTAACGTCATAATCGTATTCGACGCGATGGGTGCGCGACTCCCACAAAAACAATTTAGTGTCTAAAAAGACATATATATGTATTTAATATAAATATTAAGGCAAGACATTATCTGAGCTAATCATAAAAATAATAATATTTTAGTTTAAATAAACATATATTTATTTTCAAATGCAATTTCGCGAAGTCGCGCTGGGTGCGAGCTGCGTGTGCGCACCCTACTTGGATCCCAAGTGGCCAGAAAAAAAGAGATTTGATTGGTTCATAACACTTCCTATTCTAACTATTGAAGGACCCCACCCATTTCAATCACTCTTCTTAGACCTTCCTTGGGAGAACAACTCTGCTAAGAAGACCATCATTTTTCTTGATTGGACACCTGGATTCCCAATGCCACGACAGATACTCTGGCATAACACAATGGCACAGACTCCGAAAGCTGGTGTGAATCAGGATGGTAGTTTATTCACACATCAAAAAGGTCCAACATGACGCGTTTCGGCTGCCAGACATGCAGCCTTAGTCACATAGCACTCTGTGAGGATATGTGCAAATTATATACAGGGAATGTGATTGGATGCAGTAGTCTGATTACTATGTCCATAACAGTGAGTAGGTATTTTACTACATCTTGCGCCAAAAGTCATGCATGTTTTTTTACTGCAAGCAGGAAAAGCAAGCTACTAGTGACTTGACAGGGCATTGAGACAACAGCAAAAACAGCCTATATAGAAAAAATAGAACAGAATGTTGCAAGAATTGAAAGATGAAGGAAGAAGCCTTCTATCAGATGCTGGCGTGTGGCGTGCATAAGTGCCCATGACTATGATTGGATTTGCTAAAGTCCAAGTCTAGGGGACAATAGGATAACTCCACCAGTTACTAAGAAAAATGAAGGATCATGACCGTAGCCGTGAGCTGCAAATTGGGGCTAAACGAGTGCGTTCACCAAGGATACATAGAGGAGTGCTATCTGCTGCACCTGCCCCTGTATAATGTGCTGCAATACATCGTACTGGAAACAAGGTGCCCTGCAGCAAGCTCCACACTGGACAAAGGTAAGCGGCTACTGCAAAGTGATATCGTGTGTTGAACACACATGGTGAGAGGGGTCGAGGGGGTGTGCTTAGGAGAGATTGACGTGTGTTAAAAAATACACAGTGAATTAAGTGATGGTATTGAAACCTGAATAAAAATCTCCTTCAATCCTTGCGACTTGTGGTTGAAAAATATGCCTGGTTTAAATACAGGTAACATGTACATATGAGTCAAAAAGAACCCAAATACCAAAAATGTTAGGATGTAGTCATCCTAACTCAAAATTGGAGCTACAAAGACATGCGTTTTACAGATAAGTGTGTTCTGGCAAGTTTTGAACGACAGATATCAAATTTGCTGCTACAATGCGAAACATGAACATGTACATTACTATCCTTAGAGTAATCTAAGTAGAGACAAAATCATGCTCAATCAATTTTGTGTTACAGACAGAGTGACATGTGAGAGTCACCACTAATGCAAGGCCCCTGGACATCAGAACAAATGGTAAGTACAAATACAGGAAGGTTTACAAAAAATGGTAAAGATCCTCACTTGTGTTGACGGCCGCAGGCGTCTTAGTGTTGAACTGCAGAATGTATTTGCTTTCCATCTTGTCGTAACAGTTTTTCCCTGTTACCCCCCCTTCTGAGTGTCAATGACTGAGTACCTCAGGTGTTCCAGATTGTTGTGATGTGTCTCCTTAAAGTGTCTTGCCACCGGTATGTGGGGTCACTATTTACAATAGCTCTGAGGTGTTGTAGGATACGCATGTGTACTGCTAACTTGGTACTACCGATGTAGCGAAGACCACAGTCACATTCCAGAATGTAAATGGCATACTCTGTTCTGCATATATATATATATATATATATATATATATATATATATATATATATATATATATTCACTGAAAGAACCATAGGTTTCAGGCCTTATATATTTTTAGGAATTAGCATTTAAAAAACCTTTACAATTCACTCAAAAAACTATAAGTTTTAGGGGTGTTATAGTTAGCTGGACATTTCACTCATACAAAACCATTGAAATTGCTCCTATATAGTTAGTTGTACTAACTATATTTCGCGCACCCGCAATCCACTGCTGATGATGTCACATATTACATCATTCATGACATGGTCAGTGACATCACTGATGACATCTCAAATGACATTACTGATGACATCACTGATGACATCATCCAGTGATTGTGATTTGTTTCGTCATTTAAATATGCATTATATATACAGCAATTTGCATTGAAGAATGAGTGGATATATAAAAATTAATATTTGGAAGGAGGATTTAGTAGCAGTGTAATTGACTGTTTACTTGACCAATTTATAGTGTCTCAATAAATATAGTGGATAGTGACTAAACTGTTTGAATATCTGTATCACTTTGTCAGTTGTTGTGTAAACTGGTTCTCCAGTTGGTTACTAGCTAGATGAAAGTCTGTATTAGTTATTGATTAGTTAAATGAGTATTTGTATGGGAGAGTGAATGTGTGTGTGGTTTGGTGGGGGGTGTGTGACTGCCCAAAGATGTGTGAATAGTTGATTCACTAGATATATGAAGTTAAAACTACATGTTCTAACAGTTGTTTGGGTGAGTGAATATCTTTATGGGTGTGGTGATGAGCAAATATATTTCTCAATGGTACATGTCCAACAAACTAGAAAAATAAAAGGCAGTGTATGTGTCAGTTGTTGTATATTAATAAGTATACATAAGACTCAATGATTGTGTGAGTGACTGTATGGATAACTTTATACTTGTAATAATGATTTTATAATTCACTAAGTATGACTTACTATCTAAATGAATAGATGAAGTTGTGTTTGTATAAGTGTGTATCTAAGTAAATATGTAAGTATGATCCATTGTTTGCATAAGTGAGTAGGATGACTTCATATGTGAATAGGATGTGTGCTGGTGTGTAATGTCGATTTAGGTGCATAAGTATTTTTGATAGTGTTCTATTGTTCATTGACAGCATGTATGAGTGAATCTACAGGTAAGTGATTAGATGTGTGTATACATCTATGAATCACTGAGTGGGTTTTTAGATACTTGTATTGCTGTAACAATGGTTTCAAATATGATACTCTGTATTTTACAAACAGTGATGAAAGATTTTACTAGTGTATGAAAAGGTGTATGTGATTGTCACGTGGATGATGTCATCAGTGATGTCACTGACCATGTCATGAATGATGTAATATGTGACATCATCAGCAGTGGATTGCGGGTGCGCGAAATATAGTTAGTACAACTAACTATATAGGAGCAATTTCAATGGTTTTGTATGAGTGAAATGTCCAGCTAACTATAACACCCCTAAAACTTATAGTTTTTTGAGTGAATTTTAAAGGTTTTTTGAATGCTAATTCCTTACTATATAAGGCCTGAAAGCTATGGTTTTTTCAGTGAATTTCAAAGGTTTTTAAATGCTAATTCCTAACTATATAAGGCCTGAAACCTTTGTTTTTTCAGTGAATTTGCAAGGTTTTTTAAATGCTAATTCCTAACTATATAAGGCCTGAAACCTATGTTTTTTTCAGTGAATTTCAAAGGTTTTTTTAATGCTAATTCCTACCTATATAAGACCTGAAAGCCCACCAGGAATCTCCAGTATGCGCCAGGGGACTGCATTGCAGAGAGGTGTAATGAAGCCACGCCCCTTTTTACACCTCTCTGCAACGCAGCCCCCGTGCATGTTTGAAGAGGGGGAACTAATTCCTCTTGCATACTGGGGGCCCCTGGGGGCCAACTAGCCCACCTTGAACCTCCAGTATGCGGCATGGGGCTGCATTGCAGAGGTTTAATGAGGCTATGCCCCTTGTTACACCACTCTGCAACGCAGCCCCCTGGCGCGTTTGCAGAGGGGAACTAATTCCCCTTGCATATTGGGGGTCCCTGGGGGCCAACTAGCCCACCAGGAGCCTCCAGTATGCGCCATGGGGCTACATTGCAGAGAGGTGTAATGAGGCCACACCATTTTTTACACCTCTCTGCAATGCAGCCCCCGTGCATGTTTGAAGAGGGGGAACTAATTACATTTGCATACTGGGGATCCCTGGCGGCCAACTAGCCCACCTGGAACCTCCAGTATGCGCCAGGGGCTGCATTGCACAGAGGTGTAATGAGGCTATGCCTCTTTTTACACCTCTCTGCAACGCATGCCACTGGGGCGTTTGCAGAGGGGGAACTAATTCCCCTTGCATATTGGGGGTCCCTGGGTCATATCTGCCCAAACGCCGAAATTCCGAGCGATTGAAAATTACTTTTCTTGAGAAACATTTGGATTTGGATTATCATGTCCTATACTTTGGAATTTTTGAAAGATTGACTTTGAGGATACTATAAATTACTCAAGTCTGCCCGAATTGTGTGAGTAAAATTGATACCTAGTCACTTTGAATAAGAATGTACTTACGTCTCGTCTAACATTTGGAAGAAATATCTAGTTATATGACAACTGGATACCGACATAACTTGAAGGAAATAAGAACACCCAGAAGAAGTTCTGTTGTACAGAACGAAACGCATCAGCTGGCTGTGGTACATAAACTTAAGGAAAATAAAAGCATTTGAATATACACCAAGATTCAGCGCTTAAATAAGGACTCTAAGTGATATGATTTGATTGGACTTATTGGGCAAGTGGTGCTGTGCCAAACTTTGGAATATTCTCCACTACTCTCTACTACTTACTCTCTACTACTCCACTACTCTCTAATACTCACTCTCTACTACTCATTCTCTACTACTCTACTACTCTCTACACTCTCTCTCTACTACTCACTCCCTACTACTCACTATCTACTACTCTCTACTACTCACTCTCTACTACTCTCTACTCTCTACTACTCACTCTCTACTACTCTCTCTCTACTACTCACTCTTTACTACTCACTATCTACTACTCTCTACTACTCACTCTCTACTTCTCACTCTCTACTACTCTCTACTACTCACTCTCTACTCTCTCTCTCTCTACTACTCTCTACTACTCACTCTCTACTACTCACTCTCTACCACTCACTCTCTACTACTCACTCTCTACTACTCTCTACTACTCACTCTACTACTCACTCTCTACTACTCTCTACTATTCTCTCTCTCTGCTACTCACTCTCTACTACTCTCTACTACTCACTCTTTACTACTCTCTACTACTCACTCTCTACTGCTCTCTGCTACTCACTCTACTACTTACTCTCTACTACTCTCTACTA
Organism: Lissotriton helveticus; assembly: GCF_964261635.1. Classification (NCBI taxonomy): domain Eukaryota; kingdom Metazoa; phylum Chordata; class Amphibia; order Caudata; family Salamandridae; genus Lissotriton; species Lissotriton helveticus. The sequence goes on from NC_136068.1 coordinate 1,316,025,918, forward strand.
CTCACTCTCTACTCCTCACTCTCTACTACTCTCTACTACTCACTCTACTATTCACGCTACTACTCTCTACTACTCACTCTCTGCTACTCTCTCTACTGCTCTCTACTACTCTCTACTACTCACTCTCTACTCTCTATTACTCACGCTCTTCTCTCTACCTCTCTACCTCTCTACCTCTCTACCTCTCTCTACTACTCTCTCTACTAGTCTCTACCTCTCTACCTCTACCTCTCTACCTCTACCTCTCTACCTCTACACCTCTACCTCTCTACCTCTCTCTACACGCACACATATACATATATATATATGCATATGCATTTATATATATATGTATGTGTATGTATATATATATATACATACATATATAAACATATATAATCTGCATATCTATATAAATACAAATATAAATGCATGCATACATATACATATATGCATACATATGCATGTTATTTACATGAAAGTTTTAAAAACACTAATAAAAGCAAAGCTAAAAAGCCACCTCATTACAAACACAATGGCTTTAACTTAAACGAGGGCGAGATCTATTGCATTTTCAATGCTTGTTTACTTTGGTTCCATCAAGAAGGCATTCAGATGTGTCACACATTTGCCATAAATTCTGAATGTTAGCACTCTAGTTGCTCATTAGATCACTGTAGTAAAGCTACTGCTCACCAGGGAAGTCTGCTGCTAATCATTCTTTCTATGGAAAAATGAACCCCCTCATTTTGTTCCTTTTTAAATTAAATGTTTTCAGACTTACCACTTCATTCCAATCAAGATGGCTTCTGGTGTGCCATACTTTTGTCATAAGTAAGACTGTTAGCGCTCTAGTTGTTCTTTAGAACACTCTGGGACATTCTGTCATTGGGCTATACTTGGGCTACATCTGGGTCATATTTGGGCTACATATGGGCTCTTTTGTCTCTGGTGGCCATCTTGGGAGACTGCATGTCAGAATTTTTTAATGAAATAGAAGAGGATTTGGGAAGTCACTCAAAATGTGCCCTAATTTTTCTTTCTGCAGCACTAATCATACTTTCTATGGCAAAATATACCCCCTCATTTTGTTCCTATTTAAATTAAATGTTTTAAGAGTTACCACTTTATTCTAATCAAGATGGCTTCAGGTGTGCCATACCTTTGTAATAAGTAGGACTGTTAGAGCTCTAGTTGTTCTTTAGAACACTCTAGGAGGCTGCAGTAGAACACAAAGGAATCAACTGACAGTCTCTGTCCTTGTTGGATGTACATGTTTTACTGAGAATGTCAGACTTCATTCTCACATGACTGAGAAAGATAATGTGAATTTACAGAAAGTATGCTTTCAGTTTAGCTTATAGATCCCCTTCCAAACCACTGTGGGAAAAGCATGAGATAATAGTTTTCTTTCAAACATGATTCATGATATCCCAGCAGAAGGCTTTTTCACATGGTAAAATCACCTTAGAGCACACCCCAATTCCTAAAATGAGAATGGTACCATCAACAAATGATTTATAATGTAACTAAATTCCTAAAACCCTCTATTAACTACAATGCTTTTTAATGAGGTGCTATCATGTATATTGGTCCCAAGATGGCTGCCAACACTTCTTGGATGAAGTGCTGACAGCCAATCAGATCTCACTATGAGATGTGTGGTTAGGCTCTGCCCACATATATATGTGTTTTTGAAGTTAATTTTCATAAAAACCACTGGAGCAATTTTCACCAAATATAGCAAAGGCACATCTGCGTACCCGTCCCTACAATTTTGCCAAGTTTGGTGTAATTCCGTTCAGCGGTTCGGGCTGTAGCCTTGTTAGAACGTCCTATGGAAATTAACATGGCAAAAGCACGTTTTGGGACCCCCCTTTTTCTCAGCCCCCACTTCACGAATCCCACCAAAACTTTCAGGGAAGGAGCGCAGCGGAGCTGGCCAAAATTACACGCAAATTCCTCAACCGGCGCCAAAGTTATTCCCAATAGAATGTTGCGGTTTTCCTATGGTAGCTAGGTCCTAACTATATATACCTACTGGCTATTGCCAGTAGGTAATATATATATATATATATATATATATATATATATATATATATATATATATATAACCAACGTAACAGGTTTCCCCCTAGGAAGAGCCACAAAGCAGGTAGGTGGAGATTCAAGGTGTCTGTTCGGCCACCTCTGCTGCAGCTTCCTGAAATAAAAACGAATTGGTACCTACCTGCTTTGTGGCTCTTCCTAGGGGGAAACCTGTTACGTTGGATTTGTTGCGGCTAGTCCCGGCCGCGGAAGAAGCCCTGCCGCATGAATGTGGTTTGCGCTGCAGTCACCCGACTGTGGCGCTGATGGCAGATTAGGTCGTTTTCAGGAGACATCACATGCAACACAGCGTGAGTTGAACTTTCCCCTAACCCACTGTGGAAATACTTGTGTTAATTTTAACCGCGTGTGGCAAACTGATCTAAAAGACAGATGAACACTGCAAGTACCATCAGGCTCAGCGTGAGCCAACGCCCACTGGGGCAGGTGGAGTTATTAAATTTGAATACTGATCACACGCTGGTAATAGACAATGTGCCTCTGAAGAAATGCTCTGTCGAGCATGAAACGCGTCAGGCAATGGAGATTCAAGGTGTCTGTTCGGCCACCTCTGCTGCAGCTTCCTGAAATAAAAACGAATTGGTACCTACCTGCTTTGTGGCTCTTCCTAGGGGGAAACCTGTTACGTTGGATTTGTTGCGGCTAGTCCCGGCCGCGGAAGAAGCCCTGCCGCATGAATGTGGGTTGCGCTGCAGTCACCCGACTGTGGCGCTGATGGCAGATTAGGTCGTTTTCAGGAGACATCACATGCAACACAGCGTGAGTTGAACTTTCCCCTAACCCACTGTGGAAATACTTGTGTTAATTTTAACCGCGTGTGGCAAACTGATCTAAAAGACAGATGAACACTGCAAGTACCATCAGGCTCAGCGTGAGCCAACGCCCACTGGGGCAGAGAAAGTTATTAAATTTGTATACTGATCACACGCTGGTAATAGACAATGTGCCTCTGAAGAAATGCTCTGTCGAGCATGAAACGCGTCAGGCAATGGAGATTCAAGGTGTCTGTTCGGCCACCTCTGCTGCAGCTTCCTGAAATAAAAACGAATTGGTACCTACCTGCTTTGTGGCTCTTCCTAGGGGGAAACCTGTTACGTTGGATTTGTTGCGGCTAGTCCCGGCCGCGGAAGAAGCCCTGCCGCATGAATGTGGTTTGCGCTGCAGTCACCCGACTGTGGCGCTGATGGCAGATTAGGTCATTTTCAGGAGACATCACATGCAACACAGCGTGAGTTGAACTTTCCCCTAACCCACTGTGGAAATACTTGTGTTAATTTTAACCGCGTGTGGCAAACTGATCTAAAAGACAGATGAACACTGCAAGTACCATCAGGCTCAGCGTGAGCCAATGCCCACTGGGGCAGGTGGAGTTATTAAATTTGAATACTGATCACACGCTGGTAATAGACAATGTGCCTCTGAAGAAATGCTCTGTTGAGCATGAAACGCGTCAGGCAATGGAGATTCAAGGTGTCTGTTCGGCCACCTCTGCTGCAGCTTCCTGAAATAAAAACGAATTGGTACCTACCTGCTTTGTGGCTCTTCCTCGGGGGAAACCTGTTACGTTGGACATATATATATATATATATATATATATATATATAAATCCAAGTAACGATCCCGAACCTCCAGCCGGTGGCAAACAGAGACCAGTGAATCCCAAAGTAAGGCAAGATGTTTATTTTAATGCACCAATTTTCAAAGCACGCAGCGGACTGACGCGTTTCGGGCGGATGCCCTTGATCACAATGACATGCAGATTTAAAAGCCTTATTCTTATACGTTGTGGAATACACCATGTGATTAGTGAAAGTAGACAACATACTACAGGGTCAACATGGTTCCCCAAATGAATATTGAGAAAGGTCATTTGTAATTACAAATTAATATAAATCGGTTCCACATTCGTCATTTAACATATTGTTGAATAAATTCAGAAAAACAATATATATCTACATAAATGCAATATGCCTATAGAATATGATTGACCCAGTGAATACAGTACAAATTGATCAAAGAACATTGAATGAAAGCAGCATAGGTATTTTGTGCAAAACATCGCATTCTGTAAACAATTGTGCAAAGTGCAAATAGAATGGTATGTGTTAAAAGTAATGTTATAAATACTTAAAAACCACATTGAAATATCAAAGATTTCTAAAAACCATTCTTTCCATTGTTGAAATGTGCAAAATATCGCAATGTAAACCAATCATTATATACAATGTCTCTTCTTAGAACTAAGGACTGTCATAAATCACTAAGTCAATCCATCAACACAATAATTATTTGGGGACATCTTAAATAGATGGCAGCCCCATAATATTGTAAGGCCTGACAAAAGAAAAGGAAGGACCTGAAAATTAAAAGACTGAGTCCACAGAGTGGAACCAAAAATAATAATAACGTGGGGAAAACTAATTATAATAGACCCTATAGAAGTGGAGTGTGCCCATACAGCTGGATTTAATAAACCAAATCTGTATTCCCATATGAAGAAAAAAAAGTGTAAATCAAAAAGGTGATTTTCCAAGAATAAAATAAATGACATGGATCATTTCAGTTAGTAATGTTACACCATAGTATCTAATCGGGTACAGGAGGCCCTGAACCAAGGAATAATAGTATTACAGCATGTAACTCAAATAAATCAAATCAAACTAAGCAACCCCTCATTCTTCATAGAGCCCTATAAAAAATGGTACAGATCCTCTGTCGTGTTTAGCCCATTTGGGACCTTGCTATCCAGTTCCAATATGGTTTTAGATTCAAGTTGGCGAAGCATTTTGTCCCTGTCGCCACCTCTTCGAGGTTTTGGTACCGAGGTGAGTACATAGTAAGTGAGACACTTGAGATTGTTATCATGTACACTTTTAAAGTGTCTCGCGACAGGGTAGGAACTGTCATTATTGACAATTGCCCGGAGATGCTGCAATATTCTGGCATGCACCTGCAGCCTGGTGCTGCACACATATCTCAGGCCACAGGTGCACCCCAGAACATATACAGCATATTCCGTCTTGCAATTTTAATTTTCCCTAATGGGCACAGGTACGGCACTAAAAGGGGTGCTGTAATGGGTCGTGTTTATGCCGAATTTGCATGCTCTGCAACTCGAACATTTGTAAAACCCCGGCCGGGGTTTGAACCAGGATGTGCTTTTGGGGAGTTCAGGAAAAGGGTTAGACACTAAAGTCCGCATAGAAGGACCTCTGCGAAATGTGATAATGGGATTACTGGGGAGTTGGGATGACAGAACTCCGTCTGTCTTGAGAATAGGCCAACTCTTGGTAAGGATAGCCCTGATTTTTCTTTCCTGACAACTAAACGATGTATCAAACCTGATGTTGCAGTCGGCTGAATCTGTATTACTGGTCATGTTGGAGGATTTTGGCAAAAACAGTGATTCTCTAGATTTTTGTTTAGTTTTGTATATTGCCATATTGAGGATTTTTTCATTATACCCTCTGGCCTTAAATCTAGTCACTGCATCAGAGGTGCATTTATTAAATTCCTCTTCATTACAGATACGTTTCAAACGAAGTAATTCGCCATAGGGTATGTTGTCTATGACGTGACGTGGGTGGGAACTACTTGCGTGAAGCGTTGAGTTCCCGGCTGTGTTTTTTCTATTGAGGGTAGTTGACAATTTATTGTTTTTGGATGAGACCCTGACATCTAAAAAGTCTACATAGTCTTTGCTGATATTAGATGTAAACTTTAAATTTACAGAATTGATGTTAAGGCTTGAGATAAAAGATCTAGCACTCTCCTCCTCCCCCTTCCAAATTAAAAACACATCGTCTATAAAACGAACCCATAAAGTAACATGTTCCAAAAATGTTTGAAAGTGCTCCCCCATGAGGACCCACCTTTCCCACCAGCCTACGTGCAAGCACGCGTAGCTGGGGGAAAAGCAGGCCCCCATGGCAGCACCTCTCGTCTGTAGATATACATCCTTGCCAAAGACAAAATAATTGTGATGGAGACACCACGTTACAAATTCTAAAATCATTTTGTTGTGGTTATAACAATGGAGAGGTCTTGTGCCCAAAAAGTATTCTAATGCTCTTACCCTGCTTGATGTTCTATGCTCGTATAAAGAGCTTCTATATCCAGAGTTATAAGAAGCAGATTTGTTGACCATGGAATGTCTTTTATTTTAGTCAAAAAGTCCCCAGTGTCTTTGATAAATGTAGGTAGCTTAGTCACCAGATCTTGTAGGAAATAGTCAATAAACTGCGCCAAACGTTCCGCCATACTGCCAATAGCAGAGATTATTGGTCTGCCCGGAGTTGGTAATGTACCCTTATGTACTTTAGGTATTAAATAAAACCTGGGCATGATAGGTTGCTCGACGTTTAGGAATTTGAATTCCTGCATTGATATCAGTCCTTCTCTTTTAAACTTGTGGAGCATCTTTTTGAGGGAATCTCTGGCGTGTTCATACTGTTTTGCATTAAAGATTTGGTAACAAGTGATATCCGACAACTGTCTATTTGCCTCAGTAATATATTGTACTTGAGGCCAAATCACTATATTTCCCCCTTTATCGGAGCTACACACAATATTCTTGTGGTCATTCTTAAGTTTTGAGATAAGGGCCCAATATTGCTTTTCTTTATGACTTTTTATCCTTTTTCGATGTTTGACTTGGTGGTAAAGCTTTTTTAAATCAGATGTCACTACCTCATGAAAGGAGTCGATGGAGTCCTTAGGCATCATTGCCATGAAACATGAAGTAGGCTTGAATGGACTCATGCCTGGGCCAGATTGTGTAATATCCGCTTCCACAAGTTCTTGTTGTGTGGTCAGGTTACAATCGTTTTGGCTGTTGTCATTACCCATTTGTTGCAGAGTTAATAAAGTTCTAGCATCCCTAGCTTGGAGGGCACTCGTAGATGGTTCCGTGGTTGTTATTGTGTTGTTATCGAGACCATCTTTTATATTGAAGAATTTGAGTAGCTTCAATTTGCGTATATATCTGAAAATGTCTATTCTGGTGGAAGCATAATTAAAGTCTGTCAAAGGACAATGCGATAATCCTAGGCTAAGTAGTTGTTCTTTAGCTGCAGTTATAGAGTCATAGTTGAAAGATTGACAATTGTTTTGCCTTTAAATTCTTTTTGCGCCAATATTGATTCCTCTTTTTGGGTTTTTTGTTGCTGTTTGCATTTGTGTTTGTTCCGGCGCTCTTTGAGTCTTCTGTTAATTCTGGCCCTTTTTGTTGCTGTTGTTGACGTCGATTGAGAGGGCGCAGGGTTTGAAGGCGGGCACTTACTAAAAAATCAACTTCTTCGCTACATCTGGGTGATATTTGGGCTACATTTGGGCTCTTTTGTCTCTGGTGGCCATCTTGGGAGACTGCATGTCAGAATTTTTTAATGAAATAGAAGAGGATTTGGGAAGTCACTCAAAATGTGCCCTAATTTTTCTTTCTGCAGCACTAATCATACTTTCTATGGCAACATATACCCCCTCATTTTGTTCCTTTTTAAATTAAATGTTTTAAGAGTTACCACTTTATTCCAATCAAGATGGCTTCAGGTGTGCCATACCTTTGTAATAAGTAGGACTGTTAGTGCTCTAGTTGTTCTTTAGAACACTCTAGGAGGCTGCAGTAGAACACAAAGGAATCAACTGACAGTCTCTGTCCTTGTTGGATGTACATGTTTTACTGAGAATGTCAGACTTCATTCTCATGACTGAGAAAGATAATGTGAATTTACAGAAAGTATGTTTTCAGTTTAGCTTATAGATCCCCTTCCAAACCACTGTGGGAAGAGCATGAGATAATAGTTTTCTTTCAAACATGATTCATGATATCCCAGCAGAAGGTTTTTTCACATGGTAAAATCACCTTAGAACACACCCCAATTCCTAAAATGAGAATGGTACCATCAACAAATGATTTATAATGTAACTAAATTCCTAAAACCCTCTATTAACTACAATGCTTTTTAATGAGGTGCTATCATGTATATTGGTCCCAAGATGGCTGCCAACACTTCTTGGATGAAGTGCTGACAGCCAATCAGATCTCACTATGAGATGTGTGGTTAGGCTCTGCCCAGATATATATGTGTTTTTGAAGTTAATTTTCATAAAAACCACTGGAGCAATTTTCACCAAATATAGCAAAGGCACATCTGCGTACCCGTCCCTACAATTTTGCCAAGTTTGGTGTAATTCCGTTCAGCGGTTCGGGCTGTAGCCTTGTCAGAACGTCTTATGGAAATTAACATGGGGAAAACATGTTTTGGGACCCCCCTTTTTTCTCAGCCCCCACTTCACGAATCCCCCCGAAACTTTCAGGGAAGGAGCGCAGCGGAGCTGGCCAAGATTTTCGAAAATTACACGCAAATTCCTAAACCGGCGCCAAAGTTATTCCCAATAGAATGTTGCGGTTTTCCTATGGTAGCTAGGTCCTAACTATATATACCTACTTGCTATAGCCAGTAGGTAATATATATATATATAAATATACTCCAGAAACGTGCAAGACCTATTGAAAAGTCTTATGTCTTTTGTATGTCTCTCCTGTCCTTTTCTTATCTCTCAGTTTTACAAATGTTAAATGCCAATTGATTATATTGTATGTTTTGAACTGATGTGTATCACATAGTGTACCTTTCTCGCTTTGTGAAATTTTAAATAATTTGATTTGGTATGAACTGTTTTTAATTATTGAATTGTATTTGTACAAATATATTTTTATATAAATAAATAATTAACTATACTACAGCTGCTTAAGTGTATCAGTGAGTCAAGCAACGCAGTAAATCTAGGATTGGGTTTGTTTAGGTACCGAGTCTGGGGTACCCTTTATGTAAACGGTTTACCAAGGGAAGACATTTTTCTTTATTGTTACTGATAAAGACACTAGTGAGACAGCCATTCACTCACTAACACACACATATACACACTCATCCACCCATACATCCTGCACATATGCTGTCTTCAAAACACATACAAACAGTGAGTCAGTCCTTGATGCATCTATGTGCTAAGTAACACCCCCACCAAACCATACAGACACTCATACTGATACTAAAAAAACATCTAATAACCCATATACACACACATGTAGCTACTCACCAACCCATGCAGCCACTTATACACAAAGTGAAACACTGATACAAACATTTAAATATTTAAACAATACTCGCTAATATATGTATTCACTAAGATACACTTAATAAGCCAGTTAACCAATCAATTTTTTTTTTTTAAAAACATCCATTAAGACACTTATTTAAACATTTATTCTTCCATCGACCTTTACATATACATATATAAAACATATTTATTTTTCAGAAAGACACACATTCACTGGATGGTGTCATCAGTGATGTCATGAGTGATGTCACTGACCATGTCATGAGTGATGTAATATGTGACGTCATCAGCAGTGCATTGCAGGCGCGCAAGTTATAGTGAGTCCAACTAACTATAAGGTGGGAATTTCAATGGTTTTATGTCAGTAAAATTTCCAGCTAACTATAACTGGTGTCAAACCTATGGTTTTTTCAGTGAATTTAATAGGTTTTTTAAATGCTAATTCCTAACTATAACTGGTGTGAAACCTATGGTTTTTTCAGTGAATATATGTATATATATATTCACTGAAAAAACCATAGGTTATAGACCATATATAGTTAGGAATTAGCATTTACAAAACCTTGAAAATTCACTGAAAAAACCATAGGTTATAGACCATATATAGGGGTCGATTAGGATGGCGGTTTTTCCGCATCCTCCGGGCCGGCGGAAGTGTCCGCCGGCCTGGAGGATGCGGAAAAACCGCGGCGGAGACTCCAAAGACCCACCGCCAAATTAGGATGGCTGGTGGGTCTGATAATCTGTCCGCCGCTTTTCCGCCGCGGTCGGAAGGCGACCGCGGCGGAAAAGCACTAACATGTCTGGCGGTGTCTATCAGACACCGCCAGGCATATTAGGATGTCTGAAAATATATGCTTTTCCGCGGCGACTTTACCGCCGTGGAAAAGCATACGGACCTTCACTTCGGGGGCCCGTTGCGGGCCCCCTGGGTGAAGGTGGGGTGGGGGGTGCACATGGGGGGTACCTATGGTACCCCCCTGCATTTGCGTGCACAATGCAGCAGGCACCGCGCGGTGCCTGCCGCTTTGTGCACGCAAATGCTGTGCATGGATTTTTTACATTGCGGCGGATGCAGCTTGAAGCTGCACCCGCCGCAATGTTAGAGATGGAGGATGTGACCGCCACACTGGCGGTCACATCCTAATTTGATCGGAGGGAACGCCGCAGCCCATGCGGACGTTCCCTCCTCCTCAGGGGTCGCGGACGGACTCAAGTCCGTCCGCGATCCTAATCGACCCCATAGTTAGGAATTAGCATTTAAAAAACCTTATTTTACTCACACAAAACCATTGAAATTCCATATATAGTTATTTGCACTAACTATATATCGCGCACCCGGAATCCACTGCTGATGATGTCACATATTACATCATTCATGACATGGTCAGTGACATCACTGATGACATCACTGATGACATCTCAAATGACATCACTGATGACATCATCCAGTGACTGTGTGTTTCTGAAAAGTTTAAATATGTTTTACATATTGAAGAATGAGTAGATGTAGAAGTGTCTGGATGAAGGATTTAGTAGGTGCGTGACTGACTGTATGAGTGAGTGATTAAATGTGTCTCACTGAGTGCATGGGTTAGTGACTAAACTGTCTTAATTTGTGCATCATTATGTCTGTTGTTCTGTAAACTGCTGCATGTGTTGGTCAGTAGCTATATGAGTAACTATATGGGTTATTGATTGATTGCCCAAGTATTTGTATGGGAGACTGAGTGTGTGTGTGGCTGGCTGGGAGGTGTGTGACTCTGTGCAGATCAATGTGTACTTGTATCAATGATTGTATAAGAGAGTAAGTATGTGTTAGTATATGTTTCAAAATGTAAGGTGCTCTATGTTTAACTGTATAGATTAGAAAATGGAAGTGTGATTGATTATTTACAGGACTGACTAGGTGTGTGAGTAACTCCATGGATGAGTGACAGAGTGTGAGAGTCTGTATAGGTGTATGAGTGCATATGATAGTGTTGTAAAGATGAGTGATTGTATGTGTGAATGATTGTATGGGTAAATGAGTGAATGTGTGTGTAAACATAGGAATCACTGAGTGCGTATGTAGTAACTAGTATTGGTGTGTCAATGGTTTCAAAAATTATACTCTGTATTTAACACTGGGTGTAACAGAGGTTATATTAAAGTGTGAGGAGATGCATTGTATTGTCACATGAATGATATCATCAGTGATGTGGTCATTAATGTCAAATGAGATGTCATCAGTGATGTCATCAGTGATGTCATTTGAGATGTCATCAGTAATGTCATTTGAGATGTTATCAGTGATGTCATTTGAGATGTCATCAGTGATGTCATCAGTGATGTCATTTGAGATGTCATCAGTGATGTCATCAGTGATGTCACTGACCATGTCATGAATGATGTAATATGTGACATCATCAGCAGTGGATTGTGGGTGCGCGATATATAGTTAGTGCAACTAACTATATATGGAATTTCAATGGTTTTGTGTGAGTAAAATAAGGTTTTTTAAATGCTAATTCCTAACTATATATGGTCTATAACCTATGGTTTTTTCAGTGAATTTTCAAGGTTTTGTAAATGCTAATTCATAACTATATATGGTCTATAACCTATGGTTTTTTCAGTGAATTTCAATGGTTTTTTAATAGCAAATATCATAAGCTGTCGAATGTCAAGTACGTGGTAAGTGAAAACATTTTCGTGTTTATGCACACTGATCTGCTTTGAATGGTGCCCCCCCCCCCCTCATTTCTATTAGGAGTACTCTCTCTTTGCACATAGTGAAGGGTAGTTAACGCAGGCCTTTGCCCCCGTTGTAATACGTCGTGCCTGCTTCTCTCTCCATTTGATTGATTGTTATCCAAGTATTTACTGTTTTAGAATTGGTTCTCTTTGGTTCATTCTCTATTTACAAACAAACACAGAGTCGCAATACTCTGTTTAGTCTTTGCAGATAACAAAAAATCGTGTAAAAAAAAAGAAAAGGAATCGAGCAAAATCAGTAGGCCACTAATGGGATCTCTTTTTGACCTCGCTAAAATAGAAACATTAGGAACAACCCCTCATGACAAATACAAAACTAGTGAGATGAACTGAACTCCACACAATGATGGCTGCAAAACAGCTCGGCTCCGCCACCCACCCCGCCCAAAATAACGATAAAGAGCGGCTGCCATGATTGGTTGCGGAATGGCCACGACGGAGCTACGAAATGGTGCTGCTCTCATGCTAACCCCAGCTTCAGTCTGAAACATCCAGAAACACTGTAGACTACCAATTCGATCAGTTCCGGTAGCGCCCCAATGTAACCCGGTAGAGAAGAACTAGCCCTCCCCTCTTTGACTGATGGTTCTTGTTGCCTGTCCCTTCTGTTGTCATTTAACAGAACTATTTAGCCTGCTGAAAGGGGTTGTGTTCCGACCGCTGGTTGGTGGAGACATTTTGACTATATTCTGGACCTGCGTTGTCGCGTAATGCGTCATATGACGCGCCGCGTTAGCGCATCCGGAAGTCATCCGGGGCGCGCAGCGCGTAACGTAAGCATAACAAGTCATGTGACTTGTTAATAAAACTTTTCATTGGTTCATTTTACTTTTCTTATTCTAATGATGAAAGGCTTGGTCATATGACCTAAAAATTACGCTTTTTATTACTTCCGAACATTATTTTTTCTTAAATATATGTTATAATGTTCCAGGCTAATGTACTTTCCCGGAAAATTTACAACTGTCCTGCAAGTAAAATATATTCTTTTTTCGAGAAAAAGAGCGTTTCTTCGTCCCATGACGGAGCCGTTGAGCAAAAGAGGGTCGACCTGCTGTCTTAGTCGCCGATACGCCTGAATATGAGATTCTTATCGATCACTTTATGTTGCAGGAGTAGAAAACACAACAGCCCTTGACCATTTATCTTTACTGCGTTCCTTCGTATTATACCTTTTACCCTTCATGTAATTGGTCTGCTTTATTTCACTTGCCTTTTAATGATTCTAAAACAGTGACTATTATTAAAAACTTTACCAATGTATATACTACTACCATGTTTTCTTTTAAAAACCTTTATTGTGAAAATTTCATTATACAAATACAAGCCTATAACCACATGGGCCGGCCACGGAGCAAACTGTAATCGTATATGATGAGTAGACATTTACACTGTAGAGGAACGTAACGGGCGGGCCATTAGGTTGCAAGAACTAAGGTGTCTAACAGTTACGGAATCGGTGGACGTACATTTTATAATTAAAATACGACAGGGCCAGTTACAATAAAATTATCTAGATATACATTTGCGGGCAAGTACCATGGGTGACGTTGATTCGAACTTTCAATAGTACAGTAATCAATAACACATCAGAACTTAATATCAATAGGGATGTCGAAATATTCAATCAATTCTCGTCCCCGCCCGCCATGTGCTTCAAAACTGCATACGTATCTCGTGATTTCAAGGTTCTGCAACCAGTACACAACAAGGAGTTACGAGTCCCATTTATTCCGGCGCCATTTTGGGCGAGGACGGGCAGGTCCAGGATATAGTCAAAATGTCTCTACCAACCATCGACTATGATGATGTTCATATGCTGTATTTATTAGAGTAACACTCATCTGTCCACATGAAATTAATTTGCCACAATCTAAACATGTCATTTTAATCTTTCCAAAGTTCTTCTAAATATTTGGGACCGTTTCCCTTGCCTCTGATGCTGTCAGTGCCACTTCTTTGATGAATGTACTAGCAGGTCAGGGGTTCTCCTCCAAATCTCTCTTTTATGCAGCACTATAATTAATTGGTGCCACCTCTCCATATGACGATGCATGGTATAGTTACCATAACTATATTTTTTTTCGGTTCCTCTGGACAGTTCATCGTGGCAGATGAAGCGTGTAACGTACCGGGCATTTACCTTTTTTTGCATGTACAGGAAAGGAAAAAAAAATCGAGCGTCCGAGTTCTAAGATGTCCCAGGGCCATTTTAGTGGACCAGGCCCAAATCCAAAGAACAGGCCGCCATTTTGAGAGTCCTGTTGCAGCCGCCTGTCGCTGTACCATCAAGAGCAGCCGATACTCAGCTGAATGGCAACTGAAACGGTAAAGGGGCGCCTCACTACAGCAGACGAGCCTCCACCTAGGAAGGCCTGTTCACGCCGCCCCCCCCCCCCCCCCCTTCGGGCACCCCACACCGTTATTCGGAGCAGTATTGTAGGATTGCCACACCAGTGCGGCAACTTGCTAGACATCACCTCGGTGGTAACCGAATCTCAGCGCCTTGTGGTGTCTTCTATTCAGAAAACATTGTTGTGCTGCCTTCGACCTATTCGCCGCAAGTGCGCACGCAACTCAGCTGCATAGCTTGCTAGACACCACCTCGGTGCTAACCGAATCTCAGCGCCTTGTGGTCTCTTCTATTCCAAAAATATTGTTGCGCTGCCTTTGGCCCCATTCGCACATCGGTCCGCTACTGCCGCCATCTCACAGGCCAACGGGGCGCCCCACGCCGACTTTCAGCATTGTAGGATGGCCACACCAGTGCACCTTACTAGACACCACCTCGGTGCCATCCGGATCTTGGCATCTCAGCGCCTTGTGGTGTCTTCTATTCAGAAAATATTGTTGCGCTGCCTTTGGCCCCATTCGCACATCGGTCCGCTACTGACGCCATCTCACAGGCTAATGGAGCACCCCACGCCGAGTTTCAGCATTGTAGGATGGCCACACCAGTACAGCAACTTGCTAGACATCACCTCGGTGCCATCCGGATCTTGGCATCTCAGCGCCTTGTGGTGTCTTCTAGTCAGAAAATATTGTTGCGCTGCCTTTGGCCCCATTCGCACATCGGTCCGCTACTGACACCATCTCACAGGCCAACAGGGCGCCCCACGCCGACTTTTACCATTGTAGGATGGCCACACCAGTGCCACAACTTGCTAGACACCACCTCGGTGCCATCCGGATCTTCGCATCTCAGCGCCTTGTGGTGTCTTCTATTCAGAAAATATTCTTGCGCTACCTTTGCCCCATTCACACATCGGTCCGCTACTGACGCCATCTCACAGGCTAATGGGGCGCCCCACGCCGAGTTTCAGCATTGTAGGATGACCACACCAGTACAGCAACTTGCTAGACATCACCTCGGTGCCATCCGGATCTCGGCGCCCCACTGCAGATGAAGTGCCTCTAAACTATGAAACCACCACGGTGACATCCGGATCTTGGCGCCTTGTAATGGTTCCGGCCTATTCACACATCGGTCCGCTACTGACGCCATCTCACAGGCTAATGGGGCGCCCCACGCCGAGTTTCAGCATTGTAGGATGACCACACCAGTACAGCAACTTGCTAGACATCACCTCGGTGCCATCCGGATCTTGGCATCTCAACGCCTAGTGGTATCTTCCATACAGAAAATATTGTTGCGCTGCCTTTGGCCCCATTCGCACATCGGTCCGCTACTGACGCCATCTCACAGGCCAACGGGGCGCCCCACGCCGACTTTTACCATTGTAGGATGGCCACACCAGTACCACAACTTGCTAGACACCACCTCGGTGCCATCCGAATCTTGGCATCTCAGCGCCTTGTGGTGTCTTCTAGTCAGAAAATATTGTTACGCTGCCTTTGGCCCCATTCGCACATCGGTCCGCTACTGACGCCATCTCACAGGCCAACGGGGCGCCCCACGCCGACTTTCAACATTGTAGGATGGCCACACCAGTGCGGCAACTTACTAGACACCACCTCGGTGCCATCCGGATCTTGGCGCGTTGTGCTGCCTTCGGCCTATTCGCACATCGGTCCGCTACTGACGCAAACTCACAGGCCAACGGGGCGCCCCACGCCGACTTTCAGCATTGTAGGATGGCCACACCAGTGCTGCAACTTGCTGGACACCACCTCGGTGCCATCCGGATCTTGGCGCGTTGTGTTGCCTTCGGCCTATTCGCACATCGGTCCGCTACTGACGCCGCCTCACGTGCCAACGTATTTTCTCCGCATTTTATACCCTATGCCGCATAACAGGTCATGTGACTTGTTTATAAAACTTTTCATTGGTTCATTTTACTTTTGGTTTCCTAATGATGGAAGGCTTGATCATATGACCTAAAAACAACACTTTTCATTGGATGAAAACTTTTTTTTTTTCCCAAACGATGAAAGCCCCACCTTGTTTCTGGATGTTTCAGACTGAAGCTGGCGTCAGCATGAGAGCACCACCATCTCGTAGCTCCGTCGTGGTCATTCCGCGAGCAATCATGGCAGCCGCTCCCCACCAGAAGCCTACAGGAGTCGGGGGCCCCCAAAACTTTTGATGAATCCTCAAGGCGGAGGGGACGCTTTCGAGAATGGGGTCCAAGACCTAGCAGACAAGCGTCCGATTCCCAAGGTGTCCCAGGGCCATTTCAGTGGACCAGGCCCAAAAAGGAAACAGCCTGCCGCCATTTTGAGAGTCCTGTGATAGCCGCCTATCGCTGCACCGCAAGAGTGGGCGCAACTCAGCTGAATTGCGGCTTTTGACACAGTGGACCAAAAGCGGACGGAATGGCAACTGAAACGGTAAAGGGGCGCCCCACTACAACAGACGAGACTCCACCTGGAGAGGCCCGTTCACGCCGCCTCCCCTGGGGCGCCCCACGCCGTTATTCGGAGCAGCATTGTAGGATACCAAAACCAGTGCGGCAACTTACTGGACATCACCTTGGTGCCATCGTTCTGCTGCCTTGGAACTATTCGCACAACAGTTTGCTATTGATGACCCACCCCCCCTGCGACGCCCCACGCCAGAAATCTGGACGTTGTGCTGCGTTGGGACTATTCGCACAGCCGACCGCTACTTTGTTGTTTTTCCCTAAAAATGTTTATATGTTATTA
Source organism: Lissotriton helveticus (assembly GCF_964261635.1). Lineage (NCBI taxonomy): Eukaryota > Metazoa > Chordata > Amphibia > Caudata > Salamandridae > Lissotriton > Lissotriton helveticus. The sequence continues at coordinate 1,316,042,988 of NC_136068.1, forward strand.
CTGTTTTTGTTTTCTTGTATATATTTATAAGTTATTAAAGTTTTATAATCTTACTACTTTGTTGGAGTGCTATATATTTTTAATGTGACACATAATTGTAAAAACTTTGATGTACAAAGAGTCATCCCTGGAATCTTCCGCTTCAGGCTCGGTCCCCTCCCCAATCACAATACAGGATGGTTTTCAGATAATAGGAACGCGTCTGCTGTGACGGATCTCATCGAGTGTGGGCCTTGATCTACTATAACTCCTTTGAAGAGGGGTGATTCTTTACAGCTGGGGCCATAAACTACATCTGCAGGGCTAGCTGATACCCTAGGACCGGCCTGGACAATCGGACACAGAGGAAAAGGAGTGTCAGAGGGTGCGGTAGTGAATAGGGCGAAAGGGAGGTGTCGGGCGGGCACAGGGTGTGATTCTCAGGGAAGAGCAGCGCAGATGGGGGGTGGTTTATTACCCATGCATAAGACAGAGAGCGGGGGTGACCACTGCCTGGGGGAGATGCTTGCGAGGGTGGGGAGCCATGCTAAGGATCGACAGCGTGCACAGAGTGGGTCTGGTCAAGGCATCTAAAATGACTGCCGTGCACGACAAAAGTGTGGCATTTGAAAAAAGGCAAGATGGCGCAGACAATGTTTTTCAACACTTCCTGATTTCCTTCGAATCGAACGTTAACAGACGTTTGGGCATATTACCAAAGTTAAGCGATATTTATCCCTAACGATGCTTAGCAACGATTTTTTTACCGCTAAGCATCGGCAGAAATTATCGCAGATAAACCTTGCTATTATCAAGGTTTATCGCAAATACGATAAAAAACGACCGCAATGCATTAATATCGCTGAAAACTCAGCGATATTCATGCATTACCGAGCTAATGCTCTTAGCCATGTTATCCACCTCCCATTGGATAACATGGCTAAGAACTGCTCAGGGCAGGTGCTAGCTTTTGGAGATATTCGCGCTTATCGCGAATATTTCCAAAAGTTGATAATAGGAGATAGCGATGTTAGCGACTGTTTCCAGTCGCTAACATCTTGGCATGCCCACTTTGCATGTCATTAGTGATAAATATCACTCACATGCAAAGTGGGGCCCAAGATGGTCGCTATCTCCTACTAGCCGTCGCTAACTGGTGTTAGCAACAGCTAGGTAATACAGATATAATTTTATCTCCGCGAAGCGGAGCGCTGTTACAGATATATATCTTGTTTTTGAACGTTAATTACTCAAAATCCACTGAAGCACATATATTGAGACCTAGCAAAGGCACATCGAGCTACCAGTCCCTACAATTTTGCCAAGTTTCGTGCAAATCCATTCAGCCGTTCGATTATTATTATTATTTTTGTTTTTGCCCCGCGGGGCCCTTTTAAAACCTCCACATCAAACCTAAGAGGTCAAGGAGGATCTACTATGCCCCCTTATGGTCATTTGCCCCTTCGCTTTGGCCTCCTCTTGTCTCTCGATCCTACCGAGAGACAAGATGGCGGCCGCTACGGACTGTTTGGAATGTTCACAGACGCCGGAGAACCAATCAGCTTCGCTTCACAAAGCTCCGTACCGCGAAAAGTCCGCGAACCGGAGCGCTGCCCGGTCCGCTGTTACAGATATATATCTTTTTTTGAACGTTAATTTCTCAAAATCCACTGGAGCACATATATTGAGACCTAGCAAAGGCACATCGGGCTACCAGTCCCTACAATTTTGCCAAGTTTCGTGCAAATCCATTCAGCCGTTCGGGCTAAAAGTGAGGCCAACCGCCCTATGGAAAACTCAATGTTAAAAACACGTTTTGGGACCCCCCTTTTTTCTCGGCCCCCCCTTGACGAACCCCCCCCCAAATTTTCAAGGGCTGCTCAGAAAAAAAATGTGCCATTTTCCTGAAACTTTCAGCCAATTCCGTCCACAAACGCCAAAGTTATTAGACATAGAATTTTCAAAAATCCCATAGAGAAAAAATCCTAACTATATATACCTACTGGCGACCGCCAGTAGGTAATATATATATATATATATATATATATATATATATTTCACTGCAATAATTCTTCAGAAAAGAAGACACCGCACACCACTTCACGTTAAACCTTAGTTTACTTCTCTGTAGGTTCCCCACCTACGCTGTTCACGTATATATATATATATATATATATATATATATATATATATATATATATATATATGATGCATACTTGTTAACTGTGTGATGTGGTCCAGTGTTGCCATTGAGAGAGTTTGGTGGCATCATAAATGTCACAGAACCCCTCAAGATGGCAATAGAACACACATTATATATGTTACCCATTATGTAGTTAATATACTACATGTTTAATTTTTTATAGTAAGGTTCAAAGAGCTGTTGTTCTTAAAGTGCATGATGTGTTTCCCAATCTTAACTAAATTGATAAGAATATAATGCCACTGGTGATGCTCAATAGATGTAGGGGATTTTGTAGCTGCAGCATTTACTATAAAATTATGGATTTACTGCATCTGCCACATAATTTGCTCCATAATTTGTAAAGTTTGCAGATTTCACCCAAAAAGTTGTTTTCTATCTCAAATGGAAGCAAAGTGTTTAAATAATTGTGACAGAGAATGTGATGCATAAGGTGCAATCATTTTTTGCCACATAGTTTAGGTAGACTTGCTGCATAATTTGGCATTCCATGCCGCATAATTCTGGAAGCCTTGACAAAGTTAAAGCTCTTCAAACAGGTGTGGAGGCTGACACTATGCTGATGACATCCATATTTAGCTGGCAACTGTGAATGTTTGCCTCAAATGTATATGAGCCACTGTGTAGTTATAGCTAGGTCTGCGTTTCCATTTTGCTTGGTTATAACTATGATGCGGTTTGATGAATTTTCACGAAACTTTCCGAAATAGTCTCATCCAATTAAGCTCCTTCCTGAAAAGCTTTGGTGTGATCTGGCAAGTGGGACCCAAGAAAAAGGAGGTGTCCCAAAACACGTTTTCCCCATTTGTAGAAGTCAAAAATCCACTTCTTAGGGGTTCCACTGATACTTAGCCCTTTTAAACTCACAAAGAAGAACTTGACACAGAAGCTGGAATATAAAAGTTAATTTTTATTAACCTCAAATGAGTGAGACAACGTAACACAGAAGCCTTAGCAACTGAATGAGGCAATCTGCCAGAATGGTCTTACTTCATGTCTTATATACTCTTTATCCTGCCCCAGGCATGTAAGGGAGTTGCACCAATTACATTCCTAAACAAATGGAAAATCTGGAGAGTCAGCAGGTGAGTAGCCTTTGGGGTTTTAGCAGGATATGGTCAAAACATTATAATTACTATAGTTCACAAAGGTTAATCTGATTTAGATGGCACTGCAGGGCATGGCATGATTACATGTACAGTATCCCAACCCAAAAGTTCATCATTAAGAATGTCCCAAATTCAACCTCCAAAAGCCGGACAAACCTATAATTGAAAGCATAACCCGTGTAATGAAGAAACATAAAAAGAAACAGTAACATATGATGAACAAGATAAGGCATGTGCAAGGAAACTAAAAGTTAACGATGTCCTGAACATCGCTTGGCAATCTAAGACAAAGATCGATCAGGGAAATTGGCTTTGCGAGGTCAGTGTCTTACAGTTCATTTCAGAGTCAAAAAGAAACCTTAGTTAATGTATACATGAACTAAGAAGGCCAGGCCACTTTATTCGCCAGGCTATCTTCACAGGCCTACGTGAGGGCAACACAAAATGGTGGCACAGAACAAAATGGAGTCAGACTCGAGAAATACAGAACTTCAGACCCTCCTTTTGCCATTACGTAGGCAATAACCTAAACTCATGTTAATCTGAATCTAGGTCCATATCAATCTTCATTAGGTCATCTAAGTGTTGCTGTAGCATCATCCTATTATTCTCTACTTCTCTCGGGACAGGTCTCCGAACACACATAGTAGCACAAAGACTCACTTCTGGTGGACCATTTTTGGATGCTAGAGGCGGAGCCACTTCCTCATCCATGGCAATTCAGTCAAATGAGAACTTAATTAAAATTTACTTCATACAATTGCACTGGAATCGCTTGTGCAACTGTGCCCAAAGTCCGTTCAAACCCTCTCTGGCAGGCTTCTATCGTCCATCAAATCTGCTTCCATTGTCTTCTTCCGCATTGGGCCTCTCGATTCAGGCCTCTTCATGAAATTAGTACTGTTTAGTTGGAGTGCCCTCCTGGCAAACACTCACAGCTCACTCGAATGTCTCAATGTCTCAAGGCAGTGCACCAGTGTCTCTCCTCTGCGGCAGGCACTACAAATAGTGTGCTCTTCATTGATCATGGGCACAGATCATCTCGTGCAGACCCAAGTACTATTCATTTGAAAAGAGCAACAGACTTTCACGCTCAGCAGCACTTTCAGGCTCCAACACTCATTATTCAGTGTCAGAGGACGCTCAAGCTGCTCTTTCATGGACACCATAATGTAGTGCCGTAGATCCTCAGGTGCACTGCCCTTCCGTTGGAGCAAAGAAAAAGAGGTGGTAGCCAAAAACTCAGGCCAAGGGGCTCAAGGGACTGCACACTGTCAGAGGTTACCAGCACATGACAGGTAGAAGACTCAAGCCTCAATTCTTTCGCTCTTTTGCACTGAAACTCTGGTTCTGTGGCAAAACCAGCTCTTCCTTCTTTTCTGATGTTTAACGCCTTCTGCTGAAGCAAGCACAATACTTTGAAGATACCACTGATGGCACACTGGCGATCGCTGTCCAGCCTTGCTACTTTCTGGGTGCTGGGACTGTAGGGCCAAGACGTCTGCCATTCATCTGCAGCTGTCACTGATGGGAATTAGGCTTATCAGCGTTCTGCAGGTCATGACTCGATCCCGCAGAACCTAGTGACGTAGGAAATGTAACACAGTTTTTAGTTTCCTTCAATTCAGTACAAAAACAGTTCAGTGTTTTAACAAGGGGACTGCAAGCAAGTGGCCTGTAATCTTCAAAGGAATGGCCATACGCCATGGGACTATTGTGATCTAAAATACACTCTCATTCTCATAGAATACAAAGACAAAGGCAGTAGGCAAAACAGTGCCTCTCGCCTCTTCAATTGGGTTTCCATGTGAGAGCATATCCTCTACCATCTAAGGGTAGAGCTACATGGGAATTCTATCTGAATGGATGTCCTCGCACATAGTGGCATCGTCTAATGGGATAAACACATTTTTTTTCTCTAAATGATTACATATAGGTGTTCCTAAATTCCTTATCTAGAACACCTCAAAAGAGAAATCACATAATACAGATTATCAGGGACATGTAGATACCTCCCTTTAATAATTGTGCATCAGGTGGACTATGCAAGACAAAAGCTAATGATCAAAAATGTGGAAACAAAAGACAATAACTAGAGAGTCCTAGTATTTCCACTATTTAAAACCCATCTGATCCCACCAACATTCAAAACAGCAGGAACAAAAAGGTAAAAACCAACTAAAATAGGCATTGTAATTATGCCATGTTTGAAGAAATAAACGTAAGGTATCTCCTATTGAATTGGAAAACTTGTCTTACTATAGTATCAAGTCAGTTAACCAGTCCATCACTACCCTGACAGTCAGACTGGAAAACATCAAAGTAGGCCTGAAGAAAATTCTTGAAAACCAGTCTGGTCATACAAAAGGGAATTATACATAATATGGGGGTCCCTGGTACAAAGCTGCAGTCTGGAAGTATGAACCTGAACAATACACCAATAATAATAATAAATGGGCTGACTAGTAAAAGGAATATGGAAAAAGGGAAATGGGACTAGGACACAGCTAAAATCCCCAATAACTAGACACAATGCAACATTGATCAAGGGGAGAAGCGGGAAAAATAAAAATCTATAGGAAGAACAAGAAATTACTCGGGTGATAGTCAAGTTTGTGACATAATACCAAGAGTATGGGTGATGCACAAAAGTCAAAAAAGTACACAAATTTTAACTCTACCGCTGGCCGCTACACCATATACGGTAATCTCAGCTAATGTTCCAGTTCCTTCTTCAGGGAAAAATGAAACCTGGTTTCCTTTGAGGAACAAAGCCATACACTACTTAGGAAGCAGAACATGATTAACTAATGCAATATAGAAATTAGGTCACCTTGTACAAGAGTCACAAATCTATAATTTCATCATTAGGTCCAATCAAGGAAACATAAATCTAGGGCTGCCTGTTCCTTAAGGGAAGGGGGCAGTACGTGACTAACTGCAGGTGACACACTTTGATCCTGTATTTCTCTTTTAGTTTTCTTCAATACTATTATAGCCAAATTTGACATACACTGGTGAAGTGTTGTCTGTCTTGTTCACAGCATGAAAATATCACATCTGTGAAATTTAGTATCAGAGCAAATCCACCCAACTGTTGTGCAGCGATAGGCATCGTCATGCAAATCCCTTCACAACACAGGGGAACTTATAATAGGATCAAAAGCAGCAACATAAAACAAAAACATGCATAAAATAAAAAACGCACATATCAAGTCATCAGATATACGTGCTGTATACCAAGCACAAAAAGCATAGACTACAATAGCACATGTAAATGAGCGGTGACGCACGCACTTCATGCACTGTGAACCTGCAGCCCAAAACCCAATATATTCGGGCCTGCTTAATTTGCCAGGCTTAAAATCAAAATTACACCAAAATTACACTTTATTTTACTTTCCCTCCTTTTGACAGCAGATCACCAGTTAGTGGAGATCGGCTGTCAAATACGACTTATTGTGTCGCTTCTGACACACAGGACCAGCAGGAACTATTCATAAAAGGACAAAAATGCAAAAACGTAAAAAACACACGAACATTTCTTTTCAAAGGAGTCATACAAAAACCACCTCTTGCTTCAACATACTGCTGACACTTCACATAACACACAAAATATCAACTGTAACCAACCATCTTCTAAAACTAATGCAACATGTCTTGTTCTGTTAATTGAAAGTAACTTACATGGACATAATTTTTCAAAAACAGAAATACCAATGTATCACCCCCTTTTAGGCCCTGCTTTGAGCGAGGCCGCCCAGGAATGCACTTTTCGGAGACAAGGCCCTGATTTAATAGGCTGCAGATGTCGACATACATGAAAGCCTAGCACAGTTCTCCAAGAGCTAAGAATAATACCTAGCAGAACATCTGTTTTCACTTACTCCTAACCCCCACCTGACAGACCTTAAGGTCAAAATCTGCCGTGCGCACTCCGCGGCTCCTCACTCTGAAGCTGTCAAAGAAAAAAAAGCCTTCCCAACTCTTTCTAACCTGCAATAACCAACCCTATCCAAATCCACATACCGTATATATTACTCCCTTTAGGTGCCATAATCCACTCCTATTCCCAGACTCAAAAACATCTACTATGAATAATTCGCAGAACAAAACAACACAACATACCAGCTTTAGAACAAATGCTTGTTACCACCCCATGCAATGGTACTCATTTCATCAACCTTAAATGGATGAACGTCTCAGCAGGTCCAGCTAGAGTTAAAACCTTCAACCCTGATACTAAACTCAAACCTCTGCACCGGGCACATTGGCTCACTAAGTCATTAAAAGCAACCCCAAATAAGAACAACCTGGAAACTTGTATTATACCTAAATGTAAGCATTTACTGAAGCTTAAGGCACCTCAAAAGCTACTCTAAATGGCAAGAATACTGTTTAAATAGTCTGCTTTACCCAATTTCGACTTTGGTATTTGGGGCACTTAAAAATTAATATCCTATGATTGTGTTACATATTAATCATCCTCAGAATGTTCTTTACACATTGCAGAGATTGGACATTGGACATCTCTCATGTAAATCCTTAGAAAAATGAGTTTTTTATGCCTGCGCCAAGTGAAATTCCATGTGCAAATGTTCTCATTTTTACTGTTCAACACAACTTAAATAAAATTTTAATGCTAGGAGGTCATAGTATGAGTAGTAAGCTTCATGAATATTAAAAAACAATTTTAGAAGCACTTATTATTTTTAAAAAAAAATATTTTTTCATAATTAATAATAATTCCTTCTTCTTCAATAAAACCAATAATTTTTGATAATCCCACATGAAAAGCAAGCTGCATCCCTTGCCTATCATTTTGAGACGTATTCATTCACAAGCCTAAGCGCAGAAGCCTAACTTAAAACATGGCAAATGTTTGCGCCACTTTTTTTAAAAGGACAATTATTTTAACATTAAAACCGAGAATATGCTTACAGAAAATGCTTAAAGAGAAGAAAACCGCACTTGAAATGTCTTCCTGTGATACAAAATAATGAACCTTATTTTTGTAATCTTTTTCAAAACAGCATTCTGAAATGCAAAGGTTCACCCGTGTTTAACTGGGAAAGTCCTTACTGAGTAAACATTCCTGTCTATTCGTAATTGCTTCATGTTGCTTACTTAGCGGCAGCAACAGCTGTTTCTTAGTGTTGAAAACGTGGGCACGGTGGCAGTCTTATTTAAAACAGCTACAAAACACACAATTTCCCTTTTGAGGCCTTTCATTCCTAGTGAATGTTAATTCTAACTTTTTTTTTTAAGCATTGAACAGTTTTGTACATGTGCGCAATTGCTACTCTATAAATGAAATAACAACATATAGCTATTGTAGCATATAATATGGTTCATTTCTGAATTTTATTTCATTTCTAATTAATATTAATTAACTAACATTTTGCATACCAGACTAAAGACAACAAGAAAGACCACAAACACAAATTGAGCACATTATCAGACATATATAGAAAGGGGTGAAAACACTCAGGATGCACAATACAGCGCACTTAACAACAACATTTCATAAATAGCGCCATCGCTATTCACGTACAGAAGTTGCACTAATGGGAAAATCACATAAACATTTAAACACACATTTAACCCACAGATCAACACTCAGAACGGAAACAAACCAAACCATTTGTAAATACTAGTTGTAAGTCATATTTACAAGAAACGCTTCTCAATAGTGTTACGAAAGACTGCAAAAACAGTCCAACAGACTGCTGTATGTCCAAGAAGCCAAAATACACTCAATTCACTAGCTTTGGCTGGCAGAACACCAACAATCGCCCTGCATATCTCCATTCATAAAATTGCACAGAACAAAGGATCCTTGTTTGTATTATGTCCATATTTTAATTCCCTGGGGATACAAAATCACCAAGGAAGAAATATGGTTTTATACCTAAACCTATTTAGGTATTTCCTCTAAGGGAGTCGGCTAATTTAATTCACATCTCACTATGGTACCTTCCAAATAAAGCAACACATTCTTTGATGTGAGCTTGAAACAGGCATGCCAAACATATTGCAGAATATACGATATTATACCCCAAGTAGTGCTTAAAGTACTCTTCGTACGTGCACCGTTCAAATTTTATACAAAGTAGAGAAAAGTCTCCTCATTACCTGCCTACACAAATTGCAATTCGCATATACAAACCTATACAAATCCAAAGTTGGCCAACACAAATTCCAAAATTCCAAAGCTATACCAAACAAATAGCTGTCCAAATTCTAACTGCCAAGTTCTAAATGACCTAACGGTCTTTTTTTTAAATACTCACGCCAAAAAGGTTCTCAGTCAGGAGTGACATCATGTGGAGGATCAGAATCAGGAAGATCAGAAATATACTGGGCTGCAGAGACAAAGAATCCCCAGAACCTCCGTGCACAGAGTACCTCCTTAGTAGAGTCCTGTCCTGTCCTCCTCAGTAGATTTCTGTCTTCTGACAAGATCACTCCCTCAGATAGCCACTTCTCTGATGAGAACCGCGTTGGCCGCACATTTGTAGAAATCAAAAATCCACTACTCAGGGGTTCCACTGATACTTGGTCCTTTTAAACTCACAAAGAAGAACTTGACACAGAAGCTGGAATATAAAAGTACATTTTTATTAACCTCAAATGAGTGAGACTACGTCACACAGAAGCCTTAGCAACAGAATGAGGCAGTCTGCCAGAATGGTCTTACTTCATGTCTTATATACTCTTTATCCTACCCCAGGCATGTAAGGGAGTTGTACCAATTACATTCCTAAACAAATGGAAAATCTGGAGAGTCAGCAGGTGAGTAGCCTTTGGGGTTTTAGCAGGATATGGTCAAAACATTATAATTACATATTTCACAAAGGTTAATCTGATTTAGATGGCACTGCAGGGCATGGCATGATTACATGTACAGTATTCCAACTAATTCCAACCCAAACGTTAATCATTAAGAATGTCCCAAATTCAACCTCCAAAAGCCAGACAAACCTATAATTGAAAGCATAACCCATGTAATGAAGAAACATAAAAAGAAACACTAACAGATGATGAACAAGATAAGACATGTGAAAGGAAACTAAAAGTTAACGATGTCCTGAACATTGATTGGCAATCTCAGACAAAGATCGATCAGGGAAATTGGCTTGGCGAGGTCAGTTTCTTACAGTTCATTTCAGAGTCAAAAAGAAACCTTAGTTAATGTATACATGAACTAAGAAGGCCAGGCCACTTTATTCGCCAGGCTACCTTCACAGGCCTACGTGAGGGCAACACAAAATGGTGGCACAGAACAAAATGGAGTCAGACTCGAGAATTACAGAACCTCACATTCATATTTCCATAAGAAAATTGAACAGAAGTACTGCAAAAACTGCTGAACGGAATTTCACTAGTTTGGCAGAAAGCTTCATCTTGATCTAGAAAGCGTGTGTCTTGGGATTTGGTGTAAATCTGTTCAGTAGTTTTTGGGAAACTATTGATCAAAGTCTTTGTATATTTCACGCCGTGGAGGATCCATAGGGTCGGCTGATCTTATATGAGATCTGATTGGTAGCAGCCATCTTAGGAGTCGAAGACTGAGTACCCAGTCCTGAAAAATTATAAAAAAATATAAATGGGTAGGGTAAAGATACCCTGACGCCTTAGGCCTGGTTGTGGGGTCTCAGAGGGATCCCCTCAGGGCCAAAAACATACTTTTTTAGAACAATTTTGCCATGAATTTGCAGAGGTTCCACAGCAAATTGTCACTGACCATTTCATGAGTGATGATATATGTGAGGTCATAAAAAATGGAAACGAGTTATAGCTAGCTCAGCTAAACATAACTGCTGAATTCCACTGGTTTTGTATGAGTGAAAACTGAACCTAACTATAACTTTCCTATAACCTTTGTTTTTTAAAAATGTATTTCCTAAATATAACGTCCCTGTAACCTTTGTTTGTTTAAGTGAATTTCGATTTTTTTTTAAAGTAGTATTGCCATTTGCAGAGTGGTGGAGAAAGGGGGCGGGCCTCTGACCTGCCCTCTGGAATCATGCTGGGTAGGACTTGCAGAATGCACAAAGAGGGCTTCTTGGCCCCCAAGGTCCCTCAGCATCCTAAGGGACTTTGGGGCATATTATCAAGGCATTTATCTCCGCTTTTTTGGCTTTAAAAGCCAAGAAAGTGGAGATAAAATTATCTCCCAATCAGCAACAGGGTGCTAACACGCAAATTCACATGTTAGCACCCTTTTGCTTTACGCTTCCCCTTGCATCTCTAATGAGATGCAAAGGGGGCGTTCCAGAGAAAAATAATAGGAGAAATGTTGTTAAGCGATATTTCTCCTATTATCAAGGATTTCGCTAACCCTGTTAGTGATCAAAAAAGCAGCGCTAACCGCGGTTAGCACTGCTTTTTTTACACCTGGTATTTTCCTGACTTAGCCATGATATCCTATGGAAGGTGGAGATCATGGCTACATTTGTGAGCCCCTATCATCAAGCTAACGCCATACTTCGAGAGATTATTGTTGGTTTTCAGCGATAATCTCTCATTTGGCAGTTAGCTCGAGGATTTTTATCACTTCTGAGATAAACCTTGCTAATAGCAAGTTATCTCTGCGATAATTTCCGGCGATGCTTAGCGTTAAAAAATTTGTTGCTAAGCATCGTTAGCGATAAATATCGCTAATCGTTGGTAATATGCCCCTTTATTCCCTAACCAGCAGTGCACCAGGAGACACGTTAGCAGAGAGAGGAAAAAAGGGGCATGGCCTCCGAAGACCTCTTAGCTATCCCGGTGTGTGGGACTTACTGGAGGTAACATGAGTGTTTTTTCACCCCTTAGCAGCCAGAGGGACTTCATCCTCAAACTAGTAGTGCACCAGAGGCAGCTGCTAACATGCAGCTCCCTCTGTCCAAAAGAAATTTTACATGTTCTCACTTGCATGAAGCAGAGTAGAGTTTGCGAAGGCTTGCCAAGCCATACCAACCAGCAAAGGCTCGAGGTGCGCATCCTGGCACATTGCAGGAGCTGGCCCAGGGGGGTGGCAGTCACCAGGTCCCTTATTGGCTCCAGAAGGGGGTCTGTGCAGCCCCCTCCTTCTTTTTCATTTGCCCAAGGAGGTGGTGGTCCCCATGGTTGTGGGGGTGGGGAGACATGCAGCCCTACCACATAACTTTTGACTTTTGCCCTGAGGAGGTGGTGGTCCCCGGGGCTGGGCTAAGCATTATTTAAATTGAAAGTGTCGGGGAGGTGGCGGCCCCAGGGACTGTGGGGGCTGTGCACCCCCCACTTTGTTTATAGATGAAGCCCGGGAGGTGGCTGTCCCCGGGCTTGGGGGGATCCAAGAGGCCCCCTCATTCATAAAAATATAAGTCCTGTGGAGGTGGTGGTCCATGGGGCAAGTATTGAAATAATGATCTGTATTTGCAAAACAGTAGTGATTACGGTTTGCTGGTCACTACAAGATGGCGGGCAAATGTAAAAATGTTTCTTTTTGTCCTTCCACTATAATGGTATATGTTTTGTTAAAAGGATTATTGAGAGATATGGTTGGCGTTGTGACCAAGGTGCGTTAGCATCGAAAAACATTGGCGTGACTGTCTTTGTTGAAAAGCAAGCAAAATATATTCAACCTTTCTAACTTGCACCGGAGTGCCGTGGAGTCCTTAATCAGAAGGAAACCATAATTACTTATGTGCAATCAGCGCGCGGTGTAGCGCTGAAAATCGAGCACCACCGGAGGTCAGGCTGCTAGAGGGAAACACCCTGAAAATTGAGAAATATATATATTTATATATATGTATATATATATATATCAATGCTCGAAGGTGTCCACCTTTGAGTAGCACGCGAACAGCAGCTTGGTTTATGTATAGGTGAGGACGGGGATCCACTCGTAGACGCCGCTCCATACGGGATCTGCCCGACGCGTTTCGAAGCTCCATATGCTTCTCTTCAGGTGCTTTAACGGAAGCGGTGTGCGCAACCGCCGACCCACTTCCCCATTTTATATATAACACACCCACCGATGGGAGGCTCAAATGAGACTGTGTATTCTGGGAAGTGTGGTCCGGGAAGCACACAATCAAGTCCTGTATGGACTCCACAAGTGGGCCCGTCCTCGATTCCAAGTACAACTGCTGCTTCACTTTCGTGACCCCCAGGGTACCGGGGTGGTGCATACTCCGCGGTTGGACGGCCGCGTATAAATCAATGCTCGAAGGTGTCCACCTTTGAGTAGCACGCGAACAGCAGCTTGGTTTATGTATAGGTGAGGACGGGGATCCACTCGTAGACGCCGCTCCGTACGGGATCTGCCCGACGCGTTTCGAAGCTCCATATGTTTCTCTTCAGGGGCTTTAACGGAAGCGGTGTGCGCAACCGCCGACCCACTTCCCCATTTTTTATATAACACACCCACCGATGGGAGGCTCAAATGAGACTGTGTATTCTGGGAAGTGTGGTCCGGGAAGCACACAATCAAGTCCTGTATGGACTCCACAAGTGGGCCCGTCCTCGATTCCAAGTACAACTGCTGCTTCACTTTCGTGACCCCCAGGGTACCGGGGTGGTGCATACTCCGCCGCTGGACGGCCGCGTATAAATCAATGCTCGAAGGTGTCCACCTTTGAGTAGCACGCGAACAGCAGCTTGGTTTATGTATAGGTGAGGACGGGGATCCACTCGTAGACGCCGCTCCGTACGGGATCTGCCTGCCGCGTTTCGAAGCTCCATATGCTTCTCTTCAGGGGCTTTAACGGAAGCGGTGTGCGCAACCGCCGACCCACTTCCCCATTTTATATATAACACACCCACCGATGGGAGGCTCAAATGAGACTGTGTATTCTGGGAAGTGTGGTCCGGGAAGCACACAATCAAGTCCTGTATGGACTCCACAAGTGGGCCCGTCCTCGATTCCAAGTACAACTGCTGCTTCACTTTCGTGACCCCCAGGGTACCGGGGTGGTGCATACTCCGCGGCTGGACGGCCGCGTATAAATCAATGCTCGAAGGTGTCCACCTTTGAGTAGCACGCGAACAGCAGCTTGGTTTATGTATAGGTGAGGACGGGGATCCACTCGTAGACGCCGCTCCGTACGGGATCTGCCCAACACGTTTCGAAGCTCCATGTGCTTCTCTTCAGGGGCTTTAACGGAAGCGGTGTGCGCAACCGCCGACCCACTTCCCCATTTTATATATAACGCACCCACCGATGGGAGGCTCAAATGAGACTGTGTATTCTGGGAAGTGTGGTCCGGGAAGCACACAATCAAGTCCTGTATGGACTCCACAAGTGGGCCCGTCCTCGATTCCAAGTACAACTGCTGCTTCACTTTCGTGACCCCCAGGGTACCGGGGTGGTGCATACTCCGCGGCTGGACGGCCGCGTATAAATCAATGCTCGAAGGTGTCCACCTTTGAGTAGCACGCGAACAGCAGCTTGGTTTATGTATAGGTGAGGACGGGGATCCACTCGTAGACGCCGCTCCGTACGGGATCTGCCCGACGCGTTTCGAAGCTCCATATGCTTCTCTTCAGGGGCTTTAACGGAAGCGGTGTGCGCAACCGCCGACCAACTTCCCCATTTTATATATAACACACCCACCGATGGGAGGCTCAAATGAGCTGTTCGCGCTTGTATTGTCAACGCTCCGTCCATCATTTCCTTTGGTTTTTCTTTGTTCGCCATAAGTTGGCAGGGTATGCTCAGACGTGAGTCCCTTGCTCACTTTGCCACTGTATTCAAGCAAGCCGGGCTGAAGACGGCTCTAATGCCAGAAGCCGGTCCTCAGAAGCCTTTTTCCGGTCCAGGGAAGGCATGGCTTGGCAGTTTGGGCTGGACTGTTCCCATGAGGCACAGGGTTAGACTGATTTGCATATGGCCATGTCTGAACTGGGGTGGCAGAGTGGACTAAAGAATGGTGATGGATTAAACCCAGATCAGTTGACTGGGGGTGAGTGCTTGTATTGTCAACGCTCCGTCCATCACCACCTTTGGTTTTGCACAGAGATAGAATGCCATTCTGATATAAACTATAGTTATGTCTGTACTGTCACGGTTGTGGGAATCACTCCGTATCGTGTGTGGAGTGTCTGACTAACTGTGCGAACTCTGTACAATAACCATTGCAGTCCCCAAGTGGATAAATAGTTTACATCCTGATGTTCACCGAAGTACATGCCAATACGCCAATATGCGTATAGTGTTCCATCACTTTTTAAAACTGCTCCCCAATAATCCATATATGTATAATACTGTTTACACAATTTATTTTCTGGTGCGTTGTCTATATACTAAAACACACAATAAAGTGCTAAATGCTTTTAAAGTGCAAAAATAGGTTACAAAGTGCTCATTTCGAGAGGTTTAGCATCTACAATGTCCCTCAACATTGTATGTTCTAAATACCCAAATATTTTATATCATGGTTGCCTGAAGTACTGAAGCTGTAATGTATTGACCTCCTGTTATGTAACTGAATGGGTATCACTGTACATCACACTTATCAATTATATGGATTTTTGCCTTAACCTATCAGTTACTGTGTAACAATCTTCCCAGGCAGGGTTATAGCACATTACAGCGCTAATGCCTATTTATGGTTGGTTATCCCCCTTAGGATTTGCCATTATTGAGTTAAGTGCTAATTCTGGTTTTAAAGGGCTATGTGCAAGATTCATAATTAGTCACATAATGTACTCCAGGACTATCCCGTAAGTTTGTAATTCAACTGTAATACTTGCATCAATGGTTTTAGACTGGGCTTAGATTCACTATCAAGATTCTGATTAATTTTGACTTGTGCTGAAGCTAGTGCTCTATTTTTAAAGTGACTTTTGCAATAAAGGAAACATGCAAAAGGATACTCATATGCATTTAATTGTCATTAATGCAAACTCCTTGAGTCCCAGTTAACTTCTCCATGATGCAATCAGCTATACATTGAAATAAACTGTCCCCCAATCACATATGTTGTTAGAAATCTGCTGTAATAAAAGTTCTGTTGTTATAAAAGTTCTGCTGTTATAAGACGTTGCGTAAATCCTCACTCAAATTGAGCCCATTTGATATCGTGGAGTCCAACTCTAAAATAAATCTTGATTCTAACTGCCTTAACAATTTTCCCTGTTGCCTTATCGGATCAAGACCGGAACTGCTCCTATTACATAATAATTGAGATCCCTCAAATTGTTATTATGAACCAGTTTGAAGTGCCATGCAATAGAGATATTAGATATATTGTTAGCCCTGGCAGCATTGGTGTGGGTTTCCCCTGTATTTTTGCCTTTGCCTCCTGTGTTTTTGCTGTGTGTTGGACTTCGTTTTGCTGGTCTAGATGCTTTGGGCACTGCTGATCAGTGCCAAAGTGCAAGTGCTCTCTTTGCAATTTGTTGTTGTGGGTTGGTGTTGCCATAAGTGGCACATTTGATTTACTAGTCAGTGCCTAGTACAGGGCACTCTGTATGCCCAGGCCCTGTAAATCAAAGGATGTTAGTGAGCCTGCACTGATTGCACCACCCACATAAGCAGCATGTAAATGTGAGACCTGCCACTGCAGTGTCTGTGCGCAGTTATTGCACTACCATGTCAACCGGGCCAGTGCACCCACTTGCTAGGCCCTAACCTTCACTTTTCTTACATGTTAGTCACTCCTAAGGTAGGGCAAAGGTACCCCTGTTGTCAGGGTTCACTGTATGTGAAAGGTAGGACATGCCCTGGTATGTGTGTGGCATGTCCTGATAGTGAAATACTGCCAATTTCGTGTTTCACTAATGCAAGGCTATCTGTTCGCATAGAATAGAATGGGGAGTCTGCTTATAACATCTTATAAGCATAACTGCCACTTTTAGAAAGCAGGTATTTTCTTGCTTAGCCATCCAGTGTGCCTCTGCTAGGATGTGTATTGACTGTCTGGCTTTGGAGTGACAGGTGATGGAGAAGTGCAGTGGCTCCAGAGAGTCTGGATGAGTCAGGGCTGGCCTGAATAGACCTGGCCTGCATTTAGAGTAGGGGGAAGAGATTTCCTTCCACCTGAATGGGTCTGATCTGCCTTCCACAATGCTGTCTCCACCTCCTGCCAGGGAGCTGCACCAGAGAGGACAGAACTGGTTTTGACTGAGCACAGGGTCTCTTTGCCACCAGAGAACAAAGGATTTTGCTGTATTAATATTGGGGCCCAGAACTTTAGATCACTTCTGGGTATCTAGAGGATCCTTTGCCCAGGAGAAGAGCCAGAGAAGCTGAGGAGGAATACTGCCCATGTGCTGTTTTGCTGTCTGGGATGGCTTGGCTACTTGCTGCCAAGCAAAGGTGTAATGACTTTGCTGTTTGCTGTGTCTCCTGCTTGAGGAAGATCTCCAAGGGCTTGAATTGAGCTAACCTTCTGTTCTGAAGTCTCAGGGATTCAAAGACTTCAACCCCAGTCCCACCGAACACCTTTGCTGGGAGTTCTGACCTACTCGAAGGTGCCTGCCAGTGTTCCAGACCTCATGGGGTTGTTTTGGGACTGGCAACTGTGAACATTGACGCATCGCCTGTTCCCGACACATCGCAGTGGTGTGAGAGAAAATTTCTGACGCATCGCCGCTGCCGAAGAATCAACGCAGCACCTGCTCACAGCTGAAGTGTCTGCCGTGCAATGAATTCTTTGCACCGATCTCCGAAGTCCGAGATCACCGCACCGATTCGGATGCAGGGCCGGCTGGAGAACAACTGACGCATCACACCGGATTGTCATGCATCGCATTGAAGAGCTAAGTCTGTTGCATCATTGGTGGACGCAGTAAGAAACCAACGCATTACCTCCCCATGCAGTAAGAAACAACGCATCACCTCCTCTGCAGTAAGGAACCAACACATCACCTCCCCGGAGCAAGGAACCGACGCATCACCTTCCCTGAGTGTAGGGAACCGACGAATCTCCTTCCCTGAGACCCTTTTTACTTGCATTTTTGTACACATCCAAGGTACTATGTGTAAAAGTGTCGCATCTCACATTTTCTTGGAACTGAACTGTTTCTACCTTTTAAGAAGTAGATTTTTCATACTGTATTGCGGATTTTTGTTGTTTGGTCTCGTTTTGGTTTAGATACAGATTACCTATTTTTCTAAACTGGTGTGGTGTCCATTTGTAGTGTTTTCACTGAAGTGCTGTATGTGTTCAGAAATGCTTTACACAGTGCCTCTGAGGTAAGCCTGTCTGCTCGTGCCAAGCTACCAAGCGGGTGAGCAGGGGTTATTTTAGAAGTGCATCCCCCTTACCCTGACTAGAAAGAAGGGTCCCTACTTGGACAAAGGTACCTACCTCTGCCAACTAGAGACCCCTATTTCTAACATACACATGCATATATCTATATATATATTCACTCTTTCGACGTCAATAACCACTGGAACAGCACTCCTCGTAGCGGAAAATTAAAGTTTATTAACTTGGTGGATACATTTTTTAAATACTCGGATGCGTTTCCCCAAACTTAGCCTTTCTCCCGACATACATATATATATATTTATACAGGTAAGTCTCTCCCCAACAGAAAAGAGAAGCAGCAGCCACGAGGGGAAATGTAAGGAGGGGCTTTATTAGAAGAGAAAACAGCAGTCTGGTGGCGGCGAATGCATTTCGGCGCATTGGCCTTCCTCAGCGCCCAACACCTGACAAAGTCTCGAACAGCCAACCTGCCGCTCGTTGTTAAAGGCGCCACTCCGCTCCTCCCCCATGCGATTCCGCTCACCTGTTGCGGTACGACTCATGTCTGCGCACCACAACCCCCAGAATGCAACATGTTTATGCACTCCAGGCTGGTGTTGTGGGGAAGGGTAAAGATTGTTCCAAAGTGGTAAAATTGATCGGAGGCGAGGAAAAAAGCAGCTGGGTTTTTGAAGGCTGATGCGGGATTGTTTCATTCGAACAAAGTCTCTCCTTAGGCCCCCTCAAACTGTCAGTCCTTCAGGCAGGTCGAAAATAGAGCAGGGGCATGATGCCCTGAAAGAGGTATATTTCAACCTCAACCACTCCGATCATCCTGCGAGAGGGACGGGTTCCGGATGGATCCATAACTGGAACTGTAGCACGGAGCTGTGGAGCTGACCAGAGAAATCCGGACCCTTGACGACAGGGGCTTGCTGCATGCGCTTCTGGCTGTGCGCAGAACATATACAGGTAAGTCTCTCCCCAACAGAAAAGAGAAGCAGCAGCCACGAGGGGAAATGTAAGGAGGGGCTTTATTAGAAGAGAAAACAGCAGTCTGGTGGCGGCGAATGCATTTCGGCGCATTGGCCTTCCTCAGCGCCCAACACCTGACAAAGTCTCGAACAGCCAACCTGCCGCTCGTTGTTAAAGGCGCCACTCCGCTCCTCCCCCATGCGATTCCGCTCACCTGTTGCGGTACGACTCATGTCTGCGCACCACAACCCCCAGAATGCAACATGTTTATGCACTCCAGGCTGGTGTTGTAGGGAAGGGTAAAGATTGTTCCAAAGTGGTAAAATTGATCGGAGGCGAGGAAAAAAGCAGCTGGGTTTTTGAAGGCTGATGCGGGATTGTTTCATTCGAACAAAGTCTCTCCTTAGGCCCCCTCAAACTGTCAGTCCTTCAGGCAGGTCGAAAATAGAGCAGGTATATTTCGACCTCAACCACTCCGATCATCCTGCGAGAGGGACGGGTTCCGGATGGATCCATAACTGGAACTGTAGCACGGAGCTGTGGAGCTGACCAGAGAAATCCGGACCCTTGACGACAGGGGCTTGCTGCATGCGCTTCTGGCTGTGCGCAGAACATATACAGGTAAGTCTCTCCCCAACAGAAAAGAGAAGCAGCAGCCACGAGGGGAAATGTAAGGAGGGGCTTTATTAGAAGAGAAAACAGCAGTCTGGTATATATTACAGAGTGAATGTGCTTAGCTGGTTATGAGAAGCATATTATAATGCATAGGATCAGCACATGACTGCATATTCCTAAAGCAGAAAAATAATTAAATATGTCAGACTCACACTTTTATTCTGTAATCTAGCAACGCCTGATCACAATTAGAGCAATAGCACCACTACAACAAGTGGAAGACTAAAGGTGAGCTGGCCTTTTAATGAATAGCTCCTGCTGAGGTCAACAGACTAACAGTCTAGGAGGGAATGTTCTGGAGAGCATCAAGGCAGATAGGTCGGCAGCAGCTAATCTACCAGAGGCCCATCCTTTAAAGGCACGTTAAAACATGTGTTGGCAAAGCCAATAAGACTTGCTCGTATTTTGAGCCCTGAAAAGAAAATCAATGAAAAGGCTGCTGCAGTGAAAATAACAAAAAATAAAATTATTGATATCTGTACACAATGCATCTATGAGGTAAAAATTTAATGTGGAATGATTCAGTGTTCTTGCGAGATGCAAACACTTCAAAGAAAGATAGACCATACATTTTATAGCTTGAAGTGCGAAAAAAATACTCATCTGGTGTGAGCCAAAGTCCACTCTGTGCACATTTTGAAAAAAATAGGTAATGCTGATAGACGGGTTGTTTAACCATACCAAAGAAATGTCTACATTGTGAAGCAGCAGTCAATCAGCAAACACTTCGATATTCTCTTGAGGGATCTTACTTTATGCCACTCCTCCACTAACAGGAACAGCGGGATCTAACTGAAATTTGACAACAATAAATAGAAGGAATGGTGCATGCTGCATTGATCCATTGAAAAAGGGGGGGGAGTTGTCAGATCACTGAGTTGGTGCCTAGAACACTCCCTTAATAATTTTTCGA
Source organism: Lissotriton helveticus (assembly GCF_964261635.1). Classification (NCBI taxonomy): domain Eukaryota; kingdom Metazoa; phylum Chordata; class Amphibia; order Caudata; family Salamandridae; genus Lissotriton; species Lissotriton helveticus. Next base: position 1,316,064,012 of record NC_136068.1, read on the forward strand.
GATGGCAGAGCATTCCAGAAAGCCTTCTCTTTCTTTGTGACTTTGAGGATCCTCCAAAGAGTCCCTTCAGTTTATTTAACTCCTTTCAGGCAAGGATTGTTTGGGTGTGCAACAAACCTTGATTTCATTACAAGACCGGAGGCTACCATTATGCAAATACTTTTATTTGCTGCCCAACATGCAGCCCTTTCAAGAATGTAAATACATCACAATAAATATAACGTTAGCAATATCATAAGGAGATAGTGCACAGCCCATCTTCGTCTTTTGTTCGCTGCTCTGACACAGCTAAGTATACCTTATTCATTTGTGGCATTACTTTCTTTAATTGTACTTATTTTGATTGATACTATTGTGTATTATGTTACCTTGGCTGTATTAATTTAACAGATGTATCGGACTTCTGTCCTACCTTGCCTTGCCTTTTTCCTGTATTAATGATCATTCCTTTTCAGCTCGCCATCCTCCCTTGTCCAATTCATGGCGGGGAATGGCTTTAATTTAATTTTTGCATTCCAATTGCTCTGCGATCATTAGAAGGAACAGGTAAGTGATTTTATTTTTGTGAAATTGTCCTCTGCCGCTCGCGTCATTTATATGAGCAGTTGTGGCCGCATGGACAATGTTATGTCTTTAAGCCCGTTTCGCGGTTCTGCTTTCTATTTTTAGGTCTTGTTAAATGGCGGAAAGGCACAAAAAAAAGGAGTTATTGGGACCCGAGCTTGCGTCTTTTGACCCCCACGGCCCCTAGCAGCATGCTGGGAGGCACGAGAGCGTGCCATTATTGCTTCACGCGATCAAAAAACCGCAATGCTCCCCTCCGGCTCAGTGTCAGGTTGCCTTGGTTACGCCCCCTCGTGTCGAGCGCGTCATGGTGCCTGACCGAGCCGGAGCCTTTTTCAGTCCCAATCTCCGCTGATACTTATAAAATAACAATGAGATGAGGCCACCTGGCGGCCTCATCTCACGCTGCGCTCTGACTATCCTACAGAGAAATAAGGAATCTGCCTTTTAAAGAAAGTCTGGTTCTGATTTTGAGCACATTACCTGCACAACTGTGAGTAGGCCTTATAAAAGCTCTTTATTTATTAATCATACATATTTTATCTCAAGATATCTTGAGATTAGAGATGGATCGTGATGCCAATACCCCACAACAGCCCCCTAAGGAGCTTCTGGGGGATAGCCTGAAGAGGCTCATTGGGGAAGAGCTTAAATCTTCCATCAGGGAATCGGTTGACGCCTCTCTGACTAAGAGGAAGAGGGTGTCCCCTGTCGAGGAGATCTATTTTTCTCTCTCGGACAGAGACTCCCCCTCTACCTAAGGAGCCAAAAAAGGGGGCAAGGTACCCCAAAAAAGAAAACATGTGAAGGGGGCATTTACCCATGCAATGGAGATTGATAGCCCTCGCGCTACAAAAAATGCTGGTGCTCATGGTAGCACAAAAGAGAAATCCCATTTTCTAGGGACAGAGAGAAGAGTTGTTCATAGCGGCATGATAGAACGTGGTATCCTTTATGGTACAAATGACCTTGATAATGGTTCCTTGCATACCCATCATGAAAGCACAGACAATGAGAACTTAGAGATAGATTAGTTCATTTTTGATCTTCAGGATACTCTGGAGGATCTTGATGAGGACTTGGATCAACCTTCCACCTCATCCTTAAAGACCCCCTCGGTGGGGAGATGTTCAATCCTACTTCTATACGTCACCCCAGCAGCCCTGAATGGTGGCCAATGGATCACGTGGGAAAATATCTATCCCAGTGGGTAAGGAAGCCCCTGAATAGAGAAACACGCAACCTGCTGCAGAATGAGTGCCCTCGCTCCTCTTCGGAGGAAAAGGTTTGCAACACCCCCAATCTTGACCCCGAGTTGATCACCTCTCTATTCAAATCTGGGAGAGACCCCAGAAAGGGAATCAAAAAATGCCTGAAGCAATGCCAGGACAAGCTGCTCGATGTACTTGGACCGTTGTACAAGATCCTCGATATGACCGAAGAGGCTAGGACCAACAACATCCTGGTCAACATTGAGCTTCTAAGAGGTTGGATGTAGTGAGCAATCTACCTCATTGGTAAAGCCAACACCAATGCCAACCTGATTACTGAGCACAGGAAAGCGGTTCTCCTGAGAATAAACCCCAAGCTTGCCAACTTATCCGCTACGGGACTCCTATTTGGTGACAATTTTGTTAGATCTCTGGCCAAGTATGTGTCCACCTTTAACACGTTCAGTAGGGCCCTGTCAAACATGCGCAGAGTCTTTGAGGGACGCCCAATTTTTGGAAGAGTTGACAGGAGAGGACAGCCTGTCAGCCGCAGCTCCTACAGGTCCCTTTTTTACCCCCAAGAGGCTCCTAAAGGTCCCATTTTTACCCCCTATAGAGGTTACCGGTCCAACTCTAATTTCTACCCCCAGAGAGGAATGGGTTCTAGATCTCGCTGCGGCAGATCAAGGTCCACCAATCAATCCTATCAAGGTAAGCCCGAAATCTTCTTCCTCCTCAAGGGACTGACGTGGGTTATAAAAACTGTAGTGGGTTTCAAAATATATTTTTGGGAAGAACCGTTCCAACTAAAGATCCCAAGGGAGATGACCCTAGACAAGGAAAATTCAAAACTGATGGAATTGAAGATTTCCCAAATGTTAGACAAAGGAGCCATTATAAAGATCCCCTCATCAGAGATTTCGAAGGGTTTTTTAAGTACTATCTTTCTAGTCCAAAAGAAGGACAAAGGTTGGTGTCCCGTCATAAATCTAAAATATTTGAACAAGCTCTTAATGTACAGACACTTCAAGATGGACGGTATCAATCTTTTGAAGGACATTTTGCAAGCCAAGGATTGGCTGGTAAAACTGGACCTCAAAGATACCTATTTTACGATCCCCATGGTTACTTGGAAAGGAACTCCTTATCAGTTCTAGTGTCTTCCCTTCGGCCTGTCTTCACCAAGATTCTGCGACCAGTGGTCAGTTATCTCAGAGAGAGAGGGGTTTGCCTAATAATTTATTTAGAAGATATCCTCATTATGTCTCAAGACAAGTTGGAAATATACAAACATTTACAAATGACTGTAGACCGCCTTCTGGACCTGGACTTCATTATAAATATTGAAAAATCTATCATGGTCCCGACACAAGAGTTGAAATTCCTCGGTTTTCATTTAAATATTATTCTCTCCAACCTAATCCTTCCCCACAAGAAGGTTACCATGATAAAGAAACTTTTCTCGCTTACCCTATCAAAAGAATCAATCCGTCTGAAAGACCTAGCCAGGGTTCTAGGTCTCCTATCATACTCCATCCGGGCTATTTTGCTCGGTCCTCTTCATTACCGGGGTCTGCAAAAACTAAAAGCTCTAGGCCTGAGAAAAAGCTTGTTCCAGATTTTGCCCTAGAATCAGATGTGAGCGCCCCACAGTTGGTGTGCTCGCCTAAACAATTTATAGACGGGGGAGATGGTCCTTTCAATCAATCATAGCATTTGAGGAACAACCCCTCCACATAAACGCTCTGGAGATGTTAGCAGCTCTGAATGCGCGTATGAGCTTAAAAGAGTTTCTAAAGAACTCCAATACCCTAATCCGCTTTGACAATTTCTTGGCTGTCTCACATATAAATCGCCTTGGGGGTGTGAGATCCAAGAATCTCAGATATTGCCAAGCGGATATGGAATTTCTGTTGGATTACTCTCAGGGTGGAATACATTCCTGGAATCCAAAATCTAAGGACAGACTGGAATTCTTGTTTTCTCCACGATTTCATCGATTGGAAATTCAATCCTGAGGCCTTCTCTCTGATCCAGGATTTATGTGGCCCAGTTCAAATAGACCTGTTCGCCAGCAGATTAACTCACCAAGTTCAGAGATACTTCAGCTGGAGTCCAGACCCGAATGCGCTGGGGTAGATGCTTTTCACCAATCTCGGGAGGGGATCAAGGTTTACGCCTTTCCCCCCTTCTCAATGATTCAGAGATTGTTGAGGAAAGTAAGACTGGAGTCGTGCTCCATCATCATTGTAACTCCCTTTTGGAAATCTTCCCGCGGCTGATCGCATCAGCCTACTTCAGGGTCCGGACGGAGAAGAACACCCTTTGAATCTAGAAATGAGGATGAACCTTCTTGTTTGGATTATTTCAGGGATTCAGTCAGATATTCTAACCTTTCAGGAGAGGCTAGGAGCCTTTTGGAAGATTTATGGGCATGAAATCAAGATTCTCTCTGCATAATAATTGGAGAATCGTCATTCTCCCTGGAAGGCAACCACCCCATGAATATATGTATGTTGTTGCAAGGCCATCCTGTGTGCCATGTGAACCCCCATTTTCTGCTCACGAGTGCTGGTGGTAACTGACTCTAACTGTCCCTGGGCTCTGTCTAACCAGGCCTATGGCCAGCGCTATGTTGAAAACACAAGTGAAAACACCCACATGCATTAGGGTATACTATATTTTAGGGTACACTTACAATTAGGATGACCTTCCCTATAAGTCCCTAGTAGATAATAGGGAAGGGGGATTAAAACTACCTATAAGTCCTAAGTATATATTAGGGCAAGGCAGTTTGGAGGCCAGCAGCCCTTTCTGCACTTGCATGTATGTACTGCTGATTGCCTGAGGTCATTTTAAAAGCACCCCCTGGGTTGCACCACTGCTTTTAAAAGTACATTCACTGCAAACTCGACTTTGGTGGTAGGGGCACTTAAAAAGTGATAATCTACAAAGCTTTTGAATATTAGGTACCCCCAAGATCTCCCCTAGGTGTTACAGGTGTGAGAATCATGTAATTATAAGGAGGGCCCTTATAAAAGATGTTTTATATGACCTGGGGATAGCGAAATTACACATTTCACTTTCCCCATTGAAGAAAAAGTACCTCCCAAAATCAACTTTGGTGCTAGTAGCAGTTTGGACTGTGGATCTACATTACATTGACGTATTCAAAACCTCCAAGATCTCCCCTTGGTATCTCATGGGTGGAGGGTCATATAAATATAGGTAATGCCCTTATAAAAGATGTTTTATGTGCCAGAGTGTTGGAGAAATTGCATATTTCATTTCCCCCAGTGTAGATCCCCAGACACATTAGATAACATTACAATAGTGTATGAATACATGTTGCTAGGAATTAAAACAAATATCATTCAAGGACTTAGAAGAATGGTATTGATAAATTCAATAATATGACATTGTTGAATTTATCCTATAATATACAGGGAAGAAGTTATAGGACTTTCTTGTCCGTAAACCAGAATTTGCCCTTCCTGAAGTTGTCCCTCATTGGTCAGAGTTAACAAGATTAGCCAGGCTGCTTTGATGAAGTGATAAGTCGCTCACAAAGGCAGAGGCTATCTGTTGGAGAGATCTCTGATACACAGGAATGCCAGAGCAGGGGGTGGGGGACGTGAAGCATGAAACTTCAAAGGAGGAATGGAACAGGCAGGGAATGCCAGGTCCATCTATCCCCATCCCCTCTGACCCAGCCAGATAGCAGGCTTAAGGAAGGAATCTGCAGATGTTAGGGGAAGGACAACTATGTAAATGAGCCATACTGGAGGTTGGTTTAACTAGTTCTTACTCCTCTGCTACAATTTCAGCCATCTAGAATTTGGCAGGAATAGGGTTTTCTGGGAAAAGATGTTGCCACACTTTGGAGGCAGTGGTCATACTCTTGGATGTTGCCTTACACCTCATTGGTCAAGAACACACTCCTACTGGACCCCAGAAAACATTAAAATAAATATCTGAGAGGTGCAGAGCCTTTCAAATCTACTGCTTCAAACTAAGAGAAAAAGAAAGATTGCAATACATGAACCTTGTTTTTCACCACCAGCCTCTGAGTTCTGACTGATTGTGCCTGCTGCATTATCTGGAACTACAGCCTCGTGGATGTACCTTGCTCCTGAAGCATTAAAGCATTAACTCTATGCAAGCTACAGGTTAATCGAGCTCACCTGGAACATCAACATGAAGATTCCCCTGCCTGGAGAGCGTCCAATGGATTTGTAGGGGTTTTGTCCAGGTGCATTGAGGGAATTGTTGCCCCAAACTATCAAGGAACATCTTGGAGCTTCCAGACCCTTGAATGTGTTTTGGACACTTTGGACCCTCAAGAGGAACTTCAGGAAGAAGTTCCAGAAGTTGGGAGCAACTTTGGAAAAAAGCTCCATAAAGAGACCGACTCAACCACAAGAGACAAGCTGGCCAGTTTCAACTGTGACCCGGTCCGGATTCTAGGTTTGTCCCGCTGAAGAGCTCCAGAGGACCAATTTCAGAGTTTTACTGGGAGCTCCCTTATGGTCAAGCCGGCGGACCCTCACTGAATCCAGATTGGTGAGCTGCATTGAGGGACCCCGGCGGAAAAAGCTCCATAAAAGTTCCTAAGTCCGAATGTAACATTTTGACCAGGGTCTCCTGCTCAATGTATCCGCAAAGCGCTCCATTGCGGTCAGCCTGAAAGTTTGACTTTGTCCTGGCCAAGTGTGGCCAGGTTTCCCAGAGTGGCGCTATAGGTTTCCATGTGCTAGAAAGTGTTTATTCTTTAAAAATTCATATCTCCAGTTCCCTACATTTTGGTGTCATTTCAAAGATACAATTATTTATGATTTTAATAAATTGGTGTGGGATTTTTATTGTGTGTTGTGTCTTAATCATTTACTGAATTGGTGTTTTAAAAAGCTTAACATACCTGTCTCCTATGTAAAGCATGACTGCTTGCAGTCAAGCTAGCTAGGGTTGAGCATGGAAGTAATGTACTGAGATCTATTCTGAGCCCCAGACCATGTTAGTGGCCTTATTGTCATTTGTAGATACATATTTACCAATACTGATAACTTACTTCCCAACATATGTACATAATAATATTAGTAAAATGCACACTTAGATCGCAGCAGAGTGCTTATTATGGGTCGTAGGCCTTGAGGTATGATAATGATTCATGATGGAGCATGTATGTATCCTATTGTGGGAAGAGATAGTGTTCCTTAAGGGGAACATCCTTTACAACGCGGATGTTACCCCGCACTACAGTTAGGACGCATCTTTTACAACGCAAGTCGTAACCACGACTTGCGCTGGAGGGCGCTCAAGGACAAGGAATAGTAGATTTACTATTCCAACACCTTCCCTACTGTACGTAGGCTGGTGTTGGAATAGTAAATTTAACTATTCTAAGTCCAGCACCCCTACAGCGCAAGTCGTGGTAACGACGTGCATTGTAAAAAACACGTTGTAACGGTACGCGTGGTAATACCACGCGTTGTACCGTCATACAACCTTCCTTAAAGAGGTGTGTTTTCAGTTCCTTTCTGGATTGCAGGAGGTGAGAAGCACTTCTGATGTTGCTACCAAAGCTCAAGCCTTCGTTGGCTGGGCACCCCTTTTCTTCCTATGTACGTAGTATAACACTCCTTCAGCTGACAGCAACCCACCTTTTTTATGTTTCATGGGCATAGTAGACACTCCAGAAGCCCTCCGCAGTGCCAGGAGCCCCAAGTCTTCTCTACATGAAGGGGGCCCCCTCAGCATTCCTGTGCAACGTTTGTGGCACTTGCTGCATCTTGTCTTTTAAGCAAGTTTGCCCTGTTGGTTGATCTTCAAGTGCTATGTCAGGGTGTTTTTGATTTAACCACGGTTGTGCATAATTTTTATCCCGCTAGCATAAACTCATGTAAATCCTAATTATTGTGGCATCTGTATTTTGGATAATTTCTTGAGGGGGGTTGCATGTACTCTAACAGCTTAACTTTGTCTTGTGCGAGACTTGGTTCAAGCGCTAATGTCTTCTGGGTACTGTGTGCCATGGCGGTATGCACTGCAATAGGTTCATTGATTTAAAATTGGTTGCACATAAGCATTTCACAAGCCATTTGTACGGGAGTGCACATCTCTCTAGCGAGCGATGGCCATGGCAGAACACAGTCATGGGGAAGGCTACATCACATGATCTTTACTCATGAGCAAATGGTGCAAATGAGAATCATATGACAAAAAGAATATTTGTGATGCTCCAGATTTTCACACAGAATCATTTCTTGCATAAAAGTTTTCATAACATCCATAATTGTAGCAGAAATTGACAATGTTGAGCAAGGAAAAAACTAAGCTAATTTACCCATCTCTATCTCAGTCCTTCATTCTGAGCTTCTAGAGGTTGCTGAGAGACTTCCAGTATAATTGTTGCTATGGGTGCAAAGTCAATGCCCATGGGGAAGTCATGCTATTGTATCAGCTTTACACCAGCATCTTTGATACTGTTAGACCTGGCTTTTCCAGCAGGAATATCCCCAGACTTTTTGCTTTTTGGCCTCCTGTTTTGGACTCTGATTTTGTTGATGTTATGGCTCTGGGCACCACACAACTGCAGAACAGTCCTAAAGTGCATATGCTCTCCCTGTATTGTTATTTTATGGATTGGTGATTCCTTGATTGGCATATCTGATTTACTGGTAAGTCCCTAGTATAGTGCACTGTGTGGTCTTACAGCCTGTAAGTAGTGATTGTGCCACCCACATGAGCAGCCTATAAATGTAACTCAGACCTTCCACCGCGGTGTCTGTGCGCAGTTTTTGTACTGCCAGGTCGACCTGGCCAGTGCACCCACTTGCCAGGCCCTAATCTATCCTTTTCTTACATCTAGTCACCCCTAAGGTAGGCCCAATATATCTCTGTGGGCAGGGTGCAGTGTATGGGAAAGGTAGGACATGCCCTAATGAGTGTGGAATGTCCTGATAGTGAAATACTGCCAATCTCATTTTTCATTATTGAAAGGCTATCTGTATTATAGGATAGAACGGGAGTTTATTCATAGCATCTTATAAATATAACTTTGCATTGGGAAAAGGGAGAAAGATTGAGTTTAGTATGCCTGAACAGAAAATATAAAAATGCATCTGATAGTAAAGATGATTTTTATATTGTGTGTTTGAAAATACCACTTTTAGAAAGTTGTATGTTCTTGTTTAGCCATCCTGTGTGTCTCTGTGGTCTGTGTATTGACTATCTGGCTTTGAAGTGACAGTGGCTGGGGATGTGCATTCTCTCAGACAGCCACTAGTGGGCGGTGGTTCATGTGTTTCCTGCCTTTCCTGAATGAGTCCGGGCTGAGCTGAATAGGCCCGGTCTGCATTAGAGTGGTGGGAAGAGATTTCCCTTGTACCTGAAAAGGCCTTGTCTACCTTATACAATGCTGTATCCCCCTCCTGCCAGGAAGCTGCACCTAAGAGGACAGAACTGGTTTTGGCTGGGCAAAGAGATTCTCTGCCACCAGAGAGCAAAGGCATCTATGCTATAAAAAGAGGGGCCCAGACCCCTGAACTTTAGATTACTGCTGAATTAAGGAACCTGCCAGGAACAAGAACAGGGAAAGCAGGAGGAGGAGTAATGCCCCTGTGCTATGTGCGGTTGGTATTTGCCTACAGTGGTTGATCTGTCTTGGGCAGGTAAAGGACTGGACTGTGCTTTCATCATCCTGCTGTTAGAGTTTTCTCCAAGGGCTTGAAGTAGAGCTTGCCACCTGTCGTAAGTCTCAGAGAAAGAAAAGACTTCAGAGACCATTTCTGGAATTTAAGAAGAACCTTTCCTTAGGAGAAGAGTAGGAGGAACTGAGAAGTAATGCCCCTGTGCAGTGTGCTGCCTGGGGTTGGCCTTCATTGGCTGTTTCTGCCAAGGAAAGGACAACGACTTTGCTGTGTGCTGGGTCCCCTGCTTGAGGAAGATCTCCATGGGCTTGAAGTAGAGCTTGCCTCCTGTTCTAAAGTCTCAGGGACACAACGACTTCACCCCCAGCTCCCCTGAACTCCCTTGCTGAGAGTTTTGACCTGCCAGTAGGCACCTGTTGCTCTTCTGGGCCTCTGGAGGTTGTTCCTGCTCTTGGGAGCTGGAAAAGTAATGCAACGAAGAGAAGCGTGACACATCCGTACCTGCTTTCGACATACCACCGAAGAAACCAATGCAGCACCTGCCCGCGGCTCGAGGAATCACCACACGCCGCATCGAGTGCATGATCCACGAAGGCCGAGATCGCCACAACAATTCCGACTCAGGCTCTGCTGTGAAGCTGCAAGAACCAAGGCATCATGTGACTGTGGCTGAAATAATCAACACAGCGTTATTGCCGCTGCTACATCGAGAACCGATGCATCCCCAATCCTCACACATCGCAACGGGGTGCCAAGTCTACAAGGACGCGCTGGCCGCAGTAAGAAACTAACTCCTCACCTCTCCGCACAGTAAGAAACCAATGCATCACTTCCCCTTCAGTAAGGAACTGAATCATCGCCTCCCCTGCTTAGCTGTAAGGAACTGACGCATCACCTCCCCCAGAGTAAGTAACCAACACCGCACCTTCCCTGCGCATAAGGAACCGACGCATCACCTTCCCTGAGGCTGTTCTTGCTTTTGATATTGACGCATCCAAGGTACTTTGTGTTGAAAGTGTCGCATATGCAATTTTCTTTGAACAGAACTGTTTCTACCTTTTGAAAGTCATATTTTATTACTCTTTTGTGGATTTTTGTCATTTTGGTATTGTTTGGTTTAGATAAGGATTACTTATTCTTCTAAACTTGTGTGGGTTCCATTTGTAGTGGTTTCCCTGTAGTACTGTATCTGTGCACAAATACTTTACACACTGTCTCTGAGATAAGCCTGTCTGCTTGTGCCAAGCTTTCAAGTGGGTGAGCGGAGGTTATTTTAAAAGTGTATCCTCCTTACCCTGAATAGGAAGAAGGGACCCTACTTGGACCCTTCTAGAGACCCCCATTTCTAACAGAGACCAAATAGCAAACATCTTCAGTGGTCCTTTTGGGTCAGTGATGATTTAATCTGTGTGCATGCATGTATATGTTAGGGGCCTGGGCTCAGAATAAAAGACATTTGTATATTTTCAGAAATAGAGAGGATCGATATTCACAAGACTTGAGGTCAACTAGTTAGAAATGGAGCAAGTGACGGGAGGACCTTTCACATCACTTCTGGGTGTTGAGAAACAATCTATAATCTATGAATCTAGGTACAGAGTAAAACATATTTTTACAGAAACACATCTCATTGCTTATGTGGGTCTTCTAAGAAGCACTAATCTGAGTCTCAGGAGTTCTGGATGTAAGGGGCTCTATAAGAAATTGGTGCACAGTACTACTGAGCTAGTACGACTGAGCTGGTGAAGTATCTTAAAGCACTGTGAGCACCTTTTGCCAAGATCCACATGGAAGCTGTAGATCATGTAAGCAGAGATGTGTGTAATTCTCTCTGACCCATAAGGCTTCTTTCTGTCCCCAGTTACTAAACTCACCACCCCCTGCCCACAGCTGACTTCACATAAGAATGGGCTAGGTCATTTTAGGTCGTGAAAGCATGTGCGCTGATTTGTTGTGAGACATATTGTGGGCTTGCCAAGAACATACAGGAGCTTGGAGCTCGCCAATCACTACCATTGATTGGCTTTTCTCTCACATTTGCCTGCTTCAATCAATCAATCAGGGCTTTTTAAAGTGCGCTACTCACCCGTGAGGGTCTCAAGTTGCTGGGGTGGGGGTGCAGCTCCAGTTCAGTACAAGAGCCAGGTCTTGAGGCTCTTCCTGAAGGTGTGCAGAGTGGGGGAGCATCTGATGTTGACTGGGAGCTTGTTCCAGGCCTTTGTTGCGACATAGGAGAAAGCTCTTCCACCATCTCTGGTTCTTCAGATGCGTGGGGTCTCTGTCAGGATGAGGTCAGCTGAGCGGAGATTCCTTTTGGGTAAGTGGAAGGAGACTCTTTCATTGAGGTATTTGGATCCGATGTTGTGGAGGGATTTGTAGGCGTGTGTGAGTAGCTTGAATGTCACTCTCTTCTCGATGGGGAGCCTGTGGAGGTTTCGTAGATGCTGGGTCAAATGCTCATATCATGGGGTTCTGAGGACGAGTCTGGCTGCGATGTTCTGGATGGTTTGGAGCTTGTGTTGCAGGGATTTGTTGATTCCGGGGCAGAGGGTGTGACCGTAGTCCAGTCTGCTGGTTATGAGTGCGTTGGTGATGGTCTTTCTGCATTCAAGGGGATCCACTTGAAGGTCTTGCGGAGGATGCAGATGGAGTTGAAACAGGAAGGGGAGGCGGCGTTGATCTGGGGGGTCATGGTGAGGGAGGAGTCCAGAATGGTGCCGAAGTTGTGGGCGGGGTCTGTCAGAGTGGGTGGGTTTCCGAGGGCGGAGGGCACCAGGTGTTGTCCCATGCTGTGGGGGAGGGTCCAAGGATGAGGATCTTTGTCTTCTCCGAGTTGAGCTTTAGGCAGCTGATGCTCATCCAGGCTGCAGCATCTTTCATTTCTTTCTGGAAGCAGAGTCTGGTGTTTTTAGGGATCTTTGTGAGGTAGAGGATGAGCTGGGTGTTGTCTGTGTAAGATACTATGCTGAGCCCATGCTGCCTGACGATGGCGCTGAGGGGAGCCATGTAGATGTTCAAGAGAGTGGGGCTGAGCGAGGATCCTTGGGGTACTCCGCAGTTGATCTCTGTGTGTTCGGAGAGGAAGGGTGAGAGTCTGACCCTTTGGGTTCTGCCGGCGAGAATTTAGTGGGACCAGTTGAGAGCGGTTCCCCGTATGCCGACGTTGTGGAGTCTGGTAGCCGAGAATGCTGTGAGAGATGGTGTCGAAGGCTGCGGAGAGGTCTAGAAAGATGAGAGCCATGGTGTGACCCTGGTTGAGTAGCATGCGGATGTCATTGGTGGGGGCGAGGAGGGAGGTCTCGGTGCTGTGGTTGTGTAGTGTAGTTCCTATATTCTCAATAGGCTCTGCGCATTGGAATAATATAAACAGCAGTGTAGACGTAGGACTGAGGTCGACTAGGTCTCTACTGACTATATTAGACTTAATTAGTTTTGCCAGCTAGCTCAGAGGTCACTAGAAACTTTCTCGAATAAACAAGGAGGAGTTTAACTACCCTGGATAGACAAGAAGGGATTAGCTTCTGACAACCATATAACATGACAACTTTGCTCCCTCAGAATAAGAGTGTATCTCTAGAGTCGTGTGAAAACAATAGACAGCTATTTCGCTCAGTCAATCGTGCATACTTAGTTTCACCAGAGTGCAGAGAAATAGAGAGACGGGCGTTTTCAATAAAAGGTGTTATTTATTGAGCAGTCTTCTTTCTCATGCAAGAGAAATGAATTGCCACAATTGCAATACTTATAGTAAAGTAAAGTGCGTACAGTAAAAGGAGTATTATGAAATAATACTGTAAAAGCATTGATATGGTTTCTTAGCCATATGATACTTTAAAATAGATACAATATATATACATACAGAAATACATTGACTAACATACTCAACTGGTGCTTCTAAATAGGCCTACCCCGGTGTACCTGACCTAAGCCTAATACGTGGGAAGGAGTAAATAAGTAGCAGTTTAAGTTAAGTTGGTTTTGCCAAGAATCTGAATCAAGAATTCTCTTTAAGGGTTTAGTCAGCTCCGTACCTGGGTAATAGAAAGCAGGGGGTCTGGTATCTCTATCTCAGGACTCGATATCCCAGCAACCCGCAAGGGCGGCTGAAAACACTGGAGCTGGATTTTCTCAGCTGGAGAAAAGACAGCGTCTCTCTCAGTGCGTCAGAGGGGAGGGGCGGCGTCCGTGGGCTCTCGCATCATCTGGGCTCTCGGGCAAGTAGATAGCCGCTCTGCTCCAAACCACCGTGTGTTTGCTTAAGGCAACGTTGGTATATTTATACCTGAAAGGTGCCGGGTTTGACGTAAGGTTGGACATAAGACGTCAATAAAGATGTCACTAAGAACTGGCCGTTCTTTCAGTGCTCACAGGAGTTCTAGGACAAATCAAAACAGAAGCATGGGGATTTCCCAGGTTGCTGGTGGTTTGGTTTGTTTAAAGAACGCGTTGTACTTTCTAGGAGTCTAGGGAAGTAGCCTTGCCGTATTTGGACTGCATGGGCTATTACTAAATATGGATATGATTCTAATGCCTTTATAAGGAAATTATTTATTATAGCCATACAAGGGCATAAATTAGGAATATTGAATTAGGGTCCTAGATAGAAATACAACACCCACTCCACGATCTAATGTCCCTCATTACTAAAACTAAGCAATAGTAAACATATAATGATGCATGTGTTTTCCAACCCACCCCAAAATACATACTTTGCATTTGAAATGGTATATGGTAAATACACGAAAATGAGTATTGGTACTGTACGCTTTTCAAGCCATGGTATCATTCAGTTAAAATGTGTATATATATCAGCTGAACGATTTGCGAAAATTACACATGAAACGGCTCTGAATACAGAAAAGAAAGTCGAGACCATTCCATCACATATTAATACAAATGCTGTACATGTGCTAGAGGCTGAGGTAAAATATTGTCTCTAGAGTTCCTAAAAATAGAAGCTCTGTTCTCTAAGAATAGTTTTACTTTAAGCAGAGTACATGTGCCAGAAAAAGGTAAATATTTTGGAAGTGAAAAAAAAGATTTCGCTCCCAAGGGGAAAAATAGTTCCAAATCTTTTCAGTAGCTTTTGTTTTTCAAAGCTGAAGGCCGAATTCAGAGTTCAGGGAACGCTGTGTGCTTGTTGCTTAAAAAGTTATTCTTTCTGTTCAGAGGAGAACATCATTTCAGACAGACTCGCAAAAAATTGGTCTACGACATCAGGTGAAAGTTCGACCATGTTTGAAAATGCCGAAACAGTGCATGTGTGAGAATGATTGCTATCATCGATGTCAGGATCAGCAATGCTCACAGAAGGTTGTACCTGTGTGATGCTGCTCTCATCTCGTACTCCACTGCCACATACTCGTAGTGGTGAAGTCTCAACGAATGCCGTCATCAGAATGGGTAGCCGCTGGGGACAACACGATGCATGAGCCGTTACAGGACCTAGCAAGGTATCTGTATCCATTGGTACTGCTGATGGTAGTGTAAGACAGACGTCCAACATGCATTCTTCTTCGCATAGCATACATCGAAGCACAGGTAAGATGCAATTTTGCCAGATAGGTCTGAATGAAAGAAACCAGGTCATATTCAGATCTCTTAGCCGGGCTAATTCAAGGACTTTAGTTATGCGGTCCCTGTAGCGCATTTCTAGGATCGTTTCTTCCATCATTGCTGGAGTCTTGTCTGTGGCAAGGCTTGCCATATCGGAGCAGAAAAATCAAAAATAAAATTCCTGCTACGAGTTCCAAAAGTAGAGGTAGGCCGCCAAAGACAGAATGGACAAAATTGGGAAAAATGCCCAGAACTGTTTCGAAGGGTGTTAACAGTCCCAAAAAAATTGTCTTTAATACATGGGCGATGCCAATGGTATCTGACATGTTTATAATTTGGCTTAGCATTTCTACGAAATGCGCGGGGCAATTTCTTGATAAAAGGGTATGTATCTCTGCCGTTGTCCTTGCAACTAGTAGATCATACGTTTCTTTGGACGAGGTCAAAGGCTCGTCTGTAAAAGAATAGACTTCATTCTGCTTAAAGTATCAATTCTACTAGAAGAGATATTCAAATAAGGCCATATTGCCGCCTCCAGGTCTGGAGTGCTGTTTGGATACAATACCTGCATACAGCAAGTGACCATGGAACTAACGCTCACGAGATAGGCTTTCCCTGGCACCATGCCACAACAGCTGTGGTCATTTATTAGAATATAGCTCCCGTTAGAAAGCTGTCTAAAGAATGGCTCTATCTGTGTTGCAGGAGTGCTGTGCAGGTGACATGAAAGGTTATTCGAAGACCCTTCACAGGCCCCATGCAAGTTAATACCTTGACACAGAAGTGTACCGCTTAGTGATTGTTTACAATTTTTATCACTAAGAAATACATTCTTTTTCTTTTCACTATAACATGTGTGTCTATAAGGTAATTTCCATGTTGACTTGATGTACCCTTTACCCAACCTTTCATACTGGCCCGCTGGTATATACTCTTGGCAATATTTAAATTGGAAAGTTGTTATCGGGATTGTAATTATTCCGTGTATTATCCATTCAATGACCGGTCTTTCTGACATTGTCAATGGTAATCTCTCAAGTTTTTCAATGCTCAGAATCGTATAGTCTGCTCCTTTTTGTGCCAAACTGATTTGTTTATCAGTAAGGTTAAAGATAGAGAATAATGACGTTGTGTTGATTAAACGCCATGGTACGTAGCCTGAACGCAGATTTTGCAATATCCAGCCAAGCTGTACAATAGAACGTATTTGGGACTGACCATGTTGTAACATTAGTAAGTCCTGCTCTATTATATCAATAGCAGATGATACAATACTGTCCAGTGAATATATTCTGGAGGACTGAGTCGTTGACCCATTGTCCACAACAGAAAGTGATTTTTCCAAATTAATACGATCAATTTCTCGTATTTTTTCTGCTGTTTCAATTTGCATTACTTTCCAAGCTTCGTTGTACGCAGCGTATATACCGGCCGCTATGAAACGTTTTTGACGCTGTTTGCGTGGTCCCAGTACGAAATCACGCAAGTCAGCACCGTCTTTAAGTAAAGTCAAGTGTTGCTTAATTTCAGCCAGTGTGGATTTCTGTAGCCATTCGAGGCAGAGTTTCCCTACACTGTATGTTGTAACTATCCCTGGATGTTGTCTCTGGGAGTATCTAGGGTCTGGCCTGTTCAGTTTTAACTCCTGTGTTTTGTTCAGGAATCTATCTTGACAGTTATTTGTGTCTGTGGGCCAGATCAACCATTTTTTCCAATCAGGATGTGTTCTGTTTTGGTATAAAATATGGGATACGTCTATATCCATATCAGTAGTGCTATTACTATCAGGTATGGGCTTTGGAATAGACGGTTTGTTTAAGTCTTTAATTTTGGCTAGGCCAAGACGGGTAGTCTGTTGAATGGTGTCATTCAAGAATATTAATTGTTCTGGGATCATGCAGGCTCTAAATAATGCTTCTAAACCTTGGACCTGCCATTCTTTTGTACCCCAGATGGTTTTTGTTTCAATATTGTTTTTCCAGAAATCAAAACCAAATGTAATCATTTTTTCATAAAATGTTTCAGAATAGATCAATTTTGTATTTGTCAGCATTGTTTTCATTCCTGTCTTATTTAACATTTTAAAATAAAACGTTTCTGCATCACTCGTGTTAAACCCTGAGAAGTATGGGAATTTCTCATAAAACGTTTTTGAACTGCTTTTAGGCAGTGTTGCACAATGTTCCCATTGGTTATAATTAAAAACATTTCTAGGTTGAGCCGATTTATGCAAATAGTGATGGCCAAAGTGATTATAACAGTACATTTCTTCATAATTTGATGAACCCTGTAAGTAATCATGTTCTGTAAATTTTGCTGACATTACTAAATCTGACATCATATTATTTATATTTTCAAAGTCCCAATCATCACAGAAAGTTCTTGGTGTTACAAAGTCACTTAGTGAAACCTTGAACTGATATGGATATTTCAAGAGCTCAATCGGGCCAAAAATGTCAAATTCAGTTCTGTCCCATGCTACCCCACCAGGTATTTGATTGGCTGTGACGTGCACTGATGATAGTTCTCTTTTCTCGATGTGAGATGACTTGTGAGGCTTTAGGACCAAGTTGATGTTCTGACTTGCTGTGTCCATTGTACTGTATTTTCCTTCAATGAATTTTCCCAAACAAAGAACCATGATGAGCCAAAGCAGGAGGAAAAGTACACCTAACACAATCCAAAATTCAATCCATGGAGAAATCAGATAGGTTTCTTTGAGTTGATGAAAGAGTTCAGTTACTTTGTCTTTGGAAGTTTTTGTTGCTGGCGTTTCTTCAGGTTTGCTTGGATCTTCAGAAAAATCATCAAAATTGATGAAGTAGCCAGATGCAGTTCTGTCAATTGTTGGAATTGCTTCCGGATTTTAATTTGCTTTTGGATTTTTCTTTGTTTCATTAGCATAGTCTGAGTCTACATCATTGTAGACTGGTGTTTCTTGACGAACTGTTGCAATTTGGGTTTCAAGAGGCATAAGTTCCATGGCTTTGATGCATAGTCCTTTTTTATTCACTGCAGGTTTATCGAATGTGATTAGTCTCTCAGTTTGAATCTCTTGTATTGTAGCAAATTTTGGTACTCTGCTATTTCTTGGGAGTCCACTGGGCCTACTACTTATTATTGGCCACATGATTGTGGGTTTTACCAGGTCGATGGATACAACTCGGTTCTCCTTTTTACCAGAAAGGGGCGGTAGTACAACTGATCTTGTTCCGCTGACAGCTAAGACAGGTACTGCTTTTCTGTAAGAAGGCCCAAATTCCTTCTTTACCGCGATCTTCTCTCTGACCAGATCCCCAATCTTTGGAATCCAGACAGGTCTTGCTGGGACAGGTGGTTTTTCTTCAGTGGCTGTTGGCTGTTGCTTTAACTTTATGTTGCTCAGGTTTCGTCTTGTTTCATTTAAGTCCTGTAAAACAGCCAAACGGTCTTTGATATCAAAGCATTTTTCTTCTACCACTGAAGTGTGACTATCAAGGTCCTGAATGTGCATTCTAGTACCGAACAATAGTTCGTACGGACTGAGACCTTTTAGAGAATTTCTTGGCAGATTATTAAGACTACGTTGGACACTTGTTAATTGTTGGACCCACCCATCACCCGAACCTAATACCCTCGCCGTTATAGATTGCTTTATGTCCCGGTTTTTTCTTTCCACTACCGCATTTCCCTCAGGATGGAATGGACAAGAGTACCGCAATGCAATGCCCATGCTGGTCATGGCCTCCTTATAAGCCCGAGAGCTAAAAGCAGGACCCTGGTCAGAATGTAGCATGCCAATTGCGTATGTGCCGATGAAGACTCGCAAATCTTTTATAACAGTTCTGGCATCAACCGAGCATTGGGGTCTACATTTTAAGTGAATCTAGTCTTAAATATTTATGGGGACGCAATTCTCCTGCTGGATTTCTGCGTATAGATAGCTTTATGCTTTCTAACAAAGGGGTCCTAGCGATACTCCGGTCAGTTCATGACTGCCATCTCGGTTGCAGTCTGGACAATCCTTTGCAAATTTGTAATGTTGCAAGTTTATCCCCGGCCACCAGTATTCTGATTGTAATTCTTTTAAAGATTTTGCGATCTCCTGGTGTCTTATACCCAATCCCATATGTGCATCTGCTATTAAAAAGACTCTCCTGTTCGTGTTTGGAATTACTATATCCCCCACTTCAGGGATTTGAGCAAAAGGAACGGAGTTTGCATCAATTATGTATGTATTACTGAGTGGATAGTTCAGAGGTAATGCTGCACAGTCGCCTTTTAAAGACGCTTTTACCGCTAGCATAGTTTCTCCGTCTATGTGTTTTTAGAACGCTTTTTTGTGGCTACGGAAGCCGGTTGAGCTGCTTCCGCTGAGGCTCTGTGAGCCAATGAATTCCCTGCAACGTGAATGCCATCACGTTGATGACTCAGTGTATGTATCACTTGAGTCTTTTGTAGTTCTTTCTGCAAAAGAACTACCTGTTCCCAAAGCTTTTTATGCTTTATTGTGGCACCTGTGTCATCTTTGTAATCGTTTTGAACCCAGTTCTGCAAGTCATTATTGTAAGACCTGACGCAGAAATGCGAATCGCACACTATTAGTGTCGGGAATTCACGATCGGCATTTTCAAGCGCCATCTTTAAAGATCTGATTTCAGCTCGCTGAGCTGACCAGTTTCTCAGTGATTCAGTTTTGGTGACTATTGGTCTGAATTTACCAAAGCGCCAGCGACCTTTAACAATCGTGCACGCTGCGTTGTAGGATTTCTTCTCTACATCGTAGTGTTGTGCAAATCTGTCCATGTAGATTACACATGTGTATTGTTCGAGAGGCAGAATTTTGATTGGCAGAGGATATTCTTCTTCATATTCTAGATTTTCTAGTTTTTTCATTTTCGGGTCAAAATAGTATTTCACAGCTTCTGCAGCAAGAGAATGTTCCCATTGTGTCCATTTTGGATCTAATGCCACAGCAGTCAAATTGCGTGGGCTTGTTAATGCCTCAAGGGCTGATTCTGCTGTTAAAACAGTTATTCTTCTGCCTTGGGCTTGGGCTCTTTCTTTTGCTACAGCAGTTTGAACCGCTATTAGAATTTTTTCAGTTGAACTGAATTTCATTTCAGCTTGTGTGTACAAGTGTGATTTGTAAGCTATTGGTACCGTTTCTCCCTCATTAGAGGTCCGGTACGTGAATCCGCATCTTCCTGGGATGACTCGGATTACAAGTTTGTGTATGTTTTCGCGAGTTTGTAATTTTGTTTTAGCTAACATGTCTGTTTGCAATGATCTTAAAATTTCTGTGTGTTTCTGAGTCAAATTGATTGGTTTGAAATCCTGTTTTATTAATTCATAGAGAGGTTTAACCCTCTCTGCATAATTTAGAATGTATGTTCTTCCGAAATTCAGGAAACCTAGTATTGATTGTAAGTTCTTCAGCGTTTTAGGTGCTTGGAGTACAGCGCACTTCTCTAAGAAGTTGTCTGCTAGGCTTTTGCCTTTACTTGATAATTCATATCCTAAAAATAGGACAGTTAGATGGGCAATTTGTGACTTTTTAAAGTTGAATTTGTAACCCTCAGCTGCGAACCCAAGAACTATGGTGTTCACTCTTTTCAAGTGAGTATCCAGGTCATCATCTGTGAGATAGATGTCATCGACATAGGATAATGTCTCATCATCATATATTTGTAGTAACTCTGTTACTCTTGCTGAGAATAATCCTGGGCTATTCTTGAATCCCTGTGGGAGTCGACAGAAGTGTTTTTGCGACCCCATTATTGAGAAAGCGGTCAAATACCTGCTTTCAGGTGCAATGTTTTGACAAAAGAATCCATTAGAGATGTCTAATGTCGTTTTATATTTTTTGCGCACGATGTTATTCATTAGTGCTGCACTGTGTGAGTTTTGTACTGCAAAAGTTTTGCAGCATGAGTTAAGGTGTCTGTAGTCCAAAACTAGACGATATGAATCGTCTGGCTTGGAGACAGGAAACAAAGGATTGTTCATTTGTGAGGTGCATGTTTCAATCACCTCCTGATATTCAAGTTGATCTAAGATCTCCCTGACTTGCTTTTTAGCTTCTTGTTTAACTGGGTACTGCCTTTGTGCAGTGGGTTGACATTTTAACTGGATTTTGTGAGGAGGAGAGTCCTCATCACATCCTACATGATTTTTATATAATGCAGGGGCTTGGGCCACTGCCCATTTTCTTGCAAGTGTATATATTTTTTTAATTGGAATACGACTTGAGAAGGCAGGCATAATCATTTATTCGCCATGAGGGCACTCCCTGACAAACTCTGGTGGCCAGTCTTTCTCAGCTAACAGGATGTCATAGCCTTTCAAAAAGGTTATCCCAAAAGAGACCCCTTACTTTCCTAGTCTTATCTCCCTCTATACGTAATGTTATTTCGTATATTTTATGAGGTTTGCTAACTCTGGTATCTGCAGTTTCCACTTGAATGTATTCATTCGTGTCCACTGTCTCCAGAAGATTCATCAGGATCTTGCGAGCTATGGTCACTTCTGCTGCGTTGTCTAGCATTGTCTGGGCCCACTCTCCGTTTTTCAGTTGTGTCCTCAGTATCCTCGGCATGTTTAATTATTTTAATACTGGCTACCTTCTTTCTTGGAAATTGTAATTTTTTACTTTGATGAGCAGGTTCCTTGTCTTTGGACTTGACGTGCTCTTCTTTGTGTTCTGACCGTCCTCTTCTTTCCAATTTCTGCGAGGAAGTCTGAAAAGATCGAGAGGGACGTGTATCAATATCTTGATATCTATCAGGTTTTCTAAATTTATCCCTATCTCTAAGGTTGTATCTTTTCTCAGAGGGCTCCCTCTGGGGAGACTTGTCACCTCGTTCTGGAGATCTATTTCTCCGTTGAGGAGACCTTCCTCTGGACTGGAATCGTTTTTCCCTGGGAGTGGATTGTTTATTTCCATCCCAACTCTTTTTTGGAGTGTTTAGATTATTTTAATAAATGTTTTTTCAGGATTTTCAGTTAGTTGGGGTTTTACTGGTTTCCCACCCAAACTATCTCTTCCTAGTTCTTCATAGGATTTTTCTATGATTCTGGCAAGTTCAAATGGTTGTTCTGCTATATCTGTTTCTTTCAATTTCTGGAGGTAAGTTATATCCTCCATTGCCAATTGAACTAACTCTCTATATGCCTTTGTTAATTCTTTTATTTTAACTAAGAGTTCTTCGCTTGACATTTTATCAATGTCTGGGTGTAGTGTGCAGCTGGCTAGAACCGGCCACGTTGCTCCTGGTCTACCTAGTGGACCGGCCTGGTGATGTGATTTTTATGTTTTAGGGCGCCTTCAAACCAGAGCAGGTGCTCTTGGTAATTTAGTGGGATTTTAACCTCCTCGAAAGGAGTGAATTCATCCGGAGGTTCCTCTATTTTGTAATAGTGGAATTCTTTTGTTACAGCATTTGCTGCTCGAAAGTGTATCCATAAATAGAATACCTCTGTCTGCCGATATTCATGGGCCTCTACCACGAATATGACTGTACCACCTCGTGATGATAGTCCATTTTCTATAAGTTTAATAGTTATACTTTTCCTTACATTTACCGGAATGATTATAGCATTCGGGTCATTTTCTTGGAGACTTGTGTCATCCGCTAGGAGTTGAGCTGCTATTCTAGCTGCCTCCCTTTCGTCTTCACTTTCTACCATTTTTACTGACTGAAAGTTTTTTGTTGCAGATCAAGTTTCAAGGGAAACAAAGATTAGGTGCACAATATTTTGGAACACTGTATCCTTCAACGTTGACTAAACCAAAAACTATACATAGGAATCTCTTCCTACTAAGTTCTGGCTGATTTTAACCTTTTACCCACTCCAGACGTCTTTGGAGTTTTTACGGGAAAAAAGGGTTCTGTGTGAAAAAGCACGACTGAGTTACTCTAGTGTCTTGCGGTAGATTATCGCCTTGCCCCACATTGGGCGCCATGTAGTGTAGTTCCTATATTCCCAATAGGCTCTGCACATTGGAATAATATAAACAGCAGTGTAAACGTAGGACTGAGGTCGACTAGGTCTCTACTGACTATATTAGACATAATTAGTTTTGCCAGCTAGCTCAGAGGTCACTAGAAACTTTCTCGAATAAACAAGGAGGAGTTTAACTTCCCTGGATAGACAAGGAGGGATTAGCTTCTGACAACCATATAACATGACAACTTTGCTCCCTCAGAATAAGAGTGCATCTCTAGAGTCGTGTGAAAACAATAGACAGCTATTTCGCTCAGTGAATCGTGCATACTTAGTTTCACCAGAGTGCAGAGAAATAGAGAGACGGGCGTTTTCAATAAAAGGTGTTATTTATTGAGCAGTCTTCTTTCTCATGCAAGAGAAATGAATTGCACAATTGCAATACTTATAGTAAAGTAAAGTGCGTACAGTAAAAGGAGTATTATGAAATAATACGGTAAAAGCATTGATATGGTTTCTTAGCCATATGATACTTTAAAATAGATAATATATATATACATACATAAATACATTGACTAACATACTGGTGCTTCTAAATACGCCTACCCCGGTGTACCTGACCTAAGCCTAATACGTGGGAAGGAGTAAATAAGTAGCAGTTTAAGTTAAGTTGGTTTTGCCAAGAATCTGAATCAAGAATTCTCTTTAAGGGTTTAGTCAGCTCCGTACCTGGGTAATAGAAAGCAGGAGGTCTGGTATCTCTCTCTCAGGACTCGATATCCCAGCAACCCGCAAGGGCGGCTGAAAACACCAGAGCTGGATTTTCTTGGCTGGAGAAAAGACAGCGTCTCTCTCAGTGTGTCAAAGGGGAGGGGCGCCGGCCGTGGGCTCTCGCATCAGCTGGGCTCTCGGGCAAGTAGATAGCCGCTCTGCTCCAAACCACCGTGTGTTTGCTTAAGGCAATGTTGGTATATTTATACCTGAAAGGTGCCGGGTTTGATTTAAGGTTGGACATAAGACGTCAATAAAGATGTCACTAAGAACTGGTCGTTCTTTCAGTGCTCACAGGAGTTCTAGGACAAATCAAAACAGAAACATGGGGATTTCCCAGGTTGCTGGAGGTTTGGTTTGTTTAAAGAACGCGTTGTACTTTCTAGGAGTCTAGGGAAGTAGCCTTGCCGTATTTGGACTGCAAGGGCTATTACTAAATATGGATATGATTCTTATACCTTTATAAGGATATTATTTATTATAGCCATACAAGGGCATAAATTAGGAATATTGAATTAGGGTCCTAGATAGAAATACAACAGTTGCTGCGGAATCTGGACTGGGAGGAGTCGTTCTCTTCGATGAAGGTGGTCAGCTGGGCGTTGACGAATCTCTCTGTGACTTTGGCTGCGAAGGGAAGGAGAGAGATGGGCCAGGAGTTTTTCAGGTCCGTCGGGTCAACCGAGGGTTTCTTGAGAAGGGGTTTGACTTCTGCCTGCTTCCAGTCATCGGGGAAGATGCCGGAATCGAAGGAGGCATTAATGGTCCGACATAGTTCAGGTGCTATGGTGGTGGCTCTGTGTTAAATGTGTAGCGGGTAGGGGTCCATGGGGGCTCCTGAGTGGCTGTTCTTCATTGTCATGGCAATATCTTTGGTGGTAGACGGTTTCCAGGTGGTGAGGGTGGGCTAGTTGTCAATGGCGGAGCAGAGGGTGGTGTCTGGAGTCCGTTTACTGAAGTTGTCGTAGAGGGCCTTGATTTTCAGGTGCAAGTAGGAGCTGAGCTTGTTGTAGAGGTCCTGGGATGGTGTGACGTCCGTGGCTTCGCTGGGGGGGTTGATGAAGTGCTGTATGGTGTTAAAGATTTCCTTTGCTTTACTGGTGTTGGTGTGGATTTTGTTCCATATGAAGGTCCTCTTGGTGGTTATTATACGCTGGTGGTATTCAGCCATGGGTCCTTGTAGGAGTCTAGGTCTTCGTGGTTTTCCTGTTTCTCCAGAGTTTCTCGAGACATCTGCAGGAGTGCCCAGCTTCTTGGAGGTCAGTGGTGAACCAGGTGGCCTTCATGGAGCGTTGTCTGTCGGAGTGGCGTAGGGGTGCGAGCTTCTCTGCGCAGCTGGTAATCCAGTGGTGTAGTTCTTTGGCGGCAGAGTTGTGGTCGGTCGTGGTGGAGGGGGGGTCACGGAGAGGGTGATGTTGTGGTGCTCCTCTGTGACCATGCTCCAGTTCCTTTGTGGTGGGCGTGGGGCGAGCTTGGGTGGTGCTTCTTATTTGTATCCCAACTTGTCAGTCTCTTCTTATCCCTTCCATGAAGCATTGCCACTTTACCATCACTTTTGATTTGATGGCTTCTGTGTTCCCACTGCTTGCTTTTCAAGCACTACTTTTTTGTTTTGGTCAAGCACTCTGTGAAAGTTCATGCTTTGTTCACAGTTCTCTCCCTTGTGTACTTCTCTCCCCCTGCACTCCATGTTGCTCTCTGTCGTCCACGTGCCTCTCCATGACCACTTCATGTTGCACTCACCTTCGTTTGCTTCCCACCCATTGCTTTTTTTGCCTGTGCACTTCTCCCCTGCACGCTCCACATTGCTCTCTCACCCACTGCTTCTCCTCCTCACGCACGGTTTCCTTGTTGTTTCCCCACTCACACCTTCCTGCCTCGCCTGTTGCATCTCCTCCCCAACCCTGTACTCCTCCTATTGCCTGCTCACTAATGTGATCCCCTCCACGCCACTTCACATTGCTCTCTCATCCTTTGTTCCTCCTCCCCCACCCATGCCCTCTGTGTTGCATTCACACACCCATGCCAGTGTTGTTTCAGCAATTCATGTTACTTTGGCACCCTCTTTGCTTTCCACGCCTGTTTTTTTTATTTTTAAAAAATATCAAGCTTGCACAAATCGGATTGGTAACTAAACAGACAAAAATGGAACGTAATTTTGTGGATAGGCACATGGGAGGTGCTCGCACCTAAAAAATTACATGGGCAGCCACGCCAAAAGCTTCCTTTTTATTCTTTAGTCATGCTGCACAGCATATGGGATGCTGCATAGTGTCAGGGCTAAAAATCGTTGGCAGACCTAATCAGTCCCAAATGCAAGACCTATCGGCTTTGCAATTGATTGTTTTGTTTAACTTTCACTTTCTCTGTCATTTGGTGTATCTTTCTCCCTTTCTCTTTTGCTCTCTCTCTCTCGCGCTCTCTCTCCCTCACACACAGACACTATCCCCTGTTTCTCTATGTCTCATTTTCTTTCATTCTTTCTCATGCTCTCACTCCTTCTATTTTGCTTCACTCTGTTTTGTTCTCTCTTACACTATCTTTTGTCTCTTTGCGTCTTGCTCTTACACTTTCTCTCACACCATCTCCTCTTTCACACAACCACTCAGCCTCTACTTCTCCCACCTCTCTATGGCTACCTGTTTCTCTCTCTATGACACTCACTCTCACTTTTTTCTCTCTCTCACACACACACTCTCTATCCCCTGTCTCTTTCCCTCACGCTATATATCTCTCATTCACTTATAGTCACTCCCATTCTCTCAATCTCCCCCTCTTAATATCTTGTTCCTTGCTTTGTCTCTCTCACCCTCTCTCTCGCTGAGTCACTCTCTGTCTGCTTCTCTCTCCATTTCTCTAGTGTCTCCCCCTTCTCTTAATCTTCCTCTATCTCTATCTCTCCCTCCTCACTTTGAGTGTGTTTTTCTCTCTCTCTCTCTCCACCTAGCTAGTCTCTCCCTCTTTCTCTCAATCTCACTCTACCTCTCTCCCCTTGCTATGTCTCTCTCTCTTTCCCTCTCTGTTTTCATCCTCTGATTCTGTCTGGTTGCTTCCCTCTTGGGCCTCGAGCTCTCTGCTGCTAGTCCCCCTAGCAGCCCTTGCCAGTGACCTCCAATTAACTGGATAGAAAAGCCACTTCCCTTCTTAAAAGGAAAGGTAGGGAGAGAAGTCTTCTGTCTCCTCCAGGTCCCCTGGAATCAGCCAGGGCTACTGCCAGGGACAGACTGTAGCCTTCAGTCTTACTTTCTCAGAAGTGTCCCCGGGGTCTCCATCACATATGCAGCCTTCAGTGGAACTGAGCTGCCTGTACAAGGAGAGCGCAGGAGGTTCAAGTGCATCTTCTGCCCACACGTGACTCCGGGCTTGCACATGCTCAAAGAAATGAATCACTGGATCAGCCGGGCACTAGGGGCATAACGGACTTCCCCCACAACCAACCATGGTGTGGTGGGGTATCCAGTCTTCTCTACATGAAGGGGCCCCTGTCAGCATGTTTGTGAAGCATGTCTTTCTAAAGCGGCTCCTTTGTGCAGCATACTCTGTTATATTCTGTTATATAGTATTTGCAGAGCTCAGCTTTCACTCCAAGGAGCATCATGGCACTATGCGAAGCCCAATAGACACACACACCCTAACTGAGGGAATCAGATAAGTGATCTACATAGAGCTGACACTACGCAGACCCTGGACTGAAAAGAAACAAAATACATTATGTGTTTCTCTTCTGTCCCAGCCTGCCAGGGACCTTACTTGAGTGGTGGAGGCCCCTGAAGGAAAGCATCCTCAACAGAGCGCTGCTCTTCTTTTGAAGTCCCCTGGACTTTTCAAGGATTACTATAGCGCTGTATTGGATTTGCTTTGTTTGTTGTCAGTGTGCTGGACTACCCGCTGTGATCTCAGCAATCGAGACAATAGGCCTGAAATGGTTCTGAGGGTCATTTGTGCATATCAAACAGTGCATCCGTCGTGAGGCATGGAACAGTATTTGATAAAGGTGTGCTCTTTTTGCTTCATTGTAGACTACGCCAAATAGGTGTGTATCAACTCAGCCAGGGCGGTGAACTTCATTCTGTTCACAAAGTTATCTACACTCCGCGCCCGGTGGGGCACGCAGAGTTCAGAAAAACTAGCTGAGTTGAATTTTTTCCTCGCTTGCCAACATCAAATTTATGAGCGCGAAGGAGGAAAATCCATCTCCCGGCGAGATTTCTCAACACGGGCAGTCAGATTTCTCAACACGGGAAGTCACATTGGTCACAACCCCTCTCATTGAGAAACTTTCCTTTCCACTGAGAAAGATGCTATTTGGGTAGAAAATCTACTCGAGCGGAAAGAAAAGAAGCAGGGACAAACACCCGGCACTGAAAATCAAAGTGAACGGCATGGCTAAAGGCATACTGCTGCTTGCAAAACTCCACATAGTGCAGCAGAGTTTTTTGGTCACTTCCAGACCTAGCATCAACTGAGAACCTCCTTCCTGCTTCCTCCTGCTAGATACACCTGTGACCTGCAATTACTTTATTTCAAACATCGCTAATTTATCTAACAATTAAGTCTAGGCAGTGAAATCCACTCTGATTGCGGAGTTTGCAGAGTTTTCCGCACTCAGTGTTACGTGGAGCTCGCAAAGTTTTTTTCCTTGCTCGCGTTCGTCAACATCAAGTTGGCGAGCGCAAGTGAGAAAAATCCACCTCCGGGTAAGATTTTTCCTTATTTGCGATCGTCAATATCAAGTTGGCGAGCATGAGCGTGGCAAATCAACCACCCAGCGAGATTTCTCAACGCGGGCATTCAGATTTCTCATTGCGAGTGGTCGCGTATGCTCATGACCGCTCATGTTGAGAAACTGTCCGTTCATGTTGAGAAAGCTGCAGCTGGAGTAAAAATCTACTCGAACGGCAGAAAAGGAAGCAGCGCCTGCTTTCCCTGTGCATGGTGCCGTTCACGATTATTGCGCAGTGCGGACAAGCACCCAGCACTGAAAACCATTGCAAACAGCATGTATCTAACGCACTCCTCTGCTTGTGGAGCTCCGAGTAGTGCTGCAGAGGTTTTTTTGCACTTTGCGGAACTCCGCAAACTCTGACCAGGCATACTAACAATACAGCACGCATTTGTTCTGCTGTCCTTTTATCAATTGCTTTCATCAAAGTATTTATTGTTCAGTTGGGCTTCCTACAATACAGAGCAATATTAGGTACATGGCTTTGTGTTACCAATGACGTGTCTTTTACTATCTGCAGTTTAAAACCACATCCATGTTCTGCTTTGGTACTCCCAGTTAAAAAAAGAAGTAAGTACGTGAAAGACCTGATGAATAATAATTATATTGATGGTACAAATAATTTTTATTTATATTTTATTTGTATTGTTTTGAAAAAAATCAATATATTATGATTTATGGGGTACGGTTGGCGTGACTGCATTCATTTATACAGGTCTGTTTTTGTATATTGTTTTATGATCCTTTTTTATAAATACTGTTTTATAGTTTGTAATAAAAAATAATCAAACAGTGTTTGAAATTCGTAGAGTGTTTTAACCATTAAATATCCGCTTTATGCAGGTCTGTGGCCCTAGTCTTAACATCAAACTCATATTTTTGGTGTCCATTGTAAGGCACTGACACTCTTCTTTTTGTTTACCCTAAATGTTTGCGAGTAAACAGATACATACATCTTCGTGATCTGCACAGCCCCTGCAGTCCAAGGGGGTGTGTTTATTCTGCAGCCACACAGACTGACTGTTCTCTCTCTTGTGACACTTTGCTTGCCTTGTGGTGCAAAAAGAGGGCCAAGCCATTGGCTGAAGTCTCAAACTATTCTGAATTTGCCCAGCCACCTTTCTTAAGTGTCCAGTGTCAGCCAAGAGGAATGGGTTAACACGAGCTCAGGAATGATGGGGATGGGAATTGTGATTGTTTGGACATCTGACCTCCACTTAATCCATTTCTAATTGCTTAAAATGACTCGTCAACTATCCACGGGTACTAATTGTTTGCTAAAACAGTTTCTGATAAATGATTGAGAGCTTTCCGATTTGTCAGAGAGGACCTGCAGCTATAGGGATTGATTCCCATCTGGATGTATTGGGGAGCAGTTTCGGAGTTTAGCACTGTTTGTGCCCATGTTTTGAAGATTTCCTACTTTATACATGAAGCAAAACATCGCCAACTAGGGGCCTCATGGTGATGTTTTATTTAACCTGTGTCCATCATATTACGGAGCTAATTTATGTTGTACCAATCAGAGAAGTAAAATGTCAGTGTATGGACCATTCTAAGTCCTCTAGACAGTGTTGCAGCTGTGACTTTGTTCCCAGTGGTAATTCCCTATTCTTAGTCCTCCAGGCAGTGCTGCTTCTCTGGTCCCAGTGGAAAATCCTCATTCTAAGTCCTCTAGGTAGTGCTGCAGCTGCATCTTTGACCCTGTTAGAAATTCCTTATTCTAAGTCCTCTAGACAGTGCTTCTCTAGTCCCAGTGGTAATTCCTCATTGAAAGTCATCTAGACATTGCTGAAGCTGTGTCTTTGTTCATACATCCACTACACTCATACCCAAAACACAGGTAAAAGACATGGGGCCAGACAGGCCCAGACTGGCCGTAGCGGGCACCGGGCAATCCCCCGATGCGCCGCAAGGGTGGGGGCCGGTTTTGGACCCCTTGGGGCCGTTTTTGTAATAGGGCCGTAAAATCGGCAGTGTAACAAAATCAGCCGAAAACCGGCCCCGGCAAAGAGCTCGGCGGCACCCCCAACTCCGGGCTGGGGGACTAGGGGGGGTTGCCGAGCACTTTGCCATGGCCGGTTTTGGTTTCCAGTCCGGCCCTGTGGCCAGATGTATGACTCACCAATTTGCGGCTCCCATATTGCTTTGCATTTACGACTCGCAATTTGCGACTCTCAAATTGAGATGTACAGCAGTGTCTCAGACACTGTTTGTGATTCCTAATGGGGTCCTCATTAATATTAATGAGGCAGGAGCAATGTGCGACCCCATTAGGAATGGCTAGCGCTCACAAGGATGGTGGCCTGCTGGGGTCAGCAGATCACCTTGTCTGTAACTGCTTTTAAATTAAGCAGATTTTTTTAATGCAGCCCTTTTTCCTCAAACGAAAATGGGATGCATTTAAAAAAAAGATAAATGAAACTTTTCAGTTTCATTTTTTAAGGGCAAGCAGTGATCTCTGGGACCTCTGCTTGCACTTAAAAAATATTTTTGGACCCATTCACAAAGAGAAAGGAGCCATTCCCGTGTGGGAATGGTTTACCACCTACTTGAACTAGGTGGTAAATTGCGAGTGTTTTGCGACCACAAAAGTGGTCGCAAAACATTCATGCATACAAATGAGAGTTGCACCCCTTCCTAACAGCGAGTCACAGCCCTCATTTTCCGAATCGGTAAAATGTACTGATTTATGAGTTTTGTACATGGCCATGTCCTAAATTGCGATCGCAAACGGACCGATTGCCCGTTTGCGATCGCAATTTAGGGTCGTACATCTGGCCCATGGTCATTTACAACGCCATTTACTGTAACTATAAAAAAAACGAGACCTATTGCATTATAAATGAGTGCTGAAACATTCCCTCTTCGCTCGCTTCTTGAAAACAGACCGTGACCTGTGCTGATTCAGGGCCATTGCTCAGCTCACACGCCAGTGCATGATTCGACCTGGTACTGATTTCTCTGTAGGATAATCCAACTCACCGTGCTTTTGCGTCGCAGCCCGGCACCTCGGACTACAGTCACTGGGTGGCGCCCTCACCTTACATTGTTGCTCTGGCGTCGGCGCGGTGCCACCTCTGCCTCGGCTGCAAACAATGCAGCCCGCTCTCACCATAACCAGGCGGAAGCAGAGGGCACCTGGCGGAGGCATGCTGGCACGGGCACCCCCGGGGCCAGGGGGAGCGCCCTGACTTTGACCTCCGGCGCGAGAGGCTTCAGAGGCACGACGTGAGAGAGCAAAGGGTGCACATATTAGTAGATGCCCCAAGGCACCAGGACAGACCGGTTTACCAGGAGACCACGAGGGTGATGGGAGACGGGGAACCTCCATAGTAGACAAGCTCACCGGAAGGCTGCCTGACCCGGACAAGTCCCCAGCTCAGGTGTCCATCACCGGCCCTGTCCGTGCCCAGGGCGCTGCCGAAGCCCTCCCTTGGCTTGGACGTGTGGCACCTGCCACTAGTAAAGACTTCTGTGCCGGCTGTGGGAGATCATCGAGCGGGCCCCTCCGTGCACCCGGGGCCACGGAGACTGCAGTTTACCGGTTCCGAGCACCGGTCCCACTCGAATGGTAAAGGGAAGGATGCGTGAGGTGCACTGGAAACAAAGGATAACGCATCTCTGAGGGACACAGGTGCAGTGACCGAGGGACTCCTGAGTGGGATCGGGATAGCGCCACTCATGTAGGATAGAAGTGCTTTGAGGCTCTGAGATCCAGCACTTCTCCTCAAGTGCGAGAATCCCTCGTGGCACTTCTGTCAGAATACTTTGAGAGTAAGTGCCAGCACTTCTCTGTGGGAAACTGAGACTTAGTATTAACCTTTTTCGGCAGGATACAAGTGCTTTGAGAATGTGCAGCAGCACGTCTACGGAGGGCAATAGTGCGATGACGCTGTGCACTAACACTTCTCTGCAGAATACATGGGTGCTGTAAGACTAGGGACCCGCACTTCTGTGCAGGATACAAGTGGTTCGATGCAGAGTCTCGGCACTTCTTGGCTGGATAATCGAGACAGTGAGAATCCGCACTTCTCCTCTGGGAACATAGATCGTGTGCCCTTTCCCTGCAGACTGGTGGTGCTATAAGATATAGCACAAGTACTTTTCCGGATGATACGCGTGCTGTGAGACCACGCAACACCGCTACTTTACAGTGTACACGTGCTTTGGGACTAAGCACCAGTACTTCTCTGCAGACCAGTGAGGGTTAAAATACTGTAACCAGCAACCCAAGCGCCTTGAGACCTTCACGGGTGATTTGCCGCTTCAAAAATAATTGATTGACTGACTCCCAACACTTCTCTGAGATGCAGGTGCTTTGGGGGGACACCAACACTTTCCTGTGATACAGATGCGTTGTCACGGAGCACCTGCCTCTATCTGCTGCATACACACGCTTTGAGACCGAGTACTGGCACGTATCTGTAGGATACAGGTGCTGTGCGTCTGACCACCGACGCTTCTCTACTGGACCCAGGTGACGCGAGTCCCGTCACCAGCTCTTCCCCAGGACAGCGCTGCGGAGAGGCTGTCTGTCCGGACTCGTGTGCGTGGTGCAGCGTGTCCTCCGGGTCCCCTCGGGATGCCAGTGTGACGCTCATCGCCCCCTGCACGCACCTACCTGCGCTTGGAGGCTCCACCGCAGGTGCTGTGTGGCTGTGAGTAGTGGCACTCCGACGCCTCCTCCTCACACACCTGCTGACTCGTGACTCTCCTGACACCCCGCGTCCCAGTCCCGCCTCCCCTGCTTGAGGAAGAGGCGATAAAACGCGACAGGCGGAGAGGTGGAACCGAAAGAGGGACCGGCGCGTCCGCAGACACCTGCCTCGGAGGAAGGAAGGCGCCTCCACCGAACACCGCGGGCTCCGAGGTCCGGCCCCGCTCACACCTCAGCGGAGCACCTGCTCCGGGGACGCGCTGAATCTGGAAAGAGCCCCGGTCTGCGGGACACTTGCCCGGCTCTGAGGCATACCTGCATCCGCGGAACACTTTTCTCCGGGGAACGCCTTTTTTTTTCTTTTTGTGTGCAATACCTGACAGGTTCTGGGAAACACACGTCTCCGTGGGATATCCTGTGACCTTGTGGGACTCCTAACGCTGTGAAGCTCCACAGGCTCCGTGGTACCCCTGCATCCGTGGACAGCTGCCTCCGTGACACGCCAGCCTCTGCGGCCTGCTGCAGCCTCCGTGGTACCCCTGCATCCGTGGACAGCTGCTGCCTCCGTGGTACCCCTGCATCCGTGGACAGCTGCTGCCTCCGTGGTACCCCTGCATCCTTGGACAGCTACCTCCGTGACACGCCAGCCTCTGCGGCCTGCTGCAGCCTCCGTGGTACCCCTGCATCCGTCGACAGCTGCTACCTCCGTGGTACCCCTGCAACCGTGGACAGCAGCCTCCGTCACTCGCCGGCCTCCGCGGCTTGCTGCTCTGTTGCTCTACCGCTGCTTCCTACTTTGGGATTGCTCTTCTTCGATCTCGGGTCTCCTTCACGTCACCGTCAGTGCGGGGGTCGGGACCGGAGTCATTGGTCCTGGGGTCAGCGCCAGGGCTGCCCCCCTCCCCTACGCAGTGCAGCCGGATGACTTCTGAGCCATGGTCTCGGTGACCTCGGATGGGACAATTATGGTCAGACGATGCTTCATCACCCTGCGGCCCTTCCGGTGAGTAGTATGCCACTTTATCCTCCCTGCCCACCCATGTTGCCTCATCTGCTGCCCACTTTCGCTTCCCTTGCACCTTTCAATGACTGTAACTTCCCCTTCTGCCCATCTCATCTTCTCTGCCGCCTTTCAGTCACCGTAGCCTCATCCATTGCCCACTTTCTCTTGTCTGTAGTCCAGTTCCCATCACCGTAGCCTCTCCCACTGGCCATTTGTTTCCTCTTTGTCCCCTTTCCTCACTGTCTCGTTTCAGCTCTCCGCCGATCCGTGTAACCTCTCGCGCTGCCCACTTCCGCTTCTGTGCCCCCTTTTCATCACGGTACCCTCACCAGCTCCTCGCTCCCTCTTAGCCTTTGTCAATTACTTTCACCTCACCTGTCGCCTCAGTGCAACCAAGGGAAATGACCCCCAGGTCCCCAGTTACGTAGTGAAATGCAGAAACACTTGGGGGACAGAGGGACGCTCACAAGCCTGCCGCCGGTGCACTCCACCTGCTGCACTAGTGATAGCTTCCACCCCGCTGCAAACCACGAAGAGTCAGACCCCCCTAAAGATGGCACATCTGGTTCTGGTGTTATTTGTGAATTGTGATGTTGGGTGGGGTGGGAGGCGGCTTGGAGGGGGTAGAACGGTGAAGAAATTACTTCACGTGTTCACAAAACAAGGACAGCGCGAGGTTATGAGACACGACTTCCTTCACTCTAACAAGGGCCAGAACCTGCCTGGCCGCGGTATTGCAAGCTTCTCCTCGCCTCGGTCATCAGCAGTGCAAGCTTCCCACTCAAACAGGCACGGGACCGGTGACAACAGCATCCCTCGTAAACACAACATGAACAGTGCAATCTACCCACACACAAACCACAGGCGCAGCTTAAGCTGTAGTAGTGTACATTTCCGTCATGCACAGAATCTGTACTGTGCAGACAGCCACAGTGCAACATGCCCGTACACATATAACCGGTTCAGGCTGGACAGAAGCAGCCAAGCTTCAGTCATACACACCATGTATGTATATGTTTTTTCTATAACACATGCAACCGCAGGGAGAGTGCCCCTCACACATTTGGAATGTATGCACCAAGGGACGCAGCAGTGCAAGCCCCCCTGATGCAGAGACCTAGCACAGCATTGACAGAATGCACCTAGCATCCCAGATGTGCAGTGGGCGTGTGCACCATACTGTGCACCTTGAGGCATTTTAGATTGGCAGAAGAGGCCACAGACACTTGAGGTTCCCCTTCTGTAATTCATATTGTTCCAGAACATGTATAGTACCCCTACAATCTCAGGGGACATGGCCCCATGCAAATAATTCAATTTCAATTAATTTTCAATTAATTTTTAACCAAATAATGAAAAAGCTGCCTCTCCAACAGTGCTGTAGTATAGACTCTGGTTCAGAGGCAATAGGATGACAAGAGATTCACATGATGTGTGTCTTTAAGGTGGCACCCGTTGGGCTCCCTGAGGGCAAGTTCTTGTAAGGGGGCATCAGGTGTCCTAAGAATTCCCCTGACACCCCTCCCGCATTTAGGTGGAGGCAGCCAATCACTGCAACCGCCTGCAGGGCAGACTCCGTCCTCCTTTCTAAAGGAGGCCACGCGTTTGACCGTACAGTGAGGGGGGGCTACCTGCTTCAAACAGCTGACCTGCAATTCAGGAGGGAAGGCGTGAGTTCACAGCTGCATCGGGAGAGCACATTTGCTGTAATATGTCACACTGAACCCGTCTGCACACGGTGCTGCCAGGGTGCACCCCCATACAAATCAAGCCAGTTTGTGTGTGTGTGCCCTCAGTCCAAGCTCCCCTCACACAAATAGAACAGTAACAGCTCAAGCCGCAGCAGTGCAAGCTTCCCTCCCATATATAGACCAGGCATTGCCTGAGCAGCGACAGTTCTATCTTTTTCATCATATAGAAAACTATTACAGAACAGAAACTAGAGCAGTGCAAGCATCTCTCCCACACATAGCACAGGTATTGCATGAGAAACAATAGCGTAATTTGTCACTATATAAGCAACAGTTTCAGCACACGCAACAGCTGTGCGTTATACCCTCACATGCAACCGGTATTTCTCGCGCAGCAATAGTAAAAAAGTCCTTCATACAGTGGCGACTCGCATAGGGCGTGCTGTGGGGCAGTGGAGCGGGGAGGGGCGGGGAGGGGCAGGGTGGGGTCGTAAACTCGGACATACGACAGAACGGAGGAAAGTAATTATTACGTTCCTCCGTTCCGTCTGTATGTCTGAGTTTACTACCTCCCACCCAACCCCTCCCCCGCCCCGCAGCACGCCCTATGCAAGCCGCCACTGCAAACAACAGTTATATCTCATGAAGCAGCAGTGCAATTTTCATTCCCTCACATAAAACATGCATTGTGCAAGCAGTAGTGTAACATTCTCGCACAGGGCAGCTTCAGAAGGTGGAACAGCATTTCCTAGAACGGGTATTTTGCGTGCACCGGCGTGGCAACTTTCCATCATACAAACAGTTACTGCTCATGGAGCAGCTGCTCAAGATTCACTGTTTCACATATGCATGTATTGTGCAAGCACCAGCAGTGCAAAGTTCCCTCATAGGGAGAACAGTTACAGCACATCCAGCAGCAACGCACCATCTCTGTACAGCAGGACATGTTCAGCACATGCAACAGTGCACATTTCACAGATACACACAGCAATAGCTGCAGCTCGGACAGCACAGGTACATGTTTTCCCCCCATACAGAAATGAGGCACACACAAGTGAGGCACTCATTTCAGAAACATAGGAGGAACAGAACGAGAAGCAACAGGGCGCGTTTTCTTCTCTCTCAACAGTTACAGTGTAGGTACTGTACTTCCTCACACAGAGACAAGTTATTCAGAGCTCTAAGTGGGCCTCACACCCAGAAGTAATTAAACATTGACTTTGAGACGGGTACCTACTGGGTCATATATTCCTGTCTTTAACTTTACAGACAAAAGACATCGATTTCTCAATAATGACTTTAAAACCCGTCGGGTAATCCATGTCCGTGATGCAGTTGTCCACAGTCCACGTTTAACTTCATCTTGTATTCCCTAAGAGTATTTGCATTTTCCAGATGCTGCGTTATTGTAGTTTTTTTTTGCTCAGGCAACATATTACTCAGTAGAGCACACATGGTGAGCGGTCACCTGTAAGTTACTGGTTAATTTCCTGGTGAGATTGGGATGTTGTGCTCATAATGGGGCATGATGGAAAGCTCTTGGGTTGAGGCTGAAGGCGGAGCACGTTTCTACCACTACCTCTCAGTTGGCTTTAAAGATGTTCAGACTACGTGCGCATGTAGTCATTGGCGCCTCTGTAAAGCACACAAAGCATTCATCACATATGGGCCAGCTGTTATTACCATGTTATGGGAAAGTGTATGAAAGATGCATACACAGCAACACAGCTGTTCAAACGTA
Source organism: Lissotriton helveticus (assembly GCF_964261635.1). Lineage (NCBI taxonomy): Eukaryota > Metazoa > Chordata > Amphibia > Caudata > Salamandridae > Lissotriton > Lissotriton helveticus. The sequence goes on from NC_136068.1 coordinate 1,316,101,507, forward strand.
CTAAAGGCAGAGAAAGTGCCACGTTTGCAGGTGTGAGATTGCCTCTAAAAGTGTGTGTCTGCGTGTGTGTGAGAGAGGGCATGGTGAAAGGGAGGTGACACTAGGAATTACATGTAGAAGGGCAGAGTGACAAGGTAGTGATGAAGAGGAAGGAGGTGGCGTTTGATATATGCAGCTGTGAGCTTTCAGAACGGTATGGGGGAAAAGGGTTTGTCTGTCAAAGTGGGAGATTGCAGAGGGGAGTGGAGAGAAGGGGTGGCTGAGACACCCCGAAGACCTCTAACCCTTTCACAGGCCTTAGTGATGTTTAGTTCAAAGTCTCAAATTTCCAGAATGTAAATAATGTCAAATCTAATATTCACAACATTTTCGTTCTGTTACTCATTTATCTGAAACCTGCTAAACGGTCTGGTTATAAGTGTATATTCGCTCCAGACCTGGACAACCCGTTTTACCCCCAGCAATTGCTTTGTGTGCTGAAGTCTTTGGGGTCAGTTTTTAGAGTAGCGGGCTGCTGCTGGCACCTCTGTTGCTTTCTGAAGCTCCCCCAAGTTAATTGCAGTAGGCACATGGGGAGCTTCACGGGAGAGAGAAAGGTGAAATATAGGGCCCGGATCCCCCAGCATGCTCCACGCCCGCCCACAACCCACCATAAATTAACATTTGAGATAAGGTGGGTGTAAAAAGGCCATGTTTAATATCAACACACATAAACATGACATTGCATAGTTATATCAAACGTTATTAAATTCATATTCTGAATAAGAATCTTTACTTTCACATTAGCATAACTCATCTTGAAATTCAGAATACCATTATCATTTCTTCTTTTCCCCCAGCACCAAGGGGCCCTCTGGCTCGCCTCTCCCCAGGTAGCGATGCCCGCGCGAGGTGCAACCCACCTGCGCCCCAGAGTGATGGGCCCCAGCCCTCGAGACCTTGTCCGCCATTCCAGGGCACCACCACTCGTCCACCAGGTTGCCCAGGATCCCAGGAGGCTCGTACCTGTCGCACTAGCCTCCCTAACCGGTGGTCTCCATCCCCCTGTGGAGAGCTTACCTTCTCTCCCCTCAGTGCTGGCCTAGGGAGTGCTCAAGGTGGACTCCCGTCTATTTTTGTCCATCTATATCAGTGTTCCAAAGTCTCTTTTCCGCCACAAGGGTGACTAGGGGCCATAGGTCCGTCGCCCTTCCCCCCTTCCAACAGGTGTAGCACAAAAGACCAAATTCCATTAATCCAGGCATCCATGCCAATGTCAGACAAATGCACTCCATCATGGTGGAACATAGCTGGTCCAGAAATCATTTTGTGGGGTAAGTGTAGCAAGCGGCCCCTTTCTGAGCACAACTTCGCCAACTCACCATTCAGGCGTCTCACCGATACGTTCAAAACCCTAGCCCTGATGCCATTGCCCCACCATTTCCGTGGGATCATACAGGACCATGCAATCCTGGCCTGTGGAAAAATGCGCCCCATCCAAGCAAATTCAGTGAGGAGCGCCTCCTTGACCGCCAAGCGTCCCCGGTCTACCATGTCGTTGCCGCCCAGATGGATGATGATCAGGTCCGGGGACTTCTGTCCCTCGCGTTCTTTAATCTCTTCCACGAGCTGCCGCAGGTGCCGGATGCGCATTCCTCCCACACCGTGCCACAAAAATTCCGCCCCTTCCAAACTCGTTGGTTTCCGCACTCGCTGCTGTTGCAAACGCCCAGCTGCCCGCCGCACGAAGGAGTGACCCAACACCCACACCACCATTCTTGGCATACTAATAATCGGAGAGGAAATGGAAAAGTTAAGCAAATTCAGAGCACAAACATTTTGTCAAAGCAACTCAGGGCGTATATAACGCCTAAAACAATCAGACGACCAGCGGCCCACTTTTTTCACTGTCGTGGATGACAGTCCTGCTCCTGCTGCTAACATTGCTGCTCCTATCCTGAAGGAGTGAGAAGAATAACCTGTGCCCTCCAACCCCAGATCTACCAGGGCTCTCTGAAACACAGCTTTGAATTGGTATTGTGACACGCACTCGCCATTTTCATGGATGAACAGGGCCGGCCCCCTCCCACTGGGGCGGATGGCTAAGTACTCCTGCATGCAGGTGACCGGGCATACCGGTGCCCCCGGGGCGGGACACAGCTGAATCAACGCCCCCTTACCCGACTGGTCAGTCTTGGATTTCGTAAGGATCACCACCAGTCCCCCAGATTCTATCCTAGTATCTTTAAACTGGATCCCACCACCCTGGTTACTACGAGAAGACCCCACAATTTCCCCCAGGCGGAAGGCCCCGTAAAATGCCAGGGAGAACACTGCTGCAAATAACTTGCCCTCAAAAGACGAGATGCAAAGTCTAGGTAAGGCTTCCAGAATGTCCCTCAAAGTCCTAACATCTAAAGGGCGTCTGCAATCCCGCTTGGGACCCTCTAGCCTGGCCCATCCCGCTAAGGCTTTCTTGACCACAAATGAGGCTCCGGGGTCATGTGCACCCGCTAGTCTAGAAAAGAATCCTACTGCTGAAACATGAGCCCTAGCATAAGAGAGAGATCTGCCCTGGTCCCTGATTCTCTGTAGGAAGTAATACATGGCTTGATTTGAAAACCAGTTCGTGATGCCCGACTCCTGCACCAACAACCTGTAAGACAAAAAACCCTGCTGATACCCAGCCCGAGTGCGGTCACTCAATGAGGCACCTACCAGCCCCGCTAGGGCGGGGCTCCAATCCTCCACAGTGATGGTGGAAACACTGTCATCTCGTCCTCTGCCTCCGGGTGGTACCTCCGGAACTCCTGTAACTTGGAACGAGATAAAGCATCAGCCGCGTGATTATCCACGCCCGGAATGTGTGCTGCCCTGAACAGTAAATTCAACTTTAAACATTCCAACACCAGGTGCTTCAGCAATCTCAACACATGCCTACACGTAGCCCCCTGCCTGTTGATGGCTTCGACCACCGACATGTTGTCCGACCAAAAGATCACAGATCTATCTCTGAAGTGCTCCGCCCAAATGGTCACTGCTACCAGGATTGGAAACAACTCTAGGAATGCAATGTTCCTCGTCAAACCCCTCTCGTGCCACTCCCTTGGCCATTCCGCCCTGCACCACTGAGGACCCAGGACCGCCCCAAACCCAATGCTACCAGCTGCATCAGTGAACAACCCCAGCTCCCTGCTGGACACCGTAGGCGCTGGCCACATAACGGAGCCGTTAAAGCTCGACAAAAATTCCCGCCACACTTTCAAATCATTCTTCACGTCAGCCTGGAGGCGCACCCTGTGATGCTTCTGCGCCTGGCCGACCATAGCTCTGGCAATTGATCTCGAGAAAGGGCGCCCCATGGGGATGATCCTCAGGGCGAAGTTCAGCTGACCTACCAAAACCTGCAACTGGTGTAAAGTCACCTTCGGGGTGGCCAACGCCGCGTCAATGGCCTGGGAGAAGGCCTGTACTTTATCTGGAGGTAACCTGCACTCACCAACCACAGTGTCGATTTCTATGCCTAGAAAGGACATACATGTCGCCGGACCCACAGTCTTGCCCGGAGCCAGGGGTATCTTAAATTCCTGAAACATGGCCACCAATTGCTCTAGAGCACGTTCGCATGCAGCCGAGGCCGACGGCCCCATCACCATAAAGTCGTCTAAGTAGTGCACTACATCCTTGCAACCAGTTCTAAGGGAAAACAACCATTGTAGCATGGAGCTGAATGTTTCAAAATATCTGCATGACACAGCACACCCCATAGGCATACACCGGTCATAGTAAAACTGGTTATCCAACTGAAAGCCTAACAGGTGATAATCTTCGGGGTGCACAGGCAACAGGCGGAAGGCTGACTCTATGTCTGTTTTGGCCATGATGGCCCCAGGGCCCAAGTCCCTCAACCTCTTCAGGGCAGCATCAAATGAGGAATAAGTCACTGAACAAAGAGCAGGGTCAATGGCATCGTTCACTGAAGACCCTCTAGGCGCTGACAAGTTGTGAATCAGCCTAAACTGGCCCGGGTCTTTCTTGGGCACGACTCCCAAAGGGGAGCACACATAACCAGGAAGGGGGGGGGTCAAGAAAGGGCCTGCCACCCGCCCCAACGCTCGCTCTTTGTCTACCTTCAACCTAACTACCGCTGGCTGCGCCCGTGCAGAAAGCAAATTATTGCAATATTCTACAGGCGGGACGTCCTGAGCTGGAATGCGAAAACCTTCTGAAAAACCCAAATACAATAATTCGGCTGCTGACCGGTCAGGATACTGATTCAGCCAATAAATCAGTTTCCCAATGTCCACGGGAGTAGGCAACTTAAGACTGGGACGGCTTAAAATCCTTGCCCCCTCCCCCTTTCTCTTTGGATTTCTTAATACATTTGGACTCGGGATGAGAAGGGTGGCCATAGAAGGAGCACGCGTGTCTGAACTTGCACTTATCTGTGGGCCAGGTACACACCTTTCTGTTAACCGCATGCGTGCGGGCGGAATTCCGCTCGCACGCTGAGATTTTCAAAACCGCACTTTACATGACGAGCTGGGCTCGTCATGAGCGTGCGAGGAGGCTACCTCATGACGAGCCCAGCTCGTCATGAGCGTGGAAGGGGTTAAAGGCCCAGCAAGTCCCTCTCTTCTCCCCGTACCCCCCTTGAGATGACCGAAAGGGCTGCCTATTAGCTTGATACCCCCCAGATTTGCCATTCACGCTCTCCAGCCAAACATTGACCTCCACTTGGTCCCAACCCATGTCCGGGTCCTGCACCTTTTCCCATCTAAAATCTCTATCATAGTCCAACCAGGCAGAACCCCCATGAGTCACGTGTGCCTTCAAAATCCTATGCATATAATATACTAAGGACGCTGCTAATTCCGGTTTCTTTTCAATCACCACCGTCATGAACACCTGAAAACCAAAAAGCCAGTTCGTAATGGACTCCTCCACTCTCGGTCTCTTATCCTTGGAGGAGCTCTCCTTCCCATCCTTTTCCTTGCCCTCCACTTCCCATCGTTTGGGCCGAATGAGAGAAAACATTTCCACAAATTCCCCTTTCCAAATCTTCTCTTTAACTTCAAGGGACACATGCGTCGCTAAGCGACCAGGTTTAGACAGAACATAACCCTGCCCTCCTTCAGTCTTAGCCCCTCCAGCAGGGTCACTGCTCCTGCCCTCTGGCTTACCTCCTGCAGGCACGGGAACACTCGGTACTGATGGGGATGCTTGTTGTATTACCGGAACGCCGGCTCCCTGCGCTTTTACCAGTAAGGCCAGTTGTGCCCTAATCTCGCTGAGGGTGGGATCCTCCGTAGTACTCGGAGCCCACGGCGCGACGGCCGCAGTCGCGGTAGCCGCCACCGGGATGGGGGCGGGGACCATCACCGTCGCCGTCGCCCCAGCCCCCCCTACCCCCTGAACCACCTGACCTGGCGTTAGCGCTCTCAGGGCGCTCAATATCTCGGCCAGCGGGCCTGAAGCTGCCCCCCCTGGTTGGGGGGCTACTGGTGCCGATACGCTCTGCGGGTTCACCCCTCCCCCAGTGGCCGGTACTGGTGTGAGGGCAGACAATGCCCCCCGGATTTCTGCTAATATCGCCCCTGTTCCCTCATCAGAAGGACCTACAGGGGGTGGCACTGTCGGTACATCATGTGGCCTGCTGGGTGGTACCACTGGCTGTACTACTGGCTGTCTAGGCGGGGGTATGATCAGGACCTCAGGATCCAAGGGAACAACATTGGGGGGGGCCTTGTCCCGGCATAATGCCTTTTTACTCTTGCTCCGCCCGCCCTGCTTCTGCACCCTGGGTTTTTTAACTAATGGCGGGAAGGCTGCCCTTGGGGGAACACCTGGCCTCCGGGGACGCTCCACAACTAACTCGGGCTCAGTCTCGGGTTCTGTGGGCTGCTCCTCACCCTCCCCTTCGCTGCTATCCTCGCTGCAATCTAGCTTGGAAAGTAGAACTTTCAGGAGCTGCGCGATCTCGGGATCCTTTCCCTTGCGCTTCTGTCTGAGGCTCTTGGGCGGCATGCTGGCTGCGCGCGCACCTATGGGACCTATCGCGCCCTCACCGGCTCCTCACTGAACCCTGCGACCCAAAGCCCTCTCCCGCCCTCGCGGCACCCACCAGGCGGCAGGCAAGGGGCGTCGAATAGGCCAACAAGCCCAGGGGTGAGGTCCGGCAGGTGCGAGCAGGTCACGACGCAGGCGGGGAAAGAGGCCGAACTGGATGACCCCGTGCCCTAAATAGGTCACGGCCTCTGACCCCGCCTACGCCGGAAGTGCGTCACCGCCTGACCCGGAAGGACTTACTCCTGCCGACCTCCCATTGGGTGGCCGGCCGGCTACCCTCGACCACTGGCGTGCGTGGGCCGGGGGGCCGGCCCCTAAAGGCGGGCTCGTCTAGCCTCGCCCTTGGTAAGAGAAGCGGGAGCTGTCAGAGCAGCAGGACTGGACTGGACTGGTTTGAAAATTTTTGCAAGATTTGCTTTTGGTTTCCATTCCTGTGTTTTCGTTCGTTCTTGTGTGATATATCTGGATGCAATAACACAAAACTAAAAGAGAGGCGCCTAACAACAGGTCACAGTGTCCATGAAGGATTGGAATCTAGTTCATGTGTTTTAAGCCAAACCCTGAATGACATAGACGGCGACCACACATCTTGGAAAAGATTCCCCATTCCATTAATTGAGCCATGTCCCTTTTAGAGACCTCCCGCCGTTTTCGTGGAACACTGGTTTCAGCAAAGAATCGGTGCACCTTCCCTCACACACAGAATAGTTACAGTGCAGACACCTGATATGTACACACACGCACAGGTGCGCGCGCGCGCGCACACACACACGCCAGGGGCCTAGCAACCATTAGTGCAGTGGCACCGGGGCCCTGAGGGGCCCATTGAACCCCAATCAGTGCTGTAATTTTCTACACAAACAGCAGTCAAAGGGGCCCTTTTCCTCACTTGCACCAGGGCCCATGTCAGACTTGCACCAATACTGGCAGAGGCAGCTGCTGCGCGCCTCCCCTCCAGCACAGAACAGGTACAGCTCAGGTTTCTGCAATACAAGTACCCGGCACACTTTAGAGAGCTCTAGGTCATAAACAGCATGTCTCTCACATACATACAATGGTACAGCAGGGACAGTGGGACTGAAAATGTCTCCCCTTCAGAATACCTACAGTGCAAGCAACAACAGAATATGTTTTTCACACAGCGAGCAATTCAAGCCAGGGCAGCAGTGCAAACAGACAGCCACTTTGGAAGCGGTGGAAGACACAGCTCTTAAGAGACCTGTGTTACCCGTGCCACCTTTAGCCAGCATTGGATATTTTACCAACATCACGTTGTATCCCGTAACTTTTTATTTAGCTTTTAAAATTGCAATATGGACTTCAAAGCAGCTGGCAGAGTGCTGGTGCTGAAAAAGCAAGACTGCCTGGAGGGGTCCCCCATAACATGGACACACCTGAGAGCGGCGGTTTAACCCTCAAGTGTGCTGAATGTCCAGGGTGTCTGGCTGGGGGTGTACCCGTGTATCCTGGTGCTTTATGGTAAAGGTGAGCACGAGACAATATTGATTCTGTCAGACCGGCAGGTTGGGAGTAACGTCCTAGCTTTGTTCCCCGCTCCCTTGCTGGTTATTCACAGTTTGTAAAGATAGGTTCTCATATGTCCTCCCCCACCCACAGGATGGTTGTGGTCCCGCAAGGGTCTATCTCATCCTGTAATGTTTTTTCAGTGCTCTCAGGTTCCTGCCTGGTGTAAGACATTTGGCCACCCAATAGCGAGTTGACTGTAAGTCTTTTTCTCCAGGTCTCAGGCCGGTGGGGACACAAGGCAGCACAGTCGCTGTTTTGTGTTATTCCTCTCCTTGCTTGCAATTGCTCACCAGTCCTCCCTTAGTTCAACCACCTCCCCAGTGGTAGCGGTGTTGAAGCAGTCAAGGCTTACTCTACAAAGTTGTTTGGGACCAGCGCCCAGAAACCAAATTTGATGAGAATGGATCTCAATCAGAGGTGTTTTCTTCGGAAAGGTACTATTATTTTTCACACCATAATAAAAGAGCAGTTAAAGTGGACCACAGTGATAAACCCAAAGTGCTTAGCACTTATGGTAGTAGAACTAAGGCCCAAAACCTATCTCCTTGCATCTCTGTGAGGTCAAAACTCGACTCAGTGTAAGCCTGTGGAGAAGATCTTTCTTCAGGATTACTTTTGTGGCTAATGCTCAGGTCAGTGTCAATAAAAGATTCATACTAGCAAGAAGGTTCAGCACAGCCAAGCACAGCAAACTCCATTTACTATATGTCAAGAAAGGTTAACCTGCTCAGCTCACACTCCTGTCAGTGCTCAATAGGTCTAATCCTATGTGCCATGTTCGTCTGATGTTAAAAGTGAGGTCCAGGAAATTTCAAGGCCCAATATACCGGAAACCACCAGTCATGAATGAAACCTTCTTTAACCTGAGGCTTCCTGCTGACAAGGGGGCTTTAACTGGACAGGGATTCAAGTGTAAGGGAACTGAGCGGTGATAAAAAGCCCAGGAGCCTCAAATTCAAAGACCAGGAGGGGAAAAAAGGCTTTGGACCTTCTTCTCTAAGGAGGTCGTCAGGGAATCCAGATCTCCAGACAACCTAACACTAAATCAGCAAACCAAGGGGAGCAGTTCACACTCAAATGTGAACCACCTCTTGGTGTGTGGGCTAACAAAGATTAGGCTTATCCGGTGAAAAATAAAGTTCTTTTTAGGGGAGGTCTGATATAATATTTTTGAAAAGTTGCATGCATTTAACGCACTGTGCAAATTTATAACTTCAGCTGTGGTCGAAATTAACACAAGAAAGATGTGCGGATAAAATATTCCAGCAAGAGCGTATTTTCTCTCGAAAAAAATATTTTTATTTTTTTCGCGCAAGTGCATTTTTTGGCGATTATCCTCCCCCCCCCCCCCCCCCCAAATGATTGTTTCAAAACTTTGCAACATATTCTTCATTTATTCAGGAGGAGTAAGGCAGGAGATAGGGTCAGTTCTGCGAGGCTGTGCTCCTTCAGTTTCACAGGTCATCATTGACGATCGCTGCATAGGCTTGTTCCATCATCACGTCTAGCTCACTGAGGCGGCATCCACAGCGCCAGGAGGGCCGGCAGATGACCCTGACTTTTCCTGCTGGGAGTTTTTCAGTGCCTCCAAGCAACTCTTCGGCAATAGTGTAGGCAGAGACTTTATTAGGCAACAAGTTGTGAAGGGGGTCGCATGCTGCTCTGTGCCGTAAGGAGATCTAGCGCAGGGCAAGTTCAAGGTCAAATGCTTCTTGAAGAACTGGCTTAAAGGCCCAGCGCATATCTATATATGGGGCCTAACGTTTTTGGACCCAGCTCAAAGTGGTGATTGCTTTAGTCAAAGATTGTCAGCAACTCTGTTTTTCTCGAGCTGTCATAACGTAATTAGCTTTACCCAGAGGTGGACGCTGAATCTATGTTCAAGGCAAACGTGCTGTACAGCAGCCGCTACCGGAGGCCGCATGTGGGCAAGATCACAAGTCTCAGGATGCTCAAGAGCCAATCCTAGGTTGTAAGGAGGGCAACATAAAACAGTGATGTTTCAACTCAGAAGAACCACGCCCACTGAGATACAATATACACACACAGTGGAGGAAATGTGGCGTCAGGCACCCACCCCTGAAAATAGGGATCCCACATCATGCAGTGCAGGTAACTGTATTTTACCAGCCACTTCGCAGGCGCACATGGTACTGGGGACAACTGAACAGGACTTGAGCACTAGGGGCGTGCATCGCGACGGCAGGTTGGCAGCATCCTTGAACAGGGCACAGGCTGCCGCTCTTTCAGTACGGGGACCACATAGTTCGCTTAGTATTCTTACTGCTTTTGGGAAGCTGAGGATTGAAGCCATTTGGGGGCGAAACCTGGCTGCTTTTTACGTGAGAGCCTTTTGAAGACAAAATCTAGTCATTGTCTCCTAGCAGTACCCCACTAACAAATCCAACCTGTCACCATTCAGGTAGCTACCCCTTCACCAGTGAGATGGCATCCTTGTTGATGAAAGGAGGAGCATCTGGGACAGCCCCCTGCCGGGCAGAGTCTATCACTGTTGCCACATGGTAATTTCGATTTTAGAGGCCACCAGTTAAAAACATTACAGATGGCAGGCACCTTGTTAGCTGTTAGGGGAAAATCAGCAAGTTTCAGAATGGCTCAGGTGCATTGGGGAGCCCGGCCGGCATGGGCATATGTCAACTCTGGCATGTATCCGGGAACCGGGAAGGTAGGAGGCTGCCTTCGTGGATGGCTGAGCTGCTACGATCCTGCCTGAAAGTGCTTAGCTAATCTATTTGTAAAACTGTGCTTTGATTTGCAACCTTTGGGCCATTCTTTAAATAATACAAATTACATTATTGTAGGAAGAACGCGCATTGTACGCACAAAGACAGATTTGTTGGTCACACTTCCTTGCAAGAAACAATGCGGTGGCTGCTTTGTACATTTCTTCCCTTGGCGTTGAGTTCTGGACTTAAGGCCAATATACTGACAACGCTATAATTGATGATGGTCTTCTAAGCGTACATCCACAGGCAGAGTGGGGCTCTCCCCTGCTTTGTAGAACGGTGGCTTGAAGCAATCCCTTTCAGCGCTACATTTCTTCTGTCTCAATTTGTCTTTCGTGTAATCTGTCCTAGCTTAGTTCAGAATATAACCCCCTTGTCCTTCTGGTGGTTGCTGACATAGTATATGAGTCCAAAGAGCTTTAGAGCTTTGATTTTTGACTTTCATTGTGTTGGACCTTTGACTTTACCTCCATCTCACAGCTGGATAGGGTCTAATCTTTTCCCATTATTTATGGTGGTACTGTTGCTTGTTTGTCTCCTTCTGTTATCCCTGCATGTAGGCAGTGGCAAATAACTGGTCCCACTGAAAAATGTCTTGGGCTGTAGAGGGAGCATTTTTACCTATGCTAGTCCTATGGTACGCATACAAAGGCGAGCGGGGGAACCTTGGGAAGTGAGGATACGGTTTCCCCTGCCCTGTTAGTCCTTCAGGTACAATGTAACACCCCCTCTAACAGCAGGAACCCTGTCGGCTAGTTGTCTATCAGAGCCAGAAGGTTGTCCGGAGCAGTAGCACACTGCCATATGGTTTATACTTTCTCAGTAAAAGTGTGTGCTTGTTGGACAACATAAATGTCAGAACTATGCAAGACGGACTCTACATACACACCATCAGAATATCCTGGTCTTTGTCCTGCTAGCTCACAGTGCAACACCTGTACCCCAAAACTGACAAGGTAACAAATGGAATGTTCAACCTCAGAACATGACAACCCTGACTTCCCAAGGAAATTGTGGAAATACATCTATAAATCTTTTTGTTTGATTATTCATGCATACTAAAAAAGATACACAAGAAATACACAACATGCAGTTTCAATATTCATTGAAGCAGTGTGATCCTTGAGTAAAATATGTGTGCTGCAATTATCAATAAGAGGAAACAGAATAACGTGATTAGCATTATGAGAATGGTGAAGAAGATAAACAATTCAACCATTTTACTGTTACAGAGAATATATGCTAGCATATAAGTACTGTAATATATTGTATTTCTCCCTAGTGTTACCGGTCGTGGTGTACCCAGGGTGGGCGAATCTGCCAGAATCCCTGTAGGGTGATCTAACTCTCACGTTACCTGGGGGTAAGTGTCATCAGGATGCCCATCTTGGTGCAGAGCTGGGGGGCATCCCTTGCAAGAGGTAAATTGGAATCAGTTGGGCTGGAATTCTGGCATGAGGCAACCTTAGGGCCAGCAAAATGCTCTGCCTCCTAAACAAGGGAGTGATGTTGTTTATATAATAAACATCACCCAAGTTGCCATGCTAAAGTCCCAGTTAGCCTGCTATTGTTGATTCTATTGTGATAGATCCGTCGCCGAAAGGACAATCACAAACAGCATTTTGCTCAGTGAACTAAGCCTGTGTACAGAATGTTCAAGGTATTTGATAGAACGCCTACAAAGTGGAACTATAAGCAAAGCCAGTTCAGAGAATATTATCCTGCACAGGCACGCAAGAAAATGAGCTTCAAATGTCTTTGTGTTAAAAAAAGAAGGCAATTTAAAAACGTGAGTATGTAAAATGGTTTTGTTTGTACCCAGGCCTAGAATGTGACAACTTGACGACACCTCTTCTCATGTGGTTTACCTCACGGAGGTGGATGAGCCTATAACAGCATTTAGGGCTCTCTGGGCAGGTGTGTGATTCTGTAGAAGCTGTAGGGCTGGGAAGAGTTTAGTCACGTCTCCTGGTATATGACAGGTGACTGGCTGCTCTCTGTGAGTCTTTTAGAAGCACATGCCCTGTCTCGCTGTAGGCCATGCAACCTTTGCCTGTAATTAGCTCCATGTTTATTGCATATTTTCCAAAACTACCACAGTGACTTAAAATCCACCACAACCTATCCCAGCGTGCATATGGAGATAGCTTATCCAACAAGATTAGAGAGCAATTTTCAAGGCTTTACTTCAGGCATAGATTTGCACCTTAATAAATCAATGCGTACATATGCAATGCTGCCTAAGAGTCACAAAACTCTACCTTCATATCATCTGGATGCTCAAGTGTGTTGTATGTGTGCATAATGTGTGTGTCACTCTCTAATAATATGCACATGTAATTTCTGTATGGGGCAATAAAAAGTTCTAGCCACGAGTCAGAGGTGTAACCAAGAACATACAGTGTAAATCAGATCTACATCAGCAGTGCAGTAATGCCTAATCAATGCATTTCCCCCCCAAAATATGTTGGCACCCGGGTTACCATTGTGATTTGAACTAAATTAGTTAATAATAAAAATCATTGGAAAACTTCAGGAAAAAAAAAACGTTGCATGGTGGCAGGGAGTTTTTGCTGTTCATCCTTACAACAAACATAAAATAGCATGAATGTCCTCTGTCCATGACCATCTTGCAGACAATATGACTGACTCATTCTCAACTGTACCAGCTTCTCAGTGGTATATGTTGGGCAGGTACTAAGGGTGTGCAACATTTGTGTGATTTACTTTATCGTAATTACACAAAATGAAAATCTGTCATTTAGGGTTATATTTTAATCACAAAGTGCTTCCTCGTGTCAGCGTTTTAAGCAAGGACACATTTCATGCTAAAAAAAAATTAAAACATAGTTGGTACTAACAAAAAGCTGCTCTTGTTCTTGGTGTTTGCATTGTTCCCTTGTGCCCATGGCATACTTTTGCAACACATAGAGGTGTATTTATGCACCAAAGCATGTTTTTGGGGGATATCATGTAACAAGTATAATGCATAATTCCTGAAATTATAGCAGTTTAATTAAAATTTCTCCCGGGCCTAGCACTGACTTCCTGAACTTTAGAAACTTTTTGGAGGAGCTGTCCTTTCAAAAGTACCAGTCTGATTTTGACTCATTAAGCCCCAGCCAAAATGTGTTCAAAATTGCCAACTTGGGAAACATTTTCACCATGTGAGTGTGGCGGTGAGACCTTAAAGGTGGTGTAAACTGGGGACCCTGCTTTCAGACCATCACAGGGTGATGCTTGACGGACCTTGGTGATGGGCGTGGGCTAGAGATGGGATGGGGCTTAAAGCCATTGCAGCTTGAGTGGCTATGAAGAACTAAAGGAGGAAGTAGGGCTTGTAGAAAGGGTGGCCACTCCTACTTTAGCCAAAACCACAAAATGCCCTAAACTGAAGCTGCAACCTGTATACGAGTGCTGGAGGGGTTTTGAAATCTGTAAAGAGTCCACCCACTTTATGGAAAAGCACTCTAAGTAAAGGTTTCCATCCTACCAGGTGCTCACTGTGTGCTGTTGGCTCCTCATCAGGTGAGCCAGATGAAGTGAGTCAGTGTCCTGTGATACACGGTAGCACCGTGCGAGTTGATATGTCTTCATGCTTCTAGAGGCACCAATTCACTGTTTGACTGACCCCGCCCAGCCCTATCAGCCATATAGACACATGTCTCGCATGTGAATGCCTCTGCACTGAGGCTGAAGTGTGTGCAAACTTCTCCCAACAGTGTTATCAAGCTTCATTAAAAGAAAATATACCCTATGTTTGCTGTTATTAAAAAAAACTATTACTGAACTGTTATAGCTTGCCTTGAGTTGTTCTAGGTTGACAGAGAAGAGGCTTTGTGAGCAGAAGAACAGCAAAAGAAGTAAAAAACAATTAAACCATTTCACGCCTTGCTCACCAAGGTTCCTGCTTTCTTTAAGATATGTAAATGTGTTAAATTAGTTACAATACTGTAGGCTGTTTGTTAGACAACAGATGTGGTACACCCATTTGTGTTTGAATTGTGCACTGATGTGGGTGTGGCCATCAGTGCTACATCACTGAAGTCACAGAGATTGTGAAAAATCAAAGCGTCACATTAAGAACAAGTATAGCAAATGCACCACACCCATTCAGCGAGAGAGTGGTACGGGTGTGGTATGTAGTCAGTGGATTTTTTGGAGCACACTGTTGCACATATATTACTAAAGCAAGGTGTGGTAGCACACTTTCATTGCTGACAGCTGGATTGCGAACCTCAACCACAGTGAATCTCCAGGGGTCTGTTAATGAAGATAAGTAAGCTTGGTCATATCTTTGATATCAAGGCTGGACTGGGAACGGAAACCGGTCCTGGCAAAAAGCTCGGCCGGCCCCCCAGCATGGGGCAGGGGGGTGAGCTGAGCTGTTTGCCAGTGCCTGTTTCGGCCGCTTTTGTTACAAGGGGCCCTCGGCAACAAAAACACCTCCCAGGAGTCTAAAACTGGCCCCCACCCTGGCAGCCCACTGGGTAAACGTCCGGTGCCCGCTACGGCCATCCCACCCTGTTTTATATGCCCCTGCACTGGGTTTACCCTCTAACCCAGAGGATAAATGACAGAAGAAATTGAGGGGGGTGTCAACACTTAAAAACACCCTTTCATTATTTAAGTTATTGTTACTATAGATGTAGTGCTCACAAACAAATTCAGTTGATTCGTATGTGGAATACTACAGCTTTTGTTAACAATAATTTATATTTACAGCTAGCAAATTTTCCATTGAATTAGTCACAAAATTAGGACTGCCATGTAGTAACACCGAGGTGCTTGTGGTGGGGAGAGCTCTGTCAGTGTGGTCATCGGCATGGTGGCCCCAGAGTCTGGGGCCCAGCCCTAATCCCTGCGCTTGGGCAAAGAACCTGGGGGTTTGGCTGGACACTAAGCTCTCCTTCGAGGCGGGTAGCAGGTGCCTGTTTCGGAGTCCTGAGGGGCCTCTGGAAAACCCTGGATATGCTGCCTACTGCAGCCAGAAACACCATAGTGCATGCCCTGGTAACATCGCGCCTTGACTATACTAATATACTGTACCTGGGTGCCACGGGTAAATGCATGCAAAGACTCAAAGTCATACAGAACGCAGCAGCTCGGCTGGTTCTTATGCTCCCAAGGAGGGCCTCCTCAATGATGGCGTTGGCTTCCCTGCACTGGCTACCGATAAGGGAGAGAGTCCTGTTCAAGGCACTGTGCGTCTGCCATCGTATCATTCAGGGGACGTGTCCATCCTATTTGTCTGATTTACTTACTCTCTACACCCCAACACGCCAACTTAGATCATTTGGGACTGGACAGGTGTGTGTCGCTGCCATTAAGAGAGCAAGGATGGGTGGTCACTCCTTTTGCTTTTTGGCTGCACAGCAACGGAACAAGCTCCCCGTGAGCCTCCGGCTGGAGGGCTCGGAGGGCACCTTCCGGAAAAGTCTGAAAACGTATCTCTTCCCCTCGAGATAGTCACGCCGGCTAAGGTTAGGGTGTAGTGCTCGAGGCAGGTTTTGCATTGCAGCGCGGGGACACACTGGCCGAGTGTAACCAGGCGCTCTATAAATGTGTATTATTATAGCAAATATTTATCATTTACACATCAGCAAATAAAGTGTCTTGATTTGTTTTGAACTACTAAAACGTTTATTTCCATCATACTTCAGAATTACAAACAATGTGCCTCATTTGTGCATTCCTAACTGCTGACATATTTTGAAATGTTTGTACAGTTCATTTACATGTATTTTAATGTTGTGTGTTAGAAAACAAGTGACAACATAGAGCCTTTAATTTCACACGCCCTGGACCCCATCAAGATTGTCAGATAGTTTATTTGACATAATCCTCTCACTTTGCAGTCAAGAAGGAAAGGCAAACACGAATCGCTATGTTAAAATAATCAGCAATTTATCAGAAAACATACCCTGATATTTGACGCCTGTCGTTGAGCACACAGCAATAGTGATAGGATAAAAAAACACATTTAAAGGCATTTTTATTACTCACTCACTTCAGAGCTCCGACATTGTTATTTTGGGGTTCTGCAGCACCCCCACACCTTACCATCGTGCGCCTACTGGTTTTTGCTGCTTGATTTTTACCATGTAGAACCGAGACATATATCATGATTGAAACCTGCACGAACTCCACCTGTGCACACCTTGGCATAGGACAAAACGCCATTGTCAGTGACCCCCGCTGGGACACGCGTGGAAGGTTTACGATGGCCCCAGAGCCGTCTTCTGGCAGTATCTGCCTACACGATGCAGGGAAGGTCTTTGGACCCACCTCAGCATATCACCCGGGCAACCGCGAGGTTTGCATGATTCTGATACAAATTACTTCCTGAAAGGTTTTCCTCAGAATGGTCTTTCTTCCGGTTCTGTTGAAGGCCCAGCACACTCGTTGCTGCACTTTGTGGCACATTGGTGTTTCACCCCACGTTCAGGATGGTGATGGAGACTTTCGAAGAGTGATGTGAATGGGGCCACCCTAACTTTTTTGTTTGTTTTGGTTGACAGCGAGGTAGATGGTAAAATAAAAAGGTTAGAGTTTGGGTGCCACAAGGCCCGGGGCATATATATATATATTGGTACTCTCTGTGTCCTCGGGCTGCTTTTTACTTGCCCCTTGCTCGTGCAATGGAAGAGGTCTTAAACGTTTTTTTTTGCAATCTCTATAAGGTAATGTTAAGATACATTTATACCGAGGTGAATATAGCTAGGCTTTGGCCTTGGATGCTTGATTCCAGTCTGGGAAAGACATGGCTTGGTAGTTCGGACTGGACTGTTCCCATGAGGCACAGGGTCAGAGCTGATTTGCATATAGCCAGTGTCTAAACCAGGGTGGTGTGGAGTGCAAAAAAACGATGGATTTAGGCCCAGATCCTTGTACTGGGGTGAATGTATGACATTGTTCTACATTCTGTCCATCAACTGTGTTTTTTGCAATTTTCACCCCGAGTGGGCTGGCTATGCTCAGACGTGAGTCCCAGGCTCTCCACACCACTGGAGTCAAGCTATCCAGGCTGAATGAAGGCTGATAGCCAGAAACCGGTCCTTGGATGCTTGATTCCGGCCTGGAAAGACATGGCTTGGTAGTTCGGACTGGACTGTTCCCATGAGGCACAGGGTCAGAGCTGATTTGCATATAGCCAGTGTCTAAACCAGGGTGGTGTGGAGTGCAAAAAAACGATGGATTTAGACCCAGATCCTTGTACTGGGGTGAATGTATGACATTGTTCTACATTCTGTCCATCAACTGTGTTTTTTGCAATTTTCACCCCGAGTGGGCTGGGTATGCTCAGACGTGAGTCCCAGGCTCTCCACACCACTGGAGTCAAGCTATCCAGGCTGAATGAAGGCTGATAGCCAGAAACCGGTCCTTGGATGCTTGATTCCGGTCTGGGAAAGACATGGCTTGGTAGTTCGGACTGGACTGTTCCCATGAGGCACAGGGTCAGAGCTGATTTGCATATAGCCAGTGTCTAAACCAGGGTGGTGTGGAGTGCAAAAAACACGATGGATTTAGGCCCAGATCCTTGTACTGGGGTGAATGCATGACATTGTTCTACATTCTGTCCATCAACTGTGTTTTTTGGCTTGACTCCAAGCACAATATTATATTATGCTGTAAAAATATCCTTGCAAAGCCAAGACTCACCTGCAATTAAATAAAACTGTTCAGAAACATTCAAAACTAGCTTAGACCACTCACTTCTTAATCGGGAGGGCCTGGGAATGAACACATATTGAATGCACCTATGTTGCGCCTGGAGACCTTGGCTTAACAATAGTGCAGTGGGTTCCAAAGGAAGCAAGGAATATAAGACCTCTCTTCATTGGTTTGGTATTGGACAACCACCATAACTGGGGTGCAGAAGGCCCCTTACCTCTTTGGGCCCCTGTGCCACTGCACCTACTGCACTAATGATAGTTGATAGAAGACCGATTAAATAGCCTTCGAATTGTACTCCATCACTGTTCACATATGGGCAGGATAATACCTATGTGTGTGCGTGCGGGGTGTGAAGGGGCTTGGGGAGGAGCTTGGGGTCAATAGGGGCTCGACCAGCCTGTGTTATTACAGAGCAAACAGCTTTTAACTGAACTTCGTCCAGCTTGGGAGCACAGCAAGTATAAATATAGGAATTAATATATGTCTGTAGTGGAGTACGTGTCCGAGGAAGGGGGGCGCTTCCAGCCAGGGTGTTCTTGACACCTGTCATGTTTTGGTCTATGTACAGCCATTTCTGGATGCTTGCCATTCAGCTTTGTGTTTCTGGTAATAGGAGCAGCAGAGGTTTACAACTTCAACAAAGTTTCAGCTCATACCACCCTTGTGACCAGGCAGGTAAATCAAAGAGAAAGGAGATATATTCAGGCATTTGGCAGGGCAGTTATTGTGCATAGAAGATACATATCTGATTAAGAGTAGCCATACATTTTTTCTGCACTAATAACACCACCTCCCTTAATTACCAGGAGACGAGTCTGTAAAGCCTGACTGCATCCTCGCATTTCCTGATAATTCTCATAGATGTCTCCATCAACGTTTGATTCCACATAAAGCAGGCGGAATTCCTGGGGGGAAATAAAGTTTAAACAAATTATTCTCCAAATAACTGGCTAAGAAGTGAAAGCAGTGAAGAGGATTGCAAGTGATGGAGTGAGCATTTCAGCTCTTTTCAACAGGTTTTCTGGCCTAGTTCATAGGTGTGATCACTGCCAACAGTTTTTGCAAATATAGTTGTGTGTTAAAAGGCAAACATCAACTGAACCCGTAGAGCTGTTTATTTATGCCTCAAATCTCAAGGGAAGCCCAGAAAGGCTGAGAGGGGCTCAATTTCTATAGGATGAGATGACCTTTTGTGTCAAAGAGATACTTGCGCTGCATTTGATGGTTAAGAGTTGGATAACATCCCGTCTTATACCATCACTAAACAGGAGAGCAGGGTTTACAAGCATCAAGGATCACAAGAGGCCTTCATGGCTGCCTCTTGTATGTCTTTAGAATCGGACTGCCAAAATACTGTAAATTGGTGATCTCTTGTGGTTAATCCCAACAACTCTTGCTCCTTGTTACCTACATAAGCCATGATTGAAAGATGAGAGCAAGTGAAGAATTTTGGGGCGAGTTTGCAGCCGACTTGCTAAAATCTTCTCTAGTAACTTGGCTACCATATATGTCAAAGTAATAGGGTGAAAAATGCTAGAATCAAGAAGGAATGCTGCCATTTTTCAGTGGGGACAGAATAATCCTCCATTAGGATCAGATGCTGCAGACCATACGATGAAGCTTTTAGAGAACAGGGAAGCCCCTTGGGAAATGATTTTTACCTTTAGAAGCCAACGTGAGCAAGAGCCAAGTAGATATCAATGCGTTTACTTATTTTAGGAGAAAGACTGTGTCACCAGAAGATGAAGAAACAAGTAATAACAGTGGGTTGAGGAGTTCCAGCTAAGTAGTGACTGTAAACAAAATGGTTTATATTAGATGGTGTGTTTCCACGAAATTTAAATTCAGGGATGTATTAAATGGTTGCAAAAATATAAATTCTACTGATTTCGATATTACCTCCAAACTTTAACCGATGGGTTAGAGTCTCAAATAGACATATCAACAGTGACCATGGCCTTGGATGTTTCGTGTTATGCTTCTTTATGTACTTGTTTAATGTTTTTATAGAATGCTTACTAGACCCTAGATCATCAGAGTGCTTTACATAACAAAACAACAAAATAACAAGTGTGCACAGGACAGCGACTGTAAGGCAATTCAATACATTATAAAAGCACACTGTCTCAGACGGTGGGAGTCCCAAGAACGGTGTGCAACTCACAATATCATGAAATAGAATGCATCCAATCAAGCCCACTATTTACAAGTATATCATGGCTACCTCCCGGAGGGGTGGAGCAGTGCGGGGCTCAGCCCGTTCCATGATCCTAGCTCGCCCTCTTAGTAGAGGTCAATCCAGGCATGGCTCCAGTTCGACATAAGGGGAAGATATATTGCTAGTATCCATCCGCACACCTAGTGTTGTGCTTCTGTTGAGGTGTGGTCAGGTAGGAACTTATTGAGGAGGAAAATGTTAAGATGTGTTTTAAGAGTGGACAGAATCAGAATTTCCAGGGGAATTTAGCGCCATATTTTAGAAGCACACACAGAAAAGGACAGGTTCAAGTTTCGTTTTTTTTTGAAGATTAGGATTTCGTGCACTACTGAGTTTGTGCTTCTCAGCTGTCATGGTCTTCCAAAGTGTTTCCTTTTCTTGGCTAGGTAGTATGGTTGATCAGGTGGAATGAGTTTGAGTACTAGGCAGGCGACTTTATTCAGGCTTATCTTTGTTTTTCCTAATGCTTTGCATTTTTTCTTTCCATACGTACTGTACTGTGTTCAATGTATGCTCTACTTCCTTAAAGGAGTGTGGATGAAGGGTTTTCTCCAATAGCATGCATGATTACATGCAGTATGCATCAGAGCCCTTCTACCTTTGAACACTCTGTGTTAGGTCTGACAGCACACACCTGCGTGGCCTTTGCATCATCTGCTCTACCTGACCCGCTCCTAGCTTTTCGACACTATTCTTGTGCCAGTGCAGTGTGGCGTTCAAGGAGGGAAGGGGTGAAAGCAAGCAACATGATTCCGGACAGCATTTCATTGGTCATCCTCAGCAGCTACACGATTAAAGTTGTGCTAATGTAGCTTCACTGTGCACTAGATCCCCCACTTACCTACCGTTGTATCATTTACTCCTACATGCTTCCAGGTGCTCGCCTTGTTGCCAAACCATATTGACAGAAACCTCGGTTGGGGAGATAGCAAAAGCAACAGTGGTCTGGCCATGTTTCTTTGGGAGTCCTCACTCGCTTCAGTGTTAGTTTGTTAGTTAGGCATCAGTGTGTTTTAACTGCACCAACTTACCTGCTGTTGTTTCATTCACATTCTAACTACGTCCTCCTTTGGTCTTGTTTCCATGCATTGTTCAACTCATGGCATTCCATTACATTGTAATTGCATTCACACAGAGCTTCATGTCCCGGATGGGTGGAGGCAGCACATTTTGGGCTAGTAGCACCCTACTCTGTGGGAGTACTCTGGTTGGACGTATGGCATGTCTGCCATGTGCCTGAAGACTATAGCTGTGCTTTTTTTGTGATTTGTCGCTGCACTTAGGTGGGAAGGATAGGACGCTCAAACAACAGAGCTGGCGAGTGGGTGGGGAAAGAGTGTGGGAGTGATTTGTGGCCTAAATGGGGAAGTATTATTATGTCATGCAAGTAAGGTCGAAAAAGTGCAGGCCATGTTGTTGCAAGAATGATGGGCTGCATATGCACGTGTGTGAGAGGCTGGCCTGGTATATGATGTCCACTAATGTAAGTGGGCACCTTGCACCATTCCAGAAAACCCTTATGGTGATTTAAGAGGTCTTAGACAACCTTAGAAAGCTATACAAGTGGTAGCTCTGGAGAGCAGCCTTCAGGCTTAAGTCTTGAAGGAGTGTAAAGCAGCCTGTTTCACCAGAATGCAATCTTATAGTATAGATTAAATGAAAAGGAACTGCACAAAGTATGTATAAAAATATGTATTTATTATATAACACTCTCTAGTACTTTACAGTATCTCCTACACGGAGATAGTCACAAAGAACACAATATTATAGCAAATAAATCACATTAATAGGACTAATACACAGTGGGCCCCGGGGGGACCAAACCATATACAAAAAAAGTGGTATAAAAACCTGGACTCAAGGCAGGACAATGTCGAGAGGGCGTAGAATTGCTGGACCCCAAGGACCACCCAAGGTGAGTAGATAGGGACCCCACAGAGAACGTGTGCCATGTGAAAACAGGACTGTGCGCTCCGTACAAGTCTATGTGCAAGTTGCGGTTTGGAGTTTTAAAGATCAAGGATCCATCCCAGTGGACCATGAAGAAACTGCATGGAAGACAGAAGGTTGGAGAGCCACCCCACTGTGGATACCATGGTCCCCAAGTTACCTATCCCAGGGAAGCCGGGAGCATAGGTTTGAAGTGGCAACGGAAACCGCAGTCGAACCCAATGAAGGATTTCACAAAAGTGCCGCTGCTGGAACAGGAGAAAGTGTCCGGAGGAATCCAAATGTGGATTCTTGAAGAGGAGTACCTGAAAGCAGAGGGGACAGAGTCTATGTCACTCGGGAGTGACCAGGAGACTTGTAAGACAAATGACCTCTGATGTCTGATGCTTCAGGAAGGATGACAGTGACTTTGACTCTGCAACTATGAGCACCAGGTGATGCTGAGGATGACCAGGACTCAGATGCAAACAGTCCCACAAAGGATGTTGAGTGCTGAGGGGTCGGTGTCCGGCAGGAGCACCAACAAGCCTTGGCAAATGCAACCCATGCAGGAAATCATGAAGGTGCACTGTTGGAATCAGCAAGGTCCAGGAGACTCACCACAAGCAGGGGAATCAGGGAAGGCCAAGAGCAATCAGTGGAGCTCAAGGAACACAAAGATGATCCTCAATTGGACCCACAGGCCGGAGTCACAGGAGTCCCAAGAGGACCTCGAGCAGCTCACCAAAAAGAGCAGGCCACGGTGCACACAAGGCGACATGGCTGAAGATCTTGGTGCAAGAAGTTGCCGAGATTGGGGCTACTTGGAGCCAAATGCTCTTGTCGCAGATCTACTAACAAGCTTATGCACTTGCAAAAGTACACAGTGCACAGTGGTTTGATAAATGCAGCCCCCACGAGGGATTATGACCTCAGACTTGGTGAGAGGGCACCTTGGGCCTCGGGAAATGTAGATAATCACCACCTGTGTTGTTGAACACTTCGGAGTCCGCAAGAGTTTGGATCAGCAGACCGGTCAGCAGTGTTGAGGTACCTGCGAATGCAGGGAAGTGACTCCTTCACTTCAATGGAGATTATCTTCAAGTGTCTTGGATGCTCCACAGGTCCTAAATGGATCCTGTATGGTGCATAGGCACAGACGAGGCAGCAGACTGAAAGGGAGATGAAGTCAGGCCCAAACGAAGTCCAGCGAAGAGTGCCTAGACAGTAGAAGTGCAGTGGTTTCAGTTATGAATCTTGTCCACGATGAATCTAGGGACCTACACCCAGGTAAGCCCTTAATTACCCTAATGATAGGTTTGGGAAGATTCAGGGGACCCTCCCAGGGGGGAGGTTACTCCCATGTCCTTTGTCCAGTTTCATGCCACAATGGGAGCCAACGGCTCCTAAGACTGGTTTGAACTGGACTATGCACAGGGACAACAAATGTGCCCCTCATGCAGACTTTCGGGTCCTGGCAATCGCTCCCACCCAGCCCTAATACACTAAATCCTGTCTGGGAGGTGGTCACACCTCCATGTGACAGGATGCCTATTGTTCTGCCTTTCCCTGCTCGAGCTTGGCTCAGCAGCAGGAGGGCAGAAATGTGTCTTTGGTCGGCAGCAATCATTTTGTGCTGTCCCAGACTAAAGGCTGTGTGGTGTGGGGGTATGATTCCAACATGTTTGACACCAATAGTTTTTGCAGCCGTTTTTTGAAGATGGTCATCATGCGGTCATGTAATGCCCCTCTATACTAGTATATGGCTGCTTTACTGACAGCCCTGGAGAATGGACTCATTTGGCTGAAGGGGTGTCCTGATCATGCAGGGGCACCATTTCACTTAGAACCAAGCACCCTGCCCTCAGGATTGTAAAGGCCTGCTGTAGGGGTGACTTATACAATCTAAATTTAGTGTGAGCGGTCCAATGCTGGGCATGTTACAATTTATTACCGTATACTTCAACATTCCTACAGGAGCAACCCCTGTGAATACACTTAGTACAATCAGGGCCTGCTATAGGGTGTGCGATCGGTGCCACCACACTGGGCGATGACTTGGGGTGGTCGTAATTTTCGCAAGTATATTATCATTTAAGCACATGCTGCCGCTTTCCTGGCTTCCAGCAATTTTCAGGCATCAATTAAAATGTCAAGATAACTCCGGTGATTAATCTTCTTTCTGGAAAGAGACCAGAGGTTTGTCTAGTGGAAATTTTAAATCATCGTAAAATAGCACAGAGGGTTAAAATGCCTGCTGCTAAGAATGTGTACCATGCAGATAACACAGTGCATATAATGTAAATAAGTCAGTGGGTTACAGCTTCTGTAAAAGAGCTCCTTTTGTTACTTTTGGTTTATAAGTCAAAATCCTAATATAAAACATTGAGCTATTAACTGTCATTAAAGAGTTGCATGAAAACTGCAAGGTAGATGTTAGAGCTATATGTTTTGTTTGCCCAGATTTTCATTATCCTAATAGTGCCAAAAGGGTTCATTTGGTTGGAAAACAATTCTTATTATTAAAGCCACCCCCTAACAATGATGTTATGTTTTAAATTCTCGATTTGTGCTTTTCCAGAATAAGGACTCTTAATCTATCTTGCCTACTAGTATCGATGACATGTCACTCCTACACTGCACCTTGTAGTCCCGTCTGATGTAACATTTCCTATACACTTATTTACACACATATGATTGTCTGTGTGCAGTGTGTTTGATGTAAAGTACTCTGACACCTTACACAGGTGTGAGTGGCACTGTAAAACTAAATGAATCTGCAAGGCAGTGGTTATGGAGACTCGAGGGGCACTGTTAAATGGTGGTAGTGAGGGAATCAGTGGCACAGGTGGTAATTGGGGGGCACCAACAAACATTGTCACACAAGGCGCCACCAATGTTAAAGCCGGCCCTCAGTACAGCTGGCTGTGGTAATTTCTCCTGGGGGGTGAGGTTTGATCAAGAAGTGGCAGAAGCCTACAGACGTGAATGGAGAGTGTGCCACCATCTATAACATATCATGTTGTATTGGCCCAAAGGTGACGGAGGAGGTGGTCATATGAATTATCCATATACCGGCAGTCAAACCTGGCGTGAAAGAGGAGGAACACAGTATATTCTCTAATGCGTCAACTTGACTATGACTGTTCCTATATGTAATACAGATTGACTCATTCAAGCCTTTGGCATTTCTCCATTCCTAAAATACCACATTGAAAATCACACTGGAAAGCCATGTGCAGGAGGTGTATGCTTCCCTGCAGAGAGTTGTGAGCAGGCCCTGCGGCCAATCTCTGCTGCGCACGACTGAAGACCATGCACAGCTGGGCTTGACCACCCCTAAAGTGTGTGATGGCAGCCAATCAAGTATATAAGTTGGTTCGCAAAATATCATTGGCTTTCCAACAAGTCAGTGCTTCTTTTGTGACCTCTTTTTCCACATCTAACAGTAGTGCTTCTAGATTTAGTACCAGAGTAACTAACATGTTTTGACAGCTAAGGACTAAAATGACAGACACCATCTTTTTTTCTACTTTTAAACGAATAAAGGTGGTTCTAAAAAAGTATTCCCTTTTAGACTATTTTACAACTATTTGTAATTGTTTTGGTAGTTTTTCTTTTTGGGTTTTTAAACTAAAATAACTGAAAAACCAGGTGTCCGAACTTGGGAAGCAAAATAAAAAAAAAACAACTCCCTGAAAGTGACCTGATGATCTAATACCTGGTTCTTCTAAGTTGTGACACTCTGCTAGTCAACAGATATTACTTTGCTGCAGTCAAGACAATAAAGTCAAACTCAGAAACAAGCCAAGTCCTGCTTTTGGGCTGCAAGGGCATCCGAAGGACGTGAAGGGGCCACCATGTGCTGGAGGGCAGTTCCAGATGTAGGCGCCCCTTGAATTTCTTTCATTGATTGAACTGCGGTGAATGCCATAAGCTGAAATGCTTATGCATTGCAAAAGTACCAAAATGTACTTTTCCTCCTTGCTTCTGCTGAACTCCTTGTCAAAGTTTTAGCATAAGATTTTCTTCACAGAGGTTTTCTTCTCACCAGGTAAAATTGTAAAGAACTCAGTCAGGAGGCCTCTGCTATCCTCCTCCCCATTTCAGGGTCTTGAGGTTCAAGGTGGTCTCCTCCAGATGCCATTCTCTAATTTACCTTTTGTTCTCATTCCCTAAAATAGAGGTAAGTACAAAAAACATAAGAACATATTACATAAGGTGTGAGCCAAGTCATATCCAAATCTGTAACTACAGAAAATGAGGGTGAACTACTTCAGACTGCATAAATACAGTCACACCAACTGGCATTTTGTAAGATACTTGGACATATAATCCCTGTCCCTCATATACCACCATAAAAAATAGTTGTCCAGATATTTTCATTTCCAAATAATTTAGCTTGGGTAAACATTGGTGATCCGGGCCAAATTTTTCTGGACAACATTTTTAAAAATGTCAGATGTGTTGCAGTGATGGTGTAATATTTTGATTTCCATGACACCTATATACTTAATTTTGGTGCCAAAACATTGGTTTTGTAGGTCAAGTAGTCTTATAGAGACATAAAATAACAAATAACTCCTCGGAGCAACCCTTCCACCAATTTCCAAAATGGAGGCTATAATAGGGGAAGAAGAGATATATATATAAGAATGAAACAAATAATAATGTTTTTTAATCCTTTTATGTATACACCAAGCAATGTTTATGATCTGAATATGAAAAATAACTATTTATCACTCCTGTCTAAGACAGATTTTCATATTTCACTTTATTAATTTGTTTCGGCAATTACTCGAGGTACATTTGAAGAATGTTTAACATTTGAGAAGAGCATATTGACAGGGCCATCAATAGCTTCTCAACCAAATTCACACGGATCTTTCTCTACATATGCATGATCCAAAACATTAACACATCTTCTGATCCAGTAGAACGCTCTTTTAATGTGACCACGCACAGAATATGACATCGGTGGAAGGTCACATAGTGCAACTGATCTGTTGAACTCATTTTTCACACACTCACAAGGTATTTTTCGACATCTTTAAAGTCACATTTTTCTTCTGCAAATCCTTTCTGAAACTTCACAGGTTCAGCAGTTAATCTCCAAGCTTTGTTCCAATTTGCTCATAGTATTATCACCCATAAGAATTTGTGCCTTGATAAGAACCCTGGGCATCTCTGAGTCAAGTTTCTTGTACAGAATTTGAAGCGGGATTTAGTGTCTTTTCACGCCTGTTTCATAATGTATCCATGACCCTGACAATTTTTGACTTATGAACCTTGCAACAATAACATCTGTGTCATTTGACAGTACAATGACTCGATTGGAACGATTTCAAACAGCCCACTCAACATGTTGCACAAAAATCAAAGGTCAGCCTCCTCCACTTTGCTGTTAAGTTCTTGAACATTACGGCCCGTACCTTTTGAATATATCTCTGCAGGCATCAATTCCTCATTGACAATCATTCCAATTGCAATAATTGGAAATTCAGTGTTCAATGAAGCATCAGCAATGTTTTGGCAAGTTCATTTCTCCAAGTTTATCTTGTTTAATGTTGATAACCAGAATTTTTAAAGTTGCACAGGTATAGGTGTCAACGTTTTAATGAAGGGAAGGTCAGTTGTTCCTCTTGTAGATATTCATCTGATTCTCTCACATTCTTTGACAGATAGATCAAGATAACTGTCGAAGCCAATGTGCAGTTCTTACAAGGTGCTCACTGACTTTGATATCTGTAGAACAGTCTGAATGACCTCTTCGAAGTTTTGCACAAATAAAATCTTGACCATTTGCAGTTGTGACATACAGTTCACTGCACATAGTTTCAATTCTGATCCAGGACAGCTAGTAGACGTGTCTTTATATCGTTATCCACATATTGTTTGATCACGAAATTGTGTCATCACACAGGCTCAGTCAATTCAAAGGTGTTTCCGTGCTGCTGCATGAAATGAAGAAAATTGTCAACATGTTTAATAAAACGTTCCCCTTTCTCTCCCACAAGTTCGTGGTGAGGAACAATTTCACAATGGTCCATTAATTTTGAATTTGTCATCCCTCTGAAATCATTGTAAATAGAAAGGACTTCATGGTCAGCTAGCTGCCACTGAGCAACATATTCACTTTTATGTGTCTGACCAACAATTCCCTTGGAGCTTTTCTGTGATCTCTGGATCATTAGTTCAAGTCTCATATCTTGGTCCACATCATTGAAACTTCCATCTCCGATTTTTGCCACAAAATGTCTGTGGATAAATTTTCTGTAGCGGTATGGCTTTTCCACCTCTAGGTTCTTCACTCTTTCTAAATACCATGACCGAAATCTCAGGTAATTTATGCAATCAAATCCCCCAAACACAGTAATCAGTGACTCCCAATCACCTACCTGATCAGAATGTACCAAGTTTTTCACTACAGCTATCATGTGTAAAACATTTCCCCAGTACTTGCAAAGTTTTGATTTTTCTTCATATTCTTTATCAAACACTACGAACGTGGTTTTCAGGTTTTTGATTTTGAACAACTGAGTAAATTGAACATTGCCTGGCTTTGCATTTTGTCTTTTGAGTGAAGTGCACCCTGTGCCTTGTTCACTTCTGAGATAGGATATGCAAAACCAAATTTGTCATTCTTGTTCCAGAAAGCATTCCAACACAAAGTTCCTATAGCTTCAGATATGATGAGCATACCTTGTAATGAACAAACATTATGAGTTCCGCTCAATACTGACTGGACAGTTTTGCTTCTAAAGATTTTGCCTCAATAAGTGCATTGTCTATGCCACATCCTCTGAGATAATCTCCTGCACACCACAATGCAGCCTTTATCATCTGGAAAACACCCATCATTAGATAAATATCATCAAATTCTACTGGATTGCTCATAAAAATGTCAGTGACAATATCAAAAACACATTAATCGCAGACAACTGGCAGTATAGGCTGGTCCTCAACCTAAGAACGCACATTTTGGAAATGTATTCGAGCTGTTTATATGGTTGCATAGTTTGTGACTGGCAATAGTATTACTGGTAAAAATCCAACTTTCTTTAGTGAGATGGTATTCTGGGATATCAGAGCATGAATTCCAGCCCACAGAGGAACTGGCTTTTCTTCATCCTTCAGTCTGCACCAAATAGGAGATATGATAAATTCAGTTAAATTAGCTTTGCGGATCACAGCATCAGGTAGAAGAAGATTCATGTCTTCAGCCACTTTGAAACATTATGGTAGACTGGGATGTGTTGATGGCATGTAGCAATTTTGCACATGTTGGCAAGGCAGTTGGGTTATAAGTTTACAGCTTTTTTGTTTATGCTTACAGCTGACATAGCTTGTTTTCCAGCAGCTACGTCATTGGTACAGTCTTGAAAAAGCACCATGGAAGTGTCACATGTGCTGGATATTCCAGACAAAGAAGAGCTGTCTTCAAGAGCAGCAATTGTAAATCCTGTCCTGGTAAAGTGACTTAAAAGTGGTATGCTGTTCACAAGATTTTTCAGCATGAGCTGCTAACAAGTTTCTGTCCTTACTATGTCATTATAACGTGTTGATCCACCAGTCCTATTCATTGTAGTGATTAGCTCTCCACTTTTCACATCATAGATTTTACGTGCCATCATCATTTGTAGTGGAGATTTCTTCTTGCCGTGATGTAATTCATAACTTGATTTGGAAAAGACAGTACATATGCACAGCTTAAACTTGTCAGTTCACTGGACTGTCTTCCACTTCTTGGCATATATCTTCAACTCCATCATCAATGATGTTAGTTTCTGTTCCAAACTCAAGAACTTTAGTTTGTAACAGTGTTCTTGCTGAAACAAGGATTTAAAACATGTTAAGACAACATCAGGCATTCTTGTTGACTCCACTGATTTGCGGAGTTCTGGGGCATCATAAAAATTGTCATTAAGTCCGAAATCTAACTCTTTCAGGACTTGTCCTAAAATGGTTCCTGCTGATTTTATTGCAACCTGTGATCTTATTTTGGCAGCAAGAGCCTCAGGAGTCACATAAGCTAAGAACACTATAAGTGACTTGTTCATTTTGATAGACTGACAAAAACGAATTCTGTCATTGTACATTCTCACCAGAAAAATCCTAATTTCATTATTATGTATCAATACAGTTTCATCAATGTTGACCAATGTTTCGCTGATTTTACAGGGTGTGAACCCACAGCGAGCACTCAAGAGTGGCTTTAAAACTCACCGGAGGCTGCCGGTTACGTTTCTTCTGGGAGTTCATTGTCCATTCATATTTACGAATGTATGCATACATGCAGCTCGGTCGGCATACAAGTCCACTGCAAATACATTCACCTCACTGTTCAAATCAGCTACTCAGCTGAAAACTTCCTCTGGGAAGAAACTAGCTGGAGATAAAAACATGATTGCTCTTTGAGACTCACATATACTGAACTTTGTTCTTTCATCAATCCCTTTGGTCCTTAATCTGGCTAAACTACAGATAACGCACTGAAGATCCTCTGCTTTCTGATTAGTTGTTGGAGGTGGATGAGGTGTAGCTACTGATATTCTAGGTGGATGGGTATTGGGTTTGGTTGCCTGAGCTTTCTCAGGAGACTCAAATTGTTGTTGTGATTCACTGGTTTCTGCTATTTTTTGACATTTTGTTTCCAGGTTTTTTCCATTGTATACGACTTGTTGTTACAAGGATAAAATATTTGATCCTCTTCACACAACAGTTTCAATCGTTTGTGAACTTCGCCTTACCGTATTGCTGCAGCATCTCAAACTCTCTTTTTCCAGAGGCACTTGATGTTAGCTTTTCTTTTGGATTAGTTTGGCATAGAACACATTTTCTTTCTTTGTAGGAGTCCTCAGATTTTTTAAATAGCAACACCCTGTCAGCTCATGTTTACGAATTTGAGTCAATGGAAAACCTGAAACAAAAACAATATTAAAATATATTGCCACATGTGAAGGATAAAACATATCATTATAGAGCATCCATTTTGGAGATATTTTCTGTCTCTATAAGACAGCTTGACACCCAAAACCTATGTTTTGACACCAACATGAAGAATATAGGTCCCATGGTTCTGGAAATATTACATCATCACTACAAGACAAGAGCCATTTTTAAAAATGTCTTCTAGATAAATTCTGCCTTGATTAGCAATGTCTAACCAAGCTAATTTACTTCTCTAATGATCTAAAAACACTAATCAAAAATTAAAATCTCTGGACAACAATTTTTTATGGAGGTATATCAAGGGGTAGGGACTAATAGTAGGAAACAAAATTGCTGCACTGGTAACACACATTGAAAGCTTTAACACTGAATCGGGGCTCTTTGTTCTCATAAAGGCACTCTGGCACTTTATAGTTCTTTCTGACCTTCAGAGCTGGTTTGAATGTTTCACAATGCTTCCTTTAAACCTTTGAAACAAATTGAAAAAAAACTGTAAAAAACCAAGCAAATACACTATATATTTTTATAAACCAAACCTACTCCCTCTGTTTTCATAAAGCACCTTTTTCTGGTGGAATACCGTATTTTTTAGACGAGCGACAAATGTTACATGATGTTACTTTAACCCCTTCGACGCTCATGACGAGCTGGGCTCGTCATGAGGTAGCCTCCTCGCACGCTCATGACGAGCCCAGCTCGTCATGAATAAAGGGAATATACAATTCTCAGCACAGGAGGGGAATACCATAAGCATTCATGTGGTTAAACCTCTCTAAAATTGCCCTATGGAATGTTTTATTGCTTATGAAGCTAACATGGCATTGGGTTTTTACAAAAGAACCTTGCACTTTTTACCCTCTCTAAAATTGCTTCATCAGATGTTTTAATTGCTTACAATGACTCCATGGCATTCATTTTTACAAAGGAAGATTGTACTTAGCAGAGTCGAATGCCATATGATGCTTTATTTTAAACCTTTGTAGTATTATCTCAAGAGATGCATCATTGCTCTGCCAAGTCTCCAATAGTAATTTTCTGCATTATGTAGTGTTTAAGCTCAATTTTGTAACATACATACCTGATATGTAAAGGTTTTTATTAGCCATACAATAAAATGACTTACTTATTAACATAAAAAGAGTAGTTCAGTCACACCAACCAATCAAATATGGTGTTACTGGGAGTCATTGATTCTGCAGTACCATTTATTTAGTGCAGCGGTACTACAACACCTAAAAATGCTGACATTTAAATCAAAACCTACAAACTCTCCTACTTACTTGGGACTGTTAGGAAGCTCTGAGTCTCAAACTTGAAAAAATGACCCTTTCATAGTAAACTTATCTTTAGTTAAAACATCCGTATCCTGTTGTTCTGTTTTTTGGTACCACAGGACCCAGAAAAGGTAGTGAAAGCCTACCCAGAATAACGCAGCACTCATTGACTCCGTGGGTGCGGCAGATGTGGCCCAGTACCAGTAGAACATGAAAAAAAGATCCAAAAATAAAATCAGCAATATGATTGACCACTCAGGATATGCTACTAAAAAAATAAGCCCACATGCTTCAGAAAAAAGCAGAAAAAAGAACAAAGCAATATCCTGAATGCCATTTACACATTGCTATTTGAAAGAGGGAGATTGCTGTCCAGAGAATTATACTCCATTCTGGATTCCGGAAAAAGTATATAGCAGTAGTCACTTACCACTTCATCTGCCGGCCCTGCCCATTGAGGAATATCTCAAGATGGTAGCGTGATAGTGCTTTCATCAACATTGACAGCAGCAGCTTCCACTAGGCCCGCTTGGGAATCGGGAGTCTAGAAATGTTTCACTTTTCCAGTAGGTCAAAGTAAAAAATATATAGGCCTGGGCGGTGAACTCCGATCGTGGAGTTTGCAGAGTTTTCTGCACTCCGCGCTCCACAGAGCTCGCAGATTGCAGAAAACTCCGCTCTGTGTACTGCAGCAGATTTTTTTCCCCGCTCACGTTCGCCAACAGTAAGTAGGCGAGTGCAAGCTGCTGCTCAGGTAGAATTTCTACTCAAGCGGCAGAAAGATCAGCACAAATGGCAGATCGTCCTGCTCTCCGCCACTTGCGGAACTCTAAGGAGTTTTTTTTGGTCACTTCGCGAAGTTCCATATAGCGGAACTCTGCAAACTCCGTTCAGGCCTAAAAAAATGGAATTTGTAAATGTAACTTGCACTTAGTGCAATCTGGTGCTGTAGAGTGAAGGACCAATCAAGGGGTAAACAGCCATTACTACGAGGCTGTTACTACACAAGTCATTACATCGCATGTGTTACAACGGATGCGATGTAACAACGCGTAGCCATTACTAAACATACCATTACTTCTCATGCGCTTTTACAACGCATGCGATGTAATGGCTATCCACATCGTTGTGAGGAAACTGAGGCTGTTCTGTTTCCTCAAAACGACATGCACTGCCCCTCAGTCAATGCTGGACCCAGGAGAGAGGAACCACGAGGAGAGAGAGGTAAGGGGGAACGGACCTAGGGTGGGGGTTACTTTTTTAGGGTTTAGGGTACTGTGGAAGAAGTGTTGTAATGTTTGTGTAGTGTAGGGTTGTTTTTAGGATTTAGGATAGTGTTGATGGGGTCGTGCAGGGTAGTGTTAGAGTGTAGGGACTGGACTGGGGGTAGGGGGAGGGTTGTGCTGGGGGAAGTATTTTAGGGTTTAGGGTACTGTTTTGGTGTTTCTGTAGTGTAGGGTAGTGTATTTGGGTTTAGGGTAGTGCCAATGTGGTCGTGCAGGGTAGTTTTGGAGTTTAGGGGCCGGACTGGGGGTCATGCGAGGGGTAGTGTTTTTTAGGGTTTATGGTAGTGTTGTGGTGTTTGTGTAGTGTAGGGTAGTGTTTTAAGGTTTAGGGTAGTGTCAGGGGGTCGTTCAGGGTAGTGTTAGAGTATAGGGACCGGACTGAGGGAAGGGGGAGGGCAGTGCTGGGGGTAGTGTTTTAGGGTTTTGGGTAGTGTTGTGGTGTTTGTGTAGTGTAGGGTAGGGTAATGTATTACGATTTAGGGTAGTGTAGGGGGCCGTGCAGGGTTGTGTTTGAGTGTAGGGAACAGACTGGGGCTAGGGGGAGGGTCCTGCTGGGGGTAATGTTTTAGGGCTTAGGGTAGTGTTGTGGTGTTTGTGTAGTGTAGGGTAGTGTTTTAGGATTTAGGGTAGGGTTGGGGGTCATGCAGGGTAGTGTTTTATTGTAGGGACCAGACTGGGGGTAGGGGGATGGTCGTGCTGGGGGTAGTGTTTTAGGGTTTAGGGTAGTGTTGTGGTGTTTGTGTAGTGTAGGGTAGTGTTTTAGGATTTAGGGTAGTGTTGGGGTCATGCAGGGTAGTGTTTGAGTGTAGGGATCAGACTTGAGGTAGAGCGAGGGTTGTGTGGGGGTAGTGTTAGAGGGTTTAGGTTTAGTGTTGTGGAGTTCGTGTAGGGTAGTGTATTTGGATGTAGGCTTTAGCGAAGTGTTGGGGGGGGTTTAATTACAAAAATGCATTGTAAAAGTATGCAGGGTATTTGGATCCATTGCAATGTCATTTTAAATGCATTTCTATACACTTGTGAACTAATGGTATGCATACTAATAAATTGGGTTGTAATGGTACTTGCGAACTAAAAACATTGTTGTAAAAGCAAGCGTTGTTTTGTTTTGGGTTGTATTGACATATATTCAATCAGGGCAGTACAGTATAAACCGTGTGTGGAAGCACCAGCAGGCTAGACAACCAGATAGCTCGGGTAGAGATGGAGAGAGGACATCAAGGAGGACAGGGAGTTTTTGCACATACCAGATAGACAAAGAATTGTTTTTTTACAAAAGCAGTGTAGAATAATCCCAAACACCTACACAAACACTTATACAAAAAAATAAGAATATATATTAAAAAAAAAATACTAAAAGTAAAAAAAAACGTTCAAACTAAAAAGGTTAAAACAAATATGAAAAACCTTTAAAAACAACATACAAAATAAGATGTCAAACTGGCCATTGGCAGCGCTCTGCATCCAATCTCCTCTGCGCACAACTGCAGGCTGTGTGCAGGGGGGGTCAGGTTGAATGCTTGCAGAGGGTGGAGTGCAGGGCTGGCCGGAGA
Organism: Lissotriton helveticus; assembly: GCF_964261635.1. Classification (NCBI taxonomy): domain Eukaryota; kingdom Metazoa; phylum Chordata; class Amphibia; order Caudata; family Salamandridae; genus Lissotriton; species Lissotriton helveticus. Next base: position 1,316,136,715 of record NC_136068.1, read on the forward strand.
CCAGGCCACATGCCTATCCTGCAACTATGTACACTTTCCAGCATGTGCTGTGACATAGACAGGTAATTACTATTTTTATCGCAAAATATACCCAGGATTTTATTGCTGAGATTGTAATTTGTGGGTCATACCCAAGTAAAGATGGCACCTGTCATATGGTCATTCATATTATTAATTTGATTGATAGTGTATATTACTGATTGGATTGTTTTAATGTATATATGTTGACTGGGCGCATGTTGGTACATTAATTGACTTTTTTCTGGATTTTTCTGGCCTATGTGCACTATGTAGATTTATAACAGGTTAAGAAGGTGACCAGCGAGGCCATCACCTTTGGTAGTCACAATGATACTTTGTTGATGGTTATGTTTCAACACTATTAATGTGCTGTTATTTGTTTTTATGGTACCAATGAGCAAGCCCATTTATCAAAATGCGATGGGTGTTTGTGTCACTACTATCATTATCAATTGGTATTAATACATTTTTCTCTGCACTCCAGTTAAGAGTGCACATGGCTTCCTTTTGATGGATTTGGCTCGAAGGCTGTTTGTTTTATCCCTAGGAAAAACACACATTTCTCAAAACATTGACAGACATATCTGCAGTCTCAGGCAAACAATGAATACTAAACGGATGCAGCTCAAAGACTCCAAATCTTTCTAAAGAGCACTAAAGTCAATGAATAAATCATGTAATATAAAAAGTACATAACAATTGATGTGTAATACAGTTCTATATAGCCAACTTGCGCTTCAGCTGACATTTGTATATCACTCAGCTTTCAGCTTGGTGGATTATGATGTCACGAGAACACCTCAATGGCAATATAGACCCATATTACACATCTGCGGTATGTATTCTGTTTTGGTTCTTTTTAGTGCAGAAAATGCAGTGATCGGAGTAGCATGGAAAATATGTAATGGTTCCTTGTGAAATACAGGGTTCATCCTCATCATGATAACTGCAAAACCACTATGCAGAACTTTAACATTGGCAGGGCTGCTAGGAATATGTCACAAGTTTATTTAAAATGCAGAATAATTATCTAAATTAAGCAGCCAAAAAACAAATTATGCAGAACATTTGTGGCTGTATTGTTTAAATCCATTGGATTGATGCAAATTATATGAACTATGTTGGAGCTAGAAATAACATTTATGTGAAATATGGAAATTATACAAGTTATCTGGCAAATGCTGTAAAACCATAATTCAGCATTAAATGTTACTGTCACAGAATTGTATGAAGCTACCATCTCTGACTATTCTATCAACAATGTATTCATGAAAGGTAAACAAAGACAAAAGATTATAATTCAAATCAGTGTATATTGTTAACTGCACTTTGAAAGAAAACTGTATCCAAGCTAAGGGCATCATTAGGATGGCAGGCAGTTTTTCTCCGCCCGTCATCCTGCCGGTAAAAGGGACCGCCCGCCATATGTGCGGGGGTCCCGTGGGAGACATTAGGATGCTCCTGCCAAACTGGCAGGTGCATCTTGCATTTTTAACATTGCGGCGGGCGGTGCTTTGAGCACCGCCCATCGCAATGCCAAAAATGCATGTTGTGCATGTGCATGCACAACGTGGCAGGCACCACGTGGTGCCTGCCATGTTGTGCATGCACATGTAGGGGGGTACCTGACTAAAAGGAACAATACTGTACCACCGTGTTGGCATGAGTATTTTTTTGTACTGGATGCATGAATGCTATTGAGCATGAAAGGCACAAGCCCGGTACAGACTCACGGATACCCACCTGGTGCATGCTGGGACCCGCAGTTCAGCAAGCTGCGGGACCAAGTCCACTTGGAAACAATTAGGGACACACCTACCTAAGATGAAGGCGGAGTAACGCCGAAACACGTCAGGACTATTTAAAGTGTGTCCCTTGCTGTTATGCTCGAGTCTAATAAAGTCGGCTTCCTGCTGTAAGACGAAGTTGGGCTCTGTTGTATTTTGTGAGGATATATATATATATATTCACACTCCTGAGCACCAGCAACACGAGTCACTCAAGTAGCGGGTGCTGTTTCCACGGCGGTGTCCTGCGATAACAATATCTGCTCCAGATTCCTCAACAATACCCAGCCGGGTTAGAAGAATACAGCACTCTCGGGGTTTCAGCTCTCAGCACAGGTTTATTACAAGAACAAACGCGTTTCGGGAGAAACTCCCTTCATCAGTGTTTACACTCGAATGCGCTGCGCGGCGCCATTATGTTGACTCACTGTGGGTGATTGAAACAGACATAGGACTACAACAAACATTCGTGTTTGCGCGCCATCTCTGAATGTGCATATCAACTTTAAGAGAGTGTGTTAACAGTATACATTATCCAATCATGTATCTCTCCCCACAATTAATCACGCCGTGTATCGGCAAAAATGTGACTAAAAAAATTTATTATATATAATGATGTTACAACATGCATAGAGCCTCATGTACACTGGTCGCCTGGGCATAATTCTCCTAAGAGGCGATGTCATTGACCTCAAGACATCTCTACAAACACACGACTATCGTCTAAATATAAAACAATACCCGTTTACGGTTTCTATCTTGCCGTGTAGTGTGCGCATTCTAAATCCAGCACCGCTGCTCCATATGAGAGGCTCGTGGGATACTTGCCCCTGTGGCCCCCTGCTTCAGAGGGTGGTGCACCTCGGCAGCACGACCGCCGCCTCTGTATTACTGCTCCAAGCTTGGTGTCGTCTTGCGAGGTGCACTCAAGGAGAGATGAAGAGCTCCAAGCCTCAGCTCCATTTAACAGGTAAAAAGGCTCCAGCCGGCTGTTCCCTTTTCACAGTCCTGCTACCATCGTAGCTTTACGCGTTTCGAATACTTTCTTCTTCAGAGGCTTATGGTGAAGGAAAGCAACGTGCAGCATCCAACCACAGTCCCTTTTCTAGCCAGATAGCACGCCCTCTGATGGGCTGCTCGTGATGAGGCTGCGCACTGTTTTATGGGAGTTGTAGTCGGAAGAAATTATTTTTGCATCCATTTCATTCTCGTTGCCTCTTTATATACTGTGGGTATTTTAAGCTCATGGATTGAGCCCCAGTCAGGGTGCGCCTTCTAAATCCAGCACCTCTGCTCCATATCAGAGGCTCGTGGGATACTTGCCCCTGTGGCCCCCTGCTTCAGAGGGTGGAGCACCTTGGCGGCACGACCGCCGCCTCTGTATCACTGCTCCAAGCTTGGTGTCGTCTTGTGAGGTGCACTCAAAGAGAGATGAAGAGCTCCAAGCCTCAGCTCCACTTAACAGGTAAAAAGGCTCCAGCCGGCTGTTCCCTTTTCACAGTCCTGCTACCATTGTAGTCTTACGCGTTTCGAATACTTTCTTCTTCAGAGGCTGATGGTGAAGGAAGGCAACGTGCAGTATCCAACCACAGTGCCTTTTCTAGCCAGATAGGGTGCCCTCTGATGGGCTGCTCGTGATGAGGCTGCGCACTGTTTTATGGGAGTTGTAGTCGGAAGAAATTATTTTTGCATCCGTTTCATTCTCGTTGCCTCTTTATATACTGTGGGTATTTCAAGCTCATGGATTGAGCCCCAGTTAGTGTGCGCCTTCTAAATCCAGCACCTCTGCTCCATATCAAAGGCTCATTGGATACTTGCCCCTGTGGCCCCCTGCTTCAGAGGGTGGTGCACCTCGGCAGCACGACCGCCGACTCCGTATTACTGCTCCAAGCTTGGTGTCGTCTTGCGAGGTGCACTCAAGGAGAGATGAAGAGCTCCAAGCCTCAGCTCCATTTAACAGGTAAAAAGGCTCCAGCCGGCTGTTCCCTTTTCACAGTCCTGCTACCATTGTAGCCTTACGCGTTTCGAATACTGTCTTCTTCAGAGGCTGATGGTGAAGGAAAGCAACGTGCAGTATCCAACCACAGTCCCTTTTCTAGCCAGAGAGCCCGCCCTTTGATGGGCTGCTCGTGATGAGGCGGCGCACTGTTTTATGGGAGTTGGAGTCAGAAGAAATTATTTTTGCATCCATTTCATTCTCATTGCCCCCAATGCAAAGACCCCAAAGCCCATCCTAATATGGCTGGCGGTGTCTGATACACACCGCCGCCATATTAGACCTTTTCCGCCGCGGTCGCAAGGCGACCGTGGTGGAAAAGTGGCGGATGGTCTTTCCGTCCGCCGCGGTCCCCCCGCCATTGTAATATGGCAGGGGGTAAATTGCTGGCAGACGGTGACGGATGGCGGACGGATCGCCACCGCCTGCATGGCGGTGGCGATCCGTCCGCCATCCTAATCAGCCCCCTAGTCTGTCAGGTCTAACATCAGGGTAAGAGTTCTATGTGCAGTTTCAACTGTTCAGGGTAAGAGGTTCCTCACTCTAAAATATCTGTGTAGTAGTACAATGCCACCCCAGATGCACAAAACCTGCTTTTAGAGAACCACATCTGGCACAATGTCCTCTCTAAAGCCAAATCTACAGAGAGCTATGGGAGTGCAGTAAGCCAACTGAAGTACTTTATAATGAATCATTCTACTGCTCAAGGACAACATGCTCCTTTGGGTGCAGCTAAATTTCCACATTGCATCTGATATCTCCTGCCCCAGCTCACCCTCACATCCGGACCATGCGGACTGGGCCAGCATGGTGTTTTGAATGTGGTTTCTCACCAATAAGCCACACCCAATCACTGCACTCCCACCTGGGAGGCAAATATACCATTACACCTTTGAAAATGATATGCTTTTTTACATATCTTACCACCCCTGGCACAGCAAGACTTCAACAGAAAACAAACAGCAGCTTTTGAAAAGGAGTTTTATTTAACAAAATGCAAAGACTCTATCACTTTTAGAATAAGGCTTGGGGTTTATTACATAATACTCTCTAAACAAAGGCTGTCTCAGATACCAAATGCATTAGATTCAAATATATATAGCAAACGTATAATCTAAAGGCATGAATCAATAATTATACTGATTAATAAACAAGCAATAACTGATATAAGGTAAGATACACTGGACGTCCTGCAAGAGATCAGAAAGATATATATACAGAGTAGGGGATCACTCTGGATGTGCACCTCCCACACCACAAAGAAAACACCTCAAACGATCACAGCCACTGGCTCACATCACACCGGCAATAACCACAAAACTCAATACATCACCTGATGCATACACTGCCCACTTCTGGACTTGGGAAGTCTTCACGCAGCCGGGGATCAGAGCTCAGCAATCAGGGTTCAATACGAGATAGACACATCTGACCTCACTCGGAATCCAAACTCCCAAACTTCCACCAGACCAATGGAGGCTCCCCCTTTTAATACAAATCCAAACACAACGAAGCTTCTAGCAAGCCTCACCCTCTCGTTCTCATGAGAGCCCGTACCAGTCTGCTCCAAGGCCATGGCATCGGTTGATCAGGCCTTTGCTATGGCTTCGAGATGGACCATGTACATTCCTCTGATAAGAACCGGTTTCCTCCAGTCAGAAAAGTGTGAAAAACAGGAGGAAAACAAAACATGCCCTCTTCAGCTCTGCAGCTTCGTGCAGGACAGAAAGGCCAAAAGCAAGATGGAATTGAAAAGCAAGATGACATAAAAGCATATCAAAGGCAATAGTCAGCACTGCCATAAAGCAAGGTAAAGTCAGAAAACAGAATGGTCAAAACCAATAGTAAGAACTCATAATTCTCACAAATGCACAATACAATACACATTCCTGCACAACTGCACACCTTCAAATACACATCCCACACGCTCTACTCTTGGCAAGACTGTTCCACTCCGTAACAGCTCCCACTGTAAGATTACAGAACAGAAGAGACGCAGGCAAATGCAGGACCATCCTACATTAAGGCTAGGGTAAAATAACACATTAAAATCAATTAAAATGATGGTAGTTGGAGGGGTATACAACCTTTACAACGCAACTTTTACCACGACCTACCATTACCACGCATTTTTTACAACGCAGGATCCGTTACAACGCATACCATTACCACGCATGTATTTACAACGCAGGTACTTTTACAACGCATACCATTACAACGTAAGTATTGGTAAGTATATTTTTATTAAAAATATTATTTGGGTTTTTTGGTAAAGGGGTATTTTTAGGGTTCAGGGTCAGTTTTGGGTTTTTGGGTAAAGGGGTATTTTTAGGGTTCAGGGTCAGTTTTCAGTTTTTGGGTAAAGGGGTATTTTTAGGGTTTAGGGTCAGTTTTCAGTTTTTGGGTAAAGGGGTATTTTTAGGGTTCAGGGTCAGTTTTCAGTTTTTGGGTAAAGGGGTATTTTTAGGGTTCAGGGTCAGTTTTCAGTTTTTGGGTAAAGGGGTATTTTTAGGGTTCAGGGTCAGTTTTCAGTTTTTGGGTAAAGGGGTATTTTTAGGGTTCAGGGTCAGTTTTCAGTTTTTGGGTAAAGGGGTGTTTTTAGGGTTCAGGGTCAGTTTTCAGTTTTTGGGTAAAGGGGTATTTTTAGGGTTTAGGGTCAGTTTTCAGTTTTTGGGTAAAGGGGTATTTTTAGGGTTCAGGGTCAGTTTTCAGTTTTTGGGTAAAGGGGTATTTTTAGGGTTCAGGGTCAGTTTTCAGTTTTTGGGTAAAGGGGTATTTTTAGGGTTCAGGGTCAGTTTTTAGTTTTTGGGTAAAGGGGTATTTTTAGGGTTCAAGGTCAGTTTTGGGTTTTTGGGTAAAGGGGTATTTTTAGGGTTCAGGGTCAGTTTTGGGTTTTTGGGTAAAGGGGTATTTTTAGGGTTCAGGGTCAGTTTTGGGTTTTTGGGTAAAGGGGTATTTTTAGGATTCAGGGTCAGTTTTGGGTTTTTGGGTAAAAGGGGTATTTTTTGGGTTCAGGGTCAGTTTTGGGTTTTTGGGTAAAGGGGTATTTTTAGGGTTTAGGGTCAGTTTTCAGTTTTTGGGTAAAGGGGTATTTTTAGGGTTCAGGGTCAGTTTTCAGTTTTTGGGTAAAGGGGTATTTTTAGGGTTCAGGGTCAGTTTTCAGTTTTTGGGTAAAGGGGTATTTTTAGGGTTCAGGGTCAGTTTTCAGTTTTTGGGTAAAGGGGTATTTTTAGGGTTCAGGGTCAGTTTTGGGTTTTTGGGTAAAGGGGTATTTTTAGGGTTCAGGGTCAGTTTTGGGTTTTTGGGTAAAGGGGTATTTTTAGGGTTCAGGGTCAGTTTTGGGTTTTTGGGTAAAGGGGTATTTTTAGGATTCAGGGTCAGTTTTGGGTTTTTGGGTAAAAGGGGTATTTTTTGGGTTCAGGGTCAGTTTTGGGTTTTTGGGTAAAAGGGTACAGTGTAAAAATTAAATATAATTAAATTAAAATTACATTAAATTAAATTGATTAAATTAAATTAATTAAATTAATTAAATTACATTAAATTAATTAAATTAAATTAAATTATATTAATTTTAATTAAATTAAATATTAAAAAATATTATATACTTACCAATACTTACGTTGTAATTGTATGCGTTGTAAAGGTATATGCGTTGTAAATACATGCGTGGTAATGGTATGCGTTGTAATGGATCCTGCGTTGTAAAAAATGCGTGGTAATGGTAGGCGTGGTAAAAGTATGCGTTGTAACGCCATACATCCAGTTGGAGGTCATCATAGGGTGCCAGACTACAAAAGTGAGTCTTTCACTACACATGGGCATCTCCTCCTATGCAGAGTAGTAATACTTTGTTATTAGGGGGCATATTTACCAATATGTCAGGCAGCACAGCAAGTCACCTTGTGCACTGTGCTGTGTGGCAGGGAAAGGGAAAGGGCAAGAATGTACTCTATTTAACATAATAACATGCGTTCCTGCCTTTTCCCAACACTGGCATTGCCTAGCACCAATCCATGCACTCTTGCACCATCGTGTCATGATGTCTGTATTCTAAGCAGGATTGTTTTTCTTGCAGGAAGGTGCACCTTCTTGCACAAAAACAATCCCATCAGACATTTTCCTCTTCCTATGTGTGTTGCATTCATAGAAAGAGGAAACAACAAGGAGAATTAAAAATATTTCTCCTTGTTATGCCTCACCTGGGAAGACGTAATCATTTTGGTGCATTTCCAAGTCTACTACTTATGGTAAATCTGGGAATGCAACAAAAGCCATGGATTTTGCTTGGGAACACCCCACACCACCCATGGACCACCTACCTGGGGCGGAGTAATGCAATGCAGCGATTTGTGCTGTGTTGAGTTACTCTGGATTTATCAAGTCACTCACGGCCACGCAAGGTGGCATTGCATGGCTTGATAAATCGCATTTAAGGGTTGCATCACTCATGGACCCCACTGTGTGGTACAAAAGCAATGCAACCCCTTAAAAATTATAGCCCTCAGTGTTTAATTGTGGTAGTGTCTAGTAGTTTATCCAGAGTTATAAAGGTGTTGTTTTTCCAGGGTTGGAAAGGTGGTCTGTTCCACAGGGAACTTTTGAAGGGCATCCCTACTCCAGCTTCATAATTGATTGTACAAAAGGACACCTAAAGAGGTGCAGATGGCGGTTCCTTTATATTCTGCACACGTGAGAAGGAAATTGTTTCTGTAGAGGCTCCACATGTTATCAATCATCCTGCATTCAATTGGGAGATTGCTTTAGACTCATGAGGGACAAGTGGTAATGGATGATTGTTCCAGGGGAGTCGGCGAGTAAATGGGCCCACCTTCCTACTCAGTCTAGACCTGCACCCTATAATAGCCATGTGACATGTGTGCTTAGGGATTGGCATGCCAATAAATGATGGGATGAGATAGGGGCCATACAAACTATCTCGACCACCAGGTGTGGGACACAGTATGACAGCTGATACCAGTATATGGTAAAGTGGGACTTTGCGCATAGATAATATAGCTCCCAATTGGGAGTCTCAAACCTGCCATGATGAAAAGCAAGCATGAGCGTCTCTTTCTTGACTCTGGGTTGTTTACCGACCCATGCCAGTTTGATCATCTGGGTCTTAACTGTACTAAAGAGAGAACTGATAAACAGAATGAGTATATTCAGGAATAACTAAAGCAACTTCAAGAGGATTATCATCTTCATGGGGCTGTGGCCCCATGAAGATAGAATGCTATCTTCCCTGTAATATTATTGATTGTGGTTGAAGTGCCCTCAGTAATTCATTATGTTTAGTTATACATCTGTCTCCATTTGTGACCCTAAAGGCTTCCCAGACAGTGCCTATAAAGTCCAATGACCCCACATTAAGCTAAACCAAATCTGATATTGCAATCCTGAGCTCATCCATAAAGACCCTATCCAGAAGTGCCTCAGGATTCAAACGCCAATTGTATCATGTCAGGGACATCCCAGGTACTACAAAGAATATGAGCACAGGCACATGATCAGAGAGTGCGTGTGCCAGGTGTTTACCCTATAGGACCCATGTGCCTACATCCCTTGATGTACATTAGAGGAAAAAATGCAATCTGTAGCCCGTGAGTTCCTATGCCTCCAGCCATCTATCAGGTCATGATCATACATTTTTCTCTTTAAGTGATGTGCAATTACCATTCTGCTACTGGCTGTAATATAAGATCTGCTCAACTGGTTCTGCAAAGTGCAATTAATTTCCCCTTCCCAGAATGATGATTGCAGTTATGTCAAGAGCACCTTCCTCCATTAAGGTCATAGAGCTCGGGGTTGTCTATATTTGGTCCAAAGGCGGACATCGTTACAAACCCGTGTTACCGTGCCGGGAGACCCACATCTCTTATTGGGGAGATCAACATGGTCATGGGGCTGTTGTCTGGAATCTTGACACAGTCCAAGAGCACACCTTGCATTAATTATTGAGGCGTTCCATACACGTTGTGTGTCACATCCTATATTGAAATATCTCTATTCACATCAGAAAAGCAAGTATCAAGTCCACTCAAGGCGGCAGGTCATATCTATGGTCATTTTTGAACAAGACACATCGAATAGCCTTACCAAGTATATTATTTGAGTGTCCCTTATTTTGGTGGACCTGTCTTACTCGGCTTTCGTGTCATAGTTGCCTAGGAATTGGACCCTTTTACATTACTTCAAAGAAAATACAAGGAGTTTTTTCGCATATGTGGAATTGCGCCTGTTCCAAACCTTGTTTATTGGTTCAACGGCATTATTGTTCAAAGCCTCATACCAACAATACATTTCTAGCCCTGACGAAGTTACAAGACGTAACGAAACGCGTTGGCTGTGTATGTCCTTTTTGGTATAATTACCTAAATAAAGAAAAAAAGAAAACTCAAGATCACAAGTACCTGCGTAATTCCTTTCGAGTGCGCCTTCCATATCTTTTTCAAACCTGTTGATTATATTTGTGCCCAGGGACAACGGGCACGGGAAGTGTGCTGCACCACTATCACTTTTGTTTTGAACTATTGTTTTGGTTGTGCTAAACCTTGGTCGTGTTGTCCTGTTGCTTTTGTTAACATGGTTCTGCAAAGTGCAATTAATTTCCCCTTCCCAGAATGATGATTGCAGTTATGTCAAGAGCACCTTCCTCCATTAAGGTCATACAGCTCGGGGTTGTCTATATTTGGTCCAAAGCATTTAATTTTGGTGAGCCTAGCATGGCCAGGTATACTCTACATAAAAGCACAGCGAACTTGCTCATCAAAAAGTGAACCTGTCATTTTAAGCTGTGTGCCCTTTTTTTCTTAGAATGGTTACCGCTCTGGCATACCAGGAGCATGAAGATGTTGAGCAGCAGGAGGCCCATGTTTTTTTTAAAATGATGATCTTTGTGGGGTGTGAAATGAGTCTCCAGCTGTAATGCGATACAAATATGGTGCCTGTCAAAATATGCAAACACTTGTCTGGTTTTTTGGGGGGTTATTAAGTCCACATGTGTTCCATGTCAAACATTATATTGAATTGTTTGTCATGGTACTGTCCCCATGTGCCATATACAAAAATTGAATGATGGGGCACGTTAAGCATGACATCTTCCTATGCAACTTCAAATGCTTGCGGCGTCTTAACACTAACTGCATAAGTATTATTTCTATTGAACAGACCTCCCACCCACACTTGTGGACCAATCCCAGCAGGACTGTAATCTCTCCCTGCCCCCGCCCTCAGATACCAAAGTCCAACTGGGACCGTATTAAATTAGGTAAATTACCCTTCGAAAAGCTCCTCAATGTGCTCAACCCCTGGGGATCACTAAGGGAGCCTGTATTTCCTCCTCAAACTATTGATGGAGGAACAATAAGTTATACAATTTAACTGAGCTATGTTGTGCCACCTCGAGGCAGAACTTTGGCTCACCGATCACACAGTAAATTAAGTGAACATAACAACTAGGTGTAGTGGGCTCAGTTGTAGTGCTGATCTCACCTCTCATCATGCGATAGGCTCCATATGCCAAGACCTCGCACGGCCGGGTGGCACAAGCCGATGGTTCAGCATCAATGGAGTTTTAGTAGGTCTAATTATCTTTCCTGGGTCATCCTGTGGTGAACAAATGCGCACATATTAAAATAATATCCTGCAGGGCTTAGACAGTGCCAGGTACTCTGTTTTATCATTTCCAAGGGTATTTTCAGTGACTCTTGTTTTCATCTAAAGATAGTTTTCGAACTCAGCTATGTGGACAGAGCACGTTATCCCAGCAAGTGTTTCTGTTCAGTCTGGTACCATGCTGAAGAGGAGTGGCGTGGTTATGAATTTTTCTATCACTGCATCATCATGGGAAGAAATCGGTCTTCCAGGATTACAGACAGTTTTTGGTGGAAGAGAGCGCCAGAGATTATCTATATTTTTAGAGTAATGCGTCCACTTGTTAGTTCTTTGTTATAAGGAAGGTTAGTCAGTTGGGGTGCAAGGCAGTAGTGATGGTGTACAGCTATTTACTTCTGCCACACAAATGATAGTAAGAAACATGAATTTGCAGTCCAAAGAAAGCTTCTACAATGTTTTCAAGATAAAGGGTGAGCACTCGTCATTCAGAACTGGAGTTGACAAATTGGGTCTTGGTCCAGTCAGAGTTACGCAACCAAATTGAAGTGACAACCTAATGGCCTACTTTTATGAGTTGTGACCTTAGTCCCAAGAAGAGAAGAGAACTTCATGTTATACATCTTCCCCAACCCTAGATCTATTTCATTGTCATATTGAACAATGCTCTCTACGTCGTGAGCTATGAATGGGAGGGCTCCAGCTCGTTAGACCTCAGGGTGGATGGTTTGAGAAATTTTAAGATCAAAATTGGGTCTGACATAAAAGTTCTGAAGCACCTACAATGGATTCATAAGAGTGGAGGGGCAAAATACATTCATAATGACAGAAAACTATACCTCAGGGAAGGTGAATCCAAAACCCACTTTTATACAAGCTACCACAGAAATATTGTTGTCAAGAATATCATTTTTTCATGTAATTAATATCGTTAAGACTCTAGTTGGTGTAAATATCATTTTCAATAATATAGTTGTAAAGAACATAGTTTTTTGATTAAATGAATGTTTTAGTTTAAATATTAATTGTATTTATTAGTATTGTTTGTATAATTGTTATGAATTTATTTTAACATAGTGGGTCATTTTAAGTGATTTAGAAGTTTTAATGTAATAGTAATTTATTGTTTGATAGAGGTTATTGGATTTGTTGGGGGATAGGTTGGGAAGTTATTTAGTAAAAACGAATCATTTCTTAATTAATCATTGTTAAGTAAGTGTGTGTTATTTATTATGCATATTATGTAAAATTGATTTATTATACTTATATTTTAAATGCAGGGTGCTACGTTTGCAGGGGTATAGGTTGGGAAGTAAATTAGGTTATAATTAATCATTTCTAATTTCTAATTAGTTATTTGAGTATTAGTTATGTAAATTGTGTAACAATCATATTTCAGTTCTCTTTTAGGTGTGGGCTGATGGGGTTTGTAGGGTTGTATGGTTAGTTAGTTACGTAATAATTAACAATTAATTTATTATTAATTATGTAATAGATTATACATTTGGTAAATTATAGAATACTGATTTATTTTAGTTATACTTTTGTTGTGGGTTGCTAGGTTTAGAGGAGTATAGGATGGGAAGTTACTTAAATGATTAAAACTTTATTATTCTTAATGTATTTAATGGATTAATAATTATGTAAATTGTGCAATAGTTATATTTTAGTTATAATTTAGGTGGGGGGTCCTAATTAAGTAATAATTAACAATTAATTGCTAATTAATTATGTAATTGATAATCAATTATGTAAATTGTGTTATACTTATTTTCATTATATTTTAGGTGTGGGTTGCTAGGTTTGTAGGGGTATAAGGTGGAAAGGTAATTTAATAATAATTAAATAATCATTATAAGTGGAAAAATATTATTACATTTTTTATACATTTTGTAAATTGGATTATTGTTTAATTTTTGTTTTGCATTTTTATATATATATATTATGTTGAGTGATAATACTTATATTTAGTTTTATAATGTTTGTAAATTAAGATGGATGTTTAAATATCTAATGTGTTTTAACCGCATGCGTGCGGTGCTGATTTCCGCGCTGTGCTGAGTTTTTAAAAAACCAGCGGTGCATGACGAGCTCAGCTCGTCATGAGCAAACGAGAGGCGTAACTCATGACGAGCTGAGCTCGTCATCCGCCTCGAAGGGGTTAAGTAAAGTAGTTTACCTAAAGTTGCATAAACTGGAGGCAGGAATAGTAAATTTAACCCATACAAAGTCCAAGGCTATCCCTACTGTTTCACAGACTGGGGTGGGAATAGTAAATCTTACCCTTCCGAAGTCCAACGCTTTCCCTACTGTTGCTTGACTGGATTAGGAATAGTAAATTCAAACCATCCGAAAGCCAACAATTTATCTACTGTTGCATAAACTGGAGATATGTGGCATTTTCAGCTGAAGGTTAGCTTCTGGACCCTTTTGTGTTGAACATTGTTTACTCCTTATAGTAGAATTAGCGCCAAGACACCCACGGGTATACGCCGCGCTTTATAAATTTTTAAAATAAATAAAATAAATAAATTAATTGTGGTTTCCACTTTGAAGTCTGCTGGAGTCTATAAGCACTGCATGTATTGTTTAATATTGAATAGTGGAGGGTTAGATTCTGATATTCCTCTGTTTATAATTTTCTGCTTGGAAGTGATTTGGAGGATCTGCAACACCAGTGAGGATGACTTTAAACGTGGTCTTATTTATGTAGAGCACAGTGGACCATCATTTCTGTGGAGGAAACCAATTCCTCTAGAGCTCTTTAACAAATATGACGTCTTAATGGATTCTTAAATTTGGTGTCTTGATCTGCTGCAAAATCTTCAAACCTGGAATATAAAGAAAATCTCTCATATAGATTTAGAACTGATTAAAAAAAAGAAGGGGCAGTTTAGAAGGACTGGACTTTTACATATGTCTCTTTTTGTACATGATAGTAGCTTCATGATTGAATGGCATCAGCAGAAGCAAAAAAGATCATATTAAATAAAAGAGAGAGAATACCAGAAAGCTAATTGGCAACTTCTTAGTGGCTTATACGTGGAGAAGGATCCAGCACAAGAAATTCCCATCATAGATTGGAGGAAATAGGCTACCTGTAAGATTGGGTTACTGGTTGAGGTGGTGAAACACTTCTCAAGCAGCAACCACAATCCTTCTCAGGGTGAATCCACAATCAAACCCTAAATTAACCTATGCTCAGTACTCATGTAGCTTGGCACAGACCAGTCTGGCTTAAGTCAGAGGCAATGTGTAAAGAATTTGTGTAACATGTCAAACAGTATCGTAGTGAAAACACACCACAAAAGGAGCCCACAACAGGTTAGTAAAATAGATTAATTAGTGATCAATTAAACAAGACTAAAACAACAAAAATCCAATCAGTAGAAAAAAGATTTTCAATTTTAAAGGTTTTCGCAAAAATAGTGGCAATAGGCTTAAGCTGCCAACTGTGGCCATCTGGTCGCGCCAGACCATAACAAACTCACAATTTCAGGCTGACTATGATGGAGTGCAGGCCGGCTATAGGGACCCTCTGGGCCCGTTAAACAAAGTACCTTTAATCCCGGTTTGTAGAGCGCTACGAGGATCTGCGTCCAAGGTGTGTCAGGAAGCCAAAGTGATGTGTGTGTCCTGAGATGCTGCAAAACTGTGGTGCAAGGTCCTGTTGGGTCGTCATCAAAGATTGCGCAGACGGAGGCCTTCGAATAGAAGTCCAGAGTCGGGGATGCGTCCCGCAGTCGGGGCGAAGCATCGGTTCCAAGTAGTTCCAATGCTGAGTCCGTCATTGAGGCTGACGTCGACTAGGGATGTGAGAACCTACTAACTTCTATATGCATGTTAATATTATAGACTGCGGTTATAGCATCTATATTTGGTAAATATTTGTATGTTTTGCTCTTGATTTATCTGATTTTGCCCATTTAATTATTGATTTTTATATAAAGCAAATACATTCCATTAAACAAACAAATTCATACCATCTTAGGAATGCATCTGTTATAGAATCGCTGGTAACTACTTGCCTTTGCCTGGCTTCCACTTTTCGGATACAGGCGTGGAATATTGTTTTTCTTACCTAATTCTGGAGTCCTGGTACTAACCACAATGACATGGCTATGCCACCTCCGGAGACCAGCAAGGATCCTTTCTTTACCCAGTGATCATCGGCTTCTACCCAAAACCATCCTCCTAGGGCATGTTGAGGAGGTATTATCAACCTCTAGTTTGTGCTCTCTGCTACTCCACAGAGCAGGAACGTGTCTATCATATTAATAGCTGGCTACAGCTAGGTGGGACAAATATCCAGCCCCTTTTAATAAAGATATCACAAAATACAAAGGAATTGCAAAACCAACACAACACAATTATCAATTAGGACAAGGCATTGAAAACACCTTTTATTTACTTATGTCGCAGATGAGGTCATAGTATGACTTAGCCATCCTCTCGGTCCCAAGTTGTTCTCTTGAAATATTTGAATGGGGTACACCAGGACACACAAGAAGAGCACCAAACAACACACTTGAAAGTGTGGGAACAGCAAAGGGCACTAATGCCACCCAAGGTGACTAGTAGTCATTAGAGACAGTGTCACTTTTCTGTTTGCTTGCCATGCAAGCGTCAATTGGCTGCCACTGGACATAGTTGTGGTCTTGGGACAACATACACATTAATCCTCTCAATGCAGTAAGCTAGGTCACCGACCTCATTATCGCATGTGGATTCCTCTCATTCATTAACACCTATTTTTACCAAACGTTTCACTGCATTTACGGGAGTCTGGATGTTGATGTAAATACCTTGGCATTAGTACCTCTGCAGAATGTGGAACCCATGTGTAGGCATCCAGTTGCTTCCCTTAAATGAAGCCTTGTGTTATGGGATTTTAGTCGATCTGATGGATACATTTTTAATCATCTTAAAATGCTCATCTTCCCCAGCCCCTTACCTCTTTTTCTTCATCACTGGTTACAACTTTCTCATATTTATTCATGATGTCTGGCATCTTAATATGTTCCTCCGTTTTTAATAAGGCTCCACATGTTTCATTGGTAGCTATAACATTGAATTAGTCTTCCAGTACTGTCAGTGCTTAATTTGTAAAAGAATAAGTGCTAGGAGCCAAGGATTTTTTTCAGCAGACCATCACCAGCTACTGCTTTGCTCATTCACCACAATACACTTCCTGCAACCTTTTTTCATTCCTATAGGTTTTTCAACCCTGCTATCACTCTGTGTCACTATTTTCCCATCTTTCTCTTCCTCCTTCTTTCCCCCTTTACATGCTTTTCTCTCACTAGTTTTAGATCAAAATGTAATGATGAAAAGTAATACCTGGTGCTCATAAAGGAGTATGGCTGAAACCCACCTGCAAACACCAGCTCAAATTAAGCACTGATGCAGTGCACAGAGTGTGTATTCTGAATATTCTCACTCTGTTATTAAACTCTTGAAAGAGATTTGTTCGATTTATTTTCATACATTTTAATTCTATGGGCCCCATAAATAATTTCATGACTCCTCAGTGAGGCTCTAAAGACGTGCCAGACAGCTCATATGGGGATCTGGATGAAAAGGTTATGTTCCATTTACCCCTTATGCAAGCTTTTGAGGGAGGGGTTGAAGTCAAAGTCACAGTCACTACGGAGCCGGTCATCGACTCTCCAGCTGGGAGCTGTAGTGAGCTTACTTCCAGGTAAATAGTTTGTACTATTGATGCTTGCTTAGACCAGCCGCGGCCGCTGCAGGTAAGAGCGGTGTGGGGCCAGGCAAGGAAAGATTTCGAGAGACAACCACGAGGTAAAATGTATTATTTATTTAACTGCCGCACCGCTCTTAACTGCATCGGCCACGGCTGGCTTAGACATCATAAGGAAGTAAGTTTTGTGATCTTTAGAGCTTAAGTGAGTGTTTATTAGGAGAAGAGCAATCCATGCAGGAATGTGACGAAGAGGAACAAAGAATCTGAGAGGGCACATAAAGCCGAAGCCAAGAGCTTAGATGTTCAGGACAATTGGCAGCAAGTGCCTTGAGGACCATGAAAAGTGAATTAAGAAGATCTATTTTTTCACTGCCAGCCTGTGGAGGAAGTCCAACAGGGATTTAACAGAAGTGCAGAGATGTAAACTAAGTAGCAGACTTGGCAGCTGCATTTTGCACAATCTGAAGGCGACAGATAAGATATTTAAGTAAGCCACACAAGACTATATTTCTATAAACCAAATAGGATGAGATAGCTGCTTGGATCGCCAAACTTATCCCTTCAAATCAGAGCCAAGGAAGAATTTCCTTTAAGCTGTTCAAGTAAAATTTACCAGAGATCTTTTTGACATGCAGGCACAAGGTCACATCAGTGTTTATAATTACACCAATATTTTTTGTCATAGTGGCAGGGTCTAGGAGCGGGTAAGGAGCCAGTGACTACCAAGTGGAGCCCAAGATCTAAGGATGGATCCCTGAAACCAAAATCGTTGTTTTATAAGCATTGAACTTCAAAAGGTTATTGGTCATCAAACGTGATTGAAGCAAAACATTTCTGAGGTTTGTCAGAGCTAATACAACTTCGTTGTACAGCATCAGCAGCATAGTTTAAAATAATAAAGACAAAATAACAAATTAAAGCAATTAAAGGGGTTAAATAAAACATAAAGAATTACACAAATTGCACAATTATACTTAATTAATCAATGCCAGTGTTTTTACTTTTAAAGAGAAATATGCTTTATTTCACAAACAACTAAAAGCAAAACATAAGATTACAAATATATACAATGAAATCAAGACATATTGAGCACGCCTGAACTAGGATCTGTGTCAGAACGTTACTTAGTGTTATACGATAGCCCCTCTCTACAGTGTTTGTCAAGGGACCTTATTCCTATTAAAGTTGTCACAGATTTCTTAATATAAAATCTTTTCCTCTTGTACTTCTCAGAGACGTCATAGAGTAAATCCCCTTTGTGGTGCATTTGTCAAAGAGTACACAATCTAAAACTTGATTCTCAGGGTAATGATTCAGAGCACTCCAAGGCTGACTCAAAGGTGTTGTGTACCAGAAAATTTGAACTGAGTAAAAGACGAAAATAACACACAATAAATAAACAACCAACTAATGTTTTCTTCAAAAAGTACTTTAGTGCACACACAATTAAGTACTATACTGAAAAGGACAAATATTTCAGGACAAGATTTCAGGTGGATTGTCAAATTGGGACCCATCCTGTGGGCCTCACAGAATAAAAAGTGTTCAAATCGTCACACATTTTAAAGAAATATCACAGAAGACAACCAAACCTGTACATGTAGTCTCTTTCGTTATCTCTGAGGTACCATGTGAAAATGTGTACAGCAGTATGCTTTAATCCTAAAAAACAGCAATGTTCCTATATGGGTTGATTAGTACACATGAGGCTTTTCACAATCAAAAAGGTGATGCTTACAGGCGTTGTCATGTCTTTTAATATGTAAAACTAGTAGGCTACAGTCTGACTCACCAAATTCAATAATAGAGAAGCAAGTCTGCTTCCTTTAAAGTTAAAATGAATAAACAGGACCAGATGGTGTCTGCCTAGAGAGACCAATCAAACATTTTAGGAAAACCCAAAGTATACATTGACATGAACCTTAGATCTCCCTTTGGATAAAGGAAGCATTTTCCAGTACTAGACCAACAATGGGACATGTGTAATAAAGCCCTTCTTGTTGCATTTGCCAAATGGATCCCAATGTAAGTCCCCTTCTTATTGTATTTGTCCGAAAATTAAAAAGGCTAAATCCATTTTTACGGTTTATGTCCTGGAGTCCACAATGTAAACCCCTTCCTAATGTATTTGCTAGAGAGTTCACCATGTAAAACCACTCTTAGTTACATCTGTCAGAGTTCCTAATGTAATACTGCTTCCAATTGTATTTGTCAAAAAGTTCACCATATAAAGCCCCTTCCTATGGTATTTTTTCATAGAGTTTACAATGTAATATCCCCTCTTATTGAAATACTCAACATATTTTCATGTAAAACACATTTCTGTTGTATTTATCAGAGTTAACAACCCCCTCCGTATCACAGTTGTCATAGTATTCAATGTAAAACCCCTTCCTATTGTATGTGTCACAGAGTTCACAATATAAATCTCCTTCCTGTGGCGTTTGGCAATGAGTTAACAATATAAATTCCCTTCCTATTGTATATGAGAACTCTAGTTCAGGATGTCTCAGGACAATCAGTAGTTATTGGGCTCCAACTGTGCCACTGGTTTTCTATATCCTCTGGTGTCCTGGATCCTCTGTATCCTGCTCCCTCGACTGGGGAACCAAGTAACCCTTTTACCACTTGAATCTTAAGGTAATGAGTGAGCAATCCAAGGCTGACCTGAGGTGATGTGGGCTAGAAAATCAAAACTCAGCAAGACACAAATATAATAATAAATCAATGTGACGCTAATCCTTCACAATAAAGGAAAAGTATTGTAGTGAACATACAACTAAATAACTATGCAAGAATGACTACTATTTATCAGTTTTCAAGTGGAATTGCAGATTGGAGTCCCTCTCAAACAGACCTCACAACATCACTGAACTGTAGGGTGCTAATTGGGTATCCAAAGGAAATATTACGTGGTGCAAGGTATCTAGTCTCGTCCCATTAACCTGTGTGGTACCAGGTGACAATTTGCACACTAACATGCTCCAGCCCTAAAAACTAGCAATGCCACTAGATGGGCGGCCTTCAACACATGAAGTTTTTCCCGCTCAGCAAAGTTAGGCCTACAGATTTTGTCAAATCATTAGCAAAGTAAAATGAGAGCCTTTGATACCGCATTTATAAATCAATAAAGTAATCCTATTGACTTTAATATAAGCAATAACATGTCCATTTGGTCTCTCCCTAGAGAGACCCATCAAATATTTTTTAAAAGACCCAAAGTATATATTGACAAGAACAGTAATTCTCTCGAGACACTAAACATTTAATGCTGCCTGACCTAATAAGGAACCTCTGTACTAAACCCCTCATACTGCATGTGTAAAGTCCACATTTGTAAAGCGCACAATCACCCGTAAGGGTCTCTAGGCGCTGGGGGCCGTCGGGAAGATTAAGCGAGCTATTGCCCAGAGTCACATGGTGCTGGGCTAACCTGCCGCCGGAGCCGGGGATCGAACCGTGGTCCCCAGATTCCAGCGTCAATCGCCCTGGCCGCGGCGCCACACCTCTTCCCGGTGTGTCAAAGAGTTACAATTGACACTCCTTCCCTATTGTATTTGTCACATAGTTCCAACTCGAAAACACTTCATGGTGCATTTGTCAGAGGATTCTCAATGTAAAGCCTATTACTATGATGTTTGGAAATGAGTTCACAATGCAGAACACCTTCCTATTTTATTTGTCAAATAGTTAACAATGTAAACCCTATTCCTGTTATAATTTAGAATTCCAGTTCAGGAGGTCCCAGGGTGGCCAGTAGTTATTTTCTCCAATTGTGTCATTGGAGGACTTTCACCTCTGGTGTCCTGGGACCTCTGTACCTCAAACCCATACACTGGTTCCAGGTATCCCTTTTAACACCATTCTCTAAGGGTAACTATGCAGAGCAGACCAGGGCTGATCGAGGAGGTGCTGTGGGTTAGAAACTCAGACCACAGCACCCCACAACATAAACACTCAACAAATCAATGTTCACCCAGTACTTTTGCTTTAAAAAGGGAAAGTATTTAGTGCATACTCAACAAAATACTATACACAAAATCACAAACAATCACAAGCTTCAGGTGAAGAATTGTTACTCTTCCTACAGGGTCTTGCAGATTATCTGGAGTCCAGATCACATACCCTAAAGAAATAGCACAAGAGGAATGTAACCCTCTAAATCTAGCCAACTTCCATTCTCTCTGAGGTTCCACGTGGCGTTGTGTGCACTAGCAGGCTTTAATTGTAAAAATGAAGCAATGGTCCTTCATAGACCCATTGGCAAACAGGAGCATTTTCACATCAAAACATATACGTCTAAAGGCTTTGTCAACTTGTTCATTACGTACAATGATAACCTTACTGTCTTTGCCACATTTAATAATCAGTAAAGCAAATCTGTTGGAATTTACTTGAGCATAAATATTACCATTTTATTTGTCACATAGTTCAAAATATAAAGCATCCACCTATGGTGTTTGACATCTCATCTACAATGTAAATCCCTGTACTATTGGTTCTGATGGAGGTTTCACAATGTAAAACCTTTACCTATTGTTTTTGTAATAGCGTTCACAATGTAAAACCTCTTGGTATGGCTTTTGACAAGCGGTTCGTTGTAAAACCCCTTCATATAACATTCATTAGCGAGTTCACAATGTGAAACTCCTTCTTACTCTACTGGTCGCAGGGTTGCACCATAAAAAGCCCTATCCTTTTATTGAACCTGGGGATGAGCTTAGAAAATACTTGCATACAGGCCTTAACACAGTGTAAGTATCAATCAATCCACTCGTACAGGCCTACTGACTTTGACATATGATTTTCATAATAAATAATTCTGACCTACCACCTTTGTCATAACTTTTCATAAAAAACAGCCAAACATGTTGCATTTGACATAACTTTTCCCAATCGAGCCAACACCCTTGATTCTGTTACAAAACCAACTTCCATTCTCTCTGAGGTTCCACGTGGCGTTGTGTGCACTAGCAGGCTTTAATTGTAAAAATGAAGCAATGGTCCTTCATAGACCCATTGGCAAACAGGAGCATTTTCACATCAAAACATATACGTCTAAAGGCTTTGTCAACTTGTTCATTACGTACAATGATAACCTTACTGTCTTTGCCACATTTAATAATCAGTAAAGCAAATCTGTTGGAATTTACTTGAGCATAAATATTACCATTTTATTTGTCACATAGTTCAAAATATAAAGCATCCACCTATGGTGTTTGACATCTCATCTACAATGTAAATCCCTGTACTATTGGTTCTGATGGAGGTTTCACAATGTAAAACCTTTACCTATTGTTTTTGTAATAGCGTTCACAATGTAAAACCACTTGGTATGGCTTTTGACAAGCGGTTCGTTGTAAAACCCCTTCATATAACATTCATTAGCGAGTTCACAATGTGAAACTCCTTCTTACTCTACTGGTCGCAGGGTTGCACCATAAAAAGCCCTATCCTTTTATTGAACCTGGGGATGAGCTTAGAAAATACTTGCATACAGGCCTTAACACAGTGTAAGTATCAATCAATCAACTCGTACAGGCCTACTGACTTTGACATATGATTTTCATAATAAATAATTCTGACCTACCACCTTTGTCATAACTTTTCATAAAAAACAGCCAAACATGTTGCATTTGACATAACTTTTCCCAATCGAGCCAACACCCTTGATTCTGTTACAAAACCAACTCAGGCCAACCATATTGAATATAATCAATACAAGCACTCTTTTTTAGAGGAAACACACAGCATCAATCAGATCAAACCCACCAAGGAAGAAGATCAGCATGCAGGAAGAGTCAAAGACCCTTTCTCTGTAGTCATTACTAAAGCTCTTTTTCTGTTGATCAAGTAAGTTGCAGAGACAGCTGCGCTGTCAAGTCAGACCGCGAAATGTATGGAAGTAAAACCGTGTGTGCCACGATTAACCATTTAATGCAACATGTTCTACCTTCCTAAAGGGCAGAATTTATGGAAGAAGAAGGTATAGTGGGTACCAAACCGAAACAGCCCATGAGCGGCCCATGAGCAAACTTGTCTTTAGTTGTCTTTTTTTAATGAGAACATAGAGTGTCATTCAAGAGGACCAAAAACAAGTCACAAAATAAGAGTAAAATAATTACAATGCGGTAAGTGGTTGAAACTACAGGAAATATGATCAGAGGCATTAGACCAACCATGGAATATTTTCAAGAAGCACTGAATATTTTTCAGGGAGTAAACTACCAGCAGACAGATTTTGAAGCACACACAGAAGCAATCAGTTTTAGTAACTCAAAGAATAGTTTGGTAAGCATTAAGAAGGAGCCCATTAAGGTCTGCACTGTAGTACACAATGAGACATAAATGTGTGCAGCCATGGTGAAAGGTCTCAGTACCACAGTGTCTGTTTTCTTCACGTTTTCTTAAATAAACAATGTGCTTGTTATCTGTAAACTGTCCCCGTTGCCTAAAGTATTGCACCCGGTTCATGACTTAGCAAGCTGTTTCTGACCTCTTGCAATATGTTCATGTTTTAGTGTGCTAAGCCAAAACCGACATTGTAGAATAGTGTGCTTTTTCCACGCATCCCCAATCTTGGACTTAAAAGGTGTCTTTAATCCACCGCTTTCTTGAAATGAATTGTGACTTGGAATTTTCAATTATAAGAAATTGTTTGGGTTATTCTTCAATCCTCCATTCAGAGAGCATCATCAACTGTGCAGCGAGTGTAATAATTCAATATTAGTGACAGTGAATGCACTCATATGCTAAGACAACGTCTTTTGCTTATTAGATTGTGATAACATTTGCCCTTAAGAGCAGTACAAATTCTCATCTGCAGTATGTTTGGGTGCTCTGTCTGGCAAGAGATATGTTTCCCGCAATCAAAAGACTGTGCATTGCCACTGGCAGCAAATCTGACTGGGAAGTTGTTGTATGAAAAGTAAATGATAGTACAATATGGGTTCCGCTGTTATTTACTGAAAAGGTTGAAACATTTGAAATTGATTTTTTACTCAAAATAGATCAGCTATTCCTTATTGAAAGAGGTATAATGAGATGTATTTTCCCCTTCTAACACAAGAAATTCGAAATCTATATCTGACCCAAATCTTGATAATGACTCGGTATGTTCATTACAAGAAATCATGTGAAGAAAAAAAAATGCTAGGGGCTAGCCATGTTAATTTGAGTCACAAACAGTATAGGCACAGGGATCTGACCTACACCCTTCAAGAGACAAAACATAAACTTAAGGTAAACCGTTAATTTAGCCAGAAACATCACCAGCCACCTAAGATCACATATTCTTCACAACCATGTTGCAATATTTTCAGATCACTTAGGGCCCGTCATGTTGCTGCACCGCCAAAGGCGTGGTTGGGCCGCCCACCAGATTACAAGTGTTTATGTCTGACGGGCTTTTTTTGATGTTCCCACAGCAGTGCCTCAGAAAATGGGCACCGCGATGGGAACGCCCAAAAAGGTTCCTGCATGGCATGGACTATAAAGTCTATGCCGTGCAGGCACTGCTGTGCATGCACACAGTGGGGAGGGGTACATGTTGCGCTCCCCTGCGTGCACCCCATGGCCCAGAGGCAACAGGGAGCCCTGTATGTCCCTTTTAGCTTCTTCTCCACCACGGTTTTCATGGAGGAGGAACCGCCATGAAAACCATGCTGGAGAGGAAACTTTTAATATGCTTGGCCGGACTGTGGCATTTGCACTGCTGCACAACCACCAGGGAATGTTGGTGCCCTGGCGGCTGCGGTGGGGCAATGGCGGTCTGACCCCCCTTTGTAATAGGGCAGTTACAAGACTGCCATCGCCCTGCCCCGTGAGTCTGTTGGTCTGTGGACCGCCAGACTTGTAAATGAGCCCATACTATTTTTCTCCACGTGTCTTACTCCCAAACGTGTAAACACCCTTGTAGTGAACAAAAACAAAGATACACCCAGAGTTTGTTCTGCTCTTATCCTTAATGCAGCACACTTTATTAAAATGATAGTATGTTGTATCTCATCACTCCACAGTGAGCTACTTAAACTGGATTTCAATGTTCAAATAATACAACATCGTTGATAATCCCTTCTCAAGATGTGCCTAATCTGCACAGAGACCCAAAGAAAAAACAAAATTTGGAACAAGCTAAGTCTGACTCCTACCTCGCTTCTACTGGCCTCATGTCATAGGCATAAATGGAAAAAGTGTCTTACATTTTATTTCATCACTCTTGCTGTATGTATTTTATTTTCCATCGATTCTGTGCTTGTTTTGTGTAGGTGGTAGGCACTTAATCCAAAGCAAGAGAAAGAAGAAGAACATGTGTAACAAAGGAAGAAAACCAGTGTAAACTAAGACTAGGCACCCTTAATATTCAGCAACCCTGGCAATTGGCAGCACGCAAAATCTTGGAATCCTGTACTTATATACTTATGCTTACCAGTGGTGCTGAAACACCTTTCACAGTGCGGGTGCTGCCATCAGTGTTGCATCACTGCAGCAATAGAGATTGTGAAAAATCCAAACATCACTCAAAAAACATGGGGCCTCTTTTATGAGGCCGTGCGTCACTTTTACGCCGCCGGTGCATCACTTTTTGTGACGCATCAGCAGCATAAAAAAATGTGCCTTGTTGCACCATATTTACAAAGTGACGCATCTAGATAGATGCGTCACTTTGTAAACCCCTGCGCTACATTATACCTACGCCAGGTATAATGTATGCAGGGGGGGGCGTTCTGACGCAAGACAGGGTCATAGAAGTGAAGCCGTGAAATCTATAAGATTTCACTGCGCCACTTCTAGGACAAAAATGCGTCAATTTCTTACGCCTGCCTCGCAGCAGGCGTAAGACTGATGCAGGCCCTTTCACATGGGGCTTGCCCCATGTGAAAGGACAGATTGCTGGAGTTGCGTCACTTTTATGACACACTCCAGCAATGCGTCACTTTTGCGCCATACAGATACGTCAGAAATACTGACGTATCTGTAACTCCTTGCGCCATGATGCGTCATACTGTAAATATGACGCATCATTGGTCTCGCAAGGAGGGCGCAGTGAAAAGTGACGCATCGCTGTGTTGAAGCAGCGATGCGTCACTTTTCATAAATGAGGCCCCAGGGTAGCAAATATATTCATTTAGTGGGAGAGTGGTAAGGGTTGGTTGCTTGTGGTTCATTTTGGAGCACACTGTCGCCAATATATTAATAAATCACGGCTTGGTAGCGCACTGTCATTTACAGACAGCAAATTTTCTGTTAAAATGGCCACTAAATTTGCAAAAGCATACAGTTTTAGTGATAAAATGGTACAGCACACAAACAATAAGGTGTGAGAATCGAGTTTCAGCGAATATTTCATTTGCACATCATCAAGTGTATTGGTTTGTTTTGGACCTGTTAAAATCTTTGTTTCTATCAGACTTCAGAATTTTTAAAATATGCTTCATTTGATCTTTCCTAACTACTGAGGTGTTCTAAAATATTTGCACAGTTGATTTATAGGTATTTCAATTATTTTGTGCGCCGTAAAACAAATTACTTCCTACAGCCTTTCTTCCCTGTACCCAGCTAGATCGTGCATAGTTCACCTTACAAAATCCTCTCATTATGCATTTTGATAAAGAAAAGAATACACCAACTTTCATTTAAAAAGTATAAGCAGTAATTTGTCACAAAACTTAGCCTCACATTTGACTTCTGTCTTTGAGTGCACAGCAAATCAACAACATAAAAACACAATCTAAACGCATCTTTACTCTCATGAACTCCAGCATTGCTATTTTGGGAGAGCTGTAGTATGACGTGCACACGCCGCCCAGCAATCCTACTTCTAGTTCCTATGATGTTTACAAATTAAGCACAGTATCAATGTGGTTGTGACGTAGCAGATGGTTCGGGTCCATTTTTAGGTCAAGCCTGGGCAGCGCATTCGCTGCTCTGCGAGGCATGCTGTGTTCAGGTACTTGAAGCTCTGCCCACTCGCTGCCCATATTTTTCATTGGATTTTGTCATTGTCCTTTGGAAGCTGTGGCTTTTCATTTTGTAACCTCCCATGATGACGTCCCCTGTTACATGGGTTGTTACTCGGTAGGCTTTAATTACAGCCTCCAAGCACTATTTGCTTAAATGGTTTCTCCTGCATGCTGTTGCAAGCAGGGCATGCTCTCCCCCATTACTTTTTTTTTCATAGCACGTCACGCTCAAAGTGGTGACTGTGCCTTTGGTTTATCTGCGGCCCCAAATAGGGCCACATGTTTTAATTCTTTGTTTTTATTAACTTTTTTTTTAACTGCCCTACATTGCACTTCCACTTTAATGACGGCTGTGCCACTTTCCTTAGACAAACCACATCTAAGGAAAGGGGAGGGGCCACCATTAAAGTGAAACCAAGGCATGGGGTGCTTTCACAAAAAAAGCATTCGCTTGTCAAGTTGACAAACAAATGCTTCTTTTTGTAAAAAGAGCTCCATACCGTGCTTTCACTTTAATGGCGGCCTCGCCCCTTTCTTTAGACACGCTCATCTAAGGAAAAGGGAGTGCCCAACATTAAAGTGAAAGCGCCGCATGGGTGCTTTTGCACACAAGCATTTGCAATGCAATAGGTGTCGCATTTACAAGAGTTTCGTAAATGCGAGACCTATTGCATTGCAAATACTTGTTTCATTTTGGTAGGTGGCTACCGGTGTGAATTTTTGACCCATCCAATAGTGAAGCGCATGTTCAGTTGCAGTGATACATGCCTTGAGTTACCAGTTCATGTGCAGTTGGACAACTTTTAAACATTTAGTTGGAATTCTGATGCTGAACAGCGCTGCTGAGGCAGTGTTGGGGTTCTTGCAATGTAAGGCAAGCCATAGATTGTCTACATTTGAATATGTGAATGCACATGCTTGAACAATGTCTTATGTTGTTTTAGTAACATAACAGTGTTTTATGTTAATGTATTATTGTACTTTCACAGTGGCTTAGCTAGAGCTTTTGCCACTCGGGGTGGTCCCTGCGTTTGCTGCCCAGTGCCAGCCGGTGCTGGTAAGAGCGGGGGGTCGACAGACAACGAGGAGAAATACAATTTAAAAAAAGAAAGCCACTTACCTTGTGATTGCTGAAATTAGCCACCTCACGTGAAGTGCTGTTGCTCGCAAAAAAGTGCTGCCCGAAGTATGGCAGTGCAAAACACCTATCTCAACAAGGTCGGCAAATTGCACAAAATATGGGGTAACATTAATTCACTTTGAGGCACCACACTGCATGTGTAGTGAAAATGCAAGGAATTAGTGTCATGCCAGAGTGACGTCACACTGCAGTATATCTACCACAACCAGGGTCTCAGACTCCATCTGGACCTCTGTTGACTCTCAGCTTGCTTCTTCTACCACTCCCATGGCCAAGCAACACTGATCTGCACCTTCTTCCCCTCTGCTACGTCCACCATAAAATGCTAGGTATGCTGACAAATACAATTATTTGTTGAGCTACGTAAAGCGCAGCACTGCCTCAATGGGGCTGGTTTGGAGGAGGAAAACATACTTCATGCAGGCAAACAAAAATATATGGCGGATGTCTCTTCGGTCTAAGCTCCCCTGTACACCTTCCTTCCTTCTCATGGACTTGGTATGATCTTGTTTCTCCTGCAAACTACTGGTGCTTCATCACTGAATGTTTATGATGATGCCTTACACACAGCAGATCAAGCTTCCTATTCTGCTTGAATGGCGTGTTTGCTTTTTATTGCTGACCACAGCCTTCCGCTCCAGCTGCACTGCCTACAAGCAGATACCTGCAAATTAGCCATCATGTTGTTATTCTCCATCCTCGTCACCTCTTCCCAAAAATAAAAACTAGAGTATTTCATTAGTGATCACAACATTCTCAGCAGCTCATCGGCCACAGGTGAGAGTAACCATCAGCAAAGCATTGACCCCTGCATGGATTAAATCTAACACTGTAGGGTCAAAACTGAGGCACCATTTGGGGGTGTTACTCCACTAGCATGTACACAGACTGCCCATCGGCTGACATGCTCTAGCCACTGAATTTACACTGAGAAAACATCTGCTAGGTGAACCTAGACATTGACCTCTCATCGAGACCCTTGTAGTAATTTCTGCCTGCCACTACCACCTTAATTTCTTGCTCAATTACTCCCGTCAATGACTACCTTATTTTCCCTAACACCTTTCACACATCTGCCTGGAATATGCAAGCTGAACCTCTAGACAGCTCCTTAATGTTTGGTATCGGTGTCTCCAAAGCCGCAGGTTGACATATCGTTGGTCAGCCAAGAGTGTGGGATCTCCACTCCTGCTATCTCACTCACAGCGCTATACCCTCTGATAGAGAACCATGATTTCCTAAATTGATCTCTTTGTGAAATAATGTGCTTGGTGCGCTTATCTTTGTTCAACCTGTAGACCAGATGATTGGATGCCTGCGGGCTACTTCTGCCTTATCAAGGTCTATAATATGCGTACCAATGGCCTAGGCCTAACACCAAGACCATGGCACAAGCAGCCTACAAGTTATTGTTCTCAAGATGGGTATTATTACTAGGTCAATTCTATATAGTGACAGCCTCCCCACCACATGGAAAGCTTCACAAAATATTCTGACCTACTGTCTCTGGATCTCCTCTCCTAACGTATTTAATGGAATCAAGCCTAACTCTCCTTGTGTAGATCAGTAACATATTCGGCATGTATTTTATTTATAGAATAGCTGTTTTTCTTACAGAGTAAGGACTATACTATTTCTATCAAAGATACATTTAATATCTCCTCACAGCCCAGCTCTACCAGCATTGATTGAGACGTATGTGTAGTGGTAGGGTTCCATGCTTAGAGGTGACATAATAGACGTAGCCAGGTAGTGTCTTTAAAGGATATTTATTAAGTCCATAATATTTGTGGTAACAGCCCCACCATGAGCAGCCTGCTGTCTGCTCAGTCCAATTTCCCACTGTCAACATTCACACCGGGCACCCAAGCATTCCACACATGTCCATCACACTAACATTCCATACAGATCCCTCACCCTGGCTGAGCACCTAGGACCTAGGTAAAAGGGAACATTATAAACATGACATGAAGACACTACAGTATGACATTGCACTCTTGCCCCAGAGCTCTGAACCTTTCATACAAAGCAATTATAATGCGGATACCCACGTATTAGAAGACTACAGCTAGGTGCATGGCCTGGCTAATTCACAGACCCTGCTACACGGCTTATCAATAAGTAAGAGGACAAAGGACCTAATTAGGAAGTTGACAGGTTCATGGCATCTGCCAATAAGTAGAGCTGTCCCATCGGCTAACCTTGCGGTTACCCTACCTCTTTTAATGAGAAGAGAATTTAAGGATTTTTGTAGATGGAGTCTTGGCAGACTCTGCCTGTGGAATCCCTTCAACTGGTGGCCTTCTATGTCATAGTGAATGTTTAATGCCCTATTTGGAGGATGACTGCCACTGTCATTTGCTTCCCAGGGGTACCATGCAAGGCATAGCGGTCGTAGGCATTAAATCAAAGATTGACCCTGACAGGCAGTGAGGAGATTTGCTGCACATCAGGTCATTGCTTTTTTCCTTTACCGAAAAAAAACACACCTGCGTTAGTATTTTTTTGTAGTACAGCATCCTGCTCCTGCTCACCATACTGCTTTACCCACAATGACCGAGTGATTCACGGGGCAGTGCCATCTGTGAGGCACGTGGATCTAAATGGGACCCACAGTCTAAAGTCTGCTACTTGCTGTGGAATAATGCCTTCTGGCCCAGCATTGCTCGCTTTATCCCCTTGTGTGATCTTCAGCCACCTTTTTTTTTTATCTGCTCATATCTCCATTAACTAATTTGCAAACATTGAGAATACACAGTAATTAGCTAAATGTCAGTTCAACGTGCTTTATACAAAATTAAGGACAATTAAATAAAGGTTAATTGCGGCATTCTGGTCAGACAATATAAAAATATATTTTTCACTAAACTGACTCGTTTACAGTGACAGTGATGTATTATTTCCATGATAGAACACCTTTAAGAGTTGCAGACTTTTCTTCCTAATCTATGCTCCCAAATGCATCTTAAAAAGTAACATTCTTTCTGCTCGCATCACTGCGCTTCTGGTTTTTATGGGTACAGGGGAAAACCACCGAAGAAGGTAAATTCTGCTACTGAGCTGTCGTCTCTCCTTTAAATTAATCTCCTGAATTACCCATGCCTTATTCCAAAGGTTTTCTAGGACAGATAGTACCTTTCTTCATGTTCCAAGGCACTTTACAGCAGTTTGAAGATCCAATAAAATCATGTTATCTATTTATCTGAAATGCACAGCTTATTCCGGACATCCCTGTAGAAAATTAATTCTTCAGTATCGCTCCAAAAATACCTCTTCATGGCGCCTCACCCCACATGAACTCCCATCATTTCCTCTCACTACCGTCAATATTTTACCGATTTTAATCATCACCCTTCATCAGTGTTCCACCATAATATCGTGGTCCAAATAAGCACATGCAAATATATTCTTAGATAATATTTGAAAATATCATTACTGAAAAGTTAATAGTGCTAAATCTTACTTATCTGTGATGATCTGATTTTATGGCCACAATATTTCTGCAAACCGATATTTTAACTATGCTACTTTGACTTACAACCTAAAACCCCTTCTAAGGAATATGTTGAAGGTGTAGAACATTTCTGCGTTGTGCTGGGCTGTCATGTTAATAGAAAATCTTGTTTATTCACAATCCTCTGGTGCTTTCTCCAAAGAGTTATACTGATGTGCAAGTTTCAAAGCAAAAATATTTTCATACAGTAATGAGAATGTGGAACAATCACAAATTTGCCACAGGAAGAGCTGGAAGGAACCCGGCACTCATTTTCCTGGTTGCAGAATACAATAAGCAGCATTTGATGACTTGTGCGCGACCGGGTGTGGATAAGCATTAACCTGGAAAATATGTGGGAAGAAAAGAAGGCTGGCTGTACTCACGCTTTTCTGATGGTGGTGGTTTCCGAGGCTCTGGTGGTACAGGATGGAGATACCAAGAAGTTTTAATCAAACCCTATCTCAGAGATAGCCAGTTACACTCAAGATTTGTTGGTGTCGTAAGGATTCTGGAGACTTTCTAGTTTAAAACTAGTATGGCAGCTTCAGGTGGTGATATCTCAGGAACCCGTGGTCATGGTGGACACAGTCTTTGGGGTGAATCTCCTAGTACCAAGGATCCTTGAATTCATCTAGACCATGATGGCATGCCAAGCAGACCTCAAAGGGCGCCTCAACAGGCTCCATGTACGCTCAAAACCTAACTATAAATGGACTGCAGCTCAACAGCAGCATATTAGAGGGTCTGATTTGTGGGATGGGGCGTTTGAGGAGGGTCATAAGACGCACCATAGATCAACAGACATTATCAGCACTCTGGGCTGCTCACCTGTTTTTTTAATCTTTTTTATGTCAACTACTTAATCTGATACTCCATCCCACCCTCTCGGGTCCAAACACGGACTGGCATTGGGGTCTTGGAGTCAAACAGCTAGCTTTGGGCGGCACACTGAAGTGCTGAATTGACTGAAGTCCTCCTCATGCTGTGGGTGTTACCAGTCCGTACATATGCGTTTAGCTGGCAAGCCGCACAATCATCCAAAGGACGTTGGTCCATGAAGGGAAGGTGAAAGGTCATACAGGTCTGTCAAGATGCAGACCTTTTTTTTCGTTTTCAGAGAAGAGCTCTAAAAGGGAACCAGCTCCAATGTTTAGAGCAATTCAGTTTAAGGTTTTGCGGGTAGCTAAGAAGAGAAATGGGATATGTGCAGAATTCTCCAAACCACATTTAGGGAAACTTGATTAGGTTGGAGCTGGATGTGTAATCCAGCTCCCCAGCAAAACACTTCTTATTTGGAGATTGCGCATTTGGCACCTTCCAGTCCTCGATTAGAAGTTGCAGCAAT
This sequence comes from Lissotriton helveticus, assembly GCF_964261635.1. Classification (NCBI taxonomy): domain Eukaryota; kingdom Metazoa; phylum Chordata; class Amphibia; order Caudata; family Salamandridae; genus Lissotriton; species Lissotriton helveticus. Next base: position 1,316,169,784 of record NC_136068.1, read on the forward strand.
ATGGCAACCAGGCTCACTACATACACTGGAAAAAAGGAAGTATCCTGTTATCAGGGACTACATTAGTTTTTATGGGGTTTGGTAGGCATTACAGTAGAAGATCTTCATCCTTATTATATAAAGTATCACCTACTCAGAAGCAAATCCAGGACCATATCAGAATTGTTATTCCCTCAAGATGAAATGAGGAACACATTTGGTACTCCTCGTGTGAGTCTAAAAGTTTGTCTTGTGGCACTTATGTGGTTACCTGAAAACAGACAGGGGTAAACTCAAGGATGCAAACTGAAAAATTGCAGGGACGGGACGAATGAAAACACACCTCAAGATTTTACTCATTGAGTACTTATGATGAAGATGTATACACGAGGACTTTGAGCTTCAGACTCCTGACAGTGCTGTAGGTGTCACAGCAGGAAACAACACACATGCGGATTGATTGCCCAATATAACAGAGTGGATTCTCTTGTCAAATAACTCCTGGTAGAGGGCTACTTCTGTTAGGTGGTGGGGCTCAGATCCACTTGAAAGAACGTTGCCCTATCCTAGCTCACAACACTATGCATATAGCACAAATCATATCAGTCAATAGAGCACTGACTGTGTTCTGATGAAATGTCATGAACCTAAATGTTTTGCCAGGGCCTTTCAAAATTTCACTTTTGCCTGACACCAACTGGTGGCTGAAGTCTCTGAGCTTTACTCTGATTGCTGAAATTTTGCCATTTTCTTCTATAAATCTCTTGAAACTGAGTTTAAAAAACGTTACATCATCCACATCCTCCTCATCTCATACCATTTTGTATGTTCTTTAAGAATGTATATATCCTTTAGGGTTTAAGTAAATAGAAATATAGTATGGTTTTAATGTGAATGACTGACAATCAATAGTGAATTAAGCACAACAGTTTGCTCTAATTTAGGTACAATAAATTCTCCAGAAAACAGTGCTCCTGTCTTGCAAGAATGCCTTTTAGAGGCAAGGCAATATGTGTTTACAGTTAGTGTTTCATTCTCCCTGGTTCATGGGGCAAACAGCTCTCAAGAGCATATACACTGCAATGTAATATTTCTTCTTCCATTCATAACTTCTTAAAGAAATTTGTGTCGCCTAGCAGACAGCACTTTCACAAGTTTTCACAGTTTAGATATTTTGTGAACAATTCTTTGTTTCCAGGGAGACTGCACACCCAAAGCTCCTTAGAGTATCTGAAAACATCTCGTTCCATAGGCAAGGAGTATCTTGCTTTGGGAGGCACATATAGACGATAATCTCTCTTCTTCCTTTAAATAATTACGGCTTAGTCTGTGTATACATCTTTCTGGTCTGTAATTCCAGCAACTCGGCTTCAAGATAAAAGAAAAGAGCTAAGACATGAGGTAGATTTTGTAGAGTGTTGATAGCAATAGAACTCACTCTACGTAGGATTTGAATTACTATAGAGGAATAGCAAGGAGTGAAGTGGTCACTTGAAAGTAGAGCCAATGCAAGGCACTAAATATTGGTCTAGACCTGACAATGCAGGCCATATCAGTCCCGCCAGCAGTGATCCAGGATCTAGGAAATTTAAGCCGAGCAAAATCCACACAAGATATCAGCAATTAAATAGTGCCACGACTTATACAATGATCTGAAAGGCAAGGTCTTGGAGACCCAAACATAATACATGTACTGACAGACATTTACGACTTATCCATTCTTGTTGTCCCATTGAATGCTTTGTTCTTCTGATTTCTGTTGCAATCTCATGATTTTCTCAAATCAGTGAGTGGCGAGATCTGCTGGATAAGAATATTCCCTGTTGTCTGATTCACATCACAGGACTTCCCGTTAAGTTAGAGAATTATCTTAAGGAGTTTGCTTTACTTATGCCTGATTTAATCTTCTTCACTTCACTATCAATCATTTTATTCAAGATATGTTTTTTTTACATCACATGAGTGATGACTGAGTATTTGTAATTCCTTAAATTTGGGAAAGTAGTACCGTCTTTCTCTTTGTTGGCAGAAAATTCCCTGTTTTTTAAAACTTTTTCCTAGGAGAATAAGCCAAGTCAGATCTTTCCAGTTGGAAGACTTTTCTAGCGTGAGTTTTCAAGATGTGTTACAAAAGATCTCACTAGCAGACTTGACAGCGTGGGCATTCCTCACCTTTTAGGATGAGTCCGCCGCATTTTAATATTAAACGTGCCGTACCAATTGTTAGTCTTCTTTATCAATTTCCATTCCATCAGTTCAGTTGAGGTCCTCCCCTAATATTATGTCAGCACCTCTTTCTTATGCTGATCTGCAAGTTTCCAATTTCTCTATAAATATTTTACTGACTTATTTTGACATCGGGAAAAATTATCCAGATTTCTTTAATAATTTCAGGATAGAAGAATGTGTACTTAGAGTAGAATTTCTTCATTCTGTTGGACCAAATATAACACACATTTTTAAGAATTTTGACAAATTCTGTGATGCCAGAGAATTAGCTTTGCAGTGCATCATGGCCTTCTGTCACAGTGTTGGCCGCAGTTACCAACAATGTCCACAATGTTTACAAGCGCAATGTTCACTGCTACGCAAATTCTTTTCAGACAAAGTTCTTCTTCTCTCTTGTGGGCTGGCATCGTTATTGTGGCAACTCCTGTACGCAGACCCTCATTTTGGAGCCTTCCCCTTCTAAACCACAAGCTTTATTGTCCTACCTTGCAGTGCTGGCTTTAACAAACATCTAAGAATTCTAGCAACGTGTGAATACAAACCATGTATCTTAATCTTACATGACAGTCTCACACATATACTGCAATTGATAACTGCATAGGACAGGGAAAGGGCAGTCACATACATGGTCAAATCAAGCAAATCAGTTTCTGTTTATAGCACTTACTGCAAACAGTCACTTCCTGATGACTGTGAGAATGAAACGTGTCATTCACACTGTACAGTGGTGACTTCTCATACTCACAATACAAAGTTTGTAACACTACCTACCCATACCAGGCGTTCACGTGGCCTAACAGTGCCTCGTATTGCAGTGCCTGCATCTCATGCAGGTTGCTGGTATGGAAAAGTTTCTGTGCATGACTCTTGAGCATATGCCCAGCGCCATGGCAAGATGCAGCTGATTAGCCTGTCTGTCCCCTGCAACCAGGACCTTCACCAGGTCCTACATGGGACATGGATGCTACATGTGTATACTGTTAAGTGTGTGTAAAGAATGTGTGTGAGTATGTGTGACACAGGTGATCTTAGCCACGGTGGACTCCATTTGTATTTCTCCATTCTAGTGGTACCTAAGCTGGGCGATTGGAGAAAGAGCCAAGACAGAAGACATGAATCTCAGTGCTGCACCTCTCCCTAAGAGTGTGCCAGGGAACCTGTGAAGTGGGTCAGACTGATGATTGTTAAAGAGGGGAGACAGAGGGACCATTTGAAACTAGTGAGTTTGCCTCTGCCTTTTCCTGATCCATTGTTCTGTGGGCGGGATACTACCCGTAGGTAGCCTCGCTTGCTTTCGTGCCCTTCTGTTGAGTTTCTTCTATCTAAACATTCCCTGCTCCACCCCACTTTCCTACTCACATTCTTTGACTAAGACCATGGCTGGACGAGTCTAAGTGGTATAAGTAAAGGGGCAGATCTGCTTCTTCTCAGAGCTGACTTATTAAAATACACAGCTGCTGTCTGAAACTTCAGTATGAAGGTGGGCAAAAACTTCCAGACAGTGTGCCAAGATTTCTCTATTAGAATGAACAGTCACACACCAGTGGTGACTGAGGATTTTTTCTGTGTTCCCGGTTTGGGGGTAACCACTGACAAACCCCCCTGTGTCAGGCTCAGGACCAGACCCTGGGGAAGTCCAAGTATCTGCAAGAAGAAGCTGATGTGAAATCAACCAACTTCTGAAGAGGGCCATTGACGAGGCCCTTGCAGCAGACAGTAAAGAGGGCTGAGAATGTGATGAACTTGGATGGCAACTGCCCCCCAGGGAGGACTTGCCCTGTTCACAGTGACTAGTGAGGTAAGGGTAACCTGAGTGCCCCAGCAAGGTGTGCTGCCCCTTGAAAGCACCTTCTGTTGAGGGGGTTTCCTGAAGCAAAAACCTGCATAGTAGGTGACCCTAATGTTTGAAACTGACACGTAGAAGTCAGATGCAGAAATCAACTAGGGTGACAATCAGCAGTTATACCATATTGAGCTGCATCCTGGAGGCAGTCGCAATTGAGGACAGTGGACATCGCCCGACATATTTTGCACCCAGTTGTGCCTCTATCTTGTTTGATGGAAATTGCGTTATTGGTCTGAGGAACAATCAAATCAGCATCATTCTTCCAACTGTGAGCAATACCATGAGCTCGAGACCATATGAGCATGCACTAAGAAGTGTAATAACACCGCATCAGACATCCATGGTGAAAAGATTTCTCAGAATAGCCTGAAGTTCCAAAATGGGAAGTTGAAGCTATGGGTCACTCACATGGCACTGGCACTCACTGTGCCATTTTGGGGACTTTAATTGTTTGATTGATTAAAATTGTCATTTGGCTGCACATAATTTCTGCATATTCCTTCAACTAGCGACCTATATTACTTGCTCTACCAATTGCCCTAGGTCCCTGGCGGTTACTGAGTTTCCCTTGTGTTAAAAAACGTCAATAGTTGTAGTGCTGGAGCAACAGTCTGCTACTGCCGTAGAAAGTGTTGAATAGTTTTTTCTCACTGAAACTTTAGAGAAATGTGCTGTGTGGTAATGTGCAACTTATGTCCTTCTGTGTTGCATCCATTGTGTATCTCATTTAGTTGTACTATTTTGCCCTTTGTTTGTTTCCACTGTTGTTTCTGCTGCTGCATAGAATTCTAAGTGGAATGTATATAGTTGAATTGGTGTGGTGAGAGACAGTTGGCTGAGAAGTTGTGGTATCTGGTTCACAGTGCTATGCATCTTTCCTGATCCTCTGCTTTGCTGCTCAGCCAGAGTGGATGTGCTGTGGAATGCTGGTGCATGGTGTTGAAATAGAATGTTGGGGATGCCTGGTGGATGAGTGTCAGCCGCGGCCCGTGGAGGGAGTTCCGGTGGGGCTGACAGGCGGGGCGGGGGAGGGGCATGGGGGAGTGCTAAAAACCAGAATATGGATAATTGGAGGTAAGTAAACAATTTTATTAATAAAACAAATTTCGGCGCGCTACGAAATTCGTTTTATTTATTACATTGTTTACTTACCTCCAATTATCCATATTCCGGTTTTTAGCATCCCCCACCCCGGTTTCTGCCCCACCGGAACTCCCTCCACGGGTCGTGGCTGATGAGTGTCAGTTGGGAGTATGGGCTGAGCAGCAAGGGAGCTGCTCCTGGTGTGGCTTCATTATATCTACTTATCTACATCTAGAACTTTATCAAGAAACCTTCATCACCTATCTACACCTCGGCTACTGGACTTATTTATCATTATTACAGAAGTGTTTCTCAAGATATGACTGGATAAATAAATCTAACTTTATGGACTACCTTTGTCTCCTGGATTATTTAGGACTTTGTATCTTCACATGTTGCTTAATACTGGAAATATAGCAGCATCTGTTGACATCTCTAGGGCAACTACAGAGCACAACACAACAAACGAAAGTAACAGAAGGGGCCCCACACTTGGGCCCTGATCCAGCGCATCGAAGCCCAGGGAAAGGCGCCGGGCCACCTCCCCTAACTTAGAAGCGAGTGGTTGCCTATAATATAAACATTGCCCAGCCACGGCTTCTCCCTCCTCTACTGAGCCACCTCTCCCCACCTATTACTTACTGTTCAGCCGATCCTGAAAACAAATGGGCCATTTGTTGCGTGGAAACGCAAATGGCACCTTTTCAACAGACACAGCCCCACCCTTGACCTGCTCACACACAATAGTCTTCCCTGCTGTCCCAAGACCCCTGGCCATTCTTTCCACCCCCCCCCCCCATGCCCGTAATCCCAGGACTGACAACACGACTTTACAACTGATGAGGTTTAGCACCTCATTAGCAAAATGTAAAATTGCGGTGATCAGAGGGGAGGGGGCCCCGGAGGAGCAGATAGCCTGATTTTAATGAAGCCTTTCATGTGGAATGGAGGCCCTATGTGGAGGCCCTATGTTTTTGACCTGAGCGCGAGGCCCTGGGCAGCTGCCCATACTGCCTATGCCTAGCGCCGGCCCTGGGTGCAACACAATAAACAGTCAAAACTGAAGGCAACACAACACCCCGAGTTCAACATAAAAACACAATGGCACCCAAATAACTCATTTTCAACACCAAAAAGAATGCACCCCAACAAATTTGCATAAATATTCTTGTCACACATCGACACCTTCACAAATATGCTTTCATAATAAGGTGGTAGAAGGTGTTTGAACAAAGCCTTGCCTTTAATACCACGGCCATTATCTTGCACCAGTCAGAAATGTGTTGTGATCCAGCCTTTGCTGTCTTAGGCATACCATAGTCAACCTTATTTCCATGCACTCTGAAGGCTGACAAAGGTGTGATTTATATTGTTTTAACCCGTTAAGCATGGTCCATGTACACAAAGTAGAAAAAATGAAGATAAAGAAAATATGTGCATTACTACTTGAACTTAAAGTGGCGTATCAGCAATACCTGCTGCCCTTCGAATCCCACTGTATTGAACCCACGACCTCCCTTTTGGCTTCCAGGCACCTGCACGCACACCAAACGGTCCATGGCCATTCCTCGTCCCCTGGCAGCCCCATCATGAACAGGGTAGTTTCAGGGTGTGTCAAGGACCGGTGATCTCAGCCGCGCGGACAGAAAAAGAGGCCCTGTGTACCCGCCGTCTTGAGGCCATGAATATCATCTCCCTGCCCCCTGCGGGCGACACACCCGCCCTAAACGTAAACATCAGTTAAGTCACCAGAGCTATGAAGACTGCCAGGGGCTGTACGGATATATCATTGACCTTTGCAGCGAGGACAATGCATCATTGTTGTTGTATATTTCCGCCAGAACTAAAGTTAGTGCTTTCAGAGACCCGGAAGTTTAAAGTGGCGCAGGGCCCAGTTTATAGATAAGAGCGCTTTATTTTAACTAACAATGCCAGCAATCCTGCCAGCCGTGATCTTGTGCCAGTCTGAAGAGTGCCTCATTCCACAAGAACACTTAAAAGTACCCATAACCCGATGCTAAAACAAATAGTGAAATATTGGTACTATAATTGAGTGAAAGAAAAGGGGGGGCCACTCGGCCCCCACGCACACATGGCTGGGCCCGGCCCCCCCTTCCACCAGTGCTGGTTGGCTGCGCGTCCCGCCGGTTGCCCCGGAAGCAGTTTTGCGCTTCCGGGGCAAGGGGGCGGGATCGCGGCATTAGGGGGGTGTTTAAGAGCCTGGGGAGCGCGGGAAGCGGCCTCTTTGTGCCCGCGCTCCCCAGGCTCGCTCCTCGCCCCGCTGTGGGGCCTTTAATTTTTTAAATTTTTTTGTACAGCAACTACAGGGACCCATAGATGGGGTCTGTCCATCCAGAATGGGGAGTGTGAGGTACTTGATAGGCTCACCCCACTACCCGCAGTCATTATGACATGCGGGTAGTAAAGATTGGGTTGAACTGGGCAAAGGGGGGTCCTGGTGGAAGGGATAATCTCAGTAGTAAGCAGGTTGGCAACAATAAATTCAGACTGCACCAGAGGGGGATCAAAGTTGTTTCCTAGGCCGCAGTAGAGGGGCGTGGACTCTATTAGTGCGCTGAATCACTCGGTAAAGAGGATCAACACTTGGATTGAGAAATTATGTCAAACATCTTGATTGCGAAGAATAGTTGGCCATGGTGGGAGGGATGGTTCTTCTTGCACGATGGGGCCCATTTGACAGTCAGGGAATGCCCTATTGATAAGGAACAACTAGAGGGGTAGAGGGTTTTATTAGGGGAATATGACCTTTCAGTGTAGGCTGCTGGGGGGGGGGGCAGATAGTCGGTCAACTATGCTGGCCTGTGGCGGTAAGGTCATAATCGGTGAGCAGCAATTTAAGGTCCATAGGTGGGGGCGGCCCCATTCACGAAAGGGGTCGCCCAGGGGGAGGGGCCATTGGTCTCTCCCAGAACTTCAGGGGCAGGATATCCGCTTGCTTGGGTGCAGGGGAGGGGAGTCAACGCTTTCCTCAGGCTGGTAGCCACCCCACACATACACTATGATGCTAAGGGCGCGAGTGTAAGGGCCCTCCTGTTATGGTTAAATGGAGTTCACGGAGCGCACGAGGGTAAACGGGCCCTTGTCGCGCATGCGCATCTCGGACGTGAGAGCGTAGCTGGGTAAAAGGATCTGACACCGGTTAGCGACCTTGCCGTAGGACCAGAAATTATTAAATTGCAAATTGATATCAGGATGGTAGATTCGGTTAGGAACCACGCTGTATTAGACATTTGTTAAGGTTAGCCCACCATACCTGTCTAAACTGGATGTAAATCTAATGTCTGAATTTTGCATTTAATAATTATGTAAATAATGTTATTTTATTACATTTTAATTTTGTTTTTTATTTTTAATAAATACGGCCGGGGGGTCTCGAGACCCCCTGCCTTCCAAAGAATTCTGTTGTTGATCTGAATGTGTAACTGTAGTATGCACGTTAAAGGGGGGGGGGGGTGGCCGGCAGTCCCAGACCATGTGGCTTTTAGACCGGTTGCTAATTGACCAGCGATCTATGCAGAGCCCCTTTAACACCGAATGTAGATGCCCGTCTCCTGCTTAAGGATTGTTTGTGGTTGGCCAGCGCTGTAAGATCAACTCATGTAACAGCCAATGAGCATCAGCCCCCGTGGTCAGCAGGAGCGTACAGGTACAGTGACGCGGGTCGGTTTTGCTTTATATGACTGATCACCATTTTTGGTGTATTCGCAATGTTACTGATGGCTGTGCTCTAGTACACTAAATCAGAGTGTCTCTTTTGAACTCAAGGCGCACATTTCTGGTGTACTTTCATGTATTATTCTGAAAGTAAATGAGTTATTTCGACAAATACAAGATCAAATAACAATCTTATTGTGTGTTCAGGGGAAATTTAATGCTGTTCGTGTGATCTTGGAGAGGTTCTACACAGTCCAAAGTAACTCCCTTTCATACACACAGATCAACTACACATAGAACGTACCACTCAAAGTAGCATAAATACTTGCACGCACACACACACACACACAGACAAAAGCACAAACACCAAAACACACACTTGGAAACGCAGACTTAGTCACACACACCCAGACTCAAGCATGCACACGTACTGGTATACCTCAGCACCCACATAAAAATAAACAAACACACTATATCCATATCTTCATCTGTGTGTAAGTGTTTTTGGTTCATCATTCTCCTGCCGCTGCGGTCTATCATCCTGTCTCTCGCCCTCTCTGCCCCTTGTTGCTTTCCACCCCAATAACACACAGGAGCCGAGGAGGTAAAGTAGACACGTCTTTATTTCACGTGTGCACCTCCTTACTGCCTTTCCCCACCTACTTCCTCTTCCTTCCCCACGCCCTTCCTGTGCTGCCTGTCCTGTCACACACAGGGTCAGGCAGCCACGTTACGACATCTCCCCCTTTTGTACAAAGTCTTACTGTGTCTTAGATTATTTCGATGAGGCGTTCCGGCCGTCGAGTTTGTCGTCGGGGCCTCTCTGACCTCTCTGAGGTGTGTCGGTGATGTGCAGGGTGGTCTTGTCTTGCTGGGCTGGATAAGTCGCAGTCGCTGCTTCTGCTTTGACTTTCAGATTCAGTAGACGATTCCCACTGGTGGCGGTCGTCTGTTCCGGGTGGACTGCATTTCTTGAAGTGTGATACGTTTCGTGTGATTTTCTTATGATTGCCTTGAGCCGTGATCATAGTTCCTTTCCGACGGCTGACCTTTAGTGGGTGTGCCAAGTAGCGACTGTCTGCTTTGGTTCCTCGATCTCGTCGAACTACCACCCAGTCTCCTTCTCTGATGTCATTGTGCTTTGCGTGCCTACGCTGATCAGCATATGTCTTCATTTTCAGTTTCTTTTCCTGATCAATATTGACTAGTGTTTCATGATCGGTGTTTATGGGTCTTGACTGGCTCGCACTGGCTATGGCGGGTAATCGGGTGCGTGGAACTCTCCCTAGCATGAGAGTGGCTGGACATTGGTCTGTGGTGTTGTGAGGCGTGGTGCGATATGCTCTCAGTACTTCATTCAGTGCTTGTTGGATGTCTTTGTGAGCCAGTTCTGCTTGTTGCACGGCTTTCTTTAATGTTCCCATAAACCTTTCCACCATGCCATTGGCTTGTGGCCATAGTGGTGTGATTCTTTGATGTTTGAAATCAAGATGGGTCGCAAAGTTGGCAAATTCGTGGCCGTTGAATGGGGGCCCATTGTCGGACTTGACACGTAAGGGGATGCCCCATGCTGCAAATGTTTCGTCAAGTATTGGGATTACTGCAGATGCTCTGGTGGAAGGTATGAGTTGTGCGAATAGAAATCTGGAATATTCGTCCATGATGACGAGAATGTATTGGCTTGACTTCAGGGGTCCAAAGAAGTCTACGGCCACTTGTTGCCACACTCCTTCAGGTAGTTCGGACATCTGTAGTGGAGCTGGAGGCTCATCTCGACTTACTAGCTGGCATGATGTGCAGTCCTTGAGAGTGTCTTCCACCATCTGGTCCAGTGTTGGAAACCAAACCTGTTCTCTTAGCGCCTTCTTGGTAGCGCTTGTTCCTCGGTGGCCTTCATGGGCAAGGTTGATGACTCCGTGTCTCAGTTTCTGAGGAATGACGATCCTCCCCCTCTCAGAATAAGACCTTTACTGCTAATGGAAAGTTCATCTTGGACATGACGGAAGGCAAGGAGCTCCCGAGAGAGAGAGCTTTGGTCATCCGGCACGTGGCGCCATGAGCAGTTACGAATGCGTTCGGACACAGCCTGAATGACAGGATCTTGGGTGGACGCTTCTTGAATGGCGGCAAGCGGGACCGTGGGAGGACACGCCGCATCAATGACGAAGTGCAGGTACTCTTCAGCGATTGATGGCGGAGCCGTAGCAGAGGCTTTTGGATGACGTGACATATAGTCAGCAGGGTTGTCAGACTTCCCAGGCCTGTGGACAATGGTGTAAATGTAGTCCTGCAGACGGAGGCCCCACCGCTCAATGCGTGGAGGCATCTTGGCCTTGGGGTTGCCGAAAATGGTGATGAGAGCTTGGTGGTCTGTGGCGATGGTAAAATGCTTGCCATAGACGAAGAGGTGAAAGTGTTCACATGCCCAGACCACAGCTAGGCTTTCTTTCTCTGGTTGGGAGTAACGGGTCTCGGTGTCAGTGAGGCTACGACTGGCGTATGCGATGATGTGACGCTGGTCAGAGTCTTCCGTATACTGGGCAAGAATGGCACCAAGCCCAACCGGGCTGGCGTCCACAGTGAGTTCTGTCCGTTTTTTTGCATCAAAGTAGGCCAGATTGATCGCAGAGCTGACAGCCTTTTTGATTTTCTTGAAGGAGTGATGACATGCGTCCGTCCATTCAAACGGCTGGCCTTGGCGAGTGAGTTCGCGCAGCGGGTGACTGAGCGTAGCAAAGTCTTGTATGTACCGGGCACAGTAGCTTGCCATGCCAAGGAATGAGCGAAGGTCGCCCACCTCTTGAGGTGTTGGAGTGTCCGCTAAGGCCGATACCTTTTCAGGGTCTGGAGTCATACCATCCTTGGAAAAGATGTGTCCATAGAATTTCAGGTGTGATTTGTGGAATTCACATTTGGCTGAGTTCAAAGTGAGGTTTGCATTGAGGAGCGCATGGCATACTCTTTCAAGGGCCGTATCATGTTCTGTTTGATCTTTGCCATATACCAGTAGATCATCACTGTAGTTGAAAGTGTTCGGTATGCCTTGTATTACACGCCTGATAGTTTCCTGGAAGATTTCGGCAGCAGATGATATGCCAAAGTTTAGGCGTTTATAGCGAAAGAGGCCTTGGTGGGTTGTGAATGTGGTTATATAGCGAGATCGTTCATGGAGTTCAAGTTGGTGATAGCCTTTGTTAAGGTCCAATTTTGAGAACATGGTAGCTCCGTTGAGACGGGCAATCATGTCACTGATGTGTGGCCCAGGGTGACGTTCTCGTTCAATAGCTACATTGGCCGCACGCATGTCTACACAGAGACGCACTTTGTTGTTTTGTCCCTTTTTGGGGACGACGACCACAGGTGATATCCACGGGGTGGGGCCGGATGTGCGTTCGATGATGTCGGCTTTGAGCAATTCTTGCAGTTCATCATCTACTGCTTGTTGCAGATGAAATGGTACTTTCCGATGATGTTGTGCCACTGGTGTGACACGGTCGTCGATGTGCAGTTTGACCTTAAAGTGATTTAACTTTCCAAGTCCTTTAAATAAGTTGGGGAACTTTGCCACAATGTCTGGGGTATCTTCAGTCATGTAAAGGAGTTCTACCAATTTGAGCCGTTCCGCTGTTGGCAAACTGAGCAGGCAGTCAGCTATGTCTGGACCTTCTACCACATGGATGTATGCTGGAATCGCCCGATCCCGGTATGTTAGGGTGGTGTGAAAACGGCCTAGGCACGGTAGTGGCTTCCTGGACATCCAAGTGAATATTCTCACCGCAGCCGGTTCTAGTGCCGGGCGTGGTTTCATGCTCTGATATTCTAGCGCGCAGATGTAATTCAGGGAGGCACCTGAGTCCAGGACAAATTTGGCTGGGTGGCTTCCAATTCGGATGTCTAGTTTCTTGTATTTTCGTAAGCGGTCTGGATCTGAGACCATGCATATATATTCATCACTATCTTGAGACACAGGTGTATGTGTCGCAGAGTCACTGAATGTTGACCTCGACCGACGAGACTGACGTGATCTGAGGGAGTGGTCACTGGATCGTGAAGAGCTGGTGGAGCGTCTTTCCCGGTCCTTGACGGCTCGTGCGTGATGATGTTTTGAGGATTGGGCTCTGGAGGATCTCTGTCCTGAGCGTGATGATCTTTGTCTCGACGACTTAGCCTGGCATACACTTTCGAAGTGATTGTCTCTGCCGCAGCGGTGGCAGCGTTGCCCCATGGCTGGGCATTGGCCTGAATGTGGATAGTCCTGTCCACATCTGTAACATCTTGAGTTTGACTTGGTGGATTTGGCATGGCGTGATTCTCTTGATATGTGACCCGTTCTGGGTCTTTAAGATGAGTAGTGGTAGGTTGATTGTCTCGATTTCCCTCGATCATTTTGATGTTGTCGGTCCTTGTGATTTCTTGCTTGAAGACGAAATGCCTGTTCTTTCTTGTCCGATTTGTTCCCTTCCATTTTCTTGGCATGGTCTTCTGCCTGATCATTTATACGTGTCATTTCTTCAATTTCTGCTAGTGAGTAGTGCTTTTTCAATAGACGTCGCCTCAGTGATTCGGACTGACATCCTTCAATTATGCGTAATCGCAATGCGTCTTCAGTATTGAAATCGTCGAAGTTGCAGTGACGGGCCAGTCGTCGTATGCGCAATATGAAGTCACCCATTCGTTCTTCTTTTTCTTGCGTGGCTAAGTTGAACGTGTATCGTTCATAGTCAAGGTTGTACTTGTGTAGGAATTGTCTGTCAAGAATTCCTTTGACGTCGTCATATGAGGCCGTGGCTGCATCAGGCAATTCCTTAATGAGTTGGGCAATGTCCTTTCCCACTAGGTTGCGTAAGGCAACTAGTTTCTGTTTGGGGTCTTGAACTTGCGCCCCTGTCATATAGTCCTCGAAGTCTTCGGACCAAGTTTTCCATTTGGGGCCCATGCTGCTGCCAGAGGTAAGCTCCAGTGGCTCTGGTGGCCTGAGGTATGACAGTCCCACGATTGTTTGAGGCCCTGTATTGTTCATTATGGCAGCGTTGGTTGGTGGGGTTTGTATCGCTGGTGTCGCTGGTGTCACTGTTGTTGGCGTTCCTTGTACCGCCTGTGTCACTGCTGCTGGTGTTCCTCCGGTATCACTGGATGAACTGGGTTGCAATGACATGCTCGGTAGGGGAGCTTAGTGTTATTTGGCTCTTGTTATGTACTTATTTCAGGGTGCCTGACTCTAAGATGGCCGCCCCAGCAGGTGTACATGCAGGTCTATGGGCGACGCCTGACCTTAAAATGGCCGCCGTTGGTGACACGTGGTTCTGCTTGAGGAGAACTAATGTATGTGCAGGAACATGCTCGCTGGTAATTTTTAGGTAAATTGCAGTATTGGGGCAGTCGCTTTGCTTCAGGGACTCACCCAGACCGGTCGTGGCCACAGCGTGTCTCTTGTTCTCCTCTTTGCGGCGGCAGCGTCTTTCGCGCTCTTTTTGTGTCTGCAGGGTGCTTTCGGCGTCTCTCGCGCTCTTCCCCATTCACGGCCGCAGGATTATCGGACACCAGGACGTTCTTTTGTATAACGGTTTCTTTTCTTCTGCACCGCTTTGGAGGCAGCCAGGCAGCGAGTGGGCGCGTCTTCGGCCGCTCGTGCACCGCTCCAACGAGGGCTGCAGGCTCGGCTGTTCGGCTGCTCGTGAGCAGCAGGGTGTTGGAGCGACGTGGAATTCAGTGTAGAGATCCCACCCTCGTCGCCATTGTCGCTTTCCACCCCAATAACACACAGGAGCCGAGGAGGTAAAGTAGACACGTCTTTATTTCACGTGTGTACCTCCTTACTGCCTTTCCCCACCTACTTCCTCTTCCTTCCCCACGCCCTTCCTGTGCTGCCTGTCCTGTAACACACAGGGTCAGGCAGCCATGTTACGACACCCCTCTCCCTTTCTGTCCCTTTCTCTCTCGATCTCTTTATCTTCCCTGTAAGTGACTGGAGCCGCGATCCCTGGACAGCCTCACAGCCCCATGCCGGCTCTCCCAGAAGTCACCGCGGCCACTGCACACTCCCCGAAGTGGTTTGCAGATGGTACAGCCAGTAACTGCGAGGATTTATACGAAAAAAACACAAAGATAATTTAGAATTCTGGTAAATGCGAACTCGACGAAACTCAACTAACCAACCTCAAGCGATAATGGGCGAGCAGAGGCTATTTCATTATTTTATTGTGCAGCGATGGGATATTTATTTGATCCGTGTTCTGTTCCTCTAAGGAAGAACTGCCACTTAATGAAACCTGCAGCAATGGAGCAGTACATTAGCTTTACAGATCACAGTCTGACGTGTGTACATCCATCAAAGGAATCTGCGGGAATTAATAAAAAAACAAAAAACCTCAAGGCTAATGTATCGAAACATGGCTTCGTGTAATTACTCTGAAACAGCCTCACGGAAGAAAACTGCCCCTGGGATAAATCTTTATCTTTTAACTGCAATGGGACATCCGCTGGCCAGGGTGTCTATGACAGGTTAAATAATTCCTAGAGAAAAAGGTGTAAAGCCTGAAAAAAGAAAGGTTTCCTATTATGTATACAGTGATTTAAGCGGAGTTGCTTCACTTCCCACCATCTAAAGGTCGAGAGAGAGAAGTGCGATGCTGTGGGTGGCAGAGAAGTGCGATGCTGTGGGTGCCTTTCACAAGGAGAGGCGCGAGGGATGGTGAAGCAAGACATGGCCTACATTTGTCGACTGAGGTAAGCAAAGACTATGGGGCAGATTTATGAAGGCCTTGCGCCGCCGGTGCGTCATTTTTAACATGGGAAAAAGTGACGCACCGGCGGCGCAAGGCCTTCATAAATCTGCCCCTATATTTGTGCTGCTCTCACCATTTGTGTGCCTCTTTCCTGGCTGGGAGACAAGACACTTTGCTGCCGCTGGTGAAAGCTTGAACCTACAAGAGAGACAGGAGAGGGTTGTCACACTGCTCCAGGTGCACTTTATGCCACTTGTTTGTGCATGTCCCCTGGGAGATCATGTTAGTCCACCCTTGACTGAGCGTGGTCTTCTCCTTGTCCTCTGAAAAGTGTGCTTAGTGACCCACTTTATACAGACGGTGACACAAGTCTTAAACGAGTTGACCATATAATTCCTTACTTTGGTCTCCTGTGGAGGTTTGAGATCCTGGACAAGGTGGGAAGGACTTCACTAAAGGATCTTGTGAGAAATCTCCATCTCCTAGATTCCTGATGATCAGGCTTTCTGCCTCCCCATTGGATGGGATCTGATATCTTCACAGCTTGGATAGTCTGTATATCACTGTAGCATCAGACGCTGTGAACCTGCTCATCCTCCTTGGCTGTCAGCATCTTTCTGCATGATGGCCCACAATATCCTCTTGAAATGGCGTTGAAGTGGATGCTTTGGGATGGCGCTAGCCTTCTTTTTTATATGATTAGGAGTGGGAGTGAGGGCGGGCAAGCGCAGGAAATTCTTGTCACCGGCTGCAGTTCTGTTATGTGCATCTCCCAGGGAACTCCCTTATGCCTTCTGTTCACTATTTGCCTGGTTACTCTCCTGGTGTGTCTCCTGGTTATATATGCAGTAATTCCAGCTGCATTATCGACGAGCATACATTTACCTCCATGCCTTGGGTCTCAGGGATGGCCAGACCAACATATGGTGGAGGATTGGCAGCTCTGGAAATGTGGATGGGAGGTCTGCCTGATGATAACTAGTAGTAAGGTAGAGCCTGCGTGAAGTTGGCAGGCAATAAGGCTGAGAACGCCGCTCGTGTGGACCAAGAACCTGTTTCAGAAACCGATTCATGGAATTCCATCGCCAGAACTTTGCGATGAAACTGTACCTGTGAAGGCTGCAGTTAAGAACATTGGGTATGTCTGCTGCCAATCCATTAGCTCTCAGATTGGGCGACTGGCTTGTTTTACATCTGAAAATGCTTGAGAAGCTTCGTATGTTGAGTCCAAAACCCATCCATACAGTCATTATGGAGTCTGAAATGAATTTGAGAACAAACCACGTGAACATGCCCAATGCTGGTCGATCAGCTGACGAGATGACGAGGTTAAGCTGGAACAAAAGGAGGCAGGGCATGATACTTCAGGCGTCAAGAAGGCCCAGATTGTAGTAGATTTTCTGTGTCACATGTCGGTACGGGCAATCATTTATTATACTTGTGCCATATCTTTAGATGCCTTTATACTCTGGAGCCTCTATAGAAGGATTTCTTAGCCGGCTCCCTCACTGTGATATTCTCGTTCTCTGTGCTGGCTCTGAAAGCTCCCCTTGGAGCCATAATGGTGATTCATGAGGTCCACTCTAGCTTTGTGGTGGCCTTGGATGCAGGAATTCTTTTATAAATGCGATTTGTCTTTATTTAGCATTGTTCTGCTTTTTAGTGCCTGTTTAATATTGGTGGGAATATGTTGGCTTAATTTAGGGTTGCACTGTTTAAGTTTTTTAAATGTAAACATTTGCGTTCACACGTTTTGGGTGTAAAAGACCTAGGGGTTTCCATCTTTCAATTGCTCATTAATGTTTGTTCGCCCGCATCCCCCTCCCCCAGTGCTTGCAAAGAAAATCTATTTTCGGCCGTAAACTGCAAAACTCACGACTCAGCAAATAAGGATTTGTGGATTTCTACAACCATGACGTGCCCACGTGGTGGTGGAATATCTGCTGGTATTTAAGGGTTAAAGTTGGAATAGTTGGCATTGTACGGTGGACAGATCGCAGAACAAGTTGAACATCTAAAACTTGCCCTTTTGTTTGGCAATTCACATATCTGTTGCAGGTTACTCCCACCCTCAAGATGCACACAGATGCACTTCTGCGAAACAAATGGTCTAGAGAGTTTACAGTGAGAGAAAGGGAGGAGAGAGCACAGATTTGAAGGGGCTGGAGTGGCGAAATGTGTAGACAGATTATTTTCTCTGTGAAAAAATCCATATGCAAACTTTGAAAATTGAAGTATTCCTAGAAATCTAAGGCTGTTATGCATTTCCAGGATTACTCCTGAGAGCTTTTGTGAGTCGTCTAAACGTTTGAAATCTACTCCAAATATAGGAATAAACCTACTGGTTTAAAAATCTACTTTTGTGACCGTGGCCCTCAGTAAGTGGCAGCAATACTTATAGAGATGACACCTTTCTCTGCGTGGGGTTCACGAGGGGCGGAACATGAAAACCAAACAAGGTGTCAGAAACACTGTGGTTGAGACTGCCATGGATGTAACAAAGCAGGCTCAAGTCCTGATTGAGAGAAATACTAAAATGTAAACGGAATCTTTTGGTGCCCAGATCATATCCTATGCTGATGACACCCAGCTACTTTTCACGTGTAACAGGGGCGAAGACTTTGACGGCGATCAGATTAGGGAGTGCTTGGAAGCCGTGTTTGAGTGGTTTCAGAGACATAGTCTAAAATGCAACTCCGATAAATCGGAGTTGCTTTTCTTCGGTAGTTCGCCTAATCCGGAGTGGAGGTCCTGGTGGCCACAGGACATGGCGCCGCCGATGGAAACCTCGTCAAAAGCTAAGAACCTGGGTATTCTTTGTGATGTAGATCTTTCTTTCAGTCCCCAGGTCATAGGATTGACTGGAAAGTGCTTTGGTCTGTTGAAGATGATGCGGAAATTTCTCCCAATAATATCTCTTCAACACAAAAAAATCATAGTCCAAGCCATGATAGGGTCTCGGCTTGATTATGCAAACGCCCTCTACCTGGGCCTCCCTAAATACCTTTTAACTCGTTTGCAGGTTGTGCAAAATGCAGCCGCTAGAGCAATTTTTGGACTGCCACGAAGGGCGCACACGTCGGAGCTGCTTGAGAAACTCCACTGGCTTCCTATTGCCAAGAGAGTCACTTTTAAGATCTTGACTCTGGCTTTTAAGGCCCTCCATCATATTGGCCCTAAATACCTTCGGAAACGGATGGCCTTTTATGTTCCAAGGAGGTCTTTGAGATCCGCGCAACTGTGTAAAGCCATGATTCCCCAAATTAAGCGTGCCCGTATAGGAGGCCGCTCCTTCCGTTATCTGGCCGCTCGCAGTTGGAATGAGCTTCCTTTTACGCTGCGTTCGTCGTCCAATCTGCTTGCCTTTCGCAAGGAGCTAAAGACGTGGCTTTTTGCTCAGTAATATCTGTACCATCCGAGCAGGGCACTGTGTTATGTATCTTCTCTGATTTTCTCTTTGCCAAAGCGCCGGGACACTCCTTGGAGTAGCCGCGCGCTATAAAAGAGCTATTTTAACATAACATAACATAAACTTCACTGAAAAGCAGTGGTAGAGTAATTCCTCTGTAGGCATCATTTAAAACATACTTTTCTGCTGCGTTAATTACCACTGCCTCTGCTTTTCACACTTCTCTGTGTCAGGGCAGTGGCGTAACGAAACTTGAGGGGGCCCCCCTGCAAAGCACATGGAGGGGGGCCCCCCCGCGGCACGGCCCACTATGCCCCTCCCCACCCACGGCGCGGCCCACCATGCCTCCCCCCGGCAGCGCGGCCCACCATGTACTTCTTTGCCCTACCTCCCAGAAATCTAGCATATTTTGCTTTGAAACCTCCAACATTTAAATGAAATGCCTCTATATTGTCTTTCTGTAAGTTCTAGTGAACAGAAAACTACTGAATCTAAATACACACTACTATCCAAATCTATTGAATGCACACGCAATATTTCGCCCTTGTCCAGCAACACTTCCGTATGTACTCTACTCTTAAAATCATACAGTACAGCAAAATAGTTATTAACTACCTAACTTTAATTGTCCTTGTACTGCAAAGCTAAAATTCCCTCTCATCCACAAACTCACGCATCTAGCATTACTTAGAAGCTGACCCAGATCCTATGTCCAAATAAAAGGTGGTTTGGGTCGACATGTCCTTCACTGTTACAATTGACTAAACTTCTCCTGACCAACCAAATGTTCTCAAAATGCCTGTCAAGGCCGTTGGGCTACGTAGCTCTAACTACAATGAAACACGCACCCAAACCCGCTCCATTGTGTACTGTGGATCACAGCAAAGGCAAATGCAATGTGATATATTTTCGACGTTTTTACTGTGTTTACACACTTTCGTCCAAGTACATGATCTGATCATCAGCCAACACGTTTCGTCGGACGTCCCCATCCCCAATGAGACTTTTTTAAGGTGTGTGCATGCAAACTGTATTTCTTATTCCTCTAACAATATGCATTAATATTTTGTAAACATTAATAAGGCCAAACCTCGTGATATTTAGCATAGCCATGTAATTAATGAGCCTGGTCTCGGCAGGACAACATTGTCACCCATATGTTCATCTAGTAAACACACAAGATTGTAGGCCACAAGCCATAAAAGTGTGGCAAAACGTGTCTTATTCTTATTATACACATTCTTGGGGTGCTCTGTTTCTCACAACACCCAGCGTCTGGCTAAGCCCTTCCTGACTGAAAACATAGCTAATTCCTGCTCCAAATAAAACTATACAGGTTAAGGGACCATGGCAGACAGGTGTAGGCTGTCACTGCTAGATTTAGAAATAGATTTCAAGGGAATCGCACATAACTTCATAAAATTTGATTTATTATAATAGGTAATTGTATTTGTGATGTTATTTTCTTATTGTTGCCTATTTGTGCTGCCACAGCTATCCAGCATTATTCACATTATAGTTGTTTATCTAGGAGTCGTAAAATCCCACCCAAACTTTGGTCGATGAACGATGATGAATTTCCCATGTCCACTCTAGTGATCCACGTGCATTGATCCACCACTACTCAGTCACTCACACTCACAGTGGCGAGGACAGTGGGGCCCCGGTAGAGTCAGCGAGGGGCTGTGCAGCGACGTGCGTCATTTTGTCTGTTCTGTGCCTGGCGCACAACGCGTCCTGCTTGGCACACCGGCTGCCCTGCGCTGACCTCCTCCTGGGTGTGCAAACGAGACAACCAGCCCTGCTTTGGAAATGTCATATTAGGTTTAAACTTGAAATGCACCGTTATTGTGTTTTACAGTCATAATTCACTCACTACCCCCACCAGCCCCTGCTGTTTCCAATGTTTCACTTATTTGCAGCACAGCAAGCCAGTGGGTCGGGTGGACAGGACGTTGTAAGGGACCCCCCCCCCCCCCCTCCCCTGAGAGTTGTAATACGTGGTGGTGTGTGGTGTTTATCCATTCTGTGGACAGTCACTCGGGTTTGGAGGCGCTGGCGGGACAGGTGCAGGAGGGCTGTGTTCAGCAGTGCGGCATGCAGGCATGTGCAGTCAGGCTCCGAGCGCCTTCACTTCTGTACACGGGAGCTCGGCTACACTTCCTTCTTTTGAAGCAGAGAGCAAAGACATCTTTCGGCTTTAAGGCAGAGAACGTGCGTTTTTCTGCTGATTTGCAATATTTCTTAAAGGGACAGTGCCAAGCCAGCTGAATGGGCAGCAAATACGGTATTATATGTGAGCACTCTCACCTTCAACTGCCTAGCTTTTCAGCCATTTGCTGCCCAGGGTTGCTATGCCACCGGACACGTGCATTGCAAGGCGGGAGCAGTGCGGAAGTGCTCAGCTATTCTGATAACATAAGGGGCAGTGGGAAGGGATTACATGCCGTGCCTCGCATTAAAAGGCAGGGACTTTGCGTGCGTCTTCCTTTGGACATATACTCGGGTGCGTTAAGGGGCTTGTTCAGACCACAGAGGGTTGCTTTGCACTGCCACAAAGGAAGGGCTCATGGCTTGCCACACAGGGACGTTGCACACGTCTCGGCCATGTATTGAGGGCATGTAGGGTTCTGTTGAGACCACAGTGTAGAATTGCGAAGGGCCCTAGGCCCGCATGGTGGACAGCAGCAATGACGTGCACACAGACACCAGTTAGGGGTAGTGGGAATGGCCACGAGCACGTGCGCTCGGCCCCTTTTATTGGCAGCGTCATGTGACACCATGACGTCTGTGGTGGGTGGGTGTCAAGTATGATACAACACTCCTGAACACTAGACCGTGTCCATGCTAGGACTCTACATCCCTCCCATTTTTTTATCGCAAGAACCCACATACAGAAATCAACCTGTGGGAAAAACAAACTGTATCAGGATGCAGTAAAGTGTTCAACTTGCACTGAGTCCTTTTATCCGCCGCTACTTGGAATCACAGATGATGTTCAATCTGCTGCGGGGAACATCAGTTCACAGTGGCACCGGTTTGGGGTGCTCAATGGAACCAGTCTATTGACGACTCTGCGACAAAGTTTGTCCTCACAGTCCTTCTTTTGCTAACTTCCATGGCGACGGGTGCAGTTAGAGTTCTTGTCGTTCGCCGGGGAATGATGCACGATTTCCGGTCTCGGCCTTAGCTTCACTTGTAGTCTGTGTCCTACTTGGCAAAAGCAGATCCGTTGCAAGGCATCCCTCTCACCAGGATGACCCCTCTCGTCGGTGTTCCCCTGCCACGGGATATCCTTGAGGTCCTCTTTCTCGGATTTGCGCTGGGCTGGATGTGCCACATCAGTTGTTCCTACGCCGCCGTCAGTGGGGGTATGGAAGAGACGATGTGTCTCACCTCAGATTCCGCAGCCTCGTCCCAAGGTAGCTGTTGGTTTCTGTCTTTGCTTGCGATGTCTTTGCCCTCCCCGGACCTTTCCGGATGGGCGTCGGAGGACCGTCTCTCGTCGCGGGGACTTGCGTCCCGGAGGCCTCTGCCCCTGGGTCACCACGGCTGGCATTTGTCCAGTGTCCGTGTGACCCCAAAGGTGGATGTCACAAACGGTCTCGCTTGCTCCTCTCCGCAGATCCTGGGTGTACGGAAACATCGTCTCTCAGCTGGTCTTCTTTGCCACTGGTGTTCTTCCGGCCTCGTGTTCCTCGCACCGTTGTCCTGGCACTTGTCGCCTTCCTTCTCTTCGGGAGTGTGAGTGGTCTTCCTGCACTCCTCTCTCTTTCCTTAGTTGGTTCACTGTGGGGACGTTGTTTCGCACTGACTTCTCCTTCCACTCTTAACTGTGGCAACAGGCCACATGGATATGCTTCCTTCCTTTTCACGGTGGCAAACGTGCCACTCAGATCTCTCCTTTTCTTCCTTCCTTTTCACAGTGGCAGGCGTGCCACTCAGATCTCTTCTTTTCTTCCTCCTGCATCGCGACATCACTTGGACCGATCTTGTGTCTTCTCTCCTGACCTGGGTCCTCCCTGCAGTGCGCGCACTCTGCATGCGTACCCCTGGTCTTGTCTCCTTCTTCTTCAGCAGCCAGAGTTGGTGTCGCGAACCTTCTTTTCTTGATGCTTGTTGGTGACGTTTGGGGGTCCACGTCCGTAGACCTTTTCATGGTTGAACGTCCTGGACCGGTTGGCGGTCCACTTCTGCCGAGGCCTGGCAGGTTGCCTTCGGTCGTCCTGTCGGACTTTGCGCTACAACAGTTTTGGGGGACCCGTTGTGAGTCAGCACTTGATGGGCGATCATTCTGCGGATCGGCTCCTGGGAGGCGCCACATCGTGTGGTCGTCTGCGATAATTGTTCTGCGCGATGGCGCTGCCTGCGCTCTTCTTTCTGCTTGCGGTGGCTGTGCGTCGACACGTGACGTGTTGTTTGCGCACCTACTGTTCAGGGTTCTGGGACGCCTGTTGCGTGACGTTGGGTACTTGCTGCTTTGGCTGTCGTCAGGTACTTGATGCTTTGGACCGTTGGCGGGAGTAGTTGATGCTGCGGTGAGCGCCTGTGGCCACAAGGCGTCGCTGCTCTCTCCGTCCATTGATCGCGGCAGTCTTTTCCCTGGACGTTCTTCCAGTGCTTGGCAGTCGTTTCCTCCAGACGTTCTGTGAGTGCTTGGATGCCTAGGGAGACGTTCGCGCCTCTTCCCACGTCGCGTTGGAAGTGGCAGCCGCCGACTCCTTGCTGGTGTGTGTGGGTGTCTTCTGCGCTGTTGCGCACTTACTTGCTGCGTGAGATTGGATGCTTTCGTTGGGGCGTTACTCAGTCTGTTGCCCCTTGCTGCTGATGATTTCTCTTGGGTTGTGCAATGCTTGTTTTGTCTTCTTATGGATGCAGGTGCACTTTTGCTTTTGGCCACTGGGTGGCAGTGTTGCTGGATCTGGTAGCAGCCTGTCTTGTGGCTCTTGTCTTCCCCTGATGTGCACTCTACTGTCTCAGTGCACAGGGGGCTGGAGCTGCTGCTGTGGATCGGCCCCAGGGACTGGACGCCAGGGGCTGGAGCTGCTGTTGGTCACCTGGCCTCATGCTGCCTTCCAGGTGAGTCTGCATTATTCCCGTGACCCCAGGACATGCAAGGGCTCCATGCTCGGTGTGTGGGTCACAGGGGGCTTAGCTAGGGTTACTGTGGTGCTCAAGTGGGCGGCGCTACTGCAGAGGCTTGCCTGTTCAGCTCTGGGCAGAGTTCCTCTCTCTCGCTGGCAGTGGGGGCAAAGCAGGCGTTATTCTTGTGTCCTGCCAAGGGAAGGGCAAAACGTCCGTGTGTGCGTGAGGGGGGCTGCTCCTTTGTGTTGAGGGCTCGCGCACACAGTTCTGGGGGGCAAATGGTCTGATCCTTGCCGGGTGCACCGGCACTTTCAGTTGATGTCCCTGTGGGGGCACATTTGCACTCGGCGGCTCCTGGCCGCATATAGGCGCTTCATTGTTCTGCCACTTTCCCCTCCCGGCCCGCGGTGGCCTCGGCAGTCCTCACGCGGGCGGGGGGGTGTTGATGCTTCCCTCAGGTGAGGGGGGGGGAGCGCGTCGCTCCTGTCACTCCTCCCTGGGCGGGGGCGCTCGAGGCAGGCCGCGGGTAGGCTCCGCCGGCTCTGCCCATTCAAATGCTGGTACTTGTCCGGCCCTGCTCTCCGGTCTCCCACCGCAGCAGCTTCTCCTTGCACACGCTGCACGGCGGAGACCTGCCATGGACGTCGCAGGCCGCGGGTAGGCTCCGCTGGCTCTGCAGTCTTTGCTGGGGCGCTACCGGCGGGCCGCGGGTGGGCTCCGCTGGCCTGTGGACGGTCCAGACCATGTTGCGAGGGGGGGTCAGGAGGCGGGTAGCTACTCCGCTCCTTCCCCCTCGTTGGTTTTGGTGATTGCGGGTCCGGCCGCACTTCTTCCACGCCGTCTTTAGTCTATGTCCCCCGCCGCTTCCACTCACACACGCGGCGGGGGCAGGGGACGACTCGGGCAGGCCGCGGGTGGGCTCCGCCGGTCCTGCTTATAATTGGGCATTGAAGTTAGTGTCTATAGCGGGAGGGCTCCGCTTGGGTGCACGCTCTTACGGGGGGTCACTTCCCGCTCCCGGGCTCACCTTCGGCCGGCGGGCCTGATGCTCTGTCGCGGCGGGTGGGCTCCGCCCGGCCCGTGCACCTCTCCGGTGGGGTTTGCAGCCTCGGAGCCGTCGCAGGTGGGCACTGGGCGGTCCGCTCGTTCTTGGTGGCACTCGTTGGTGGCGGTCGACGCGGGTGGGCTCCGGTCGGCTTGCTGTGGGGCTCGGATGTGCCCACCGGCTTCTCGGCGCGTTGCGCCTCGCTGCAGGGGATGCCCTTCAGGCGGGCAGCTCTCTTCCCCTTTTTCTTGTAGTTGAGCTGTGGGTAGTGGCACGCATGGGCTGCACTACCGGCCTCGTCGCCAGTGTAGAATTGCGAAGGGCCCTAGGCCCGCATGGTGGACAGCAGCAATGACGTGCACACAGACACCAGTTAGGGGTTGTGGGAATGGCCACGAGCACGTGCGCTCGGCCCCTTTTATTGGCAGCGTCATGTGACACCATGACGTCTGTGGTGGGTGGGTGTCAAGTATGATACAACACTCCTGAACACTAGACCGTGTCCATGCTAGGACTCTACACACAGGTTTGCTATACTACCACAGTGGAAGGGCTTGGGTATTACCACAGAGGTACTCTGCGTGCGTCTTCGGAGTTCGGACAAATGTTGAGAGCATTAGGGCTTAGGGGAAGTGCTTTAAAGTGGCCGGTACTGGCTGCCCGGTACTGCGGCTGTGCCTGTTGTTCAGATAAACTCGGAGAGAGTGTCAGTGTACCTGATGAGGAGTCCTCCTCAGTCCTGAGCGACGAGCGTCCATCAACCAGGGTCAGCGTGGTCAGGTGGGCTGGTGGGGGGCTTAAGTTCAGGCTTCCTTTCCTTTGTCTTCTGCTCCGCTGCCACACCTTACACACTATAACGGTAAACGCGGGACCGTCCATATTTTTAAATCTACTCAGTCTCAGTAATCAATCAATACATTACTGCAGTGTCGGGCCCCGGCGGGGCCCCCTGGAGCGCGAGGCCCCCCCGCAATGCGGGGGTTGCGGGGGTGTGTGTTACGCCCCTGTGTCAGGGTCTGAATCTTGATGCTTAATGGGGCTTTGCGGGGGGGTGGCCGACCGGAGGGAGGCTCGCCCCCCCGGGGATTTTGGGGCTCCGGGAGGAAGGGGAGGGGAGGAAAATAAATGGGACACAGGAAGGGACGTTGGGCTGGTTGGGCTGGGCGGCGGTTTTTGGGCTTCTTTTGGGCTGGGAGGGTTCATAAACGGCCATTTTGGGTCACTGTGCACCATTTCATGGGACAGTGACCCAGCAGCCGGGGAGGTTCAGGGGAATTTTGTCCCACCCGCCCTCCCTTTTTTCTGCTAGCTAAGGTTGGGGGGACTGCAAAAAGGGTTTTTGTTGGTCGCAGGTGCTTTCTGTGGGGTAGGGTTGAAAAGTGTGTCGCTGGGAGCAGGTGCAGGAGTGGTTTTCTGTGGGTTGGCGCTTTTCCCTAGTTATAATGGGGGGGTAGGATAGGAGGAAGGAGCTTTACTGGTTGAAAGGGAGGGAGTGTACATATGGCAGAGGTTAAAACAGTTGAGCCAGGCGTTTGGGTAAATGATAAGGATGTTTATGATGTTGTCGGGGAACTGTTTAGGGGTGGGGGTGGGGGGATTGGCAGGTATGTGTATATTTAGTTAGGCCTAGTTTTGTACGGCAAAGGCCAAGGTTGGGGTATGTTCAGGATGCACCTGTTTTCCAATAAAAGCGGCCTTTATCACACCTTATACCTGTGTCCGGTCGGTTCTTCCCCTCTCCGTCTCTCGATGGGACCCAATACTCAGTCGTACCCATTCCTGGCTGAAGCAATCGTAGTCCATTGACTGATTAAAGCATAAGTGTAACAAATTGGACTATTAGTTGGGGGGGTAAGGGGGGTGAGAACCCACCTCAAATAATGACCACTATTCTCATCAAAGAGAACTACAAAATTCACTAAATAAACTTGTGCTTAAATCTCTGGCAGCTTGGCACAAAGCAGTCGGTCTTAACTTGGAGGCAACGTGTGAAGTAATCATGCAGCACTAAATAAGTAAATAAGGTGAACTCAAGAACAATCCCAAACCAATTAAAACATTTTAGAATATTTTACCAAATAAAATAACCCCAAAACAACAACATTCCAGTCAGCCGAACCAGGGCTATCAGCTTTAAAGTGTACAGTGAAGATAGCGAAAAAAGGTATGTAGCATTAGTTGCGGGTATCGGGTTGCTACGACTTGGGTCAAAGTGAAACATTTAGGCCGACTATAATAAAGCACTGGCTAGGCACAGGACCAGGTGAGGCTATCAGCTTTAAAGTGTAAGGTGAAGATAGCACAAAAAAAGGTGTGTAGCATTAATTGCGGGTATCTGGTTGAGCCGACCAGGTACAAAGTCAAATATTCAGGCTGACTACAATGGAGCGCCAGATGGGTACAAGACCAGGTGAGGCCCACTGGGAGTAGTACCTAATGTCCGTGGTGCAGAGACTGCACTGCGATACAAGGCTCTGAGTCGCGCTGCATTCGGTCCTACCAACCAACAACCAGGAGCTGCGCAGTGCTGCGATGCAAGGCTCTGGGTCGCTCTATGTTGGATCCAGTCAAGCCGTTGATAGGGGCTGGCTGGTGCTGCAATGCAAGGCTCTGCGTCACCCTGCTCCATTCTGCTTCGTTTCTGGTTTGGCCAGTGCTCAGGTAATGCATGGTGCAGTAATGCGAGGCCCTGCATCATTCTTCATCAGATCTGAGAAAGCCACCCATCATGAGTGGCGAGATGCTGTGTTGTGAAGACCTGCATCATTCTGCGCTGCATCTGATTCAGTGAATCTTTTAATTGAGCAGGAAGGATCACACTCTGACTCGAGCCAAGGGTCCAGGACTTTGTGGACTGCACTTGGGGGGATCAGGAAGCACTTACAGAGAGGCCAGAAGGGATTACTAGGTCAGGTACAGTGGGGTCTGTGTTGGACTTGGCCCTTTCTTGAAGGCAATCCCCAAACTTAATTTTCCGAATGTTCTTATCCTGTTGTGAATGGCTTCTAGCACTCTGTTCACTCTACCTCTGCTAACCAGTGTTTACACATGGTGAAATTGGCTTAGCCAATTAGCATATTTAATATTCTTGTATGTCCCTAGTAAAGTGGTACTACATGAACCCGGGCCTGTAAATTAAATGCTGCTAGTGGTCCTTCAGCACATGTTGTGCCACCCACTTAAGTAGCCCTTTTAAACATGCAGCCTATGCGTGTAGTTTTAAACTGCCATTTTAACTTGGCAAAATAAACGTTTTGCCAGAACAAAAACCTTCCTATTTATACATCAAAGTCAACCCTTGGGAAGCCCTAATCATCCCAGAGGGCAGGGTGCAGTGTATTTAAAAATGTGAACATGTACTTTTAGGTTTTACATGTCCTGGTACTTAAATTCTCCTAAATACATATTTCACTACTGCAAGGCCCCCCTCTCACATAGGATAGTATTGGGTCACCTTATTACATTTAATAAGCAATACCTTTCAATTGGGAGCAGGTAGGCAGGTCTTGTTTTGTGTATAAAGAATTGCAATTAAAAGCCCTCTTTATTAGTAAAGTTGCATTTTTAGTCAGAATTCTGAAAATGCCACTTTTACAAAGTTATTATTTTCTGATGAGGACTTGCCGGCAGTTGGTCTTTGTATATTGCTCTCAGACAGAGAGACAAAGGGATGCTAGGTGTTGGCAGAAGAGACTGCTCTGAGTTAACAAGGGGGAACAGCTTTCACCAACCACACTTGCACTACACAAACACCCTGCCTGAGCAGTCTCACAAAGGGGTGTAACACTAGTCTCTTGTGACCACAGACACGCTGGGATCAGAGCAGGGAGTCAGGGAACTTCTAGAAGCTTCTCCAACTTTAAAATGGACACAATGTAAAAATATTGAACCTCCGGTTCCAAATTTTCATGACACTGTTGGACCTGTGGAAGACTCTGCCAGGAAGAAGGACTGCTGTGCTATACCCAGGACCACCAGAGTGACTCCAAGGGCTAGTATCTTGTATCCATAACCTGGACTCTGCAAATGTGAGTCCTACCCTGCCAAGTTGTGCCATCCCCAGCCCTGGACCCTTGGAAGTGGGTCTGAAGATGGTCTTCCAGCCCATCCTTGGACCCAGCAGAACCAACAAATCTCCTCTACTGTGTGGCGCAGCCCCACCCCTCATGGCCTATAGCAGCCCGCTGGAACCAAGTGTCATGACGCATTTCCACGCAAGCACTCAAATTGCCCAACGCAGCTCCTCGGAACCGCTGCTGCTCAACGCATCTACTCACCTGGACCTTACATCCCCTCTGTAGCTCGACACATCCTTTAATCAGGACTCTGAATCTCTTCGCAACAAAACTAGAACTGTGGTACTGTGTTCAGCAGACCTAAGTGGATCCGTGTAGACAACCCCCACTCCATCGCAGTTGGCCTGAACTTGTGACTTTGTCTAGTGCTACTAGATATCCACAGTTGTAGCTTTGTGCTTTTTGGGGCTATATTCACTGAAATCTTTAGATTTGCATATCGCAGCTTCTACTGCTTGGATTTTTGCCATTTTGGTCTTGTATATTTTATTTAAATGTACTCTGTTTTTCTAATTTAGTTTGAGATGTTTCTTGTGTTATGTTTTCACTTTATTGAAGTGCTGCATAAATGCTTTACACACCTCCTCTAAATTAAGCCCGACTGCTCTGTACCAAGCCTACCAGAGCGTTTAGTACAGGTTAATTTGGGATTTGCTTGTGACTTCACATTGTTAAGAATGTTGGTTACTGTTTGAGTAGGGTTTCACTCCCCTCAGCCTGTAATCCGATGTTCTACAGTCTGGTTATCTGAAAAGCAGGAGAGGCCTCTGGAAGCTTTATTTGTCCTTGTATCTCAAACAGGAGGTTAGCCAACTGACCCCTGATGTAACCTTGGTTCAATACAAGTAGGTTCAATCTTCCTTCTTCAGATTCTTCCCAGGTCCAGGAGTGTGTTAGTTTCAGGTTCTGAGGGTGCCACTTTTACACTATGGGCCATCCTGTGGGTGGGATCACCCTGTTGCCTAACCCAAAAACTAGTTCTGGTCAATTCTTTTTGTTTCCCCGAGTTTGGCTCCAGGCTGTCTAGTGAAACAAAAGGAAGGGTGGTCCAAGCGTAAGCTGCATTTTCCAGTGGCATGGTAGGCATCTTCTAAAGTCAGGACAGTGCTGGTACAGACCTCAGGCTACTCTTTGGAGCTCAGGAAGGGGATGGGTACAACCCCCTGGGCCATCATACTCAGAAGAGGAACACCCTTTCCCACACCCATGTGCTTTTTCCACTGTCTGAAAGGAATACACATCACACCACAAGAGACCTATTAATAGTCAGAGCAGAAATGCACATTGGGTGTAGGCCGGAAAAGGCCAGTTTTCTAAAAGTGTCAATTTCAAAATAGAAATTTAAAATCTGATTTTACCATTAAAGAGGATTTTAAATTAAAATTAAATTGAGTGGAAGAAGTATTTTTTCAGCTGCTTCCATACTGAATGTATGACTTTTTAAATGTAATGAGGTAAACCGGTATTAGTGTGTGGGAACGTAGCTTTGCCACAGTGAAAAACGACTTTCGGAGTTTTCATAGCCAGAACATCTAAAACTTAAGTGCACTTGTACCACTTCTTAGCTACTATGCACCCTGCCCTATGAACCGTTAGGACCCATTCTAGGGGTGACTTATAAGTACTAAAAAGGAAGGTTAAGGTCTGACAAAATGTTAATTTTGCCAGGTGGAAATGGCAGTTCAAAACTGCACTACGGGCTGAGACATGTGCTACCTTAGTGGGTGGGACAATGAGTGCTGGAGCCTACTAGTTGCATTTAATTCACAGGCCCTGGGTACATGTACTAGCATATTCTACCAATGAGGTGTTTACCAATTGTACTAAGGGAGATCACAAGCGTGTTACCATTGGTTAGCAGGAGTAAAGTGTGCAGAGTCCTAAAATCAGAAACACAGCCTCAGCAAAAATAGTGCAGTGAAGGCAGAAACCTGGGGAATACCATGTCAATTTCTAATAGTAAAATAATCAGGTCTTTCTTACATTACTCGCTTAGGGCCGGGGCTGAAGTTGGGGGTAGACATGGGTGGACATACTTATTTTACACAAGGGACACTACCCCCCTCAGCTTGAGTCAGAACGGAGCTCCAATGTGTCCGTTATTGAAAATTGCACCTCGTGGTATCCCCTTCCTAGTGCCCGCCCCTGAGACTATTCCTGAGAGTGAATGTGGCCCTACCTGGCCATTTTAACCCAAGGTAAGAGCTCATTAGCCACGAGACTGGCCCTACAGACTGATATGAGCAGGGAAGTACCCTCCATTGACATCTTCATTCCTAAAGGATCTTGAAAGCAGGCCTTTTTGTGTTATCATGTTTCTTTCTTTCTTAAACATCAGCAGGGAACAAATGCCCGACCTTCTTTTGGGTCTGAGGTCATAAAGTGATGAAGTTACTTTTGGATGAATCCAATCTCCCAAACAGGTCTTATGGAGAAGGCACTAAGACAGGTGTAGATTCTCCGGGACACCGAGGCTGCCACTGTGAGCTTCCGATAACAGATACTGCACTGCACTGGCTCCCTGTGCAGCATTGCTGCAGATTTAAAACCCTTGCACAAAAGAAGAGGTGTACAACATAGGTCTATTGTTAGCAGAGCAATGACACATTTCTAGGCGAAAGTTACCCATTGACATTAACTGTGTGCAAAAGCATGTCCTGTGGATATACTGCAATCCTGAATATCTGGCATGGGACACAGCCTCTGCAACCTATGTTGGATGCTCCTGTCTGAAAGCATTTGGTCACCTGCATAAAATGGTAAAAAATGTACTTTTAATTTACTCCTCTTAGGTCAGCTGAGCTAAATCGTGTTTTTTTCCTGCTGTTTAAATGCCACTCCTATAAGGGCCAGTATTTTCAGCTGGTAGTGCCAATTTGTGGCATGGCCATTCCAAAGA